>NC_046322.1:5836110-8236110 GCF_009819535.1 Lacerta agilis | reverse complement strand
ACAGCTATGGCTGTTTCCCAATGCAAAACAACAACAACAACAACAACAACAACAACAACAACAACAAAAATGAAGGTTGACAGCTCTGCCTAGGTCTTTAATGGTAGGTTGATCTGCAAATACTAGCAGGTGGCTATCTATCCTACCCTCTGTGGGCCATTTCGACAGGTAGGTGAGTTTGGATGAGTTAGGCATACTCCTGAGTCATCAGTTCTGTGTATTCATTGGCAATCGTTGCCTGTGTTAGAGCAGCACCTTCCTTTGCAGTATATTTCAGTGTCTGCAAACTAGTTACGAAGGACACCTCCAAAGGGCTTCTTCTAAAAGAGCCATTCTGCTGACAGAAGCCAAGATGATTTTGCCTTGTTGCAATAGTGGAACATTGCTGCTCCGTACAAAACCATAGCTTAGGAAGTTCCATTGCTGAAAGTGTCCCAGCACCAGATCTTCTCCTCTCCGTTTCTTGCAATGTAGAGCAACGAACCTGGATGAAAAACCAGCTTTGCTTTGCTTTGCTTTTGCAGTCCAGTGCCTTAGGAGTGAATCAGCTTCCACTTAATTGCTTTGATATGGAATATCTGTTTCTATGATGCTGCCCTGCACATGATTTCCACCAGAAGGAAAACCGCAGGTGACAGCTCAGACTGCAGAAAAGAGAATGAGGAACTTCTAAGATGGAACAGCAAGCTTCTAATCTTCCAGTGGCTTCTGATGCCCCGAAAAGAGAATAGGAAACAGCCACAACTTGTGAACTTTGTCTATAGTTTTATTTGGCACACAGGAAACACCTTCGCTCCCTCCTTTAAGGCACACTTATTACAATAGCTGTAATAATATAGAAAACTATAAACACAGCAGTTCAAATTTCATGACCTTTATCCACTGCTGCTCAAGGATCCCCTTGTTTACTGCCTTTTCCCTAACTATAGTTTGCCAAGATAAACACAGTAGCAAACCGTGGTTAGCATCAAGCCTTCGAACCATGGCTTGAAGCAACTTTGCAAACTATGGTTTGGAGGAAAGGCAAGGTGCTAGTCAGCCCTGGCGTCCATATCTCAATAGGGGGCTCACTGCGAATATTGAAATTATAGTGGTTTCACTTTTGCTATATGGTATAATAGTTTTAATTGAATCATGTTATACAAAATGCTCGATATTCTTATTTGCAGTGCCCCTGAAGAAGAGGCATATTTTCAAATGCATTAGGCCAATAAAACCTTCAGATTTCACCCCTCCCATTTCTCCCTATTATGTTTGCTTTCTCTCCTTTTGTTTCTCCACTGGCAAAACACCAGCCAATTAGTGGCAGGAAGCATGTACAGAGTCAGACCATTGGACTAACTAGCTCAGTATTGACTGGCAGCAGCTCTCCAGAATATATATATATATATATATATATATATATATATATATATATATATATATATATATATCTGGGGTCTCTCCCAGCCCCTACCTGGAAATGCCAGGGATTGAACTTGGGAACCTGTGGTCTTCCAGATATTGGATTCCAACTCCCACCAGCCCCATTCTGCATGGGAGGCAGGAGACTTGAGTGCTTTCTGGCAGCTGCAGTTCTGGCCTAGGATGTTGGTCTAGACACTTCCAATGCCATTAAACAAGTGTTTATACTCAGGAGCGCTTAACACAGATTAGTTTTGCCTTACCTGTCCAGTGATCTGGAGTATGCGCTCTCATTTTGCAAATTAAAAACCCACCAGTCAACCATGGGGATTCCAGCAAGGTGACACAGACTATGCAAGTATGGTTAGCCCACATCTCTTCTGTTCCTTGTAATCAGACACGCCCATTGCATATAATTAATACAAAAATACTCTCCCCAAACATGTGCCTCTCCCATTGCTTGCTTTGTTCTCTCAATTAGATGTTCTCTTGATTGAATATCATCCCATCTAGAAATCACCAAAGCCTCTTTTCTCAGGAGCCATTCTGTTCCCGAAAGTAGTCTGGGTCTTCAATATGTCTCTTTTTCATATGAACTGGCCCCTATATGAGTGCTCAGTCTCCAGAATAAAGTTGGTGCCATCCAGCACTAAAGTCCTGTGAGTGTAACTTGCATACAATATTGCATTGTTACACACAATAACATCTTCCTCCTATTCCTTACAAGTGACACTGTATAGCATTGTTTAAAAACACACACACTGTGATTACACACACACACACACACACACACACACACACACACACACGTATCTTGGTGTTATCATCTCCTATTTCTTCAGAGGACTGGCTCCAGCCAGTGAACCTGCAGTTGGCCACCACAGATCTCAGCCCTCATTCGTTCCATCAATGTCACACCCCTTTCCAAACAGTATATTCCGCTCACTTCTGACTGGCATACGGAGAGAATTCCGAGACTTGCTGATCTGAGTGAAGTTATTTGTGACTTAAAATGGATGAAGAGCTCCATCAACAGCTTTGTTTTCCTTCTGAACTCTTTATCTTTCCTGGGAAGTCCAGACACCACTACAGACAGGAAGATGCACGAGGCTTAGCCCGTCACACATCGTAGGTGGACTTGGCGTTTTGTCCGTCGTTTCTCGTCAAGTAATAGGCCCGGTTGGCTTCTGGGTAGGAGACTTTGGAGAGAGGAAGTTTGTAGATGGCATCGTTGGTGGTAGTTAAGAGCAGGAAAGTGAGCGAAGATAAACAGAAAGGCCATGTTCCCAAAGGCATTCCGAACTGAGGGAGAAGAGAGGTTCAGAAATGGGGATCAGTCATTGGTCCTTTATCCCAGATTCCTAAGTGTGGTACTCATTGCACCTAGAAGAGACTAACCCAGTCTCCAATCTCCTTTTTGGACCTGAATCTAGATGCAGAACCCCATGGGCTGTAACCCCCCCCCCAACTTGTTTTGCTCCTTATTTGTTCAGTCCATCTGCCCACTTCTTGCTTTGTCAAACACAAACTTCCCCCAACATGGTACTTGGAGGAACTCGAATTCCTGTGTTCAGGGATGATGGAAGCTACTGTCCAATCACAACTGAGGTTGGGAAAGGCCGTTGCAGCATCTGTCCAAATGAAGAGTTCTGTAGAATTCTACAGCTTGCTCAGTGACATTTTGTTTGGTCCCCAAAAAGGATATTAGCCAATGGCAGATTTTGGAAGTACTTATTATGGACCAGGGGCCCATGCTTTTAAAGCATCTTAGGTTGGTTTGTTCATTTGCTCTGGCTGTGAACAGGAGAAGTGTGCATGCACACAAAAGCTCATTCCAAGAACAAACATAGTTGGTCTCTAAGGTGCTACTGGAAGGATTTTTTTATTTTTTATTTTGTTTTGATTATGTATGTGTGTTCGGGACAGTGGATTCCAATTTTATTTGTCTACTGGCTGTAAAACCTTTTGATCCAGCAGTTTACACACTTTTTAAATAATGAACAATTGCAATAAGACAGGAGTGCTATAGAATAGCAGCTTTACTTTTTTATTCCCCTTTTAAATCTCCCAGAGTCAGGAGCCAAGACCAACAAGCTCCTTTTTGTGTGCTTCCATTTTTTTTAAAAGGGGGGGGGGAATGCAGCCATCTCCTTGCTACTTACCCCCCCCCCCAGCACTCTTAAGGGGATGGTGACCTTATCACCAAGAAAGCGACTCTGAACACTTAAGGATGAATTCAACCCCTTAAAGCCTGCAAAACTCACCACGGATAACATATGGCCCAGTGCTCCTCCTGAGTAGGCAGTAAAAAGGGCTGAAGGGGAAAAAAAGAGGCAAGGGGGGGGGGGGAGAGAGACAAAGGAGAAGTAAATTAGACTAGTATATATGGCAAATTCTGAAATGGAGCAGGGCAGGGAGTTTGTGGGGAGAACGACTTCTTTTGTTTTTACGGGGAAAGGGTTTACGGTGTTATGCGAAAATTGGGCATGGCTTTCACAGCCCAACTCCCACCAGGGTCTGCTCATCCGTCTCTTTGCAAGGAGGGTGACTCCGAGGAGCCCAGAACATATTTTTAAACCCTTGGATAGTGACTGCCCCTGTAACAGAAAGACCGCCTCCAAGATGTCACAGGTACATCACAAAACGGGATGTGCAGGTAAATTGGATCGTGCTCAGAGTTCCCGTATCTCCAAAATATTTACGAGTCTGTCAGTCGAGATGCCTGACCACACCTGATAGCTGCCCTACCTGGCCTTTCTGAGAAAGTTTTTGAATGGGTGAATATCTTGACTGCAGCATTCATTGTCAAGGCCCTGTGCGATTCATACATAGATTTCTGCTCTCTTGACAGGTCAGCAAGGCCATTTAACTTGTCAAACCAGATTGCAGACGTTTCCTGCTACGTGACTTGAGGGGGGTCTCTGAGGTTGACTAGGGGCTAAACATGGCTGCCGCATTGCTCTCTGTACTACTTGAGACATGTGCTTTATGCACTTATGTATGTGCGTTCGTGGGACACAGGTGGCACTGTGGTCTAAACCACTGAGCCTCTTGGGCTTGCTGATCAGAAGGCCGGTGGTTCGAATCCCCACGACGGGGTGAGCTCTCGTTGTTCGGTCCCTGTTCCTGCCAACCTAGCAGTTCGAAAGCATGCCAGTGCAAGTAGATAAATAGGTAGCACTGTGGCGGGAAGGTAAATGGCGTTTCTGTGCGCTCTGGTTTCCATCATGGTGTTCCATTGCACCAGAAGCGGTTTAGTCATGCAAGTAGATAAATAGGTACCGCTCTTGGGCTTGCCAATCAGAAGGTTGGTGGTTCAAATCCCCACAACGGGTTGAGCTCCCATTGTTCGGTCCCTGCTCCTGCCAACCCAGCAGTTCGAAAGCACGTCAAAGTGCAAGTAGATAAGTAGGTACCACTCCGGCGGGAAGGTAAACGGCATTTCCGTGTGCTGCTCTGGTTTTGCCAGAAGCGGCTTAGTCATGCTGGCCACATGACCTGGAAGCTGTATGCTGGCTCCCTCGGCCAGTAAAGCGAGATGAGTGCTGCAACCCCAGAGTCGTCCGCAACTGGACCTAACAGTCAGGCGTACCTTTACCTTTTATGTGCATTTGTGCAATTATGAATGCACATTGTATTTATGCCCCCGTTGAATTCTTATAACAAAGACTCTGACAACATAAAGAAGCTGAGTGCAGACCACTGGCCCCTCTAGCTCAGAACTGTCTACATGTGAAAAAACACATTTTTCAAAAATCAAAAGAAAGAAAGGACACAGCTGAGTCTGGCCTAGTGATTCCGCTATGAGTCAAATGGAACTTCTGGACGCTGCTCTGATTTTGTTCCTTATCTCACACTCACTAGGGAGGGACCCTTGGCCAATGGCAGAGCAAATGATGCTCTGTATTCAGGAAGTGTTGGGCATGAGCAACCTTGAATTCATTCCTCCGGTCAGTAGAGGGCAGGGCTGAGACTAACAGCTAGTGAGGGGAAAATGCACTCTATGGTTGGTTCGTTCTCTCTCTCTCTCTCTCTCTCTCTCTCTCTCTCTCTCTCTCTCTCTCCTGCATGATGGAGCCATGGAAAACGAGCTTCCACCATGTAGGAATCCAAAGCCATTTTTGTAAATATGAAGAACGTGTAAGGAAAGAACTTACTTTTCTATTCCAATGGGATCCCTCTATTTTCCTTTTTTTACAACTTAAGTAATGCTAACGATGTGAGAATGAGACAGAATGGGTGGCAGAGCAAATGGGTAGACCCAGCTTCCAAGCTTCAAATTCTGCTATAAACTAAGTCAATGTATACTTTTTTTTAAAACCCAAGAGAAATTCCCGAATTCAATCCCTGGCACCTTCAGGGAGCATGTGATGGGAAATGAGCTCTCTCTGCTTGAGACTCTGGAGAGATGCTGCCAATCAGAGGATTTTTTGAATTTGAGTTTAGTTTAGTTTGGTTTATATCTTCACAACATCTCCATCTCGTTTCAGGGATTGTCACGGCCGAGTCTTTATACTTTTGTTCTTTGGTTACTATATCCCGTGACTGTCTTTTTGTCTTTTCGCCAATCAGAGGAGGCAATACTGGGCAACAGGGACAAATGCTCTGACAGATTCCTATGAGTTGCGCGAGCATAATAGGGACGAAACCGGGTACCTACCACAAGCAAGTGCAAGAAGGAAGGTCTGCCAGGTGAGGGCGTAGAACATGCCCCCGATTGCGATGCAGGAGAGGCAACTGTTGTAATTCCACAAGCCGGCGTAAATATTGTTAAAAGGTGTGGCTAGGCTCAGGGCTGCAAAGAAGACAGGTGAGAAGAAGACACGTCACTCCTGGGCTGAAGGCAGGGCGAGGCACCTTTGGCCCTCCAGATTTAGCTGAACTAAAATTTGGCCCATCCAATGGAATGATGGGAGATGGTGCCCCACTACATCTGGAGGGCCCACTGTTCCCCAGCCTTGATACTGTTATAGGAATTTTAAGGTCAAAGTGGGAAACCTTCCCATTGTCTCTTTCCTCACAAATCCTGTCTTAAGGGCACATTCAAGATATGAACAGGGTGTGAGCCTGTGACCTAGATTCAGGAATTAAGTAGTTATAATAACAAAAGAGTGGCCAAAACCCAGATAATGCAATCAGGTAACTTGCCAGACAGGAGATAAACAATGCACTCAGATTTCTGTTGTAGACCACCTTTTCTGTGATGTAGGTATGATGTATTGGGGGAGGTGGTCCTGGGCTACTACAACCCTTCTGTGATGTATGTATGATGTTTCTGGGGCTGGTCTGGAGTTTGAGGGTGGGCAATTCCAAAAGTCTATATAAGGGCGGCCACACCTTTGTTCTGGGTCCTCCTTCTCCCTCCTGCGTGTGAGGGAGCACCTTGTTGCAACAGTTTATCAAGATCAGGCTTACTAGCTGCTTTGCTTCTCAATATTCTCTGGTTGGTCTCTGTTATTTCCTCCTACCGATAGAGAACCTAAAAAGAGGACTCTATATGGGCTCTTGGGTACCCCATAAGGGAAAAAGAGCAGTTTTTTTCTCCTTATATCAATATCTATGGAATAATAGTGAACTGGGTGATTAGGTCCACACAATCTCTAGAAACCTTCTACCCTAGGATCTCAAGAGGGAATTTGAGAAGTGTGACTAGCCCAAGGTCACCCAGCAGCTGCATGTGGAGGAGCGGGGACGCGAACCCGGTTCCCCAGATTCCGAGTCTTCCGCTCTTAACCACTACACCACATGTTCTTCCCTCTTTAGACCGCAAGCATGGTTCGTTGGTTTTATCTGGCAAGCTAACCAGATACTAACATCTCAGTTGTAACCCCAGTTTGGCTGGATATCTATAGGGTGGAATACTTAGGATAATGGTTTAAGCCAATTCTGGCTGCCTAGGGCACTCTCATACCTGCAGGCACCCCCAGTGCCGAGCCAATCACAGCATGGATGAAGATGAGTGGGGAGGAAATGAACAGAGCCACCATGATAATGCCTCCAGTCCAAGGGTTATCGCAGCCGTACACTTGCCCAACTCCAACTGGGACAGACTGCAAAATCTGTGGAACAGGTATTGGGAAAAGATATATCATGTTTCAAGGTTGTATGACAACGGTCTTCCATACTAATGCCCCCATATTAATAAGGACCATCAATTTCCCAGAATCCCATCTCCCACCATACTCGGGTCTAAATGATTCAGGGAATTTATGACAGCATAGGATAGTGATTTGGCTCCAGTACTTTGGCCACCTCATGAGAAGAGAAGACTCCCTAGAAAAAACCCTGATGTTGGGAAAGATGGAGGGCACAAGGAGAAGGGGACGACAGAGGATGAGATGGTTGGACTGTGTTCTCGAAGCGACTAGCATGAGTTTGGCCAAACTGCGGGAGGCAGTGAAGGATAGGCGTGCCTGACGTGCTCTGGTCCATGGGGTCACGAAGAGTCGGACACGACTGAACGACTGAACAACAACAACAACAACAACAACAACAACAACAACAACAACAGGATAGTGATAAAATATATAATTCCTGATGTATATTCTCAGACTTCAATAGTTTTAAAACCTGGGTGTATTTGATTCCTGGATTACGTAACCAGGAACACATATCTATGTTTGCAGAGTGCAAGCTTTATGTAGGGCACTCTGTGTGTGTGTGTGTGTGTGTGTGTTGAGGTGGGTCCCGTAGGCATCTGTTTGGCCATTGTGAGAAATAAATGCTGGACTAGATGGGCCATGGGCCTGATCCAGCAGACTCTTCTTACATTCTCATTTGTGAGTCTCTTACCGGGGCTCTCAGAAACCAGGCTCTGGCATCTGAAAGCCCCTCTGGACTGGTGTTTTATTGCAGGTGCATTCTGCAACGTGATACTGGCACAATAGTAGCGTATGAGTGATGGCTTTATTCCGCTTGTTAGTCTGTTTGTTTCTGTGATGTTTTTCTCATGCTACCACATTATTGCTCTCCATAGGGACTATAGCTCAACAAAAGTGGGGGGAAACCAAACCAAACCAGAACATTTGCGATAGGTCAGTCTGGAGAGCACGAGGCTCTTAATCTGAGGGTCATGAGTTCAAGCAAAAGTTTCCTGCGTTGAAGTGGGTTGGACTAGATGACCCTTCGCGGTCTCCTCCAACTCTACAACTGTGATTCTATGAAAAAGGTTATGAGGTTTCAGCAGGACATTACGGGAGATGCTCTGATTGAAAACGAAGCAGTTTGACCACCCCAGAACTTTTGCAGACATGAAGAGTATTGAAAGCGGGGTCGCATGTGACCGACCCATTAGCATTAAGAACACAAATCACCATGAATGAACCAATTCACCAATGCTCTGTTTCCACAGCTAGCTTGGAATATCAAACACTGTTGCTCAAGGGCTCCATCTAGACTGCCTTGGTACCTGAGGGGCCCAGAAATAGGCCTCCCCTTGTCAGCCCATCACCCCCCTGGGTGATGGAGACCGTGGCTTCCAGATGTTGCTCATCTTCAGCCCCCGTCACCCTTGGGGTTGATGGGAGTTGGTGTCCAGCAACATCTGGAGCAGGATTGTCCCAAGATGTTTTGGCACCTGAGGCAGATCACAAAATGGTATCAGGAACAAAGGGGAAAGAAGTGATCCGCCACCCTGGTGGATCCTGCAGCCTGAGGCGGCCGTGTCACCTTGCCTCATCGGTGGGCCGGCCCTGGTCTGGAGGGCTGCAGGTTCCCCATCCTCTGTAGTGAGGATTCTGCAAGGACATTCCATTCATTAAATTCCTCCTTCTCCTGAAAGGAGATTTGGGCATCTCAGCCACTCGCACGGTGTGGATAGCTAGCCATCAACGTGGAGCTCCCATCTTAAGACGTGACACTATCTGCTTAGGGGAGGTGAGGGACACCGTTACTGCTCCCCCTCCAGTTGAATGAAGTTTGCGTCTGTTCCAGGGACATATAAACTGGGCTTTTGTGAGCTGAACTCTCGACCCCCGAGCTGGTATGTGCCCTTCCTTCCTTTCAAACAAGAAGCTAATGTCAGGCAGAGAATGTTATGAATCTGAACCGTGATGAGCCGGCTGCCGAAACAAAGGCCTCCTTTTAAATTAAATTAAATGCCCGGTGCACGAGTCTGCTCCAGCTTGACAGCAGAAAACTCATTACTGCTTTGGCTAAGTCGCAGGGGAGCGTTCCACTAAATGACGCTGCTGGCACACGCTTTTGGAAGTCTCTTGCGGAGATAAGAATAAAAAATATTTCTAATAACCTGTTAATCTCACATAATACGTCTCCCCTCCATGGAAGCTGGAGGTGACTGGTCTCAGTGCCAAAAACCCATTTGCCAACGGAGGCCCCAAGTTGTACTTTTCCACAGAGTTTGTGGGACGCAGTGCTGGTCACGTCAACAGAGTCTTGACGCGGCTCCCGAACGTACAATTCTGTGCATATCCCAAATATTTCACTACAGCTAACTGAGCAAGCGATTGGGGGGCCGGGTGTGTGGCCCTGAATCAATATGATCTTGAATCTAACTCCCAGGTTAGAAGAGAGAACGACAGGGAGCGATGAGGTGTGTGAAGAACACCATTAGGACAACTGGGGTTAAAATCCAGAGGAACATTTGAAGAAAAAACACAAAAGAAATACATTTTCCTTCCCTCCCCCCAACGTACTTTCGGGTGGAGAAATTTCTTCTCCATGCTTTGAGTGGGGGAGAAATTTGATTCTCTTAACTTCACTGATGCCGTGCGAGTTATTCACTTATTTGTTTTTTTTAAAAAATGGTTTCTATTAAATATTTTCTCGGTTACAAAAACACATACAGCGTCTCTGCTTTCAGTTCATAGAGTTTTCTACAGATCATTTATAATATTCAATGTTAGATGCTAATGCTATAGACCATATAAAGTTGGGGGGGAAGAGAAGTGGGGAGGGAGATGGAGGGCAGCAAATTTTATTCTTCTACATAGCGTACACATAAGGTTTTTGTGTCAGCATCACATGGGTCAGTCCTATTTCTATTCATTCATTAGTTTTTGTTGGCAGAGAGAGAGATTGGGGCACAGGGCATGGTTGGTTGCCTATACAGGTGAAACTCAAAAAATTAGAATATTGTGGAAAGGTTCGTTTCTTTCAGTAATTCAACTTAAAAGGTGAAACTAATATATGAGATAGACTCATGATATGCAAAGCAAGATATGTCAAGTCTTTATTTGTTATAATTGCGATTATTATGGCGTACAGCTGATGAGAACCCCAAATTAACAATTTCAACTTTGGGGTTTTCATCAGCTGTGCGCCATAATCATCACAATTATCGGAAGCAAAGGCTTGACACATCTCGCTTTGCATGTTGTGAGTCTATCTCATATATTAAACTCCAGTAGCTAATGAAAACAATTGCTTACATAAATGGACTTTTCCACGATATTCTAATTTTTCCAGTTCCACCTGTAGTTGACTGCAGTGAGTTTTGTTTGCGTGTGTGAGAATCGTTGGGTCAATTTAGCCATATTGATTCATATGCTGTGGGTGGGTTCCTGTTGTTGTCTTGTTGGGCTGCATATGTAACAAAGGGGAGCCCAAATGGGGTGAAGATGTCCTCTTTCATTTGTCCCCATGCTAGTTTCAGTTTGTTGGTTCTTTTTTCAAGTAGGGCTGTTTCCCATATGGTTTGGTACCAATGGTCCATGTTTACTCCTGACAGGTCCCTCCAATGTCAGGCTATGATGCTCCTGGCTGCCGAGAGATTGTGGCTCATGAGTACGTTGTAGTGTGCATGTGAGTTGCTTCTGGACAATCTGGAAGGGAATGTGGACCTCAGGCTACCTTGATTCATAAATTCAACCCCCTCCCCACATCTTGGCAGCTTCACACTTTGAAGGTCTCTTCGCGTAATTATTCAACGGGTGACCAACTGAAGCTAAAGCGGTTATAGCTAAGGCCATCCACTAGGTCGGCTGCTGAGCTTGGATCTGTTCACAGGAAGCGTGGCGCTGCCCCTTCTCCACCCGATCACGTTGGGCTGTTTATTTGCCCTCGTGCCAACGAGAGACCAAAGTCTCCGAGATCCAGGGTGTTTGGAAGTTGGAAAGATCACCTGGATGCCATAACATGTCGATTGGGCCCAATTAGGCAGTGAGGGGTGTTAGTTCGCGGCACATATAAAAGTCGATTGCCACAATAAAATCATATGCACAACTTTACCAGCCGGGTGTTTTTCTGTGGCTCTGGGGTTGTCACGTAAGCCAAACCTACAAACAGCCACTTTGTGGGTTAGGGGGCAAAGGAAACTGGTTTAAATCAGAGCAAGGTTTGCCGCTGCTATTTCCAGTTGGCTTCCGCGACCCGTGCCAGATCAGACCCTACGGAGGCCCCTGGTCAGTCAAAATATCAGGCCTCCCCTCCCCCACATTGAACTATGAAGGGCCGATTCTAATCTCCCTTCAAGATAACATCCATAATATTTTGATCTGTTGTTGAGGGCCCCCTAAAAGGTTTGGGTCCCAGAGGTCGGTGCATACTCTGCCTATTTGGTAATTCAGCACTGTTTGTGGCTTACCAAGGCAAATCTGGTGTTGGGCATGGGCCACAGACAACTGCTCACACACAGCATCCACAAATTGAGGAGTGGGCAGGGGATCCTGCCTGAAATGTAGTTGGTGTTTCTATGTTGTAAACCACCCTGTGTTCTTTGGATGAAGGGTGGTATATAAACAACAACAACAACAACAACAACAACAACAACAACAACGCCATTAGGCAGAGTGCAGTGACCACCTCAGGCAAACCATGCATCCTCACTGCTAAAAAAATCTAGGTTTGCCCCCCCCAATCCCTTATATTTCAGCCACCACATGAGTGGGTGAACAGGAACATTTAAAAAAGCTACTGAAATATTAAGAGCAGGGGGGAGGGAGATGGACACCACCAGGGAGGGGATTGCAGAAGCACAGGACCACTACCAAGAAGCACCATTTAGGCAACACGCCGTAATATCACCACACTGAAAGCCATAGGGCCTGAGAGGGTTGATATTGGGGGAGAGCAGTGGACTCGTAATCTGGGGAACCGGGTTTGCGTCTCCGCTCCTCCACATGCAGCTGCTGGGTGACCTTGAGCTAGTCACACTTCTCTGAAGTCTCTCAGCCCCACTCACCTCACAGAGTGCTTGTTGTGGGGGAGGAAGGGAAAGGAGAATGTTAGCCGCTTTGAGACTCCTTCGGGTAGTGATAAAGCGGGATATCAAATCCAAACTCTTCTTAAGTACTTGGGCCCCAGTATAGAAGCACTGTGAAACCACAAGCCAGGGTGAAACCTCGAGTCATGTAATCAACATATTAAAAACTGTATTTGAGATTTGGTGCTTATTTATACACATACACCCAATTAGGGCCAATGAGGAATGTATCAGAGTCGAAATGTGTTTGGGTCAAATTTTTACCTCCAGTACAGTTGTTATACATTGGTTATTTATTGAGTTATGGTGCTTTCTTAAAAGACTATTACCTGTCAATCACACAGTTTCATCCACATGTTTTTAAAATAGAGAATCATTTTCACTGGATTCATTGTCCAGTGTCCGTGACTCAAGGCTTGATCCCAGCTTGAAGTTTTGCAATTGTCTTGTCCCTTGGTGCAGAATCCCATTGTGCTCAGCCCAGTATAGAAGCAACCAGAATGTAAAGGGTAATAAATGCAGGAATCGGGCCTCGCAATCCTTCGTCTGAAAGTGGTTTGTTTCAACCCCCAGTTCCCTCATTCAGAGGGCCAACACCCCCCCCCATATGAATTCCCTAGGCTGAGAGATGCGAGCATTTGAAACGGCCCTTACCAAAGATGCGTCGGCCTCCCACCACGTTATGTTGGGCACCGAGGTCACGGGTTGAATGAGCGTCGAGGGGAAGAAGGGGTTGTGGTGGCCAGTGGCAGCCACAAACATGCTCAGAGCCAGGTTGAAAGGCAGCGTGAAAACCGGCAGGTCCCATTTGCTGAAGACCGAGGCTAAGGCACTCGTGAAAAGAGGGCTGGAAGAGAAGAACGAAAGAACATCACTGCACACAGAGAGGAAACACAACAGAGCTTAAGGGGACACAGTTTTGCATTAAAATGTGCTAGGCTAACTTATATGTATAGATGGACAGTTACTAATATTGGGTGGGATTCAGCTAAGAGGTCCTCATTGGCAGCAATGATTTGCACATGCAGAACAGGATGCTGTGCTGCCCACAGTGGCTGGGGAAACCCAGCCAGATGGGCGGGGTATAAATAATTTTTTGCATGCATGTTTTTGCAAGGCAGTTTCCACAAATATAATGCTACTTTCATTATTGCAGTGGTACCTTGGTTCTCAAACTTAATCCATCCTGGGAGTTTCGACTCCCGAAACCATTCGAAAACCAAAGCGTACCTTCCGATTAGCTGCGGGAGCTTCCTGCACTCAAGCAGACGCCACGTCAGACGTTCGGCTTCCGAAAAACGTTCGCAAACCGGAACACTTCTTCTGGGTTTGCGGCGTTCGGGAGCTGATTTGTTTGGGAGCCAAGGCGTTTGAGAACCAAGGTACCACTGTATATGCATTTTAAGTTACAGGTGGGTAGCCGTGTTGGTCTGCCATAGTCAAAACAAAATAAAAAATTCTTGGTATGAGTTGGTCTCTAAGGTGCTACTGGAAAGAATTTTTTATTATGCATTTTAAAGCACGTTTTAGTGTAGTATTACGAATTTGCACCCGGCCCATTGGCAGACCAACTCTTGCGTTGCAAAGATGCCTGCAAACGTGACATGAAGGCGGA
This sequence comes from Lacerta agilis, assembly GCF_009819535.1. NCBI lineage: Eukaryota > Metazoa > Chordata > Lepidosauria > Squamata > Lacertidae > Lacerta > Lacerta agilis. The sequence goes on along the minus strand of NC_046322.1, from coordinate 8,221,930 downwards.
CAACATCAACCCAGCCACGTGAGAATCTCTTGCAGACGGCCGCAGTGCCTGGAGACAAGCAGTCAAGTCGTGCATCCATAGCTGTGACCAGAGGAGGAACGGCCGCTGGGAGGAGCATAGAGAGACGAAATGCCATGGTTCACCTGCAGCAGCACAACTGGACTCCTACATCTGCCCCAGCTGCAACACAACATGTCTCTTCCATATCACCAGTTACAGGTGGGTAGCCGTGTTGGTCTGCCATAGTCAAAACAAAATCGAAAATTCTTTCTAGTAGCACCTTAGAGACCAACTGAGTTTGTTCCTGGTATGAGCTTTCGTGTGCATGCACACTTCTTCAGATACATTGGGTGGGATTCAGCTAACAGGTCCTGGCAGCAGTGTATCTGAAGAAGTGTGCATGCACACGAAAGCTCATACCAGGAACAAACTCAGTTGGTCTCTAAGGTGCTACTAGAAAGAATTTTCGATTTTGTTTTTTCTTCCATATCAGTCTCTGCAGCCACTGCAGGTGCTGCAACTCTCCAACGGGTTGACTTCAGCCCCAAAACTGCACTCCTGCATTGTCTCCCGAAGCAGACGGATGCAAACAACAAATTGGCAGCAGATCTGCATTGCAACATTCAGGGGAGCACAAATTTTGCCGGATGGCTGTGTGTCAACGTGCATATTTCCCCCCAGAATGTGTGAATCAGGTAGATTTGCCTTTGTATGTAAACAGAATTGAATTTCCCTCTATTATAAGAATAATAAGGTTATTTTTAACTTCTATAACACCCTCCCATCCCTACTCAAAGGAAAACGGGGCAGCTCCATGTGTGCACAGACTTGCTTTTGCAAATAGGAGTCTTGAGGACCTTTGGCTCATACCCAATGTGTACACAGTTCTTTAAGCATTGGATAGCACGGAACCAGAAAACATTTAAATGCCTAATAATCGTATTGGGAGGGGGAGTTGGCTTCTGTTTATTTTTTTTATATTTTTACAGAAAGCCTGGAGAAATTGCAGACAAAATTCTACCCAGCTTGCTGCTGCTGCTTCAGAAGCCCCACAAACATAATAAACGTAACCGGCTGTGTTATAACATACAGACATACAGGACCAGAAGACCCAGTGGATAAGTTGTCTCTCCAATCAGCTCTTAAAAGAAAGTTCAAACATATATTAAAGTCTTTTCCACATGCGTTGGAACATGTAGTCCAAAACAAACCATATATGGCTGTTGTAATTCCACAAAATAGAAGTTAAATTATATACTAAAGTCCATTCCACATGCGTTTGTTCATGTAGTCCAAATGTAGTAACACAGCCGGTTACGTTTATTGTGTTTGTGTAGTATCTCGTACACAGCCAAAGGTTTGATGTTGTGTTGCCAGCTTCAGAAGCCCCAGCAGGCTTCCAGACTGTTGCTACTTTCTGGTGGAATTCAATCACGTACCGGCAAATGCGGGTTGCACAATGAAAGTTGTTTAGGAGATCTTGCGAAACAAACCCGCTTCCCTATCCAAATCGGACTGAATACAAAATTCTTTCCAGTAGCACCTTAGAGACCAACTGAGTTTGTTCTTGGTATGAGCTTTCGTTTTGTGATAAGGAAAGCAATTAGGAAAATGTGCTGGAAAGTGTAGGTTGACAGTTGCTTGATGCAATTTGGAGGGACCCCCCCTTACCTTTCTCCCCCATGCTTTCTAGGCATATGTTTGCATTTCCCCAGTCTGTTTCTGAGCCTCCTCCCATTTTTTGCTCCACAGCTTTCCCCAGGAAACCTGCTCCTTAACACTGAATTGAATGCATGCTCAGTAACTGGTTTTTTTTTTTTTTTTGCAAGTGACCCCAGTCCTCAGAGCCAAAGGGAGAAGTTTTTATCACATTGGCATCTTTATATTGTTTTGTTTTGGCGTAACTGGCTCATATTTCTCAAAGTGATAAACAATACGCAGCATGGAACGTAACCTTCCTGTTCAATGAATCTCATGCGATAAACTTGTCTCAGTTCGGTGTTCATTTTATATGAAGGGAGGGAAAATGTTTTCAAAACGAATGGAAAGAAAGGAACCAGTTAGTGGGAGTTTGTAGAACTATGTCGATGAAAAATCACAAAATAAAAAGAAACTCGAGGTGATTTTTGGTTTAGCAGGCGCACGGGGTGTAGTGAAGTGCAGTGGTGCCTCGGTTTAAGAACAGTCCGATTTAAGAACGATTCGGCTTACAAACTCCCCAAAACCGGAAATAGTGTCCCGGTTTGAGAACTTTACCTCAGTCTAAGAATAGAATCCGAATGGTGGAAGGGCACCAGCGGCAGGAGGCCTCATTAGGGAAAGCGCGCCTCAGTTTAAGAACAGTTTTGGTTTAAGAACAGACTTCCAGAACAGATTAAGTTTGTAAACTGAGGCACCACTGTAGTTAGAATATTGGAAAAACCCCAGACTCAATTACCCACTTAGGATGAAACCACATAATACATTAGCTCTGCGTGTGTGCCTTTAGGTGAAGGATTTTGTTTTGTTTTGTTAAGGAACCCACACCAAATATCAACATGGGTGCATTGTCCTCTGCTTTTTATGCAAAAACCCATTGCAAGCTTAATTAATGGTATAACAAAAGTTCGGGAGCTGGCCCTCTGGGTCATAGTTGCTTCTCTTAAAGGAGCCGGTTCTTTTTGGCATCCCTCTGTCTCGAGTGTGCCTCTGAGGGTGAAGTCAAACCACTGGAGGATTGCAGCACTTGCTGTGGCTGCAAAGACTGGTAATTCATAACTGCTACCTCCTGCATTGTTTTTTGCTGCATTAGCAGCATCCAAGTGACCTCCCCGGGGCGCAAGCCTAGATGACAAGACCCCCTTCTCAGCCTCACTGATGTGGACCAAAAGAAAGCAGAGCAATATGTTTGGCACCAGTTTGGCTGCAGGAGCTGAGGAAGGAGGCATGCAAGGAGCCACCCAACAGTCTTAGGGAATCCACTATGGATTTGTGTAGGGTTTACTACTCAGTATTTTCTTCTCCTGAAGATATCCTGAAAGGCCAGATATTTAGCTGATCATGCATACATTAGGAGGTGGGGAGAATCTGGATTGGGACCCTAATGGGGGGTATGATAGCTTCTATGGTTCCAGGAAGGGAGGAAGGAAGGAAGGAAGGAAGGGAGGAAGGAAGGAAGGAAGGAAGGAAGGAAGGAAGGAAGGAAGGAAGGAAGGAAGACCAATTCTCTCCCACCAACATGCTGCCAATCCAGATACATATTGGATTCCAGCACCCAACACCCAACATCTGATTCCAATTCAGATACTGGATTCCAGCACCCATCACACAATATCTGGATCCAATCCAGATATTAGATTCCAGCACCCATCACACAATATCTGGATCCAATCCAGATATTGGATTCCAGCACCCATCACACAATATCTGGATCCAATCCAGATATTGGATTCCAGCACCCATCACACAATCGCTGAATCCAATCCAGATATTGGATTCCAGCACCCATCACACAATCGCTGAATCCAATCCAGATATTGGATTCCAGCACCCATCACACAATATCTGGATCCAATCCAGATATTGGATTCCAGCACCCATCACACAATCGCTGAATCCAATCCAGATATTGGATTCCAGCACCCATCACACAATATCTGGATCCAATCCAGATATTGGATTCCAGCACCCATCACACAATATCTGGATCCAATCCAGATATTGGATTCCAGCACCCATCACACAATCTCTGGATCCAATCCAGATATTGGATTCCAGCACCCATCACACAATCGCTGAATCCAATCCAGATATTGGATTCCAGCACCCATCACACAATCTCTGGATCCAATCCAGATATTGGATTCCAGCACCCATCACACAATCGCTGAATCCAATCCAGATATTGGATTCCAGCACCCATCAGCTGCAGCCAACATGGTCCATACTTATGGCTGAAAGGAGTTGTAGTCCAACTATATCTGGAGGGCACCAGGTTGGCTACCATCGTTGTAGAATATAAATGCGCCTTATGGCCTGATGGTGAGAGGGGAACCAAGTGGAGAAACACACACACACACACACACACACACACATGCACACACGGAACCCAAAATACTTACCAAGTCATGGACATGAGAGCAACAGGAATCAAAAGCCACCAGTAATATTCGCCCTTGTCCGAAAACACAGCCATGAGCATCCCGACCAGCACGCCATTGTAGCCGTAGAGCCCCGCAGCAATGGCTGACCTGCGTGAGGAGCAAGAGGGGTTGGGAATGCTTACAATTGTATCCTTGTCCACAGTCGCTGCTGAAGCTGAGGGTCTGAGGAGCAGCCTTGATGACTGCAGGAGACCTTTGCCTCTGTCCCAGGCTGCAACCAAGAGTGATAACTGCCCTAGACTAATTGTTGAGGGTCTCTGTGGATTGCTGGCAAGGAAGGGATGATTCCTGACCACATCCCCTGAAATATACTCGGAGTTGAGTGTTGATTTCACGCTCTTTATTTCAGCTCATGGTAAACAGTGAGTCGTCCCGTCCCCCCCCCCCCGAACCTCAGGCCTTATATACATGATTTGCACAATGAGTGCTGTCTGATTGGTTGATTATGTTTCCCTCCTGGGGTCTGATTGGGCTGCTCCTGCAGGCCAATCAGGTTGTTGCATTCTAGGATCCTACCTGCCTATTTTTCTAGGATCCAAGCTTAGTACGTAACATCCCCTCTTCAGAGGTCAACATCCCTGCTTTGCACTCCATGTGTTTTTTCCTGGTTGGAAAATGTCCCTGAGCTCTGATAATGCCTCTTCCTTGAGTACATGAAGAGCAGACAGGAAATTTACACCCGCTGCTCAGTCCAGTTTTGCCTCTGATCACCACTGGCATGTGGCCCACAGAAGATTGCCCAGAAAGGAATGTGGCCCTCGGGCAGAAAAAGTTCCCCTACCCATGACGTCTACAAATCTTATTGTCCATGTGGCACATCCTATGCTCCATGCTGTTCCTGATTGGCTGGGGTCACCCATGTGACTAATCCAGGAAGCTGAAGCGACTGAGGCAGGGTTGGTGTGGGTAGGAATATGGCAGTAAACAGGATTGGGATAAAATGCCCTTTCCCCCCATGAATGTTTTTGTAAATATTTCTACGCCAATGAAATGCTTCTTCCAATTTGTAAATCAAAACTGGGGGAATATTTAGTGGATCCCTACAGATGATCACAGAGTATTTTCAGATTAGATTACTCACTTATTATTCCCCTCTGCTGAACAGTAGAATCATAGAATCGTAGAGTTGGAAGAGACCACAAGGGCCATCCAGTCCAACCCCCTGCCAAGCAGGAAACACCATCAAAGCATTCCTGACAGATGGCTGTCAAGCCTCTGCTTAAAGACCCCCAAAGAAGGAGACTCCACCACACTCCTTGGCAGCAAATTCCACTGTCGAACCGCTCTTACTGTCACGAAGTTCTTCCTAATGTTTAGGTGGAATCTTCTTTCTTGTAGTTTGAATCCATTGCCCCGTGTCTGCTTCTCTGGAGCAGCAGAAAACAACCTTTCTCCCTCCTCTATATGACATCCTTTGATATATTTGAACATGGCTATCATATCACCCCTTAACCTTCTCTTCTCCAGGCTAATTCTACTCACAGAACTTTCTGTGTCCAAAATTTCAGTCTCATGTATTGCAGAACATAGGATATTTCTGGAGTAGTCAATAAGCCCAGTAGCCTAATAATGATGATGATGATAATAAATTCAAATTTCTATATCACCCTTCATCCGAGGATCACAGGACTGTTTACAACATAAAAACACAAAAATGCACACCATAATAACAAATAAAAACAACAACACCCCCAGTTTAAAAGGCCACATATTATTTAATTGGCCAAACGCTTGGGAGAAGACAAATGCTTTTGCCCGGTCCCTAAAGATGTATAAGCATGTAAAACAAGAAAAGAGAAGGGATTTGAGGCATGAAGGAACAATTCAAGGGCAAACCTACCTCTCCTGGCACAGAATCAGTGCTGTTAATGTTGAGACAATGACTCCAATGCAACACGTCAGTGTGATCCAAGGGCTCTGGACGAGGAATCCGGCTATCATGATCAGACCACTGAGCGGGTTGCTGACAAACATCACCTGAGAGACGCCACGCAGGACCCAGTCGACGAACTGAAACACCAGAGGCTTATCTGAAAGAGAATGTCCCCATTGGAGCACCTAAGTGCAAAAAAAAGTGGCGCCCGAAAACGTGACTGAAGGCTCACACACAAGATGACGAGGGAGGGGTCCAAAGGGAGAGGCAGAAGAAGATATTTGCTGGATCAGGCCAATGGCCCATCTAGTCCAGCCTCTTGTTCTCACAGTGGCCAGCCACATGCATCTCAAACACGTCCCTAGCACAAGAACACCCTCAGACCCTAAAAGTTTTCCTATTTTCCAGGGACAGTCCTGGATTTACAGAAGCCGTCCCGGTTTCTGATTTGATCCTGGAATGTCCCGCTTTTCCTTAGGATGCCCCTGTTTTAATCAGAGATACGTTGGAGGGTATGGAGTTATCCAACCTTTTGAGCCAAGGAGATAACTAACTATACAACCTTTAGAAGACATCAGAAGGCAGCCCTGTATATTATATTATGGTATCTGAAGAAGTGTGCATGCACACGAAAGCTCATACCAAGAACAAACTCAGTTGGTCTCTAAGGTGCTACTGGAAAGAATTTTCTATTTTGTTTCGACTATGGCAGACCAACACGGCTACCCACCTGTAACTGTATATTATTATTATTATTGTTGTTGTTGTTGTTGTTGAATAGGACGCCCCCATTTTCATCGGAGACATTTTGGAGGGTATGCAACTACCCCTCTTGCAGTTTCCAACAACTGGAAGCATGACTGCCTCTGACCGTGGGGGCAGAGCAGAGCCATTGATAGCCTTATGTTTCATGAATTTGTCTAATCCTCTTTCAAATCCATCCAAGGCACATGACACAGTAACTTTGCTGATGCTAAAAAGGGTTGGGCCTGGATAAGTACGTTTCTGAGCACAATTCAAAGTGTTGGTGCTGACTTTTAAAGCCCTAAATGGCCTCGGTCCTGTATATCTGAAGGAGCCTCTCCACCCCCATCGTTCAGCCCGGACACTGAGATCCAGCGCCGAGGGCCTTCTGGCAGTTCCCTCATTGCGAGAGGTGAGGTTACAGGGAACCAGACAGAGGGCCTTCTCGGTAGTGGCACCCGCCCTGTGGAACGCCCTCCCATCAGAGGTCAAAGAGATAAACAACTACCTGACATTTAGAAAATACCCGAAGGCAGCCCTGTTTAGGGAAGTTTTTAATCCGTGATATTTTAATGTATTTTAATATTTATTGGAAGCTGCCCAGATGGGCGGGGTATAAATAAATATATATATAAGTGACCACCTGGGAATGCTGTGTACACTGCCTTGACCATCTCTGGAGGAAAAGCAAAAAACCCGCACACTTTTAACCAAGGCAATGTAACAAGACCAATAGCAAGCACAGCAATATCTGTGCCACGATTGTCTGCTGAGCAAAATGGCTGCATCGCACAGCCCTTGTGGAAGAGCTGTAGCTCAGTTGAAGCACATCTGCTGTGTGTGCAGCAGGTCCCAGATTCATTCCCCATCATATCTATGTGGGTCGGAATATGCTGCCTGAAATCATGGAGAGCAACTGCTGCCAGTCATTGTAACAAGGTAAAGGTAAGGTAAAGGACCCCTGGACAGTTAGGTCCAGTCAAAGGCAACTATGGGGTTGCGGTGCTCATCTCGCTTTTCAGGCCGAGGGAGCCGGCGTTTTCCACAGACAGCTTTCTGGGTCATGTGGCCAGATGAGATTCAAACCCTGGTCTCCCAGGTCTTAGTCTGACACTCTAACCCAGTGCTTCCCAAACTTGGGTCTCCAGCTTTTTGGGGGGAGTACAACTCCCATCATCTGTAGCTAGGAGAACCAGTGGTCAGCTTGGTTGGGAACCGTAGTCCAAAAACAGCTGGAGACCCAAGTTTGGGAAACACTGCTGCAAAAAGGTAAGAAAAGGTAAAGGACCCCTGGGCGGTTAAGTCCAGTCAAAGGCGACTATGGGATTGAGGCGCTCATCTTGCTTTCAGGCCGAGGGAGCCGACGTTTGTCCACAGAAGTTTTTCTGGGTCATGTGGCCCGCAGTACTAAATCGCTTCTGGTGCAATGGAACACCATGATGGAAACCAGAGCGCACAGAAATGCCATTTATCTTCCCGCCACAGTGGTACCTATTTATCTACCTGCACTGGCATGCTTTCAAACTGCTAGGTTGGCAGGAGCTGGGACAGAGCAACGGGAGCTCACTCCGCTGTGGGGATTCGAACCGCCAGCCTTCTGATCAGCAAGCCCAAGAGGCTCAGTGGTTTAGACCACAGCGCCACCCTCAATGCTGAGCTAGATGAACCCACATTTTTATCTATGTTTCCGCAGGACATTTTATTAGGTGCACTCACTGGATCTTGAATACTTTGCAAGCATCGAAAAAGCATTTAAACAATCACTGACTATGCACTGTCAAAATGCACATAGAGGCAGATTTTGGGGCACAAATTGTCACATCTTAGATCACTCCAGTAGGTCTTTGTTACCATTGTTTGAAAGTTTATGGTCTGGGACAGTTTCCAACGTGCATATTCCCAGCAGCATCTGGAGGGCCCTTATCACTGACAAAGTTGTAAAATATGAAACACATTTATTATTGTTTGTAAAAATAATAATATAAACCACACCGTTTTGCAGTTGGGAAGCTGACTGAGCAGTGCGTGAACTGCTGGCAGAGTTCATGCTGGAGATACCCCCCCCCCCAGCTTATTTATGTTGCTTATATCTAAGACGGCAGATGGCGTGAGTTTGTCCCTGCCAGCTTGTGCTGGGATTGCAACACACCCGCTCCATGTGTATAACTTAAAACTTCATGTTGGAATTTGGGCAAGATAAACTGATGGTCTGGGAGCAGGGTGGCGGAGTGGATCTCAAACGAAGGAAACTTAGGAATAAACGTATCGTGATATGTGCGTGGGGTAAAAGAGAGGACAGCGCCAGACCAGCAGGACAGGCTCCAGGATTTTGGGGAGCCTTCAGTGCGGAGTGACCAGGGATGTTTTGAACCCGAGGCTCCTGGCCGCTGAGCTCTGCTACCTTACTTCCTGTTCCCACGCACTGCTTCCTCTGCAGAAAAAGTGAACTGAGCTTCATGGTTTGATGGAGCCCCCTAGGCTGCAACACTGGACTAGACTGGACCATTGGTCTAATCCAGCAGGCATCCTCCATATTATGTTCTTCTTGGACTCAGGAAATGTGTCCTGAGCCCCAGTGGTGAGAGATAATGAAAGTTGTAGTCCATCACCACTTGGAAGACAACAGGCTCCCCAGGATTCTGCTGCTGGTACAGGAGAAGCTTTGAAGATGAGCAGGCACTCCAGCAAAGGTCTCCAGGTCCAAAAGCAACGTTGCATCATTCTGGTTCTCATCGGTGCATCATTTGCTATGTGCTTACCTTTCAGCCAGTCTCCCAACGCCTTCATGTCCCCCGTGATGTAGCTCAGGGCTCTGCAGATTTTCCCTGTCTGGGGTTGCATTTTGCTAGACTTTTCTCCAGCGTCTTCCATTTCCATTGCGGTGTTCAGACCCTGCTGGGAACAAAAGCAACAATACACAGGACTTCACACTGTGATCATGAATATCTCCCAAGTTGATGTGCTCCTCCTGTCAAGAGTCCAGGTTCACAGCTTGATAACACAGTAAGTGTAGCTAATTAGAAAGGAGGATTTATTGCAAAAAACAACAACAGATAGCTTCGGACGACTCTACAAAGACTCCGGCATCATTACTCAAGATGGCCCTTTTAAAGAGTCCTTCTGGGATCTACAGAAGATATTGAACTTACATCTCTTAGGTCTCTTGTTTTGTTTCCGGTCTAACAACCCTCCTATTCGCTGGCTTTTAGGACTGATTGGCTTAGCTCCAACCTCCTCCTGTTCCGACGAACTACCTCCTTGCCTGTTCGCGCCTAACTGATCTTCCGGAGAGCTTTGGCTGTGTTCCAGCCTGCTCTCAGTTCCAGCCCGGAATTCCAGTGCCCATGGGAGTTACACTGGGCACTGGCCGCTGTTCAGCATGCTGCAGATCTTTCTCTGTTCTGCAGCAGGCTGTGGAGTTTCTCTAGGAGCTGGCTCATTCCTGACACCTCCTTTTCCATGTTAGGACTAGAAGCAATTCAGAGAAGCCGGCCGGGGAGAATCAGCTGGCCCAAAGGTATTCCAGTGAAACCCACAGGGACAGCCCTCCCAAGTCCCATCACCCTCAGCCAGCAAGGCCAATGACCAGCAATGACAGGAGTCGTGGTCCAACTGATTCTGCCGGAACATGAAAAAGAAAAGGGGCTCAGGAATAATCATATCCACCCAGTAGGCCTTCCACCAAGCTGACCCCTGAACCTGATGCTGTAGATGCCGGCCATGTTCAAAGTATGCCTACCTGGCCTTGCAGCCTCTCCAGTAGTGGCATGCTTTGAGAGGGGTCGTGGGCATAAGCTGGGCAGCGCTGGCTCTTAAATTCAGAGTCATAAGGCTTGTGTCCATCTGGGGATGTGTTTGTTGGGACTAGAATGGCGGAGTGCCCGGAAATGTCGGCGAGAGAACATCCATCCATCTCTCCCTAGCATGGCATGTGTGATAAAGGTCAGGGAGAAGGAAGTCAGTAGATGAACCCATTCTCTGCCTTGGCAAGAAGTTTATTGTTTTATAGGTGCCTGGCCGGGTGCCCTTCATTCTGCTTTTGTTTGATTATATCTCTCGTGACTACTGTGCTAGCCTTTGTTGAATGAGATGCACAATGCAGGTGGAATGTCATCTTTTGCTGGTATCGCTTCCGCAAGTGCTTATCATCTGGAGCTTTTGCATTTCCAACACAACTGCTGAAAGGCTCTCTGCTGTAGTGGATGGTGGGACAACGATGCTTACCTGACTTCCCGGCAGCAGAGTCCCTGCTGCTTCTTGGGAGGTAGAGTGGAAGGAGCAAGGTAGCAGGAAGGTCAGTGCTGTGCAATTCTTCTGGCAGAGTGCTCCTGCTGGTGCGTTTCCACAGCGTCAATGTTACCACCACTTTGCCCCTCTCACTTCCTTCTGGTAAGCAGCAGAGACTCCACTGCCAGGAGGTTAGGTAAGTGCTGTCATCCTACCCCACCATCCACTACTGTTTCTCCTGAATTTTTGCCATTCTCCATCAATTAATGAGAATAGAAATTTCATTCAAAAATTATCAAAGGGATGTTGAAAATTCGGCAAAATTCTCATCCAAGTTTTTGGTTGTGCTTACCTTCCTTTTGAGGTGACCAAAGGGTGCTTGTGAGTATCCTAATAATAATAATAGTAATAGTAATAGTAATAATAATAATAATAATAATTTATTATTATTATTATTATTATTATTATTATTATTATTATTATTATTATTATTAATACCCTGCCCATCTGACTGGGTTTCTCCAGCCACTCTGGGTGGCTCCCAACAGAATTAAAAGCACAATGAAACACCAGACATTAAAAACTTCCCTAAACAGGGCTGCCTTCAGATGTCTTCTAAAAGTGGTACCTCGGGTTACAAACACTTCGGGTTACAAAGTCCGCTCGGGTTGAGAACTTTGCCCCAGGATGAGAATGGAAATCACGTGGCGGCAGTGCGGCAGCAGCAGGAGGCCCCATTAGCGAAAGCGTGCCTCAGGTTAAGAATGTTTTTGGGTTAAGAACAGACCTCTGGAACAAATTAAGTTCGTAACCCAAGGTACCACTGTAGTTGTTTATTTCCTTGACATCTGATGAGAGAGCATTCCACAGGGCGGGCACCACTACCGAGAAGGCCCTCTGCCTGGTTCCCTGTAACCTGACTTCTTGCAGGGAGGGAACTGCCAGAAGGTCCTCAGAGCTGGACCTCAGTGTCGAGGCTGAATGATGGGGGGTGGAGACACTCCTTCAGGTATAATGGGCCAATCCTTCCTTCCTTCCTTTTCTCAAATTATCTCGCCAGTGGTTTGCGCTCTGCAGCCTTCCTTGGTGCCCACAGATCAATCAAAGGCTTGAGTAAGACATCAAAAAGTCACTCTTTCCACAAGGGGCTTATTCAAATCAGGAAGCACAGGCAGTCGGGGAGGCTGCAGAATGCTATAGAAATGTTTAATAGGGAAACAAGAGAGATACACAGTCCTCGGCCACCTCTCAACAAGAAAATAAGCTCATAACTGCATGCTAAAGAAATTCTGAAGTGCCATCAGAATGAGATAGGAAAAGGGAAGACTTTTACTTTGAGGGGGAAACTCTGGAGAAATCAGAGGACAAATTTCAGCGTAGCAGTAGCTGTACTTATCTACTACAAAAGGAAGAGGGATCAGTGAATGATGGGACCATCACTATTCCTCCACTGAAATACCTGGGACCACACTTTACTGTACCACTTAAGTTGGAAACAATCACAGCACAATCCTATACTTCTACTCAAAAGTCCTGTTGAGTTTAATGGGCCTCACTCCCAGAAAACTGGGTATAGGACGCCAGTCTTAATTGGCCTCTTTCTGTGGTAGATTGAAACAAGTTGGACCTACAACAAAATGTTCCACAGCATCATTGCCTTCCTACTGGAGTGTTCCAGTTCTTGGAGGCAGCTAACCAGCTTCGCCCTACTCCAGAATATTTCATGCTGCTCTAGTTTTTCATACTGCTGTGGTCTTGATTTCTGAAAGCAATGGTTTGGGCCTTACGTGTTCCTAAGTAGCACCCACTTTGCTTTGGAAGCTCTTATCCTTCATCATCATCATCATCATTCATTACCTACGTGGGTTTTGCTATGTACTGAGCCGAATCCTAGAACAATAGGATCCAGAATGCAGCAGTCTGATTCGTCCGCAGGAGTCACCCAATCCAGCTCCAGGTGGAAGTGAATCAGCAACCTGATTGGCCTACAGGAGTAGCCTGGAATTAGCCAATCACGTGGGGCCCATTGTGTAAATAATGTATATATAGCAGACGTTTTGGGGAAAGATTCATTCCTTGCTACCATGAGCTGAATGAACAGCATGAAATTCACACTTGACTCCGAGTATATTTCAGGTTTACTGCTTTACTCAGCACCATTGGCAACACGAGTAGGGGACAAGCGGTTTTCAGGATGTTGCTGAACTTCAGTTCCCAGCAGCCCTGGCCATTGATCATGCTGGCAGAGGCTGATGGAATGGCAGAGGCTGATGGGAATGGAAGTCCAACAACTTCTGGAGAGGATCATGGGTTAGCCATCCCTGATGAGAGAGAGAGAGAGAGAGAGAGAGAGAGAGAGAGAGAGAGAGAGAGAGATGGCCCTAATGCACACAATAGGGATCAGAAAAAGTTGTGAGTGATTTGTGTTGGAAATAGCCTGAGGTCGACCAGTTCATCATGTTTGTGCAAGACGATGGAGTAGAAACAGGGCAAGGAGAACATTTAAATGGCTTCCCCCAAATTCCCCACTCTGAAGGGTATTGAAATTGGGGTGGCCATTCTCTGGAGGAAAGGGAGAAGAAATTCTACAACCGTTTCTTGAAGGCAGGCCCCCATAAGTGTTGGGATCAGCCTAGCTCCCACCCCCTCCCGCATGCACCAGCCCACCAACCACAAGCTCCTGTGTTGCAACCTGGCCGCCATTTTGCATCCACCATAAGGCTCAAGCCCTAGCGGTTGCATCAGGGAACTGCAGGTAGAAATGGCAGGCAACACACAAAAACTGGGAGAGAATATTCAGGGAGCAGAAGGCAAAATGGCCATCTTTGTTCACAGGGGGACGAGTGAATAAGATTCTCACAAATGTTCTTGGGGGGAAATGCCTTCACAGAGAATCCAGCACTTCTCTTTCTGTTCGCTGAAAAGCAGAAATAGTCAGAGGGAAACCCAACATATGCAGAGTGCCTTTCCCCCAGGTCTTGAACAAAAACTAGTTACCACTTGCAGAGTCGAGACAGGGGAACGAGAACGTGCTTTTGTAAAGAACGTGGTGTACATTTCACGCCTTGCAGTTTACATAGGTATTCTTTGCTGCTAAGGTTAGGAGTACATTTTCAGCCGGGTAAGGGAAGTGTAAGTTTTCTTTCTTTCTTTGCCTGCAATGTGTGTTGACTTACTCAACGGAGCTGTTTGGTTTACCCAAGAGCAAAGTTTACATTTGTTCGCTCCTCTTTTCGGCACGCTGGTATTTTGAACTGTGCCCCCCCTCCCACCGAGGCTCTCAGGTCCCCTCACCCCCTGAAGTGCCCACAGGACTGAAATGTTGGAAAGGCTCCAGTGGGAAGAAAGGGGTTACTACAGTACAGAGCTGTAGCAACTCTCTAGAAGCATGTAGCTCTATTAGTGAACTGGTTCTGACAGATTGACAAAAAGCAATAAAAAAAAAATCTGTTTCACGTGCAGTTGTAAAGATATGGCGAAATAATATTATGCAGGAGGAAAGTCCTTGGTGCTTCTCAGATCACAGGCCTGATTCTGACAGGATCTTCTTGGTTTGAGCACAGAATAGTAGATTGAACCCAATCCCCCCAATGCAAGGCAGAATCACCCCCAGATTATCTCACTCGTCAGGCCACACAGCAGTCACAGGCAGCAGTTATGAGTTATTGGTCTCTGCAGCCACAGCAGGCGCTGTGATTGTCCAGTGGTTTGACTTCACCCCCAGAGGCGCACTCCATTGTCTCTCGAGACAGACGGATGCCAACAACTTGTGTGTGTGTGTGTGTGTGTGTGTGTGTGTGCTGAAGTACATTCTGAAGGCGGGGGTGCAAAATTCAACAATGTTTAATAATAATAATAATAATAATAATAATAATAATAATAATAATAATTTTTTTTTTATTTATACCCCGCCCTTCCCAGCCAAAAAACCGGGCTCAGGGCGGCTAACACCAATTAAAATCACAGCAAAAAAAACCAAACATAAACACAATCAATTTAAAATAACAAATTAAAATACAAATTTAAAAATTCAATATTAAAACTACAGTCTCATTTACAAATAACCCACCAATAAAGAATGAAGCATAAATATTAAACAGAAACCAACCCAAAGGCCAGGTGGAACAGCTCCGTCTTGCAGGCCCTGCGGAAAGATGCCAAATCCCGCAGGGCCCTGGTCTCTTGTGATAGAGTGTTCCACCAAGTCGGGGCCAATACTGAGAAGGCCCTGGCCCTAGTTTCCCTTGACTTATTGGGATAGCAACCCCCTATTCCGTTTTATTATAATATTTTATTTACACCCTGCTTTTCAGACACACAGCAGCGTAAAATCTCAAGGCTTAAAAAAAACCACCAAGCCCACAGAACAAGAAGCAAATGGAGGGGTGCCGATTTCTTCTCCCAGAAGGCTGCTCTGAATTGCAGTGTAACATCAATCCTGGAGTACTAAAAACATTGTCAAGAAGCTGTGTCTGTTGGGTGTCTGTGCGCTGTTGTTTCATTTTGTGTTCCAGCCTTCAAAATTCACCTTGAGCCCCAAACAATGAGTGGAAAATGCCTAATTTGCTTCCCGAGTCTGAAATTTCGTTTCCTAGTGAGATGGTTAGTGAGAGTTTTAACCCGTTATCTAGGGTTGTAGAGAAGTGACAACCAAGTTTGGTAATATAGGGCCAGCCGTACTATTAGGCAGACCCAGGAAGCTGATTTTGGGTGTTATGAAAGGGCCACAAATTCATTACGATCAGTGTTTGCATTGCCAGTGGGAGACGCGGTTGTGGGATCTTCTGCCGCAGCTGCCAAAATATTCTGCATCCTGGTTTGTGGGGGGCTGCAGGTGGGCAAGATCCTTAAATTGCTGCACTTGTCTTGAGCTCACCCTGGTTCGAGTCAAGCTGCTGAACTCATCATCTATCAAGAATGCCCATTTCTGGGAAGCAGATATCGGAACTATCTCTGTATGAATTACATTCCTCGTGGATTTGCCGCTTTTAATCTTCTAGTTGGGAGCTGGTTAAGTAGCTAAACGCCCAGAGGGCACAAACCGACACCAGTCTGCTGATATCCATTAAACATCTATCCCACTATAGCCCAAGAAATTTGACAATTAGTTCCACACCTCTTGACAAGTCAATCATCCGTTTCTGCTACTAGGATGAAATCTCTCCCAATTTTGTCAGCGCGAACGTCTTCGAAACAAGCAAACTGCCCATCGGTAAGGATTAAGCATGAATAAAAAGCACAAGGCGTCTTCATTACAAAGCACTTGCTGTCTGTTCCTGCCTCTTATCTCTTCCTGCTGGTTGTAGTTTGTCGGGGACGCTCTTAACTGACAGCAAGAAAGCCAGATAAGCAAGATGAGCGGAGCAAGCCAGACCATGTTTACTCAGAAATAGATCCCACTGAGTTCAATGGGGTTTACTCCCAAGTCAGTGTGCCTAGGATTGCAGTCACAGTCAGTCTGATGGTGGGACACCGTAAAGCAACAAAGACACCTGCCACAAGTGGTTGCTGTGGAATTAGGGTTGGTTTACAGTGCAAACCTATATGCATATCCTTGGAATTAAGTTTTACGCAGCGTAGACCCATTGAAATTAGTGGAGCGAACTTCATTGTGTTCATTCAATTCAACGAGTGCTCTGAGTAAAGTTGGCAACCGAATTCAGTTTAATGGGCCTTACTCCTAGGTAAGGAAGTGTGAATCTTTCCGTTCTGGTTTCTCATTTTTCCAGACTTGCATTCAGTTCTCCACATTTCCATGACAATTCGTATTTTTTTAAAAAAATAAATAAATCATGAAAATTCATTAGCATTTCTGTTCAAATTTCTTCATACGCATTTTTTTGCCGGCTATTCCCCTTAAAGGACACATTTACACAAAGCAATTTCCTCATTTGCAATGCATTATGGTATGCTATTTTCATTAATCAATGCCTGATTAGGCAGACCTTGCCCTAGCACATGCATTTGGGTAAATGCTGCATTGCAAAATTCAGAGAAGGGCCGATGTCGAAGGACAGCTCCGTTTCGGTTTGCTCCTTGTTTTGGAAAAAAAAAATGCAAAGCGTATTGAATTTCACCACAATCCCTACTGTCAAGTAAGTGGGCATACAGGGTTGTAGCCTGAGCCTGCGCTGGCGCATCTTAACTCATGTGTCCCACTGAATGACTGCCTAACTGTGTGCATTCTTAGCAGTTGCACAGTTGCATTCTAGTTTGCTTTATTTCCTTCTGGATTGTTAAAAAAGAAAAAAAAAACCTTTTTCCAGCAAGGTGTGTAGAATCAGATACTTCAGAGAGCCCCAAACTAGGAAAGTGCACTTTTAGGGTGACGAGATAAAAAAGGGGGGCGGCGCTGCGGAATTACTACAGCAAACTTACACCTGTTGAAATCCCCCCTTTGGAATCCAGCTGTTTAAAAGTGCAAGGATCTTATTTCTCTTCCACATCTGACCATGCCAGGCACCCTGGCATTCCCACACTGGCTTAAACAAGCAAAGAAGTCATCTCTTCTTACCTTGAGCAGCCGCCCGGCCAGGAAGCCTCCTTCTCTGCCAAGTTTTATCGCTTCGCAGAGAGCGTGCAGAGACAGCGATAGTGGGAGGGTGCCTGCACAGCATCGCTTTATATAGCCCACAGAAACTCCAAGCATGCCATAAGTCATCCAGGCAGTCTTTCTCCTCCCATTACACACACACATACACCTGGCTCTCTCCCAGGTGGTCTTAGGAGGAGAGCTTTTTGCCTTCTTCCCCTCCTCTTGGCGTTTTGATCAAGTTGCTTGGAACTACAAAGCATGCATCCCATTTTCTCCTTGAAGTTTCCTTGCCTTCCCCGTCTCCCCTCCTCTGTGCACCTACTTTTCTCTCCAGCAAAGCAATATTCAAATGTAAAATCTCTCTCTCTCTCTCTCTCTCTCTCTCTCTCTCTCTCTCTCTCAGAGCTAAGTACATGTTTTCTTTCAGGGAGTGCAAAACTGTGCCTGAATTGCACCTGCTAGATTTCTTTGAGTGGAAGGAACATAAATTTGCCATGCCGCATAATGAGGGAGAGAGACCAAGGAGGGTGGTCAGCCCTTTAATATTATATGAAATGTCGGAATACACTTCGTGGATCCGTTAAAGATCCGCGGTTATTTGTTTATTTTAATGGTTGTTAAGAACTACTTTTCGTATCCTTACACTTAAAAGTGAAAGTGAAAGTAAGAATGAAGAGTCATTTTGCCATTAGGATTACTCCGCCTTTAATTTGTAGTTCCAGTGGTGTTTCAAAGTTATCAATGGACGTTTATTCTGCTTCCCGCCTTTTTGGAGGGCAGCAACAGTGGTTTTATTGGTTAAAATATTGATCGTGATGTCATACCTGTTCCTAAATAAAAGGCTGAGGCTCCCCGCTTAGGCACGTTCTTTTACGTTGGTTCAGTTGAGGTTTAGTTCAGTCAAGTTTAGTTTAAGGGGTTTTTGGGAGCGGGCTGGACGGGCTGGATGGGTTTCTTTTAGTTAAGTTCAGTTTGCGGAAGATCTTTCGGTGAGGTTTTAGTTAGGCTTTTAGGTTTAGCCTAGGGCTAGATTTGCGGAAGATTTATCGGTCTAGTTTTATTTAGTTTAGTATCGCGGAAGATTGGGCGCGCAGGGACTGAGAGCTTAGGGAAACTTAGCTTAGGGCCAGAAAACGAGCCTACGCGGGTTTGGCCAAAGCCACTAAAGATAGATTCGGTGTCTGTCGTCATTTGGGGAAAAGGAACAAAGGTTTCAGGATTTTTTAATTTCTATCGGAACTTAGATAACATCCTTGGTTTGGTTTCCTTTATTATTAAATGATAGTGCAGGAGGTTACAAGTGGTTCCAGTTCAGATTCGAGGCATTCATTCGTTTTCGAGGCATCCATTTAGTTTTGAGGCATTCATTTACTCACGCACCTTCGGAGTCATTTTCCGTCTTACTCAGCTACCTTCAGATTGTGAGACTTGGCCGGCGCCCTTGCTCATAAGCACGCGGAACGCTGGCCGCTTTCCCCCCGCAACTGGTACCTCGTGCGTGGGTGGCTTAGACTCACGCACGGGGAGCTCCAGCACCGAACCCCGGCAATGAAACTCCTGCTCTGGAAAGTAGCAGTTGAACCAAGGGCTTCAAATTACAAGAAAGGAGATTCCGACTAAACACGTGGGGGAAACTTTCTGACTGTAAGAGCTGTTTGACAGTGGAACGGTCTCCCTCTGGAGGTTGTGGACTCTCCTTCCATGGAGGTTTTTAAGCAGAGGTTGGATGGCCATCTGTCATGGATGCTTTAGCTGAGCCTCCTGCGTTGGAGGGGGTTGGACTAGATGACCCTTGGTGTCCCTTCTACAATTCTTCGATTCTATGATTTATCAAAAGCTTCACAAACAAAGCACTGTCTGCCAAGACAAGTGGATGTACAGATGTTAAGTCTTGCATGGCGCCACAGTGGGGAAGATGTGGCTCTCTGGTTGTGGCTGAAGTTCAGTTCCCATCACCCCTGGCTATTGGACATGCTGGCTGGGGCCAATGGAAGTTGTAGTTCATTGGCATTTGGAGGGCTGCAGGATACACATTCCTGCTATATAGCCCACCGGGGGCAGAATGCTGGTCTTCCACCAGTCAGCATTTCCTCCATAGATTTTGGTCCTGTTACATCTTCCTTGTGCTCTCATCTTTTGGGTGTGTTGCACTATGGCAGGGGTCAGCAAACCTTTTTCAGCGGGGGGGGGGGGGGGGCAGTCCACTGTCCCTCAGACCTGGGGGGGTGGACTATATTTTGAAAAAAAATATGAACAAATTTCTATGCCCCACAAATCACCCAGATATTCATATAATAATAATAATTTGTTGTTCAGTCGTTCAGTCGTGTCCGACTCTTCGTGACCCCATGGACCAGAGCACGCCAGGCACGGCTATCCTTCACTGCCTCCCGCAGTTTGGCTAATAATAATAATAATAATAATAATAATAATAATAATAATATGTACCCCGCCCATCTGGCTGGGTTTCTCCAGCCACTTTGGGCGGCTTCCAACAAATATTAAAATACATTAAAATGTCACAGATTAAAAACTTCCCTAAACAGGGCTGCCTTCAGGTATTTTCTAAATGTCAGGTAGTTGTTTATCTCCTTGACCTCTGATGGGAGGGCGTTCCACAGGGCGGGGCGCCACTACCGAGAAGGCCCTCTGCCTGGTTCCCTGTAGCTTTGCTTCTCGCAGTGAGGGAACCGCCAGAAGGCCCTCGGCGCTGGATCTCAGTGTCCGGGCTTTCATTTTAAATAAAAGGACACATTCTACTCATGTAAAAAAACCAGGCAGGCCCCACAAATAACCCAAAGATGCATTTTAAATAAAAGGACACATTCTACTCATGCAAAAACATGCTGACTCCCGGACCATTCGTGGGCCGGATTTGTAAGGCGATTGGGCCGCATCCAGCCCCCAGTCTTTAGTTTGCCTACCCATGCACTATGGTGCCACGTAGACCAATGAGGCATGTTATGTCACAGAACAGGACATTATGCTGGAGAGCTTGTTAATCCTCTTACGGCAGACAGTAATTCTTTCGTCTCCCCAGCTCTGTAATTCTCGCTGTCCTTTCCTGCAAAACTTCCTTTTCTATAAAACAAATGACCTATATTTGAAGCGGGGAGGCCTAACACGGGGAGAAGCAATGCTGATGGGATTGCCGGCAACCGTTTTGTGCATGTTGAATTGACGTGCGATGGCTGATATGCGGGTTCTTTTGGACCTGGAAGAGGATAGAACGGGGTTGGAATGGGAAGGGTGGGCTTATGTGCGCTGGAAATGGACCCATGCAAAATGGTCTCCACTGGTAGAATATACCCTAGTTTTTTCAGCTTTTTCAAACTTGGGGTTCCCCTGTAGTCCAAACCTGAATTAGGGACCCTGTTTCTTAATTTTTTTCAAACCATACATTTGTTGGGCAGCAAGACTGCTCTTGTTATTCACCCATGGTCAGACCGTAGCCCAATATTGGGTCCTGACCCAGAACTTCAAGACCGATGCTTTAATACAGGAGTGAGGAACTTTTGGCTCTCCAAATGTTGCTGAACTACAACTCCCATCAGCCTCAGCAACCATGACCAGGGACCAGGAATGATGGGAGTTGCAGTTCACCAACATTTGGAGGGCCAAAGGTTCCCCACTTCTGCTCTTACGAGCCTACTCATTTATGCCTTGGATCAAAGGAACTTCAAGGGATAGCGCAGTCAGTAGAACACGAGACACTTAATCTCAGGGTTGTGGGTTCAAGTCCCACATTGGGCAAAGGATTCCCACCTTGCAGGGGGTTGGACCAGATGACCCTCATGGTCCCCTTCAACTCTACAATCCTATGATTCGATGATTCAAAGGAAGAATTCAACAAATACAAGAATTACAATTCATCAAGAACTCAATTGCCCTCAAGTGTGGATTCTGGGCCACAAGTGACTCCTTAAATAGCTCACATCATATGTCCAAGGACAGAATGTTTTAATAGAATGTTTTGATTTGCTGTTCACAAGGGCAAGAATAAAAAATTTACAGAAGGCAATGAAACTAAGCAAACAATAACATTAGCATATTTGAACGTGTTGAGGGACAATAAAACCTTAATCAGTCTCCATATCGATATCCGTGAAGCTGTCTTCCCCACCAGCGAAGCAATTTCACAACGAAGCTGAATGCTCAGAGGTGCAGGATAGGCAGACTACAAATAAAGAAATTTATGGAATTTGGTCCCACAAGAAATGGTGACGGCCGCCAGCTCAGATGGCTTTGGAAGAGGATTAGACAAATTCACAGAGAAGGCTCTCAGAGCCTACCAGCCGCAACAGATATGTTCTAACTTAAAGTAAAACATCTCCAAGCCAACATTTCAATGCCGGCAACTTGAACAGAGGAACTTGCTGAAGAATGGAGGAACTTGACCTAGATGCCTGTCCCTTTAAGATCTTCAATCCCTCCACAGGGGGTGGTGGGGTGGTGGAGTCCAGCAAAGGGATGGAGCCTGGGAGGGTGATTTGACCCAGGGAACAGAAAAGCCTTCAGCTTCCTCTTGGACATCCTTGGAGCCAATTCCTCACGCAGAGCAAACATTGCTTGATCATGGAGTGTGGGCTTACCGTCGAAGCCAGAACTACCGGTATTTCTATTATGGAATTGATTTGAGAGAACCTCCCAATTAAACAGGAATTCGGAAGCAGGGGACTGCAGGGCA
Source organism: Lacerta agilis (assembly GCF_009819535.1). Lineage (NCBI taxonomy): Eukaryota > Metazoa > Chordata > Lepidosauria > Squamata > Lacertidae > Lacerta > Lacerta agilis. Next base: position 8,199,722 of record NC_046322.1, on the reverse strand, counting down.
GTGACACCCCCAAACCATAAAGGGATTGGACAGTGGAAGTCTTCATCCGTAAATTGGCATAATTGGAGTGAAAGTAGTTCCAAACTTGAACACGTGGACTTTCTCATTTTAGAAACTAATCACGAGTCCCATCAAACCAGATGGCTCTGGGGCTGCAGATTAATTAACATGGAGCACAATGGTGTTATTGTTTGTGTGTGTGTCCTCTGAATGTTCCCTTGATCACATTATAGGTTGATCGCTAACTACTCAGAAATTCCCCAATACAGTACCTTTAAATCTGCAGCTGTAGTGGAAACCAAGGTAGCTGTTACTCCTTTCTCTCTTTCCCTCCCACCCCAGTCTTTTTTGACTGTACCCATCACACCGGAAGGAGGAGGATGTGCGGTTGGATTTGCAGAAGCAAGATGTAAAGATAGAAGAGAATCTTTGGGTTGTTAGCTGACAGGCCCCCTTGCACTGAATTGCATCATTTTGTTCCAGGCTGGCCCTACCATGGGGCAGAGTAAGTCGGCTGCCTTAGGCTACACAGGCTCTGGGGCAGGCAATGGTGGTTAGGTGGAGGACAGAGCTCTGTGTACATGCTATGGCCTACCCAGCACCCCTGAAGCTAGACGGTTGCTCTCGGGTCCCAGCGGAGGACATTGTCCTATTCCCAGTGTCAAAATAAGATTCAACTGCTGGTAGTCAAATTAGATTTTGGATGTGAAATTATGTGTGTGTGTGTGTGCATGCGCGATCTTTTTTCCTTGGGTACCAAAATCTCTTGGGTTGGCTTTGCTTGTGAAAATAATAACTCCATTGCTCCACCCCCATCGTTCTGCCCAGACACTGAGGTCCAGCGCTGAGGGCCTTCTGGCTGTTCCCTCCCTGCGAGAAGCGAAGTTACAGGGAACCAGGCAGAGGGCCTTCTCGGTAGTGGCACCCTCCCTGTGGAACATGCTCCCTCAGAACCTGGGGAGTGGTGGTGGGACAACAATGGGTGGTCAGAGGGAGAAGGCTGGGAGGAGGTGGAGGTGGAAACTGAAGAGGCAACAGGGTTTAGTGAGCAGGGAGAGTATGTGGCAGACTCCAGAGTCCAGAAGCAGAAGCAGGAGAGGAGATCTTTTTTAATGGTCAATAAAAGGATTTTATTTCCCCAGTATGGTTCCCCTTCATCACACACACAGCCCAACAAGACAATGACAAAAATCTACCAACAACATACAAATCAATATGGGTAACCTGATCCAAAACACCCGCCAACCCCACTCACACAGGAAACCAAAGATCACCACAGCCAAACACAAATGTACAATCACACCATACTCCAACTCCGACCTCTCTCACCACTAAAGGAGCACAAGCGAACAACAGAGAACTTACACAAACAACGCTGACATCGAACCCTACTCATATTAAGTAAAATAAAAACATCATCACCCCACCTATCTCCCCATCCCACCCACCTCTTCCCCCCTTTCTTCCTAATGTCTCAACAACAAAAACTGATTTGTAAAAACGTTATATGGAAAAATACGAGAGAGACATTGCACTACCTTTGTAAATCAAGAAAATCTTTAATAAAAATTTTAAAAGGGGGAGTGGGATATTTGGCCAAGCAAAAAACAGAACAAGAAGTCTGAGAAATTTTAAGTGAAGAAGAACCCTATTGGTTTGAACTCAGACAAGTTAGCTGCTTTGTAGCAAAAGATACAATTAAACAGCAAGTAAAAGAGAGTTTCATCTTGCGAAAGGCTGGACTGGATGAATACCAAGCTGGAATTAAGATTGCCGGAAGAAATAACAACAACCTCAGATATGCTGATGACACAACCTTGATGGCAGAAAGTGAGGAGGAATTAAAGAACCTTTTAATGAGGGTGAAAGAGGAGAGTGCAAAATATGGTCTGAAGCTCAACATAAAAAAAACAACTAAGATCATGGCCACTGGTCCCATCACCTCCTGGCAAATAGAAGGGGAAGAAATGGAGGCAGTGAGAGATTTTACTTTCTTGGGCTCCATGATCACTGCAGATGGTGACTGCAGTCATGAAATTAAAAGACGCCTGCTTCTTGGGAGGAAAGCAATGACAAACCTAGACAGCATCTTAAAAAGCAAAGACATCACCTTGCCGACAAAGGTCCGTATAGTTAAAGCTATGGTTTTCCCAGTAGTAATGTACGGAAGTGAGAGCTGGACCATAAAGAAGGCTGATCGCCGTAGAATTGATGCTTTTGAATTATGGTGCTGGAGGAGACTCTTGAGAGTCCCATGGACTGCAAGAAGATCAAACCTATCCATTCTCAAAGAAATCAGCCCTGAGTACTCACTAGAAGGACAGATCCTGAAGTTGAGGCTCCAGTACTTTGGCCACCTCATGAGAAGAGAAGAATCCCTAGAAAAGACCCTGATGTTGGGAAAGATGGAGGGCACAAGGAGAAGGGGACGACAGGGGATGAGATGGTTGGACAGTGTTCTCGAAGCGACTGGCATGGGTTTGGCCAAACTGCGGGAGGCAGTGAAGGATAGGCGTGCCTGGCGTGCTCTGGTCCATGGGGTCACGAAGAGTCGGACACGACTGAACGACTGAACAACAACAAAAAAGAGAGTTAATGTCATTTGGACATCTGAGTGCAGGTCATCATTTTAATGCCGAAGGACAGATCAGCCCGATTTACAAAATATTAACAGAATTAGATACATATATAAAGGATTTCCGAAATGTTAGGGAAAGGATTTTGGTTTTGATACAGACTCTATTAAATAGGAAAGAATATGGAAGAAGGTGCCTATGGCATCAGCCTCAGCAAAGATTCAAGAATCTACTCTTAAAATATTCTTTAAGTGGCACGACACACTTTAAACCAAATCTGTCCCCCTCAAATGCTGATGGTTTAAAAACACACAAAGCATTCCCAGTTATAGTGTCACTCAGTTGCAGCTTTGGGGGAGATGATGTTTCCTAGAAATTAATTTAATAGCAAAATAATAATGGACTCCATTTCCTTTGATTACTGGGAAGGGGCCACATTAAATGTGGTCTGGATAAAGAATTGTTTTAATATTTTCTGTTAGCTGCCGGGATGGTTCCATCAAGAAAGTGAAAATATTTAGGGAGATTAAATAAGCATTTATGGTGTAGTTAAATTTGGTCCATAGCTATTGCTCAAAATTGAACTAAGATTTGAAGGTACACTTGAAGACAGGGAAAATATTTGTTTTCAGCTACGTGGAAACAACGTTGAAAACGATGTTTCAATCCCTCCTCTGAAATATCTTTGGGAATTTTTGTAGCATTTCAGCTTTAAGTGAGAATATCATAAGACCTTGAGGAAAATATCCTGCCATTTATAAATAAGACAAATCTTTTTTAAAAATTGTTACCACCCGCCAACATCAATGATATACTAATAGCTTTTCCAGGGATTGCGAGTTAAATGATACAAATTTGCAATTTGTATGTGCGTATGTTTATTTTTTAAATTCTTTATATATTTTTTATTGATTATTATAATTTAACAAAGGGAAAAACATCTTAGTCCAACTGTTATTGTATGACATTACAAAATAAAATTTTACATACAACGTTATCCTGTCTGTATTTTGTCTTTTGTATCTTAATTAATCCCCTGTCAACAAAGGAAGGAAGGGGGGGGGAGAAAAAGAAAAAAGAGAAAAACAAAAAACAAAAACATAATAATAATAATTAATAATAATAATAATAAATATAATAAATAAAAAACACCTCTCTCTATATATAAACTTGCATACCTTCATATTCACAAAAAATAGTTCCACGAGTCCAACTTCCTGTTAAATCCCCTTGCATCTACCTCACTTAATACAGAATGTGATCCAAACAATAAACCTTCATATATAAATTTTCCAACACATTCTTGAACATTGTACATCCAAAATTTCCAGCACATATCCTTCATTTAACACTCAAAAGCTGGCATGGAAGCAAAGCTGTTGTTATATTTTTGCACATATCTCATATATATATCCCATGTATGTTTAATTACATTCAATTGAATTGTCTTCCTTCATTCTTATATGATATTGAAGTATGTGTTATTGATTAAATAAAAAAATTAAAAAACACACACCTGGCTTTCTGGTGTATGATCTTATGTATGATCAGAAGAAAGACTCACAGAATTAAATTGGGATTTACTCCCTGTTTACTCTTGCGTTTAGGGTTGCTGAAGACTTTGTCTCTGGCTCTATCTGGTGGCCAAAGGGAAACTCACAGGCCATAGCAGCAAATATTTTTTCCTCCTGATGTTTTTGAGAAGGGTGCATTTGTAAATTCTGGTTTGGCAAATGTAACCCCCCCACCCAGCCCTGCTACTAGTTCAGCTGTAACCCAACACTATGAAATGACATCACATATTCTTGAAGTGTGAAACCCAGACTGGCAATTAACTAAGCTTTAGTCAGAGTAGACCCATTGAAATTAATTGCCTTAACTTAGTCCTCTCCATCTCAGCAGGTCTGCTTAGAGTAAAACTTAATTGCATCTCTGCTAGAAGAGTGTTCCTAAGCACCAGCAACACTTAATTCCTGGATGTCAGTTTCTCCCTGCTTATTTAACTTATATGCAGAATTCATCATGCGAAAGGCTGGGCTGGATGAATCCCAAACCGGAATTAAGATTGCCGGAAAAAATGTCAACAACCTCAGATATGCTGATGATACAACCTTGATGGCAGAAAGTGAGGAGGAACTGAAGAACCTTTTAATGAGGGTGAAAGAGGAGAGCGCAAAATATGGTCTGAAGCTCAACATAAAAAAAACTAAGATCATGGCCACTGGTTCCATCACCTCCTGGCAAATAGAAGGGGAAGAAATGGAGGCAGTGAGAGATTTCACTTTCTTGGGTTCCATGATCACTGCAGATGGTGACAGCAGTCACGTAATTAGAAGACGCCTGCTTCTTGGGAGAAAAGCAATGACAAACCTAGACAGCATCTTAAAAAGCAGAGACATCACCTTGCCGACAAAGGTCCATATAGTTAAAGCTATGGTTTTCCCAGTAGTAATGTATGGAAGTGAGAGCTGGACCATCAAGAAGGCTGATCGCTGAAGAATTGATGCTTTTGAATTATGGTGCTGGAGGAGACTCTTGAGAGTCCCATGGACGGCAAGAAGATCAAACCTATCCATTCTCAAAGAAATCAGCCCTGAGTGCTCACTAGAAGGACAGATCCTGAAGTTGAGGCTCCAGTACTTTGGCCACCTCATGAGAAGAGAAGACTCCCTAGAAAAACCCTGATGTTGGGAAAGATGGGCACAAGGAGAAGGGGACGACAGAGGATGAGATGTTTGGACAGTGTTCTCGAAGCTACTAACATGAGTTTGGCCAAACTGCGGGAGGCAGTGAAGGATAGGCGTGCCTGGTGTGCTCTGGTCCATGGGGTCACGAAGAGTCGGACACGACTGAATGACTGAAGAACAACAACAAATTTTTTGTGGTGGGAACAACAACAACAACAACAACAACAACAACAACAACAACAACATTTATACCTCGCCCATCTGGCTGGGTTTCCGCAGCCACTCTGAGCGGCTCCCAACAGAACATTAAAAGCATGATAAACGATCAAACATTAACAACAGGGCTGCTTTCAGATGTCTTCTAAAAGTCAGATAGCTGACTTTTAGAACTTGACCCTCCCTTGACATCTGATGAGAGGGTGTTCCACAGGGAGGGTGCCACTACTGAGAAGGCCCTCTGCCTGGTTCCCTGTAACTTCACTTCTCGCAGTGAGGGAACCGCCAGAAGGCCCTCAGAACTGGACCTCAGTGTCTGGGCTGAATGATGAGGGTGGAGACGCTCCTTCAGGTATACTGTGCCGAGGCCGTTTAGGGCTTTAAAGGTCAGCACCAACACTTTGAATTGTGCTCAGAAACATACTGGGATCCAATGTAAGTCTTTCAGGACTGGTGTTATATGGTCTCGGCGGCCACTCCCAGTCACCAGTCTAGCTGCCACATTCTGGATTAAATGCAGTTTCCGGGTCACCTTCAAAGGTATCCCCACGTAGTGTGTGTTTCAGTATAACCAGAGCATGCACCACTCTGGCGACACAGTCTGTGGGTAGGTAGGGTCTCAGCCTGCGTACCAGATAGAGCTGGTAGACACCTGCCCTGGATGCAGAATTGACCTGTACCTCCATGGACAGCTGTGAGTTCAAAATGACTCCCAGGCTGCGCACCACCCCATTCAGGACCAGGGAGTCCCTCCTTGCAATTAAAAAAAGATGTCCAAAATGTTACATTGCTTTCATGCAATTAATGTCAACCCATAATCTTTCAGTGTTAAAGCTCTCTAAAGGTCTTAATCTGGTTCTGGTGGGATCCCCTAATGACCCATACTGGAAGGCTGTATGGACTTGCGAAACCACAGGAGACGCAGAAATAATTTTGGCACGACTTATTTCCAAACTATTTGTGGTATTAACCTTTATCATAAATGAACTCTGGACACCAGTAATAGCAGCTGGTGTATACTTTGAGCTGCTTATTCAGCGCAGCACAGTTGTTGTTGAAAACTCAGTAAGAGAGTTGGAAGTCAAAAGACAAAAAAAAAAAAAAAGTCTTGATGCCGACTCCCACAAGAATAACTTATTCCATCCCGAGGCCCCATTCCTCAGCGGGGTTTCCAAGTGTTCAATGTTAGAAGTGCTCAGGCATTTGCCTGAAGAGGTTAACTCAGTATCTGTGGGTGAGATATATATATGTCTCACCCCCAACTCCAACTAATCACTAAACTCAAAACCACAGAGAGACCTGGTCTGAACAAAGACATTGGATTCTTATCTCATTATACACGACAAAGCTCTCTTTAGCCATCTCACCCCTTGCTTTTTCCTTTAAGACTAATTGCAGTCGTTAACAGTCATCAACAGGTTTCCCACACCCATCAGCCAATCACTCATTCCCATCACCCTTCTGAGTAATACTATATATAAGGGTCTTGTGATTCCTGTTTCAGTGTATCTGAAGAAGTGTGCATGCACACGAAAGCTCATACCAAGAACAAACTTAGTTGGTCTCTAAGGTGCTACCGGAAAGAATTTTTTTATTTTATTTTGTTTTGACTATGGCAGACCAACACGGCTACCCACCTGTAACCTTCCCTGTATGTGTTATAGAAGCAGTGAACTTGAGAGCTGGAGGGTACCCCAAGGTCATCTAGTCCAACTCTCTGTGATGCAGGAATCACGGTAAAAGCATCCCTGCCAGAAGGCCACCCAAGCTCTGTTTAAAAACGTCCAATGAAGGAGAGTCCACCACCTTCTGAGGGAGTCTGTTTTTTGTATATAATTTCCATTAATTTTTTTTGTTTTACAATTTAGAATACATATTTAAACATCCTTAAAATATCAGTGACTCCCCTTCCTCTCTTTCCATGGTTCATTTTGCATATCATAAATCCCTGCATATTTTACAAAAACCAAACCATTCAGTATTCCATTATTACATCCATCATAACTTATTTGTTTTTTTTAAATTATTTTTATTTGCATATTTTAAAGATTCCACATACAAAGTTCCAGCATCTCAAATACAACAAGCAACAATGTGGACAAAAGAGAAGAGAAGAAAAGAAAAAACAACAAACGTACCTTACAGTAGTAATAAAGTTATTTACAATACAATATTGATCCATGTCTTGCTTTACACTGTGACTTCTTGTTGTATCACTTATTAAACACTACCCAAATGAAGCAGTAAATAGTAATAATACTATAAATAAAATGATAAGAAAAGAAAAAGAAAAGAAAAGAAAAAGAAAAGAAAAAGAAAAAGAAAGAAAAAGAATTATATATATATAATAAAAGAATAAAAAAATATATATTAAAAATATAATAAATATCTCCCCACAGGTTTACGACTTCCTGACAAACTCCTTCGCTTAAACAAGAATTTATATGAATGCTTTCAATCCCTTACTATCTCTTATACCACCTTTCAAATACATTCTTAGATATGTCCTTGCTCCTCATTCTTTCTACAATCTCTTTCTATACCATTCATCCCTCAAATGCTGGCATGGTGAGAAAACTCTTATTATATTTCAACATATATCTTTTATAAACTTCCCATTTGCCTGCAAAATCCTGTTTAGTATTATCTCTTAAATTGTGTTAATAAGGCCAACTCCGCAAATTCTTGCAGTTTGACCTGCCAATCAGTGACTCTGGGTGCTTCTCGATCTTTCCAGCCCCTTGCAACTACCATTCTGGCCGCTGCGATCGCATACAGAAAGACTTCTTTTTTGTTTACTTGGTATCTCCTTGCCAACCATACTAAGTAAGAAAATTCCCGGTTTTTTAACAAAAGAAACTGCCATCATCTTTTTCAATTCTTCATACACCTGTCCCCAAAACGTTTTAATTTTTGGGCACCTCCACCACATGTGCATCAGGTCTCCATTCTCTGCACCACACCTCCAACAGACATTTGCAAGACTTTTATACATTTTGGAGAGTTTGGCGGGTGTGAGGTACCACCTATGGGCCATCCATCATAACTTATTTGAATTTATCTTAATGCTGCCAACGTTTTCACAAGTGTACACAATTCCCCCCATATATTCAATAAACATTTTCCAATCTTATTCAAACATATGTTCTTCTTGTTCTCTTATTCTATATGTTAAGTCTGCAAACTGCGCATATTCCATCAGATTAAGTTGCCATTCTTCTTCTGTTGGGACCTCGCTCGTTTTCCATTTTTGGGCTAACAAAACACGGGCCGCAGTAGTGGCATACATAAATAACCTTTGTGTGGCCAGACGGAGTCCCCCGAAGCCCGGGGCAGCCCCTGAGGGAAATAACGACACGTGACAATGTTCTATGGGATTAAATTGGCCACAACTTTATTAATATTCAGATGTAGGGAGACCTTGGCTCAAGCATTGGACATTTAACCCTTCCCAGCCCCCCATCCGGAGTTCTGGGTAATATTAGGGTTATCCAGCATGTGTGGGGAGTGGGCTAGCTCTGGAGAACATATATTCAAGCAGATAGCCCGTCCCCCTGTTTGCCACCGCTGGAGGGGGAGGGCAATGACGACCTCTAGGCGTATGGCCAATGCCTCCCCCTGAGACCCCTTTAACGGGAACCCTGTTATTGCCGCCGCAATGGGGGTGGGGGGTCACCGCCCCACATTCATTGTGGATTATTTCCCAATACTCTTTTTGAAATATACTCGGAGTCCAGTGTGAATTTCATGCTCTTTATTCAGCTCATAGAAGTGAGGAATGCAGTTCCCCCAAAACGTTTGCTTTATATACACTATTTACACAATGGGCCCCACGTGCAATCTCAATCCTATTGTTCTGGGACCAGTCAGACTGCTGCAATCTCAATCCTATTGTTCTAGGACCAATCAGACTGCCTGCATTTGGATCCTATTCAACTCAGTACATAACACTTTTACCATTTTACAGGTTCCACCACATATGAAAGAACGTTCTCTCAACTCATTTCACCTCCAGCACTTTCTGAGAGAGTCTATCCCACTGTGCAACAGCTGTCAGAACGTTCTTCCTGATGTTGAGTCAGAATCTCCTCAAGAAAACTCCTTTTTTGTAGTGTATTATGGAATTGTTTTTGAGGAAGAGCTTCCATTTGGGGTCCTCAAGTCAAGAAAATAGATTCTGCAGCCTTCCATTGCCTGAGCTCCTTTGCCACCTTCTTTGCAGAACATGTGGGCCTTCTCAGCTAGAAGGACATTCATAGAAAACTATTTTCTTTCAGTACCGAACAGTGCAGGTATGTATATATCCAGCGATGTGAGAAGTTCAGGCGATTGCCTTCATAGAGATTATTGCTCCAGCAAATTAGCAGCGAGGAAATGGCTTGGAACATCACGCTTCAAGAACGCTGGGCCAGGAGAGGGAGTTAATGGTACACATTCCTCTGCCACGGTTTGTGTTTGCAAAGATAATCTAAGGGCAATGTGGATTTATCAGACCCTAAAACAGATAAATAAAATATGCTGCAAGCAATAAAACAAATAAGGTGGAATGCAGGAGGGGCACGTCAGGATTTGGCCAAAGTTATAAAGTTATAAATTTCAGCTGGAGGGAGTTAAATGCATCTGTAACGCTCTCCTTCTTGAATCAGCGGAACGCGGACATGTTGTAGGAGATCCTACCTCGAATTGATGGGAAATTGGGTTCTGCAGATATAGTCTGTGTCCAGTGAAGATACCAGCTTGGAAATCTGTTTTACTTGTGGTTGAATAATCAGGAGAGCGACAGGCAGGGGCGTCGCTGGGGAGGGGCGGGTAGGGGCGGTACGCCCCCAGTGACAGGGGAGGGTGGGGGTGACAAGCAGCGGCCCCTCCCACCAATCCGATGCGCCGCGCTCCCTCCGTCACCGGGAGCAGCGGCGCACGGCCGCCTCCAGCCAGTGGCAGAAAAAAGCCGCTGAAAGAGGGGGCTTTCCCCCTTTCAGCGACTTTTTCGCCGTTCCGCTCACTGCCCGCTGAGCTCAGGGAGCAGAGCCTGGGGGGGCAGGACAGGGGCAGGCCAGCGAGGGGAATGACACCCCCCTCGCTGGCCCAACCCCTCTCCTTTCCCCTGGGAAGGCTCCGCTCACAGAGCACAGCGGAGAGGGGCGGGCCAACTGGCCCGGGCGGAGGCGTTCATTCCGTGTGCAGCGTCATGACGCTCATGCGCACGGAGCGACGCCCTGCCCCCATGGGTGCCGCTTGCTTGCCGCCCCTGGCAGCCAGCGGCTAGCTACGTCCCGGGCGACAGGGGGTGATCCCTTTCATAAGATCTTGAGAAGAGCTCTGCTGGATCAGGCCAAAGACCTATCTAGGCCAGCCTCCTGTTCTCACAGGCATCAATCAGAGGCCCATGGGAAGCCCACAAGCAGGAATTAAGTGGAATTGAGGAATTGGGTGTAACAGCACTTTCCCCACATGCAATTCATCCAGGAAGTGGTATTCAGGGGAATGCAGCCTTTAGGCCTGGGTGATGTGTTGATACATCACTGAGGACTGGTTTGAGGGCCAAAGTGCGATAGGGCCTTCACTCAGCAGTATATCGCAGGTGGGGCTTGCCTATGGTTGACTCACTCTGCTGCAGCACCCAGCGCATGGAGGGAGGTGGTGGCAGTGCCTTGGAGAGGATGAGTCCGAATACTCCAGCTCCCAATGCCAAAACAAAACAACCAATTCAAAGTGTTCAGCCAGGACTGAATGTGTGAAACATCCCAAGATGTCTTTCTTTCTTGTTTTAAAATTAAATAACATTTTTATTGTATCTTCAACTTCTACATCCGCCAATGTGACATACATTTCATACTTATTTTACATTTGTACTTATTTTACATATTTTATTCCACTATATAAATTAAAAGAAATATATATGTACTTTCCCATATATGGTTTATCTTCATTGGCTCACTTTCCTTGATTCCTCGTACACACAACAATAACAATAATGCTACAAAAAAGGGGGGGAAAGGGGGGAGGGGAGGGAAAGGGGGGGAAGGGAAAAAAGGGAAAAAACACACAAACATTAATCTCTATATTTAGACTTCCCATCTTTTCCCTATGAACATTCATTTTCTCAATGCGAATGTACTCAACACTGCTGCATTATCTTTTATATCCTTTCAAAAACATTCCAAATTCTACATTTAGCCATATCCTGTATTATACTCCTATTAAGACTCCAGGGTCACTCAAAGGCCGCCATAGGACTTTAACCGTTATTGATGCTTTGTAGATACCTTCTATATTTCTCCCATTTTGTCACGAAAGCTTGTCTGTTGTTTCCCCTTAAAGTATTGGTCAGCTGGGCCATCTCAGGATATTCCTGTAACTTAATTTGCCACTCCTCCAAGTTGTGTTTCAAGTGGCCCAGAGTCGACAACCTTGAGCCAGACGTTTGTGTGGGGGGCGAAGGCACCCTTCTTGAAAGGATTACATCTGGCGGAGGGACGGAGCCATGCCTGTGTCGATGCGACTGTAAAACCCATCTCGGCTTTACGGCCGGCTGCAGATGCCTTGCATCTGGCGCGCGAAGAAGCTAACAGAGATGCACTTCAACTTTGGGAGAGTTCATTCGCATAAAGTGCCTGGCTGGCTAATAAAACAAAAATGGCTTATTTACGACGGCCCCCCAAACAGGCTGTTCTTCAAGGCGCACTGCATCAAGATCCCACAGTAAATTTAACGAGGGGGGGGGGGGTAAGCTGCTTTCTGCTTTGAGAAGGGTGGGAGGGGGGCCGGGCCGGGCCTGCTGAGGGTTTAAAGAAGGCAGGAATATGGCAGGAGGCCAAATTACACTGTCCTGGGGAAGGAGCCTAAGGACATAAGGAGAGCCTGGCAGCTTCAGGTGAAGGATCCATCCCAGAGAGCGGGGAGGGGAGGGTTATTGTTTCGTTTGTTATTATGTTTTTGTATCTTTGTGCATTTCTGCTGCAAACCAACCTGTGGTCCTTGGATGAAGGGCAGTATATAAATTTAACAAACAAACAAACAAACAAACAAACACCCAAGCTTTCTGGCTCCTGGGATGCCCACAAGCAGGTTATGATTGCCATTGCATACCCCTGAGTAACAGGTACATTGAGGTATACTGCCTCTGACCATGGAGGTTCTTTCATGGCTAATAAGCACTGCTTAAAAACCTCCAATGAAGGGAAGTCTACCACCAGTGGTGGAGGAAGCCTTTCCGTCACCCGGGGCGGCGGAGCGGAGGCACCCCCCTGGGCACCGGGCGGCATGGCACACGTTGGATGCACTATGCATGCCCGCAGCAGCGGCTCGTGGGGCTGCCCCATTCGTCCGTAAAGAAGCACGAACGGGGTGGCAGGCAGCGGGGGAGTGGCGGGAGGGGCCGGGCAGTGTCACCCCCTCCCCTGGAACCTGGGGCGGCCTGCCCCCTACGCCCCACTGTGTACCACCTCTCACGGGAGTCCATCCCACTGTCAAACAGCTCTTACTGCCCTAAAGTTCTTCCTGATGTTTATTCTGAATCTCCTTTCTTGTAACTTGAAGCCATCTGTTCAAGATCTACCCACCAAAGCAGGAATAAACACGCTTGCTGCATCTTCCATGTGACAGCCCTTGAGTATCCACTGAGCCTCTTGGACTTGCCGACCAGAAGGTTGGCAGTTCCAATCCCCATGATGGGGTGAGCTCCTCTCGCTCTGTCCCAGCTCCTGTCAACCTAGCAGTTCGAAAGCACACCACTGCAAGTAGATAAATAGGTACCACTGAGGCGGGAAGGTAAACGGTGTTTCCATGCACTCTGGTTTCCGTCACACTGTTTTGTTGTGCCAGAAGCGGTTTAGTCCTGCAGGCCACATGACCCAGAAAGCTGTCTGTGGACAAACACCGGCTCCCTTGGCCAGAAAGGTAGAGGAGTGCCACAACCCCATAGTCGCCTTTGACTGGACTTAACTGTCCAGGGGTCTTTTACCTTTTTTTTTAACCTTTAACTTGAAGATGGCTATTGTACCTCCTCTCAGTCTCCTCCTCCCCTGGTCTAAACATACCCAATTCCCTTTAAAAAGTGTTGAAAAACACATTCAAGAAGAAACCAGAAGCCTTTTTACTGGGCATCCTAGGCCAGGATATTGCTAAAAGTGATAGGAATTTGTTTTTGTATGTCACAACAGCAGCTAGAGTTTTGATAGCTAAGAATTGGAAGACAGAAGAACTACCAACAACAGAAGATTGGCAGATGAAAATGATGGACTATATGGAGCTTGCAGAAATGACCGGGAAACTCCGGGACCAGAGAGACGACGTGGTGGAGAAAGAGTGGAAGAATTTTAAATTGTATTTAAAAGATCATTGTATGATTGAAAGTTAGATATAACCTGAGGATAAGATAGGCTGTAGAGTAGAAGATAGATGACTAAGCTAGAAGATGATAAGGATTAAGATAAGATATAAGTGTGAGTAATTAGGCAATGTTAGAATTAAAGTTAAGAGGTATGTGATAGTAATGAATTTAATGTTAAAAATAGAATAGAATTATAGGAAATTTTGGAGGTTACAAAAAGGTATTTACAAAGGACGCAGGAGGAGGAGACAGGAAGAAGTCCCACTATGATGTGAGGAAGGATCATAATTGAAATGTAATAGGTTATTGTTTTGTTGTGTTTTTGTGTATGTTGTTTAGTGTAGTTATGTTTTTCCTTTTATGTATGTTTTGAGTTAAAAATTTAATAAAAATTATTTTTTAAAAAACATACCCAACTCCCTCAACAATTCCCCACAAGGCTTGCTTTCCAGACCCTTCAGCATCCGAGTCACTCTCCTCTGCACACGTTCAAGCTTATAAATATTTCTCTTAAATTGTGATTCCCAGAACTGGACACAGGACTCCTGGTGGAGTCATCGCCATATCTCATAGCTTTAAATTCCTCAAATTTGATAGGCGGCTGACTTTGACCAAGCGAGATCATTCGTCCACCTAGCTCAGCATTGTTGACATGGGTTGTCAGCAGCAGAAGTCTTCCCCATTCCTACATGGAGATGTTGGAGAATGAACATCTCTTGCATGTCTGAGTTCTTAAATTCCTGAGTATAGCAGGGAGCTGGACTAGATCGCACGCAACAACAAATTGGTGATTTGCACTATTTACTCTAAGCCATCCAAAATCCCATTGCTTTCACGTTGGCCTTGATTTTGAATAAATATTCTTAAGGCTGGGCTGCTTGGGGAAGTCAGAGGCTTCAAGATGCATCTCCAGAGGAGACAAAGCCATTTGGCTTGGGGAAGGTGCGGCAAACCTCCACTTCAGACTCTCCCCTTGTTACTAAGTTAAATTTTTGTTCAGGTGTTCTGGGTCAAATTACCATGCACCCCACCTGTCCCTCTGAGGTCCGTCTGTTGTTACCTTTCCCTTTGATTAATAAACTGGGAAACTTCTTAGTAACGGGAGTTTTCCTGTCCAGCGGCCTTGGCCGGTTATTTCCACTGCTCTGGGCTTTGGGGTTAAACCTCTCCTTTGCCTATAGATAGGGGCCTCTCCTTATTAGATCCCCTCACTATACCAGTTGACTAAGCCCTCTTAGCAACTCTGTGGCAATCCCAGGTTTTCCGCCCGCTAGCCCCTCCTGAGGGAACTCCAAGACACAAACTATCGCCTTTCCAGTTAGTTTTGCCCTTTTCCTGAGTTCCCCTCCTCAAGAGCCTATATAACTCGCTGGAGCAAAAGAACGACGATATTTCCTTGGCTCAAAAACAAGAGATCTTTATTTATTACAGAGCATAACGGTTTCAGTATTGGTTCATAAGCTTAGTTTGTTAACAGTGTAGATTCTTCTTTTCAGTAACATAAACACATCTCCAACAATCCTAACCTAACCTAAACCTAACCTGGCCCCCCACCCTCCTTCTTCAGTCACCACTCTCCAACCCTCTCACACACACACCCTCCACCAACGGCTGCTCCCTCCTTTTTAAATAGCGGAATGTCCCGCCTCCCAAGGATATCTGCCACTCAAACTGTGGCACCCATTAACCCTTAAAACACCATGGGTCTCAGGATCCCCTAATTTAGAACTGATTTGTTACATTAGGACAGGAATTTCACAGGCAAAGAGAGGCACAAAGTGAAATAGCTGTTATGACCTGCGCCAGAGCTTCATTGTGTCATTGCAGGCTCTAATAAATCAATTGCAGAAGGAACACATTGAGCGATCTCATCACAATGGCCTCTATATCTGATGCTCTTGCACCCTCTAGCGAGAGTTCATAAGAACAGCACCATGGGCTGTCACAACTGGAAGCCAGGGACATTTTTTTTATATTGCACAGACAAATCCAAACCTTGCACTGGGGTGTTGCATGAGGAAAGGGAAGCAAAATATTATTATTATTATTATTATTATTATTATTATTATTATTGTTATTATTATTATTATTATTATTATTATTATTGTTATTATTATTAATAATAATAATAATTCTTTTGTGTGCAAACGTGCCTCCCTATAAAAGCATTGCACACAGTCTCTTCTGTCAACGCCAGTTAAGTGATTGTGGAACAGAACTAGAGTAGAAGTTATTTACACCCAACTTCCTTTTTCTGAAAAAAAAAAAAGTTTCTAAACCTCTACAATAGTGTATATGCCCTGGTGCAATTACACCAATCCAGTTTTTTTTAAAAAAAGAAATACAGCAAACCCTAAATCATTCCAAAGGACAAAGGCAAGGGCTGCAGCCAGAGGTGGATTTTGGGCAGTGTGACTGCTTCCTCCGCACTCTAGGGGGCGCCACAGGGTGCCGTAACTATGACATAGTGGATTGAGCAGAACAGAAGCTGAGAGCTGAGGGAGCATGCCAGATTTTGGCCTCGCACAGGACACTACCAAAATTTGAAAGGCCAAAGTCTGCTTCTGCTGCAGCTCAGCGGCTGAGCATGTACAGCGGCTGAGCATGTACAGGTTCAATTTCCGGCATTTTCAGATGAGCCTGAGAAAAACTCGCTGTCTAAAACCTTGGAAAGCTGTTGCCAGTCTGGGTAGACAATCCTGAGTTAGATGGACTAGTTGTCTGGCTTCATATAAGTCTATGTCCATATGTTCCTCAGTGGATAGGTATGGCTTCTTCCCCTCCCCAGGGTTAGGGGGGAAAGGAAGTGTTTTGCCAGCCCTATGACTGATGCTCCCCAAAGCGCTTATTCCTCTTCTCCCACAGCCAAATCGACAAAAATGTTACTTTCGGCCGTCAGCCGATGAATGGGGTTTAAATTTTGCTTTTTGGCTGTGTGGCCTTGTTCTCTTGTGCATTTTGTTATGGTGTGTGTTTTAAGTGTTCTGTATTTTATCAGTTCTGTCCCATTGGTTTCTATGTTTTGTAAACCACTTAGAAGCCATGCTGGCAACAAGTGGCATATAAGTTAACAAATAAATGGGATCGCTTATCTATTCAATTCAAGCTTGAGAAATCCATCCTGCTCACCCCAGCTCCTTTCAGTTGCTGCAGAAGCAAACACCCCTCTGCAAAATAGATGATGATGATGATGATTATTATTATTTCTTCTTCTTCTTCTTCTTCTTCTTCTTCTTCTTCTTCTTCTTCTTCTTCTTCTTCTTTTTCCAAAGCCTGCTTTGCCCAGCAGCCCTGGAATAAACCCAGGCTGAGTTAGGGTGTGTTCCACATACTGTAACATGTGTACTTCGGAAGGAGGAAGAAGGTGGAGAAGAAGAAGTGTTGGGCAGTTCATTTTGCCAAAGTGTTCTTTGGTTGACACATCGACAGACCGGCTGAGGTAATGGGGAGAGAGGGAGAGAATTCTATTGAGCTGCAATACTTAAGAAGCTGGGAATCTGGAAATAGGAGGATTAGATTTTTGCAGTTCTCCCAAGGATATTAAATGAGGTTCCAAGGAGCTCAGAAGCCAGGCAGCAGAACTCAAGTTTGAATCTAACCTCTGTTGAGCAGCCAACACACACACACACACACACACACACACACACACACCTACCTTGGCCAACTTTCTGGATAATTTGCATTGCCTAGTTTTTAAAAAAACCAAATCTCTATTGCTTATTACTTATGAATGTAATTGGTGTCTTACAGACAGACAGAGCAAAAGAACAAGGTCTTTGCCCCAAGGAATAATTATTCTCCTCCTCCTCTTCTTTCACCTCCTTTAAATTAATATTCCACCCTTCTTCCCAAAGGAGCCCGGAACAGCAAACAACAAATGATAAAACAATAACAAAAATATTTTTTTTAAAAAAAAACACATATTTAAAGCAATTCCAATACTGGTGCAGACTAGGAAAGCTCTCAAGCTGAAAGGCTGGTTGGAGCAGGAACGTCTTCAGTAGGTGCCAAACAGAAAACAGAGGTGGTGTCTGCCTGTATTTAATGAGAGGTGAAGCCACAACACTAAAGAGTGAATTCCTACATTGTACAGAAATGATCTCCTGAGAAGAGTGTATCTGCTGGAGGCCCTAACCTGCACAGCGCAGTGATCTATTGGGTATATGACTTTCAAGTACCCTAGTCCTGAGCTGTATAGGGGTTTTGTACACCAATCCAGCACCTTGAACTAAGCCTGGTAAGTAACTGGTAGCCAGTGGTATATTCTAACATGAGGGAAAATAAAAGGAAAGGAAAGGAAAGGAAACCTTCATCTGCTTCAATATCCAACACAAAGACTCCATCATTTCCCTCCATCTCAGGTGATTCCTGGTGTTCTGTATTTTATCAGTTCTGTGCCATTGGTTTCTATGTTTTGTAAACCGCTTAGAAGCCATGCTGGCAATAAGTGGCATATAAGTTAACAAATAAATGGGATCGCTTATCTATTCAATTCAAGCTAGGATAATTCGTGCTTGAGAATTCCGGTGATTTCTCCATTGAGCAGAAACCTGGTGTATGTCTGTCCTTGTGCTGAAATACAAGGTGAGAGTACAAACAGGAGCTGGAAAGGACTTGTGTGCCCTGTGGACTCCAGAGGTCCAAGAGCACCTACATCAAGGGTGGAAAGCATGTGTGCCATCAGATATAAGGGACTACAACTCCCACCAGTCCTAGGTGGCATGGATAACGATCAAGGATGATGGGAGTTGTAGTCCAGCATCACCTGAACTGATCCCACGCCCCAAGTTACTGTTTTAGAAAACAGAAGCTGGGGTGACAACTGGAAGGAGCTTTCAGGCTACTTTCTGGAAAGAGGGGCATCAGGTGCTGGGTAGTTATGTTTGGAAGATCTCAAAAGAACACAGGTTGCTCAGCATTGTCGATTAATGAGCAGCAGGATACTGATTTGATTAGTATTTGGAGGGGTTTAGATTTTGTGCATCTAAGAGCTCCATTAGCAAAGGGTACCTAAGAGTTGGGAAATTTGCTTGCTTGGGAGGCTTGCAAACTCTCTGCCATTTTGATGTTCCAACAATGCCCTCGTACGTTTTTGAAACATCACGGGGATGTCAAAATTACATCTTCCTACCTGCCCACAGCTGCCACTTGGTAAATTTTAGGCAAAGAGAAAGGGGGAGTAATGATAAGACACACTTGTCTGTTCCACACAGCGGCTCCCACTAATTAAAGTTGCAGCCAAATGAGTAGGAGACCGTAAGAGGCATTATAACAGGAAGCAGAAAGCCAGAGTTTTCAGCACCTAGGACAGCTCCCTGTGAGCAGAGATGTTCTAAAAATAGCTGCTCTAACTTATGGGTGGTATTTAACTAAGTTGTATTCTGAATAAATCCACTGAAAGTTATAAACATGACAAAGTTGCAGCCATTATTTTCAGCGGCTTTGCTCTGAGTAAATCTAAGTTGGAGATTCACAAGATGATGGCTCTGACTTCTAGAAATACTTCCACTGTCATTCACAACCTGCCTCTGTTTTCACAACCATCACCACCAAATCTGTGACAGTTTTTCTTTTGCATTTTCAAACGTTTCGCCCATCACTGCCACCACCAAATTAATTTGCTTTAAACATCTATGTCTACCCTTTCCAGTTAGATAAATTCCAAGGTGGCTAACAATAACCCTATCGCAGCAAGTAGAAACAAAACGATTTCTTAAAAGAAGGATTAAAATGTTATCAGATAGTATTTGCCAAGCGACTTAAATGTGAATAAATGAGGACCCAGGAAAGTGTCCCTAGGGGGGGAGCAATCCACATCTGGGATCCTATGACTGTAAAAGCCACGGATGAACCACAAGAATGTAAATATGGCAGCCACAGTGACAAAACTGCAGAGATATCTGCATACTGGGGACTGCAACTCTGCACCTTCTTCTCACCCCTGAGGCCACTCGTCTGCTTGGCTGCCAATTTCTTCCACTCAGCCTCCGATGCTGCTGGGGCTCAAACTGTGGCATTGGCACCAGGTGTGCCCTAGCCCTGGAGCATGACGGTTTATGGAAAGCTGCCCTGGCCTATCTGAGTTGTTCCTCTGCAGCCCATCTGGGGTGGCCACTCCCCACCCCTTGGAGTGCTGGCTTTCTTGTCTGTCCGCCTCCTGTTCTGCCATGACACTGCAGTTGGCACAGTCCCCTACGTGAGCTGTAGCGTGACGACATTTTTAAAATTACAAAACTATTATATAGCAAGATAGTACAATTTCCTAAGGCACAGAAATGATGAAAGCCGTGTGTGTGTGTGTGTGTGTGTGTGTGTAACTTTTACTTAACCAGTGTTATGATTCCTGGTAATAAGATTACACTAAAGTCTTCATCTTGCACAGCCAGATGCCAAAGGAGCATTAATTAATGAGGTGTATATTTTCAGACATCTTGATGGGATTAGCATGCAAAAAGAGGGGAGGGAGGTACCAAAAAAGGAAAAGTACCTTGTGATAACAGAGTGCATGCCATTGAGGCTTAAAGTGTCACTCCTGCTGCGATGTGGGGAAACATTATTCAGAAAGGCACTTGTTGTCCCTGCAACACAGCTCAAATAATTGAGTCCTTGATAGACTTCAGTAATTTTGACAGCGCTACAATGACAGCAGATAAAAATCTAGATCAGGGGTCCCCCAACTAAGGCCCAGGGGCCGGATGCGGCCCAATCGCCTTCTCAATCCGGCCCGTGGACGGTCCGGGAACCAGTGTGTTTTTACATGAGTAGAATGTGTCCTTTTAAATAATAATAATAATAATAATAATAATAATAATAATAATAATAATAATAATAATTATACCCCGCCCATCTGGCTGGGTTTATGGGCTGCTTCCAACAGAACATTAAAATGCAATAATCTATTAAACATTAAAGGCCTCCCGAAACAGGGTGTTTTATTAAAAATGCATCTCTGGGTTATTTGTTGGGCCTGCCTGGTGTTTTTACATGAGTAGAATGTGTCCTTTTATTTAAAATGCATCTCTGGGTTATTTGTGGGGCATAGGAATTTGTTCATTGTATTTTTTTCCAAAATATAGTCTGGCCCCCCACAAGGTCTGAGGGACAGAGGACCGGCCCCCTGTTGAAAAAGTTTGCTGACCCCTGATCTAGATTGCCATGTTCTGACGGGAGAGGTGATGAATCCCTGGCAGTGATTGGCTTGGTTGCCAGCGTGTCACAGAAGGGATGCCCATTCAGATGGGTCCCTGTCTGCTATTGGCTGAGCTCCTGTCATTCTACAAGCAAAATTTTCCAGTGGCTGAGATGCTTAGATCCCAAAACAGGCAGAAGGGCCTAGGGGGAAATAGAGAGATGAAGAAGCTTTGGCATGGGGGTCCATGGAGGGGGTAGGGAGGGGCCAGAGAAGTAGCAGAGCAATGGCCAAGTATCTAGCCCAGTCCAACAAGCCTAGTAGTGGACTGGGAGAGCCTACTGCCAGCTGGGCTGCGGCCTTGGCTGCGACTGGTGTGGCCAGAGTGGGAGCTGCTGCCGCGTCAGCCACAGCCACTGGGGTCGGTGGCAGCGGCAGGGAAAACGGCAGCGGCAATGGAGCGCTGCGGCAGGGCTCCCCAGACACTGGAAGACTGACCGCTCGCGGACCTGCCCAAGCCACAGCCGCTTCTGATGAGAGCCCCACAGTGGTGATGGCAGGAGGAAGAGGAGATGGAGGGAGCGACTGTGGCAGCAGTGGCGCGGGCTGGGGGCAGCTTGGACAGCACTCTGCTTGGCACTTGGCCTCCTTTGCCCCCTCAGTATTGGGGGACTGAGCCCCCTGTAAAACAATATAGAGGACCTGAAGACATCTCAGCCCATAGGAGTTGGTGCCTATGGTTTCACAGGAGATAGTGATGTCCAAGTTGATGGAAAACTTGGATCCATCAAAGAGGATTGGGCCAATTGATGGAGGAGGAATATCAATGGCTACTACACCTGATGGATATGTTCTGCCTCCATATGTTCTGTCAGAGGTGGTAATGTTTCTGAATACCAGTTGCTACAAAACGCAGGAGGAGAGAGTGTTGTTGCACTCAAACTCAGGACGGAAGGGAGAAACGTGCTAAGAGGAAGGCACGCTTGGCAAATCCTCACCGTGATTAACTCCTGCCTGGAAACCTATGTCCCCACTGTGGAAGGACGTGAGGATCCAGAACTGGCCTCCACAGTCACTTACGGACTCACTGTTAAAACTGTGTATGGAAGACAAACTTACTCGGCTACAAGTGAAAGAAGAAGAAGAAGAAGAAGAGGAAGAAGAAGAAGAAGTTGCACCCAGGTCCTGCTTGCAAGCTTCGCACAAGCATCTGGTTGGCCACGGTGAGAACAGGATGCTGGACTAGATGGGCCATTGGCCTGATCCAGCAGGCTCTTCTCATGTTATTCTGTACCCTTGATGTTGCTGACACCAAGTGGTAAACATGCTGTGTGAACTGTCTCTCATTGCAGGAATGGGGAGCCTTTAGATGTTGCCGAAGTACACTTCCCATCATCCCTGACATTGACCATGCCAGCTAGGGCTGATGGGAGTTGGAGTCCAATAACATCTGGAGGGCCACAGGTTCCCCATCCCTGCCTTAACAGACATAATTTGGGTGGGTGGAAGGAAGGAAGGAAGGAAGGAAGGAAGGAAGGAAGGAAGGAAGGAAGGAAGGAAGGATGGATGGATAGTGGATTAATATTTGAACCGAGTACATGTAGCCTTTTCATAAAACACAGGTGGAAAATACAGGATAATGTGATCTGGCTCACTGATAGTTTAACCTTTGGCTTCAGCAGGTCTGACATTAAAAAAAAAAAAGATTGGCTGCATTTTGATCAAGAAGAACAGCAAGCTTAATAAACAATGGAAGCATTTAGACCCATTTTCTCCTCAACAGCCCCAGACTCTGGCTGAATTCTGAGAACTGTCAATCTGTCCCCTTTTCAGAAAGACCAATTTATTTTTAATGCACTTCAGCTATCGTTCCAACCTGCCAGACCAGATGTACGCTCTGCACGCTGCAGTCCATAAAAATAAAAGGTCAGCTATTAATTGCCTTCAGATTAGCTTTTTGTGACTTCAAGATAGACCTTTTCACAGCCACCATCTCTTAATTTATTTTTTTTATATGTATTCAGAAAACTCTCTATCCACAAAACATAACTCCCGGCTTCTCCACCCTAACCCTCCCATCGATCTCCATCAAAGAGATCATAAAACCCAAAATGAGTGCAGAGATGCAAAGGATGTCGAGAAAGCAATAAACATCACCATGATGATAATATATACAAACAAGTCTATAAGCCTCCCCAAACCCTGAAAATATCCAGAGTGTATCATTTCATTTTTATACCTTGTGCTTCCTAATGCATAACTTCCAAAGAAAATGAATTTAATTGTACCACTAACCTTACCTAACCCCAATCAAATCACAGGTAGTAATGGAAGCAATTATGTTTGGCCATAGCAAAAAGGACTGCGGAGTCTTCATTTTATAGCAGGGTGGGGGTGGGGGAGAGGCCAGGGCCACAGGCCACTGGTCACAGCCAGGATGGCAAGCTAAGCTGGTTTTTTATGGGCCAAGACAAAAAAGCAACCCCCCCCCCATTTCTTGAACGTTTTCTTCCCCCCTGAAAAAAAGCTTCATTTTTTTCCCCATCATTCTCAGAGCGCCAGGATTTGAGTTTACCTTACCCTTGTGGGATAGCAAAGAATGGTCTGTGTTTTTAAACATATTTCCATTAAAGATTTCTCTAGACCTCCGTAGCCTCCCTGTCTCGTCTGTACGGGCCTGATCAGAAAAAGCCCTATGGTATTTCTTTCTTTCTTTTTTTTTTTTTTAAAAAAAGATTTTCTTGGTTTACAAAAGTGTGTACAATGTCTCTCGCATTTTTCCATGTAACATTTTTACAGATCAATTTTGGTTGTTGAGACATTAGGCAGAGAAGGGGGAAGGAGGTGGGTGGGATGGGGGGAGGGTGGGGTGGGGAGGCGATGTTTCTATTTTCCTTAGTATATGTAGGATTTGGTGTCAGCATCGTTTGTGTTGGTTCTCTGTTGTTCGCTTGTGTTTCTTTGGCGACGAGAGGTTGCGATTGGCGTAGGGTGTGCTTGTTCCTTTGTGGTTGGCTGTGTTGATCTTTGGCTTTCTGTGTGAGTGGGGTGGGTGTGTGTTTTGGATCAGGTTAGCCATATTGATTTGTATGCTGTCGGTAGATTTTTGTCATTATCTTGTTGAGCGGGGACAAACAGAAGAAGATACCTTCACCCCCATAAGGTCCCCCTATGGGAGGAATAACGTCATGATCAGGGATGGATAAATTTGTCACCACTTCTGTTTCTCCCCATTTCTCATTTCCCAAAGTTTTCGTTCGCCACGCTCCTACATCAGGTTTCAAGTCCCTCTGAAAATTCATCAGGATTTTAGTACTAATTGACCCTAACATGCACATTTTCACCATGCATTTCCATCTAATGTGATGCCTTTTCGCATGCTCGTTTTACTGCCATGTGCACCCCGAGAACCAGAAAGGCCGACTGAAAAGGGTTGGAAATAAAACTTGGCATCCTGGAGATGCAGGAGTGGCAAGACTTTGGACCTGATGGCTCCTTTCTCCATTGAATCTTCCTCTTCCGCCCTCTTAGGATTGCTCTTTAATACTGTTATTTTATTATTACAGTATGTTATTCCATGAGAGCAGAAGAAGAACCCTGCTGGATCAGGCAAGATGCTCACAACTTTGGGCAAAACTTGAAATATGGCAACCCTAACTAATGTGGGACGCGGGTGGTGCTGTGGTCTAAACCACAGAGCCTAGGGCTTGCTGATCAGAAGGTTGGCGGTTCGAATCCCCGCGACAGGGTGAGCTCTCGTTGCTCGGTCCCAGCTCCTGCCAACCTAGCAGTTCAAAAGCACGTCAAAGTGGAAGTAGATAAATAGGCACCGCTCCGACAGGAAGGTAAACGGCGTTTCCGTGCATTGCTCTGGTTCGCCAGAAGCGGCTTAGTCATGCTGGCCACATGACCCGGAAGCTGTCTGCGGACAAACGCCGGCTCCCTCGGCCTATAGAGCGAGATGAGCGCCGCAACCCCAGAGTCGTCCACAACTGGACCTAATGGTCAGGGGTCCCTTTACCTTTTAACTAATGTGGTCCTCCCCAAATGAAGTATTCTACTTCCCTGAATTTTGCAATCTGGGTCTCCAACCCAGAAATGTTTACAACACACACACACACACACACACAGAGAGAGAGAGAGAGAGAGAGAGAGAGAGAGACACAGAGACACAGAGAATGAAATACAATAGCACAATATAGTAGGGAAAATTGGATAATTGGAAGAAATTGCTTGCTTATGTGTTTGTAAGTAAAAAATCGTTTAAGCATGCTTATATTAGGAGATATGCTGGTTTTTATTTTTTTATTTGTGAGGGCTTGCAGAAGCAGAAATGTGGCAAACCAGAATGGAAAAATGAGAAACAGAGAGAAACCAAAAGCTGACATCCCTGAATCTGGCATGATTTGCACATGTGCACGGTTGTAATTGCTTGCATCCCAGGGACAGTTTTAACAACAAAGTGATACACCTCAAGGGAGTTCCTTCTCCCTTCCATTAAGAATAAAAGGAAAAGGAGCAACAAATGTGTGTTATGGTTTTTATGATGTGAGTTATAGCTCAATAGGAAATGAACTAAGAATCTCAAACTGCTTTCAGTCAAACAGGGAGTTTCCATATTAAGAGGTGCTTTTCTTGGACAATTTGGCCTGGGCTTTTTAGTCAGACACAAGCGGGTCGGAGATTGCTACATTCCAAAAGGGGAAAGGTCAGCTTTCATTCTCCTGAACATCAGGGCTCCTTGTGGATTTTAATTGCTCACGGGGCTGTTGTGAATACAGAGTATAAAATGGCCCTAGGAAAACATAGCCAAACACAAGACTTCAGTCCAAGAATAACAGGTTCTGCATTGGCTCAGAAATGTTATGTTATGTTATGGTTTTTTTTTAAATGCAAGTCTAAGAAATTAGAAACTGGAGACCAAAACACAATGTATATAGAGCTCAAATGGTCTTTGGAAAACTGTAATCTAAGAGGTAATTGAAATGGTAAGGTGAAGTCATTTCCATAAAATTTTACCACATTGGTTTTCATATGGTGAATATGAAAGCATCCCCTTGTGGCCACAATGTGTGTTTATTATGTCAGGGGAAAGCCTTAGCATTATCTGGGCAGCGCCAAATTTTTACCAACAACATTTTCACAGCAAAAATGTGCTTGATGCATGCCGTGAACTCCTCACCTTCTGGACTTGGCTGTCCATCTCAACAGTGGTTTCAGTGCCACCTGCGCTGTAATAATGTCAAAATGTTGCATGGCCATTCGGATTTGGTGATGCCATGGAGTCAATTCAGAGTGAAGGCAAATATCCCTGCCATCACTCTGAACTGGCTTTGTGATTATGCCGTATAACAAGACTAGCTCTCACTCTGAATTAGGAAAACCTTCACCCTTGTTCATAGCCTTCTTGCAAACTCCCCAATATTAAATGAAAAATGTGTATTTTGCTTCCACCCAGCTCTAATTTCAGTGTATGAATTTCAGTACCTGGGCAAACACAATGTTGGTGGGATTCTGTGTATACCAGAGACGATGAAGATGTGCATAAAGCTCCCCCCCCATTTACAAAAATGCTGGGCTGAAGCATATAAAAGAAATTAAGAGAGTGCCACCTCAAGTTCTGATTTCAAGTGCAAAATTTAACACATAATGTTTATGCTAGGAACCAATAACCAGCACTACCACCAATAGCTACCACCAAGAGGGCAGGTAGGTTGGAAAACACCAGAAGGTGAATAACAGAATTGTAGAGTTGGAAGGGACCCTGTGGGTCATCTAGTCCAACCCTCTGCAGTGCAGAGATCTCAACACACAGCCCCCCATCCAATCTGAAGCCACCCACCATCCATCATTCACCCCAGATTATTTCTGAACAGCTTAGAGCAGACATAGGCAAACTCGGCCCTCCAGATGTTTTGAGACTACAACTCCCATCATCCCTAGCTAACAGGACCAGTGGTCATGGATGATGGGAATTGTAGTCCCAAAACATCTGGAGGGCCGAGTGTGCCTATGTCTGGCTTAGAGCTGCAACTGAATTTCATTTCAAGTGAAATCCAGCGTAGGCTTGGAAGATGATGCTCAGCCAGGACATCTGCTGGAATTTTGAGCGATGTTAAAATAACAGATAGGATCAGGGAAGCTTCTTGGGGGGGGGGGGGGTTGCACATCGCAGCTGGACATGCTGTAGCTCGGTGAAGCCAGATGTACAGAGCAGTGGTGGAGCCAGACACTGGAGTATCCTGGGGGTTTCTTCATTGTTCCCGGATGGGAAAATAAAACATCATGGCTGGAAGATAAGACACTGCTGCTTTAGTGCTGCCCACCATCATGTTGCTCCCCCATTCAGAGCGGCGAGCAGTGAAGGGAATTGCAGTGGAGAGATTGTAAAGATCACCTGGGCTGGTAGAAATCATCTAGCAGTTGTGTCGCAGGTTGGAGGATATTGGTGGGGCTTTGAAAGCTGAAGGCTCTAATTACAGGGGTGGGCAGAATCTGCAAAGCCCCCTGCTGCTGTTGCTGCTGCTGTGAGTGTCTGGGAAGACCGCTCCCTCCTCCGGCCAACTCCATCGGGCCTAGGAGGCGGGCCTACACTCAACCGACCGCCACAGCTTAAGAGACTCCAGAGAAGCCTCCGGAATACTGCTGCTGTTGCTGCTGCTGTGAGTGTCTGGGAAGACCGCTCCCTCCTCCGGCCAACTCCATCAGGCCTAGGAGGCGGGCCTACACTCACCAACACAGCTTAAGAGGCGCCGAGAAGGGCAGCCTCGGCTCTTGCTCTGTAAATTACTATTGTTTGTATAATGTATTTTACATTGTAATGTAGCCAAAGCAAATTCCGAGTGTATTGAAAAATGTACTTGGCCAATTAATAATAATAATAATAATAATAATAATAATAATAATAATAATAATTTATAGAAGGATCTCTCTGAACCGCAAACATGCATCCACCCAAGTGTTTGCTCGCTTGACTTTTGTAAGTGATTATATAGATGTCTGATATGAAAACAGCTGGTGATTTGCACATCAGCCGTGCTCCAGAAGCCTATTCCCCAAAGCCTGACAGCAGGAAGCCAAGAACACCGCTTCGTGGAAGGTAGGTGCTATCAATAGGTCTTTGTTGGCCTTACAGGTCAAGATTGCGATGAGCTAAAGAAGCAACTGGGCAGCTCCGTCAGTAGAGCACGAGACTCTTCATCTCAGGTCAATGGGTGCGAGCCCCACATTGGGCAAAAAGCTTTCTGCCTTGCAGGGGGTTGGGCTCGACGACCCTCGTGGTCCCTTCCAACTCTACAATCCGATGATTTGATGAAGCCTTCCTCAGCCTGGTGTGTTCAGGTCGTTTTGGACAGCAACGCTGACCATTAGCAATTAGGGCCAGGGCTTTCTCGGTATTGGCCCCGACTTGGTGGAACAGTCCATCACAAGAGACCAGGGCCCTGCAGGATTTGGCATCTTTCCGCAGGGCCTGCAAGACGGAGCTGCTCCACCTGGCCTTTGGGATGGTTTCTGTTTGATAGTTATGCTTCATTCTTTTATTGGTGGGCTATTTGAAAATGAGATTGCAGTTTTAATTTTGAATTTTTAAATTTGTATTTTAATCTGTATTTTAAATTGATTGGTTTTTTATGTTTTTGCTGTGATTTTAATTGGTGTTAGCCGCCCTGAGCCCGGTTTTTGTCTGGGAAGGGGGGGTATAAATAAAAATTTATTATTATTATTATAGCAGTTCCCACCTGCTGAGTCCCAACCTCTTATCTGCTTAGCCCTACCCTGGGTTCTGTTTCCTGGTGTGGTGCAATGGGCTGTTGGGGATACTCAAGTGAGACCGACCCTCGAGCTTTCAGCCAGTGTGACAAAGCGATCGAATGTTGGGAACTAGCTATTACGTTGTGAGATCATGTAATAAACGATATGATAAAACATAGCAATCTGGGATATAAACCGAGCCAGCTAAATTCAATCTTCATGGACAGTTCAGTGGAAAGTTGGCCTGGAAGAAAAAAACACACACACAAAAACCCGCCGTGTATCATATTTCATGCCTATAATAGGGTTTTCATGATTTTACAAAGTGCTTCAACCAGACAGGCTCAGCTGGAGGTTACACAGCAGGAGACCCTAAAACAGTGCATCTGTGTTTTTCAACTCCTGCCAAGATCTCTTGAATCTGATCCGGAATGACTTTGCATCTTTGGAATGTACATTCACTTTTCTCCGGCCTTATCCAAATAATAATAATAAAAAAGAAAGCGAGCCCTGGGAGAATTCCATATGGAAATGCTAAGCCAACATTATAAAGGATTTCCTATAAACAAAATTATGGTCGCAAATTTTGGACGCGGACCATTTTGAAAACAAAGGCGCCCTTTGTATCTTAATTTTTTTTAAAATAGATGACACACACACACACACACACACACACACACACGGGGAGGTTCACATCCCTTTTCTGAAGATTGTCAAAGCACCCCTAACAAGAAGAAACTTTAATCGTTCTGTGCACTAAATCCCCTGAAAATAAATATTCAGAGGAACTTCAAAAAAAACAAAACAAAAAAACACACCCCTTAATTAGAATCACATGTGCCATGCTACACGTTTTTGGCTGCGGCATGTGGCCAGGTTGTAACTTAATGATCTGCCGTAAATATAAGCCATAACGAGCAGACTTTGCGTTGCACTCCCGTATGTCAGACCGCGGTGGCAGAAGTTTATCGTCCGATTTTGTTCAGGTATCAAGCCTTGAAGGTTCCTCTCCGCCCCCCCCCCTCCTGCAAACACACAATTTACGGGGTTGGGGCGGGGGAGAGGAGGTTGAGAAAAAGAGAGAAATAGGTTCAGACTCTCCCATGGGAAAAGTGGATGAATGCTGCTATAAAAACCAAATTTGGAAAAAATAATAATTCTAATAAGATGGTTACAGGGTTGAAATGCAGCAGGCGGGACGGACCAGCGGAAGACAGAGACGGGACACCGGGATTAAGGCTTGGGAAGAGGCACAAGGCAAGGAATTGGTTAACCAAGAGTTAGCGGCCAGATTTTAAGATTTGTACTTGGTTTTAAGCTTTTACAGCGTGATAAATGGTAACAGCCACAGGCCCCATCTGTGCTATGCTTTTAAAACAGTGTCACAGCACTTTAAACAATCCTGGCACCCCCTGAAGAATTCTGGGAACTGAAGTTCATTAAGCTGTCAGGAGACATCCTATTCCCCTCAGAGAGCGGCAATTCCCAGAGTTCCCTGGGAAGAGGGATTGATATAATTCCCCATAAGGTAGCGAATGAAGCAGCTCTCTGGGGCCGTTGCGGGGGGTTTGAAATGGTCCACCACAAGGGCCCACCAACAAAGAAGGGGGCCCACCAGAGGGCATTTGATCTCATTCAAACCAGAATCCAGCCCTGACAGACCCATCTGGTCATTATTCAAGATGATTTTACAGCAATAAAGAGAGAGAATGCCACTTGCGTGTCGAGGTCCCGAAAGCACCCCTCAAATGGAACACACTTCACACAGAAAATTAAGTTTAAGGTTTTTGGCATAATTTTGGCCACAACTTTATTAAAATACAAAATAAGTGAGTGGTTGCTTAGGCATTGGTTCAGACTATCTGTCCTGTTGGGGACAGAACTGACATCCACCCGCCTGTGGAGTCAGTAAAGGGGAAAACACTTTGGGGAGAGAATGGGAGCCGGGGGTCTGACCCTCACCTCTCCCCTAATGCTCCCAGTGGCTCTTGCGTGGGCCCTGGCCCCCGACCGGGGGATACGGACAAGCATGGCGAGCCCCTGGATTCCTTTAACAGAATTCCCTGCGCAGCAGCATAGGAGGGGCAACCACAGCCAACTCTGCCCCTCCACCAACCAATTAATAACCAATGCCTAACCGCCAACCTTACAAGTTGTGACTAATTGCTACGCAGTAGGCGAAAACCAGATGGCACCAGCCAATCAGCCAAATGGAAAAATTCCTACCAGGCCCCTGCCCCAAGAGCAGACGACCCCATGACAGGCATAGCAAGGTCATACACAGAGGCCTAATAATAGGGAGGGAGGGCGGGTGATCCGATGCACGCAGCAAAGAGGTATATCACGCTGCAAGCCAAGCAATATATAGTCACTGGGCTGTCCATCAAAAATTGCAACATAGAAATCTCCCCAACAACACCCAGAGCCCAATCACAGCAGTGGCCATCTATACAATCCCGCCCAGCAACAGAGGGGTGACTTGCTGGCCCCCACCGCAACACGTGCTCCCCATGAAGGAGAACCCGCTTTCCCAGCATCAGGAGCTTCTCAGCCACAACTGAGAAACAAAATGGCCACCAGAGTGCTTCTTTAGTGACGTTGGGAGGACACTAAAGACAACATGCTGGTTTGATGTTGCAGGACTTGTTTTCAGATCCTTGCCATTGATTTGAATGACCAAATGGCCTGCCCTCCAACATTTATCCAGCGAAAATAGGGACATCCTAAGGAAAACTGGGACATTCTGGGATCAAATCAGAAACCAGGAGGGCTTCTCCAAATCAGGGACGTCCCTGGAAAATAGGGAAACTTGGAGGATCTGAAATGGGCTTAATCTCTAGGACAGCAGCCAAGTTTGAATTTGTTGTTCTAAAGAACAGAACAGACAATCCAGATGTACACATTGCAGATCAGCTAGGTTACTTCTGGCCTCCCTTAGCAAAGTGGTCTATAAACTTCAGAGATGTATCTAAAAAGATAAAGGCTTTAAGAGGAACTTAAAACTATTTAGTTTAATTTAGTTGTGGGTGGTTTTTTTGGTTCGTGTTTTTATTATCTATTTTGTGTTTTTATCTCGAATTTTTATGTTGCAAACCATCCAGAGATCTACAGATGGAGGACAGTATGCAAATTTAATAAATAATAACAAATAAAATAATTAATTCGACAAAGCCGATGAACTTAACCCAGTGGTACCAGCTCCTTGAAGTTTGATTGCCATTTGCATCTCCAGAATTTCCCCTGCCATAGTGACCCGCTAGATAATCCCACCGCCCCACAGGGGTGGTATTGCCCAGTTTGGAAACCAATGGTATAGACCAGGGGTGGCCAACTCCCAAGAGACTGCGATCTACTCATAGAGTTAATAACTCCTTTTGGGGGGTTCAAGTCAAAGTTGTTGAGCTTCTTTTAGGAAGGAGGAAGGCCCATTTTGGGGGGGGGGTTGGGTCAAAGTTGTTGAGTTTTTTCAGGGAGGAGGTAAAATGTTGAGCTTTTTTTTAGGGGAGCCACAGTTGTTGCTTTTTGGGGGGAGCCAATGATCTACCAGTGATCTGCCACAGATGTCCAGTGATCTACCGGTAGATCACGATCTACCTGTTGGACGTATCTGGTATAGACATTAGGTGGGCCAAGTGTCTGGCTCAGTACACGGGAACAGTGTGGTGTAGTGGTTAAGAGTGGTAGACTCGCAATCTGGTGAACAGGGTTCGTGTCTCCGCTCCTCCACATGCAGCTGCTGGGCGACCTTGGGCTAGTCACACTTCTCTGAAGTCTCTCAGCCCCACTCACCTCACAGAGTGTTTGTTGTGGGGGAGGAAGGGGAAGGAGAATGTTAGCTGCTTTGAGACTCCTTCGGGTAGTGATAAAGCGGGATATCAAATCCAAACTCCTCCTCTTCTTCTTCTTCTTCTTCTTCTTCTTCTTCTTCTTCTTCTTCTTCTGTATTCCTTTGAAGCTCTGACTGGGCTTGGCCCATTTTGTCCTATTTCCCATTTTCAGTAGCACACAAAAATTGGCATGTTACCCAGGCCCTGGAGGACAGCAAGAGCCAGGATCCTGCCCCAGTTGTCAAACTGACTAATTTGCAGCAACAGCCAAGAATGTAAATCCAGCCTAATAGCAAAAGGAGCAGCTTCTTCCCTCACTTTCTCCTTTGCCAGCCTTCTTACGATTGCCCAACTCCCTGGCACAATAATTTCTCCTTTCAAATGATCTAGATCTCATTGAGGACCATTGGCTCAGCTTAACAGGTCCCGCCGGGGAGATAAATTGCTCGGCGGAGAGCTGCCTTGGTGTTCCAAATAAATAAGTCTCCCCGTGTCATGCTTTGCTTAGCCTGCTAATCAAAACGTGTCGCTCTGAGCACTTCTCATTTGCAACGGTGTATGAAAATCAAGCTTCATTATGGCTGCTTGATACATTATCAGCCAACAGCCGGATAATGGGAAGAAGAAAAAAACACACCCATCGCCAGTTTTGGAGTGAGCACGGCTCTGAATTGTTATGTGGGTGGGTGGTAAAACAATAACCCAGGGAGATGTAGCCGGTTATTCATTAGATGCATTCAATGTAATGTACCGAAAGCAATAAAGAATACGTTTCAATTAATAAGGCCAGGCACGCATGGGATTTATCACGACTGATGCACACGGCGCATTGGAGAGGAGCTTCTGGGAGTGGGAAGATGGCAAAGAGGATTCTCCTGCTGCTGCAAAAGGTAGGCTGAACAGATCCGGCTGAGGTCCAAAGATCTGGTGAGGGAAGAAGAAGAAGAAGAAGAGGAAGAAGAAGAAGAAGAAGAAGAAGAAGAAGAAGAAGAAGAAGAGGAAGAAGAATTTGGATTTGATATCCCGCTTTATTACCTGGCTCTGAGCATGTTTGTGGCCGCCACTGGCCACCACAACCCCTTCTTCCCCTCGACGCTCATTCAACCCGTGACCTCGGTGCCCAACATAACGTGGTGGGAGGCCGAAGCATCTTTGGTAAGTTTCAAATGCTTGCATCTCTCAGCCTAGGGAATTCATATTTGGGGGGGGGGGTGGCCCTCTGAATGAGGGAACTGGGGGTTGAAACAAACCACTTTCAGACGAAGGATTGCAGGGCCCGATTCCTGCATTTATTACCCTTTACATTCTGGTTGCTTCTATACTGGGCTGAGCACAATGGGATTCTGCACCAAGGGACAAGACAATTGCAAAACATCAAGCTGGGATCAAGCCTTGAGTCACAGACATTGGACAATGAATCCAGTGAAAATGATTCTCTATTTTAAAAACATGTGGATGAAACTGTGTGATTGACAGGTAATAGTCTTTTAAGAAAGCACCATAACTCACTAAATAACCAATGTATAACAACTGTACTGGAGGTAAGAATTTGACCCAAACACATTTCGACTCTGATGCATTCCTCATTGGCCCTAATTGGGTGCATGTGTATAAATAAGCACCAAATCTCAAATACAGTTTTTAATATGTTGATTACATGACTCAAGGTTTCACCCTGGCTTGTGGTTTCACAGTGCTTCTATACTGGGGCCTAAGTACTTAGGAAGAGTTTGGATTTGATATCCCGCTTTATCACTACCGGAAGGAGTCTCAAAGCGGCTAACATTCTCCTTTCCCTTCCTCCCCCACAACAAGCACTCTGAGGTGAGTGGGGCTGAGAGACTTCAGAGAAGTGTGACTGGCCCAAGGTCACCCAGCAGCTGCGTGTGGAGGAGCGGGGACGCGAACCCGGTTCACCAGATTACGAGTCTATCGCTCTTAACCACTACACCACACTGGCTTAATCAGCCCTTGTGACTCTCTCCCAGTTTGAGCAGTGAAAGAGGGTGGCAATCTGCTCTGGGGAGTCCCTGCTGCTTCAAGAATGGTTTGCCACATGGCACCGAGAGGGATGCTGTTTGGGAAACGCAAGCCCCAAGGTCTCCATTAGGCTTCCGCAGAATGGGCTGTGTGGGTCCTTGTGATGTCAGCTTTCCAAAGCGGCTCTCCAGGAAAACCAGCTGCTGAGCAGAGCGGCCGAATCCCATCCTTTCTGAGAAAAAGAGCTAGTGAAAAGAGCTTATGATGTTCACAAATCCCCTGGCCTGCATTTCACTCCAGGATGATGAGATGTGGGGAAGATGGCTAAGAAGATTAAATACTGGGGAGGTGAACTAGATATTTTAAAAGCGAGAAAAAAACCCATTATTATTGTTGTTGCTATTATTAATTTTGTAAAAAAATATCTTGCTCTTTCTCCCAAAGGAGCCCAAGGCAGCAAACACCGATAAGGCAAAACAACACAATTAAACATATTTAAAGCACTGAAATCTAAAAACATGGGTTGTTCCGCTCGTGCAACAGACTTCAGGGAGAGTTCCTGCACAGTTCTCAGCATTAGTTTCAAAGTGTAGGGTTACAAGGGTCAGAAATCTATAAACGAAGCTTTAGGATACATGGCTAAGAATAGCTGGACACTTCCTCCTGCTTGACTTTTAAATATATTTTTATTAAAATTTACCTAACAAATTTAAATTCAAACATTAATAATCAACATCATCATTTGGCATTCCCTGAATCCTTCGACTTCCCTCCGCCCTTCCATGGTTACCATTATCAATCTTTTTTTCAACTGCTTTCCTTATTTTCTCTTAAAAAAAAAACAACAATCCATTTTTACCATAGTTTTTTGTACATTACAAGACTGCATGCAAGCAGTGGCGTAGGAAGGGCAGGGCATAGGGGACACCTCGCCCCGGGTTCCAGGGGAGGGGGGTGCTCCTGCGGGGAGCCGGGGAGCAAGCGGCAGGTAGTGGGGCTGCCCGACCCGCCGCTCGCTAGCCGGCTCAGATCCACTACGCATGCCCGGAATTATGGGCATGCGCAGTGCAACTGATGCATCGTGGCGTCACAACGCATGTGCAGTGACGTCGTGACGCAAGCGCCGTGGTGCCCCGCCCCCATGGGGGTGCCTCCGTGGTGCCACCCCGGGCGGCGCGGAGGCTTGCTCCGCCACTGCATGCAAGCATGAGTTCCTGTGTGTGTGTGTGTGTGTATGTGTGTATTGGTTCACTCCAGGAGAAATGCTGGTGTATCTTTGGCAACAGGACCTGAGTCCATGCTTCCATCTCTCCCTCCACTTCTGCACCATCAATTGGCTAACCAGAGACTGAGATGGCTTCTCCTCCTCCCTTCCTGGGATGTTCAGCAACTAGTGGTGGAGCTCTCTCCCAGGTCACTGCTTGAGGTCTCCTCCCTCCTTCCTCTGGATCCTCCTCTGACAGATCCTGCCAGCCCTGCCCCTTACTAGGTGGTCCTATGAGCCCCATGGCATCTACCCCTGAATATGGAACATTTTTAACAACAAAGAAGAAAGAAAGGATGTTGCAGAGACCATTATCAGCTAGGCTCTGGCTTCCCCCATCATCTATTGCTCTCATCATCATCTCATTATCATCAGCCCCATCACCTGTTGCTCTCTAGTTGATCATGTGGACTTCCGTTGGACTACTGGATTCTGAACGTCAGCCCAGAGGTCTAGTTCTTGCTGCTCTACTGTATGCAAATACCTAAATGGAAGTCCATTCCCCTCTGTATAGACCTTTAAGATCCCTCTGATCACCTGGGGAGTTTTTGTACTTCTGACACAATACCCTAGAAGAGGAAGTGATGGTCATTAAACTGGATGACTTCAAAAGAGGACTAGACAGTTTCCCAGAGGATAAGGCTATCAATTCATGGGTATGATGAAGATTAAAAGTTATGGATGAAGTGGAAAAGGCTGCAATGTTAAAACTGACATATGCAGGACACGGGGCAATTCAGACTGATAGAATCACAGAATCATAGAACTATAGAGTTGAAAGGGACCCCAAGGGTCTTCTAGTCTGGCCCCCCTGCAATGCAATAATCTCAACTAGATTATACATGGCAGATGGCCATCCAACCTGGTTTTAAAAACTCTAAGGAATGAGAGTCCACAACTTCTCAGGGGAGTCCTTTCCACTGTCCAACAGCTCTTACCACCAGAAGGTTCTTCCTGAGGTTTAGTCGGAATCTCCTTTCTTGTAACTTGAAGCCATTGGTTCGAGTCCTACCCCCCAGAGCAGGAGAACAGAAGTTTGCTCCATCTTCCACGAGACAGCCCTTTAGATATTTGAAGATAGCTATCACACCACCTCCCAGTCTCCTCTTTCCCAGGCTAAACATACCCAATTCCCTCAACTGTTCATGACCACCAATGCGATGGATGGGTGACCTCAAATGAACAGCAGGACTTGCGTGGATGTAAGGAGCAAGCCACAGAAATCAATGGAGATCAATGGAGAAAGCTTGTAAATCCAAAGATGGATGTGTACAAACGAAGAAGAATAAGGCTGTATAAATTTTTATGAATTACTTATATACTTGAGTATAAGCCTAGTTTTTCAGCACATTTTTTGTGCTGAAAA
Organism: Lacerta agilis; assembly: GCF_009819535.1. Taxonomy (NCBI): domain Eukaryota; kingdom Metazoa; phylum Chordata; class Lepidosauria; order Squamata; family Lacertidae; genus Lacerta; species Lacerta agilis. The sequence continues at coordinate 8,162,593 of NC_046322.1, read as the reverse complement.
AGCTGCCCTCGGCTTATACTCAAGTGAGGCGGGTGGTGGGAGCGGTGAGAAAGAAGCCCTTTCTCTCTGCTCGTGCCGCCGCCCGCTCACCCCAGTCAACCATTCCTTAAGAAGCGTACAAGAACGGCAGTTCTTTACTCTCCCCAGGCAGCTTGTTCCATTCCTGAACTGCTCGCATAAATGCAAACTTTAGACCCCGGAAGGCAGAAAGCCTATCAGTTAAGGAAGTATTAAAACCCCACAGGTGCTCACTTTCCCTGGCTCCTGCTTAAACAGGACAGGATCCCAGCCTAATCTGTATAACACAAGGGAACATTGCGCTGTGGGTTAAACCACAGAGCCCTAGGGCTTGCCGATCAGAAGAATGGCGGTTCGAAACCCCGCGGCGGGGTGAGCTCCACAGCAGCAAAGGAGGAAGAGGAAGGAGCAGCCCGAAGTGCTGCTTTCAGGCTGCTCGTTCCTCCTCCACAGTGGCAAAGGTGAACCGGCTTATACTCAAGTCAATGTTGATTGCTCAAAATTGGAAAGGGGAGAAGATCCCAACAATTGAGGATTGGCAGATTAAATTAGTAGAATATATGAAGTTAGCGAAGATGACAGCAGCGATTAGAAATGTCCCAAAACAAAAAATCAAAAGCGAGTGGAAATATGTGATTAAAGATTAAAGAATTAAATTGATTAAAGAAGGTATAAAAACAGAATTGGTGATTTGTCTAGAATGAGACAAATAAGGGAATATATAGATGGATAGTATATTATATGAAAGATTGATGCATTTGCTAGATGGTGGTATTGTATTGTATTGTATGGTGAGGAAAAGTAAGAAATGTTAAAACGTAGAGGGAAATGATATACAAATGACGGGGAGTCATTGTTTTTATTTCTTCATTTTTTCATTTTTTTCATTTTTTGTTGTTTTTTTGGGGGGTTATTGGTTATCCTTTTTGTGATGGTGTTTGTATTGTATGATTTGCATGTTCTTTGTTGTATATTTGTGTGTGAATGTATTCTTTTAAAATATTTTGAAATAAAGTTATTTATTAATAAAAAAAATTAAACAAACAAAAAAATTTAAACCAAGTCAATATGCTTTCCCAGGTTTTTGTAGGAAAATTAGGTTCCTCGGCTTATATTCGGGTCAGCTTATACTCGAGTATATACGGTAAGTAATAGCCGCAATGGCTGTGTTCTAACTCCATTGAATACCAGTTGCTGGAATTGTTGCAGGTTGGGAGAAGGCATTGGACTCAAGTCCTCCTTGCATGTTTCCCACAGGCATCTGGTTGGTCACTGTGAGAACAGGGTGCTGGACTAGATGGGCCACTGGCCTGATCCTGCAGGGCTCTTCTTGTGTTTGCAAGTTCTTGTGCCATTTCCTCTGCCGTAGGTGAAGCATCACCCCTCAGTTGCTTCTAACTCAAAGGATTGGATCCTGCTATTATCGTCTTTTTATCAGTTTTTTATAAAATTCTTTTACTGGTGTTTATGTTGCGCCCCTGCTTTTATGATACGGTTCCGTTGCTTTTATGTTGCATGTTTGGAGATTTTGAAACATTAAGCAGTTTAGAAATACTTTTTTTTTTTTAAAGAAATGCGTCTTTGTGTGGTGTGTGCGCGCACACACATATATACAGAGCTAGAAAACCATGTGGGAATTGTGAGGTGCTCAAAAGGGGATATTGGGCTAAACAGTAAACAAAAAGCATAGTGTTGCTTTTAAATAAAGTTAAAGTTCAGAGGCAAAGTGGGATGGGGGGCTCAGCTATTTTGATTTATATTTTTACATTTTGAAGATGGGCACTTTGATTAGTTTTGACTCTCCCACATTTTCTTGCTCAGTACTGATTTATAGGATAGCTAAGTCTTAGTATATCCTTTGAATGCTTAAAAAAGCTAAATAAGAGGGGTGTGTGTGTGCATTTGTGTGTGTGTGTAATTTGACTTGGCATATATAATTTCTTTTTTTTGTACGGGAAGGCTTATTATTCATGAACAGAGCAGACCAAGCCTTTGAACAATATCAAACAATTCACTGCCTTGCTTGGAGAATAATACTGTAATTCATTCATTGATTTAAGAGTTAAGTGTGGTCACTTGGAAGTATGGCCAACTGAAAAGATCAACCATATTATTATTAGCCACAGCGATAATCCAGCACAGATTGATGTGATTCTAACACCATTGTGGCATGCTTCACACATCACCCAAACGGTCAGATGTTCCAAGGGATCAGAATCTGAATTTGATTTCCTTAAAGTAAGACAACACTGAGTCCTTAATCCCTACCCCCCCCCAGCAATATTTACTTAATTTGCAAATATGTCAATGGAACATAAATGGGTGTCAAAAACAGGCACTCTTACCAGGTAAGGAGATCTGAGATCTAGAAGACGATCTGGGGACATCTGCTTTTTATGCAGAAGGTCCTAAATTCAATCCCCAGCAGTTCCAGGTAGAAGAAGAAGAAGAGTTTGGATTTGATATCCCGCTTTATCACTACCCAAATGAGACTCAAAGTGGCTAACATTCTCCTTTTCCTTCCTCCCCCACAACAAACACTCTGTGAGGTGAGTGGGGCTGAGAGACTTCAGAGAAGTGTGACTAGCCCAAGGTCACCCAGCAGCTGCATGTGGAGGAGCGGGGATGCGAAGCTGGTTCACCAGATTACAAGTCTACCACTCTTAACCACTACACCACACTGGTAGGGTTGGGAATGTCTGGAAGACTGGAGAAGCTGCTACCACTCAGTGGAGACAATACTGAGCCTAGTTAGACCAATGGTCTGATTCTGTACACAGTGGTACCTTGGTTCTCGAACGCCTTGGTACTCAAACAATTTGGAACCCAAGCACTGCAAACCCGGAAGTAAGTGTTCTGGTCTGCGAACTTTTTTGGGAAGTCGAATGTGCTCCGTTTTGAGTGTTATGATTCTGATTTGAGTGTCACACTTCCGTTTGAGTGTTACACTGAGGTCTGTCTGTTTTTGCTATTTATTTTTCGTTTTTGTTTTTGCGACTTTTTTGTTTGTTTGTTTTTGTGACTGTGTGGCACCCAGTTCAGCTACTGATTGATTGATTGATTGTGTGACTGCAGTACATTGTTTATTGCTTTCATTTTATGGATCAATGGTCTCGTTATAGTAAAATTCATGATAAACTGCTGTCTGAAGAAGTGTGCATGTACACGAAAGCTTATACCAAGAACAAACTTGGTTGGTCTCTAAGGTGCTACTGGACAATTTTTTTAATTTTTTTAATATAATTCGACTGCTGTTTTAGGGGTTGTTTTTAAACGTGTGGAATGGATTAATCCATTTTGCATTGCTTTCTATGGAAAGCGCGCCTTGGTTTTGGAACGCTTTGGTTTTGGAACGGACTTCCGGAACGGATTAAGTTTTAGAACCAAGGTACTACTGTAAGCAGCTTCCTGTGTTCTTAAGATCCCCTGAGAAAGAGATCTCTCTCTTTTTCAAACTGCTCTCTCACATAACACACTTTTATTCTTCTTTGAACTGTTGTGTGCATCGTAGAATCATACAAGTGTAGAGCTGGAAGGGACCCCAAGGGTCATCTAGTCCAACACCTGGCTGTGCAAGAACCACAACTAAAGAATCCTTGACAGGTGGCCATCCAAACTTCAAAGGAAGGAGAATCCACCACCTTTTGCAATGGTCCATCCCAATGGTCCAGCTCAGCCCTTCTCCAAAGCTCCGATGGGCGTCTTCTTCAAGCACACCGATTCTCAATTACTCCTAGTTATTAGATGCCTTTGAGGAAATATTGATCAACCACTATGGACTATCAGCCAATAATCTGCCTATCAAAGGAAACGGCAGGCCAGCTTCTGCAATGCCATTGATTTCTTACTGCTAAGTCATTATTGGATTGCATCTTATGTGTCTTTAGCGCTCGAAACCAACCCCTTTCTGAGGTCCTTTCTACTGCTCTTTGATCCTTTGCTTCCTGCTTCTAACCTAAGATCGGGATGAGGAATAAATTTGATTTTGCTTGCATTTTCAAGGCAAAACAACCTAGTTTGCACACATCCTAAAACAACATGCAATGTGCACACCTCTGAATTTTGTGATGCTGTTTTCCTGCCAAAGAATGTGTGGATTTCTGAGGATCCTGTTGCAAATATATTTGAGACATATGTGAAAAGCAAGCATCATCATAAGCACAGCTATAGGATTTCATTAAAAAACAACAACACACACACACACAACAGCTAGCATTGTGATTCTTCAGCTGCATGAATTTCCAAAATTTAGATAGATTCTGTCAGTTATTATCTACCTATATACATGAAAATGTAAGGTTGTCATCATGCTGCCGTTTGTGTGGCTGCCAAGAGACAGCCACGCCACCTCTAGCATGATGGACAGCAGGCAGGCATTTCACAGAGTGGTTTGGCTCTTCCCCTTTCATTAAACATAGCTGCAGCAAGGTTTAACAAAGGGGGGGAGGCATTTCAGAAAATCCCTCTCTAAAGCACTTTCCCTCTCTAAAGCACTTTCCCAGCTGTGATGGGATAGGTGAGGGTGGGTGAGGTGTCAAGGGAGGCAGGTTTGGTCAGGTGTGGGAGAAGGGTGGTTTGCAAATGGGTTGGTGGGCAGGTGGAAGTGGTGAACAGAGCAAGTGGGGGCAGCAGTCCCATGTATATCATAATATTTATATAACTAGCATATCATAACTAGCATACTCTGCATTACTGGAGGGAAAAAAATCTTTATTGCAGCTGGAAACACACCGTGGTAAAACGATGTGAATAATCATTTGCTAATATGCTATAATCTTATTTAATGAATGGATGGTTAAGCCTATTTAGGACCGGTGTCTTAAAATATTTTCTCTGGGGAAATGGCATATTTCTTAGTTACATTTCCCCCTCCAGTCCATACAGGGCTGTTATCTGCCCCACCCATTTTCTTTTACTGGTCAAGCACTTGTTGATTCCCAGTTCATTTAATATTCAGATTTACATTTTAAAAATATATTCAAGTGAATTAATGAAGTGAGCAAAGACCGGCGTTGTTTGCTGAAATAAAACAATCCAGTAAACAAAAAACAAAAAATCAAAAGCGAGTGGAAATATGTCGAGGATTACTTGATTAAAGAAGGTATAAAAACAGAATTGGTGATTTGTCTAGAATGAGATACATAAGGGAATATATAGATGGATAGTATATTATATGATAGATTGGTGCATTTTGCTAGATGGTTATATTGTATGGTGAGGAAAAGTAAGAAATGTTAAAACGTAGAGGGAAACGATATACAAATGATGGGGAGTCATTGTTTTTATTTTTATTTTTTTGCTGTTTTTTTGGGGGGAATTGGTTATCTTTTTTTCCTTTTGTGATTGTGTTTGTATTGTATGATTTGCATTTTTCTTTGTTGTATATTTGTGTGTGAATGTATTTTTTTAAAAAAAATATTTTGAAATAAAGATTATTTATATTTTTTTTAAAAAGAAAAAGAAAACAATCCTGTAAATTTGATTTAGATTTTGAATGTCGGTATGAAGGTAGGAAGGTCAGGTGGTACTCGGTGCGGAAAATTTATTGTCACCCACCCCATTGATTCCCCCTCCCCTGCAAAAATGGTTTTACGTTATTTCATATTTTCTTACAAAGGAATAATAACAAGTAATAATAATAATAAAAACTTTTATTTATATCCCGCCCTCCCTGGCCGAAGTCGGGCTCAGGGTGGCTAACATCAGATACATAACATTGGTATAAAATCAAACGATAATTAAATTACCTCCTGAAAACATCTCAACATCAAATTAAAGTCTAATTAGATGGCTTTCCACAGGGTTAGGGTTGGGAACCGTAAGTGCTCCACTGAACTGAAATTTCAGCCTTCACGACATAGGAAAACAGCTATTTTGGTAGAGGAGGGTCAAGATATTAACCGATATGCATGAAATTTCATATCTAGCTATATAATCCCTAGTATAGTAAGATAAGGCCTTTGGAGCAGGCATTAAAAAAAGTTTTTTTTATGAACCGCCCTAGTAGGGCAGTAATTGTTCCTTGATAATTTGTCACCCCCTCCATTGTGGAACCCGGGGCGGTCCACCCCTTATGCCCCCCTTGCTACGCCTCTGCTGCAATATTTGGGCCATTGGCCCGATCCAGCTGGCCCTTCTTATGTTCTTACGGTCAACATCTTGGTTCAACCGAGCGTCAGGAGAGAAGCAGAGGCTGCAGAAGGGATGCCGTGAGTTTAAGAGCATTGAGAGATGCTTTAGGAATGAACAAGCCGCTCAGGAAAGGTGAGGCAGCCTGTCTGGTTGTTTCATGCTGTTTATAGACATGTTCAGTAATCCATCAAAGTCAGTGGGATTGCCTGCCCCCTTCCCACTCAGTTTTATGGACTCTGGACTTGGATATAGATGCAGAAGTCACTGATGAGCGCCAGCCATTTGAATGGGCGAAAGTGAGATGGGCAAGTTGGAGAGTGTCGGTTTTCAAAGCTCCCAAGCTTTTTCTCTCCCCCTCCCACACCCATTCCAGTGACTACCTCCTTTTAAAGCTGGCACAAGCCAGGGGGGGATAATAAAATACCAGGAAACAAATGTTTAAAGTGGAAGGGGAAAGCCTCAGAAGACTTAAGATCAACAGCACCAGCAATGGAAAAGGAGTGGAAATTGGTCTTGTAATTTGACCCTGTTCCTTCAAGGCTGCGGTATGCAAGGTCAGCTGCAGGACAGTGAGAATTTCTTCCATTGCACACGCCTGGTTTATTTGCCCAGTGAATATTTTCATTGTGAATGGTTCTAACTGAAATATTAAGAGGCCTTCAGGGAGTTGAAAATTAGAGTTGGCCCCAATTAATCAAATGCTCCCCGCTTCGCAAAACCCAGAATTCAGGTTGAATGTTGCTATTCTGAAAGGACCAAACTGCGACCTGAAAATTCTACTGGTTGTTTCCGAAACTCAATACTTTTTTTTTCTTCCAACGAATCTGCCTTGTAGCTGCATTCCTGTGGATGGGAAGAATGGGAAGACTCCCGCATTCTTGTGACGTATTCCTTTTTATTCCTTTTTGCAAGCGAGCCAAGTGGTTCATGCAGCCTCAAGACAACAAAACCCATGATGCAGTGCAGCAGTGAGCAAAAGGATGCACCATATATGCACCTGAGGCAGCAAACCTTCTTGGTCCGGCCCTACTTCCCAGAGAGGGACACCAGGAGCTATCTCTGTAGCCTTTTTTCTTTTGGCGCCAAATGAAGATCTTTCTGTTCACCCAGGTCGTCTTGTGTCTTACGGTTTGGTCCTCACCATTTGTGTTTTGTTCTGCTTTAAATTGGTGATGCAATGGTGGTTTTAGCTTTCAACCACTATATATAAAATTATACACACACACACACACACACACACACACACAGTATAGGATTTATTAAATTTTTATTAAGGATTTTCTTGATTTACAAAGGTGTGCACAATGTCTCTCTCGTATTTTTTTCCATTTTTACAAATCAGTTTTGGTTGTTGAGACATTAGGGAGAGAAGGGGGAAAGAAGTGGGTGGGATGGGGAGATGGGTGAGGTGGGGTGACGATGTTACTATTTTCCTTAATATATGTAGGGTTTGGTGTCAGCGTTGTTTGTGTAGGTTCTCTGTTGTTCGCTTGCGCTCCTTTTGCAGTGAGAGAGGTCGGGATTGGCGTAGGGTGTGATTGTTCATTTGTGGTTGGCTGTGGTGGTCTTTTGGTTTCCCGTGTGAGTGGGGTGGGTGGGTGTTTTGGATCAGGTTAGCCACATTGATTTCTATACTGTCGGTACACTATTTTATATTTTAATAGTTGTATTTGTTTTTGTGAGCTGTCCCGCGAGCCTATGTTAATATGGAGGGACCATTGGAAATCAGTTTGTACATAAATATGCGGGGGGAAATAAAACCAGGCGTGGCACGTGAAAGAAATATGGGGCTAGCTAGGACCTATCCCTGTGACTTCGTTTTCTCTGTGAGGTATTTGTTTTGCTTTTAGTTTGGAGGTCCATTTAACACGGTGAAAACCCCACACCTGCCACCTGCCAAGTAGATTTCTGTTGCTTTAGGTACAGGTGGGTAGCCGTGTTGGTATGCCATAGTCAAAACAAAATAGAAAATTCATACCAAGAACAAACTCAGTTGGTCTCTAAGGTGCTACTGGAAAGAATTTTCTATTTTGTTGCCCTAGGGTGAGCCTTTCCTCCATCTCCTTTCCCAAAGATGTTTCTTCCTTCTTCAAGAATGGCCGCAAAGCATTCCAGCACAATTCATCTCTCTCTCTCTCTCTCTCTCTCTCTCTCTCTCTCTCTCTCTCTCTCTCTCTCTCTCTCCTTTTCTTCCCTGCCTCCCTGCTGCTCCCTGTACAGCATGTGCTTCTCGTTCCAGCTCTCTTAACAAACTAGTCGTTGAGCTCTCCTTTGCCTCTCCTCGCCAGTCAATGGCGAGGCTCCCTTCTTCATTAGGCTGGGTTTAAAAGCCGCACAGAGCTCTTTCCCAGATGTGAATCTTGCACAGACAGTAATTGCACCGCGCTGAACGCTTCCAGCTGCTGCCGAACACTTGCCAACAAATCCCGCCCCTGCCCCCTCCTCGTGAGGAACACTCGGTTTGTGCCACAAATCAGGGAGAACGTTGTAAAACGATCACGAAGAATGATAGGCCGTATAAGTGAACTAATTGGTGTGGGTCCCCCTCCCTGCTCCCCCAGAAGGTCAAACGAGTGACACGAACCCTCCAACATTTCTCCGGTGAAAATAGGTATGTCCCATTCCATAACGATAACTTTGCTATTTATACCCCACACAACTTACTAGCTTTCCCCAGCCACTCTGGGAAGTTTCCAGCACATATAAAAACACAATAGAACATTAAACCTAAAAAAAAAATTCCCTTGGGGTTTAGATAATGCCATACCCTCCAACATTTCTCCAATGAAAATAGGGACAAACTAAAAACTGAAATGTGTATTGGATTGATTTTGTTTGTGGAAAATACCACCAACCTGTCGCAGGCGTCGTTCACCTCAGTCCCTGACCCTCCCCTCTGAATTAATGACCACAGAGACTGATTTGGATCAAAACAGGCCACAACTTTATTGAAGAAGAAGAGAAGAAGAGTTTGGATTTGATATCCCGCTTTTCACTACCCTAAGGAGTCTCAAAGCGGCTAACATTCTCCTTTCCCTTCTTCTCCCACAGAAAACACTCTTTGAGGTGAGTGGGGCTGAGAGACTTCAAAGAAGTGTGACTAGCCGAAGGTCACCCAGCAGCTGCATGTGGAGGAGCAGGGATGCGAACCCGGTTCCCCAGATTATGAGTCTACCACTCTTAACCACTACACCACACTGGCATTGAACACAAATTAAAAAGGTTTGGCTTGGGCATGGGGCAATCAAATACTTCCGGCTCACCTGCTGGAAGGACCACTGTCTAGGGGAGTGCCTTCAGCCCCGAACCCCGACTGGGCTGAAGGACATGGCAACTCCCCCTGGATCTCTTGAATGGGATATGTTAAAATGTGTTGGAAGCCAATGTGTGATGGAACATAGAGTGATGGGGGTTAGGGCCATAGCACTCCTCCTAAGGTGATCTGGATAGGGTCATACCTATTGGATGTATGTCATAGGACTCCCCCCGGACGCGGGTGGCCCTGTGGTGTAAACCACTGAGCCTCTTGGGTTTGCCAATCAGAAGGTCAGTGGTTCGAATCCTTGCGATGGGGTGAGCTCCCGTTGCTCTGTCCCAGCTCCTGCCAACCTAGCAGTTCGAAAGCATGCCAGTGCAAGTAGATAAATAGATACTGCTGGGGCGGGAAGGTAAATGGTGTTTCTGTGCACTCTGGTTTCCTGTCACAGTGTTTTATTGTGCCAGAAGTGGTTTAGCCCTGCTGGCCACATGACCCGGAAAGCTGTCTGTGGACAAACGCCGGCTCCCTCGGCCTGAAAGCGAGATGAGCGCCGCAACCCCATAGTTGCCTTTGGCTGGACTTAACCGTCCAGGGGTCCTTTACCTTTTTTTTACCCATAGGACTCCCCCACCACTGGATTGACCTCTTGATGAATCAACCAGCAGGCAAGTTGGCTGATATAGATTCTACCCAATGCCTAACCCACAGCCCCTTACATCAGCAATCAATAAAGTTGTGGCCTAATTTGAGCCCAAAATGATTTTGTCACGAGTGGCCATTCAATCTCATAGACGCTGCTGGGTGGCGGGCTCAAGGCTCCTGGGCACGCAACTAGGGGACTTTCCTGGAGATGATATACTATATCTTCCGCAGCTCCAGAGGAGGCTAAAGTCTAAAAATAATAGCTCTCCAACCATGATTAGAATTATAAAGAGTGCCCACTTATCACTCTTAAGCCCCAAATCAATAGCAAATTTCTCTTCGCTCAAAGGACAAAACTGTTTGCTTCGCTCAGGCAGCAGCTGGCTTTGCAGCCCCCTCCTCTGCCAAGATGCGACCCCCTCCATTCAACAAGACTTGTGGCTGCAGTTGTGGGCTTAGCTAAACCAGCTAGCTTCTAATCACAGGAGGATTAGGACCACGCGAACTGTTCAAATTAGATAAACAGCTTCCATTACCTTCAATGGTTAAAGGGTGCAAGAGAAAAGAGGGTTCTTAAATTTAGACACTCTTTGTAGCATCGGCTGTTGCCCTTAATGTGACCTTGGTAACATGCGAAGATTTCACCTCCTCTCCGTTGAATTAGATGTGGAGAAAGCATGCAAGGCGATAGCCTCAACTTTGCACGTTGTCCTTAGATGTGCCACCTTGTTAAGTGCACAGAGAGTTAGTTACCTGTTAATCACCAGAGGTATGGCAATGCATACCCCCCGATCCATAAACTAGTTTAGCTTGAACCTCTTGTGTTTCAAGACAAGGACAGGGTTTCATCAGATGGAGGAGCCTTAAAGTTTGGGTTTAAAGTTTCGCCGTTCGCACCCCCAAAAGTCCGCAACTAGAGGTACCACTGTATCTGACTTTTAGAAGACATCTGAAAGCCGCCCTGTTCAGGGAAGTTTTTAAATGTCTGATGTTTTATCGCTTGTTTAGTATTATCGCCATCATTAATTCTGTTAGGAGCCACCCAGAGTGTCTGGGGAAACCCAGCCAGATGGGCGGAGTATTATTATTATTATTATTATTATTATTATTATTATTAATTACAGTGGTGTGTGCGCGTGTTGTTGTAAATGTGTCTCATTAAAGAAGCACATTAAGTCTTCAGGCTCCACCCTCAATCTGAACTGATCCACAACCTTACGCCACCTGGTTTTTATACCTGTGGAAACGTTATTGCTTGATGATGCCTACTTCCCTTGAGCTTGATCCCTGGTAAAGGATTTAGATCAGGGGTAGGCAACCTAAGGCCAGATTGCCTTCTCAATCCGGCCCGCGGAATCAGCATGTTTTCATATGAGTACAATGTGTCCTTTTATTTAAATGCATCTCTGGGTTATTTGTGGGGCCTGCCTGGTGTTTTGACATGAGTAGAATGTGTCCTTTTATTTAAAATGCATCTCTGGGTTATTTGTGGGGCCTGCCTGGTGTTTTTACATGAATAGAATGTGTCCTTTTATTTAAAATGCATCTCTGGGTTATTTGTGGGGCATAGGAATTTGTTCTTTTTTCCCCTTCAAAATATAGTCCGGCCCACCGCATGGTCTGAGGGACGGTTGACCGGTCCACGGCTGAAAAAGGTTGCTGACCCCTGATTTAGATGGCTCTGGACCTGGGATGAAATGCCTGGAGAACAGATTGGCCCCTGCCATAGGTGGTTAGCCATGATCTGGGTTTTCCAAGGATGCTGTCTGAGTATTCACAGGCTCTTGTTGTCTCAGTCCTCCCGCCTCCTGCCCTGCTTTTAATAGCTTGAAAATGTGCGTAGCAGGTAGCTGATGTCAAGAGATTTTGCCACTCGGTATTTTAAGGCGGAAGCAAGCCTTTCAGCAAGGAAAGTGACAAACTCTGTGAAAATGAATCCTGACTCTGGGCAAGCTTTGACATCAATCTTAGGGAAATATTCCCTGACACAGTGGGATGAAGTTTGCTACTCCCTCCCACTCCTCAAACGGGAGAATGTTTCTGGCCTTATTATCGGCTGGGAGGAGGAAAGGCCTATGTCTTTGGATGAAGTGAAATTAACTGGGGCAGCCTTATGAGCCAGAACCACAGGCTTTAGGATCAGGAATTTTGAAATGACCAGGAGCAATTGAGAGCTTTGGACTCAGGGCAGAGACCTGTGGCGTCGTGGTCCGAGTGCCAGACCTGGGAAACCAGGGTTCAAATCCCTGCTCAGCCAGGAAAGTGACTGGGTGACTCTCTGCCTAACCTACACCACAGGGTTGTTGTGAGAATAAAATTGGAAGGAGGATAAATATGCACACCAAAGTTGGGGTATAAATGTAATAAATAATTATAAATGGAGGGTAGTTGGTGGAGGGGGAAAGACACAAAATCCTTTAAAGATTTGGTGGAAGGGTAATGCATCCCATTGGTAGCAGTGGTGATCCCCTTTCTCATTTTAAGCATTTCTTTTAAAGAAAAGCTCTTAAAAGCATTCTTTTCTCCTCTTTGTCAGGGACCGTGCTGAGGAGGGCTGCACTGAGGAAGAATGGTGGGAGCCACCCCCTCCCCCTGATCCTGAATCTTCCCAGGAGCAGGAGGACAGTATAGATTAGGAACAGTGGTTTGCAGAGGGGCATAGTTCAGAAGGCAGAAGCTGGGAAATACTGGATGGGGAACAGCTAGGAGAAGAAACACTGGAAGAGAGAGGGTTAACAGATTCACAGTCCTTGGACAGCATTCCTCCGATCTCCCCTAAGTCATGAAGAGCTCAGAAAGTCTCGGAACAGAAAGCGCAGAGGCCACAAACACAGATTACAAGATGTAGGAGTGACGATTAATTGGGACGGAGGGGGTGTGAGCCTTAATTGGGAGCACCACCATTTCTAGGAGACGTGTTCTTTGTTCTCTCACTGTGATTATTAAAGTTTCTAACTGGTAAGATGTTCCTTACTTTGATCTTCTTATCCACTGCCACAGGGGGAGGGAGCTGATTCCCTGAAGCCTGGCACTCTTCTGGCCATAGCTGTAATTTTTTCCCTTTTCTTGTGAGGAATCCTATCCAGAATAAGGGAATTTCCCTTAAAAAAGGAAAAGTTGATAGCTATGCTTCTGGCAGAAACCCTTTTTGTTTGTGTGGTGGCCATCCCAGCCTCTGAATCCCCCCGAGTGAAACTACAACTAGGGGGGTGGGGGGTGGGGGGTAGAAGGACCACTGGTAATGTCTTGATCCTCCTCTCAAATCCCCAAGATGGTCCTTCCAAATTTGCCACCTGTGAATACGCCAGCAATTTTTTTTAGGGTGTGTGTGTGTGTGTGTGGAATTCTTCAGCCCCATAAGGAAGCCACAGGTCTGAGCACAGCTGCCACATACGGTGAGCCTAGTGGCATTTCTTGAGACCTATGCAAATCCCATCAGATCTAATGACATTAGGTGAAACCTTAATTGTCATGCATGTATATGGGCAGCTTGACTACGGAACCCATGATGCAATGCAACAAGAGAGGGTGTCCTGAGCTGTAAAATGGGTGCAGCAATCCAAGCTATAGAAAACCAGCATAGTTTATGATGGAATAAATTATGCTGGGGTAATTTACCCCGTTTCCAAACTCCATTCAGTAGCAGATCTACTGAGGATGCAGAGGGAAAACGAGCCCTTAAAGTAGAGTGTAACTTACACCACCTTTCTCCCCAGTGTAACTTATTCTGGGTTTTTAGTTCATGGAGTTGAACAGGGTTTGGAATAGGGGTAAGTCTATTCCTACCCTATCCTGCCCCCATCATTCCCCTAGAATGCCCCTTTCCCAGGACTTTCCTTGGTTTAGCTGGCTTGGCCAGGATAGAGGACTTACACCAGAATATCAAAACAAAGTAAGAAATAAAAAAAAAAATCCTTCCAGTAGCACCTTAGAGACCAACTAAGTTTTTTCTTGGTATGAGCTTTCGTGTGCATGCACACTTCTTCAGATACACTGAAACAGAAGTCACCAGACCCTTATATATAGTGAGAGGGGGAGGAGGGGTATTACTCAGAAGGGTGGCGGGAATGGGGGATTGGCTGATGGGTGTAGAAAACCTGTTGATGACAGTTAATGACTGCAATTGGTCTTACAGGAAAAAGCAAGGGGTGAGATGGCTAAAGATAGCTTTGTCATGTATAATGAGATAAGAATCCAATGTCTTTGTTCAGACCAGGTCTCTCCATGGTTTTAAATCTGGTAATTAGTTGCAATTCAGCCACTTCTCTTTCCAGTCTATTTCTGAAATTCCTTTGTAGTAAGACAGCTACTTTGAGATCTTTTATAGAATGTCCTGGGAGATTGAAATGTTCTCCTACTGGTTTCTCTGTCTTGTGATGATGATGAAGAAGAAGAGTTTGGATTTGATATCCCGCTTTTCACTACCCGAAGGAGTCTCAAAGCGGCTAACATTCTCCTTTCCCTTCCTCCCCCACAACAAACACTATGTGAGGTGAGTGGGGCTGAGAGACTTCAGAGAAGTGTGACTAGCCCAAGGTCACCCAACAGCTACCACTCTTAACCACTACACCACACTGGCTCTCCTGAAATCAGATTTATGTCCATTTATCCTTTGTTGTAGGGTTTGGCCTGTTTGTACAATATAGAGAGCTGAAGGCCACTGTTGGCAGAATATCGGTCAACTTAGCCAGAGATCCACCTATTCCACACTCCACCCATCATGGCAGAACTTGGGTTTGAGTGGCTCTTGAAGAGATAAGTTCATGCATGCACGCACTGAGTTTTGCCGTACATATCTTAGTCTTAGAAAGGTCTCAGCAAATTGGAGCAAGTTCAGGTCAGGATAATCCAAAGGATCATGGAGCTGAAGGCTGTGATTTATTAGGAAGGCTGAAAAGAGCTAAAATATGTATCTCGCCGTTCAAAGAGGCAATTAAGGAGGAAGGATATGAGAACAGTCAACAAGTATTTTTGAAGGGTGCTAACAATGTGGAGGAAGAGAAATTATTTAACGTGATAGATGGGAGCGTAGCAGAGCAGCATGATTAAATTAAGAGGAGGGAAATTTATGCTGAGTACTGGAGAAAATCTACTGACAGCCAAATGCATCTCATGTGTTGCAGAATAATATGAAACAAAAGTGGCAAAAATGGAGTGTGGGGTGAACCAGAAGGAAGAGGGGAAACCCCAGACAAACAGATAGACATTTCCAAGCTAGCAGCCTGATCTGAGGGATTCTTACTTGGAGGTAAATTCCATGAAACTTGATGGGATATCAAGGATTTAAACCAGGGATGGGGAACCCTACCAATGTGGTTGGACTCCAATACCTGCACGCTATCATATGCCTAGGGTTTCCTAGGAGGATAGTGTAGGGTTCACATTAGGTTTGAATCGAACATGAAGGGGCTAAACCATAGAGTAAGCTCTTCTGCCAGGTTTATCCTATGCCAGGGGTGTCCAAACTTTTTTCAAAGAGGGCCAGATTTGATGAAATGAAGGGCCGTGGGGGGGGGGGCAGCCAAACGGCCAACCAGAGTTGTTGACCTTTTTTTTGGATTGAAGTTGTTAAGGGTTTTTTTTTTTAGGATTTTACCCCAGGAAATAATAAACTGCCACAGGGGCCAGATTAAACACTGACTGGCGGGTCGGATTAGGCCCCCAATACTAACTTTGGACATGCCTGTCCCATGCCATTGCTTCCCACCTTGAGAGTGTGGTGTAGTGGTTAAGAGTGGTAGACTCGTAATCTGGTGAACCGGGTTCGCGTCTCCGCTCCTCCACATGCAGCTGCTGGGTGACCTTGGGCTAGTCACACTTCTCTGAAGTCTCTCAGCCCCACTCACCTCACAGAGTGTTTGTTGTGGGGGACGAAGGGAAAGGAGAATGTTAGCTGCTTTGAGACTCCTTCGGGAAGTGATAAAGCGGCATATCAAATCCAAACTCTTCTTCTTCCTCTTCCTCCTCTTCTTCATCCTCCTCCTCCTCCTCCTCATATCTGTGACCCCGCTTTTCTTTTTCTTGTAAAGAATGCAAGTAGAGTTCTTCTGCATCAGGTTATCATCCATCACTATCTCCTCACAGTAGCCAACAAGATGCCTATGGGAAGCCGGTAGTTTTCTTGCTCTAAAACTGGCCGTTTCTCTCATTTGCATTTTTTCTTAACCTCCTCGATTTCTCAAAAGTTTCATTTTTAATTTTGCTTTTCATCTCAGATTTAAGTGCATTGATACATGGAGCCATTTCCTTGTTAGTATATTCCGCTGTCTCCCCCAGAGGCTATATACTTGGCAGATGGATGCATTGTTTTTAATTAGATTTTTTTTTTCTTGCGTGGAAAAATAATTATTATTCTTGGCTTTTAGGAGACGGTATTTGTTATTGTTGTTCTTTTAATGATCACTCCTCCTGGTGTTATTTCATTTTCCAATTACGATGCGTACGTATGCTCAGTCTTGCCGTTGCTTCCAAAAAGGGATTTGTAAGCATTCACAGACCCGACCGATTCCCCAAACATTTGTCTTATGGCTTGGGTATTATTATTTGTGTGTGTTTGTCTCTCACACTTGGTTTCTCCCCCCTTTTTACTTCCTTTAATCTGTGCATGGGTCCTAAGTTGTTCGGGATATTTTTGTTTTCTTGATGCTGCTCAGCATAATTGCTCCAAGCGGTTTTGGACTACAATTCCTAGGGCCGTACCAGCTGGGGGATGATGGAAGCCGTAGTCCAATACACCTGTAGGACACAAGGATTTGATTTAGGGCACTTTGGAGAGATTCCGGTTTGACTCAGAGCAGCCCCATATCTGTATGAAGTGGCCTGCTTTGGTTTGGGATTCAGGATTCATCTGCATCCGATGCACAACGATGTCTTTCGCACTACCACAAGTGGATATGCAAATGGACTTTATTGGAAAGTATTGTGATTGAGGGGATGTGAAGCAGAATGACAGCGGCAAAAGGTAATGTGATGCAGCAGCTAAAAAAGCCAATGCAATTCTGGGCTGCATCAATAGGAGTATAGCGTCTAGATCAAGGGAGGTAATAGTACCACTATATTCTGCTCTGGTCAGACCTCACCTGGAATACTGTGTCCAGTTCTGGGCACCACAGTTCAAGAAGGATACTGACAAGCTGGAACGTGTCCAGAGGAGGGCAACCAAAATGGTCAAAGGCCTGGAAACGATGCCTTATGAGGAACGGCTTAGGGAGCTGGGTATGTTTAGCCTGGAGAAAAGAAGGTTAAGGGGTGATATGATAGCCGTGTTCAAATATATCAAAGGATGTCATATAGAGGAGGGAGAAAGGTTGTTTTCTGCTGCTCTGGAGAAGCGGACACGGGGCAATGGATTCAAACTACAAGAAAGAAGATTCAACCAAAACATTAGGAAACATTAGGAAACATTAGGAAGAACTTCCTGACAGTAAGAGCTGTTGGACAGTGGAATTTGCTGCCAAGGAGTGTGGTGGAGTCTCCTTCTTTGGAGGTCTTTAAGCAGAGGCTTGACAGCCATCTGTCAGGAATGCTTTGATGGTGTTTCCTGCTTGGCAGGGGTTTGGACTGGATGGCCCTTGTGGTCTCTTCCAACTCTATGATTCTGTGATTCTGTAAAAAGGTAAAGGATCCCTGGATGGTTAAGTCCAGTCAAAGGCGACTATGGGGTTGCATTGCTCATCTTGCTTTCAGGCCAAGGGAGCCGGCGTTTGTCCACAGACAGCTTTCCAGGTCATGTGGCCAGCAGGACTAGACTGCTTCTGACGCAATGGAACACCGTGACGGAAACCAGAGCGCATGGAAACGCCGTTTACCTTCCCGCCAGAGCGGTACCTATTTATCTACTTGCTGTGCCATGCTTTCGAACTGCTAGGTTGGCAGGAGCTGGGACCGAGCAACCGGAGCTCACCCCCGTCATGGGGATTTGAACCGCCAACCTTCTGATTGGCAAGCCCAAGAGGCTCAGTGGTTTAGACCACAGCACCACTGTGGGTGTTACA
Organism: Lacerta agilis; assembly: GCF_009819535.1. Classification (NCBI taxonomy): domain Eukaryota; kingdom Metazoa; phylum Chordata; class Lepidosauria; order Squamata; family Lacertidae; genus Lacerta; species Lacerta agilis. Next base: position 8,144,548 of record NC_046322.1, on the reverse strand, counting down.
CCACTAATGGCCCATTCACACATGCAAGTTATCACCATAGCTGTCAACTTTTCCCTTTTTTAAAGGGAAATTCCCTTATTCCAAATAGGATTCCTTGCAAGAAAAGGGAAAAGTTGACAGCTATGGTTATCACTTGATGCTGCAGTCATCCATTGATGGACATGTACATGGTGCTCCCAGTTGAATAAAAGAATCCAGTGAACCATTCAGGATTTTTAACAGCATGGAAAGCAAGAAGAAGAGACTCTGACAACAACTGGTCAATTTTGTCATTTGCAAATGCAACGTTATGAAATGCAAATTCACTTTGCATTTTAAAGGAGCGGGATTTCTAGCCTTCTGGTAATGCACAGCTGGAGAAACCCTTTCACTAGCTGACCTCTTTTAAAATGAGTCTTGCAGAACAAATAAAAATTTTCTGAGCAGCTGCGAGGGCTCTTTGGGGCTCTTTAAGACCAGATAGCTACATAGATAAAAGTGGGAAGCAGCATCCAAGGTTTATTCAAACTTAATTTGGAAACGAAGAGCACACATTTCGATACGTTCCCATTATCGGAAGTGCGGCTGCCAAAACTGAAGTCATTGACGATGCAAAGTTCTCGATCTATGATTGAAGACTGGAAGGCCTTGAGATTGGAGCCAAGTACACATTGGAAAAAGATGACTCTAATTGGCTCTGGGTCTTCTCTTTTTCACCTACGCCATACTGTAGGCTGATGTTTGTTGGCGTTCTTTCACTTTGGCTCATTGGCATGTGGGCTGGGCAGGTGAGAAGATTTCGGAAAGAATGGAGCACTTACCTGAGACAGTGTTGGGTTGTGGGCATCCCTTAGTTACTGTGGTCAGGCATGGTCTGCGGGTGCTGTGGGGTGCCGTTTGGCCTGACAGACACATCGGGATGAACGTTGGCTGACGGGGCCACGGTGTGCCTGTTGGGCTCTTCAGGACCGGTGATAGGGCTTCTGGCACCCTAGGCGAGACCAATCTTCTGGCGCCCCCCTGCCCCCCTGCCAAAGGCTGCTTTAGCGGGAGGTCGGCAGGGTGGTGGAGAGGCAAGCCTGCTTTAGCGGGAGCCAGGGGCCGGGGCGACGGCAGCATCCTCCGGCAGGCGGCCGAGGCGGCAGCCTGCGGGCTGCTGGGCAGCGGGCAGCCCTTGGTCTGCTTGGCGCCCATGCTGGATTGAGCCCAGCTGCTGGCCGGCCTTCAGCGGGACATCGCAGGCTCCGGCCCACGAACAGGCGCTGCTGTCGAAGCGCGGGGCAGCCGCCAGCCCAGGAAACACCGCGGAGACGAAGAGGAGGAGGGGGAAGCAGCAGCTACGATGGCAGCGGCTTCTCCGGGCATCTCCTGCATGCCTCCCGACTGCCCCCTACCTCCTGCGCGCCCGACAACTGCCTGCCTCAGCCTCCGGAGGGCGGGCTGCCAGCCAGGCAAAGAGAAGTAGGCGGGCGCAGGTGGGCCAGCAGCGCCCCCTCCATTTTGGCGCTCTAGGCAGTTGCCTAGTTCGCCTAAATGGACGCGCCGGCCCTGGGGCTCTTATACCCAAGGTCCACACAGCAGGGAGGGAGGAATTTAAGGAAACCTTGCTGCAGGCACTCAGTCTGTGGCTTTAAACTTGCCCAGGTGATGCAAGTAGAAATTATCCCCATCTATTAATGAACACCTGTCCAGGTTGATTTGGTTACATTGGGTGAATCTGACTAGTTAGTTTGTTTTGCAGACCCTCAAGTTGTTATATGTTAATAAATATAACCTACTAGCTGACCTGACCACGTGTTGCCGTGGCTGAATTGTTGTAGTTGAAAAGGAAGTATAGTGGAAAAGAGGAAACGCATGGTTTGCCAGACCTTATTTTGCTGAAGTGTTGGATGTTTGCAGTCCGTGTTGATGTTTATTTCTGTCGGACGGGGATTTGGAGGGGCCGCTGGAAAGTTGCTGCTTCTTGCGGTGGGAGAGGCCAGCTCGGAAATGGCCAATGGAGCTTTGCGTGGATGGCAATATTTTCAGACGATCTGCCTTTGTATTGGATGATGGCAGTGATGTCCGAAGAAGAGGGTGAGGCAGCAGAGGCGGCTATACTGTGTTATTGCTGCTAACATCCACTGGAGGGTGCTTTTTTGCACAAATCCACAGATTTACCTGGGAAAGGTGTGGTATTTTTGCAATCTACATAGTTACGAACCTTCCCATATGACCAAGGAATGTTGTGTCCAAATTTGAAGGCAATCGGTCAAGCGGTTACGGAGCAAGGCCTTCGCATCCGCGCACCCATCTTGAACATTTATATATATATATATATATATATATATATATATATATATATATATATATAGATATATACACATGTACCGCTTTTCTTTTTTCAGAGACAGTGTGGCCTAGTGGTTGGAGTTGTGGAAGGGGACCTGGGAGTGCAGAGTGTGATTCTCCTATTGGTTTGGAAGTTCATTGGGTGACCAGTCCGCTTGATCTTAGTCTAAGCTACCTCACAGGGTTGTTGTTGTGAGGATAAAACAGGAAGGAGGAGAAGTATGTGTGCCACATTCAGTTCCTTGGAGGAAAAGTTGGGATGCAAGTGTAATAAAGAATTAAATGCCCTGTCCTTGCTTTTATCTTGGACAGGTTTTGTCCTGGATGGCGGCATGCAAGAATTTGGAATAAATGTATGGATGGAGCGACAACAACAGTTTTAAATTGCTAAATAATAAGCCTTGGCTGAGAATGCCAGCTTTCAGGCAGATTTCAGATCAGTTTTCATTTTCCTCCAGGACCTGCTACAAATGTTAATTCTGAATGGCAAATCCTGGAATCACCTCCGGAGAGATCAAGGGGAATCGGATCTTAACAGCTCTGAAGGACACCACACATGAGAAGAATTCTCTCATCAAATATTAAGTTCACAAATGGGTCTTGCTGTATTATTTTTTTTAACACTGATTTCCCTTACAGCCTCAGTTTTCTTCGTGAAATTAAACATGCATGCACAGAGCTGCTCACTAAACTGAGGCATTGGGGTGGCGGGGATATCCCATCAAGTGGAAGGAATGAGCAGCGGAGTGGTACAGAGAAATCTCAGTGGATTCAACAGATATAATGGGTACTTCCATACTCTCCAACATTTCTCCAGTGAAAATAGGGATGTTCCATTCCGTAAGGATAATTTTACTATTTATAGCCAGCCCATCTGACTGGGTTGCCTTAACCATTCCGGGTAGCTTCCATATATATAAATACATAACAAAACATTTTAAAACCTTCCCTTCAGATGGCTGGGGGGTCGGATAATTCCATACCCTCCAACATTTCTCCAATCAAAATAAGGATGTCCTCTGTGGGTTAAACCACTGAGCCTAGTGTAGGTTTAAGCCAGGATCTATCCACGTCTTGTGCCCCTCTTTGTGCCCCGACTGGGCCAGGTGAGAAGACTGGAACACCTTCAGCTTAATCCGGATAACTGGACTCACGACTGTGTGCCATGAGCACCTGCATTACATCAGAGGTCGAATAAAAGCACTGGCTATGTTAACTTGAAACAGTTCTTCTTTATTTCTACAAGCTACATTATATACATAAATTATGCAGCCTGTGTGTCTAAGTTTCTTCCACACATCTTATCTACAGCAGAGATAGAACTAACTCATAACTAGAACTGAACTGAAACAGAACAAACCCTGTCTGTCACACACAGTCTGTCTGACACAGAGAAGCTAAATAGGAGATCAAAGACTCAGTTCCCTCCCCCTTCCCTCAGACCACAAGTCATACGATTCTCACAAAGGGAGGGGGTGAAATACTAACACCTAGGGCTTCCTGATCAGAAGGTCAGCGGTTTGAATCCCCACGACGGGGTGAGCTCCCATTGCTCGGTCCCTGCTCCTGCCCACCTAGCAGTTCGAAAGCATGTCAAAGTGCAAGTAGATAAATAGGTACTGCTCCGGCGGGAAGGTAAATGCCGTTTTCGTGCGCTGCTCTGGTTCACCAGAAGTGGCTTAGTCATGCTGGCCACATGACCCGGAAGCTGTACTCCGGCTCCCTCGGCCAGTAATGCGAGACGAGCGCCGCAACCCCAGAGTCGGACATGACTGGACCTAATGGGTTCAAATCAGAAACCGGGATGGCTTCTGTAAGTCAGGAACATCCCTGGAAAATACGGACACTTGGAGAGTCTGTACTTCTCCATCTTTCCCCTGCCCCACCAAAATTGAATGTTGGGTTTGAATGCAAGACATTGAATCACTAAGTTCATAGAATCATAGAACTGTAGGTTGGAAGGAACCCCAAGGGCCATCTAGACCAACCCCATGCAGGAATTGCAACTAAAGAATCCCTGGCAGATGGCCACCCGACCTCTGTTCACAAACCTCCAATGACCAAACCACCATTTACCAAAGTAGTCCGTTCCCCCTCCCCATTATGCTATTACAACAACCCTGTGGGGTAGGTTAGGGTAGGAGATGGTGACTGGTCCAAGGTCACCGGTGAGATTCATGCCTGACCGGGGATTTGAATTCTGGCCTCCCGGGTCCTAGAACGGCACCCTATCCATTACACCACAGTAGTGGATCTCTTTGATTTCGCTTTATAAAGCTAAACACAGGCGACCTTAAAAAACAACAACCCAGACTTATTTCTTTTCCAGTTTCGAAACATGCATATAAGAAACAACCCTTATGTACCTCCTCCAAGATCCGTTTTAGTCAAATGCAAAGGCAACGATACAGTCAGGTTTCATTAAGCAGGTTTGTTCAACAGTTGATCAGACCCAGTTAAGGGTCTTCAATTTTCCTTCTTCACAGATTATCCCAGAGTGAGTGTGGTAGTGCTGAGGGGACAACATTGTCCTTTCCAGGGCAATGAATGAAACCCATGAAGCAAGGTTAGGCAAGCACCTCAACCACCCAGCGGCAGAGCATATGCCCACGCTGCCCAGGGCGGGCACGCTCCCGAGGGGGGGCTGTGGTGCAGAGGGTGCCCTCCCAGGCACGGGATAGCCGCTCAGGTGCCCGGAGTGGTGTGTGTGGCCTGCATCCGAGGGTGGAGTGAGCTGCCCATGGCGGACCTTTGGCTTGCCGCCCGCCCACGACTCCCAAGCCTCCCCCAAGCTGTCAAAATGAAGGGGAAATGGGGGAATGCTGCCAGCAAAGCGGCACAGCTCCACCCTTACCCCGACAGCTTGGGGTAGGCTTGGGAGTCGCGGGCGGGCGGTGTGCCAAATGTAACCCCCCTCAGTGAGGGCACCCAGGGTGGCCTGCCCCCACCGGCCCCTTCCTACGCCCCTGCAGATCCCAATATTGATTTTTCTTCCCCTTTTCTCCTTTAGATCAGTCATCCCCAACCTTTGGCCCTCCAGATGTTTTGAGACTACAATTCCCATCATCCCTGACCACTGGTCTTGTTAGCTAGGGATCTTGGGAGTTGTAAGCCAAAACATCTGGAGGGCCGCAGGTTGGGGATGCCTGCTTTAGATCTCCCCTCATTCTTCCTTCTATTAATAATAATAATAATAATAATAATAATAATAAATTTTTATTTATACCCCGCCCTTCCCAGCCAAAAACCGGGCTCAGGGCGGCTAACGCTAATTAAAATCACAGCAAAAACATAAACACAATCAATTTAAAATAACAGATTAAAATACAAATTTAAAAATTCAATATTAAAACTGCAGTCTCATTTTCAAATAGCCCACCAATAAAAGAATGGAGCATAAATATCAAACAGAAACCAACCCAAAGGCCAGGTGGAACAGCTCCGTCTTGCAGGCCCTGCGGAAAGATGCCAAATCCCGCAGGGCCCTGGTCTCTTGTGATAGACTGTTCCACCAAGTCGGGGCCAATACTGAGAAGGCCCTGGCCCTAGTTGAGGCCAACCTAGCATCTTTGTTGCTCGGGACCTCCAAAAGATTATTATTTGAGGACCTTAAGGTCCTACATGGGACATACCAGGAGATATTAGGATAGGGAGCACCATTTTGGAGCCTGCTTCAGCTGCCAGAATGTCTTGGGGCGGCCCATGGGCGTGACATGCAGCTTCGAAGTCCATTTTGGGTCTTTGTGTTCCCGAGCGCTCAAAAATGCTTCAGATGAGCACCCAATCCTCTCTACCGCTGCCATCCCCTAACGTAGCTGCGAGTAAGACCCCGTTGAGCTCCGTGGGGCTTACATCTGAGTAGACCCGTTGAGGATGGTGCTGACTGCCTGTTCTTTGATGACGCTTCCACAGCAAGCCTTCTTCCGTGCTTTTTCCCGCAGAACAAGGTTAAGGCTGCATCGGAAGCAGTGACAGACAAGGGACAGGCCTGGGGGTTGTACAACACCGCAGATTCCAATCTGAACATCGCGGAGGACTTGGTGATCACAGAAGGTGTGCAGAATCTAAAGTGTGAAAAATGGCCTTTTGCGAAATGTCAGCTGGTAATAATGCAGCGTGGCGTATCAGGGAACAAGGGTGTGTGTGTGTGTGTGTGTGTGTGTGTGTGTGTGTGTGTAAGACTCTGCAGGTGCCTGATAAAAGGCAATGTACACAAGTTTTGAAAAATTCAACAGATCACCTCTTGAAAAAGACTGCAGGTAATTGAGGGGAAGGTAAGAGAAAATTCCACCATTATATTGGACTTCAGCTTGTTAGTCTAAAGGGGCACCTACGTTTTCTGGACTGGAAATGGATTTTAGGAAGGGGGGGAGGTCTTTTTTATTTTTTTATTTAAAATAAGTCTTTATTAAATTTGTGTTGTTTTTTTTAAAGAAAGGATTTCAGACATAAAACAAAACAAAACATCAAATATTACATCACACAAATAATAACAGACATAAATTTACAATAGTCTCTTTCAAATTATGCATCAAATTTAAAATATGACTTCATATTGCTTCTACAACGGCTTTCTTAGTATAATACTCATTTCATTACTCTAACTAATAATTTAATTACTCTCATTCTTACAAACAAACAAAAAACAACAACAATTTTTTATATATAGTTTAAATCTCCCACGTGCGTAACTTAATCTAAGCAAATCATTAGTTCCGTTTTCAAACCTTTTCTTAAATATTCTTCCACATAAATATTCTTAAATATTCTTCCACATATGGATTATGGGAAGGGGGGGGAGGTCTTAAAAGTTCACACAACCCCATGCTCAGCGTTCCTACTCCATGTGTGTTTGAACCTTGTTGCAACAATAAAGATCAGGTCTAAAGGTAAAGGTAAAGGGACCCCTGACTGTTAAGTCCAGTCGCTTAACTCCAGACTCTGGAGTTGCGGTGCTCATCTTGCTTTACTGGCCGAGGGAGCCGGCGTTTGTCCGCAAACAGTTTCTAGGTGATGTGGCCAGCATGACTAAGCCGCTTCTGGCGAACCAGAGCAGCGCACGGAAACACCGTTTACCTTCCCGCCAGAGAGGTACCTATTTATCTGCTTGCACTTTGACATGCTTTCGAACTGCTAGGTTGGCAGGAGCCGGGACTGAGCAACGGGAGCTCACCCCGTCGTGGGGATTCGAACCGCTGATCTTCTGATCGGCAAGCCCTAGGCTCTGTGGTTTAACCCACAGCGCCACCCGCGTCCCCCAGATCAGGTCTACTGACCGCTGATTTGCTTCTTTACTCGGCTGGAGATTCCTCGGCTGGAGACCCATGGGGAGTGGCACCCTGGTGAGCTGGGCAGCGGAGTAAACCTGCACCAAGAATTTTTCCAACACAGTATATAAGATTCTAGTCCCTGAGAGAAGGCTGTTATCAAAAGCATTTCCTGCAGAATTCATCTCTGTGCGAAGGGTGCTTAGATGCCAGATGAAGGACAGGGAGGACAATGGGGAGAGAGAGGAGTTTTTTCCCCCCTGGAAAAGGCCAAGACAACACTGTCCATAGAAAAATTAAAAAAAAGGAAGCAGAGATAACACAGATTTTTCTTTCTTTCTTTACAAGCCTTGAGGGCTTAGCTTCCTGGTCGTTTACATCCTCAGCTGTCAGAGCTTTTCCATGCATGATTTATGGGTGCATAATAAAGACGTTGTGAGTCAGGAACTGATCTTGGATTTCCCCAGCAGCACTGAATCGGAAAGTCAAAAAACAGAAAAAAGATAATCACACCGTGCGCTAGGCATCGGTAATGATGGACAACACATTAGGACAGAAATGTAGCTTTCAGTTTTGTCCCATACTGCCGAAAGGAAAGGGGGGGGGTGGAATAGGCTTGGCTCATCTATGGAAGATGCCGCTTCTGATGTTTGGAGGATTGCTTTATTTAGTTTGTAATTTTAAAAATACTGTTTCACGGAATAAGAACGGGCCAGCGGCCAGCCAGCTAGGCATTGGCCAAGGGCTCCTGGGGTTCAAAAGGGCACATTCTCTTTCTGTTTTATGGATCGATAGTCTGGGGCTTTGCATTTTTGGGTAATTTAAGATGCTGGACAGCCACCACAGCTAAACCTAAATCAAGAATGGCACTGCCAGCTGCCCACCACTAAAATGGCTGCCCGGCAACCAAGTGGCGAGGTTAGCAAGAGGGTGTTACTGCTACCATGGCTGTGGGTACACACAGTACAACTGGTACACACCTAGTGGAACGCAACCTCCTCAAACCTGGTACCCTCCATATGTTTTTGACTACAAGTCCTACCAGGCCCAAATTGTTTGGCCCAATGATCAGCAATGATATGAGTTGTAATGCAAAAACACTTGGAGGGCATCACATTGAGTAACCCTGGTTCAGATATAAAGGGCAGAGGCGGAGCTAGCCGCTCTGGCAGCCATGCTGTGTACCCAGGGATGGGGCCATGGGGCCGGGGAAGCTTCCTAGGGGGACACTGTGGTGAGCATCCCAGGAGGTGACATGCTTATGGGGCGGAGCAAGCCACCCATGGCAGGCTGTTTCCTGGGGGGAGGGGGGGAGCCGCACCGCTTTGCCAGCAGCCTTCCTCCATTCCCTCTTCCTTTTGACTGCTCAGGGGATGCTCCCACCCCAGGAAGCAGCCCGGAGTGTGTGGGGGGAACAGTGTGCTGCCCGCCCATGACTCCCAAGCGTCCCCCAAGCTCTCAAAATGAAGGGGGAAGGACGACGGCAAGGTGGTGCAGATTCGCCCCTTCCCACGATGGCTCAGGTAGGCTTGAGAGTCACGGGCGGGTAACACGCCGAATGTCACCCTCCTCAGTTATGACACCCGGGGCTGACGGCCCCACCTCCCCTTTCCACCGTCCCTGATGAAGGGAGCAGATTATTCTTGAGGGTGGGTTTCAATGGGTTGACATGGGTAGCAGGAAATCACCCTGTTCTTCTGACACGTTAGCAAAGCTACAAGGAATATCTCCTCTTTTGCATTCCACCCGGGTCCCCTTTGAATTACCCTCCAAGTGTCCTGATTTTCCAGGGTCAGTCCCAGAATGACAGAAGCCATCCTGGTTTTTCTTTTTCTTTCCCTCTATGTCTCCAAGAACAATTAAAAGAGGTGCAGAGATCAGCGCCCCCCCCCCCCGCCGCCCCTGTCCTTTTTGGAAACGGGAGCCTTTGCACTCTCTGTGTTTCTCTCTCTCTGTAGGCGCAAAAGCTGAGTCCTGTTTATACTGAGAATAAAACACCCCTACCCAATGAAGGAAATGGCATATGAAGCTCTTTCTATAATTTTGAAGGAAGATGTCACCAATGCACTTTACATTCTTTAACTGCAATGCTTCAGAAGCCAGCAATTTTTTTTTTAAGGGAACATGGAGTGTTTATTCCTTTATTGTAAATTGAGCCTTACACTGTCTACTGAGAAATAAGTCCCACTGTATTCCAAGGAGCTTACTCCCAGGTAACTGGGTAAAGACTCTGCAGCCTTACAGTGCGATCATAAGAATAGGACTTACAGTGGTGCCTCGCAAGACGAAATTAATTCGTTCCGCAAGACTTTTCGTCTTGTGGAAATTTCGTCTTGCGAGGCACCGTTTCCCATAGGAACGCATTAAAATTTAATTAATGCATTCCTATGGGGGGGAAAGTCCGGGGGCCCCTCCCGACCGGCACCGGAGCTGCGCCGCGCCGCGTTTTAAGGCTGCAGCAAGCGAACAGCAGCGCTGCTGTTCGCTCGCTGCAGCCTTAAAGTGCGGTGCCGTGCGGCTCCGGTGCCAGTCGAGAGGGGGCCGGCGGATGGCACCCGCCATCTTGGGTGGGCAGGCGCGATCCCACGGCCCCCCTCCCGACCGGCACTGGCACCGGAGCCGCGCAGCGCCGCGCGGCTCCGGTGCCGGCTTACAGTGGTACCTCGCCAGACGAATTCCTATTGCGAAAAACAGCCATAGACGAATTCGTCTCGCGAGTCAACTAAAAACTCGCAAAACCCTTTCGTTTTGTGAGTTTTTCAATGTGCGAGGCATTCGTCTTGTGGGGTACCACTGTACTTCAATAGGATTGAGCCAATAGAACTGAGTTCAATAGGATTTCATTTCTGGTATGTTCTTGATCATTCTCACAGCTGTATTATTATTATTATTATTATTATTATTATTATTATTATCCATCTTTTTATTTTTTGAATTTTGCTAGTCCTGCGGGAGGCAGTGAAAGATAGGCGTGCCTGGCATGCTCTGGTCCATGGGGTCACGAAGAGTCGGACTGTTTCAAAAGCAGTCTATAAAGAATCTGCGTCCATTTTTCAACAGATCTGGCAGACTAGGGCAGTTTTGTAGGAAGCAATGATTAGTAGTTAGGCATAGCAAAAAAAAAAAAAAAAAAAAAAACAGCAAGCAAAAAAAAAAAAATTCGTAGAAATTTCCAAAATCCCATTTTTTTGGTTATTTAGTTTCTCACAATATAAAACCAGGATACTGAGTTAATCCTTGTCCAAAAGTGGGCCAACACACAATTTGTGAAAGGTTGTAAATAGCAGAGCTCGTACTCAAATTATTTACTGAACGACTGAACAACAACAACAGTCCTGAATAATTTTAATATGGAGTGGGTTGTTTTATTCCTCATTTTACTTGGCTTTTTTTAAAAAGAGAGTTTCTCCTGAGATGGGTGTGTTTTAAAACTTTACCAAAAAATGAACTGTATTTAGCTTGTTATATGCAAAAAAACAACAACCCCACACCTGCCTCTCTCTCTGTTTATCTCCAAAACTTCCGTATCGCACGCCAAATCAAACAAGCGCGTCATTCATCTTTAATAGATACCTTTGTGCCATATGGGTAGACAGCAGCTGCTTGTCAAGTGACCAAGAAATCAAAGCTTGGCAACGGAGCGACTTACATCAGCATATGATTTTAACATAACACTTATATTTCAGGAGAAGCTGTTCCAAGCCACAGCAAAACTACTGGGCCAAATGCCTTGGGAATTTTTTTTCTTTTGAGGTTTCAGATACAAATGAACAAATCCGTCAATATAAGTTTCATATCCCTCCCCCCCCCCCGCCGAACAATTTCATTTCGTACCCTTTTCACACCGTTTGCTGACTTCAAAAAACAAACCTGCATGAAAAAGTGTATGCATTTTTGTGTGAATTTCAACATACACTTTTTTTTTGCTGTCAATTTTCTTAAATGTAACAGACTTTTCTGCACACTTCCCCCCCCCCCAATATTTTTTTTATACATTGGAGAATTGTGTCGTGAAAATTCGGGAAGTGTGAATTTCAAACGATAGCTTCATTTCGGTATTGTGCCACTTTAAACAGTCACAGATTCCCCCAAATAATCCTGAAAACTGTAGTTCGTTCAGGGTGCTGAGAGCTGTTTGGAGACCCCTGTTCTGCTCAGAGAGCTACAGTTCTCAGAGTGGTTTAACAGTCAATCCCTCTTCCCGGGGAACTCTGGAAACTGTAGGTCTGTAAAGGGAATAGGGGTCTCCTAATATATAGCCAATGCTCAGGTGTGCTGGGAGTTGTAGTTCAACATTATCTAGAGGCCACAAGTTCTGCAAGCCTAATATAACGCTTTCATTAACAGGATGGGGTGCCTTGAATCCATCAGAGAAAAAGGTGGTATTACAACAACAACAACAACAACAACAACAACAACAACAACAACAACAACTGGTTGTATCCATAGCAGTGACCAGGGGAGGAATGACCGCTGGGAGGAGTTCAGAGAGAAGAAACGCCGTGGTGCATCTGCAGCAGCACAACTGATGCCTTCATCTGCCCCAGCTGCAACGAAACATGTCTCTCCCCTATCGGTCTCTATAGCCACAACAGGAGCTGCAACCATCTAACAGCTTGGCTTCACCCCCCCCCCAAAGGTACACTCTTCGATTGTTTCTGAAGACTGACGGATGCCAACTAATGCAAGTCCCTAGCAGGGCTCATAACTTAGGCCTCCAACAGTTTGAGGGAAGAGAGCAGCAAGCCTGAAGACTGTGCGATAACTCAACTCAAGTCTATAGCAAAAAGTATTATAAACCTTCTGCATTCTGCTGAGTGAGGCCCTAGATATGTGGCACTCTCCTGCCTATAAAAATACCGATCTTAGGGCTTCTCCAGATTACCTGTTTAATGAGCATTTATCCCAATTTGCTTACACAAACCTGACACAGAGGTTAAACTATACCTGTTCTTTGTTGGGCATTTGTTCTGCTTTGTTTGCAGGGAGATTATCATGCAATGAGCATTCAGCCTCAAATCATCCTTATTTGCTCATGTACTGGTTGCACACCTTCCCATTAAAAATTTCTTCATCTCAAGCTTTTTGGTGCATTTCTTTATCACTTTCCTAACTGCAAAAAGTACTTTAAAAATAAAAATAAAGGTTGATTTGTTGCAACAGAGTGCAATCGTAGAAACCCGAATTTCTGGTATGTTTAACTCTAAAAAATTTATTCTTTAAATACATTTTGGTACTTTATCTTAGCCAAGAAGTATATGGCAAAATTTGGAGAATGGTAATTACGATCAGTGAGAGATTTCACTTTCTTGGGTTCCATGATCACTGCAGATGGTGACAGCAGTCATGAAATTAGAAGACGCCTGCTTCTTGGGAGAAAAGCAATGACAAACCTAGACAGCATCTTAAAAAGCAAAGAAATCACCTTGCCGACAAAGGTCCATATAGTTAAAGCTATGGTTTTCCCAGTAGTAATGTACGGAAGTGAGAGCTGGACCATAAAGAAGGCTGATCGCCGAAGAATTGATGCTTTTGAATTCTGGTGCTGGAGGAGACTCTTGAGAGTCCCATGGACTGCAAGAAGATCAAACCTATCCATTCTCAAAGAAATCAGCCCTGAGTGCTCACTAGAAGGACAGATCCTGAAGTTGAGGCTCCAATACTTTGGCCACCTCATGAGAAGAGAAGACTCCCTAGAAAAGACCCTGGTGTTCAGAAAGATGGAGGGCACAAGGAGAAGGGGACGACAGAGGATGAGATGGTTGGACAGTGTTCTCGAAGCTACTAACATGAGTTTGGCCAAACTGCGAGAGGCAGTGAAGGATAGGGGTGCCTGGCGTGCTCTGGTCCATGGGGTCATGAAGAGTCGGACACGACTAAACGACTAAACAACAACAACAACAACAATTACGATCAGACCTGAAGCTCAGTCTAGGAGGTGCAGATCCAATCAGCGCGCTTCAGAATTCACAGAAATCAAATTCCTCAGGCATCTCTAATGGAAAGGCAAGATTTCTGCAATATGCTTGATAGCTTTAATAGTAATTAGAGGCTGTAGCTGGAAAAGGTAGGTTCCAAAATAAACACAGTTGCTTACGCAGCCTCCCCACCTGAATACAAACACAGCCCTGTCTTCTCATAACACAGCTGTGTGGCATTTGCAGCATGAAAAAACACACACACTGTGGTTTCTTTCACTGATTTTGGGTGACTCTGTTACAGTTTCTCAAGATGCTTCCTATGCTTTTGGTGCAGCTGAAGAAGAAACTGGGCAGATCACAGGGTTATACCGAACTTGATACCACAGTCTTTAAAACCGTCTTTCCCAAGCTGGTGCCCTTTGGACTAAAACAGTGATGGCTCCCCCCCCCAAAGGATATGGGGATAGCCCAGTTCGTAGAGCATCTCAGAATCATGGGATCAAGCCCCACATTGGGCAAAAGATTCCTGCATTGAAGGGGGTTGATAGGCGTGGCCAACTCCCAAGAGACTGCAATCTACTCACAGAGATAAAAACTGGCGGTGATCCAGAAGAAGAGGAAGAAGAAGAGTTTGGATTTGATATCCCGCTTTATCACTACCTGAAGGAGTCTCAAAGCGGCTAACAATCTCCTTTTCCTTTCCTCCCCCACAACAAACACTCTGTGAGGTGAGTGGGGCTGAGAGACTTCAAAGAAGTGTGACTAGCCCAAGGTCACCCAGCAGCTGCATGTGGAAGAGCGGGGAAGCGAACCCGATTCACCAGATTACAAGTCCACTGCTCTTAACCCCTACACCACACTGGCTCTACCCCCTTTATTGAGCTTTTTTTGGGGGGAGCCCTGTTTTTTGGGGTTCAGGTCAAAGTTGTTGAGCTTTTCTTAGGGAGGGGGAAAGTCCCATTTTGGGGGGTGAAACAAGAATTTTGAGCTTTTTATAAAGGGAGCCAAAGTTGTTGAGCTTCTTTGGGGGGAGCCAGTGATCTACCACAGATGTCCAATGATCTACTGGTAGATCACAATCTACTGTGTTTCCCCCAAAATAAGACATACCCATAAAATAAGCCTGGATAGGCGTGGCTATGCAGCATAGCGACGTGGAGCCGTTAAAATAAGACATCCCCTGAAAGTAAGCCATAGTGTGTTTTCTTGAGGAAAAAAATATAAGACAGTGTCTTATTTTGGGGGGAAACACAATACCTGTTGGACGTGCCTGGACTAGATGATCCTCATGGTCCCTTCCAAGTAAACAGTTCTGCTATTCTGTGGGAGCTGTGGTTTTTAAAGGGGGGGGTTGAAAATGGCTATGAAGTACACTGCGTGACCTTGGACCACTTGTTGTCTTTCAGCATAACCGACATCACAGGATATTGTGAGGATAAAATGGGAAGAAGCAACGGTTACCAGTGCTGAAGCAATGATTCTTCAACATCAACTTCGCTGGACTGGTCATGTTGTGCGGATGCCTGATGATCGTCTTCCAAAGCAACTACTCTATTCCGAACTTAAAAATGGAAAGCGTAATACTGGTGGTCAACAAAAGAGGTTTAAAGACTGTCTCAAGACAAATCTGAAAAAAAATGTAGTATAAACACCAACAACTGGGGAACACTTGCCTGTGAGCGCTCCAATTGGAGAACAGCCTTTACCAAAGGTGTCAAGGGCTTTGAAGACACTCGAACTCAGGACGCAAGGGAGAAATGTGCTAAGAGGAAGGCACTCTTGGCAAATCCACACCGTGGTCAACTCCTGTCCGGAAACCTATGTCCCAATTGTGGAAGGACGTGTGGATCCAGAATTGGCCTCTACAGTCACTTACGGACTCATTGTTAAAAGCGTGTTTATGGAAGACAATCTTACTCGGCTACGAGTGATCGCCAAAGAAGAGAAGAAGAAGAGAGTAAGGTGGGCTATAAATGCAATAATACCAATATTGGCCTGCAGCAATTCCAAGACTTGACACAAGCAGCCAATGGCATTTGCCTGAGCACACACACATTCAAAGTGTGGAAAGGGCACAGAAACAAGCCCTGCCCCCCAATTCCTCTGTGACCACTTGCCCCAGCCATTCATCCCTCCAAACTTCTCATATTAAGTGGGAAATGTTCTTTCGGCAGCTTTTACTTGCATCGACTTGCACACGACTAGGATCCTCTGTGCAATCGGGGAACCTGGTTTACCAGGACCCCTGACAGCGGCAAATGCGGGAAAGAGATGACTGAAGACCTTCTCTCCTCCGTCGCAAGATGAGCAAGGCCGACAAGCACAGGTGAGGTACGGCGTGCAACACTGGGGTGGGCGTGGCTTGCACTCGCACACCTGCCCACCGTTTGAGTTTTCTGACCTGAACGTGGCCGGAGCTGCCATAGAAACAGAGTGCTTTCATTAGCCCCGCCCCTCCTGCGGGCAACAGACCTCCGAAGTGAGAAAGCCGGGCACCGGAGACATGAATGAAGTGGACAGTTCCCTGGCAACGCCCCATGGAAAGACTCTGCAATTGTGACATCACCCAGCTCGTTTTGTTGGCGGATGCTTCCAGGAGGCAGTAAAATGTTGGATGGGATGATGTCATAGTGTTGCGTGCCTTTTGTGTTGTTGTTGTTGTTGTTTTTAAAAAACCTAAACATTACCAAGGGAGACTTTGATTGGCAGTCGTCAGGCATCCCTTGTAACTTCGAGTTAGGCTTGAAGCCAATCCTTGCCAGAGGATTTGCCACTGTCTATATGAAATGGAAAAACCCATGTTAGAATTACAGAGCTGAACATGGCACTGCAATGTCTGAGGCGGCGGAGAATGGGGTTGGCATTGCCAAGTGGAACAGCATTACATTCGAAACCCGTCCTTCTCTCTGAAAAGCATGCTGCTTCCCTGTTTCAATGCCTTTCCCTTCTCCACCTTCCTGTGGCTGTTTTATTTTATTTTTTTATTTTTGACGGGGGTACGACGACGTTATGTAGAAATCTGAATTCCTCTGGGGTGGCGATTCTGTTGCAGAGATGCAGAAAAGGGGTTAACCAATCTGGGGGAAGAAAAGAAAAGATGGACTCTGCCAAGCTCCTCTCGATCTTTCCCGCTGATGGCAATTATCCAGAGGTTGGCAGCCAGCCCAGAAGCCTGCAGCTCTACAGTTCCCGCTGCTGGGGGGTGGGGGGGTGGGCTGCTCCACAAAGCCCGCAGTCCTGAGGGGATCACTTGGTGTGGTGCCCAGGAAATGACAAACAGAAAAGGTCACACATACTCTAAAAAGATATACTGCTCGGCAAATGTAATTGACATTGTGCGGTTTCTCTCTCTCTCTCTCTCTCTCTCTCTCTCTCTCTCTCTCTCTCTCTCCCCTCCCAAATCCCCCCTCCCCTGCCGCTAACATCTCTGTAAAGTGCGCAGGGGCTTTCTAACATTTTCCAGATGTGGTAAACAACGGCAAAATAACAGGCCTTAAAAACAGATTATTATCATTTTCTTCTTTAAAAACCTCACAAGCCTGCCACCCCCCCCCCCAAAAACCCTTCCTCATCGCTCACCTTCGTCCCTACAGGAAATAATTTCACACTTGGATAATATACTTAGTATGTTAGCAAAGGCTAATTTGTTGTTGCCGCAGTCCCGGCTTATAAATTGGTCAAGCTTTCTGTCTTTCGTTATTCACCCCCACCTTTTAAATCATGGAGCTCGCACCCTGTTGAAAACACTCCTCCCCCCCCCCCGACCGCCACTTATATGAACCCCATGCACAGTCTCTGTGTATCTGCTACAATTCCCCATCAGGTGCCAGTTCCCCCTGAACTGCATACTCCCTGTATATCATATTTGCAACAATCCAGTGTGTCTGTGTGTGGTGGTGGGGCGTTGGTCGCAGAGAGCAGCCTGTATCTCTCGCTGTTTTCCTGTAACAAAAGAAGAGGAAAGGCGTTTTTTAGCATCCAAAACAATGAGCGAGGTCGGAAAAGCGAAAGGGATCAAGATGGAGGGAGGGAGATGTTTGGCAATTGCTGGGCGGCGTGTGGCGGTTCTCGGTCACTTGGACGCCATTTTGCATGGGGCAATTTTAAACAACAACAACACACACACATGCACAGCAACAGCGACACGGTTGGAGCGTTGTTCCTCCCTCGCTGCCAAATGCAGATGGAACGGCTGAGCAGTGAGGGAAAGCTACAATTGAGAGCAAGGGGCAAAGAGTGTATACGCAATGTGCTAAAACACAAAATGTTTCTCAGCGTGATTGGGCAAAGTTCTGGAAGGGCGGATGGAAGCGTTTACTGCTTTGAATGAGAGGCAGGGCACCACAAGTTAATACACAGTGACTGGGGTTTTGGTTTTAGGAAGGGATTAAGGTAAGGGGTTTTGAACTGGCCACCTTAAAAGGCAAGGACACCAGAGCCAAACCAGTTTTGCACAGTCTCCTTCAAGCACCCTAATGCCATGAAATCTGCAAGTGTCACATGTGTCCCTTGTCTGTCGTCTGCAAGTGTCACATGTGTCCCTTGTCTGTCGCTTTCACAGCTAATGGGGAACATGTCGTAGACTGTCATGGCGGTGGATCTGAAACTGAGTTGCGGAAACAAACCCATGGCCCCTCCAGACGACCTGTTTGTTGAGCATTCATCCTGCTTTGCTCCCACATGGTGAGACTGTATCCATTGGAGGATGGTCAGTTAGGGCAAATGGGGCTGTGCCCCACCAACTACACCCTGACCCCTTACTTACAAACTGGCAGGGGGTGTCTCTACCTGCCATTTTAGTGCATCTCCCTGTTGCTTTCCACAGCGCAACAATAAATCCATGGCGGCAGAGCTGGCCCTACCATTAGGCAGAGTAAAGGCCTCAGGTGGTAGATGTTGCAGGGTGGGCAGCAATGGGGAGGCATCTGAGCACATTTCACATGGCCTGCCATCATCTAGCCATTGAAGTAGCAAGATATACTATAGAATCACAGAATCATAGAATTGTATAGTTGGTAGGGAACTGAGGGACATCTAACCTCGGAGGGTCATTTAGTCCATCCCTCTGCAATGCAGGAATCTCAGCTAAAACATCTATAACAGGTGGCCATCCAACCTCTGCTTAAAAACCACCAAGGAAGGAGAGTCCACCACCTCCCGAAGGAGTCCGTCCCACTGTTTTGCAGCTCTTACTGTCAGAAATTTCTTCCTGATGTTTAGTCGGAATCTCCTTTCTTGTAACTTGAATCCATTGGTTTGGGTCCTAACCTCTGGAAAAGGAGGGAAGAAGCTTGTTCTCTCTCTTCCATTTGACTGCCCTTTAGATATCTGAAGATGGCTATCATATCTCCTCTCCGTCTGTTTCCTGGCTAAACATACCCAACTCCCTCAACCGTTCCTCGTAAGGCTTTGTTTCCAGACCCTTAGATTCATAATCTAGTCCAACCCCCTGTAATGCAACTAAACCCCAAGCATCATCTAGTCCAACCCCCTGTAATGCAACTAAAATATCCACGACAGATGGCCATCCAACCTCTGCTTAACAACCTTCAAGAAGGAGAGTCCTCTTGATCATCTTGGTTGCCCTCCTCTGCATACATTCCAGCTTGCCAATATCCTTGTTAAATTGTGGCTCCCAGAACTGGACACAGGACTCCAGGTGTAGTCTGACAAAGGCAGAATAGATCAGTGAGAGCCAGTGTGGTGTAGTGGTTAAGAGTGATAGTCTCGTAATCTGGTGAACGGGGTTCGCGTCTCCGCTCCTCCACATGCAGCTGCTGGGTGACCTTGGGCTAGTCACACTTCTCTGAAGTCTCTCAGCCCCACTCACCTCACAGAGTGTTTGTTGTGGGGGACGAAGGGAAAGGAGAATGTTAGCCGCTTTGAGACTCCTTCGGGTAGTGATAAAGCGGGATATCAAATCCAAACTCTTCTTCTTCTTCTTCTTCTTCTTCTTCTTCTTCTTCTTCTTCTTCTTCTTCTTCTTCTACTACTACTATTATTTCCCATGACTTGGACACAATACTTAGTTGACGCAGCCTAGAATAGCATTTGCTTTTTTATATAGGAGAAACACACCTCTGCCATCCGGGGGGGGGGGGAGAACCTGTGGTCTTTCACTTGTTGTTGGACTCCAGTTCTCCTCACGTCCAGCCAGTAAGGTCAGAGATGGCCAGGGATGACGGACACCAAGCAGCCCCTGGAGTATTATGGGAACACCTGGAGCAAAAGACCCCCCTGCTGTACAGACCTGAATCGCAGAGTTGATTGTAGTGCGTTGGATTTTGAAATGGGTGCATATTTCCGAAAACCTTTAATGTATCTGTCTGTTTCATCAATTTCAGATGCCAAACTGGAAAATTCTGGAGCTCATCTGGGCATGTGAGCATGCCATGTAAGGGAACGTTGGGCTCCTCCCAAAGTGTTGCTCAGAGCAGACCCACGGAAATTAATGGGCCTAAGTTAGTCATGCCCATTCATTTCAACAGGTCTACTCTGAACATGATGCAGCTCTCTGAAATCACGCGGTCGCTTCGAATTAACACTCGCCAACGCAGCTGATACATTTGCTCAGCTTTGCCGATTCTTCCGTCAACGTGAAATGTTACCATTTCATTTTAGATCACGTTTCATCTGGGCTCTGTCTCCTTGCCCCCTGCTTCCAGCTTCCCTCACGGAAATGAATCAAAATAAATGTCAGGTTAAAAGAGGCGGACGTCCTTGCACCGCGCCATTGAATCTGGTGCAGAGACTGTGAAGATCAAACGAGTAATTTAATTAACACCAAGCCTGGCTAGCGGGGAAGCAATGCCTTCCAAAAGCCTGCTACTTTGCTCACAGTTGTGAGGGTCGGGGAAACTTGGGGAGAATCAAGCCCAAGGAAAACTCATAAAGGGTCCATCAGTTTCAGTATGAAACTGAGCAGAGTCGAATTTGGGTGACTTTAGGACCACAACAACCTGTTGCCTTTCAAATACAATGTATTTTGGAAAGTTGTTCAGTATATATTTGGACCCCTCCCAGATAAACGTAACCAAATTTTGCACGATTGTTCCTGAAATCGAGGAGTAGGTTTTCATCTCTGCTTGGTTGGATACAGTACCATTTGGAATCAAATTGGAAGACTGAACCTTTCAAAACTGCACTGTTCTCAGTCAAATTTTGCATGAGATCAAGGAGCAGGTTTTTTTAAAATAAAAATAATAAAAATAAAAATCTGGGTTTACATAAAGGAAAGGAAAGCTAGCTTAGCAGCTCCCTTAAAAAAGAAAACAGCAAATGGAAATAAAAAAGCAGCATTTATGGATTCAGCACATTGATCAAAACTATTCCAGAGAGTTTGGTTTCGCACAGCTTATTTCCATTCAAAGTAACGATGTTTTTTCTGGCTGTGCTTAGCAACCATCAGGTTATTTTTAAGAGAAGACCAGGCCAAAATGGATACTGAAGAGGAAAAACAACTTTATTGCTAAGGACAAGGTAGAAGATCTAGAACTTACATAACTGGCAGTCCAAATCTGTGGTGCCAAGTTGTGCTGGAGGAATGTTGTCACTCAATTGTCACTGAGGTGCTGCACCAGGGTCTGGACTGTACCACTTCAAAGAGCATTGAGTGGGACTGTTACAGGACTGAGGGCTCCTCCATACAAAAAAAAATCCCTTCACACAGGAAACTAGCTTGAAGCTAGGCTGAAACTCATCTCATGATACTAGAAGAAGGGGACATACTATGGTAAGCTGAAGGCCTGAAGATTCAGGACAAGCAAGAGAAACCACAGTTAAGAGGATCCTACACAAAGTGCATAAGTCAACTATGGAATTTGCTCACAGAAAGGGTTGTGAGGGCCACCAGTTTTGGAAAAGGATGAGACGCGCTCTGGACCATTGCCCTTCTTGGCTGATAAAAACTAGCAGGGAGGGGACAGCTGACTGGGCAGGGAGGTGATTGATGCCTCCTTGCAAAAAGGAGTGGTCCCTGCCTGCTTGAAGAAGCTAAGCAGGGTCTGGTATGGTTTCAAATTGGATGAGGAACCATGGGTCAAGATTCCTGCATTGCATGGGGGTGGACTAGATAACTCTTGAGACCCCTTTGAACTGTACAATTCTATGATTCGATGATAAAGCTTATAAAATGATGCTCGTCACGAAGAGAGTTGGTAGAGAAAAGCTTCTCTCTCTCTCTCTCTCTCTCTCTCTCTCTCTCTCTCTCCCACTTTCTCTCTCTCTCCACTAGGACTCATAGGCGTCAAATGAAGGTGAATGTTGGAAGATTCAGGACAGGTAAAGGTAAAGGTAAAGGGACCCCTGACCGTTAGGTCCAGTCGCGGACAACTCTGGGGTTGCAGTGCTCATCTCGCTTTATTGGCCGAGGGAGCCGGCGTACAGCTTCCAGGTGATGTGGCCAGCATGACCAAGCTGCTTTCTGGTGAACCAGAGCAGCACACGGAAACACCGTTTACCTTCCTACCGGAACGGTACCTATTTATCTACTTGCACTTTGACGTGCTTTCGAACTGCTAGGTTGGCAGGAGCAGGGACCGAGCAACGGGATCTCACCCCATCACGGGGATTCGAACCGCCGACCTTCTGATCGGCAAGCCCTAGGCTCTGTGGTTTAGACTACAGCGCCACACAGTTAACCTGTGGAACTCCCTCCCACAGGTTACAGTGATGGCCACCAACGTGGCCGCTTTTAAAAGAGGTTTGGACAAATTCATGGAGGAGAAGGCTTTCAAGGGCTACCAGCCTTGATGGCAATGCTCTGCCTCAGAGGCAGGTATGGGGGAGCGCGACCAGTTCAGTTGCGCTGGGCGTAAATCTCAGGGGCGCCACAACTATGCTGTAAAAGGTGAGAGGCTGCGGGGAGGGAACGGGCTGAACTTTGGTGCTGTGCAGGGAGCCACTGAAATCTGAAGCCCTAAGGCCTGCCACTGTCTGCCTCCATAGTCAATGATGACAGTAATGCTTCTGAATACCAGTTGCTTGCATCCTGCTTGTGCCTTTCCCACGGGCATCTTGTTGGCATCTGTGAGAACAGGATTCTGGACTACTGTAGATGGGCCACTGGCCTGATCCAGCAGGCTGTTAATTGCGTTTTTACATTCTTATGCCTGGGTGTGTCCTGTCCGAATGATAACACCTCTCCAAGGCCTCAGGAAAAAGTTATTTCCTATGCTTTGATGGTGTTTCCTGCTTGGCAGGGGGTTGGACTGGATGGCCCTTGTGGTCTCTTCCAACTCTATGATTCTATCTGTTATGTCTTCGGTGGTTTGTGTTTGCCTGAGCTTGAGTCTGGACTAAGGGTTCTGAGCTCCTGTGTTCTGATTCCATGCCTGATGTCCAATCACAGAACATTTCAGGATTTCGGCCTCTGCCATTGGCCCTTGAACTCTGAGTTGTGATTCGCAGCTTGGAAGTTTAGAGAGCCAATCACGTTGGGAATGGGAGTGGCCCAGGCTTTCAGAAATGTATATAAGCAGTTGCTTTCACCCTGTTGTCCAGTTATGTAGTTCAATATAGGTTCTTGCTGTTATCGCTGTGTCTTGCCTCATGGGAATCCACCTACACTTCACTATCTGTATCTGCTAACATCCTTTTCAAAAAACGACAACATAGCTTTATTTAAACAAACAAGCTACCTATTGCTATTCATTTTTTTTAAAAAAAAAACACACATAGCTGTAAAATTTAACTTAGAGATGCCAGAGACTGAACCTGAGGCCTCTTGAATATAAAAAGCATCTTCTTTTCCAATGCGCCATCTATTGAGTGCATCCCCTGCTAATAGCAGCTTACCCTTGACAAAGAATTATCAATCATTTCCGGAGAGAAACAGTCTCTCATTTGCCCATCAAACAAAGGGAATGAAGATGCAGAACGTTTTCTGCTCGCTTGCACTAAAAAAAAATAATCCACCCACTTACCACAGTTCACTTTCTTCTTACTCACATTCCAGTGCAGTTTGTCAATCGCTTCTTTACGCATTTGTCATCTGTTTATTTCTTTAAACTTCCAGGAAGAAAAAAGGTATAGGGTGGAATGCAAAGTAGCAAGAAGGAGATTGTTCTGTTGGCACAAGGATTTCCGCTCGCCTGATGGAACAGCAGTATCTCCTCTCTCCTCCCCCTGCATGCTGCTCTGGGGGGGTTCTCCTGTCACTCAAGAGTCGATCTGTGGGAGCACACAGGGGCACATGGAGGGAGGAGCATGGGAAAGGCCCATCATGCTCTAGGATTTGTTGCTCTGGCTTCCACTAGCACAACAAGTTAGTTGAATACCACCAGCCATGGTATCCTTCCGGAGCAGCTCTCCGAACCAGCGTTGGTCAGCACCACTTTGCAGTAGTTCTGATCCTACTTGGATGGTTGCTTTCAGAGGGTGGTGCCTGCGAAGTATTTTTCAGCCCCATGGAGCCTTCAGCATGGGGTTCGGCTGCTAACGTTCGCAGGTAACTGCCTTGTGGTTTCATCAGCCTTGTCATAAATACACTGATGACACAGCTCAACTTCTCCTTTACATCGGCAGGTGTGGCAATGGATGTGCTGGACCGACATTTTGCCTCATGAATAGACTAGGTGAGAGCCAATAAACTGAAGCTCAATCCGGACAAGATGGATGCACTATTTTTGGCTGATTCCCTTGAAAGGATGTGCCTTACTCTGGATTGGGGTGGGTGGGACTCTCACTGTGAATGAACAGGGGACACTTCTGGATCTAGTTAGTGTTGCTTGAGGCTCAAGTGGCCTCAATGTCACAGAGTGCCTTCCATTGGCTTTGGCTGGTGGCCCGTGACAGCCTAACATCTGTCGTCTGTGCTCTGGTAACTTGTGGGCTAGATTACGGCAATGCATTATAATAATAATAATAATAATAAATCTTTAATACGGTCAAAGACCAGCAAGAAAAGTATACAGTCCAATTCATAAAATCCATATGTACTTAGTAAAATTACAATTAAAATTTTGGAGATTTTAAAAGTTTTATAAAATTGTTATAGATGGATCTTAACCACCTGTCGAAATTCCTGCAATAGTCCTACGGTAGTTCAACTAGGATATCAATCACTGGTATTTGCTATCATCGCAGTGCGTCTTATTCTTGTCGCTATGTAGCAAAATTTTGCAACAGTCTTAGTGGTCTCTATGTCTTTATCAGCTAAAAGATATCTGGTGTAGGCTTCTTCTGATAGACCGGGCTGACTCACCAGAAGCGGTTCGATCACTTCTTCCCTTGAGTCGCAATACAGTGGGCAATATAGAAGGACGTGCCCAGTGGATTCGATCTCATTGCCACGGCAATGCGTTATATGTGGGGCTGCTTTTGAAGAAGGTTCAGAGTTTGGGTGACCCGATTGTTGACCAGTGCAAGACACTTTGAGCATATAAAAGCAATTCTGGTAAAATTGCACTGGCTAGCAGTCTCGAAATTAGAAGATGCCTGCTTCTTGGGAGGAAAGCAATGAGAAACCTAGACAGCATCTTAAAAAGCAGAGACATCACCTTGCCGACAAAGGTCCGTATAGTTAAAGCTATGGTTTTCCCAGTAGTAATGTACGGAAGTGAGAGCTGGACCATCAAGAAGGCTGATCGCCGAAGAATTGATGCTTTTGAATTATGGTGCTGGAGGAGACTCTTGAGAGTCCCATGGACTGCAAGAAGATCAAACCTATCCACTCTGAAGGAAATCAGCCCTGAGCGCTCACTAGAAGGACAAATCCTGAAACTGAAGCTGCAATACTTGGGCCACCTCATGAGAAGAGAAGACTCCCTGGAAAAGATCCTGATGTTGGGAAAGATGGAGGCCACAAGGAGAAGGGGATGACAAAGGACGAGATGGTTGGACAGTGTTCTCGAAGCTACCAACATACGTCTGACCAAACTGCGGGAGGCAGTGGAAGACAGGAGTGCCTGGCGTGCTCTGGTCCATGGGGTCACGAAGAGTCGGACACGACTGAACGACTGAACAACAACAACAACAACCAGTTTCTGGGATCAAGTTGAAGTGGTTGTTTTGACTCCAAAGCCTCAAGGATCGCCTCTCCCCCCATGAACCAACCAGGACCCTGAGTTTATCACATGAAGTCTTTCTCCATCTGCCTTCTCGGAGGGAGGTCTGAAGAGTAAAGGCCTTTCCATTGGTGGCTCCCTGCTTAGGGAATGCTCTCCCCAGGGAGGCCTGCCTGACACCATCTACACCACAGGCAAAAAAATGTTTCTTTTCAGCCAAGCTTCGGCCTTCAACCTGGAACACTTTAGATACTGTGGCTGCTTTTAGTGGGTGGGATGAGTTAGGCTGCTTTTGAATGAATGTTGATGTTTGTAGCTCTTGTTTTGTTTTGACTTTATACATTGGTTTTAATTTCTTATTATATTGTGACTTACTTTTCATATAAAAAGTTGTTGTTGTTGTCGTTGTTCAGTCATTCAGTCGTGTCTGACTCTTCGTGACCCCATGGACCAGAGCACGCCAGGCACGCCTATCCTTCACTGCCTCTCGCAGTTTGGCCAAACTCATGCTAGTTGCTTCGAGAACACTGTCCAACCATCTCATCCTCTGCCGTCCCCTTCTCCTTGTGCCCTCCATCTTTCCCAACATCAGGGTCTTTTCCAGGGAGTCTTCTCTTCTCATGAGGTGGCCAAAGTACTGGAGCTTCAACTTCAGGATCTGTCCTTCTAGTGAGCACTCAGGGCCGATTTCATTGAGAATGGATAGGTTTGATCTTCTTGCAGTCCATGGGACTCTCAAGAGTCTCCTCCAGCACCATAATTCAAAAGCATCAATTCTTCAGCGATCAGCCTTCTTGATGGTCCAGCTCTCACTTCCATACATTACTACTGGGAAAACCATAGCTTTAACTATACGGATCTTATGTCAAATAAATTTTAATTCTACTAACTCTACTACTAATAAGAATAAATCACAGCATCCCGTCATGTTGATGCAAAGGCATTGGGGGTATACAGGAGTTAGAAAATGCGAGGTTTGAGTGTCGTCTTTCCCCCTTCCAAAGTGGGTAGCTGTTAGGTGGGAGAGCTGAACCTCCCGCTCCTACTATCGTCTCTACCATCCTGCCGGTAATTAATATGTTAACACAACCTATCGAGACAACTGTGACTGCTTTCAAACACAGGCCAGGCTTATTTGATAAAATATGAAAGCTTCTTCCATTGCTGGTGCCTGTCACTTATTACTTGCCTAATAAATACTTTAATTACATTTAATAAATAATGTATCCTGCCTCACTGAAATGGTAATTCTTTTAAATTAATTATTAACCGAACGCAAAAAGGTTTATTGCGAGTACCACGAAAGGAAATTTCTGCCTTTAATCTAATGCGATCATTCATTATGCACAGTAAAGCCTCTATTTGCATATTATTAGCAAGGTAACCTTTAGCCTTCCCAGTGACAATTACGGCGCTTCTTAATGCAGAGATGCATTAGCTCCCAATCCCAGCCCAGCGATGAACGATACATTGAAAAAGCCTTGTTTATGGCCTCCTGCCAAATGCTTTTTAAGAGAAACAAAAAACAACAACAACAACAAACAAACAACCACACACATCTCCCTAATTCACCACAATGACAAAATGTCCGGTAAATGCATTGTGTCAAGTTGTTAAAGGTAGAGCTGCAGATGGTAAATTGATGAGAAGCAGTAAATGCTGGGCTGTTTAATTCCCTCGAGGGCCTGCCCGTAAAATAATCCCAACAAGGTTTAAAGCAAAAACTGCTTAATGGTCTTTGAAGGACTGGGCTGCCCCATGTAAGTTTGATTATGCCTTGCCAATTACACAGATCCGCCGCTGGCGGTTTTCTATGCTGTTACAGGTCAGTTAGGCGCTTCCCCTAGGGGAGAAACACATGACCAGAGCAGTTCTGGGGTGTTACTTTTCAAGGTAGAATTGATTTATTGCATTTGTAGCCCACCTTTCCTCCAAGGAGCTCAAGGTGCTGTATATAGTTCTGTTAAGGATAATGGTTAAATTTCCTGAAATGAGAATTTTGCTTATGTTAAATTACTGTGTATATTTAGCATAGGGTTTTTCCCGTGGCAGTAGCTCTCATGTGTTTGGCTGGCTGTGAGTCACATGAGAGAGGCATATCATTCTGTTGTGACTGTTATTCCAGTAACTGTTGTTTTTAATTGTTTTTCTGTTCTGGACTTCTCTCTCTGTGTGTGAGGGAGAACAGCTGCTGAGAGAGGTTTCTCTGGATGCTGCTGAGGACAATGGTGTGTCAGTGTGCCCTGTCTGCGGTGAAGCAGACAGAGGAAGATGTCAGGGCGACAACAAGTTGGTGTGCTGCAGTGCAGCAGTCAGGACGAGATAAGCCAAGGTCAACAGTCCAGGTCGGAAGCCAGCCGAAGTCAGGTAACAGTATTGGGATCAAGAGAAGCCGAAGTCAGAAACAGTCCAAGTCAGAACAAGCCAAGTCAGTCAGATACGAACCAGGAACACAGGAACAAGACGAGTACAGCAACCACGCGCCCAACACAATTGTTGCAGACGCAATGGAGTAGGGGAGTAGCTTTCTTAAGTAGTCGGCTCACTCCCACGCTTCCTATGAGCTACAGCTGTCTCTAATTGCTGCCTTCGCTTCTCAGCTCGGCGTTCTACAGCTGAGAAGGGAGGAGGAGAGGGGATCGGCTGATTCCGCTCTGGACTGGGACCTGCTCCTGCCCCCACTTCTTCCTCTAGCTCTGGTCTTTCCTCCTCCTCCCTATCAGATTCCTCCTCTTCTGAGGAATGCCGCCACCAGTCTTCCCCAGGTACGAATTCCTCAGATTCCTCTGTGGGTGCTGCCTTGTCAGGGGGGGCTTGCCACCACTCCTCCTCATCTGACTCGACCCTGACATCACCCCCCTCTCCAGAGCAGCTCTCCTCCTCCCAATCTGGTGGTCTAGGCCGAGTTGGGTGCTGCGCGTGGAAGGTTTTCTGTAGTGCTGGGGCATGGACAAGCTCTGCATCTTCCCAGGAGTTTGCCTCCGGCCCATACCCCTTCCAGGCAATGAGATATTGCAGCTTCCGCCGTCGCCACCGGGAGTCCAGGATCTGTTCCACTTCGTACTCCACTTCCCCATCCACCGTGATGGGCGGTGGTATCTCTTTGACAGGTTGATAGCGGTGTGCTGGTATCGCTGGCGATAACAGTGAACGGTGGAACACCGGGTGAATCCGCATTGTAGCCGGTAGGCGGAGCCGGAAGGCCACAGGGTTGATCTGCTGTACTACCTCGAATGGCCCCACTCTCTGTGGAGCTAACTTCTTGCAGCGACCTTTCTGCGGCAGGTCTCGTGTAGACAGCCATACCTTGTCCCCCACCTTGATATCTGCGCCAGGTTGGCGGTGAGCATCCGTCGTTCTCTGATAGTTCTCCTTGGCCCGTTCTAGCTGATCTCGTAGAAGCCCTTGTATAGCTGATAATTCTTCTACGAATTCATCAGCAGCTGGTAGCGGCAGTAATGATTCCGGAGACGGGAAGGCACGCGGGTGGAACCCATAGTTGGCAAAGAACGGGGACTGTTGTGAGGAGGCATGCAAGGCATTGTTATATGCAAATTCCGCCAAGGGAAGTAGACTCACCCAGTCGTCCTGCCGATAGTTAACATAGCAGCGCAGGTATTGTTGTAGTGTGGCATTGGTCCTTTCCGCCTCGCCATTGCTCTCAGGGTGCCGCGCGGAGGTCAAGCATACCTCCACCTTTAGCAATTGCATGACTTTCCTCCAGAACTGGGAAGTGAACTGGGCCCCTCTATCTGACACAATTTGACGGGGTAGCCCGTGCAGTCGGAAAATGTGATCAATGAACAACCGGGCTGTTTCTTGGGCGGTCGGCAGCGCCTTACAGGGTATGAAGTGGGCCATTTTGGTGAAAAGGTCTACAACCACCCAGATTACTGTCTGTTGTTGTGAGGCCGGGAGGTCAGTAATGAAATCCATAGCTATCGTCTCCCACGGCCCCTCTGGAGTAGGTAGTGGTTGTAGCAGCCCCGCCGGCACTTCTCGGGGTCGCTTGGCGCGCTGGCAAACATCACAGGCTCTGACGTACTCCCAGACATCCTTCCGCACTTGCGGCCACCAAAACTGACGCGTCACATGGTACAGTGTCTTGTACCTCCCAAAGTGACCAGCTGTCGGACAGTCATGACACTGGCGTAGCACCCTGGCTCGCAGTTCTCCGTCTGGCACATACAGAGCGTCTCTGTGATAGAGTAGACCATTTTCCTCCGAAAACAGTTCCATCCCGGGATTGCCTTCCCTTAGTGCTGCTAGTTTGTCCCTGGCAAACGGGTCTGCTGCTGTGTGGCATTGGAATTCAGAGATGGCCACGGCTGATCCCGTGGCTAACTGCAACTGGTGGGGTTGCAGAATGTGCCTCAATACCTGGTCTTGACTGGCATCCCCGTATTCTGGCTTCCGGGACAATGCGTCAGCTCCTTTATTCTGTTCGCTTGGCACATATACTACCCTAAAATGGAACCTGGAAAAGAACTGAGACCACCGGATCTGTCTCTGATTGAGGTGGCGGGCTGTCTGCCAGTATTCTAGGTTACGGTGGTCGGTACGGACCTCTATCAGGTGCTGGGCGCCCTCCAGGAAGTGCCTCCAGGCTGCGAAGGCATCTTTGATGGCTAATAGTTCTTTATCCCAGATTGTATAGTTCTTTTCTGAATCGTTCAACTTCCGGGAATGGAAGGCGCAAGGCCGCAAGAACCCTTCTTTGTCAGCTTGCAGCAACACTGCTCCAATGGCTCTATCAGAGGCATCGGTCTCTACTATGAAAGGCCGTCGGGGATCTGCATGGGCCAGGTACGCCTCGGCTGAGAACAAGGCCTTGAGGCGTACAAAGGCTTGTTGCGCCTCTTCAGTCCACTGAAACGGTTTCTTACCCCTCAAGCAATCAGTGAGGGGTGCCGTGAGCCAGGAGTACTTGGGCAGGAACTTCCTATAATAATTCGCAAACCCCAAGAACCGTTGAAGGTCCTTCTTTGTCCGCGGGGCCTGCCAAGAACGCACACTTTGTACCTTGGCAGGGTCCATTTTTATGCCCTCTGGGGTTAGACGATAACCCAAGAAGTCTACCGAGGAGACGTGAAATTGACACTTTTCTAACTTCGCATACAAGCGATGTTCCCTCAGCCTTTGCAGCACAGTCCGTACATATTGCACATGCTGTGTCAGATTTTCTGAATAGATCAGAATGTCATCCAAATAAACCACCACAAACCGGTCTACCAGGTCTGCCAACACGTGGTTTATGAAGGCCTGGAACGTCGCAGTTCCCGATTGTATTCCGAAGGGCATCACCAAGTGCTCGAAGCTACCGTACCGAGTATTGAAAGTGGTTTTCCATTCATCCCCTTCTCGTATACGGATTAAATTGTAGGCACCTCGTAAGTCCAACTTTGTATAAAATTGTGCATCACGCAACCTCTCTAACAACTCACCAATGAGCGGCAAGGGGTAACGGACTGGAACAATGATGCGGTTCAACTTCCTGTAGTCCATGCAAGGCCTCAACTCAGAGGAGCCTTTTTTCTTCACAAATAGGGCAGGCGCACCGCCCGGTGCCTTTGAGGGCCTGATGAACCCTCTGGCCAGATTTTTGTCCAAGAATTCCCGCAATGCCACCAGTTCTGTTTCGGACATTGGATAAAGCCGACTCGTGGGCAGTTGTGAGCCTGGAAGGAGGTCAATTTTGCAGTCGTACGGCCGATGGGGTGGTAACTGGTCCGCCTCCTTTTTGCAAAACACGTCTTGGAAGGCGTGGTACTCCACTGGTAGCTGACTCTCCATTCCTGTGAGAGTTCCCTCTTGTGCCCCCTGTGCTGCTGTTTCCCTTGCGACATTCCGCTTTCCCAGGCAATGATGCCGACAATACGCTGAAGCAAACACAAGGGAGCGCTGCCCCCACGCAATGGACGGGTCATGTTGCGTCAGCCATGGCATTCCCAGCACCAGCGGAGCCGCAGACATCTTGGCTAGATACAGGACTATTTGTTCTCGGTGTCCCGGTAACTCCAGCATCAAGGGTGCGGTGGCATGGGTAACAGCACCGGAGAGCAGGGGACGGCCGTCGATGGTGTGCACAGTCAATGGTACCTCCAACTTTCGAGTCTCCAGCCCTAGCTGCTGGGCTACGCCCTCATCTAGAAAGTTGTTTGAGGCACCTGAGTCGACCAAGCCCAACACTCGCACCTGGTGCCCATCTGGAAATCGTAGCAGTGCATTCAAAACCAGGCTTGGAATAGTTAACGGAGGAGGCGAAGGGGTAGGCCATTGTGGTTCAGAGATCCAAGCCCTTCCCAGCCCTGTGGCCTCTACCAGAGCTGGGAGTTG
This sequence comes from Lacerta agilis, assembly GCF_009819535.1. NCBI lineage: Eukaryota > Metazoa > Chordata > Lepidosauria > Squamata > Lacertidae > Lacerta > Lacerta agilis. The sequence continues at coordinate 8,112,709 of NC_046322.1, read as the reverse complement.
GTGTTTCCCTGTGGCTGGGGATTAGTACCAGACCCTTCCCCCACACCGGCTACAGGGCGAGAGCTGGCAACGCTCTTTGCTGGACAGTTGCGAACAAAATGACCCCCCTTGCCACAGTACAAGCAAAGTCGCTCTCTGCGTCGCCGCTCCTTCTCAGCCCCTGTCAACGGCCCCCGCACTGCCCCAAGCTGCATGGGTTCTTCAGCTGGCGGGTCAGAAGGACTTGCTCTCACCGGGCGGGGAGGTGCGAAGGGAAGAGGTTCCCCCTTCCCTGGTGGCCTGTGCACCATCCTTCTTTCTCTCCTTCTCCCCTGCAGGCGTTCATCGATTTGGGCACTGAGTTGAATGGCGGCATCCAGGGAACTAGGGGGCCCGACCCTGGCCATCTCATCCAGTATGTCATCCTGGAGCCCCGCCTTGAAGTGCGCTAACAGGGCCTCTTCATTCCACCCCAGTTCCTGAGAGAGGAGGCAAAACTCCGTAACATAGTCCATTAAAGGCCCATCACCCTGCTGGAGCTGCAAGAGCTTCCGGGTGTTGGCTGCTTTCCTCTGTCTGTCCTCAAACATATTCGTCATGTCCTCCAGGAAACGGTCATAGTCCCTCAAGTGAGGGTGATTGCCCACCAGCATAGGTGTCACCCAACGCCTGGCAGTTCCTTCCAACAAACTGATCAAGAATGCCACTTTGGCCTCAGGAGAACCAAACTCTGCTTCCCTTACTCGAATGTACAGCATGGCCTGTGCCTTAAAAGCTGGAAACTCTTGCCTGTCCCCCTTGAATTTTGCAGGTGGTAACACAGGGGGAGGCCGAGGAGGTAGAACTCCTGCTGAGCCATGCTGTGCTTGCTGGGTGTTCACAGCAATAGTCAACTGTTCCACATGTCCTTGAAGCACCAGATTAGCTCGTAACAATTGCTGTACAGTCTCCTGCAGCTGGTCTATCTGTGCTTGTGGAGAAGGAGGAGGGGTTGTGGGAGACCCCCCAGCAGCCCCCTGTTCTGTCATACTCACAGAGCAAGAGGGTTTGTAGGCGTCTGCAATCTGTCAGGGCGACAACAAGTTGGTGTGCTGCAGCGCAGCAGTCAGGACGAGATAAGCCAAGGTCAACAGTCCAGGTCGGAAGCCAGCCGAAGTCAGGTAACAGTATTGGGGTCAAGAGAAGCCGAAGTCAGAAACAGTCCAAGTCAGAACAAGCCAAGTCAGTCAGATACGAACCAGGAACACAGGAACAAGACGAGTACAGCAACCACGCGCCCAACACAATTGTTGCAGACGCAATGGAGTAGGGGAGTAGCTTTCTTAAGTAGTCGGCTCACTCCCACGCTTCCTATGAGCTACAGCTGTCTCTAATTGCTGCCTTCGCTTCTCAGCTCGGCGTTCTACAGCTGAGAAGGGAGGAGGAGAGGGGATCGGCTGATTCCGCTCTGGACTGGGACCTGCTCCTGCCCCCACTTCTTCCTCTAGCTCTGGTCTTTCCTCCTCCTCCCTATCAGATTCCTCCTCTTCTGAGGAATGCCGCCACCAGTCTTCCCCAGGTACGAATTCCTCAGATTCCTCTGTGGGTGCTGCCTTGTCAGGGGGGGCTTGCCACCACTCCTCCTCATCTGACTCGACCCTGACATCAGATCCCTAAATGTTAATAGGGAGAAACCTGTGCTCTCTATAAGGAACAAAGTGAAAAGGCATGGAATTGTAGAAATGTTCTCAGTTATATGTTTATGAAAGTAAAGTTCCTTTTGAGTATAAAGAGTCTGGGCATTGTATAGTCTTTCCAAAGAAGTTATAAATCACCCAGAAGAATTATAGTGGTACCTTGGTTGTCGAACTTAATCCATTCCGGGAGTCCGTTCAACTCCCGGACCCATTCAAAAACCAAGGTGTGGCGGATGTGAGGGCGATCTGGCTGCGACATCTGTCACCCCATTGACCGCCAGGGTTGATTCGGCTGATCCGGCTGGCTAGGCAGGTGTCCCCTTCCTCCCTCACCGCTCCATGTGCGTCCCTCCCGAAGCTGCGCGCTCGGTGGAAGAGGACGACCATCCCACATAGAAGGAGTGTACCATTCTTTGGTCAAGGGTATACGATAGCTGCGCTCCCCTGCTACAACCTCCAAACAAAAACCAAGGCGTGGATTCCAATAGGCTGCTGGAGCTTCCTGCACTCAAGCGAAAGCCATGGAAGCCGTGTCGGATGTTTGAAAACCGGAACACTTACTTCGGGGTTTTTGGCATTCGGGACCCAAAACATACAAGTAACAAGGCGTTTGAGAACCAAGGTATGACCAGTGCTGTCAAGTATCCCGTTTTCCCCAGGATTCTCCCTTATTTCTAGCAGTTTCCCACTGCTCTCCCTTATTTTTTATTTCCCTTAAATTTCCCGTTTTTAATGGAAGCAGCTCCTCCCCTGCTGGCCAGGGACTGGGTGGGAAGACCTTGCCTACTTGGAGAGAAAAGCCTCAGCCCTCAAAGCAAGTGGGAGCCGTTTCCCGTGCTTAAAGGGGGGTGTATTCCTCCCCCTGCATCAGCCCCTATCCGTTGCTGCCGAGCCCCTCAGCCGGCCAATAGCTGCTCTCCTCTTTGCTGGCTGCCCTCCTCTTTGCTCCGCTCCAAGCCTGAGCCCGCCTGGAGTTTACATTGCTGCTCTGCCCACTTTTGCTTCTAGCTCCGCCCACCACTGACATGTGACTGTCCCCAGGATAGGTGAGACTGCTGATCCCTTATTTTCAAATCCAAAACTTGACAGCTATGGGTATGACTGTATTTAGCTTCCTGGCTGTAAACTACTCTGCATATCATGTGTCTGTCTGTCTGTCTGTCTGTCTATCTATCTATCTATCTATCTATCTATCTATATTCTCCTCCTTCTCCTCATTTTCCAGGTACTAGTCCGGCACTTTAACCGCTATGCCATGATGCTTAGAGCAATACTGAGACAGGCCATTGGTCCACCTGGCTCAGTACTGTCTACACTGGTTGGCAGTGGCTCTCCAGGGTTGCAGGTAGGGACATTTCCACTCCGACATGGAGAAGCTGGGAACCTGGGCACTTCTGCATGAAAAGCAGATACTCTACTACCAAGCCATGTTCGCTTTATGGACATATTATAGCAAATGCCGGAGATTGAACCTGGCACCTTCTGCATGGGTGGGTAATAAGATCCTGAATGCCATCTTCCAGGTCATCTAGTACAAGAGAAATTGGCACAATTAGCTGTGGTTCCTGCACTGCATTGTGGAGCAGGAAGGAGTCATCTAGTCCAACCTCTTGCAATGTAGGAATCTTAACAGGTGGTTTCCCATCCAGTTGGAAACCATACCGGACCCTGCTTAGCTTTGCAAACGTGCCAGCAGTTTTATTTACATACATTGAATACATTGCACCCTTCCAACTCTGCAATTCTATGATTCTATAATTCATGCATAAATAGAAACAGTCAGAGTAGAAACCTATATATATATATATATATATATATATATATATATATATATATATAATTGGGATGGGGATAGAGTGGTAGTACCAAATTCCAAATTTTAGCCCCTCTCCTTGCATGCATTGAGATTTTCTAGAATAAGCAAATTGTGGGTGCTGTCCCTCTGTACAGAAAGGACAAACATTAAAACAATGTTTCTTTCCCAAGGGGGGAAGCAGAATATATCCACTGACAATTATGTTCCCCCCTCCACAAATAAATCTCCAACATTACACAGATGTTGCAGGCTCTCCAAATGCAAATATTGCAAACCTGAACATGATTCAACTAATTTTCTATAAGGCAAATAAATTTCATTCGCTCGGTGTCTCATCATCTTAAAAACCCCTTCAGGGACAATCAGCGGCATTACATTTCTCTGAAGTCCTTTCTCGTGTGTAATGTGCTATTGGCTACTTTATAGCTAATATACATGTGGCAAGCAAACAAATTGTCCCACAGTGATTTCTTTCCCGCTAAAGTGATTTCTCTATTAAAATGAAAAAGTGGGGGGGGGGGAGGCGGGGGAAGAGAGAGAAAAAGCAAGTAGGTTTAGGGAATATTGATACGGGAAATGGATGTTGCAGAGGGCTTTCCGCTCGCTGGGAGAGCACATGCTCTGCTTAAGGAATATCCCTTGTTATAATCCTCACAATTTTAAGGACTAGGAAAGTCCTCTGCCTGAGAACTTGGAATGGGCCTGTTAGCCACAGCCATGACATTGGTACCTTTTGCTCAACAGAAATGGGGGACAATTTCAATTCAGTTCACAGGTAGACCAAGTCTGAGTTGCTACTATCACTATGTAAAGCCCTTAAAAGGTAAAGGTAAAGGGACCAATGACCGTTAGGTCCATTCGCAGACGACTCTGGGGTTGGGGTGCTCATCTCACTTTACTGGCAGAGGGAGCTGGCGTACAGCTTCCGGTTCATGTGGCCAGCATGACTGAGCCGCTTCTGGCAAACCAGAGCAGCGCACGGAAAGGCCATTTACCTTCCCGCCAGAGCGGTACCTATTTATCTACTTGCACTTTGACGTGCTTTCGAACTGCTAGGTTGACAGGAGCTGGGACCGAGCAACGGGAGCTCACCACGTCGCGGGGATTCAAACCACCGACCTTCTGATCAGCAAGCCCTAGGCTCTGTGCTTTAGACCACAGCGCCACCCTTGTGAAGCCCTTAACAGTACATAAATCACCCACACTTTGGAACTCATTGCCTATCAGGCACACCCCTTCACTGTACTACTTTTGGCACCTGCTAAAAACATTTCTGTGTAGGCAAGCCTAACTGGGTATGTACAATATTGACATGTGTTTTAATTTGCTTTTAGCTTATCGTTGATTTTAATTATTTCCTCGGTGTTTTTGATAGTTGTTCTTAACTGGGTGGGGGTGAAGAAGACCCAGGTAACTACCAATCAGTCAGCTTGATGTTGATACCAGGAAAGGTCCTAGAACCAATAATTCAACAGTTGGTCTGTGAGCACTTAGAAAAAAAAGTTGTTATTACTAAGAGCCAGCACTGGTTTCTCAAAAACAAGTCATACCAGACTAATCTCACTACTTTTTTTTGGGACAAAGTTACAAACTTGGTGGATCAGGGGAATGCTGTGGACACTGTGTATATTGATTTAAATAAGTCCTCAGCTTCCTCTGACGAGGCTGGGTGTGGAGCACCTGCAGGCAATGGGTCCTCCATCCTGTCAGGAGCCAGAGCAGACTCTGCTGATGCCTGCACCTGAGGATCCAGCACAGGTGAGGACCCGGCTCAGGTGGTTCTGGAGGCAGGGAATTGTGTGCAGGCTGGGATCCCTCATGTTCAGCATCTGACTCTGAATCCCAGGCCATCACAATCCTAGTGTTTGTACGTGTGTGTATATATATATAGAACACATTACCTGGTTGGAGAACGGCATTGCAAAATTTGGAGAGGTGCAAATTTCAAGGGACGGCTGTGTTTTGGTTTGCGTATTGTTTTGGAAAGGGCAAATTAGGCTGAATTCAAACTGAATCCAATTTCTCCGACCATCCCTAAGTGGAATTGGTTTTGTTGTCTGTTCAAACATCTGTAAGCCTCCATTTATTTCTCTTTTATGTGGGCTAGGAAACACAGAATGCTTGCCCTTTTCACCGTAAAACATGATATACCACCATTTCTTTTCCTTGAGTCCCTTGGTTTCTCTTCAATATTTCCCCCTCATCCGTAAGTGAAAACCTTTCCCCTCTCTCACAGTCTACACACACACACACACACACACACACACACACACAAGAAATGGCTCCGTTGCATGCATCTATGGTTTCAACATTAACCTTTTCCTCTCTGGGACACTAATTTGTACGAATTATGTCCATTCCCTAAAGCAAGGTGATATTTATCATGCCATAAATTCTAACTACCTTGAAGGGGAGAGAGAGAGCGCTGGAAAGGCAACGGGAATCTCTTCACCTCAAACTGACCCTTCCAGGCCAGGGCACAAGGGAATGGGATAATGATGCTCTCTAGGAATAGAGGATTTAGATTGTAGGTTGCTCAGATGATCTATGGACTCATTCCACAAGATAGTCCATAGAATCAAAATCCTATACTGGAATGGCTCCCCGAATCGAAACCTCCGGTACTGTGTCCCAGCTAGGTGTCAAGGCTGGTCTAGGAGTAGCAGTGTGAGGTAATGTAGGAGATGGATACAGCAACTGTGGGGCAAAAGTTGGTAGCATGAACCAAAAGGGTCATAAAGCAAATTTCTTCTTTCTTTCTTTCTTTCTTTCTTTCTTTCTTTCTTTCTTTCTTTTACAACATATCAGTTTATTGTGAGGACCATGCCTTTACACAAATACCTACACGACAATGTTAAAATTCATTGCATACTGTCCCAGCAGAACCCCCATCCCACAAAACATAAAGAAAAATACAACAAGAACGAGTTAAGAAGACGATGAAAGGGTCTTTTCTTTGTCATCCAGAAATCTTTCCCTGGCTTTCATGGCCTTCATCACAAAGACAGCTACCACATGGGAAATCCGTGGGTTAACATCAACTAACAAAAATTTTACTCAATCTTTAGGGTTATTTATTGAATTGGGTATAATTTGCAAAATCATGACTAAAGGACAAACTGGGAGGCAAGACCAAACCCTGTAGAAATATGCCATTTGTCAGGGACTGTGGTGAGGAGAGCTGCATTAAGGAAGGATGGTGGGAGCCACCTGATTCTGATCCTGAATCTTTCCAGGAGCAGGAGGACAGTATAGATTTGGAATAGTGGTTTGCAGAGGGGCATAGTTCAGAAGGCAAAAGCTGGGAAATACTGGATGGGGAACAGCTAGCAGAAGAAACTCTAGAAGAGAGAGAGAGTTAACAGTCTCTGGACAGCATTCACACACACACACACACACACACACACACCGTCTCCAAATAAACGGAGAGCTCAGAAAATGTTAGAACAGAAGGAGCAGAGCCTACAGGCTCAGATTACAAGATGTAGGAGTGACGTAGATTAATAGGAACAGAAGGGGGGAGTAGACCTTAACTGGGAGCACCACCATTCCTAGTAGATGTGTTCTTTGTGATTATTAAAGAATCTAACTGGTAAGACGTTGCTTTCGTTTGATCTCTTATTTGCTGCCACAGGGGGAGGAAGCCGATTCCCCAAAACCTGTCACCATTACTCAGAAAGAGAAGCAAGGCTCACCTGGGACATGAAGTCCTCTGGTCCCACTTCTTGGACAGGAGTCCAGGTGGATGGAGCCAGTTCAGGACCAGCCTGGAGGTCACATTGGAAAGGATGGCACTTGAGATGGTACCCAAGCAGCCATTCTCCACCATTTCCCACATTTCTCCCCCACAACCTAGTCTAAACGACTGATCCTGCCAAGGGGGGGGGGGAGTGGTGGCAGGTATTTCAGAGGCTCTAGAGAAGAAATTTGCCCGATGAGTGAGTGAGTAAGTAAGTAAGTAAATAAATAAATAAATGATTAAAAGGAGGCCCTCGAAAGAGACCACTGTGGTATATTGGTTAGAGCAGGGGTCAGCAAACTTTTTCAGCAGGGGGCTGGTCCACTGTCCTTCAGACCTTGTTGGGGGCCGGACTATATTTGAAAAAAAAACACCCCAATAATGAATGAATTCCTATGCCCCACATTATCACCCAGAGATGCATTATAAATAAAAGCACACATTCTACTCATGTAAAAACACGCTGATTCCCGGACTGTCTGAGGGCCAGATTTCGAAGGTGATTGGGCTGGATCTGGCCCCCTGGTCTTAGTTTGCCTACCCATGGGTTAGAGTGTCAGTCTAGAACATGGGAGGCCAGGGGTTCAAATTCCTTCATGACCACGAGACCCACTAGGTGACCTTGGGGGGCAGTCACCGTCTCTCAGCCTAACCTACCTCACAGGGCTGCTGTGGGGGTAAGGAGTAAAAGGGGGCATATAAATGCGATAGATTAGATAGATGATGGATAGATAGATGATAGAGAGATAGAGATAGAGATAGAGATAGAGATAGAGATAGAGATAGAGATAGAGAGAGACAGAGAGAGAGAGAGAGAGAGAGAGGGACAGAGACAGAGACAGAGACAGAGATAGAGATAGAGATAGAGATAGATAGAGAGATAGAGATAGAGAGATAGAGAGATAGAGAGACAGAGAGATAGAGAGACAGAGACAGAGACAGAGACAGAGACAGAGACAGAGACAGAGACAGAGACAGAGACAGAGAAAGAGATAGATAGAGAGATAGATAGAGATAGAGATAGAGATAGAGATAGAGATAGAGATAGAGATAGAGATAGATAGATAGATAGCGAGAGGGATAATAAACAAGATTGGGAAGGCCAGAAACTGCAGAGTACTGAAGAAATGTTGGAGGCAATTGCTACTATTCATACCCATTAGGGCAAATGGGACTGGGGATGGCACTGCCTGTTGGCTTCCTCTTCCTTCGTCTCTGTGTCGCCACTGTAGAACTTTGCAGGGACGGGAATTGGCATTGAACTAGTACCGGTTGACTCTTCCTGTCATTGACTCTGGTTCCACCTACTGTTGGCCTCCTGCGTTACACCTTGCCAGTCCCAACAGGCACCGGTCATGAGAAATGTGGGAAATGTGAATTTTGTCAACATCACTAACGGTGCTGGAAAAATAGACCACTCAGGTTCCCGTGTGGGTGGCTACTTTGGGCTCATAGGACTTTACACTTTTAATTAACATGTTTATAAACGCATGCGCACACTTCTGTCTCGGCACCAGTAGGGGGCTGTACACGCTGTTTGGGAAAGAATGCGGTGCCACAGTTGATTCAGCTCTCTCCTTGTCGAAAACCTTTAGCAGAAAGACCTCCCCACAGCCGAGTCCCAAATCGTGTCTCCATTTACACTCTTTCCCATTAGTTAATTCATTTCGAAGAACTTGGCTAATGCTTTCAACCGACATCATTTAGCTTTGCAGACGACGGTGACCTCAAGCACATAGATCCATCATGGTCTCTTGTTTTGCTTGTCTCACATTCTCTGCCAAACGAAGCAGATGGCTGGAACCATTAAAAGCGGGGCAGGAGGAAATGAAATTGGAAGGAGAGGCCTTACGGAAACCGACACACACATAGTCAAGGGCAGTGCACATGTTAGGTCAATTTTTTTAAAAAAAGGAATTCCAACACTCAATGGATAACAAAAGCAGCATAAACAACCCATTAAGTGTCATTCTATCATTTGTTTGAATGGAGCCATCCGTTTATGATTCTGTGTAAGCAAAGGGTGAGAGAGAAAAGAAGACCTCTGCTCCGAGGTGCTTACAATCTGAGTTTTGACAAACACCACAGTCCCTCTCAATTTCAGTTTATCTCAGTTTCTCACGTTCCCTTTCTTAAATTCATATCTGCAGCAATGTGAGAATTAATGGGTCATAGCAAGCTAACATATTCTGTCAGTGCAAGGATTTTCACTTGTGCAGCAGAACTCCCCCCTCCTCTCCTCTTCCAACCCACATCTTGCACCCTTCCCAAACTTGCTCCGGAGGGTTGGGGGAACCCCCAGGACAAATTTAGGGGGCACATGGGGGACGAGAGGAGGAGGTTCTGTTGTGAGAAGAGAAGACTCCCTGGGAAAGACCCTGATGTTGGGAAAGATGGAGGGAACAAGGAGAAGGGGACGACAGAGGACGAGATGGTTGGACAGTGTTCTCGAAGCTACTAACATGAGTCTGACCAAACTGCGAGAGACAGTGGAAGACAGGAGTGCCTGACGTGCTCTGGTCCATGGGGTCACGAAGAGTCGGACACAACTAAACAACTAAACAACAACACAACAACAAGCCACTTTGGGATTCACTGAAGGGAAAGCAGAAAAGAAACGCAATATTTTTTTAAAAAAATATTCAACAAGAATTGTGAGCTGGGATCCAAAGAATGACTCCAGCAGCTACTAATAGTTGGCTACTCTCAGCCAGGTTCCCCCCCCCCACTGTCTTTCAATGTCAAAATCTCCTGTGCTGTTTCACAAAATGTTTTTGACATTCACATCCCATTCAAAAGAATGAATCAATGCACGTGGCATCCCAGGGTGCTACCTGAGCATCAAACCCTAAAGGTGTACGTGGAATTATTCCTTAGGATCCTGTACCACCCACAGCCCTCCAGTTGGTATGCACAAATGATATAGGCTCCGAGGGCAGACAGCTCCTCTTTAAAGTACGCAGCTATCTCGCCATTTCTAAAACAAAAGGAAAATCAAGATTTAGGAGGACTCCCCCCCCCTCTCCTCTTCCAACCCACATCTTGCACCCTTCCCAAACTTGCTCCGGAGGGTTGGGGGAAACCCCAGGACAAATTTAGGGGGCACATGGGGGACAAGAGGAGGAGGTTCTGTTGTGCAAATGAAAATTCTTACACTGACAGAACAAGTTGGTTGGATAACAGCATTTTTAGAAAATCCTCATGAAAATTCATCAGCACTTTAGTGTGAAATTCTCCTAATAAGCATGTTTGTTTGTTTTGCAATATTTTTAATTTAAATTTTCCAAAAGTTTGACATATAAATTTCAATACATAATCAATTTATCTTTTCTCAACTTCCCACACCGTTTAATAATATTTCATCACAAAAAATAAGTGCATGTTTGTATGCCGTTTTGACTAATATGCAAATTTATGCAAGAAACCTACCTCAATACAACACATATTCATGTGTTGTTTGTCCTAATGCACTCACTTCCGTACACATCATTTGGTCAGACAACTGCCATCGCAAAATTCAGAGAAGTGTGGATTTCATAGGATTGCTGTGCTTCATGGTCTGTGCATTGGTTTGAGAATGCATGTGTTTTCATATGTGGTGGAATTGTAAAAAAAATATTGGGAATTGATTTATAATGAAATGAAAAGGATGTTTAAGATCACTTTTGTAAAGAGACCAGAAGCATTTTTGCTAGGCATTTCAGGTAAAGACCTGCCGAAAGATAGGAAGAAATTATTTATGTACGCCACAACAGCGGCTAGGATTCTGCTAGCCCAAAGATGGAAGATTGATGAAATACCAACGAAAGAAGAATGGCAAGAAAAATTGATGGAATATGCTGAAATGGCGAAGCTATCTGAAAGACTTAAAGACAAGGACAACAAAGACTTTTAAAAAGATTGGGAACATTTTATGTTGTATTTACAGAAACAATGTAAGGAAATGGACTCACTTGCAGGGTTTGACTAAACACTTTACAATTAACAAAGATAAGAGCATGATAATGTTTAATTTAAAGACTATTATATCTAGGGATTAATAATAATAATAATAATAATAATAATAATAATATTTATTATTTGTACCCCGCCCATCTGGCTGGATTTCCCCAGCCACTCTGGGCGGCCTCCAACAAAAATCAAATACATTAAAATATCACCCATTAAAAGCTTCCCTAAACAGGGCTGCCTTCAGATGTCCTCTAAATGTCTGGTAGTTGTCTATCTCTTTCACATCTGAAGGGAGGGAGTTCCACAGGGTGGGTGCCACTACTGAGAAGGCCCTCTGCCTGGTTCCCTGTAGCTTTGCTTCTTGCAGTGAGGGAACCGCCAGAAGGCCCTCAGCGCTGGATCTCAGTGTCCAGGCTGAATGATGGGGGTGGAGACGTTCCTTCAGGTATACAGGTTAATAATACAGATAATAAGTTACTATGTTAGAAACCAGAAGGGGAAGTTGGGGGAAGTCGTGGGGTGTGTGTGTGATTGGGAATTTGTTTTGTGATTATATTGTAAGATGTGATTTTGTTAAAAATGCAAAACCCAATAAAAATTTAAAAAGAGAGAATGCATGTGTTTCAAACAAAATTGAATTTCTGCCCCATCCCTATACCAAAGGGCCTCCCCTTTGGTGTGGGAATGCAGAGGAAGGCCAATTGGGAAAAGAGAGAATATAAGCGGAACCAACTGGATCCAGCCAATGACCCATGTAGTCCAGCATCCTGATCCTACAATGGCCAACCACTGTTTTGGTATTTATTGTTCGCAAGCCACTTTGGTGCTGGAGGAGACTCTTGAGAGTCCCATGGACTGCAAGAAGATCAAACCTATCCACTCTGAAGGATATCAGCCCTGAGTGCTCACTGGAAGGGCAGATCCTGAAGCTGAGGCTCCAATACTTTGGCCACCTCATGAGAAGAGAAGACTCCCTGGGAAAGACCCTGATGTTGGGAAAGATGGAGGGCACAAGGAGAAGGGGGCGACAGAGGAGGAGATGGTTGGACAGTGTTCTCGAAGCTACAAACATGAGTCTGACCAAACATTGGGAGGCAGTGGAAGACAGGAGTGCCTGGTGTTCTCTGGTCCATGGGGTCACGAAGAGTCGGACATGACTAAACAACTGAACAACAACACAACAACAAGCCACTTTGGGATTCACTGAAGGGAAAGCAGAAAGGAAACGCAATAATAAAAAAAAATCAACCAGAATTGTGAGCTGGGATCCAAAGAATGACTCCAGAGTCTACTAATGGCTTGGTGACACTCAGCCAGGTTTCTCCCCCCACCCTGCCATCTTTCAATGCCAAACTCTCCTGTGCTGTTTCACAAAATGTTTTTGAGAGTCACTTCCCATTCAAAAGAATGGATCAAAAGCATGTGGTATCCCAGGGTGCTACCTGAGAAACAGCAACACACCCTAAATGTGTACGTGGAATTAATCCTTAGGATCCTGTACCACCCACAGCCCTCCAGGTAGGTATGCAAAAAAATGATATAGGGTCCGAGGGCAGACAGCTCCTCTTTAAAGTACGCAGATATCTCGCCATTTCTAAAACAAAAGGAAAATCAAGATCTAGGGATACCGAATCGAACAATTCCATGGAAATGGAAATAATTCTCCTGGCAATCTTCTCTTTCTGAAGTGCTAGTCATTATGCTGGCAATGGAACCCTGGCCAGTTTTAAAGTTTAAAACGGGCTCTCTCAAAGGAGCTATTTATTTTGAGTAGGTGGCAATTTCCTGGCCTCACCTCACCCAGAAATTTATATAGTATTTTAGTAGCTATTTGCCTCTTGGCAGTTTTTATAAAGATTGCTATTTTTAAAAGCCCATGGCAGCCTTTCAAGTGTCCGGTGGTTTTCGCTGGAACTCTGCATGTGTTTTTTTTTCCAATCTCGTTTTTCAGCCGCTTCATAAATTGCCTGAGATCCATCATCGTTTTCATTCTATGGATCCACTCACATGACAGGGACATGGTTGGCAGCTTGACTGGCTTGGTATTTGAGTAATATCTCTGTGTGCCCACCTGGAACTACTCTGCCATGGAAGATGGAACATCTCCAACCCCTTGGCACTTGCTGGTCAGGCTCCTAAAACCCCTCACAGATGGTGAGAATGTGGCATCCCCAAAACATGGACATTCCACCTGAAACACAAAAGAGGGAGATATTTTACCCCATTCTCTTGCCACAGAACCTTTCCTGAAATACAGAGGTACCTTGGGTTACAGGTGCTTCAGGTTACAGAATCCGCTAACCCAGAAATAGTACCTCAGGTTAAGAACTTTGCTTCAGGATGAGAACAGAAATCGTGCATCAGTGGCAGCTGGAGACCCCATTAGCTAAAGTGGTACCTCAGGTTAAGAACAGTTTCAGGTTAAGAACGGACCTCCAGAACAAATTAAGTTCTTAACCCGAGGTACCACTGTACAACAAGCCAATGTTTTGATGTTTCAGAATTGTGATCCCTTTTCCCAAGGCAGTTTCCAGCATTCCGCAGACTCCTAAACTCTGTTCAGGCATTCTGCATTCAAGATGGCTGACATCGGGACCACACCCCTGCGGCTGGCACCTCTCAGGTGGGCACCACTGCCGTTCTAAGAGAACGAGGGAGATGTTCGTGGCGAGTTCTGGCACCTCTTTTTTTCTAGAAAAATAGCAGCCAAGTGCTGACCTCAGTTAGGTTCCCATCAGCTAAGCACTTACCCATTTTGCTCAGAAGAAATATCAAGAGGTCTATGATTTATTGGTTTATTGGTTAATGACCCTCAATCAATAAGCAGTAATTAGCCTTTGGCTTAACCTTCACCCTTTGCCAGAAGGCAACATTTCACTTCAGTTTCAACTGCTGCCATGGGAGTGAATGAGCGTTATATGAGTAGAGGTTCTTACCCTAAGTCTGTATCTGCATTGGATTAAGAATTGTTTCTTGGTGTGTTTGTTTGTTTGTTTTACTGATGATGCTTTTGCTGTTAATCATTTCAGGATGTCTCCTGGGAAGCTAGCCATAAATGAAATAAATAAATCATGCTGGGTCCTGCCATTGGGGTTTGGCCTGTTGTCTTATTTGATCACTGCAGTACCACCTTTGGCCAGTGGTCCTGGGGGCACCCCAGTGCAACAGAGAGCAAAGCAGAAGGCCACAAGCTGGTGGCGCAGGGTGTAAGGTGCCAAGATCTGGTTCAAGATTCTTAAGAATCTAAGAAGAGTCCTGCTGGATCAGACCAATGACCCATTTACCCCAGGATCCTTATCTTGCAGAAGTTGAGCAGGTGTCCATGGGAAGCCTGCAAGCTAGACATGAGCACAACTGCACTCTGCTCACCTGTGGATTCCCAGCAACAGGTATTAAGGGCCGTAATCCCTCTGACAGTGGAGGTAGAAGCCAGCCATTGTGGCTAGTAACTGTTGATGCCTTTAGGTTTGAATGAAATGCAGGATGGTTTCGTTAAGTCTACACCATCATAATAGGGACACGGGGGGTGCTGTGATCTAAACCACTGAGCCTCTTGGGTGTGCCAATCAGAAGGTCGGCGTTTTGAATCCCTGTGACGAAGTGAGCTCCCGTTGCTCTGTCCTAGCTCCTGCCAACCTAGCAGTTTGAAAGCACACCAGTGCAAGTAGATAAATAGGTACCACTGTGGGAGGAAGGTAAATGGCATTCCCGTGCTCTCTGGTTTCTGTCACTGTGTTCTGTTGTGCCAGAAGCAGTTTAGTCATGCTGGCCACATGACCTGGAAAGCTGTATGTGGACAAACGGTGGCTCCCTCAGCCTGAAAGCAAGATGAGTGCAGCAACCCCATAGTCACCTTTGACTGGACTGGCATGCACAGGATGCCACAGGGTTCCCGTCTTGGGCCCAATCTTATTCAACATCTTCATCAATGACTTGGATGATGGGCTTGAGGGCATCCTGATCAAGTTTGCAGATGACACCAAATTAGGAGGGGTGGCTAATACCCCAGAGGACAGGATCACACTTCAAAATGACCTTAACAGATTAGAGAACTGGGCCAGAGCAAACAAGATGAATTTTAACAGGGAGAAATGCAAAGTACTACACTTGGGCAAAAAAAAAATGAAAGGCACAAATACAGGATGGGTGACACCTGGCTTGAGAGCAGTACATGTGAAAAGGATCTAGGAGTCTTGGTAGACCACAAACTTGACATGAGTCAACAGTGTGATGCAGCAGCTAAAAAAGCCAATGCAATTCTGGGTTGCATCAATAGGAGTATAGTGTCTAGATCAAGGGAGGTAATAGTACCACTATATTCTGCTCTGGTCAGACCTCACCTGGAATACTGTGTCCAGTTCTGGGCACCACAGTTCAAGAAGGATACTGACAAGCTGGAACGTGTCCAGAAGAGGGCAACCAAAATGGTCAAAGGCCTGGAAACGATGCCTTATGAGGAACGGCTTAGGGAGCTGGGTATGTTTAGCCTGGAGAAGAGAAGGTTAAGGGGTGATATGATAGCCATGTTCAAATATATAAAAGGATGTCATATAGAGGAGGGAGAAAGGTTGTTTTCTGCTGCTCCAGAGAAGCGGACACGGGGCAATGGATTCAAACTACAAGAAAGAAGATTCCACCTAAACATTAGGAAGAACTTCCTGACAGTGAGAGCTGTTCGGCAGTAGAATTTGCTGCCAAGGAGTGTGGTGGAGTCTCCTTCTTTGGAGGTCTTTAAGCGGAGGCTTGACAGCCATCTGTCAGGAATGCTTTGATGGTGTTTCCTGCTTGGCAGGGGGTTGGACTGGATGGCCCTTGTGGTCTCTTCCAACTCTATGATTCTATGATTCTATGGACTTAACAGTCCAGGGGTCCTTTATCTTACCTTTACCTTTTACACCATCATAATGGACTGTCTCTTCCTTTTGATGGACTAGAATAGGGGTAACCAACACAACACCCTCCATATATTGCTAGACTACAATTCCTATCATTCCTGACCTTTGGCCATGCTAGCTGGAGGACATCTTGCTGGCTGACCAATGGACTAGGACGAACTCTCATGTTTGAATCCTGCATTCCTCCTTAGCCCTCATGGTGGTCTTGAGGAGCAGAATTCCAGATGTTCTCAGAGGCTGAGAAGCCAATTGCAGTTTGCTCTACGATGGATACCATCTTAGTTTGCTGTTGATCTCAGGTGGTTGAGGACACATTCTAGGTCAGGCGTGGCTAACCTGTGGCCTTCCAGATGCTGTGGGACTACAACTCCCATCATTCCCAGTTGATGGACATGCTGTTGGCCAACTACATCTGGGGAGCTTCTTTTCAGATGCTCTGGAAAAATTTGCACATTCCGGACATGGGGTGTGTGTGATTCCCCCCTCTCTTCAAGGCATTCTTGTTCATCCACTGGCTGTGGTGGTAGCAGAGAACACCTGCTAACAAGCTCTTTCTCAACGCAGTAGAGCCAACTGGCACAGAATGCCTTTTAAATTAAACCTCCTCCTCTTGACATTTAGGCACTGCCAATGTGCTCACACTCTTGCTTCGGTGACTCAACATGTGCCAGTGGTTTGAAAAAAGCCCAGCGCAGAACCAGATGAATTGGATAGGGCAGAAAACAGATTGCTGTCAGATGCTTCGGTGTCGAGGAAATCAACCGGGGAGGTGGGGGGTGGGGGGAAGGAAAGAGAAGCACATAGAGCTTCATTGACACCCCATAGCAGGCAGCAGATCAGGTTGGGGGGAGAGACCCCTGAAGGCAACAGAAGGGGAGAAATGAGAGAAGTAAAGAAATACATTAAGATAACAGATATGAATTTTAGTTACAGGTAGGTAGCCGTGTTGGTCTGCCATAGTCGAAACAAAATAAAAAAAATTCCATCCAGTTAGAGACCAACTAAGTCTGCTATTGGTATGAGCTTTCGTGTGCATGCACACTTCTTCAGACACTGAAGATATTTAAAAGTTTCCAAACCAGCAACCGCCTCATTCTTGTGATATTTCAAATGTTCTTTCAATACTTTCTAAATCCCTGTGACAGGTAGGTAGCTGTCTTGGTCTGCCATAGTCAAAACAAAATAGAAAATCAAAAAATCCTTCTAGTAGCACCTTAGAGACCAACTAAGTTTGTTCTTGGTATGAGCTTTCATGTGCATGCACACTTCTTCAGATACATGCACACTTGTTTTGTTGCACTCCACCCCAATCTCTGATGTGAGATTCCAGGGGTCCCTCAGTTACACTGGGTGTTTGTGTTTCCTTTCGGGAATGAGGCACAACAGAGACTGTGGTGTCTTTATGATATACAGTCATATCTTGGTTGCTGAACGCAAGTGTTCTGGTTTTCTAACGATTTTTGGAAGCCCAACGTCTAGCGCGGCTTCTGATTGGCTGCAGAAGCTTCCTGCAGCCAATCAGAAGCCACACTTTGTTTTCCGAATGTTTTGGAAGTCGAATGGACTTCCAGAATGGATTCCATTTGATTTCCAAGGTATGACTGTATGATTTCCAAGGTATGACTGTATAGTTTATTTACACATATATACAAACTGATCCCAGGGGTGGGGGAATCCTAGCATTACACCCCAAGAGGGTCTCCTTCATCTCCCGTAGGTGCAACTATATTGGATTTTTTAAAAAGAAGACCTCAGCCATGGCTCTGCATCTCCCATTCCTGGTGAGGACGTTTCTCCCTGCCCACAACATGCTCTGATCCCATCTCTCAAGATCACAAAACTGACAATTTTTCCCTATTCGCTTACATCAGGCCCACAGCAATTCTGAAACATCCCCTCCCCATTCTGTCTTCACTAACTATTCCCCATATGCGGCTGGCACAGCCTTTGATTCACTGATAGCCAGTCTTCGTTTCTTAATGGCTTATCTGCCAGGAGATTCCCCGGTAAGGAAAAAGCAGTTTTAGCTTTTATTTTCACATTAGGGAAGGGGATCTGGAACCCAGGAATTTAGGGGAGTCAAGGAACCCCACACGCCCATCACGGTGTTATTTACAGTCCAGTCCTAAGAACATCTAACTCAATGGTATGTCTTATGGAATTTAATGGGTCTTGCTTATTATTTAATTTCATTTTTATTGTTCATATGCCAGCTGATCGTAAGAAGTACTGTTTAAGAACTGGCACCTGGGTTTGCTGTTTTCCTCTTCCCTCCCTCTCCCTTTTCCCTTGTGTGTTGCATTTTAAAAAGACTGTAATCCTGCGGGAAGAGACTGTCTTGTTTCAACTGCTTGAGTGTAAGCCATGCTGGCAGCTTTTGTGGCTAAAGAATGGTGCACAAATGCGCAAATAAATGAATAAATTCAGAGAACTGGGAATCCCCATTTCTTCCCCAGAAAGAAGACCAGACACCTCTTGTGATGAAAACTTGAATCCGAGACTGTCTCCTCAATCTCCTCAATGCGCTCATTAAGTTTAGTGCTATAGCTTCTTCCTTCTGTGATAATATAGCTCAATGGGTACAGCACGAGACTCTTAATCCCAGCGCCATGGGTTTGAGCCTCACATTGTTCAAAAGATGCCTGCATTTTTTTTGGGGGGGGGGTTGGACTAGATGACCCTTGTGGTCCCTTTCAACTCTACAGTTCTATGATTCTCTATTTCACATGTGCTCTTTGGACCTGGGTTCTGTGGGTTCATAGCTGTCAAGTTTTGGATTTGAAAATAAGGGATCGGCAGTCTCACCTATCCCGGGGTCAGTCACATGTCAGTGGTGGGCGGAGCCAGAAGCAAAAGTGGGCGGAGCAGCAATGTAAACTCCAAGTGGGCTCAGAGCGGAGCAAAGAGGAGGGCAGCCATGTGCTCCGTGCAATGGAGCCCCATCGTCTTCTTGTCTGATCCCATCAAAACAGGACAGGAAGCAGCAGCTGCTCAAAGGCAGCCAGGCTCCGCCCACCAGCTAACCCTATTGGCCGGCTGAGGGGCTCGGCGGCAACGGATAGGGGCTGATGCAGGGGGAGGAATACACCCCCCTGTAAGTGCGGGAAACGGCTCCCACTTGCTTTGAGGGCTGAGGCTTTTCTCTCCAAGTAGGCGAGGTCTTCCCACCCAGTCCCTGGCCAGCAGGGGAGGAGCTGCTTCCATTAAAAACGGGAAATTTAAGGGAAATAAAAAATAAGGGAGAGCAGCGGGAAACTGCTTGAAACAAGGGAGAATCCCGGGGGAAACGGGATACTTGACAGCACTGTGTGGGTTTGCATCTGTTTACTAAAACAGCCTGCACAGAACATCACAGCCGCTCATTGATAAAGTACAAAGCAGTAGCGCAGATCTGGTTTCCTGAAAGCCTTTTTCGGAGAAAATCTTTGGACAACTGTTAATGCAGCACTCATCCTTTCCTGCAGGGCTCTCTCCCCGCTTCCACCTCCCATCGTTGCTTTAAATCTATTGAAGATAAGCTATTAAAAGGAAGGTTTACGTGGAGCCATCTGAGTGCGACAAAAGGGGGTTGAGATAAATGCTCCCCACTCCTCTCCCACTCCCACCCCGCATCTGATTTGTTCCATAGAAGATATCTACTTAGAATTAGGTCAGTGTCTCTACAATTTTATTTTATTTTTGCTCTTCTCCATTCGCTGTATTAACCTTTCATGTTTTCAGACTCTGCCCTACAGTTTTAAAACACGTGAACTTTTCACTTTTCCTCCCAGACATGCCTTCCATCGAATCAATTTTCTGAAGAAGACACGGCGTCCCCCCCCCCTTCTCCTCGGTGGCGGCTGCACTTGATTTTCAAACAGTTTGGCCCGTCTTTCAAATGCCACTTCAAGCAAACAACTTACGGAGGGGAAGGACAAGGCAGAACAATAAACCGACTGTAAAATGTCTCATACGGAGATGAAGGCTGGTGTTTGTTCCTGGGCTTTTCAATTAAAGGGTGGGGCGACTCACACCATTTTAAAAGGAGGCAACGCCAGCAGGGAACCTTAAAAAAAAAAAAAAAACACATTTTAAGAACTGGAATGAATGTTGGGAGATAGCAGCGATGGGCATAATCCCTTGGTTCTGCTCAGGGAAAGGCAGAGAGAGAGAGAAGAACCTGTAATATTTTCTCAAAGTTTGATCAAAATTGCTAGAGTTCCCCCCCCTTTTCCCATTATTTATTCTAATCTTCTTAATTGACATCCATACACAATCTTAAATACATGTACAAAGAAAGGGTGAAACTGATAATAGTGGTAAGAACAACCTTAAATAATTGTACCGTTAAATATTGACTTAAACTTGTACTTCTACGTGCTCTTTTCTTCTATTTTCTAACTAAACAAAAATAAACCAAAGTAAAAATCCAATAAACTAAATTATATCAAAACAAAATAAAAAATAAAAAAATAAAAAAAATTCTTTCCAGTAGCACCTTAGAGACCAACTAAGTTTGTTCTTGGTATGAGCTTTCGTGTGCACGTACACTTCTTCAGACACACTGAAACAGAAGTCACCAGACCCTTATATACAGGGAGAGGGTGGGGGGGTATTACTCAGAAGGGTGGTGGGAATGGGTGGTTGGCTGATGGGTGTTAACAGTTGTCAATAGGTTTTCCACACCCGTCAGCCAATCACCCATTCCCACCACCCTTCTGAGTCATACCCCTCCCCACCCTCTCACTATATATAAGGGTCTTGTGACTTCTGTTTCAGTGTGTCTGAAGAAGTGTGCATGCACACGAAAGCTCATACCAAGAACAAACTTAGTTGGTCTCTAAGGTGCTACTGGAAGGAATTTTTTATTTTTTATTTTGTTTTGACTATGGCAGACCAACACGGCTACCTACCTGTAACTTAAATTATATCAAAACAGACTTCCCATCGTTTCCCGGTGTAAGTTACATTTACAACGTTGAATGTACTTATACTTCTTACCTTACTCTTACTATATTTTCTAGTACTTTCTTATAACATATCGTACCGTTTTCCCTTATTTAATAATATTTAATTTGCACAAGGGTCATTCAAACGCTGCCATAGATGTTATGTCATCATTATATTTTTGTAGGTATTTCTTGAACATATCACATTTTTGCGTGAATGATTGTTTTGTATTTCCCCTTAATCTATTTCTCAATTGAAGAAGAGAAGAAGAAGAGTTTGGATTTGATATCCCAAAGGAGTCTCAAAGTGGCTAACATTCTCCTTTCCCTTCCTCCCCCACAACAAACACTCTGTGAGGTGAGTGGGGCTGAGAGACGTCAGAGAAGTGTGACTAGCCCAAGGTCACCCAGCAGCTGCATGTGGAGGAGCGGAGACGCGAACCCGGTTCACCAGATTATGAGTCCACTGCTCTTAACAACTACACCACACTGGCTCTCATTTCTGCGTAGTCTAATAACTTATTCTGCCATTCCCTTACTGTTGGTACTTTCCCCCCTTCCCACTTTGATGCAATTAATAACCGGGCAATGGCTGTTGCATATAAAAAGATTTATATTTTTCGGGCTATCACTGCCTAGAATTCCAAGTAGAAATGCTTCTGGTTTCTTTGAAAATGTTAATTTAAAGATAGAAATTGCTAGAGTTAGCGCAAGAAGCCCACGCCTTGTCCATTCTTGCACTTGACAAGCAGCTCCTCCAGAGAGCCAGCACCCCTGAATTCACACAACACTTTATTTCATTTTCCTGATCGTTCATTTCTGCATTTAATCTGAGCTTTCACACAATGTTAAAGCCACTTCCAGAAAATCTAGTGGAATATAGTGGAAGTTTACTGCTAATTTCCAAGCTAATTGCTTCCAGAAAGAAAACAAAGCAGTTTGCAACGCCCTTAACTCAGAAAATCATAGGAGCAAAGTGATGGAATTTGGGGCGATATACTAGCATGCCATCCCCTGCTGCTTTTATGGATGAATCATGGGAGAACATAGAATAGTAGAATTGTAGAGTTGGAAGGGACCCTGAGGATCATCTAGTCCAACCCCCTGCAATGCAGGACTATGCAGCTGTCCCATATGGGGATCGAACCTGCAACCTTGGCATGATCAGCACCACACTCTAACCAACAGAGCTATTCAGGCGACGGAAAGGATGGGGGAGAAAGCACGTGGCTTTGTTGTTGTGTGAATGACATTTAGTGTGCCAAGACAGTATATTGGTCAAAAAACCCACAGTTCCACAAGATAGCAGGCGCCGCAGTATGAAATGAACATTTGCCATGATAATAATAATAATAATAATAATAATAATAATAATAATAATAATAATAATAATAATAATAATAATTTATTTATACCCCGCACATCTGGCTGGGTTTCCCCAGCCACTGTGGGTGGCTCCCAACAGAATATTGAAACATGATAAAACGTGAAACATTAAAAACTTCCCTAAACAGGGCTGCCTTCAGATGTCTTCTAAAAGTTAGGTAGTTGTTTATTTCCTTGACTTCTGGTGGGAGGGCGTTCCACAGGGTGGGCGCCACCACCAAGAAGGCCCTCTGACTTGGTTCCCTGTAACCTCACTTCTCGCAGTGAGGTAACCACCAGAAGGCCCTCGGAGCTGGACCTCAGTGTCCAGGCTGAAGGATGGGAGTGGAGACGCTCCTTCAGGTATACTGGACCGAGGCTTTTTTAGGGCTTTAAAGGTCATTTGAAAACACAATAGAAGTGCTGATATTATAATCGGGGAAAATGACACAATTTCTCCCATGTCTTAATGCACCTAGGTTGTCTTGACCAACATACACCAATTCCAGAGTGCCATTAGAGCTCTGGACAGCTTCAGCCATTCCTGAACAGGCACAGCCTGGTGTTGAGACAATGATCTGGTGAACCCATGCACTCCCCATGGGGCTGGTAGTACAAAATACAGAAGCCAGCATGGATGTGGGGTATGCAAGTGTGTGTGTACAAAGGAGGCTCCAACCTAAATGTTACATTAGGATACAGAATGATAGTAAACTGACCGTCTGAAACCCTGGTGTGCCACCTGCCACAAAACTATGCTAGATGGACCAAGGGCCTCACTCAGTTTCTGGTTGCCTCCGATGCTACTATGAGTGCTGCCCCCAGTAACAGAATCATAGAATTGTAGAGGTGGAAGGGACCATGAGGGCCGTCCAGTTCAACCCCCTGCAATGCAGGAATCATTTGCCCAATGTGGGTCTCGAACCCACGACTCTGAGATTAAGAGTCCCATGCTCTACCGACTGAGCCAGTGCAGACCACCTGAGTGAGATGGAGCAAGGGTCTGAATCTGTATAAGGCACCTCCTTGTGTTCCTGATGGATCGCGTTGGCCTTGACGGTCTGTAGGTTGTACAAGCTCAGAGCAGACAATCCTAGGACAGGTGGACTGATGGTATGACCCAGTTTCATACACGGTCCTGTTGCTCACAAGGTTTTGGCTAGCCTTAGAAAAACAGGACAGCCCAACTCTTCTCTATCCTTGTCAGGTGTTGAGATAATTTGGGGACTTTGACTCGTATCATATAAAAAGGCCGGGAGCAATTAATATGCAGGAAGCCTCCTGCTGTTTAGGCAATGAGCATACAGTGCAATCCTGTACTCAATGATGTGCTCGTGATAAATGCTCACATGACAAGGTTATTTGGTGCAGAGCAGCTGGAGGGGTTGTCATAGCAACCAGTCCACAATGCCCATAAATCTGTCGTGTAGTTATACTTGCTGTGTATGCAAAACACACACCCGTACACAGAACCAGCTCAAGCCCTTTCATTTGCAGAGCTCTTTTTTTCTGTCTCTCCCGTTCTCTCTCACACAAACTCATGTGCACATGCTTGCACATACACCAGGCTCTTAAATAACCAACTCCTTCCTATGCTGTTCCCACCTACCCCCCCCCCCACACAGGGATGGCAGTGGTGGGGTGTGGGAATCAAGCAATCTCTTGCAAACAGTCCCAGCCCTACCTGTGACCTTCTGCATGCTAAGCAGATGTTCTACCGTATTATAGAATCATGGAATTTTAAAGTTAGAATGGACCCCAAAGGCTATCTAGTCCAACCCCCTGAAATGCAGGAATCTCAACTAAAGCCTCCATGACAGATGGCCATCTGTCTTATTGCCTCTGCTTAAAAACCTTCAAGGAAAGTGATTCCACAACCTCCAAAGGGAGACCGTTCCACTGTCAAGCAGCTCGTACTGTTAGAAAGTTATTCCTGGTGTTGAGTCGGAATGGAACAATCCTATATGCTTTTATAAATAATGGCTGGATTCTATTAACAGTAATAAACATTTATACTACTTGATCATCTTATATAATAAATTCATGTAAGTTTTCCATTTTTATGATATTATATATAATAAATGTAAATATTGGAATCATCTATATCTATCTATCATCTACCTACCTACTATCTATCTATCTATCTATCTATCTATCTATCTATCTATCTAATCTCTATCTCTCTCTATCTATCTATCTATCTCTATCTATCTCTACCTACCTACCTACCTATCTATCTCTATCTACCTACCTACCTACTATCTATCTATCTATCTATCTATCTATCATCTATCTATCTATCATCTATCTATCTATCTATCTATCTCTATCTATCTTCTATCTATCTATCTATCTATCATCTATCTATCTATCTATCATCTATCTATCTATCTATCTATCTACCTATCTCTATCTACCTACCTACCTACCTACCTACCTACTATCTACCATCTATCTATCTATCTATCTATCTATCTATCTATCTATCTATCTATCTATCTATCTATCTATCTATCATCTATCTATCTTATCATATCTATCTATCTATCTATCTATCTATCTATCTATCTATCTATCTATCATCCATCTACCTATCTACCTATCTACCTATCTGTTTAAGAAGTGCAATCAGGGCGTGTCACTGTCCTTCCCCAAACATATATGCAGATCAGGGTATTCGTAGGTCATATCACCAAGACTGAAACTCTTGGTATATTAGTCTGAATTCCTCCTATTGTGCCAAGCTACTTAAATGCCATGTTTCCGTAGAAAGAAGCATTTCCAAAAAGGCTGTTACCACACACCGAGAAAATCCATTTTTTCTGCTGTCACCAGTTTGGGCAGGAATCCACAAAACGTCTGGCATCCATCAATGCACGTGGGTGGTCTTTAGCTGCTAATGTAAATTGCATCATCTGGCATGAACGAATGTCTCGCAAACATAATACGAACGCAGCAAAGAAATTGTCTTGCAGGAGAAGGCATGTGAAGTTTACCTTCCCAACATGGTAGCTCTTTCGTGGGCGTCGGGGTTGAAATTTGACACCGAATTTCACCTAATGTGAAATTTTGAGGTGGGTTGGGAAGGCTCTTCTTACAAGAAACACCCAAGGGATTCTGATGGAAGCAGATGAAGTCTTGAGAAGATCAGAAGAATTTCTCATGGGGGGGGGTTCCACACCAGATCTTCCGAGAGTGAGGTCACATCCGTGTAAAACATTTAAAGCACTCTTATCACAGTCATGGCTCCCTCTGATGAATCCTGGGAACTGTAGCTTGCTAAACATACTGAGAGTTGTTTGGTGGTTGCACACAGAGGCACCCTTAACAAACCACAGTTCCTAGGATTATTTGGGGGGGGAGAGAGAGCCATGACTGTTAAAGTGCTATAGGAGTGCTTTAAAGCAGGGCTTCTCGGGCTATCAGATGTCGTGGGCTGGCAATTCCCACATGTGCCAGGGACGTGGGGAAATGATGCTCCAGGCAAAATATAAAATTCAATGCTTGCTAGGTGAGCAAAGGGTTAAGACACATGGCGCTGAATACATTGGGCACCAGGTTGGCTGTAGGAGTTGTTGGAAGGCAGCATACAAGATGCCACCAAACCACCTTAGAGATTCTGCTCTGGATTAGTGCAGAGTTGACTTCTTAGCCTTTCCTTCTCTTGAAGATGTCTCTCAAGGCAGCGGGTACAGATTTCTCCTTTGGGTTTACTCCTGAAGCCTTTCTCACAAAGCATCAGGCGGCAGAGACTTCGGTTCAGAGTTTTCCTTCTCTTAGCTGGGCTGCCTTCCCAGGTTGATGAGCCTCATCTGCCCCTTACTTTCCTCAGTAGCATGTGCAGAAACCACCTTCTTAACTATTGGACCCACTCTTGGTCCCGTCCGCTCAATCTGCCAGAGCCCGTCTTTACATACAGGGGAAGTTGCTAACTCACTGAGGGTTTGTGACCCATTGGCTACCCTCACCAGCCAGTTTAAGCCATTTCCCGGAGTCTGGCTGCTGTTGCATGCTGGCAGCTTCTAGGAGCCATAGGTGAGAGCTGAGCAAAACTGTGTATAGGTAAGGTAAAGGGACCCCCTGACCATTAGGTCCACTCACGGATGACTCTGAGGTTGTGGTGCTCATCTCGCATTACTGGCCGAGAGAGCCGGCGTACAGCTTCCGGGTCATGTGGCCAGCATGACAAAGCCACTTCTGGCGAACCAAAGCAGCGCACAGAAACACCGTTTACCTTCCCGCCGGAGCGTTACCTATTTATCTACTTGCACTTTGACGTGCTTTCGAACTGCTAGGTGGGCAGGAGCTGGGACCGAACAATGGGAGCTCACCCCATCGTGGGGATTCAAACCGCCAACCTTCTGATCGGCAAGCCCTAGGCTCTGTGGTTTAACCCACAGCGCCACCTGCGCCCCTCCCAGAGTCCCAGTAGGAAGTGATTATTACTTGCAGGGCAAGGCATTTACTGTGAAAAAGTAGGTAGCCGTGTTGGTCTGCCATAGTCGAAACAAAATAAAAAAAATTCCTTCCAGTAGCACCTTAGAGAGCAACTAA
Source organism: Lacerta agilis (assembly GCF_009819535.1). Lineage (NCBI taxonomy): Eukaryota > Metazoa > Chordata > Lepidosauria > Squamata > Lacertidae > Lacerta > Lacerta agilis. Next base: position 8,085,806 of record NC_046322.1, on the reverse strand, counting down.
GTTTGTTATACTGGAAGGAATTTTGTTTGTTTGTTTGTTTGTTTCGACTGTGAAAAGAGAAATGGTTGGAAAGCAGATCCTATGTCCTCCGATGATAGCAACATTGAATGAGACCTGGAAGACTAAATATATTGCACCAAGGTGGTGGCGGTGGTGGGGAATGTGGCATTGTAATGTTTAGGCAGCTGTTAGGACTTTCCCAGAGGAAATCTTATTTGGCCGGCCCGTATATGCATGTGAGACTCTTGGGAACTGCAACCGATAAGGCAGCAAAGCATGTGTCGCGCGTATTACTCCGCAGCTGGGAATGGGGAAACGAAATACTTTCCTCACCCGATTCAGAAATTCAACCCTCCTTTTCTCACCGTTGCAACTTCCACTCTAACATGTAGGCTAAATCAATGCGTGTTACCAAAGCAGCAACCATGCAGAGCTGTGGTCTTGCCCGAGCTGGAAAGAATCACGGATTTGTGTCGACTGCAAACCCCCAGGTGGCACTTGTGGGCAACTCTTTGCCACGGGGAACTCGCAGGTGCCAGGGATCAGACTTGAGGCCTATTGCACACAGCTGACCACTGAGCTGTGGGAATTCCCTGTGGGTTGTTCTTTAGCCACCATGTAACACTTACAGGTGGAGAAATCTGTGAAATCCAGTTTCTTGTTTGTCCGCATCTCAGCAGCATTTTTGCAGATTTTTATTTTATTTTATTAAGAGAAATCCTCCAGAAAACCTGGCAGAATTTTAGTGCGATTTCTCTTAAGAATTATATTTTCGCAAGCGGTTCCTCCCCCACAATATAATGCATTTTAGCCAAACTTAGGATTGAGTTATTTCAAATTCTTTCCAGTAGTCAGCCACTGTAGTACAGTAATAGAAAAATATTATATATTTAGTCAGTTATTCTTACTTTGGCTTGGACTTCTCAGGAGAAATGAGGTGTTGTGTGATGTCTTAACTAGCTCCAGAAATTTGTGGTTTCTGAGATACTCTTATTATATATGTGCATATTCCCATCATTCTTCCCATGCTTAGGCTTGCCTTCTTGAAGCGGAAAAAGATCTTATGGAACGGAGAAATGGGAAAAGGAGAAATGGAAAGATACGGTGAAGCAGGGATTTCCCTCTACGCAACACTATGAACCTAGCTCTACATGTACTAAGTATAGGAAGCATTTTCTTTGTACAATATAATGTAGCATATCGGAAAAGGCTCGTGGAAAACTTTGCAGTCACTTTCTCCCAACGTAGTTGCAGTTTTCATTTCTTACAAGGAAGCTGTGAAATGTACTCAGTGACTGCTTCCAGACAGGGCCAGCACATCCATTAAGGCAAACTAGGCAATTGCCTAGGGCGCCAAAATGGAGGGGGCGCTGGCCAGGCTTGGGTGGGGGGCGGGGGCGGGGCGGGCTAGCAGCAGCTTCTCCACTGTAGCGGAGAGGTGCTGCTTGCCCCCTGCACCACCCCCCGGCTCCTGCTGAAGCAGGCTTTGGCGGGGGACGGGGGACGGGGGACAGGATTGGCGAGCAACAGCTTCTCCGCTACAGGGGAGAAACTGCTGCTTGCCTCTCCACCACCCCCACCTCCTGCTAAAGCAGGCTTTGGTGGGGGGCGGGCGGGGGGCGGGTGCCAGAAGGTGGTCTGTCTAGGGCGCAAGAAACCCTAGCACCGGTCCTGCTTCCAGAATCTGGAATATCTCTGTGTTGACATTTTATTTGGGCATCCAAATATCCTCCCTGTGATATCACTACATGGGAGACAACTGAATAGTCTCTTAACCTTTTAACCAACCAACCAACCAACCAACCAACCAACCAACCAGTAGCCATCAGAGGCTACAGAGAGCAATGAGAGAACGAGAATATGACTGTACTCTTGTTAAAGCTAGCAATGAAAGAGCTGAATGTGGCGCTTCTACTACAAATGATATACATTCTAAGGCAGAAGTTTCACAAATTGGAGATATTACTGGGGGAAAACTCAGAGGAAAAAGAGAATGTGAAGAAAAGGGAGAGTGCTGCAAAGTCTGCAAAGGAAGATGGCATTGTGTCTGACTTCAATACAGTGCCCTTGCTAACTGGCCCAATGATTGCAATTATAATTTGTGACACTTTATAATGCAACGTGGACCACGGCGGGTTCTATCACACCATTTTCCCCAAAACAAAACAAAAATCCCAGGAGATTTTCTCCTATACACTACAAGAAGAGATTGGCAAATGGTGAAGAAGTGAGCCATCAATGGTTGATATATTCAAGCTCAAAAGACGTGGCCTTTTTTTTTGCTGTAAGTTGTTCATCAAAAATAAAAATAAAATGACATTAACCCTGCAAGAAACACTTATCTAAAGGAAAAACCCATTGACCATTGATTATTTTATTTATTTATTTACATTTGTAGACTAGTCCATAGCTGTCAATGTTTCCCTTTTATTGAGAGGAATCCTATTTGGAATAAGGGAATTTCCCTTAAAAAAAGGAAAACGTTGACAGCTATGGACTAGTCCCTTTTGATCCTATCATGAATGGACATTTGTGCAGAGTTGAAGGTCAAAAAACAATGGTTCGCTACCTAGGAAAAGATTTAAAAAATGAGCTATTACAGCTTCTCGCAGGTGCTTTAAGCAGAAGATTATTAGCACGTGCAAACTCAGCCAAATACTACTCAATTACTCTGGGCCGCACACCTGCTGCTAGTCATACTGAACAAATGACAGTGATTGTACGTTACATTGATGTAATCAAACCATCAGATAATGAGATGTTTGAGTCTGAAGTTATCATATGAGAAGATTTATTAGGATTTGTTCCACTAAAGGAGGCTACAGGTGTCTTTCTCTTCTTGGGCAGTTTGAGCAAATGGGATTTCCCATTGAGAATCTACATGGTCAAGGTGATGTTAATGGGAGTAGCATGAAAAGCAAAGGAAATAGTGTACAAAGGAGAGACCTGGACATAAATGTTGGAGATTCATTCCCTATGTGCAGTCATGGGATTGTTATCTATCACATGACTGGGTATGTGTTTTGATTCCACAGGAATGGGATGTGACGTAGACAGGATGTTTGTCTTGCTGTGTTCCCTGAAGTGGGATTATTGTCCTTTGTTCTTTCTCTTTGCTGCCTGATGATAGAGAAAGAGGCAGCCATGTTGAAGTGTTCCGTGTGTGTTGTTTAGTTGTTTAGTCATATCCGACTCTTCGTGACCCCATGGACCAGAGCACGACAGGCACTCCTGTCTTCCACTGCCTCCTGCAGTTTGGTCAGACTCATGTTGGTAGCCTCAAGAACAGTGCCCAACCATCTCATCCTATGTCGTCCCCTTCTCCTTGTGCCCTCCATCTTTCCCAACATCAGGGTCTTTTCTCTTCTCATGAGGTGGCCAAAGTACTGGAGCCTCAACTTCAGGATCTGTCCTTCCAGTGAGCACTCAGGCCTGATTTCCTTCAGAATGGATAGGTTTGATCTTGCAGTCCATGGGACTCTCAAGAGTCTCCTCCAGCACCATAATTCAAAAGCATCAATGCTTCGCCGACCAGCCTTGTTTATGGTCCAGCTCTCACTTCCCATACATCATTACTGGGAAAACTATAGCTTTAACTATACGGACCTTTGTTGGCAGGAGCATTGTGTAGCCCACATTTTACCAGCTTCTTTACAAGAATATCATGGAGCACCTTGTCAGAGTCCACCACCGTTCCTCTTTCAAATAGCTCTTACCGTTCCACCACCGTTCCTCTTTCAAATAGCTCTTACCGTTATTAAGTTTTGGAATCTCCCTTCTTGTAACTTGAATCCTTTGGTTTGAGTCCTACCCTCAGGAGGAGGCGAAAACAAGCTTGCTCCTTCTTCCAGGTGGCAGCCCTTTGGACAGACCCCCGTAAGAAAATATTAATTCATACGCGGAGACATTGTTCATATTTTACAGGTTTGTGGAGGCTGGCAGTAAAATCCCCGGTCGATTTCAAGGTTTATACAGCTTTCTTTTAAGCCACTCAATGGTTGCGAGCCAATATTTCTGATGGATCTTTTGTCACTGAGCTCTTCTGAGGTCAGACTGAGCAGGGTTATTAAGTCTGTCCAAGAGATACCCTTCAGGGAGCAATTCACTGCCTTTGTTACTCCAGCGTAGCCCTACTGAAACCACAAGCAGTAATCGCGTCTCTGCAAAGGGGCCCTTTTATGAGCACTAAATCTTTTAGAGCCAGGCATTTCTGGCGATGACTGGGCAGAAATGACAAAGGGAACTTCTTGGATATTTTTCTAAAACCTTCTCTTGGCAAAATCCACAGGATGGGCATGGAGTCTTCGTTTAACACTAGATCTCAGTAACATCCAATGAAGCTGAATGTTGCAAAATTCAAGACAGATAAAAGAAAGTGCATCTTCCCACAGAGCCTCGTTAAACTACGCAGCTCCTTCCCACAGAAGGCAGTGATGGGTTGTTGTTGTTGTTCAGTCGTTCAGTCATGTCCGACTCTTCGTGACCCTATGGACCAGAGCACGCCACGCACGCCTATCCTCCACTGCCTCCCGCAGTTTGGCCAAACTCATGCCAGTCGCCTTGAGAACACTGTCCAACCATCTCATCCTCTGTTGTCCCCTTCTCCTTGTGCCCCCAATCTTCCCAAAATCAGGGTCTTTCCAGGGAGTCTTCTCTTCTCATGAGGTGGCCAAAGTACTGGAGCCTCAACCTCAGGGTCTGTCCTTCCAGTGAGCACTCGGGGTTGATTTCTTTAAGGATAGATAAGTTTGATCTTTTTGCAGTCCATGGGACTCCCAAGAGTCTCCTCCAGCACCACAATTCAAAAGCATCAATTCTTCGGCAATCAGCCTTCTTTATGGTCCAGCTCTCACTTCCGTATATTACTACTGGGAAAACCATAGCTTTAACTATACGGACCTTTGTCGGCAAGGTGATGTCTTTGCTTTTTAAGATGCTGTCTAGGTTTGTCATTGCTTTTCATGGTATTTCACTGGAAAGCCAAGGGTAGATTAAAAGCACCAGAAGCCGTTATATTTCCCATTTCTCCTGTGTACGGCGTCCCGAAATGCACACGAAGAAACAAGGTAACGACTGCAGAAGCAATTAACATCAAGTCACTATGAAGTTGACCTTCCGACTCTCCAAGATCTGCTCTTTGCCTCTAACATGTCTCAGGCTTTTTGTTCCAAACAAATAAATAATAATGCTTAAAAAATGGTAGGCTCCTTTAAGATGTGGAAATAAATAAGATCTGGAAACAGGGGGAAAACATTGTCCTCCCCCCCCCCCTTTTTTAGAAGTTGGTTTTAATTAAATGCACAATGATCTGGGCACAGAGTCAAGATTCCTTCTAAATGTGGACATGAGAATCTGGCTGGGAGAGGGGGAGCTATTGGTTCCATTCAGGATTTAGTGGGCAGTTTTGCTTGTGTGTGTGCTAGTTTTCATATAATTTATCGCAAGCTAACTGAGCATGGCCACTACAATCCGTTAGGGAGGTCTGTGGCTGAGTGGCACAAAACACATATTTTCCGTGCAAAGGTTTGCAGGGTTGATACCTGACACCACCAGTTAAGGGTTGCTGTTTACTTTTTTAAAAGTTTGTCTTTAAAAACAGCTCCTCTGGTCCTCTCATGGGGGAAGCACATGAAGTAGGATGATGATTGCATGATCCAGGTTGGTTAATATGGGATTTGGGGTGCAGGGGCACCATTAAACATGTGCTTTTCCCCACTAGCAACCCTAAGGTCCCTGGACAGTACCATGTTCACCAGCAAAGGAGGAATGGATACAAAAGCTTACAGATTATGCAGAAATGGCACGACTTAATGGAAGAATAAGAAATCAAGATAACAATTTTTTTTTTTAAAAAAAAGGAAATGGTTTATTGAATATTTACAGATAGATTGTAAACAGATAAGAACATCGGCAGGGTTATTGTAATAGCCTGCAGTTTTATAAGAGTATATATTTAAAGCAGATGAATAAATGAGCAAATTAAGTTTATTTGGATATGCAGAAGATATTAAAAATAAATTTAATAAATAAATAAATAAATTTAAATTTAAGAAAGAGGAGGAAGGAAGTCAAGTTTTGAAATATTAAAATGTAATTGTAAAATTAGTGAAATGTATAAACTTGAAAAGCATAAATAATTATTATTTAAAAAAACAAAACTCAGACAGTACCATAATTGATTGTTCTGTTTGTGTGTAGGTCAGTCCTATGGTGGGGCTCAGTTGATTCCTGAATTATTTGTACTGTGTGGAGAAATAATTAATTCCATGTGTATTCACCCAGCCGCAAGTATTATTCCAAAATCACACCATTTGCCTTGGGCAAGCAGCAGGCATTGCCTTTCAGGTGTGATCTTGCAAGTGTAATGCAAGTGTAATGGTAAGTCTCCAAAATCGCACTTTTGGAAGTTCCTGAATCACCCTAATAGTAGCACGTTGCCGATTAAAAATCACACTCTGCGCTAATCACTTTAACACGCCAATTTTCAGGTTTCGAAAATAGAGCAGGCTCCAGCAAGCTTCTCGCGCACATTTTTAGTTCCTAGCATTGTCTTCTATTCATTGTTACTCACACAGCCAAATCTGTTTTTCATAGAAAGCAGTGAACCTCGGGCACATTACACTCCAGAACTTCATTTTGTGAACGCAATTTGTCTCACGTCTCGCACGCGCACACGTGGGGAGAGACTTGGCTTGAAATAGAGTACTTCTTTTACATCAGAAATCTGATTCACCACCCAGAGAAACGCATCATGGTGTTCCATTGCAGGTTTGACCCCTTTTCACCCGACAGAATAATAATAATAATAATAATAATAATAATAATAATAATAATAATACCCCACCCATCTGACTGGGTTTCCCCAGCCACTCTGGGTAGCTCCCAACCAAATATTAAAAACACAGTACAGCATTAAACATTAAAAACTTCCCCAAACAGGGCTGCCTTCAGATGTCTTTTAAAAGTAAAATAGTTGCTTATTGCCTTCACATCTGATGGGAGGGTGTTCCACAGGGCACGCACCACTACAGAGAAGGCCTTCTTTCCATGGTTCCCTGTAACCTCACTTCTCACAGTGAGGGAACTACCAGAAGGCCCTTGGGGTTGGACCTCAGTGTCAAGGATGAACGATGGGGGTGGAGACGTTCCTTCAGGTGTACTGGGCCGAGGCTGTTTAGGGCTTTCAAGGTCAGCACCAACACTTTGAATTGTGCTCGGAAATGTACTGGGAGCCAATGCAGATCTCTCAGGACCAGTGTTATATGGTTTCAGATGCCACCCCCAGTCACCAGTCTAGCTTCCGTATTCTGAATTAATTGCAGTTTCCGAGTCACCTTCAAAGGTAGCCCCACATAGAGCGCATTGCAGTAGTCCAAGCAGGAGATAACCAGAGCATGCCCCACTCTGGCAAGACAGTCCGCAGGCAGGTAGGGTCTCAGCCTGTGTACCAGATGGAGCTGGTAGACAGCTGCCCTGGATGCAGAATTGACCTGCACCTCCATGGACAGCTGTGAGTCCAAAATGACTCTCAGGCTGCGCACCTGATCCTTTGGGGGCACAGTTGCCCCATTCAGGACCAGGGAGTCCTCCACACCAGCCCGTCCCCTTTCCCCCAAGAACAATACTTCTGTCTTGACAGGGTTCAACCTCAATCCATTAGCCGCCATCCATTCTCCGACAGCCTCCAAACACTCACTCAGGACCTTCACTGCCCTCACTAGTTCTGATTTAAAAGAGAGGTAGAGCAATGACAAACCTAGACAGCATCTTAAAAAGCAAAGACATCACCTTGCCGACAAAGGTCCGTATAGTTAAAGCTATGGTTTTCCCAGTAGTAATATACGGAAGTGAGAGCTGGACCATAAAGAAGGCTGATTGCCGAAGAATTGATGCTTTTGAATTATGGTGCTGGAGGAGACTCTTGAGAGTCCCATGGACTGCAAGAAGATCAAACCTATCCATTCTCAAAGAAATCAGCCCTGAGTGCTCACTAGAAGGACAGATCCTGAAGTTGAGGCTCCAATACTTTGGGGACCTCATGAGAAGAGAAGACTCCCTGGAAAAGACCCTGATGTTGGGAAAGATGGAGGGCACAAGGAGAAGGGGACAACAGAGGATGAGATGGTTGGACAGTGTTCTCGAAGCTACCAACATGAGTTTGGCCAAACTGCAAGAGGCAGTGAAGGATAGGCGTGCCTGGTGTGCTCTGGTCCATGGGGTCACGAAGAGTCGGACACGACTGAACGACTGAACAACAACAACAACGACCATTTCTCTCCCACACATATACACACTAAAGTGCACAGGGTTCACTTTAAAGTGCACAGGAGAGGGTTCGAACCAGATGCCCTCGGCCATGTGTAACTATTAGTCATGTGTAACTATGCCCTCGGCCATGTGTAACTATTATTCATCTGAAGAAGTGTGCATGCACACGAAAGCTCATACCAAGAACAAACTTAGTTGGTCTCTAAGGTGCTACTGGAAGGATTTTTTTTTTTTTTTACTATGGCAGACCAATACGGCTAACTGTTATTAGTCATAAGAGCAAGGTATCAGCCCACTGGATCAGACCAATGGCCCAGCTAGTCCTGTTCTCATGGTGGCCAACCAGATGGTTTGGGAAACCTACAAGAAGGAGCTGAGCGGAAGAGCAGTCTTCCCCCTCCTGTGGTTTCCAGCAACTTGCATCTGGAAGCATTGCCATAGCCACCATGGTGAGTAGCTATTGATAGCCATCTCCTCCATGAATTTGTTCATTCCTTTCTTAAAGCCGTCCAAGCTGGTTGCCATCCCTGCCTCCTGTAGGAAGGAGTTGCATAGTTTTAACTATGCACTGCATGAAGAAGAACTTTCTCTTAGCTGTCATCTTCCAAATTAACCTAGGACGCACCTAGACAGGATGGTGGGCCATCCATTATTGGATAAACTATTGCTGATGAAGTGGTCAGAGACTATCTTTGCTGCAAGTCCTACAAGACCTCTTCCCTGCTGTCCATAAAGAATTTCTGAATCATATGATAAGAAAGTCCCTATATAAGACATGGGTAAAGTATAAATGGCTACTAGAACCGAAAATTCCAAAATGGGTATCGCCATTAGAAGCGATTGCATTGAAGAAAACAAATTCAGAAACAAGATGGCCCACATATGAGCAGTTAACTTTGGAAAAGGAAGGAGAGATTATCTTTTCTTGTATGGATCTGAAATAAATAAAATTTGTTTTAATTTTTTAAAAAAGACCTCTTCCCTGCTGAATATATCAGATACCCTCTTACTTGTGACTCCTTGCAGAAGATGATCCTCAGGATTTCTAGTGGCTATTGGGATGGAGTATTGTTTAGGAGTTTGGTGGGCATGACTGTTTAAAGTGGTATAACACAGACCCGGCGTCTTGTTGTTCAAAGACTAATAGGCCTAGATCTACAGGAACTGCTGCCAGCAAACCTTATTTTCTAATACTCCATAACAGCCTTATAAATTATGGCATCAGCACAGCTCCATATCTGTGTACATTATCCCAGAAGCTCCCAATCAATTTCATGCCACTGCCCTATTGGTTCCATAAACACATCCCTGGTGTCCTTTACCCTACCCTCTAAAAAGTGTTATTCAGAATATCGGTTTGCACGACCCACTAAGGAAGATAATAGCACAATAAAATTCAAAACGGTAACGATTAATTGCACATTTATTCTAAATCCAATTTAAACTAGTTTAATTAATTCAACACAATTGATGAACCTGATCGAGTGATACCAGCTTTTCAAAGTCTGATAGTCATTTACATCTCCTGCAACCCCCGGCTGCCCCTTTGCCTCTTAGCACACCCCCCCCCAGTAATTCCCCCCCCCTCCGAGGATGGTACTGTCCATTTTGGGAACAACTGTGTTAACTGTATCAAAGTTATCAGCACTGTTTAACGGACAACTTAATAAGACCCCACTTAATGAGGGGATATTCTGTGTGGAGCTGGAAGAGTAGGATCTGCAGTACATGTTCTCCTCTGTTGAGTATAGACGGAGGTTATTTTTCCTTTTCCGGACAACTTTTCTGGAAGCATCTCTTGCAAACTGGTTGTTGGCAACCATCTGTCTTGAGCCTCTAGGAGTAAAGTGAAGCTGTTGTGCTAGCAGCACCGAAGTGATCTCCTTGGGGTGCAAGCTTGGGCAGTGGGTATGAAGGTCCTGGACTGCCCAGGCAACAAGACTCCCCTCTTGGCCTTGCTGAAGTGGTCCAAAGGAAAGTAGAGAAAGATGTTTGGAACCAGCTTGGTGGCAGGAGTTGCTGGAGGGAGGCGTACAAGGTGCCAACCAACCAACTGTCTTTGGGACACCACTCTGGATTTGAGTAGGGTTTACTCTTCAGCCTTCTCTTCTCATGAATATATCCTGCAAAACTGCAGAAAACTTTGGATCAAAGTTTTCCTTCTCCTACATGGGCTACATTCCCAGGTTGATGAGCCCCATCTGCCCCTCACTTCCCTCCAAAGTACATGCAGAAACCCCCTTCTTGACCATTGGACCCACTATTGGTCTTATTTGCTCAATCCGCCAGAGCCTGTCTTCTCATGCAGGCGAAGTCTCTAACCCACTGAGGGTTTGACACCTATCAACTACACTCAACTGGTTTAGCCAGCTAGTTGAAGACATTCCCGGGGTGTGGCCGCTGTCGCATACTGACAGCTTCTAGGAGCCACAGGTGAGAGCTGAGTGCAGGGTGGGGACCAAAGGTGGACAAACCACTCCAGAAGGTATGGAGGTACTAGAACTCTCCTAGCACCCCTTAAAGGTAAAGGGACCCCTGACTGTTAGGTCCAGTTGTGGACAACTCTGGGGTTGCGGCACTCATCTTACTTTATTGGCTGAGGGAGCCGGCATACAGCTTCCAGGTCATGTGGCGAACCAGAGCAGCGCACGGAAATGCCGTTTACCTTCCCGCCGGAGCGATACCTATTTATCTACTTGCACTTTGATGTGCTTTCGAACTGCTAGGTGGGCAGGAGCAGGGACTGAACAACGGGAGCTCACCCCGTTGCGGGGATTCAAACCACCGACCTTCTGATTGGCAAGCCCTAGGCTCTGTAGTTTAACCCACAGCGCCACCCACCTCCCTGCCCATACAGCTTTGCAAACTTGGTACCAAAGTGTTTAAGGGATGTGTCTTCTTATGTCCTCAAGAGGGTTGCCAGTTTTTTCTAACCTCTATACAGATCAAAGAAGAAAAGTCTTGCCAGCTTCTTGAGAGAAGAAAAATGCATCATTATTCCTATTTGTTTTTAAATGATGTGTCTCTTATCTTTGTGCTGAATTTTACTGCTCTGTGACCATAATAAATTGCTTGGACTTAAAAGTGGTATACTGCTCCTTTAAATGCACACTGCAAATAGGGCCTGAAATACAGAACCAGATTAAGACCTTCAGAGGCCCTAAACAATGAACAAATTATTATACCCTGCATATGTAATTCAAAATAAAAACAAGGGGAAAAAAGCAGCTCCTTTCTAGATTTTCTGGTTTGAAAATTCTGGAAAAGTTCGTCAAAGTTGACTCAATGAAGCATGCCTACTTTTCTACACAGCATGGAAAGTGGCTCAGCTCTGTCCTGACAAATTGTTCTCTGAGAGTTGGTTTTTACTATTTTCAGTTGAGAAAAAGAGTGCCCTTACAAAGTTCTGGTTTTCCCCATTGTTAAAAAATATCAAATGTCAAATTCCTGTAGAAAAATAAACAAAACTCTGCCTCCAATTGGGTCGTTTGGCACTGTCTAGCTAGGTTCACCTTTACATGTGAGCTGAAACAAATTTCTACCCTGTACCTATATTCAGCCTTATCGGATGGTACATCTGATTGAGTTGTTGTTCAGTTGTTCAGTCGTGTCCGACTTTTCGTGATTGGACCAGAGCATGCCAGGCACGCCTATCCTTTACTGCCTCTCGCAGTTTGGCCAAACTCATGTTAGTAGCTTCGAGAACACTGTCCAACCATCTCGTCCTCTGTCGTCCCCTTCTCCTTGTGCCCTCCATCTTTCCCAACATCAGGGTCTTTTCTAGGGAGTCTTCTCTTCTCATGAGGTGGCCAAAGTACTGGAGCCTCAACTTCAGGATCTGTCCTTCTAGTGAGCACTCAGTCATACATTGAGTATGTAGCCACAATGATATATGGAGGACAAAAATGGCGCCAGTCGCTGTGTCACACATACCGACTGAGATCTTTTGGAAGCTTGAATCACTGATGCTTCAACAACATTCTGAGACACTCAGATGATCTTCACTGTCCAAGTGCCCAGCGATATTTGTCCCCCTTTCTCCCCTAGGCTGTGGCAAATGGTTAACATTCCTCCGCAGTCTATCTTCAGAGGCACCGCGGCATGCTGTCTCTTCACAAGGGGACATTTGAGCTGACAATGTGGAGATCCCTTCCCCACATGCCTGAAAGGGCTTTCTGATTATGCGCAGAAGATGACAGCAGCATGGATGTCGTCCAAACACTGCTGGAGACAACGGTGTTGCTGCAGCCCTTCTTCTTCTTCTTCTTCTTCTTCTCTCTCTCTCTCTCTCTCACTATTATATATGAACTTTCTGCTCCTCTGAGCAAGATTCCTGGAGATAATGTGCTGCAGATAAGGTGGCCTAGTTTTACAGCCTGGAGGAAACGATGTGAAGCGGTGAGTGAAGGTTCCTTTCAGGAGGAGAAAAATAATAATTATTAGGTTCTCGTTTGCTTGCCACCTTCAGAGAGCTGTTTCGCCGTCTCCTTCTCTGGCCCTGTGAATTACATCCTGACAGAATTTGCTGTTCTCGTCCCTGCAGAGTTCTGCATCACCAGGATGTTGAGAGATTTATATTCTTCAGTCTCTCTTATTTGACTGTTTGTTTTTCTGTATCTATGCAACATGCAGGAGCCAGTGTTATATTTTCCGCTGGCCTTCTTGAACTCTTCCCCTTCATCTCTTAGTAGAAAAGAACAAGCAAACAACCCCAGCCTCCATTCCTGGCAGAGAATCAAAGATGGCTGCATTTGGGTGGCTGGACTGTCAGGGGTCCTTTACCTTTACCTTTTTTATTCCTTCTTCCCAATATTTCCTTACCTCTGGCCATTTTTGTGTGTGTTTAATGTGATCTTTCACATCACATGAAAGGCAGTGGAGACCTGTAGGTCCCCATCTTCCTCCCTTGTGAGCAAGTTTATTGCAGTACCAGGTCAACCACTCAATGACTTGCTTCTCTGTTCAAGTAAGGAAGGAGCTCAGTGCAACTTGCAGAAGCTTCCAGTTCACATGGATCATTTACCGAAACAAAACAGCAGCAATTACTCCAGAGCTTCATGACTGAGGGAGTTTTTGAACCCAGGTCTCTTAGGCACAGCAGTCCTGCGTCTGAACTTGCACACTCCAGTGCCTCTATACCTTACTCCTAAACCTAAAAGGATGAAGACTTTAAGTCTATGTAAACAAATAAATCACAGGGCTGTCTCCCATTCAAAGGTATGATAGATAATTAATTGTTTGAGTTGTAACCAACAAATTGATCAATTCATTGATAAAATCAGCGCTCAAGTTTCAATAAAAAAACAGTTGTTTTGAAGGGGAGGAAGCATTTTTTTGTCTCAGATGCACGGGTGGCAATGGACTCCATTTTAAGTGATGGACTTGTCCGATGTGTGTGAGGATGTTCTTTATTCTAAGATGGCGCCTGTCATCACCGTCTAGATTTTTTTTTGGTGTTTGCTCTTACTTGAAAGACAATTAACACATTTTTCAAAAAGTGTTGCTCTGTTAATGAAAGCATATTTTTAGCTGATCAGTGGGTGTTTTTTTAAACAAACAAACAATTAATTGATTTTTCTAATTAATGTAATTTGCTTTTTTTAAAAAAATGTACAGACCACTTTTCGACAACAACCCCAGGTAGAATATATTTGCATGCCTTGAGCCAGGAGACTTGAGAGGAGAGGGGTATCTGCAGCAGAAGGAATCGATACTGGTCTATATTCCTTAGTAATTTATATTAAACTTATATTTGAATATAGAACAGTGTATTTTTTTATTTTATTTTTTTGCATTTGACTGTGTCCACAGCAAACTATGGCAAGTTCTTAAAGAAATGGGAGTGCCTGATCCCCGCATCTGTCTCCTGAGAAATCTCTATGTGGGACAAGAAGCTACAGTTGGAACTGCATATGGAACTGCATATGGAACTGCATATGGAACTGATTGGTTCAAAATTGAGAAAGGAGTACGACAAGGCTGTATATTGTCTCCCTGCTTATTTAACTTATATGCAGAATTCATCATGTGAAAGGCTGGACTGGATGAATCACAAGCCGGAATTAAGATTGCCGGAAGAAACATCAGATATGCTGATGACACAACCTTGATGCAAGAAAGTGAGGAGGAATTAAAGAACCTGTTAATGAGTTGTGAAAGAGGAGAGTGCAAAATATGGTCTGAAGCTCAACATCAAAAAAACTAAGATCATGGCCACTGGTCCCATCACCTCCTGGAAAATAGAAGGGGAAGAAATGGAGACAGTGAGAGATTTCACTTTCTTGGGCTCCATGATCACTGCAGATGGTGACAGCAGTCACAAAATTAAAAGACGCCTGCTTCTTGGGAGGAAAGCAATGATGAACCTAGACAGCATCTTAAAAAGCAGATACATCACCTTGCCGACAAAGGTCCATATAGTTAAAGCTATGGTTTTCCCAGTAGTGATGTATGGAAGTGAGAGCCAGACCATAAAGAAGGTTGATCGCCGAAGAATTGAAGCTGTTGAATTATGGTGCTGGAGGAGACTCTTGAGAGTTCCATGGACTGCAAGAAGATCAAACCTATCCATTCTGAAGGAAATCAGGCCTGAGTGCTCACTGGAAGGACAGATCCTGAAGCTGAGGCTCCAACACTTTGGCCACCTCATGAGAAGAGAAGACTCCCTGGAAAAGACCCTGATGTTGGGAAAGATGGAGGGCACAAGGAGAAGGGGACGACAGAGGATGAGATGGTTGGACAGTGTTCTCGAAGCTACTAACATGAGTTTGGCCAAACTGCGGGAGGCGGTGGAAGACAGGAGTGCCTGGCATGCTCTGGTCCATGGGCTCACGAAGAGTCGGACACGACTGAACGACTGAACAACAACAACATATTTTTTTTACTGTAGCTTTCCTCAAGCTAGTGCCCTCCAACCTGTTTTTGGACTGCAAGTATCTGGCACTGATGGGAGTTGTAGTTCAAAGCAGCACCAGATTGCGGAAGCCTGGTTTAATCCACAGTTGATGAACCTCTTATCTACCAAATTTGCTTGAATCAAACAAGAAGTGAGAGGTTCCTCTCTATGGTGGCACCATAGCTGTGGACTTCTCTTCCTTTGAACTGGGATCCAATTCATACGTTGCAGGTTTTTGGAAGACCCTGTATATGTCTCTTCTCCACTTTCTTAAAAAGTTTGAAGTGTGTGTGGTGGTCTGACTCAATTATGTTCTTTCTGACTCCATTTTTTAAAAAAGTGGAGTGTTGTTGACTGGTAGTTCTATGTTTTAAAATTTTGTCCTATTTTTAGCTTTTGGTGTTTTTGGTTGTAAGCCACTTTGGATGGACGTTTGCCCAGAAAGGGTAGCCTAAAAACATTTTGAATAAACAAAACCAAGCTCCTCACACCATCCCTCAGTTAACCAGCATGGCCAATGGTGAGGAAGGATGGAAGATGTGGTTCAGCAACGTCTAATGGATCCCAAGGTAGCCACACACACCCCATCCTATGATTCCTTTCTGTGATGATAGACTCTTCCACATGAGAAAATGTCAAACAATAATTTTTCATTTTGGGGGCTTTGCTGAATAAAAGTCTGTATTGTTATTGCTATTAATATTATTAGTAGTAGCGGTAGTACCGGTATTTCCCCCACCTTTTCCCCAAGTTGGGATTCACAGCAGCTAACAGCATTTTAAAAGCCTCATTGTAAAACACAAGGTACCGGTAATAAAGACAGAGTAGTTGAAAACAATCATTAAAATACAATAAAGCACATTTAGAACTAGCATTAAAATACAAATTTCCCTGACAGCATCCTTGTATCTATGAGTACAAGATGCTGATTTATCTATCCAGTACTTTCTTTTTACTTTCCCTACTCAGATGAATTTTATGTTTCAATGTTCTTTCTTTTCTTCGTTTCATTTATGAATTACTTCCCATGAGGCATCCTGAAGTGGTTTACAATACGACATACAGGTGGAACTCGAAAAATTAGAATATTGTGGAAAGGTTCATTTCTTTCAGTAATTCAACTTAAAAGGTGAAACTAATATATGAGATAGACTCATGACATGCAAAGTGAGATATGTCAGGCCTTTATTTGTTATAATTGTGATGATTATGGAGTACAGCTGATGAGAACCCCAAATTAACAATTTCAACTTTGGGGTTTTCATTGCCATAATCATCACAATTATAACAAACAAAGGCTTGACATCACAATTGTAACAAACAAAGGCTTGACATATCTCGCTTTGCATGTCATGAGTCTATCTCATATATTAAACTCCAGTAGCTAATGAAAACAATTGCTTACATAAATGGACTTTTCCACAATATTCTAATTTTTCGAGTTTCACCTGTATATATAAAGTTGCATATATAAAAATAGAGAGGCAGATGCGGCTCATCAACCTGGGAAGGTAGCCCATCTAGGAGAAAGAAAATTCTGGTCCTAAATTTCCACTGCCGTGCATGATAACTTCAGGACAAGAAAAGGCTAGGGAGTTCAGCCAATTAGGCCAATTCTGGATCCACACGTCCTTCCATAGTGGGGATGTAGGCTTCTGGGTGGGAGTTGATCACGGTGTTGATTTGCCAACCATGCCTTCCTCTTTGCACGTTTCTCCCTTGCATCCTGAGTTTGAGCATCTTGAAAGCCCATGACACCTTTGGTAAAGGCTGTTCTCCATTTGGAGCCCTCACAGGCAGGCCAGTGTTTCCCAGTTGTCAGTGTTTATACTACATTTCTTTTCTTTTTTTTTATTTGCCTTGAGAGAGTCTTTAAACCTCTTTTGTTGACCACCAGCATTACGCTTTCCATTTTTAAGTTTGGAATGGAGTAGTTGCTTTGGAAGACGACAATCCGGCATCCACACAACATCATTGTTGTTGCTTAGTCGTGTTCAGCTCTTAGTCGTGTTCAACTCTCCATGACCCCATGAACCAGAGCATGGCTTGGAAACTCTCACTTTCTTCTCAAAGCTTCTCTTTTTTTTTATGTCCATTGAGTTTTATTGGCAAAATACTGGAGTGGGCTGCCAGTTCCTTCTCCAGGTGGATCACATTCAGTCTAAACTATCGGCTATGACCTGTCCATCTTGGGTGGCCCTGAACGGCATAGCTCATAGCTTCTTGGAGTTATTCAAGCCCCTTCGCCACGACAAGGCAGTGATCCATGAAAGGGAGGAGCATCATTAGCAGTTGCTGAAGAGGCAATACAGAAGGCATCTGTGAGGCTGTGGTCTAAACCACATCGGAAGGGCGGCGGTTCGAATGCCTGTGACGGGGTGAGCTCCCGTTGCTCGGTCCCAGCTCCTGCCAACCCAGCAGTTTGAAAGCATGTCAAAGTGCAAGTAGATAAATAGGTACTGCTCTGGTGGGAAGGTAAACGGCGTTTCCGTGCGCTGCTCTGGTTCGCCAGAAGTGGCTTCGTCATGCTGGCCACATGACCCGGAAGCTGTACACCGGCTCCCTCGGCCAGTAAAGCGAGATGAGTGCCGCAACCCCAGAGTTGTTCGCGACTGGACTTAACAGTCAGGGGTCCCTTTACCTTTACTGTCTGGTATGCCACAGGACGGACTTCACAATCGGAGGTGCCACCACACAAAAGACTTGATTCCAATATGGCAGACTCCAACCTAAAGATTACAGAAAATATTGCCAAGTTCCTCACTGTAACCCTCAAAACGAGGACACAATTGTGAAGGTGACAATGAGATCTGCGTCAACCTGGTTTCGATTGTGAATTTTGTTACACTCTTATTTTAGAAGGATGTCCATTGGATTGTTTCTTGAGAATCCTATACTGCATCTGTAGCTTATGGTCTGTAGACCAAATATATTAAACTTCAACTTGAGTTGCCAAAAAGATTTAAAATAAAATAAAGTAGAGCCCTAGAATTGAAAATTGGACCTTGGACTGAACGTCAGTTGATATTGCTTCCTGCTGTGATGTCTTTAATATTGGTTGGGGCAGGGAGATTTTTAAAGAAAGCTATGCCAAACCTAGGAGACAGTTTCATATGGTAGACAGAGCAATGCTCAGGTTGAGCTGTCTCTCTGTACAATGGAAATAACCCTCTTCTTTGGGGGGTTATTTTCTCCTTGCAGACGAAGACCACACACAGCAAGCAGTGCAGGAGAAAAACAGGCCGCACCTTTGCATTGCCAGAAACAAAATATTTACTGGCTCGGCAATAAACTTCATACTAGCAGGTAGCACTAGTAAAATGTGTGTTTGATGTATGCAGCGCTTGTTGGCAGAGGCATTAAAACCATCTACTGAAATCTGGAGGCCTAATAAAAAATGTAGCCCCCTCCTCCTTTCTAAAGGGCTGTGTGGAAAAGATGGTCTGGATAATGCCAGAGTTAACCTCTTCGTTGCTGCAAAAGTGAACGTGCTTTGGAAAGGAGGGGCACACCTAACTTCTGAGAAATGAAGAAACTAGGTGGGATTTGGGAGCAACTCTGGTTGAAGCTGAGGACAAAAGCAACAGCTTGCCATCTTCCTATGGTGTCTGTGTCATTTATTTAGGTCTTGGGCTATTTTTTCGTGTTTGCCCTTCCTGCTTTCAGAGGATTAGACAAAATCATGGAGGATCCGGCTAGCAATGGCTATGAATCGTGAAGGATATGCTCTACCTCCAATGTCAGAGGTAATGCGTCTCTGAATACTAGTTTCTGGAAACCACATGAGGGGATAGTGCTCTTGCACTAAGGTCCTCCTCTAGGGCTTCCCACAAGCATCTGGTGGGCCACTGTGAGAACAGGATGCTGGACCAGATGTCCCACTAGCCTGGACGAGCGCACTCTTCTTATGTTCTGATGACTAATAGTTACACACAAGGCAGTAATTTCCAGTCAGGGACTGGACTGAGGGGGATGAGACTGAGGAGGAATGGTGGAGATCGCTCCCCCATCCCCTGAAGCTTCCAGAGAAAAGGAAGGCAGTATTTAATTACAGCAGTGGTTTGAGGAAGGTCACAGCTTAGAGACAGGTGGACAGAAGAGTTGGGAGGTGTTGGGAGAAGAGAAGGGGGGAGACAGAGACAGAGCAGCCAGCTGACACGTTATCACCGGAGAGTATTTCTGACCCCCCTTCTCCCAGAACCCGGCGTTCATTGAGAGTGCAAGGGCAAAGGACTCAGAGACAATTAGCCCCTGGTGGCCACCATAAGCGGAAGGGCTATTGGTGAGAAGGGAGGCGGGAGGAGCTCCGTTGGAGCAACACCATTAATGGGAGGCAGACTGCATTCCTTTTTCTCTCTGTGTAATGATTGAATAAACTCATTAGTAAGAATTCTTCTTTGTTTTCTCTTCTTCTTGCTGCCACCAGGGGAGGAATTGAATTTCCCGAAGACTGACATTCCCTACAGTATCGTGTGTGTGTGTGTGTGTGTGTGTGTGTGTGTGTAAAACTGTATTTCACTGGAAAGCCAATGGCAGGTGAAAAGCACCAGAAACCATTACACTTCCCACTTCTCCTGCATACAGTGCTGTTGTTCCCAGATCCTGTTTGCGGGCTTCCCATAGGGCACTGTGATAGCAGGATGTTGGTCTGGATGAGCCATTGGCCTGATCCAGCAGGCTCCTTTGATCTTCCTTTTGCCCAAAAGCTAAAAAAGGAATATGGTGTTGCCCATCCATCCCAACCAGCATAGCCCGATGGTCAAGGATCATGGGAGTTGTAGTCCATCAGCATTGGCTGCTTTGGCCAAAAGGAGACCTGACAGAAGGTCCTCAATGGAATTATGATTGGCTGAAATTTATAGAAAGGGAAGTTTTAGCTCACACCTTGTTCTTTCTGTGGTAATTAACCTGTGTGTCAGGCCACATGGGCCTCCAGACTGCATTTGTGTGTGCACATTGAAGCTGCTCACATAACTGAACACTTTTTCTGTAAAAAGGTAAAAATCCCAACACAGAGATAACTGACAAGTCAGAGAGAAAGCGATGCTAGGCTGGATCTAGACACATCAAAGAAGCGTTTCAGGAGCTTCCGGTTTGGTGCCGGATAATGGCGGAGTGGAGCTGAATCAGCTCCAGCCCCCGGGGGGTTTTAGGGGTCTCCTTGTCTGCGCCAAGGGCCCCTTAAAGCCACGGGAAGAGCGTCCCGTGGACCGCGGCCTCGTGGGTCCCAGACGTGCCGTCTCTGCTCTTGATTGACCCTCGTAAGGGGGGGAAATCAAGCGAGCGGAGCTCCGACACGGGACTGGAGAGGCGGATGCACCCCCCCAGGAGATCAAAGCAGCGATTCTGCCAGACCTGAGCACCAAGCTTTTCCTGCTAACTTCAAAGAAAAAAGAAGAACCCCGGCTGCTGTAAGTACGGGACTAATTGGATTTACATTTGAATAATTGGCAACCGGGAGGGATGTTAAAAGGAAGCCCGTCCCTCTCCTTTGTTGTGCAGAGGAGGTAATTAAGTTTCAAGCGGCTGCAGCTGCATCACTAGATACAATGTTGCTACGAAGCACTTTGACAGAGAAGATGGATTAAATCCCAATTTGAGGGATTGAAGATTGTGGAAATATCTCTTCTGTGGCTTTTGGAATTATTTTTGGCACCCTGTCTCAGGGAAAATGGCGCTGGAAAACTAATACGCAAGATGGAAAATTACTGACATTTGACACCCTTTGTCTTCTCCAACCATGCTTGCTTTCGCTTTTAAACTGATTCTAGATCCGGGTATTACCCAGGAACAAAGAACAATCCTTCTGCAATTGGAGTTTGTGAATCGGAAAATGGACTGGTTAGGGCGTAATTTCAAAGAAATTTGTTGTGGAGCAGGAGAGACCAGCCAGATCTGGGAGAATTTTGATAATTTGGAAGCAGACTTCTCCAGGGAACTGGGGGAGGTGCTGGAGAAATGGGACGAATTGATTCAGCAACCCCAGGTAAATGGACGGCCCTGGTGTAGTGAGAGACACAGGGCTGATGTTTTGACTGGAGCTACAAGATTCAGTCTCTGGGGTGGGAGTCCAGAGATGAAGGTGAGAAGATTTTTGAAGACACAAGTGGAAGGAAATCAAAATTGCGAAATGGAGTTGCTGGGAGAGGAGAGTTGGTGCCCAAGGAGGAGATTTATAAACTATAAGATGATACTGAACAAGGACAACAGAGGGGAATGTAAAGATGAATGGTGGGGGGGCATGGGAGAGAGCAGAAAAATGGTGAGAAGGGGAATAGGGTGAAAATGATAAAAATTGAATTAGGATGGATTTATGGTACCCTGAAGATAGTGTGTTAAGATTTTAGGATTTTGATGTTAAGTTTTAAGATTTTGATGTTACGATTTTGGGAATTTTGAATTAGTGAAGAGATATGTAACTGACTAATAGCAGCAGCTTAAGTGAAAAGAATTATAAGATTGATTTAAGAATTATTTCATGATACTATAAGATGTTAAGTTTTTATGATAGTATAAAAGGTTGGATAATGAATTGTAATGTTAAAAATGGATGTTACCAAAGTATATTAGTATTGAAGGCAGAGGAGGGAAAGCGGGGGAGGTCCCTTTAGAAGATCAGAAACTAGATTTTGTTAAGTAGTAAGAGATAGATTGGTGTTCCAGTTTAGGTATGTATTGGTTTTGGTTTTGTTTTAATTGTTCTCTTTGTCGATTGTGTTTATGTAATGCGTTTTTTATTGTGTTAATGTTGGTGTTTATGTTATGTTATGTCTTTCTCTTGTTTTATTGGAAAATAATAAAAATCTTATAAAAAAAAAAACAAAGAAGCGTTTCAGTTAAACGCGTTACAAACTTTGTATGAGAAATCGGGTTAGCCAAAACGGATCTCCACAATGCCAGCTGGTGCCACAGTGTTGGAATGCATAAACAACACATATAAAGCGATTTTTCTTTGCCAATGTAGCTGAGTCCCTAGTTTCCGATGTACAAAGAATATAAAGGACTCCATCTGGCAAGTCTCACCTGCATGGTGAAATGGTATATCCCAGATATAGATTTACCACTTTAGCACAGAACAACAACAACAACAACAACAGGACCCGGCCCATCTGACTGAGTTCCCCAGACATTCTAGGTGACTTCCAACTTCTATAAAAACATAATAAAACATTAAACATTAAAGACTTCCCTATACAGGGCTGCCTTTCAGACGTCTTCTTAAGGTTGTATACTTACTTATCTCCTTGACATCTGATGGGAGGGCATTTCAGAGGGATGGGGTGCCAGTACTGAGAAGGCCCTTTGCCTGGTTCCATGTAGCCTCACTTCTCACAGTGAGGGAACTGCCAGAAGGTCCTCGGAGGTGGACCTCAGTGTCTGGACTGAACGATGGGGGTGGAGACGCTCCTTCAGGTATACTGGGCCGAGGCCGTGTAGACTAGTTCTGCATCTCTCAGCAATCATTGCTGTCTGCCCCATCGGTTAGAGGCAATACTGTTTCCAAGATTACCACAGCATCCAGGCCTTAGTCCATTTGGGGCCTTAAAGGGTTAAGGCCCATGCCATTTAAACCATTACAACTGCCATCTTTGCTGACTTGGCTTTGGTGCATACCTACAGATCCTACCAAATGTGTTGCAGGCAGCACAGGGACCCCATAATTCTCATGCATGACAAAGAAACAAAATACTGAAATATTGCTCTGCCCTACCTTATTTTAACATTCCCCTCACACGCTATTAAACATGAAACTTTATGAAAAGGTGTACAGCTGTTTTCTCACTGCGAGTGTTGAACCTGGGGGTTGAATGTTCCATCAACTAATAATAAAGCCCGCTGCCTGCTCCCTCCCAGCTCTCAGGTGAACTCGTTTTAAGATTAAGAAAATTCCTGGGCTGCATATGGCAATGTATAAATTAGGAAAACATTGTTCTAAAATGCTGTTGAATCTTCATGAGCACTCTCCCCCCCGCCAAAACAATAACAAACAAACAAACAAACACTTTTGCAAACTGTTGTGGAAATATGAATATCCAAACTTAAGATTGGAAATACAGTGGTAATTCGGTTCTCAAACGCAATCCGTTCTGGAAGACCGTTCAGCTTACGAAATCTTCGAAAACGGAGGCACGGCTTCCCATTGGTTGCAAGAGCTTCTTGTACTCAGCAGAAGCCATGTCACACGTTCAAGTTCTGAAAAACGTTCAAAAAAGGAAACATTTACTTCCGGGTTTTCAATGTTCGAGAACCGAAACGTTTGACAACGGAGGTGTCTGGGAACTGAGGTTCTGCTGTATAAGAAACTGAGATACACCAGAATTGACAGATTCGCCCACTCCCTAGGCAAGAGAGATTCTCTCTTGTACAGGCTGCTGATTCACTTCAATGGCACATCAAGGGGAGGTTGGGATGGGTATCTCAAGAGTAAGGCTTAGGCCAGAGCTAAGTTGAATACCAAGGGCAACGTCTTGGGAGGTGATGTTGCTCTGGAGAACATGCATCCTCTCTGCAGCCATGTTTTCCATTTTATAAAAACTCACACTCACAAAGTTTAACTTAGATTTGCGGGGCCAGAATCAAACCAGATTAAGGATCACTCCATAACTGACGTATACAATGTCTCCCCCCCCAAAGAATTTATTGGATTTTAATAACAAAAATACACAAAACACAAATACATACACTACAAAAACCACATAAAATACACACAAAGAAAACACTTAATTACTCATCCTTATCCTCTTTCCAATCCTAAACTTGGGACTTCCTCACATCCTCTGTTCTGCATTCATTTCTAATCTTCTTTAGTAACTTTGTAACATTGTAAAATCTACTTTCTTATGTCTAATCTTAATCTTACAATTATAATCCACATATCTTAAATCCTAAATCTTATTCATATCAAATAAAACGTCAAATTCCACATCTCCACTTCTTTCATCCTCTCTTCACTTAACTTTGTTATGCTGTAGCCTATATTTCTTCTGATTCCAATTTCAAATATATAAAAAATCAACACATGTTAACAAATACCTACCCGTAAGTATTTCTTCCATCTCATAGTCCATTTTCCCCCTCTGGTGTCGGAGTACCGTGGTCAGCCTTTATAAAATCCCCATACAATGTCATGCCCTTAAATGTTGTATGGTTTGCTTCAAATGGCAAGTACCGGGGATTTGAGAAACTCTTTAGTAAAAGGCAGGAGCTTGATAACTGAGTTTGCTTTGGGTGACAAATTTAATAATTTTTGCTAAAAGCATGCAAGGAGAAACAATTGTAGTCAAGGTAACCCAGCTGCCACCAGTTTGGAAGTGTAACTCACATCAGCCCTAGCTAGGAGGGAGGGGTGCTGGCTTGGGCTGATGGGAGTTGTATTCCAAACATCTGGAGGACTCCCAGTTGGCGAACGCTGTTTTAATCCTCCCTGTGTGGGGTTCCTTCAGTCATTTTGCTCACGATTAAGGTGTCTGACGGACACTTTTGAAGTAATTGATTAAATGGGCCACGTATAAAATGTGAATAATTCTGGAAGCGTCTCTTTAAACCTTATGGTATATAAAACCGTGCCAGATGCGTCTGAGTGGCATTTCTTAACTAGAAGGATAACTTTCATTTGTGCTACAACTTAGATTTAAAGAGCCTCCGGGCATTCTACGTTGAGCTTCAAAGCAGGACAGAAAGAAATGCTGTTAGTGGAGAGCAATGAAAATCAGATATGTCGTTAGCATATTTAACAACAGGGCTGAAATCGGCGTCTTCATTGATGCACCGAAAGAAAAAGAACAGGGGTAGGGGGAGCAAAGAAAGAATTAAAGCAAGGTGGTTTTTCAAGTCGGCTTTTTGTTTTTTTGGATGAAAGTGATATCAGAGAAGTCAACAGTCCCATCGTTTTGCTTCTGCTTAAAGAATGGCTTTTTAAAAACAACCTTAGTTCCACGTTATGTAGGGCAAAAATCCCACTGGCAGGGCAGTGTGAAGCCTGTTTTGATTTCTGCATTGGTCTAGGAAAAGATATCAGGGTCGATGCGCACATTATATATTTCAAGGTTTGTAGCTGACTTTAATTAATAATAATAATTAGTATTATTTATTGGATGGAACCCCTTATATGGGATTTGTATATAAATTTTCCCTTGACTCTTTTTGCGGGCCCATGTAGGACCAGCATGGATAGTTGGCCCTGGTGAAAATTTGACGTTTTCTCCCCTTATGGCTCCCCTTATGGTAAAACTCGAAAAATTAGAATATCATGGAAAGGTTCATTTCTTTCAGTAATTCAACTTAAAAGGTGAAACTAATATATGAGATAGACTCATGACATGCAAAGCGAGATATGTCAAGCCTTTATTTGTTATAATTGTGATGATTATGGCGTACAGCTGATGAGAACCCCAAATTAACCATCTCAACTTTGGGGTTTTCATCAGCTGCATGCCATAATCATCACATTTATAACAAACAAAGGCTTGACATATCTCGCTTTGCATATCATGAGTCTATCTCATATATTAAACTCCAGTAGCTAATGAAAACAATTGCTTACATAAATGGACTTTTCCACGATATTCTAATTTTTTCGAGTTTCACCTGTATAGGCTACCACTAAAACGAGGCTGCATTTTAAACTGTACTCTAACTTATATTTCAATCAACTGGTTTTTTGTTTTGTTTTGTTTTGTTTTTAATGTTTTTACTGTATTTATATTCAGTGTTAGCCTCCCTGAGCCCAGTCTTGGCCGGGGAGGGCGGGGTATAAATAAATTTTTATTATTATACTTATTATTAATGTGTGAATGAGATATTCGCATAAGGATCCTGTAAATGATAATAATTCATTTATTTAGACAATGATTTCTAATCAACTTTCATTTGCCATAAATCCTGTTTGAACCTGCCACACATAACTCAGTCACGTATGGTCTTTCTTAGTGGATGTTCACATTTCTAATCAACGTATATAAGAACGATCCACAGTTAATGGGACAAAAAGCAATACAATTTGTCAAAAAACTGAACACTACTTTAAAATGTCTGCTGGAACAGGAAAGTCTCAGTCTTGCAAATTTCAGCAAGGCGGGAACCTTTCCAAATCTTAGTTAGGAGTGCGTTATGTACACTGGTAGTTATGAGCCATACATCTGTGCCATGAAGGACCACCAACAGAGACTCCCTCAAAGTTCTCAGTGATCAGGCAGGGATATAAGAGATCAGGTGGTTTTTAATATATCCTGGACTCATATTTTTTTTTAGGCCTTGTAATTTAATAGAAGAAGCTCAAACCTGGCCCCAGTAACATATGGGCAGTCAGTGTCAGAGTGTTCTTCCCGGAGTTTAGACAGAATCATTTCTTTTTCTGTAACTCAGTTCCATTGGATTCATGCCCTACCCTCCAGAGCAATAGAAAACAAGCTTGCTCCATCTTCCATGGGATAGCCCTTGAGATATTTGAAGATGGCTATCTTATCTCCTCTCGTTCTTCTCTTTCCCAGGCTAATCACACTCAACTGTTCCTCATAAGACTTGGTTTTGAGACCCTTGATCATCTTGGTTGCCCTCCTCTGCACATGTTCTAGCTTGTCAATATCCTTCTTAAATTGTGGTGCCCAGAACTGGACAGTCTTCTAGGTATGGTCTGACACGGTGCTGCTGCTGGCAACCCTGAAATGATTAGCTGCGAGGGTGGTTGTTTTTAAGCGACTAGCATGAGTTTGGCCAAACTGCGGGAGGCAGTGAAAGATTGGCGTGCCCTGGTCCATGGGGTCACGAAGAGTCGGACACGACTGAACAACTGAACAACAATGTATGCAATTAAGCACGGGTGGCGCTGTGGGTTAAACCACAGAGCCTAGAGCTTGCCGATCAGAAGGTCGGCGGTTCAAATCCCCATGACAGAGTTCCCGTTGCTCAGTCCCTGCTGTGCCAACCTAGCAGTTCAAAAGCATGTCAAAGTGCAAGTAGATAAATAGGTATCACTCCAGCAGGAAGGTAAATGGTGTTTCCATGCCCTGCTCTGGTTCGCCAGAAGCAGCTTAGTCATGCTGTCAACATGACCCGGAAGCTTTATGCTGGCTCTCTCTGCCCATAAAGCGAGATGAGCACCACAACCCCAGAGTCATCCATGACTGGACCTAATGGTCAGGGGTCTCTTTACCTTTACCTTTAATGTCTGCAATTGTGTTTTTTTTTAAAAAATGTTAACCTAATTTTAAAATGTGTTGTATTTTATTTTCAAATGTCTTGTTCTGCTTCTTTAGCCTTGGCACCTTAAGTGCCTATGAGGGAAAGAAAGGCGGGGTAGAAATTTAATGAATGGGTGAATGAGCAGAGTCTTTAAGACAAAAGGTTTCCAAAGGCCCTTTTGCATGAGTCTGTAAAGAACAGAGTACAGTTTCCCAGAGGCATCATCCTGCTCCTCTCAGCACCTCACACCTTGCAGAGGTAAAGTATATGGGGAGCCAGGGTTGAGGCCTCAAAGAGTTCTTATGCCAGGTTCCCAAAACCTCACAGGAGAGACCTAGTCTTGCTTCAGTCTTTCAGATCCTTTGCCTCAATCTCAGCTCTCCAAAGAATTAAGATTTATCATTCGTTAGCATGGAGGGCCAAGGACAGAGTTTTATTGCTGTTGGGTGTGTTGCAGTACATCTGCCAGAAGAAAACCTCGGCGGAGTTTCCGACTCGCTCTTCAAACCACATATTGCCTCATTTATATTCTGCAAACTTTCCTCGCCCTCCACCTTAAAGGGAAGCAAAGCAAGCCATTTCTTTATTCCTAGGAAGCAGGCATCCCATTGAGTCGGCGCTGGGACGATTTGGAACTGAACTTCTATTCAGAGGTTGAACCAATTCTCACCAGCTTCTCGGTGACCCGAGGCTTAAGCCTTTCAGCTGCCCCCTCCTGATGCCTCTTTGTCTCGCAAAGTTTGCAGTGGCCAAGTTGAGGAAGGGTCCGGTCCCCCCCCTTGGGTTTCACAGAGCCTGCTTATTAGTCGCTTTCTGTTTCCGAGACTATGGAGACAATGATTTGGGGGGTCTCTCTCTGCTTTTCTCTTGTTTTTGTGTGGCCTCAGTGAATGAAGGTATAAATGGGGATTCTGAGACTGAGAAACTGAGATACTTAATAATAATAAAAAATAATAATACTAAGACTAAACCTCCAGCTTCTGTAGTTAATTAGATTCGGATGGCTTCAGTGGAGCAGCTGTATTTTTTAATTATTATTTGGCTTTCGCTTTTAAAAGAAAAGCGGGTTTACAAAAAGGGCCTTTCAAGGTATATTGGGTGATGGTTAGGGGGGAGGGAGAAGAGGAGGAGGAATTGCATAAAGGAAAGTCACTGTGAAAAGATGTTTGGGAATTCTATCTTTTCTCTCTCCTCTTCCATCCTTTTTTCCCCTTTCAGAAAGAAAATGCATAGGGTGGGCCAGAAAAAATGCACGTTGTCGGGGAGGAGAGAGAGAGAGAGAGAGAGAGAGGGAGAATGGTGCTGTGTTTGAGAAGCGGTAAACAGTATAAATCACAGTGCAAGGCTTCTCTGTTTGGGAGTTGGTTTATCTGGGAACTGAAAATACCAAGTCTGTGCTCAATTTTATTTATGTATTTACTTAAAATAATGCAGGCGTACCACAATTTCTTTAAAAAAACAAAAAACCTCAAAATGATTTACAAGAATTATATATTTATACTTTTAAAAACCTTATTTTTTAAAAAATGAGGAATCGCGAGTGAACCATTACAGAATACAGCATGATTTTCTGAATTATCTGCACAAGCCTGGTAGTTTTCTGCAAATGTTGAAAGGTCAACGTAGAAAATGCCTGCTGAATCTGTATTGGAAGAGTATTTCACAGGGCTGGGCCGATGACACAATAAAAACCCAGCTTCATGGCAATGACAAATGGGCTTCACTAACTTGGAGAATGACCAGTGATCTCAGCAGTCGAGTTTGGATATAAGGCTTCAGGCTGTGCCTAGGGTAAGGTAAAGGGACCCCTGACCATTAGGTCCAGTCGCGGAAGACTCTGGGGTTGCGGCGCTCATTTCGCTTTACTGGTCAAGGGAGCTGGCGTAAAGCTTCTGGGTCATGTAGCCAGCATGACTAAGCCGCTTCTGGAGAACCAGAGCAGCACACGGAAACACCGTTTACATTCCTGCTGGAGCAATACCTACAGTGGTGCCCCGCTAGACGAATGCCTCGCTAGACGAAAAACTCGCTAGATGAAGGCATTCGTCTAGTGGGAGGCTGCCCCGCAAGACGAAAAAGTCTATGGGGCTGCCTCACAAGACGAACAATTTTTGTCTTTTTTTTTCGTCTAGCGAAAACCGCGGTTACATTGCCGCTTCGCTAGACGAAAAACCCGCTAGACGAAAATATTCGCAGAACGAATTATTTTCGTCAAGCTGGGCACCACTGTATTTATCTACTTGCACTTTGACATGCTTTTGAACTGCTAGGTTGGCAGGAGCAGGGACCGAGCAACGGAAGCTCACCCCATCGTGGGGAGGGTACCCTGGACCTAAGTTGCTCAAGGTTTTGTCAATTAATACAAGACTGGGATAGCTCAGTTAGAAGAGCGCGAGACACTTAATCTCAGGGTTAATCATAGAATCCTAGAGTTGGAAGAGACCACAAGGGCCATCCAGTCCAACCCCCTGCCAAGCAGGAAACACCATCAAAGCATTCCTGACAGATGGCTGTCAAGCCTCCGCTTAAAGACCTCCAAAGAAGGAGACTTCGTGGGTTTGAGCCGAAAGTTGGGCAAAAGATTCCTGCATTGAAGGGGGTTGGACGACCCCTATGGCCCCTTCCAACTCTACAATTCTATGACTCGATGACCTTGGACCTGGCTTATGAATGGTGTAGACCAGGCAAATCTGTAGACTATCAATCTATTAAGGGAGTAAAATAAATAAATAAATAAATAAATAAATAGCGAAATTGGAGTAGCTCTTTTTTAAAGTGCGGTAAAGCAGTTTGGCTAAACTGCGGGAGGCAGTGGAGGATAGGGGTGCCTGGCATGCTCTGGTCCATGGGGTCACGAAGAGTCGGACACGACTGAACGACTGAACAACAACAACAAAAGCATCATTTTGTAAAAAAGAGCTACCCAAATTTATTTATTTATATATTTTACTCCCTTAATAGATTGATAGGCTGCTTTTCAGATAGCATAAGGTCATGTGCAGAATAAAATAAATACAAAATCAAAGAAAATACGGGAGGAAACACTAATAGATTTGGTGCTGGTGGTTAGGAAACAGTGGTTAAGATTCCCGGGATCTTCCTCTGTTAGCTTCGAAAGCCAATATGGTATGCTGCAGGAACAGGCAAACTCGGCCCTCCAGATGTGTTGGGACTACAACTCCCATGACCCCTAGCTAACAGGACCCACTCGCTGGATCATCACCTTGTCGTGGTGAGTGGGCTTGCATGTTCCTATGACCCATCGGGAATCTCGTACTCGCAGCAGGGTCACCCAAGGCGGTAAGGTCAAAGGGAAGGAGCTTGACAGAGTATGATCCAAGAAGTCCTAAACGGCAGAACAGGCGCGTGATAACAAGCGGTATGTTACAGTACAACTGCTGTGAAGGCGGATGAAAGCTGCAGCAGAGAGGAATCTACCGGTTTGTCATGATTACTTCATGCCATCGGAACAGAGCTAGAATCATAGAGTTGGAAGAGACCACAAGGGCCATCCAGTCCAACCCCCTGCCAAGCAGGAAACAGATAGCTGTCAAGCCTCTGCTTAAAGACCTCCAAAGAAGGAGACTCCACCACACTCCTTGGCAGCAAATTCCACTGTTGAACAGCTCTTACTGTCAGGAAGTTCTTCCTAATGTTTAGGTGGAATCTTCTTTCTTGTAGTTTGAATCCATTGCTCCGTGTCCGCTTCTCTTCAGCAGCAGAAAACAACCTTTCTCCCTCCTCTATATGACATCCTTTTATATATTTGAACATGGCTATCATATCACCCCTTAACCTTCTCTTCTCCAGGCTAAACATACCCAGCTCCCTAAGCCGTTCCTCATAAGGCATCGTTTCCAGGCCTTTGACCATTTTGGTTGCCCTCTTCTGGACACGTTCCAGCTTGTAAGTATCCTTCTTGAACTGGGGTGCCCAGAACTGGACACAGTATTACAGGTGAGGTCTGACCAGAGTGGAATACAGTGGTACTATTACTTCCCTTGATCTAGACGCTATACTCCTATTGATGCAGCCCAGAATTGCATTGGCTTTTTTAGCTGCTGCATCACACTGTTGACTCATGTCAAGTTTATGGTCTACCAAGACTCCTAGATCCTTTTCACATGTCACTGCAAAGACTGTGCATTGGTCACCACAAAACAAATTCAATCACAGGCATCTTCCAAAAACCCAACCCAAACCCCAAAAGTCCCATGGCGACCGGCAAATGGTAACAGGGGCAGGATTGTGAAATCTGGAAGCCCCTAGTCATGAACCGGCACATGGGCGGTGGATACAGATTCAGTCGTTCTGACTCAAGGAACGAGGCAGTTGAGCTCTTCGGCTGCTGTATCCATGACTGAGCAGCCCTTTTTAGGATCCACTCTGCTCACCCCGAAAAGGGGGAGGGGCTAGATAAGGTGCCCTAAACATAGTCTGCCTCCCTTATCCCCTGACTGGATTACCGCGCCCAGTGGGGTCACCACCTAGGGGTCATAAAAGACAATTGAACTTTGGAACATGGAATATACGGACTTTGTCAAACAACACAGACAGTGAGCGTCCTGAATGCAGAACTGCCATCATTGCAGGAGAGCTGTGACATTTTAGCATCGATATTGCAGCGCTTCAAGAGACTCGAAGAGCAGGCGAGGGACAACTGAAGGAAGAAAAAGGAGGCTACACTTTCTTCTGGGAAGGTCCATCTGAACAAGAACATCAACAAAAGAGGTTTAAAGACTGTCTCAAGGCAAATCTAAAAAAAAATGTAGTATAAACACTGACAATTGGGAAACACTGGCCTGCAAGCACTCCAGTTGGAGGACAGCCTTTAGCAAAGGTGTCATCGGCTTTGAAGACACTTGAACTCAGGACACAAGGGAGAAATGCGCTAAGAGGAAGGCATGCTTGGCAAATCCACACCATGATCAACTCCCGCCCAGAAACCAATGTCCCCACTGTGGAAGGACGTGTGGATCCAGAAGTGGCCTCCACAGTCCCTTACGGACTCATTGTTAAAACCGTGCTGATGGAAGACAATCTTACTCAGCTTCGAGTGGTCGCCAAAGAAGCTAACAGGACCAGTGGTCAGGGATGATGGGAATTGTAGTCCCAAAACATCTGGAGGGCCGAGTTTGTCTATGCGTGGTATAGTGGTTAAAGTTCCAGACTAGGACCTGGGAGAGCAGGGTTCAAATCCCCACTCAGCCATGAAGCTCACTGGGTGAGCTTGGGCCACTCACTGCCTCTCAGCCTAGCCTACCCCACCAGAGCAAAATTTGAGGGGAAATTTGGGGTCCATGTTAATTACAGCTTCAACCCTAATGCTAATGTCCCTGGTTCTGGTACCCTCTGTTTTCATAAGGCTTTCTGGGAGGCAATGAGAAGCCTTGTTCAGGTCGCCCTCCTGTATTTGTTTATCATTCTCTGTCTGGAAGAAAAGCAAGCAAGCCAGGAAGAGAGTGAAAACACACGTACACACACCTCTCTCGGTCCTGCCCTTTTCAGGATCAATCCAGAGGCGGCCAAAGAAGCTCAGGAGATGAGGAGAAGCGCGAGGTGTTTGTTTGCTATGCAATTTAAACCCCGGCATTGGACATGGTCCTTTGCTAGGGTTGGCAAACAAAAGGAGATTGCACAAATCATTAAGGGCTCAGTGGGTTGAGCAGTCGCAGGCTCACCTGCGGGGAAAGCTGCTGGAGAAAGAAATCGCAGCTCAGGCAGTTTTCCAAAGCAGCAGCGGGGGTGGGGTGGGCGATATTTCTGCCGGGGGGGGATGCACAGCTTGCATGTGGGGAGAGAAAGGTGGGGGAAAGTTCCACGGCCGAATGAGTGCATTAGGATACTGCCCCCGTTTGATTATTTTATTCACCGTATTTTTTGCTCCATAAGACGCACTTTTTTTCCTCCTGAAAAGTAAGGGGAAATATCTGTGCGTCTTATGGAGCGAGTGCTGGTCCCTGGAGCTGAATTGCCCAGGGGCCAAAAGAGGATCGTGCTTTTTATTTTACAAAGAGAAAAAGGGGTTGTTGAAAGGACCCCGCTCAGCAGCTGATCAGCAAGAGATCAGGAGAGAGATAAGAGTCCAGGCTCCCTTTCAGCCCCGCCCTCCATTGTTGAATGTGCTGCAGAGGGAGGTTGTTTGTTTCCCCAGCTACATGTGACTGGCTGATTATATTATCTGTCTGGAAACTGTAGAAAAAGCTCCCTTTCATTTAGAAGCTGCAGAAATGTGAGTTGAACCCCATAAAAATGGGGCTTTTCCTCTTTGCTTTTCCCCCTTTGCAAAAAAAGCTGCCAAACTTATAGCTGATCCTCAAAAAACAGGGCTTTTCCCTTTGCAAAAAAAGCTGCAACACTTTTAGCTGATCCTCAAAAAAACCAGGGCTTTTCCCTTTGCAAAAAAAACCCTGCAAAACTTTTAGCTGATCCTCAAAAAAACAGGGCTTTTAGAGGAGGAAAACCAGAAAAACATTTTTTTCTTGTTTCCTCCTCTAAAAACGAAGTGCGCCCTATGGTCCATTGCGCCCTATGGAGCGAAAAATACGGTATTAAATTTCTATACCACCCTCAATCTGAAGAACACAAGGTGGTTTTTTCTTGGTTTTTGTTTTATTAATTTTATTCCATATTACATACACAATTCAAATATACCAAAGCCAGATCCCCACATCAACCCCATCCCCACATATATTTATCATTTAAGTCCTCAATCAAACGTAATCTTCTTTTGTCCCTCCCCCCCTGCTTCCCTCCGCCCCCCCACGATATCCTCTATGTTCTGAGATCACATTTATCTTTGCATTCTGCAGACTTCTCAATTCATCTATGCATTCTTACTGTCCTTCCTCACTAACTTACATTCCCTCAGATACTTTACATTTTAATCTAGGCATATTAGCATATCTTTTCTTGAGCAATATTTTTCCATATCTTCATCAAAACATTTCCACTCCTTTTTAAATTTTTGATTCGATTGATTTCTTATAATGGCTGTTAGTTTTGCCAAAGCTAAGTTTTCATTTAATTTACAAATCCATTCCTCCCTTGAAGGCAGGGTTTGTGATTTCCATTTAGCAGCAATCACTACTCTGGCTGCAGTGCTTGCATATAAGAAGATTATTCCCACCCACCCCGTGGTATCTCTTCCCCTGTCAATCCAAGGAGATATATCTCTGGGTTTTTTACTTATTGATATTTTCAGCATCTTCTTTAATTCTTCATATATTACTGTCCAGAATTTCTTAATTCCCTCACATCTCCACCACATATGTATTGTTGTTCCTATTTCTTTACCACATCTCCAACAAATGTTGGATTTCAATTTATATATCTTCGCCAACCTAGCTGGTGTTAGATACCACCTGTGGAACATCTTAACAAAATTTTCTTTGATTGTGTATGAGGCCGTAAATCTTCTTGCCAGAGTTTCTCCCATTGCTCTACATAAATACAGTGGTGCCCCGCTGGACGAAAATAATTTGTTCTAAAAGTTTTTTCGTAGAGCGAATTTTTCGTCTAGCGAAGCGGCAATTGAGCGAGGAGGTTTTCACGCTTAAAAAAAAAAATTCGTCTTGCGAAGCAGCCCCATTGACTTTTTCGTCTTGCGGGGCAGCTTCCGCTAGACGAATGCCGTTCATCTAGCGAGTTTTTCGTCTAGCGAGGCATTCGTCTAGCAGGGCACCACTGTAGTATGTCCGACATCTTGGGTCCATTTAATCATCTTTCCTTTCACTTCTTCATCCATCAATTTCCAGTCCAGTGAGAGATTATATGTTTTAGATAACAATTTCTTATTATTCTGAATTATTGTAATATTGAATTTTGAGTCCTCTTTTGCAAAGCCTTTCTTTTCATCAGAATTAAATATGCTTATTAATTGTATATAATGCCATCTCTCAAGAACACACAGTGGTTAATAATAAATAAATAAATAATTTATTATTTATACCCCACCCATCTGGCTGGGTTTTCGCCTAGTGCCTAAACATATGTAAGGGAGGCACCAGGCGGGTCTCCTTGGGGAGAGCATTCCACAAACAGGGAGCCACCACAGAAAAGGCCTATTCTCATGTTGCCATCCTCTGGACCTCTAATGGAGGAGGCACAGGAAGAAGGGCCTCAGGTGACAATTGCAGGGCCTGGGTAGGTTCATATGGGGAGAGGTGGTCCTTGAGTTATCTGAAGTCCTGAGCCATTTAGGGCTTTATAGGTCAAAACCATCACTTTGAATTGGGCCCTGAAACTCCTTGGTGGTCAACACAGTTGGGCGAGGATTGCCATTACAGTCATACCTCGGGTTACGTTTGCTTCGGGTTGCGTTTCTTCGGGTTACGATCGTGGCAAACCCAGAAGTGTTTACTTCTGGGTTTCACCGGGCAAGCATGCGCAGAAGCGTTCTGCGCGGTTTGCGCATGTGCAGAAGCGTTCTGTGCAGAAGCGCTCTATTGCACAGTTCACACATGCACAGAAGCGCTCTATTGCACAGTTTGCACATGCACAGAAGCGCTCTATTGCACACTTCGCACATGCGCAGAAGCGCTCTATTGCACACTTCGCACATGCACAGAAGCGCTCTATTGCACAGTTTGCACATGCGCAGAAGTGCTCTATTGCACACTTCGCACATGCGCAGAAGCGCTCTATTGCACAGTTTGCACATGTGCAGAAGCGCTCTATCGCGTGTGCAAAAGCGTGGCTCCGGTTACGGACTTTTCAGGGTTTGAACAGCACCCAGGAATGGATCACGTCCATAACCCGAGGTACCACTGTATATGTCCAAACCATCTTGCCCCAGTAAGCGACATGGCTGCTTAATTCAGAACCAGCTGAATTTTCTGAACATTGGATACCGCCCTCAGCAGCCAATGATAGAAGATTCAGGTCAGACAAAAGCAAAAATACTTATTCACACAATGCTTAGTTAAAATTCCAGAATGATGGCCACCAACTGGGGTGGAGGGATGATGATGATGATGATGATGATGACAACGATGACAAGGAACGATACCAGCCTTCATCCAAAGCTGTCAGGGCAGTTCATAAGATAAAAATACAGGATAAGAGACATACATGAAGGATATTGCTGTCAATGGGTGCCAACCATGATGACTACATTGGAGAATCAGAGGCAATATGCCTCTGAATGCCACTTTCATTCAGCCCAGCTTGCTGGTTTCTGATCCGACCTTGGCACAAGAGTGTGTCCTGCATTCCAGGTTCTAGGAATTCCTCAACGGCCACCGGTGTCCATGAACCAGCAATGGGCAGTTACTGAGAGCCAAAGAGGCATTCTTCATTTTGCAGGACGACAACAGCATGGCCATAACCCTGTTTGGCTGAGCAAAACGAGCCTCTTTAAAACCTCTCTCTCCTGCTAGATAAAATACCGGATGGCCTCTCGTTAATGGAACAAACAGAATGTGGAGGCTGGAACAACTGAACAGCTGTAACTTGGCACACAATGAACAGAGGAAAGGTAAGATGATTGTCCCCAGCCTTTTGAAAGGACAGCAGACAAAGAGGTGAAAGTTCCTCGGACGGAGGCAATTAGGCATAATAGAAGGAGATAAAGCAAGGGAGAACTGATGCTATCGTGGGAAAAATGAAGGCTGGCAGTGAAGTCATTACTGCGATTGAATGGAGTCCAAAGCTGCCTTCTATACAGTGGATAGGATTCAGAGATTTTTTGGTTATATAAAAATGGATTGAAGCAAGTGTTTTGGGGAATGAGAAGAGGTAAC
This sequence comes from Lacerta agilis, assembly GCF_009819535.1. Taxonomy (NCBI): domain Eukaryota; kingdom Metazoa; phylum Chordata; class Lepidosauria; order Squamata; family Lacertidae; genus Lacerta; species Lacerta agilis. Next base: position 8,048,720 of record NC_046322.1, on the reverse strand, counting down.
ATCACTCCCTTTAATGCTGGACTCCAGCTGTCCATTGCCAGCCTTTCAAGATCCATTTGCAACTTGGGAATAGTTGTTAATTTATTATTTGGCACATATATCCATCCTTTCCCCTTCTTTCTGGGCATATGAACTCAGAACTGTGGAGTTGGAAGGGATCCCAAGGGTCATCTGTAGTTGTCGTCATCATAATTTTATTTGTATGCTGCTTTTCCATAGTTGAAACTATGCTCAAGGCGGCTTCCAACATGACAAGATTTACATAATTACAGACATAACAGGAGTCATAAACAAGAAATAAAACACATCAAAAAGTACATAACCAAATGGAAACAATTTCCAGGTAAATCATAAGATCTAAAACTAAAGAAACAACAATTACAGGTGAAACTCGAAAAATTAGAATATCGCGGAAAGGTTCGTTTCTTTCAGTAATTCAACTTAAAAGGTGAAACTAATATATGAGATAGACTCATGACATGCAAAGCGAGATAGGCCAAGCCTTTATTTGTTATAATTGTGATGATTGTGGCGTACAGCTGACGGGAACCCCAAATTAACAATTTCAACTTTGGGGTTTTCATCAGCTGTGCGCCATAATCATCACAATTATAGCAAGCAAAGGCTTGACATATCTCGCTTTACATGTCGTGAGTCTATCTCATATATTAAACTCCAGTAGCTAATGAAAACAATTGCTTACATAAATGGACTTTTCCACGATATTCTAATTTTTCGAGTTTCCCCTGTATATCAGTAACCGCAACAAGCTCTCTCAACCTCCCGTGAACAATACTCTGGCCCAAGAATCTGTTCAATAGCCTCGGCTTTTGTAGCTGGAGTCAGTCCGCACTCCACTCTCCCACGCCAGATGGGAAAGGGCCAGCAAGGCAGGGTGCAAGTCTTCCAGGGCTCACAGCCAAGATGGTCTCATTTCAAACAATACAGATAGGAATTAAAAAACAATTTAAAAGAGGAGCACTCTCTGGTGAGCAGCAGCAGCAGCAGTCCTTAAGAGCCTGTGAAGCCCCGCCCCAAGCAGGGCCGGCGCATCCATTAAGGCAAACTAGGCAATTGCCTAGGGCGCCAAAATGGAGGGGGCGCTGGCCAGGCTTGGGCGGGACGGGCGGGACGGGCTAGCAGGAGCTTCTCCACTGTAACGGAGAGGTGCTGCTTGCCCCCTACACCACCCCCCGGCTCCCGCTAAAACAGGCTTTGGGGGGCAGGATGGGCGAGCAGCAGCTTCTCCACTACAGCAGAGAAACTGCTGCTTGCCTCTCCACCCCCCCCCCGGCTCCCGGTAAAGCAGGCTTTGGTGGGGGGCGGGTGGTGGTACGGGCGAGCAGCAGCTTCTCTGCTACAGCGGAGAAACTGCTGCTTGCCTCTCCACCACCCCCACCTCCCGCTAAAGCAGGCTTTGGCGGGGGGTGGGCGGCGGCGGGCATCAGAAGGTGGTCTTGCCTAGGTCACAAGAAGCCCTAGCAACGGTCCTGGCCCCAAGTCAGGTGGAAAGAGGCAAGGGCCGGGCCCTTCAGGCCCTCAGCAGGCAGTCCTCCTGGGCAGCAGCAGCAGACCCCCTGCAATTCAGGAATCACAGCTAAAGAATCCCCGACAGATGGCCACCCAACCTCTCTTTTGAAAACTGCCAGTGAAGGTGAGCCCACCACCTTCCCAGGTGTTCACTCCAGAGTCAGACACTGGCTTGGGTAGGGTAGGAGTTCCCCCTTGATGATCCTGCTCCCATTATCCCAGAACTATCACTCCATTCCTATGACTTCTCCAGACTGGGGAGTAGCTTCTTCTTCTTCTTCGGCAATCACTCGTAGCCAAGTAAGATTGTCTTCCATAAACACGGCTTTAACAATGAGTCCGTAAGTGACTGTGGAGGCCAATTCTGGATCCACACTTCCTTCCACAGTGGGGACATTGGTTTCCGGGTGGGAATTGATCACGGTGTGGATTTGCCAAGCATGCCTTCCTCTTAGCACGTTTCTCCCTTGCGTCCTGTTGCCATGATCCTACACATCGTCGAAGGGAAACTCCCCACTGGAGTAGAAATTATATATTGAACAGATGGAAAGCTCTTCAATCTGAGCAAGCTGAAAGCAAAGAGTAAGGTTGCCGTAACTTCCGTTATAGAGCTTCAGTATGCTGATGACAACGTAGTGTGCGCACGCTCACAGGATGACCTCCAGACCATCCTAAATATCTTTGAAGAAGCTTACGAAAAGCTTGGACAATCACTCAACATCCAAAAAACCAAAGTGCTGCACCAACAAGTACTAAATAACCCCTCTGCAGTGCCACAAATCCAACTCAATGATGTAACATTGAAAAAAGTGTTGTTCACTTAGCATGCCCACTATGACAACACAGGTTTTTGTTTTTTTGTATCTGGCCTGTCCTACCCCTGGGGCTGTGAAACACAGGAATATGCCCTTCAGGGAATCAGACCATTAGTCCTTGTAAACCAGTATTGTCTTCACCCTAGCTAGCAGTGGCTCAACTGGATTTCAAGACAGGGCTCTCTCCTGGCCCTATCTGCAGCTACCAGGGTTCGAACCTGGGACCTTCTGCATAATCTTGTGATGTCATGGTTACTTTTCCTTTGGTTAGAGAACCAAGAGCTGGGTTTGCGCCCAGTTAGCAAAGCTTCTTTCCGTGAAAATGCCACGGGACTCATTGAGCTTTGGTTTCCATACCACAGGGATCAAGAGATCAAGTGACAGCCTGGCGCAAGGGCCCTGTTAGGAACAGGGCAGGCTTTTCACAGTCACTTTTTAGCTACAATTCCTTGCTAACTCATGGGCTCAGTTGCTGAATGGAATCTCCATGTTTAAGCACTTGCCTGTGGCTTCTAATCACCCTTTCCTTTTTTTTGCCAAATCATTTTTATTCATTTTACAATAACACAGTAGTAATTTCCATTACCTTTTCTCTTCTTATCTTATACATTTTAGCTTTTTAAAGCCTTGACTTCCTTCAAACCTTCCTTATGGTTTTCTTACATTCACTGCTAATTTCTATATTTTCACTGCTTAACCCCTGCTTAAAATTATAACACCTGAATATATCACTAAAATTCCATATCTACAATGATTTTTATGATTTAACTTACAAAGCTTCTTGCAATCCTACCAACGTATTCGGTTGACTGCAATTGTCTTTCAAATAATCTGCAAATTTAGTCCAATCTCTGATGAATTTCTGGTCCCGCTGTTCTCGGATTCTTCCCGTCATCTTGTCCAATTCTGCATACTCCATTAACTTCGATCTGACGAAAATCCCGCGCACAATGAGGGCTCTGGGCTGCCGCAGCCGCTTAAGTGTGGCTAAACCCCGGCCCCCAGAGCCAGCCCCATTGGCTGGCTGCAGGGGGCGTGGCGTGTCAGCTGGGAGAGCTGAGGCAGGGCGCTGAAATGCCCCCCTGCCGACGCGGGAATCGGCTCCCGTTCACAACTCCTCCCCTCTGGAAGGAGGAGGGGCTTTAGCACAGAATGCTGCAGTGCAATTGCTGATAGAAGTAAGACTGTCAGCATATAATGCCTTTGCTCAGAGGTCTACAGTTTATTATTGGGCTAAACTCAGGGCATAATTCAAAAGCATCAATTCTTCGGCGATCAGCCTTCTTTATAGAGCTGGACCATAAAGAAGGCTGATCGCCGAAGAATTGATGCTTTTGAATTATGGTGCTGGAGGAGACTCTTGAGAGTTCCATGGACTGCAAGAAGATCAAACCTATCCATCCTTAAAGAAATCAGCCCTGAGTGCTCACTGGAAGGACAGATCCTGAAGTTGAGGCTCCAGTACTTTGGCCACCTCATGAGAAGGGAAGACTCCCTGGAAAAGACCCTGATGTTGGGAAAGATGGAGGGCACAAGGAGAAGGGGATGACAGAGGATGAGATGGTTGCATGTCGATATCCCAATCCCTCCCGTGAATAAAGACACAGGACACCATAGATAAGGTTAAAGTGGAGAATGAAAGGCCACAACTTTATTGGTTCCGGATGTTGAGCGGTATTGGCTTTAGGCATTGGATCTAACTAGACTATATCCGACTCCAGTACGACGTGCTGGCAGTCCAGGAAGGGATAACCACTGTTGAGTGAGCCCTTGCTGCTGCACATCAGCTAAGGACTCACCCTGTGATCACCGATCTGGGGCGTGCCTTAGGCCCTCACCACCCACGGCTCCGGACACGGACACGCCCCCCGGACTCCTTTACGAAGTACCCTTCAGCACTTGGGGGGAGGTGTTGGCCCGTCCTCCCCCCCCACCTCCTAACCTTCCTGACCTTATCCAATGCCTAACCGCCAAACCAAAGTTGTGACGAATTGCTACGAGGTAGGCGAAAAACCACAAGGCGGAGCCAATTTGCCAGGTGGAAAAATTCCTACCTGGCCCCTCAACGGCGACCAACCGTGGTCCATAGCAAGGTCAAGGCAAACCTAACCTAGAGGGAGGGTGGGAAGGGGAAAGCTGATCGATCAGGAGCGCAGGGAAAAGAGGGCGAGCTCTGGCTGCGGACCCACTTAAGTGCAGTGGGCACGCCCTAGCCGGCTGCGCCGGTTGGCCAGCCGGCTGGGCACCGCCCCCAGAGCTCCCCCAATAGCACCAGGGGATGCAAGCATCCCCTGTGCACGTGGAGGGCTCGTGCTCCACTGCAACCCCCCCTCCTTTCTAAGGGGCGGAAGGGGCTTTGCATGTCGATATCCCAATCCCTCCCGTGAATAAAGACACAGGACACCATAGATAAGGTTAAAGTGGAGAATGAAAGGCCACAACTTTATTGGTTCCGGATGTTGAGCGGTATTGGCTTTAGGCATTGGATCTAACTAGACTATATCCGACTCCAGTACGACGTGCTGGCAGTCCAGGAAGGGATAACCACTGTTGAGTGAGCCCTTGCTGCTGCACATCAGCTAAGGACTCACCCTGTGATCACCGATCTGGGGCGTGCCTTAGGCCCTCACCACCCACGGCTCCGGACACGGACACGCCCCCCGGACTCCTTTACGAAGTACCCTTCAGCACTTGGGGGGAGGTGTTGGCCCGTCCTCCCCCCCCACCTCCTAACCTTCCTGACCTTATCCAATGCCTAACCGCCAATCGAGCCAAAACATTTGGCTCGCCGCCAATACCCTCACACCCGTAACCAATATCTAATACCTAGTATAATATCCGCTAACCACACATCATTTCCCGCATCTGATAAGTGTACACCATCCTTCCTGTACAAAGCCGTCTCGTTGAATTTTATAGCGGGGTGAGCAATGATCCGACCCCCCAGCGCAACCACACGGCGGGCCACCGCCTTCTCCAACAGCTTTCTGGCTCTGTTCACCGCAACCGGGCAACTGCAATCACGCCAGACACTCCGCTCCAGCAGCGAAGACCATAAAATGGTCATATTTGGGTAAGCAGCCAACAGTTCATCAAAGTCCATGAATATTTTCCACTGTAAGTCCACGCCTTTGCGATAAGCCAAATCGTTTTCACCCAGCTGCACTACCAAAGCATCAGGTGGGCCATGCGCTGCAGCCCTGGTCTTCACCGCAGGGAGGAACTCATCCCAACGCATCCCTCTCCTGGCCAGCCAGGCAACGTCAACCCAAGAAGGCAGCCCGAGGTTGCGACCCAAGCCACGGTGGAAGGCACGATCCCTGGCCCAGTGCATGATGCTATGTCCCACCGCCTTTGTATTATCTATGAGGTATTAACAATTAAAACGTATTACTGTCCTAATTTATTGCTAGATTATTTAAGAAATTACTGTATACAGAAAGTTATTGCTCAATTATTTAAGAACTTGCTGTATAAAGAAAGTTATGTAAGTATTTAATAGACTTAATTATTTATTTACTTCTTAATTAATTATTAGTAAATTGTTAATATTGTTTATTTGAAACTACCTATTAAAGAAGGTGGTGCGAAGAATTAATTAACTTTTTTGTTCTGGAATAAAGAACAATAAAGGCTGTATACGGGGCTGCACAGCCCTGCCAAGAAGCACCACAAAATTACAATTAAGGTCGCACGAATTAAAGTACTTCTTTCTTAAACGTGTGGGGCTGCTATTGGTCGCAATTTAGTGATCAAACTTCTCCGAATGCGCGGACCCACTTAAGTGCAGTGGGCACGCCCTAGCCGGCTGCGCCGGTTGGCCAGCCGGCTGGGCACCGCCCCCAGAGCTCCCCCAATAGCACCAGGGGATGCAAGCATCCCCTGTGCACGTGGAGGGCTCGTGCTCCACTGCAACCCCCCCTCCTTTCTAAGGGGCGGAAGGGGCTTTGGACAGTGTTCTCGAAGCTACTAACATGAGTTTGGCCAAACTGCGAGAGACAGTGAAGGATAGGGGTGCCTGGCGTGCTCTGGTCCATGGGGTCACGAAGAGTCGGACACAACTGAACGACTGAACAACAACAACAAACTCAGGGCACTACTGTTGGGAGATAAAGCCCTAATCCGTTTGGGACCAGTTTATGCCCTATATGATTATTTGAACCCCGATTATGATGATGACGGTTTGTTAAATTTATATACCGCCCTGCACCTGCAGATCTCAGGGCAGCTCACAACATAAAATCACAATATATTAAAAAAACACAAAATACCTAATAATAAAAAAGCAACATAATAACCCCCCCTTCCACAACACATTTTAAAAGGGCATCGGATGTCAATCAGCCAACGGCCGGGTTAAGGAGGAACGCTTTCACCTGACACCTAACAGTGTATAATGAAGACGCCTGGTGAAACTCCTTGGTGAGAGCATTGAACAAGTGGGGAGCCGCTACAGAAAAGGCCCTTTCTCATGTTGCCACCCTCTGGACATCTCAGGAGGAGGGATGCGAAGGAAGGCCTCAGAAGATGATCTCAGGGTAGGTTCATATGGAAAGAGGCAGTCCTTGAGTTATTGCACAACTGGTACTTATTGCACAACTGGTACTTTTACACGTGTTGTTGTTCAGTCGTTCAGTCGTGTCTGACTCTTCGTGACCCCGTGGACCAGAGCACGCCAGGCACACATGTCTTTCACTGCCTACCGCAGTTTGGTCAGACTCATGTTGGTAGCTTCGAGAACACTGTCCAACCATCCCATCCTCTGTCGTCCCCTTCTCCTTGTGCCCTCCATCTTTCCCAACATCAGGGTCTTTTCCAGGGAGTCTTCTCTTCTCATGAGGTGGCCAAAGTATCGGAGCCTCAGCTTCAGGATCTGTCCTTCCAGCGAGCACTCAGGGTATTATGTAACAAGTGTTACATAATACCTATTCCATATTGGGAAGGAATTGATCCGTCAGAGTGACAGCCAGGAAATATTCTCTGGAACTCCCAGCACATTAAGTTTGCTGTATTGTTTTCAACACTTGCTAAAAACTTGCAAGACTACCCAGATATGCAATTTTAACATTTTAGAATATACATTTGTTTTTTGAAACAGCTGCTGTGTGTGTGTGTGTGTTTGTGTGTGTATGGGGAGAGACTGTTGATTTGTTTTTAACTTTTGATTTTAGTGACACATTTAATGAATATTTCATATTGTCCCGTGCAAAAAGCTTAGAGGTGTGTGTGTGTGTGTGTTCCCCCCCCCTCAACCGAGTGGTGTATAAAACTTTTCAAGCAAAAACCTAAATCAATAAAAAAGTGAATTATGCATTGGGTGGTTTTCACGTTTCGCAATATGGCAACCTCCCAATTAGAATCCTAGAGGCTTTTGCTTTTTGAGCAGTTCCCTGGAGTGTCGAGCTCCTAATCTCATCCATCTCTCGGCCTTCTGTAGCCGACAGCACTGCTGCTTTGATTAGGCTAAGAAGTGTGTTACAAGGAACCCCTCTCTAGCTTGGCCATTCTCAAGTGTTAGAAAGAAGGGTGGGAAGCTCATAAGGAGAGCATCCTTTAAGGGGAAGGGGGGGGGAATTAAATCAGCGCATTCTCTCTCTGTGGGTGTTTTCCCCCTAATCAGCAATTTGCTATCATCCCGTACTCCACCACCATCATGGAAATTGAGAAAGTGGGAATCCAATTACAAAAGGCTCGATAAAAAGGGGAGATAGTGCAAAAAAGAAAAGAAATTAATTGGATGGTAAAGACATTGAAAGTGTGCGTGGAAGAGGCTTTCTTCTCTACTGCTGGTTTTACAGCTGTTGTAGCAGAGCTCACGTGAGATAGAAACAGACGGCGAATCAGAAAAACCAAGGAAATGTCACTCCAGACCTCCATCAAACGGAAAGCTACCATTGGTCCATCTGGCTATTGCTCCGCCTACTGACTACTCTGACCGGCATCAGTTTTCTAGTGTTTTCCTAACTCTACCTGGAGACAAACCTCTATGCTGGCTTGGTGATTTGCACAGAATGGAAGATGGCAGAATCCTTGAGGACGAGCTCTATGGGGAGCCGGGTTCAGGCACCAGGCCTGCAGACCCTCCAAGTGAAACAATTTTCCAGGGACAGTCCCGGCTTTACAGAAGCCATCCCGGTTTCTGATTTGATCCCAGAATGTCCCACCTTTCCTTAGGATGTCCCTATTTTCATCGGAGAAATGATGGAGGTTATGGAGTCATCTAACCCCCGAGCCATCTGAAGCCAGTCCTTTATAGGGAAGGTTTTAAAAAAATCTCTAGTGTTTTACAGTGGACGCTCGGGTTGCGAACGCAATCCATGTGGGAGGTGCGTTCACAATCCACAGTGTTTGCAACCCGCGCCGCTGCATCTGCACACACGCATGATGCAATTCGGCACTTCTGCGCATGTGCAAAGCGCGATTTAGCGCTTCTGAGCATGTGCAAGCTCCGAAACCGCAGAAGTAACCCGTTCTGGTACTTCCAGGTTCATATCCTGAAAACGCGCAACCCGCAGCGAGCGCAACCAGAGTTACAACTGTATTATGTTTTTTATATATGTTGGAAGCCACCCAGAATGGCTGGGGCAACACAATTATATGGGTAGGGTATATATAGCATTGAAGAACCTTTTAATGAGGATGAAAGAGGAAAGCACAAAATATGGTCTGAAGCTCAACATCAAAAAAACTAAGATCATGGCCACTGGTCCCATAACCTCCTGGCAAATAGAAGGGGAAGAAATGGAGGCAGTGAGAGATTTCACTTTCTTGGGTTCCATGATCACTGCAGATGGTGACAGCAGTCACGAAATCAGAAGACGCCTGCTTCTTGGGAGAAAAGCAATGACAAACCTAGACAGCATCTTAAAAAGCAGAGACATCACCTTGCCGACAAAGGTCCGTATAGTTAAAGCTATGGTTTTCCCAGTAGTAATGTACGGAAGCGAGAGCTGGACCAAAAAGAAGGCTGATCGCCGAAGAATTGATGCTTTTGAATTCTGGTGCTGGAGGAGACTCTTGAGACTGGACTGCATGGACTGCAAGAAGATCAAACCTATCCATTCTCAAGGAAATCAGCCCTGAGTGCTCACTAGAAGGACAGATCCTGAAGTTGAGGCTCCAGTACTTTGGCCACCTCATGAGAAGAGAAGACTCCCTGGAAAAGACCCTGATGTTGGGAAAGATGGAGGGCACAAGGAGAAGGGGATGACAGAGGATGAGATGGTTGGACAGTGTTCTCGAAGCTACTAACATGAGTTTGGCCAAACTGCGGGAGGCAGTGAAGGATAGGCGTGCCTGGCGTGCTCTCGTCCATGGGGTCATGAAGAGTCGGACACGACTGAATGACTGAACAACAACAACAACATATATAGCATGTTGTTGTTGATAATAATGATAATGATAATGATAATGATATGGAATAGCACGTCTCTATTTTCATTAGAGAAATGTTGGAGGGTATGGCCCTGTTGGCAGACCAACTCTGTACTACAAAGATGTCTGCAAATGTAACATGAAGGCTGGCACCATCAACCCTTCCATGTGTGAATCCCTTGCAGATGGGGCTGCTAACATGAATAAAATATTTTGGGGGGGGGCAAGTAAGCCCTGCCCCGCATAATTGATCACATGATGCGGTTCACGGACAACATTTGAATGTCAATGCCCATCAACTATTTTGGGTGGGAGGCTCAAGTATTTTATTGGCTGGGGCCAAAGCCTAGGAGTTGTTTCCTGTTCTTGCAGTGCCTGGAAACAGACAGTCAGGCCGTGCATCCACAGGAGTGACCAGAGGAGGAATAGCTGCTGGGAACAGCTCAGACATAAGAAACACCGTGGTGCAGATATTTTAGGACCAATGTTAAATGGTCCCAGCGGCCGCTCCCAAACACCAGTCTGGCAGCAGCATTCTGGATGAGTTGTAATTTCGGACTCGGAGTCTCCTTCAAAGGTAGCCCCGCAAACATTAGCGGACCAACGGTGAGCAAAAAGTGTATTTAAAAAGGGAGAGACAAAGGGGAAGAACAGATCACCAAGGCTTCTTGGGAAACTCGAAAGCTTGCAACATCTCAACACTTCCCTGGAACGTCTAACCAGCTGCCTGGTGCCCAAAGTCACACCCAATTCTCTCCGACCCCAGCGCAGCACCAAGCATCAGCCAGCAGGGGGCAGTATAGCCTAATGAGATAAATCCCAGCCCCAGACAGCCAACTCAACTCCAAAACCAGGGAGCGGAGCATCAGGGTATGCCAGGAATCGGAGGGTGCCCAGGGTCAGGACCCAGTGATGCCATCGTCTCATGTCACTTGGGCACGGTCTGCACCAGACCTCTGCTGCTTACGGTATTACCCATCAAGCTCAATGCAGCCTGTCAGTCATGCATTGTGGTTTCCCAGTTGCTTGGCAATGCCATTGTTGTTGCAGCTGGTGGCAAATTTAAAAATAAGAAGTTTGCTGAACTTCTGGTGGACCACCCTGCATGCTTGGCTTGGTGGGGGCAAAGGTTGGGTATATTGGCTCTGTACTGGTCCTACGTCTTCTCTGTCATTCTCAGTGATGCAGAAATGTCCGTCTAACAATACATGGAAATCCTAACTGGCTAAAGGAAGACAACACTGGGCACATGTTTTCAGTAGCTATTTGCATTGGGTGAGATTTTATATTGTTTTTGTTTTATTATATATATTAAAAAACCAGGCTGAAAATGTAATAAGCAAAAGCAACGTTTCTTGTATCTGTTATTTTGTTTGTTTGCGATATTGGAGACTTGCTTTCCTGCTAAAAGCTTCCCCCCAAAATATGCAGTGCTGAAAATTGCAAATGGCTTACTAATTAAAACAGAAAATTGTAAAAGAGAAGCTGTTTTTTTAAAAAATTAATAAATGCCAGTGTGTGTTTTTCCTGTCACATTCCATATTGCAAAAATGCTGACGGGGGTTCGGGTGGGAGTGGGATAGTTGCACAAACCCACAAAAACAACTTTATTTGCACATCCTGAATTTGTTGGTATGTAATTAAATACCTCCTGTAAAATAGTGACAGCCTTGCACTGTCCACAGTCAAAACACGGGCAAGTGATATTATCACACATCCCTCCTTCACCTGCCTGCCTTCTGCTGTTTTCTTGTGTCCATTGCAGACCGAAAACTCCTTGAGGCAGGGAGCTGCCATCCCTGATCTTTGTAACGTTCCACGTGCGTAGGTGGTGCTGAGCAATTGATGTGCTTATTTCATTTCTTTTCTTGGATGTGGGTGGCACTGTAGTCTAAACCATAGAGCCCCCTTGGGCTTGCTGATCAGAAGGTTGGCGGTTCGAATCCCCGCTACAGGGTGAGCTCCCGTTGCTCTGTCCCAGCTCCTGCTAACCTAGCAGTTCGAAAGCACACCAGTGCAAGTAGATAAATAGGTACCGCTGCGGCAGGAAAGTAAACACCATTTCCGTATGCTCTGGTTTTTCGTTGCACCAGAAGCGGTTTAGTCATGTTGGCCACATGACCCAAAAAGCTGTCTGTAGACAAACGCTGGCTCCCTCGGCCTGAAAGCGATATGAGCGCCGCAACCCCATAGTCGCCTTTGACTGAACTTAACCGCTTTACACGAAGCACCGTTAAACTCTGAAATTTGCTTTTGCGAGAAATAGCAGTGGTTGTCAGACGTCAGGGAATCATATCCCTCCCGCGGTGGCAGTAAAAAAGCAGATCAAGGGAAAGAGCGTCTTACCAGTTAGCTTCTTGAATAATCACAGCGAGAGACAAAGGAATGCGTAGCTCCCTAAAAATGTGGCGTTGCTCCCAGTAAAGGTTCGCTCCCTCCGTCTTATTTAATCTACATCACCCCTACGTTGGGTAATCTGAGCTTGTTGTGGTTGAGCTCACTGTTCTATTACCCTCAATGCTCACCTAGTCCTAGGTGAAGAGGGGGGGGGTCAGGAATGCTGTCCAAGGATGGTGAATCTGCCAGCTGTCCCTCTCCTGGTGTTTCCTCTTCGAGCTGTTCCTCACTCAGTATTTACCAGCTTTCACCCTCTGGACTATGCCCCTCTGCAAACCACTGTTCTAAATCTATACTGTCCTCCTGCCCTTGGGAAGGTTCAGGAAAAGAGGATGGTGGTTCCCACTATTCCTCCTCAGTCCAGCTCCTGACAGTCGCCAACAACCCAGATGGCTTTGGAGGAAGATGAGAGAAATTTGTGGAGGTTAAGGCCCTCAATGGCTACTTATATTCTCTCTCTGATGTAACTGAATGAGTCGATGTGCCACACGAAAAGCAAGATTCCATGGCCTGACAGCACTGGAGTCATAGATTGGATTCTCCATCAAGTTTGGTCTTGTATAGGAATGTAACAATAACAATGATGATGATAATGATGATGATAATAATAACAACAACAACAACAACAATTTATTTGTACCCCGCCCATCTGGCTGAGCTTTGTATATTGCTTACATGATAAAAGAGCTCGCTGAACCATTTACAAAAGACAATGTGAAATATTTATATTTATTGCAGAATAGCAATAAAAGCAAACATTAAAAACAAGTTAACTTTTTTTTTAAAAGAAAAGAAATAAAACTGGCAATATTTGTTATACATAATCTACTGGCAAATGACATGTTAAAATTACATGTCTGGGTGGGATTCCCCCCCCCCGGGGGGGATATTATTAGCAATTTTATAATGGTCAGAATTCTGGGAACTGTAGTTTGGTGCAGATGTGGAGGAATTCACTTGCCGCAGAACTATGGTTCCCCAGGGTGAGGGAAAGCGCAGTAACTAAAACTAGGGAAGTCTGTGATGGAGATGAGGGGGAAGACGGCATTCAGATGTGGTGTTTATTGTGTCGAATTCCTCAGTTATAATGCTAGTGCTTCTGTCCTGATCCCTAATGTTCCTTTCACACCAAATTACCCGTTGTGTAATGGAAGTGTGGCTTTTTAAATCGATACACCGCCATGCCATGCTAAATTTCATTCACACCAGAGGGCATGTCATGGCACAACAGTGATCTCATCGGACAGGTTGCCATGTGGAAAGTGGGATGTGTGGAGAGTCGTCTCGTCTTTTATCTCAGTGACCATAATGTCTTAGGCTGGCCCTAGTCAAGAAAGTTGTCTATTTGCCACAGCCACCACAATAAAATAACAACAACAACAACAACAACAACAACAACAACAACAACAACAACACCACCACCACTCTGGGCGGCTTCCAGCAAAATGTTAAAATACAATAATCTATTTAACATTAAAAGCTTCCCTAAACAGGGCCGCCTTCAGGTGTCTTCTAAAAGTCTGGTGGTTGTTTTTCTCTTTGACATCTGGTGGGAGGGCGTTCCACAGGGCGGGCACCACTACCGAGAAGGCCCTCTGCCTGGTTCCCTGTAACTTGGCTTCTCACAGCGAGGGAACTGCCAGAAGGCCCTCGGCACTGGACCTCAGTGTCCAGGCAGAACATTGGGGGTGGAGACACTCCTTCAGGTATATTGGACCGAGGGCTTTAAAGGTCAGCACCAACACTTTGAATTGTGCTCGGAAACCACAATCAGTAGGTGGAGAAAGGAAGAAAGAAAAAGAACGAAAACAGATGCAAATAATGAAATGAATGCAAGTCCTATGAATGAATAATGAAATGGCTGCAGCCTTTGTAAGTGAATTACGATGAAAGCAGATTTTCGTAACTTAAATGAATGGAGTTAACTTTTTTAAAAGCACAGATTATTGCGCAGCCCTGGTGAAAAGAAGAGGATGCTGCAGAGGTTGAAGCAGAAATGTGGCAGAATCTGGGAAAACATTCAAAACTATGACATATTAGAAATGGAGGGAGCAGGTTATGGGGAGGAAGAAGGAAAGCAAACAGGAGTTATGCTTATTCCTGAATGCCGAAGTCTCCGAAACAGCTGATATTTTTATAGCATGCACAAAACTTGGCTGTCTGACGGCAGAGTGTTAACTGTTTGTTATAAAACCAGATGACTTAAGACCAGCCTCCAGTCTCATCTCCTCCAGTAAAGCTTCACAACACACACACACACACACACACACACACACAGAGAGAGAGAGAGAGAGAGAGAGAGAGAGAGAGAGAGTTTCTCTTACCGCCAGCCCCGCCCCCATCCCATCATAATTTTCCATCCTACTTTAGAAGGTCTCCATTTTCTCCAAACTTTGGAAAGAATGTGAGCTTTAGCTCCTTTGGAAACATTTGGAATGAATTATGGGTACTTCTGGAATCTCAATAAAGGAAAAGTTGCTCTCAGAGGAGAAATAAGCAACACAGAATAGGATTCGCAGAAGGTCTGCATATCATCTTTTAAAACACTTTTAAAGAAATAGAGACAGAAGCAGCCTGAGAAAGGCTTTTGCACAGCAGAAACTGCTGTCAAGAGCCCAGTTGCTTTAAAACATGGGTGGATATCAATTTGTTTTTAGAAACCCCCATGTGATAAAATCAGTAAAGGGGGTACAAAGGACCTTTAGCCCTGTCCCTATAATCACATGGCATTTGTCACCTTTCCACAACTGGCATTCAGAAGCATACTGTCTTGACACTGAAAGTAGGACATAGCCATTGTGGCTAGTACCATTAAGTGTAATTGTTTAATTGACACTGAAGTGGGAAATGCCTAAATGTGTATTACTGAAGGCTTTAACGTGGTGGAATTCCACTGTAGAATTCTAAGTCATCTCTGAACTCCTTGGCGGGTTGATAATTAGCTATTGCTGTTTTCTGCTAGCTAACACGTGAGTGTTTAACCTTAGATCAGGCGGCAAAGGTATTTGGTTGCAAATCTCCATTTTGAAAGGAGGTGCCTTTAGTTTTAGTTTTTGTTCCCAGGCTCTGTGGAAGTAAGATAAGCATATGTTTTATGAAATTATTTGGATGTATCTTTCATGTTTTTGTTCTGATTGTAGGAAAGTTCTGCAAATAAAGTTTTGAGCAAGCTAATGGGAGTCAGTTTTTGTGTATCCAGTCACTTCAATCTGCAAGAAGTACCAATGGTAACCTAAACTTCCACGAATCTGTCTAATCTTCTTTAAAATCACCCAGGTTGCTGGCCATCACTACTTTGTCCCTAATCTACCTTTTCTTCATAGGGGAGTTCCTCCCCCCTCATTGATGAATTTCATCACCCATTTTGAGGTAAGGCAAACAGAACTGTATAAACTTCTGCAGCATGGAGCAATTTCTTGTGAGCCAGTGTGGTGTAGTGGTTAAGAGCGGTGGACTCGTAATCTGGTGAACCGGGTTTGCGTCTCCGCTCCTCCACATGCAGCTGCTGGGTGACCTTGGACTAGTCACACTTCTTTGAAGTCTCTCAGCCCCACTCACCTCACAGAGTGTTTGTTGTGGGGGAGGAAGGGAAAGGAGATTTTTAGCTGCTTTGAGACTCCTTTGGGTAGTGATAAAGCAGGATATCAAATCCAAACTCTTCTCTTCTTCTTCTTGTATGATTCCAAACTCTTCAAGCAACTACTGCTTGGTGGAAGGAGCTAATGTCTCCGTACAGGTCTCTTGGGAACCCTTGAAACTCGAGCTACTTTGACGGTGTGCTTGCACCAAAGCAGCATTACTGGCATATTAGGAAGGAATTTGGGAGCCAAATAGGTGCTTCCCAGAAAAGTCTCATTATATTCCTTCTTTGGAGGAGTGACATGTTTTACAGAACTAATGGAAGCTTAAATCTCCACCTTCCTCTCTTAATTTCCTTCAGTGGAGTCATCATGGCTTGCTCCCAGGCTACCTGGAGGATCGTAGCCCCCAATATGAACCTGCCCAGGTGCTAAGATCCTCGGACGAACATCTTCGCTAGGTCCCATCAACATCAGAGGCACAACTGGTGGCGGCACAAGAGAGAGACTTTTCTGTAGCTACTCCCAGACTGTGGGATTCCCTCCCAAGACTGGTTAGACTGGCTCCCTCTTTGTTATGCTTCCACAAGCAAGCTGTGGTCTTCCTTTTCAGTCAGGCCTTTGAAAACTAAGGTGCAGAGTGGTCTGATCAGTGGGCTGCTATCAGGGCAAAGTGTATTTTAACTTATTTATTTGTGCTCTGTTATATCACAAAACATATCAAAGCACTTTACAACATTAAAAAAAATTAAGAACCAATACAATAAAAGCATTGAAACAATTTAAAAAACAAAAAAGTTAAAAGTCAGCATCAATTGCTGGTTCTAGATGTGTTTTGATGTATCTTAACTATTGTTTATAACCAATTTGTATTTAAAAAACAAAGTAATTTTTTATTTCATACTGATGTTTTGAAATGTCAGAAGCCGCATTGAATCCCATTGAAAGGTGGGATATAAACAAACAAACCAATAGATCACAAAGCCAAAGCCAACTAGAAAATTCTTTCCAGTAGCACCTTAGAGACCAACTGAGTTTGTTCTTGGTATGAGCTTTCGTGTGCATGCACACTTCTTCGTGTGCATGCACACTTCTTGGTATCTGAAGAAGTGTGCATGCACACGAAAGCTCATACCAAGAACAAACTCAGTTGGTCTCTAAGGTGCTACTGGAAAGAATTTTCTATTTTGTTTCGACTATGGCAGACCAACACGGCTACCCACCTGTAACCAAATCCAACTGGCTGTTCAGTGCTGTGACATCACTCTGTGTCGCTCCTGATTGGGTGGGAGGACTTCAGGTAGAGAGAAGAGAAATCAGCTGGGATGGGCGAGGGGGGGTGAGGAGATGGCATTGAAGCAGCGGCAGTCACTGCAGCGGAAACCGATATCTAACAGGATGGGTGAAAGGAGGAGTATTCAGGATTCTTGAGTATGCATGGAAATTCCCACCGTGCTGAACTTTCTGTGTTCCAGTGAAAATCAAAACTTGGAAAATATTTGGAACACCTCTGGCTGTTCTTATTTCTCTTCTAAGGCTTGTAGAAGTGTGTAGCTGGACTATAAGATTCAGCAAGGATTTTTTGTTCTTGATTCAAGAGTGTGGGGGTTTCTTGGGGGGGTATCTGCTAAGGTATGGCTTGCTATTTAGTTATGCATTATGCTGCATGGATTGCCGGGGCGGCCGGGGGGGGGTGGGTGGGTAGAAAATCTTTACCTCGAAATCTTCATCTCTGCCAAACGCTGCCCTTCAGCTAATGAGATGGCTGTCACCTAAATTCTCATTGTTTTAAGAGCAAGTGCCAGCTGACAGTTCTCTTTCAAGCTTGAGTGATGAAAGGAAAACACCACATGGCCTCATCTGGCTAGCTAGCTGAGAGCTAATGAGCCTGAGGCAGCACCCATCTTTGCGAGGCTGTCATGACCCCACGTCTGCTAATGCACAGGGAAGGAGTGAAAAATGCACTGCAAGTTCTCTTCAACAATCCCCCGGGGATATCTCGAATGTGCCAAACAATTTAGTAAATAGATATTGAGTTACTGTGTCGAAAACACGGCCGACATATTGCAACGCCGAATAGCTCAATCGAAAGATCATACTTCAGTTTTAGGTTGGGGGAAAAAAATTAAGAAGAAGAAGAAGGAAAAAAAAACAGCAAACAAATAGATGAATAAATCCCTGGTAAGATTTTCCTCTCTCCCCTTGACTGCATGCAACAAATGACAAGAGCTGGATTTTTGCAGTATGAGAATGGCTGGCATTAAATTTGATGGGTTAAAAAAAAAAAAAACCCCGAAATTTTCAGTGTAAGCAATTATAGCAAATGGAATTTTGCAGTGGTTTGTATTTTTGCTTAAAATCCAACCATGCAGAGACCAAGTGGGTTTCTGATAGATTTGTCAAAGTAAAGATGGATAAACAGAGCTGAGAGAATCCACAGATAGAGAGATGGAGAGATAAAGATACTTTATCATAAATGCTAGTGGTGGATGATAGTAATTCTAAACCCACACAAGCCCTTGTTCAGTCATTGCCACAGACACACACACACACACCCCCCGATGCTCTATGCATGAAAGAAGGAATGCCCCATCTCTCAGTATACACAGCTATAGGCAGCGGCGGAGATAGCCGCTTGAGCGCCTGGAGCGGTGTACCCAGGGGTGGGATGTGCTGCCCATAGGGGCGGGGCGCACTGTGGGGCTTCCAGAGTCTGCCTGGCTCCTCCCACTCAGCCGCCCTACAGCTGGGGGGGGAGGAAGCGGGCAGATTGTTTGGGCAGCTTGGAGCCTGCACACACCCAAGCTACTGTGTCTCTTCCAGGAGAGATGTGTGGTTCGGGCGTGCTACAGGCCCCGTGGTGACTGCCGCCCGGCATTTTCTCTCACACACCCCTGAGTGGTGATAACCGGGGCGGCCCACGCCTGCCGCACCCCCTTCCTCCTCCCCTGGCTATAGGGGAGGCTACACCCATGCAGCTGTGAGTGTGTAAGTCCCCATGTGATCAGAAACCCTGTGCAGGCCTGTGTTAATAGATCTGCCAGTGGAGTTGTATATAGCCCTGCTAAGAAACTTGCTTTGTTAGCAACCCCTGAGCCGCAATAAGGACTCAGGATGCAATTATCCTCGTACTGGATTATCCCTGGGAGTCCCATGCAGATCATCCATTGGCCTGCACAAATCCTTACGCAGCTAGGGATACACGCTCAAGTAGCCGATTTTCTGCCTACGGGTGGCCCCAGCTGAATCAGAGCACATGGGTGAAGCGCGATCTGCTGTTCACATAAAGCACTCGGCGCACACATTTGTCTGCACATGGATGCACATGGAGAAAGGCTTGGCATTCTGCATGCCTTCCTGGCTGGTTCCCACATCCCCTGACAGGCCGTAAAGCAGGCGTCAACATCCTATGTGCAACAAGTAGAGCGAACAGGCTTGGGACCAGATGTTTGCAAACTTCCGTCAACATCCCACTGCTAATAATTGTGTGTGCATTTGGATTTGGTTTCTGGATTCATCTGTCGGTGTATATAAACAGGGGTTGTATGCTACATCATGTAAGTTAACATGCTTGGCAAAGCGTCGTTCCCCCCCCCCTTTATTTTTCTGCTCAGTCAGTGGAAAACCTCGCAACAAGTTCCTCCAGCCACATTTGCCCCTTTGGAGTTTGTTCCTGAATACACAATAAGAATCTGTGCTGTGTGCACAAAGTGTCACACATTATCTCACAAGCTCTTTTTAAAAAAAATGTATTTTCTTCCTCTCCCTCAGTTGTATAACTATTGAGCTCCTGGACTGAAGCAGCTGAAAATAAACAGAAACACATTTTTCAGCATTCCTGTGTTTAAACTGAAGGACCCTTAACCAAAAAAATAAAATAAATCCCCCCCAAAACAGAATAGCACATTGAAAGGAAGTGGCTCCTTGCCACAGGAACTAGGCAATATGTACTTAATGAAGTAGTTTTATAGCTGGGAGCTATTCTGTATACAGAAGTCCATCTCCTCATCTCCAACACCATGTCACACTGTAAATAAAGCATGTCTATTTCTTTGGTGCATAATGGTCAGAATCATCAGGAATGTTCCATTGGACACCCTAAAATTGCACTATTGTCCTATAATGCAGAACATGCAGAAGATCTCATTTCCACATACAGCTGGGACACCAACCACTGCCAGTCAGTGTAGACAGTACAGAGCTGATGGACCAATGGTTCTGACTCTGTGTAAGGCAAAGTCTCACCTATGTTCCTGGCTATAGGGATAAAACCAGCTTTACCATGAAGTCTAGGGTCACATTCACACGACACATTGAAAGTGCTGCGATACCACTTTAAACAGCAATGGCTTCCTGCAAAGAATTCTGGGAGCGGTAGTTTATTAAGAGCGATGTAAGTTGTTAGGAGAGCCCTATTCCTCTCACAGACCTACAATTTTAAGAGTTCCCTTGGAAGCAGGGTTGGTCACTAAATAATTCTGGGAATGGTAGCTCTGTGAGGGGAATAGGGTCTCTGTATAAATGTCAGCACCCTTAGCAAACTATGGTTCCCATATTTTTGGGGGGGAGGGAGAGCCATGACTGCTTAAAGTGGTATTTAAATGTATCATGCAAACGTGGCCTAAGTATTCTTTTTTAAAAATAATTTTTGTTAAGTTTTACAATTTTATATTCCTCACAATGCCATTATCTCAAAGAAAAAGAAAAATACTATTCCCATATCCACCCCACCACGACTTCCCTCAACTTCCTCTTCTGGTTCTTTATATATTAACTTCTCCACCTTGTTTTATTATATAGTGGTACCTCAGGTTACAGACGCTTCAGGTTACAGACTCCGCTAACCCAGAAATAGCACCTCGGGTTAGTACCTTTGCTTCAGGATGAGAACAGAAATTGGGCGGCGGCGGCAGAGGGAGGTCCCATTAGCTAAAGTGGTGCTTCGGGTTCAAATCAAATCAAACTTTATTCACGTAGCCAACAGGCCATTGCGACTAAGAATACAGATAAAACAGATTAAAAACACTGGAGAAAGACCAGTCAGGTACACAAATATATAAATATACTGATAAATCAAATGGAACCCCCAGGCTAAAAGGCCGTTCAAATAGTGACCTCGTTCTCAGAGAGTCAAACGATTTTCTCTGTTATCGTTTCTGTTCCTGCTAGAAATAAGGTAGGCAATGAGGCCCTAATTTGGCGGCCTGAAATAGTCAGTAGAGATGGTAAGATACTCTCGTTCCTCAGAGCTATATAGATAAGCCGATCAAGACAAATATAGACCTCAGGTGCATGGGCTAGTCATATATGCTGAGTTGTCTTTCAAATTGTGGCCCTTAGTCTCATTGCCCTCTCAATGAATCTGGCGACCTTCTCTGTTGTCTGGATGGTGCTTCAGGTTAAGAACAGTTTCAGGTTACGAACGGACCTCCAGAACGAATTAAGTTCTTAACCAGAGGTACCACTGTACCTTAGAATCATAGAATCATAGAGTTGGAAGAGACCACAAGGGCCATCCAGTCCAACCCCCTGCCAAGCAGGAAACACCATCAAAGCATTCCTGACAGATGGCTGTCAAGCCTCTGCTTAAAGACCTCCAAAGAAGGAGACTCCACCACACTCCTTGGTAGCAAATTCCACTGCCGAACAGCTCTCACTGTCAGGAAGTTCTTCCTAATGTTTAGGTGGAATCTTCTTTCTTGTAGTTTGAATCCATTGCCCCGTGTCCGCTTCTCTGGAGCAGCAGAAAACAACCTTTCACCCTCCTCTATATGACATCCTTCTATATATTTGAACATGGCTATCATATCACCCCTTAACCTTCTCTTCTCCAGGCTAAACATACCCAGCTCCCTAAGCCGTTCCTCATAAGGCATCGTTTCCAGGCCTTTGACCATTTTGGTTGCCCTCTTCTGGACACGTTCCAGCTTGTCAGAATCCTTCTTGAACTGTGGTGCCCAGAACTGGACACAGTATTCCAGGTGAGGTCTGACCAGAGCAGAATATAGTGGTACTATTACCACTATATTTATTTAGTTCATTTTTATTAATCCGTCCCCTGTATATATATATTTTATTACTTTATTTCCTTGTTCCCCTCCCTGGGGTTGAAAATGGTCAATGAGGAGCAGGCTGTAAATACTTCAGATAAATAATTGTGGGCACAGGGCAGAAGGCCTTGCCACTTTCGGCCCTCACTCCTTGGCTCCAGCATCTGCCACTCGAGGTGGTCAATTTACTTTGCCTCATGGTAGGGTTTACCCCTAATATCAGGTCTGCAAAACGTCTGGCAGAAATTTCTGTTCTGACCTGTTTTCATCCCAGTCAACCTGTTTCCATTCCACTGCAGTTCATTTCCCTCAAAATACTATGTTATTCATCTTGCTGCCCACTGTCTAATGCAAGCTACTTAAACAGCAGGCAATGAGATGAACTATTTACTTAATTTACTTTCATTTCAATGTAAAGGAACTGCAAAAACAATGTGGGAAAGTCAATAACCGCTTATCGTTGGCGGACTTCAAAACCCTCACAATAACAATGTGCATGAATACGGATAACATTTACTGGACTGGTTTACACCCCTGACTGCAGACAAACACATAAAGTGCAGCAATTTCTAATTCCTTTTCCATTTTTGTCAGAATTCTCCAACATCCCGACTTGCGCTGAGACTGAAACTTGGTACGTACAGCTTTATATTTTGAGTTCTTGCTGGCTGCCGTATGTGGCTTGCGGACTCCGTTTAGATTAGCTGTTGCCATGTTGTAAAAAATATGACCTATGGTTTTAAAAGGCACCTTGTCTCCAGTTCCATCCATCCCCCATTTTGCAAAGATCCTCAGGCCCAAGTCCTGCTCATGCTTCCATACGTAACAGACGTCTACCCTGCCAAAGTTAATCCCACTTTATGACCTCAACGGCGACTTCTATGGTGCCCTGATTCTATGAGTGATGTGCCCTGATTGTTTATACATCTTGCTTTCTTTAAAAAAAAAAAGTGCACCGTGCAGCTCACCCCAAGATTATCATACTAAATAGGATGGTGTCAGCCATTGCCATCATTACGAACTGGGGGGAGGCAGTTCCATTTGTATTCTCTCTCCGGGGGACCAAATCTTTGAAGTCCTGAAACTGTATGCATTCTTTACTTTTTGATTAGGTGGTGCGGAGAGGGGGGGAATGACATGATTGAAATGCCGGTTGTAAAAAGAGTTGGAGGCTGCTGGCTGGCTGCCAGGGCATTGGGACAGAGCAACGCTGTTGGAGTCAAAATAACAGACGACCAGCAAGGAAAGAGCTGTAATCTTAATGAGACAGAATACGATATTACGGGGAGGGGGAAAGTTGCCGCAAATGCCATATTGAGTTGGGAACGCTCTGGACTGAGAAAACACATAGAAAACACTTCCTTCCTTCCTTCCTTCCTTCCTTCCTTCCTTCCTTCCTTCCTTCCTTTCTTCTTCTTCTTCTTCTTCTTCTTCTTCTTCTTCTTCTTCTTCTTCTTCTTCTTCCTCTTCCTCTTCCTCTTCCTCTTCCTCTTCTTCTTCTTATCATACTAAGATTTTCAGGGAGGGAAGAGTGGGCTTTAAAAGGAACCCAATGTCAGTTTGCCAGCTCTGTTTACATTTTGCATCGAGACCTGCATGTGAAACGAAAAGATCAGTGACTATTGTTACAAAGGATATTATTATTACTATTACAAACTTTTCGGTTTATATCCACAGCCCACAGCTAGATTTTTAAAGTTATTCTTGGCCAGAAATGGTGTGGGGGCAGCCCCCAGTGATTAATAAATAAATGTGTTTCCTTTCTTAATCCACTGATCAAATTATGCTGAGGCAAAAGTGTCTCCTGACCTTCGCGCCCTTCTTTTCTAGTTGCAAGAATGAAAAGTCATTTTTTTATGCTTTTGCAGTAGGTAGGGCAGCAGGCAAAGTCTTCACACTTTCAAGGTGTGTGTGTGTGTGTGTGTGTGTGTGTGTGTGTGTGTGTGTGTGTGGAATTATGCTTATAACAGGTTGCAGCAGAAACTTCTCTCCCCACCCCTTTAAAAAACACATTTCACCACTGCAGGAGGCTGGAGCACACCTTCCAGTAGCATAGAGGCAGGGGCAGGAAGAAGAAGAAGAAGAAGAAGAAGAAGAAGAAGAAGAAGAAGAAGAAGAAGAAGAAGAGGAGGAGGAGGAGGAGGAGGAGGAGGAGGAGGAGGAGGAGGTGGTGGAGGAGGAGTTTGGATTTGATATCCCGCTTTATCACTATTTTAAGGAGTCTCAAAGCGGCTAGTATTCTCCTTTCCCTTCCTCCCCCACAGAAAAGGTGAGGTGAGTGGGGCTGAGAGACTTCAAAGAAGTGGGACTAGCCCAACTAGTGACCTTGGGCTAGTCACACTTCTCTGAAGTCTCTCAGCCCCACTCACCTCACAGAGTGTTTGTTGTGGGGGAGGAAGGGAAAGGAGAATGTGAACCGCTTTGAGACTCCTTCGGGTAGTGAAAAGTGGGATATCAAATCCAAACTCTTCTTCTTCTTCTCTTCTTCAGTAGCTAATGAAAACAATTGCTTACATAATGGACTTTTCCACAGTATTCTAATTTTTCGAGTTTCACCTGTAGATGATTATGATAGATAGGTAACAGGGTAGTGTAGGTTCACAAACCCTCCACCATTTCACAGATGAAAATGAAACCACTATTTTGAATGAGTAAGTGGGGTAAAGTTTGGCAACCCAATAACCGGGCTTGGTAGATGGTGGTGGAGCACTATAATCTGCACTCTAATGTGTCACAAGTAGAGGCAGAGTCATATAATCACAGAATTGTAGAGTTGGAAGGGACCTCAAGGGTCATCTGGTCTAACCCTCTTCAGTGCAGCAATCACAACTAAAGAATCCTTGGCAGAAGGCCATCCGTCCTCTGTTTTAAAACCTCCAATGAAGGTTGGAAAGGTTTGTCTGAAGAATGTGTTAGGGGTGGGCAACAATTCTCTGCAGTTGACCTCTCCAGTTCTCATCCCCCCCCCAAACTTAGGTTTGGTCTTTCCCAGCCTTTAAAGTCTGCATGAAAATTGGTATGGAGTGTGGTGCATGTGTTCCCTAATCAATGAATTTTGGGGCACAATTTGGCCTTGTACATATGGACAGCCATTTCCGCTAATCTAATACATTTGGTACATTGTTTTCACAAATATGTGCATTTCTCAGAGGAATCCCCCTTAATAAACGCATCTTTGCACGCATCTGTTGTTTTAAGGAAGTGCATTGCAAAATTCAGAGAGGTGCAAATTTAAAAGGGTAACTGCGTTTTGGTTTGTGATTCAGTGCGAATGAGGAAGGTTCTTAGTAAAATGGAAACAGAGTGAATTTCTCCCCTTTTCTCTAGAACATGGGTAGACAAACTAAGGCCTGGGGGCCGGATGTGGCCCAATTGCCTTCTCAACCCGGCCTGCGGTTGGTTTGGGAATTGCCGTGTTTTTACATGAGTAGAATGTGTCCTTTTATTTAAAATGCATCTCTGGTTTATTTGTGGGGCATAGGAATTCATTCATTATTCCCCCTCAAAAATATATATATAGTCCGGACCCCCCCCCCCCACAAGGTCTGAGGGAAAGGGGACTGGCCCCCTGCTGAAAAGGTTTGCTGACCCCTGCTCTAGAACCTAGACATGTATCTAAGAGCAGGCCTCTAAATTAAATGGAGAACCTTAACTACCCGCCTCTGAAGAATAAAGCCCCCCACCATCAGAAAGTAAGGCCATCCCTGTGCAGACCATCATTCCCAACCCAGATTGTTGTGTGCTGTATACCACAAGCAGGTGCGCTGCATGAATTGTCACAAACGATAGCAGCAAATTCATCACTAAAAGGACAGAAAATGACAAATGTTGTAAATGTTGCCAACATTCCAAATCAATAGATCACATCATTGCCGGTTGGCCTGCACTGTCAAGTATTGATTACCTAGTGAGATGCACCCAAGTAGCAAAAAAATTATCCATGATAAACTAGGCAGGCAATGTCATCTTAAAACATGAATGCCCTTTATACCTCAGATACCAGGGCCCACTTTGGAAAATGATTTATACTCATTTTCGTGAGGTAAACCGATGATTATTGACGAGTCAACGAACTGCAAAACAGCCAGAAATTGTGTTTTATAGACAAATGTTTCAATCAAGGAAGCCAGTGATAGAGTGGTTTCACTTACTTGAAGTAAGACCAAAATAAAAGGGAAAGATATCTGAAGTATAAGTATTTCCTCATGAAAACAACAAGATTGTGGGC
Source organism: Lacerta agilis (assembly GCF_009819535.1). NCBI lineage: Eukaryota > Metazoa > Chordata > Lepidosauria > Squamata > Lacertidae > Lacerta > Lacerta agilis. The sequence continues at coordinate 8,022,748 of NC_046322.1, read as the reverse complement.
AGAACTAGAGATAAGATGGTTGCTCAGCATGCTTCCTTTGTTGTTCTCTGGGTTCAGCAGCTGTTTTTTTTCTTATTTCAAAAAATAGATCCTTAATTATGAACATTATTTGCAAGATGCACCATCACTGCATACTCAGCTCAACATTTAATCTACTGCAAGGATGGCATAATCTAATCAAGGCCGGGGTCCTATACTTACCCGTGAGAAAGCCACATTTACCTCAATGGTGCTTATCTCTGTTGCATTGAACTTACTGTTAATGATCTGAAAATCAGACATATTATTTCAGTTTCACAGAATCATGGAGTTGGAGAAGGTTTTCTAGGACTTCTGCTTGAACCCCTTGCTCAATGCAGGAAACTCAGACCTGTAGCATCTTCCACCTTGTAGACCCCCATCAAAGGAGAGCCCACCATCCTTTTAAATAACCTTACTACCAATTCTTTCTTCTAATATTCAACCAAAATCTGATCTCCTCTAACTTCTAAACTTTCCCTATAGTCCTCTGGTAGCAAAATTCTAATTTCTGAAGGATTGTCAAATACAAAAGGGCAAGAACTTGATTTCTTCTACCCCGCTCCCCAGGCAGCACTAGATCTTATGGGCTTACATTGCAAGCTGTGGGTTTTTTTTGGGGGGGGGGGGTATGTCTTGAATTATGGTGCTGGAGGAGACTCTTGAGAGTCCCATGGACTGCAAAAAGATCAAACTTATCCCTCCTTAAAGAAATCAGCCCTGAGTGCTCACTGGAAGGACAGATCCTGAAGTTGAGGCTCCAGTACTTTGGCCACCTCATGAGAAGAGAAGACTCCCTAGAAAAGACCCTGATGCTGGGAAAGATGGAGGGCACAAGGAGAAGCGGACGACAGAGGATGAGATGGTTGGACAGTGACTAGCATGAGTTTGGCCAGTGAAAGATAGGGGTGCCTGGCGTGCTCTGGTCCATGGGGTCACAAAGAGTCGGACACGACTGAACAACTGAACAACAAAATGTCTTGTGCTGGTACTCAAATCTTGAAAAAAGTGTCACGAATTGCAGTACAAAATGGCAGCCATGGGAGCAAAAAAAATGGGTGTTGGTACCTTAGTTAAAGAAGGGGAGGTTGTGGCTGAATGTCTTAACACTAAGAGCATTTTGACAATGGAGTCAATTATCTAGCGTGTCAATGTCCTTCCTTTTGCTGGACACTGTGAAGCAGAGACTGGACACTCATCTGTTGGGGACATTGCTGCAGTGAACTTCCTGCACTGAGCTGGAAGATAGCTTGACTAGATAGCTTACAAGGACCTCTCTAACTCTGAAATTATTGTGGTCCTCTATATGACAGTCCTTCAGGTATGCTACTATGAGTGTCATCATGCTTCCTGGCTCACCAAAACACACAACCTTGTCTACTGTAAGCTACACACATCCTGTGCTCTATACTGTTGACCATCTTTGTTGCCCTCTTCTGAACAAGGGCTGGGTCCAAAACTCAATCCAGTTCACATTGGAAGTTGAGCCTACCTAATTCACACTTTATGAAACAGTATGTGAATTGAAACACAGCCACCCTTTGACATTGACATTTCTCCCCATTTCACAATGCAGTTTTACAATCACATAATGTGTACAAGAATGCAAATACATGGTCAAGGGTGCTTTAAAAAATGTATGCATTGATGAAGAGCACATGCATCACATTTGGGGAATTTGCTTTGCAAACATGGATGTAGTAGGAGAAATGGATGCATTAGGAGAAATTCACACTAAAACACTGATGAATTTTCCTGAGGATCTTTAAAAACAACAACACACAAACTGATGTGGAAACATTGAATAATGAATTTAAGAGGGGGGAAACGAGAAATTGATGGAAATAACCCTAGCCCTAACCCAACCCTACTCCAAAACTGTTCACATTTGTCCAGAACTGGAATCCATGCTCCATATTAGGTTGGATTGGCGCAGAATAAAATGGAACTATTACTTCCTATGGCTTCACAACTCTGATGCCATTAATGTATCCTATAACCACATTGGCCTTCCATCCTTTTCCGAAGCTGCTGCATCACACTGCTTCATGATGTGTTCCTTACTTAGAGCAATTCAACAGAACTATGTATTGGCATTCAATATCGATGCAAGTTTGCTCTTCAAGCAAACACTTTATGTGATGGAAACAGGGCCGTCTCGTCATAGGCGCTGGGTGGCGCGGTGCACCAGGGCGCCAGGCCCCCCAGGGGCGCCCCCGCGAGCCTGCCGGCATACCAGGCGCCCCCTCCCCAACCCGCCCCCGCCCCCACAGGCGGGCGGGCAGGTGCTCTCGCACCTGCGGGCGAGCTCCAAGCCGCCCGCCCTCCGGAGCCCCATCTGGAGCGCTGGGAAGGGCGCGCAAAGCCCCGCGCTGCTCCAGCGCCACGCCCCTCATCCCCCTCTCGCCCACCTCCCTCCCGCGCTGGCCACCCCTCGGGGGATGAGGGGCGTGGTGCTGGAGCGGTGCGGGGCTTTGCGCGCCCTTCCCAGCGCTCCAGCTGGGGCTCCGGAGGGCGGCCGGCTTGCAGCGCCACGCCCCTCATCTCCCGCTCGCCCAAACCCCCTCCCGAGGGGCGGCCAGCGCGGGAGAGAGGTGGGCGGAGAGGCAGCCCACCGGGGGCGCCAAGGGATCGTCGCACCAGGGCGGACGATTCCCTTAAAGCGGCACTGGATGGAAAGTTAATGTGGTTTTCCAGATGTTGTTGGGCTACAATTCCCATCAGCTTCAGCCGGTTTGGTCAATGGCCAGGGATGATGGGACTTTTGGTCCAACAGCATGTGAAGGCCCTCAGGTTGACTTCCACTGCCATATGTCATAAGACTGTAAGCCAGGGATGGGGAGCCAGTGGACCTCCAGATGTTGCTGGATGCAAACTCCTGCCAACCCCAGTCAGCATGGCCAATGGCCTGGGGTGATGGGAGTTGTAATCCAACAACATCTGGGAGAGCCACAGTTTCCCCACCCTCAGGAGGAACCCAAGACAGCAAGGTATAGAAGGCACTGTATCTTCTGCCATTGGTGATTTCCAATATGTTCTTGCTCAAATACTGGAGGCAATTAATAATATTCGTGGGTGTCACCAGTAATATTCATAGGAGATATGCCATATATTCCCTTTAATATAAGAAAATATAGAACATAGGGACAGCTTCTCACCAGCAGATCTATGTAACCCAATTGGCCTTTTTTTTCCACGCTACTTATGGATCTAGACCATCATCTTGAGAAGCATATTATAATAAATGGTTGCACTCCAAAACTTAATAAAATTACAAATCGGAATATCACCGGCAAAATTAACGAGCCAAAATATTACAGTCAGGCAGAAGTCAGTGAATTTTGAAGGTCATTCTGAGTCGTAAAAAAAAATAAAAATTATCAGTTTAATGTTTTATGCCTTGGAAGAAATAATAAGGCTGAAAAGACATTTGGCGGTGGAGACCGAGAAAAGGGAGGGGGCAAAATCTTGTCCACTTTGCATTGCAATTAATTTCATATGAAAACTGAAAGAGAGAGAGAATGACTTCCAAATTGCTGTTGTTGCAAGATCTTCAAGGGAACGTGCATTCTTGAAGGCACTGTGCTTAGATGGGGTCAGGCACTGTGGGATGGTAACTAGAAGTCCTATTGCACAGAACTGGAGGTATACCTACTATAGCTCTCTAAATGGATTGGGATAGCCTGGTCACTGTAGCCAACGCATTAAGAACATAAGGAAAGCCTGCTGGATCACGCTGGTGGACCATCTAGTCCAGCATCCTGTTCTCACAGTGGCCAACCAGATGCCTGTAGGAAACCTTCAATGAACCAAAAACAAACCCCTGTGTTGCAATAAGAACCAATCACAACAATACAAACACAACACGTAGGCTAATAATTTGTTTTTGTTCAGTCGTTCAGTCATGTCCGACTCTTCGTGACCCCATGGACCAGAGCACGCCAGGCACGCCTATCCTTCACTGCCTCCCGCAGTTTGGCCAAACTCATGTTAGTAGCTTCGAGAACACTGTCCAACCATCTCATCCTCTGTTGTCCCCTTCTCCTTGTGCCCTCCATCTTTCCCAGCATCAGGGTCTTTTCTAGGGATTCTTCTCTTCTCATGAGGTGGCCAAAGTACTGGAGCCTCAATTTCAGGAGCTCTGTCCCAGCTCCTGCCAATCTAGCAGTTAGAAAACATGCCAGTGCAAGTAGATAAATAGGTACCACTGCAGCAGGAAGGTAAACAGCATTTCCATGTGCTGCTCTGGGTCTTTTCCAGGGAGTCTTCTCTTCTCATGAGGTGGCCAAAGTACTGGAGCCTCAACTTCAGGATCTGTCCTTCTAGTGAGCACTCAGGGCCGATTTCCTTGAGAATGGATAGGTTTGATCTTCTTGCAGTCCATGGGACTCTCAAGTCCATGGGAATCTAATAATAGAGAATATATATATTTATGAATACTGTTCCAAGTTACGATAGAGTAGTATCATTCTAGAGACAGTGTCCTTTTGAGGCTTTTGAGACGTCTTCTGTTGAAACTATTGTGAGACTGCCCTTAGACATCAGTTTTGAACACACAGCTTGACGGTCCTCTGTTATATTGTACATATGAACTTTGATTGGCTTATTCCTATAATTTGAATGATACCATTATTCCATTATATATTCTCTACTAACTATTAGCCTATGTGTTGTGTTTGTATTGTTGCGTAGGAAACCTTCAAGCAGGACCCAAGCGCGAGAGCACTCACCACTGCTGTGGTTCCAGCAACTGGTCTTCAGAAGCATTTACTGCCTCCAGCTGTGAAGGCAGAGCATAGCCATGGGGCTGCTCAACTATTTTGATTAAACTATTTTGATATGCTCTATGCGAGGCTGCCCTTGGCCTGAAATCTCCAGCTAGTGAAGAATTCAGTGCCTGGATGGAGGTGGGGACGGTGGCGTCAGTGACATCCAACTGTTTTGGGAGACAACAGAGGAGCATGTCTTTTGGGGGTGAGGTCAAACTTTTGATAGGTTGAAGCACCAGTTGTACTGTATAGATGGACCAGTGCTGTGGCAGTAGAGACTGACGTGGGAGAGACACGTTTCAGCACTTGGATAGCTCAGTTGGTAACAGCATGGTGCTGTTAATGCCACGGTTGCAGGTTCGATCCCCATATGAGACAATTGTATATTCCTGCATCGCAGGGGGTTCGGCTAGATCAGCCTTTCTCAACCTTGGGTCCCCAGATGTTTTTGGCCTACAACACCCATAATCCCTAGGTAGCAGGACCAGTGGTCGGGGATGATGCGAGCTGTAGGCCAAAAACATCTGGGGACCCAAGGTTGAGAAAGGCTGGACTAGATGATGCTCGGGATCCCTTCCACTGACACAAAAGCTGGAATAGCCTGCCCCTTTCATGATCTGCGAATGGAGCTACAATTTTATTTTATTTTTGCTGAGGGGAGGGGGGGTTCTTCTTTAGCCCCATTAAAACAACGAAAGCTCATGGTTTTAAGCTTCTTCAGGTGCTAGCCTGTTTCAGAACCTGAACTTTGATACTCCGTCGCAGCAGTGAAGAAATCAATGGTATCATACTGATATGTAAGAACATTTATTAAAGTAGCCATGGGCATCTCCAAAACCTTTCCCGATCAAGCTGGCTTTCTAATTGGCTTGCAGCAGCATCCCTGCCACCCAAATTATCCGGCTCTGTCTTGCGAAAATCCAGCCCCATCAGCATCGAGAGCACAGAAAAAGGAGGGAAAGGAGGCCAGGGTCACACCTGAGATGGCTGAGCACAGAAAATGAAGCCCATTAGCATTTCCTAGCTGCCGCTGCCTTTTTTAGGGGGTGTGTGTGTGTGGCAGTCCTTGTATATGCTGGTGAAAATCAAACATCAGGAGGACTCAAGAAACTCAATTATGGCTCTTATAAGTCCTGGCTAGGCATCACAGAGTGCTGGAGCCACCAATACATGTTGTTGTTGTTGTTGTTGTTGTTGTTGTTGTTGTTGTTGTTGTTGCTAATTGATTTGTTTGATTGTGTTTTAATGTACTGTATTTTCCAGTGTATAAGACGACTGGGCGTATAAGATGACCCCCCAACTTTTCCAGTTAAAATATAGAGTTTGATATATACTCGACCGCCGATTCTCCACCCGGTGTATAAGATGACCCCTAACTTTTGAGAAGATTTTCCTGGATTAAAAAGTAGTCTTATACACCAGAATGTACAGGATTTGACATTTGATGTTAACTGCCCTGAGCCCGGTCTTGGCCCGGGAGGGCAGGGTATAAATAAAAATTTACTTACTTGCTTACTTTTTGCATTTATTATTAATATCTAATTCCTAACCGGGACTCAAGGCAGCTTACACAAATTCAAATAGCAAGGAAGATCACAAAAAAGCTATAAACATGCAGAAGATAATTCTTTAAAAGGAACTAAACTCTTGTAGAGTTAAAACAATTTAAAAAAGAAATCTATTAAAATAAAGATGATAAAAAACAGCACCATAGTATTAAAGACCTTTCCTTTTAATAATGATGATGATGATGATGATGATGATGATGATGATGATGATGTCAGTTCCCAAAGGCCTGCTGGAAGAAAACTGTCTTCACCTGCTGGCAGAAAGACAGCGAGGAGGGAGCCTGTCTGGCTTATCTAGGGAAGGAATTGACCCTCTCCCACATCCCTACCAAGAGGAACTGAGAAAAAGAGTTAACCCTGAAGATCTCAGAGCCAGGCAAATTTGTAAGAGGGAATGTGGTTCTTCACATAGCCTCGAACTAAGCCATATAACTTAGAGAAGGCATAGGCAAACTCGCCCTCCACATGTTTTGGGACTACAACTCTCATCATCCCTGACACTGGTCCTGTTAGCTAGGATGATGGGAGTTGTAGTCCCCAAACATCAGGAGGGGCCGAGTTTGGCCTATGCTGACTTAGAGAACTGAGACACAGCAGAGACGGTCATAGCTTTAAGAAGTATGGTTTCTTCAACTCTTTACATCTTCAGTCTGCATGGGGGGAGTCCAGATCTTACAGCATGGTCATTTCAAGAGGGCCTTGTACCCTACAGCATTGCAGCCCAGAAGTCCAAGGTACTTACCCCAGCTATCAACAACCTCAGATATGCTGATGATACTACCTTGATGGCAGAAAGTGAGGAAGAATTAAAGAACCTTTTAATGAGGGTGAAAGAAGAGAGCGCAAAATATGGTCTGAAGCTCAACATCAAAAAAACTAAGATCATGGCCACTGGTCCCATCACCTCCTGGCAAATAGAAGGGGAAATGGAGGCAGTGAGAGATTTCACTTTCTTGGGTTCCATGATCACTGCAGATGGTGACAGCAGTCACGAAATTAGAAGACGCCTGCTTCTTGGGAGAAAAGCAATGACAAACCTAGACAGCATCTTATAAAGCAAAGACATCACCTTGCCGACAAAGGTCCGTATAGTTAAAGCTATGGTTTTCCCAGTAGTAATGTACGGAAGTGAGAGCTGGACCATCAAGAAGGCTGATCACCGAAGAATTGATGCTTTTGAATTATGGTGCTGGAGGAGACTCTTGAGAGTCCCATGGACTGCAAGAAGATCAAACCTATCCATTCTCAAAGAAATCAGCCCTGAGTGCTCACTAGAAGGACAGATCCTGATGTTGAGGCTCCAGTACTTTGGCCACCTCATGAGAAGAGAAGACTCCCTGGAAAAGACCCTGATGTTGGGAAAGATGGAGGGCACAAGGAGAAGGGGACGACAGAGGATGAGATGGTTGGACAGTGTTCTCGAAGCTACTAACATGAGTTTGGCCAAACTGCGAGAGGCAGTGAAGGATAGGCGTGCCTGGCGTGCTCTGGTCCATGGGGTCACGAAGAGTCGGACACGACTTAACGACTGAACAACAACAACTTACCCCAGCAGCTCTGCAGCCAGCCTGCCCAAGTTGGATCCCAATCTTCCTTCTTCCTTCTTCTTTTCCTTCCCAGTAACTCTTGCTAAAAACTCTCTTTTCCTGTCACCTCACAACCAGTTACCTTGCCAGCCTTCCAGATCCCCAATCTCTGTTCACACCTCGGGGCAAGCGAGGAGGACAGTTCTCTTGCATTGCCAATGGCTCTTAATGGCCCTGTATTCAGTTACAGGTCGGTAGCCGTGTTGGTCTGCCATAGTCAAAACAAAATAAAAAATTAAAAAATCCTTCCACTAGCACCTTAGAGACCAACTAAGTTTGTTATTGGTATGAGCTTTCGTGTGCAGGTATCTGAAGAAATGTGCATGCACACGAAAGCTCATACCAAGAACAAACTTAGTTGGTTTCTAAGGTGCTACTGGAAGGATTTTTTTATTTTTTTATTTTGTTTTGGTCCTGTATTGTTTCTTACTGTCCCTCACATGGCCAGGTCATTTTGCATAGGCTAGCCCAGGAATTCCTCTGCAGCTTGTATTTCTCCCTTCACATCCCAAAGAATCAATATTTTATCATTTATTAATTTCTAGGGAGGTCCCTAGAACAACACACACACACACACACACACACACACACACACACACACTGAGCAGAAGGATTCTCTTCCTGAAAAGGGCGAGGAAAGGCTGTCATTTGCTACTAGACAATATAGCTATGTTCTGCCTCTGTGGTCAGACACTAGATGACAACAGTGAGCTATGCTAAATTCAATGTATTTTTCAAAACGTTTTTTTAAAAGGTGTTTTCACAGCGTTTTTTTATGTGTGTGTGGATTCCACCTAAATTCAGATTGCCTTTAAAAGTGAACAGAAATGCCGCCATCCTTCAGAATTAATGTCCTATGTTTGTGTTGGCATCAAATCATATGAGCTTTGAGGTCCCTACCTACTTTTTACTGGATGAGCTTGTTCTTTGACATCCCCAAGCTGGGCTCCCATGAGCATCGCGGGTCCCCCTTGCTAAGTCAGAGCAATTGCCTCTGAGAAAAAAAAAACATTTTGGTCTATGAGTAAGTCAAATACTGCGGAGGGTTTCTTTTCGTTTCTTTGCCACGGTGCGTTATCCAACACACCCTCCCTCAGCGCAAATAGTAAAGTATGCAAATCAAATCCAGCTTTGATTTTCATGCTTACTTTTCTGCTCATCCCAGCTGTAAAGCTAAGCTGTAATTAATACATAAGAGGCGGTGATTATGCGGCATTACAGCTGAATGTATAGAGAGAGCATCCAGCATTACGTGCCCTTTCAGGAAGGGAAAAATAAGAAGGTTCAGGCACCTTGAAGGAGCGGGATCTTCAAGAGAGACTCAAATTAGTAGGCTGATAAGCTGTCCAAATCAATGACAATCCTGCAGCCTTGCATTGATTTTCTTGTTTTCAGCCTCATCGCTGATAAATGAGGGCTTCTGTTTGGTTCCACTTCTTTGCCAACGATCCTGATCCGTGGCCCTCATTAGGAGCCGGTTCACACATGCTTTTGTAAACACTTGATTAAGCTTCAACTGAAGCCTGGCATCCAAAGGTGTGGACTGACTCCTTTGACAGCCACGTGGTCTTGGAGGTGATAGGAGAATTCTGTATTTGGCACTGGGTGACCCATTCAGAGATAGAATCATAGAATCATAGAATCATAGAGTTGGAAGAGACCACAAGGGCCATCCAGTCCAACCCCCTGCCAAGCAGGAAACACCATCAAAGCATTCCTGACAGATGGCTGTCAAGCCTCTGCTTAAAGACCTCCAAAGAAGGAGACTCCACCACACTCCTTGGCAGCAAATTCCACTGCCGAACAGCTCTCACTGTCAGGAAGTTCTTCCTAATGTTTAGGTGGAATCTTCTTTCTTGTAGTTTGAATCCATTGCCCCGTGTCCGCTTCTCTGGAGCAGCAGAAAACAACATTTCACCCTCCTCTATATGACATCCTTTGATATATTTGAAAATGACTAAACATACCCAGCTCCCTAAGCCGTTCCTCATAAGGCATTGTTTCCAGGCCTTTGACCATTTTGGTTGCCCTCTTCTGGACACGTTCCAGCTTGTCAGTATCCTTCTTGAACTGTGGTGCCCAGAACTGGACACAGTATTCCAGATGAGGTCTGACCAGAGCAGAATATAGTGGTACTATTACCTCCCTTGATCTAGACACTATACTCCTATTGATGCAACCCAGAATTGCATTGGCTTTTTTAGCTGCTGCATCACACTGTTGACTCATGTCAAGTTTGTGGTCTACCAAGACTCCTAGATCCTTTTCACATGTACTACTCTCAAGCCAGGTGTCACCCATCCTGTATTTGTGCCTTTCATTTCTTTTGCCCAAGTGTAGTACTTTACATTTCTCCTTGTTAAAATTCATCTTGTTTGCTTTGGCCCAGTTCTCTAATCTGTTAAGGTCATTTTGAAGTGTGATCCTGTCCTCTGGGGTATTAGCCACACCTCCCAATTTGGTGTCATCTGCAAACTTGATCAGGATGCCCTCAAGCCCATCATCCAAGTCATTGATGAAGATGTTGAATAGGACTGGGCCCAAGACAGATGGGAGATGGTGAATTAATTATGCAATGGACATGTATGCCAGCCTTTGATTTTTTTTTAATCCACCCCCCAGTAACGTCCTCTACAGAAGGGATGGAGAACTTGTGGGCCTTCAGATATTGTTGAAGGCCACACTTCATTAGCCCCAGCCAGCATGGCCAATGGCCAGTGCTGATGGGAGTGGAGCCGATTCTTGCCCAAAGCAAAGCTTAAGGACACTGTTGTTCTGCTGGTTGGTGCAGAACTCAGAGCCTGCTGTGATAGCTACAGTCTAGAGTACCAGGAATGGTGATTGGCTGTAAAGTGGTTATGATAAAATGGGCCAAAGGCTTTGGTTATAATATCCAGTTAGAATCACTGGAAAAGTTATGGAATGAAGGAATTAAATTTACTGCCTGTTGTGCACTAAAAGAAAATGTTATGAAAATGATGTATAGATGGTATATAACGCCAAAAAACTTGCTAAAATGTTTAGGACTAGAAATAAGGAATGTTGGAAATGTAAAGAAAAGGAGGGGAATTTCTACCATATGAGGTGGACCTGCAGTAAAGTAAAAGCTTACTGGGAAATGATTTATAATGAGTTAAAGAAAATGTACAAAAGTACATTTGTTAAAAAAAATAACCAGAAGCTTTTTTATTGGGTATAGTAGGTGAGGAAAATCTGAAAAGAGATCAAAAATTGTTTATGTATGCAACAACGGCAGCTAGGATTCTTTTAGCCCCAAAATGGAAGCAACGGGAATTACCAGAGTGGCAGACGAAGATGATGGGATATGCAGAACTGGTGAAACTGACTGGTAAAATACAAAACCAGCGTGATCAAGCTTTCCAAAAAGACTGGAGTAAATTTGCACAATATTTGAAGGAAAACTGTAAACAATTAACAACACTAGTAGGGTTGGCTTAAATAGACTTGCAATGTTAATGATTAATACCTTTTTATATTTATTTAAAAAGTTATGAAAATTGAAATGAATTAATTGTAAATTGGAAGAGGTACAAACGCTATGATATAGAAATGAATTAAGAAAACCATTAGGCGGGAGGGAGGGAAGTCGATTAGCTCATATGGGCAAAAATAAATGTGACGAACAAGGATGTATTTGAATGTTATGAGATGGAAAATTAATAAAAAATATTGTAAAAAAAGGAATGGTGGTTGGCTGTGACCTTCCTTTGCAGCATGGCATGAGCTACTTTTCCTCCTTCAACACTCCTTTGTCTCTCTTGTCATCCAAGGATCCAACCACCACCCTAGATGGCCTTCTGCTACTAATATATTTAAAGAACCTCTTGTCATTAGTCATATTGTGCTCCTTAAATTCTTTTCAAGCATCCCTTACTGTCTGCTTGCAGTTTTCTTTTTTGTCAGAATTTAGGACCTTTTTGTTCTCTTCGTTCAGACAAGACTTCCATATTTTGAAGAAAGTTCCCTGGGAAGAGGGGCTAATGGGAATTGTAGCTCCTTGGGGGGAATAAGGGGTCTACTTACCAGGGGTGCCTTGCCCATAGAGGCTAGTGGCGTGGGGTGCCAAGTTCTGGAGGGTGCCAGGGAAGAGGCAGAGGCTGGGTGCGGGCCCTCCCAGCATCAGCTCAACGCCCTCGCCTGCCTCGCTGAAGCAGCGCTGTGCCCAGAGCCTTCGCCTCTTCCCCACCGGAGGAGCTGCCCTCCTCCTCCAGCCCCACAACAACGTAAAAAGGTTGGCAACTCTGGGAAATGGAGGGGGGAGGGGTGCACCGGAGGGATATTTGCACCATGGCGCCAGATAGACTTAAGATGGCCCTGCTCCTTACCGAACTCCACTTCCCAGAATTCTTTGGGTGAAACCAAGTCTGTTTAAAGTGGTATGCCATGGCTTTAAATGTATAGTAAGGATGTGGCCTTATGCATAACCCAAGAGGAGAAATGGAGTGAAGGAGCGGAGACTAAATCAGATCCCCACGGCTGCAACCCTCAGGATCTTGGATACTGAACACTAGAAGAAGAAGAAGAGTTTGGATTTGATACCCCGCTTTATCACTACCCGAAGGAGTCTCAAAGCGGCTAACATTCTCCTTTCCCTTCCTCCCCCACAACAAACACTCTGTGAGGTGAGTGGGGCTGAGAGACTTCAGAGAAGTGTGACTAGCCCAAGGTCACCCAGCAGCTGCATGTGGAGGAGCGGAGACGCGAACCCGGTTCACCAGATTATGAGTCTACCACTCTCAACCACTACACCACACTGGTATTGCTTGTTTTTTGTTTTTGTTTGTTTTTTTAGTTGTCAGGTGGTGATGGATATTTGTTTATTTTCATATTTCTCTTTTTTGTGATGTATTAAAGTGATTTTTTAAAAAAAGAGTTAGAATTTGCAGTTCAACGTTGTGGGGGAAATTCTAGCACTGCGTGGAACAACATTGCTTAGGTCAGTGGTGGCTAAACTTGGCCCTCCAGCCAGTGTGGTGTAGTGGTTAAGAGCGGTAGACTCGCAATCTGGTGAACCGGGTTCGCGTCTCCGCTCCTCCACGTGCAGCTGCTGGGTGACCTTGGGCTAGTCACTTTTCTTTGAAGTCTCTCAGCCCCACTCACCTCACAGAGTGTATCTGAAGAAGTGTGCATGCACACAAAAGCTCATACCAAGAACAAACTTAGCTGGTCTCTAAGGTGCTGCTGGAAGGAATTTTATTTATTTATTTATTTTGTTTCAACAACATCTCAAGTCTTCTGCTTTGCATGCAGAAGGTCCCGGTTTCAATCTTTGGCATCTCCAGGTAGAACTGGGAGAGACTCTCCGCCTGAAATCCAGGAGAACCTCTGCTGGTCAGTGGAAACAGTGCTGAGCTACAGGGACCAACAGCCTGACTTGGTAAGAGGTGGCTTCCTATATTCCTGATCAAACTTGAAGGGGGTTCAATGGGCTGGTGACAGTTGTGCACAATTTGTGACCCAGCAAGTCAAAACCGTAGCTTTTGGCCATTGCTACCATGGTGGCCTGTCCAGCAAGAGCTTTTTTATTTTGTTTTGACTATGGCAGACCAACACAGCTACCTACCTGTTGTGGGGGAGGAAGGGAAAGGAGAATGTTAGCCGCTTTGAGACTCCTTCGGGTAGTGATAAAGCGGGATATCAAATCAAAACTCTTCTTCTTCTTCTTCTTCTTCTTCTTCTTCTTCTTCTTCTTCTTCTTCTTCTTCTTCTTCAACTACAACTCCCATCATCCCTGATCAATGGTCCTGTTAGCTAGGGATGATGGGAGTTGTATTCCCAAAACAGCTGGAGGGCCAAGTTTGGCCATGCCTGGCTTAGGTGATCCCACAGGAGGTGAAGAAAGTGTGTGTGCCTCATGGCTGAAGCATGTCACTAATGGGTCAACATGTCCTTTGTTGATGCCGTTGTGGTAACTGAGGAGGCAGAGGTCTGGGGTTTACAGACAGCTTGGAAGCAACGTAGTGGAAATGCCTCAACCCATTCTTCCTACAAACTCATGCTCAAAACATAGTGCAGTGGAACACTTTGTGTCTGTGTGTGTGTGTGTGTGTGTGTGTGTGTGTCTGTGAATGAGAGAAAGACAAAGAGCGCATGTGCATTAAATAAAGAGATTTTTTAAAAAAAATAGTTTTGCATTCACAAGGATCCATTTCTTTTCATCTCTGGAACCCCACCTGGTTTGCTTTTTTGCACACCCAGCACAATGACACACAAGCATCTCTCCCTATGCCATTTCCTTTGCGCCCCTAATGAGATCATGTGTGGAAAGCCAAAATTATGCTAATTTCTTTTCTTTTTCATTCATATATATATATATATATATATATATATATATATATATATATGCTCTGCTAATCCTGCTGAAATATTCCTGGAGTGTATACTTGACAAGCTCAAAGTACATTTCACATCACTAATGACTTCATCACGAGCGCAATTGTCATGAGTCAAGCGGTTGCCACGGCAACGCCCTAGTACAGCTGTTTACCCGCCGAAAAGCGCCGCAGCTACTTAGCTGCGCATACAGGCGGATCAGTAGATTCCTAGGTAGTGAAATTGAAATAATTCAATTTTCAACGTCTCTCTTTATGAAGTGATTTTGCCAGCTATAAGTATTAGCATATCAATGTGACTTTGACGGGCTGCTGCTGCAAGAGATATTTTCCCCACCTCTTTTTCTTCCCCTTTCTCTTTTTTCGTTCCTCACACTTCATGTCAATTAGAGCCCTAACTGTTTCATGGAATAATCATTCCTGCCAGATTAAGGTCAGGCGGTAAGGTAATTTAATTGGTGCCATTATATCTAGGAGGGGGTGGAAGCGAGGGGGGGGAGAGGATCTCTCATAAAGTGCATGCACAGACTGAGGCTGACACAGGAGAAGGTGTCGTGATGCATTGAAGGGAAATCTCGAAAGGACATGGGCAAATCGTTTAGAGAAAGAGAGCAAGACAGAGGGGGGAGGAATAAGATGGTGACCATCTTGCTTGCCTTGCTTCCAGGTATACAAGAGGGCAGGGGGTGGGTGAGAATCAACATTCAAGGACAGTCCTCTGTTTGGAAAGCTTCCGCTATCCATGAAGGGATTTCTGGTCCCCGGAGACAAAAGGTGGTTCACGTGTTGTGGCTGCCACAGCGGAGAAGGCAGTTTTAAATCACTTCCCTGTGATTCCTACTGCCACGCAGAGGTGCATTTCGCACGGAAAGTCTCGCAGCATTTCAGTCCGGCCGCGAGCACCAGAAGCAATCTTTTCACATCTATACCATCCCTGGGGATCTTCTCTCTTCTTCTTCCTCTTCTTCTTCTTCTTCTCTTCTTCTCTTCTTCTTCTTCTTCTTCTTCTTTCTTCTTCTCTTCTTCTCTTCTTCTTCTTCTTCTCTTCTTCTTCTTCTTCTTCTTCTTCTTCTTCTGCGATCCCTCGTAGCCGAGTAAGATTGCCTTCCATAAACGCGGTTTTAACAATGAGTCCGTAAGTGACTGTGGAGGCCAGTTCTGGATCCACACGTCCTTCCACAGTGGGGACATAGGTTTCCGGGCAGGAGTTGACCACAGTGTGGATTTGCCAAGCGTGCCGTCCTCTTAGCGCATTTCTCCCTTGCGTCCTGAGTTCGAGTGTCTTCAAAGCCCATGACACCTCTGGTAAAGGCTGTTCTCCAGTTGGAGTGCTCTGCATGGGGCATCTGACAAGCGCCCCACAACCTGACTCAGGGGCCTGTTGCCTATTTTGGCTTCTTCCACTCCTTGGTGCCATAAGAACTTAAGGATAGCCTTGATGGAACAGACCAATGGCCCACCTGGCGCCTCACCTTGTTCTCACAGTGGCCAACCAGATGCCTATTATGGAAAATCCACAAGCAGGACCTGCGCACAACAGCTCTCTCCCTATACATGGCTCCCCAGCAACTCGCTTTCAGAGGCATTGCTTCCTCCAACAGTTGTGCTCGTGGCTCTGCTCTCCGTTCCATCATCTAATCCAGTGTTTTTCAACCACTGTTCCGCGGCACACTAGTGTGCCGCGAGATGTTGCCTGGTGTGCCGTGGGAAAAATTGAAAAATTACTTTATATATAGTCAATATAGGCACAGAGTTAAATTTTTTAACATTTTCAAATGGTGGTGTGCCTCGTGATTTTTTTCATGAAACAAATGTGCCTTTGCCCCAAAAGGTTGAAAAACACTGATCTAATCCTCTTCAAAAGCCATCCAAGCTGGTGCCCATCACTGCCTGCCCTCTCCAAGTGAGTAACAAGCAATAGGACCTGGAAAGGAAGGAATTAGCCTCTCAGGGCCAGAGGAACAGGAGACAAGTGAAAGGGGAACATCTTGGTCCCAACCAAAGAAGAATGGCAACTTAAGTTGGCAGAATATGCGCAGCTTGCAGATTTAACATATAGAAGAAGAGAAACAAGAAGAACATACGTTTAGAGAAGATTGGAAAATGTTTATTGAATATATGGGAAATAATTGTGTACAGCTGGAAACGCTGACAGCGTTAAGATAAATTCAGCAGTGCAAATAAGTCTTGATGGATGCAATAATGGAATACTGATTGGTATAGTTTTTGTAAAAATATGCAGGGATTTATGATATATAAAATGAACCATGGAAAGAGAAGAAGGGAAGTCATTGATATCTTAAGGATGTAAAAACGAGCATTTTAAATTGTAAAACAGAAAACTTAATAAAAATTATAGACACGGGGGGGGGGGGTTGAGAGAAAAGAAAGAAAAGAAAAGAAAAGAAAAGAAAAGAAAAGAAAAGAAAAGGGAACATCTCCCCAGTCTGGTAGCAATGACAAAGGTGTTTTCGACGTAGACATTTCCACATTGCTGCTAGACCTTCTCAGTGACCCCACATGCATTGTTTGCTCAAGGTCACATTCACACCATACATTGTGACACCACCTTAAACTGTCATGGTTTCACCCAAAGAACCCTTGGAACTGTAGTTTGTAAACAGTGCTGAGTGTTGTTAAAGGTAAAGGTACCCCTGGATGTTAGATCCAGTCGCAGACAACTCTGGGGTTGCGGCACTCATCTCACGTTACTGGCCGAGGGAGCCGGTGTACAGCTTCCGGGTCATGTGGCCAGCATGACTAAACCGCTTCTGGCGAACCAGAGCAGCGCACGGAAATGCCGTTTACCTTCCCTCCAGAGCAGTACCTATTTATCTACTTGCACTTTGATGTGCTTTCGAACTGCTAGGTTGGGCAGGAGCAGGGACCGAACAACGGGAGCTCACCCCGTCGTGGGGATTTGAACCGCCGACCTTCTGATCGCCAAGCCCAAGAGGCTCTGTGGTTTAGACCACAGCGCCACCCGCATCCCCTGTTGTTAGGAGGTGCCTTTTTCCCTCACAGAGCTACAATTCCCAGAGTGGTTCAACAATCAATCTCTCTTCCCAGGAAACTCTGGGAATTGCCCCTGAGTGGGAAGGATAGGGGTCTACTAACAAGCCACAGCTCCCGGGACTCTTTGGGGGAAGTCATGACTGTTCAAAAAGTGGCATCATATTTATACCTGAAGGAGCGTCTCCACCCCCATCGTTCTGCCCAGACACTGAGATCCAGTGCCGAGGGCCTTCTGGCGGTTCCCTCACTGCGAGAAGCAAAGCTACAGGGAACCAGGCAGAGGGCCTTCTCGGTAGTGGCGCCCGCCCTGTGGAACACCCTCCCATCACAGGTCAAGGAGATAAACAACTACCTGACATTCAGAAAATACCTGAAGGCAGCCCTTTTCAGGGAAGTTTTTAATGTGTGATATTTTTGTATCTGATTTTTGTTGGAAGCCGCCCAGAGTGGCTGGGGAAATCCAGCCAGATGGGCGGGGTACAAATAATAAATATTATTATTATTATTATTATTATTATTATTATTATTTATTCATCTAATAAAATTTATATAGAGAAAGCTCAAGGCGGTTTAAATGCGAGGTGTGAAAATGGCCTAAGATACTTGTTTTTCATTCCCTTCATATATAATTACAGAAACATGGGCATTTCAGTTCAATGCATACTGTGAATCTCTCCCGCCAATGGCACTACTCATTGTCAGGCCTTAACTCTGTTTTAGCCCAGCCCTGTTGTCATAAGGGACATCTATTGATCAGTCAATTTAATCTACCCTATCTGGAGATTTATAACGTCAACATTACTGAAAGCAATCAGGTTGCCTGACTTAATTCCTTATCATGGAAGCATACATGGTCAATATTTATTTCTGAGTTGGTACCTCTTCAGCAAAGTTGTTATTGCGAGGCAGAAATGTCAAGGGAGCAATCTTGCCTGGTGTTTTGCAGGAGATAAAGATCCATCGGGCCCAATCAGGGAAAGAGCCAGAGTTAAACTTGAAGATATAGACCAGCAGTTCTTTCATTTATCCAGCAGACCCTGGTCCCTTTGGTCGATCTTTTCCAACTTGCCACAGAATGAAGAGAAAGAGATAAGGACATAAAAACACTCTCTTCGGGGATGTTGGTATGCTGCGAGCAGTATACATAAAGGCAAAAAGGTCACATAGTTTCTTTTCCGGCTGGGAATATAAGAGCCTGCTGGATCAGGCCAGTGGCTCATTTAGTCCAGCATCCTGTTCTCACAGTAGCCAGCCAGATGCCTGTGGGAAGCCCAGAATTAGGATTCGAACACAAGAGCCCTTTCCCCTTCCTGAGGAGTCCGGCAATTCAGAAGCGTTGCTGCCTCCAATTGTGGAAGCAGAGCCCAGCCATCATGGTCAGTATACATCAATAATCCTCTTCTCCGTGAATTTATTAAATCTTATTTTAAAGACATCCAATTTGGTAGCCTTCTCTGCCTCCTGTGGCAGTGAGTTCCACAGTTTAATTATGTGCTGCAGGAAGAAGTACTTTCTTTGATCGGTCCTGAATCTTCCAACATTCAGCTTCATTGGGCGTCCAGGATTTCATAGTGTTATGAGAGAGGCAGGAAAATCCTTTCTCTGTCCACTTTCCTGATGCTGTGCATAACTTTGTAAACTTCTATGAAGTTGCCTCTTACTTGCCTTTTCTCTAAAACTCAAAAGAATTCGGGACTCTGCACAACGTAGTGAGAATCCATGAAGGCTTAAGGGTTTTTGTGATGGCAATGTCATTTTCGGGGCAGTTGCACACTATGCCCAACTAACGCCTATGGAAAGCAGGACTTGAGCACAACAGCCCTCTGCCCACCTGCAATTGTCAGCAAATGATATTCAGAAACATTGCCGTCTCCATCAGTGAAGGCAGAGCGTAGCTCTCATGCCTAGCCACTACCAAGAACTTTCTCAATGAATTTGTTCTCTACCCACTTGTGATTCCTTGCCTGCCAGAGTGGTGTAGTGGTTAAGAGTGGTAGACTCATAATCTGGTGAATTTGATTCCCCACTCTTCCACATGCATAATCATAATTTGATTCCCCACTCTTCCACATGCAGCTGCTGGGTGACCTTGGGCTAGTCACACTTCTCTGAAGTCTCTCAGCCCCACTCACCTCACAGAGTGTTTGTTGTGGGGGAGGAAGGGAAAGGAGAATGTTAGCCACTTTGAGACTCCTTCGGGTAGTGATAAAGTGGGATATCAAATCCAAACTCTTCTTCTTCTTCTTCTTCTTCTTCTTTCTTCTTCTTCTTCTTCTTCTTCTTCTTCTTCTTCTCTGCAGTGAAGTAGAAGAAAGAGCCGTCACTATGGCTCTAAGTGAAAGGTGGCAGGTTTTTGGAACAGGTGGTGTTCAGAAACACACACAGAGGCACACACACACACCCCCTCCTAGTTTGGAAAGAAGCAGATTTTTTTTTGTGATTTGAGCCAAAATTTTGCCTCAGCTCATGAGCACACATAGAGACCATTCTGAACGGCTTCCCTTACCCTAAAAGTATCTCCCAGTAACCAGAGGGATGTAGTGTAAGGGGAAGAGCTGCTGACCTTCTGATCAGCAAGCCCAAGAGGCTCAGTGGTTTAGACCACAGTGCCACCCGCTTTCCACAGAGCCACCAAATGTACCGCTGGGACAGTTCTTCAGTGTCTGCTGATCTGGGCACCCTGCACTGCCTTTAATGTCAATTGTTTAGTGAGCTGGGTCTGTGTGTGATGCAACCTGTATCCAGAATGTGCTGCTGAGCTGACCAGAGAATCAGAAACTTTCCATCCATCCAAACAGTACTATGGGGACTGAGATTGCTCTGTCCCTCTGCTCAGTGTATTGGCCGAGTCCTGATCATGGAGCTCACGTGGGCAGAGATTGTTATAACATCTTCAACAGGTAGTACAAACCTAGTTTTAACTGATTTTTATTATTATTATTATTATTATTATTATTATTATTATTATTATTATTATTATAAAATAAATGTAAATCTGTTAACCAGTTAGAGCTACTGCAGTTGAACAGTATGTAAATTGTTCAAATAAATAAAAGCAGTACATATGTGTACACTAAATACTCATCTTCAGACAGTGTGGTACAAAGTTTAAAAGGGGTTTGGGTGGGTATGCAGACATGATACCCCAACATGGGTATGCAAACCTAAGACTATGCACCAGTGTCGGTATTGATCACACTACACCCTCAAAATATATGCACTGCTTTTGAGTTTTTTTTAGATCTCCAGTTTTGCATCCGGTGATATTTGATATCAGATAGCTGACACGCAATGGCATTTTATATTCTCTGGTGACGATAGCTGGTATGCAGCAGTATTTAGTCTTTGATTTTATTTTGATAGTTAGCATGCAATGGTGCTTGCTATTCAGCAGCGAGCAGACTACAATATTTCATATTTCAACTCTGCCAAGTCCATCAAGAAATGCCAACCAGTCTACAGCGTTCAGATTTCAAAACCCGAGCTAACCTTTCACATTTGGAATGTGAAGGTAAAATTTGAGAGTTCACATTCCGCGTTATGAAACCAGATTTTTTTGGGGGGGGGCGAGAATATTTCAACTATCTGCAAAGCACTAGCATCAAAGTTAGACGTCTGAAATATCTCCTAGACCTTTGCTCTCTACGTATTAATCATCAAGGATCTCACGGGAGTTTTATCTGTCAAAGAATTCATCCTAAACTCCTCTTGCTCTTAACTGAGAGTGAGAGGGAAGAAAGAAGAAGAAGAAGAAGAAGAAGAAGAAGCCGACGAAGACGAAGAAGAAGACGCGGATGAGAAGGAGGAGGAGGAGGAGGAGTAGGAGGAGGAGGAGGAGGAGGGAGAAGAAGAAGAAGAAGGAGAAGAGGAGGAGGAGGAGGAGAAGAAGAGGAGGAGGAGGAGAAGAAGAGGAGGAGGAGGAGGAGGAGGAGGAGGAGGGAGAAGAAGAAGAAGAAGGAGAAGAGGAGGAGGAGGAGGAGAAGGAGGTGGAGGAGGAGGAGGAGGAGGAGGAGAAGAAGAAGAAGAGGAGGAGGAGGAGGAGGAGGAGGAGGAGGGAGAAGAAGAAGAAGAAGAAGGAGAAGAGGAGGAGGAGGAGAAGGAGGAGGAGGAGGAGGAGGAGGAGGGAGAAGAAGAAGGAGGAGGAGAAGAGGAGGAGGAGGAGGAGGAGGAGAGGAGGAGGAGGAGGAGGAGGAGGAGGAGGAGGAGGAGGAGAAGAAGAAGAAGAAGAAGGGGAGGAGGAGGAGGAGGAGGAGGAGGAGGAGGAGGAGGAGAAGAAGAAGAAGAAGAAGAAGAGGAGGAGGAGGAGGAGGAGGAGGAGGAGGAGGAAGAAGAAGAAGAAGAAGAAGAAGAAGAAGAAGAAGAAGAAGAAGAAGAAGAAGAGAACAACTACTATATATTCACATCATATTTTTGAAAGATACTCGGAGTCGAGTGTGAATTTCATGCTCTTTATTCAGCTCATAGTAGTGAGGAATGTAGTTCCCCCAAAACGTTTGCTTTATATACACTATTTACACAATGGGCCCCACGTGATTGGCTAATTCCGGGATACTCCTGTATGCCAATCAGAGTGTGGATTCACTTCCACCTGGAGCTGGATTGGGTGGCTCCTGCGGACCAATCAGACTGCTGCAATCTCAATCCTATTGTTCTGGGACCAATCAGGCTGCTGCAATCTCAATCCTATTGTTCTGGGACCAGTCAGACTGCTGCAATCTCAATCCTATTGTTCTGGGACCAGTCAGACTGCTGCAATCTCAATCCTATTGTTCTAGGACCAATCAGCCTGCTGCAGTTTGGATCCTATTCAACTCAGTACATAACACCCCTCCCCTCTAAGTTCCAGTCCTGCCTGGGAGGTTGCATCCATAGTCCTCAAGGTACGCTGGTCGCCTACGTGTGCGTTGCGGCCTGGGCTGTTCCCTGGTCAGGGGTTCTGGTTCTGGCTCGTGTTCCGAGGCTGCTGGTTGTGATGGGGCTGTTTGGTCTGGCGCAACCAGCTCGCTCTGTCGTGGCTCTGGTTCCGGTGCCCTTTCGGCCTCGCGTGTCCTCTCAGTATTTACCGATTCTGCCTCCCCTGCCGGCCCCTCCTGCTCTACGGGTCTCAATGCCCCACTGTTCCCTTGGGACTCCTCTGACCTGTCCTCCTCCTGGTTTTCTCCTGGGAATCGTCGCCGTAGCTGGTCGCAGTGGCGGCGCCAGCATTGCCCCCCCTCTGTTAGCACCTCGTATGACACAGGGCCCGTCACCCTGGTGACTGTGGCGGGTACCCATGCTGGGCCTGCCCCAAAATTCTTTGCATACACTGGATCCTGGGCCACAAAGGTCCGGGGGTTCCTGCCTTCACCCACCACTACCTCATCCTGAACTCTGTCAGGGTGGAGGCGGTCCAGTCTGATTGCAAGGCGCCGGCCCATTAGTAGTTCAGCGGGGCTCCGGCCAGTCGTTGAGCTGGGGGTGCTGTGCTGTGCTAGAAGGAATGTGGCAAGGCGGTACTCCCAGTCCCCTTGCGTCATGCGGCGTAGGGTGTCCTTGGTGGTCCGCACCATGCGCTCTGCTTGGCCATTGGTGGCAGGGTGGAATGGTGCTGAGCGGATGTGGCGGATGGCATTCTGCGTTGTGAAGGTCAGGAATTCTTCTGACGTAAATGCGGTTCCGTTGTCTGAGACGAGAGTGTCAGGGAGTCCATGGGTTGCAAACAGCCTGCGTAGTACCTTGATGGCTGCGGACGTAGAAGTGGATGGTACCAGTGCGACTTCCAGCCATTTGGTGTAGGAGTCCACCACTATGAAGAATGTTTTCCCCTGGAAGGGGCCCGCGAAGTCCATGTGCAGGCGTGACCATGGTGCTCGGGCGGACTCCCAGGACTGCACTGGGGACCTTGGGGGATCTGGGCGGGATTCTTGGCAGGCCTGGCAGTGTTTGACCCAGGTCTCTATCTCTCCGTCAATCCCTGGCCACCATACATAACTCCTGGCGAGGGCCTTCATTCTCACTACCCCTGGGTGTGTCTCGTGAAGGGCTGCAAGGACCCTTTTGCGAAGGGGCTCAGGAACGACGACCCTGCTTCCCCATAACAGGCACCCCTTGTGGGCCGACAGTTCATGTTTACGGGTTGTGTAGCCAGCAAATTCTGGCCCGGGGCTGCTGCTGGGCCATCCCCTCCACACCCAGTCCAGGACCCGGGAGATGACCCTATCTTTCTTGGAATGGTGTGCAACTTCTTGTGCCTGAATAGGGCGGTCGGGAAGCAGCTCCAGGCTCATAACCTCTTGTGCGGGTGCTGGGTCGGGGCCTGTTTCTGGTAGTGGTAGCCTGCTGAGGGCGTCTGCGTGGCCCATCGCTTTCCCAGGGCGGTGAATCAGTGCATACTGGTAGCCGGCAAGGAAAATTGACCACCTGAGGACACGAGGAGACAGCACTTGGGGGGTCTGCTTTTCGGGGGCAAACAAACCAAGCAACGGCTTGTGATCAGTCACCACGGTAAAGGGCCGCCCGTACAAGAAATCATTGAATTTTTTTACGCCCTTCACGATTGCCAGACCTTCCTTGTCGATTTGCGAGTAGTTCCGCTCGGCTGCGGTGAGTGTCTGGGAAAAGTATGCCACTGGCACCTCTCTTCCATCTGGGAGTTGGTGTCCAAGGACAGCGCCAATGCCGTAGGGTGAGGCGTCGCATGCTAGCACCACCGGCAGCCTCTCGTCGAAGTGTGCCAAGACCGAGTTTGAGACGAGCAAGTCCTTGACTGCCTGGAATGCGGCCTCCTGGCGCTGGCCCCACACCCAAGGGGCCCGCTTGTCCAGGAGTCTGTGTAGGGGCTCTGCTACTGCTGCCTTATGGGGAAGGAAGGCATGGTAAAAGTTCAATAGCCCCAAGAAGGCCTGAAGTTCAGTCTTGCCCTTGGGCGCTGGGGCATCACAAATGGCCCGTATCTTGTCCCCAGTCGGGTGGACCCCTTCTGCATCCACCATAAATCCCAGGAAGTCCACCTGAGGTACTCCTAGTAGACACTTTTCCCGCTTCACCTTGAGACCCGCCGTCTGGAAACGGTGCAGAACGGTGCGAAGGCGGTCCTCAAACTCCTCTGCCGTGGGCCCGGCAATCAACACATCATCGAAGAAGGGGGTGACGCCAGGAATCCCTTTAAGCAGCGAGTCCATTAGATTCTGGAATATGCCTGGTGCCACGCTGACACCGAATTGCAGCCGCTTTACCTTGAACGCTCCCCTGTGCGTCACAATCGTCTGTGCCTCTGCTGTGGCTTCATCTACTGGCAGCTGTTGATAGGCTTGGGCCAAGTCCAGCTTGCCAAAAAAATTTGACCCAGCCAGGGTGGCGAGGACATGGCTGACCACTGGCACTGGGTATGCGTGGGCCATGAGGGCCTTGTTTATGGTACATTTGTAGTCTGCGCAGATGCGGACTGAACCATTAGGCTTGACGGGTGTGACGATCGGGGTTTCCCAGGTGGCATTAGGCACAGGCTCCAGCACTCCTTGCTCCACGAGCCGGTCCAATTCCTCGTCTATACGGGGTTTCAGGGCGAACGGGACCCGGCGGGCCTTGAGCCTGACAGGTCGTACTGTGGGGTCCAGCTGTAGGGCAACAGGGGGGCCCGTATACTGTCCCAATTTCCCATCGAAAACCGCCGGAAACTCCTTGCATATGGCGTCCACATCCATTTGTAAGCTAGTGCGGTTCACCCCGGTGACGGCTAGCCCCAGTGGTCCAAACCATGCCAATCCCAGTAAGCTAACATAGGAGCCCTTGACCACGAGCAAGTCCAGTTGCCGCGTCCGCCCTCGATATTGCACCCTGAAGGTCCCCACCCCCATTGTGGGGACCTTACGTTTCTGGAAGTCCCGGAGGGTGAATGGGGCCGGCCTGAGTTTGGGACCCCCACTAGGGCACAGTTTCCTTAAAGTCCGTGCCGAGATTATGGATAGGGTTGAACCTGTGTCCAGCTCCATGCGGCACGGGGCCCCCTCTATCTGTACCTCTACATAAATTTTCTCTATGTTGGGGTGGGGCAACTGGTATACCTGGTAGTCCGTGGTCTCCGTCGAGTTGCCTTGGTGCGTTGGGCCCCGGGACCTGGGGCTCTTGGGGCGGTCATCTGATGCCTGGCGTCGGGTGGGCCGAGCCCGACACACCCGGGCGATGTGGCCTGATTTTCTGCACTTCCTGCATTCGGCATTGCGGAAACGGCAGGTCCTCCTCTCGTGATTCTCCCCGCAGCTTGCGCAGTTCCCTCCTTCTGGTCGAGGCAGCTGTGGTGTGCGCACGGCTTGAGTGCGCTGCTGTACTCTGTGCACCTCCTCCCTGTCTGATCCTGAATCGTCGATGAGGTCCTCCTGGTGGACCCTTGGTTGGGACGGCACGCTCGGCCGTGCCTCTTGCATCGACCTCTCGGCGGCTTCTGTTGCCAGGGCCTCCTCCAGAACGACCTGGAACGTTAGGTCCTTCTTGGCATAGAGGTGTCGTTGCAGCTTCTCGTCCCTCAGGCCACCGATGAGGCGGTCACGCAGCATGTTCTCCAACTCTGAGAAGTTGCAGAACCGAGCGGCTTGGCGGAGGGAGGTCACAAACCCCGTTATGGTTTCCCCAGGGGCTTGCCGCTTTGCATAGAAGGCATTTCGACGAGCCACCACCGGGGGCTGTGGCGAGAAGTGCCCCTTCAGCCGTTCCACTATTGTTTTGTAAGGAACGGTAGCGACATCATCAGGCGCAAGGAGAGCCCGGGCTATTTCGAATGTCTCCTCTCCGCAGACGCTGAAGAATATCGCCCTCTTCTTGGCATCGTTGGTGACCCCTTTAGCTTCTAGAAGAAAGGTGAAACGGGTGGCATATCCTTCCCAGTCTCCTGATGCTGGGTTGAACGGCGAGAAGCTGCTGTCTGTTGCCATCTTGAGTTCCTTGGGACCCGGAGCTGAAGCCTGGATACACGGTGCGAGGCAGCTGTGCGGCAGGTGGCGTTGCTGCGGTGCTGTGTGTTGCAGTCAGCTCAGCGGGATCCCACCTTCGTCGCCAGTGAAAGATACTCGGAGTCGAGTGTGAATTTCATGCTCTTTATTCAGCTCATAGTAGTGAGGAATGTAGTTCCCCCAAAACGTTTGCTTTATATACACTATTTACACAATGGGCCCCACGTGATTGGCTAATTCCGGGATACTCCTGTATGCCAATCAGAGTGTGGATTCACTTCCACCTGGAGCTGGATTGGGTGGCTCCTGCGGACCAATCAGACTGCTGCAATCTCAATCCTATTGTTCTGGGACCAATCAGGCTGCTGCAATCTCAATCCTATTGTTCTGGGACCAGTCAGACTGCTGCAATCTCAATCCTATTGTTCTGGGACCAGTCAGACTGCTGCAATCTCAATCCTATTGTTCTAGGACCAATCAGCCTGCTGCAGTTTGGATCCTATTCAACTCAGTACATAACAATTTTCAAGCTGGCTCCAGTCATTTGGGGTTAGAAAAGATCATTGGGGGGGGGGAAGCAGCCGGCTGCAATTGCTTGATATTTTCCCTACATTCATGCAGCTGGCATTTAGAGACAGGTAAAGCTGCAGTCTCCATTTCTGCAGATTACTTTATTATCAGGGCAATATGCAGCAAGGAAATAATTTGAACGTGCCTGGCATAGGGAAGGGAAAAGTAATGGGCCATGTATTGGTTTCAAAGTTGAAAAGAATGGGCCCAGATGCAAAGAGCCTGCATAATAAGGAGGTAGAATTGGAAGCACGCATGCTGGTGGCTTAAGCTTAGAGAATACACACACACACACACACACACACACACACACACACTGCAAAAGAAGGATGCTGTGCTGGCCATAACAGAAATGAGGAAGGTTGGGGGGGGGAGAGAGAAAGAAATAATAATCCCAGATTTGCATGGGAAGCATGCCAAATTGAAGGATGCAAACCAGCTTTGTAAACAGAATCAAGGGAAGGCAACTTGAGCAGGACGACCCACCTGATCCTCACTTAATATTATTATATTAGTCACTTTTTGTTGCCAGGCTACTCAGAGCAACTTCCACGCAACCAGCCTCCCCCCCCCCACGCTGATACATTTGAACAAGTGTCGGAACACACCCCATCCACTTTAAAAGGCCACAGATAGTTTGAGGCCGAATGTCTGGTTAAAGAGGAAAGCTTTTGCCTGGCACCTTATCGAATGATGGCAGTAGGGGAGCCCCTCTAGCGAGACCATTCTGCAAACAGGGAGCCACCACTGGAAAGTCCCATTGTCATGTTGCCAAGGTCCTCAGGTGGCGATAGTAGGATTCCAGGTCAGTTCATCTGGGGAGAGGCTTGTCCACCTGCCTGTCTCAGCATCAACTGTGTCTCCTTTGCCTGGGATTTGATTTGATTTAATATCTGTACTCCACTGTGGTGTGCCACAGTGAAAAGGTAGTGAAAAGCGGGATATCAATTCCAAACTACTCTTCTTCTTCTTCTTCTTCTTCTTCTTCTTCTTCTTCTTCTTCTTCTTCTTCTTCTTTCTTGAGCTCACAGCAGCTAACAATGGTAACATTTGAACTTTAGCAAACATTGCAATCGCTACAAGCATTATCTCTTCTTTCTTTGGCGATCACTCATAGCTGAGTAAGATTGTGTTCCACAAACACGGTTTTAACAGTGAGTCCGTAAGTGACTGTGGGGGCCAATTCTGGACCCACACGTCCTTCCACAGTGGGGACATTGGTTTCTGGGCGGGAGTTGACCACGGTGAGGGTTTGCCAAGCTTGCCTCTTAGCATGTTTCTCCCTTGTGTCCTGAGTTTGAGTGTCTTCAAAGCCCATGACACCTTTGGTAAAGTATGTTCTCCATTTGGAGCACTTGCAGGCCAGTGTTTCCCAGTTGACAGTTTTTATACTACATTTTTTTAAATAGATTTGCCTTGAGAGAGTCTTTGAACCTCTTTTGTTGACCACTGGCATTACGCTTTCCATTTTAAAGTTTGGAATAGAGTAGTTGCTTTGGAAGACGATCATCAGGCATCCACACAACATGACCAGTCCAACAAAGTTCATGTTGAAGAATCATCGCTTCGACACTGGTGATCTTTGCTTCTTCCAGTACGCTGGCATTAATTTGCCTGTCTTCCCAAGCGATGTGTAAAACAATTTCGGAGACACCGTTGGTGGAATCTTTCGAGAAGTTGGAGATGGCGTTTATAAGTGGTCCATATTTCACAAGCATCCAGTAAGGTTGGTACAATCATTATCAAGAACACAATGAAATGTAAGTAAGGCCGAAGTCCATCAAGCAGCTAGTACCATTCCTCCTCTGCCCAGTCCCTGACAGTCACTCAAGTGAAAATACGAAGAGCTTGCTGGATGAGACCAACCTCTAGACCAGCACCCTGTTCTCACAGTAGCGAACCAGATGCTTGTCAGAAACCTGCGAGCAGGACCTGAGCACACGAGCAACTCTCCCCTCCTGTGGTTCCCGGAAGCACTATCGACTCCATCCGTGGAGACAGAGCATGGCCCTTATGGCTAGTACCCATAAGAGGCCTCGATTCGTTTTCAGGAAAAGCAGCTTTCTGCTCATCTATTCCCTCCCCCCCTTTTCATTTGCCAAAATAAATAAATAAAAGGATGCATCCAACAAACAACACCCCCCTTTTAAAAAAGAAGCGTTCAATATAGCCATTAAGCCTAATCTGCTCATTAGGCACACAGCTCAAGCCCTTCAGAGCTCTGCAAATACAGCCACCTAATGCGCTGCCCTTAGATGACAAAACCTGGATATTTCTCTCCCCCCTTCTCTTTTGCCCTTCCACTTCTTCTGTAATGAGTAAATTCCTTGCCAAGCCATTTCTGCAGATTACCTCTATTTATTCCTTTGTTCCTTTCCCCGAGAACACATCTTCAGAGTCAACTCGAGGTTCAATGCACGGCAATTACTACAGAAATAAAATATTATTACCCTCAGCATTTGGGCTGCATTCTTTGTTAGCTCTTCTGTTTTCAATATCTAATGTACGGTTCTCCTCCCGTGCCCTTGAAAAGCACTTGTTAACTCTCCACATGCATTATTCCATAGACGGAGCAAGGAGAGTGGGAGGAATATCATCTTTCAATTTACGAATCACTCTTATCTTTACTCCTCACCTTTACATCCCTTTGTGTTGCTCCTTCTTAAGATATCCTAAATTATTACTGGCCCAACACAATAGCTAGGATTTAGGGAATTTTATTTATCTCTCTTACGCCTTCATTTATTTATTTTTAATTCAGACTATTTTTATGTGGTGCAAAGCGCCGTAGTTTTGAGGGGCCTTTCTGTAACCTAATTTCATTTGGAAGTAATCTCTCTCTTGTATTAAATCCATTTCCTCCCTCTCCCTCATGAATTACTAGAATAGGATGGTGACCTTAGAAGGACCGGCATCATCAACAGGCCTGTTATGGCTGCTAGTGGTTTGTAATTTTGTATGTCTTGTTTATACTTGGGGAGTTCAGCTCTTAACAAGGAGAAAAGTAGTTGTGGACAGGAGTGTGCCCAATTAGGGTTGGAGGAATCTGTCAATTTTGGTGTGTCATGGCTTTTTGGGGTTGCATCAACAGAAGTATAGTGTCCAGATCAAGGGAAGTCATGTTGTTGTTTAGGTGTTTAGTCGTGTCTGACTCTTCGTGACCCCATGGACCAGAGCATGCCAGGCACTCCTGTCTCCCACTGCCGCCCACAGTTTGGTCAGACTCATGTTGGTAGCTTTGAGAACACTGTCCAACCATCTTGTCCTCTGTCATCCCCTTCTCCTTGTGCCCTCCATCTTTCCCA
Source organism: Lacerta agilis (assembly GCF_009819535.1). Taxonomy (NCBI): domain Eukaryota; kingdom Metazoa; phylum Chordata; class Lepidosauria; order Squamata; family Lacertidae; genus Lacerta; species Lacerta agilis. The sequence goes on along the minus strand of NC_046322.1, from coordinate 7,992,640 downwards.
ACACCAGGGTCTTTTCCAGGGAGTCTTCTCTTCTCATGAGGTGGCCAAAATCTTGGAGCCTCAGCTTCAGGATCTGTTCTTCCAGTGACCACTCAGGAATGGATAGGTTTGATCTTCTTGCAGTTCATGGGACTCAGAAGAAGAAGAAGAAGTGGTGTTTGGATTTGATATCCCGTTTTTCACTACCCGAAGGAGTCTCAAAGCAGCTAACATTCTCCTTTCCCTTCCTCCCCCACAACAAACACTCTGAGAGGTAAGTGGGGCTGAGAGACTTCAAAGAAGTGTGACTAGCCCAAGGTCACCCAGCAGCTGCATGTGGAGGAGTGGAGACACGAACCCGGTTCCCCAGATTATGAGTCTACCGCTCTTAACCACTGCACCACACTGGCTCTCCTCCAGCACCATAATTCAAAATCATCCATTCTTCGACAATCAGCCTTCTTTATAGTACAGCTCAGCCTTCTTTGTGATCCAGGGAAGTCATAGTACCACCCTATTCAGCCTTGGTCACATCAGGAATACTGCGTCCAGTTCTGAGCGCCACAATTCAAGACGGATATTGACAAGCTGGAACGTGTGCAGAGGAGAGCAACCAAGATGATCAAGGGTCTGGAAACCAAGCCTTATGAGGAGCCGTTGAAGGAGCTGGGTATGTTTAGCCCAGAGAAGAGGAGGCGAAGAGGAGGTATGGTAGCCATCTTCAGATATCTCAAGGCTGTCACATGGAAGATGGAGCAAGCTTGTTTTCTCCTGCTCTGGAGGGTAGGACTCAGACAAATGGATTCAAGATATGAAAAAGTTGATTCCGACTCAACATAAATGAAGAACTTTGGAGGTTTCTCTCGGGAGGTTGCAGACTCCCCTTCACTGGAGGTTTTTAAGCAGCGGTTGGATGGCCATCTGTCATGGAGTTTGACTGGATGGCCCTTGGGGTCTCTTCCAACCCTACACTTCTATGATTCTATAATTCTATGAAATGATTGCTGTTAGTGACAGGATCCCTCAGGATCTCCATCCAGCTCTGGGCATATCACCAATGTTTGTGAGAGTGGCAGTTCAAAACCATCTGGCTGGCCGCTGTGGGGAAATAGGAGAATGGGCTAGGAGGTGGGTTCTATACAGCAGAGGTGCTCTAATGTTCTTAAAGGGGTCTTGAAGTTGGTTGAAACATAATCATTTTGGGGAAGCAATTGCTCTCTTTGGAGATCTGATGCAGGATTAGTGGTGACGCTGTCGGCTGAAGGACTCTATATGTGTCCCTGCTGTGCTGTTCTGGTTTATTTGGAAATAAGGCAAATATTATAAAGGCACCTTAGGGCTGCCATTCTGAACACACTTGCTAGGAATTAAGCCCCGTTGGGCACAGAGTCTATGATTAAAATGCAGGCCTCCCATGCTTCCTCTAAAGGAAAGTAAGCCCTCGGAGCTTCTCACAATTCAGAGATAAAAGAACATCGTGATTTTCTTTCTTTGGCCAAGGCTTAAAATGGCATGTTCTTGAGGAAGGTGGGAGGGAGGACCTGTGGAGGAAGCAATGAGCAGCAGCATGTCTGCTTCAAGGAATAATATCAGAAAATTGTTTCTAGGAATATGGAGCTTAGCTGTATCATGGCTTTTTTCTTATTATGCTCATACTAAGAACTGAAATTGCAGCCTACGATAATAAGGGAAGATAGCAGCCATTAGGCATTCACGTCCTGATTGCCAATGCCCTACTGAGCAATTATTATTATTATTATTATTATTATTATTATTATTATTATTATTATTAAAAAATAATTACACCCGCTATGGTGCCATACCACAAAATGCCCCTGAATAGCCCTCTAGGTTTGCATGAGTGCTACAACAAATATTTGGGACACTGGTGGGGCTGTGGTCTAAACCACTGAGTCTCTTGGGCTTGCCGATCGGAAGGTCGGCGGTTCGAATCCCCGCGATGGGGTGAGCTCCTGTTGCTCTGTCCCAGCTCCTGCCAACCTAGCAGTTTGAAAGCACGCCAGTGCAAATAGATAAATAGGTACCGCTGTGGTGGGAAGGTAAATGGCGCTTCTGTGCGCTCTGGCACTCGTCACGGTCCTCTGTGCGCCAGTAGCGGTTTAGTCATACTGGCCACATGACCTGGAAAGCTGTCTGCGGACAAACACCAGCTCCCTCAGCCTGAAAGCGAGATGAGCGCTGCGACCCCATAGCCGCCTTTGACTGGACTTAACGGTCCAGGGCTCCTTTACCTTTTACCTACAACAAATATCTGGTCTCTCCTTGATTTGGCAGGTGAGTAGAGCAAAACGAACGGAGCAGGAGAGGGAGAATCTGCGGCAGAGGAAGTTCCAAATTCAAAGACCCACCGGATTCACATACTCAGGGCAGTAGAAAGTGGGAAATGTGATTTTTTTGGCTCTCATTTCCCCCTTGCAAGGAATTGTTTTTCATTTTCCTTCCCATTGGTTTTCTCCATTGCAGGGAAATAAAGGGCTTGGAATCTAGTCAGGAGAAGGGTGTATCGATTCTATGATCCAGTAGATGCAAAGCTCCCCTTGCCCTGGATCACCACCTATTCCATATTCCACACCTTTCCGTAGCAATCCATGCATAAGATGGCTCAACATATTGTTTGCATCCCATCTTTTTCTCAGACTGGGACTCAAGGTGGCTTACACAAATTAAAGCAACATGACTGAAATACAGAAAGCATAAAAAAACATATAAAAGATCATCATTAGTAATTAAACTCTAATAGAATAAGAACAATATAAGGAGCAAAAATCCATCAAAATGCAAATTATAAAAACAGAACTGCGCCATTTAAGCCCTTTCCTTAAAAGCAAAGCAAAACGAAGCAAAGTAACGGTAAGAAAAGGCAGTCAGTTCCCAAAGGCCTGTTTGAATAAAATAGTCTTCACCTGCTGGCGGAAAGATTGCAAGGAGGGCGCCAGTCTAGCCTCCCCAGGAAGGGAGTTGCAAAGCCTGGGAGCAGCCACCAAGGAGGCCCTGTTTGGAGGCCTCCACCCAGGCTAGCAAGAAGCATTCTGGGAGGGCAAGGACCCAATTCAGCCTGGCAGAAACACTCAGGCTGCATGCAAAGTAGGCCCAGTAAGGGAGTTGTATTGTGGGGTGTGTGTGTGTGTGTGCTCTGGAGAGAGTCCTGAGGGCCTTAGAGAGATCCCTAAAGGGCCACATTTGTCCCCTCTTTTTTAGATTTCCAGATTTCCAGTCTTTTCCTTTTTCAGTTTTTCAGATTTTATTTATACTTTTGAAGTTTATACATTTCACTAGTTTTATAGATTTCACTAATTTTACAATCATTTTAACATTTCAAAACTTGACTTCCTTCCCCCTCTTTCTGCGGTTCCTGAAATTTATTTTTAATATCCTTTGCATATCCAAAGTAACTTAATTTGCTGATTATTCATCTAATTTAAATATATACTCTTATAAAACTGCAGGCTATTACAATAATCCTGCCAATGTTCTTATCTGTTTACAATCAATCTGTAAATATTCAATAAACCATTTCCATTCTTTCATAAAAAGTTTGTTATCTTGATTTCTTATTCTTCTGGTAGGTTTTGCTATTTCTGCATATTCCATAAGTTTTTGTATCCATTCTTCCTTTGCTGGGACTTCTGCCTCTTTCCATTTTGGGGCGAGTCACATTCTAGCCGCTTTAGTTGCATACATGAATAAGTTTCTATACATTTTAGGTAGTCCTGTCCCTATAATTCCCAAAAGAAAAACTTCTGGTATTTTTTTTAAAAAAGGTTATTTTAAACATCCTTTTGATTTCATTATATATCATTTCCCAGTAAGCTTTTTACCTTACCACAATACCACCACATATGATAAAAAGAACCTTCTTTCTCTTTACATTTCCAACACTTATTTGATTTAGATTTATACATTTTTTTGCCAATTTACTTGGTGCTGGATACCATTTGACCGCCTTCTCAAACCAGAAACCAGTGGGTGTCCCTGGAGCTTCAGAAGATATTCTAGACCTGAAACCCCTTCAGCTGGTCACAAGAGGACCACAGAAGCAAAGGTGAGTATCAGGAGAAATCTTAGCAGGGACCTGGAGGCAGAAAGGAGTGTTTTGCTCTCCTAAAAGGGGATAGAGATGTGAGGAGGAGAAGATGGCAATATGTCACTTAAGTCCAATAAACAACCCAGTCTTTCTCAGCGGTTCTCTAGTGAGAGGCATAATTCTCCAGGGATCTCTACCACGTGCATTTTTTCACTCCCTCTCCCCTTCGGTATGTGCAAAGCTGCAGGATGAGAATGGCACACACTATGAATGCTAAAAATGACCCGGCCACGAAGCAAAAACCGCAAAGTGCTGAAAAACAGCGGCACATTAAAAACTGTAATTTGACACAGAGGCAATTGGGAAGATTAAGGGTCATCGCCCAGTACGGCAATGTTCCCTGACACTCGGGGGCACATTGTTAGCATCTCTCCATCAGCCAGGTGGTGGGGTCAGGATATTCCTCATTAATGCCCTCTTTTGTTTGTATTATTGTTGGAATTGGTGAGGCTTCTGCTGGGGAAGGCGGTGGGGGAAATCACCACGTTTGAAATGAGTGAGACAAAGCAAAAAGGAGCAATAACAAATGGGCATTTCTGAGGCACGTTTGCATGGCATGTCATTTCCTCTAAGGAAAGCGGGAGGGACCCTGGATGTGTTTGTAATCTATCGATGTTTTGGTACACACACAGAGAGAGAGAGGGAGTGTGCTGGCCCCAAGGGTTTGTCCGTGAAGCGAGGTCTGAGTCCAGTCCTGGGTCTAGGGGTCCAAAGGAGGTCAGTCTGGCGGGGAGCGAGGCAGGGAGCAGGTCAAGGTCCAAGGCAGGTACAGGCACGAGGTTGCAGGTTGAGCACACGCTTGCAACTAAGTTGCTCACGCAACTTGGGCTGGGTCTGGCTGGCTTTTATCTGGCCCTATGCTTAGGGCGGCCCCGATCCTCCGGAGACTCGCCTCTCCTCCGGGCCTGGAGGCGAGCACTCCTCCTGTAGGCACTTAGCTCCCTTCGCCCCTCTGTCCTGAGCCTCTGCAGCTCAGGAGAGGATGGTGGGTTACTGGACCCAGGGGCTGCCTCAGCTTCCTCTGAAGAGGTTGGGAGTGGAGCACCTGCAGGCAATGGGTCCTCCCTCCCATCAGGAGCCAGAGCAGACTCTGCTGATGCCTGCACCTGGGGATCCAGCACAGGTGGGGATCCTTCAGGCTCAAGCCCTGGCCCTGGCTCAGCTGGTTCTGGAGGTGGGGAATCCTCTGCAGGATGGGATCCCTCAGGTTCAGCATCGGAGTCTGACTCCCAGGCCATCACAGGGAGAGGGAGAGGGAGAGGGAGAGGGAGAGGGAGAGGGAGAGGGAGAGGGAGAGGGTATTGGAGTGACAAAGGAGAAGAGATGTCAGTGGGAAAGAAGGAAAGCAGAGGTTATTTGGCTGGCACCACTAATATCTAATGATTCTGCCAGCTTGGGCACCACATAGCTGAAATTAACTGAGGCAAAAGGACAGGCATGTGGAGATGATCACAGTCTATTCAGATCCCTGCCCTGTGGCTTGGAAGCTCGTCATCAGGGTCCCAACTGTATGTAGACGTCTTCTTCACACTTGCCATGTGAAGGGAAAGGCACATTTCATTCTTCGTTCCTCTCTGGAAACACAAGAAGGAGATTTTGGTTTTATTGAAGAACCTTCATGGTGCCAGCACAAAATAACTTGGTTTCCTGAACAGATCCTCCAAGTGTTCCTATTTTCCAGGGACGTCCCTATTTTCATCAGAGAAATGTAGGAGGGTATGGAGTTATCTGACACCTGAGCCAAGGAGATAAGTAAATATATAATCCTTATAAGACATCTGAAGGCAGTCCTGTACAGGTCATACCTCGGGTTGCACTCGCTGCAGGTTGCGTTCGCTGCGGGATATGAACGCGCCAAACCCGGAAGTACCAGAATGGGCTACTTCTGGGTTTCGGCATGCGCAAATGTGCAGAAACGTTAAATTGTGACCCGTGCGTGCGCAGACGCGGTACTGTGGGTTGTGAACGCTGCGGGTTGCGAATGTGCCTCCCGCACGGATCACGTTCACAACCCGAGCGTCCACTGTATAGGGGAAGTTTTTTGTTGTTGTTTAATGTTTAATGTTTTATTCTGTTTTTATATGTGTTAGAAGCCACCCAGAATGGCTGGGGCAACCCAGTCAGATGGACAGATGGGCAATCCAATCTTCACATTTCTGCAGCAAAATTCATCCCCATATTTGTGCAAATTTCTAATAATAACATTTCCCCATTCAATATTGCCTAATACATTTTTTGCAAAGCAAATTGCTCCAACATAATGCATTTTTGTATGTTACCTTCACAACTATATTCTTTTAACTTAGTAGGTGCATTTTCCTGCACATTTCCTTGGCTGGAGAATTGCATTACAAAATTCAGGGAAGCACGGATTTCAAGGGAAGCCGCTGTTCTTGTTCATATATTGTTTTGGAAAGTGCATGTCCGTCTTGAAAGGCAAATTTAGCCAAATTTCTCTCCCATGGATCAACCCCATAGCTACCAGTTTGGGAACTGAAGTTCCTCATCTGTTTGCAATGGCTTCCTCCTGTGCGTTCCCTCTCCCCTCCTCGCGAGTTTGCTCAGCCCCAAAGTGCAGGGAACGTGATTTTGTGAAAAACATATTGATTGAATCCTTTACCTGCAAGAGCCTCTAATGATTGCATCCACGAGCCGCGGCTCCTTTGCAAACAGTATCTTTGCCAAACACAAAGTTCAGGAGGACACCGAGCAAAGCAGGCATTACTCTTTAAAGGGGGCACAAGGTTGCCGCCAGTGTGGTGTAGTGGTTAAGAGTGGTAGACTCGTAATCTGGGGAACCGGGTTTGTGTCTCTGCTCCTCCACGTGCAGCTGCTGGGTGACCTTGGGCTAGTCACACTTCTCTGAAGTCTCTCAGCCCCACTCACCTCACAGAGTGTTTGTTGTGGGGGAGGAAGGGAAAGGAGAATGTTAGCTGCTTTGAGACTCCTTTGGGTAGTGAAAAGCAGGATATCAAATCCAAACTCCTCCTCCTCCTCCTCCTCCTCCTCCTCTTCTTCTTCTTCTTCTTCTTCTTCTTCTTCTTCTTCTTCTTCTTCTTCTTCTTCTTCTTCTTCTTCTTCTTCTTCTCTCTCCTCTTTCCAGCCTGCAAAATATATCCCCTCCAATCCTATTTAATAAAAATAAGATTAGGAAAAGCAGACCAGTTGCATTGGTACATGCTGGCATCGATCTAATCATCTCTATCCCCCCCCCCAACTTATTTCTTTGATTGGGTAAGATGCACTGGGGTGGAAAATGGAATTGTTAGTATGTTGTGTCGGGAGGTGGGGAGGTGGACCCCACAAATAACCATTAGGCAGCCTACAGTAGAAAGCAGTTTTAGTCGAAATTGACAGGAACTATTGATTGCTCATCAATCGCCCCAACAAGTGACAGCACCAATAGTCCATTTAGCCAGTATCTTTTGGGGGATAAGGAGGATGTAAGTCTTTCTGCAAGCAGCCATGCATACAAGGAGATGTGGTTGTGTGTGTGTGTGCATGCGCAACAGTCAGCTGCTACCACTTGAGAGGTCAGAGGGATGCCCTGCAGACATACTGGTGAGTACCATTGGAAGATGGCAGAGAAGCAGCGTGAATGATGGAAATCCTTGTTTTATGTTCTGCAGGCTTTTGAAGCCAAACATAAAATAAAATAAAAAATGTATTGCTCATACTTCTGGATATTGCTTTTCTTTTTCTCCCAGCTTTTTGTTCTCTTTTTATTTTAGGAACTATTTTATTGCGTTTTTAATATTCATCATTTGTGTGTTTTCAAATAAAAGGTAAAAGGTAAAGGACCCCCTGGGCGGTTAAGTCCAGTCAAAGGCGACTATGGGGTTGCGGCGCTCATCTCGCTTTCAGGCCGAGGGAGCCGGCGTTTGTCCACAGAGAGCTTTCCGGGTCATACAGCCAGCATGACTAAGCCGCTTCTGGCGCAACGGAACACCGTGACGGAAACCAGAGCGCACAGAAATGCCATTGACTCAGAGCAGCCCCATATCTGTATGAAGTCGCCTGCTTTGGTTTGGGATTCAGGATTCATCTGCATCCAATGCACAACACTGTTTTTCGCACTACCACCCACCACAAGTGGATATGCGAATGGACTTTATTGGAAAGTATTGTGATTGAGTGAGAGATTTTACTTTCTTGGGTTCCATGATCACTGCAGATGGTGACAGCAGTCACGAAATTAGAAGACGCCTGCTTCTTGGGAGAAAAGCAATGACAAACCTAGACAGCATCTTAAAAAGCAAAGACATCACCTTGCCGACAAAGGTCTGTATAGTTAAAGCTATGGTTTTTCCAGTAGTAATGTACGGAAGTGAGAGCTGGACCATAAAGAAGGCTGATCGCCGAAGAATTGATGCTTTTGAATTATGGTGCTGGAGGAGACTCTTGAGAGTCCCATGGACTGCAAGAAGATCAAACCTATCCATCCTTAAAGAAATCAGCCCTGAGTGCTCACTGGAAGGACAGATCCTGAAGTTGAGGCTCCAGTACTTTGGCCACCTCATGAGAAGAGAAGACTCCCTGGAAAAGACCCTGATGTTGGGAAAGATGGAGGGCACAAGGAGAAGGGGACGACAGAGGATGAGATGGTTGGACAGTGTTCTCGAAGCTACTAACATGAGTTTGGCCAAACTGCGGGAGGCAGTGAAGGATAGGCGTGCCTGGCGTGCTCTGGTCCATGGGGTCACGAAGAGTCGGACACGACTGAACGACTGAACAACAACAACAACAACAACATTGTGATTGAGGGGATGTGAGGCAGAATGACAGTTGTAAAAGGTAAAAAGTAAAGGATCCCTGGGCGGTTAAGTCCAGTCAAAGGCGACTATGGGGTTGAGGCGGTCATCTCGCTTTCAGGCCGAGGGAGCCGGCGTTTGTCCACAGACAGCTTTCCAGGTCATGTGGCCAGCAGGACTAAACCGCTTCTGGCGCAATGGGACACTGTGACAGAAACCAGAGCAGCACATGGAAATGCTGTTTACCTTCCTGCTGCAGCAGTACCTATTTATCTATTTGCACTGGCATGTTTTCTAACTGCTAGGTTGGCAGGAGCTGGGACAGAGCAACAGGAGCTCACCCCGCCACGCGGATTCGAACCGCCAACCTTCTGATCGGCAAGCCCAAGAGGCTCAGTGGTTTAGATAATAGCGCCACCCGCATCCCTTGTGTTTTCAAATGTCCTGTTTTGGATCTGTGAGCTGCCTTGTAAGCTTCCCTTGATCGATAAATAGAATATACAGTAACAGTGAGGAGAGGAAGGTGAGCAGTCTGGGAAATGAGATTCAATTTTATTTACTTATTTTTGGTGGGAAAGGGTGTGTGTGTCACACGTTGGTGACTCACCCCCACCCTTTGGGAGGGGCCCAGCTACAAATCTACAAAAATAAATTGTTAATTTCTTTTGGCACACCTCTAGGCTAGCTCTTTAAGGAAAAGATCTACAGTAGGGCATTAGTCACTCGATGTAACCACAGAGCTAGGTCAGGGCTGCCAGCTATAGATTTTTTAAAAGACTGGAGCTGTCATAGCCAAGACAAAACATGGCAGGATATGGGTAGAGCCTGCCAAAATGGAGTGGATCACGACAGAATCTAACTTTTCAGGCCACCCTGAAGACAGAATTCTGAATTACTGGTTGGGCCAGGAAGTTAATAGCTGTCAGTGGAGACGGGCGAGAATTTTGATCTTTTTTGCATTTTACTGAGAAGCTACCCAATTCACTCTTCTCCAAGCAAGATGCGAATTGAAACATCCTCTGGACCAAAGCTGTTCTCTTCTTCTTCTTCTTCTTCTTCTTCTTCTTCTTCTTCTTCTTCTTCTTCTTCTTCTTCTTCTTTTTGCCAAATCATTTTTATTCATTTTACAATAATACAATAATAATCTCCATTACAATTTCCTCTTATCATCTTGTACTTTTTGGCTTTTTAAAGCCCCGACTTCCATCAAACCTCCCTTATGGTTTTCTTACATTCATTACAAATTTCTATATTTTCACTGCTTAACCACTGCTTTAAATTGCAATATCTAAATTTCTCACTAAGCTTCCATATCTACAATGTTTTTGAGTTTTAACTTACAGAGCTTCTTGCAATCCTACCAACGTATTCAGTTGCCTGCAGTTGTCTTTCAGATAATCTGCAAATTTAGTCCAGTCTTTGATGGACTTCTGATCCCGCTGTTCTTGGATTCTTCCCGTCATCTTGTCCAATTCCTCATAGTCCATTAGTTTTATTATCCATTCTTCCTTTGTCGGTGACTCTTCTTGTTTCCATTTCTGTGCTATTAATATTCTCGCCGCCGTTATATCATATTGGAAAAAAATTAACATCTTGTTTTTTAATGTCTGTACCTGTAATTCCCAACAGGAAAGCTTTGGGTTTTTTTAAAAAACAAGTGTATATTTCAACATTTTCTTAATTTCATTATATATCATATCCCAAAAGCATTTCACTTTCTTACATTCCCAAAGCTGTTCTCAACCCAACATCCAAAGAGAAGGGACAAAATAAACCTCCCTGGGGAGAGTTCCACAACCTCAGTTCTGCCAAGGTGATATTGCATCCCAGCCAGTGGTCCCAGATGAGTGAAAGGACTTCTGCAGGCAATAGAGTCCAAGGAGAAGCAGATCACAAACTACTAGCACCACTTCAAATCCAGCCTCGCTCGTTCAGGTGTTAGAATAGATTGGCCTTCTCCAGAAACAGCTCCCGGTCCTCTCGTTCCCACCTAAAAGGCCCCCCTGACTTCTGTGTTGTTGCAAGGTTTTCGAGTCCTTACTCCATCACTAACTCGGAGGCTTGCTTTCTCTCCTTCTCTGTGTGTGCAGGGTTTCACAGAAGATTAAGACATTTCCTGTGGAGTAAGAACAAACTTTCTGAACTATACTTTGCCCCGGGGCATCTAAACTTGAAAGTTATGTGTATTGTTGAAATTGACTTTCAAATCATGGAGCCTGGACCGTCAGGGAGATGTTTCTTTCCTCTTCGATAAAAGAGTGTAGGGGGAATGCTGAAGAACCATGGAGCCTTGAGCCAAAGGGAAGAGTTGCATAGGCAAGTTTTCTGCACAGAACGAGGAGAAAACATGAGCTGCGTGGAGGTACCTCCTAGGGGCTACACAGCCCTCCCAGATGTTTATGTCTCCCATAATGACTCACCAAGCTGGCGAAAGGAAGATGCAAATTTCTAGCTTGGTATTCCAAGTTCAGCAGCAGCAGCTGAAAGTCACAGACAGTTTGCCTGACAGCTGCTTGTCCTACCTCCCCTTCTTTTCCCTGGGTCCCCATTTACTTACTTACTTTGTTGTTGTTGTTCAGTCGTTCAGCCGTGTCCGACTCTTCGTGACCCCGTGGACCAGAGCACGCCAGGCACCCCTATCCTCCACTGCCTCCCGCAGTTTGGCCAAACTCATCCCAGTCGCTTTGAGAACACTGTCTAACCATCTCATCCTCTGCCGTCCCCTTCTCCTTGTGCCCTCCATCTTTCCCAACATCAGGGTCTTTTCCAGGGAGTCTTCTCTTCTCATGAGGTGGCCAAAGTACTGGAGCCTCAACTTCAGGATCTGCCCTTCCAGTGAGCACTCAGGGCTGATTTCTTTAAGGATGGATAAGTTTGATCTTTTTGCAGTCCATGGGACTCTCAAGAGTCTCCTCCAGCGCTATAATTCAAAAGCATCAATTCTTCGGCGATCAGTCTTCTTTATGGTCCAGCTCTCACACTTACTTACTTACTTACTTACTTACTTACTTACTTACTTACTTACTTACAGCATGTATTCCACACCCTTTAGCTAAAAGAAGAGAAACATGACTGTCAGCTGCTGTCAACCCTACTCTCAGTCAAGGCACACAGTGCCATGGCACACAAGGAAAAGGAAAGAGGAGGGAGGAGGGAAAGGGAGCAAGCTCTGGTTCAAGTTCTTCAAGTCACAGCTCTTGTAATGCAGCTATAGAGGTCCTGGCCATCTTGCCCTTGGTAAAAGGCAATGCTACGTAGAAGCACTCTTCCCTTAAGAAGGAAACAATCCCCACCCTTTCCTGGCCACATGTTGCAAAATTAATTCTCTGTTACAGTAGAAATGTGACTGAAGTAGACTTTCTTTCAGATGTCTTATTCCCATGTTGCGATACAGCACTTGTAAGGCAAAATAACATGCACAGGCCTTAGTTTCCATTTCGCCACCATATTTGAAACAAAGAGGCCCAAGAATGTTAAAAGGTGAAGTGGTAATTTCTCAGTTTCCCAGATCCCTGGATAATGCCAACAGGATCAAACATCCCAGGGATTCGGCTGCTCAGATTACGATCTGACGGTATCCAGCGGGAGAAGCATGAGGGCTGAATAAGATTATGCAGCAGTGAGATTATCTGCAGCTGAATTTATCCAGCGCAGAAGGGGGGGGGGAGGCAATGTAATGAGATTAATAACTGATGGGGCAATTTACTTTGGGGGATAACGGGAGGTGAGAATAAGTGACCTGGCAAATTTAAGACATGCCTTTATGGCAGGTGAAAATAACATGATACATCAATATAGCAGAATGATAGCGTAATGCATTTGTAGAAGCTTAGTGGAAACCGTAGTGTTGTCTCTGGGGTGAAATGTAATAGGATATTTGCAGTTTCAGAAAAGGATTTCTTCTATCAACAAATGTAGCAAATTGGAGATAGAAGGGCGTCGTGTTTGGGACTTGGGCTGTTTTTGCTGTACAGGAGGTATAACTCAATCACACTGAGCATCGTTTGCTATCTGGATAGGAAGTTATGGGGGTTGAGGAAGGGAAGTTTGTGCACTCCGGTGCATGCCAAGATTACAGTTTAAGAAAGAAATGTATTATTCTTCTTCTTCTTCTTCTTATTATTATTATTATTATTATTATTATTATTATTTAAGATTTTCCAATTACAAGCACAAATCATTACATGGTTAAACTTTTCATACTCCCCCCTCTCCCACCGAGGGGAGCGAAATATCCAAACCCCACTCTCACAGGAGCACACCAAATCATTCCACATTTAACCTCATATTAAACCTTGCTGATCAGAAGGTTGGCGGTTCGAATCCCTGCCAAGGGGTGAGCTCCCGTTGCTCGGTCCCAGCTCCTGCCCACCTAGCAGTTCGAAAGCACGTCGAAGTGCAAGTACAGTGGTGCCCTGCTAGACGAAAATAATTTGTTCTACGAATTTTTTCGTCTAGCGAAGCGGCAATGCAAGCTGCGCTTTCGCTAGATAAAAAAAAAGACGAAAAATTTTCGTCTTGCGAGGCAGCCCCATAGACTTTTTCGTCTAGCGGGGCAGCCTCCTGCTAGACAAATGCCTTCGTCTAGCGAGTTTTTCGTCTAGCGAGGCATTCGTCTAGCAGGGCACCACTGTAGATAAATAGGGACCGCTCCGGCGGGAAGGTAAATGGTGTTTCTGTGTGCTGCTCTGGTTCGTCAGAAGTGGCTTTGTCATGCTGGCCACATGACCTAGAAGCTGTCTGTGGACAAACGCCAGCTCCCTCGGCCTATAGAGCGAGATGAGCGCCGCAACCCCAGAGTCGGACACGACTGGACCTGATGGTCAGGGGTCCCTTTACCTTTACCTAAAACTAAGAAATAAATGTTAAAAGGAATCAAGGGCAAGCCAAAATGCTCACACAATTTTTGCCTGGAGGCAGGGAGGATGAAATGCAGGTGAAATTGAAGGGAGGGGCTTCCTGGTGGCAGCAAAGTGAGCACTTCCCATTTCCCAGAAGCATAGGTGCCAAGGAGCCAAGGATTTTTGCCTTCCCCAATAAAATATTTTAGGGGGCCAACGCCCCCCAAAGTCGATGGGCATTGCATTCAAATGGTGTGCATGCACCACATCATGTGATCAATTATGCAGGGCAGGGCTTACTTGCCCCCGTCACCCAACGTTTTGTTCAAGTTGGCACCCCTGCCCCAATGCTGTATGCTGTGTTTTTGCTGCTCTTAAGCAGGGGCATAGCAAGGGGGGGAGAGGGGGGCGTGCCGCCCCGGGTTCCATAATGGGGGGGGGGTGACAAATCAGCAAGATTTTTTTTAATTTTGATTTTTTTTTAATTTTTTTTTAAATGCCTGCTCCGAAGGTCTTATTTTACTATACTATGGATTATATAGCTATATATGAAATTTCATGCATATCAGTTAATATCTTGACCCTCCTCCACCAAAATAGCTGTTTACTTGGCTGTTTTCCTATGACGCGAAGGCTGAAATTTCATTTCAGTGGAGCACTTACTATTCCCAACCCTAACCCTGTGGAAAGCCATCTAATTAGACTTTGAAAGGTTTTTAGGAGGTAACTTAATTATTGTTTGATTTTATACCAATGTTATGTATCTGGTGTTAGCCACCCTGAGCCCAACTTTGGCCGGGGAGGGCGGGATATAAATAAAAGTTTATTATTATTATTATTATTACTTGTTATTATTCCTTTGTAAGAAAATATGAAATAATGTAAAACCATTTGGGGGGGGGAATCAATGGGGGGGTTGACAAGAAATTTTCCGCACCGGGTACCACCTGACCTTCCCATGCCTTGGGAGGGGGGGTGACAAATTTTTTTTGCCCCTGGGTACCAATTTACCTAGCTACGCCCCTGCTCTTAAGTCAACTTTCCTTTGGCTCCCAGCAACTGGCATTCGGAAACATGGCTCCGTCTCCAACGGTGGAAGCAGAGCAGAGCCATCATGGCTAGCACACATCAACAAATTTATCCTCCATGCATTTGTCCCATCTTCTAAAGCCATCCAAGATGGTGGCCACCACAGACTCCTGGGGCAGTGAGTTCCATAGTTCAACTATGCAGTGTGTGAAGAAGCACTTTCTGTTTTCTGTCCTGGATCTTCCAACATCCAGCTTCATTTGGATGTCCACGGGTTGTAGTGTTGTGTTGGCTCTGTTGCCACAACCAGATTTATAAGCAAAGTAACACGGCAGTGCTGTGGTACCCAAGCTCCAGCTGCCTTCTGCAGAATGCATTGGCGGAAAGAGTATCCTCTGTAAGGCCAAGCAAACAAGTGAAGCAGCCTTCTTCTGTGGGGGTGAGACATGCAATTTTAGACAGAGACAGAACTCGGAAAGGATATTGACGTGTTAGCAGTAGATGGCCAGCTTTTTACAAGCATGCCTTTGCCTTTAGCTGCCGCATGACAGATAGAAATTCAATAGGTGAAGCTTTCTCCATTTTATGCATATTCACCCATAGGGCTCTGTGAGTTTGGGGGGGGGGTGTCTTAATTGTTTTAATGCTGTGCGATTTTATTAGGTTGCATATTTTATTAGCATTTTTATTAGGTTGTGGATTTTGTACTTTGAGGTTTTATTGCAATGTAAGCTGTCTTGAGGGTCCCGTTATGGACTGAATGGCAGGATTGAAATAAAATCAATATATAATGGCTGGGGAACATTCCAGCTGTTCAATTTCTGCCTGTCACAGGCAGAGGGACCCTGCCGTCTCTAGCATGGTGGAAAACAGAGGACAGTATCAGGCTGGATGGGACAGGTCCCCCATGTTCGAAAAGCTTATTGCAGGCAGATCTGCGCTCACATCGCCCTCTGCGCCCCCCAAGTCATTTTCATGCAGCTTTCACAAGAGATGTTAGCCACCTTCAGATATCTAAAGGGCTGTCACATGGAAGAGGGAGGAAGCTTGCTTTTTCCTGCTCCAGACGGTAGGACTTGAACCAATGTCTTCAAGTTACAAGAAAGAAGATTCCATCTTAACATCAGGAAGAACTTTCTGAAAGTAAGAGCTGTCTGACAGCGGAATGGTGTCCCTTGGGAGTTTGTGGACTTTCCTTTCTCGGAGGTTTTTAAGCAGAGATTGGGTGGCCATCTGTCATGTGTGCTTTAGCTGAAATTCCGTGAAAGAAGTTGGAGTTCTTATTGCCAAATAAATTGTAATGAATCCAAATAAGAACTGGCTGTCAGGGCTTCTCCAATGCGTGTTTTTTTTTCTCTGCCCGAAAAAAACAGAGAAAAATACAGCAAAACTTCTAAGACGCTATATCCTCTTAGGAATCAAAGAAACACACCATTTTTATTTTTCACATACTTCACATACTTCTACCATAAAAAACAAGCTGAAGAAGGCATCCATGCCGAAACGGGGCCCTGTCCTGGTCTCCCTGGTTTACACCTGACACGCATTGGAGAAGCCCTGACAGCCATCTCTAAAAGACTTTAAAGAAAACTTTCATATGAAACTATTTGTTGTTTAAGACTGTAACTCTTTACAGAATTGATAATACGTTTGGAATTACTTATGAGTAAACGCATGTTTTTTTGTTAAAACTTTGGCCAGAGTTCTTATTTAGCTGAAATTCCTGCATTGGAGGGGGTTGGACTAAATGACCCTTGGGGTCCCTTCCAACTCTACAATTCTATGATTCCATGCTCCTGGGATGGGTTGTGTCCAATAAGGGCATGAAGAAGAGCACACAAAGAAGAGTCCTGCTGGATCAGATCAAGGGTCCTTCAGAACCACGGTACCCACAATGGCCAAACAGATGCTTCCAGGAAATCCACCAGAATGATGTGAAGGAATGAGCCTCTCCCAGTGGTTTGCCCCAGAGGAACTGGTTATTGAAGCTCATAAAGTCTTTGAAACAGATGTCATATTTAACTCTCATGGATAAGAGTGTTTAATTTGTCCCATCCTCTTTGAAAGCAATCTGTGGTACCTGAAGGAGCGTCTCCACCCCCACCGTTCAACCCAGACACTGAGGTCCACTGCTGAGGGCCTTCTGGCGGTTCCTTCACTGCATGAAGCAAAGTTACAGGGAACCAGGCAGAGGGCCTTCTCTGTACTGGCACGCGTCCTGTGGAACGCCCTCCCATCAGATGTCAAAGAAATAAACAACTATGTGGCGTTTAAAAGACAGCTAAAGGCAGCCCGGTTTAGGGAAGTTTTTAATGACTGATGTTTTAATGTGTTTTTAATCTTTTGCTGGAAGCCACCCAGAGTGGCTGGTGTATGTATGTATAAATAAATAAATAAATAAATAAATAAATAAATAAATAAATAAATAATTATTATTATTATTATTATTATTATTATTATTAAGCAACCATTTTTTGTGTTGCTGTGCATAGCCATGTCCCCTAGCAGGTATTCTACCAGGGGGCAGATAATGACTGTGGACAGTGTTAAAGCCAGTATTTGTACCAAGTTTGCACAGTATTTGCACTGTGTTTCCTTTGTAGTGGAACGGATGGAGTGAAATAAGATAACGAAAACATAAGTTATTACATAGAATCATAGAGTTGGAAGAGACCACAAGGGCCATCCAGTCCAACCCCCTGCCAAGCAGGAAACACCATCAAAGCATTCCTGACAGATGGCTGTCAAGCCTCCGCTTAAAGACCTCCAAAGAAGGAGACTCCACCACACTCCTTGGCAGCAAATTCCACTGCCGAACAGCTCTCACTGTCAGGAAGTTCTTCCTAATGTTTAGGTGGAATCTTCTTTCTTGTAGTTTGAATCCATTGCCCCGTGTCCGCTTCTCTGGAGCAGCAGAAAACAACCTTTCACCCTCCTCTATATGACATCCTTTTATATATTTGAACATGGCTATCATATCACCCCTTAACCTTCTCTTCTCCAGGCTAAACATACCCAGCTCCCTAAGCCGTTCCTCATAAGGCATTGTTTCCAGGCCTTTGAACATTTTGGTTGCCCTCTTCTGGACACCTTCCAGCTTTTCAGTGTGTGTTACATGTGTTACGCAAGTTACATGATTTTGCCACAACAGACAGCAAGACGGATAATGTAGTTGCCGGGGGTGGGGGGGGAGAGCTGCAGCAGAATTGAAACAGCGTCGCTTGTGATGAACGGAGGACTGAGTGGAGAACATGGCCTCCTTACATCCCTAACTGCTAATCGATTTCATTGGGTGAGCCCATATTCTTGCATGACCATCCTCTCCATCTTCTTCTATTTGTGGAAGTCCAATCTAATTGGAGACGGAGAAATTATTTTCGGTGATAACCATTATCCTTCCTCACCGTAGCACTGAAGTGCATTTTATGTCCTGCTTGTGTTTCACGATTCACTGAGTGTTGTGGAATGATGTGGCTTTTGCTGCAGGTGCTGGATAGACCTGGTGGGCTGTACCCATTTTTGCAATTTCCCTGGCAATCGAAAAGAGGAGGCCGTTACACCTCCCTCCCGCATTTATGGCCTGCTTCCATCCCGAAATGTTACCGTGTTACATTTCTATTTAACGTATGCACCTCAGATGTTGTAAAAGCAGCCATAAAAGTCAATAAAAATGCAATAACGCCACGTCAGTCAAAAGCAATGGAGCAATTGCTATTGAGCAAACAATTGGGAAACTGTGCTGAAGACTCAGTTCTACCGTGTTGCAATTGATTAAAGATATGAATCAGAAAATTAAAGGGGCTTCTTTTGTTTTAGTTATTACCGGTTGCCTAATTTATGGAGCAATTACTTTGATCTTATCTGGGACACCGAAAAACTGTGCAGAAAGATACTGCCTTGTGACGCTTTTATTATTAATACAGATTGCCCGAGATCAGCTTAAACGATTCTGAAGGATATTTTATGCACATTTGCTCGCCTGCTCTGTCTATTATGCATACGGAAATGGTAGAATCTGCTCGGGATTTAGAGGCAATTGAAGCTGCTGTCTATTCTGGTCAACTGTACTGGTCAATTGCCTATTGGGCCCAAGCTCCCACTTAAGGAACAGGTTCGTGGTCTGTGGGTGCTGCTGGACCCACCTGTCACTTAGCGTCCCAGTTCATTTCAGAGCCAGTGTGGTGCAGTGGTTAAGAGCGGTAGACTCGTAATCTGGTGAACCGGGTTCGTGTCTCCGCTCCTCCACATGCAGCTGCTGGTTGACCTTGGGCTAGTCACACTTCTCTGAAGTCTCTCAGCGCCACTCACCTCACAGAGTGTTTGTTGTGGGGGAGGAAGGGAAAGGAGAATGTTAGCCGCTTTGAGACTCCTTTGGGTAGTGATAAAGCGGGATATCAAATCCAAACTCTTCTTCTTCTTCTTCTTCTTCTTCTTCTTCTTCTTCTTCTTCTTCTTCTTCTTCTTCTTCTTCTTCTTCTGTGTCTAGGAGTGCCCTTTACCAGATTGGGCTAGTAAGACAGCTATGGATGCTTCTGGAATCTGGACCTAGATAGCCTGGTCACTTTTGTCCTCGCACTGGTAGCCTCTGGATTGGATTACTGCAATGCTTTCTGTATGGTGCTGCCCTGGAAGCTTCGGCTATTGCGAAATGAAGTGGTTTGATTTCTCACCAGGGCTGAATATTGCCATCATATTACGACTCCGCTGAAACAATTCCACTGGCTGCCTGGCTAAATTCAAGATGCTGTGAGTGTTACACAAAGCACCATACAGGTTGGGACCTTAAGTATTGTAGGGGGGGGGGAATCCAGATTTGTTTCTGCAGATAAAAGCTCCAAACAGGCAAAATAATAATAATAATAATAATAATAATAATAATAATAATAATAATAATAATAATAACCACCAAAGTATGGCAAAGCAGAAATAAGAAAGAAGAGAAATTGGTTTCATATGTTGGTATCTTCTGCAAATCTTTGCATTTGCCTTTGTGATACGCAAAGAAACATAAGTCATGTAATCATAAATAAAAGCCTCAGTGAACCAAGGCAAGGGAAAACAGATCAATAGCGGACATTTGTCCCCAGTGACGATAAAAGGCTGCGTTCCGTGGTTTCTGGTACATACTCCTTCATTGTTGTTGTCTCTGTGTGTTTTAAACTAAACCACAAGGAATTCCCCATATCATTGTCAATGACCACTTTATTGGAGGAGTAACAAGGAAATGAGTAAATCCTTAAGGGGCATTTGAAACCACAGGACATAAGATAGGGGAGCGGGCGAGATCAGTTTCCTCTCCTCTCTCATTCTAGGATAAGGCACACAGCCTGAGAATGTAAAGAAGAGTCTTTGGGCAGGTTTGTACATTAAGGCCACCGCAGGGAGTCCGCTTGCAATTGCTCAACGGGGTGGCTCAGCAGCTGACAACGGTGTAGGGGGTAAACAGCCAGTTGCTGAGATAGGAAAATATGGTCCTGAGCATCACTCTGCTCTAGCTATACTGTTGCAGATATGGTCCAGCCCTATCATAAGCTCATATAGTCCTTATTTACCAAAGACAGTCCTGTCCTCCTGATTTCTATCCCTGAAAAACTACTGCTCCTCCCGGGGATGCCTTGCTTACTTTCCATTGTCAGTTACTAGAGTTGTCCTTCTTTAGCATTCAGCTACCTCTCGGGTTTCTGGAATTACAGTTCAGCGTATGCTCATGGAAACCAAGCCAACATGCATTGGGCTGGACTATAATTTCACACATTGTAGCTGCCATTGCATATTTTGAATTCTGGACTGGCTCAAGAAACTGTGGGAGATTAGTAGCCAAACCTAACAAATGTTGCTAGTTAGCAGGAGAAGGGGCTAATACCACAGAGCTGTATCATTGCTAGGAAGATATTCAGACCATAGAAATACAATTGGTAGAGAGAGCTCTGTGTGACATCATTTCCCCTCCTCTCCTGGAGAGGAAGGAACATGTCATATTTCCTGCTTCTCCTTCCCTTTTTTCCTTTGACCAGTGGTGGGCATTCCTCTCCTTCCTCCAGTTTTAGGCACATGTCTGAAGCTGGTTACAATGTAAATATAAGTATTTTGCCTGGCTGCATGGTTTTTGCTGCTACTGTTGCTGTGAACCAATGCATGATTATAAAGTAAGTATTATTTTTAAACTTACTTCCCATGCTGTTGCCTGATTCTTTACTAAGTGGGGTAAGAAAGGGGGCCAGGTTACTTCATAGCTGGACTTGCTCAAAACAAAGATCTACAGCTTAAGCCCAAGCTTCTTTCAAATCAGTCTCCAGTCAGTACGTTTCCGAGCACAATTCAAAGTGTTGCCGCTGACCTTTAAAGCCCTAAATGGCCTCGGTCCAGTATACCTGAAGGAGCGTCTCCGCCCCCATCGTTCTGCCCGGACACTGAGGTCCAGCGCCAAGGGCCTTCTGGCGATTGCCTCGCTGTGAGAAGCAAAGTTACAGGGAACCAGGCAGAGGGCCTTCTTGGTAGTAGCGCCCACCCTGTGAAACGCCCTCCCACCAAATGTCAAGGAAATAAACAACTATCTGACTTTTAGAAGACATCTGAAGGCAGCCCTGCCATTTTTAATGTTTTACTGTGTTTTTAATATTCTGTTGTGAGCCACCCAGAGTGGCTGGGGAAACTCAACCAGATGGGTGTGGTATACCGTAAATATGTTGTTGTTGTTGTTGTTGTTGTTGTTGTTGTTGTTATCCAACCCCACTTCTCCCGGTCCCCACTCCAGCCACCACTCCTCAGGGTCCAGCCAGTCGCTGACACAGAAACCAAGTCTTCTCCAACCTGGTTCTGCTCCAGATGTTTCGGACTAGAATCCCCAACACCCCCAGCCAGTTTGGTCAAATCACATGGCGTTGTGCTTCATTACATCAGGATAGGGAGGGCTATAACAAAACAGCAGAGGGTCTACCTTGCATGCAAAAAGTACTGGTAGGGCTGGGACTGTCACCTGTCTGAAAGCCTAGAGAGTTGCCAGCAATTAGTGAAGTTGCCGTGACTGCTAAATGAAATGGACTGTTGCTCTGTCTCAGTATAAAGCAATTTTCTATGCTCCTAACTCTCAGTGCACTGAACACTAAAGGGAAAGACGAAAAAAAGAGATATCAAAATTTGTGTGGGGAGGTAAAAGGCCTAGAATTAAACATAAGATATTAATAAAAACAACAGAGGAAGGTGGCTTTGGTTTACCGGATATTAAGTTATATTACGAAGCCGCCTGCTGTTTATGGTTAAGAGATTGGTGCTTGCTACGCAATTGGGAAACTTTAGAGTTAGAAGGATACGATTTACGTTTCGGCTGGCATGCATATTTATACTATGGCAAAACTAAAGTACATAGAGGCTTTACCAATCACATAATAAGGAATGCAATCTATAACGTCTGGAACAAATATAAAAGATATTTCGAAGCGAAAACTCCTAGATGGATTTCCCCTTTGGAGGCTATAGCATTCAAAAGGAAAAACAACGAAATGGGTCAGTGGATTACATATAACATATTGCTAAAGGAGAGAGAAGGGAACCTGGAGTTGAAAAGTTATGAGGAAATCAAAACATACCTCCCAAGTTGGTTGGATTACTTCCAGATTAAAGAAAGGTTCAAACAAGACAGGATCACGGGGTTTAGTAAAGAAAGTTCTAGATTTGAAAAAGAAGTCTTGAACAATAAGAACAAGTTGATTTCAAGTTTGTATAAGATATTGTTGAACTGTGAAGTGATGGACGAAATGATAACAGATTCCATGACTAAATGGGCGCAGGATCTGGGGTATCCAATTAACATAGAAGAGTGGGAAAAACTTTGGCAGGTTACTCTAAAATTCACGGTAAATTATAACATCAGAGAGAATATGTTAAAGATGGCCCATAGGTGGTACCTCACACCTGCCAGACTTTCTAAAATGTACAAAAGTCTTGCAAACGTGTGCTGGAGGTGTGGAGTAGAGAATGGAGATCTGATGCACATGTGGTGGAGGTGTGCAAAAATTAAAGTGTTTTGGGGACAGGTTTATGAAGAAATTAAAAAGATGATGGCAGTCTCTTTTGTTAAAAAACCGGAAATATTTCTACTCAGTATGGTTGGCAAGGAGATACCGAATAAGCACAAAGAAGTTTTTCTGTATGCGATCGCAGCGGCCAGGATGGTAGTGGCAAGGGGTTGGAAGGATCAAGAAGCACCTAAAGTCACTGACTGGCAGGTCAAACTACAAGAATTTGCGGAGCTGGCTTTACTAACACATAACCTAAGAGATAACACCAAGCAGGAATTTGCAGGCAAATGGGAGGTCTACAAAAGATATATGTTGAAATATAATAAGAGTCTTTCTACCATGCCAGCATTCGAGGGATGAAGGGTACAGAAAGAGGTCGTTGAAAGAATGAGGAGCAAGGATATATTTAAGAATGTAATTGAGAAGTGGTATAAGGGATAGTAAGGGTTTGTAAGCATTCATATTAACCTTTGTTTAAGCTAAAGGGTTTGTCAGGAAGTCGGAAATCATGTTTGGAAAGTTTTTTAGTTTTTTAGGTTTTTTTTTTGTGTGTGTTATTTTTTTTGGAATTTTTAATTTTGTATTAACTTTTTTTCCCTTATCTTTCAATATCAATATTAATATCGTTATTATTAATATTGTTGTTATTATTATTATTCATATTATGTATTACTTTACGATCTTGATAGTGTTTAATAGGCGATATACTAATAAGATACAGTGCAAAAATAAGACATGGACAAATATAACTTCATTGTAAATAACTTTATTTTTATTGAAAAGTCGGGGTCTCTTTTTTCTTCTTTTCTTCTTTTTCTTTGACTGTTGTTTGTCGTATTTGAGTTGTTGGAATTGTATGTGGAAACCTTAAAGTATGCAAATAAAAATCATTATTAAAAAAAATAAAATAAAGGGAAAGACGATAGATATTAATTGGAAGACTGATTAATCCATCAATGTGTGAAGCCAATCATAAGCCATAAAAAGATCATTTTCCTGCAGGTCTGTTGATGTACGTTTATGACGTTATAAAGCCCAATCACTTGCGTTACAAAACAGTGCTTAAAAACTGCAGTGCTATAAACACTTACCTTGGAGTAAGCCCTAGTGAGTTCATTGGGATTTACTTCTGAGTAGACATGCCTAGGCTTGCACTTTTAACAGTTCACCGCTATGCCTCTCTGCTCAGAAGTAAGCCCCATTGACTTTAATGGGGCTTAATCCCAGGAAAGGGTCTAGGATTGCAGCTGAAAGAACTTATCTTCTGTATAACGCACATGCAATTGACTCAAGAGGCATTTTCTGGGTGAAGAAATGCCAGCCGACGAGGTTTACTTACCCTCTTGGTGAGGAATCTTCGTATTCCAGGGCACTACCAGCGAGATAAAGCCAATATCCTACCCAATGCATTGCGGCCTAATTTAAAGCGTCCCTTTCCACCATAAATGCAATATGATGAGAACACAAATTATCATTAGCAAAGGAACCCAAGCAGAAAATCAGTCCGGAAGACTAGTCAAAGCCTGGAGAGGAAGACAAAAGGGGGGGGGGGGTAATCTGTGTCTCCGTTCCACCATCTTAATAAAGAGCAATTGATACAGTAGATGAAGACAAGAGCAATAACAATGTTTTGAATATTGAAAGAAGAAAAAAAAAGGGCAGAAAAGAAAAGAAAAGCTTTGGACCGGTCGGCTATAAGAAAGCTATAGTCTGAAAGGCACAAGGAAACTGAATTTGGACTGTCTAACGAGATGCAGTCACGAAATTAGAAGACGCCTGCTTCTTGGGAGAAAAGCAATGACAAACCTAGACAGCATCTTAAAAAGCAAAGACATCACCCTGCCGACAAAGGTCCGTATAGTTAAAGCTATGGTTTTCCCTGTAGTAATGTACGGAAGTGAGAGCTGGACCATAAAGAAGGCTGATCGCCAAAGAATTGATGCTTTTGAATTATGGTGCTGGAGGAGAGTCTTGAGAGTCCCACGGACTGTAAAAAGATCAAACCTATTCATTCTTAAGGAAATCAGCCTTGAGTGCTCGCTGGAAGGACAGATCCTGAAGCTGAGGGTCCAATACTTTGGCCACCTCATGAGAAGGGAAGACTCCCTGGAAAAGACCCTGATGTTGGGAAAGATGGAGGGCACAAGGAGAAGGGGACGACAAAGGACAAGATGGTTGGACAGTGTTCTCGAAGCTACTAACATGAGTTTGGCCAAACTGCGGGAGGCAGTGAAGGATAGGCGTGCCTGGCATGCTCTGGTCCATGGGGTCACAAAGAGTCGGACACGACTGAACGACTGAACAACAACAACAACAGGATGCAGAGCTGTCAACCTTCCTTTAATTTTTTGCATTGGGAAATGGCCATAGCTGTCAACTTTCCCTTTTTTTGCAATGGAAAACGGCGCTGGAATAAGGGAATTTCCCGCAAAAAAGGGAAAGTTGACAGCTACGATGGGTGAATCTCCAAAGTTTGTTTTCTCTCAGATTCTCATTTTCCCAATCGTAAATTTATTCCTCTGCATTTCTGCGTTTGTGATTTTTTTTTTAAGTCTTTTAAGTTCATCAGAATTTTAGTAAGAATTTCTCCTAACACACACTCATTTTACAAAGCAATCCCCCTGAATATAGTTTGGTACGCTATTTTCACTAATAACCCCTCTCTCTTTTTGCATTTATCTGCATATATGTACATATTACTTGGCATTGCAACAATTGGAGAAGTGCAAGTTTTAGTAACGGTTGTGTTTCGGTTTGTGTATTGTTTTGGAAAATGCAAATTAGGTAGATTCGCCCTTAAGTGCAAACTGGATCGTGCGCCACTTTTCCCCGGAGGGAGGGGAATGAAGAAGGAATTGCTGACTGGTATTCAGGACCACCAACAGCTCTTGGGTTGCATTTGAGGGGTAGACCATTCTGGTCTAGACAGTCTGATGAACTGTCTGATGAACTGACACAGTATACAGGTGAAACTCGAAAAATTGGAATATCATGGAAAAGTCCATTTATGTAAGCAATTGTTTTCATTAGCTACTGGAGTTTAATATATGAGATAGACTCACGACATGTAAAGCGAGATATGTCAAGCCTTTGCTTGTTATAATTGTGATGATTATGGCGTGCAGCTGATGAGAACCCCAAAGTTGAAATTGTTCATTTGGGGTTCTCATCAGCTATACGCCATAACCATCACAATTATAACAAGCAAAGGCTTGACATATCTCGCTTTGCATGTCATGAGTCTATCTCATATATTAGTTTCACCTTTTAAGATGAATTACTGAAAGAAATGAACCTTTCCACGATATTCTAATTTTTCGAGTTTCACCTGTATAAGGCCACTTCAGCTGCCCATTTTAATCATCCCCCTCCCGATTCCAAAATAAGCCCAACAGCAAATCAGGTAAAAGAACAGGCATGATTAGCTTATGCACTGATTTTCCCCAGTGATGGTTTTTGGGGTCTCAAATTCACTAAAATTCAGCTTCCCCTGCCTCTCACCTTCCATTCTGCATCTTAGTTGCAACATCCCCTAAGGTGCTCCCGAGGCTCCGCACCCAGTGCTACTGAACTTCTTGAGACCCCCTAAAATCCACCTCTGTTCTACCCTGCAAAGGGAACAGTACTGAGCTGATAACCTGACTCAGTGTAAGGCAGGTGTCAGTGATCTTTAGGGCCATAGTCCATCTACGTGTCCATAGTCCACCTTTGAACAAGCTCCTGATTGTCTGGAGTTAGCATTGCTTGAGTCAATCGGGGACAAAGTTGGCACTGGGGTTGTTTCAAGAACGGACAGACTGGGGCTGGATCTAGACACGTCAAAGAAGCATTTCAGTTACACACTTTGCAAACTTTTGTATGAGAAATCGGGTTAGCCAAAACTGAACACCACAGCGCCATCTGGTGTCACAGTGTTAGAATGCATAAACAACGCATATAAAAGCTGAGTCCTTAGAGGTGTTCTGCTCATCTGCATGTGCAGAAATATATTGTTTTTTCAGAGGCCAACACACAATATTACAGACTGGCAAAAGAGGGTCCCTTTCAAGAAACGGGGAATTTCCAAGGCATTGTAAATGTGCAGGTCAGACCGAATACCTTATCATTCAGGTATTTCTCCTCTCTTCTTCTTCTTCCTAGTATTATTCTTTAGTGGGGAGGGAGGAAAGGGAAATATTTTTTTTCATTCTCGGCAATGGCAGGTCCTAAATTAGAAACTGGGCTTTTCGGCAGGAACGTTCTAATTTTCACAATGTTTTGTTTACAAGGCGTCGGCGCTAAATATTTCATAATTAGCGTGTGAGCGGTGTGGATGCTAATCAGCTAAGAGGTCAGATTTTTCATTCTCAGTGGAATAAATATGAATTATTAAAGGAGTCTCTTTTCAGGCCTTTGCGATTCAGCCATCAAATCTGGAAACCTTTCCTTTGGCATGCGAGAGTGTGAAGACGACACTTCCAGGCTTTTGTTCCTGGGCTCCCAGAGACGGAAAAATGCATCTGTTTCCAAAGTACATAATTTATTAAGCCAGCACCTATGAACTGAACATTTCCGTCACTGATCCCTGGTCTCTCTAGTGCCTTGCTAGTTGCAGGAATAGGGCTTAGGTGAACTAAGCAACCATGGGCAGTTCAACCCATCAGCAATGGGAATGGTGACACGTATTGAAGATAGGTGCAGAATTCCGTGGCCAGGTAGCTCACCAGGGCAAGACAGTTTGGGCATATTACACCGATCAGGGCATGGCTGCCCTGGCTACCAATTAGTTTCCAGGTGCAATTCCAAGTTCAATCATTGGCATCACCAGGTAGGGCTTGGGAAAGACTCCTGTCTGAACTCTGGAGAGCAGCTGCCTGTCAGTGTGGGCATTACTGAGCTAGATGAACAACTGACATGATAAGGCATTTTCCTATGTTCCTAGGATTTGAGTAGAATTTTGTTTTCATCCCCCTCCGAAATTAGCATGCAGGGGCTCCTTTTCACCCATTCATGGGGAACCGGGGCTTTTTTCAACTGGAACTCAGTTATGGCACCTCTCAGGTGGGCACCATTTCCCTTATAAGAGAACAAGGGAGTCGTTCATGGTGAGTTCTGGTACCTTTTCCTAGAAAAATAGTACTGTGGGGAACACAGAGGCGTACCAAGCCGCTTGGCTGTCGGGGGCGGCAAGTCAAGCGGCACCCCCCAGGGGCAGGGCTTCGCTCTGTAGCGTATGCATCATGATATCATGACCCATGCGCTACGGAGCGCAGTCCAGGCAGACTGCGCATGTCCGCAGCAGCCTGGGCGGACTGCGAATGTCCACACATGCGCAGTCCTGCGGGCTGCTGTGCACATGTGCAGTCCGCTCAGACTCCCAAGCCGCTGCCCGGCCACCCATCCCCCGCGAGTGTGACTCCCAAGCCGCCGCCGCACGGAAGGGACAGAAAAGGGGTGCCGGGCGGTGGCTTGGGAGTGTGGGCGGACCACGCAATGTGCATGTCCGCAGCAGTCTGTGCAGGCTGCTGCAGACATGCGCAGTCCGCCCGGACTCCCAAGCCACCGCCCAGCACCCCTTCCGTGCAGCGGCTACTCACGTGGAAGGGCTGCTGGGTGGCGGTTTGGGAGTCGCACTCGCGGGGGTGGTGTGGCACAGAGTGTCACCCTCCCCAGGCTGGAACATGGGGTGCCCCGCCCCCAACGCCCCGCCCTCGCTATGCCACTGGGGGAACAGTTTGAAGTCAGAGGCTACAGTTCTTTAAGTGAAAACTCCCAGTGGCCACAATTGATGGGGATTTTCAAACCAACTAGGAGACATGAACTTAGGTAAAGTAAGTATGATAAAGTCCGAATTTGACTGTGGGGTGTGGCTCTCATCTTCAATTTCAGGCCGAGGGAGCCGGCGTTTCTCCACAGACAGCTTTTCTAGGTCATGTGGCCAGCATGACTAAACCACTTCTGGCACAACCGGACACTGTGATGAGTGCCAGAGTGCTAGGAAATGCAGTTTACCTTCCCGCCACAGTGGTACCTATTTATCTACTTGCGCTGGTATGCTTTTGAACTGCTAGGTTGGCAGAAGCTGGGACAGAGCAACGGGAGCTCACCCTGTCACGCAAATTCGAACTGCCAACCTTCCAATCGCCAAACCCAAGAGGCTCGGTGGTTTAGACCACCACGCCTCCCGTATCCCACTTAGGGTGTCTGATGCAGCCTCCGTGTAGAAGCTAAGCAGGTCAGCACCTGAATGAGAGGTGATCTAGGAATCCTCATGGAAGCAACTTTGAGCTCCACGATGGAGGAAAATCAGGAAAGGTTAGTGGGTAAGTAAGGCTGCATCTGACTCAGAGAAACAATTCTCAGAGTGGTTTAATGATCAATCCCTCTTCCCCGGGAACTATGGGAATTGTAGTTCTGGGGGAAATAGGAATCTCCTCTTAACTCACAGCTCTCCAAACAACTACAGTTCCCAGGATTCTTTTGGGGAAAGCTGTGACTGTTTAAAGTGGCATAATACTGCCTTAAATATATATAGTGCAAATGGTGCCTAAGTAACTAACTAAATAAAAGTGTTTAATTAGCTGATGAATTTCGTTACCACAAAATTGGGTGACAGTCACGATCTTAGAAGGCTTTAAAAAACAAAAAAGCTCAGAAACATAGACCATTGGTCTCTCGGGGGCTATTAAATATTATAGCCAAATGAAACCTCCAACAAGGGATATTCAAAACAAAATAAAAAAATAAAAAAAATTCCTTCCAGTAGCACCTTAGAGACCAACTAAGTTTGTTCTCTAAGGTGAACATAGTTAAAACATAGTTAAAGCTATGATTTTCCCAGTAGTAATGTATGGAAGTGAGAGCTGGACCATAAAGAACACTGATCGCCGAAGAATTGATGCTTTTGAATTATGGTGCTGGAGGAGACTCTTGAGAGTCCCATGGACTGCAAAAAGATCAAACTTATCCATCCTTAAAGAAATTAGCCCTGAGTGCTCACTGGAAGAGCAGATCCTGAAGTTGAGGCTCCAGGACTTTGGCCACCTCGTGAGAAGAGAAGACTCCCTGGAAAAGACCCTGATGTTGGGAAAGATGGAGGGCAGAAGGAGAAGGGGACGACAGAGGATGAGATGGTTGGACAGTGTTCTCGAAGCGACTGGCATGAGTTTGGCCAAACTGCGAGAGGCAGTGAAGGATAGGCGTGCCTGGCGTGCTCTGGTCCATGAGGTCACGAAGAGTCGAACACGACTGAACGACTGAACAACAATGCTTGTTCTTGGTATGAGCTCTCGTGTGCATGCACACTTCTTCAGATACACTGAAACAGAAGTCACCAGACCCTTATATATAGTGAGAGAGTGGGGAGGGGTATGACTCAGAAGGGTGGTGGGAGATGGGTGATTGGCTGATAGGTGTGGAAAACCTGTTGACGACTGTTAACGACTGCAATTGGTCTCACAGGAAAAGGCAAGGGGTGAGATGGCTAAAGATAGCTTTGTCATGTATAATGAGAAAAGAATCCAATGTCTTTGTTCAGACCAGGTCTCTCCATAGTTTTAAGTTTGGTAATTAGGGATATTCAGTCTGTCTCTGAATATCTGTTGCTGAGGGAAGACCACTAAAGTTTGTGCAGTTCTTTTGAGCTTCTCAGAAGCATCAGGATTGTTAATATTGAAAACAGACTGTAGGGCTTTAGAAGAGGTGGAGAACCTGCAGCAATTCAGATATTGCTGGTCTGAGTGAGCATCCGTCATGCTTGTTGTGGCTGTTGGGAGTTGGACTTCAACAATGCCTGGAGAGGTACAGGCTCTGTACCCTGCCCTAGACTCCAGGTCCCCCCGTGTCCCCTCTCCCTGGACTAGCTGGACATTTTGATACTATCCATGTGGTTGGTTTTTCTTTCATTTCCATAACCAGCAAAGAAGAGAGCCAAGTTTCCATGATGTATGATATAAACAGGACCCCCAAATTTGCCATACAATTTACTGCCATGCGTTATGGATATCTACTGAAATAAGCAGGGAGTGCTTTGCCATTTGTCATTTCTGCCAGGCGACTGCAGAGTGACAACTCTATTAAAGCTCGAAGGGACATCCAAGTACATGAAATCTGCTCTGACAAACTAAGCAGCCGGGAAGAAAAATTATGGGTTTGTTGTGTATATCTGATCTTCTAATTATGCATGCACGCAGTCAGGGAGGAGAATGGAGAAGGTGGTTTATCAACTACAGGACTGCTAGGTGAGCAGGACTCTCAGAGGGAAGCAGCGAACCAAAGGAGCTTTCGAAATTGACAAATCAAATCTGAGCAATTGGCAGACAAGGTAACAGGAATCCGCTCACTTCACTTTCTTCTTCTTCTTCCTCTTTCAAATCAGCCTGCCCACTTCCTTTAAAACAGATGCTTCACTTCAATTCATGGAGTCAACACATCTGACAACTGGAGCATTTTGCAACAATTGTAAGGGCAGATTTTGAAGTCCAGGTGCTCAGCGCAACAGATGCTGTAGCCACATGGAAACCCCAGAAATGCAGGCAGCTGTGCAGACCTGTTACTACACACAGGTTATATACCTACGCATGCACACCAAGGAACAGAATGCAGCATAATGCTGAATTTATTAGGACCAGCATGACTGGAATCCTATGCATCATTTCCTTGGGTTCGGATCCACTAAACTCAGTGGTGCTTACTTCTGACTGCATAGGCTCAACTTGAAAAACACATAAAGCTTTCATCTTATCTTTAGCTTTTTAAACAGACATGCAAACAATCTTGCAAAGATGTAAACTACTAGCCTGAAGCAGGAGCCCCATTAAAGAAAAGGAAAGGAAGACCTAGCCTCTCCTTAATTGCTTAAATCATTCTGTGCCTTTCTCCATCCGTCACAAACTTGAAAGCCTTATTATCGCCCATCTGCTTGCCCATAAAACCACCCAGCACTCTGATGACATCGTCTCTCCTGCGCTGAAAAAAGTCACAAAGCTACATGGGCTTCCTTCATTGAATAAGACCCATCGTGCTGTTTTTTGCAACACGAAACAGGCCTTTTCTGCAGCGTCTCCCCATATGTGGAATGCTCTCCTCAGGGAGGTTCGGTTGGCGTATTCATTATACACCTTTAGGTGCCAGGTGAAAATGTTCCTCTTTAACCAGGCCTTGGGCTGATTGACATCTAATGCCCTTGGAAGCCAATTGGTTGGTGTGGAGTATTTGATATGTGTTGAATGATTTTTTTTTAGAGATATACAGAATAGGTTAAGAGAAACAAGTATGTGAGAAAAGCGATAAATTAGTTGAAGTACTGATAAATGTTAAGATTTGTATGTTTGTTTGATTTGTTCTGATATGTTATGTTTTGATTTTTGTTTGTTTGATGGTTTTGTATGTTTTAATTCAGAATTTCAATAAAGATATTTAAAATGCAAAATAAAATTAAAAAAATGTTTTTTTGGGGGGTTAATTGGGTTGTTTTTGTTTTTATTATGCACTTTGTGTTTTTATATTGCTACTTTATGTTGTAACGGCCCAGAGACCTGCGAGTTTAGCACGGTATATTATTCTTATTATTATCATTACTACTACTACTACTACTACTACTACAGCATTTTCATGGGGAACGTTGGTGCACTTCCACCGCTTCAGCGAAAGACCACTATCGACACACAAGTTTCCCCCCTGCTTGTTAAAAAGTACACAAATGTAAAGAGCTTGGTTTATCGCCCGAGCCGTTCCTAAATTTGGAAACTTTGCCTCCCGCCTTCCTTGCTAGCCCCCAACCCTCAAAGCAGCTTTCCCCCCATCGCCTTGAAGAGGTCCTGGGTGGTGGTAGTTGGAGCTGCGGTGGCAGATGGGAAGATGTGACTCAGCCCCGCTTCCCTCTCTGTTACCATGGCATGCTGCTCTCTGTCACAATAGCCCTCGGGAGAAATTGGCCACAGACACAGCATGTTCCCTTTGGGGCTCTGATCAGTGCATCTGCCTGATCCTCTTGCCTGTGAAATCTTCTCTGCCACCAGTAGATAAACGAACAACAACAAAAAGGCTGGTTTTTGCCTTCCACCTTCCCTTTTAAGAGGTTCCCAATAGCAACAAGTGCAGCATGAACACCAGGAAAGGTTAACATGGAGGAAAGAGCGTGACCTCGGAATGCCACAAGCACCAGAGGCGATTGTTCCAAAGAAAACAATCTTTATTTCAATTGTTGTCTCCTCAATTGTTTATTTCCTTTAGCCTCTGACCCCAGAAGTCAAGCAATAAAGAGGGGGGAAATGTGCATTTGAACCAGAAATAAAGGCTACAGTTCTTCTATTTTTTCCCCTTTTCATTTCCCCCCCTCTCTCTTAAAAAAGCAACCACTTTTGCAATAGTCAGGCTGACAATGTTATGGGGGCTATTCATTACAGGTGACACCCCAGGTGACCAGGACGTTCTCTGCTTCAGATCTGAATGGAAAATATATCTGGGGTCATCCCCATATTATTGTGCTCCTGGAAACAAAGAGTTTCTTCAGTATCAAAGGGAGGACTCCTCAATCTGGTGCCCTCCAGATGTTCGACTACAATTCTCATCAGCCCCAACCAGCTTGGCCAATGATCAGGGAATGATGGAAGTTGTAGACCCAAACATCTGGATGATACCAAGTTGGGGTTGGCAGGATTAAGATACTTCATAGATATTAACTCCCCTTCTCAGTACCAAAGCTGACTAGGTGACCTTGGGTTGGTTACTGCTTCCCAGTCTAAACTACCTCACAGGCTTTGAAGAGAAAGAAACCATGCATGTGTGGGAATGTTTTGGGATGCAGGAGAGGATATATTGTTTAAGATATCCTATTCCAACTTGTGTTTACAAGTCCCAGAAATTAGCAGAGTTCTCATTCCCCTTTTTAAACACACACGCAGTGAATAGCTTGCTCAGGTTCGTTAAAACCTCTGTAATAAATGTCCTGGTATTTTCCCCATTAATCCCTCTCGAAATAAGACACTACACAGTCTTCTATAAAAGTATAAAAGCGTTTACTCACAAGAAATCATCTGTTCACAATTGGGTCCCAGACGGCAGACTTAAACTTAGTAAAAGTTACATTTACTCAGGAGTCTGTTCCATAAGGGGAAACAGTTCCTTTGTGTTCTCTTGGCTGGAAGCCAAGAGACATTCTTAGCGGTGCTCCTTCTTTGAGATCGTGGTCCAAAAGAGGAAGATGGAGTCTCACCCCTGTGGTTTTGTGTTAACTTGCCCAGGTGAGACCACACCCATCTCCAGTTACACAGAGGAAGTCCATCCCAGCCCAGGGGAAACAGCGAGTTCCAGCTGGCTGGCCTAGAGTTCCCTTTCCATGTCCACTCTAGCAATGTTGTGTTTGACTGCTCCTGCGTTTTACATCCCACAGCATGCCCCTTTGAACTCTTTGGGGGTAAACTGGGAGAGAAATCTTCTAAGTAAATAGCAATACCCTGGAATAGGTTTTCGGTGGGGCTCTGCCTTACATAAATCCTTCCAGCATCCTTCTCATGGTCCTAGGATGGTCTTATCAGCCAGTTTGTTGAGCCAAAATGATTTCCGTCAACTAGAAACCTCCTAAGGGAGAGGATTTGGGAGAGAGAGTGCGAAGGAGAGAGGGTGGGCACTACGTTTCAGTAAAGAAATGAGAAAGGAAGGTGGAATTGCAGGGCAAAAGGGATTGGCGTTGACTGCTTTCCACCTTGAGGGGCATCTAAGGGCATTGACTGATGTGACTTTGGTTTGCTAAACTTCCGGAGCACCACAGAAGGATGATCAAGTGGGGAGCGCATTCTAAAAACAGCTTTAATGTAAGTTGTTGGTTTGCAGTTCAATATGTTCATCCCCTGGTGCTGGGGAATGTCTTGTCTCCTTGAATTAACCATAATGGTGCATGTAAAAGGCAATGGAGCGGATTGTGGGAGAACTGAGAAAATGGGGCATG
The DNA here is from genome assembly GCF_009819535.1 of Lacerta agilis. Classification (NCBI taxonomy): domain Eukaryota; kingdom Metazoa; phylum Chordata; class Lepidosauria; order Squamata; family Lacertidae; genus Lacerta; species Lacerta agilis. Next base: position 7,957,991 of record NC_046322.1, on the reverse strand, counting down.
TGCGGCACAGCTAATGCTCTGTTCAAAGCACAGAAGAATGCCTTAGATCAATACAAAGATGGGACGGGAGGTTGAGGACACCTAAAGCTCCCATAATCCCAAACAACTGGCCACGCTGGCTGGAATTCGTGTGCCTCCTCCATCCTCTACGAGAATGGGCCTTTTCTGCAGCGGCTCCCCATTTGTGGAATGCTCTCCCCAGGTGCCTTCATTAATATTTATTTATTTATTTATTTATTTATTTATTTATTTATTTATTTATTTATTTATTTATTTATTTATTTATACATACCCTGCCCATCTGGCTGGGTTTCCCCTTCATTCAACACCTTTAGGAACCAGGCAAAAACATTCCTCTTCAACCAGACCTTTGGCTGATTGGCATTCAGTGCCCATTTAAATGTGTTGTGGGAGAGAGGATTCTTAGTTTGTTTGTTTTTTCTTATATTTTAATGTATTTGGTGTTTTTATGTTGTGAACCACCTTGAGATCTATGGATGAATCAATTCTTTAGTCGTTTTGAGGTGGGAACTGGAACTACCGTCACCACAGCATTGGCTACCAGCACATCATCAGAAACTATTACTGATAAACAACCACTTTTATTACAGACTTCTGACGTACAACGTGCTTTTCGGAACATTAATATCAGGAAGGCAGCTGGACCGGATGGAATCACGGGACGAGTTGTTAGGGACTGTGCTGCAGAATTAGCTGGTGTATTTACGGACATCTTTAATCTATCCTTGTTGCAGGGTTCTGTCCCTACCTGCCTGAAGACATCGATTATAGTGCCAGTCCCTAAGCAGTCAGTGGTGGTATCTCTCAATGACTACAGACCAATAGCCTTAACATCTATCGTTATGAAATGTTTTGAGAGATTGGTGCTGGATTATATTAAGGCTGGTCTTCCATCCACTCTAGACCCGTTCCAGTTTGCATACAGAAGTAATAGATCTACTGATGATGCTATCTCTATTGCTGTTCATACTGTACTGAGTCATCTAGAACAACAGGGAACCTACGCAAGGCTGTTGTTCGTGGATTATAGTTCTGCTTTTAATACAATTTTACCAGACAGGTTATTTTTTAAAATGACCAATCTGGGTATACATCAGAAGATCTGTTTGTGGGTAAGGAATTTCCTGACTGATAGGCCGCAGACAGTGAGAATGGGATCTTACTATTCTTCTACCCTAGTATTAAGCACAGGAGCTCCTCAGGGATGTGTGTTAAGCCCTTTTCTTTATTCCCTGTACACATGTGATTGCACCCCACTGTATAATTCCAACACAATCATCAAATTTGTGGATGATACAACAGTGGTGGGGCTCATTAGTGAGAATGATGAGTCTGCTTATAGGAAAGAAGTACAGGGGTTAATTCAATGGTGTAAAGAAAATAATCTTATGCTTAACACCAAAAAAACCAAAGAACTTATAATTGACTTTAGGAGAAAGAAAAGTGTATTTTTACCATTGCACATAAATGGCGAGGAGGTGGAGAGGGTTGGAAGTTTTAAATACCTGGGCATTTACATCTCCGAGGACCTCTCATGGACTGTAAATATTAATATGGCTGTGAGGAAGGTGCAGGGGAGGTTGTATTTCCTGAGAATGCTCAGGGGATTGAATCTATCTCAGCACCTACTCCTGTCCTATTATCACAGTACCATTGAGAGTGTCTTAACCTATAGTATACTATCGTGGTATGGGAGCAGCTCTGTAACGGATAAAAAAGCTTTACAGAGAATAATTAAAATTGCCCAGAATGTTATTGGGCTCCAACTACCAACCCTGGACGAGATCTTCACGTCTCGCTGTTTGAAGAAGTCACACAACATCCTGAGAGATCCCACCCATCCTGCTCACAACCTTTTTGAACTGTTGCCTTCGGGCAGAAGATATAGGATAATGAAAACTCGAACCACACGCCTTCTGAATAGTTTCTATCCAAGAGCTTTGATTGCACTTAATAATGATCTCAGGGTCAGTAGTAAGTAATAGTAAGCAGTGAGTAGTAAGGAATGAGACAGGCTCTTAGGTTATGCTATGCTTTTAATAGGTTATGTTATACTCTGGATTATGTTATGTTTTAATAGATTATGTTTTAATAAGGATGAGAGTGTTGGAGATATGTGCAAATGTGTATGGTAAATCCGGTCTTTGGGTGTTTGATTTTCGTTGTTGTGTATACTGTGTATATACGGACAATGACAATAAATAAATCTTATCTTATCTTATCTTATCTTATGAAGGGTGGTATAGAAAATGATGATGATATGACGATACATGTGTGCACACTCAAAACTACACTGTTCATTCATGGAGGAAGATTGCAATTAGTAGCCCTAATATAATTTTGCATCACTAATCAGCCCTCCTCAACTGGATGTTGCAGGAGTCCAGCCACAGATGCTTGGAACTCTAGTCTAAGACACAGGGAGGCCATCAGGCAAAGGTGATCTAGGTTTTAGGTATTTTATTCTTTTTATTCCATTGCAATCTTTGAATTTTAAGTGCTCGGGAAACCAGCCAAGCAAAAGAATGATCATCATTGCATTTTGTGTTAATTAGACACTGCAACTCGCGTTCTCCTCTCCGCCTCCCGTCACCTCCACCTGTTTCCTATGAGCAGAGGAGACTCTGAGAGCATTTGGGTCACAGAAAGAGAACTGACTCGCTGATTTTAATGACAGAGCTCAGCATGTTCTTCTGGCAGCTTTGAGTAACTTGGGCCCCAGAACTGTCACGGCAGTTAAATGTTACATGTTGCAAATTGAGACATTAAGGATCGTGGGCTAGTGGGTGATGCCAGCATTGCCGAGTGTGAGCCAGGATGATTAATGTCGTTTGCTACTGACTTTTTGACGACTCCATTAATTAAAACTAAATAATAATATTATTTTTTTTCAGTTGGTGTGGTGAGCTGAGGTTGTGTATTGGTTATGGCTGGAACTAGATGTCACTGATTCCGTAGAGTCTTAAACCAAAAAAAAGTCAGTAGCCTCATCTTAATTCCTTTAGTTTTATATTACACCTTTCCTCCAAGGTGCTAAGCTTGGACAAGGTAGGTCTTCTTTCTCTTCACAGCAAACCTATAAGATTGGCCAGGCTGAGAGCAAGATGACTGAAGGCCACATTTGTGAGTGTTATGTACTGAGTTGAATAGGATCCAAAACGCAGCAGTCTGATTGGTCCTAAAACAATAGGATTCAGAATGCAGCAGTCTGATTGGTCCTAGAACAATAGGATCCAGAATGCAGCAGTCTGATTGGTCCGCAGGAGCCACCCAATCAAGCTCCAGGTGGAAGTGAATCCACAACCCGATTGGCATACAGGAGTATCCCGGAATTAGCCAATCACGTGGGGCCCATTGTGTAAATAGTGTATATAAAGCAGACGTTTTGGGGAAACTGCATTCCTCACTACTATGAGCTGAATAAAGAGCATGAAATCCACACTTGACTCCGAGTATATTTCAGTGAGCTTTCTGGGTGAAGTGGGATTTGAACCTGGGTCTCCCAAGTCCCCGTCTCACATGCAAACCTACTCGAACCACAATATCACATGAGTGCCTTCCTCCTGTTCTCTCTTCCCATCAGTGAGGAACTGTGAGAGGAGAGAGACTTTTCTGGCCAGCAGGTAATGGCTTTTCCCACCTGCCTTGCCCCACCTTTCAGCCCTAGGAGCCTTCATAAGGGACCTGTTTCCATAGGAAGAACTACGAGGGGAGAAAGACTCTGCCACTAGGGGGTGGCTGGCTTTACCTGTGCTTCCCGACCTCCAACCTGAGGAACCTTCAGCAGGGAGTTTCTGCTGCAGGCACTATGTCGATGTTTATTTTAATGAGCTGAACAGAGTGAAAGAATATGAGTTATGGGGTTGGGGAGAGAGTGTGTGTATGCTATTTTGTTAATGTTATTGATATTGTTTTATTGTCTATTATAAATGCTGCTCTGATTTGCTAATCATCTAAAATGACTTTTGATTTAATTGTGATGTCTAGCTTATTTTGTTTAGCTGTTGCTGCGCCATCTAAGTGTCTTAGATTGCAATTGTTTCATTGATGATTTGTTAATTATTCTACATGATTTGTGCAGTGTTTGTGATGTTCTATCATGTTATTGCTATTTATTGTTTGTACGTCGCTTTCGGATTCATTGGAATGAAAAGTGGCATAGAAATATAATAAATCAAATCAATGGGCCTGGATAGCTCAGTTGGTTAGGGCACAGTAATTATAACACCAAGGCTGCAGGTTCAATCCCCATATGGGACAGCTGTAGTGTAGGGGGTTGGACTAGATGATCCTCAGGGTCCTTTCCCACTCTACAGGTCTATGATTCTATGATTCAGATCAAATCAAACACCAAAATGCCCTGGCACTGTTTTCTTGATAGGAACGTGTTGTTGTGTTTTGGATTCGTCTTCTTTTTTGGCGATCACTTGTAGCTGAGTAAGATTGTCTTCCATCAACAAGGTTTTAACAATGAGTTCGTAAGTGACTGTGGAGGCCAATTCTGGATCCACACATCCTTCCACAGTGGGGACATTGGTTTCCAGGTGGGAGTTGATCATGGTGTGGATTTGCCAAGCTTGCCTTCCTCTTACCATGTTTCTCCCTTTCGTCCTGAGTTTGAGTGTCTTCAAAGCCCATTACAGGTAGGTAGCCGTGTTGGTCTGCCATAGTCAAAACAAAATAAAATAAAAAATTCCTTCCAGTAGCACCTTAGAGACAAACTAAGTTTGTTCTTGGTATGAGCTTTCATGTGCATGCACGAAAGTCTGAAGAAGTGTGCATGCACACGATCCGAAGAAGAACTGAAGAATTGTGCACGCACACGAAAGCTCATACCAAGAACAAACTTAGTTGGTCTCTAAGGTGCTACTGGAAGGAATTTTTTATTTTATTTTGTTTCAAAGCCCGTGACACCTTTGGTAAAGGCTGTTCTCCAATTGGAGCACTCGCAGGCAAGTGTTTCCTGATTGTTGGTGTTTATACTACATTTTTTTAGATTTGCCTTGAGAGAGTCTTTAAACCTCTTTTGTTGACCACCAGCATTACGCTTTCCATTTTTAAGTTTGGAATAGAGTAGTTGATTTGGAAGACGATAATCAGGCATCCGCATGGACGACTCTCAACCCTTCGAATAAAACTCACCCAAAACCAACAGGCTACTGTTATAAGGGCTTATGTTTTGGATTAGAAGACATTTGACCCCATAGGAACATAGGGAGCTGCCTTATACTAAGTCATACACCAAGCTTGTTGTTGTCTACTCTGGCAGTGCCTACGCAGGGTTTTTGGCAAATGTTCTAACACTAAGCAATATTGACTTATATTATGCATAGATGTTCCATATTATTTTATTAATACTATTGTTACAAGTTGCCATGGTGTTTGTCTCTAGAACAATAAACCTATGAACTAAGTCATGACCCTTCTCCACTCACTTCCTTTATTATTCCTCACTTTGTGGCAAGCTGAATTGCTCACCTAACCAGAGGTCTTCTTGCTTCTCTGGACATCTTGTTTTTTAAAACCATTTTGGGATGTCTCATAGAATCATAGAGTTGTAGAGTTGGAAGGGACCCCAAGGGTCATTTAGTCCAGCCCCTACAATGCAGGAATCACAGCTAAAGCATCTCTGATGGATGGTCATCCAACCTTTGTTTATCAATGTCCACACTGAGAGCCAGTGTGGTGTAGTGGTTAAGAGCAGTAGACTTGTAATCTGGTGAACCGGGTTCGCGTCTCCGCTCCTCCACATGCAGCTGCTGGGTGACCTTGGGTTAGTCACACTTCTCTGAAGTCTCTCAGCCCCACTCACCTCACAGAGTGTTTGTCGTGGGGGAGGAAGGGAAAGGAGAATGTTAGCCGCTTTGAGACTCCTTTGGGTAGTGATAAAGCGGGATATCAAATCCAAACTCTTCTTCTTCTTCAACAATGGAACATGACTCCCTCTGGAGGTGGTGGACTCTCCTTCCTTGGAGGTTTTTAAGGAGAGGTTGGATGGCCATCTACCATGAAGAAGAAGAAGAAGAAGAAGAAGAAGAAGAAGAAGAGCCTGTCACCTTCTGAGAGAGTCTGTTCCATAGTTGAACATTTCTTACCATCAGAAACTCCTTCCTAATGTTTAGCCGGAATGTCCTTTCTTGTAATTTGAATCCATGTCACCACCTGGCCTATTAGGGCAACATCCATTGTCATGTCAGCTGAAGATCCTGCCGCTTAGTGTAGCACTAGGCAGATTAAGCACCCAGAAGACTAATTTCTGCTGCGCTGAAAGTGGTAAACCAGGAAGCTCATCTAAGAGACAAACAATCTTTCTGCTAGCAATCTCACACTGTGAGCATCATACTGTGCTTTCAAACTGCAGCTCTGATGTGCTGCTTCCCCCCCCCCAGCAGATGGTTCAGAACCCACAATGCACCACCCACTCTGTGGCAAATCCCTTTCCCTTGTTTTCCCCTCCTGGACAGATCAGGCGATTCTGAGCGCTGATGTTACCCATTCCCGGGTGCTTCCCCTTCCAAAGTCCCCTCTTGTCCTTAGGCTTCTTGCATGTTAAAACCAAACAGACAAACTGGGCTGGCGTTTCCCTAGCTCTTATTACTACTACTACTACTACTACTACTAATAATAATAATACCCTCAAAAGTTCAAATGAGGAGATGCCAACTAGCATCTCTGAGACATGCAAGAACACGAGCCTGTGTTTTGACAAGGCTGCTTTGGAGAGCATGATGCCAATAATTCACATTCCTGGGGAAACGTTCCAGATGGTGCAATCTGTTTACTTCTCTGTTGTTTGTGCAAGGGGTTGCAACAGCACTAAGGGGCACCCATAATTCATTGCAGTTAAGGAAATGGAGAAGAGATATCAGATGTGCACATTTCGATTGAGGGTACTGGAACTTTGGCACACCAAGCTCACAGAGTGTAGCGATTTGGTCAGTGAGATGAAACCTAACAAATATATTGATGTATGGGACAGCTGGCTTGGCAGTGGGGTGTGAGAAAAGAATCCTGGGGTCTTAGTTAGACCACGAGCTTAGCATGAGTCAACAGTGTGGAGCAGCAGCAAAAAAACGCTAATTCTACTCTAGGCTGGATGGGGTTCAAGGGGAGCAAAAGTACCACTTTATCCTGCCTTGGTCAGGCCCCACTTGAAGGACTGTGTCCAGTTCTGGACACCACAATTGAAGAAGGATACTCACAATCTGGAATGTGTGCAGAGGAGGATGAGGAAGGGACTCAGGATAACTTACAGAGAAAATAAGAACAGCCAAAAACATAAGGAAAGGAAACCAAGTCATCCTAAACATTAGGAAGAACGTTCTGATGGTATGAGCTGTTCGACAGTGGGACAAACTCCCTTGGAAGCCTCCCCTTCATTGGAAGTTTTAAAGCAGAGGATGGGTGGTCTTCTGTCAGGGATTCTTTCATTGACACTCCTGCATTGCAGGGGGTTAGACTAAATGACCCTCATGGTCCCTTCCAACTTTCTATGATTCTGTTATTCTAAATGTGAAGAATGAGTTTAACCAATCCAACAGTGATCTGGTACCACACACATGCCAACTCATCTTATTCTAGTGCTTTCCTGGAGTCTTGTGGTGGATTTGTAGTGGAAGAACTTTCTGATGGTAAGAGCTGTTCAACAGTGTAAGAGTCGCCCTCGAAAGGTTGTGGACTCTCCTTCATTGGACATTTTTAAGCAGATGTCCTTCTGTTGTGGTTGCTTGAGTTGAGATTCCTGCATTGCAGAAGATGACCCTCAGGTTTTCTTCCAGCTCCACAATTCCATAATTCTATGAACCACGTTCTTTGACGTTTACATTTTGTGTGTGGTTGGTAATGGAGTCTTAGAGGTGCTCTCCGTCCTGCTTTTATCTCCGGGTTGTACCTCATTTTCCAAAGCAATCTCTTCCCAGCCCACTTCCAAAGCTTGCTAGCTAATGGACAGTCAAGTAGCCTCTTCTTCAGGATAACACGGAACAACACACTGTACTTAATGTTGACACTGTTCAGTGAAACAATTATTACAATCAATTTGACTTCTAATGCGACTTTCCTTGTAAATCTCTGGGTCATTAACCTTAACAACATCAATGTACTGTCAGTATCCAATTTCACCAAATTAGTGTCTGAGGTAATAGGAGAAAGAATGTATTAGAGCATTATTGGTGACTAATAAAGACAGCCTTCCTTCTAATGTACTAGGAGGGAACAGCTGAAGCATGTAAGGGAGAGGAAGAGAAAAAGAAATCTAGAGCAGGGGGGGGGAGAGACACATGGAATGTCTTAGTAGAGGTCATTGGCTCAGATGCTACACAACTTAACCTTCATCTCTCTGTGGAAGGAGGAGCAGAGCCCAGAGAGAGTTCCTTGGCAATTGATGGATGGAGTGTGCATCCATTTCCCTCTGGACAGATGAGCTGCCTCAGAACAACTTTGCTGTTTACATGACGCCATGGCCTATCGGTCCAAGACAGTGATTTTCCAAGTGTCAGGCAGACATCCCTGGAGAGGCATGGAGGGTTGCCAAGCGAGCCATGTGGCCGGGCCAAACAGCAGGATCCTGGCAGGCAGAAGGTACGAGATGAAACGCCTCAAGTCCTGAGGCGATTCAAGGTCTTGCAAAGAATTTGCATTAGGAGGACAAAGCAGGCATTCCCTCCACCCCCTCATATCCATTGTACTCTGTCGCTTTTCAGCCTCTGAGTTCGAGTCTGCAGGGGGGAATGGACTTCTTGTGTGCAGAGCTTTTAATCCGCTGCATCTGATCCTGACGCCTTGCACTCAGGCTTCCTGGGGGATCGTGTTATCTTCTCCCTACTCTTGAACACAAGGTGAGTCCTGCTGGATCAGACCAAAGGTCCACCTCATCCGGTGCTCCGTTCTCACAATCAACAACCAGATGCCCATGGAGAACCCACCAGCAGGATTCAAGGGCAATGGTGTTCTCCTCACCTGGAAGTCCCAGTCACTGGTATTCTTTTTTTTTTTTTAAGTAATCTTTATTGGTTTTATTTACACACATTAAAAATATTTACAGTCTCATCAATACAGATAAGAAAAGAAGAAAAAGAAAAAGAGAACAAAGAAGAAGAAGAAAAACACAAAAAGGGTTAAAATTGATTTACATAACCACACTTCTCACATACATACAAGTCTTCCGATCTTTCTTATTGTACTTTCATTACATCATTGTTTGTCTGCACAGTTTTGATCTTCATTTCTCGTTCCTTTATCTTCAATAGTATTCGATATTTGTTTAATTACAAGTATCACTCTAGTTCTGCTAATATGGCCTTATTATTGCAATATATTCTGATGTATTCTTTAAATATTTTCCATTCACCAAAAGTTTTCTGCATCATTTCTCCTCTAACTCCTCCTGTCAATTTCACCAGTCACTGGTATTCAGAGACACTCTACCTCTCACTGGGGAGGAATAAGATCGCCACCATGGTTAATATCCAGATAGCCTTATTCCCTTTTAAAGACTAAACCATTGGGACATCAGTCAGACTTCCTTCCAAGTAGGAGGCAAGATACTATTCCACCAGCCATGTGTTATTGTTGCCTTTGGTAGTTTATATATCACTAGCTGTACCCGGCCACGTGTTGCAGTGGCTCATTTGTTTCAACGGAAAAGGAAGATAGAAAAGAGAAAGCGCACGTTTGTAATTCTGTGGAGATATCGCCTCCCTCCCCACAGCTTCTCCCGTTGAACTTCTGCCTGCCTCCTCTCCATCTTTCCCATTTTTGTCTGCCTCCTCACAGCTTCTCCTGTTGAACTCCCGCCTGCCTCCTCTCCTTCTTCCTCCCCCGTAGTGGAAGGAGACCCCATTTTCACCTGCCTCCCCACAGCTTCTCCCGTTAAACTCCCGCCTGGCTCCTCTCCATCTCCCCCCCATAGTGGAAGGAGACCCCATTTTTGCCTGCCTCCCCACAGCTTCTACCATTGAATTCCCGTCTGCCTCCTCTCCCAGCGGAGAGGCTCCATGGTGTTCCTCCCTCAGAAACGGCTCTTCCGTCAAAACTGCTGCCTCTGCCCCCCCACCGCGCACACAATGGACATTCCTGTAAAAGTGCTGGCTCCGCCCCCCGTTCACACGACCAATGAAATCACAGTGTGTGCTGTTTTTGCATCCAGCAGATGGCGTTATTTTTGCCCAAAATCAAGTTTTTACCTGTCACAGGTGTGACATTTATGTAATATTTTTGCATAAAAACACGGCAGGAATGGAACCCAACGTTGTGTCAAAATTTCAAAGCGATCGGTCAAGGACATTCTGAGATCTTAGCTTAGTAACAAACAAATGTTTACATTTTTATTTATATAGAATAAGCTGCGCAATCCCCTGCCTACAGGGCTGTGCTTGGCACCTTCTTTGCACAGCTGTCGCCATACATTGAAAATGCACCTCTTTACTCTGCTTTTGACAATCAAAACATATATATTTAACACCCACTCTAGTTATGATTGTAATTTCCTTTAAACTGTTTCTAATGCTTTATTCTATACTGCTGTAACCTGCAGTGGGACCTTCTGGTGGAGGGAAGGTAATAAATCTCACCAGCATCGATACACACAACACCTTGAAGATTTCTTCCCCTGCAGAAGAAGCTTCCAGGTTTCTGCCTCTTTCTGAAGTTCTGCACTTTAGAATTATGGTGTGTGTGACACCGAGCTTTCCTTCTTGTTGCAAGGTGGTTGGGGGATGGTGTGGGTGTTTTTCTTTCCAGTTAACATTCCTCCAGCACTCTTCAGCCTCCCTGGCTGCCACCACCTTCTGATCTGAAAAGGTCCTGTGGGCATTCTCTCCTAGAACTTTATTGTATGAACAGGAAGCATGCCCAATGCCTGAAATCTGGGCACTCTCTGCCCTCCTTTTTTTTTTTTTTAAAGCCCTGTAAGAATATTTCCTGGCTCATTTCTTCAAAGGTAAAATGGGGGTGGGGAGCTACTTACAATTACAATATACAGCTGCCAGGTGTATGTAAGGCAGGAAAGCCTAGCTGGGGGTGTTGTGGGGTTTTCTGGACGTGCAGAAAACCCGGAAGGCTGCAGGATGCAGGCCACTGAAGAGACAATTTGTAGAATGGAAAAAAGGACACTCACACGCATGCTTTGGCCACCCCACCTGTGAGAGAGCTGCTCTGAAATGGTCTCTCGCCTTTGATAATTCTCAAATGTAATTTCTTTTCTCATTAATTGATAGAAAATGGGGGGGGGAAGCAAGGGAGAATTTTTCTGCAGAGCACTAGAGATGATCACAGGCAAATTAAAACAGCAGGTCTGTGTCCTAAGGGTTTAGACTCTAAATATCAACAGTGTAGGATTCATTCAAAGAAGGGGAGTGAGGCATTCCTATTAACTGTAATATCAGTAAGTATAATACTCTCACGTACAAATGGTTGTTGTTGTTTTATGACCCCTCCCTATGAAGATTCTCAGAGCAATTTCACAATCCAATAAATGCACATTGGAGGTATTTAAGCAGAGGTTGGATGGCCATCTGTCATGAGTGCTTTATCTAAGATTGATGCATTGAAGAGGGTTGGACTAGATGATCCTCGAGGTCCCCTCCAATTCTGCCATTCTATATGATTCTGTGAGGGATGCAGGTGGCGCTGTGGTCTAACCCACTGAGTCTCTTGGGCTTGCCGATCAGAAGATCGGCGGTTCGAATTCCCGCGACGGGGTGAGCTCCCGTTGCTCGGTCCCAGCTCCTGCCAACCTAGCAGTTCGAAAGAACGTCGAAGTGCAAGTAGATAAATAAAATAGGTACCGCTCCGGCAGGAAGGTAAGTGGCGGTTCCGTGCGCTGCTCTGGTTTCACCAGAAGCTGCTTAGTCATGCTGGCCACATGACCCGGAAAAACTGTCTGCAGACAAACGCCGGCTCCCTTGGCCTATAGAGTGAGATGAGCGTCGCAACCCCAAAGTCGTCTGCGACTGGACTTAACTGTCAGGGGTCCTTTACCTTTTTTAATGATTCTGTGAAAACAATCACATATATAAAAACAATGTCAGAAAATACAATGGATACCATTCCTGTCTGATATGGAATGGGAGATTTCCATCACACTTAAGGCACGATTCCAACATTGTACACAGTAGATCTCCTGATGAGATGGTATTCTGCAGAACGGGTGCCCTTTCCTGCAGAATGCAGTGCTCAGCTGGGTTTATATAAGGGATGAGACAATCCCAAAATTCACAGGGCTGAATAAATAACAATAACTGGAAAAGCCAGGATCAGTTGCTGGGTCATTCCCCCTGCCCCATACAGTCTGCATGTTAGATCAGGGCATATAATGTGAAAGCTGGAAAACTCTGTTCTTTAATAACTTATTTACTGGAAAAATAACTATCTATGCAAGTGATTATAAATGGGCCAAGTCTAAGGAGGGAGCAAAATGAAACGTTGGGTCTGTTGATCTTCAAAGTAGGACTCTGATACAACAGGGTCAGGAGCCTTAATAATACTGTGGTCAGGATAGCAAAGCTAATATCCCTCCCATTGTGATAACTGCGATGGGAATTCTTGGTCATCACAGATAATTAGAACTTCATCCTTAGAGTGGAGAAAGAACCTCCTAGCCTGTAGGAAAACCACCAACTCCCTCGCAGTTAATTAAAAGCAAAGAATATGCAAATGCTACAAGGTTTCGCTTGCAAAACGTAGAGGGGCAAGGCCCCCACCCTTGCTGGTTTGTTGCTGGCAAAATTCATGATTTACACCTTCATAAGTTGTAGGCAAGGGTCTTCTCGTGTTCTTGGGTCTCAGTTCCCAAGTACAAAGCCCTGGATAAGAATTGCCCACTGGAGGCCGTGGCCTGTTTTTTGCAATTTGAAATCATTTAATACCGTATGTTTGAAGTGTTGCCTGATGCAACTTGAAATATTCACATGTCTTAACAGCTTTGCAATTCCTACAGTGGAGAATTTGGCTATTTAAAAAGTGCAAACACTCTCTCTCACACACAGACCACAACAAAGCCCACATTTCCAATTTGTGTGTATGTGTCTGTGTTTTCCATGTGTTTCATTGTATCAGCAAAAAAAAATTGAGTATTCACCTTGGTTTCTGTCATCTACCTGTAGCATTAAACCCGGGGTCAATAAACTTCTGGGGTCGTTGGGTGTTGGGAATTTTGAGAAAGTGCCGGGGGGGGGGGCAGCCACAAAAGGCTGTGTGACACATCTCTAATCACCAATCTCTTTCTCTAATTTGGGTCCCTTGATTGCTTCCCCAAAACCTTTTCTTTTGTCATGGTGGTTGTCCACTACCCATATTTCAAATCCAAACCCTCTTGTTTCCTGGAGGATTTGTTGGGGAGTGAGAATGTTGAATTTCCAAGCAGCTGTTCACCATGGTTAATGCAGTAGGGAGGGGCAGTGTAGACTAAACTACCATTCCCATGCACAATAACATACATACATACATACATACATACATACATACATACATCATTTTAGTTATGTGCCACCTTTCCAGAGTGAAAATCATGCTCATGGCAGCTTACAGCATGGGGGGGGGGAGAGAAACCTAATTCAAAATGTAACAACCGTCATAAACAATATTCAATATTGAATATTCAACAATATTCAAGAAGTGCACAACCTCATCGAACAATTTCCACATAAATCATAATAAACATACAAAATTAAAAGACAAAAGTTTAATATCAATAACAGCAGCAACACCTACTAATAACAACATGCATGTATCTGGCACCATCAGCAAACACACACGCCAAACTTAGAATCATAGAATTGTAGAGTTGGATAGCGTTTAGATATTTGAAGAGGGTTATCATATCTGCTCTCAGTCTCCTCTTTTCCAGGCTAAACATACCCAGCTCTTTCAACCGTTCCTCATAAGGCTTGATTTCCAGACCCTTGATCATTTTGGTTACCCTCCAGCTTGTCAACATCCTTCTTCGATTGTAGTGCCCAGAATTCGACACAGTATTCAAGTGTGGTCTGATTAAGGCAGAATAGAGTCGTACTATGTCTTCCCTTCATCTGGACACTTGAATTATCTTGATGCAGCCTAGAATTGTGTTAGGTGTGTTTGTTTGTTTGTTTGTTTGTTTGTTTGTTTGCTGCTGCTGCATCACACTGTTGTCTCATGCTAAGCTTTTGGTCCACCACTAAGACCCCTAGGTCCTTTTCACATGTACTACTAGAAAGCCAGGTGTCCCCCATTTTGTATTTGTGCAGCTGCCTAGGTAGGTGTAGAATGTTACATTTGTCTCTACTGACATGCATTTTGTTAGTTTTGGCCCGGTTCACTAATCTGTTAAGTTACGGGTGGGTAGCCGTGTTGGTCTGCCATAGTCGAAACAAAATAGAAAATTCTTTCCAGTAGCACCTTAGAGACCTCTGTTTCACTGTATCTGTGACTTCTGTTTCAGTGTATCTGAAGAAGTGTGCATGCACACGAAAGCTCATACCAAGAACTAACTCAGTTGGTCTCTAAGGTGCTACTGGAAAGAATTTTCTATTTTGTTTAATCTGTTAAGGTCATCTTGAATCCCAAATCTGTCTTCAGAAGGACTATTTAACCTTCCATTTTGGTGTCATCTGGAAGTTTGATTAGTATCCCCTCAATTCCTTCATTCAAGTCATTTATAGACATTGAACAACAATATTATCACCAGGTCGAGCAGTTCTGCTTTCTCTCTGTCACCCAATAGCATTTCTCCATCTCCTCCCGTGCATAGGGCCTACTACTATCTTGTTCTTCCTCTTGCTTTGAACAAAGCTGAAGACACCTTTTTATTATTTTCAACCTCTCTTGCAAGCCTGAGTTCATTCCATCCATTTTGGCCCCCATGGGTAGCTCAAACATTTCCCAGGAATCTCTTCGCACATAAGCAAGAAGAGCTTGAGGATTAGGCATTGACTCTGAACCAAGGGACCAGTTGTGTTAGTGCGTTTTGCAATTTTATAAATGTTGTGACTTCATAGAATCATAAAATTGTAGAGTTGGAAGGAATGGTAGGACTCATCTGCAATGCAGGAATCTTTTGCTCAACGTGATGCTCACACCCACAACCTTGAGATTAAGAGTCTCATGCTCTACTCATTGCTCAGTTCTAACTTTTCGCATGGTCTTTTATGTACAGTGGATGCTCGGGTTGCAAACGCGATCCGTGCGGGAGGCGTGTTCACAACCCACAGTGTCCGCAACCCACACAGCTACATCTGCGCATGCACATGATGCAATTCAGTGCTTCTGAACATGTGCGAAGCGCAATTTAGCACTTCTGCACATGCAGGAGCACCGAAAACCAGAAGTAACCCGTTACGTTACTTCCGGGTTTGGCGCGGTGCGCAACCTGAAATCGCACAACCTGAAGCGGCTGTAACCCGAGATATGACTGTATTGTGGTATTCTGACTTTGCTGCTATTTTAATTGATTACAGTCTAGCAATAATTTGTTGTAATTTTCTGGAGTGAATTTCTGTTTAATTGTTATTGGCTGATATTCTGAGAGTTAATTTCATTGTGCATTACTGCCCTCTGAATGGGTAATGGAATATTACTTAAAGTCATATTTTTATTATGACATATCTGCATTGGAATGGATTGTTATAGGATGTGTGATCTTTGTTGTATATGGCTTACAAACTGTCCTGTGGATCTTCTTTGGTGATCACTCATAGCCGAGTAAGATTGTCTTCCATGAACACGGTTTTAACACGGTTTTAACAGTGAGTCCATAAGTGACTGTGGAGGCCAGTTCTGGATCCACACATCCTTCCACAGTAAGAACATAGGTTTCTGGGCGAGAGATGATCAGAGTAAGGGTTTGCCAAGCGTACCTTCCTCTTAGCACGTTTGTCCCTTTCGTCCTGAGTTTGAGTGTCTTCAAAGCCCATGACACCTTTGGTAAAGGCTGTTCTCCAACTGGAGCGCTCGCAGGCCAGTGTTTCCCAGTTGTGGGTGTTTATGCTACATTTTAAAAAGATTTGTCTTATAGATAGCAATACAGATGAAAAGGGAAGTGAAACGAAATGAAAAGCTCTTAAATGTGGCATGGATAGCCCAGTTGGTTAGAGCGTGGTGCTGATAACGCCAAGGTTGCGGGTTCGATCCCCGTATGGGACAGATGCATATTGGGAGCCAGTGTGGTGTAGTGGTTAAGAGTGGTAGACTCATAATCTGGTGAACCGGCTTTGCGTCTCCGCTCCTCCATATGCAGCTGCTGGGTGACCTTGGGCTAGTCACACTTCTTTAAAGTCTCTCAGCCCCACTCACCTCACAGAGTGTTTGTTGTGGGGGAAGAAGGGAAAGGAGAATGTTAGCCGCTTTGAGACTCCTTTGGGTAGTGAAAAGCGGGATATCAAATCCAAACTCCTCCTCCTCCTCCTCCTCCTCCTCCTCCTCCTCCTCCTCCTCTTCTTCTTCTTCTTCTTCTTCTTCTTCTTCTTTTAAGAAAAGAGTATTGCTCGTGATTTGGCTTCCTAGCTGCAGATTAGCTACTCTGCCAATACAAAGGACCCAAGTTAAGTCACTGGCATCTCCAGCTTGGGCTGGGAGAGACCACACCTGAAATCCAGGAGTGAGTTTCATCAATATTTGGTTAGGTGGGTCCAAAGCTGTCCCTCTGTATAAGGCAGCAGCTGAAAGTTATGCTATGATACTACCGTCATCACGAGATGGACACCCATGTGAAAAATTAGGCCCCGAAATGGCCTGGCAAGTACTCAAACTGGAAATTGCACTCTGATGTTTCTTCTTCTCTGGAACTCTTTTCGTAAAAAAAAAAAGTATAGGTGAATTTTGTTTGTGCGCATCTCTCCATCTAATTGTGTGGGTATATTAGTATATCCATAGCCTTGGCAGTGCTTGCTCTCAAGTGTGCTAATAGCCGCGTTTCTTTGGTATTTATAATTCATGGAAATAGCCTCGGGATGCAGAATCTGCCTAGCTGATCATGCCTTGGTGTGTCATACTTGCTCTTCGGGGCTGCAGTTGTCAAGTGCAGAAATGTTGCTTCTCCTCCTCCTCTTCCTCCTCTCCTCTTGCCCAAGGCAAGAAAAACACCACAAGTGTCAAAGCCCGCGTCCTTTCAGTGTTTTCCTTATAAAATAATAACACATAGGATCAGTTCCGTTTTGGCATCTGAGGGACGTTTGCAAATTAAACGGATGAATCCTAGCCCTCTAATGAGAGCGGGTTAAGTGTGTGCCATCGTACATCCTCATTGCTATCTTCCTGACTGGATTGGAAGTCTCTTTTACCGTTCGCCATCTGCAGGCGCAAGCATCCACACCAAGGCCACAGAGACAGCCTGCTCATTAGGAAGCTGTGATTTTGTTGCAATATGTAGGTCAGAGTGGTGAGGCTCAACTGGTCCCACAGGCTAGTTATTTTTAAAGCCCCATTCAAGTGGCAGAACTCTGTGTTGTATTTGGGGATCTAATTAGCGGTGGACTAGCTCCCTTCAGCTCAATTCAGAATCGGCTCGAAAGAATTGTAGAGTCGGAAGGGACCCTGTGGATCATCTAGTCCAACCCCCTGCAATGCAGGGAAGAAGAAGAGTTTTCCACAGAGGAGGAAAAAAACACCAGAAATGTCAGAAATTAAATTGTTATAACAAAAGAGAGAAAAAAGCACTATGGAAAATTGCATAGAAATTTGTTTTGCTCTCCAGCGCCATCTGGTGTTGCATGTTTATAACACATTTTAAATGGTTTTTTTTTTAACTAATGTAGCTGAGTCCTGTCTCTTCTTCAGTGTTCATGGAGATGTAGTCATTGCAATCAAGTCACTCTCAAAACAAAATGACAAACGTAATTAGATGCCTCCCACGTGACCAGAGTTCACCAATCACACGAGTGTTACTGGAGAACATTCCAGAATTAAACACACAGTAATGCATTTAAGCACCCCCAGTTTCAGTAAATTAAATCACTCAACTTAACATTTGCTACGTCATTGCCATCTGGAGGGCACTCCTGGCTTAGAGAACAACAAAAAGTGGAGAAGGCCCTGATGCAAAACAATTGTGGTATAATAAGTTGTGGAATTTCACCTCTGTGGTTTAAAACAGTCACTGGATTTAAGCTGTGCTAGCCGAGGCTTATGGGAGTTGTAGGCCATAACATTTGGAGGTCGCCATGTTGCTGAAGGCTGAGATAGGGTTTAGGGGGCCTTACTCACATTCTGTCAAGGGAGAACCACAACTCCTTTTGAAGAAGCTTATTTTTCTCAGATTGGGTCTGGCTCAATGCAAAACAGTGTCTTAGAGAAACTGCTGGAAATTTCCCCCCAAACATCTAGTCTGACACTTTTCTGTCCCCTGCTGTCATCTCTGAGGGTTTTCCTCGGTGCTGGGACAAAGGTGAATACTCTTAGGTTTGGGATTTTGCTGGTGAATAACAAGGCATACAGAGGGCTCCGAGTCTGGTGGGGATAAGGGAATGGTATGTCAAAGGCAGAACCCAACGTTTCCCAGAAGGCATTTTTCTGAGGAGATTTCTGTGATTTTCTTCCTCTTTATTTTCCCCATCCAAAACAAGAGGGTCATTATGCAGAAAATTGTCCAAAGATTCTGTGCTGGCCTCCATCCCTCTCCTCACTTCTGAATTGCAACAGCAACAGCAACAATAATAATACAATTCTTACCCACCCAGGATGGGTTCCAACAATATAAAATTGTTATTACCGTATTGTTCCAAATATGAGCCGCACCCGAATATAAGCCACACCTTTAAAATTCAAGGGGGGGGGGAAGACAATACTCGAATATAAGCTGCTCCCTTAAAATTCCGCAGGCACTCACACCTGTATGTCTGTTTCAGCAGCAATATCTTAAAAGCCGGTTTTTGTAAGGTCACGGATTTAAGCCGCACTTTAACTTTTCATGGTCAGAATTTTGGGGGGGGGGAGTGAGGCTTATATTCAGGCCAATACAGTATTATTAAAATTTGTATACCACCCTTCCCCCATAGATCTCAGGGTGGTTCACAGCATAAAAACACAAGAGAAAAAACAAGATTAAGAACCAAACAAACAAACAAAAAATTCCTTCCAGTAGCACCTCACAGACCAACTAAGTTTGTTCTTGGTATGAGCAAGAAGTGTGCATGCACACTTCTTCAGCACACGAAAGCTCATACCAAGAACAAACTTAGTTGGTCTCTAAGGTGCTACTGGAAGGATTTTTTTATTTTATTTTGTTTTGACTATGGCAGACCAACACGGCAGTTGTTGTTCTGTCGTTCAGTCGTGTCCGACTCTTCGTGAACCCATGGACCAGAGCACACCAGGCACGCCTATCCTTCACTGCCTCTCGCAGTTTGGCCAAACTCATGCCAGTCGCTTCGAGAACACTGTCCCACCATCTCATCCTCTGTCGTCCCCTTCTCCTTGTGCCCTCCATCTTTCCCAACATCAGGGTCTTTTCCAGGGAGTCTTCTCTTCTCATGAGGTGGCCAAAGTATTGGAGCCTCAGCTTCAGGTTCTGTCCTTCTAGTGAGCACTCAGGGCTGATTTCTTTGAGAATGGATAGGTTTGATCTTCTTGCAGTCCATGGGACTCTCAAGAGTCTCCTCCAGCACCAGAATTCAAAAGCATCGATTCTTCGGCGATCAGCCTTCTTGATGGTCCAGCTCTCACTTCCCTACATTACTACTGGGAAAACCATAGCTTTAACTATACGGACCTTTGTCGGCAAGGTGATGTCTTTGCTTTTTAAGATGCTGTCTAGGTTTGTCATTGCTTTTCTCCCAAGAAGCAGGCGTCTTCTAATTTCGTGACTGCTGTCACCATCTGCAGTGATCATGGAACCCAAGAAATTGAAATCTCTCACTGCCTCCATTTCTTCCCCTTCTATTTGCCAGGAGGTGATGGGACCAGTGGCCATGATCTTAGTTTTTTTGATGTTGAGCTTCAGACCATATTTTGCGCTCTCCTCTTTCACCCTCATTAAAAGGTTCTTTAATTCCTCCTCACTTTCTGCCATCAAGGTAGTATCATCAGCATATCTGAGGTTGTTGATATTTTTTCCGGCAATCTTAATTCCGGTTTGGGATTCATCCAGTCCAGCCTTTCGCATGATGAACCTACCTGTAACTAAGATTAAGTACAGTTAGAACATTTTGCAATCCAAAGAACAGAGTGCGCGCAGCCAAAGGCCAGGTTAAAGAGATGTGTCTTCAGCATATGGCGCACGCTACACAAGGAAGATGCCAGGCACACCTTTGTGGAGAGGCAGTTCCACAACTTAGGGGCTGCCCCTGAAAAGTAAGCTAGTTAGACTGGATTACTTATCTTTCCTGCATGTCCTACACACTCCAAATGCAACTGTTTCCTACCTGCCCAGGTCACAGACCAGCAAGATCTTCTATCATCTAATACTAGGTGCTGATACCAAAGTCATCATCTGTTCCCCCCCCCTCCAAGGGATAAAATGGCAGCCAAAGATTTCAGCTTCTCCCCCCCCCCAATCACTCGCCGCTGCCCATTGCCTGCCTTAATAGCCTGTCCCCTCTCAACCCCGACTGGCACCCCCTCTCTATAATTCCAGCACAATGGCCATATAGCAATGTGTCTGCTGAGATTCACAATCCTCTGTAGCACCTTGCAATTTTAGATGTGGCGGCTTTTCCCATCGGTTAAAAAAAGAAAAAAGAAAGAAAGTAATGGAACGCCACCCACCCCACGAAAATTGCAGGCAATTTTGGGTGACAATTGATCATCCAATGTGTTCCCAAGAGCCATTTCCCGTAATGTTCCTGTTTCTTTTCAGCACTCAAAACATCTTGAAAGGATATAATCACTCGCATCAAAGAGAGCTGTCATGATGTAGGTGGAATTTATAGTTCGAGAGCTTCTCGGAGGAGGAGGACGGAGGAGAAAGTTGTTGGGTTGAAGCCAAGGCTGTTCATTCTCCAGTGGCATTGAAAGAAATGAAAAGAAAACTTCCCAACCTGAATTCAGTGCTTGCAGCAAATGCCATCATTGTAAGCAAATTTTCTTCTTCGTTTTCCTTGTAAGCTGACAAAGACCATACCTCTTCCTTGCAAATTGGGATTTGCATAGGATAACTTGATTGGCACCTGTCTGTCTTGGGAGACAATGGAGGAGTGCGCCTTCGGGGATGAAGTCAAACCGTTGGAAGGGTACAGCGCCTGCAATGGCTGCAGAGACCGATATGGGAGAGACATGTTTTGTTGCAGCTGGGGCAGGTGAAGGCGTCCGGTTGTGCTGCTGCAGGCGCACCATGGTATTTCTTCTCTCTGTGCTCCTTCCAGTGGGCATTCCTCCTCTGGCCACTTCTATGGATGCACAACCTGTCTGTCTCCAGGCACTGAGGTCACCTGCAAGGGATTCCCACCCAGCAGGGTTGATGTTGCCATTCTTCATGTCACGTTGGCAGACATCTTTGTAGCACAGAGTTGGTCTGCCAACAGGCCTGTTGCCTGAAGCCAGCTCCCAGTAGAGCACATCCTTGGGGATCCTGCCACCTTCTATTCTGTGGACCAGACCATAAATGCCTCCAACAACCTCTCTGAGGTTGAGAGCCAGTGTGGTGTAGTGGTTAAGAGCAGTAGACTCATAACCTGGTGAACCAGGTTCATGTCTCCACTCCTCACCTGGAATACTGTGTCCAGTTCTGGGCACCACAGTTCAAGAAGGATACTGACAAGCTGGAATGTGTCCAGAGGAGGGCAACCAAAATGGTCAAAGGCCTGGAAACGATGCCTTATGAGGAACGGCTTAGGGAGCTGGGAATGTTTAGCCTGGAGAAGAGAAGGTTAAGGGGTGATATGATAGCCAGGTTCAAATATATCAAAGGATGTCATATAGAGGAGGGTGAAAGGTTGTTTTCTGCTGCTCCAGAAAAGCGGACACGGGGCAATGGATTCAAACTACAAGAAAGAAGATTCCACCTAAACATTAGGAAGAACTTCCTGACAGTAGGGGCTGTTGGACAGTGGAATTTGCTGCCAAGGAGTGTGGTGGAGTCTCCTTCTTTGGAGGTCTTTAAGCAGAGGCTTGACAGCCATCTGTCAGGAATGCTTTGATGGTGTTTCCTGCTTGGCAGGGGGTTGGACTGGATGGCCCTGGTGGTCTCTTCCAAATCTATGATTCTATGATTCCTCCACATGCAGCTGTTGGGTGACCTTGGGGTAGTTTAACTTCTTTGAAGTCTCTCAGCCCCACTCACCTCACAGAGTGTTTGTTGTGGGGGAGGAAGGGAAGGGAGAATGTTAGCCGCTTTGAGACTCCTTCAGGTAGTGATAAAGCGGGATATCAAATCCAAACTCCTCCTCCTCCTCCTCCTCCTCTGGTTTGGGATATCTATATTCTACATTAGCCTCCCTCAGCCTGGTACCTTCCAGGTGCAGGTGTGCTTTGCAGGCTACCACATGGTCTCAGCATCTAAACCTTGGCAAATACAGTGCTACCTCGGTTGTCAAATGTATTCCGTTCTGGAAGACCATTCAACTTCCGAAACGTTGGACAACCGAGGCGCAATGGGCGGTTGGCAAGTTCCATTGAGAAAAATGGAGAAATGTGCCTCGGAAGCCGTTCGACTTCCGAGGCACATTCGAAAATGGAAGCATTCGCTTCCTGGTTGTTGACGTTCGGGTTCCGAATTGTTTGACTTCTGAGACGCTCGAAAACCGAGGTTCCACAGTACTGTGTCGCAGAATCAGAAAGCCTGTAATGTAAGGGTCCAAACCTAGATCCCAAAATAGATCCATGGGGTGTATAGACTCTATGCCTCGCCCATTGTTTTCAGAATTCATTCACATCCCTTGCCATCTTCTCCTTTCCCCAATGTTTTTTTTATCAAAAAAATGCAGAGCTTACAGCAAGTTGATATGACTAGATTTGATGCATAGTGTGATATGGGCAGATCTGCTGTGACCATCGCCTGTGATGAATGCATTTTTTTATAGCCAGATTGGCAAAGGATATAGACATTGATTAATTAAGAAATAATTACCTTTAACAAGGAGAAGATGAGACAATAAATGGGTCATAAAATCTGACAAAACATAGCGGAGACTAGTGTTTGCGTAAATCAGAGGTATGAATATTTATTGCTTTGGTGAGAGATGTTGAACGAGTGCCATCCCACTCAACACACACAAAACACAAGTTGAGGACCAGCAATCTTTGTTTTTTTTTTTTTTTAAATCATATCATTAGCATGAGAGGTAACAGCTCCGAATCAGGAGCTCCCAAGCGCTACCAAATTAGGTTTCCAAACAACAAGGAAATAACTGTCAAAGTCTACCTAAATCTAAGATTGACATATGGCTCATCTTGAAACATTTGCTCATGCATGCACCAAGAAAAAGAAACAAGAGTCATGAGTTATGCCTGTTTCTCCCTGGGTGTCCTCTGCTTAGGGATGGGGGAGAATTCGATTCAGTTTGCAATTTAAAATTGAATCTATGCAATATGCACTTCCTGGAACAATATGTAGGATAGATCGATAGATACTGTAGGCGGATAGATGCTCTGTATTATTTTTTACACATATATGCATTTCTATGCATACCGGTATTAGTTCATCAGTTTAGTTGAATTAATTAAACTGGTTTTAATTGGATTTTGAATAAACTTGCAAGTAATTGTTACTGCTTTGAATGCTGTTAGTGGCTTGTGTACACCACTATTCTGAATAATGCTTTTTATAGAGTAGGGGGCACTGGGAATAAGTTTATGGAACCAAGGCATTAGTGCCCCCCCAAAAAAGTTGGGGAACCACTGCTTTATGGAAGAGTTTTAATCCAGCCCAATGAGGCAAGGATATATGAATGCACCATAAGTATATACATTTCCCTCCGCTATCACAAGTATCTTACAGACAATGCAGTGTCAAGAACATATTAAAATATCGCCTCCGGCTCAGGAATCCTTTTTATCTGTTTAGCAATGCTAACTTGCCATCAGCGGATCAAATCATTTAACAACATTTGGCAAGACTTCTTTATACATTTTTTAAAAATCTTCTGCTTCCCTCCCCGCCCCCGTTTATTCCCAACAAAAGCCTGTGAGGCAGCAGGGAAAAAAGTAAAGCGTAAAATACATTTGACTTGGTTGGCAGCGCCAGGCCACGTGCGTCAGAAGAAATTAACCTCTGATAAAGCAGGATGTCCAGGAAACAGAATGTACCCTTTTGATAGACTCTTTCGAAGCCTCCATTTCCTGGAACAGCAGCAAAGGCACAGGTTGCCTGAGACTGGGAAAGGCCAGTGGATTTATGCGCCAACAGTTATTCTTAAGAGCATTTTTCTTTCTCATGGACATCTAAAAATAAAGAAATCTTGCTCATCTGTCACCCAGCGGAGTCATTAGTATAAAACATGCAATTCAGGCTCAGTTCCGGCTCTAAGCTGCCCTTGCTGTCCCCGAGTTGGCACTCAGTTGGTTCCCCAATTTTCTTGGTGACAGCTGAGCAGGCAGGCAGGCAGGCAGGATGATGATGGTATGGGCCAGTGGCATGGAAGGCAGTGCACCCCGGTGTGCTAGTGGGGAACTTCAGACACTGGGTTGCTTACCCATAACTTGTGGGTTATGGTTCTGAATGTGCACCCCCTCCGAATGGGAACACTGAATGGCTTGGGTGGAGTGTGGGAGGCGTGGTGTGGGAGGCGTGGTGCTTATCCACCGTGAACCGGTGTTTGGTTCTAACCATGGTTTACAGTGATGCAAACTGTGTCACCATTGTATACAGAGCAGGAATCAGTGGTGGTGGCTGGGGTAGAGTTGCCTACCTGGTTTTCCAATGCTACGTCCAACAGCACCCACTTCAGCTGCAATTCCAAGAAACTAATATTTAGAGGCATTTAGAGGTAAGAGGTTGCTTACCCAGGTTGGAAACTGGTTACTTGTGGGTTATGGTTCTGAATGTGCACCCCCTCCGAATGGGAACACTGAGTGGCTTTGGTGGAGTGTGGGAGGAGTGGTGCAAGGAATTTTGCTTATCCACCTTGAACCGGTGTTTGGTTCTAACCATGGTTTACTGTGATGCAAACTGTGTCACCATTGTATACAGAACAGGAATCAGTGGTGGTCAGTGGAGCAGTGTGGGTGGGGTAGAGTTGCTCACCTGGTTTTCGAATGCTACGTCCAACAGCACCCACCTCAGCTGCAATTCCAAGAAACTGATATTTAGAGGCATGCCACCTCCAACACTGAATGTCATACTCAGTCATCATGGCCACTAGACACTGAACGCCTTCTCATCAATGGGCCTTCCAATGGAGCCATCCAAGATGGCGACCATTGCAACATCTTGTGGTCGTGGATGCCACTGTGTTAGGCGATTTCTTCCACTGTGTCAGGGAATCTCTGGTTGTGATTCCTGCATTGCAGGGCGATGGAATAGAAGACCTTTTGGCTCCCTCACGACTCCCTGGTCCTGAATGGGGTAACTGTGCCCCTGAAGGACCACGTGCGCAGCCTGGGAGTCATTTTGGACTTACAGCTGTCAATGGAGGCGCAGGTTAATTCTGTATCCAGGGTGGCTGTCTACCAGCTCCATCTGGTACACAGGCTGAGACCCTCCCTGCCCACAGACTGTCTTGCCAGAGTGGTGCATGCTCTGGTTATCTCCCGATTGGACTACTGCAATGCGCTCTACGTGGGGCTACCTTTGAAGGTGACCCAAAACTGCAATTAATCCAGAATGCGGCAGCTAGACAGGTGACTGGGAGTGGCTGTCGGGACCACATAAAATCAGTCCTGAGAGATCTACATTGGCTCCCAGTACGTTTTCGGGCACAATTCATAGTGTTGGTGCTGACCTTTAAAGCCCTAAATGGCCTCGGTCCTGTCTACCTGAAGGAGCGTCTCCACTCCCATTGTTCAGCCCGGACACTGAGATCCAACGCCGAGAGCCTTCTGGTGGTTCCCTCACTGCGAGAAGCAAAGCTACAGGGAACCAGGCAGAGGGCCTTCTTGGTAATGGCGCCCTCCCATCAGAGGTCAAAGAGATAAACAACTACTTTTTAACAGTTTCTGCATACTAAGTTATCCTTTCTGGTTAGTTACCACTGGTTCAGACCCATTAGTATATACGGGAAGCCAGAATATTTTGCCCTATTGTGCATCTGGCGTAAATTGAATTGCATTTGTCATATTAATGCCAATTCATTCAGTTTGGAGAGATCTTTTAGGAGTTCCACACAATCTTCTTTTGTTCATGCCACCCAGAAGAATTTGGTGCCACTAGCAAACTTGAACTCCCTGCTGCTAAACTCACTTACATTTTTTTTTTTTAAAAAAACATGATCATTGAGGGATCCCATTGTTTACTTCCTTCACTGCAAGAGATGTGAATTTATTCCTACTTCCTGTTCTTTAACTAGATACTGATCCACAACTTATCCTCTGACTGCTAACTTTACTTGGCAGTCTTTGACCACAGAGCTTATCAAAAGCTTTTTGGAAGTCTAAATATACATTGTCTGCCAGATCACCTCTAGCCTAACAAGATAGTTAAGACAGTACTAACGCTTGCATAAGCCTTGCTGGGTCTTTTTCAGCAAGAATTGTTCCTCTATATGAGTGAAAATTTTATCTTTAACAATGCATTATGCAAGTTTTCCTGGAACAGATGCTAAGTTAAGTAGCCAGAATTTACCGGATCCCATCTGAATCCCTGCAGGAGTGAAAAAAAGCAAATTTTGTGCATTTGTTCTTCTTACAAAGTTATTAAAAGGATTGAGTAGCAGGTTATGGAACAACCCATCAATAAGAGAGCCCCTAGAGAGCTACTGCCAGTCAGAGTAGACAATACTGGACTAGGTGGAACTGCAGCACGACAGTATTATGGGTACATGTTTAATGAGTTAAATATGCAGGAAACTTGCTTCCTGCAAATTTCTAGTGCAAGGACATTTCAGCAACAGAATAAATGCTGCCTATTTTTGTGTGATCGGTTTTCCTGGATAAGATTCAAGAAACCTTTCAAGGAATGGTTGATTTGACATCTGTCAAGGACAGATGTTGAAGAAGAGGCTATCTTAGGTAGGTTAGTCATAGACTGCTTTCATATTCCTGGAATCTATGAAATCGTTAAGTCAAGTAAGAGAGCTTCACCCCCTCCACAAGCAAATGTAGAAAATGTGATTTTCTCAAGGCAATGGGACTTTGAGAGGGGGAGAATTTATGGGCGACTAGACATGAAAAGATGGCACTCAGAATGACCTGGTGGAAGAGGTTCTATGGAAGTAGCACATGTTGGATTTTTAGGGACACAAAAATATTCCCTTCTAACTCTCCTCTAAGGGGGGGGGGATCTGTTGTTTTTGTTTTTTCTGCTTCTCCACATTTCTAGATTGGTTTGCATTTCTTCTTCTTTTTTAAAAAAGGATTCCCCGGTGCAAATTTCCCTGAATATACCAAGTTCTGTAGGTATGCAATATCACCTAAAATACTTGTTTATGCAAAGAAAATTCCCCAAATATATTAATTTTTTTCTACGTCATTCTCAATAATATATGCATTTATGCATTTGTGTATCTGTAACCTGTAACCTGGTTGGAGAGCAGGTGCAAATTTTGAAGGATGGCTGTTTCAGCTCACCCATTGTTTTGGGAAGTGCAGATTAAGTAGTTGTTGTTGTTCAGTCGTGTCCGACTCTTCGTGACCCCATGGACCAGAGCACGCCAGGCACGCCTATCCTTCACTGCCTCTCACATTTTTGCCAAACTCATGTTAGTAGCTTTGAGAACGCTGTCCAACCATCTCATCCTCTGTCATCCCCTTCTCCTTGTGCCCTCCATCTTTCCCAAAATCAGGGACTTTTCCAGGGAGTCTTCCCTTCTCATAAGGTGGCCAAAGTACTGGAGCCTCAACTTCAGGATCTGTCCTTCTAGTGAGCACTCAGGGCTGATTTATTTAAGAATGGATAGGTTTGATCTTCTTGCAGTCCATGGGACTCTCAAGAGTCTCCTCCAGCACCATACTAATTAAGTAGGCTTACTTTTAAATGCAAACCGAGGCCAGTCGTGTACTTGGCTATTGAATAATAACATATTTGAGCTCTTTACTTAGAAAGCATGGAATTTGTTGCTTAAACAGAGGTGGTAGTGGAATAATTTTCTGGAAATACCAACTCCTGGATCCATTGCTCTGATTGGCTGTGGTAGCAATGGACACAGGGGTGGGGAGACATTGGATTTTGTTTGCATTTTAAAGACAAGTGACCTACTTTGCACTTCTCAAACCAAAATACAGCGATCCTTTGAAATTTGCACCTCTCTGAATTTTGCTATGCAGTTCTCAAGGCAAGCAATGTTTACAAAAATACCTAGATTGGGGGGGGGGGGAATGTGCATAAATGATGAGTGGAAATAACCTGCTTGTAAAATCATGTATATCAGTCAAAACTGCATACAAAAATGTGTTTACTAGGGGAAAGTCACACTAAAATTGACTGATTTTCGTATCTCAAAAAAAAAATAACAATGTGCATTGCTGCAAGGATGTGGAGAACTGAATTTAAGACTGGGGAAATGAGCAAGCAAGAGAACCAATATTGACAGAAATCCATCCCTTGGTGGACAGGATATGTAGAAATGTGGAAGGAAAAGGCATTGACTGCAGTACCTGTGCCCATTTTAGGGGTAGCGCCATAGCTCACCTGCTTTAACAAGTAAGAACATGCTGCTCTGAATGAGGCCCAAGGCTTATTTTGTTTTCACAGTGGTTAAACAGACGCCCATAGGAAGTGCATGAGCAGGACTCAAGCTTCATTGAAACCATGACTCCAAGCCATTTGAACCACTGCCTAAGTGTGGACCCAGTGAGGAGTACTTCTCAAGGAAATAACCCCACCCCATGCAAATTATCGACACTCACTTGTCATGTAAGCACCCTCCAAACAAACCAGAACCAATGTTCGATAAAGACCGAACACAGTCTAACCTCTGTTCAAGCTGTGCGCAAGCAAAACAAGTTGTTTGATGCAGCCCAAATTCTGCTGCTGAATTGGAATGGTGGGAATCTTTGACCCCTGAGGATGAAGGTAAAGGTAAAGGAAACGGACCCCTGGATGGTTAAGTCCAGTCAAAGGCAACTATGGGGTTGCAGCACTCATGTCATTTTCAGGCCAAGGGAGCCACCGTTTGTCTACAGACAGCTTTCCAGGTCATGTGGCCAGCAGGACTAAACCGCTTCTGGCGCAACGGGACAGCGTGACGGAAACCAGAGCAGCGCATGGAAATGCCGTTTACCTTCCCGCTGGAGCGGTACCTATTTATCTACTTGCACTGGCATGCTTTCGAACTGCTAGGTTGACAGGACCTGGGACAGAGCAAAGGGAGCTCATCCCATCGTGGGGATTCGAACCGCCAACCTTCTGATCGGCAAGCCCAAGAGGCTCAGTGGTTTACACCACAGCGCCACTTGCATCCTTTACTTGCTACTTGCAGTAATCAAAGAATGAATGAACATGCATGTGTGAACTCAGTCAGGAAGGGCAGGACTCAGCAATGGGAACGAGGGTGCTTGCATTCCCTCAGAATAATGATTTACCACTTTCCCAGACTCAAGATTTGCCACTGCTCTTAGAGAAAGAGGCCTACACTGCTCCCTCTCTAACTTTTTTTTTAAGGAAAAAAACCCCTGAAACCCAGATTTATCCATGACCACAAAAGAGGGCTGGTGAGTGCCTCCATTTCTATCCTCAGAGCTATTAAACTCCTCTGTGATGGGAACCAGATGGAAAATAAGACAAAAGAATTCACAACTCATGGTAGACTGATTTGAATTCCTTTAATTTCACACAATGAATAACATATGAATAGGATTAACTTTCCCCCCCTTTTTCTGGTATTTTCTTTTTTTTAATAGTTAAGTGCTCTATATTGTGCTAACCTGATCTGGTAGCGAAAAGACTGGAGCGTCCTTTTAGAAAAAAATGTTTAAAAACCAACATCTAAAATCATGAAAGAGCATGACAATTTAGCATGCCAGATGTACCTAACCCTCAAATAACAGCAAGTCTGTATCCATTTTTTTTAAATGTACAAAAATGCTTCATGAATAAAAACCGTTACAAAAAGAACATTTCAAACAAATGTACAAGTTTTTTTTGTCTTGCCTCTATATTCAATAAAATACAAATACATTTTTTTTGCTCTAAAATATGTTTACATACAATCAAAGTAGAACATGCAAATTACACGTTAAAAAAGGCTTTTAAAAACCACTTATGAGTATAAACTAAAAAGTAGCCAGCACGACTTATAGAACAATCTTGTGCCCCATTTGTTTTTTGTAGGACTTTTTTTTAATTTTGAAATACAGTATATACATATTTAACACTTTGTGTGCATTTAGTATTACTATTTAAGAAACAGCATTTAAAAAAAATAAACAAACCATACAATGTGGGCTTATACTGTTCCCCACTCCCTCCCATTGACAAAACTGACATCACCTCTCCTTTCTTTCAAACTCCCCCATCCACTTGAAAGAGGAAAACAAGCTTCTAAACGATTTCTTGTTTTATTACTATGTAGGAAGGCTTTTTTTTCTTAATCAAGAGATCTTCTGTAGATATCATTGCTGAAATGTGCTTGTTGGATTAACAACCCAATCCTAAAGACTTGCTGCCTTAAAAGCTAAAACTGCTTGAATGGAGGAAAGCCAAGAGAGGCAACACATTTTCAAATAACGATGATGTTATCTCAATATTAAGGATTTCATTGGAGCCCTGCTGGATCAGACCAAAGGCCCATCGAGTCCAGGATCCTGGCTAAGCAAATACCAGAAGATACTTATATACAGGATCGAGGTGTAAATCAGTAATGGCGGCACCTCGCTTTTTTAGGGATGGGATTTGTCTCCGTTGAAAGTATCACTCAGTCTACATGTCCAAAACAGACCTAACTCTGGAGGGCATTCCCACTGGAAAACTGAGAAAAAAGAGAGCATGTGCTTACCAGAATGCAGAGCTGTATAAAAAAATACATGAGATTCTAACTTCCCCCAAACTCATTTGAGGGGTGGGGGGATCAGGGCAGGTGGGGGACCGATTGTGGCGCATCTTTATCATGACATTCCTCATGGCCCAAGAAGCATCATCTA
Organism: Lacerta agilis; assembly: GCF_009819535.1. NCBI lineage: Eukaryota > Metazoa > Chordata > Lepidosauria > Squamata > Lacertidae > Lacerta > Lacerta agilis. The sequence goes on along the minus strand of NC_046322.1, from coordinate 7,926,890 downwards.
TGTACCATACTGTTCCTAAAGCAAGATCACACTTTTCATGTGCCATCACATTATTGACAGTGAAACTCCAACGTTGCAATATTTCGGTATGTCTATCCAACCACCTTTTCCACTGAGATCGATTTCCATGGGCAAACTTTCCCCTTCCCTTCAAATAGATCTTAAGTGAGGTCTTTGAAACTGCAGTACAGAATTGGCTGCACTGAAGGAACACCGTGGCCCTGATCCGGTGAGTGGGATCTGCACACACATGGAAATTTCCATGTGCACCTCTTGGCGGTGCATATCCCCAATGCTTATCTGTGCCCTACTGAACTGGTTGGCATGTGACTTTAGACGCAGAGCTGCATCAAGACCAGAGACCTGCCTCCTGTCCCCCATCACATTTGGAAAAAAAAACCAACAACAACACTTGGGTCTGACAGATGTGTTTTGGGAATTTAAAACATCTCCTCAACTAAGGAAATGGAAGGGATGGGGTGAATTTTTGTTTTTATATAAAAAAGCACATTGTTCGAAGATCTGTAGTGTTGTGCAGCCTTGAGCCCTAAAAATTAAATCCTGGGCAATCTACATGGAGTACATTCCTTCATCTTACTATTTCTGTCAGTGGCTTTTTGTATGGACAGGCTACACAACACGCAAAACACTAATCTGTGTGGCCATCTAACAGCATCAGCTTGCTCTTGTACAAATGACTCCTTTGAGCCCCGAATATCACAGCAGTTTCTAATGGCATCTGGAGGGAACAGGGTTGGGTGGAGACTGTGTTGCAGTGTGTGCTAGATATTGGTCAAGCTAGATACCGTAGGTGGGTCTCCTCACTTCATTTTTATGTTTCGTTTTGCAAATTCTCGTGGAAAACCAATACCCCCAAGAGCTATCCCATGCAGGCTGCTGTGAAAGTTTGGGATGCTGGCTACAAGTCTATGGCTTCAGTGTGGCTCATTCATTGCATGGGAAGCGGTGTATCTTTTGTTTTCATAACATTTAAATGGGGGTGGGGAGGCGAGAGAGGAGGAACATAAATGGGGAGGGTTTTGCAGCCCAGATGTTAAATGTTGGCACTAGCTTGAAATGCAATATAAAGATGCAGTTACAGGTAGGTGTTGGTCTGCTATAGTCAAAACAAAATAAAAAATAAAAAATTCTTGTTTGTTCTTGGTATGAGCTTTCGTGTGTCTGAAGAAGTGTGCATGCACACAAAAGCTCATACCAAGAACAAGCTTAGTTGGTCTCTAAGGTGCTACTGCAATGACTTTTTTATTTTATTTTTTGTTTTGAATATAAAGATGGTTTGCCAGTGAGACTTGGGCCTGAGATGGACGGACATTTGTAGTCCAATTCTACACATGTTCAATTGGAAATGAGTCCCATTGGGTTCAATGGGTTTCAGTCCCAGCAAGGATGCCCAGAATTGCAGATTGAGGCTGCAATCCTAGACACAATTTCCTGAAAGCAAGTTCCACTCAACTCAATGCGACTTCTAAATAGACACACACAGGATCGCACCATTAGTGTTCCTTTGTGCTTACATGCCTGCTTTATCACTGCTGGGATGGGGAAGATCTGTAGTGCTCAGTCCAACATAGATAACCTTCCTAGTCAAAGAGTGGGGCATGGTTACAGGAGGGCACCAAATATTTTGCAAGGGCAAAGACGCACCTCTTGCCCTTTGTACACCTGGCATGAAACAGTGGCTTCTCCTGTGTCCCCATTTCTGTAGTATGCTAGATTTCTGTTCTACCTGCGCATGTACTAGTTAATAAAAATGATCTATCGAGTGCTCCAATGTCAAAGCGGTCTTTTGCAGGTATATACCAAATTCACCCCAAACATTTGATGACGGTGTCATGACACCTATTCACAGGTATATGTTTGCATGAGTGTGTATGTGTGTGTGTCAAGGGTAACTCAGCTAGAAAAACAAAGCTAACAGGAACTGATTTGGCCTGAAAGGACCTGTGGTGGTTACCAGATACACAACATCTCAATTACAGGTAGGTAGCCATGTTGGTCTGCCGTAGTCGAAACTAAATAATAATAATAAAAATTCATTCCAGTAGCACCTTAGAGACCAACTACCGGTAAGTTTGTTCTTGGTATGAGCTTTCGTGTGCATGCACATTTCTTCAGGCACACTCCTACCAAGAACAAACTTAGTTGGTCTCTAAGGTGCTACTGGAAGGAATTTTATTTATTTATTTATTTTGTTTCAACAACATCTCAAGTGCTCCTCGACGCTAAATAGCTCAGGTGTCCCCCCTCCAATATTGGGGTTAATGCCTTGTAACATGTGTGGATGGAAAGGGAAGGCTCCAAGCTCTGTGCCAGGACATCTGCTTTGCACGCAGAAGGTCCCAGTTTCAATCCTTGGCATCTCCAGGTAGAACTGGGATAGACTCTCTGCCTGAAATCCAGGAGAACCTCTGCTGGTCAGTGGAAACAGTGCTGAGCTACAGGGACCAACAGCCTGACTTGGTAAGAGGTGGCTTCCTATATTCCTGATCAAACTTGAAGGGGGTTCAATGGGCTGGTGACAGTTGTGCACAATTTATGACCCAGCAAGTCAAAACCGTAGCTTTTGGCCATTGCTACCATGGTGGACTGTCCAGCAAGAGCTTGATAAAGCAACTTCTGCCGCTTTCTTCAGCGCTGTTTGGTAAGTACATGGCTGTCGGGCTGCATTTAGATTGGCGAGTCAGAACTTGTGCAGGCTTGCCATAAAACAAGACACGCACGGATGGAGTGAGGGGCGCCGTAACTGTCTGCCATGATCTGGACATGCAGTATGCGTTCTCCGCATTTGGAGAACCAGATCTGCCCTTGTCTCCCTGTTCTCGCATTACACAAAGCACACTCTTGCTTTGGGGTGCATGGCAGTGTAGGAAATTGCAATCGGCAAAGCACTACTCTTCATGAGGAAGGAAGGAAAGGAAGAAAGAAAATACCTGTGGGATTTGGCAAAATGCCTACCATCTCCCAGGCATTCTTGCATGGTCTTTGCCCCAAGAGTTTTATGGATCGTGGTGGAATGGCAACTGGGTGGAGAAGGGATGGTCAAATGACGGAGAAGCTGCCATGACAATGAGTGTGGACAGCTAGAAGAAGATGGGTACAAGGCAAGATTGGAAGTGGCAGAAGGAGAAACAGCTGTAAATTACTGGAGCAACATGGGAACAGACCCCTCTAAGGTGGCTTTGATACTTCAAAATGTTAGGGTCTTACAAATGGGAGGAAGCCTATTGGCGCAACCAACAGGCCTGACTCCTGAACACCCCACATTCATTCTTATTGAATATGTGTGATGTGTTGCTCAATGGGTTGGTCCTGTATATTTCTGGTACCCCAGTACTATTCAAAATGAGCACAGAGGAGGGTCCCATGCAGGTGAAGTGCCTCATTCTTTTCAATGTTTGTGGCAGGCTCCATCACATGTACATGGAGTCTTTTTTCACAGTTAAGGGGAGACCCAGATTTCGTAGAGGCTGATGCACCCAATGGAGGGCATCATGGGAAGTTGTCTTCATGGCAATTTGCAAGTAAGTCGTGGGAAAGATTCAAATAGGTTTTAGGGCCTGGGAAAGGGGTAAGGATTTTGTTCGTTTTTAATGTAAGTGTTCTGCTGATTATAATTTTCTCTCCTAGATATCAGTTACCAGACTCAAAAATTGGCTTGGGTGTCGTTGAATCAAGTTTTCCATGTTTCTCCAGTATGAACTTCTGATAGCAGAAGTTGCAGCTCGATTAAGATCTCTCTACCGCACGAGAAAGTAATGGAGGAGAGGAAAGGAATTTGTCAGGTACTGGGTTTAAATATTTCAACAGCTTTCGCTTCTTCTTTTCTTTTAAAAAGGAAGTACTATTACTGCAATGAAATAGTATTTTCAACATTTGTTGAACATTTGTGTCTAGTCTGAACAGCTTTGCTTAAAGCAAAAAATAAATAAATAAAAACAAATAAGAGTTACTTGATTTGGTATGGAAACTTGCTTGAGATATAGATATGTATACCTAAGCTTAAAAAGTGGATAAAATTACACTTTGAATTTTAACCGGACAAATGAAACTGACAATTTAAAGAGACAATTTGTCACACACAGTTTGTGTCCATGCAAACTGATTTCCCCCCTTTCTTTTCTTTTCTTTTTTATAATTACATTATGTACAAAAGAAAAAAAAATATTTTTCAGTTTATTAAGGCAACCGCAACGGGGGTTGAGGAAAGTATTCAAAGTGGCATTAACTCAACAGCAGTGGTGACGCCCTTCGAACAAAAAAGATTATTATAATTTTAGATAAGAACACTTATTCCTTTTTTATTATTTTCATTTTAGTGACATATTTCTTTCTCTGGCTTCCTTCTATGTCAATTAATATTATTTTAAAAAACGACTTTCGTTGTTTTCATTATGGAAAAACAAGTCAAGGCATCACCGTGCTACACTGCTCGGGCGAGATCTTGCAAAAACGTTTGCTCCGAGTTCCCCTTTGGGCAGCAAATTTTTCACAGGCTCGTATCTATTCTATATCCCTTGCCTCTTTGGAGTAACGTTGCCCCTTCATTCCTTCTGTTCTTTGCTAACATATCCCAAGCCTTGCTCCACTGTCAAACTAAAGTAGGTTATTGGTGTCCCTTCGCTTCCATCACCAGTGAAAACCACCAAAGAGGTCAAGTGTGAAGACCTTGTTAGTGAAAAGCTGGCTCTCTCTCTCTCTCCCCCCCCCCCACTTTATGGGATTTGGTTACAATTTTGGATGGGGACTGGAGATTCACCATGTTCCGTAGGGTAGGGCTCCACTTCTCTCGCCTATATTACTTGCCACTTGCAAATTATTTCGTGCGGGGTGGGAGGAGGGAAATGATAAGATTTAAGCGTTAGCGATTCAGTTGCCTGGAGCTTGGCAAGACTTTCTAGAAAGGAAGGAAGGAAGGCAGGAAGGAAGAAAACCACACCCCAAAACCTCTATAAAACAAAATACAAATACTTTCAAAGCAGTTTAAAAACCAAGAGCACAGTTGAGGAATTTACACTTTTTGTTGTTGTTGTTGAAAAGTGAAAGTAATTTCCACTCCCAGGCCTGCCAGCTTTGCTCCTTGACAGAGGAGGCCCTTGTGCCTTAAAAAGGTGGCATGGCGTGAAGAAATCTGATGGGTGCAATCCCCCACTCCCCTCCGTGCAGCACCCCTTTCGTGGTGGTGGTGAATTTCTCTCCCTGCGATGCATCTGCAAAAAGGGGGCAGAGCAGCTCCCTACTAAGGAAGAGCTTGCTGACCCTCCTAGCAGCAGTGATACTGCCAGTTCTACTGGGATGCTTCCGAGACACAAGAACGACAAAGCTGGTTTTTGTTAACAGAAACTCTGAAAAAAAAAAAACTGGTGGACTCTCTAGGTTTGAACATCTCCCCCAGCACCCCTCCCCCACTATTCACCTAAGGGCTAATGCCAAAGTTTTGTCATTATTGTAATTATATTATTATTATTATTATTATTATTGGTCATTCCCATCTGATTTTTTTTTTTAAACGGCTGCTGCGCTACTGAAATACAGAGCAAGTCTGATGCTGCGGAGGATGCCAAGCAGACCTGCCCATCTGAGCACCCTGGTCCCTTGGTCGTAGGGCGCTAAACCACCCAGCACTGTGTCTTTTGATTGGCCACGTCCATTACTAGGGGAGGGCTTCACTTTCACACCCTCTAGTTTTCCGGTGCCTTTTCACCTTCACTTCGTCCTCTGCGTGCCGCTGCGCTTTGCTTTTCCTCTTCCCGACTTTCGGCGTCCGTGAAGGAGGAGGAGGAGGTGGCGGCGGTTGAGACGTCTCTCGGGCCATGTGTATCACGGCCTCAATGGTGGCTGCGATGGCATCGTGGCTGTTGGCTGTTTGTTCCAGTATCAAAGGGTTCAGCGCGAACCTCTGGCCTCGTTTGCAAGGCAGGTCGACGCATTTCTCCAAAACTGGCATTTGGTCTCTGAAGTCTTCGTCGAAGGAGAGGGGCTGCTTGCGTGGCCGCCCCCGCCTCTTCTTGACAAAGTTATTGCCCGTCTTTGATTGTCTCTGCAGCCGCTTGGCTTTCAGGATTTTGTTGACGTGATCCAGGTTCTTCTTGGTGGAGAGGATCTTGTTGTAGTTGCACATCTTGCGCACCTCGCACTGGATCGCTTCGATCTCGCAGCGCTTGAATCGCTTCTTGAGCGGCGAGCTGGCTGCAGGGGAGAGGAAACGATGGTGATTAAGCTCGGAATCAATCGAAACTGTCGCGCGGGGCATGTGCAAAATAAGGGTTGTGGCGTGATTAATGCCGGCTGGCGTAAAGATTCGCCGGGGCTGCAGATTATGAAAAATGGCCCAAAGATGGGAAGCCGCATACAGAACAGAGTAACAGAAAATATTTCAGAATTATTTATTATAAAGACTGTCACGGAAGAACAGCAATTTATATAATGTGCCGGTAAGCTTGCCGTTAATATTACCTTAGTAAACTGCCTGAATTAATGAATTAAAATTAGTAACATTCCAGCAAAGAAACACACTTTTCATTTCCTAATGTATCATTGGGCCCAATGTTCTTTCAAGGTATGAATTGTTACAGCACTAATGCCTTCTTGCTTCCTTCCCTTCTTGGGAGGAAAAAAAGTTTTGAATACTTGCAATTTTGGAGTTTCCCTTCTTTTCACCCTCTGGAGATAGAGATAGAGATAGATAGATAGATAGATGATAGATAGATAGATAGATAGATAACATTGTATGTGGCCCAGATTCAATGCTATCTGCCTGCCAGCACAAGGGCTGAAGTCTAATACTATCATCCAATGACAAGGTCAATACATCTCAACCGTAATGATACTGCTCTGTTCTGCATTGGCCAAAACCAATCTTAAGAAGGATATTGACAAGCTGGAGGAGGGTGATCAAGGTATTCAAAGGTCTGGAAACAAAGCCTTCTGAGCAACAGTTGAGGACGTTTAGTATGGAGAAGAAGAAAAGACCAAGAAGTGATATGATAGCTATCTTCAAACATCTGAAGGGTTGCCATGCGGATGATGGAGAAAACCTGTTTACTGCTGCTCGGGGGGGGGGGTAGGACTTGAACCAATGGATTCAAATTACAGGAAGGGAAGATTTCACCTAAACATTAGGAAGATCTTTCTGATGCCAAGAGCTGTTTAACAGTGCAACACACTACCTCATAAGGTGCTGGAGGTTTTTAAACAGCGGTTAGATGGCCAGAGATTCTTTAGCTGTGATTCAAGCATTGCAGGGTGTTGTACTAGATCAGAGTTCCCCAAACCTGGACTACAACTCCCATCATCCCTAGCTAGCAGGAGCAGTGGTCAGGGATGATGGGAATTGTAGTCCAAAAGTAGCTGGAGACCCAAGTTTGGGAAACCCTGGACTAGATGAACTTTAGGGTCCCTTCCAATTCTACAGTTCTCTGATTCCGTGAAAAACAATCCTCTCTATATTAGATTCCCTCTAAATTAACTTCAGTTCAGAAGTTCCCACAACCTTCAGTTACATTTTACTATGCAAGCACTCCTGGAAGTCTTCAGATTTTCTATGAAGACTCATTTCCAGAATGACTACTATAACTGTACTAATGGATTGCAACCATGCTGGCCATGTTAAAAATACAGCTGCTGTTAGAGCCTTCACAATAGAAAACTATGAACTATGCAGTGGAAGAAATATAAACACCCCCCCCCCACACACTTCTGTCATTTGGAAGGTTTCATTTTAAAAACAACATCAAGCAACCCCAACACTGTTGTATTGAGTTTTCTTAAAAACATAATTGGATAATGTTCTACCATGTCATTTGGCCTCAGCAAAAGGCCTTGTGCAAACAAGCCCAACGTCTTGTCACAATACAAGAAGCAGGAGCAAATCCTAAAAGAAAAACAACCAGACATTTGCTCATATATATATGAGAATGTGGGTGTTTACTCTTTCAAAGACTGGTTTTCATATCTACACACCTATATTCTAAATCAAATAAACATTCAAAGATTCAGTCTCAGGGCATCTCGGGTTCTTACATTCAAGAAGCTATTCCATCTCAATTCCTTTACCTTATCACCATTCATTCTTAATTTACCCAAAGAGGTGGGGCCAAATTAGACATCACATCATTCACTGAATTAAGCTATGAATGAATGAATGAATGAATATACTTTATTCGGTCACAGACCAGCATAAAACAGAATATTTGCATTTATAAAAACAATACAGAAAGCTATTGCATAGAAGCGCCCCCCCCCCTGATTCAAACCAAATCTCACTTTGTCCTAAGGGCAAGTTAACATGTGCCATGGGAAGGTACAGGTTCAGCAGAGCTGTGCAAATCCTGAAGTGGTTGTGCAGATGCGGGAAACTTTGTCTGATGCACTGCAGGCTGCAGCATTGGGTGGGGTGGGGGAGTGAAATGCGTCTGCATGAAAGGCTGCAGTAGAAGACTCTCTGTTCAATAGGTGGCCTCAAGACACCCATTTGGTTTGAATTACAGAATATTTTTTATTTCCTCCCAAAGCATTCTCATTCAATTACAGGATATCCTCAACACCATCTCCTATCTCATTAACGCAGCTGCAGTTTTCAATGAATGATCAACATCTGGGTGACAGACAGACCAACGGTCTAATTGAACACCAGCTACACTGCAAAGGGCACCCATTATCTGAATCCGAATGAAACATATGAGCAAACTTTCCGCTTCTTGGATCTATGGAAGATTCACTGGCCATGCATTAGCTCTTCAGGCTGCAATTCTATACACGCATACCTGGGAGCAGAATCATGAAGTTGGAAGGGACTCCCAGGGCCATCTAGTCCAACCCCTTGCAATGCAGGAATCTCACCTATAGCATCCATGGTAGATGGCCATCCAACCTCTCCTTAAAAACCTCCAAGGAAGGAGAGTCCACCACCTCCAGAGGGCGTCTGTTCCATTGTTGAACAGCTCTTACTGTCAGAAAGTTATTCCTGATGTTGAGTCAGAATCTCATTTCTTGTAACTTGAAGCCATTGGTTCAAGTCCTACCCTCCAGAGCAGGAGAAAACAAGCTCGCTCCATCTTCCATGTGACAGCTCTTTGGATATTTGAAGATGGCTACCATACCTCCTCTCCATCTCCTCTTTTCCAGTAAGTCCCATTGAACTTGATTGGGCTTACTTCTGAGTAAGGGGATGAAGCAACTCCCCTATGAGGAACAGTTACAAAATCTGGGCCTTTTTAGTGTAGAGAAAAAAGGCAAGTTAGAGGGGAGATGATCAAGATGTATTATATAGTTATAGTGTGGAGAAAGTTGACGGAGAAAAGTTTTTTTCTTCTCACTGGACATCCAATGAAGTCAAAGGTTGGAAGGTTAAGGACAGTCAGAAGAAAGGGATGTTTCTTAAGGCATTATATTGTTACACGTATGACACCCATACCCACAAGAGGAAGTGATGGCCACCACCTTGGATGGCTTTAAAATAGGACTGGATAAATTCATGGAGGATAAGGATTATCATTGGCTTCTATCCCTGAGGGCTGTGCTCCACATCCACTCTCAGAGGCAGCTATGCTTCTGAATACCAGTTTCTGGAAAGAAGGGGAGAGGGCTCTTGTGCTCAGGTCCTCCTACAGGCAACTGTGAGAACAGGATGCTGGACTAGATGGACCACTGGCCTGATCCAGCAAGCTCTTCTTATGTTCTTATGACTAGAGATGGGGCAGAAATTCAATTTAGATTGCTCCCTGATGTGTTGAAGCCACTGCCCTGGGCCTAAAGGTGGTAAAGGGACCACTGACCGTTAGGTCTAGTTGCGGACGACTCTGGGGTTGCGGCGCTCATCTCGCTCTATAGGCCCAGGGAGCCGGTGTTTGTCCAAAGACAGCTTCCGGGTCATGTGGCCAGCATGACTAAGCCGATTCTGGAGAACCAGAGCAGTGCACGGAAACGCCGTTTACCTTCCCGCCGGAGCGGTACCTATTTATCTACTTGCACTTTGATGTGCTTTTGAGCTGCTAGGTGGGCAGGAGCTGGGACCGAGCAACGGGAGCTCACCCCGTCGCGGGGATTCGAACCGCCGATCTTCTGATCAACAAGCCCTAGGCTCTGTGGTTTAGACCACAGAGCCACCCGTGTCCCTGGGCCTACTCCTATATAAACTCCCCCTTCCTGTTAGCAGAGATTCCCTTCAAACCAAAGGGGCTCACAACCTCAAGTTCTGGAGTGATCAATGTGGTGCCTCCTAAATGTTGTTCAACCACAATGCCCATCAACTCTGGTTATTGAGAATACGACTAGTCACTGTGCTCTAATTCCAGTGTGCCTCCGAATGCAACTTTCTGGGAATTCCAACTGGGGAGAGACAGCCATGTCCCGTTTGCAACTTGTCGATGTGGAGTCCTCCAGATGTTTATAAATGCTATAAATGTAACAAAACAGGAATAAATCGAACACCCAAGCTCATTTGGACATAATTACCTGCTTCTGAGGCGGCTGCCGTTGACGACGGTGCAAGAGCTAATACTGGGGTGGAGGACATCACAACACTATCAAGAGATGCTGGTTTTCGACGGGTCATCACAGAAGAAGCAGAACCCTCGTTTTTATTATGAAGCGAAGTCTGGTCTGCTTTTAGATGCGAACCGGCAATCCCTGGAGAGCAAAAACATAAGTAACGCTAATCAATTATTATGCAGGAGGAGAAGAAGAAAAAAAACCACAACCTTAGTCTTATCAGAAATATACAATAAATGCCCTGCTGTGTTTCTCAGGAAATCCTGCACCCCAGTATTCCCTGCTTGTAAACATGCTTCTAATAATACAGTTTTTATACTAGTGAGAATTATTATTATTATTATTATTATTATTATTATTATTATTATTATTGGGTTTCAGTCATTTTGCTTCAGGACATAACATAAACATTGATTCCCGGCCAACACATAATCGCCTCGCAAGTCTATTTTTAAAACAATATGAGGAAAGATGATAATCACATCGCTATTTGGGGTTGTTTCTCCATGTGCATCTGTACATGCTGGTATCTATCACACGATCACAAGAAGAAGAAGAAGAAGAAGAAGAAGAAGAAGAAGAAGAAGAGGAGGAGGAGGAGTTTGGACTTGATATCCTGCCTTTCACTCCCATTAAGGAGTCTCAAAGCGGCTAACATTCTCCTTTCCCTTCCTCCCCCACAACAAACACTCTGTGAGGTGAGTGGGGCTGAGAGACGTCAAAGAAGTGTGACTAGCCCAAGGCCACCCAGCAGCTGCATGTGGAGGAGCTGAGACGCGAACCCGGTTCCCCAGATTACGAGTCTACCACTCTTAACCACTACACCACACTAGCTCTCCAGGACGAGAACAGACAGGAATATCATTATGGTCCAACCAGTTACCCTACAGCACAACCCTCCAGACATTGCCAGCCCAGTGCATGCTTTCTCGCTACATCAGGGCCATGCAGGTGATGTTTTTGTTGAGTATAACACACTCAAACCTTCACCACCTATCCTATTTGTGTCTCACCTTGAGATTGCCCTATTCTATCCTTAGGACAGTTCTGCAAAACAAGGCATATTGAGAAATTATGACTGGCCCAGAGTCACCCGGTGTTCCCATTGAACGGAGCTCCCATTGGCACAAACTTTTCATAGAATTACAACACCCTGAGACTTTCACATTCCTGGACATGGGGCAACGAAAAGCAGAACAGCCAAGGGCGAAAGCTTTAAGAATTCAAAAGCAGTTTCCATGTTGAAAGTTGGTATTCAATGTGGATCCTGAATATGAAAAGCTTTTTATTATTACCGCTACTAATGATGGGGAAGAAATTTGAGGGGTGGGTTGTTGTGGGTTTTTTTTTTTTTTGCATTTAACAAGAAGCTACCTAATTCACACTTCTTGAAGCGAAACGCAAACTGAAGCATAGCTGTCCTTCGAGATTCACACTTCTCCACCCAAGCATTGTGTACAAAAATGTACTGCATTAGCAAAAGTTACATACCAAAATGCATCGTACTAGGCGAAATGGGTTGCAAAAACGTGTGGATCAGCTGAAGCTGTGTACAAAAATACGTTTATGAGGGGGAAATTCATACTCAAACCATGATGGGTTTTCATGAGGAATTCTGGAGGTTTTTGTTTGTTTGTTTGCTTTGCATATTGCTGCAGAAATGTAGGAAACTGAGATAAAACAAAACTGAAAGATTAATCCATCCCTAATATCCCACACTAGTGCCTGTGTTGGAAGAAAAAGCCTGGGATTTCCTTATTGCAGATGTACAGATTCTAACACGGTGAAGCATGGTTTTGCACTGCGAAAGCCTGAGGTGATTCGAGATGAGCAGCTTCCCTGCACATATTTCAGATAACAAAGCAGAATGCACAAACCACATGAGATGGTGTCAGACACAGTAGAAATGTGCAGCAAATTAGCAGTCATGCCAATATTTCGAAGATGGAAACAATTTGTGTGTGTGAGCGAGAGAGAGCGCTTGTATATTTAAAATACAATGCTAACCACCTCCTGGATTTAACATCTGTTGATAATTAAGCTGAAGATCCTGTATAAAAAGCTCTATGAAAACTAACAGCTGTAACCTCTTGACCTCCATTGATAAAAAAACCCAACCCAACTCCTAGTTCCCCCGCCCCTAACCCACGTCTCTGTGAAACTGCTTCAACCTATCAAGAGGCAGTCATCCATTTTTCAAAGGTAATCCCTCACAAACCACTTATCCTCTCAAAATCTCTACCTGCACACAGTGTTTGCATTAGGGACCCCGTGATTTATGGATCCCTTCTCCTTGGATGTAGGGGCCTACTTCCTGTTGCCGTGGTTACTTGGCTCTTGGTTCAAGGTTAAACTACTCCCAACTCAAAATCAGTGGCAGGCCCAAGCATCTAACAGCCGGATTTTATTGACTACCCTAGGCTGCTTCAAAGGTCAAAGACCAAAGTGCTGCCTACTCCCTTCAGGGGGAGTCAATACTTTCAATATTTTTATTCGGTTTCCTCCAAAGATGCTCGTGGGCGTGCGTGCACGCTTGGTTGCCACCTATCTGGACCCAGCAAGGTCACACAAATCATTGAGGAACAGCGTTCTCCTGGGGAGCCATTACGAATCTGGCAGACGACTTCAAAAGGACGCGTTGCCCACCCTTCGGCTCAACATTAGTTCTCCACAGGACCACTGGCTTTGCATCTTGAGAGTTCACTCTTGTTTCTCGTTCACCACAGCCCTGTTTGGAAATGCAAACCCGCGCCTTCTCGAATGCTCGGTCCAGATGGCGGCATGTTTAAGAACTTACAAAAGCACTAAATAGATTGAAATAAAGAAACAAAGCTTTGCAAACATGAGCATGCCATCCCGGGGGCGTTGTGTCCAAGTTTGGTTCAGAGATAAAACAGCCATCAGGAGGAAGAGCTGGAGAAGCCTTTAAGATGGCCATCAACACTTGGCAGTGTCTGGAGAGCACACTGAGCAGGCACACAGGTATTGCCCCTCCTCCCTATGGCAAGATGTATTGTATTTCTATTTAGACTATAATAATTTCTAAACTGGCATGCCAGACCCTCCAAGTGTCCCTATTTTCCAGGGACAGTCCCAGATTTACAGAAGCCACCCCGGTTTCTGTTTCGATCCTGGGTTGTCCCGTTTTGCCTTTGGGTGTCGCTATTTTCATCAGAGAAACGTCGGAGGATATGGAACAGGGTGTTCCCAAGGCCTTTTCTTACCTCTCAGGTGGGCACCATTGCCATTCTAAGAGAACGAGGGAGGTGTTTATGGTGAGTTACGGCACCTCTTTTTCTAGAAAAATAGCACCGGGTGTCCCTATTTTCATCAGAGAATTGTTGGAGGGTATGGCATGCATCCATAGAAATTAATGTATGGTCGTCTTTTTTTGGCAGCATGTCTCCTTTACAAGGAGAAGGGGACGACAGAGGATGAGATGGTTGGACAGTGTTCTCGAAGCTACTAACATGAGTTTGGCCAAACTGCGAGAGGCAGTGAAGGATAGGCGTGCCTGGCGTGCCCTGGTCCATGGGGTAACAAAAAGTTGGACACGACTGAATGACTGAACAACAACAACTCCTTTTCTGGAACACCTGTAACTGGAACTCCTTTTCTTTGGGCACTTAAAAATCTCCCTAGCCACTAGAGGTTAGGTAAAGGTAAAGGGACCCCTGACCATTAGGTCCAGTTGCGGATGACCCTGGGGTTGCAGCGCTCATCTCGCTTTACTGGCCGAGGGAGCCGGTGAACAGCTTCCGGATCATGTGGCCAGCATGACTAAGCCGCTTCTGCTGAACCAGACCAGTTCATGGAAACGCCGTTTACCTTCCCAGTGGAGCAGTACCTATTTATCTACTTACACTTTGACGTCCTTTCAAACTGCTAGGTGGGCAGGAGCTGGGACCGAGCAACGGGAGCTCACCCCGTTGCGGGGATTCGAACCGCCGACCTTCTGATAGGCAAGCCCTAGGCTCTGTGGTTTGGACCACAGCTCCACCCGTGTCCCCCACTAGAGGTTAGCCTGAAGTTAAAGGGTTTGTGGCTCAGTGCTTTGGGTTCAATGCTAGACATTTCCAGCTACAAGGACCTGATAGCTGTTGATGGGAAAGAGCCTGGAAATCTACTAGCAGTCAGAGTAGACTATATTGGGCCAGACTGGCAAACAGTTTTCTATGGCCGTTTTCCATGAAATACCCAAAAGATACTCAAGAACTTGTCAATAACTGTAATGCAGGGGTCCAGTTGAACCACTTGTGGTTCTCTACTGGGGTGGACTCTTGCAAGATCATGGTATGGCAAGAAGAAACATCAGCCCAACACTTTGCTGACACTAAGCAGGTCTGGGTCTGGCCAGTGCTTGGATGGGAAGCACACGTCTGCTTCCTTGATGGAAGTATGGTGGGGTATAATCGCAAGACAATAGAAAAATAAATAAAAGTAGGGCAAAAAGCTCAGGCACACATAATAAAGACTAGCTATTCCATACCTGTTTGTAGACCCTGAATATGCACTCTTTTCATTGCAAATTTAAAACACATTGATGGACCGCAGGGGGTCTGGCAAAAAGGAATGAAAGAAAAAAGAAAGAAAGTAGGCCTTTGAAGACTGACTTCAGCCCACCCCAGCTGCAGTGAAACCTTGTGCAAGAGGTGGCTAAGTAACGGAAAGTAATATCCGGGCCAAAAGGCAGGCTGTTGACAAGTTCTGAACAAGTGAACTCAGGGTGAAGACAGACATGGCATGTAAAGTGCAGTGGTAGCAGTTTTCTGCCCAGAGAACAGACACTCCAGAAAGCGGAGCTCACAATTGAAAAGTGCTGCCCACAACACGCCGTAGAATGCGCATGCCTGTTTTTGCCTGCAGAGAGGGAGAGTCCGGCTGGGTGAGTGAACCCCGAGAGAGAGCGGCATTCTGGAGAACAACCACACGAGAAATATGTAAAATAACCAAGCAAGTGTTAGAAACCACCCCAGAATTGGTCTTACTAAACATCTTCCAAGACAATAATGCCCACTTACAACACAAAGAACTCATAACCCACCTACTCTCAGCATCCAGAAACACCATAACCAGACACTGGAGAGACCTGTCAGGAGTAAACATGGACCAATGGTACCAAGTAGTATGGGAAACAGCCCTACTAGAAAAACTAACCAGTAACCTGAAACTGACATGGGGACAAACAGAAGAAGACACCTTCACCCCGGTATGGTCCCCCTTCATTACACACACAGCCCAACAAGACCATGACAAAAATCTACCGACAGCATACAAATCAATATGGCGAACCTGATCCAAAACACCCACCAACCCCACCCACACAGGAAACCAAAGATCACCACAGCCAACCACAAATGAACATTCACACCCTACGCCAACCCCGACCTCTTTCACTGCCAAAGGAGCACAAGCGCACAACAGAGAACCTACACACACAATGCTGACACCAAACTCTACTCATATTAAGTAAAATAAAAACATCGTCACCCCACCCCACCTATCTCCCCATCCCCCACCTCTCCCCCCTTTTCTTCCTAATGTCTCAAGAACAAAAACTGATTTGTAAAAATGTTATATGGAAAAATATGAGAGAGACATTGCACTACCTTTGTAAATCAAGAAAATCTTTAGTAAAAATATTTTAAAAACCTAAAAAAACCCTACATGTTTTGAAGCACACTGAGAAAAGTCCCTGCCCACTTGCATACCATAGGGGGGAAGACTAGTCCATGGGCTGGCTGGGGCTGGTGAGAAAGTCCGAGACACAATCTGGAGGGCAGCAGGTTTAGGAAGGGCATTCTGGTCCATAGTTCCTGCCAGAATCCAGCAGCTATAAAGGGGCTATCTGAGGGGAAGGCTGCCAGCTGAGCCCAGCACCCAAGAGGTGCCTGGGAGAAACTTCCTAATGGGAAGAGCTGCTTGGCAGTGGTCCAGAGATGGGCTCTCAACTGCTGGACATGTTTAAGCAGTGGTGAGGCAGCCAGCTATCTATAAGGGGATGGTTCTGTCACTGCATCCTTCATTGCAGATCCTACACTGGGAAGTCAGCATCTTAAAAAGCAGAGACATCACCTTGCCGACAAAGGTCCGTATAGTTACAAGCTATGGTTTTCCCAGTAGTAATGTATGGAAGTAAGAGCTGGACCATAAAGAAGACTGACTGTCGAAGAATTGATGCTTTTGAATTATGGTGCTGGAGGAGACTCTTGAGAGTCCCATGGACTGCAAGAACATCAAACCTATCCATTCTTAAAGAAATCAGCCCTGAGTGCTCACTAGAAGGACAGAGCCTGAAGTTAAGGCTCCAGTACTTTGGCCACCTCATGAGAAGAGAAGACTCCCTAGAAAAGACCCTGATGTTGGGAAATATGGAGGGCACAAGGAGAAGGGGATGGCAGAGGATGAGATGGTTGGACAGTGTTCTCGAAGCGACTGGCATGAGTTTGGCCTAAGTGCGGGAGGCAGTGGAGGATAGGCGTGCATGGTGTGCTCTGGTCCATGGGGTCATGAAGAGTCGGACACGACTGAACGACTGAACAATAACAACAACACTGGGGAAGTGGGGCTGCACTAAAAGACCTCCAGCTCTAAAATTCCGTGATCAACTGGTGTCTGAGACACTCCCCCCACCCCAAAAAAGCATGCATACACTAAGCAGGGGGCTTGACTCTGGACTGTGTGTCAAGCAGGAGAGGTGTGGTTCCCCCCATCTGTGAATGTGGTGACTGCAGAGAGAGATGCCTATAACTGGCAGGAAAGTTTGCCAACCAAGGCCAATCGATGGTTTGAATCAACTGTTTGTGCATGTGTATGCACAGAGGGGAGATTTTAAAGGCCCCCAGAAGCTGTTGGATTAGAGAGCCTATTGACTCAGGTGATTTACACATTTTTATGCTTCCGTTAGGATATGTGGTTAGGTAATAATGCCGAGGGCTTTCGATTTAGGAACATCTATCACATCTGAGTCGTTTGTGGCCTGACCTTTCAGGGTCCCCCCCCCCAACCCCAAAATAAATAAAACTAACTCCTGTTTGGGAAAATATCCAGCAGCGTTTATTGTTCTGCTTGAAATCTGCACAGGAAGGTTTTGTGGACAACTATCGAGGGAAAGTCCAAAAAGAGAAACTTACCATATGGGCCCGAATAATAGCTGCACTTTTCTCCCTCCAAATTCCAAAAGTGAAAAGTTAAAGAGCCGAAGAAACAAAAACGCAAAATAAATGGCAAAAACAGTCAGACCTCAGCATAACATTCAAAACAGAAGTGTGTCACTCAAATCGGAAGCGTAACACTCAAAACGGAGCACGTTCGGCTTCCGAAAAAAGTTCGCAAACCGGAACACTTACTTCTGGGTTTGCAGTGTGTGGGCACGGAAGTCTAACGGTACAACCCCATGCATGTTTACTTGGGAAACTAGTTCCGTATAATTAGGTCTACTTCCAGCTGCATAGGATTGTGGCCACAAACCTTCCTGTAAAAGAAGTCACAGACTGGCATATAAGGCTTTCCAGAGCAGAAGATTATCGCAGGAGATAAGCTCCTCCAGGGTTTTGCTTCCTCCAAACTCTACAGGTCTGCTAATTTTATAAACTGATGCATATAGCTCACCTCCGATGCAAAACTCCTTTGCGGTCTTTTGCTTTTTAATTTAGTTAAGGTGCTGCGTTTGCAACATGATGCACCCTGAAACATTGGCTGGGTCAGATTATTTGCATTTTTATTACTATCTTGAATAAAGATTCAGAAGAAATGTGATATCCAAGAAATCTCTCTCTCTCTCTGTGTGTGTTTTTTTTAAAAAGAAAGGTATAAGAAAATGGAAGATCTTAAGTGGATCTTTGAGAGCAATGCGTGGCTTCAGAGGCCGAATGAGAGAATGGAATTACAGTATGATAAATGCAGCAAAGAGAAGTAATTGCTGTTTCTGAAAGAAATGCGCGCTCTGCCCCTTATGACATGCACTACCACATGCACTACCACTTTCAGAAAAAGCCAAACTTTGAAAATACAGAGAGCACATTCCTTTTGATCTTGCGCTTAACGCAGGTATAGTAACATCCCATATGGGACAAGGGGAGCTAGGGGAGGCATCATAACTTCTAAAGATGTGTTTAGCTGTACTGCAGCAACACATAAGATCCCGGGGTTGGAAGTTTCCATTCACTGGTACACATGCTGTTAGGAGCTGAATTCAGCTGAATGGCAAACAGTTGTCCCAGCACCTACTCTCTACACTTGTTGTTGTTGTTCAGTCGTTCAGTCGTGTCTGACTCTTCGTGACCCCATGGACCAGAGCACGCCAGAGACGCCTATCCTTCACTGCCTCTCGCAGTTTGGCCAAACTCATGTTGGTAGCTTCGAGAACACTGTCCAACCATCTCATCCTCTGTCATCCCCTTCTCCTTGTGCCCTCCATCTTTCCCAACATCAGGGTCTTTTCCAGGGAGTCTTCCCTTCTCATGAGGTGGCCAAAGTACTGGGGCCTCAGCTTCAGGATCTGTCCTTCTAGTGAGCAGTCAGGCCTGATTTCTTTAAGAATGGATAGGTTTGATCTTCTTGTAGTCCATAGGACTCTCAAGAGTCTCCTCCAGCACCATAATTCAAAAGCATCAATTCTACGGCGATCAGCCTTCTTTATGGTCCAGCTCTCACTTCCGTACATTACTACTGGGAAAACCATAGCTTTAACTATACGGACCTTTGTCGGCAGGGTGATGTCTTTGCTTTTTAAGATGCTGTCTAGGTTTGTCATTGCTCTCTACACTAGGGGTCAGCAAACTTTTTTTGGAGGGGACCGGTTCACCGTCCCCCCAGACCTAGTGGCGGGTCGGACAGCGTGTGTGCGTGCAGTGGAGGGGGCTTCTCTCTCCTCCTCCTCTCTCCCCAGCCCCTCCCCTCCCCCTCCTCCTCTCTACTTGCGGTTGGGAGCTGGCGGCGGCGCCGCCTCTCCTTTTCGGGCCAGCTTTCCTGGGAGCCAAGTGTGGGGCCAGCAGATGTACCAAGCTCCAGCCCACAGCATGGCCATGGGGAGAGGCTGGCAGGTGGGCGGCGAGGCTTCCAATCAAAGCCCAGCACCCTTCCTCTGCAGGGTGGGGAGAAGCCAGGAAGAGGGAGGGAGGGGGGAATTTGGAAAAAAATGGCGCCTGAAAAAAAAAGTGATTGCGCCGATCCAAGCAGCAATTGCAGATCCAGCCTGTGGCCCTTAGTTTGCAGACCCCTGCTCTACACTGATGGCCTTGGTGGCCAAATGCAACTCTCAGGACTTTCCCCCAGGCCACCCCCCATACCTGGAATGCTGTAGCCTTTTCTGGGAGGGTAGTTGTTCCAGCCCCATCATGAGCATTGCCAGGATTTTTGCCAATGCTCTTCATGCTCTTTCTGGCTCCGTCTAGCAGATTCGGAACGAAATGTTTCAACAACAGTTGCTTTTTTTTTTGACCCCAAGTGCTTAGGGGAAAAAACCTGTCAAAATCTTCAGTTGCAACTTGCTAGAATGCAGCACAGCATCATCCAAGTGACCTCAGTGAGCATTTCAATTTCAAATATTCTGATTATTTCTACTTTTAGTATATTTATTTATTTACTTGATTGGGGGGCAGGTGCCCCGCTGCTTCCTCCAGCTATGCCCATTTTGCTTTCACCTTTTCATAGAATCATAGAGTTGGAAGAGACCACAAGGGCCATCCAGTCCAACTCCCTGCCAAGCAGGAAACACCATCAAAGCATTCCTGACAGATGGCTGTCAAGCCTCCGCTTAAAGACCTCCAAAGAAGGAGACTCCTTCATGCCATCTTCACCTCACAGTATCATTGCTAAGATGCACCAACTGGAACTGTATCTCAGTTGTGGTTTCTGCACACAAGGGCACTGTTTTCATCCCAATCCCCTTCTTAAGGATCTCTGGTCTGAACAAAGACATTGGATTCTTATCTCATTATACATAACAAAGCTATCTTTAGCCATCCCACCACTTGCCTTTCCCTGCAAGACTAATTACAGCCTTTAAGAGTCATCAACAGGTTTTCCACACCTATCAGCTGATCACCCATTCCTACCACCCTTCTGAGCAATACCCCTCCCCACTCCCTCACTATATTTAAGGATCTGGTGACTTCTGTTTCAGTGTATCTGAAGAAGTGTGCATGCACACGAAAGCTCATACCAGGAACAAACTCAGTTGGTCTCTAAGGTGCTACTGGAAAGAATTTTCGATTTTGTTTTAAGGATCTCTGACGCAGAATATACCTCTCCACCCCACCTGCCCAACTGCAGCAAACTGGGTTGACATCTCCACTAAGATCTGGAGACTCTTCCTTGATCAGTCACTGCCAGTTCAGAACCCCCATCACTGAATATGTGACATTAAGATTGGTGGGGTTTTCTTGGCCACAGTGTGAATTGATACATTTAAACATCTTCATCGTGCTATTTATTACCCATTTTCCCAGTCTGGAGAGAGCCTTTCAGAACTCCTCCTAGTCCCTGAAACACCCCCCCCCCAAATCCTACCACTGAGCTGAAGCCCTTTCCCCAAATCTCTATGAAATCTCTTTCCTTATTCCCCAATAAATATACTGTATTTTTCCATGTATAAGAGTACAGTGGTACCTAGGGTTACAGACACTTCAGGTTACAGACACTTCATGTTACAGACTCCGCTAACCCAGAAATAGTACCTCGGGTTAAGAACTTTGCTTCAGGATAAGAACAGAAATTGTGCGTTGGCGGCAGTGGGAGGCCCCATTAGCTAAAGTGGTACCTCAGGTTAAGAACTGTTTCAGCCAGGAAGGCAAATAAGTAATAATACGAGAATCATTGTGGACATTTTAGAAAAATTGGAGAGAGACATAAACACAGATGCAGCACTATTGTTTGTTGATGCAGAGAAAGCTTTTGACAAAGTATCCTGGACATTTATGAAAAAGAATTTGGAAAAGATGGGAGTTGGAGAAAAATTCTTAAATGGCATTAAGGCCATTTACACAGAACAAAGAGCAAAAGTTATTGTAAACAGTGTGATATCGGAGGAGATTGAAGTAGAGAAAGGAACAAGACAAGGGTGCCCTATCTCCCCTTTACTTTTTATTACGGTCCTGGAAATCCTTCTGAATATGATTCGGAAAGATAAACAGACAAAAGGAATTAAAGTGGGAGAGAAGGAATACAAATTACGTGCCTTCGCGGACGATTTGATGCTATCCCTGCAAGAACCAGAAGGCAGTGTCCCCAGAGCCTTGGAATTAATTGAACAATTCGGACTTGTAGCTGGCTTTAAATTAAATAAGCAGAAAACCAAAGTTTTAGGTAAAAATCTGAGTGCAGAACAGATCCAAAGAATTCAAGAAGCCACAGGCCTCAATTTTGTCAAATCTGTAAAATACCTAGGTATCAATCTCACAAACAAGAACTTGAACCTGTATAAGGATAATTATGAAAAATTGTGGATGGAGATAAAAAAAGATATGGAGATCTGGACAAGACTTAAACTGTCGTTAATGGGAAGAATAGCAGTGGTTAAAATGAATGTCCTACCAAGGATGCTGTTCTTATTCCAAGCCATACCAATTTTGGACAAACTAGACTGTTTTAAAAAATGGCAAAAGGACCTATCGAAATTTATATGGCAGGGCAAAAAGCCAAGAATAAAATTCAAGATTTTAACAGACTCTAAAGACAGAGGAGGCTTTGCCCTGCCGGACTTAAGGCTTTATTTTGAAGCTGCGGCCTTTTGCTGGTTAAAGGATTGGTTTAAACTAGAGAACGTTGATGTGTTGGACTTGGAGGGACATGATAATATGTTTGGTTGGCATGCATACCTTTGGTATGACAAGGTTAAAATCCACAGAACTTTTAAGTCTCATATTGTGAGAAAATCCCTATATCAGGTTTGGACTAGATACAAAGACTTGTTAGAGAGAAAGACTCCTAGATGGATCTCTCCAGTGGAGGCCAAGGCATATAAGAGACCGAATATGTCTGCAAACTGGTTAAGATATATGGACATATTGCAGCAGGAAGGGGACTCCTTTAAGCTAAAAAGCTATGATCAAGTAAAAAGTCAGGTCCCCGACTGGCTGCACTATTATCAGGTTTATGAAACATTTAAAATGGACAAAAAAGTTGGTTTTCAAGTAGAAAAATCAA
Organism: Lacerta agilis; assembly: GCF_009819535.1. Lineage (NCBI taxonomy): Eukaryota > Metazoa > Chordata > Lepidosauria > Squamata > Lacertidae > Lacerta > Lacerta agilis. The sequence continues at coordinate 7,904,234 of NC_046322.1, read as the reverse complement.
AACTGGAAACAGAACTGATAGAATCGAACTTCAAAAACCTTTCCAAAATGTATAACCTTCTGCTAGAGTGGCATACAAAAGATGAACTGGTTAAATCCTCAATGATAGATTGGGCAAAAGATGTAGGACATAATATTATGATGGATGACTGGGAGAGATTGTGGCAAAAAGGTATCAAATTTACTGCTTGTCATGGTTTAAGAGAAAACATAATGAAAATGGTTTATAGATGGTACTTGACACCAGTTAAGATTGCTAAGATGAATACCAAAATGTCAGATGTATGTTGGAAATGTAAACATGCGAAAGGTACCTTTTTTCATATGTGGTGGTTGTGCCCAGCGGTAAGCGCTTTCTGGGATAAGATTTACAATGAGCTTAAGAAGGTAATGAAAGTTACCTTTTGTAAGAAACCAGAGGCATTTCTCCTGAGCATAACCAATGAAGAGATACCCAGTCAGGATAGAGTGTTTTTCATGTATGCCACAACAGCAGCTAGAATTTTATTGGCGAGAACATGGAAAGGTGAAGAGATACCAACGGTGGAGGAATGGCAGATGAAGATGATGGAATACATGGAACTCGCAGAACTGACCGTCAGAGTCCGGGACCAGAGGGAGGGGAAGGCGTCGCAGGAGTGGAAAAAATTTAAAGACTATTTAGTTAAATCAGTTAAACTGAATATTTGAGCAGAATTAAACAGAACATCGGCTTTGGTAGATATGTGTTAGATATGAATGGTAAGAGGAATTGTTGTTATGTGAAAGATGTATGTGTCAAAATATGTTAAGATAGGTTGTTAAGATAAGATACATAGTTATTGAGATATTTGACTAAGTAAAAGCTAAGTATATTAAAATTTGGGTAAAAGTGAATTGAACAATATATAAAGCTACCTTGAAGAAGTATATGTTTTTTGAAGACAGTGGAGGGAACGGGGGAAGTCCCCAAACAGAGAAGTTAGAAACAAGAAATATTCAAAGAAAGATATTGGTTAAGGTTTGTATATGTTATTTTTATGTTTTTATTGTTGTTATTGTTTTGAATGTTGACTATGTTTATTGTTGATTATGTTTAATGTTTATTGTGTTTTTATTGATGTTTATGTTATGTGTTGATGTTGTATTTTGTTCTCTTTTTCTTTTATTGGAAAATAATAAAATCTTATAAAAAAAAAAAAGAACTGTTTCAGGTTAAGAACGGACCTCCAGAACGAATTAAGTTCTTAATCCGAGGTACCACTGTATTTTATTTTATTTTTTTAAGTCAAAAATTGGGGGTCATCTTATACACGGATGGCGAAAGCTCTGGCTCTTAAAATATGGCAACCCTAACTTTGGGCGACCTCCCCGCAAAAAGCTCAAAGTTGTTCAGTTTGATGCTTAAAATATTGATTTTTTAAATTTGGGGTTTAAAAAAATAGGGGTTGTTTTATACATGTGGCGGGTGTCTTATATACAGAAAAATACTGTAATGTTGGTTTGTTTTGTCTCTCTCTGTGTTTTTTTTTTAAAGAATAATGTAGAGACAGGGCAATGGGTCCACTGGCAGTTGTTTGACAGGTGAAAAGAATAATGGCATGGTATGCAAATTATGCTAATCACATGACAATTAGTAGTGGCTAACACGCTCATATTGTCTCCTTTACGGATGAAAACATCCGTTATCCCTGCTCTAAATTCTGCAGAGAGAGAAAGAGGAGGAGGTGTGTGTGTGTGTGTGTGTGCGCTTGTGTGTGTGCTGGAGCCATCATTACCTAGATCTCCCGGATCTTTATCTCTGCTAGCAAACCCAGAAGAGCTAATGCCACAATGATAGCTTTGAAAAACCTCTCAGGAATCGGATGAAGGAAAGTGATAGTGATGAACTCCCCAGCTAATAAACACCAAGCGGTTATTCCTGCAGGATGATCAATTCCTGGATGTCCTGAGGCTCGCCTGATAGAGTCGATTCGCTCGCCTCACTAATAAAGCTGAGGCCCAATATCAGATTAGAACGGAGGGAAGCTTCTTAAAGGAGCAGCGTAGAAGACGGTGTGCCGGAACGCAAATGCTCAGAGACACGACGCACAAATCTGCCGCCTCTACTGCAATCAAACGGGCCCGTTTTGCCATTTTTTTCAGATTATTATTATTATTTCGGTTGATGCGGCAATTCAGAACAATTAATTTGTCATCTTGTTAGCGGAAATTTAAGGCAACGATCTTAGAGACCTCTTCTGCGCTATGATAAACTTCAGTCCCTTCAGGGCTGCTTCTCTTTCCCTCGGACTCGTTTCACATCTCATCCATTATGCAAATGAGATGTGGAAACAGCCGTGTTCCTCCTCTGAGCCTCTACGCTGATGGATTACGCAGAGTCAGCCCCGCTCAAACTAATGCGGTTAAATAAGTCTTGCCATCCCTTTCTACTTCATTCGGCCTCTCGGTTGACTTCCAAGGAAATCCGATACATAACTTTCCTATTTACGATTTTCGAGAGAAACTCGTGATAGAAATATTTTTAAATAGCCTAAAAATAGGAGGGTCATTTCCGTGGTGGTTCAGCAACACACTCCAGCATTCAGCGAGTAGACACCAAACCCTAACATCTAGTAATCCTAGCAAGCTCACAAAAGCAGGATTCAGACAACCCCTATGCATTGTGCTGTGGGTTAAACCACAGAGCCTAGGGCTTGCAGATCAGAAGGTCGGCGACATTGTCACACGTTGCCCGGAGGATCGCGGCCACGTCTCCAACAGCCAGCCAATCAGCTGGCTGGGGAGGCAAGGCCGGAACCCTTTTAAATGGGGGCGCGAGCCAAGAGATTTCCTCTTGGCTCGCTTCCTCCATCTCCCACCCTCCCTCCCTGCTTTCAGGTTTCTTCACTGGTCTTGCTATGGACCTCGGTTGGTCGCCGTTGAGGGGCCTTGGTAGGATTTTTTCCACTTGGCAGATTGGCTTAGCCCATTTGGTTTTTGCCTACCTCATAGCAATCATCAAAACTTTGTAAGATTTGCAGTTAGGCATTGGGTGACCTCATGTTGGGAGAGGAGAGGCCCAGCCATCGCCTGCCCCTCCAAGCTTAAGGGTATTCCGTTAAAGGAAACCTGGGGTGTGGATCTCATCCAAAGCCCGGGGCAGGGCTAGAGCCATGCCACGACCCCTTTGGGAACCCAGGGGGAACTTGAGTTTGTCTGCATTGATGGGGCTCCCCTTATCAGTGGTTTACCCTTACCAGACTTCCTGCGCATCGGGCAGGAGTCAGATATAGTCTGGTCTATCCAATGCCTAAGCCAATTACCGCTCACATTCTGTAACCAATAAAGTTGTGGCCAAAATTTGCCCAGTAACATTAACCATATATTCTGCATCCTGGTGTCTTTATTTATCTTCGAGGGGGTGGTTGCGGGGTCTCAACACGCAACTCCTGCAGCCAAACACCTTGCTCTCACATGTCATTGCATTTTGCACAGCAGACAAGTGAAGCACCGTTAAGAGGGCATCCCTACCTGATCGTAAAGTTTGGTCAGGTTTATGTGAGAGTCCATCCAAGTATCTAGGACATAAGCTGCGTAGGTAGGGATAGACAGATCAGCCCAGATTCATCCCATTTCGTTTTCACCGAAACTCAAGTTATTGGTCTGTTCTACCCAATTTTTGTGTGGATTTCTTAAGAGAACACCCAAGAAAATTGCATTTAAGATTATACACATTATTTTACTCATTTCCCCCAGTTGCATATCTCTCAGTGCAATGCTTCTCAATGCACTTTTCTATAAAGGATGCAATAAAACATGTATTTTCAACTGCATGCCCATCAGGTTTACACTGCAAAATTCGGAGAAGTGCACAATCTGATCAGGAGTTCATTTCTGATCTGCAGAGTTGTCTGGGCTGGCTTGCTGAGAAAAGTGAACCATGCAAATTTCCCATTGTAGGGCTTTATATGCCGTGACAAGCAACCTGACCTTGGGAACAATCCGGCCGCCAGCGCAGCTCCGTCAAACTGGCATTCTATGTTCTTGGCAGGAAGGCTGCTCCAATTACTTCACTTCCCAAGCCTGGGCATGTGCAACTGTGAGATGATGTTTCACACGCTCTCGTCTTCTCCTAAGCTAGAGAGACAAGAGGTGGCTTCGGATATTCGCCTCATGAGGCAACAGAGGAAGCACGAGTGACTCACGCTTCCTCCAGCCAATATTCTGGGGCTCACCCACTCTGCACAAAAGTTAAGATGCCATAATGGAGGAATCGTGAATGATCCCTCTGTTCTGCTTTGGGAGAAACGTCCTAAGCCACCCAAGGCGGGGGCAGAGGTTATGAATCCAATGGGCAGTCAAAGAACCAAACATGAAGGCCCAATGAATGGAAGGCTTACATTTAACTGACAATAACCGCAGCCTCTAACGGTGAACTTAGTGTCCCTTTGCTGACAGGACTGGTGCCAAAATTGGGCCACAGTGGGAGAAAATGAGGTTTCGGCATCCTTGAGGGTGGAGCCCTGAAGTATGCAGATGTAAAAAGCAAACTAACTAACTAACTAACTAACTAACTAAATAATTTAACAAAAGGGAAAAGCTCCCCAAATGGCCCACGTGGGACTTGTGCATTTTCACTTACTCAGAAACAAGTCCCATTGAGTTCAATGATGACTGCAGACTTAAACTGCTGCCAACAGCGGCTCTCATGATATACGCCCAAAGGTGGAAAGAAGAAACAGTTCCAACCGAAAGAGGACTGACAGTTACCGGTAAAATTGATGGAATACACAGAAATGGCGAAACTTAACGAAAGTAGAAGAAATCAAGAAGGGAGACTTTTTATGACTGAGTGGAGAAAATTATTTGAAGATGCAGCGTCAACAACTTAAAACATTAGCAGGGTTGTAGTAGCAGTGTTGTAAGAGTAATTAAAAGGGAATATAATGGGAAGTTAATAACTAGATATAAAACAACTGCAGGAAGGAGAGGAGGGAAGTTGAAGAAAATGTGGATTGATTATTTTAAGATTGACTTTTCTTTATTAAAACACATGTAAAATCAGCAAATGAGAAATACCCTCCCCCCCAAAAAACCCCCAAACCTTCTGCCAAGCATTTTTTTAAAAAGTCTTGCTTTGGCTTTGTTATATTATCTGAGTCAATTCAAGGTTTAATTCTGATTTATCACTAAAAGGTATGTTTGCCTTATCTATGCAGATAGGAGAAATAATATACATTGAGGCTTTAATACTCCAGAGTGATGGAGCTTTTGATTCCTCCTCCTCTATTAAGGATATGTATTAACTCACAAATGGTTTCCCTTCTACACCTGAGGAGGAAATTGTACCATCACCAGTAAAGACTGCAGATTGAATTAACGAGAGTAAATAGCTGCAAAGCCTCAGGGCAGAGTGTGTTTGCAGATAAATGCAAAATATGAGTGAGGATGAATGGAGAGTGGGATTGTTTAACACATGTTGTGATTAAATAATAATAATAATAATAATAATAATAATAATAATAATAATAATAATTTATACTCCGCCCATCTGGCTGTGCATCCCAAGCCACTCTGGGTGGCTTCCAACAGAATGTTAAACAGAATACAACATCAAACATTAAAAACTTCCCTAAACAGGGCTGCCTTCAGATGTCTTCTAAAAGTCAGATAGTTGTTTGTTTCCTTGACATCTGATGGGAGGGCACCACCACTGAGAAGGCCCTCTGCCTGGTTCCCTGTAACCTCACTTCTCGCAGTGAGAGAACCGCCAGAAGGCCCTCGGAGCTGGACCTCAGTGTCCGGATTGAATGATGGGGGAGGAGACCCTCCTTCAGGTATACTGAGCCGAGGCTCTTTAGGGCTTTAAAGGTCAGCACCAACACTTTGAATTGAGTATGTATCAATGAATGCACTATAGAGAAATAAAACTGGTCACACACCCCAAAACATCCTCCACCACTTCTAATGTCTTATCCCTCTCGTAGTCTTTGCTGACTACCTCATATGGAAAGCAAATGCTTCGGGACGACATCTCTTTTGTGTTTGCACTCTTTGAATGGGTATATTATTGAAGAAGAAGAAGAAGAAGAAGAAGAAGAAGAAGAAGAAGAAGAAGAAGAAGATGATTTTCACTTTTTGAAATATGGCAACCCTACTTTTGTCCAACGACTGATGACCCTGAGATGAATAGTTCTACTGCTCTACTGACACACACACACACCTATATCATCTATCTGTTGTGTATTGATTCAAGGGTTATCATATCTGTATTACTATTGTCTGTATTCACATTAGGGGAAAGTAACTGCCTTCCTGTTCCAGAAGGAACAGCTACTATTGGTTCATTCAAGTTGCTGCATTTGGATCCTCTGTCTTATTGGTTCCCACCAAAAGGCAGCTTTGTGACCGCTTGAGATTGTTCCCTCCAAAATGTATCCTTTCTAGCCAGTCTTATGTCCCTATAAATGTAGCTTCCCTCTCCTCAGTTCCCCAGTCTTGTTTGCCTGAATAAAGAGTGTTACATGAAGAAACTGTCTCCTGCCTGCTATGTCAGAGAGCTGAAATCACTTGTTGAAATCACTATCCCCACGCTACAACACTATCTATCTATCTATCTATCTATCTATCTATCTATCTATCTGATGGGTAGTCAAACTAAGGTCCACGGGCCGGATCAGGCCCAATTGCCTTCTGGATCCAGCCCGTGGATGGTCAGGAAATCGCCGCATGGATTGCCAGCGCGCACGTTCTTTCCCTCTCCCTCCCACGGTGGCGCCGGCGCCTCCTCCCTCCCTCCTCCTGGCTTCTCCCCACCAGGGAGAGAAGGAAGGGGACTGGGTTTTGTTGCAGCCAACAGCATCAGTGCTCGAGTAGCTGCCATTTTAAGCAGCCCCTCTCCAGAGCCCTTTCGTGTGCTGGTCATCGTCCCTCTGCCATCGCCTCCATCCCCTGCTGCTTGCAAGACACAGGTAAACAGCCCCCGGGGCTCGTGGTGCTCTTGCATCATTTCCCCCCTCCAAAATATAGTCTGGCCGCCCACTAAAAAAGTTTGCTGGCCCTTGATCTATCATCATCTGGGGTTGCTGTTTTGCTACTGAGCCAGTATGCGCAAACTTTAGCCACATAGCTCTTGAAATTTACTCTAATGTTATCGGTCTATCTATCCACCTATCCGGGGGAAATAGGATTGCACTAATGTAACAGCCTCTCTTTTGAGACTGTTCTGAAACCTCCAAATTGGGCCACTTTGCTTGTTTATGGCATTTACGATACGAAAAGGCATCGTTTGCGCCTCATGAAATGCAAATAACTCCATGGGCAAATGCACACCAGCAAACAAATTTTCCCTCCTCCTTACTCCTCTGGTCACAACATTAATGCAATGCTATGTCTGGGATTTTTAGAGTATTAAAAGAAGGGGGGGAAATGTGTGTGTGGGGGAGAGAAGTCCATTCAGTATTATTGGTCCCGGAGTAAATGTAACCTAGCCCCTGGTGCCTCCACCTCTCACTGCCTGCCCCCGAGTCTACTGCTTTGCAATAGCTGCACATGGCATTAACTTTTATGCTTTCATCTATATGTACAATGCGGCTCTGTTATCGTTGCTCTGGGAACCCTGGTGTTTGCATAAATTTTAATTTCCTGTCTTTTGTTTGCTTTCTTCATCATCGTGCTAAAGGGGGGGAAATATTCCTCGGCTTGCAAAATTACCCGTAGTATATTGCAACAGTGTACGCAGCAGGTACCACTTACGCTGTGCTGCCTCAGCAGTGCCTACTGCTGAGAGCAATGTGTGCGCACGTGTGTGTGTGTGTGTGCATTTCTCAGGTCCGTTAATCAGAGCTGCCAGATGTCAGGGCTTTTGCCTTGTGAATCCAGGTGCCCCCAAATTCTGCAGCAGGGTATTGCATGCAGATTCCATGCATCTGTCACAAAAGTACCAGATCTAATATCCGGCATGGATTTTTACAGCCCAAGAATCCCGAGTGTTCATTATTGCTATTAAAACAAACTTTCTAGTCCTCAGGAGTATGCAGAAAAGCTTGGAAACAGCTCTATGCGCATTCCTTACCGCGTTCCCCTCTACTGCCTCATTACTGTCAAAGCAAACAGGAAGTTATTTGCAAACGGAAACAACTATGGACAACTTAGTATGCAAACACCTGAGACATAATCGAGTTAAAGCAAAGCACTTTTGCGTTCCAGGGGAGGGGGGGGGGAATTGGGCAAATGCTCAGGAGTTCGCCACTGAAACCAATGGGAACGGTGCCCTGAATCTCCATAATTTATTCCGATCATTAGGGGAGGCTTCATTTTCTTCATTTGTTTCTGCACTGCAAGCACGTTTCCGTCCACACAAAGGCCAGCTCAGTTTGAGCAAAGTTTCATGTACAGGCAATGGCCATTTTGCGTGTGTTCAATATGTGTGCGACTGCGCACACGTGCATCACCGCAACCCAGAAGTGGCCGGAAAAGGGGGCATAACAGGTGCAGAGCGGGGGGTCAGGAACGTAATCCCCATGTAGACGCCCATTTCCCGTACAACATCAACACAGAACAGAGGTGCCCACCTTTTGGCTAAACACTTTGAGTTTTGAGCACCGGCCCGGAAAATGTGCCACTCCCACTCTCCGCCACGATGCAAATGTTTCGTGAGCACTGAGGATGAATGTCACACTGCAGTTCTGCATTACAACTGTCACTGAATTTAGTGCCAAAAAAGCTTCCCGGTCAAGACTGAAAGGAGTCCTGGTAATGAAAGATAACTATTTTCTCAGGGCTGTTCAATATGCATCTTCTAATCAGGATTATTAAGCTCCCCGAATCTAGTTTTTAGATAGGGGAAATCTATCTTGTGCATGCAGACACTGGGAGAAGTCTGAGGTTTAGTTACAAATGAATGCAATGATCATTCGCTTTTAATTAAAATGTGCTGGAGATAGGACCGCAGCCAGACAATATTTTTGTTTCAAAAGGGAAACAAAGGGGGGAGGAAGACCCCCCCCCCCAGCTCCCTGGCCGCCACCATGGAACTGCCGACGAACATGCCTGAATGTTTCTGTGCCCGGAATAATAAAAGTTTTCGTTAATCCTGAACACAGTGAAATCTTGAAAACGCTCCTCTCTTGCAGTCGCAGGCGACTCATGAGATCCTGCAGGGAGTCAGAGGCCGACTGGCGAGGGGAGACGGAGTGTGCATGTACGTGTGTGTGTATATATAATGTAACAGCTCTCAGAGATTTACAGAGAGAACGAGCGCGAGGACCACTTCAAACAGCACAGGGCATACTCATTAAAACCTCTGGCTGCATTCCAGCGGGTTAGAATTGAGGCAGCGTATTTATTGCGTTTTGCTCAAATAAATCTGGAAATGTGTGAATCATATCCCAGAGAAAGAAAAAAGAGGGTTGCGGGAGGGGGAGAGAGAGAAAGAGGGAGGGAGAGAGAGAGGGAGGGTATGGAGGATGTGGTTAAAACGACAACGTCCAAACACAAATCCTCTCCCCCCCTTTTAAAGACTAGTTCTCAAAATCAAAATATGATCAAGAACATGGCAGAACCATTGTCTGGTGGATATATTTATTCCTGGCATGCCCGGACTTCTGTATTATATCAGAAGGCAGTGGTAAACAGAGCCACCATTTTGTATACTGGGGGCGCAAGTATCCCCCGACTACCCACCCCAATCCACCCGCTGCCTTGTTGTTAATATTCCTTTAGTTTGGCTGTTTCTGCTTTACGGCTCGCTCCGTTCCTCTTCTGTCTGTAGCGTTAGCACCTCTTCCCCAATAGGAGCCGCGTTCAGCTGGGATTCAATTATAGCCTGCGTTGCAAAAGCAGATTGCTTTCTCAAAGACAGTGTGGGTTTCGGGGGGCGGGGAGGGGGGGAGAGACGGGAGAAGGACGGGTTATTGTTTCCCCCCCCCTTTCCATTTGCTGAAAGTCTTATTTTATTTTTTTCTGGTAGGAGAAGGCGGAGATGCGTGGCTGGTGGATCGAACTGGTAATGCGGCCGAGGGTTCACAATCCCATTTGCCTCCATGCTAGCCAACAAACACTCGAATATATATAGCTAATTAAGAACTCTGGCCAGAAGTTTCAACCAAAAAGATGCGTTTACTCATAAGTAAATACAAATATAGTGTTAATCCTGTTAAGAATTACAGTCTTAAATGAAAAAAATAGTTTCACATTGAAAAATCTCTTGAAAGTCTTTTAGAAATTGATGCAAGGGCTTCTACGATGCGTGTCAGATGTATAATGAGACAACTGGAGACCAGGGAGACCAGGACAGGGCCCCGTTTCGGCGTAGATGCCTTCCTCAGCTTGTTTTTTTTAGGAGAGAAGTGTATAAAATATATATGGTTTCTATTTCTTTGATTCTTGAGAAGATGTAGCGTCTTAGAGAAAGTTTTCCTATGTTTTCTATGCGTTTTGAGGAAACGCATAAAAAACAAGCTGAGGAAGGCATCTACGCCGAAACGGGGCCCTGTCCTGGTCTCCCTGGTCTCCAGTTATCTCATTATACATCTGACACGCATCGTAGAAGCCCTTGCATCAATTTCTAAAAGACTTTCAAGAGATTTTTCAATGTGAAACTATTTTTTCATTTAAGACTGTAATTCTTAACAGGATTAACACTATATTTGTATTTACTTATGAGTAAACGCATCTTTTTGGTTGAAACTTCTGGCCAGAGTTCTTAATTATATTTATTTCAGTGTATTTTGTAATAAGAACTCCAACTTTATTTATAGCCAACAAACACTCGGCATCATGTCAGGCAATGACTAGGAAGAAATCATAGCACGCGCCCGCCAGCTTTCAGGATCCATCGCACAGCCTTGTGGAGTGGTAGCTCTGAATGGCAATGCCTAGGTTAAGCATTAAGACTTAAAAAACAAATACCCCACCCCACAAAAAAAGAAACCTTGCCAGAACCTGTCTTCCCCATATGTGCCACAGATGCTCAGTTACTTGCAATGCATCCTACAAATTTTAACCAAGCATGCAAGCTAGGAAGTGGAAAAAGAAAAGAAATTCAACCGGCCTTTAAAGGCAACTGGCAGAAGCTGAAATCTTGCAGCCAAATTGAACTCATGTCGTTAGATTACAATTCCCATTATCCCTGGTCATTGGACATGCTGACTGCAGATGATTGAGGTTGTGGTCCAACAACATCCAGGGACCCAAAGTTGGAAAGGGCTGCCCTACAGTCCTTTAAATATGATTCTCGGCCCAGTTTTGACACAGACGCAGCCTGGTGGACAATTGATGCTGGGAAGTAGACTAGGGAGAACACCCCTGTAGCTTTGGCAGACCTCTCAATGCGAGCAACGGTGGTGAGTATGTCATGGCCTGATGTCCCCCAGAAAACCAAGGGACCGACTGGGTTCTCAGAAATGGGAGTCCAGGAGGGATTGGGCCAGTTGCTCAAGCCATTACCCAATACCAGAGACTGTTCAGGGCCTCAACAAAATGACCAGCTACATCAAAAAGGGAAAGTCCAAGAGTAATCAGAGTAAGCATTTGGATCCATCACAGATCCAACTCAAAAATATGCCTTTGCTCAAGGTTGAGGATCTTGGAAAACCTGACAACATACAGATGTGTCAATTAGAAAGGAAACCACATTAAAGATCCCCGAGTCTGAGACTACCATCCAAAAGTGTGATCTGACAGAGAGCACATATTGTCTGAGGCAGACCAAACACCCAAAAAACCTAAGTTACGTATCACACATAATAACCATATACCAAGCGTAACTGGTTGAAAATAGTATCAATATTGCATCATTCTTATCATAACCTGCGAGTAAATATACGCAGGTTACGATAAGAATGATGCAATATTGATACTATTTTCAGCCAGTTACTTTTGGTGTATGGTTATAAAATTCAGACCTGCATCCAACACCATTTTGCACGAGACCAACTCAGAAATCTCAGGCATGGAGAGTGTTGGCCATCCAAGATGGGAGTACACTAACAGAAACCCAGTCCTCTCCCAAGAACAAGAAATAGAAGGACTACTAAATGGGACACCAGGGCAGGGAGACTAAATCATGAAGAAGAGTTTGGATTTGATATCCCGCTTTATCACTACCCGAAGGAGTCTCAAAGCGGCTAACATTCTCCCTTCCCTTCCTGCCCCACAAGAAACACTCTGTGAGGTGAGTGGGGCTGAGGGACTTCAAAGAAGTGTGACTAGCCCAAGGTCACCCAGCAGCTGCATGTGGAGGAGCGGAGACGCGAACCCGGTTCACCAGATTACAAGTCTACCACTCTTAACCACTACACTACACTGAGTCTTGGTCTGTTCCTGTATGGAGAAACCTGGCCAATAAGAATGCAATTGGTGATCATAATGGGGCGTTCTGAGAGGAGGGTGGGACTGAGCTGGCCAGAGATCAGGCCTGATCATCCTTCCCTCCCCACCACCACCATGAGTGGCTGGGCTGCAGCTGTGGCTCTGCTATGCCACCAGGATATGAAGGTTAGGACAGCAGCCTAACTCATTATGCTCTTGCATGAAATTAAGCTAAACGGTTCCTGCCGTTTTCAGTGCTCGGTCTGTATGAAGCATTTGGAAGATGCTGGCACCTTTTAAGGCAAGGTAGGAATTTAGGTAAAGCAAAAGCCCAGGGCTTGCTGATCAGAAGGTCGGTGGTTCGAATCCCTGCGATGGGGTGAGCGCCCGTTGCTCGGTCCCTGCTCCTGCCAAGCTAGCAGTTCGAAAGCATGTCAAAGTGCAAGTAGATAAATAGGTATTGCTCTGGCGGAAAGGTAAATGGCATTTCCGTGCACCTCTCTGGTTCGCTAGAAGCGGCTTAGTCATGCTGGCCACATGACCCGGAAGCTGTAGCCTACGCCGGCTCCCTCGTCCAATAAAGCGAGATGAGTGCCGCAACCCCAGAGTCGGACATGACTGGACCTAATGGTCAGGGGTCCCTTTACCTTTACCTTTTAAAAAAAGCAAAATAGAAAAACACAGCAGCTAAATTTAGTGTCCGCTTCTCCCTTCCCACCCCCACACCCCTTTCCCCACCAACTTGCATGGCACACTTCCTGCCGTTTGTGAATTAAAAGTGGCGCATTAACAGAACCTCTGAGGGAGGAAAGAAAAGGACACATGATTTATAACTGCAGTGTCAACTGACCCTCGACTGCCGCGGAGCTACACGGCCTCCAGTTTTAAAACAATCACCTATTGATTTCCAGCCCTCCAGTTTTAAACAAGTCTTCTCAGAACAAGTCCTCCGAGTGGCTTCTCTCAATGACAATCCTGCCTGCTTTACGAATAATTGGCATTTGGTTGAGGTGTGATGAAAAGAAGGCTGACATTAACCCCAAACGGGTAACTGTTTCATTAAATGGTGTTTTTTTGGGGGGTGGGGGGTGGGGTTTATTTCTTGGAGGGGGCTATTCAGCCACACAAACAGACTGTGATATTCAGAGTCACAACTGCTCTCTGAATATGCTACACAGATTGCAGGGGAGAAGTGCGGAGAATGGCATATAAATTAGCAGGATGAGTGCCATTTAATGACCTTCTCTTATAGAGGTCATACCCAACATTGTTTTTAATGAATCCTGTGCTGAAAATCCCTTCCTCATTTGGAGGAGCAAAAAAGAGAAACACTGGTATGCCCAAACATGTCTCTTGGTACAGAGACTGCCTTTCAGATGTTCTACTACTGGTATGATTTAACAACAACAACAACAACAACAACAACAACAACAACAACAACAACAATTTATACCCCGCCCATCTGGGCTGGTTGTTTTCTGCTGCTCCAGAGAAGCGGACACGGGGCAATGGATTCAAACTACAAGAAAGGAGATTCCACCTAAACATTAGGAAGAACTTCCTGACAGTAAGAGCTGTTCCACAGTGGAATTTGCTGCCAAGGAGTGTGGTGGAGTCTCCTTCTTTGGAGGTCTTGAAGCGGAGGCTTGACAGCCATCTGTCAGGAATGCTTTGATGGTGTTTCCTGCTTGGCAGGGGGTTGGACTGGATGGCCCTTGTGGTCTCTTCCAACTCTATGATTCTATGATAAACTCTTCTTCTTCTTCTTCTTCTTCTTCTTCTTCTTCTTCTTCTTCTTCTTCTTCTTCTTCTTCTTCTTCTTCTTCTCATATGTGTTTATATCCACTTGCTTTGATAAAGGCTAATTATCTTGCTTTGATGTTATCCCTATCTTGTGGGCTTGGGGTGCTGGGCTCTCAGCCCAGAATGGGGAAATAGCTATAAGATTTGACTTTCCTCCACCTATGGCCTCATCTGGTCAGGTGAAGTGATGGGAAAGCCTGGTCAAAGAGACATACGGTAAGCTGCTTTGTGTATAATGAATGTATGGATGTTTTTTTGGGAATGGACAAGTTATCTCCTTGCTGCAATATCCATCCCATATCTGTAGAGGCTGGGAGACCTGGCAGGCTGCTTTGCTGGAAGTTGGCACCTTTCTTCAATAAAGCACTCGGAACGGATCACTTTGATGTTTTTGACATCCCTGCATTCAACGACTCCCACAAGTGGCCTGCGGTTCAGAATCATAGAATCTAGCTGGGAGGGACACCAAGGGTCATCTAGTCCAACCCCCTGCAATGCAGGGATCTTAGCTAAAGCATCCATGACAGATGGCCATCCAACCTCTCCTTAAAAACCTCCAAGGAAGGAGAGTCCACCACTTCTCGTGGGGGTCTGTTCCAAAGCCCTTACTGCCAGAAAGTTTTTTCGAATGTCATTTAGGAATTTCCTTTCTTGTCACTTGAAGCCATCAGTTCAAGTCCTACCCACCGGAGCAGGAGAAAACAAGCATGTTCCCTCTTCCATGTGAACAGCAAAAAACATTCCTCTTCTCCCAGGATTTTGGATGATTAAAGAAACTATGGCCTTTTAATCTGGGTGGGCACTGTTTTGCTTGTTATTGTGTTATGTATATTTGTGTTTTTCTATTGTAAACCAGGGGTCAGCAAACCTTTTCAGCCGGGGGCCGGAACACTGTTCCTCAGACTTTGTGGGGGGCCGGACTATATTTAGAAAAAAAAAAGATGAATGAATTCCTATGACCCACAAATAACCCAGAGATGCATTTTAAATAAAAGGAAACATTCTACTCATGTAAAAACACGCTGATTCCACGACCGACCGTGGGTCGGATTGAGAAGGCGATTGGGCCGGATCTGGCGCCCGGGCCTTATTTTGCTTACCCGTGCTGTAAACCCCCTTGTGATCCTCGGATGAAGACGGGCATATAGATTAAATAAATAGATATGATATTGAGCCACACCATTGGTACATTTGCTGATGGTCCAGGCTGTCTGGGGCTGATGGCCGTTGCTGCCGAAAACATCTGAAGGGCACTGTGTTGGCAAAGGCTGCTGTACCCAGAATGGCAGAAGCTCTTTAGGGTTTGAGATGAGGGGGGGGGGCTCTGCCCCTGCCACACCTAGAGATGCTGGGGGTTAGCCGTGCTCCTTTACAGGCAACGTGCTCTACCCCTGAGCTGTAGACTTCCCCCGACAAGCAAGTGCGATGCGGGCGGAAAAATTGCAAATTCGGTATTTTAAAGAACCAGATTAGATGTGTATTCCCATAGCTCCAGATAAAGGGGTGGAGGGGGGGAAGCCTTTCTGGAATGTTCCAGCCCATCGGCAGGGGGCCAGTCCACTGTTCCTCAGACCTTGTGGGGGGCCGGACTATATATATATATATATATATATATATATATATATATATATATATATATTGGGGGGGAAATGGACAAATTCCTATGCCCCACAAATAATCCAGAGATGCATTTTAAATAAAAGGACACATTCTACTCATGTAAAAAAACGCTGATTCCTGGACCGTCCACGGGCCAGATTTAGAAGGCGATTGGGCCAGATTCGGCCCCCCGGGTCTTAGTTTGCCTACCCACGTTCTAGCCGTTCCTTGTTCATGTTTGGCAGGCGCTTGCACTCTCCCTGCAAGCTTTGCTCCAGTATCAGGTTGTTAGGCCGATGGGGAGGCGAGCTGAGTCAGACCCGTCGCGATAAAAGGCCTCGTGACGTGTGTCAGTCAGAGTGACCCCCCCCGCCAGAATGACTAACCTCCCGTTCACCTGTGTTGGCATGGAGACCTGGCTGTCACTACCTGCTGCCGCTGTAAAATGAGCTTGATTCCTGGCAAAGTTTTTAAACGAGAAAGAAAGAAAAGGAAATGGGAAAAAGAAAAAACTCATTTGTGCCAAAAGCTGCCCCCTGACACACACTTCTTTTAGGCAAGCAAACATGCTGTAAGAGGAACGTACGTATGTGTGGGGAATCACACCTCCTGTGTTATTTTTCTTTTTTGCCCCCAAGAAGCATGTTTGATGAAAGAGTTCTTTTTTTAAAAAAAAAAAAAGACATTGACAGCTCACTCTCAAGACTTCCTGGCAGCCAAATTCGCACAATCATAATGTGCGATATTTGATGCTCTTACGGCAAACTGTATGTGGGTAGGCCGGCTTCTGAAACATTATTATTTTTTTAAGTCCATGGCATGGCACACCTCAACTGTAGCAGCAATTCCAATCCAGACGAACCCTGATGAGGCCTTGAGAAACAGTGAAAGTAAGGAGGACGACAGAGACATTCAAATGAATCCCTTTCGTTCCATCCGTGTGTTCAATGCAAGGTCTGAAAAGCAGTTTGCTAAGCCCAAGAGGTGTCTGAAAAAAAGCATGCAAGTACACTCTGCACATGATCAGGGACACCCAGGATGGAACTCAACCAACTTTCGCCAGTTACAGACCCTCCAAGTGTCCCTGTTTTCCAGGGACAGTCCCAGATTTACAGGAGCCATCCCAGTTTCTGAATTGATCCTGGAATGCCTCATTTCCCCTTAGGAGGTTCCTATTTTTATCGGTAGTAGTAATGTATGGAAGTGAGAGCTGGACCATAAAGAAGACTGATCGCTGAAGAATGGATGCTTTTGAATTATGGTGCTGGAGGAGACTCTTGAGAGTCCCATGGACTGCAAAAAGATGAAACCTATCCATCCTTAAAGAAATCAGCCCTGAGTGCTCACTGGAAGGACAGATCCTGAAGCTGAGGCTCCAGTACTTTAGCCCCCTCATGAGAAGAGAAGACTCCCTGGAAAAGACCCTGATGTTGGGAAAGATGGAGGGCACAAGGAGAAGGGGACGACAGAGGATGAGATGGTTGGACAGTGTTCTCGAAGCGACTAGCATGAGTTTGGCCAAACTGCGGGAGGCAGTGAAAGATAGGTGTGCCTGGCATGCTCTGGTCCATGGGATCATGAAGAGTCGGACACGACTGAACGACTGAACAACAACAAAAATTTTATCGGACAGCTGTTGGAACTGCAGACGAAAGCTTGATTCAGACGGAGGGAGCTGGGGGTGTAGGAAACTGCCTTTCTACAGCATTAGCACACAGGCAGAGTTTTGTGGAAGGAGGAAGCACATTGGTGCCTGCGAATAGAGGGGTGGGGGGCCGAGCCACCCACGCATTCTAGCAACTAGCCCTTAAAATCTGGCAGTAGCACTGGAAACATTTATGCTTTACACATATAATGAGGAAAATGGAAGGAGAAGAAGGGGGGGAGGAATGAAATGATGGCTGAAATTTCTTATTGTCATTAATACCGGGATCTTAAATTAAATCCCCCTCCTGTTTCTCCTCCAGCCCCCAAGGAATAAAAAAAAAACAGGGGGCCAGGCGGAGACAAAAAGAAAATTCCACCAGATTTGGCTTGGGGTTCTTTTTGCAAACGGCTCTGCCCGCATGCAAAAGGAATAATTCCCTGCTCTTGCAAATGTTTCCAACTAGGAAATAATTGGAATCAGAAGCCTGTCCTTTTCCACCCAAAAGGGAAGGCAGAGTATGCTGAGATTCTCAACAAATCCTGACAGGTCCTAGTCTTTTGCTAACAGGAGGAAACAAAAGACCCAAATCACCCTGGAGCTCCCTTCTCCCCCGGACTGCCTCACCCACGGAAATAATTTTAACTACCACACACATGCTTTTTTTTTTGCCTAGTCCAATTAGGAATAGGTCGAGAGAAGGATCCCCCAAAGGGAGGACTATTCTTTCTGAAATAGAAGTTTGTCCTATACGTGCCATCTTCCAAACAAAATCAGGGTCCAAGACTCCGGCTCGAACAATGGATGCCTGGATCCAAGCATACCATGCTGGGCATTTCTCCCCCTTTCTCAGTGTTATCCAGCAGATCTCAATCTCATTCTTACCTGGGGGGCAGCCCTTTTTTTCTCCAGCTAGGGTAACAACATGTGATTTAGACAGGTTGCAACAGTACCGCTTCTTATTGAGGCGTTGGTTGTAGGGGGCAGGGGGGGAGCTTGGCAGAGTGCCATGCCGAGCCTCCTCCCACCCGGGCAGTTTGATGGGTGCCTGCTCCTCTTTATTCAGGGAAGCAGCTGTGCAGCGGCAGAGGAAGCCGCTCGGGCGCCTGGGGCGGTGCGCCCAGGGGCGGGGTGAGCCGCCCATAGGGGCTGTGCGCACCGCGGGGCCTCCGGAGTTTGCCTGCCTGCCTCCTCCCACTCAGCTGCCCTACAGCTGGCAGCTGGGGGGGGGAGGCAGCAGGTGGACCGTTTGGGCAGCGCAGAGCCTGCGTGCACCCAAGCCACCATGTCTCTCCCAGGAGAGACGCGGGGCTCTGGCGCGCTGCAGGCCCCGCGGTGAGTGCTGCCTGGCATTTTGTCAACCCCTCTCTGGTGACATCCGAACCGCACCCCCTTCGTCCTCCGCTGCTACTGTGCTGCTGTGTTTGTTTCCTGAAATGCAATGCACCAGCAGTTCTGGGGTATTTTTTTAAACAAACAAACAAACACCATAGCACCACTGATCCTACCAAGAGGGTCAAAGTGGTGTGCTGAGCCTGTGTTGTGCTCTCTGCACGCCCCACCTGCAGAGCGGGTCCCAACCATTTGGCTGACATGCCACATGGCGGTATAACGCCTCCTTAATCCTGAAGATAGCCAGCCTGTGCTGGTGTAAATTATCTCCAGCTCTCACAATCTAGTTACAGGTGGGTAGCCGTGTTGGTCTGCCATAATCAAAACAAAATAAAAAATTCTTTCCAGTAGCACCTTAGAGACCAACTAAGTTTGTTCTTGGTATGAGCTTTCGTGTGCATGGACACTTCTTCAGAAACACTGAAACAGAAGTCACCAGATCCTTAAATATAGTGAGGGAGTGGGGAGGGGTATGACTCAGAAGGGTGGTGGGAATGGGTGATAAGCTGATGGTTGTGGAAAACCTGTTGACGACTCTTAATGGCTGTAATTAGTCTTGCAGGGAAAGGCAAGGGTTGAGATAGAAAAGGAAAGAATTGCAGGAGGTAAAACATCTCCCTGATGATGATGATGATGATGATAATAATAATAATAATAATAATAATAATAATAATAATAATTTATTATTTATACCCCACCCATCTGGCTGGGTCTCCCCAGCCACTCTGGGCGGCCTCCAACAAATATTAAAATACAATACAAAGTCACAGATTAAAAACTTCCTTAAACAGGGCTGCTTTTAGGTATTTTCCAAATGACAGGTAGTTGTTTATCTCTCTGAACCCTGATGGGAGGGCGTTCCACAAGGCGGGCGCCACTACCAAGAAGGCCCTCTGCCTGGTTCCCTGTAGCTTTACTTCTCGCAGTGAGGGAACCGCCGGAAGGCCCTCGGTGCTGGATCTCAGTGTCCGGGCTGAACGGTGGGGGTGGAGACGCTCATGGTATGCGCCATCAACAACATTGATGGGAAACATGATGCTGCAACGACCCACAGCCTCAGATGGCCATGCGTAACCCTATCAAAAGACGTGGTTCACTGGTGGAAAAGTTCTCACCCGGGGTGCATTCAGATGCAGAGATCATTGTGTTACTTGTCCTGGTATAATGCTTGTACTTCTGTCCCTGTTCTAATGTTCCTTTTACCTGATGCAATGTGTTACCGTGGCCTGTTGATTATTAGACCACCATGTGGTGTTAAATTTCATTCAGGCAAGGTCTGACAAAATATCAGACATCCTTGGACATGTCACCAGCCTTTATGCACATGTGTGCTTCTGTGCCCCATCATTCAGCGGGGAAAGAACTGTGCATGGGAACACCGCCCTAAACTTTTCCCGCATGGTGCGATCCATGAAAATTGCAATAAAATCACAACACAAAACTCCTGCGATTTTCTGGGTTATGAATGGTCCTCCCCCCCGGAAGCAATGAGAATGAGCACTAGACTTGTGCTGGATTCCACTAGTTCCCCAGAAGCCTTCTACGTAGTGTGCAAGATCGCACACAATGCAAAAATTATCAGGCAGAGTGGGAGACTCTTAATCTCAGGGCCGTGGGTTCAAGCCCTACATTAGGCAAAATAATAATAATAATAATAATAATAATAATAATAATAATAATAATTGCTGCATTGCAGAGGGCTGGCTGGACTAGATGACCATCAGTATCCCTTCCAGCTCTACAATCCTATGAATACAACCCATGAATGCAGGTAAACGAACGTTGGGGAAACAGGATAAAGTGCTGTCTGAAGGCAGCCCAGTAAGTCTTGCGGTAGAGCATAGCTGTCAACCTTTTCCCTTTTTTGCAGGAAATTCCCTTATTATAGCATTGGGAAACAGCAGGGAGGGTTGACAGCTATGCATCCTACAGTGTGGACTGAGCACAAAACCATGGGGCCAGTGGTCAATTTCTGCTAGGGGCTGGATCCTGTAAGTACTGCCCTGTTGCCCATGTAAGGGCAGGAACCTTAGCCTTGTAGGGGCTTCTGCAATAGAGTCCTCAAAGTCTGAAGATGGCAACATGACAGCCTCAGGCCAGGAGACATGCACCGACCACCGGGTCCTGCGTTTCCTTCCCCTTCTTCTTCAATAATATCACCGCCATCCCCTGAGGAATGCGACTTGGGGGTCATGGCACTACCCCATTCGCCACCAACCGTCCTACCACAGAAGTAGTGCTGGGATTTAAGTGTGGCGCACGATGGTGGGATAAAGGATTCTGATGGCAATTTTATTTGATTCATTTATATATTCTTTGAAAACACTACCATCACTGCCTAAGCAAGTTCAGATTTCCGTGCTATTTCATTTCCCCCCGCAAACCCCACGGCAATGATTTTCATCCTGTTTGCTGCAGCCGAGTTTCGAAGTGCAAGCCATATCTTTAATGATAATTAGACACCACATTACTTAGTCTTCCTGTCCCCGTGTAAATAACAATTAGCAATAATTTAGCAGTTGCATGCTCCAGCATCTTCTCTAAACCACGCCATTGTATCCCACTCCGGATTCCTTTGCATTAATTAGGATCATAAGCCAATCAGAGCTAATTAGGAAGAAAATAAGTATAATAATAAATGAGACAAAGCTAGTGATTTGTATCTGTTTGGTAGCTCTCTCTCCCTCTGCAGTTCAGCAAATAGCCGTAATGCAGAGGAACTTCTTCTAATTGAATCTAATTATGAGGTTTCCCTTGCTACTTTGAGCCTCCTGTTCAAATCCCACGAAGCTCATTAAATACGCAACAAAGCTGGAATCTTTAGCACGTACCGCAACTTGCTTCATCCTAATTGGTACCTTGCTGTAAAGGTAGCAAGGCGTACCATGGCAAAAAGCACCAGTGTTGGGATGTTCTCCATAGAGGTGGAGCAATAGATTCACCGGTGGTATCCTGAATCAAAAAGAATTCCCGAGAAATGGGACGAGGCTCACCACCAAAATGGCAACTGAAGTTTCAGTAAATCCAAGGTGAGCTGGGCATATGAGGCATCTTCAAGACTAATGAAATGTGTAAGTGGGTAGGGTAGGACAAGTCACACACCTTTGGCACATTCCTGGGCTGTCAGCGGATTTCACTAAAGGCGAAATTCATAGGGCATTTGGAGGTTCTTACAAGAAGGAAAACTCAACCCTGCCTCTGAAGTTCAGACCCGCCAACCCATCTTACTAGCTCTTAAGGCCTCTTGTGTCAGGGGCAAAGGGAATGGTTGTTTCTTATGTCTCCCCACCCAAATAATCAAGCCAGACTGAAATTCCCATATACCCCTTCTCATTATTTTGTTAAGAATCTAGTCCGCCCTGTTCTTTCCGTTTTGCCCTCTCCGACTTGGAGAAATTCCTGCAAATGGCCTCAGTAAATCATGGCTTGCTTACCTAAAGTGTGGTTCATCTGAAATTGCCAGCCCAGCACAAATTGCCAGCCCAGAGTTTGTTTTCTGCCAGCAAACCACAGTGCAGAACCATGGTTTGCTATAGGCTTATCAACCATGGCTTGTTTGAACCATGGTTAGCTGCTATGTCTGAACTCAGCAGCCTTGCTTAACCATGGTTTCTTAGGGTACCCCACCCCAGGCACTCCCCAAGCCACAAAGGTTTGAGCAGTTGGGAAACGAAACGCGCCAAGCTTAGTTTTCATTGTGTGATGACTTATGATTCATTGAAGAAACTGTGGTTAAAATAAACCCCTGCTTAGCATTATTTGCGACTACAGCCAGTAGTCTCAGCTGTTCCTGGAGTTAATAGCTGGGATGGAAAGAATTGTGGCTACCATTTCAGGATTTCTTGCAAGTGTCTCTGGATGAGTACTTGAGTACCCTCAATGATCTCCACTGTGCCACTTGCGGGAGGGGCACCAAGTTACAGCAGCACTCATTACAACAAGGACCAATTGCTGTTTTAAAGAACATTTCTGAGTGGTCTTTTGATTCTTAAATGTCCCCTCTCCAGCCCATGAGCTACTGCCTGATTGCAAACCACGGACCTCCCCGCTAAGATTCTCGAGTTCCCAAATCTAATTCTGTTGCCGAGTCTCTGTGCGGCTTGGGTAATAGTTTAAATCTGTGTTTTCAATTTCCCCGACTGCATAAAATGAATATGACAATATTCTATCTTGTTAATCTCTTGGCACTTATCTCTGGATTAGAGTTACTCACCTGCCTCGCAGCAGCGTCCTGAGGATTCATTAACTTAATGTTCATACAACTCTTTGAATATGTAAAGGACCACTGAAGTGGAAGCGTTATAATCATCTCACTGTTTAGACACATAAGCTTTGATCCTCGTGAAGAGGGTGCAGTCTGATCGCAGGGAGCCAAACAGGTGCTGCCTGACTTAAAACCCTCTGCTAGCTATTTGCAGAGACCAAAAATATAGAACGAACGCAGGAACGACTCCAGATGGCAGATGGCAACAGGTTTCAAGGACTGTGGGGCATGGGAGCAAGTATCCTGCTCCACTATTCAGTGGCATCACTTTGCACTGAATGCTACTACCTTTCCCTCAAAAGCTTTGATCTCTGCATCCTTTGAGCAAAACTACAAAAGACAAAGGGGCGTGGGCAACGCTCTGGGTTAAACCACAGAGCCTAGGGCTTGCTGATCAGAAGGTCGGCTGTTCGAATCCCCGTGACGGGGTGAGCTCCCGTTGCTCGGTCCCAGCTCCTGCCAACCTAGCATTTCGAAAGCACGTCAAAAGTGCAAGGAGATAAATAGGTACCGCTCCGGCGGGAAGGTAAACGGCGCTTCCGTGAGCTGCTCTGGTTTGCCAGAAGCGGCTTTATCATGCTGGCCACATGACCCAGAAGCTGTACGCCGGCTCCCTCGGCCAGTAAAGCGAGATGAGCGCCGCAATGCCAGAGTCGGACACAAGTGGACCTAATGGCCAGGGGTCCTTTTACCTTTACCTTTACAAAAGACAAAAGTTCCTCACCAACGGAAGACCACTTAAGGCTGTTTCCCTAACTTCTAACACCCAACTTGCACTTTTGGTTCCAATTTCAAACAGGATGGAGAAACCCTTTGCATGTAATCTTGGGCAAAGAAGGCACTAAAGAGAAGAGAGCCAGGAAAACAACAACAACAGTATTTAAGAAGGAGACCATCACAATGCCATTGCTCAGAAGCTTATCTGAAATCCAACTGATGCAAATTGTCCTCTTTGCCCCTGAACATTGAGATGACTAGTCATTCTGGGAGGGTATACTTCTCCAGAGCAATGCCTTGTGTCAGAGGTGGCCAAAAGAATGTCATTGTTATTGCATTGTATTATTATTTTTATGTACACCTGCTGGGAAATCCTTCTCAGGATTGAAAGGCAAGGTAGAAAAAACCTACACTGTACTCTAACACCCTCAAAAGGTTTCTGTTTCAGCATGAGTCATTGTTTTTGGCATGCCTACCCTGAAGCCACAGGACGCGGGTGGCACTGTGGGTTAAACCACAGAGCCTAGGGCTTGTTGATCAGAAGATCGGCGGTTCGAATCCCCACGACGGGGTGAGCTCCCATTGCTCGGTCCCTGCTCCTGCTAACCTAGCAGTTCGAAAGCATGTGAAAGTGCAAGTAGATAAATAGGTACCACTCTGGCAGGAAGGTAAACGGCGTTTCTGTGCACTGCTCTGGTTCGCCAGAAGCGGCTTAGTCATGCTGGCCACGCGACCCGGAAGCTGAATGCCGGTATCGTGAGATGAGCGCCGCAACCGCAGAGTCGTCGGACATGACTGGACCTAATGGTCAGGGGTCCCTTTACCTTTACCTTTACCCTGAGGCCAGACAAATCCTTTTGCCTCTCTGCAGACTGAAGTGATTCGATCACTCCAGATCCTGAAGCTTGGCTGAGACAATTCCCCCCTGAAGGCTCACTGGAAGGAGGCCATGCCAGTGTAGTGAATCACACGGAGACACAACAGGCAACTGCCATCAATATATTTCTTGTGGCGTGCTGCTAGTGCGTCTCCTAACAGCACAGCTTGTCATAAGTGATACTTGAAAAATGAAATGCACAAAAATGAGGCATGCTTATTGTTTGGAAAACTTGACTTTGCAGAGGGAGGTGGCCATGGAAATGAGAAATTATCACGCAACTGGAGGAATGCTCCAGACGATTCTACTCAGTGCAGAAAACCTGGGGGGAGATTATGCCTAGCAAGAGAGCTGTCCAGGCCTTGTTTGGAGACTTCCAGCGAGAGAGAACCTATCTAGGGTCTTTGGTTCCACTGTCCAAGTGTTGTAACCTTCAAGAGGTTACTTTGGATGTTCAAGCAAAATATGTCCTCATGTAGCTTAAGTCCATTACATCCAGTCCTGCTCTCTGGGGCGGTACCAAACAAATGTGATAGGCCTCCCATATCATGTCAGTATATGTCAGCTGTATCCTTATTACATTTCTCGCTCCTTGTACATCTTTTGGGTGACGTGATTTTGATGGCGGTGGTTGTGGGTTGCTGTTTCTTCTTCTCGTACTCCTACGCAGCTCAGGGGCAAATGAAATAGTTTAAGATGACCTCAAGGGTCTTTTTCCAGACATGCTTTCCACAGTTCTATGAAAAGCCACATTCTGCACACTTTGGAATTGCAGAGAAAACATTATTCTTGGCTGGCTATTTGTGTTTGAAAGATATCACTGAAATGACAGGCTTCTGATTTTCCCTCCTAACATTTTTTTTTTAAAAATGTTTTAACAGGAGAAGGGGATATTAGAAACTTGATGTCTATAAATGGCTCTGTCTGTGCTTCACAGAGAAACCTGTGGATTTTCAGCCGGCGAGTTCAATTCTGCTTGCACAGATGACTGAGATTTGTTTGACGCAGCTGTACTGGAATAGTACTGGAAAGTGTTGGAATCATAGAATTGTGGACTTGGAAGGGACCACAAGGGTCATCCAGTCCAACCCACTACAATGCAGGAATCTTTTGCTCAACGTGGGACTCAAACCCACAACCCTGAGTTTAAGAGTTTTAACATTTAACCTTGAGTTTTAACAAGGAGAAATGTAAAGTACTACACTTCGGCAAAAATTGAAAGGCACAAATACAGGATGGGTGACACCTGGCTTGAGAGCAGTACATGTGAAAAGGGTCTAGGAGTCTTGGTAGACCACAAACTTGACATGAGTTAACAGTGTGATGCAGCAGCTAAAAAAGCCAATGCAATTCTGGGCTGCATCAATAGGAGTATAGCATCTAGATCAAGGGAAGTAATAGTACCACTATATTCTGCTCTGGTCAGACCTCACCTGGTGTCCCGTTCTGGGCACCACAGTTCAAGAAGGATACTGACAAGCTGGAACGTGTCCAGAAGAGGGCAACCAAAATGGTCAAAGGCCTGGAAACAATGCCTTATGAGGAACGGCTTAGGGAGCTGGGTATGTTTTGCCTGGAGAAGAGAAGGTTAAGGGGTGATATGATAGTCATGTTCAAATATATAAAAGGATGTCATATAGAGGAGGGTGAAAGGTTGTTTTCTGCTGCTCCAGAGAAGCGGACACAGAGCAATGGATTCAAACTACAAGAAAGAAGATTCCACCTAAACATTAGGAAGAACTTCCTGACAGTGAGAGCTGTTCGGCAGTGGAATTTGCTGCCAAGGAGTGTGGTGGAGTCTCCTTCTTTGGAGGTCTTTAAGCAGAGGCTTGACAGCCATCTGTCAGGAATGCTTTGATGGTGTTTCCTGCTTGGCAGGGGGTTGGACTGGATGGCCCTTGTGGTCTCTTCCAACTCTAGGATTCTATGATTCTAAGAGTCTCATGCTCTACTGACCCCATTAATTGCATGAAAACAATGCCCACGCCCAAATGGCTGCAGAAGACACGGTTATCCTCCTGGCACAATGCACAAATTACTGCTCCCACCCAAAGAAAGTTGAATGCAAAACCGTCTTTTGCTTATTGCACCTGTGCGGTTTTGTTTTATTGCTATTAAGAAAGAAAAATGGCTGGCCACAAAGCTTAACCGTTTCCCTGTTGCAGCATGAAATGCACAGTGTCAAATAATATCCTCCAAGCCGATTAGGCCTAATTCTGTAGTATGCTAAAGATGGATTATCAAAGCAATTACTGCCAGTTCTGTAGGGTGGCTGCTAGAGCAGCTGTAGCAGAGACTTGCTCGCGATCAAACAGTTCCAAAGAGAAAGAGAAAGGGAATTTTCGTCCCCATCTCTCTGTGCCAAGGAGGCATCAGGGTTCAATACAGGCCTTGAAACGAGGTTGGTCTAGTTACCTTCATTGAGATTCCCAACACGGCAGCATCAGCTACTTATCTCATTAATTTACTTAATAGGAGCGTGGGAAGAAATCTTGTTTCCATCTTGAAGATGGGGCTGTGACAAAAAATGTTTTAGACAAGGCCACCAAGTTGGGTTGCGATGTGGTCCCAGGGGGTATCAGATCCAAGACCACCTGCCTGCTAATTGCTTGTCCCAGCAAATCTCCCCAAACAGCAACTATGCTGAAAAACAACTACATCTGCAGAAACCGATGTAGGAAAAAAAGCTTCTTTGTCCTTTTCTATTTTCAAAACAGAATTGGCCATATCAGGAATTTCAACTCCAGACTTCATCTCCAATGTGCAAAACGATCTCAATTTTGAATGATTCTAGGATTATTATTATTATTATTGCTATCTCTGCTCTTGTTTCTCAGTTCTACTTTCATGTCCGGTTTTGATGTGACATTAACCATATTTGTGTATATGATACTGCATTGTTAATTGCTCTGTATTTAGACTGGGAGAAAGGGTGGGCTATCGGTACGGGGATGATCTGGAAGTATGAGTAAAGCCTTAAAATTCTGTCCATGTGCCTAGGTCTTTGCTGGTGGTTTGTTTCGGTATCTATTTAATTCCTGCCAGTTTTCACCTGGAAATATTTCATTGCATTGTGTTTTATTAATGTAGCGTATTTTTAAAATTGTGTGCACCACCTCCTGCCATTTGCAAGAGGCACTATAAAAATAATTTAATCTCTTAATAAGTAAGAAATGCAAAATGCTGCTCTACTCAAGTCAGTGATCTGCTCAGATGCGCTCTGAAAGTGATCCTCTTCCCAAAGAGTCCAAGTACCCCAGTGTCTATGATGAGAAGAAGAAGAAGAGATTGGATTTGATATCCCGCTTTATCACTACCCTAAAGTGTCTCAGAGCGGCTAACAATCTCCTTTCCCTTCCTGCCCCACAACAAACACTCTGTGAGGTGAGTGGGGCCGAGAGACTTCAGAGAAGTGTGACTAGCCCAAGGTCACCCAGCAGCTGCATGTGGAGGAGCGGAGACACGAACCCGGTTCACCAGATTACGAGTCTACTGCTCTTAACCACTGCACCACACTGGCTCTGAAATGAACTGGGACTCTAAGTGACAAGTGGATCCAGCAGCACCCACAGACCACGAACCTGTTCCTTAAGTGGGAGCTTGGGCCCAATAGGCAATTGACCAGTACAGTTGACCAGAATAGACAGCAGTTTCAATTGCCTGTAAATCCCGAGCAGATTCCACCATTTCCGTATGCATAATAGACAGAGCAGGCGAGCAAATGTGCATAAAATATCCTTCAGAATCGTTTAAGCTGATCTCGGGCAATCTGTATTAATAATAGAAGCGTCACAAGGCAGTATCTTCAGAGAAGTGTGACTTGCCCAAGGTCACCCAGCATCTGCATGTGGAAGAGCGGAGACGCGAACCTGGTTCACCAGATTACTAGTCCACCGATCTTAACCACTACACCACAATGGCTCAGTGTATGAGTGTTCTACCAAGATGTTCAAGGTGGATGACAATTTTTAAATACTAAAAAACAAACCCTTCCCTCACAGAGCTACAATTCCGGAGTGGCTTAACACTCAATGGAGGCCTATCCATAGCTGTCAACTTTTCCCTTTTCTTGAGAGGAATCCTATTCGGAATAAGGGAATTTCCCTTAAAAAAGGGAAAAGTTGACCGCTATGGGCCTATCAGGCTTCTGCTTTCTGCTTGATGGTAGTGAGATGTGAGGACCTGACACCCTCCGCAGGTGACACTTCAACCCTCCCACAATCCACATCAGGAAGATTTTGAGGATCAAATGGCAAGGAAGAACCTCAAAATAAAGATTATCTCTCCCTAGCCTATCTTCCCAGCATGGGAACGTCTACACTGCCTTAGTCATGTCCATAGAACGGAAGATGCTTCAGGCGCCAGGCCCGTTGGCAGACCAACTCTGTGTTACAAAGATGTCTGCAAGCGTGTCACGAAGGTTGACAACCTGCCACGTGGGAATCCCTCGTAGACAACCACAATGCCTTGAAGCAGACAGGCAGGTTGTGTGTCCATAGCAGTGACTGGAGGAGGAAAGGACCACAAGGAGAGAAAACGCCATGGTGTATCTTCAGCAGAACAGCCAGAAGCCCTCATTTGCCCCGCTGAAACGAAACATGTCTCTCCAGTATCGGGTTCCTCAGCCACAGCAGGCGCTGTAATCTTCTGACTGTTTGGCTTCACCCCAGAAAACTCGTGAGAACTGTAGCTCTGTAAGGGGAGTCCTAACAACTCTCAGCACCCTTAACAAACTACAGTTTCCAGGCATCATGATGCTTTAAATGCATTGTGTGGATGGGGACCTGATGAAAGGAAAGGCCACTCTGGATATGAATCTGGGTGCTCATATTTTGGGAAGACAGCAACCAGAAAAGAATGTTCAGAAGCCAGGCACTTTGCAAATCCTGAAGCACCATTATTTTGTCTAACAATTTACACACACACACACACACACACACACACGTTTGTTTTAAACAGCAGGCCCTAGGAAGCCTGTAACAAAAAGAGCAAAGTGGCACAATTAAATTATCTTCTGTTTGTGGCATTTAAGATAATGAAATTAGGCTAGTGGCCTGAAGAATACAATATATGGGACAATCTTTCACTGGCAGATAAGAGCCGGATTAGATGATTTAATAATTCCTGTCATTCCTATTTACATTTGAACAAATTGCCTGCCAAGAATAGATTCCTCCTTAAAATCAAATCTGGGTTTTGTGTTATTAGATCCAGAAAGGGTAACTTCATTCGGTGTTTCATATGACTTAAAAGCTGGCGAGGCTGCTTTACAAGCAAGGGAAATGTTGTTCCGGCGATGACCCCATGAAAGCTCCCGTGCTTGAAGGTACAGTTATTGTCAGGAAGATGAATGATAAAACAATTTCATATTGTACGAAGCGCCGGCTTTTATTGACAAGAGCATCAGGTGCAGAGTTGCCTCCGATTCCCTTAAGATTTGAGTTAGGTTTAGTGAGCTTTGATGAATCAGGCCGAAATTCTAATGTGCGTATCCTGTATCAACAAGTGCCACAACAAATGCTGGGCCAAGCCTAATGACACGATCGTTGACAAAACTGAAGGGCTGGAATTTGTTTGCCTAGAAGCAAGTTAGCTGATGTGTTTTAGGATGTCAAGTGAGTCTCCCTCAAGCACAGAGGGGTCTGATGGTGCCCATTGTCAATTTCATAGCAGGATCCAAACCAATCGGAATATCTCCCAGTGATCCTGTAGTGGGTGAAGAAGACACTCTCCACCAGTAAGTCTCATGTGGAACTAAAAATAATAATACCTGAAGGAGCGTCTCCACCCCCATCGTTCTGCCCGGACACTGAGGTCCAGTGCTGAGGGCCTTCTGGCGGTTCCCTCACTACGAGAAGCCAAGTAGCTCTCCCACCAGATGTCAAAGAGAAAAACAACTACCAGACCTTTAGAAGACATCTGAAGGCAGCCCTGTTTAGGGAAGCTTTTAATGTTTAATAGATTGTTTTTGTTCAGTCGTTCAGTCGTGTCCGACTCTTCGTGACCCCATGGACCAGAGCACGCCAGGCACCCCTATCCTTCACTGCCTCCCGCAGTTTGGCCAAACTCATGTTAGTAGCTTCGAGAACACTGTCCAAGCATCTCATCCTCTGTCGTCCCCTTCTTCTTGTGCCCTCCATCTTTCCCAACATCAGGGTCTTTTCCAGGGAGTCTTCTCTTCTCATGAGGTGGCCAAAGTACTGGAGCCTCAACTTCAGGATCTGTCCTTCTAGTGAGCACTCAGGGCCGATTTCCTTGAGAATGGATAGGTTTGATCTTCTTGCAGTCCATGGGACTCTCAAGAGTCTCCTCCAGCACCATAATTCAAAAGCATCAATTCTTCGGCGATCAGCCTTCTTGATGGTCCAGCTCTCACTTCCGTACATTACTACTGGGAAAACCATAGCTTTATAGTTTAATAGATTGTTGCATTTTAATGTTCTGTTGGAAGCAACCCAGAGTGGCTGAGGAAACCCAGCCAGATGGGCGGGGTATAAATAAATTATTATTATTATTATTAGCAATCAAGGAAACAGCCCCACCGACAAATCAATTGCTGAGGGTTTGTGTAGTTGCAGACAACTTGAAGTCATTGTTGACTACTTTTCTTTTGTCTCCGTGGGTTCAGGAACTACATATCCAAGGTGGCATTCCCATAGCATATGTGGCTGCTGTTTAACTTGAGTGCGGATCTGCGAACAGCACAACCCTCCAAATGGTTCTGTCCAATCCTTCCTCTCCAGGACGAGCGGAAATGTTCTCCATCAGCCAAAGCAGCCTTCACCAACCTGATCCTCTCCAGATGTTTCT
Source organism: Lacerta agilis (assembly GCF_009819535.1). NCBI lineage: Eukaryota > Metazoa > Chordata > Lepidosauria > Squamata > Lacertidae > Lacerta > Lacerta agilis. The sequence goes on along the minus strand of NC_046322.1, from coordinate 7,872,855 downwards.
GCTGCAATTCCCACACACTGACTGGGGCTGGTGGCAGCTGTAGTCAAAACAACTGGAGGTTGGAGAGGGCTGTGCAAAAGTCTCCATGTACAGACGTACCTCGGGTTACGTATGCTCTGGGTTGTGTATTTTTCGGGTTACAAACTGTGCTAACCTGGAAGCGCAACCCGACGCGTGTGCGATTTGAGCATGCGCAGAGCGTTTTATTCATTTTTTATTCACTTTTTCGGGTTTTTCCAGTCTGCGCATGCGCAGAAAGAATTGTTCGGGTTACGTCCTTTTCGGGTTAGGTACTGTAACCCGGAACGGATTAGGTATGTAACCCGGGGTACCATTGTACCAGCAATCAGAGGCAGCTCATTCAGGAAGGCTCATTACACGAATCCACATTGGACACCAGATTTTATCTATATATAGATAGATGATAGATGATAGATAGATAGATAGATAGATAGAACGTAGCATGAGTGACTTATTTCCATGGCACAAACACCCAAACAGAGCTGAAAATAGAAAATTCTTTCCAGTAGCACCTTAGAGACCAACTGAGTTTGTTCTTGGTATGAGCTTTCGTGTGCATGCACACGAAAGCTCATACCAAGAACAAACTCAGTTGGTCTCTAAGGTGCTACTGGAAAGAATTTTCTATTTTGTTTCGACTATGGCAGACCAACACGGCTACCCACCTGTAACTAGAGCTGAAAGTAACCAGCAACCTGGCCCCAAACACAACCTCCCAAACAAGTCCTACCCAACCAACACTTGGCCATTTCTATGATTTCCCAGAACCGACGTGATCATGTTTTTTTAATGCACTTACTTCTCTAACTGAATATGCCTTCATTTTGCTAGGTCTGATGTCTGGCTTCATAACCGTGAAAGGTGTACCCAAAGCAGGGAAGCTGTTTTCTTCCCAATGCCATTGCATTCCAGCTCCCATCAGGCCCACCCACCTTGGCCAACGGTCAAGGATGATGGGAGCTGGGGTCTAGCAAGATCCAGGGTTTTCCAAAAGTGGTCCTAGCCCACAACAAAAGGGCTGCGTGAACAAGGCCATTGTTAGGCTTCCCGCAGGTGAGCTAGAGCTGCGTACGCAATTTCACAACCATCCATTAGTCCCAAAGCGTCCCTACCTACAAAATCCATATCCACTACTGCCTGGAATCAATGCTTGCAGTCAGCTTGTATCTAAACAAATTGAATAAACTGAAGGATCTACAGAGATAGGCCCTGTTTATTTATCTCACAACAAGCATAGAGACTTCCGGTATTTCTGCTGCTGACACTTTGGTCAATAAAATCTGCAGGTTGCACAATATAAAGGTGTTTTATATTTCATCTCGCTGACAATAATGGCACCTTCAAGCAGGGAAGCTTTACGAGGTTATTGCCAAAATGCTGACTGCCTTGCTTGAGCAGAGACTGCGGCAGATATAGGGTAAGAAAATTCTGGACCTTTCCTCTTCTTGGTTCTCAATTCTAGGACCCCTCCAGGCCAGGAAGCAATTCTCTACTCGCCAGATCATTTGGGTTGTTGCTAAAGCTGACAGATAGTAGAGAATCCTAGAAGCATCACCACTTTTCAGAAATTGCATCCCATCCCAAAGAACATAGGGATCAAGCCAGAAACATACTGGATCAGGCCAAAGTCTCATTTAGTCTGGGCACCACAATTTAAGAAGGATATTGACTGTCATGGATGCTTTAGTTGAGATTCCTGAAAGAAGTTGGAGTTCTTATTGCCAAATACACTGTAATGAATCCAAATAAGAACTCTGGCCAAAGTTTTAACAAAAAAACATGCGTTTACTCATAAGTAATTTCAAACGTATTATCAATTCTGTAAAGAATTACAGTCTTAAACAACAAATAGTTTCATATGAAAATTTTCTTTAAAGTCTTTTAGAGATGGCTGTCAGGGCTTCTCCAATGCGTGTCAGGTGTAAACCAGGGAGACCAGGACAGGGCCCCGTTTCGGCATGGATGCCTTCTTCAGCATTGCAGGGGGTTGGACTAGAGAACCCTCAGGGTCCCTGCCAACTAATCTGTTTTATAATTCTATGAAAGGTATACCAGGAACATGGAGAATTCTATCCCTGTCCATGATATTAAAATAGAAGGTTAACCTAAAACATAAAAACAAGATACATATCAGGTCTTTAATTTGCTTTTGGAATCCAGGGCAAAGTTCGCATTACTCTTAGTTTGTTGTGCGTCTTTCAAATAAGGGTGCAACTTACTGTAGGATCATGTCACATTCTGTATTACTAGTTCACAGAGCTTCATTCATAGAATTGTGGACTTGGAAGGGACCCTGAGGATCATCTAGTCCAGGCATAGGCAACCTTCGGCTCTCCAGATGTTTTGGCCTACAACTCCCATGATCCCTAGCTAACAGGACCAGTGGTCAGGGATGATGGGAATTGTAGTCCGAAACATCTGGAGAGCCGAAGGTTGCCTATGCCTGATCTAGTCCAACCCCCTGCAATTCAGGAACATGCAGCTGTCCCACACGGAGACTGGACCCGCAACCTGATATAGCAACCAAGGAATTTTGTTGTTCCCGCAAGGGGACAATGACAATAAAGATTTATTCTATTCTATTCTATTCTATTCTATTCTATTCTATTCTATTCTATTCTATTCTATTCTATTCTTAACCTTGGTATTATTAGTACTATGCTCTAACCAACTGAGCTATCCAGGCAGGGATTAGTTATCTATTTGGATCTGACGGTCAGTTAGTTTAATAAGAAATGTCTGATGAAAGCCTACTAAGAGCAGTTCCAGATCTATATTGGTGGTGTTCTAAATTTATCATAGAATCATAGAATTATAGAGTTGAAAAGGACCTCAAGGGTCGTCTAGTCCAACCCCCTGCAATGCAGGAACCACAAATAAAGCATCCATGACAGATGGCCATCCAACCTCTACTTAAAAACCTCCAAGAAAGGTAGTCCACCACCTCCCAGGGGAGTCCGTTCCACTGTCTAACAGTTCTTACATTCTGGTAACTTCTGGTATCTTCTGCTATCTTCTGGTAGCAGTCTTAAGGAATCTGCAGTTTAGCTATGCATTCCATGGAGATGTATTTGCCTTCATCCACCTCAAATGTGTTGCTTGCCACAGCATTAACGGAAGCATTATCCATTAATAATGTCCATAATTCACATTTAACCCCCAACGATTTCAGGGAGACTAAAGCATGTTTAATTATATGATGGATTTAAGCCATTATTAACAACCATGTTTCAAGTATATTAGGGCTGCCTGGAAGTTTAAAAAAATAAAAATGCATTTATCGTAGATATGGATGGGGAGGAGAATCTTGCTGCTGGAATCTGAGCCAGAAGCACAGGACAAAAACATTTTCTGATCTGGACTAGATAGTACTGTTTTCCATCAACCTTTCGACTTGCTCCAGAAAAACAGGGAGGTATCCAGTAAAGACATCGGGATGTGTGTGTGTGTGTGTGTGTGTGTGTGTGTGTTGCCGCTCTTTCCTTACCTAGTATCCCAAAGGTCCTGGATCCAGCAAGGAGCCCCACTTGCACAAAGTGAGTAAATTGGAAAAGACACATCAGGGTTTGGCGAAGCAGATTCTACCCTCCACCGAAACTCAGCATCGTACCCACCACTGTTCACTGTAGTTATATACATTGGGTTATGAATTGTATTCAAGTAACTTTAACTCATAGGACGCAGGTGGCGCTGTGGTCTAAACCACAGAGCCTAGGGTTTGCTGATCAGAAGGTCGGCGGTTCAAATCCCCGCAACGGGGTGAGCTCCCGTTGTTCGGTCCCAGCTCTTGCCCACCTAGCAGTTCGAAAGCACGTCAAAGTGCAAGTAGATAAAAACCATTTCCGTGCGCTGCTCTGGTTTCGCCAGCAGCAGCTTAGTCATGCTGGCCACATGACCCGGAAGCTGTCTGTGGACAAATGCCGGCTCCCTTGGCCGATAGAGCGAGATGAGCGCCGCAACCCCAGAGTCGTCCGCGACTAGACCTAACAGTCAGGGATACCTTTGAATTTTGTTGTTCAGTCGTTCAGTCGTGTCCGACTCTTCGTGTCCCCATGGACCAGGGCACGCCAGGCACCCCTATCCTCCACTGCCTCCCGCAGTTTGGCCAAACTCATTCCTTTGCCTTTACCAAACTTTAACTCATAGAGTAGACCCATTGGAAATAATGGGCTTAAGTTAGTCATGGCCATTAATTACAATGTGTCTGCTCTGAATTAAAGTTACTTGAATACAACTCATTGTATCCAAGCCCTCAGTCCTATTTAAATAAGAAACTGATTTTCGAAACATATTTTATGAAAAAGTAGTATATCTGCTTGGAATGGCAGCTGCTGTTGAAGCAGAACTGGGTGGGGGAACGTTCAGGATTTTCTCTCTCTAGCCAACTCAGCTGATTTTCTTCGGAAAACACAGCAAGGTAGAGAACACAGGATGTTCTGATATTGTAAACACACAATGCAAAAACCGTTTCCCAGGTCCCTTTTCCATAGACCAACCTATCTTTCTCTTTTAACGTCTGGAAAAGTGAGACATCCCACACAAAGATTTGTAAAAATTACTTAGTTTTCTCACCGAAACCACAAGAGCTCTCAAAGGAGCACAAGTGAGCAGCAGAGAACCTGCACAAGCAGCGCTGACACCAAACCCTACATATATTAAGTAAAATAGAAACATCATCACCCAACCCCAACCCCATCTCCCCCCCACCCCGCCTCCACCTCTTTCCCTCTTTTCTTCCTAATGTCTGAGCAAACGAAACTGATTTGTAAAAATGTTACATGGAAAAAAATATGAGAGAGACATTGCACATACTTTTGTAAATCAAGAAAACCCTGAATAAAAATACATTTAAAAAAGAAAAAAAAAACAACCTGAGCTGTGTTCTATAACCAGTGCTTCCTTATACAGGTGAAACTTGAAAAATTAGAATATCGTGGAAAAGTTCATTTCTTTCATTACTTCAACTTAAAAGGTGAAACTAATATATGAGATAGACCCATGACATGCAAAACGAGATATGTCAAGCCTTTGCTTGTTATAATTGTGATGATTATGGTGTGCAGCTGATGAGAACCCCAAATTAACAATCTCAACTTTGGGGTTTTCATTAGCTGTATGCCATAATCATCACAATTATAACAAGCAAAAGCTTGACATATCTCGCTTTGCATGTCATGAGTCTATCTCATATATTAAACTCCAGTAGCTTATGAAAACAATTGCTTACATAAATGGACTTTTCCACGATATTCTAATTTTTCGAGCTTCACCTGTATTTCTGAAACTTCAGCTGGGGCAGAATTCGGCAGCTGGGTTGCTCACCGGGGCAAGACGGTTTGAGCATAAATGTCAATCCTGGCCTGATTGTACTGGCTGCCAAGTAGCTTCCGGGCCCCATTCAAAGTGCTGGTTTTGACCTATAAAGATGGCTCAGGACCACAATATCTCAAGGACTGCCTCTCCTCATATGAACCAACCCAGACCCTGCAATCATCATTGATTCTTCTTCGTGTGCCTTCTCTATGAGAGGCAACATGAGAATGGGCCTTTTCTGTGGTGGCTCCCTGTACAGTGGTACCTCGGGTTAAGAACTTAATTTGTTCCGGAGGTCCGTTCTTAACCTGAAACTGTTCTTAACCTGAAGCACCACTCTAGCTAATGGGACCTCCTGCTGCGCTGCCAGAGCATGATTTCTGTTCTTATCCTGAAGCAAAGTTCTTAACCTGAAGCATTATTTCTGGGTTAGCGGAGTCTGTAACCTGAAGCGTCTGTAACCTGAGGTACCACTTTATGTGGAATGCTCTCCCCAAGGCTTGTCTGGCGCCCTCATTACATATCTTTGGGGGCCAGGTGAAAACAATTCTCTATAACCAAGCTTTGGCTGATTAAGATTCTATGGACTATTAAATGTGCTTGAGGGAGGGGGGGTATTTGCTTGTTTTCATCCTGCTATTTTTGGTGTTCTCATTTTGTATTGTTATGTTGTGATCTTCAGATGAAGGGCAGTATACAAATTTAATAAATACATTTTTTTTTTTTTAAAAAAAGCGGAACAGTATTCTATAACCGGTGCTAATTAGCCAATTAAAAGACATTCATTTGCAAATTTGCAGTTTGTGAGACCACAAATTAACCTGCTAGGAGTGGAGGGTCAGGAATGGGGGTAAGACCCAGACTTCGGACCAGGTACCCGATTACCTTACTTCTTCATTCGTCAAAGTTTGTATATATCAAAATATTTTCCTTGAACTATCAAATTCACACTTTCAGATTTGTGTCTGGTATAGTTTTTTTTAAAAAAACTTCTTCAAAGGACAGCAAAATAAATCAGCAGAAAGAAACGTACTTTCTGATCTTAACTGGTGACTTATCCCCCCTAACAGATTCACTTTCAGAGTTACAACCTTGCTAAAAAGCGTGAACATGCCCATGTATTGTATTTTAATATTTGATGAATTATTGTATTTTAATATTTTGCTGGAAGCCGCCCAGAGTGGCTGGGGAAACCCAGCCAGATGGGCGGGGTATAAATTTATTATTATTATTATTATTATTATTATTATTATTATTAATATTAATATTATTATTCCCAGCCCAGCCCAGTCCCCCCTCCAGCAGTGAAAGCAGGCAGGAGCGACAGACACAGAGTATCAGGGGGGGGGGGAAAACATTTTGCCCACATTCATCACTTTGTTTAGACTGCTGAGAAAAGTTTATGGGAGTTCTGGCAAAACCATGTCATCTGATTTTATCACCGGTTTTCTCTAAGCTGGCTTTGATTTCCCCTCCTCTCATTCATTCACAAACTTCATTCGCACAAATGCGTTAAACGGGGTTTTCCCCCACAGCGTTCGGCTGCCCTGGGGTAGAAAGGGCCAATTAATATGAGGGCGGTAATAAATGCCGATGTTGCTGCAGCAAAGATACTTCAGGAAAGCTGTGGGTAGGAAGGGAGCCTTGCTTGGAATCTCCTTGCCCTCATTACTCTAGATGACATTAAGCATCTGGCTGGAAATCTATCTTCCAGCCTCCACTTCGTTCCCCCTGCTCTCCACCAAGGAACCATGGCTGCCGCCGAAGCTTCCCTTGGGCAAAACGGCTTTTAATTGGAGCCGCTTAGACAAAAAGGCCTTGCACCCACTAGGCTGATTTTATGAGTTACACAACCGGCAACGCTTGTAGCATCAATGCCATCTGCGGAATGTCGAGAGGGGATGCCAGACAGGGACTTGGCACCACGCTGCAGCCCAGAAGGGGGAAACTTAAGCTCCGGCTGGCTCACTTGAGTAATCCATTACTTTCTTATTTAATAAGGAAATCCATTCAAGATATACGGGGAAGGCTGGTTAGCGAAGTGAGGGTGGAAGCGATTAATAAGGCAGGGAGACATCCAGCTCCAAAACACCCACACAGCCCTTGGAAACAAAGTAGGAACTTGTTATTTCGTGCCAGAGCGGTTGAGCTTAGCGTGTAGGGGGTAGGTGTGGGAAACCCAGGTTGCAAGGAGATGGAAAAGACCAGTGGATCGTCTTGTATCGTCAACAGGTCTCCAGGAGATTGCTCATGCCCACCCCTCCACCTGACCTGCTAACCAGAATATAAGGAACTGCTTTATGCTGAGTTTGATGGGGCACCGATCCATCTGCCTCAGTTTTGTTCGCTTAAGCTCGTGGCAGTTCCCCAAAATCTTGCCCAGGCAGGGCTCTTTCCTACTGCTGAAGACACAGTTCTGATGCTCTAGGGATCAAACACAGAACTTCACACATGCAAGAGATCTGGAACTCAGTGAATGCCAAGATCCGTGTTGGTCTGCCATAGTCAAAACAAAAATAATAATAACAATAAAATCCTTCCAGTAGCACCTTAGAGACCAACTAAGTTTGTTCTTGGTATGAGCTTTCGTGTGCATGCACACTTCTATCTGAAGAAGTGTGCATGCACATGAAAGCTCATACCAAGAACAAACTTATGTGGTTTCTAAGGTGCTACTGGAAGGAAATTTATTTTTTATTTTGTTTTGGCACATATTTGATGACCGTGGAAGTGATTTATAATACATTTCTATTCTTATTTATTCTTAATCTCAGGGTTGTGGGTTCGACCCCACACATTGCAGGGGGGGGGCTAGATGACCCTTTCAGCCCCTCTAACCTACAATTGTATCATTCTATAATCACAGTGTGGGCTGTGTCACCCAGGAGTTCACAGCCACAGAGATAAGAAAAGAAGAGTCGTTCCGTTGTCTGGAGAGGCCACTTCCTGGTTCGTGTGGGTGAGCCGTTTTCAACGGAGCCCAGCGACAGACGTGTACAGCTGTACTGAGGGAGCACTGGGTGTTGAAAATTTGCACCCCTAATTATTTTGCACCCAGGGCAGCTGTCCCTGGGGGACCCCTGGCTACGCCACTGCTTAAAAGCACTTCACAAACCTCACAGCTTCAGGGAACCTATCGACACTTAAATCCTTATCTCCAAGTGAGGGAAAACTTAAGTACAACCCATTTCTTTGCTCCGTTTCATCCCTTGTTACCCTATATATCCAGGGCCGGCTCTACTACCGTGTTTCTCCTAAAATAAGACACCGTCTTATATTTTTTTTGGCTCAACAAAACACAGTATGGCTTATTTTCAGGGGATGTCTTATTTTAACCGTGTCGCATCGGTACGCTGCATAGCCACGCCTCTCCAGGCTGTTTTAATGGGAGGTACCACGTCACTATGGCTTATTTTCGGGGTATGGCTTATTTTTGGGGAACGGCTTATATTTCGCAAATGCATAGAAATCCTGCTATGGCTTATTTTATGGCTATGTCTTATTTTAGGAGAAACAGGGTATTAGGCAGAGGAAAGTAGCAGCTCACTGTCCTGAGGTTTGTTGAAAGAGACTGTCCCACTGCCACTATTAAAGTAAGATTCAGGTTCCACTGCAGAATCTGCATGGGGGGCATTTTGTCCTTTAAAAAATGAATTGGCCTTGCCCTCCCCTTATCAAGCCATCTCTTCTCTTCCCTCCTTTTGTGCAGGGCTAAATTTTAGATTGTATGCTCTCTGGGGCAAAGGCTTGTTCTTTTTTTGCTCATTAATTCACTTGATGTATAATCTGCTCTGTGCCATAGGGCTCTGAGTACCTTCCACCGGTTTCCCCGATAATCGCAGTTCTTTCCCGTCATGCACTCACAGCCTAATGCTGTTCTGTAAGGTACATTAATGGAATGCTACTCCTATTTGTAATGTCTAACAGCCATGTTCCTTGTCTCTTCCTGTCCAGCTAAAGCGTTTAATCTCAAGGCAACATCTTCTATGTTAACATCCCTACAATTGCAGTGCAGTAAAAGGTTTGCCAAGTGGCTTGAAGCCCAAAGTTTTGCAGCGATTTCTGGCCCATATAAAATGTCACAGTGGGGGGGGGGGAGGACCAACCGGGCTTTCCAGATCAAACCTTGAAATCTCGCCATTTCAGTGGGATTGGTGGTTCTGGAATTACAGCACCCTAAGCAAAAATATTCAGTACATGGAAGGTTTGCTTTCTTTTGCTAGTAATTTCAGGAAGGGAGACACACACACACTCCGAACCAAATGTCTTAATACTATATTTCTTGGCCGATAGCTGATCTTTGCTGCAGTTCCCCTCCTGCTGCTCTGCATTCCTCTCTTCCAAGTGATCCCAGTCAACCGAGGACCATTTACTGGCAGCAATTAAACCATCACACCATCTAGCCACTCAGAGTGAAGCCCATTTCTATTGGAGAGGCAAGGGTAATCCTAGGGTATTGGGGTTTGCAAATGATCAGCGATAAATATCAACAACTTTGCAGCTTTTCTGCAATGGAATCATAGGATTGTGGAGCTGTAAGGGCCCCAGAGGGTCAAGTCCAAGGCAGGAATCTCAACCAAAGCATCAATGACAGATGACCTTCCAACCAGGGGCGTAGCAAGGTAAATTGGTACCCGGGGGCAAAAAATTTTTTGTCCCCCCCCCCCAGAGGCATAGGAAGGTCAGGTGGTACCCGGCACACAAAAATTCTTGTCACCCCACCCCATTCATCCCCCCTGCAAAAATGGTTTTATGTTATTTCACATTTCCTTACAAAGGAATAATAACAAGTAATAATAATAATAATAATAATAAACTTTTATTTATATCCTGCCCTCCCTGGCAGAAGTCGGGCTCAGGGTGGCTAACATCAGATACATAACATTGGTATAAAATCAAACAATAATTAAATTACCTCCTAAAAACACCTCAAAATCAAATTAAAGTCTAATTAGATGGCTTTCCACAGGGTTAGGGTTGGGAACAGTAAGTGCTCCACTGAACTGAAATTTCAGCCTTCACGACATAGGAAAACAGCCAAGTGAACAGCTATTTTGGTGGAGGAGGGTCAAGATATTAACCGATATGCATGAAATTTCATATATAGCTATATAAGCCCTACTATAGTAAGATAAGACATTTGGAGCAGGCATTTTAAAAAAGTTTTTTTTATGAACCGCCCTAGTAGGGCAGTAATTGTTCCTTGATAATTTGTCACCCCCTCCATTATGGAACATGGGGCGGACTGCCCCCTACATCCTCCCTTGCTACGCCCCTGCTTCCAACCTCTGCTTAAAAACCTCAAAGGAAGTCCCCCCCCAATTCTAATGGAGTTACCCCCACCCCAAAACCAACCACAGTCCCTCTTACCCCTTTTCTCATTTCCGTGTCATTGGGAACATTACAACTACTTGGCAAAATGTCTTTTCTGCACCTGCTCTGAAGCCTGGTGTTCTGCCCCATCAAAAGGATGGTACACAGGAACATAAGAACATAGAAAGCTTCTACCTTGCAGGCTCACTCTGGTCAGTGAGCGATTCATTCATACTTTGCAGGATGGGGTTAAAGTTGGATTCTGGTTGCAGAAAACTCGAAGACAACAGCACAGTGGTGGGGAAGCAGATGTTTATTGACTGAGGTCATATTAGCCCCAGCTAGCATGATCATGGTCAGAGATGATGGGACTTGTGGTCCAACTGTGTCTTGAGAGCATCAAGTACCCCCCCCCCATTCATGAATCGAGAGGCACCTATTTTTTAAACCAAATAGGATATACCTGTAACTAGGATATAATATGTATATCTGAAGGAGTGTCTCTGACCCCATCATGCAACCTGAACACTGAGGTCCAGCTCCGAGGGCCTTCTTGCAGTTCCCTCACTGTGAGAAGCGAAGTTGCAGGGAACCAGGCAGAGGGCCTTCTCGGTAGTGGCACCCGCCCTGTGGAATGCCCTCCCACTAGATGCCAAGTAGACAATCAACTATTTGACTTTTAGAAGACACCTGAAGACAGCTCTGTATAGGGAAGCCTTTTAATGTGTAATGTTTCAGGATGTTTTTATATATGTTGGGAGCCACCCAGGGTGGCCGAGGCATGTCAGAGCATATTGTGGGATGCCCAAAGATGTTTAAATAAGACATTTTCAAAGAACGAGAGCAATAGAATCTGGAGAGAAGATGAATAGTTAGGCCATATAAGGAAGGTAGAGCCCAGCACTGTGTCTCTCTCCCTTTGTTTATTTGTCTGTCTGTCTGTCTGTCTGTCTGTCTCTCTCTCTCTCTCTCTCTCTCATGCAGAATCAGAAGAGTTAGAAAACGCACAGCAACAAAACAGCCAAAGGGAACCCAATAAGCTTTCTCTGTTTTCCTTTGGGGGCTTAAAGACTGAGGTTTTGTAAATGTGTTCAAAGCCAGACAGTGGCGAGCTGATCGTCCATATTTCTTTGGAAGGAGCGTCAAACCTTTGGCCAGAAGAACTAGTGCCAGACATATAGCACACAAAGCCTATACTTCAATTTGCAAAAACTAAACACTGTGATTTATACCTTTTGGAAGCCGGAGGGGGGGGGGAAGGCTAAAAAGAACATTCTGTGTAGTGTTAGCATTCTGCCAGAGGCTTGTGGGTTGGATGAGGAGATGCATTTCTGGAGCCTAGACATCACTGAACATTATTTTTTATATATAAACAAACAAAATGGCCAGAAAATCAAAATTCCCCCAAAGGACAGCTTGTCCTGGTTTCCTTTCAGCTTTCTGTTATGTGAATATGTTTTATAAAAGATAATTTTAGGTTTTGCTCTCAAAGCAACAAACTTGGGTTGAGATGCAGGGGAATCAGGAAGACAGTGTCAAAAAATTACCCCCAAGGCTATGAGTACCAACACCTCATTTTCCACCAGAAAGTCCTGATTACATTCTTTCAGTCTTTCCCTTCACAGCTGTCCAAGCCCCCAAGAGTCTTTTCTAACAAGGACCATTTGCTAAATGTACCTAAAAGTTTGCTTGAGCCCCTACATACCAAACTGATTGGTACAACTGTTGAAGATTTTTCCTCTTTCAACAAACCTTCTAAATGGATATATACTTTTTAATCCCAGTCCATATTTGTACTGGATTTGAAATTATTTTAATAAGCTTATTATTTTGAATAGTTTTTATATATGCAATTCTTTTTATACATTTTGTGAAATTTACCCATTGCCTTGTGGAACACCTTTGGGAGAAGAAAGGCTATGGAGTTACCAGTCTCTGCAGCCACAGCAGGCGCTGTGATTGTCCAGCAGTTTGATTTCACTCACCGGAGACACACTGCATACTCTCTTGAGGCAGACAGATGCCAACAAAAACAGTGAAACAGTTTTGAGAAGCAATTCACAACTAAGATAAATAATCACAATTGTAATTGGAAACCAAAGCCATATGAGGAATGGTTGAGGAAGTTGGGTATGTTTAGCCTGGAAAAAAGGAGATTGAGAAGAGATACGATAGCCATCTACAAATATCTAAAGGGCTGTCACATGGAAGAGGGTACAAGCTTGCTTTCTCCTGCTCTGGAGAGTAGGATCCGAACTAACGGCCTCCAGTCAGAATATAGGAGATTCCGATTAAACATCAGGAGGAACTTTCTGACAGTGAGAGCTGATCGACTGTGGAATAGACTTCCTTGGGAGGTGATGAGCTCTCTTTCCTTGGAGGTTGCAGAGGTTGGATGGCCATGGATGCGTTCGTTGAGATTCCTAGGGAAGTTTTTAATCTGTGATATTTTAATGTATTTTAATATTTGTTGGAAGCCGCCCAGAGTGGCTTGGGAGACCCAGCCAGATGGGCAGGGTACAAATAAATTATTATTATTATTATTATTATTATTATTATTATTATTATTATTACATTGCAAGGGGTTGGACTAGTTGACAATTGGTGTCCCTATTCGAGCTATGATATTATAAATTCTTGTGAACTATTTGTCACTATGGCTACTGCCCATTCTGGGCCAAAGCTCCAACAATGCTTCCTTGCTCAGAGAGGTGAACTGGCAGCAGTGGATGGGGAAGGAGTCTCCAAGAATTAGACCTGAGCAGAGGTCTGATGATTATGACCTCTGTCACTGGCCCTAGCACACGGTCACTGGATGAGACCACCTGTCCCCAAAGGATGTGGGCTTCCACATGACAGATACCTCAATGAACATCTAGGCAAATTGTGAAGAACTTACAGAGAACATGCTCTTAACAGGTCACGAGCATCTTCTGTGCAGCTGCTCATGCTGTTCTTTTTCTTTGTATATGGAAGCGATACATAAGCAAGCCCCCTTTCGCAAACAGTGGCTCCTATTTAAGGCTTTATCTTCCAAGGCCTTTCGAGAAGCAAGATAATCCTATGGACCATTTTCTGGTAGGAGTGTGATATTCATCAAGTAAACAATGCCGTCTGGATGAAATGAAGCTGTTTTAAAACTCCCTTGGAAGCATGCTGGGAAGGTGGGGGGGTGGAGGGAGAATCTATAACATCCTCCTGGACAGAAAACACAGGCTGCAATTTTGTCTTCGGAGGTAAAATATTAGGCTATGTGTAATGGATTTGATGCATTTCTAGCTACTAAAAGGGCAAAACTGGTGCTTTCTTCGGGCTATTTATATATATAACTAACACAGCAATGATCCTTCTGGTGAATTTTATATTCCCTCTGAAATCCCTTCGTCGAGCTTCAAAGCAGCGCAAGAGTCAGAAGGTTAGGAAAGTTCTCCTTTGCAAGGGAAAAGGGTTTGACCCACAGCAATGATTTAAAACAAGCATTGTTGCTAACTGCATGACAACAGCACTGCTGCAAAAAGGTCTCGTGTGGATTTGCTAGCTGGGAGAAAGCAGGGCATTCACACACGGGGATGTGTCAACAAGACAGAGTGCATCAATGCTACGTTATGCAAATTCATATTGTAATGTGCTGAGGGCTAATGTCATGGAATGGCCAAGGGCAATTTCACAAGTCGCATAACATCAGCAAGGATTGCCACCAAGGGGACATCCAAGAAGCAACTGCGGCCAATCTTGGCTCTCACAAATGTACTTCTTCACACGTTTTCACTTCTTTATCACATCCAATTAGTACATTATTAGGGATGCGGGTGGCGCTGTGGTCTAAACCACTGAGCCTAGGGCTTGCCAAACAGAAGGTCGGCGGTTCAAATCCCCGCGACTGGGTGAGCCCCCGTTGCTTGGTCCCAGCTCCTGCCCACCTAACAGTTCAAAAGCATGTCAAAGTGCAAGTAGATAAATAGGTACCACTCCGGCGAGAAGGTAAATGGCATTTCCGTGCGCTGCTCTGGTTCTCCAGAAGTGGCTTAGTCATGCTGGCCACATGACCCGGAAGCTGTCTGGGGACAAACGCCGGCTCCCTCGTCCAGTAAAGCAAGATGAGCGTGGCAACCCCAGAGTCATTCGTAACTGGACTTAACTGTCGGGTACCTTTACCTTTATATTACATTATTAGGGGACAAAATGTAGAGCTGTACAGCTTAAAGTCTCCATGTGTAAAGGGGCCCAAAGCACATGAGTTGGAACCCAGGAATGCCAACACTCAGATCTCACCTACACTAAGAACTCAATAGGTGGCCTGGGGCAAATTGTTCTCTGCCATCCCAGAAGACAGGGCTGGAACTAATAGGTTGAAATTGCAATGCAACAGATTTGGGATAGGTTTTAGGAGAAACTTTCTAACAGTACAAAAGTTGTTCATCCATGGAACAGACTGCCCCGGGAAAGTTGACAGAGAATAGCTGCCTTCCTTCTCTCATAATGCTAGAACTGAAGGATATCCAATGAGGCTGAGTGTTGGAAGATTCAGGAGAGACTTAGGAAAGTACTTCTTAGTGCAGAGTTATCAGCTAGTGCTATCACATAGTGCAGAGTTATCAGCTAGGGAATTTGATCCCATGAGGTAGTGTTGACCACCAACTTGGATGACTTTAAGAGAGGATTTGACAAATTCATGGAGATGGAGGAGAAGAAGAAGAAGAAGAGTTTGGATTTGATATCCCGCTTTACCACTACCCTAAGGAGTCTCAAAGCAGCTAACAATCTCATTTTCCCTTCCTCCCCCACAACAAACACTCTGTGAGGTGAGTGGGGCTGAGAGACTTCAGAGAAGTGTCACTAGCTCAAGGTCACCCAGCAGCTGCATGTGGAGGAGCGGGGACGCGAACCCAGTTCACCAGATTATGAGTCCACCACTCTTAACCACAGACCACTTACAAGAAGGGAGAGTGTTGCTGCGCTTATGTCCTCCTTGTGGGTTTCCCAAAGGCATCTGCTGGGCCACTGAGAGAAGAGGATGCTGGACTAGATGGGACACTGGCCTGATTGAGCAGGATCTGCTTATTTACTTGATTACCTCTCTCCAGCTAGATTTTAAAAGTCATGATGGGAAAGGATTGAGAGAGAGCAAGTCACATGCCACAGTTACTCAAGCAGCTTGTTCACATCCTGCAATATTGTTATGAGTTTGTGGGGGCCAGACACCCCTGTGTTATGAGTTTCAGACTCCCCGCCCCCATTGTGAGTTTCTGGGCATCAGACACTGAACCCCTATATTAAGCAAATGTTAACATAAAAGCCAGGCCAGTTTCCTGATAAGGTAATCGCTTGGGAGGTGAGCCATTAGGAGAAAAAAAAGAAATGTGACGAGCCATTAGGAAAGCCAGAGAGAGGGGTAGGTTCCAGACGGCAGATAGTAGACAGGAGGGGCCCCCACCTCAACACCGAGTTAGAAGACAGAGGCAGGGTTTGAATGAGAGTTTTAGGGTTAGCTGTGACGTGAACTAAAGATGGAATGTGGCAGTATGGTAAAGGCAGCAAGCTGGAGAGCAGGTCTGGGTACAATGATGCAGCTTGGATGCAAGGCTGCATCTATGGGAGAGTCAAGACCCTTTTGGGTGATTATGCTGCAAACCACTCACAGGCTCAGGTGGTCTAAAAGGTAAAGGTAAAGGATGACTCTGGGGTTGCGGCGCTCATCTCGCTTTACAGGCCGAGGGAGCCGGCGTTTGTCCGCAGACAGTTTTTCCAGGTCATATGGCCAGCATGACTAAGCTGCTTCTGGTGCAACGGAAACCCGAAACCAGAGCAGCGCACGGAAACGTCGTTTACCTTCCCGCCGAGCGGCACCTATTTATCTACTTGCACTTTTTGGCGTGCTTTCGAACTGCTAGGTTGGCAGGAGCTGTGACCGAGCAACGGGATCTCACCCCGTGGCGAGGATTCGAACCGCCGACCTTCTGATCGGCAAGCCCAAGAGGCTCAGTGGTTTAGACCACAGCGCCACCCGCGTCCCTTCAGGTTGTCTATATTTGTGCAAATAAGTCATATATCATAAACACACAACAGTCTCCACTAGGCCTCATTTCTGCATAAGCGCTTGGAATGCCTGGAATCTTGCACCACTTGGACATTGGAGTGGTGTGCGACAATAATATGGCAGGGAGGATAATAATAATAATAATAATAATAATAATAATAATAATAATAATAATTTATTTGTACCCCGCCCATCTGGCTGGGTTTCCCCAGCCACTCTGGGCTGCTCACAACAGAATATTAATAATAATATTAATAATAATAACAAGGAGTCTCCATCCATTGGCCATAGAAACAGCAGCTTTGGGACCTTGCTTTGCCCCTTCCTACTAGAAAGAACAATTATAAGGACTCTGCAACAAAAGAACTAGCACCTAAGTTTGATTTTTACTCCCCTCCTTCCTTTCCCCACTTTGTGCCCTATCCATTGACTGAGAGCCTGGGGGCAGGGACAGTTGGATTGTTGTAATCAGCTCTGTGAGTCTTTTTTTTTTCTTTTTTGGATGAAGAACACGGTAAAAAAATGGCCAAGTAAATACAAGAGGCTTTCAGTTATTACATTTCATTTCCTTGCACACTCCCGGCAGTTGAAGATAATGCTGAACTGAATTTTCTACCCCATTTTCCAGGGGATCTTTGGTCCTCAGCAAAATGAGGTGTTCTTTTCTAAGAGGAGGGATGAACTTCACTGAGCGTTTCAGTGTGTGGGAAGGTTTGGTTTGCCATACATAAATGAGAGGGTGAGGGTCCCCCCATCCCCCGCTTCTTTTTTAAAAGCTGGCTGAATTGGGGAACCAGATTCAGAGGAACTTCCCAACCAATCTGCATTTCCTTTTGGGGGTGATCTGGAATACCCTCGGATTTTGTTAGTGGGTAGAAGAAGCCCGCTGCTTAAAGCAACGGAGTTGGCCCTGTGAGTCAGTGCCAAGATTGCAAGAGGCCATGAAGGAGATGGAAGCATTGTCCCCAATACACCTTTCCGTGAACTGCAGCTGCGTGGCTCAAATTACCACCAAACATTAGAGGAAAAGAGAGGGATGAAAGCTTGCAGAGAGATAACGGTTCCAAGGTCTTGAGAGGAGCACCTGTTGTAAGTGGTACTGACACCAGGGAGCAATTAGCAATTTCTGTGAACTGCGGTGGGAATATCGCATTTCGATTTGACCTGTTTCACATTCGTTATGTATGCACAGAACATGGAGGCAATGCTTGGCACAGGGCTTAATATAGAAATGTGCAGAAAGGTCTCCACGCACAACATGAAGCATATTGAGATAATCACAAAAGGTTGGAATCCTGCTGAATGCCACCAGTGTATTTCCTAAACTGTCCCACCCATTTGCCTGCATGAAGCTGAGCAGTAGAGTGCAGATAAAACGAAATTATGGGCACCACCCAGCTGCCGCTAAGCACTTTTAAGTTCTATCGGTCTCAGTGGGATAGATTTAACACTCCTTACTCAGAATCAAATCTAATTTTGCCACCCTCTAAATGGGCCTGCAGCCAATCACGGCTCCCTGACAGGTATGCCTGAATGATATATGTGCTTTGTAAAAGCTCACATCCTGAAAGCCTGCCCAAATAAGCAGGATTTGGAGAAGTTCTCCAAGATGCCCAGGTGTTGTCAACTCTCCAGAATTGCGAGCACCATAAATTTATTTTATGTCGGTGAGTTTCTGGCTATGACAGCTGGAGATAAAATACCTTGCTGATCTGTTCAAAAAATGGCTCAGTGTATCAAACAACAGATTTCTTGATTTTTAAACAGTGTATCAGGAGTTTGGGAACAGCTCCTACCTTCTCAACAGCACTAACCAAAATTTGATACAGAAGATATACTACTGCAGAAGGTTGATCAATTCAACGAGCAATGGTTTTATTCTGCATGTTTCGTTATGGTTAATAATTGCCTACCAATTAAAAGCTGGAAATTTACACCTAGGTAAATAATTGGTTGAGCTGGACTTTTTAATTATGCCATCTGTAAGGACAACTGCCAGGTTTTAATTAAGTTGTTCTATATTGATTTATTTTTTTATTCTGGTTTACTTCCTTGCATTCAGTTTGCATTGATTTCCGCTTAATTCCGTTTTATTCCTCATTGCATTTGATATAGTACGTTCATCTCCCTTGCGTTATACTGTCTTAAACTTGAGCTTGAACTTTCCTATAGGAGGTGGCCAACAGCTCACCTTTCTGCACTCTTCCTGATGATCTACGTCAGAGGTCGGCAACCTCCAGCCCATGGGCTGGATGCAGCCCATGAAGACCGTTTTACCAGCTCACGAGCTACCCGCTCACTGAGCCGCCCGCTCGGCAAGTCCCCTGCATGACATGCTAAACCGGCACAGCGTGGTGCGGGGACTTGCCAAGTGGTGCCGGAAATGGCTAAGCATGCCCAGACACCAAAAATCGCGTCACGTACATGCGCAGACGCGATTTCTGGCATCGCACTGTGGATGTCCGGCCCACGGGTGATCTCTGTGGGAATGATCCAGCCCATGGCCAGAAAACCTTGCCTACCCCTGGTCTAAGTTGACACATGGATGTTGGACTCCAGGAAGTGGTAATCTCAGGTAGTTCCATGGCAGGTGATATTTTACCCTTTTATTGGGGATGGGGAACAAAACTTTCCCTGTTGTAGGCTTTCCTAACAGATTAGCAGTACATGTGAGAGGTAGGTTCAAGCCCAGCCCACTGATAAGGCTAAGTGAGGCATTCGTCTCAAGTAATAGAAGCCCAAGAGGCAGCACTCGCCTCTGCCACCAGCAGAGAAGCATCCCAGGCAGCCACACCAATTTCCGCCGTTATTTCATAAGTACTGCCAAAATTTTGCAAGATCTCGCAGAGTGCATGAGATCTCGCGAGACTTTAACAGTATCTTGCAAGATCTCACCAGAAGTCGATGTGCCACAGGTACTTTGTGGGTGCTGCTAGGCAAAACAAGTAAAGAGAGGCACAGCGCCAGTGCCAGGGGGTCATATACCCAATTCGCCATTCCGCTCCTGGGTAGGTTCACCTGTATATGTGAACTGAATCGGATCTCTTGCCCATCCCTACCTGAGAGCCTAGCCTGTTACCTCCACTGGATCTGTCTGCCATGTCACAGTGACGTCAACACCGTGTGTTCCGTGTCACTGTTATCACACAGCAGGTTTTAGACCGCCCACCTAGAGGAAAACAGCTCTCTTAACTCATTACCAACCCACACCTCTGCCTCCAAACTGTATTGCCCTTTCTAGCACTGCCTCGCTGACGGTGACCTGGACTTCTGCAATTAGCATTAATTCATGTGCGAGAAAGTGCAGATTTGTTGCTGCTGGAAAGAAAAAAGGGAGGTGACAAAGAAGGCGGAGGAAGAAGGCAGCTGTAATGCAGAGTTCGTAATGCTTTTCACTGAAGCAGAAAATTAGGGAGTTAGGTAGGAGCCAAAGAGTCATCTAGTCCAACCCCCTGGAATCACAGTGAAAGAATCCCTAGCTACCTTAGTGTGGATGAGCTCTATGCATGTACATTGATACCTGAATAAGACCCCTTGTCATTTGAAGTCCGGAAGGTGGCAACATGAGACTGGGCTTTTTCTGCACTGTCTCCCTGTTTATGGAATGCTCTCCCCAGGGAGGCTCGCCTGGTGCCTTCCTTGTATATCTTTAGATGCCAGGCAAAAATGTTCCTCTTCAACTAGGCGTTTGGCTGAATAATATTCTACAGCCTTTTAAATGTGGGTTGTTTTTTTGGGGAGGTATTGTTTCATTGTTTCTGCTTTAACTATTTATTTGTGCTTTCATCTTGTGTTTTTATATTGTGAACTGCTCTGGGATCTTTTGATGAAGGGCATTATATAAATCTTAATAATAATAATAATAATAATAATAATAATAATAATAATAATAATAATAATAAGGGAAGGCTGATCACCGAAGAATTGATGCTTTTCAATTATGTTGCTGGAGGAGACTCTTGAGAGTCCCATGGACTGCAAGAAGATCAAACCTATCCATTCTCAAAGAAATCAGCCCTGAGTGCTCACTAGAAGGACAGATCCTGAAGTTGAGGCTCCAGTACTTTGGCCACCTCATGAGAAGAGAAGACTCCCTAGAAAAGACCCTGATGTTGGGAAAGATGGAGGGCACAAGGAGAAGGGGACGACAGAGGATGAGATGGTTGGACAGTGTTCTCGAAGCTACTAACATGAGTTTGGCCAAACTGCGAGAGGCAGTGAAGGATAGGCGTGCCTGGCGTGCTCTGGTCCATGGGGTCACGACGAGTCGGACACCACTGAACAACAACAACAACAACAAATGTGGGATGTGCATATGTGAGGGAGTGGTTCTTGCCGAGTGTACACGTGATGGGTAAACCAGGAGCTGCTGCTGCGTAATGTGTGAAACCATCCCAGCTACAGGCAAGTCAAGTGAAGAAACGCTGGCGGCAATTCTTGTTTAAGGACAAGAGTCCGAAGAAAATGTTGCGCCGCGGGCTCAGACAATCATAACCAGACAATCATAGAGTTTAATGAGCGCTCTTGGCTCCTGATTTTCCTGGCAGAGCTCGTTTTAGTTTTAATATATTTTTCTTTTCCTCCTTGTATAGTACAAAGTATGGCTCTGGTTAGCTAAACGCTGATGACTTTTCCATCCAAATAATGCTTTTGACAATGAACAAACCAAGCTCATAATCCGCAGCTCGATGGATTAGATCATGGAGAGCCCCACATATTTGCAGACATGAAAATAAACACAAAGTTGTTTGGGTTTTTTTAAAAAAAGAAGAAGAAGCTGGAACGGCAAACCCAGTCTAGTTAGAGCTCAAGCAAAGATGACTTTTTTCTGTTCATGAGTAACTGTTGTATTTTTACACCCTCTGAAGAATCTTTGCAATTTTACTGGTTCCCTTGCTTTCAGAGACTCTCTCCTGTAAGGCACAATACTTTGCACACATTCATCACAGACCGTTAAGTGACGTTTTTGAGTGTTGACCATTTTCTCTGAAAGTGGGACGTGCGAATTGCTACTTGGCGGAGATGACAGAGAACTGCAGCAATAAATGCCAAATGTCACCACACGGAGGAGCATTGGGAAGGCATTTTCATTGTTAATAAACAATGAGGGAAAAGTCGCCTAATGGTAGATTTGCCATGTCATTTTATTTTTATTTTTATTTTTGTGTAAGGATTCGGCTGGAGGTTTTGCTAAACTGTTTTTCTTCACCGCGAGAAACTGGGAGGTGGCGGAACAGGTCCTGGCCACGTGACCCTGCATTAGCTATTAGTTTCATAGATGCGATTTGTTCCTTACAAGTACAAAGTACATCAATCCGGGATCCTGAATTGGTTTAAATAAGACTAAAAAAGAAAAAAAGAAAAACTTAGATGGAAACTTTCCTTCTATATATTTTGCAGGGGAATGGCTGATATCCAAACACACACCTAGTAATCATAATTATTTTGTACTTGGAGAACTGTTCCCGAGTACATGCAAATGTGTGAATAGGCTTTAAGGGATAGAAACCTTGGCCTAGAGACATCACGGTGACCCGTGAAGGCCAAATGGGATTATTTCAAGACAGGAAGAGGGTTTTACTCTTTAATTTCTATTTCTCTCTTGATAACTGAGACCAGGACAACTGATATCTGCTGTGTGGCCTGGACCAGCACTTGACATGCAGCCGTTGCTAGGCAACCGCAACAGAGGCTCTCCTTTTCTCTTCGGCCTAGCAAAAAGGGCTAGGCCTGAATGAGGCACTGGCGGGAAATCTAGTTAGGAGGGAGAGGTGGTGAACAGTCTGGACCGCGTCCGCACACAGGTGTCCGCAGCATTTGCTATCCTGCTAAGAATTCAGAAGCATGGCCCCATTTATCAGTTGCAATTCCCCCCCAACGCTTCCAACTTCCATGTTTTCATCTTGTATAAGTTTTTCTCCCTCTCTCATAACGCTAGAAGCCTTGGACATCCAAGGAAGTTGAATGTCGGAAGATTTAGGACAGATGAAAGACAATAGGCCTACTTCCTCATGCAGCGGACAGTCGAACTATGGAACTCGTTCCATCTCTGGACTGGGATGTCTTTCAAAGAGGATTAGACAAATTCATTGAGGAGAGGGCTATTAATGGCTACTAGCCACGATGGCTATGCTCTGCCTCCACAACTGGTGGCAGAAATGCTTCCGAATATCATTTTCTGGAAACCATGGGCGGGGAGAGGGCTCTTGTGCTCATGTTTGGCTCCCTGGTTTCCCTCAGGCATTAGGTTGACCACTATGAGAGCAGGATGCTGGACTAGATGGGCCATTGGCCTGATCCAGTAGGCTCCTCTTATGTTCTTATGCTAGATCAGGGCAAAGGCCCATCTAGTTCAGCATCTTGCTTTCGTAGTGGCCAGCTCCATCCATATGGGAAGCCTGGAAGCAGGTCCTGACATAGCTGTCAACTTTTCCCTTTTCTTGCGAGGAATCCTATTCGGAATAAGGGAACTTCCCTTTAAAAAAGGGAAAAGTTGACAGCTATGGGTCTTGAGCACAACAGCGTTCTCCCCACCTGCATTCTCCCCCACAAATACTGTCTCCTATAGTGGAGACAGAGAATATGGCCATTGCATTAGGCGTGTAAGATGCAAGCTCTGTTGAAGGCGTTTTCTCAGCAGCGGTGGAAATTTAAAGGTTCCCAAAGCCGAAGGGAATCACATAAGTTTCAGCTCAAGACAAAAACACATTCCCCTGTAACACAACAATAAGAGCAATAAGAGATTGCTAGGAACTTAAGTGATCTTAGGGTCACAGCATGAGTCATGGAGTTTCACAAGGCTCCTTGGAGGTGGCCGATAAAAATGTCTCCCTAAGTTGAACAATTTGAGTAGCAAGTAGAGAAACCACCACACAATCACTCCCAAGCACTTAGCCCAACCTACCTCAAAGCATGAACTGGCTCCTTAAACCCTCACTTTTTAAGGTAATTTGCCTGACAAAACACATGAATGCAGGCACCCCAAGCCTTAGACCAGGGATGAGGAACTTGTAAGCATCTACTGACTACCTTTTTTGTGTTTTCTTGACTGCTAGGCTTATGCAGAAAATTAAGAAAACATATTTCCATAATCGTTACACGATGCTCTCTGATTTTAAACTTTTACATGTTTTTAATTATATATACATATTGTCGGAAACTGCTTTGTTATGAGACAGCAATGAATAAACATTGTTATGAATAAATAGTAATAAATAAATGGTGGCATCTGTTATCTCTTTACCCACAAACCTGTTTATGTGAGAGCAGTGGCTCTGTCACGGTTGGGGTTCGAGGACCAAGCACAGGGCCAGAAAGCTTGGGGAGCCAGTGACTACCAGAGAACACAGTTGAGACAGAGTGGCGGTCATTGTTGCCATCTGGGGAAATGAAGATGGCGGGTGCGACTGGCTGTGTAATGCGATTTCTAAACTGCAAAGAGCTTCACGCCCACAAGTAGAGGAGGCGCTTCTTTTCAGATCCTGGTCCTCCTCAAACTGGAGGGTGAAAGTGCTTAGTATGCTCACCCCCTCTCTATCTGCTCGAGTGTTTTACATGCAAACAGAACAACCAACAGGGGGACTGGAGAAGACACATAGGGAACTATCCTGACTTGCCTGGACTTGCCTCCAGAATCACAGATTGATTTATGAAGCTGATGGTGAAGCTGTCTTAAACTGAGTCATCTAGCTCTTTACTACCTACTCTGAGTGCCAGTTCTCCGAGGTTTCAGGTAGAGGGCCTTTCCCTGCTCCTATCACCTGGAAATGCCAGGTATTCAACCCGGGGCATTCTGCATGTAGATCATGTATTCTACTACCAAGCAATGACAAACTGTCTTACTGGTTTAGCTGCACATGGACTTCTGCACTAAAACAGTCTCTTGGAGTGAGCTCACTATGCAATTTAGGAGTACCCTGCCCACCGGAGAATCATCATGTTCAAGCCTGCAACCAGGACTCTCCATCAGATGGCCAACACCAGCTGCCCTTGGTTCCTCCGCTCCCAGAACTGTCTCCTGCCGTGACTGTTTCACATGGGCACCATGTTGCTTCATTTTCTAGCAACAGCAATAACACCATCCAAAGAGAGTAGGTACCAGCTTATAATCTTCTTCCCTTTGCCCCTCCTGTGATGTGTCTACATGGCTCTAAACCATTATTTTAAATAATCAACCACCCTGAGTGCATTGACAGAACAGCAGTATACAAAATGTCATAAATAAACATCAAATAACAAGCATCAAAACACCCAGCTGCAAGGAAAATAAACACATTAAAAACGGCACTGAGGGGAAATATGTATTTTCAGATTCCTACCTGAAGCTGTCAGTGAGTCATAGCAGCTCCTGTCCTTCCTGCTTGTTCTGAAGGTCTGGAGGTCCTTCTCCCTGTATGTTTCGAACCCTTCGAAACTTCTCCTTTTGCTCCCATCATTGTCCCGCTTTTCGCTGACGGAATTCATCTCGCCAAAGACGTCCAGGGACTCGGACCGTGCGCTGCTGTCAGTGTTCCCAGAATACCTCTTCATGCAAGAGTCCATGGGATCATTGCTTGAGTTACTTTTATCCTTGCTCTGCACCCACTGCTGGGTGTCAGAGAGAGACAACGTAGACAAGGTATCCACTTCGAAGTTGCTCTTGGAAACCTTGTGCCCACTGGTTTCGCAATGCTGGTGCTTCTGTTTCTCCTTATACTTGCTCTTCTCCGCCAGCAAGGAGAGCTCTTTGTCGGAGACGTTTAATCTGTCACTGACCGAATGGCTGGTGAAGCCAGTGGACTTGCTTGCGAAGAGACTGCTCAGGTCGTCGTGAGCCCCCAATATCCGCTCGTCCTTGTGTTTGTGCTTATGTTTGTGTTTCCTTTTGTGAAGTCGGCCACTGGGTATGCTTGTCCCTGCAGCCTTCGGAGAGGTCAGGGAAGAATGCACATCCCCAAGGCCAATCCCTACCGGTGTCTGCAGGTGGACCCCATGCTTCACTTTATGCTTGGCAGTATTGGGCATCTTCATGTGAGAGCTTGTGTGGAACTGGGGAGGAGGCACGGTGGGCCTCATGAATGGGGAAGCTGCTCCGAGTGTGTGAGACAAGTACAAAGGAGCAGGATACTGACTGTAGTAGCCAAGGTTCATCATAGGCATTGATGTGTAAGGCATTCCATAGGGTGCATAGTAACTCCCACTGGGAATAGGGTAACCAAACCCTTGTAAGAAAGGCACCTTCGTCATGGTGTCATTGGTTTTGGCAGGTCTACCACGCTTCTTTTTAGACTTCATGTCGGACGTCCTGCGAAGATACAGCAAAGGGTCATACTGGATATATGGCATAGGGTAATAATGATCAAAGTTAATCCTGAAAATGCTGGGATACGGATTCTCGTGGTAAAATGTGTAGCTACGGTGAGAAATCCTGAACACTTGGAACTTGCTGATGAGCTCTTCCAGGTCTGCAAGGAACTGGAGGTCATCTCTGTTCTGCAGGTTCTTCCTCTTCCTCTTGTGCTTTGGCTTCTTCATAGTCTCATGAGCGAGAAAGTTATCAACGATGAGATGCTTCTGCCGGTGACTGTGCCTGTTCTTAGTGCTGGTGTCAGACTGAATGACCTCTGGATTGTCCAGGCTGCAGAAGTCGAATGAGTATCTTCTGCGAGATTCCGAAGTCTTCTCCGCTTGGTCGGACGTGCTGTTGTTGTCGGTACCGATCCCACTGTCGCTCGGTATAGTTTCCTCGCTGTGGGATTCGCTCACCGGAGACAGCGTGACCTCTTTCAGGGAACCTATATCGCAAAGGTGGGAAGGAGAATTCGCCATGAGCCTGGGTGGGGACAGCTTCCAAGTCCCGCCGTGTATTCCTTTCTGGGTTTTTGTGGGAAGAGCGCTGATGGGCTGTAGATTTGGCATAGTCTTTAACTCTGAAAAATTCATTTCAGTGCTGGCAGGGCTAAGGCTGCCGTTAGAGCCCACTAACTGCGTCGAGAGCGGATGGACGGCTGCTGGTGATGATGATGCCACAAGTGACTGCAAGGTAGAAGGCACTGCTGGGTTTTCTGGCTGGCTGGATACGGGCCTCAAATGTTTCATGGCTGTCTTCGGGTCTTCCAGTGGGGGCTGCAGCTCGGATCTCGGCTTTCTTCCCCTTTTCTTACCAATGTAGATAGTCCCCTTCTTGCTAACGTTTATCTGCTTCCCAAGTCTTGCATCGATGGTGGGAGCCCCCGTGTTGGCTGGCGGCTGCGTTTTCATCTTCAGAGCTATGCTACTCGAGCAAGATAAGATCTGGCTCAAAAGGTTTTTCCTCTTGAGGCTCTTCATTTTGTTAATGGTCTTGATGGTCTTCTTATCAAGAACACCAAGCTTGCCAACCTTCTTGTGAAATTTCAGCTCGCTGATGGTGTTAGTATCTTCCCCGGGGGCCATCTGGGCTAACTTCACCAAGTTCCTCCGCCTCTTCCTCTTCTTCGTGCCAGGAAATTCCCGACTGATTGGGCTGACTGGGCTGGTGGATGTTCCTTCGTGGATGGTTTCGACAGTGAGCAAAGGCTGTTTCTTTGGTCGCCCCCTCTTCTTCTTGATGGGAGTAATCACAGTAAGACTGTCTGTATTGGTATACAGAGGACTGGATGGTGTTATGGGATAAGCTGAGGGAGGTTCTACCATCAGTTTCTCAGGGAGTCCTAGAGATGGTTCCCGGAGCACATTTTTAGGTTTGCTACATGTCCACCTTCGCTTTGCTGCAAACTTTGGGTGCTGAACCTCCGGCTGCTTGCAAGGTGTCGGGGCATTGTGTGTAACGGAAGCAGACGTCACGTGTGTCACTGAAGCAGACGTCACAACTGCGGACTTTCTGAGCCTGGTGGCGTTGGTCGCGGGAGATTTGCTGACTATCTCATTGCTTTCCAATGGTACCAACGGAGGCTCGCTTTCCATTGCTTTCCCTTGCTTTGTAACTCGCAGGTCTTTCTTGCACACCTCTGCCTGTGCATTAGTCATGCTGGCTACATTGCTGCTCACAGGATGCCCGGAAGGAGAGGTTTTCTCTGGGACACTCTTGTCGACAACGGCTTTTGCAGACTGCCGTTTCTTCCTTTTGTGACCAGGTGTCTCCACTACTGGAGTCTTGATTGGAATAGTAATCCGTACGTGACTCGAATCGTTTTCAGAAGTGTTGGCAGAATGAGGGCTTTGCCTGGGGGGTGATGGCTTGGTTGAGCTGGATTCCTTCTTCCCTTCCATGCTGTCATGGGTTTTGGCTTCAAATGACTTCTGAGGATTTTTCACCCATTCTATGTCTGCATTTTGGATGGTTTGGTTGATCAAGTCTTTCTTACTGGATTTCTTCTTTGTGCTGCCAGTGGGTTGGTTGACGGCGTCTACCTGTCCCTCTCCCTCTTGACTCAATAGGGGTGAAAAACCATTGCAATCAGACAGTTTGTTTGGCTGGGAAGTTGCGCTGAGACTATTTGACCCTGGGACTTCACTGCATGCTGCAAAGTCTTTATTATTACCATTTGACAACTGAGCCCAGGTGCTGCTGGCGTTAGATTTCTTCACTTGGGACTTGCTGAAAGATACAGTGGGCTCCGAACCAGGGATCTTGGTGGCTTCTCGGTGTGGCTCTGGGGCAATGAAGCAGGCTTGAGGAGCTGGCGCAGATTCAGAGCTCACTGACCAGTCGAGATGATGCTGGTTGTTGCTTTTTTGCTGGTGCCGCAATTTTAAGGTGTCACTGGTGAAGTCTTGCTGGAGAATGGGATCATAGTGCACAGCAGAATGCTTTTGTAGTCTGTCATAAACCTGGGAATGAGAAAAAGATGAAAGAAGGGAGAAAAAGTTAGGGCTTCTGATCCCTGAAAAGAATTTACCAGAATGGGTTTTTCTTTTCTTGCAAAACAAAAACAAAACAAACAAACCCACCATATAATAAACATTCTTATCTTAAATATATATTTTAGGAAATAAGCAACTTGTGGGTCTTTGGACCGCAATAAATACAGCGGTACCTTGGGAGTCGAATGGAATTTGCTCCAGAACTCCGTTTGACTTCCAAAACGTTCGGAAACCAAGGTGCAGCTTCCGATTGGCTGCAGCAAGCTCCCGCAGCCAAGCGGAAGCCGCGTCAGACATTCGTGTTCCAAAGAACGTTCGAAAACCGCAACAATCATTTCTGGTTTTCAATCGTTTGGGGGCCAAAACGTTTGACTCCCAAGTCATTTGAAAACCAAGGTACGACTGTAATTGTTTGTTCTGTTTGTAAAACAGGGGCTATGTACAGAACAGAACATAGCTGGCCTGGGACCACTTAAAACAGCACCCTTCTATTCTTTATGTCCCTATGCACTGGAAGAACATACTTTCTAGAGAGAGAGGATGCCTATCCTTTCCATGGTGAGATATCTATGACTATACTTTCTACGATGAAAGAGATGGAAGGACCTTTATCCTGAGTGTTACAAGAATTCATGCTCCAAATTGGAAAAAAAAAGAGAGAGCGAGAGTTCGGCACAAATCCAAAGCTTGCTGTCACATTCTCTTGACACAGCAGATCCATTAAAAAACAAAACAACCCCCTGAAATATCCTGGCTCCCATTCGCCTTTCTTTTCCTAATTCCATTATTTCCATTATTTCAGAAGACTTTACAAGAGCTAGCATAGCATTTTCTCATTTAAAGGTAGCATTTTAGAAAAAGAGAAAAAAAGAGGAGAGATGCTGCAGACCAGGGATGGGCAGGAGGTAGACTGGAATCTGGTCTTGGTTGGCAAGGATTTCCGATTCCCAGTTGCTTAACAATAAACACACAAAATGACCACCCCCAACACCCGAAATTGTATTCTTGAAATTAAGAAAGCTTGCAGGAAGGACACCAGGAGTGAAAGGATTGAGTCTAATCCTGGTGCTCAAAAATGCTCGTGTTAGTCACTTTACACCTGGCACCAACTAACGGATTTCAGTATTCTAGTAAAAAGGAACAAGCAAAGGTATATCCTGCAGGCTGACATGTGTCCACCACCCCAGCTACAGAGAAATGAAATGACAGCAGGCACAGTGGTTAGAGCAACCCTCTCCCAGTCCATTCAGATATGTTGGTCCTACTGCTCCCGTCAACCAGGTTGGAGGTTAGATTTTCAGTTACCACCATTCCCGTCAAGTTGCCCTCTTTTGGATTGGACCAAATCTGACCTATTTCACAGCCCTGAATTTCAGGTTCTTCCTCCAGAATCCAGGTTCCTGCTTTCTACCCTGATACCACGAGATTCTCTTAAGTTTCCTCATACTTGTCAAGGCTGATATCATTTGGGGCGAGTGCATGTGCGGGGAGGATAGAGATATTTCCGTGTGCTTGACTGCTGCATGTAACCGCAGATCCTGTGGCTCAGAGCAGTTGAGTTTCATTAGCTGCAACTGATACGTGTAGACTGTTTACTCAGAATAACTGCACAGCGAGCTGAAATTAATGCACTCAGAGTGCATTTTTGCTCCCAGTGTCTCCATCTGGCTCTCCGCCTGATCCTGTTGCTCCTAATGTTTTGGCTTCTCTTTTGCCCCGCTGGGTGAACTGCACTGTCAAAAGGCAGGGAGGAGAACAAACACAAAAGCAACAGCCAGCATGCCAAAGTAATGAGAGAGATAGACTTTAAAACAACCACCACCAGCAGATTGGGTAGACAGGCTAGATGGCAGCCAGTGATTTGCAGTACAGCGCACAAGTGGCTAAGCTTTGATTCAGGAAGTGGTCTGCTGCAAGTCTCACCACCACCAAAAATTCAACAAGTGGCTTGAGATGAAGTCCCTATCTCCTTGCCTTCCTAGCCCACCACTGCTCCCTTCATGCGCTTTAAACTTTTAAGAAGTGGCAAAAAGCTTCCGTTCATATGTGTGAGTGCTGTCCACGTCTTCAGTCCACATATGAACCGATTGCTTACAGGACGCAGACTTTGTTTGGATAGATATATAGATATTTGGAATGAGTTTCTACTGAATAGGGTAGGTTATTAATAATCATATGCATATTAGCATATATCTATAGCTATACATCATCTATCTATCTATCTATCTATCTATCGCTATATATCTTCTGAGGCCCTCCTTCATGTGCCTCCTTCTTAAGAGGTCCAGAGGGTGACAACACTAGAACAGGGCCTTTTCTGCTGTGTTCCCCATCTGTGGAATGCTCTCCCCAGGGAGGTTCGCCTGGCACCTTTATTATACACATTTAGCACTAGGCAAAAAACGTTCCTTTGGTTGATCTGATTTACATCCTATGCCCTTAATTTTTTTTTTGGGGGGGCTATTGGGTGGTATTATTATTATTATTATTATTATTATTATTATTATTATTATGTATTTTGTGGTTTTATATCTTGATTTTTTCTGTGATAAATTTATCAATCAACCAATCAATCAATATCACATTTCTTCTTCTTTCCTTTTTCACTTTATTTTGAAAAAAAACACACACTTGAAATACTACTACTACTACTACTACTAATAGTGGCAAAAAGCTTGTCCTGACTAGGGAGCAGTAAATCACTTGTGAGGTGAACAGATCAGCAATAAGGTATTCCTGTTAAAACAACTGCCATGACCGTTGCATATTGGTCCAACATGTTGAACTGAAGTTTACAATGGGGAAGTGTTTAAGTGGCTGGGTCAATGGCTGCTGTTTATAATTCTGTCACATCTAGCAAAAGGATCAGTTTTTTGGGTGTGTGGGAGCTGGGGGGGTGGTGGTATCCCAGTATGTATTGGGGTGGGTGGGAATCTGCCAAAACTAGATCTGCTGATGGTTTCAAGTCCTGGCATGGAGGGTTTGCTCAAACCACGGTTTCCCACTTCAAACGTAATAGCAAACTATGGTTTGATGAAACCAGGAAGTAACCTATTAAGTACTATGCATGAAAGAGAAGGAAGACACGTTGAGCCCATAGGTCCATGAGTTGGTCCATGAGTTGGAGAGTCATCTGAATTCAGCCATTATCAACTTGCGCTTTCCTCAGAATTTATTGTATGTATTGGCCACACCGAATCTTTCAATTTCTCTCAAAATTTCACTTTAGAGGGCAGCTCTAGCAATATCCAGAAACTACCTACTGCGGCAAATGCTACCACTCTTAACATTTTAAAATCCTCAATGTTCTCTCCAAGCAGGGATCTTCAAAAGTGACTCAATGTTAAACTTTAGGCAAAACCCAACGTTGCCACCAATGGCAGGGCAAGATGGACTATATTATCAACATATCACTTCTATCCAAGGATGAATGAGAGAAATTGAGTGAGGTACGCATTTGGTCACCATCTTTGTGGGCCAAGGGTCTGAGAAAAGTGCAGCTTCTAGAATGCTTGATTGGGATGAATGAATGATTAAGTTCTTAGCCTTGGCTAAGCCTTGCCTCCCTGCCTAAGAAATTATCTTCTCTATTTATCGGCGACACGCCTCAAACTTTATGCAGACTGTCTAATCATCCTCTATTCAAACTCTTCTCTAATATTCAAGCACACCAACAGCTGTGACACGGAGGTGGTATACCAACCAAAGCGAGGTTACTCTGTAATCTAGAGATCAAGCACACGGGGAAGAGATAAAACAAGTTCTACATGTTGTTTTTCGAGGGAGAAGGAAGATCAGATCCTAACCTGCACATAACCCCTCTCCCTAATGCCCAAGATCCACCTTCTCAGAGAGGCACCAGTTAGTTCATTTGGCAGGAAGCTGGCTCACAAATCAAAGTTAATACCTCGATACCCTCTCTTTAAAGCATTAGGCGATCCATCTGCAAAAAAAACCACACCGCAGTTCCTCAAATGTAATTCTCTATTAAGAAGCTTTATCTGGGTAGATAAGCAGTTGGTTCCCATGTCACTAATTGCTGTCTGCTGTGATTTTAAAACATCTGCACCATTGTGCTCATCATTTTCATATTCTAATCACTCTGAATCTTGTGAGGAGCGGGGGAAATAAAATAAAATAAAAAGACATATCACTGATTGTTTCGCTGGGTTCATTAGTACACAGCCTCCTTGCAGGAAGCATTAAAGGGCAAACAGAGCCTCAATTGGCTGCCAGTTCATTTCTGGGCCGAATTCAAGGTGTTCGCATTACTATTTAAAGCCCCAAATATTTGAGAGACAACCTCCTTTGTGAAATGCCAGTAGCCAAGACTGTTTAAGAAGTGTTGGCAAATGGAGTTGGCACCAAATTTGCACCTAGAATGAAAACTGAAGTGGATACGGGGATTGTGTTTAGGCAAAATATCTGCTTTTTTAAAAAGGGAATTTCAGTAAGATTACACCAATGCTTCGTGTGAAGCTGACGTATATCTCTTAGACCATCTCTAACTCTACAAGACGCTTTCTTGGCTCCAAAACCCCAGACCCTTTTATTGGAGATGTTGGGGAGTGACACCGGTCCTGAAAGACCTACATTGATTCCCAGTATGTTTCTCAGCACAATTCAAAGTGTTGGTTGGTGCTGACCTTTAAAGCCCTAAATGGCCCCAGCCCAGTATACCTGAAGGAGCGTCTCCACCCCCATTGTTCAGCCCAGACACTGAGATCCAGCGCCGATGGCCTTCTGTCGGTTCCCTCACTGCGAGAAGCAAGGTTACAGGGAACCAGACAGAGGACCTTCTCAATAGTGGCACCCTCCCTCTGGAACGCCCTCCCGTCAGATTTCAAGGAGATAAACAACTATCTGAATTATCTGAAGGAAATAAACAACTATCTTTTAGAAGACATCTGAAGGCAGCCCTATTTAAGGAAGTCTTTTAATGTCTAATGTTTCATTATGCTTTTATATGTTGGTAGCTGCCCAGAGAGCTGGGGCAACCCTGTCAGATGAGTAGGGTACAAATCATAAAATTGTTGTAATTGTTGTTGACGATGATGACGTTGTTGTTAATTTTGGGTCCCTACATGTAGATTATGAGCTTTACATAAGCTACGCGTCCTTAGGGCAAGTTACACACACATCTTTAGTTAAAAGAACGTCCTATTTGTGTTGATTTTTGGGAACTGGGAAGAGCTATAGCTTCAAGTTTCAGTCTATATTTACTCCTGAACTGCTTGGTTCGTTTTTTTTAGCCAAATACTAATGAAATATTGCTGTAAAGCTGGCGGGTCCTCCTCCCTCCACCCCCAACTTTGTCCATCTCTAGGGATGCCCCCCCTCCAACAACAGCCCAGCTATCTTCAGAGGGCAGTATTAGGAGGAACAGAGTCTGGGAAAATCCGGAACAATAGAATTCTTCTGTCAACTCTAACAAAGGGCCCATCACTGCTGACATAACAAATCCATTTAAATATTGTGCCTGAGTGCAACACAGTTTGGCGGTTCGGTTTTTAGGCAGCTGTGTGAGAACAATCAGACCTTAAGTACAGTACAACAGTCCTACTTACAAAAACTTGACCCCTCCCACACCAAGCGGATAGCCCTTCTTAGAACAATGCGGCAATGTCAAGCCACTTTAAATGGGCTTCAAGTACTGCTTAGAAATGCCAAAGTTTTGCCACTGTAGGCAAAGAGCAAAGAGGTTGCGACGACTTTCAGAGGGATAGCTTCTGTGCACCTACTCTTTCATGCAAAGTGACTCCGCCTTTGAAAACGTCCCCATTCCCTAACAAAGAACCGGTATTATTAACACAGTGTGGCTGGGCCCTTTCGAGAGAGGGGGTGCCATCTAACTTTAAAGACCTTTAAGAATTAAAGGGCTTTAAGTACAACTAATCCAGAATGCGGCAGCTAGACCGGTGACAGGGAGCGGCAACTGAGACCACATAACACCAGTCCTGAAAGACCTACATTGGCTCCCAGTACGTTTCCGGGCACAATTCAAAGTGTTGGTGCTGACCTTTAAAGCCCTAAATGGCCTCAGCCCAGTATACTTGAAGGAGCGCCTCCACCCCCATCATTCAGCCCGGACAGCTCCGAGGGCCTTCTGGTGGTTCCCTCACTGCGAGAAGTGAAGTTACAGGGAACAGGGCAGAGGGCAGAGGGCCTTCTTGGTAGTGACGCCCGCTCTGTGGAACGCCCTCCCATCAGATGTCAAAGAAATAAACAACTATCAGACTTTTAGAAAACACCTGAAGGCAGCTCTGTTTAGGGAAGCTTTTAATGTTTGACGGACTACTGTATTTTAATATTCTGCTGGAAGCTGCCCAGATGGGCAGGGCACAAATAATAAAAATATTATTATTATTATTATTATTATTATTAGGCCCGCGGGCCAGATCTTTCCCAATTGCCTTCTGGATCCAGCCAGTTGGGCGGGGTATGTATAAATAAATAAATAAATAAATAAATAAATAAATAAAATTATTATTGGTTTAGGAGCAGACCAGACTATCTATCTATCTATCTATCTATCTATCTATCTATCTAGCTATCTATCTCTATCTTTCCTGGCCAGGGTGGCAAGTCTAATAATACTGGGTAAAATTAAATCTGTAGCCAAAGGAAAACATCTCTATTTATTCTACTACCTTGCGTTGATTTTGTTTTACCTTCTGAAGGGAGGGAGCACAGGTTTGGATCTTAAAAAGCCAATGTAAATATGAAGGCAAACAAATCTACCCTTGAAAAGTTCAGAAGACACATTTTGGATGTTCATTAATATTAACAAGTTTTGAGCTGCGCATTTGTACCCTTCCAAGAAGCACAGCAATGTTTGTTTGCGTTTGAACATGTGCGCAGGAGCCTTTGATCACTCGGCAGTACTCCGCCGGCATTCACCTACATTCAAGTCGTTTGTTTGCATTTGTTGATTTGCATTCTGTTCGGCTCTGGAATTTAGGAGGACAGATTTACAGGGTGTTGAAGGCAGCAGCTTACTTGTCAAAGGCACCCAACAGGTTGCCGCAACAAGCAGCCGGCTTTCCTGGTGCTGGGTGGCAGGAGAGGGATGTAGAAGCAGCCAGTGTGGTGTAGTGGTTAAGAGCGGTAGACTTGTAATCTGGTGAACCGGGTTCGTGTCTCCGCTCTTCCACATGCAGCTGCTGGGTGACCTTGGGCTAGTCACACTCCTTTGAAGTCTCTCAGCCCCACTCACCTCACAAATTAATAACATAAACACATTTACAGAGCCAGTGTGGTATAGTGGTCAAGAGCGGTAGACTCGTAATCTGGGGAACCGGGTTCGCGCCTCCGCTCCTCCACATGCAGCTGCTGGGTGACCTTGGACTAGTCACACTTCTCTGAAGTCTCTCAGCCCCACTCACCTCACAGAGTGTGTGTTGTGGGGGAGAAGGGAAAGGAGAAATGTTAGCCGCTTTGAGACTCTTTCGGGTAGTGATAACTCGGGATATCAAATCCAAACTCTTCTTCTTCATCATCTCTGAGACCAAGGCCTAAGCAGAATCCTGGAGGCTCAGGAAAACAGGCATAGAAGGCTATGCTGAATGTTGCCCAAGGAAAACCCAAGTCTGTTTCCCCAACTTGGGTCTCCGGCTGTTTTTGGACTACAACTCCCATCATCCCTAGCTAGCAGGACAAGTGGTAAGGGGTGATGGGAATTGTAGTTCAAAAACAGTTGGAGACCTAAGTTTGAAAAACACGGCTTTAGATAGTGCTATCAAGTCAGGGGAGACCGATGGGTTGTCTGTGATGCTTGAGTCAACCAGGAACAACCCTATGGACCTCTGGTTCTTTGATCGGTAAGCCCTGAATTGCTTACCACAAGAGGCTTCAGGTCACAATCTCCAAAGTTCCTAGTTTTAGACCTGGTGGCTCCCAGCAACACTGCCTGGATGCAATAAATGAATGACAATCAGGCAAGCCAGCCATGAATTCATCTGATGAATTTATATGCCATCTTTCAATATGAAATATTGAAAAGGGAAGTACTGAAAATCTTTCAGAAGCTAAAAGCTGAAGGTAACAAGGTGGACTTTCTGGGGAAAGGATTCCATAACCGAGGAGGCCCTCTCTCCGGTTGTTAGCTACCTCAGCTTTGAAGGCAGGAACACCTGGAGCAAGGCCTTGGATGAGGGCTGTAATGGGCAAGCAGGCTGATGCAGAGGTAGATATTCTATCAGGTATCCCAGCCCCATGTCCAGGAGGGATGGGGAACTTGGGGCCATCAGATATTGCTGGATGCCCAGTTCCCATCAGTCGCAACCTACATGGCCAATGCTCAGACATGATGGGAGTTTAAGTTCAACAGCCACCAGAGGGCCACATCCCTATCTTAACGGGAAGAGGGAGCAATTTGAATTGTGTTCTGATGCAAAGCAGCAACCAGTGCCACCTCAGAAGTACTGGTGAGATATGTGTCCAACAAGAGATCCCTGCCAGAAGTCTAGCAAATCTGTGTGCTGGACTTGCTGTAGTTTCCAAATAGCCCTCAATGGCAATCCCAGGTACAAAGCAGACCAAATAATGGAGCTAAGGTTGTCCAGAAGAGGGCAACCAAAATGGTCAAAGGGCTGGAAACGATGCCTTATGAGGAACGGCTTAGGGATCTGGGTATGTTTAGCCTGGAGAAGGGAAGGTTAAGGGGTGATATGCTAGCCATGTTCAAATATATAAAAGGATGTCATATAGAGGAGGGTGAAAGGTTGTTTTCTGCTGCTCCAGAGAAGCGGACACGGGGTAATGGATTCAAACTACAAGAAAGAAGATTCCACCTAAACATTAGGAAGAACTTCCTGACAGTGAGAGCTGTTCGGCAGTGGAATTTGCTACCAAGGAGTGGGGTGGAGTCTCCTTCTTTGGAGGTCTTTAAGCAGAGGCTTGACAGCCATCTGTCAGGAATGCTTTGATGATGTTTCCTGCTTGGCAGGGGGTTGGACTGGATGGCTCTTGTGGTCTCTTCCAACTCTATGATTCTATGATTTGTAGATAACAGCAAAATTCTAATTGATGACGGAACAATGCCGGGGCCATTGCTCATTTCTCTGCTGCTGCTACCACCAGCGCAACAACACCTGTCTGCTGTCCTGCAACACTGCAACATGCACTGGTGCAAGAACTCCTGCCACATCTCTTGTGCATCTCTCTGAACAACAACCACAACAAAAGCGAGCTAGGACCAGCCACCAGTTCTCAGCCGAACCTACATCACACGGTTGTTGTGAGGGTAAAGTAGAGAGGGAAGGGAACTGTTATGTACTGAGTTGAATAGGATCCAAAATGCACCAGTCTGATTGGTCCCAGAACAATAGGATTGAGATTGCAGCAGTCTGATTGGTCCCAGAACAATAGGATTGAGATTGCAGCAGTCTGATTGGTCCGCAGGAGCCACCCAATCCAGCTCCAGGTGGAAGTGAATCCGCATTCCGATTGGCATACAGGAGTATCCCAGAATTAGCCAATCACGTGGGGCCCATTGTGTAAATAGTGTATATAAAGCAAACGTTTTGGGGGAACTGCATTCCTCACTACTATGAGCTGAATAAAGAGCATGAAAGTCACACTGGACTCCGAGTATATTTCAGGAACCATGTATGCCATCTTGAGCTCCTTGGAAGAAGGTCAGATAGAAATATAACAGCAGCAGCAATAGGTGATCAATCTAGAGTTTTACTCACTAGGCCAGAGTACCTCCTGTACCTTCCACCTCTTTCTGCTCTGCCACTTCCTTGCTAAAATAAACAGAAGAAACTCGCATGTATCATAAACCTGCTGTGCTCAGTGAAATAAAGTTCTCTGGGGGGAATCTTTCCAGGTACTTCTGTGCACAGCAAAACCTGATTTGGCTGGTGTGAAAGGAAAGGGTAGAGCTACGGCAAATGTTGCAAACATGGAGAACGTGTCTCAGCCCGAGTAAATATTTAAACAACGGGCGTATAAAACAGAAGCTCTGCAAAGGAACCTTGTGCAAAAGCGAAGTGGGAGGATCTGCGTTAATCTTTCATAAACCAAACCTTTAGTTGCTTCTTCACCAAGCATCTAATTGCGTGTTCAGACCTTTTAACCTCACCCAAATAAATTCAGACAAGACTCAAATTTTGGTTTGGTTTTTGGCAGAATTTAGGCCACAACTTTATTGATTATAATCAAGAGAGTGGTTCGACTAGCTCCCTGACCCGCAGGTAGCGCTGACCCAGGGTTCCAGTAAAGGCCAGCCAAATGTGAACACCTAGATAAGTGGAAAGCCGGGAACATGCTCTCTCCGCCACCCAAATGTCCCCCTGGACTCAGGCATGGGCACAACTCCCTCTCAGGGGTTGACCAAACCATCGAGTCCCTGGATTCCTTTAACGGAATACCCTTCACATAGGGATGGCGAGAGCGTTCTCTCATCCCTATCACGTGAACCAGAGCCTACCCGCAACCTTACAAGTTGTGACGATTTGCTACGCAGCAGGAGCTGGGGATGTTTAGCTTGGAAAGGAGGAGATTGAGAGGAGATATGGGAGCCATCTTCAAATTTCTCAAAGGTTGCTCTGGAAGGTAGGACTCGAACTAATGGCTTCAAGTTACAAGAAAGGAGATTCCGACTAAACACCAGGAATAACTTTCTTGACAGTGGATCAGTCTCCCTAGGGAAGGTGTGGTCTTTCCTTCCTTGGAGGTTTTTAAGCAGAGGTTGGATGGCCATCTGTCCTGGATGCTTGAGCTGAGATTCCTGCATTTCAGGGGGTTGGATTGGATGACCATTGGGATCCCTTCCAACTCTACAATTCTATGATCCTATTATTCATCTCAGGAATTTCAATCTGCAGGTGTCTATTATATCTCACCATTTCCTCTCCCGTTTTCCCCGGCCAGTGTGAATTTACACCTAATAAAACTTGCAAAATTGCATTTTACTTTTGGCACATAAATACACAGAACTAGGCTGCGTCATGGGGCATGAAAGCCCAGCGATACAGCCACTCTGCCGGAAAGCTTGCTGCAGAGAAAATGACGTGGAGGCCCTTTTATGATCTGAGAAATGACTGTTTTTACAGCACACTAAATAAAACCTACTATTGGAGCTGGAGCTTTGTAATTGAAGAAGCTTCTGCTGTTGCTGAGAGGCACTCAGACACAGAGCATGCAGAATTGGGTGTGCGGATCTGAGTACTTTTCTACATTACAGAGACCCTTCAGTGTGAAACTGCTCCCTGCCCTCATGTAAGTGACGCAGACCCATGTTTAAAGCAACTAGAGGAAACCAAAGTGAAGGGTCACTGTTGTCTGCAACCAGGTCTGTAACCATGGGTAGGCGAACTAAGGCCCAGGAGCCGGATCCAGCCCAATCGCCTTCTAAATCCGGCCCGAAGACGTTCTGGGAGTCAGCGTTTTTTTTACATGAGTAGAATGACCTTTTATTTATACAGTGGTACGTGGACGCTTCAGGTTACAGACTCCGCTAACCCAAAAATAACACTTCAGGTTAAAAACCTTGCTTCAGGATAAGAACAGAAATCGTGCTCTGGCGGCGCAGCAGCAGCGGGAGGCCCCATTAGCTAAAGTGGTGCTTCAGGTTAAGAACAGTTTCAGGTTAAGAACGGACCTCCAGAACGAGTTAAGTTCTTAACCCGAGGTACCACTGTAATGCATCTCTGGGTTATTTGTGGGGCATAAGAATCCGTTCATTTTTTTTTCAAAATATAGTCAGGCCCCCCACAAGGTCTGAGGGACAGTGGACCGGCCCCCTGCTGAAAAAAAGTTTGCTGACCCCTGAAAAGCTGTTCCATGTCAGCTGATTTAGCAAATCTGAGAACCTTTATACCAACTTCCCCCACCCCAAACATGTCCAAGGCAAAAGGCATCTGATTCCATGCGTGCATGCAAACCATCTTAAATAAAATAAAAATAAATAAAATTCCTTCCAGTAGCACCTTAGTGCCCAACTAAGTTCAGTGGTGCCTCGCAAGACGAAAGTAATTCGTTCTGCGAGTGGCTTCGTATAGCGAATTTTTCGTCTTGCGAAGCACCAAAGGAGAATAGTGGTTTTGACGAAAAAAGAAAAAGAAAAAGAAAAATTTCGTCTTGCGAGGCAAGCCCATTGACATTTTTGTCTAGCGAGTTTTCCGTCTAGCGAGGCATTCGCCTAGTGGGGCACCACTGTTTGTTCTTGGTATGAGCTTTCGTGTGCATGCACACTTCTTCAGATACCATGTGTGCATGCACACGAAAGCTCATACCAAGAACAAACTTAGTTGGGCTCTAAGGTGCTACTGGAAGGATTTTTTTTTTAAAAAAAATATTTTGTTTTGACTATGGCAGACCAACACGGCTACCTACCTGTAGCATCCTAAATAAAACTAACACAATCCCTGCCTTCCACCTCGTTTATACCTATTCACAGCCATTGCTGTTGTATTTCATAGAATCATAAAATTGTAGCGCTGGAGGGCAATCCAATCCAACCCTCTGCAACGCAGGAACCTCGACACATGGTTCCCCATCCAGTTTGAAACCACCCCTGATTCCATGTGCTAGCAGTTTTATTTTTTGCATCCCCCTTCCTCGCTTTTTTTTTAAAATAAAAATGTAAAAAAATTCTGGAGTGTAGGACCCAAGCCAGTGGATTCAAGTTACAAGAAAGGAGACTGCAACTAAACATGGGGAACAGCCTTTGGACAGTAAGAGCTGTTCAACAGTGGAATGGATGCTCTTGGAAGGTGTGGGACTCTCTTTCCTTGGAGGTTTTTCAAGCAGAGGTTGGATGGCCATCTGTCATGGATGCTTTAGTTGAAATTCCCTCACTGAAGGGGGTTGGATTAGATGACCCTTGGGATACCTTCCAACTCTACAATTCTTTGGTTTCTATGATCTCTTTTCTTTGAAAACTTCACTCAGGCCAAGTAAAGCTAAAGCTAAAGGGACCCCTGACCGTTAGGTCCAGTCACAAACGACTCGGGTTCCGGCGCTCATCTCGCTCTATAGGGAGCCGGCGTACAGCTTCCAGGTCATGTGGCCAGCATGACTAAACCACTTCTGGCGAACCAGAGCAGCGCACGGAAACACCGTTTACTTTCCCACCGAAGCGGTACCTATTTATCTACTTGCACTTGCATGCTTTCAAATTGCTAGGTGGGCAGGAACTGGGACTGAACAACAGGAGCTCACCCCCTCGTGGGGATTCGAACCGCCGACCTTCTGATCGGCAAGCCCTAGGCGCTGTGGTTTAACCCACAGCGCCACCCGCGTCCCTTTTTCACTCAGGGCAAACATTTCATTAATTCCACCCCTACCCCTTTTCTCATTTTGGCTCAGCACCTGATGGAATCTTCTTACTTATTCCAAAGCCCCTGGTGTTGTTGTTGTTTTTTGCTATGATTTCACTTACTTCAGTATACTTGATATTGCTTTTCACCAATACTTAGTCCAGTTTATTCAAGAGCCCTTGATTATTCAGGGACTCGTGTGTATGCAACACAAGAAGGAATTGGTTTCCTTCCCTCCTTCCCAATTATCAAACTTCCAGAGCCTGCTTCAGCTTGCTTCAACCCCCGCTGCACTCAAGTTGCCTTCTGCAAGAATTAATTTGGTAATAGCTGCTAAATGAGGTAAATGGTAATAAGAATGACGAGCTAAGATAATACAGTTCACAGCTTTCTCTGCAGTTTTTTTTTAAATGTCTGCTTTCAGGTGAAATCAGCATCTTCCTGACATCTTCAATTTATAATCAAGTTATCACTAATGATGCAAAAGAACCAGCAGATCCACTTTAAATGGGGAGTGAGTGTTGCAGATTCAATCTTGACTGGAGCAAATGCAGGATTGAAAAGAAGGGGTTAGTGACATTTTAGATACTTGGGGATTATGCATGGCTCTCAGTAGGCACCAGAAAGAAGAGGTGCTCTTTCCTGTGTAAGAGTAAATAAGAATGCCTCCGTAAAGACGTTATCTTCCACCCATGGGAAAACTTGTGTTTCAGTCATGCAGTGGAGGCTGAACGCAGAGAAAGAGCAGTTCTGAGATTCTTTACTTTTACTTTTTCTCAGAGGAGGAGTAAAGATGTAATTGGTTGGAGAGCAAGTGCAAATTTCCTTTCTCTGGCAAGTGAACGAGGGGTTGCTTGTTGACAGATGAGCATCGAGGAAGTTAGCAAATGAGAGAAATGAATTAGTTGTGGGTGGGTACATCTTTCCTTTTCTTTAACGGGGTTCCTCCTTCAGGCTGCAAGTTTTAATGGCAATGCTTGTGTGCCTGCATTTTGTTTGAATTTCTATTTGAAAGCTGAAAGGTGCATTTCAGCTGGCTGAAGATGGCTGTCTGCTTGTTAACAGCTCAATGTGCTGTACGAATGGAAGCTGTGCAATGAGAAGTATGCACCACCCAGCTCCATGGAGATTACATCCAGGGAATGATGCATAAAATTGCA
Organism: Lacerta agilis; assembly: GCF_009819535.1. Classification (NCBI taxonomy): domain Eukaryota; kingdom Metazoa; phylum Chordata; class Lepidosauria; order Squamata; family Lacertidae; genus Lacerta; species Lacerta agilis. The sequence goes on along the minus strand of NC_046322.1, from coordinate 7,829,920 downwards.
GCCGTGCTGATCCTAATAATCTGGAGACCATGCTATGTTCTCTTTTTACCTCTCCAGCAGCCTTCCTCCCTTCCCTCTTCCTTTTGACAGCTCGGGGGAGGCTCCAACCTCCCAGGAAGCAGCCCGGGAGCGGGGGCAACGGTGCGCCGCCTGCCTGTGATTCCCAAGCCTCCCCCAAGCTGTCAAAATGAAGGGGAAAGGGGGAAGGCTGTTGGAAAGGAGGCACAGCTCTGCCCCTACACCTGACGGCTCGGGGTAGGCTTGGGAGTCGCGGGTGGGCGGTGCGCCGAATGTCACCCCCCTCAGTGAGAGCGCATGGGGTGAACCGCCCCCACCACCCCCTTCCTCCACCCCTGCCCCCCTGGCCATGTGACAACTGAGGCCGTCATGTTAAGCTAATCCACTTCAAAATTTACCACGTCAAAACTGACATAATGCAAAACAAAAGGGGGGGGGGATGGGAGTGGGCAAACCTTTTATTGATGAAAAGGGATTTACCGCATATACCCGAGTATAAGCCGACCCGAATATAAACCGAGGCACCTAATTTTCCTACAAAAACCTGGGAAAGCTTATTGACTCGAGTATAAGCCGGTTCACCTTTGCCGCTGTGGAGGAGGAGGAGGAACGAGCAGCCCGAAAGCAGCCCTTTGGGCTACTCCTTCCTCTTCCTCCTTTGCCAAGTTTGCATTTATGCAAGCAGTTCAAGAATGGAACAAGCTGCCTGGGGAGAGTAAAGAACCGCTGTTCTTGTACGCTTCTTAAGGAATGGTTAACTGGGGAGAGCGGGTGGTGGCACGAGCGGAGAGAAAGGGCTTCTTTCTCGCTGCCCCCACTGCCCGCCTCACTCAAGTATAAACCGAGGGCAGCTTTTTCAGCACCAAAAATGTGCTGAAAAACTAGGCTTATACTTAAGTATATAAGTACTTCACTAAACTTTGGATTAATATGTTGTATCAACTTCAAACTATGATCCTCATCTCCCATGTAATCGGTATGTCTTGGTGATATATCGTCCGAAACTGGTTTAAAGTCTGTATCGTGATATCGGTTTCATAATTTTTGACCTGGCAATATATCGTGGAATCATGATGCGTGTGTTTTGCTATGCAAAGATCTGGAGACCAAAGCCAGCCAATGCCTCTACATAGCTCCATCCTTATTTCAGGTATATCACAACGTTTAGCTTTTGATATACTGCAATGTTGAAAACCAGATATTGCCCAGCCCTTGTGATCAGCCAATGTAACACGAAACCATGGATAATAACAACAAGGGAAGACAGGAGAGGAAGTGTAAGTTTTAGAAACCGTGGTTTTCAGGGTGCTAATGTTACATCTGAATCTCGGCCCTAGTTTGATATATAGCCAAAATCCATGACTTCATGTGGCCCTGTAAGTTATCCCCACAATGATGAGACTTTTATACCTTTCCAGCCAGTGTACAGTCTATTCACACTACATGTGTTTCAGATAAACTATTTTCGGAATGACGCAGAGTCCCAAAAACTTTTATTTCAGCATTTTAGCAATTCCCCCAATGAAATTAGCCACCTTAGAATGGGAGGCGGGGGGAGGAGGAGGAGGAGATAATCCTGCCCAAAAGGTAAAACCATTTAGAGATAAAGTAGATTTTCTAAGTATATAAACGTCTCAGGTCTTTAGATCTAGGATTATCCCGCAAGTTGCATATTCCATTAAGAAAATGGACTGCCTTCCGCTTCGCGGTATGAAATTCCCATTTGTTGAACAAAATATCAGACATTAAAAGCATGACATTTTTATGGATGGGAAACCTGACACAGAAATGAATCTCATCCACATTAAGCCCTGGTTATGTAAAACTCTTTACCGTGGGAGTTAGAAGGAAATCCCATCATATTTGATGAGACAAAGGAAAACACTCCCCACCCTCCAAGCTGGCCTTACTTTATTTCTCCCTCCCTCCCTCCCTCCCCACCTTCTTTCCTTCTCTCTCTCTTTAATGGCAGCTGTTTGAAGCTTCAAGGGGGAAGCTTAAGGTGGAATGCAGGACGGGTGCTGCACAAAGACCCGGAGAGGTATTCAAAAGCGATGTCCCAGTCAAGATACTCTATATATTCTGGCATATAAAACTACTTTTTAATCCAGGAAAATCTTCTCAAAAGTCGGGGGTCGTCTTACACGCCGGGTGGAGAATCTGCGGTCGAGTATATCTCAAACTCTATCTTTTAACTGGAAAAGTTGGGGGTCGTCTTATATGCCCAGTCGTTTTCTACGCCGGAAAATACGGTAGGTTTTACAGCACTTGACAATGTCTCACATTCTTAATCTCAGGGTTGTGGGTTCGAGCCCCACATTGGACAAAAGACCCCTGCATTGCAGGGGGTTGGACTAGATGACCCTCTCGGCCCCTTCCAACTCTACAAGGTGCTGGTTCTAACCTTTAAAGCCCTATACGACCTGGCACCCTCATACCTACAGGACCGCCTCTCCTGCTATGCCCCATGGAGGACCTTACGGTCCGCAAACAATAACATCTTGGAGGTCCTGGGCCTCAAGGAGCTTAGACTAGCCTCGACCAGAGACAGGGCCCTTTTTTTTTTCTTAAAAGAATTTATCAGATTTTCCAATTAAAAAACCAATTAAAGCCAATACAATATAATACATGGTTAAACATTCCAGACTCCCCCCTCTCCCACCGAGGGGAGCAACAAACACCAAACCCCCCTCTCACAGAGGTAGCAAAGATCATTTAACATTTAACCACATATTTTCCAAATCACGACATGGAGCTGACCCTCCTCCCAGACCAGTCAATTAAATTCCAATCTTTACTTCTTACAATGACTTCCTCATTCCCCCCCTTACTGATTTCCAAATTATCACATAGTTCCAGATTTTTTCCCTTTAACTCTAATTTAAAATCCATCTCATCATTTTTTCTATTAAACATTTCTCTACCTCCGCCTCAAAATACTTCTGTATTTTCTCATTATCTTAACCAAAATTTTCCATATTACTCATACACCTCCCTCCCTTGTGGTCCCAGAGTTTATCTTTCAAGAGACAGGGCCTTTTTGGCCCTGGCCCCAATCTGGTGGAATGCTCTGTCGCAAGAGACCAGGGCCCTGCATGCTTTGACATCTTTCCACAGGACCTGCAAGACAGAGCTGTTCCGCCAGGCTTTGGTCGGGGCTCAGACTGACCCCTCTCCTTTTGCAAGACCCTGCATTTAAGTGGCCTCTCTAACTCTTCTCACCACCTCATACAAATAGGTGGGTCTGGTGAGTACTATAGGTTCCCAACCTATAGTTATAATTTGTGGGTAGCCATCGGATCTTATTTTGATTTTAATCCGATTTTAAGCTGTATTTCAGTCGATGGCTGAATTTTATGTCTTAATGTATTATAAATATATTTGATGTTAGCCGCCGCTCTGAGCCCAGTTCTGGCCTGGGAGGGCGGGATATAAATAAAATGTATTATTATTATTATTATTATTATTATTATTATTATTATTATTATTACAATGCTATGATTCTACCAACCCATGCATGGGCATCTATACGCAGGAGATACTGCCCTCCTTTATTTTCTTTTAAAAACCTGGATGGAAAGTCTTTCAATGTCATACAAATAATTAAATGCCATTAACACAATAACCACAGAAGTTAACGATCAATTCAACAATTCAAATGGAGGCTACAGGCTCGAAATTGTGTAAGAATCAAAGCCATTGGGGAGTTTTAGGAAACAGACCTGTCTTTGCCATACAACAAAATCCCATCAGTCTTGAAGACTGGGGCAAGAGTTTCATAAGTAGGGTGCTAATACAAAGAAGGCCCTGCTCCGTTTCTGGCTTGAAACCCAACTGTCCCCGACAGCCCCGAGATGCTGTTTTCTGCTAATGAACGGAGTAAACCATAATTGATTCACACTGCCCAGAAAGGAGGGCGGGGTGGGGAGCAGCCCAAGGATGACCATAAATAACCATAAATTCAGAACCACCACTGAAATGCTGTCTAAAAGTAAGCCATCAGAGAAAGCCGTTCAGGCCGCCATTCTGCAGAATTAGAAATATCAGATATTTCAGGAATATCGGATAATCAAATATCTTTTAATGGGCTTTCTGCTCCACTGGAGGGAGAAATTTAGTGGGGAGAATGCGGGGCGGGGGGGGGGGAGAGAGAGAGAGAGAGAGAGAGAGAGAGAGAGAGAGACTTGATACAGAGCAGCGTGAGATAATCAAATTGTGCTGCCACATGTTTCCTAATTCTGGCATTTTATCTGATTTCCTTGGTGTTTCTACGCAAATTGCACCCATCAAATGTTGGCATTTCAGCCAACTATATACAGAAACGCTATACAATTTATTTCTGAGATTGTACCTTTCTAGGGCAGTAATGACTCTTAAGACTGTCCTTTGTATAAACACACACACACACACACAAAAATGACACACACAGAGAGACTGTACCTTACCCCTCCCTTCAAAGACAGTCCCAAGGAGGAGACTCGCGAGAGAAAGAGAGAGAGAGAGAGAGAATTAAGAAGCAGCACTGAAAACAGTCGCCGAAAACTACCGACCGCACCACAGCTGCAATAAAAGCGATCGAATGCCTGAGAACGGAAACCGGGTGTTTTCTTGCAACCTAGGAGTGGTTAAAAGCAAGCTCATGGCCAAGGCAGCTGACAAAGGGCGGGGAGTTTGGAACCCAAAGGGAACATCTGGCCACCAATGTGAGGGCAGGAGACCAGATTTTGGCTGACTGCCTTAATAACAAGAAAACCGCACAGTTTCGTAAGTTGTCGTTTAGGTATTTGTGCAAGTTATTTCCCTCTCCGTCTCTCCAAAGCCCACCCACCCCATCTCAGAAGACTTGTAAATAAACCCAGTATGTCGGAAATTCAAGATGACCTTCAAAGAACTTGCATCCTGAGCAGCTCGATTGCATCTCGAGCTGCCAGGCGAGCGAATACCACGAAGCGTGACCACCGAGCGAGCAGGGTATTTCGTAGGGTCTCTGTTCTTTACATTAAGTCCTGGTTTCACAATCTGCTTGAATCTCAAAATCAAAGAGGGAAGAGGTTCGAACGTTGCACCTGCCACGGTTGGTGTCATCGTAAGAATGTGTCACTGAACTATGCAAGGACAATCCACTCTCACCTGCTTAAAAAAAAGTTTAGAAAGAAACACACCACACTCTCCTGCTCTGGACGGTGGAACTCGAACCAATGGCTTCAAGTTACAAGAAAGGAGATTCCAATGAAAACTTAGGAAGAACTTTCTGACAGTAAGAGCTGTTTGGCAGTGGAACGGTCTCCCATGGGAGATGGTAGACTTCTGTTCCTCGGAGGTTTTTAAAAGCAGAGGCTGGGTGGCCATCGGTCACAGATGCTTCAGATGAGATTCCTGCATTGCAGGGGGCTTGAATTAGAAGAAGAAGATGAAGAAGAAGAAGAAGAAGATGAAGATGATTTTGGATTTGATATCCCGCTTTATCACTACCCGAAGGAGTCTCAAAGCGGCTAACATTCTCCTTTCCCTTCCTCGTCAACAGGTTTTCCACACCTATCAGCTGATCACCCATCTCCCACCACCCTTCTGAGTAATACCCCTCGCCACTCCCTCACTATATTTAAGGGTCTGATGACTTCCGTTTCAGTGTATCTGAAGAAGTGTGCATGCACACGAAAGCTCATACCAAGAACAAACTTAGTTGGTCTCTAAGGTGCTACTGGAAGGAATTTTTTATTTTATTTCGTTTCCCCCACAACAAACACTCTGTGAGGTGAGTGGGGCTGAGAGACTTCAGAGAAGTGTGACTAGCCCAAGGTCGCCCAGCAGCTGCATGTGGAGGAGCGGAGACGTGAACCCGGTTCCCCAGATTACGAGTCTACCACTCTTAACCACTACACCACACCGGCTCTCGGGATCCCTTCCAAGTCTACATTTCTATGATTCCACTATCCCGTACAGTAAAATGCTCCTTTTTAATTGCATTCTTATTCATTTCATAAAACCTATACACCGCAATAACAGCAAAATGACGATTCTCTCGCGATACAAGAAAAGCAAAAATTCACGCGCAAAAATGGAATGGCAGCAGGTTTGAGATACCTTGAACATCAACATGCACACACACACATGTGCGCATGACCATGCGCATGTCCGCCATGTACAACCTATGGAACTCACTGCTCCATGGTGCTGTAATGCCTACTTGCATGAACATATAAACCACAATTCAGCGAGAGCAACCTGCAGGTTGAAATAGGGTTTAGCGCTCAGTTCTTTCATTCTTTTTTCTTTAAGTGAAACCACAAGAAGTTGTGGTGAGTTGGGAGGAGTACATTCAGCTTCCAGGAGTGTAAACACTGTACCATGACACTGTTGTCCGCGGAAAAAGCACTTCCTGTGCACATCAAACAGTAGGTGAAAACTCACCCTCTGTTTACTTCTGCTATTCTCTTTCTCAGTCTGTGGTTTAAGCATCTAATATTATTTAAGGGGGCATTAATTTGGGCAAACACATTTGAAATGGAAAAACAAGCAAGCAAGCAAACTGACACTGGGGATTAGATAATAAACATCTCAATATATATTCAGCTTGGCTGACTTCTGCTCAGGTATTTTACATTATGCTGTAATTTGCTTGTTTATTAATTGAATGCACCTTACAAAGTGCAAAATGACGTCAAGGTTTAAGCTGTGTTTGCGAGCCTTACAGGAGAAATAAATTTCTATGCAGCAGATTTGGAATAGATGCAAAAACGGTTCTTCTGCCTTCTTAAGATATTTTCCCTTCCCCAATGATGAAAAAATAACAACAAAACAACAATAAAATAAGGTCATTTTGCAATGCATGATAACAAAGCTACACACCCTCCAACATTTCTCTGATAAAATAACGATGTCCTATTCTATAACAACAACAACAACAACAACAACAACAACAACCTGCCCATCTGACTGGGTTGCCCTAGCCACTCTAGGCAGCTTCCAACATTTATAAAAACATAATAAAACATTAAACATTTAAAAACTTCCCTATACAAGGCTGCTTTCAGGTGTCTACTAAAGGTTGTATAGTAACTTATCTCCTTGGCTTGGGGGTTTCATTAACTCCATACCCTCCGATATTTATCTGACGAAAATAGAGATGTCTGGCGCTGTGGGTTAAACCACAGAGCCTAGGGCTTGCTGATCAGAAGGTCGGCGGTTCGAATCCCTGCGACGGGGTGAGCTCCCGTTGCTCGGTCCCAGCTCCTGCCCACCTAGCATTTCGAAAGCACGTCAAAGTGCAAGTAGATAAATAGGTAACGCTCCGGCGGGAAGGTAAACGGCGTTTTTGTGCGCTGCTCTGGTTCGCCAGAAGCGGCTTTGTCATGCTGGCCACATGACCCGGAAGCTGTATGCCGGCTCCCTCGGCCAGTAACGCAAGATGAGCGCAGCAACCCCAGAGTCGGACGCGGCTGGACCTAATGGTCAGGGGTCCCTTTACCTTTAAGGAAAAGCAGGAGATTGCGGGCTCAAATCAGAAACCAGGAAGGCTTCTATAAATCTGGAAAATAGGGACACTTGGGAGGGCCTGAGCTAAGCTTCACTAAAATCAAATGTTATATCTCAGCACCTACATTAAGGGACAAGTTGTTCATGCAATGGATACCGTGTTGTGAAACTATAGACACTCCTTCCACGACTGCAGAGGAGCTGTTTCCATTAAAGCAGGCTGTTTTACATCAGAAGGTACAAAGAGTCCGGAGTCCAGATACTCTGCTGGGTCACTTCTGAGAAGAGCTTTCTTTGAGGTTAAAAGGGGGGCGGGGCGGGAGAAGGGGGAGACAAAAACAACTCAAAACAGAAAGGAAACAAAAGACCCACTCCTTCGTAAAAGGATACCATATCCCCTAAATTCCATGCATGTCTTTTGGCTAGACTTTTCGGAAAGCAACAACTGGGATCCAGAGGAGGGGAAGGAAAGAGGAACGCAGGAGGTCAGAAAAGTCATTGGAATGATATTCAGAATTGTGGAAAGCAGATGAGTAGCGTTTGGCCCAATAAATAGCAAGGGGTAAATAGAAAAAGATGAAGAAGGGGAGTATGTTTTCCTTTCCTTTCTTTTTAAACTTTCTTTTTAAAGCCCTAATGGCAGTATAGTCTCAGGAAAGGCAGGAAAAGCCGTTTGGAACAGCACTGTCCATAGCCTCGTAGAATTGTGGAGTTGGGAGGGACCATGAGTATAATCTAGTCCAGGCATGTCCAACAGGTAGATCGTGATCTACCAGTAGATCACTGGACATCTGCGGTAGATCACTGGTAGATCATTGGGTCCCCCCAAAGAAGCTGAACAACTGTGCTCAAACATTTTACCTCCTCCCTGAAAAAAACCTTTGACCTGAACCCCTCAAAACAGGCCTCCCTCCTTCCTAAAAAAAAAACCCTCAACAACTTTGACCTGAACCCAAAAAAGGGGGTAGATCACTGCCAGTTTTTAACTCTATGAGGAGATTACAGTCTTTTGGGAGTTGACCACCCCTGTCTAGTCCAACCCCCTGCAAGGCAGGAATCTTTCACCCAACATGGTACTTGAACCCATGACCCCGAGATTAAGAATCTCATACTCTATTGACCGAGATATCCCTCTTGTAGGCATTTATGATACCTACTTGCTTTGGATAAATCACCCCTCCTTTAGTAGCTTAGGTGAAGCTCAGCTTAATGCGCCACACTGGCTTTGCCATAAAAAAATCGCAGATGGATTGCATTCCTTTCATTGAAATAAAGTCTTAAATCTTTGTATATTCTGCACTCCAGATTAAATCCCACTGAATTCACAGGAGTTTACTTCCCAGGAAATGGGTTTTACAGTTTCAGGCTAAGATACCACAGCCTGAATCCTGCCTCGGGCGCATCATGAATCCGCTAGGCAGCCTTAAGGGATCCCGTTTCTCACTTGTCTGCGAGATGGGACCAATAATAGCCCACTTTGCAAGGTTGTTGTCAAGGACAGTAACACATTAATGAATAGTGAGGTCTTCTGAACATTCGAAAATGAATTGTTGCTTTTGTTTAAATGCTGAATTAAACACATAAAGTGTATATATGGCAAATATGGTATACAAAGTTAATAAATAATAATTATGAGCTTCATAAAAGGTGTGCTGGCCGAAGGACCAGATAGCACTTCATGCTTAGCATACAATGAATGGCAATCCAAATTCTACCCTCTTTCTCCTCCCCTCCTGTGAAAAACTAAGTTTTGAGGCTGAGCAGAGAACTGAGCACAGTCTGTTCATCACCCCTGTCTACTTCTGGGCTGCGTTGACCCTTAGAGCTGAGGCAGCTTTTCTTCCCAATGTCTTAATTTTGCTCAATTTCTGCCCGTGCGCCTGAAAGTGAAACAGTGGAATCATGTGCACGGGAGTTTGGAAGGAAATCCCACCACGCTTAACTCCATTTGGCAACACCGGGATCCCGCAAGGGATCCTGCCGACATCTTTCCCAAATAAGATTTCTGACGCTTATGGGAAGAGTGGCAGACCTGGGAGCCCACCATGAACTGAACTGCTGCAGGCAATCATATTTCCCTTGGAGATTCCACCACATGGTGGGTGCTCAAGTCATTATGGAACAGGGGGAAGCAGATGACAACACAGAATCCATCTCATGCCATTTTTTCTCCCACAAAGAATGGCTCTCATTTCCCCTCCCCCCCTTTTTTTGCTTTATTGGTTTTAAAATTGTGTAACAAAAATAGTCGTTAAATGTTAAAGACAACGTAAAAAGAAACGAACTTTCATTCTATAATTGATACTTGTTGTGTTATCAATTTGCGATTAGACTCAGCATGACCTCCGATCACCCCATTGTGTTCCCAACGTACAGTCTTTAGATACTTAACTTTATCTTCTCTATGTTACACTAATTGCTTTAAATTCATGAAGTTGTCCTATTGGAAGCAGAAACTCAATCAAGACCTGCCAACGGATTGATATTTCGGCAATGTTCTTTTAGGTAGACTCTGTATATATCCCACTCTTTGACAAACTTGTCATCTGTAACGTCTCGTAACCTTGCTGACACTCTTGCTAGTTCAGCATTTTTGTTGTTGTTCAGTCGTTCAGTCGTGTCCGACTCTTCGTGACCCCATGGACCAGAGCACGCCAGGCACGCCTATCATTCACTGCCTCCCGCAGTTTGGCCAAACTCATGTTAGTAGCTTCGAGAATACTGTCCAACCATCTCATCCTTTGTCGTCCCCTTCTCCTTGTGCCCTCCATCTTTCCCAACATCTCAATTTATTTCCCCAGTCTAATTTGGATGTGATTGCTTCTCCCTCCCAACTTTTTGCGATTAAAATTCTGGCCCTTGGGTCTCATTTCCAGATGTTTCTGCATCCCCCATCCTGTGATGCTTCCCCCCTCTTTTTTGCCACAAACAAGCATCCGCGGTAAACTTTGGAGCATGCCATCGCAATGGGGCTGTGGTGATAACCACATTCTTCTGCCATTTAAGCTTGGAAGAATGTGAGCTCCTCTCCTGTATGGCAAGTGTGTGTGTCTGTCTGTATGTATGTATGTATGTGTGTGTGTATATATATATACTGCTGAGCATTTAATCCCTTCAAATATTTTTCAATAACTTCCTTTAATTACCGGGAAAACATGTCGAGTGATGCGTGCAATGAAGAGCTTCCTCTCATCTCTCTCGTTATCCCCTCCTGTTTAATGAAGAACTTGAATCACTTCTCAGCTCTTTAATCCTCTAATCCTGGAAGGAATTTGCTCTCTTTCCCAAACCGGGGTGGTGGCGGCAAGCTTATTCTTAGTACTGTACGCCCCGGGGACCCGCCAATGGAGAACCTCTCCAGAGATGTCTCGAAATACCTGCATTCCAAAGATGTCACATGACTGAACACAGAGTGTCATGTGGTGAAAGGGACCAGGCAGCTCTGGCAGAAGCCAGTTGCTGGTGCCATTTCACCCTTCGATGCGAACTCCCCTTCATCTCAGAGAGAACGAAGGCCGCAAAGGGAAATGTAGGGAAGGGGGTTCTCCGAAGCAAAAGAAGACTACAGTTCTGAGTAGTCTTTGGAGGAAGTTAGTCAATTAATCATTTTCGTTCAACAATGATATCTGCATGTGTTGTAAGAATTTTAAGGTATTTTATTTATATGTAATATTTGTTATTAATGTACCAAAACAAATAAGGCCACATGTCTGGAAAACAGCACAGGAAGACAGGCCTCACTCCATTTTGACTCCCAACTGACCAAGTATTTCTTTGTCTCAGGAACAAAGGGGGGGGGGGTTGCCCCTCCAGCTCCTCAGCAGCCCTCTGCCTGAGTGATAATCTCTGGCATCCTGATACCTGAGTGTCAGGCAAAAGGGTGTGATTAACTTGGCTGGGATATAGGGAAATGTAAATATCTTTTGTTTCACTTGATGGGTTTTTGGTGGAGGGCAAGAGGAGACATGGGGGCAGGGTCCAAGGTGCTCAGATCACTGCTACCAGACCCTCCCAATTTGTGATGTAATTCTAATGTATGGAGGGGTGGTCTTGAGCTGGAGGGGGGCAATTTCAAAAGTCTATATAGGAGCTTGTGCGCCTTTGTTGGAGGTCTGTTGCTTGCAAGACACCCTGCTGCAGCAGTTTCTAATAAAGGGCTATCGCCTTGTTTTGGGAGATTCTCTATCGTCTCTTATTTATTCATAAGTGCTCTTGAGAGGAGGGGAGCCCTACTAAGGCTCTCCCCTGGGTTCGTGGACTCCCTTCTGCACACGAAAGCTCATACCAAGAACAAACTCAGTTGGTCTCTAAAGTGCTACTGGAAAGAATTTTCTATTTTGTTTCGACTATGGCAGACCAACACGGCTACCCACCTGTAACTGTAAGTAGAGGCACCACTGTTTTCCATTTTGCATGCTAGGTGGGCAGGAGCTGGGACCGAGCAACGGGAGCTCACCCCGTAGCGGGGATTCAAACCGCTGACCTTCTGATTAGCAAGCCCAAGGCTCTGTGGTTTAACCCACATAGGCATGGTTAATATTCCATGACATGTCTCCTTTTTCTATTCTTTTTTCATTCTACAGGCAAACATCAACTATAAACAAAACAAAATAAAATAAAAAAATTCCTTCCAGTAGCATCAACTATAAAGACTCTGACTTGAGGTGACTTCATGTGCAGTTTTGGACATCACAGTATGTAGGAAAGGGATGCACAGGAGAAGCAGGAAACAGATCTTTTGCTTTTTATCATTGCCCCATATTAAAATCTGAGCCAGGGAAGAACTAGGAATTTGTAACACTCTCTCCAAATTTGAGTATTACTCACCCTAGATCATACTTGCAAATCTAGAAAATTGAAAGTGAGGGTGTAACTTTCCTTTCGTCAGGGGTCCATTAGGGCCTCATTACTCTGAGATCCTTTCTCCTGAGAGGTTAATATGCCCCCCTCCCCACTGAATTTTGAAAGGAAAGTGAAACCCCTTCACTTGGAAGGAAGCTTCATGCGGAAGGGTGAATCGAGTTTTCTGCTGTTTGTTTTTAGTATGGGTAGCATTTATCTTATTTCATTGCACGCATTTTAGATTTTTTTTGTAAAAATAATTTTTACATGCTGCTTTGGGACATTTTTATGGGGGGGGGAGTGGTACTGAGGTTTTAACAATCCATGCACAAATGTGTTTCACTAGTCTGGATGGGGGTGATTATGATTTTTTTTAAAAAGAAAAAAAAAACTTGGTGCAAATCCCTAGAAATAGCATTTTGCTTTACCAGTCACAAGAAGATCCTGGAAGAAACCTTGACATTTGCACTTTAGTTGCCATGATGGGGTCACCCCGTACCCCTGTATGCAGCAAAAAGGACTATAAATATTCTAAAGGCCAGGAGAGAGCGGATGGGGTGGGGTGGGGAATATCCTCTCTTTGCAAACAGTAGGTGACACAGATGTTTTATTCATTCATTCATTCATTCATTCTGCTCCAGATATTGGGGAAATGGATTTTGCTCCTATGAAAAAGGGCGAGTTGGGATGTACACTTTAGCCTTCCTTGCTGATAAAGTACAAGGTTTTTGCCCTAAAGCTTTTCCAAGATAAGGCAACCGGTGTGTAGCTCTGATAATCTGGTTAAAGAAAGGCATAATTAAATCTCTTTGGTCTAAAGTTCTAACAGTGCGTCGAAGATACCCGATGCTCTTTGCTATAATACACTCCAGTTCGTTTATTACTGCTTTGCATAGACATCTGGGAACGAGTTCAGCCCCAGGCCGTAACTCATCTCCATCCTTAATTACTATAGACGCCAGCTTGCTACTGTCACTACAGCCCTCGCCACAACTGCCCGACTTGCAAAGGTGTGGACATGCATCTCTACAGCAGTTGCCGCTGCGACGGTACTTTGAGGGTGTCGATGGAGAATTATATATGGCAATGTTTCTATTTTCCTTGATATATGTAGGGTTTGGTGTCAGCGTTGATTGTGTAGGTTCTCTGTTGTTCGCTTGTGCTCCTTTGGTGGTGAGAGAGGTCGGAGTTGGAGTAGGGTGTGATTGTTCATTTGTGGTTGGCTGTGGTGATCTTTGGTTTCCTGTGTGAGTGGGGTGGGTGGGTGTTTTGGATCAGGTTAGCCATATTGATTTGTATGCTGTCGGTAGATTTTTGTCATTGTCTTGTTGGGCTGTGTGTGTGATGAAGGGGAGCCATACCGGGGTGAAGGTGTCTTCTTCTGTTTGTCTCCGTGTCAGTTTCAGGTTACTGGTTAGTTTTTCTAGTAGGGCTGTTTCCCATACTACTTGGTACCATTGGTCCATGTTTACTCCTGACAGGTCTTTCCAGTGTCTGGTTATGATATTTCTGGCTGCTGAGAGTAGATGGATTATGAGTTCTGTGTGTTGTAGGTGGGCATTATTGTCTTGGAAGATGTTTAGTAAGACCAATTCTGGGGTGATTTCTAACACTTGCTTGGTTATTTTACATATTTCTCGTGTGGTTGTTGTCCAGAATGTTTGGCTTTTGGGGCACTCCCACCACATGTGGAAGTATGTGCCTGCGGAGATGCACCCTCTCCAGCATTTTGGTGAGGTTCCTGGGCGTATTAGCGTTACTTTTATTGGTGTTAGATACCACCTGTAGGTTAGTTTTAGGGTGAGTTCTCTTCTTTTTGTTGATATGGATTTAAAGAGGGGTTTGGACCACATTCTGGTCCATTGGGTGGGGTTGATTTTGTATCCTATGTCATCCTCCCATTGTTTTTTGAATGTGTCTAGGGAGCTTGTGGGATTTTTGAGTAGTATTTTGTATATTGCGGATAACAACCCTCTGCCGCGTCCCTTCGTCATTAGGATGAGGTTTTCAAAGGTTGTCAGCCCTCTGTAGTTTTGATGATTTTGCGCCTGTGCAAAAACTCTGCCACATGCACACAGAGCCCTGAAACGATTACCTTCCGCAAATGCAGGAGTCATAGTCTTTTACTGACAAGTGGTTATTTGTACACAGAGCGAATGCTATCAACTGACCTACTACATTGGGGTGGGGGTGGAGTGGCAGGAATGTGAGAACCGTAGATAATGCTTTTAAGAGGAGTGTGTTTTGGTCAGGAGAGCTGTCCTTTCAAAACGCATGCAGCTGGAAATGGTTCTCAATTCAATTCAATTCAACTCAACACCTTTATTGGCATATATAAGACAATAGAATCATAAAAAGGCCATCCATATGCATTATATTTATATTTGTTGTTTGTTGTTGTTGTTCAGTCGTTCAGTTGTGTCCGACTCTTCGTGACCCCATGGACCAGAGCACGCCAGGCACGCCTATCCTTCACTGCCTCTCGCAGTTTGGCCAAACTCATGTTAGTCGCTTCGAGAACACTGTCCAATCATCTCATCCTCTGTCGTCCCCTTCTCCTTGTGCCCTCCATCTTTCCCAACATCAGGGTCTTTTCCAGGGAGTCTTCCCTTCTCATGAGGTGGCCAAAGTACTGGAGCCTCAACTTCAGGATCTCTCCTTCTAGTGAGCACTCAGGGCTGATTTCCTTAAGAATGGATAGGTTTGATCTTCTTGCAGTCCATGGGACTCTCAAGAGTCTCCTCCAGCACCATAATTCAAAAGCATCAATTCTTCGGAGATCAGCCTTCTTTATGGTCCAGCTCTCACTTCCGTACATTACTACTGGGAAAACCATAGCTTTAACTATACGGACCTTTGTCGGCAATATTTATATTACATACAGTAAAAAGGGAATCCTCCTCAGCCTATTATGTAGACCAAACTATCCCTGATTTAACTTCAAAGATCCTGGTCAGAAATTGTACCCAAGCTCTAGTGAGTGTTGGGGAGTCATCTGTCAAAAGGAACTGCACCTTGTGTTGTTTGTTAGGTGGGGCCTCAAGCCATAGAGAGGACATTATAAAATCAGCACAGAGGATGTTAACCCTACACATAGTAAGTAAAACAGAAACATCGTCACCCTACCCCACCCATCTCTCCATTCCACCCACCTCTCTTCCCCTTCTCTCACTAATGTCTCAACAACAACAACCGATTTGTAAAAATGTTATATGGAAGAATACGAGAGAGACATTGCATTACCTCTGTAAATCAAGAAAATCTTTAATTTAAAAAAAAAAAAGAGGACAGTCCAGAATTATGTGGTCTAGAGAATCGGGTACATTCTGGCCACAGGTGCAGAGTCTGTTCTGGTAAGGAATGCCTGGATTCTCCAATGGTTCTCCAAACTGACAGAACCCATTGCAAGGGACAGAAACAAACACACACACACACACACACACACACAATGCAGAAAAGGAAGTCAGAACGAAAGAAGGCGCCTGGATTTGCAGAAATCCATCCTTGAGAAAAGATAGTGGAATGAACCTTTCATGCTCAAATGACAAGCTGTCAGCGGCTGCCTTTATCTCCCCGTTCTTCTATTTATACATTACCCAAAGCTATTTCCAACCCTCCCATCCCTATCCAACCCATGGCTTTTAATTGCACATCAAAGAAGATATCTGTGAAATCTGGTTTGGAAAGCTGCTGAGAAAAAACTCTGAGGAATCCTGTATATGCGCCCCTACATTTTAGAATCTAAAATGTCAGGGCTTTTTCCACAGCCATGCCAGCCCCTCAGAGGCTGAAACACTAAACAAATACCACCATCATCAGGGAAGGCTGCTGATGTTTCCGCTTTTCAGGGAATGTTACGAGGTCCTGGACGAGTCAGGAAAAAGCCACCTGCCTGCTGTCCAGGGGCAGAATAAGATTCTTGCATTGTGTTGCATGTTTATAGGAAGCTCCTGCAGCCAATCCGCTCTGGTCAGACCTCACCTGGAATACTGTGTCCAGTTCTGGGCACCACAGTTCAAGAAGGATACTGACAAGCTGGAACGTGTCCAGAGGAGGGCAACCAAAATGGTCAAAGGCCTGGAAACGATGCCTTATGAGGAACGGCTTAGGGAGCTGGGTATGTTTAGCCTGGAGAAGAGAAGGTTAAGGGGGGATATGATAGCCATGTTCAAATATATAAAAGGATGTCATATAGAGGACGGAGAAAGGTTGTTTTCTGCTGCTCCAGAGAAGCTGACACGGGGCAATAGATTCAAACTACAAGAAAGAAGATTCCACCTAAACATTAGGAAGAACTTCCTGACAGTAAGAGCTGTTCGACAGTGGAATTTGCTGCCAAGGAGTGTGGTGGAGTCTCCTTCTTTGGAGGTCTTTAAGCAGAGGCTTGACAGCCAACTGTCAGAAATGCTTTGATGGTGTTTCCTGCTTGGCAGGGGGTTGGACTGGATGGCCCTTGTGGTCTCTTCCAACTCTATGATTCTATGATTCAATCGGAAGCTGCGCCGGGCATTTGGGTTCCAAAAACATTTCGCAAAATGGAACACTCACTTCTGGGTTTGTGGCGTTCGGGACCCAAAACCCAGGAATTACAACATAGGTGGTACCTGACTCCAGCAAAGTTAAACACAATTTACTCTTTAAAAAAGTAGGTTTTGTGGATTTGGTCTCAAGGCTGGGTCCCAAGGCTGCTATCAATATGTTTCCACTTTGTAAAAAGAAAAAAGAAAAAGGAAAAAAAAGACATTGTAGACTTTGTTGCGATTGCTGTCACAACACACTCATAGAGGAGGACACTATTATTCCCATTTTACAGGTGGAAAACTGAGGCAGAGAGCAACTGACCTCGACTGACACCAAACAGTTGTAGAATAGGCAAGTTCTGGACTGTGTGCCATATGGGATTACCTACTTTATATTGAATTGTTTAGATGGGCTGCTGAGCAGATGTTTGTTCTGCTGGTTTATATCTTGTATATGGAATGATTTTTATTGCTGCTGTTGATTAAACTCATTTTTGAACCGCTCTGAGGCAGCTTTCATGCCAAGCCAGCACAGACACTTCCTAAATGAATGAGCAAGTGTCCCTAAACCAAACGCCTTCCTTGCCCAAACCAAGCTCCATGCTTACCTGCCTTTGAGAAGGCAGCATGAGGGCTCTGGGGGAGGTGTAAAATGTTGCTGAGGGCCGCCAAAAAGACATTGAGGGCCGCATGTTGCTAATGTTGAACAGTAACCGAAAAACTGATAGCAGGAATCCAAAAGGAAATAATTGTGGAAGCTGCACAGTGGCACTTCCACGTTCCAACCTCTCTGCCCAAAATGCTACTTCATATTCCCTTTCTAGGCGGACTCTCCCCTTCCAATCTGACAACGCCATCGCGACCAGAAGCAACGTCTAGACACGGACACGAGAAGCGCCATTTATTTATTTTTGAAACACAATTGGTCATTAAAACACCCCGAAGCAGCTCTGCACAAGGTCTCCCGCACGCAGCGACAAGGGGGTGTTACTTAAAAGCAATACCCAGCATTATTAAATCTCACTATATTTGTGAATGACAATCAAACCTCATTCGTTAAAAAAAGAGAGAGAGAGAAAGCAAAGCTAGAAAGGAAACAGGACGCTGGCAAGTCCACAGTGGAGGATTAATGGCCAGATTGATTTCTGCATTTCTAATAAAACCATACATCTCATAACTGTCAACAGTGCTTTTGATATGTGAAAGTCTTTTTTATATATATAATGGAATAATTGGGTTGCTTGTCCTTGTCTGTCCTACTTACCACAGCATTTTGTCTGAAAAGTGGAAAGGAGCATGGGGCTCAACAATGGCCATTTTTTTTTTCACAATCACATTTGGAAACGGGGGGAAAACCTGCACTTCTCACCCTGGTGATCCAGGGACTATCTAGCAAATTGCAATCACCCATTAGTACACTGAGTTCCATAAATATGGCTGTGTTGCATGAGAAAATGTAGGTTTCATGGGAACATAGGAATCTGCCTTACATGGAATCAGTCTATCTAACTCAGTATTGGCTACACTGACCGGCAGCAGTTGTCCACCGTTTCGGACACAGCTTTCTCCTAGTCCCGCCTGGAGACACCAGGAATTGAACTTGCAAAAGAGCTGCTCCACCACTGAGCCATGGCCCTTTCCCATAGAAATGACCTCCCAGGTTTGTTTGTTTGTTTGTTTTCTTTTAAAAATATATAAATAAAATCTGTGCAAATCTTCCCCACCACACACATGCTGTGCTCATGCAACTAGTGAATGTGGGCAACACTATGGCATGTGGGTGACACCCTTCAGCCACTCAGGGCTGACAGCTATGCTCAATGAGAGTCATGTAACAGAGACACTGCAGTTTTCCAATGTGTGAATCTGACTCTGTATGTGCAAATCTGTTGGTTTCACAGCTTTTGGCAAATGCTGAAGATGCCCCTCCTTACCCTCGCCTTTGACGCCCGAGATGTCTAAAACTGGATAGCTCAGTTGGTTGGAGCACAGTGCTGATAACACCAAGGTCACAGGTTCCATCCCCTTATGGGACATCTGCATATTCCATGCATTGCAGAGGGTTGGACTAGATCAGTGTCTCCCAAACTGGAGTCTCCAGCTACAATTTTGGGGCTGCAATTCCCATCATCTCTGACCACTAGTCTTGCTAGCTAGGGATGATGGGAGACCCATGTTTGGGGAACCATGTCCAAGACCTTCCAAGAACTGCTGCTTCAATGACCACCGGACATCTACATTTCTTCTATACATTTAAAGCGGATTGGAAGATGTTTAAATCACTGTGTAACATCCCGCAAAGAACCCAGGTGAATTCCAGTCTCATAAAGGCACTGAGCACGCCTTCTCCCACTTCTTTCCTGCAACTACAGTTTCCATAGTTTCAACAGTTCTTAAAGTAGTCTAACTTCTGCAGTGTGCATTTGCATATATCAATATATATCAATATAGGAACGTGGGTGGCGCTGTGGGTTAAACCACAGAGCCTAGGGCTTGCCAATCAGAAGGTCGGCGGTTCAAATCCCCACGATGGGGTGAGCTCCTGTTGTTCGGTCCCTGCTCCTGCCCACATAGCAGTTCGAAAGCACGCCAGAGTACAAGTAGATAAATAGGTACCACTCCGGCAGGAAGGTAAACGGCGTTTCTGTGTGCTGCTCTCGGTTCGCCAGAAGCGGCTTAGTCATGCTGGCCACATGACCCGGAAGCTGTCTGCGGACAAACGCCAGCTCCCTCAGCCTATAGAGCAAGATGAGTGCGCAACCCCAGAGTCGCTCGTGACTGGACCTAACCTTTACCTTTACCTATATATATTGATATAGATAGATAGATAGATAGATAGATAGATAGATAGATAGATATAGATATAGATAAGAGAGACCTGGGTTGTTCACAAACGACATTTTATTCATTCCCACACTAATGGTGTGAGGCAAATTAATAACATCTGACAGCTGGGCAACTGACACAGAGAGACAATAGCTTGCCCGGGGCTACTCACTGTAAATTAATGGCCCAATAAAGTGGGGAGAGGGAATGCAGAGCTTCACCATACATATCTCCATTTTTACAAAATAAAATAACTTGGCCTATTGGTTGCTGCTTCTGGGGAGGAAGGGCCCCTATGTGTGTGGCTTCCTTCTTCTTTTTCCTTCTTCTTTTGCTCCTGTTTAGCATATTAAGGGAAGAGCTGACCTCCTCACTACACTACTCAGCTGCTAGAGTTCTCTCCCCCCCCCCCCCGTCCCCGCTCTCAAATTGGCTCATTAGACAAGCTTCAGAATCTGCCCTGGTTCAGGCAACCGCTTTTGAAGCACCATGAGATTTATCATCTCTCTCGCCCGGATTCAGCCGCACCTCGAGAGGGACCGAAATGTGGGGGTAATATTGTAATTCTCCGGGAAAGCAAACGATGACACTGGGTCACATGCAATCAACTGAATCATTTTTAGCTTGGGAAGCATTAGAAGGGGAGGGGATGAAGGGGAGTTGGGTGAAAAGAATAAACACGTCTTCCCCTTCCCCAAAGGCGGTGCCTGCCGATGAGAAGCCACCTTTCCATCCCTCAGCCCTAACCCGACTCTCTGTCTAAGCCTCCTCTCAGCATAATGCTGGTTTTGTGCTGGGAAAGAGGAGGCGAGAGCAAGGGGCAATTCCGCCCCTTGCGACTGGAGAGGGTCCTCGACTTCTGATTGCGTCTTGGCCGTCATCCTGGTGTTCCTACAATGCAAAGCCCCCCCTCCCCCAATCTTGGGACTTGGGAGCCTCAAGCTGGGGAATAAATTGGATTCTGTTTGCCTTTAAAGGTGAAGCTACCTCTCTTGGTGGCGCTGTGGGTTAAACCACAGAGCCTAAGGCTTGCTCTCAGAAGGTCGGCGGTTCGAATCCCCGCGACGGGGTGAGCTCCCGTTGCTCGGTCCCTGCTCCTGCCCACCTAGCAGTTCAAAAGCACGTCTAAAGTGCAAGTAGATAAATAGGTACCGCTATGGCGGGAAGATAAACAGCGTTTCCGTGCGCTGCTCTGGTTCGCCAGAAGCGTGTTAGTCATGCTGGCCACATGACCCGGAAGCTGTACGCCGGCTCCCTCGGCCAATAAAGCAAGATGAGCGCCGCAACCCCAGAGTCGTCCATGACTTGACCTAATGGTCAGGGGTCCCTTTACCTTACCTCTCTTGCACTTTCCAAGAACCGGAATGCAGCCATCCTTTTGATATGTATAGGAAAGCTTTTTAATGTTTAATGTTGTATTGCGTTTTTTTAATATATATTTATGTTGGAATTGCAATTTTTAAAAAATGCACGTACTAGGGCAGTGATAGCCAAACTTGGCCCGGCAGAAGTTTTGGGACTACAATTCCCATTATCCTTGGCCACTGGTCCTGTTTGCTAGGGATGATGGGAGTTGTAGTCCCCAAACAGCTGGAGGGCCGAGTTTGGCCATCACTGCACTAGGTGCTGGAGGAGACTCTTGAGAGTCCCATGGACTGCAAAAAGATCAAACTTATCCATCCTTAAAGAAATCAGCCCTGAGTGCTCACTGGAAGGGCAGATCCTGAAGTTGAGGCTCCAGTACTTTGGCCACCTCATGCAAAGAGAAGACTCCCTGAAAAAGACTCAGATGTTGGGAAAGATGGAGGGCACAAGGAGAAGGGGATGACAGAGGATGAGATGGTTGGACAGTGTTCTCGAAACGACTGGCATGAGTTTGGCCAAACGGCAGGAGGCAGTGGAGGATAGGCATGCCTGGCGTGCTCTGGTCCATGGGGTCACGAAGAGTCGGACACGACTGAACGACTGAACAACAGCACTAGGGCAAAGTGTGCTTTAAAATGGTGGAAATATCATGCAAATGCACACTGCGAAACTGCAGAGTAGCTGCAGCCTAAAGTGTGTAAGAAAAGCACAGGGTGGAGGTATCCTGGCGACGGGCCATAGCTCGGTGGTAGAGCACCAGCTTTTCATGCAGAAGGTGCCGGGTTCAATCTCGAAGGGCATCCCCAAGTAGGCCTGGGAGAGATTCCCTGCCTGACACCCTGGAGAGCTTGCTGCCGCTCAGTGTGGCCAATACAGGGTAGGTGGAACAAAGGCAGCATCCTTTCCTCCCATGTCCCTAACCTACAATGTGTGTTGGGGGAAAACTGCAAAGTCTGCAGAGGCTTATTCCTGACGGACTCCAGAAGAAAAAAGGTGGAGGGACTAGGAGA
Source organism: Lacerta agilis (assembly GCF_009819535.1). Lineage (NCBI taxonomy): Eukaryota > Metazoa > Chordata > Lepidosauria > Squamata > Lacertidae > Lacerta > Lacerta agilis. The sequence continues at coordinate 7,807,863 of NC_046322.1, read as the reverse complement.
GAGCAGCAAATTAAACGGTGGAGTGCAGACGGCAGAGGAAAGCAAGGGCAGCGCCTGAAATTCCCTATCAGCTGTAATAATGCCAATTACTTTGCCAATTGCTGAATCTGCCACTATTTGTTTAGTGCAATCATATGCCGGACTCTCTGCCTGGGCTCATTGCCTTTGTTTGTCCTGAATATTCATTTTGCAGCACATCTCCCTCCTTTTCTCTCTCTCCCTCTAGGAGTTCCTGCTTCTACGCACCTTAGACTTTCTTCCTGCTCCTTCTTGCAAACCAAAATATTTACTAAAAAATTCCTTCCAGTAGCACCTTAGAGACCAACTAAGTTTGTTCTTGGTATGAGCTTTCGTGTGCATGCACACTTCTTCACGAAAGCTCATAACAAGAACAAACTTAGTTGGTCTCTAAGGTGCTACTGGAAGGAATTTTTTTATTTTTTATTTTGTTTTGACTATGGCAGACCAACACGGCTACCTACGTGTAACTCAAAATATTTACTGTCTTTCATTCATCTCCTCTTTCGTATCAGTAGGACTTTAGTGACGAGTAGGATGTGTCTTTCATTCATCTCCTCTTTCGTATCAGTAGGACTTTAGTGACGAGTAGGATGTGCAACAACATGTTGCAGCATGGGGTGGAATAGTCCTGCTCTCATTCCAGGATATCCCATTCCACCCGCACCTCAGATTTTTTGAGTGGGTTCTGTTTTTCTCCTCATTGAGCTGGTATGGTGTATCCACCGAACCTCTTCAGTCGCCCTCTCTCCCCTGCCCCACACAATTATTGGGATAACCCCTCCAAATATTTTCTGTACATCTGAAAACCTCGAGGTTCCCGGGGCTTCCTGACATCTGCCTCTTGCTTGTAGACGGAGCCATTTTGGATCAGAACTCAGGGTCTGCTCTTGCTAAGATGGTGAGGCCTTCCCCTGGCATCCAATATTCAGTCGAAGACCCGTAGCACCAATCTAGCACTATAGGGAGATGTTGAGATGTTGCAGGCGGCAGCGACTACGTTTTCTCACAATACTGAGTAAATGCCTGGTTGATCTTTTGCCTCCCCAAACTCCCTATAGATTAACCGTTTGGTCGATAAATATATACTGCTGACTGCTAGCAAGGGTATTTGAAGTTACTGACAATTGAGTGACTTGTTGTCAAAGGCTAAGACATGGTGTTTGTTCTAGGAAGGGATAGACTAGAATACTGAAGATAACCCTTATTTTTAACAATACAAACGTGTGTTGGTGTGTGTCTGTGAGTTCTCCAATAGGAGAATAGCACCTGCCCAGTGCCAACCCCTAGAAAAATAGGTGTTGGTACTCGCCATGAAGTTGTTACAGTAATTGCCAGAATTATTAACAACAACAAAAAACAGGTGCCAGTACTTTGTGCCCTTGAGTACCCCCTGAAAAGAAAGTGCAACCAAAGGTATCATGGACTTTGAAGAAGCACAAACTCATGACGAAGGGGAGAGACGTGCTAAGAGGAAGACACATTTGGCAAATCTTTGCCATGATCAACTCCCACCCAGAAACTGATATCCCCACTGTGGAAGGATGTGTGGATCCAGAACTGGCCTCCACTGTCACTTACAGACACACTGTTAAGGCCATATATATGGAAGACAATCTTACTCGGCTACAGGTGATTGCCAAAGAAGACACGCACACACACAGACACACACACAACAAATTTAAATATATGAGGGTGGAGAGATGGCGGACACTTCCACACGGCAATTTAGGTTTCACTTTATTGAATTTATGAATCGCTTCCCACAACGACAAGTCCTGAAGCAATTTTGCAAAATGCAGCAATATGGTGCTACAGTGGTTAGAGTGTCGGACTAGGGCCCTGGGAGACCAGGGTTCGAATCCCCCCCCCCCTTAGCCATGAAGCTCACTGCGGGCCTGTCACTACATCTTAGCCTAACCTACACCATAGAGTTGTTGTGGGCAATAAACGAGGAAGGGGGGAGCTGTTTATGCTCCACCTTGAGCGAAAAAGGTGGGGTAGGAACCCAATAAATAAACGGTCAAGAAATAAAATAAACATATTAAAAACACAATTGGAGCAAGACATCCAATCAGTGGCTGATGCCTATTTGCCTAGGAAAAGCAACACATTTGCCTGATGCCAAAATGATGTCAAGTTTGGTGCCAGATGGGTCTCCCTGTGGAGAGAATTCCACAGATGGGAAGCTGCTACAGGAAAGGGCTGCTCTCTTGGCAACCCACTCTGGACCTCCCTAGAGATCAGCTTCTGGGCAGGTTCATATGGTTTCTTGTGAAACTTGCTCTGTTTAGGCATGCACATTTTTCTTAGTGCACATAAACCATCACCCACATCAAAATGCCACCTTATATCCCCACCTCCTGCTCCCAGTTTAATTTGGACTTTCCCTTTCTGCAGGTTGTTGTTGTTGTTGTTGTTAACTTAGCAGGTTTTCCACAGAAACAATACACCTGGGTTACATGGAGCAAGCAATCACGTGGGGGCAGCTTTTCAATGGCATTGGATGGACTGTGCAAATTTTGCATACCAGAGCAGCGGTGAGTCCCTAGCAAGGTGCCCTTTGGAAGTGCCCGTAGAAAACAGAAATATGAAAAGGATCCATATAAATAAACAGATTGATCCAAAATATATATGATTTAGCTGAGGACATGGGTGGGCAGAGACTGGGTGCTGAGTTCCTTTCTAGTCTGCGGTGTTGTTCTGGCGTTATTTCCTGCCGTTGTTTTGTTAACATTGTTTTGTTAACAACCTGTTGTTGTTGATGTTGCTTTAACTTGATTTGTTTCCTATACCGTTCTATATCTGATATGTCTGTTTTACGTTATATTTCATCATACATGTTGCTAGCCACTTTGGGGAACCGCCGTGAAGAAAGGTGGGTTGTGAATCTAAAATAAGAATTAATGTTGAAAGCTGCTCTGAGAGCTTCAGCTGAAGTTAGCATCTTAGGACACCTCCAGGTTGTGGCTGGTTTTGGGGTGACATTCAGTCACATTCCTGCAAGCTCAGGTTGCACAGTTATACTAGATAGGATGGTCTTCAACAGCAAACCTGCTTCCTACAGAGACTGGACTTTCTGAGATCAGGACTCTCTCCCTCCATAAACCCCAAATAGAAATAAATGCTCAATAATAGGTCATCTGGAAGTTAAACATTAAAAAACTTCCCTATACAGGGCTGCCTTCAGATGTCTTCTAAAGGTTGTACAGTCGTACCTTGGATCCCGAACGCCTTGTGAGTCGAATGTTTTGGCTCCAGAACACCACAAACCTGGAAGTGAGTGTTCCGGTTTGCAGACGTTCTTTGGAACCCGAATGTCCGACGTGGCTTCCGATTGGCTGCAGGAGCTTCCTGCAGACAATCGGAAACCACACCTTGGTTTCCAAATGTTTTGGAAGTCAAACAGACTTCCAGAATGGATTCCGTTCAACTTCCGAGGTACCACTATATAGTTACTTATCTCCTTGACATCTGATGGGAGGGCGTTCCACAAGGAGGGTGCCACTGCCAAGAAGGCCCTCTGCCTGGTTCCCTGTAGCTTTGCTTCTCGCAGTGAAGGAACTGTCAGAAGGCCCTCAGAGCTGGATCTCAGTGTCTGGGCAGAACGATGGGTGTGGAGACGCTCCTTCAGGTATACAGAACGGAGGCCATTTAGGGCTTTAAAGGTTAGCACCAACACTTTGAATTGTGCTCGGAAATGTACTGTTACAGAAATGTTCCAGCCTACATCTCCACTTAAAAAAAAAAAAGGATCAAAATAATTTTAAAACGTGCCTATTGGTGCAAATTTTTTGTTTTTGTTTTAAATGCAGATAAAGGACAGAATGGACTTATGAATTAACACATAAAGTGATATGGACCCAAAATAGACTGATTTTTGAATATGACAGCTATCCGTATGCCTGACAGAAGTTTTGGTAACCATCGGGACGACTGGAAATTGTGGCTAGCCAAATCGGTGATCACTCAGCTCACACAATCTGTTTACCTACAGGAGCGTCAGAACTCTGATGCCCATGAACTGATGGGGTGCACCAATATTTTATTGTGAGAATCTTCCCTCCTTGGTGCGGGATATACACACTGCCGCAACCTCGTTCCAAGCAAACGGATTGTTGAACCCCCATGAGATGATTTCTGAGCACCTCTAGAAAGCCCCTTTCCCGGTTAAAACCTTAAAAAAAATCTCATTCCCTTATTTCTGGAAAGCAAATTGAAGCGTTCATTACTGTTTTCATGCCAGTCCTTTAGAAATTAATGGATGTGCCTCTGTAGGCACTTTGAACAAGAGCGGTGATTCTTCTCCCACTAATTGGAGAAGGGAACTAATCATGGACATTGAGGGGAATACATCTGCTTGATTGACAATGCACATGCAAACGAGTACCATGGTTACTGGGGTTCTTTTAAAAAAGCTGATTTAATTTTCCCCTTTCTTCCCTGCTCATCATCGAGGCGCAGATGGGAGAGGGCTGCGGGATTTTCTCGTTCTTTTGCATTTGAGTTTGTTTCGGTGAGAAGCGTTTCCTTCAGCCGTAGAGATGGGAGATGTTTTGCAGGTGGCTCAAGAGCCAGAACATGCCAAGTAGAGCCAATTCCTCTCCCTGGGGAGGCTTCCCAGTGCCTTCGAGGTCCTCATTTATAGCTTGTTTACTATAACTTCCATAGGTATAAGAAAAACTATGTGTGGCTGAAGCACTCTTGGTCCAAAGGCAACCTGGACATAGGAGCCGCCATATGCAATTTCCGCATCTGGCCCTGTTGTGCAGAAAAGGCCCATATTTAAATACAGGGGTACCTTGGTTTTCAAATGCCTTGGTACTTAAACGCCTTGGCTCCCCAAAAGCCGAAAACCTGGAAGTAAGTGTTCCGGTTTTCGAACGTTTTTCAGAAGCCGAACGCCTGATGTGGTTGTCAGCTATTGTCTCTGGGGTGCTTGCACCAATCAGAAGCTGTGCCTTGGTTTTAAAACATTTCGGAAGTCAAACAGACTTCCGGAACAGATTAAGTTTGGCGCTTTTGTTTTTGCTATTTATTTTGCGTTTCTGTTTTTGAGGCTTTTTCGGTTAATCTGTTTTTGTGACTGTGTGGAACCCAGTTCAGCTACTGATAGACTGATTGTGTGACTTCGGAAATGGATAAAAGCCCCCACCATCCAAACAATGACTATAATCAGTGCAGGTAAGAAAAAAAATGTAATTTTGATTTTTATCGTCTGCAATATCGTCTTGTTTATTTTATAGTACAGTTTACATTGGTTATTGCTTTCATTTTATGGATCAGTGGTCTCATTAGATAGTAAAATTCATGTTAAATTGTTTTAGGGGCTGTTTACAAAAGAACAGATTAATCCATTTTGCATTACTTTCTATGGGAAAGCGCAGCTTGGTTTTGGAACGCTTTGGTTTTGGAACAGACTTCCAGAACGGATTAAGTTTGAGAACCAAGGTGCCACTATGTTGCAATTTCCCCCATAAAATCCATGAATCTCGTGCAGTGGGAGTCAACCTGTTGGATTGGGTTGACTGGCAAATGGCTCTAAATAGAATTATAGACTTGTAGAGTTGGAAGGGCCTCCAAGAGACATTTAGTCGAACCCCTTCAATGCAGAAATCTCAACCACAGCACCCATGACAGATAGCCATCCAACTTCTGCCCCAAAACCTCCAAGGAAGGAGAGTCCATCACCGCCTGAGGGAGACCGTTCCACTATCGAACAGCTCTTACTATCAGAAAGTTCTTCCTGATGTTTAGTCGGAATCTCCTTTCTTGCAACTTGAAGCCACTGGTCTGAGTCCTACCCTCCAGAGCAGGAGAAAACAAGCATGCTGACTCCTCAATGTGACAGCCCTTTGAAGATGGCTATCATATCTCCTCTCAGTCTCCTTTTCCCCAGGCTTAACATACCCAGCTCCTTCAAGCGCTCCTCATAAGGTTTGGTTTCCAGACCCATGACCATCTTGGTTGCCCTCCTCTGCACACATTCCAGCTAGTCAACATCCTTCTTAAATTGTGGTGCCCAGAATTGGACACCGTATTCCAGGTGTGGTTTGACCAGGGTAGAATTAGAGTGGTACTATGACTTCCCTTAGGGGCCCAGGTGGTGCTGTGGGTTAAACCGATCAGAAGGTCGGCGGTTTGAATCCCTGCGACGGGGTGAGCTCCCGTTGCTCGGTCCCTGCTCCTGTCCACCTAGCAGTTCGAAAACACGTCAAAGTGCAAGTAGATAAATAGGTACCGCTCCAGTGGGAAGGTAAAAGGCATTTCCGTGCGCTGCTCTGGTTCGCCAGAAGCGGCTTTGTCATGCTGGCTACATGACCCGGAAGCTGTCTGCAGACAAACACCAGCTCCCTTGGCCTATAGAGCGAGATGAGCGCCGCAACCCCAGAGTCGGACACGACTGGACCTGATGGTCAGGGGTCCCTTTACCTGATGGTCAGGGGTCCCTTTACCTTTACCTATGACTTCCCTTAATCTGAGCACTATACTTCTGTTGATGCAGCCTAGAATAGCATTCACTTTTTTTGCTGCTGCATCCCACTGTTGACTCATGTTAAGCTTGTGGTCCACGAAGACCCCTAGATCCTAGGAGCCAGGTGTCCCCTATCTTATGTTTGTGAATCTTGTTCTTCCTGCCTAAGTGCAGAACCTTACCTTTGTCCCTATTGAAATTCATTTTGTTAGCTTGGGCCCAGTTCTCCAATCATTTGAATTCCGAGTCTGTCTTCTGCAGCATTAGCTACCCCCTCCAGGGTTTGAGGCAGTTGGCATTTGTAGGGATTGACACCTGGGACCTTCTGCATGCAAGGCAGCTGTTCTACCACTGTGCTATGATCCTCATTTTTGCAGCAGGCCTTCCTCGCCTATCCAAATAGCACAAACAGCACACTTTGCAATGCATCCTTTTCTGCTAGGCGAGTGTCAATGGAGGCTTTACCTCCCCCTACAGTGATCACACTTAGCAGCTTCCTCTGTGCCCCCCCCACATCCAACCCCATCTGGCCTCATTTGTCCACAGGGTGGGGACATCTGCTTCCATTTCCACTTCCCAGCCTGCTTGGGTTTCACACCTGGGTCTCTCTTTAGCAGCCTACAGCTGGCTGGGGGGGGGGGGAAGCTGTTCCTGCCGGCTGGGGGTTGGGAGGTGTTTGTGTGTGAATGTGCGCTCACTCTTTGCCCAACTCTGGCTGTGAGCTTTTAGGTTTTCATGCTCATCGCTGAATTAATGTGGATATGAGGCCTTTTAGTTGGGGCAGTTTTCGGTTATCTTATATGAACCGCTTGATATACAGTCGTACCTTGGTTGCCGAACGCCTTTGAACTGGTACGTTTCGGCTCCTGGGCGATCGAAAACCAGAAATGAGTGTTCCAGTTTTCAAATTATTTTCGGAAGTCAAACATCCATTCTGATTGGTCCTGCAGCCAATCAGAAGCCACGCCTTGTTTTTCAAACGGTTCCGGGACTCTAACGGACTCCTGGAGCACATTCTGTTGAAGAACCAAGGTACGACTGTGTTTGTGTGTGTGTGTGTGTGTGTATATATATATAATTTTTGTATGTAAAAATATATACATATATTATATGTATAATATGTATATAAATTTTATGTACATATAATTTTTTATATATTTTATATTTTATATATATATAAAATCTCTAAGCAAAATAAAGCAACAAACATTTAAAACAAAAATACTGCAACAACAACAAAACCAAGTAAAATAGTGGTACGAAAGCATATAAAAGGAAGAATTCAGATGGAAAAAGACAGGGTCTGATTTTATAAGGCAGGGGGAGCCTGGGCAAAAATACCAATGAGTATCCACAGGGATTTTCTCCGGGGACTGAGGGAGTAAAACATCAAAATAGGAGAAGAGGCTGATTTCTCATAACGAAAAGAATAGTGACTGTACATTTTGTCTTATATCTCAGGTTCTACAAATGTTAAGAACTTGTTCTGGTTTTTTTTTTTAAAAAAAAAGAAAACTGGAGATCTAGAAATTCTGGTTCATCTGGAGGGGCAACTAACTCGTGCCACTTGGATAAAAAATTGTGGATATGAAATCATAGAATGGGGACCACAAGGACCATCTAGTCTAACCCCTTGCAATGCATGAATATTTTGCCCACTGTGGAGCTCGAACCCATGACTCTTGAGATTAAGAGTCTCATGCTTTACTGACTAAGCTATGACGCGGGCAGCTGTTCCCATTGCATGTGTGACCTTCTGGCAGAACTGCTAACAACTCTTTTCTCCCCCTGCTTCCCTGGGGGCAGCAGAGAGACTCTAGACGGACAAGTCACCATGCAATGTATCACAGATAGAGTTATTAGATTGCATGGTTGAGAAACATGTAGGAATCATCCGCCTTGTTTCTGAACCCTTGCACAATGTCCTTGCACTCGCGGAGCAGACAAATTCATGGAGGATAAGGCTCACTGTTGCTACCTAACCCAGTGGCTACGTCCTTCCTCCACCGACGGGGGCAGTATGCCTCTGAACACCAGTTGCTGAGAATCAGAAGTGGGGAGAGCTCTGCTGCAATCATGTCCTACCTCTGGAGTTCCCATAGGCATCCAGTTGGCCACTGTAATAACAGGATGCTGGACTAGATTGGCCTGATCCTGTAGACTCTCCTTATATTATTACCTGCCATTCGTACCAAACATAGGACCCTTAAAGTAGTTGCACAGGCTTCCCTCTTTCCATTTCAGCAAATTATTTCCCTCCTCCTCCTCCTCCTCCTTCTTCTAGTCGTACCTTGGTCCTCAAACATTAACCGTTCCGGAAGTCTGTTTGACTTCCGAAACATTCAAAAACCAAGGCACGGCTTCCGATTGGCTGCAGGAGCTTCCTGCACTCAAGCAGAAGCTGTGTCAGACGTTCAGCTTCCGGAAAACGTTTGAAAACCGGAACACTTCCTTCCGGGTTTTCAGCATTCAGGAGCCAAAACGTATGAGTACCAAGGCATTCGAGAACCAAAGTACGACTGTATTACCTGGCCTTCAACATCAGGTCCCAGCGTGGGTTACCACAAGTAAAATTCAGAATTGAAGACAGTTAAAACAGACTACAGTAACAGGAATAGGGGGAGTTATTGTTGTCCATTTGACATAGAATCATAGAATTTTAGAACTGGAAGAAACCTAGTTTTAAAAACCCTCAAAAATTGTGAGTTTGCAATGTAGCAAACGTCTGCCGAGGGCTGCTTGCCATGCACACAAACAATGGCACAATCTCAAATGTTAGGGGTAACCTGCCACTGCTAGTGTGCCAGTGTGGTATAGTGGTTAAGAGCGGTAGACTCGTAATCTGGGGAACCGGGTTCGTGTCTCCGCTCCTCCACATGCAGCTGCTGGGTGACCTTGGACTAGTCACACTTCTCTGAAGTCTCTCGGCCCCACTCACCTCACAGAGTGTTTGCTGCGGGGGAGGAAGGGAACGGAGAATGTTAGCCGCTTTGAGACTCCTTCGGGTAGTGATAAAGCGGGATATCAAATCCAAACTCTTTTCTTCTACAGAGCGACTGTGTGTGTGTATGTATGTGTGAATGCTCAAGAGGTGAGCCCTGGAGGGTACCACACATTTAGCAGTTGAGAAGAAGACTTTCGACGGCGGGGTGGGGGGAACCCAATCTCTCACATGTACCAACTTTGATGTTTGATGGCTTTGTTTAGATGGACTGGTCGATAGCAACAGCAACACTCCTGTTTCCAGGGCATACGAATCTGTCAGGGGTATTGATTATTTGGGGATGTAGCCGTGCATTGATACTTGATAGCAACCAAGTCGCTAGGAGGGAAACAAAGGAGAAGGGCTTCACACCTTTCAGAAGCAGGTATTAAGCGTACCAGAAACATGCATGGGGTTCCGAAAAGTTTCTGCAGAAGGAGATTTTTTTCAACGACAACAACAGCAACAACTCATGAACATCTGGAGAACATAGGAAGCTGACTTGTGCTGAATTAAACCATTGGTCCATCTTGCCCATCAGCATCTATTTCATCTGCCAGTGGTTCTCCAAAGTCTCGAGCTAAACTCTTCCATAGCCATGCCACGTGAGATCCTATTGACAGGAGACATCAAGAACTGAACCTGATGCACTCTAAATGCACAGAATGCTTGACCACTGAGCTATCTGTGTAAGCAGGATTTAATTGGGAGAATTAAGATGGCTACAGTGGTACCTCGGTTGTCGAACGTAATCTGTTCCGGAAGACCGCTCGACTTCCGAAACGTTCGACAACCGAGGCGCAATGGGCGGTCGGCAAATTCCATCAAGAAAATGGAGAAATGTTCGACTTCTGAGCATGTTCAAAAACGGAAACATTCACTTCCAGGTTTTGGGCACTCAGGTTCTGAATCTTTCAGCTTCCGAGATGCTCAAAACTGAGGTTCCACTGTACTTTGCTCTTTGAGGTACAGGGAAACTAGAGGCTCCTCTGCCATGGCTTGCTCAATGCTCCATTGCGTTCGCCCAGGTAGATCTCTTTGGTATGCACACCCCTAATCCAGTGGTGGTTGGTGCCCATTGCGACTGGTGGCATGGAAGTAAGTGAAGCCAGGGCTGGTTGAATTGGGTGGGTGGGGGGGAGCTGCCCTTTCACTCAGATGGATGAGCCTCCACTGTCCTAACCCAATAAAAACAATGACTTTGACCATGGTGAGGCAGAGAGTCATCTCAGCACAAGCCCAAGAAGTTCGCACGGCCATGTACTATCTAACGCCCCATTCCTGGTTGTGCTCTTTAACGAATCAATCTTATCTCTCTATAAGCCCTCGCTTTTCTTCCAAGAAACAAATATCGCCACAATCAGCCATATCACAATCTCGAAAGAGAAGGTTGAATTCTCATTTTAGTTTAAAAAAAAATGCTTCACACAATAGAGGGCAGGGATAGATTTCAGGATCTACTGGTCAATCTCTGGGTGGCTTGCAGCAGATTACGGTAGCAAAGGTTTTCACAGCAACAACAGCAACAGCAGCTCCTCCCACAAACAAAAGAAAGCAGGCTGCAAGAAGTGAAGAAATGTGTGTGGGGGTGTGTGTGATTTTGTGTGCAAAACAATGTGATTGGGCTCATGCTGCTGCAAACAAAGATCCTGATGTGATTATTTGCTTAGAAGCACCTTGGTCTCTTTAATGCTCACTGCATGTCTGTTGCTCCAAGTCACTACTCTGCACCTGGCTCCGTTTGATGGAGTAAAAATCAAAACAGGTCCCACGAGCCTGAAGGCTGCCTTTTTATGAATGGAATGCCTTCAATGAAAGGAATTCATATCTCTGTGTGAAAGGGAGATGAACGGAACACAACACCTTGATGCTTCATGGCAAGCGAGCAACCACAGCAGATGCCTTCATCCCCACCCCAAAATAAGTTAAAATTTTAAATTTTAAAAGTTATTATTTTAAAATAAAATAATAACAACTATTTATTTGACTTTAGTCACCTGTTGCCCAAAGGTCTCCAAGTGACATATAACTGTTTCAAAAGCATGAACGTTGATACATTGCACCGTTAAGAGAAGGCATACAAAACTCCACAACAGTAATCCAGTCTTGATGTCAACCACACATGGACTTCGGTGGCCAAGGTATCTCAATCTAGACACGGCCATAGCTGGTATACCAGACAAAGCTGATAAAAGGCACTTGAGACACCGAGGTTTCTTATACCTCTAATGACAAGCATGCATTCAGGAATACACCTAACCTATCTACCTGCTCCTTTAGAGGGAGCACAACTCCCTCCAGAATAACTGTTCCCCACATCAAACGGGATACGCATTTTGCGTGGTTGTGCGCAGCCGCCTGGATCCCAGAGCAGCTCCTGGTAGTTTGGGCTGGCTTCACCTTCCAGGGCTGGATACCTGGCATATCTGCCTACCCAGTCAGCTGCCCAATCCAGCCTGGGGGAGGTGTTGCCAGGGGGATTGGCCAGGTAAGGGTAGGGAACACAGACCCACACAATAGAAGGTGTTACATACCTGGGAAGCACCACTCGGACTCCAGAGCTTCTCCCACCCTCCACTCCCTCAATTAACCTTTTCATTTTTGCAGGTTAACCTCTTCTCCACAGGTACGCAGGCACTACTATGTCAAGGCTGTTGTTGAAGGGCCGGAAATGAATTCCCCTGCATTGGGAGGTTTCGCCATTCCCATAGCAATACGTCACAACTTTGGCGGTTGCAGGCCTTGGGCGGAATCCTTTAGTCATCTTCATAAAGGGGGGGGGGCGTGGGACAGTGACCCCATGCCCCCATTGCGGCGTCAATACCAGGGTTCCTGTTAAAGGGGTCTTGGGGGGAGGCATTGGCCATACGCCCAGAGGTTGTCATTGCCCTCCCCTTCCAGCGGCTGCAAACAGGGGGGCAGGCTATCTGCTTGAACATATGTTCTCCAGAGCTAGCCCAATCCGCTCACATGCTGGATAACCCTGAAGTTACCCAGGTCCCTGTCTGGGAAGAAGAAGACGAAGAAGAAGAAGAAGAAGAAGAAGAAGAAGAAGAAGAAGAAGAAGAAGAAGAAGAAGAAGAAGAGGAGGAGGAGTAGTTTGGATTTGATATCCCGCTTTATCACTACCCAAAGGAGTCTCAAAGCGGCTAACATTCTCCTTTCCCTTCCTCCCCCACAACAAACACTCTGTGAGGTGAGTGGGGCTGAGAGACTTCAGAGAAGTGTGACTAGCCCAAGGTCACCCAGCAGCTGCATGTGGAGGAGTGGAGATTCGAACCCGGTTCACCAGATTACGAGTCTACCGCTCTTAACCACTATACCACACTGGCTCTCTCACACTGGGGAATTGGGAAGGATAAACGCCCAATGCCTGAGCCAAGGTCTCCCTACATCTGAATCTTAAAAAAAGTTGTGGCTAATTTTAATCCCATAGCACATTGTCTTGTGTCGTTATTCTGCTCAGGGGCTGCTTGGGGTTTGGGGGACTCCGCCGGACCACGCAGTAGGTAATTGGTCTACTTTCCTGACTCAGGAACAGAGCCTCCAACTTCCCAAGTGTGTGTGTGCACTTCCCAAGTGCACACACACATACACACACCAACCCCTAATAGCAGCCACAGGAATCTTGGGCAGCCCACTAATATAAACAGCATCATCTCAGTCCACCAAAGGCCTGTGGGAGGAAGTTAAATGTTTACCTGGAACCATAAAGGTGTCAATGAAAGCTTCAGGTGAAAGTTGCTGGGCAGAGCATTCCACAGATGGGGTGTCACAATGGAAAAGGCCCTCTGCCATATCACCACCATCCATAGAGGAGAGACCTGGAAAAGGGGCTCAGAAGATCTAAGGGTCCAGGTAGGTTCACTTCAGGCAGGTGCGCACAACATTCTCTACTTTAAAAGATGGCAAGAATATTTCCCACTCACTTTTTTTTCCAACTTGGTGACCTTCCCAGTGGTTATATCTGTTCCTAAACAGTCATGCCTTCTGCACAAATATGGAAGGTGTTTGATTCAAGTCTGGTGCTTCACCCCACCTTTGGTTCCTATGTGCTCATGATCATTTTCAAGATCTGTAGATCTTATGGGGTGTCACAAGAAGCTTCTGTAAATGCAACCCGGAAGCTGACGAACATCCTTATCTTTTTGACCGGCGCATGCAGGATGTAGGATGTCAAATGCTAGACTGAAGATTAGGTCTGTCTAAAATCTTAGGCAAGCTGTGCAGAAAACCAGATGTTGTAGATTTATGAATCACCAAGGCTTTGTCCACAGGCAGTTGCACTTTATAAACAAATTGCTGGGCCCCTGCCTTTGAGAAATCGACTTAAGCCTTCTCCACAGATCATCTGGTTTGCATGGTATGATTTTTATTTTTATTTTTGTATTTGCTGTGACACTGAGCTCCCTATTGTCAGGGACCGTGCTGAGGAGGGCTGCACTGAGGAAGAATGGTGGGAGCCATCCCCTCCCCCTGATCTTGAATCTTCCCAGGAGTAAGACGACAGTATAGAGTTGGAACAGTGGTTTGCGGAGGGACATAGTTCAGAAGGTAGAAGCTGGGAAATACTGGATGGGGAACAGCTAGGAGAAGAAGAACTCGGAAAGATAGAGTTAACAGATTCACTGTCTCTGGAAAGCATTCATCCACTCTCCCCAAGGTCAAGAAGAGCTGAGAAAGTGGAAGAACAGAAAGCACAGAGGGTACGAGCTAAGGTTACAAGTTGTAGGAGTGACGTGGGTGACTAGGGAGGTAAAGGGGTGGAACTCTACTGCCGGGGGTGGGGGGCAATTCCCTGAAGCCTGGCACCTATATTCTGTTCCACTAAGGATTTCCCATAAACAAATATCATTCCCCAGAGTTTAGGACATTCACAGTATTGGGTGCCTCAAAGTACAAGGTGGCCATCATCTTAGGACTACTCCTAAAGTGGAACAAGAGGGCATACTCTTCTAGCATCCCTCCAATGGCACAAACAGCACCATAGCAACCTGCGGTTCTGGGTCATGGCTCAGTTGCTATCTTACTCTGTGGCCCAATGGCACACAGAATACCCCAGGCAGAAGCCCATTGACCACAGCAGTGACAATATTTAGACTCTATGGATGACCATCAATTCTCCAAGCGAGGTGGGGGAAACCAGAAGAGGTTTACTGGAGTCAAGAGGATCAAAAGATCTACCTCACTTGATGCAAGTTGATCTCTAGGAGGTCTCCCTGTTCCCTGCAGACAAGATCAGGGCACAAATACATAGATTCCATGCATCTCAAGGAATTCGGCTCATCTTACTGAAATGTGTTTGCCTTCCCTTGAAACTCCTCAGATGTTTATCCCACAGAGAACTTTCCCATTCATTTTAAAATTCCGTGACAACCAGAGTGGGTATAGCTCAGGGTTCTAGTACGCAGAAGGTTCAAGATTCAACTCCTGATATCTGAACAGGAATCATACGCAGTAATTGTCAAATGGGAAGTGACTCCGAGACCTTTAATGCAGGGATCTCAGCTAAAGTATCCATGACAGAGGGCCATCCAATCTCTGCTTTAGAACCTCCAAGGAAGGAGAGTCCACAACCTCCTTAGGGAGACCATTCCATGGTCAAACAACTCTCACTGTCAGAAAGTTCTTCCTGATGTTTAGTCGGAATCTCATTTCTTGTAACTTGAAACCATTGGTTCAAGTCCTACCCTCCAGAGCAGGAGAAAACAAGCTTGTTTCCTCTTCCAGGTGAAAGCCCTTGAGATATTTGTAGATGGCTATCCTTTTATAACAAGAACTAAACGGATAGATGAGAAGAGCAGCCTTCACAAATACGGTGTTATCGAGAAGTTTTGGGTGTCAGCATGTTCGTACATGTTGGGGTTGCTGTGAGTAGAAGTCCAAAACATCAAGAGGGCACCAGGTTTGGGAGAGCCGATTTAGACAAATGGGTTTCGACTGGGTATCTTCCTTAGCAGTGTGAGGAACTCCCGATGAAATTCCCCCGATGTTTCTCAAAACACAGATCCCTCCAAAAACGTTGCTTTCGGTGGATTTTCTTCGCAACTCAACCAGGAACGGAATGGGAATTTTCAGAGGAAGCAAACCCCTGGTTCCACAACTGAGAGGTTTGGGAAGAAGAAGAAGAAGAAGAAGAGGAGGAGGAGGAGGAGGAGGAGGAGGAGGAGGAGGAGGAGGAGGAGGAGTTTGGATTTGATATCCAGCTTTTCACTACCCGAAGGAGTCTCAAAGCGGCTAACATTCTCCTTTCCCTTCCTCCCCCACAACAAACACTCTGTGGGGTGAGTGGGGCTGAGAGACTTCAGAGAAGTGTGACTAGCCCACGGTCACCCAGCAGCTGCATGTGGAGGAGTAGAGACACGAACCCGGTTCCCCAGATTACTAGTCTACCGCTCTTAACCACTACACCACACTGGCTCTCATTCACATTTTATTGATTTGATCAGCTAAAATGCTGATTATTAGTGCATCAAACCTTTTTCAATTGGCTGGCATCAGACAGCTACATGGATCTTTCAGAAACAGCTTGCGCTTTTGATTTCCTCCCCCGAATCCCATCCCAGCCCCTTAGCGGAAACCTCACTGCAAAGCGGCACAAGCTGAACTGTTCAGCTTATGCACTGGCTCACCCCTTATCAAATGAGAAGTGAGAAACACTGATTCAAGTGATGCTGCACCTTTGCAGAGATCTGTATGTCCTACAAGTAACCTTGCATCACGCCAGAGTGTGTTTGTGTGTGTTTGTGTGTGTGTGTGAGAGAGAGAGAGAGAGCACAGCCTTACAGAAATATTGGAAAGCAGCTTTCAGGAAAAAATTCCCAGAGAACAGAACAATGCCTCCCCTTCAAGAAAAGGGCACATGACCAAATAGCACAGAGGTGGGGGGCCAATTCTAAACCAGCCCCCGTCTCATTTTCCTGACAGCTGCCCTTCCCTTCATCAATAACCCCTAAAAAAAAGATGCATGAAAATGTAAGCCTTCAAATGATACCGGGGGGGGGGCATTAATTTTTAAAAGGATAATATTTTGGGGAGGGGGGAGGCTGCAAGGAAGACCTCCCCCCTCGCTTGAGCGACTTTATCTTCTGTGACCATTAAACCCTGGTTGCATACAAATCTTCTGCATACAATATAAATAGGTAGCATGGAGAAAGCTGGCACAGGAAACTATATTGAAAATGGTTGTGTGTGATGGGAGACTCTTTGAAAGGTGTGTGTGTGGGGGGTTCATTTTATTTTTGTTTAAAGCCAACATCCACATGAAATTGCACCCGCCATCCAAACCCGAACAGCTAGACATCTGCTGCATTTTGAGGACTGGCGATGTTGGCAGAACGGTGACGGAAGGGGAAGGTGCCGGCAAAATCTTTAATCTGGCTGGAGGACTCCCCCCCTGCTCCCCCCACATCCCTCCTCGGCCACATTAGCAGCTCTGTCTCCTCGGGCCGTTTGTATTCCCGTCACGTTTCTGCTGCTCTTTCCCAAACAGTCCTGCTGCAAAATATTAGTGAAGCACAGAATGCGATGCTAGAGTTTGCTGCAGCTCATTCTTGGCACCGGTTCAGCTTTTTGTCTCCTCTCCCTCCGCACCGTCGCTTCCCTTCGAAGCTCCCCAAAAGCAGAGGAGCGGGAGGAGGTGAAAACAATAAATGAAAAACCAAACCACCCTTGGGCTATGGAACGAGAGGCGTGGCCCCTTCACTTCCACATCCCTCCTCCCTCTTTCTGCCACTCTCTCCCCCCACCCAACAACAAAAAACGTGCCGCAACATAAACCGTCGCTGCAGCCACTTGACGGCCCGTTTCCCTTCCCTCGCAGTCACCCTACCGATGGCCACCTCTTTAGTTTTTGCTCATCTATATTTTCCAGGACAGGAAGGAAACCTCCTATTTCTCCAAATGTATTTCCCACCTTCCTCCTCATCTAGTTTTCTTTTTAATGTTGTTATGGGAGATGGCAAGACAGCAGCCATCTCGTTTTGTCTCTCTCTTTGCGGAAGGAAGCACAAACACACACATAAACACACAGCTGCACCTAAACAGCCTCACAATATTGGGATTTGGTGCTTTTGTTTGTTTGTTTATGTGCCAGGGTAAATAACAGGCACCGCTGATGCGCCGCGGAGGCACATGCATGTTCAAAAAGCACACTGGGATTTGTTTAGATGGCACCTTCCTTCCCCTTTATTCCAAACAGATATGGGGGGAAAGGGTTTGCCTCCCACCGTAATCTGCTGGAGGCAGAATGCCCTCTCATGCCTGCTCTGCCAGACAACAAGAGAAATCACACAAAGATGGCACGGCGAGGCATCACCAACTTCATTTCCAGCTCGTCGGCGGAGTTTGGCAAAGAGCCCTCTTTCGATGCTGGCATCAATGTTGCTTTAGCCCCTCTCCATCCCTCCCTCCTTCATTTAAGCATTTGGCGGCGCACCCCCTTACCTTTCCTCCCCCAAAGATGGGGACTTTTCCTACACCTCGCACCCAAATCTGCCTGAAAATCCAAGGCAAAGCCCGTCGGAAGCTGAATGAAACAGGATGCAACGTTCCAACGAGTTAAGGAAAGAATTAGGACCTGCGTGTACACAAGCTGTTTCGTTCTCTGAAAGCAAGGAATCTATTGACCCTGTGTGCAGACCAATGGGACTCAGCTCTAGCTCTCGGTGGTGAGAGAGGGTGGAAGAAGGCTTGTGTGGGGTGGTGAGGAAAACCGCGCGGGCATTCAAAGGAATAGATTGTGTTCTGGAGGTACAGATCTGTTCAGCTCACACTGGAATTCAGCAAAATCCAATTCCTCTGTCATCCCTATGGGTGAGCTCATTCAAAATCAGGCCTCAGCATTAAAGTGGCGGAAAATATAACTTCCTATTCCAAGCTCCTCGTTCTTAAATTCAGTGTGGTTACTAATCCTTTGCAATATGTTTCTGTTTTCTTTTCAATGCTGGTTTTTCCTCAAGTGATAAACCTGCCTCAGGCTGTTTATAGAAGTGTTGAAGAACTGAAGCATTTTTTTCTAACAAAATGGAAAAAGAAGAAGAGGGTGTGTATGTTCTCACAAGTGTAATAAAGTATCTAGACAGGATTGCATATGAGGACATTACTTCTACTTTGAGGAAAACTGTGTAAGGCTGACTCGTTGACTTTGGATGAGGGCCAGAACATATGGATCATTTGCTAAATCTGCAATTTCTGCAAAACTGGTATGGAAGTCAATTTTACGAACAAGATTATGTGCATTGTATCTAGATGGGGGGTGGGGGAGGAACTGGATTCCCTTCGCACTGAAAAGGCGAACCTATGTAATTCATACTTCCCGGAAAAAATACATGAACCGAAACGCAGCCATCCTTTGGAATGGGCACTTCTCCGAATTTTGCAATGCAGTTTGCCAGTCAAGCAAGGTGAACTATACTGTGGTAAAATGTACATCAAGATGTACAGTGGTACCTCTGGTTATGTACTTAATTCGTTCTGGAGGTCCGTTCTTAACCTGAAACTGTTCTTAACCTGAAGCACCACTTTAGCTAAAGGGACCTCCCGCTGCCGCCAGAGCACAATTTCTGTTCTTATCCTGAAGCAAAGTTCTTAACCTGAAGTGTTATTTCTGGGTTAGCGGAGCATGTAACCTGAAGCGTCTGTAACCTGAAACGTATGTAACCCAAGGTACCACTGTACATGGTAACATACACAAATGCATGGATAGCACAGTTGGTTAGAGCATGGTGTTGTGAATGCCAAGGTTGCGGGTTCGATCATAGTATGGGGACAGTTACATATTCCTGCATTGCAGGGGGTTGGACTAGATGATCCTCAGGGTCCCTTCCAACTCTATGATTGTATTAGGGCTTACTCGCACATGACTGTGTATATGCGGCTCAGCCTCCCTGCCTAACAGCTGATGTACGGGGTAGCGCAGCAGCAGCAGCCTCTTTCCTGCACATCCTCCATCCTCCAGCCAGCTCCAGAACTTCAACTCTAATTGAAGACACGAGTTGTGTAGAGAGGTGGAGAGCGCGGGGGGGGGGGATAGGCTTTTAAATACATTTTAAAGGGGTGCTCCCCACTTTATGTGATTTCACTCCTGTGTGGGAGGGGGCCCTGGAACGCAAACAGATGGACACCTGTTTATATCCAATCAATGTCAAGCAAGGAGTCAAATCAATGTTCTGAAGATAAATGGCTAACTCTCCTCCTTTATGGAACAAGGGGTAGAAGACAGCAAGCAAGGAAGAGCAAAAATAATGGGGGAAATGATAAACGTGGGCCCGCTCTTGGCTCTTCCATTAAGGCAGCGGTGGAGAACCTGTGGCATTCCAGGTGTCGCTGGACTTTCACTTCCATCGGCCCTGGCCAACATGGTCAATGGTCAGATGCGATGGGAGGTGGACGTCAACAACACCAGAAAGACCACAGTCTGCAATAAGTGGGGATTACCACAAAATTTTGCAGTGTATATCTGTCTGCCTCTGCCATCCTGGATACATTCCTGCATATTGTATGGGTGGAATGGATTTTCTTTTTTAACATCATGACACATGTGCCCAAATATAATCAACTTTGCCTCCATGAGAATTGCTGTAAACTATTAGGGTCATATGTATTTCCCGCATATACACCATAGCCAACTATCTCTTCTTTTGTCCCCTCCCCCACCAGAAAACCGTCATACGTTTGGGACATCCCGGAAACCTTCAGTTTTTTGGGAGACCATTTCTGCATCTGCGTTCAGGCATGACTCCCACCACCTTAATTTGCAAGCTTATAAATACACTTCCGCAAACCTCAGAACACAGAAACCACTACCCTATTTTGGGGGGACTCCATTTCACCCCTAAGCACATGGGTGTTTTGGCCAGGGGTATGATCTCATATGTTATTTGTGTTATGATCTCATATGTTATTTGTCGGAATATTTCTGCACCCAACCTGTACTGACAGCGAACTCAGGTAGACTGTGAGCAGAGATGAACCCGGTTCTCTCATGCTACCTCGGCTTGCTTGTTGGTTTCTCCTCAGGGGCGATGGGTGTAAGAAAGGAAGGGACAGAAGGAAGTTGAGCCAAACTTGTTCACAGTTCTTTGCAAACTGATTCGCTTCAAAAGCATTGGACTTTCCAGATAATTTTCCAACCCACCTTACAAAAAGGGCGGCTCATACTTTTACGCCGCCTTCTCCTCCCCTCATTCACAATGGCCGTGACACTTTCAGACTGGCTATATACAGTAGCCAGGTTTTCCCAGTGATGTATGGAAGTGAGAGCTGGACCATAAGGAAGACTGATCGCCGAAGAATTGATGCTTTCGAATTCTGGTGCTGGAGGAGACTCTTGAGAGTCCCATGGACTGCAAGACGATCAAACCTATCAATTCTGAAGGAAATCAGCCCTGAGTGCTCACTGGAAGGACAGATCCTGAAGCTGAGGCTCCAATACTTTGGTCACCTCATGAGAAGAGAAGACTCCCTGGAAAAGACCCTGATGTTGGGAAAGATGGAGGGCACAAGGAGAAGGGGGCAACAGAGGACAAGATGGTTGGACAGTGTTCTCGAAGCGACTGACATGAGT
Source organism: Lacerta agilis (assembly GCF_009819535.1). Taxonomy (NCBI): domain Eukaryota; kingdom Metazoa; phylum Chordata; class Lepidosauria; order Squamata; family Lacertidae; genus Lacerta; species Lacerta agilis. The sequence goes on along the minus strand of NC_046322.1, from coordinate 7,786,821 downwards.
TTGGCCAAACTGTGGGAGGCAGTGGAGGATAGGAGTGCCTGGCGTGCTTTGGTCCATGGGGTCACGAAGAGTCGGACACGACTGAACGACAACAACAATATACAGTAGCATTGTGACAAAGAGATCTCAAGTCAGTTGTGTCGGTTTCTTTTTCAATTGACCAAGTAATAAATTAAGGCCGCAGTACTGGATCTGCACCCCCAGAAGTGAGTCCCATTGAATTCAGAGGTGTCAGGGAACTGCCACCTGGCCCGCTGAGGGGAACGGAAGGTCCAGTAGCATACAGAGAGCCCTGACGCCAATTCAGCAGCAGCACCTCTTCCAGTGGGGAAAGCTGCCACACCTCTGGTGGGAAGGAGAGGGGAAGAACCAGCCAGGTGGGGAGAGGGCTCAGCAATGCTACTGAGAGCCCCAGCGCCTCTCCTAGTTGGGAGCCACAAGCAGGGAGCCTGGCGGGGAGAGGGCTTGGAGATGTTGCTGAGAACCTGCGCTCATCTCAGGAGGGAGGCACGCCATTTCCGGCGCCCCAGTTGTGTAGAGGGGTGGAATGCAAGGAGGGTAGGAGGAGACTTTGGGGTACCAAAGTTATTATGCTGGGGGAGAAGCTGGAAGGGGCCACTCCCGGATTCTGCCAGCGACTGAGACAGACATGCTTTTTGTAGCTCTGCACTGTAAATAGTTTGCACAATAAAACTGCAAAACACTGTTTGGGCTCCTGCTCCGTTACTCGTGAAGCACCATCACACGAACCTTACAAGAGGGATAATTCTAGTTGACATCCACAGGATGACACTGTGCATCTGTAACAGTGCATATGGATGGAAAACAACAGCTCTGTGTTTTTTTTAAGAAGTCTTTTTTTCTAGACGATGTACTCAAGTCTCAGTTGACAACGTCTTAGAAAAAGCTTTTACTTGTTGTCCAACAGAAGCAAGAACACCTGTTTTAAACTTGCTGCCCATGATTTTTGTAAGCGCTTGTATTAAAAATCCTTGATTAATTAGGGACACCTTTCTGTTCAGTCAAAAGGTTTTTAATCAGTTCATCTGATTAACTGAGTAGGCAGTGCAGATTGAATTACCATGCATTCCCATTTCTTTTGTAATCCCTGGTTGTTTGGGATCATCCTTGATGATCAACTGGGGAGAAAGGGGGGAGAGCAGCAAATGGTCAAGAAAGGCTTCTGCCTTACACCATTTTCTTGCATTGAGCTTCATGTAACCTGTCCTAAGACCACACGAAATTTTTGGAAGTCTTTTGAAGGTTATTTATAGAAATCTCCCCCCCCCTCTTTTCCTTCTTTTTACAAAATGGTATTTGTATGAACATGAAGGACAATTTGTTATTATACTGGTTCAGAAGAATTGTATAAAATTATGTACTTGTTTTTCCTTATCTTCCTTTTCTTTCTTCTTCTTTCTTCTTTTTCCTTCTTTGTTCCAGCTTTGGTATTGAATATTGTTGTATATACAGTATAGACTTTTCTTTTTTTAATTGAAACTAATAAAGATTAATTAATTAATTAATTAATTAATAATACCACACAGGGAAGAGCAGGCTCTGACTGTATATAAATATAAATATTTCCAACCTGAAAATGGAAACCACAGCCAATTCAACTGGGGGCACAGGGAACCCACTCATTTCCAATGCTATTGATTATTGTTCCGTCATCTGCTTATGTTTATCGCACAGGGTGATAATTATGCACAGGAAACTGCTTTTTTTTAAAGCTGGAGGTAGTATTCGTTTAAGCAGTCCCCCCCCCCCTCCAAAGAGATCTGGCCATGAGCATAAAATTTAGCCAGTCACTCTGCACAGGTGCAAAGCTCATCTGCCAAAGCCATGCTGTATGTCGGAAGGAGGGCAGGAAGGTCATCATAACACTCGTTTGCCAAGGAAGCTATTTAAAAAGGGAGACATTGACCCTGCTTGTTTGACATCCAATCTCCAAATTCGTCCTCACTTGCAATGCGCCAGAGAGACAGGCCCCGCACTGGAAAGCCAGAGCTGCCTGTCTCTCTTCTAAGATTACCCACGGGGTGGTGGAGTCTCTCCGTTACTGGTTTTAAACTAGAATTTGTCGGGCCAAATTGCTCAGCCTGCTCCCTATCATTGCTTACCCAGGGATCATTGATTTCCCATCAAGGCTGAGAACAAAACCACTATCAGGCCGATAAGTAAATAGCCGGCCGGTTCAAAGGACGTTGCAAAACCACTGGTGCACCCATGGCTAATTTTAGACGGATTCTTGTTTGCACCATGGCTTCCATGGGTACTTAAGTGGTTCGCAAAGCCCCATTCACTCTGGGGTCACGAATTCTTCACTAGGCTTCATTCCTACTCCCGTTTTGGAAAAAAAATGGCAGGTGAAAGAAATATTTCATGCTATATCCTCCTCCACCCAAAAAAGGAACTGGAAGCTATATTGTCCCAAACTGGTTTGAAGTCCATATCGTGATATCGGTTTCATAGTTTTCGATCTCGCAATATATTGTGAATCGCTGTGTTTGTGTAGGTGTATGTGCTATGCAAAAATCACAATGCGGGAGAAACCGTGAAGCTAGCCAATGCTGCTACATGGCCCCATCCTTATTTCAGACATTGTGATATATCGGTATATCACAATGGTTAGCTGGCGATTTAATACAAAGTCGAAAGCTATGTATCACCCAGCCATAAAGGAAATTCTTTCCAGTAGCACCTTAGAGACCAACTGAGTTTGTTCTTGGTATGAGCTTTCGTGTGCATGCACACTTCTTCAGATACCAAGAACAAACTCAGTTGGTCTCTAAGGTGCTACTGGAAAGAATTTCCTATTTTGTTTCAACTATGGCAGACCAACACGGCTACCCACCTGTAACCAGCCATAAAGGACACCAAAATGAAACAATATCTTCTGCACAAGCAAATTCCCCTGTCAACCTTTGAAGATGAAATAAATTTCTTTACCCCCAATGCCCAACTCCCCACGAGTTTGTGAAAAATTACATTTTGATGGGCGGCTGACAGTAGGTTGGACAGAGTGTCCTTCAAAGTATTTCCCCACTCCACCTGGGCCTTTGGGGACAAGGAATGGGAGCTCAGTCAAGTGGTATGAGCACTGAATGACTGGGGTTCAAGACTCCAGGTAAACCTTCTCAGATGCAACTTTATACACAAATGCCCCCTTCCTACAGATGTCTGCAGTCTTATGCATATGCTCTGTGTACAGACTTAGGGGGAGCACACACAACACTAGGGCAACTCCTGTGCCGTTGAACACCAGAGCAAAGATAGTCCAAACAGTGCATGACCAGAACATGGAATGGAGGTTTGTGGCGTATTTGCATAACAGTAGGTGAGATTGGCCGAGGGATTGGGGTGGGGTCATTTTTTAAAATGAGAAACTACCTAATTTACACTTCTCTAAAAAGTATCTGAAACAAACACTATTATCCTTCAAAATTCACTCCACTCTGAATTTTCCAATCAAACCATGAGCGAGGCGTGTGTAAGTCCATGTGCACGTTGGTGGAAAACAATAGAAAGAAATGTGTTACATTAGGGGGAATTGTTTGCAAAAAAAAATAATGGGTATATTCCAAACAATCGTTTTGCAAACGTGTACAGATATGAGGAGAAAGGCACATTAAATTGCAGATGGGGGATTTTTTTAAAAAAATGCAAATTGAGATAGAAATGTGGGGAACTGGATTTAATATTGAAAAAGTGAAAAGATTGATTAATTGATTGATTGATTGATTTCCTATACCACCCTTCAAGAATCCAACCATCCTGGGCATGGTCAATGGCTCATTTTGATAGAATGTGATATTAACTGGTTATTAGTTATTAATGTATTGTTAATTTTCATTGCCCAGCCAGAGCTCTAGCAGAGTGGCAGAATAAATGCATAAATTTACTACTACTACTACTACTACTCCGTGTGCCAGTTTTCCTTCTTCCTCTTCTCTGATTGTTAGCATAGCCAGAGAGAAAAGAATCCCTTGTCACCGGGTGGGGGAAGAAGGCTTCTACTCCTCGAGTAAACCCTCGATTTTCAGTTTGAATTGCAGCTGGGCCTGAGCATAAATAAACTGACAAAGGAGCTACCGGCTATTCCCCGTCGGTAACGGTTGAGGGAAACGGCACTTCGATTTGACTAGACAAAGCTGCCCAGTGTATGGGGTGACCTTTAGCCCCATCCTTGGCGCAACACAACTCTCTCCGTGTCTGCTGCCATCCGCAGGGACTAGGAGGACGAACATGGCTGCCAGAATAATCAGGGCACTGCTTAATGACAGACCCTCGAACAAGCTTGTTGATTATGCGCTGGCAGAAACAGGGCCTCCGATTCGGGTGGGGAAGGGGGGAGAGGAAGGCTCCCCACCCCTCCAAAGCTCGCGAAGCGGTTCGATCACAGGTGTGTGGCAGGGAAGGATTTGGTTATTTTGCGTAGGACAGATCTGTTTTTAACTCATCCCCTGCAGACAAGGAAAAAGCAAAGCAAAGCAAACACACTTAAAGAAGAAAAAGGTTCAGAATCCACATTGCCCACAGGTGATTCACAGAAATCGTGGAACAAAATGCCAGCACAGTATGTTCAATGTGCTCTTAAAAAACAACAACCAGAACTCAAAGACAGAGGCACCAAGTGCTGCACAACACTGTGGGGCTTGTCATGTGTGCGTGCGTGATGACACGCTTGTAGGGAGGAGGCCGTGAGGCCCTCCACCACTGCGTGGAGACCCGGCAAGACCCTCTGGCACTGTGGGGAGGCCCAGTGAGACTCCCTGCCACCACGAGGAGGCCTGGCGGGGCCCAGCCCCTCAATATTGTGGCGGGAGCTCTGCCCTATTCCTCAGCCCCACAGAGCTGGCGTGTATGCTCAACAATAGGTAAAGGTAAAGGGACCCCTGACCATTAGGTCCAGTCACGGACGACTCTGGGGTTGCGCTGTTCATCTCGCTTTACTGGCTGAGGGAGCCGGCGTACAGCTTCCAGGTCATGTGGCCATCATGACTAAGCCGCTTCTGGCGAACCAGAGCACCGCATGGAAACACTGTTTACCTTCCCGCCAGAGCAGTACCTATTTATCTACTTTCACTTTGATGTGTTTTATGGGTATTTATATAGGAGAAGTTACAGGTGGGTAGCCGTGTTGGTCTGCCATAGTCAAAACAAAATAAAAAATTCTTTCCAGTAGCACCTTAGAGACCAACTAAGTTTGTTCTTGGTATGAGCTTTCGTGTGCATGCACACTTCTTCAGATACACTGAAACGGAAGTCTTCAATCATTTGACCTTCTGATATGGCACCACTGTGGAACAGACAGAAGATGTGGGACTTCTGCTTATTTGCTTTGGCTCAGAGCAGCTGAAAGAGTGCGTCTTGAGATTGCTTGGCAACTGTACGAGGATCAATTTCTCTTCCACAAAGTGCAACATGGTGGCAGAAGTGCCCAAAAGCTGGTATGGGCCAGGAGGCACTCATGAGATGCATAACTCATTCCAACAGGTTCCCATGCGATCTGCAGGCACTCTGAGCCCCTTCAGAGTTACTCCTGATCCCTAAAGCACTCTTCCAGATTCAGAAGTGCCGTGAGCATGATCCCGGAGCGATAACTACGCTCTGAGCTCTTTCCAAAGCCAGAGATGTATACTCACTTACTCACCAGCAGGGAACTCTGCCAGAAGTTTACAACCTGCAGATTTTCATTGCATTAATTCATTCTGAAGTGAAGCGGGCTTTCCTCTTGAGCCTGGAGTAGACGGCAATTAATTAAGAGCCGTTTCTTTCTCTCTTTCCCCCAACGATTGGATTAAAATAAATGAAATAGCAAGAGGAAGGATGGGTTTGGCTGGAACCATGTCTGGGGCAGGGATCTACTCTTCAGCCTGCAGTCCCCGGCTGCAGCTCCAATGCATGGATTGAGTTGAGAAAAATCCTAAGGCTTCTCGCAGAAGCAGTGGGCTGGTAATAATAACACACTTTCCAGCAAAATGTTGGAGGAATTAGATCGACAACATCCCTTACCACTAATGAGCACAGGGTAGGGAATTAATTGAAAGAGGCACAATGTAAGAGATCCTTCCTTCCTGGAAATCTTAATAGTCCCAAAGTGGAAGTGGAGACCTCGTGAGGATGGGAGGCGGGAGAGAGGGAGAGGGAGAGGGAGAGGGAGAGAGAGAAGGATAAACCAAATAGAGAATTGCCGAGAGAAGAGGTTGCTGTCGTAAAAACTGTTTTGAAAGGGTAACCAAATAAAAGAGTGAAATTCAACCAAGGACTCAGCTACATTAGTCAAAAAACTATGTTTCAAATGTGTTATAAACATGCAACACCAGGTGGCACTGTAGAGCACAAAATCTTTCTATGCAATTTTACATTGGGTTTTTTTCTGTTACAACAATTTAATTTATGACTTATTTATAGCGGGTTTTTCCTGTGTGTAGATCAACCCCAAGTGTTCATCGAAACCAATGCTCTTAAATACTTGTCTATTGATTTCAGTGGGTCTACTTTGAGTATGGTAATTTCCCACCTTAATCTGCCTGGCAAGCAGTCCTCTTGAAAGCTGTGTGTGTTTTAGAATAGGCATTCAGTTATTGAGTGATGCTGTTCAGACACGGCCGAGCATACCATCACCCTGTGTAGACACCTATAGCTCTTCCCGCACTTCCCCATCGCTATAAACTTCTGGAGAAGATTGGGAAAGGTTGGCATCCTATCCTTCAGGGATGCTTCTCCGCTATTATGGAATGACTACGCAGGAGCTCTGAGCTCCAGGATTCCCCAGAGACCAGGATTCGAAAGCCAGTGCTCCAGAGCAAGTTCTCCACATCCGTGATTCACACTGAACCCCAACTCGCAAAAGGCGGGGAAGGAATCTAAACATAAACAAACCATGCCTGAGAAAGCCTTAGCTCTTGGGGGTTTCCATCCTGGCTTGCCCTGCTCTCTATCCTATGCATTGCTGGCCTCTCCACACCCCAAGGCCAGAGTTGGAATGGATAAACAGATGCCTCCTTCTTCTGTGACCAGGGAACTCCCATGATCCCAAGCTAGCAGGACCAGTGGTCAGGGATGATGGGAATTGTAGTCTCAAAACATCTGGAGGCCCGAGGTTGAGGAAGCCTGTTCTAAGCTTTTCTCAAGATGGTGAAGCAAATAAGATACCAAACAGGGAATGATCTCAACAGGGGCTAAGGAACAATTTTACTTTTTTTATATAGCCAGATAAACACTTGTGTGTGTGTGTGTGTATATGTACACTTGGAAAGGCCAGAAACTCAATCTCAATTTTACATTTTCTCATTAAGAGAAAATTCCACATTAATCCTCTTTAAAAAAGAAGGAAGAAATATGCATGGAAATTTCTATGTAAGTAGTATTTTATCCCAAAATATATGTATAGAAATTTGCCATTTAAATATTTCCATGTACATATTTTTGAGCTGAGAGCCATTTCGCAAAATTCAGGGAAGTGCAAAATTCAATGGATAATTGCATTGCGATCTGCACATTGGTCTGAGGGGAGCAGGTTAGGTTAGATTTCTATAGGAATTCATAGAATTCAATCTCCCCAAGAATCTCTAAAACACACACACACACACACACGTAGTTTGTTCTGTGCTATCTTCCTAAAGCATGTTCACGGGACATTTTCTAAAAAGCACTGCTCTATCCTACATCTGTGGAAACACAGAGGGCAGGAACCAGCACCCATGGTGGCTAGGAATAGATACAGTGGTCTGAAACTGTTTAATTAAAACATGCATTTTACTTTATTTTTTTATGCACAGGGGAGAGGTTTGGATCGATGAAATGAGTGACAAAAAGCAAACCACGTGATCCTTGGCCTCTCCATTACAGCAAGACTGTTAGCAACGATTGCCACGTAACCTAATACTGGTTTTCCCACAAGCCCTGGGAATTTCTGGCACAGGGGAGCTGCCTGGCAGGGCCGTTCTGATATGCCTCCCAGGCTGTTTTAGACACACATGTGTTTTGACTTCAGCCGCTCTTGTCGTGAGACCAGAATGGCCCCTCCGATGTAACTCCGCCACATGTGACTGGCAAACTCCGCCTGCTGCTTCCAGCAGCAATCAATGGGAAGCAATCAGGGGTGGGGTGGGGTGGGCTCCCGACAAAGCAATTCCCCCTTATTGTGAGGAAAAGGAGGAGGAGGAGGAGGCGAATGTGCTTGTTGTTTCTGGGAAGATGTGCATCTTACCATAATTTGGGTGCAATTTTGACAACACCCTGGAAACGGGGAAAAAGCAGTGGAAACTGGCTCGCAGACCTTTCCACCACTACAGGCTTTATCGGTTATTTTCAGGAGTCTTTACGCTGTGGTAGAGATTTCACACGCTTGGGACAAGTGGGGTGGGGAGAGATTAACCTCAACTCCTGTCCAGTGCAAATGACGTTTGTCAGCTGCTACAGGCAACGGAAACCAAATCTCACTGATACCATTTGTCTATCCTTCCTTCCTTCCTTCATTTCTTCCATCTCCTGCTTTGGAGTCTAGGACCTAAACCAATGACTTCAAGTTACGAGAAAGCAGATTCTGACTCAACATCAGGAAGAACTTTCTGACAGTAGGACCTGTTCGACAGTGGAACGGACTCCCTCGGGAGGTGATGGACTCTCCTTCCTTGGAGGTTTTTAAGCAGAGGTTGGATGGCCATCTGCCATGGATGTTTTAGCTGTGATTCCTGCATTGCAGGGGTTTGGACTAGATGGAGGAGGAGGAGGAGGAGGAGGAGGAGGAGGAGGAGGAGTTTGGATTTGATATCCCGCTTTTCACTATCCGAAGGAGTCTCAAAGCGGCTAACATTCTCCTTTCCCTTCCTCCCCCACAACAAACACTCTGTGGGGTGAGTGGGGCTGAGAGACTTCAGAGAAGTGTGACAAGCCCAAGGTCACCCAGCAGCTGCATGTGGAGGAGCGGGGAAGCGAACCCGGTTCCCCAGATTACGAGTCTACCGCTCTTAACCACTATACCACACTGGCTCTCGGGGTCCCTTCTAACTCTACAATTTTATGATTCTGCACACAGTCACACCCCTGGTCCATTTGGTCAACCACTGGCAGTGGCACTCCTGGATTTTGGGGACGAGATATTCCCAGCCCTGCCTTGAGGTTCCAGGGACTGAACCTGGGATGCACATGTATTCAAAGCAGGTGCTCGACCACCGAGCCACAGCCCTTCCGTACAAATGTGCCGATGCAGCTTTCTGCTGAGCTCACGAGAATCACAGAAGGCCAACCGCCACTCGTACGCAGACGCTTTAAATGTCCTTTTGTAAAAGCAGAGATGTGCTAAATCTTTCTTGCATACAGGCGCAAACGATATAAAGTGCAGAGTCGGCAGGAAGCCTGCGGGTCGTTGTCGTTTTTTTAATAAAAAATATTCACATTGTTTGCAGCAGCCCCTTCGGCAATATGACCCACCCGGCAAACTTGTGCAAGGGAACCAGAGTTTCTCAGATGCTAATGAGTCGGCGAGGATGGGAATGAGTGAGTCGGGCAGCAGGTGCTGCTTCAGCAATAAAACACTGAGGACCATCAATGGTTTCCAGACAAAAGGAGAGAGCCTTTTTGCATCCAGGCGGCTAAGCAGAAATGGCCTGAAAGCTTCGACCCATACGGGGGGGGGGGACAAACCCAACCGCTATGGATATCAGCTGGGAAAATTCTACATTTTCCTAAAGCTCCCCCCCACACACACACACTCAAATGGCCCCAGTTAAAAGCTAACCAGATTCCAGAGGTTGGATGGCTTCCAAACAAATTAAAGGAGCAATTCCTCCTTCTCAGCTGGTAGGGCCAAGGATTAAGACAAATGGGATAAAAGGGAAATCTCTGTAAAGGACTTACTGAGTGGACAATGGGAAAGCAGCATGAGCTGTGGAGATAACAAGCACTAATCAGCCCCTTCATTGCCTTCTTATTCCACATTTTAACAGGAGTCCTGATCAGTCCCTGCTATAATCTCCAGGCAGCTGAAGAGCCCAGGGAAGCACCAGCAAAGAGGTGCCAGACACTTCGGAACAATAGAGTGAACATGTCCTTCACATGTCTGCTGACTGCGTCTCTCGCCGTGGAATGGAAAAGTCGGTATCCGTCCAACATCACCATCTAGGCCCGGAAGCAGAAAAACCAGGTTCAGAACCAAACTTCCCACTGAAATATCCAGAATCATAAAATTGTAGAGTTGGAAGGGACCGCAAAAGTCATCTAGTTCAACCCCCTGCAATGAATGTTCAGCCTATTGAGGGCTTAGAGAAATCAGCTAACTATTCTTGAAGCTTCCTGTTATCGTTTGTAGTAATACTAATTTCTGCATCGCCACCAATGAGTATAATGCTCTAGAGAATTTCTGTGGCTTTATACCCCCAAAGTACACGGGAAAGGCCTGTAGTTCACTGGCAGAGCATCTTTTCTTGCACCCAGGTTCAATCCCCAGCATCTCCAGGAAGGACTGGGAAAGACCCATTTCTGTAACTCTGGAGAGTGACTGCTGGTCAGTGTGGATGATACTGAGCTAAGTCTGACTCTGCATAAGACAGCTTCCTATGTTCCTCACACACACCACATTCTCTAAAAGGGGCGAGGGGCAGGGGCATAGTTCGCCGCTGGCTGGAGGCACCGATCGTGGGGGACTGGGCACCGCCCTGAGTGTCACCCTCGGGCGCTACCTGGGGCGACCCGCCCCCTGTCCCCTTGCTCCGCCCCTGGCGAGGGGGAAATATGCCATGTTCATTGTGATCTGGAGCAGGGCACCTCTAACCTTGCAAGTTACCAATTATATGGAGACTTCAAGGCTGCACATTCAGTCTGGTGTGGTACAGTCTTATTTCCTCGTCTGTTCGTTGCACCAACTGAGCCTAATCCACATGTGTTGACAGCTGAGTGGTCTCAGTCCAACCCTACCAGATAAAACAATCACATTTCTAAAGTCTCTGTTTTGGGGAAGAGGTTTAGGGGGATCAAGTTGAATGAACCGCTACCTTCCTGTTTTCATATGGGCTGCATCTCAGTGGTAGATAACACGCATTGAACATTGAATTGTATCTCCTGGTTAAAGCTCCCCATTGTATCTCCAGTTAGGTTTGGAAAGACAGTAAGGTACGATAAAGGTAAATGACCCCTGGATTGTTAAGTCCGGTCAAAGGCAACTATGGGTTGCGTACCGACGGTACTGAGCTAGAGACTAGTGGTTTGGCTCAGCAATGCCTTGCAGGGAACTCGTGTTGTTAACACACACAAGACGTATTTTTGGAATCATAAAACAGTGGCAGAGCAACGCAGACCGGAATGGGCCGTGTTGCCAGTATTGTGATCTCAAAAGCAACACCTGGAACCTCTCCTACAGCCCTGACTGATGTGATTATAAAACAAAATGTGAAATGCCCCCTGAAATGGGTTGCGGAGTGGGGAGGGAAGCAGAGAAATGGGATAAATCCGAGCCGGGCTTGCATAACATCATGCATTTGTGTATCCAGCCTAAACAGAGCCTGAGACTTCACCAGATGTTTTTCATTCTGGCACAGTTCGCTGCTGCGGAGAGAGAAACCGGGAGCGGGCGAGAGCCAAGCACAACATCAGGTTGGCATGCACAGCTGTAATTGGAGCTCAGCGAAGGATACAGTCAGCCCAGACCCCTGGGGAGACAGCAGCTAGCGAGGTCTCTTAAAGGAAGGCCACTTAGTTCTCCAGGAGAAACAGCATCAGGACCTCCTTGCACCCAAGCGAGGGGGGTCAACGTGCAAATCTCTGCACTTTGTAACTCTTTGCCTCTGCGCCGTTAAAAGCTTAAATTGTAGTTTCCCAGAGAAACAGCTTCTTCCTTTTTTGTTGTTGTTTTTCTTACGTTCCTCCATGAATGAGATGTGCACAAATATCACCATCGTGCCTCAATACGCGCCATCAGTGCATCAAGCATCATTACCGTCACCGTGTCTCAATATGCATGGTGTGATGGCCTGGGAGTCAGACTCTGAGGCTGAACCTGAGGGATCCCAGCCTGCACAGGATTCCCCGCCTCCAGAACCAGCTGAGCCGGGGCCAGGGCTTCAGCCTGAAGGATCCCCACCTGTGCTGGATCCCCAGGTGCAGGCATCAGCAGAGTCTGCTCTGGCTCCTGATGGGAGGGAGGACCCATTGCCTGCAGGTGCTCCACTCCCAGCCTCTTCAGAGGAAGCTGAGGCAGCCCCTGGGTCCAGTAACCCACCAGCCTCTCCTGAGCTGCAGAGGCTCAGGACAGAGAGGTGAAGAGAGCTAAGTGTCTGCAGGAGGAGTGCTCGCTTCCAGGCCCGGAGGAGAGGCGAGTCTCTGGAGGATCGGGGCCGCCCTAAGCATAGGGCCAGATAAAAGCCAGCTAGACCCAGACGTGAGCAACTTAGTTGCAAGCGTATGCTCAACCTGCAACCTCGTGCCTGCACCTGCCTTGGACCTTGACCTGCTCCCTGCCAGACTGACCTCCTTTGGACCCCTAGACCCAGGACTGGACTTGGACCTCGCTTCACGGACAAACCCTTGGGGCCAGCACACATGGCCACTACAGGGACATTTCTTGTGCTACGATAGCAGATGGAAAGGACTAACACAAATAAATGTGGAGAGGAAGGAAAGGAGATGCGAGAGCTCAATGGAAGCTTGGGGCAAGCGACGGATGAAGGATGCTAGAAGCAGCATGATGGCAGGAAACGAAAAGAATCCAGTGGATCCTACAGGTGAACCCAAGGCGACTTTGTGTTTCAGTTACCAAGAAAATCCTACAGAGTCAGAGCTCAGTATTGTCCCAGTACGTTTCCGAACACAATTCAAAGTGTTGGTGCTGACCTTTAAAGCCCTTAACGGCCTCGGTCCAGTATACCTGAAGGAGCGTCTCCACCCCCATCATTCAGAATTCTTTCAGTAATTCAACTTAAAAGGTGAAACTAATATATGAGATAGACTCATGACATGCAAAGCGAGATATGTCAAGCCTTTATTTGTTATAATTGTGACGATTATAGCGTACAGCTGATGAGAACCCCAAATTAACAATTTCAACTTTGGGGTTTTCATCAGCTGTACGCCATAATCATCACAATTATAACAAACAAAGGCTTGACGTATCTCGCTTTGCATGTCACGAGTCTATCTCATATATTCAACTCCAGTAGCTAATGAAAACAATTGCTTACATAAATGGACTTTTCCACGATATTCTAATTTTTCGAGTTTCACCTGTATGTTGCTCAAAATGGCAGGGGTGATGGTTTGACCTGCCTTGATAGCATAGGTATAGTTAGTATACAGATAGGAGCACAACAAATACACTGCCTGCTGTGTGCTGTGGGGGCACAGCGCTGCGACATTTTGTGCAGTTGATGCCAACTCCCGCTAGAAATCGCCTTCAACTGCTCAACTGAAACCCCAGGCTGGCACCTTGCAAGCATTGCTACAAAAGCGTCAAGGAAAGTCTCTTAATATTTTACATCGCAGCCCAGCTGGTTGTTTAGCCAGCAAAATTCTCCCAGCATTCCAATATCCCCCCCCCAAAAAAAATCTGCTTCATTTTCCCCAGGTGGAGTAAAGAACCCCAAACAGTACTGTGTGTGCACTTCCCTTTTTGCAGAAGGTGGAAGAACCTCTCTGCAAGCAAGAACTTCTCTCTTTCAGTTTCCAGCAATGTACCATCTCTCCAAACTTAGGGGTGAATCTCAAAAGGCCCACAGTACTCCATAAAGAATGATGAAACCTCCACCTTCAGTTGCACCAGGACCAGCAGAGGCTGTGCTTTTTATTTTATTTTAATTTTTTTAAAGACCATATATCCCATTCATAACCCCCTAAGATACAGAGGCCTGCCTCTCCAGAGAGAGATCCATTTGCACGACGGCCAGGAAACAGCTCACTTTATTGTCATTAGTAAAATAATTCGCCGCACATATTTTGCTTCGTCGACTGAACTGCACTATCTACAGGTATTTATCTCCTTTAATGCACTTCAACACTCATCATTCATGGGCCTTTTGATGCGAGAAGCAGCCAGGGGACATCCGTCAGCAAGGAATGCTGTGATGGCAGCTCCTCGGAGGACCACAACTTAGGCCATGTGCCGCCCCAGTCTTTAAATTTATGGCCTTCCACCATGGCCCTCCTCTAGCTGAAAGAAGTTGTCTAGTACAAAATTCAGAGCAATAGATATTCATTCTACCTATCCCACAAGGAGAGCGGGATGATAACATGTGGCTTCCCCCCCTTTTTTGTATTCCCATAGCAACCCAGTGAAGGATGCGAGAGAGAATGACTGGCTCGATATAACCCAGAAAGCTCCATGGTTGTGCTTGGATCTGAACCCACCTCTTCCCTCTCTTCCGTTCCCAGCCACCACATCGTACCGGCCGTGCCTCTTACACCTGAGGTGCATATTTCCAGGACCACACACGCTTCCTTGAATTCACACAATCACAGAGTTGGAAGGGACCCCCGAGGGTCATCTAGTCCAACCCCCCCCAATTCTTTGGAAGCAGGATGGTCTATTAAAAAAAAGAATGATAAATAAAAGTTTATAAATGGAACAAAAAATAAGCCGTCCCCAGAAGCCAACAAACATCATTTTACTGATTGATGGCTTGATTGATTACATTTCTATCCCACCATTTACCCCCCTCCCCGAAACTCAATATGGTGTTTCCCCCCTCCTCATACAACCCCCACAATAACCCTGTGAGGTAGGTCAGGCTGATAGGCCGTGACTAGCCCAAGGTCAACAAGTGAGTGGGAATTCGAACTCTGGTCTCCAAGGTCCTAGCCCAACATTACTAACCACTACACCATACTGGTTCCCATCAGTGGAACGGTCTCTCCCGAGAGGTTGTGGACTCTCCTTCCTTTAAGCAGAGGTTGGGTAGCCATCTCTCATGGATGAGATCCCTGCATTGCAGGGGGCTGGACTAGATGACACCTGGGGTACCCTTCCAACTCTACAATTCTATATGAGGAAAGCTCACGAACCTAATGGCTACTACAGAGAATGTGAATGCAATGAGGTTTTTTATTTAAATAAAAAAATGCTGATTGAGAGAGTCCTAATCTGATGAAAAAATTCCTCACACCGTTATATGAACAGAGAGCAGGTAGTAACTTTTGCTGCTTCCCCACTGCCCGGACCCACTACCCTCCAGGTGCCAGAGGCTGAGGGTTTGTCACAGAGATCCTGCTATGCTCATGAAGGCTCTCTGTACATGACTGGTGTTCTGAAATTACACCAGAGGCATCCATGAGTACCGCATCGTAACGAGGATGCAGAGGAGGAGACACAGCCAGGACACAGATACACTCCTCTTGTCCTGTGAGCCCTTTTAAAGCCAGAATAGAACTTCAGGGCATTTTCATTTCTAGCTTTTGCAACCCGAACCGATCATTGTTGATTGAAGGGCAGTGCAAAAAAATGGAATAAACCAGTGGTAGGCAACCTAAGGCCTGTGGGCCGGATGCAGCCCAATCGCCTTCTCAATCCAGCCCGGAGACAGTCTGGGAATCAGCATGTTTTGACATGAGTAGAATGTGTCCTTTTATTTAAAATGCATCTCTGGGTTATTTGTGGGGCCTGCCTCGTGTTTTCACATGAGTAGAATGTGTGCTTTTTATTTAAAATGCATCTCTGGGTTATTTGTGGGGCATAGGAATTCGTTCATATATTTTTTTCCAAAATATATTCCGGCCCCCCCACATGGTCTGAGGGACGGTGGACCGGCCCACGGCTTAAAAAGGTTGCTGACCCTTGGAAAACAAACATAACACAGACATCCACAGGCCTTTCCCCCTCCTTGGGTGAGCTAAGCAAAACACTGACAGAAGGAACAAACTAGAGGGCCCCCCCCCCAAAAAAAAAGAAAAGTGCATTTTGCCTCCTTTCTCAGGCCCTCCAAATGCAAGAAACTTAAGTCTTTGTTTTAAAAAGAAGGCTGGGGATCTGGAGATTATGTTTAACTCCCCCTTCCCTGCTCATAAACACATCACCATCAGCTTGTTTGTCTATTGAGCTCTGGTCTCTCTCTCTCTCTCTCTCTCTCTCTCTCTCTCTCTCTGCTCTCTCCCCCCCCCCACAAATACACCCCTTCCTTCTTTGTGCAATCTTCCCCACCCCATCCTTTCTCTCTCCCGCTCTCACTCTCTTGTCTTCCTTCCAGAAATTTATTCGGGTCCTTTAATCTGCATGTGTCTAGGCAGATGTCCAAAAAATATATAAAAAGAGGAAAGACCAAACAACACACACACAAAAACCATCCCCTTCAACAAAGGCAGCAGAAAAGGGGGGCAAGGGTTTTCTTTTGGGGGGTGATGGAGAGACATTACTCCACTCCTGTCTTAAGCTTTGCCCTCTCTTTGCCTCTCCCTCCAAAACACCCTGAATGATTGATAACGCTTTGCCCTCCCTTCACTGCTGGCTGTCAAGAGATGCCCGGATACCTGGGTTCCTTGTCTTTGCAGCAAAGCGTATTTCTCAAGCCAAAAGATGGAGAGGGATAAAGTGAGTGTGTGTGTGAGAGAGATCTATTTTGGTTCTTCTTGTTTGATTTTATTTGGTTTGGTTGCTTTCTCTTTTCTTCCTCCTTACCTCCCCCCTTTAAGTGGGAGGAGAACTTGAAAAGCCCTTGATTAGATTCGACAACTCCAAAGCAAACAAACAGGCTGAAGGAGGGACACAAGAACCTGTTTGTAATGGCTCTCTCTCTCCCCCCCCCCCACCACCACCAACCTTCCCTCCTCCTTGGTTAGCCCGCCTTATCCGGGCAAAGAAGCAAAATGAAATAATAATTAAAAATTAAAAGCAGAAAAGAGGGAGCTGGGGAAAGAGGACTGGTTTTTGTCGAATTCTCTCAATTCCTAAAAGGAGGACGGGATTGAGGGAGGGGTGGAAGTCGAGCTAGTTCAGCCAGAGAAGGAGATCTGTGCCCAACTGACAAAACTCAGAAAATGCGCGATGACGTGGCATGCGGTGTTATGTCACAATAAATCTGTTAATCCTCCAGGTGCTAAAGGACCACTTGGCTGCAATATATGCGTTTAGCCTGGAGTATTAAGCCTCATCAAAGACAGAGGGACCTGCACCTGCGAGAAGCTGCAGTGCACTGTTTGTTGGTTTTGTTGCAATATATTAACATAAAGGTAAAAGTAAAGGTACCCTTGACCGTTAGGTCCAGTCGCGGACGACTCTGGGGTTGCAGCGTTCATCTCGCTCCATAGGCCAAGGGAGCCGCGTTTGTTCGCAGACAGCTTCTGTGTCATGTGGCCAGCATGACAAAGCCACTTCTGGCCAACCAGAGCAGTGCACAGAAACGCCATTTACCTTCCCACCGGAGTGGTACCTATTTATCTACTTGCACTTTGACGTGTTTTCAAACTGCTAGGTGGGCAGGAGCAGGGACTGAGCAATGGGGGCTCACCCCATTGTGGGGATTCGAAACACCAACCTTCTGATCGGCAAGCCCTAGGCTACATAATAATAATAATAATAATAATAATAATAATAATAATAATAATAATAATAAATTTTTATTGTTTTATTGTTTCCCCAGCCCCATGGAGGTATTAACCTAATTTTTCATTCGGCGCTTATTTAATGGACGTGCAGCAGCCTTCACCAACCTGGTGCCCTCCATGTGTTTTGGAGCATACCTACCATGAGCCCCTGCCAGTGCAGCCATGGGGCTGGTGGAAGCTCCATGTCTCCCTCCATCAATCCAAAGGTTGGCAGAGACAGGTGTACAAAAAATAGCTGAAGCTATGTTGGTGCCTGAGGCAGAAGGCATAATAATGCTACCTGGGACTGTATGTAAATAAATATCAACAACTAACCGCGGAATTGGCAATATGCTGCCTTATAATGGTACCCCAAAGACAGTCATCTACATTGAGCAACCTCATCAATGTCCAATAAACATGGAAGTATCAAACCTCAAAGCCCCAGGCCAGAATTGTTTCAGGTGAACTTGTGTTTGCTGTTGACAGCATTTGCAATTTCTTTTATTATTTAAAAAAACCCAATGTTGTGGTGAATTCCTACAAATTCAGGCCTTGATGCGCCACAGACTGAACACTGATGCTGAGAGGAACAGCAGCTTCAGAAGTCAGCAGCTGGAGAAGTAGCAGTCTACTGTACTGTGTTGCTCTGTAATACGGGGCAATCCTTCAAGAAAAGGAGATCTTTGCCTGCAACACGCTTTTCCCCAGACCCATTTGAAGGGAGGCTGGACTGGCAGTAAGGACGGATTTGAGTTCCCAGCTGGGTGCCCTTGTGAGGAATCTCCCCCTGCTGTGAAAAGAGGAGGCAGGTCTCTATGTAGCAGCTCTGCACCTCAGTACTGTAAGATAAAGAACCTCTACGAGGTGTCATAACATCCTTCAGGCGGATCACTTCCGAGTTCCCCTGGAGTGAGGAGCTATTAGGAGCAGCTGCAGCCCTTAGAGCTGGAATTGACTTCCAGTTCCTGGAGATGTCTCATTTAATCCTGCCAATTTGATCCTCCCTTCCAGAGGTATGAGAGCTCCCTCACCCTTGCATCGAATTCCCAATGGTGGCTGGCTTCTTAGAAAACCTCCCCCTCCCACAACATGAAAACTGGGGTCCACATCAAAAGGCCTATAGGTCACAGTAGAGAGCTGCAGTCTAGTGTTTTCCCTGACGTCTAAGGTTTTCACATTAGGGTGTAATTTCATCAAGAACTAAACATTCTGGGCATTGGTCTAGATCAGGGGTGAAGTATTTTTTTTCTTTTCCAACCGAATGGCCAAGTCCCCTTCTGGACAACTTTCTGAGGGCCACAGGTCAGTGGTGGGAGCAAAAGCAGGCAGAAAAAAATGAGCATAATTCTGCTTTTTGGCCACTGGTAGGCAGAACCAAAAGGGACATGGGTGGCGCTGTGGGTTAAACCACAGAGCCTAGGGCTTGCTGATCAGAAGGTCAGCGGTTCGAATCCCCGCCACGGGGTGAGCTCCCGTTGCTCGGTCCCAGCTCCTGCCCACCTAGCAGTTCGAAAGCACGTCAAAAGTGCAAGTAGATAAATAGGTACCGCAACGGCGGGAAGGTAAATGGTGTTTCCGTGCGCTGCTCTGGTTTGCCAGAAGCGGCTTTGTCATGCTGGCCACATGACCCAGAAGCTGAACGCTGGCTCCCTCGGCCAGTAACGCAAGTTGAGCGCCGCAACCCCAGAGTCAGACACGACTGGACCTAATGGTCAGGGGTCCCTTTACCTTTACGTGACCTGAAAAGCAGGTCCCAGACAGAGGCCTTGCGGAGGTCTCCATGCACTTTCCAGGCACAGACCTACAAAGACTGCATTGCAACTTGCAGCGATCTAATCTGGAGGGGACCAAGGGAAGTCTGACAGTAGCCAGATCTTGGTGAGCAAACAAATCTTCACCACTGCAACCTTCTAATCTGCAGCAAAGCCCTACAATGTCTAGTAGTCCTTGCAAACACTGTGCACCCTCTCTGTCACTCTCGTCCGTTTCTCTGTGTTGTTTCAGTTCAACAACCTCTCTGATCAAAATCAGTGCAAAGAAGCCATCTGTCAAGGAAAGAATTGTCCCGCCAACTGTAACCGATTGCCAGTTCACACAACACTTTGTACACATGACTGCAAAGCACTGTGTGAATAAGTCTGCACATAACCTCCACCCACACAGACACACTCAGATGTCCTTCCAGGAGAAACGAAGTGCAAATTCAAGATGGTCTATGCATTCGCACATGCCCCAAACTCCCCGGCCCAGTGCTGCAGGTGGAGGTTGATATGACCGAAGGCTCCTGCACATTAGAAGCTAGCATATCAAGGAGTAATGTACGGAAGTGAGAGCTGGACCATAAAGAAGGCTGATCACCGAAGAATTGATGCTTTTGAATTATGGTGCTGGAGGAGACTCTTGAGAGTCCCATGGACTGCAAGAAGATCTAACCTATCCATTCTCAAATTAATCAGCCCTGGGTGCTCACTAGAAGGACAGATCCTGAAGTTGAGGCTCCAGTACTTTGGCCACCTCATGAGAAGAGAAGACTCCCTAGAAAAGACCCTGATGTTGGGAAAGATGGAGGGCACAAGGAGAAGGGGACGACAGAGGATGAGATGGTTGGACAGTGTTCTCGAAGCTACTAAGTGTTCTCAAAGCTACTAACATGAGTTTGGCCAAACTGCGAGAGGCAGTGAAGGATAGGCGTGCCTGGCGTGCTCTGGTCCATGGGGTCACGAAGAGTTGGACATGACTGAACAACAACAACAACAAATATCAAGGAGAAGTTTGTCTTGTTTTGTTTCCTCCACCATCTGTCTTCTGACAACATGTCCATGTTTCCTGTACAGCTGCATCTCCACCGCAGAGGGCAAAAAATCCCACCACAGATGGCAAAGAGCACCTCACCAGTACAAATGAAGGAGATTCTAGAACCAGCCTTGTTCTACTACAAAATAACAGTTCTACAGTGGTACCTCCAGGGCTGTCTTAGGCACATCGGCTGCTGTGATGCAGCGATCCCTCCGGCGCCCCCATGCCCCGGGGAGTGGTGGTGGTGGGCTGGTGGGAGGGAGGGTGGGGTCCAGGGGAGAGCGCAAGGTACGGGGCGGGGAGGTCCGGCGTGCCACCTTCGCGCCTCTCTGCCTCTGGGGCCACCTCCCTCCCGCGCTGGCCGCCCCTTGGGGCGGTGCCGGGGGGCAGGCGAGCGAGCGGGGGATGAGGGGCATGGCGCTGGAGTGGTGCTGGATTCTGCGCGCCCTTCCAGCGCTCCAGTTGAGGTTCCCCGCCGCCCATGAGCGGCACAGGCAGCAGCGGCAGCGCCACTGGTGCGCATGCACCTGGCCGCCCGTAGGGGGGGCGGACCGAGGAGGGAAGGGGGGAGGCCACTGGCAGGCTGTGCTCGCAGGGGCCGCCCCTGGGGGGGCTGGCACCTTGGCGCCCTGCACCAGTAGGACAAATGGACAAGACGGGGCTGGGTACCTCAGGTTAGATACGCTTCAGGTTACAGATGCTTCAGGTTACAGACTCCGCTAACCCAGAAATAACGCTTCAGGATAAGAACAGAAATCGTGCTCTGGCGGCGCAGCGGCAGTGGGATGTCCCATTAGCTAAAGTGGTGCTTCAGGTTAAGAATAGTTTCAGGTTAAGAACAGACCTCCGGAACGAATTAAGTACATAACCAGAGGTACCACTGTGCTTGCCATATTAATCATGGCAAGCATCCCACCCTCTTCTAGTGAGTGTGGGAATCCTCCAACCTTTTTATCCAAAATTACCGTACATGCTGTACAAAGGGAAGATTTGCATTAGTTGCTCCACCCACTCTTTTTTCTGGCCACGCCCACCGCTGGCCAATGGTTCTCGGAAGGTTGCCCAGAATGGAATGTGGCCCTCTGGTTCCCCATCTTTTCCATGGAGCAAATCAAATCACCTCCTTTCCCAGGGTTGTTACCCATGGAGCCCCCTGTCTTCGCTAAGTAGCTATCAACTCTGCCTTGATTGAGAGTTTAGAAGTTTCATGTTGCAAAAAGAATAATGGCATGCAAATGGGGGG
Organism: Lacerta agilis; assembly: GCF_009819535.1. Classification (NCBI taxonomy): domain Eukaryota; kingdom Metazoa; phylum Chordata; class Lepidosauria; order Squamata; family Lacertidae; genus Lacerta; species Lacerta agilis. The sequence goes on along the minus strand of NC_046322.1, from coordinate 7,765,271 downwards.
GGTGACTCTTCTCCTAGCAGCTGTGCTGAGCAGTGAAAACTTATTTTTCCTTGAAGGATTACACTGGCTGGTTTAAAACTCAGAAACATTTTCCAAACAGCCACGGAAAACAAGAGCCCATTTGTGAAACTGTTTTGAAGAGGATCTCATGAAATGAAAAGACGGAGGGGGAGTGTTGGGGTGGGGGGTGGGGGTTAGAAGAGGGAGAGAACTGGGCTGAAGATGAAACTCAGAAACAAGAAGAGATTCCTGAGAATCACATTTCCCTAACTTTGTAAAAGTCTGGGAACTCGTCCCAAAACGCTGAAAGAAAAAAGCCGCGGGAACAAAGCAAGTGACCTGGGACAGATAGAAAGCAATTGAGCCGGATTCGCAGGCCACCTCTGAAAAAAAGAAGTTAGATTTCAAGGGGACAAATCCTTTCAGCAATCAACCCCCCAAGAGGGAAAGCCGGGGGGGGCAGGGGGAAGGTGGATGAAGGAGACATAAAATGGGTTACTATACCAAAGGATGGAGATAGACACACACACCCTTGCCTGCCCACCCTAAATGGTTGGAAGTGGCACGATACAGTAATTTCATCTCACTGTTGTCTCCATTCATGGGCTTTGCAGGAGTTTTGTAACACTTTAAAAAAGAAAGATCTGCAAAAACCTGTTTGGACCGGATGGATGGCCATGGGAGAAAAGAGATTTCAGTGGACGCCACAGGAAACAACCGTTCCTTCAGATCAATTATTTCATAAAAATATTGCATGCTTCTCCAGACCAATGCTGCGACACTAACCTCAGAACAGAGGGCAGTCAAAGCACCAAAGGAGACAAAGGGCAGTTCAATAGTCTCTCTGCAGATGCAAAAAACTTGGCATTGGCTGGTAGTGAGATTTTGCATGTCCAACTGTGCAGGGAAGGTGAAGAGAAGAACATTCAGCCGCTCATACAAAAGTTGTTGGTGATGATTAATTTTTAAGCTCTGGGTTCAAGGCCAGCAAAGCGAGCTTTAAAATAAATTAATCTTAAAAGAGCCTGGATTAACTGGAAAGATAAATCAGTTTTTGAACATCCCGCATGTGTGATTATCTCCGCTGGGCCTCTTTTTAAAACCTCTCTGCCCAGTTCAGAACCTAGATTGCCCCTTCAGCATAGAAGCAACATGGGGAATAGTCTCCACCTTCCCAAACATGATATCCTCCAAATATTTTGGACTACAACTCCCATAATCCCCAACCATTAGCTATGCAGGCTGGACCTGCACCAAATCTTGGGGTGCCTCCAGGCTAGGGTTTCATTGTGCAACATGCTCTTGACGAATACAAATGGCTTTATTTGGCTTTAGTATGATCTGCGATGCTTCCCCAATGCTACATTATTGCTGTCTGGAGGGGCGACAGCAGAACAAAAGCAGGACCAAAATAAACCAGAACATTTGTGGCATAAAAGGTTATGGGATTCCAGCAGGAAGTTATGGGTTTGGAAATGAAGCTGTGCGACTACCATAAAACATTTGGCAGGTGCAAACAATATCGATAGTGGAATCACGTGTGACTGCACCAATGGCACTGGAAGCACAATTCATCACAACTGTGAAACAAAAAGGATGTCTGGAGGCACCTCTTAAACGATCTGATATAGCACTAGATAAGGGACGCAGGTGGTGCTGTGGTCTAAACCACAGAGCCTAGGGCTTCCCAATCAGAAGGTCGGCGGTTCAAATCCCCACGACGGGGTGAGCTCCTGTTCCTCAGTCCCTGCTCCTGCCAACCTAGCAGTTCGAAAGCATGCCAGTGCAAGTAGATAAATAGGTACCGCTCCGGCGGGAAGGTAAACGGCGTTTCCGTGCGCTGCTCTGGCTCGCCAGAAGCGGCTTATTCATGCTGGCCACATGACCCAGAAGCTGTATGCTACTCCAGCTCCTTTGGCCAGTAAAGCGAGATGAGCGCCGCAACCCCAGAGTCGTCCGCGTCTGGACCTAACTGTCAGGGGTTCCTTTACCTTTACCTTAAAGGGCAATGTGGCTTCTCCCACCCAGATTTTCACAATCCTGTTGCAGGGGGAAGTATACCTGGAACCAAATTTGTTTTTTGTTTGTATGTTTGTTTTAGAAAAGAAACACTACATTTTTCAAACGAGCTCTTCCCTGTTTCCACTCAAAAGTGGGCAACTAAAGCCATTATCTGAATCGGTCTGCCAAAAGACACATATGCATGATTTTCCATTTCAGCTAAGAGAATGATATAGAGCCTCCGGTTCATACCACAGGGTGTTTCAGCACAGCAATCCCTAATGTGCAAAAAGGGCTGGCAGACAAACTGAGTGCAGCATGCATTTTTCATCGGGTGTAATATGCAAATGGGTGCGGTGTTTACCATAATTAGACAGGACATTAGCACGATTAAGCAAGCTCTGAGGATCAAAGTGGAAAGGAACTCAGGCTCTCTTCTAATGACCTTAACTCTAGGCAAAGCTGTCATGTGACCCTTGCCATGTGATCCTGCCAAGGGCTTTCTCACCCCAACCTTCCAGAGAGGCAAATTCTGAATCCAGAAGGGTGTGCAGCAAACAAAAACATCATAAATGTCTTTAAAGGGCTTTCAATTCAGAGGTCATTCTCAGAAGCACAATTTTTCATGTATAATGCTAGAAAGCAAGGAAACAGATCACCGTGGTTCATGATAAGGCTATGGCTCCCTTCCCTCCCCAGTTTTCCAGTCGTCAAAAATTACAGGTGTGTGTATGTGTGTGTGTGTGGCTATTTTGGCAGGGGGCAAATTTCAGGGTGGGCACAAAACTCACCAGAGCCGTCCATGGCTGTTGAATGTCCATAATATCTGCAATTCCATAAAGTCATGACAAAGCAGAATTCTGGGGACTGAAACATGTAAGCAGGCCGTGCATAAGAGCGAAGGATAGCTGGTGAATCTTGTTACGCCTGCTCTCAAAATTTGCCCCCAAGCTTAAAATGGGGGCAGTTTTGCCCCCCCCCCAAAAAAAGGGTAGGCAGATTTGACACACACTTCCTCTTTTGACTTGTGCCTCTGGCTGTCAGCAGTCTCAAAGCTACAGAGTGAGGGCTGTTTAACAAACTAGGAAGATGTTTTATACTAAGTCAGACTCTTGTGTCTATTTAATTCTATACTGTCTACACTGACCGGCAGCGGCTTCCCTGGAGTTGCTGGGGATTGGACATGGGATCTTTCTGCATGCAAAGCAACTGCTCAGCTACGACTTATTACAGTACATGTTTCAGGAAGGGTCACCTCAGATATTGTTAAGAGATGGTTTGATAAGATCCTTGCAAGAATTTTGCCGGCCGCAGATAATAGAGAGATGCCTTGATAGCTTCCCCAATCAGTTCTTTTTAAAAGAACTTGATAATTTTTGGCATCCCTAAGTTCTGCTGGGATTGCTTCTCTTTCCCAGATGTTTTTCGATGAGCTTGTGAAGTTGTTGATTTCGGCAGGTATCCCATCAGGTCCAATGGCTTTGTTGTTTTTCCTTTGGTTAATAGCTGTACACAACTCTCCCAGATTTGGAGATAACTGCGATCTCATCTCTAACTTGTTTTTGTGGAATTTGTGAGAGGACCTCAGCAGCTACGGGGGAGTTGTGGTTAAGGAGATGTTGGTAGTCTTCCTCGACTATGAGTGATCGTCAAAGAAGATTACATGTTTCCCTAGATAGAAACCCTAGGGAAAAGGTGAAATATGCATGCATAATGCCCCACACATTGGGGTTTCCCAGTAGTAATGAACGGAAGTGAGAGCTGGACCATAAAGAAGGCTGATCGCCGAAGAATTGATGCTTTTGAATTCTGGTGCTGGAGGAGACTCTTGAGAGTCCCATGGACTGCAAGAAGATCAAACCTATCCATTCTTAAAGAAATCAGCCCTGAGTGCTCACTAGAAGGACAGATCCTGAAATTGAGGCTCCAATACTTTGGTCACCTCATAAGAAGAGAAGACTCCCTAGAAAAGACCCTGATGTTGGGAAAGATGGAGGGCACAAGGAGAAGGGGACGACAGAGGATGAGATGGTTGGACAGTGTTCTCGAAGCGACTGGCATGAGTTTGGCCAAATTGCGGGAGGCAGTGGAAGACAGGAGTGCCTGGCGTGCTCTGGTCCATGGGGTCACAAAGAGTCGGACACGACTGAACGACTGAACAACAACAATGCCCCACACAGAAGGCATTCTGTGAACATGTGGCACATTTTAGCGCATGAGCTGTCCATGTTCCAGGCAACCTAGAAGAACAATATCAATTCCCAGCACCTCTGTCTGAAACCCTGGACAGTTGCTGCCGATCTGTGTAGACAATACAGGGCTAAATGGACTCTGGTTCAGTACAAAGCAGCTCCCCATGCTCCTATGTTTAACCAGCTGCCTTGCAGTGCAAGCTGCCTCTCCAGCTGCCACTTTGCAGCTGCTCAACAGAGACTCGAGTCCACCACCGAGTGCTCTGGTAGATCCAGCGCTGCCAGAGGGGCTGTGAGGAATTCAAACAGTCTCTGCATCCATTGCCCTGGGCTGGTTTCATTGCAAAGTCCCCAGCTGCTCAGCACCCTTGCGGTGTCAAAACCATGGCAGATCAGAAGACTGAAGCCGGTGTGAGCTGTGAACAAGATCTGTGAGGTCAGAATTTGGCCCCTGAGAGCAGGCGACGATCTCGAGCGCTGACTTGAAAGGGGCACCTCGACTCCTTGGCCTCCCGCGAGGTTCTGAGGCAGATGCCTGCCTCTTTCCTCAGCTGCCGGTCTTGAAGGAAGCTCCCAGTTAGGTTAGCCTTTTTCTCCCTGCCTGCAGTCAGAACTTCAGAGGCACAGCAGGATGTCTGGTAGAGTCCGACTGTAGCGCTTGAAGGGAGGAGAGCGGAGATTCTGTCTGTGGCTCGGAGACTTCTGCTTGCTCGCCGAGCGCTTCAAAGCAGCGCCCGGCTGGGTTATGGAAGCAGCAGAAGAGCAAAGGAGGCAGGGTACCTGAGGGAGCAGACTCTGGCAGAGGAGCCGGCAATAACAGCATCCCCTCTGTAGTGCAGAGGAGGCCCAAACCTCCGCTGCAAAGGTAGAAGGAAGTTCATGCACCATTACAAGATCTGTGATAAAGCGGGATTCGGAGAGCCCTGTTTGCAAGTGATATACTGTGTGGCTCCAATCTAGCAAAGCTCATTATCCTGCAAGGTCAGGCATTAGAGATGGAATCAGCTGGGGCAGTGACACTTGCAAACATCAATCATCCGCTACGGGGAAAATGCTGAGGCTTGGCTCTCCTGATCGCCCATCCTCTGGCCAAGGAACAGGCCTTATTCCTGTGGGGGTTTCCTCCAGTTTATGGCCTAGGCCAAAATTTAATTATTCTCACCCTCTAATCCTGGAATATAAATCTAACTTCATTTCCCCAGCTTTCTTCTGTGGCTAACAGATCGTCTCCCCCAGGGGCAGAAGTGAAAGAAATGCAGTCGCTGGTACCGTAAGGCAGCTTGACTTCATAGAGACAGAAAGCGGCTGCAGAGAAAAAGCATTCAGGCTCTGGATTTCCAAGGTCCTTTGCATTTTTGCATCACCGGCAGCCACCGACATCTGGGCTAATTGGTCTTCAAAGCAGCTTTGCAAAAAATCAGGTGCAAACGTACAAAACAGCAAAGGCCACCACAACACGGTTAAGAACAGGAGCTGCTGCGGCAGACAGACCTGATCCAATACTCCTGAACTTGCTGGCAGATCAGAAGGCAAGTCCCAGCTGGGTTGAATGCCTCTCTGCGCTTTGCGATATATATTTTCTGTTCACATAAAGTGCCAAAAACAACAAACCCTACTTCACCTATCCCTGTATGCTACGACAGCAGCAAGAATGTGCAAAAATGGTGAAATCAGGAGATACCAACTAAAGAAGAGTGGCAGTTAAAACGGATGGAATATGCCAAATTGGAAAATTTAACTATGAAAATTAGAGACCGGGAAGAGGCTGGTTTTAATGAGCAGTGGAAACTTTTGTTGAATGTTTAAAGAACTATTGCAGGTACGATTTGAATGAAGAGCAGCAGTTGAATACTTGTTGGGAGTAAGGTGTGGAAAATATTAAGGCTTAGAATATTTATAATATGCAGCAAATTTAGAAATTATGGGGGAAACCGCGTCGGGCGAGTCGAATGTGAAATGGATTGGTATCTAAGAAAGTATGTATCAATTTGTAAACTTCTGAAATTTAGAAGTAAAACTATTTTGGAAATCTGCTTTACATGTGTTAAGTCGTGGGTGCTGTGCCTATATGATTTCAGCTCTTCGTGTAATCAGCTCTGGGTAATGATTCAGCATGCTAGCAAGGATATGCTTATGCTAGGAGTCAAGTCTAACAAGAACAATCTCCTTTATTGCAGTGGGAACTTGACTGACTGGAGGGAAAGGGCGAGCTCCTTTTATACTCTCAGGAACAGGAGTTGGGATACATTTAGATTTTGGCGGGACCCAATCAGAGTAAGGATCCAAATTGTGCCAACAAGTTAACCAATAGCAACTGTCACCGCACCCGTTTGAATCACCCTGGAGCGGGAAAGGTAGTTACAGAACTAGCAGTGAAGATGAAGAAGAAGAAGAAGAAGAAGAAGAAGAAGAAGAAGAAGAAGAAGAAGAAGAAGAGGAGGAGGAGGAGTTTGGATTTGATATCCCACTTTTCACTACCTGAAGGAGTCTCAAAGCGGCTAACATTCTCCTTTCCCTTCCTTCCCCACAACAAACACTCTGTGAGGTGAGTGGGGCTGAGAGACTTCAGAGAAGTGTGACTAGCCCAAGGTCACCCAGAAGCTGCATGTGGAGGAGTGGAGACGTGAACCCGGTTCCCCAGATAACGAGTCTACCGCTCTTAACCACTACACCACACTGGCTCTCATGTATGCATATTAAACCTGCATAAACAACATGAAAGCCGTGTACAAAATGCGTCTTTTGATGGTGAGTGAACTGAAAAGTGTGCACAAAAGGAGCACAAAAAGGTTACAGCAGGAAGGAATGGGGTGCCCTGAGATAGAGCCTGCTTGCAACAAGGTGGAACAGGGCAGAGAGGAACTACGGTTGAGAACCAACTCATCCCGAAAAAGGAGTATATGTGAATATCTCAACTGCATGGGCAGGAAAAGAGCTCCAAGCATCTTTTCCACCTGCTTGGCATCCTCCCTCCGGCAGAGCTGCAATTAGATGGAAAACATCTATGTGATCAGCATGTCTGTATGCATGCAATATTCATGCACACGCCTCAGTAGCCCGGAAACTGCACCGGGGAGGGAGGAGGGGAACAGCCCCCACACTGCCTATGCGAAAGGCTCATCTTCAGATGTCTCCTTACGGCTGTACCTATCGCAGCAGCCTGCATTTCAGGTCAGCCCGCGCAAACCTATGATACACCCACCCACAAAGGCATATCCGACTCAATTCCCTAGAAATAGCCAAGCCGGCGCATTTGCACAAATCAAAACAGCTTCATTAAAAAATAAAACCTGCCACATTCTGTGACAAGGAAACGTCAGAAGAAATGGAAAGGGATGCAGCAAAAAGGCTGAGTGAACTTTGTTCTGGGAGCTGCGGGCAATGCCTTGGGGCAACCCCGCAGACTTGCCAAGTTCCCAGCATTACTCTACAGCTTGGATTTCCGTGCACATATAAATCACACACACCCTCCAAAGCAGGTGTGCTCCCCTGCAGAGCCATTAACATGCCACTGAGTATACAGACACTCTTGTGCCTTGAGATGAGCCGGGTCTCAAAATACCATAGAATTGCATCAGTCATTCTCCTGGTGAACAAACGCATGCTATTTCAACTGAAGACCACTTGCATCTCACACCACCACGATAGCATTGTTGAGATTTGCAATCAAAAGACAGATAATTTCTAGGAAAAGTTGAAAGAACTGGTTGACGGTGAGCATCTAAGCAAGGGTGTATTGAAAGCAATGTCCAAGGATGGTAGTCAAAAGCCACGTTCGAGGGACTATTGTCCAACATAAATATAGAATCCTAGAGTTGGAAGAGACCACAAGGGCCATCCAGTCCAACCCCCTGCCAAGCAGGAAACACCATCAAAGCATTCCTGACAGATGGCTGTCAAGCCTCCGCTTAAAGACCTCCAAAGAAGGAGACTCCACCATACTCCTTGGCAGCAAATTCCACTGTCGAACAGCTCTTACTGTCAGGAAGTTCTTCCTAATGTTTAGGTGGAATCTTCTTTCTTGTAGTTTGAATCCATTGCCCCGTGTCCGCTTCTCTGGAGCAGCAGAAAACAACCTTTCTCCCTCCTCTACATGACATCCTTTTATATATTTGAACATGTCCTGCAGTGTGCAGTCTTGAGTTGAGAGGAGGATTCCAAAATTCTGCTCACTTGAATTTCTTTCTGGATTTCCAGTCTCTGAATTCCCTGATCTCATTTCCAAAATGTAACCAACGTATTAGGATTTCTTCGTGGTTTGATTTTCCAAACTTCATATGAAGTGTGGTGCCTGCATGGTTTGCTGAAACTTTCACTATCCTTGCACTCCTCCTCCTCACCACCATTAATGGTTGGCATGAGGTACTGATAAAACACTGCAAGAAAGCAACCTTAGATGCAGCCATACAACTGCATCAAGATTCTTTGCGTGGGTTGTTTTACACAGCAGCACATGGGTGGCTCAGTAAAACACCCCGCAAAAAGAATTTTGATGCATTAGTATTTATAAGAACACTTCGAGGTTGCTTGAATAACTGAACATAAGCATGTAAGAAGGAATTGCTAGAGAAATTGAGGGGGGTGGAATGATGCAGGATGAAAACTTCCAATAAAGGAATGTGAATGTTAGAATTCTGTATTTCCCTATGAATTAAAGTATTCCCCTCTCCTTTGCATATCGGCCTTCCAAAGATTCCCTTCATATAACAAACCACACATATGAACCCAGAGCAAGGGAGGGGCACTCCACCAAAGGTGGCTGAAAATAGATGGTTTGGTCACATGGGCCAAACTGTACACTCAAGAAGCATGTGATATGGATAATTCTGAGCCATTTTTTAAGAGAGGGGGGATAATGTAGCGGCTAAGAGAGAGAACTGGAACCACAAACCCACCAAGTGGCATTTATCAAGCTACTATTGTCTCAGATTAAGCTCTGACACCTACAACATAGTGATAATTATACTGGCCTATAGTGCAGGCCATTGTTGCTCTCCCTACATTAAAGGTAAAAGACCCCTGACCATTAGGTCCAGTCATGTCCGACTCTGGGGTTGCGGCGCTCATCTCGCATTACTGGCCGAGGGAGCCGGTGTAAAGCTTCCAGGTCATGTGGCCAGCCTGACTAAGCCGCTTATGGCAAACCAGAGCAGTGCACGGAAACGCCGTTTACCTTCCCGCCGGAGTGGTACCTATTTATCTACTTGCACTTTGACGTGCTTTCGAACTGCTAGGTTGGCAGGAGCTGGGACCGAGCAACGGGAGCTCACCCCATTGCGGGGATTCGAACCGCCGACCTTCTGATCAGCAAGCCCTAGGCTCTGTGGTTTAACCCACAGCGCCACCCACGTCCCTACATTATGTTGTATGAACTGCCCAACTCACGCACATAAGGAAGACGAAACACTCCAAGGCACGACAGAAACAGTAAATATTAATAGCTTCTACCTGCACCAAAATACATAAATCTAGAGGTTCGCCAAGTCGCCTCCTCCTCCCTTTGGGTGGAACGAAACACTGGGTGCTTTTGCACAATCACGACAGCCGCACTCGAGGAGTGTGAGTGTGAGAAACAGCTACGAGGGCAGCAAGACCCAGGAGAGCATCTCGGAAGAAACAATGTTCGAAAGTCTGACCGGCACATTCTGTCCTGGGTTATTACATGTGATCCTCTCTGTGTACATTACGTTGCGTTCTAAATTTAGCTAAAGTCAATAGCACTCCATTAAGTCAGCTATTGCTGCTGTGGCTGCTGCTTATGAACTCAACAGGGCCCTTCTATTCCCTCTCTCAGCCCACTCATGTCAAAAGTCAGGAGGGAGACAGCAATAAAAGCACTCCTGTATCCACACATAAAGGAGCACATGGCTTTGGCTTGAAAAACTGTCAGCACTGTTTTGAGTCTGTCCTTTTAATGTGGCAGGTTGTTGGGGCTTTGGTTTTTGGTTTTTAAACAGGTTCTCCCCCCACCCCCTCCAAGTGTCACTAAGAATGCCTTTCAGTTTCTGGTGTGTCACTTCTGAATGCAGTTAGTACAATTAGAAAAAACAGGAGCTTGATCGTCTTGCGACCGAATGTGTCCCCCCACCCCAGGTCAACGCAGCTCTTTTTCCCCACTTTGGTTTTTTTACAGATCTAGCAAATGCAAATGGTTGTTTTTAGGACTATGCAAGGAGGCAAGCAAAGGCTTCTTTGTTTGTTTCCTACAATTTATAAACTGCTTGATTGTAAAACAGCAACAACAACGACCCTCAAAGCAGTTTACAAAAATAATAAAACAATAAAATTATCAGTAGAAACAGTTAAAAGCAATAATTTCAGAATTTTCAGTGTATCTGAAGAAGTGTGCATGCACACGAAAGCTCATACCAAGAACAAACTTAGTTGGTCTCTAAGGTGCTACTGGAAGGAATTTTTGTTTGTTTCAAAATAATTAAATCAGTGATAAAATAAAAGCAGGTAAAAACAAACATCAATATTCTAGATATCTGTTTGTCTCAACAAAATCTTTAGCAGGTGCCAGAAAGAGTACAGTGAAGGTGCCTGCCTGATGTCAATAGGCAGAGAGTTCCAAAGTATACCTGAAGGAGGGTCTCATCCCCCACCATTCAACCTGGACACTGAGGTCCAGCTCCAAGGGCCTTCTGGTGGTTTCCTTCCTGAGAGAAGTGAGGTTACAGGGAACCAGGCAGAGGACCTCCTTGGTAGTGGCACCCGCCCTGTGGAATGCCCTCCCACTAGATGCCAAGTAGATAATCAACTATTAGACTTTTAGAAGACACCTGAAGACAGCTCTGTATAGGGAAGTCTTTTAATGTTTTATGATGTTTTTACATATGTTGGGAGCCACCCAGAGTGGCCGAGGCAGGTCAGAGCATATTGTGGGATGCCCAAAGATGTTTAAATAAGACATTTTCACCCTGTGGAACGCCCTCCCATCAGATGTCAAGGAAATAAACAACTATCTGACTTTTAGTAGACATCTGAAGGCAGCCCTGTTAAGGGAATTTTTTCATGTTTGAAGTTTTATCGTGTTTTTAATATTCTGTTGGGAGCCGCTCAGAGTGGCTGGGGAAACCCAGCCAGATGGGCGGGGTACAAATAAATGATGATGGGGATGGTTATAGGTGATGCCACGCTAAAAGATTGGTTTCTTACAAATGCAGAATGTAAGGTACTCTCATAGGGAAAATGTTCCAAAGCTGCTGAAGGCTTTATATACTAACAGAAACACTTTCAACCTGGCCTGGTTGCAAATTGACGGCCAGTGCCGATCTCTTGAGTGTTGTATTCTGGCAAGGCCTTGCTCCTGTCAGAAATCAAGCTGCAGCACTCTGCACTAACTGTAACTTTCAGATAAAGCGCAAGGGAAGCCCCACATACAGCACATTGCAGCAATCTAATGTACGAACTAGCGTGGCCAGGCTTTCACGGTCCAGGAATGGTCGCAGCTATTGTGGCAACTGCAGCTGACAAAAGTCACTTCTGAAGGACGCAGGAGAAGATGAGCAAATAGGGCACAAGCTTCCCTTCTCAAGGAGACACTGATAACCTTTCAAGGAGCCGTGGAATGCAGCTGCGAGAGTACCGTTTTTGATGGCTAAGAATATTGTCATTTCAGGAGTTTGACGGCTAAAGAACATAGTATCTTTGGCTGCGCCAAGTGGGTGAAAGAGCCCTCCATCATGTTAGACCACTGGTCTTCAACCGGTGATCCAGGTTGTGGCCTGTTCTAAGGTGCGTTGCAACAACACATCTATCAGCATACAAATATATGGAAGAAGAAGAAGAAGAAGAAGAAGAAGAAGAAGAAGAAGAAGAAGAAGAAGAAGAAGAAAGAAATGAAGGAAGGAAGGAAGGAAGGAAGGAAGGAAGGAAGGAATGGATCCCGAAATGCATGTTCTGGGTTAAAGGTGGGTCTGAAAAGGCTGAAGGCTGAAGGGTCTCCTTGTCCCATCTTTGGCCCATCTCCCATAACTCTGAAGGGATCTCACTGGAAATAGGCCTCCTGAGCAGAAAACAACATGCAAAGAGCATCACGAAGAGCTGAAAACCAAATGCGATGCCAAGAACCGGCACACCCAAGCCTTTCACAGAAGGCTGGGACTGGCATTAATATCAGTTCAGGACATCTGCAGTTTTTGAGCATTTCCAGCAGCCTCAGCGTCTGCAAAATGGCTCTCGCTGGATCCCGCCTTTTCCGTTCCTTTAGGAAACTCAACACCTTCCCGTCTGAGCAGGCCAACTTCTTTTGTGGCCAGACAAGGAAAGAACCCTGATCCGTGCCTGTCAGGTAGCTGGTCCTGTTTTTCTAGTTATGCATTAACATTTAACGAGATTGGCCTGCAACTGCTCGTTAGTCTGCAGCGCTGGGGCTAATTAATATATCACTAGGAGAGCCAGTCAAAAGGAGGATAGCGCTGAGAAAGTCTGAAAGACATTTCTCGGCCTACAGAGCTAAACCTATCATAATATTTGCTGGGGTAGGAGGGAAGGAAGGAAAGTCTTGTGCGGAAAGGTTTGAGTATATCCACCTCTGTGTCTCATCAAACACAAACACACACACACACACACCAGGCTTCCCTTCTCAAGCTTACTGCCTAAGGCAGGACAAGCCAAAACTGATGGTCTCCAGATGTTATTGGACTCTCATTATGGGGCTGGAGACCCACAGAAGCTGAAAGGCACTATGTTGGCTACTCCTGAGCAAGGGATGTCACAGTTATTGCAATGGCTCGGGGGAGGGGGGAGGTCAGGGTCACCCAGTTTCAGCAAAGCATATTCAATATCAAACAGGGATCCATTTATGAAGCAAATGTAGCCATTCCACAAGCCACAAAGACTACCCACAGCCCACTTTCCATCCAATTCAATCTGACCCAGAAGTGTTCTCCTTATGTTCTTGTCAAGTTTGAACCAGAATTTAGCTGTAAAATTATACTTTATTTGACAGAGTCTAAATTATGCTTTAGATGGACAAATGATTTTTATTGAATACAACTGTCTTATCCAACTGAAAATTTTGTGTATATATAGAGGCAGTTTTAAATTGGAAAACTGTTTAAATTGTATCGGTTTAAATGGTACATGATGTATTGTTGTTATTGTTGTTTTGATATGGGCCAATGGCCGTAATAAAATTACTACTACTACTACTACTACAACAACTCTTGTCAAGTTTAGGGGCCCTATCAGATTTACTTTCAATCAAGGAACACATGATGGTGCTGGAGGAGACTCTTGAGAGTCCCATGGACTGCAAGAAGATCAAACCTATCCATTCTCAAAGAAATCAGCCCTGAGTGCTCACTAGAAGGACAGATCCTGAAGTTGAGGCTCCAGTACTTTGGCCACCTCATGAGAAGAGAAGACTCCCTAGAAAAGACCCTGATGTTGGGAAAGATGGAGGGCACAAGGAGAAGGGGACGACAGAGGATGAGATGGTTGGACAGTGTTCTCGAAGCTACTAACATGAGTTTGGCCAAACTGCGAGAGGCAGTGAAGGATAGGCGTGCTTGGCGTGCTCTGGTCCATGGGGTCACGAAGAGTCGGACACGACTGAACAACAACAAGGAACACAAATGATCAGGGAACGGATGGATCAAGTGTCCGCACTAAGTTTGGCGTCAATCTTATGGGAGCAAATTCCACATTTCATCTATGTCATTTAGTCTGCCTTGATTCTTCATTGGATCACAAGGAAACCAAAGGAAACATCAGCATACTGCAAACGGCAAATGAAAAGGTCTCAAACATCATTCAGAGTCGTTAAAGACACAGGAGAACAGGGCAGTCTTCACCTGGAGCCAAAATATAATGAATAAGTCACGTGTGTCTAGGGAGGAGTTTCCAAAATTTGGAGGGCACATCTGAATGGCCCTTTCTGCAGCAGACGATTGCCTCACCACTGAAAGCAGATCTCAGCTACTGGGTAGGTTTATTTTTGAGAAGGCCGACTTTCAGATTACCCAGATTCCCAAGTCACTAAAAGAATAGGACCAGCATACTGAACAGAGCACACATCTCGCTGAAAGCTACACACAGCATCTGTATTCAGATGCTCATCCAATTCACCTGCAGGTGTTTCAAGCAAAGATGGCAAAGACACTCCACGGAGCATCTGGGGATATCTGAGACAACAGGGCAGAAAACGTGGAAAACTCCACAGAAATAAAGAGCCAGGTTTCACACACCCTGAAAAATATATATCTAGAGAAACAGAACTTGCATTCTTCTCCAGGTAAGATGCTGAACGCCGAAGGAGCACACAAGATGCTTATGCTGCAAATACATGAAAAGAAAACCGCTTAACAACACAGATGCTTTCGGCTTTTTCTGGCAATTTGTCGGATTTCTGGAGACAAAAGGCATCCTCTACGCAGGAGCCATCATCATTAGCTGTGCCAAAACCTGAATTCAGATAAAGCAGCCACTCTAGGAATGTAATCAACTAAATCGGCTAAAAAGCAACACCATGGCAACCACTCGCCAGCTCCATCCCAGGAAAATAGCGACAAGGCTGGCTGGGAATGAAGTCCTTTAGTGATGAGAAGTCTTCATCTTGCAAACGGAATCTGCAGATACCGAAAGGGCTTTGGAGAAGAGTTTTCATTCGCTTGCGTTTCAATCCATGACACCATAGTGCAGAATAAAGTATGCTAATGCAGCAAATATATATACCCTGTTTCTCCTAAAATAAGACATAGCCATAAAATAAGCCATAGCAGGATTTCTATGCATTTGCGAAATATAAGCCGTTCCCCAAAAATAAGCCATACCCCGAAAATAAGCCACAGTGACGTCGTACCTCCCATTAAAACAGCCTGGGGAGGCGGGGCTATGCAGCGTACCGATGTGACACGGTTAAAATAAGACATCCCCTGAAAATAAGCCATACTGTGTTTTTTTGAGCAAAAAAATATATAAGACGGTGTCTTATTTTAGGAGAAACACGGTATATATATTCTTACCTTGCACAATTCTGCCAATTTGAAATTTTACATAGTTCTGGCTTCCTCTCATCTGAAATACCGGAGAGCTGCATCAGTGTGGGCAACTAATGGCTTGGCTTAGTATAAAGCAGATTCCTATACAATACAACATAGCTGCTAGTCAGGAGAAGAAGCAAGGAGGCAGATCACTGAAGCCCGGACTGATGAAGCTGAAATGCACTGCCCACATCCTTTCAAGCCTACCTCATAGCCTTGGCATCTGGAAACTTGCTTTTAAAAAGGGAAATCAAAGAATTAAAATGGAGATTCTCGAAAAGAAGAATTTGTGCCCATCCTTTGCCTTAAAGGTAAAGGTAAAGGGACCCCTGACCATTAGGTCCAGTCATGTACGACTCTGGGGTTGCGGCGCTCATCTCGCGTTAATGGCCGAGGTAGCCGGGGTACAGCTTCCGGGTCATGTGGCCAGCATGACTAAGCCGCTTCTGGCGAACCAGAGCAGCGCACGGAAACGCCGTTTACCTTCCCGCCGGAGTGGTACCTATTTATCTACTTGCACTTTGACGTGCTTTCGAACTGATAGGTGGGCAGGAGCTGGGACCGAGCAATGGGAGCTCACCCCGTCATGGGGATTCGAACTGCTGACCTTCTGATCAGCAAGCCCTAGGCACAGCGCCACCCGCGTCTCTTTGCCTTACCAGGGCTCAATTCCGAGGGTTCTCTCCCTGCATTTTAGCCTTTGTGTCACAGTGAGATTAGAATGTAAGAAGAGCCCTGCTGGATCAGACCATTGGCTCTTCTAGTCCAGCATCCTGTTCTCAAGGTGGCCAACCGGATGCCCCTTTTCCGGGAAGCCTGCAAGCAAGAACTGAGTGCCAAGGTACTCTCTTCCATCCTGCCATTTCCAGCAACTGCTATTCAGAAGCACTGCGGCCTCTGACTGTGGAGACACAGCCCAGCCACTGTGCCTCGTAGTCAACAATATCCTTATCCTCCACAAATTTGTCTGACCCTCTTTTAAAACCACCACTGCCTCCTGTGGGAGGAAGTCCTGTAATTTAACTATTTGCCAAATCTAGCCAAAAACTGAAGTCAGTTTCAGTACTGAAACTGATAAAGACGTACCTGCAAGCTTTGCACTGTGAGATATATGATTTTTTGCAGCTGGGCAAGGCTCTCCATTGAAGGTTGTTGAATGTTTCAGTCACACGTGATGTTTGACGTTTGTGCATCATGGACAACATCAGTGGTGCCAGCCAATCCTTGCCTGTATATTACATTTTGTATTTTGCGTATTTAGATGTTTTACCCTCCCCAAATAAATTCAGACGGGAGACAAATATTTGGTTTGGTTTTCGGCAGAATTTAAGCTACAACTTTATTGATTACAACCAAGTGAGTGGTTGCATAAGTTCTGGTTCCACTATCTCCCTGCACCGTTGCAGGCAGACCTGTCCCAGAGCCACGTTCGTAGGACAGCCAAGGATGAACACCAGGGACAGCTGCTGGGAGGAGTATCAATCAGTCGCCCTGAGGTCCCCTGGACTCTAGCGCAGGCAGGACCCTATTTGGGGAATGCCAAACCTATGAGTCCCTGAAGTCCTTTACTGGAATATCCTGCATTTGCATAGGCGTGGCCATGCCTATCACCTGAACCAGAGCCTATCCGCAACTTACAAGTTGTGACGATTTGCTACGCGGCAGGAGAAACCCAAATGGCACCAGCCAATCAGCCAAATGGGGAAAATTCCTGCCATGCCCGTGTCCCAACGACAGATGACACACGACGGCATAGCAAGGTCAAGCGCAAGCCCTAAATATAGGGAGAGGTGGGTGGGTGTTCCGATGCGAAAGGCCCCAAAGAGGAAGCTCAGCAGCCTCACATGGGCTTAAATAGGCCCCGCGTTGCTGCTTCTTTGGGGCACCCCATTGGCCAGATTGCACCCCAGAAACATGTGACCAACCTATCGGGGGTTGTGGCTATCATTGGAATTAACCACCCACAAAAGTGGGTCAGATAGCCGGTCGCACCACAACACGTGCCCTCTTTAATGGAGGACATGCTTTATCGTTCTTTTAAATCGCTTCAGGACTCTTCCTTGCTTGTGTGAAGCAATAAATAAATCCAATAAGACAAACTTAACTTTAAAAAACTCTTTCCTCAAAGGAAGACGCATGGCTATTGTGTTAACAAAGAAGCAATAACTATGCCCCACCATTAATCCATGATAATCCGGAAAAAGTTAGGCGTTGTGGTTGTGGATATGTCACAAAAAGCAACAAATGGCTGAAGTAGCAATTAAAAGGGGGGGGTCTCCAATTTTTGCCACAGTCATAATCCATGCAACATCATTGCTACAAGAAGCAACAGGATCATCACCACACAAACAAGAAACGACACTACCAATGAAAAGAAGAAGAAAGGCATTTAGACTGGCAAGTACTGAACATAAATTTTGGGTTGAGGAATCTCTGCCCCATTTTCACCAAGTGACAAGGGAGGGCTTAGAGAAGCAGATCTGAGCTCCTGATAAGCCTGAGAGATTCAGAGCGAGTCTAAAAGGTATGAAATATCTGAGGCATCTCATCACTCACTAAATAAACAAAACCGTAAAAGGATTATTAGAAAGGGAGGTGGTGAAAGGGTAGGCCCAACAGGTTCTCTCTCTCTCTCTCTCTCTCACACACACACACACACAAACACAAACACACACACACACATAAAACACACACCTTACCTTGTTCACAAACCAGTCCTGCCTCTGGAATGTGAAATCCTAGTCTACCAGCTGCAAGCAGGGCTAATCTGAAGGAAAGGTCACAGAAGGTATGTGTCCAGCACTCACTTTGAAATGCCCTATAAGGAGAACTCTGTTTCTTTTCTCTTTTTTTGCTCACATTCTTTCCTGCAGAACAATCCTCTCTCACCAGCAGAAGTTTCAGCGAATGTCATAGTGCAGTTGGGATTTTCTAAGAACTTTCTACAAAGTCTCCCTTCTAAATTTCACAGCACTAGAACAGCCACCTTCTAGCTTGGCAACTGGTTGAAACAATTGGCTTTAAAGCTGGGAGAAGAATCCTGGATATCCTCAGAATTATGTTATTTAAGGTTACTGAAAGGAGAGGTAAAGGACCCCTGGACGGTTTAGTCCAGTCAAAGGCGACTATGGGGTTGTGGCGCTCATGTCTCTTTCAGGCCGAGGGAGTCGGCGTTTGTCCACATATAGAATCATAGAATAGAATCATAGAATCATAGAGTTGGAAGGGACCCCAAGGCCAACCAGTCCAACCCCCTGCCAAGCAGGAAACACCATCAAAGCATTCCTGACAGATGTCTGTCAAGCCTCTGCTTAAAGACCTCCAAAGAAGGAGACTCCACTACACTCCTTGGAAGCAAATTCCACTTTCCAGGTCATGTGGCCAGCAAGACTCAACCGCTTCTGGCGCAACGGAACACCGTGATGGAAACCAGAGCGCACGGAAACACCGTTCACCTTCCCACCGTAGCGGTACCTATTTACCTACCTGCACTAGTGTGCTTTCAAACTGCTAGGTTGGCAGGAGCTGGGACAGAGCAATGTCACCCCGTCACAGGGATTCGAACCGCCGACCTTCCGATCAGCAAATCCAAGAGGCTCTATGGTTTAGACCACAGCACCACTTGCTCCTGGCATGTTGGATTAGGTCTGTGGGGAACCTGGGTTCAGTTCTTAACTCAGTTACCAACTGGGATTCTTGAGGCTGGGGGTGGGGGTGGGGCGTCTACCATGTTTTCTGACAACTCCAGGGATTCCCTAGCAGATCCCGACCCAGTGGGACCCTCAGCAGTGGGATTCTCAGCAGTGGTTCCAGGGGACTCTGCCTACTCCTTAAGGTCAACAACCTGTGGGGTGTCTCTTGTTCATCCGCAGAGGACACCATGTATGGTGCCTGGTCAGGGACTGGACCTGGAACCTTAAGCACAATAATCAGGTTCTGTACCCCTCTTGCCTGCCTCCCATAGGGACCCTGAGTCTCTCCCGCCAACAGGGAGAGCTTTCCCCATGGGAGGAAACATTAGTCCTCAAACAAGGTCTTTATAACATCATGAGAGAGGAGGAAACTTGGCCGCTGGCTCCCATACTGGAAGGGGGCCTGCCTTCTTTGTGTCCCCAGTGTTATCGGGCTCCGTCCCCAAAGAGAAGAATCTAAATTACACTCAAGAGTATTTATTTGCTCCTTGCCCGGTGCTACGTGCCATCGCGATAAAAACTGACAGCACTTTGAAGCCTGTAAACTGACTCCTAGGTAACTGCTCAGAGTTTCTCCCTTCCCTCCCACACTCCAAGCATCCCCGCATTTGATGTTCTCTCCCCGAGCTAATCAGAGAAAGGATCGGAAACTCGAAGCTATTGAGAGCGGTGGCAGGACAGTCTCAGTGTGACAGCTGAAGGAGCCGGTCGCATTTCACTGACATACTCAATTGCTTCAGTAAATCGAGTGGAAGTCAATACACTCCCTTCTTCAGATCTCCTGTGTGTATGTACACAGCTTGATTCGCTCCAGCCCAGTCTTTGCCAACCGGGTGCCCTGCAGCTGGAGGAAGAGAAGAGACGAAAAACACCCAGGGAGGCTGCTTTCCATAATGCGGGCAGCAAGAGAGGCAGGTAAAGATGAGACCAGGGCCTGCTCTTGTCAGACTGTCCCCTCCCTGACAAATTCTCCAAATGTGTATCTGAAGAAGTGTGCATGCACATGAAAGCTCATACCAATAACAAACTTAGTTGGTCTCTAAGGTGCATAACAAACTTAGTTGGTCTCTAACAATAACAAACTTAGTTGGTCTCTAAGAGGGACCCAGGTGGTGCTGTGGGTTAAACCACAGAGCCTAGGGCTTGCTGATCAGAAGGTTGGCAGTTCGAATCCCCGCAACGGGATGAGCTCCTGTTGCTCGGTCCCAGCTCCTGCCAACCTAGCAGTTCAAAATGTACCGCTCCGGCGGGAAGGTAAACAGCATTTCTGTGTGCTGCTCTGGTTCGCCAGAAGCGGCTTGTCATGCTGGCCACATGACCCGGAAGCTGTATGCCGGCTCCCTCGGCCAGGAACGCAAGATGAGCGCCGCAACCCCAGAGTCGGCCACGACTGGACCTAATGGTCAGGAGACCCTTTACCTTTAAGGTGCTACTGGAAGGAATTTATTTATTTTGTTTCTCCAGATAAAGAAAGATACGTCCCTCAATCTATCCAATGCATGCTATTGAAACCTGTGGGCAGGATTAGGCTCCTGAGCCTACAGGTGTCAATGCCTATGCCCTATGAGAATCCCTCTGGGCATGATGCTTCAGTGCAGAGGACCCAAGTCACACATGTGATTACATAGGGTTGCCATATTACAGAGTCAGAGCACTGGTCTACCAAGCACAGTATTGCTTACACTGGCTGGCAGCAACTTTCTGTGGTTTTGGACAGGGCATCTGTTGAAAATCGAACCTGAGTCCTTCTGCATGTAAAGTAGCGAAGTTGCTGCGGCAGCTGCAACTTCCGCACCATCTTCCCAAAGATGGATTATTCAGAGATATCTGGCAAAGTCCATTTAGAAACCAGCTGAAGTCCCTCTCAACTCAAAAAGAAGGTGAGAGGGAAGCTTTTTAATCTACCACGTAGGAAGAATTGAGCGAATGAGAAAATTCTCCTCACCGTAACGAATGAGGGGGGAAAGAAATACTTCGGTAATGATGGTTTGCCAGAATCAACAAACGTCAACTGCCAACTCAGCTGTACAGTGACAAGCCAACACCTTACTGTCTGGGCACCCAGAAGACCTCCTTTCCTGCCCACCAAGTCTGGGGTCGGAGTGTATTTTAGCATATATATATTACCTCATCAAAACTGGATTGGGAGCTCTAAGAGCAACAAAATATACTTTGTTTATGGTGGCAAGCTCAGTTTGGGTCTCTCTCAACACATCTTTGCCCCCTGTTCACACTTCATACATTTCCCCCCCCCCTCTGTGGCACCTTCTGAATCTTTGCCCACAGTATTTTATATGCCAGCCCAGTTAATCTTTCATTTTACAAAACACACACACACACACACACACACACACAATAAATCGCTCCCTGAGCCATTTTTCTTCCTCGCCCACAATTTCTCCCTTCTCCTTTCCCTCTGCGGTTCCAAAGTTAGCTGCGTAAAAAAACTATTCATAGAGCAAGCGTGGAAAAGCCGCCGTAAATGTGGAGGAAGAAAAACACACACCGCCAACATTTACAATAACTTCATAGCCAGCGCAGTAAACATTTATCTTTAGATGAGGCACCCGAGAGAAATGTGTGCCAAACTACATGTTAAATTAAAGCCGTATTTTTGAATTGCATATTCTGTCAGAGCTTTAAATAGGCTTTTTCCTTCTTCTTTTTTGCAGTGTGAATGTGTGTGTGGGGGGAGGTGGAGTACAAGTGTGACTGTGGCCTGCAAATATGCACCATGTTCCTAAACAAACTACTCCCTCCAAGAAAAGAAAAACACAAGTATTTGGCACAAGTGGAAAAATAACTTTGGCCTGGCTGCATCTTGGAAGAAGAGGGGGTTTTTTTGGGTCAGGATGATGGCACAGGGAGAAAGGTTTACCACTTTCTAAGGGGAGTAGCAATGACTTCCCTTCTCTTGGGAGAAAAGCAATGACAAACCTAGACAGCATCTTAAAAAAGCAAAGACATCACCTTGCCGACAAAGGTCCGTATAGTTAAAGCTATGGTTTTCCCAGTAGTAATGTACGGAAGTGAGAGCTGGACCATCAAGAAGGCTGATCGCCGAAGAATTGATGCTTTTGAATTATGGTGCTGGAGGAGACTCTTGAGAGTCCCATGGACTGCAAGAAGATCAAACCTATCCATTCTCAAAGAAATCAGCCCTGAGTGCTCACTAGAAGGACAGATCCTGAAGTTGAGGCTCCAGTACTTTGGCCACCTCATGAGAAGAGAAGACTCCCTGGAAAAGACCCTGATGTTGGGAAAGATGGAGGGCACAAGGAGAAGGCGACGACAGAAGATGAGATGGTTGGACAGTGTTCTTGAAGCTACTAACATGAGTTTGGCCAAACTGTGGGAGGCAGTGAAGGATAGGCGTGCCTGGCGTGCTCTGGTCCATGGGGTCACGAAGAGTCAGACACGACTGAACAACTGAACAACAACAAAAGGGGAGTAGCAGGATATTACTCTCACCAAGGGGAACATCATCCCCTTAACAAATTCTCCACTCCTAGGTCACACCCACACCATGCAATCAAAGTACATGGCTTCACCCAAAAGAATTCTGGGAATTGTAGTTTACCCCAGCACTCTTAACAAAAGGGCATGAAAACAGCGCCTGGTAATCCCGCGAGCCTCTGCACCAACGGTTGAGGCCTGTGGAGAGTTGGAATTTGAGCATATATATTCGGAGGGAGCGATTGTGGTGGAGTTTGACAGTGTTTGGCATGTGGTCAATGCTGCTGGGTTTTTTTAAAAAGGGTTTTCCAAGGGTTCCCAGAGGTGTAGAGGGTGTTTGCAGGCTTTTGTAATGGTATTTCAAATATACACGATTTCAATTAAATGCAACGTACCTTGGAATGAAACCCTCACGTAAATGAGGAGTTGCCTGTACATGGTTGCTGTATTTCAAGAAGTAAAAATCTGGACACAATAAATTGTTGGGGAATAAGTTTTAGGGAAAGTCATTGAGCTTTTCAGGGTGGCAGGGGGGGGAGTTATTGAGCTTTTATTGGAAAATCATCCAAAGAAAGTTGAGTTTTTTGGGGGAAATTTCAAAGAGCCTGGACATTTTGCCAGTTTCCCAAAAATTCCCCCAAGAATCCCAGAAAATCCATACATATGGCAACCCTACCTTTATGGGCTTCTACCCAAAGCCTTCTATGCCATCTAATGAGCGTCGATGAGCGGGACTTTCCCTTTTACTTTAAATGAGGGGGCAGCTGTGCATGGAGATCATAGAATCATAGAATCATAGAGTTGGAAGAGACCACAAGGGCCATCCAGTCCAACCCCCTGCCAAGCAGGAAACACCATCAAAGCATTCCTGACAGATGGCTGTCAAGCCTCTGCTTAAAGACCTCCAAAGAAGGAGACTCCACCACACTCCTTGGCAGCAAATCCCACTGTCGAATAGCTCTTACTGTCAGGAAGTTCTTCCTAATGTTTAGGTGGAATCTTCTTTCTTGTAGTTTGAATCCATTGCCCCGTGTCCGCTTCTCTGGAGCAGCAGAAAACAACCTTTCTCCCTCCTCTATATGACATCCTTTGATATATTTGAACATGGCTATCATATCACCCCTTAACCTTCTCTTCTCCAGGCTAAACATACCCAGCTCCCTAAGCCGTTCCTCATAAGGCATCGTTTCCAGGCCTTTGATCATTTTGGTTGCCCTCCTCTGGACACGTTCTAGCTTGTCAGTATCCTTCTTGAACTGTGGTGCCCAGAACTGGACACAGTATTCCAGGTGAGGTCTGACCAGAGCAGAATATAGTGGTACTATTACTTCCCTTGATCTAGATGCTATACTCCTATTGATGCATCCCAGAATTGCACTGGCTTTTTTAGCTTCTGCATCACACTGTTGACTCTTTGAACACAAAATATCTAATCCAGCACAAAATGGCAAGTGTGGACAAATGGCTCGTGAAGACATGCATGCTCCTCACCAAAGTATGACTTCTCAGAAAAGTTTGGGTGGAGACTGGGAGTCCTTCAGCCCCACCATGAAGACTTCTGATTAAGCGTGGATTAGGCATGGAGGAACACAACTCCCGATGACAGCACAGTACGGCGATCAATAGGCTTTGGCTGGTGAAGTCATCCCTGAAATTTTACGCCCTCGACAATCCCCGGTCACGGCCAGAAAGGCTGCAAGCGCCATGCTTCCGCCTACCCACGTCTTCCTCTCCGACGTGAACCGAACAATTTCGAAAGCGAGGGGGAAGGAATGTCAAGTGCCGGGGCTCGATCCAGATTTGTTCAGACGGTTTCCAACTGTGTGATCTCTTGAACTTTTTGCGCTTTAGTGGTTTTCTTACTGACAAGCGGAAGAATGTAACCAGGAACTATGGAAGAAAGGCCAAGTCAATCTTCTTCTTGGAGTCCTTTGCATGCCCTGTTCGCCTTGAATAAATAGCAAAATATACTGTACCTGCATGCAGAACACACATCCTCGCTCCCATTTGGATCTCAACAGCTACTTATTTGAACAGCTTGATATGTTTGTTTAAGTCTTTCCCTGCATCTCTGATTCTCCCTTTTTTTTAATAGAAAGGCCAGTAAATCACAAGATATTCCAGCACACATTAAAAATTGTCATTTTTTATTATTGATTTTTTTTAAAAAAATAATCTTTGAATTAGCTCTTCTTGCACTCTGCTACTTTTACTTTTCAATAAGCTCCTTCAAGGGTCAAGCAATATTACCCTCACAAGAACTGTTGTTCGGGTCAAAAGTGTTAATCAGGTTGGATCCAGGTTCAAACCTTCTCCTCAAACTGGATTCAAGCATTTGTTCACACACACTGCAAAACCCCCCACAAAAAAAACCACCGCTCAATCTTTATTTAGGTTCAATTTCCTGCCAACACAACGTTGCCATTTCCAACTTTGTCAAGATTTCCAAAGAGCCAATGAAGTTAATTTATAATGCAATTATAGGTTTAAGGTTCATGGTTTACCTAAGCTTTGGGTTTTTACTCATTATCCAGCTGGCGAAGCAAAGAAAACACAGCACTATTAACAAAAATGTCAAATGCTTTCCACCTCCATTTTTTTTTAAAAAAAAAATCTCACATAAAAACTGAAGACAGACTTTTACAAGGATGAAGACAATTATTTTCTTCTCAGGAGGTCTGAGAAACAGAAAATGAAGGTGGAAGATGGAACACAGCTAAATGTAAACAGTTTTTGAAGAGAAGATCTTTTAAATTACCAACTTTCAGTCTCATTATAATAACAGGCTTAAGGCCAATTAATAGGCTCAGTTGAACTAGTAATTTTGAGAAGGAAGTATATTTACTTTGGGAGAGAAAAACGCCTGGCAGATTCACATTTTGACTTCAGACAATTTGAACGGAAATTCCCTAAGAAGTATCAGGCTTCCACAAACTTGAAAGGGGAGATGGAGCCCGCAACTTTTGGAAACAGCAGAATTTTCTCTCATTCCGCTGAAGTTGAATTAGCCAAAAGTTAAGTGAAAAGAAACAACAATATGGTGACATATTGAGTATCCTGCTTTCTACCTCAGGACTTCCATGATAATGTAGAGTGCTGCCTTTCTTGTATGGGAAGTCCATGTGAGGCACAGCTTGGAGACAAAATAATTTGTCTGCCAGAGCTATCCATGCAGTGGGCCAATGTTGTGGGGAAATATCTAGCTTTTCTGAATCATTAGTGTTGTCCCCACAAAAAGCAGCCAGATTAGTTAAGGTAAAAAATTGTCCAGTAGCACCTTAAAAGGTAAAGGACCCCTGGCAGTTAAGCCCAGTCACAGACGACTCTGGGGTTGTGCCACTCATCTCGCTTTTAGAGACCAACTAAGTTTGTTCTGGGTATAAGCTTTCATGTGCACACTTCTTCAGGTACCTTAGTTGGTCTCTAAGGTGCTACTGGATTTCCCCCCCCCCAATTTTTTAATTTATTTCGACTGAGTCAGACCAACACGGCTACCTACCTGGATCTAGTTAAGGTAAAACTTCCATTGTGATGCAGTAAGCATAACCATCACATTCAACTATTGGGTGAGAAAAAGATGCCAAGGAGCACACCAACTCATTCAAAGCTACATCTCATTTCTGATGTTGGTGGTGCCCAATCATGAGATCTCATGGTACTTCTTCCTCAGGGTTAGGCAACCTAAGGTCCATGGGCCACAAGCGGCCCACGGGGGTCATTTAACCGGCCCATGAGCTGCCCCCAAACCGAGCTGCCTGCTCGGTGAGTCCCCGCGCCGTGTCTGCGCAGACGCCGGAAATCACGGATGCGTGCACAATCCAGCCCACCGAGGGATCTCCGCTGGAGTGAACTGGCTCAGGTGAGGTAAACCTTGCTGACCCCTGTTATACCTGGTGTAGAGAGCTTGTGAAGCAATTGCAAATGACCCCAGGGACCACCACCTTCGGGGGGGGGACACCACACCATTTCACGAGTAAGAATTATGTCATTCGCAGCACTTCTGTAACTTTGGAGGCATGGAGAAACCATCACACATAAGCCACTTCCAGATCATGTCACATTACAGAGGTAACAAATGGACCGGCCTGAAGCAACAGTCATGCATGCATGAGATCCCAACCAGTTTCTCAGCTGGCTTCATGCATGTGATGAACTAAGTCCCTGCTCAGTAAATCTCATGCTACCATTGACCATTTTGTCTCTAAGGGGCTACCACACTTCTGAGTACCATAGTTCTAGAAGTCATCATCTTAAGGTACCATGCCTTCTGTGCTACTCTTTGACCTGGTGTGTCTCCATCTCCTGACACCCATCCTGAGGCTGCAGGGATAGTGTAACTAAAGCAACCAACCGCCATTCGCTAATAGCTATTAGTTCTTAATAGAGGCCAGCACTTAGGCCCAGGATGCAGTTACTGTCAGAAGGGTCATGGTTAATAATGATTAATCTGATCCTTACCAACACAAGCTGCATCAACCAGTCACTAAATAATTGCTCAACAGCCTGGATATTATTTCCAGAGAAGCGAGGATAAGAGGCACACATCTATCACTGCAAGATGAAACCTAAAAATGAAAGACACCAAAGGAAAAGGAGATGTTAACTCCTAGGGGTGCCAAAAATCTCGAGAAGAGCTGAAAGAAAACCCTCAAAATGCAGTGGGATACAAGTGAGGGAAACAAGAAAGAAAACTCAACAGGGTGGCACATATCATTTGTTGAGAATAACCTAGTTTCTTTTGCTTCATTTGTGCCCGAGACCTCCTCAAAGTTTCTTCCACAATTCAGATTTCCAACACTGGATAAAATAATAATAATAATGAATGTCATTATTTAATACATTTGCCCATCTGTTTATCCAATTGACTCAAGAACTCTTTTTAAAATATCTGAATTCCCAAATGCATCAATGCTGTTGAAAGCAGCCACCTTGCCTCTCATCCATCCAAGCTATAAAGCAGCATTCAAAGGGGGGGGGTCACCCCAAGGCTCCATGAAGCTGGGAAGTGTACATCATTGCTCCTCCAGCTTCTCCAACAGTCTCCTCCACCCAGGTGATGAGACGTAAACTGCCCTCTTTCAACATGGGTGTAGATTTGTTTAGGGTTTATAAACCCTCCTTTTGGCACAAACCACTTACAGAACAAAACAGGTAACGTTGCACAAATCACATATCCAATTATCACCAAAACATTTACGTATAGCAAATGGATAATTACTAAAACAAACTACAGCAGAGTGGGCAACAAACTCAAGACAGCAATTGGCATGTCCTCTCATCCCTCTCCAATAGCTTGGGCGAAGAGGTGGGTCTTTAATCAGCACTGGAAAAATAAACAACGTTGATGCCGGGCACAACTCAGAGAGGAGAGGACACTAAAGGGGAAGACCCTTTTCCTAGTTGGGACCAGTGCTTAGTTACACACCTCTGGGGAGGTTGTGTGTGTTGCTATTGCTATGTGTGTGTTGCAACAACAACAGCAAGACAAGGGCTGGAAGAGAGGGTGTTTGTATCTCTGTTGTCGTTCCCCAGCACAACCTTCTCCATCGACAATACTGAAAGCCATTCGCTGCCTATACCACTTGTTCAAAGACACCTAATTGGACTCAAGGAAGCAGGGAACTGGGAGTGAAAACTTTAGCATTCAGATGTTGTTAGAAAGTTTCATTATATCCTAAATAAATAACTATTTTCTTTGGCATTGTAATGACCTAAATGCAAAGTCAAACTCTTGACTTCCTTTTCCTAAAATTGCCCAAATGATTCAAGATGCACCTTGTGGATCTCTGTATTCTTGTTTTAAAGCCATCAAGCATCACTTTGTGTCCCCATGGACTGAAAAGCAATAAATATATATGATATGTTGCTCAAATAAATCAATGGAATGCTTTATTCTGGTGAATTGTGACCTGATGTGAGCCTTAAGGATGGGGCTGGCTATAAAGACAATTAAATACACATTGAGCTGGCAGCGATGGCAGGAAAATTCAATCCAGTTTACATTTATAGGTGAACCTGCGAAATTTGCACTTCCCTGTACAGTACGAAAAATGGAATCTGAATTTTGCGGTGCAGTTCTTCGGCCACATAAGGTATATAAAAATGCAAAAATCTGCTTAAAAGTGTCTGCATAAATGCAAATAGTACAGCAAATAACATCCAAAAATGCATTATTCTAGGGGAAATTGCTTTACAAAAAATGTGTTTATTAGACAAAGTTGGATACAAACATGTATATTAGGAGGAATTTTCACCAAAAATGCTAATCAATTTTTTGTGAGGACTTATTTATTTATTTATTTTTTAAAAAACCACATAAGAAATTGAAAAAGGCTGAAATTGACAAATTTGTCCATTCCTGATTGCTGGGTCAGGGGACTTCACTACCTGATGCTGCCCCAAACCTGTAAATCAACCCATGTTAATTTTCCACATTTCAATAAGACGCTCTCCTGGTTAGGAGAAGAAACACCATTTGAAGAAGATGATGTGTGTTGTCACTTCTGAAAATAAACCTTGATCAAGTCCTGATGGAGCAGCTGCTCTCTGTGCAACACAGTATTTTAAGAGGCTGCTGTCATGAATGTGCCAAAGCCTTGGGAGAGTGACCTGATTTGACTCCTATGATGAAAATGTGGACGGAGCATTTTGGGGGATTCTCTGAAAGGCTTTTTGCCTGTTGTCTTTGTCCATGGAGTTTTCTTGGCAGGGATACTGGAGTGGCTTGCCAGTCCCTTCTCCAGGTGAATTAAGATTGCCGGAAGAAATATCAACAACCTCAGATATGCTGATGAAAAAACCTTGATGGCAGAAAGTGAGGAGGAATTAAAGAACCTTTTAATGAGGGTGAAAGAGGAGAGCGCAAAATATGGTCTGAAGCTCAACATAAAAAAAAACTAAGATCATGGCCACTGGTCCCATCACCTCCTGGCAAATAGAAGGGGAAGAAATGGAGGCAGTGAGAGATTTTACTTTCTTGGGTTCCGTGATCACAGCAGATGGTGACAGCAGTCACGAAATTAGAAGACGCCTGCTTCTTGGGAGGAAAGCAATGACAAACCTAGACAGCATCTTAAAAAGCAGAGACATCACCTTGCCAACAAAGGTCCGTATAGTTAAAGCTATGGTTTTCCCAGTAGTAATGTATGGAAGTGAGAGCTGGACCATAAAGAAGACTGATCGCCAAAGAATTGATGCTTTTGAATTCTGGTGCTGGAGGAGACTCTTGAGAGTCCCATGGACTGCAAAAAGATCAAACATATCCATCCTTAAAGAAATCAGCCCCGGGTGCTCACTGGAAGGACAGAGCCTGAAGTTGAGGCTCCAGTACTTTGGCCACCTCATGAGAAGAGAAGACTCCCTAGAAAAGACCCTGATGTTGGGAAAGATGGAGGGCACAAGGAGAAGGGGACAACAGAGGATGAAATGGTTGGACAGTGTTCTCGAAGCGACTAGCATGAGTTTGGCCAAACTGCGGGAGGCAGTGGAGGATAGGGGTGCCTGGTCCATGGGGTCACGAAGACTCGGACATGACTGAACGACTGAACAACAACAACCGAAAGGCTTTTTAGTGCCTATAATAAATTTCCTTTCTTTTTTATTTTATTTTATTTTATTTTATTTTTGCTAACCCCCCAAGACTCTAAACTTCTTCGATTCGAGATCCAGCCAGGAAGATGAGATCCCATATCACTGCATGTCCCCTCTTATTTCCCATTACCCACCCAACAGACAGGAATCTCTCCCCTTCTCCGGCTTTGGCTGTCTGCAGAGAGAGAGATAAAATGTGTGGTGCTTGCTGAATGACAAGAGAGAGAGAGAGAATCCACTTGCTTTGAAGATGAGGGAGAGGGGTGAAAAGAGAGAGTCAGGTTTATATGGAGAAAGGATATTGTGGCATTAAGGAGGTTAATGAGTTTGGCAATGCGAAAACTCGATGCCCTAAATGGAGGGGAGGGGAGAAGGCTCTTTTAAAGGAATTGCATCCATTTCTCAATGTCAGGACATGGCAGAGAGGTGAACCCCCTGGTGTCACTCATTACAAACAGGAAGATAAAATCCACGTCACCCTCCTGAAACATGGCGGCAGCTCTGAGGCTTCATGATCCCACACTTTCTCGCTTTTATTTTTGCCTCTGGGTCTGAGGAACATGCAAGGAAGACCCATCAAAGAGCCTGGGGTACAAGACTAGCTATGCATACTTGAAATTTTAATTAGGGTTGAAAGACTGAAATTTGAATGCCAGAGAGAGAGAGAGAGACAGAAAGAGAGGGAGATTTGGATGCTGTGGATTCACATTCTGTAGAGACCAAAAAAGAAAAAGTCAACCAGTAGACTGAGTTTATAGCTGGCCAGCAAAAATATTTATTATCAGTTTCACTCTAGCATAGTGTTCTGGGATTCTCTACAGATAAAAGAATAAGACAAGACGACTGAAAACCCCAACGTAAAACAGAGCAGCTTCAATCCAATGAACTAATCTGAACCTTGGGAAAGGTGACATCTAACATTAATCATAATGAGAGTAGACCCACTGAAGCAAAAGGTCCTTAAGTTCAGTGGACCTACTCTTAGGATGACTAACCCTGGATATCACCCATCCAGGGACGCGGGTGGCGCTGTGGTCTAAACCACAGAGCCTATTGGGCTTGCCGATCAGAAGGTCGGCGGTTCGAATCCCCACAACGGGGTGAGCTCCCGTTGCTCTGTTCCAGCTCCTGCCAACCCAGCAGTTCGAAAGCACACCAGTGCAAGTAGATAAATAGGTACGGCTGCAGCAGGAAAGTAAAGGGCGTTTCCATGCGCTCTGGTTTCCGTCATGGTGTTCCGTTGTGCCAGAAGTGGTTTAGCCATGCTGGCCACATGACCTGGAAAGCTGTCTGTGGACAAACACTGGCTGCCTCGGCCTGAAAGCGGAGATGAGCACCACAACCCCATAGTCGCCATTGCATGGACTTAACCACCCAGGGGTCCTTTACCTTTTGACATTTTTTTTTAATCACCCACCCAGTGTGCCTGGCTTCATGAGCCCTGTCAAGCTTTCATAAAACCTGGTCAAAAAACATCAGTCCACAATTTCACCTATCACAGGAAAGCAAATGTTTTCAGAGTTGTGCAAGCCTAAGATACTCCACACTTTAGTGCCATCTGCCTTGTTGGGGTTTGGGACACCCCAGAAGAGTTGGCAGGAGTTGGTTCTATCAGATGAGCAAAAATGCTATTGCTGATGGAGCAATCTCTTGTATACTGCTTAGACCAAGCAGTTCATAAATGCATTTAAATGAATAATCTCAGATTGCTTTAATCACATATTCCTTATGTGTGAATGAATGTAGGCATAGACACCAAGATCCTCCACCTTGAGTATTTATCTGCCCTAAAAGTGTTTTGCAGGTATTGTTCCTGCTTTTAACTCCTGTCCTTCACCTAGAACAGAGTTCTGGGCTCTTGAAACAAATTATATTATAGACTGGAAAAGAGATGATAAGTTGGGCTGCCCTGTGGATGGAAGCAAATCTAGGAACTTGATCTCACAAAGAACCAGAACCATTGGCATTCATGCATGAAATATCATATCCACTTTTTCCCTCTCTCTCTCTCTCTCCTAACCTCCAGGCAATAATTGCATTGTTGTTGATGGAATGGTCCCTGGAAGAGGGGAGTTAAAGGACAAAGATGAATTATTTTGCACCACCCTGTACCGGATTACTCTGTATACATAATGTATATATTATTTTAGTACAAATCTCTCCCCTCTCCGCCCCCCTACAAATGCATATTCATGGCCCCTCAGTTTTTGATTCTGTCACCAGGCAAAAGACGATCCTTCAACATAGGCTAACACGGTTTCCTTTCCCTTTTCAAGCTGCTGTTGATCTACTGCACATCAAAATGTATGTCAAAAATAACTATTTTATCCCCACTTGTTCCCAATTTTAAACTGAGGGCCACTTCGCATTGCTGAATTAGTAGGATAAAGATGCAGGCGTGGCATATCTACACAGACTTTGGGATTTTGTGGAATCCTGGCTGTGCAACTTTCCTCCAGTGACACACTGCAATTCAGTCCATGCCTACTATTCTTGAGCCTACACCAGGTTTTGGTAGCCCAGGAGTCACATGGTAAAAGGAGGTTGCGCTCGAAAATGGACCCTTGCTGAAATCAAAGTACTTCCTATACTAATGCTGGATTCTTTATAAATGCTTTGGAACCACATTTTAAAAATCTTATTTACTGAAGGCAACCAAAAGAAGAGGGCAACCAAAATGGTCAAAGGCCTGGAAATGATGCCTTATGAGGAATGGCTTAGGGAGCTGGGTATGTTTAGCCTGGAAAAGAGAAGGTTAAGGGGTGATATGATAGCCATGTTCAAATATATAAAAGGATGTCATATAGAGGAGGGAGAAAGGTTGTTTTCTGCTGCTCCAGAGAAGCGGACACCGGGCAATGGATTCAAACTACAAGAAAGAAGATTCCACCTAAACATTAGGAAGAACTTCCTGACAGTAAGAGCTGTTCGACAGTGGAATTTGCTGCCAAGGAGTGTGGTGGAGTTTCCTTCTTTGGAGGTCTTTAAAGCAGAGGCTTGACAGCCATCTGTCAGGAATGCTTTGATGGTGTTTCCTGCTTGGCAGGGGGTTGGACTGGATGGCCCTTGTGGTCTCTTCCAACTCTAGGATTCTATGATTTTTCACACACACCCCCCCCCAAAAAAAAACCAATTCTACAGGTTTTAACATAAATCATGTTACTTTATCCATTGACTTCCTGTCCCCACCTTCCATGGTTTCCATATTTACCCTTAAAAGCTGAATATTTCACATATAATATTCAATACATCCATTTCAACCTATTTATCTTAATTGTTAACGCTGTTGCTCATATTTCAAGTCCTGCTCATGTTTTCATCACACAACCATAGTTCTTTAAATACTCAATAAAAGGACTCCAGTCCTCAAGGAATTTTCCGTCATTTTGTTCTCTAATTCTTTTTGCTGTTGATCTTAACAGTTCTGCATACTCCATCATTTTCAAAAGCCATTCTTCCTGTGTTGGGACTTCTTTCCATCTTTGGGCATACAGGTGAAACTCGAAAAATTAGAATAGCATGGAAAAGTCCCTTTATGTAAGTAAGCAATTGTTTTCATTAGCTACTGGAGTTTAATATATGAGATAGACTCATGACATGCAAAGTGAGATATGTCAAGCCTTTGCTTGTTATAATTGTGATGGTTGTGGCGTGCAGCTGATGAAAACCCCAAAGTTGAAATGGTTAATTTGGGGTTCTCATCAGCTGTATGCCATAATCATCACAATTACAACAAATAAAGGCTTGACATATCTTGCTTTGCATGTCATGAGTCTATCGCATATATTAGTTTCACCTTTTTAAGTTGAATTACTGAAAGAAATGAACCTTTCCACGATATTCTAATTTTTAGAGTTTCACCTATATAGTATTCTTGTTGCTATCATTATATACATAAATAAGTTAACCAACTCTTTTGATATATCATTATCTATAATTCCTAAAAGAAAAAGCTTTGGGTTCCTTGGGAACTTTGGATCCACTTCTTAACATCCTGAATCAAGAACATAAGAAGCTGCATTCGATACAGTTCAAACCAATGCTCCATCTAACTCAGTATTGTCAACAGAGATTGACTGGGGTTCTTGGGGTTTTCAAACAAGGATGTCTTCCAGGCCTATTCTGGAGATGTCAGGGGTTGAACCTAAGACCTTCTGCATACCAAGCAGATGTTCTGCCTCTGAGCTACCATCCTTGGCCATCAGCTGTATATTCAACTTGTCACGCCCCTAACTATTCCAACATTTTAAAAACCTTCTCATTCATCCAGAGTTTTCCTGCTCTCTTAATGGCGGCTGAATTCATACAACCTCCACGCACATGCACAAACACACTTAATGATGTGGTCAACAAGTGGCTAAACCAAGGGGAAACAGGATGTCAGAACGGAACCAGCGAGGAATTCGTTCTCAGACCACCATAAAAACAACATGTAGTTCTGACAACTTTCAATCAAATATACCATGAGGATCAAGAAAAGAAAAGAACATTTTAGGAAATATGGGTCGGGATTCAATGAATCGATGATTTACGGACACTTGGAAATCAGCTTTATACGCTGGAATATATAAAAATTTCCAGTGCCTTCTCTAGGAAGTTCTTTTGAACCTATCTCAAAATGCTGGTGCAAAACTAACATACTTCCCCCTCCACTGCCCAAATCATACCCCTTTTGATATAAATGAGAACACTGCAAATAAAAATAAAAAATTCCTGGGTGATCTCCTGCAGGGTGGGCAGAAGTTCTTGGCAATGCTAATGATGTTATAACATACTTTTTATAAAAAGTGTACCACCTTTGGGTGGCATTCAACCAAGTTTTACTCAGAGTAAACCCACTGAAAATTAATGAACATGGTTGCATTCAGTTCACTATTTTCAACAGGTCTACTCTGAGTAAAATTTAGCTAACTACCAGCTTCTTTGGCAATGCAAAATAATATTCAAATGAACCACCCAGACCTTTGTTAAATTTCACACGTAGTGCACTAACAATTATTGATGTTGTTATTTACTATTTTTTTTAAAAAAATATTAATATTAATATTAACAACCCACTCCCCGGCTTTTCTGCACTGCTTCTTCAACTTTTCTTTCACTCTCCCTCCATGCTAAAAGAGGAATCAGCTTGACCCTTACAGCTTAATCGGCCAGTGACAAGGGAACGGTAGCCTGAAAACACTGAATCCCGCCTCCCTCCATTTTCTTTAAACTTCTCCCTCCAACCCTTCTTGGAATCAGTAAGGGGATAAAATACCCAGCCTCCCTTGGTTTTAGAACCTTTTGGCCATTCCTAAGGGAGAACCGGGATGGGGGTGGAGGCAGGACCACGGCTAGCGGAGCCAAGGTGGAGAGCAGCAGCAGTGCAAAGGACAGCTGGTGTTTGGGTGGTGGTAAATCACCCTGAAATGAGCCTCTTCCCTCGGCTCAATGAGGCCTAAATAACAAAGGCAGGCACAGCTTGGAGTCGGACAGCCCGCTAGCCAGCCATAGACACACATGACAGCTTCATTCAGGAGCCCAGAGTCGATACAAAAGCTCCGAAATCAATCCGACATCCCGCTACCTCAGACAATGCCCCAAATCTTCTCAGAATTGGAGACCCAAATGAGGGGACAGCATTCAAGGGAGATCAAAACCACCACAGTCCTGGCATTGAAAGGGGCTGAAGCAAAAGAAGAATTTAGAAAAGGGAGGGGGGAGAGAGAGAGAGAGAAGCAAAGAATGGTCCTGGGGTTGTCAATGGTATGGCTGGGCTGCTGGGTTATATTCACATTTTATGCAAAGTATGTGAGCTCCTGCTTGTCGCCTCTGAGAGACAGAGAGATTGTGTGTGTGTGTGTGTGTGTGTGTGTGTGTTCCTTTAAAAACAAGGGCTTTTTAATCATTTGATTCATTCATATAATTCATACCCTACCAAAAAAAAAATGTACAATTTTGTTTAACAGGGAAACATACAGCCACATAGCCAATAAAACTCCCATAAAGCAATCACACATCAAGGATTAAAAATTAGAATGATACACATACTCCAACCCATTGCAATACAATACTTGGCACTGATTTGGGGCTTTTCAAGGACACGATCCAATCGGTTAAGCACTCTTAAAATGCCCATTCGTTTAAGAGAGTTTTAAGCAGGTGGTTGGCATGCACATTAACACATGATCAGTGTGAATCAAAAGTAGTTAACATTGGCTGTGTTGGGTCCCAGGGCTGAAAGTACTGGATATATTTTCACATACATCCCCTCAGTAATCTTTAGATTCCCCCTTATAAGGTAGGTCCCCCTTATAAGTTGAGGATCGATTGGTTTGCCAAAATAGCAATAATGATTGTTGTTGTTGCTGCTGCTGCTGTATCTATTAATATAAAAGGCCTGTAGTCAGTTCATGACTAAAAAAAAAAAAAAGTTTGAACCGAGGACTTCCTCACTCACAGTTCATCTTGTTAACCACTAACTACACCAGCTCTCAAACAATTAAACAGCCTTTAGTCAATTAACTGTGTGGCTTCGTACCAATTATGTTTTCCATTTGTTAAATGTGCACATATCTCCATACCGCAATTTCAATAAAGATGCTTCTTTTGTGAACCCTGAATGAAGGCCACAGCCTGTCTTTATTGGATTATGTAATATTTAAACACTACTCAACAGGACATAAGGAGAGTCCTTCTGGATCAAACCAAAGGCCCCATCTAATCCTGGTGGCCAACCAGATCTCTATCGGAAGCCCCAAAACAGGATGTGAGTGCAACATCACTCTACCATTCATGCTCTCCAGCAACTGGAATTCAAACATATCACCTCTGATACTGGAGGTAATATATAGCCATCCTGACTAACATAATTTTGTCTAACCCCCTTTTAACGGCATTCAAGTGGGTGGCCATCACTCTTGTCTTGTGGCCATGAGTCCCACAGTTTGTCTGAATCTTCAATCACGCAGCTTCATCGGATGGCACACATGGCATGCACACAATCATCAGCCAGAGAAGGTAAAGCCATATCTGAGGTCTCAACAATGATTCAAATCTGCATTGGTCAATGTGCTCCAACAGGTGACATTTTAGACAGTGAGGTTTAGGTCCGAATCCAAATTCTAAGGCATGCAGATCAATGGCTGGCCTGAAAAAAGTCCCTTCATCTTAGCCTGATTTAGGTTGCTATTTGCAGGGGAGGGGAGAGATGACAGGGTAACTCCATTGTAAAAACAACAACTAACAAAAACAAACCAACCAATGGATACCCCAACATTTGCTTCCCTGCATTCTACTTGGAATGATGGTGTGGAGACTTCCGGCGGCTGACGCCATTATGGGTGGTCGTGGGATGCTTCGGCTGCGAAGCACCCAGTTCATTCCGGGGGTTAGGAGCCCTGCAGCCGCATAGCGGGGCTCCGGTTGGGGTGCGGGAAGAGCGTTCCGCACCCTGGGCTCCCCGGCTGTGCCCGTTGTGGCTCCGAAACCTTCCCCTGCACCCCCTGTAAAGGGGGAGTGGGGGTGAAGGGACGACGGAGCCGGGCTATAGGGGACATGCCCCAACCGGGATGGA
Source organism: Lacerta agilis (assembly GCF_009819535.1). Classification (NCBI taxonomy): domain Eukaryota; kingdom Metazoa; phylum Chordata; class Lepidosauria; order Squamata; family Lacertidae; genus Lacerta; species Lacerta agilis. The sequence continues at coordinate 7,727,797 of NC_046322.1, read as the reverse complement.
AATGCGGCGGCTAAGCCTGTGATGAGCGTCTAAGTTCTACCTGTCATTAAGGAGCTGATAAGAAATGCTGGACTTCGCGCTCACACTGGCATCGAACTCAGATCTAAAGGATGAGGAAAAGCTCACTATTTTGCAGATGGAATTGCTTAATCGGAAACTACAAGTCTTGAGTGGAATTATTCATAAAAAAGATCTACTTTCCACAGAGGAGGCTTTTCAAAAGTTCTACACAATGGAATCATGCCTTGGCAAAGAGCTGGGAGGGGCGTTTGAAAGATGGTCTGAGATGGCTGGGCAAATCCGGGAGAAGCATCTGGAAATGGGAAAACTTACAATATCCAGACCCCGAGGTGGCAGCTCGGGGGCAAGGGACATGGAATTAGAATTTTTACAAGAAGAAGAAGCAAAAGAAACGGAGGAGCCCAGAATGCAGATGAGAAACGCCCTGAGGCTCGATGCGGGGTTTGCTGTGGATGCTGCCTGGATCTGTGGACACTTGGAGGAAGACAATGGGAGATTTGGCGCTGAAGAAAGACAGAAAAAGACAATGGATAGAGGGGGAGTGGGTTGAGGTATTAAATGTATAATCTAAATGGTCTGCCATGGTATCCGAAGTCGGAGTGTGAAGTCTGTTAATGATAAGTTTATTTTAAATAAGTAAGGAGATATTGAATTTTAAGTTAAAAGCAGCATGATAAAGGACAGAAGAAATAAGTTTAGCTATAAGAATATTTGGTTATGATTTAAGGTATAATGTAAAGATTGAGATAAGTATGTTTTCTTTTTTTTAAGTAAAGTTAAATTTTTTACAGAGAAAAGTTGTTAAGGAAATAGTATATTGAATTAAAACCGAAGGTGAAAAGGCGGGGGAAGTCAAGCGTCAAGATTCGGAACTAGAATTTTTTTTTTTTTGTAAGGTTACAAATAAGAAGAAGAATCCTGACTTTATGTGTATTTGTATTTGTTTTTGTATTTGTAGGTGTGGGGTTGGGTTTGTGTTATATTATGAAAATGCTAATAAATTCTGTTAAAAAAAAAAAGGAATGCTGGTGTGATGTGCATGTATGACACACACACACACACACACACACAGAGAGAGAGAGAGAGAGAGAGAGATCATGATACGATAAAGAAATGTCTTTATTATCAATACAACAGTTTGTGGAATCATGCATCATGTTTTCTGAAATATTTCTCTCCCAGCAGCAAATTGAGAAAACAAATAGTTTCCAAAGGCAACAAGAGAAAGTGGTTTATATGCGTATATATCACCATGATTTCAATGGCCTTTCCCCCAGGAGAAAAAGCAACATTACCCTATGCAAACAACATAGAAATAGCAACTTTTGTAGCCACTAATAACAACTGCAGTCTATTAATAAAATGAATAACTTTGAAAGTGACAAGCTGTCTGTTCTGTGGATTCTCACCCTCCCCCCCCCAACCATTCATAACTTCCTCTCATTACTGCAGGGTACATCCCTCTTTTTCATACTGTTTTAGATACGTGAGCTTATTAAGATTTGCAAAATCAAGAGATATGCATATTATATCTAGACCACAAGCAGTGAAGGATACTGGGGGCCGGGATACCTCAAACTTACTTTGTCCAAATTGCATGTACATTAGTGGTTGAAAAGGTACTTCCTGAATCATGATGGAAGCCCTTCCCACAGATTTAAGAACTCAACTTCTCCTATTTAATTTCCAATGTGTTCATTAGTTATCCATAGCATCACTTCTAAAAGTTGAAATAGGCTTTACATTAATTAAGTAACATCTTCATACAAGTACAAATCTTAATATATATATTTAAAAATTCCTTCAGTTAAGGCGTGGAAAACCATTCTGTTATTAACTGCCGCAGTGACCTATAACCCTACCTTGTGCCCCCAATTAAAACAGAGTATTCAGGAAATAATCAATTGTTAACCCATTTCTCCACTGCATGATTACAGAGTCAATACCTACTATTTTAAAATTCCACTTCCTCCAAACGCAAACAGGTTTAATATCAAGTGCCACTCAACACAATCAAAACCCTTTGCAGCATCTAATATAAAATACTAAAATATAAAAGCTGCTGGAGCCCAATGTTTCTTCATTATTAGTTTTATTTAATACCTGTGTTCTTACATCATACCAAACATACAGGTGAAACTCGAAAAATTAGAATTTCGTGAAAAGGTTCATTTCTTTCAGTAATTCAACTTAAAAGGTGAAACTAATATATGAGATAGACTCATGACATGCAAAGCGAGATACGTCAAGCCTTTGTTTGTTATAATTGTGATGATTATGGCGTACAGCTGATGAGAACCCCAAATTAACAATTTCAACCTTGGGGTTTTCATCAGCTGTATGCCGTAATCATCACAATTATAACAAGCAAAGGCTTGACATATCTCGCTTTGCCTGTCATGAGTCTATCTCATATATTAAACTCCGGTAGCTAATGAAAACAATTGCTTACATAAATGGACTTTTCCACGATATTCTAATTTTTCGAGTTTCACCTGTGCTTTAATGCAGGTGTGGCTCTCCAGGTGCTGTTGGACTCCAGACCCCATTAATCCCAACCACCATAGTCAATGGTCAGGGGCGATGAGAGTTACAGTGTGCACAAACAAATGGAGGGCCAAAGGTTAGCCACCCCTAATTGCATATGCCTTGGGCTTGCATGCTTTCTGCTTCTCATGTCCTCATTCTATGTGGCTGATACAACTTTAGAAGTTTTAACTTTTCCCTTAAACTTGGTTAGGCATCGTAACCCAACCTGAGATTCTGGTCCATCACTAATGATGGCCAGTTTTTAAAATCTGGCTTCATAACCCATGGATTCCTGCACACACACACACACACACACACACACACACATTGTTGTTGTTGTTGTTCAGTCGTGTCCGACTCTTCGTGACCCCATGGACCAGAGCATGCCAGGCACGCCTATCCTTCACTTCCTTTCGCAGTTTGGTCAGACTCATGTTATTAGCTTTGAGAACACTGTCCAACCATCTCATCCTCTGTCCTCCCCTTCTCCTTGTGCCCTCCATCTTTCCCAACATCAGGGTCTTTTCCAGGGAGTCTTCCCTTCTCATGAGGTGGCCAAAGTACTGGAGCCTCAACTTCAGGATCTGCCACACACACACACACACACAAACACACCATAATTGAAGCTTGGATTTGTTACAGCTCATGTATATTGTGCTAACCCATGGTTTCAGGTGATATGCATGCAAAACCATGTGTCTAATAATGCTGCCACAAAGTTACTCCCATCAGCTATCAAGCCACCATGTTCTGCACCACTGAAGCTTCTGGACCAGAGTCAAGAGTGGCCCCATATAAAGTGCATTGTAGTAATGAAGCCTTGAGACTACCAACACATGGGCTACAGTGGGTAAGCTAAGGGAGAAATTTCATATATCATATTCAACTAGCCAATACTATTTTGCAATTATGAGTTCATAAAATGAAGTATGTTAAAGGCAGAGGGGCCTGGTTTTTGTGGTCACTTCTCATGCCTAGATATTGATTAAAGCATAACCACTTCCCTTTCGCTGTCATAATAACAAGGATGTATAGCTGGATTCACCCTAAATGATAAGGCAACCACAGGAGAAGAACCACAGAACACAGAAAGCTTTGAGAGAATATACTCCCATTCTGGATTTGATGCAGTATTTGGGGAGTAAGGGAGCTTTTAAGGCAAGTCTGAGAACTGATTAGAAAAGAAATATAGTAAATGACACTGAAATGTGGACTGTTTTAAGATTATTTTGGAAAACGAGAAGGGGGAAAGGAGCTAGGGACGCTTGATGCAATCTCCCAGAGATCAACAGCATGAAATCAGGTGCCATTTCTTCTGCCAACCTTGTAAATATTTATAAAGAGGGGGGTTTTGCCATGCAGATTTGTAGGGTATTTCTTTTGGAATTATAAAGAGTTGTTTCCATGCAGATTTTGTAGGATGTTATTTAAAAGAAAATGCACAAAAATTGGGATGGGACAGACTTCAATGTGCCACATGATGAAATGAGATCATCTATAATATCAGTTTATTAAGACAAAATCTGATCATCTGAAATCTCCCATCATTTTTAACACAATGAATGGGGAGCCCACTTAGACATGTGTCAATTAGATCTTCTGAACCTGAAAGAGATCACCATTTTGGGAGTCAGGGTCTGGAATCCCATTGCCTAGGTTTCCATTGGTTTGGTTTGGTTTTTAAAAAGCCTGATTCTCACTGGATCAACTTTGGCCACATCATGGCACGAATTATCTTTCAGCCCAGATCACCTTCATTAGAGCATCTGCGGTTGAGTCAAAATTATGCCAACATACATACAGGCAATGACAACTAGATGTGCATATGTAAATCATCCCTGGCAGTTTTCCCTACAGGGCAGGTGTGCAAAGAGAGAAATCACCAAAGGGATAAATGTAATTTCCGAAAATTACTACATGGTGGTTAAAATCAAAGGAGCGATTGACATCGGAAAATATTAAGCCAGACATCAACTTGGTTAAAAAGCCTTCAAACATCCTGTCTAATCGCAAAGGAAACTTCAACCAAAAGGATTCTCCTTTACAAAATAATAATAATAATAATAATAATAATAATAATAATAATAATTATTATTATTATTATTATTATTATTATTATTATTATTAACATCTGCAACAAACTGCCTGAGGATACAGTCTGCATAATTTAGGTACAAACTCTCCATTAGTTCCAATGGGCTAAAACCCTATTTTTAGAGGCCAGGATAAAACCCCACTTTTTCCCCCCTTCCTAAACCGGACTGCAACCTAAACATCTTTTTTTTTTTCCTCTCTCTCTCTCTCCTTGGAATGGCATTTTCCTTTCCCTCCCCTTGCCTTTTTAATGGAAGAAGCTTGCTTCATTAGTCCTTCCTGTCTAACGTTCAGACACAAAAGGTCAGTGGCAACAGCATTCCACGCATACACTTGTGTCAACCTGGAAGTGTCCCACATCCATCATAACCTCAAGGTTGGGTGGAAGGGGAGGGAAGGTGGAAACTGGAGACATGTGCCCCCCCTCCCTCTCCTCTGCCGCTGCATTTTAAAGCAGACAACTCCATCTTTACTCTCTCCGCGGAGCTGACAACGCTTCCATGGCTAGCTGACAAGGTAGTAGAGGCAGCTTGCTTACGGCTGTGTGACCAGAATGCAGCCAAGAGCTTCTCACATCTCTCCACCTTCTCCTTCCTTCAAAACTCCAGCTAAGGACCCAAGATGAGCTTGGCTCAAAGGCCCATCTAGCCCAGCTAGATGCCAACCAGATGTTTTGGGAAGCCCACAAGCAGGGCTTAGGAGCAACAGCACTCTCCCCACAGGTGATTCCCAGTCTCAAGTATTCAGGTATTGCCTCTGATATTGGAGGCAGCAATCATAGCCACTGAAAGCCTTATGCTCCTGCTGAGTTCCTGGGGATTCCTACCCCACTTCCTAAAAGGAGAGAGATGCTATTTCTGCATTCTCATCTGTTTCAGATGGGCAAAATAGGAGCAACGAGGAAAGGTCATTGCAAGGCACTCTGCACATGGTCAGTCTTCGTCAGTGGTTAAGAGTGGTAGACTCGTAATCTGGGGAACCGGGTTCGTGTCTCCACTCCTCCACATGCAGCTGCTGGGTGACCTTGGGCTAGTCACACTTCTCTGAAGTCTCTCAGCCCCACTCACCTCACAGAGTGTTTGTTGTGGGGGAGGAAGGGAAAGGAGAATGTGAGCAGCTTTGAGACTCCTTCGGGTAGTGAAAAGCGGGATATCAAATCCAAACTCTTCTTCTTCGTCTTCTTCAAATGCCCCAAGGCTGACCTCTCTTGACACTGAAAGGTTTGGTGATTACGGGGCTGGTGACCCCAGTCCAAATTAAGCTCCCCCCACCCCAGACTTCACTTTCACCACCCAATATTTTTAGGTGGGCACCAAATATGCCCCTCCCTCTTCTTCCTTTCCTTCGTCTACATTCCCCCCCCCCCAATCTCCTTTCAAAACCTTTCGTTGTTTCCCTCCATGTCCTCCTCCCAAACTGGCTTAGGAATTAAACAGGCCGTCCATATGCCACGCTTCACTTCTTCTCTGTTGCTGCCCCCCCCCCCCGGCCATCTGGCCTATGTGATCAAGCAAAAGGGTGGGGGGGGAGAGAAATGGAATAAGGAGAAAGGTAAAGACAGACACAAAGAGGAGGAAGACGAGGAGGAGGAGGAAGAGGAGGGAGAAGAGGCGATGCTGCCTTTCCCATCTGCTCCTTGGCCAGACTCCCGGATAGATCAGTAACAGAGAACAGCAGAACCAGCGACAATTAACCCAAACAGAGGCCTGTTTATTTAACCTGTTCAGATAGATCAGCTCAGACATGGCTCCTTTGGCACAAAAGAGCCCTCCCCTCCATCAAGGAGCTTCCCCCTGCAGAAGCCTCGCCTTTGGCCATATGGAAAAGAGGCAGAGAAAGGAGACTCCACACCACTACCTATTTTTTTTTCTCATGGCAACGGTCCAGCTGAACTGACAAGGACCGGCTTATGCGTGGCCGGTAGGAGACCCTATAGCAGTGGGAAGGGATGCCACTCCACGGGCCCCTTCTGATAAATCCTGGTTCCCTCTCTGAAGAGGGCAGATGCCTTCATCACAGAAGTTGCACCACTGGCCCTGAGCAGAAGAAGAGCCTTCTGGATCAGGCCAATGGTCCACCTAGTCCAGCATCCCGTTCCCACAGGAGCTAACCAGATGCCCGTGGGAAACCTGCAAGCAGGATTCGAGCACAAGACCAACTCTCTCCTCATGTGGTTTCCAGCAGCTGGTACTCAGAAGCATTCCTTTGGAGGAATAGTATTGCGGCTAGTAGCCATTGATAGCCCTGTCCTCCATGAATTTGTCTTATCCTCTTTTAAAACAAGGAGGCAGGTGGTGCTGTGCTCTAAACCTAGGGCTTGCTGATCAGAAGGTTGGTGGTTCGAATCCCTGCAACGGGGTGAGCTCCCATTGCTCGGCCCCTGCTCCTGTCAACCTAGCAGTTTGAAAGCACACAGTGCAAGTAGATAAATAGGTACCGCTCCAGCGGGAAGGTAAATAATAATAATAATAATAATAATAATAATAATAATAATAATAATAATAAATTTTTTATTTATACCCCGCCCTTCCCCGTGAAACCGGGCTCAGGGCGGCTAACACCAATAAAATCACAACAAAAACATAAAACAGTTCATTAAAATACAGATTAAAATACAATTTAAAACTAAATCTAAACTTCAGCCTCATTTTTAAGTAGCCCACCAATCACCCCAAAAGAACGAAACATCAGGGTTAAACTGAAACCAACCCAAAGGCTAGGTGGAACAGCTCCGTCTTGCAGGCCCTGCGGAAAGATGCCAAATCCCACAGGGCCCTGGTCTCTTGTGCCAGACTGTTCCACCAAGTCGGGGCCAGTACTGAGAAGGCCCTGGCCCTAGTTGAAGCCAACCTGGCATCCTTGTGGCTCGGGACCTCCAACAAATTATTATTTGAGGACCTGTGTGCTGCTCTGGTTCGCCAGAAGTGGCTTGGTCATGCTGGCCACATGACCCGGAAGCTGTACGTTGGCTTCCTCGGCCAATAAAGCGAGATGAGCGCCGCAACCCCAGAGTCATCTGCAACTGGACCTAACGGTCAGGGGTCCCTTTACCTTTTAGGTTGGTGGGTTTCACTGCTTCCTGTGGGAGCGAGTCTCATGGTTTAACCATGTGTGGTGCGGAGGGCTTTATTTTATCTGTAACTTGTCTGAAACCCTGGAGACTGCTGGCAGTCAGTGCTGAACCAGGTGGAGCAATGGTCCGACTCAGAAGAAGCCGAATTCCTATGTTCCTTGTACCAGGAGCCAGCTAAGTTTGACTTCAGCAGTTTGACTCACTGTGAATGACACTTGCAGAGCAAAGGTTTTGGTTGCTAGTTTCTTTCCCTTGACCTAGCATTCGTTTGTGCAGACTTAAGGTCCTCCAGAGACCTTGCAGGAAACAAGTGCCTGTTTGTTGCTTCATTATACTTTCGCACAAGAGTGTTGTGAGCATGCCCAAGAACAAGGAAATCTCATACATGCACAAAAAGGGGAGGGGGGTGTCAGGACACATGGATAATTGCCAAAAAAAAAAAGCTCATCAGATCATGACAAGGGACAGCCCCTCCCTTCCTCCCTTCCTCCCTGCCCCACAGAAGCAGCAGCTGGGGACCCACAGCGCAACCTGCTTTTCACAGAGGCGGCAGCAACCCGTGTTGAATACAAATGAGGAAGGACACCAGGTGCTGTCCGTCTCCTTGTGGGAAAAGGTGGCTGGAGGAGGGGAGGAGTCTGGGGAGTAAGAGAAGGATACTTGCTTTATTGCACAATATTTAGCTGCCATCAAGATGCCCTCTAAACAATGAGCACCTTTGATTTCTGCACCATGGATTCTCGGCTGAAGAGCTGGGCGCTTTCTAAAACGTGCAAATAGAGGAGATGGCTGAGGGCGAAGACTGGTCTCCCGGCTGCTGGTGTTCAGAGTGGTCCTCTGGTACATACATCCTCGCCGCCGCATCTGTGGGGCCCCTTGTGTGTTAGAAGCGTGATTTCCTGCAGCTCCCCAATCGATTTCAAACCTTGGGAAATGGTGCAGGGAGCCTACATGCTTACAGTGGATCCCCGCTGCAAATGTTTTGCTTAGAAGGCATGGAGGTGCTCATACAAGAGAAGGCGGCTCTAGATCATTCTTCTTCCATAAATTTGGTTCCTTTTATGGTCCTCGTCTACGTTTAAAGTTCCTCAAACTACTTCCAGGACTCCCTCCCCAATTCCTCATCTCCTGTACATGCTTTTCCAATTCCTTGGTCTCCTGCTGGCTAAGGAATTTTGATTTAGTGGATTCTTGCTTGGCTTGCATTTGATGACCATTCAGTTTTTCTCCACCCCTCCTTAGCAAATGGAGCACAACCTTGTAAACTGATGGCTAGGGTTTGGGGTTGTTCCCCCCCCCTCCGTTATTGCATACACACACACACATATATAGCATTTTCTATTCATTGTAATGTCTCCATCCCCTGTATAGCTGCACAAAATGTAGAAGATTGAGGAAGTTGACCCAGAGGGTGACAACTGTTGGAGATCTAAGTGCTCAGCTGTAGGAAATCTCCTCTCATATGAGAGCACTGTGGAAGCAATTATGGAGACAATAATGGATGGGATGCAGTGAAATAATCCCATGGTAGAGGGAAGCCTTCTGGTGAGATCATAGGCCACAAAGAGCAGGAGTGGTTTATGATGCCATTGCCGGCAGATTCCCTGGACAGGATGAATTCATTTTCTCAAATCATTTGTTATGCCTCATTATTATGGGGCTCTCTTTTCAATTGGTCTCCCTGCCTTAAATGATACGTTATTGACCTCAAACTACCAGCTTCGACATTTCTGAACTCTGGGCTGCAGATAGAAAGGGCAAAACAGTCTCTCCTCTTCCAAGAAATGTCTTAACTTGAATGCATTCTGCTCGGCGCACGTGAATCAATTCCCAACATTTGGGTCCATCCATCAATCAAGCCGTTCTCCCAATCCATACATACTGGTCCATCCATCCCAATAGTCCTCTATATAGCTATTTTATCGTTAGTATAAACTGTCCCAGTGGACACATTTGATGGGTGGTTAATCAATATCCAAAGCTAATAAATGAATATATAACATTTCTGCTTGCAGCTATACTTAGGGTGTGTTCTTTCCTTCTAAAAATAACCCTTTGCTCTCTCGATATATATTTGCTATCAATGGCTGCAAGCCACAATGGATATGTTGCACCTCAACCAGCTTCACCTGTATCTTTCCACTTAAGGTAAAGGTAAAGGGACCCCTGACCATTAGGTCCAGTCACGGACGACTCTGGGGTTGCGGCGCTCATCTCGTGTTACTGGCCGAGGGAGCCGGCGTACAGCTTCCAGGTCATGTGGCCAGCATGACTAAGCTGCTTCTGGTGACCCAGAGCAGTGCACGGAAACACCATTTAGCTTCCCGCCGGAGCGGTACCTATTTATCTACTTGCACTTTGACATGCTTTCAAACTGCTAGGTTTGAGCAGGGACCAAGCAATGGGAGCTCACCCCATGGCGGGGATTCGAACCACCAACCTTCTGATCAGCAAGCCCTAGGCTCAGTGGTTTAACCCACGTCCCCTTATCTTTCCACTTAGAGCTCAGCTAATTATGCAGAGCCTGCTAAGAATCCAGGAGCAAAGTAAAGAAAGAACATGAACAAAGAACTGGAAAGAGTTTCTTTTTTCCCCTCACACTCACCCCCACCAGTGAAAAAAGAGGGGGGAGAATTTTTTTTTTAATTTTCTGGTGGTGTTTATGTTGCTGGTTCCCCCTAAATACTGTAGCTTTCCTCCATATTAAAAAGGAATGGTTTTTAAATTAAAATGAGACTAGAATTTGCTTGCTTGTCCCTCTGATAAAAAGGGAGAGATTGGTGGGATGGGGGCTTGGGGGGGGTTCTGTGGGAAGGGGAATAGAGGGGGGAAGATTTAGCTGGATGCCTTATGCTGAAATGGCAGGTTGGGTACTATGTGAGAATGAAGGGGAGGGTGTTTTGGGGGGAGGAAGCAGTGCAAGCACACGCGTGTCTACTCCCAAGCAAGCCCTACTGAATTCAATGAGACTTACTCCCAGGAAAGTAGAAGTAAGTTTAGTTGAGCTCAGTGGGGCTTATGCATGCACAGATTCCACTTTGACCTCTGAGTGGGGAAGCAGATGCAACTTGACTAGTAAATCACTTAAACTACTCTTGAATGAGTTGAAAATATATTGAATGTATTACAGTGGTATCTCGGTTTAAGAACAGCCCTGTTTACAAACGATTGTGTTTACGAACTCTGCAAAACCGGAAGTAGTGTCAGATTAAGTCCGTAAACCGATCAAGAAGCGTTGTAGTTAATGTGTAGAAATATTATTGTAATTATGGTAGTTAGAGTGAGTAAGAGATATAGGATAGTATAAGCAATGGTAGATTAAAGAAGCATAATATTAAGAAGTATAATATTCTGATTAATATTAAGAAGTATAATATTAATCAGAATGCCATTTGGAAGGTCTGAGGGAAGTCACGGCTATGATAGCCAAAACTGATAAATGAATGTGAATGTATATTTTATTTTTTGTAGTAATTTAGTATAAAATAATAAAAATTATTTTTTAAAAAAAGTCCGTAAACCGAGGTGCCACTGTATATGGAAGTTTATTTGAGATTTTTAGTAAATTGACTACAGTGGTACCTCAGGTTAAGAACTTAATTTTTTCAGGAGGTCCATTCTTAACCTAAAACTGTACTTAACCTGAGGTACCACTTTAGCTAATGGGGCCTCCTGCTACCACTGCCGCGCGATTTCTATTCTCATCCTGAAGCAAAGTTCTTAATCCAAGGTACTATTTCTGGGTTAGCGGAGTCTGTAACCTGAAGCTTCTGTAACCCGATGTACCACTGTGCTTCCTTTACATTTTAAGGCCCTTGGCTGCTGCGGGGAAGTGCGGTACACCCTCTGCCGCTGAGAGTAGGTGTGGCAGGACCCTCTGCTGTGCAGGGAGACATGGCATAGCCCTCTGCCGCTGCGGGGAAGCGCAGTGCACACTCTGCTGCTACAGGCAGCAAAGGCGGGACCCTCTGCCACCGTGGGGAGGCCCAGCAAGGCCCTCCACCGCCACAGATATATATCGTAATATATCAAGATATTGTTATATTTAGCTGGTGATATATCATGATGTTGAAAACCAGATACCATATCACCCAGCGCTAGTGAACACCAAGCTGAGCTCCTTCTTAGAAGAAGAAAAGTGGGGGATAAATGTACTAAAGGGATGTCCCAACAAGGAAGGAGACGTTTGCTCCAATCCTTTGGTTAAGCACAGCCTAGATGGAAACTCTTCCATCAATATGCCTGTTCTCTCAGCAATAGCAGGGATGGCAGAAGTGAGGAAATCTCCTCCATCTCCCCTGCACCAGAGCACAGGAAACTTAGAAGTGTATCTCTCCACCACTCTAGAGATGCTGCAGAAACGGAGCCCTGGAATTCCGTGGCATCCAGCCCATCCTTTTCTCTCAGTAGTCAAACATCCATGACTCACGGTTGGGTTTCCTGCACTTAATAACCAGCAGTATTTGCAGACCTTCTGACAAAACACCGGGCACTTTAACAAAACCCACACTTGACCATAAAAGCTTCTGAGCTTCTCTGGGGCATCTTTAAGGAGCTCAGGGCTTCTGAGGCCCCAGATTCAACATTACATGTGGTCCACGGCTGCTTCTGCCTCTTGCCAAGATCCTTCCCTGCTCCAGTTCTTTATTAGCGGACATGGCGTTCTGCAGAAAATGTTTTTACAACCTCGCTTTGGGTTTTATGGGATTATTCTATCAGAGCAAAAGCAAACTTAGCGGGTTGAGTGCAGTGTGTGTGTTTTTTCCCCCCAGCCCCAGCTAGTTGTGCCATGGCAGTGGTGTTTGTCCACTACACACACACACACACCGTTCTTGCCTTGACTTTCCCACCACCCTCTCAACTAACCACAGATTTCTAGATAGGCAGGAAATTGCCCAAACTGAAATCCCTTACTGTCCTTTGTCAGCGTCAATCAAGAGAAGGCTCTGCGAAGGGGCTTTTTTTTTTCTTCACTAGGCAAGGAATTCTGAGTCATTTCTTCCTAGAAGTTGAGAGTCAGAGGTGAGAGCAAGAGATGGGTTTGTGAGATTAAAGCGACACACACAACCCAGTATGGAATTTACTCCATTTAAGGTGCTTGTGCGTGGGGAGCAAGCAGTGAACAGATTAAACACTAGTATGCTATTTAGCACTTCCTTCCAGATCTCTTCCCCCCCTCCCCCCATCTCATCAACACAGGGTCCTCCAGACTTACAAGACCAGATGTTACTTCCTGGCAATTCGACTTTTGCAATCACACACAAGCAAGGAATTCACCAAGGATATTGGGTACGTGCCACATAATTTCCTAGGAACCTTAGCTTTCATTGTAAGCAAGTCCATTTTTGAGAACCTCAGGGCAGTGAAACAGATCTAGAACCACGCTTCTGAAAATCTCAAGTGAAAATAAAATTTCTTACTTAGGTCACGGGAATGCAGTTGCTGCAGGAATTAAGACAGCTAAGTCTGGACATTGGAACCTCTGGTTCAAAACCTTTCCCCTCTGGCACATGGAAGGCAAAACGCCTCTATTAGGGGCAGTCAATTGCTGATGGGCTTTTTATTCAATACCTGTGTTCTCACGTCACACTAAACTGTGGTTTCGTGCAGGGTTGGCTAACCTATGGCCCTCCAGATCTTGTTGGACTCCCAACTCTTATCAGGCCCAGCCAGCATGGCCAATGATGAAGGAAATAATAATAATAATAATAATAATAATTAATAATTTATAATAATTTATACCCCACCCATCTGGCTGAGTTTCCCCAGCCACTCTGGGCAGCTCCCAATCGAGTGTTAAAAACAATACAGCATTAAATATTAAAAACTTTCCTAAACAGGTCTGCCTTCAGATGTCTTTTAAAAATAGGATAGCTGCTTATTTCCTTGGCATTTGATGGGAGGGCGTTCCACAGGGCAGGCGCCACTACCGAGAAGGCCCTCGAGAATAGAAGAATCTCAGATACCACAGATGTGATACCACATTCCAGATCCCAGCATTCAGGCTTTGCTGTCTTAATTTCCGCACCTCTGCTTCCAGAGGCTGGGCTCTGAGCTTTAAGGGTGGAATCCACGCCACAGCACCAGCCTGCCGGACCACTCAGCCCACTGATGCCAAGGACTGATTAAATCCCCATCTTCCTATAATTTCTGTTTCTTCAAAATGATCTGACTTAACCAAATCTGCATTTGTGAAAATTGCCCTCAGGGTCCTTACCCAGCACATGGACATACATAAAACAGATTCTCTCTCTTTCTCTCTCTATTCATTATGCAGTCCGCCTGAATACCACTCAAAATATTTTTTCTCAATTAGGAGAGAAAACAGAATTTGCCACTTGTCTGCCTCTATTCTGCTGCCTGTCAGCATTCGGGAAATATTTCAATCACAGCTCTTTGCCTGCTGCTAACCGCTCTCATTTAACCTTTGACCTTCCCCTGGTCTAATCCATTGGCCTTTAAGTTCAAATCTTGGCAGCCACAAAATGACTAAAGGGCATGCATGGAGAGGAGCTGTAGATGGGCTTCAAGATCTAATATTTAGGATTTGGGGGTAGGGAGGGAGGGTGGCAGGATAAAGAAATATATCTCCGCCAACCCTAATAGCTCAATCAGACCCACAAAGGGCCAGTATCTGTTGTCATGTTCCAAAGGCACTAAGGAGAAAATTGCATGTGTCAAAGGGGGGAGGGGAGAGAGAGAGAGACATTTAAGGAGCCCACATCACCATCTGTAAGGTATCTAATTGTCAATCAGTAGTGACAAACAACAGAGACTCTCTCTGACTCACAACTCTTGCCAAAGTCAAGCAACGCAAATTGATGCTTCTGGGACACGGGTAATGGTGATCAATGTAATTTGAATTCACTCTGTGATAAGAAAGGAACTTAACTGTTGATACTCCTGACCTCCCAGCAGAAGATCTATCAATTAATTAATAGGAATCCTGCTAAAGATTGAGGCATGAAATGAAAGAGAGCCACTAGGACAACGGGCGCAGAACGTTTGCCTTCCAACGATTGGGAGAAACTGGTAGAGGAGTTCAGTGCTGTTTCGATGGGTGAATAAAGGAATGAATCTAGGGAGGGTCAAGAGGCCACAGGATTTCCAAGTCTCCGGGAGTTTTGATGCCAAGAAATGTGTAAAGTGAAACATCTTGAATTTTTAAAAAGGGATTTTTGAAGCAGAAGTCCAGATTGTGTTTTTAATGATGTATAATGAAGCAGACACGGGGCAATGGATTCAAACTACAAGAAAGAAGATTCCACCTAAACATTAGGAAGAACTTCCTGACAGTAAGAGCTGTTCGACAGTGGAATTTGCTGCCAAGGAGTGTGGTGGAGTCTCCTTCTTTGGAGGTCTTTAAGCAGAGGCTTGACAGCCATCTGTCAGGAATGCTTTGATGGTGTTTCCTGCTTGGCAGGGGGTTGGACTGGATGGCCCTTGTGGTCTCTTCCAACTCTATGATTCTATGATTCTATAATATTCAGGTAATCCTCGTTTGTGTACAGGGGTTACATTCCAGACCACCATGCCTGGTAGGGCTTGTGTAAAGTGCCCCCACCCTGCTATGCCCCTGTTCTGACCTTTTAGTGACATTTTTGGGTCTCTCCTGGGTTTGGAGCCATGCGCACATGCTCAATGGTGTGCCAGTCGGATGTGCATAAATTGGCTGTTGCCTGTATTTAATTTCTGTTCTTATGAACTGAACGCTGCACATGGATCAAGGTGCCCCCACTTTCTGGAGAGGGACTGGTCCAGTCTAAGAAAAGGATGACGAGGCGTTCTTGTTGGGTGCGGCCATGCCATATAATTTTTCTCTTGCAGAAGCCCTGCAAGACTTTATCAAGTCCAGCATCCTGTTCATAATACTGGCCTGCCAGCTGCTTTTGCGAAGGACATGGCACAGCTCGGGGCTCTCACTCTTTCAACTGAACAGGAAAGAAGAAGAAGAAGAAGAAGAAGAAGAAGAAGAAGAAGAAGAGGAGGAGGAGGAGGAGGAGGAGGAGGAGGAGGAGGAGTTGTTTGGATTTGATATCCCGCTTTATCACTACTCAAAGGAGTCTCAAAGCAGCTAACATTCTCCTTTCCCTTCCTCCCCCACAACAAACACTCTGTGAGGTGAGTGAGGCTGAGAGACTTCAGAGAAGTGTGACTAGCCCAAGGTCACCCAGCAGCTGCATGTGGAGGAGCGGAGACGCGAACCCGGTTCCCCAGATTACGAGTCGACCACTCTTAACCACTACACCACACTGGCTCTCAAGGGTTGCAGCTCAGTGGTACACTGGGGAAGACCCCTGCCTGCAAACTTGAAGAGCTGCCACCAGACAGAGGGGACAACATTGAACTGTTGTTGTTGTTGTTCAGTCGTTCAGTCGTGTCCGACTCTTCGTGACCCCATGGACCAGAGCACGCCAGGCACGCCAGAGCACGCCAACATTGAACTAGATAAGACCAATGGCTGGACTCAGCTTCCTAGAGATTCTATTGGGCCATCAGTGCTAATACTCACTGACAGGCCTCTCATGCTTCCTGGGGCTGATGTGAGTTGTAGTTGAAAACATCTGGAAACATCTGGAAGGCACCAGGGCTGGCGAAGGTTGCATTATCCAGTCCTCAAAAGCCCGGCTAAGTGGATACAGCTATTTATTTATTTGTGGGATGTACTGCCAGTATTCTCATTGCAAAGCAACTTAAGCCAGCGGCCGCCATTGTGTCTTGTGGAAGAGCATTCCAAAAAAGAACAATGTGCCGCCTTTACTTAGCCAAACTTTCAAGGACCAAATGATGCAACTTCAGCAGTGCCTTCCAGATG
This sequence comes from Lacerta agilis, assembly GCF_009819535.1. Taxonomy (NCBI): domain Eukaryota; kingdom Metazoa; phylum Chordata; class Lepidosauria; order Squamata; family Lacertidae; genus Lacerta; species Lacerta agilis. The sequence continues at coordinate 7,711,265 of NC_046322.1, read as the reverse complement.
TTTGAGACTACAACTCCTACCAGTCCCAGCCAACATGGCAGCTTCCTTCCCTGCAGTGCCCTGAAAAGCTTTTTGCAAGGATCAAGGGACTCTTGAGCAAAGCCTTTGTTATGGGACAAAGGGTAAATCTACTGAGACAATCTAATTCCCCCCTGGGAGGAAGAATGAGGGTGCTAGTTTCCCACTCACACAGCCATGTGGGTGTCTGCATTACTCTCCACATGTTGGGGGCCTTAAAAGTCTGCAGCAGAGAACCTTTTCCACTATTTCAGGCTCCCTGGGGGATTGGGATTCCTGGTCTTCCAGGGTTCCAGTGTGGTGTAGTGGTTAAGAGTGGTAGACTCGTAATCTGGAGAACCGGGTTCGTGTCTCCGCTCCTCCACATGCAGCTGCTGGGTGACCTTGGGCTAGTCACACTTCTCTGAAGTCTCTCAGCCCCACTCACCTCACAGAGGGTTTGTTGTGGGGGAGGAAGGGAAAGGAGAATGTGAGCCGCTTTGAGACTCCTTTGGGTAGTGAAAAGTGGGGTATCAAATCCAAACTCCTCTTCTCCTCCTCCTCCTCCTCCTCCTCCTCCTCCTCCTCCTTCTTCTTCCAGGCTACACAGGAAGCCCGCAAAAGAGTAAAACATGCACCGCATGGAAAAAGCTCACCCTGAAACTCAGTGTGAGGGGATGGGCACCCCCACACAACCCTTCATCCAAGAAGGTAAAGGTAAAGGGACCCCTGACCATTAGGTCCAGTTGCGGACGACTCTGGGGTTGCGGCACTCATCTCGCTTTATTGGCCGAGGGAGCCGGCGTACAGCTTCCGGGTCATGTGGCCAGCATGACTAATCTGCTTCTGGAAAACCAGAGCAGTGCATGGAAACACTGTTTACCTTCCCGCAGGAGCCGGTACCTATTTATCTACTTGCACTTTGACGTGCTTTCAAACTGATAGGTTGGCAGGAGCAGGAGGAACGGGAGCTCACCCCGTAGCGGGTTTTCGAACCGCTAACCTTCTGATCAGCAAGCCCTAGGCTCTTTGGTTTAACCCACAGCACCACCCACGCCCCTTCACCCGAGAAAGAGCCTCTGAAAAGGGCTACACAAACTCCAAAACAAGTGGCGTTTGTGCCTCCCATTTCTGCTAGGCCTCCATTCGATCCAAGACTAGAGGAGAGCGGTGGGGGAAGAGAGTCATATGACTTCTGGAGGTTAAGCACAGTAAATGCTTAAATCATGCATTACATTTTTTATTGTGGGCTTCCTTCTGGACCCAGGGACCAGCAAATCACCATGCAGGATGCAGAATGCCATCGGATATATCACCAAGATCATCCACAGAGCTCATGGGGGAGATCGTCTACTCATATTTTATGCCCTCTAAGATACCTGAGCTCTGAAATGTGTTCAGTTCACAAATTGCGACTGTTTTATGACTGTACTGGCCAAATAGCAAGGAGATTTACTTCCTGTCTCGTGAAGAAACACTGTTTTGCCCAGTAACTGCCAGTCCCTCCTGATGGGATGGGCTCTGGCCCCGTATAGGCTGATCCTAGCATAGCATAATTACTCAGAAGTTAAGTCCCACTGGGACTCATTTCCAAATGCACGTTCACAAAACTGCAGTCCTAGCCTTCAAGTAAGTGGTCCTGCATAATAGCCTTGCATGTCTGCAGAAGCAAAAAAAGGAAGCAAAAAAATCTGTCTCCCCTCTTTTAGCAGGTATAATTTTGCAGCAAGTGAGTGGGCTCAATGAGCAAAGGTTTTAGATTACGCTGCTAGAACGTATAAAGGCTCCATTTGGTCACAAACCAAGCGGCTAGGAAACATGCATGCTGGTTCAGGAAACGTAAGAATTTCAAAAATGGGAGGCTTGATTTTAAATGGGTGATTAACGTCAATCTTCTCTCCTTTATTATTATTTTTCCTTATTGGTGATTTGAATCCTGATCTGAACCTCCCCCATACCCAACCTGCAACCTCTCCCCTTCACGGTATGAAAGAGAGAAGAAAGTGGCTGACCTTTTATTCACATGGCCAGATTAATTGTTTGCGGTGGTATTTTGCTTCTCTCTGCTGAAAGCAGCCGGTTGTCTGTTATCTGTCCTTCACATGTAATTAATTGTGCTTGGCTCTTGACTCATTAGAAAGTGGCTTCCCTCTCCCTCCAACAGCCCCACAACCCCTACCCTGAATGACGTGCCCAAGTCCCAGTGAGTATTATATAGGTTAAATCATGTTTAAGTAACTACATAAATAGTAGGTCAGTTTTGCCTTTTGTCTAAGAGTGAGACCGTTGCTCGGCTCATTTCTCAACATGCCAAACCCTTCACTGCTGATCTGTCTCCCGTGTGGGGAGGGAGAGAGAGAGAGAGAGAGAGAGAGAGAGAGAGAGACCAGCACTCTGAATGGGATCTGTCTCTTCATTGTCTCTTCCGGTGGGTCTTCTCAGTGATTTTCCATTCTGGTTTTGATGTGATCCACATCCATCTGCACAGCTTCAACCATGAACATTCAATGGGATGTGAGCTTCCCAACATGTACCCTGAGGAACGCATGAGGTGGAAACTGCAATCATGGCTTTTAGCCTTGCCCATGACAAGGTGCCTGCTGGTCACATCCCCAGCAGGCCACGTGCTAATGGCAAGCTTCCACCCGCAATCTGAAGAGATGCAGCCTGGACTCAGGTATACCACCCCGGTGAGAACCAGGTAGGACCTTCGGCATGCTAAGGTTGATGCTGCATTTTGCCTGGAGTGAAATCTAAAGTCGAGATTTGGAGTTCTGCACATTCTCCCAAGACATCAAACCTATTTCACTGGCTTGCCTCAAATTAGAGGAGGGGGAGAGGGGGAGAAAGGGAGGATGGAATAAAAGATATGAAAGGAAGGGCTGGGAGAGGAGAGGAAGATGGGAAGGCACAGAGACCATCTGAAATACTGCATGCGAATGTCCAAAAATAACACAAGCAGAATCTCCCCACCATCTGCTCCTGCGCTTCCTGAATGGCTTTCAAAGCAAAACGTCTAGCCAAAACCTCACACACTGAACAGCAATCCTAACAGGATACCAAGAAGGGACGGTGGAGGAATTTGTTGAGGCTGCTTCTTGCCGTAAATGACTTGCTTATGAATCCAAATTGCAACTCCAAAGTGGACTGTGCACGTCTCCAAACTTAGCAATCTATTTGGGGGGTGCTGGAAGAGCAAAAAGTTTTCCCCATCCCCAAGCTTCCTTCATCTCAGCAGCCTAATTTGGAAGGGGTGGGGAACCTTTTTGCTGTTGCTGAACGATTGTGAGTCAGAGTCCTGGCTGATCTACTGCAAATGACTCAGAAATCAATGAGTAGATTCCAATCTTTCTCCTGTCCACCGCAAGGGTAGTGGGTGGGGCAGGAGATAGGAATTCAGTCCTCTGTCACTGTGTGAGCTTGGGTCACTCTGTCTCACTCCCAACCTCACAGGGTTGTTGTGAGCACGACCACGAGGGGAGGAATCGTGTATGTCTCAGTGTAACACTTGGATGAAGGATGGGATGAAATTAAAATGAGGTATCAAAAGTCCTCTTCTTCTCTTTTAGAATTTCCTCCTCTCCAAGGTGCATCAGGCACCATGCTGGCGCTGCTAACTTTGTGGTGGCAGTGAAGGGCACACCTTTGTGTAGCTTGCCGGAGGAGAGTGAAGCAATTGGGGCAGAGGCATCACTTGCTACATGATGCTTGCTTTTAAGAGCATACACGCAAGTTTATTGTTGGTTTGGTACTGTAACCCACATTAAGTGTAAAAAATTCTTTCCAGTAGCACCTTAGAGACCAACTAAGTTTGTTCTGAAGTTGAGGCTCCAGTACTTTGGCCACCTCATGAGAAGAGAAGAATCCCTAGAAAAGACCCTGATGTTGGGAAAGATGGAGGGCACAAGGAGAAGGGGACGACAGAGGATGAGATGGTTGGACAGTGTTCTCGAAGCTACTAACATGAGTTTGGCCAAACTGCAAGAGGCAGTGAAGGATAGGTGTGCCTGGCGTGCTCTGGTCCATGGGGTCACGAAGAGTTGGACACGACTGAACGGCTGAACAACAACAAAGTTTGTTCTTGGTATGAGCTTTCGTGTGCATGAACAAACTTAGTTGGTCTCTAAGGTGCTACTGGAAAGAATTTTTGTTTGTTTGTTTGTTTTGACTATGGCAGACCAACACGGCTACCCACCTGTAACCACATTAAGTGTGGGTTTTTTTTATCATGGGTAGGGCTTATAAAGTGAAGGAAACAAACCATCTGCTACCAGGAACCAGGAACCTACTGCCAGTTCTGAAACCCGCTAAGATATAGAAAGATATCTGTAATCTCTGATTTCAATTTGATAAGACTGCTTATCATTACAGATAGGGGCCTTCGGTCATTTTTCTGTATGCTTATAGTCCACCCTTTACAGCAGAGGTGGCGAAATTTGGGCCTGAGTGGGTCAAATGCGGCCCTCAGGTGTCTTTCCAGGCTATACCTCCAACTGGCTCTGCCTGCTCCACGGCTGGAGTGTATTTGCCTGGTTTCAATGTGTCTTCTGAACTCTTGACAATACCTGTTGCTTGTCTGGTTGGAGGGGCCTGTGAGCATTTACAGATACTAACCTAGTGTAACCAAGGCAAAATCTGCATTTGCTGCTCAACCCACTTTTGCCCCTGGCCCCACCCATCAAACACTGCCATGCGGCCCCTAAAAGGTTGCCCACAAAGGAATCGGGGGCCCTGGGCTGAAGAAGGTTGCCTATTCCTGCTTTGCCAACACCCAAACTTGAAGAAATGCAGAGGCGGGTGGAAGACACAGCGACAATTAATTCTCTTTTTTAAAAAACATGACGTGGAGCTGGACAATGAAGAAAGAGCCTCGACTTCCAAGACCCAAATGATATGGAAACGGGCATGCGGGTTAATTTGCAAGACCTAAAATTGGGAGCAAAGGTCAGCCATAATCTAAAAGAAAGAAGCTCGATCATACAGAAGGTCAGCCCTCCACAGAGGCCCGGCACCAGATGGATCTTCGAATCAGAAGCCACAAGCGTATTACAAAGTCACTTGTAAGACACGGCATAAGCCCGCTTAACGTCCCCCAGGAGTGGCGAGCAGGCAAAGGACGTTAGTTCCTACAGCTGTCAAAGATCTGCGATACGTCCAAAGCGAGATAACGGCTGACTTCATCCTCGGATGTCGCATCAAAGTGGTGTTTCCTGCTGCAACAGTCTGACATAAGCCATGGGGGAAAGTTAAGGTTATGACCACCGTCGGTTGCACCAGTAGCCTAGGATTTAAAGTAACTGTGAACAGGGGAAACTGAGGCTGTGGACACAATGTACATTTTTAAGCACATTATTTCCCCGCAAAGGAGCCTATGGACTGTAGTTTGCCCCACAGAGAGATACAATTACAAGCACCCTTTAACTACATGTCCAGTTATTCTTCGTACACAGACAAAGTCACAATACACACTTCTAATAATAGTACAATATGAGTCCGCCCATATTATTGGGGTTTTTTTTTGGGGGGGGGGTTGGCTGTGTATTTTGTGTTCTTATTTTGTATTTTTATGTTGCAAAACACCCCTGTAGTCTTCAGATGAAGGGCAGCACACAAATGTAATTAATAAAGAAACACAGTCTGAAACTTCAGTTAGTGCAAAATCCTGGGACCAATTTACCTCAGAAACTGCTTCTTACCCTCAAATTCATTTGTTTGCAGCTGCTTTTCCATGGTGAACCATGCTCAGAGTTGATCCCAGACTAAGGAAGCTTATGTAAGATAATTCACTAACAGGAACGGGACAAAGCAAAACTTTAAAACTCATCTAACCAAAAGTCTAATGCAACTCCAATTTGCCACAGCAAGCATGGCCATGGCCAAGGATGATAGGAGTTGTAGTTTAGCAACATCTGGAAGCCCAAATGTTCCCCACACTTGGCCTAACACGCCACAACTGGTGTGACATTTCTTCAAGATGCCTTTCAACGGATAGCAAAACCTTTTTCTTTTAAAGCTCGCTTTTAATCAGTAGCCTGCTATTTCTTTATGTACAACGTACAATTCATTATATTATATTATATTTTCCTTTTATCTTGAGCCACATTGTGCATTTGTTTAATTCAGCCTTCCCCAAACAGTGGCTGGGCTTGGCAGGAGTCGCCGCCGTCTAAAATATCTCGAGTGCACCAGGTTAGCTAACAGAAAGGTAAAGGTAAAGGGACCCCTGACCATTAGGTCCAGTCGTGTCCGACTCTGGGGTTGCAGCGCTCATCTCACATTACTGGCCGAGGGAGCCGGAGTACAGCTTCCGGGTCATGTAGCCAGCATGACAAAGCCACTTCTGGCGAACCACAGCAGCGCACGGAAACGCTGTTTACCTTCCCGCCGGAGCGGTACCTATTTATCTACTTGCACTTTTGAAGTGCTTTCGAACTGCTAGGTGGGCAGGAGCAGGGACCGAGCAACGGGAGCTCACCCCGTCGTGGGGATTCGAACCACCGACCTTCAGATCAGCAAGCCCTAGGCTCTGTGGTTTAACCCACAGCGCCACCCGCGTCCAGGTTAGCTAACAGAAAAGATAGATATAAATGCAATACACTAAACTAAACTATGACTAATACCATCATGCATTATGAATGTTTCAATGTTGGCATTTCAGAAACATCCAACCCTACTGCTCTACCGCGTTCTCAAGGACATGAAAAATCACACGCCCATGAAGCACAGCTCACACCCTCGGTCTTTGTAGGATGGCCAATGATGCCCAAGGCAGCATTCAAACATGGTAATGGCTGTTTACAGGACACCAGGCTCTCTTATATAATAATGACCAAACTTGTCCACCAGTCCCACTTCCTGGTCCTCAATACTTTCAGCAGTGAAGGTGGGACAGATAAAGCTGAGTGGCAGGCAGTAAATGATGCTCTGAGCAAATCTGCAGCCTCTGGCCACTTGGAAGTAGACCGGAAGTACCTCTGCTTGCCCTTATTTCAAGCAGACACCAGAAACTCCACAACACCAGCTCACCAACCATTATTCTCACCTGAGACCTAGTTGCATGTCAAGCAACCCACACGCCTGCGGAGAGAAAACTGGTCCGTCCCCCTCCACACACACACACACACACACACACACAGGGAGAAAAATGCATCTGAGAAAAGGTCAGTCCCGATTCACCTTCCTGGCCATGCTGTGCTTTAAATCCCCGCCATCCTCAGTTGACTTTGCAAAGATTCGGCATAGCCCAGCTCAGGTGATGCCACATCCCATCCTGTTTCTGCCTCTGCAGGCCAAACCCTTAAGATAAGACTTAGCTTGTTTGGGGTGGGGTGGGGGGCAAACTTTTAGAACAACATTTTCCATCCAGCAACAGGGCCTGAGAATCAATGGCCAGAGGGGGTGGGGATGGGGGGGAGAGTTTCCGCTTTTCCACCCAGGGAGATTAACACATGGAGATTACACACACACACACACACACACACACACACACACGGGACTCCCTTCCCCAGCTGACAGCAGCAGCTGCAGCCTGAGACACGTTTGCCGAATGGCAGGGAATCAAATCCAAGAGAAGAAGAAGAAGAGGAGGAAGAAGAAGAAGAAGAAAGAGGACAACTTTTCCATGGGGAGCAAGAAACACAATACGAGTCCTTTTCTTTCTTTCTTTCTTTCTTTCTTTCTTTCTTTCTTTCTTTCTTTTCTTTTCTTTTTTAAAAAAGGGGGAGGGAAACACCCTGCAAATACCGGCCTGATTTGAGTTTTCTTTTAGAACAAAAGAGAAAATGCCGTAAAAAGAAGTGGGGGGGGGGGGTGTTGAAGCTTATTCTGAAAGCCAGATCAGCAGATGGTTCTTTCCATACACAAGCAGGAGTGCTTTTTGGGGAGGGAGGCAGGAGGAGGGGGGGGGAAGAGCTGCCACGAATCAAATCAGTGGGATGTGACCGAGGCAGGCATGTTGGGGCGGCCTCTAACCCAGCATTTGCACAAAGGGCTATTAAAGAACATGAATGAATAGGCTCCCTGGTACATACAGTGAGCAGCTGCTGCTTTACATAGTCGCACTCCAGGCCTTACGAAAACAGAACGGGAGAGATAGATAGATAGATAGATAGATAGATAGATAGATAGATAGATATCAAGCCAAGGCTACCCTAGAATATGATATAGTAGTGTGATAGAAAGGAGACTAGACAATTACAAGGGGTGGGAACAAGTTCTAAGGATATCATTAGCACAACTCATCAGTCATAAGAACAGAATCAAGGAGCTTATTAGCCTGAAAAGATATAGACAGAGAAGCTTCCTATTAGTTAGCTAGATGGTTTGTTTTGTTTTTTTAAGTAAGTAAGTGCTCTTATTTTTAACGGGCTTGTAGATTCACTAGTCTATTCAACATCTCAACACAGGTGGACTGAATGTATGGCTTGTGCATCTTCTTAGGTTTGTTTAAAAAACTAAACTAAACAAAGAAACAAGCTAAACTCCTCCCAAGAAGTGTGTGCAAGCTGTCTGGTTGAGAAGCAGAAAACTAGTTTCCCGTGTGGCTTGCTACCAAAGGTAAAGGGTAAAGGGACCCCTGACCATTAGGTCCAGTCGCAAATGACTCTGAGGTTGTGGCGCTCATCTCACTTTATTGGCCAAGGGAGCCAGCGTACAGCTTCCGGGTCATGTGGCCAGCATGACTAAGCCGCTTCTGGCGAACCAGAGCAGCGCATGGAAACGCTGTTTACCTTCCCGCCGGAATGGTACCTATTTATCTACTTGCACTTTGAGGTGCTTTCGAACTGCTAGGTTGGTAGGAGCAGGGACTGAGCAACAGGAGCTCACCCCGTCACGGGGATTCGAACCGCCGACCTTCTGATTGGCAAGCCCTAGGCTCTGTGGTTTAGACCACAGTGCCACCCGCGTCCCTGGCTTGCTACCGAAGCCATGTTCATATTCCCACAGCCTGATCCAGGAGAGCATGTGCTCAACAGATGCTTAGGAATCCAACTATGTACAATTTCATGTGCATTTGTCTATCACTGGATGTTCACTATGGATTAACAGAACACTGCATGGTATCTCTGCTACGACATATCCATTTGTGATTGTCATCACTGGATCAGGGAGACTCCTCAGAAGTGTTCTATGACACATATGACCTGTTCGATCAGGAAGGGCACAAGGAAAAGCCTTGCAGGATCCGGTCAATGGCCCATCTAGTCCAACATCCTGTTCTCATAGTGGCCGACCAGATGACTATAGGAAGCAGTGAAGCTATGACAAAGCACACAGATTTACTAAGGGTCGGGTCTCTGTTTTGTGTGTTTGTGACAATAAGTCAACTGAATCCCTCCAGCATATAACGTTCAGTTGCCCCATGTGGACTAGTATATTAAACCCGATAATCCAGAAACTAGCTGATAAGCCAGCCGAGTCACATCTTGCATACATGCTGCAGGATACGGACCCCCATAGAACCCTTCAGGTTGCAAGGTTTTTAACTGCAGTCCTCTCGCATAAGAGATGTTCTGGGATGCTGTTTTGATTATTGAAAGTTTTTTTTTACTATTTTATTCAAAACCTGATCCCCTTGTTTTGTGTTTTTGTAAGGGTATTATCATTTGATAATGAAATTATCACCTTGTAATGGTATTATATGCCTGTTGTCTTTGTCCATGGTGTTTTCTTGGCAGGGATACTGGAGTGGCTTGCCAGTTCCTTCTCCAGGTAGATCACATTTAGTCTAAACTCTCCGCTATGACCTGTCCATCTTGGGTGGCCCTGCATGGCATAGCTCATAGCTTCCCTGAGTTATCCAAGCCCCTTCGCCACGACAAGGCCACCTCATGAGAAGAGAAGACTCCCTGGAAAAGACCCTGATGTTGGGAAAGATGGAGGGCACAAGGAGAAGGGGACGACAGAGGACGAGGTGGTTGGACAGTGTTCTCAGAGCGACTGGCATGAGTTTGGCCAAACTGCGGGAGGCAGTGAAGGATAGGCGTGCCTGGCTTGCTCTGGTCCATGGGGTCACGAAGAGTCGGACACGACTGAACGACTGAACAACAACAACAATGGTATTATCTTATGCTGTTATGGTTTGGTTTTGTACCATTTTGTTTTGTTTTATACATGTGCAAAAAGCCGAAATAAAATATCTATCTATGACAAAGCCTTACCCTTGATTTTTTTCCAATCCTCTTATAAAACCATCTAAGTTGGTGGCCATCATTGTCTCTTGCGGGGATGAATGCCATAGTTTAACTATGTGATGTGTGAAGAAGCCTGCCCCAAATCTTCCAACAATTAGCTTCATTGGACGACATCAAACTCTAACATTATGAGAGGGGGCTTCTAATGCTTTTAGTCACAAGATAGGTGGGTGGGCAAGGTTTTCCCCCCTCCTCCTGCATTTGATTATGGATTTGATCTGCCTTTCTTGCATGCAGGACTCACCTTCAATCCCCGCCATCTCCAGGTGAGGCGGGGAGAGACCCCTGTTTGAACCACTGGAGAGTCACTGCCAGTCCGTGTAGACAAGACTGAGCTGAATGGACCAATGGTCTGACTCGGTATCTCTGTTCAGGCTCTGTCAGCAAAACCAGGAAGTTGGCGTGTCTGTTAGCATTAACCTTCCCTTGCTATCGATGCTCCTGCCTGTTTCTTTGCTGTTATTGTAAAAACGAAACTCTGTGGTTTTGAAAACAGATTGTTTCGCTTTGGTTGTTTCCATTGTTGCAACTGGACGATTGGTTTTTTGCAAGTCGCTTTGTGTTTTCATTAAGAGAAAGGGCCATAGCTGTCAACTTTTCCCTTTACTTGCGAGGAATCCTATTCGGAATAAGGGGATTTCCCTTTAAAAAAAGGGAAAAGTTGACAGGTATGGAAAGGGCAGCTTGCAAACGTATGAAATGATTTCCAAAAATAATAATCTTGCGATTCTATGATTTTATTGTTTGCTGGTGCCCTGAAACCAATGGGTAACTCCCCTTACGGGGCTCTGTGGGTTTCACGCGATCCGGGTTTTTGCTGCCGAACTCATTGAGATGACTAAACATTAAGTGTTTCGAGTATGTACACACAGTGCCGGGTGCATCTTTCAACAGGAATGACTGCCATACCACTACATAAGTCTTTGGCTTCTCCTTTAACCTATTATTACGTTTCCCATCCTGAGCCTCCCCTGCAGCCTTGACATGGTTCTCGTTTGTAGCTGGACCCTGTTATTCACAGGTTGTTATGTCAGGAAATTACATACCTGCTGCATCTCAAACAATAGACTCTGGCTGCCTGTACCCATAAAGCGCAAAGGAGACTTCCCACGGAACCCGCTGCTCCTGCAGATGCAGTTCTGTCTGCACAGCCACTGTAAACTTCTGCTTTCAAAGGAGTTTACAACACCCAGCCATAAAAAGCAACCACAAAAGCGTTCCAGGCTGGTTTTTAGTACAGAAGGTTTCAGCTGAGAAACACTGCATTGCCTCTTTCTCTCTCTCTCTCTCTTTTCCTTTCTTTTCTTTACATATTAATAACAAGGCAACAAGCACCACCACGGGGAGAAGAATGTTCAGGGATTCAGATTGTAAAACTTACCCGTTAAATAATAAAAGCCGTCCCACTAATACAGTGAATGTCTCGCTGTCAAAACCCACAGGTGTGCAGAGCTGCTCTCCCCAGCTAATGTCTTCTTAACCCAGGAGGTTGTGCAATGAGAAGTGAAGCACACTATCCCTTATGAGATTCAAACAGTTGTTGATTCGTTTGCGGGTAGGGCAGTGCGAGTTGGACAAGTTCTTGCAGAACTTGCAAAAGAATTGTGCCCTAGTCATTGTGCAATGAGAAGAGAAGACTCCCTAGAAAAGACCCTGATGTTGGGAAAGATGGAGGGCACAAGGAGAAGGGGACGACAGAGGAGGAGATGGTTGGACAGTGTTCTCGAAGCTACTAACATGAGTTTGGCCAAACTGCGAGAGGCAGTGAAGGATAGGCATGCCTGGTGTGCTCTGGTCCATGGGGTCACGAAGAGTCGGACACGACTGAACAACAACAACACAACAACATTGTGCTTCATATGGTGGGAAACTGCAGGTCAGTAACTCACCTAAAAATACTCCATGCGTACGTTAGCACTTACAAGATTTTTTTTTTTTAAGGTACAACCTTTTTCCTGATGTGTGCTAGTTTACTATATCCAGAGAAGGTTACAGGTAGGTAGCCGTGTTGGTCTGCAATAGTAATAAAAATAAAAAATAAAAATATCCTTCCAGTAGCACCTTAGAGACCAACTGGTATGAGCTTTCGTGTGCATGCACACTTCTTGAGATGAAAGCTCATACCAAGAACAAACTTAGTTGGTCTCTAAGGTGCTACTGGAAGGATTTTGTTTTATTTTTTTATTTTGTTATATCCAGAGAAGTTTGCAGAAGAATGAAAACGTGACTCACCTACAGCCTGAAGTAGAGCAGTCCAGAATTTTGCCTTCCAAGAACTGTGTGCCTTCTGCACATCAAGGAAGGGATTAATACGGAAGAAATCAGAAGCCCAGATTGGCACAGAAAATTAATTTCAGAACACTTCTGCAAGCGCGTGCGCACACACACAGAGCACAAAGCGAAACCACACTGATAGTAATGGGCGCAGTTCTGAGCATGATCCTAATCTCCTTGACTCCTTTAGCTCTACTCTAGGGATGACTGTGCAATGACCACAGGCTCCTGCTAGCATGTCATAGAAAGCAAGGTCTGGTGTATGCTCGCTAATCTTATTGGTAGGGGACGCTCCTACCCTTGGTGTTTGGGAAGGGGCAAGAACATGGACAGTGAGAGCTAGCAGTTGGCCAACCAACTGCTTTATTTGGTTATTAGTTGGTCCTGGCAAGAACTTGTCCAACTGGCACTGCCCTACTGTTTACATTTCCTAAGGATAGTGTGCTTCAGCTCTCAGTTGCACACAGAAGTATGCTGAAACTCACCTGTGGCCCCATATGCACTATACAATTAAAGCAATATCATACCACTTTAAACAGTCATGGCTATGCCCAAAAGTTCCTGGCAATAGCAGTTTGTTGCAGGTGCTGCTAGATGTTTCAAGACCCCCTATTCCCTTCTCAAGAGTTCCCTGTGAAGAGGGATTGACTGTTAAACCACTCTGAGAATGTAGCTCTCTAAGGGGAGAAGGGGCCCTCCTACCTATTAATTCTCAGCAGCCCTAACAAACTAAAAACTCCCATGATTCTTTGGAAGAAGCCCTGACTGTTCAAAGAATGATACTTCTTTAGCTGCACAGTGCAGATGGGTCCTGTGTTGCATTGGTCACTCAAGTCCAGATACGTCACAGATTTAGGATACCTTGCTATGATTGGCTCATGGCCCTCAGCTTTGCTCTCTAAGATCATTCAAGTATCATGTAGTGGGGAACTTGCGGTGTCACACTCTTGGTTGATTCACACACCACCTTTTGCTTTGAAGACCGCTTCGAAAGTTGGACTTATCCAAATTTCATGATTCAGTCCTTCAATTAAAAAAACATGGACCAAATAAAGCATATACAGTCGTACCTCGGAAGTCGAACGGAATCCGTTCCAGAAGTCCGTTTTGAGTTCCAAAACGTTCGGGAACCAGGACGCGGCTTCCGATTGGCTGCAGGAAGCTCCTGCAGCCAATCAGAAGCCGCAGAAGCCGTGATATACGTTCAGGTTCCAAAGAACGTTCGCAAACCGGAACAATCACTTCCAGTTAGCAAAACCAAAATAGAAAATTCTTTTCAGTAGCACCTTAGAGACCCAACTGTGTTTGTTCTTGGTATGAGCTTTCGTGTGCATGCACACTTCTTCAGATACCCTCAGTTAGCAAAACGTTCGCCTTGCAAGGCGTTCGACTTTCGAGGTGCGACTGTATTTGGAAATATCTGCAGAAAAAATGCCCATATTTAGCAAAAAAAATAGCACCAAAATATGTGCCATACTAGAAATGCAAAACAAAAACAAAAAACACAACCACCTACATTAGGAGAAAATGCACACAACTATCAGTACGGATCTTCATAAAGACTTTAATAATAATAATAATAATAATAATAATAATAATAATAATCAAGTTTGCAAACCAAGGCATACATAGGGTGAACTGAAACTAAAGTTGGAACAATGAGAAACTGTATGGTGGCCCTGCCAGTTTGTCGCCTGCCTGAGGGGAAGGTCCAGAAATAGAGTGGGCAAGAGCTTCAGAAGGCACGATACATGGCTGGTGGTCTTTGTTTGGCTTGGTGGGTCACAAGTTATAGATGCCTGCTTTACAACATTATGCTTGAGGGAGGAGGGGAAGTTATGGCCCCTCTCTCCCTCCACCCTCGGCCCATTAACTCACTTCCCTCCTCCTCCCATAAAATGACAGAAAAATCAGCCACACTAAAATGCTCTCTTGGAATGGCAAGTGTGGTGCTCTCCGCCTCAGCTGCCCTTAACCAGTTCCAATTACTTCCTGACCACAGCAGCTCATTTCTAATAAATACACAAAGCAGCGCTAGGGACATTTTGTTTTATCATGTTTCAAAGAGACTAGAGGCTTTGTTTAAAGGCACAGGGACGCCGAGTGCTAAATAACCAGGAAAACACGACTGAGGAGACTGCGTGGAGATACAAACACGAGGAGAGAGAGAGAGAGAGAGAGAGAGAGAGAGAGAGGAGAGAGAGAGAGAGAGAGAGACGGGCTTATGGAGAGGAGAATTAAAATTAAATCCAGCTACACAATCAAGGAAGCCAAGTGAGTAAATCTGAAGGCTGTGAGGACCTTCCTTTCCATTGGTTCAGTAACAAAAAATATGTCTCAGGAAATATCCATCCATTTACTGGAGGACGGAACAATGTTAAGTCTCCGCTCCCACGGAACGCTATAAAAAATGCAACAATACTGAAGCTCGATCCTCAGCCTACTGGCCATCCAACACCGACTCAAGTTTGTGAAGCTTATGCCTTGCTGAGGGCCAATACAAACATGAGAATTTGGCAGAATTTGGTGGCCAGGTTGCTCACCGGGGCAAGGCGGTTTGAGCATATTACACCAACCCTGGCCTGACTACAGATGGCCAATTAGTTTCTGGGCCCAATTCAAAGGGCTGGCTTCGACCTATAAAGACTTAAGAAGAAGAAGATTTTGGATTTGATATCCCCGCTTTATCACTACCCGAAGGAGGTCTCAAAGCGGCTAACATTCTCCTTTCCCTTCCTCACCCACAACAAACACTCTGTGAGGTGAGTGGGGCTGAGAAAACTTCGGAGAAGTGTGACTAGACCAAGGTCACCCAGCAGCTGCATGTGGAGGAGCGGGGAAGCGAACCCGGTTCACCAGATTACGAGTCTGTCGCTCTTAACCACTACACCACACTGGTTTTCAGAACTTAAGCGGCAGAAGGGAAGACGGAGCTTTCTCTGTGCTGCTGTTTTCAACCATAGTGATCTTTTTGAGAGTGACTTTCCCCCTAGGTCCCTTGCCTTAACCCCCCCCCAAAAAATGAAGTTCCCCCAAAAAAGCTTTTTAAACCCCCCCAACAGAGTTTACTTCCCAAAAAATGCTCAATAACTTTGAGCTGAACCCCCCCCCCCCCAAAAAAAAAACAGGGGTAGATCACCGCCAGTTTTTAATTCTGAGATTGCAGTCTCAAGAGTTGGCCACCCCGGCCTACATCACAGTCAGCATGGATAGCTCAGTTGGTTAGAGCCACGGTGCTGATAACACCAAGGTTGCAGGTTTGATCCCCATATGGGACAGCTGCATGTTTCCTGCATTGCAGGGGGTTGGACTCGATGATCCTCAGGATCCCTTCCGATTCTATGGTTGTATTCAGTACTGGCATGCAAACTGTGGTCTCTCCAAGCACATGGCTCTTTCTATATAAATATATTCAGTAGCGCTAATCATAACAATAAACATTACAGTAGCTTCTCATCCTTTCCCATGACACAGTATACTTGTTTTTCATTATTTCGTTTCTGTATATAGCTGAAGCACAGTGAAACCAGACACAAAGTTTCGCTTCCTGGTTTCCATGCGCTGCTATCACCTGAAAAGAGCATGAATCACAGCTGTGATGGATCCTGCCTGCTTCAGCCACCTTCCCTGCAGAAGGATCTCTACATAACCAAAACCAAAATCTGCCTATTCTACTTCTCACTGGTGGTTTGGCTCAAATCTCACATCAAATAGTGTTTAAGGAGGTTTAATGACAGTAATGGCCCAGTTAAGATCTTCCATCTAGGTCTCCCCATTTGGCCTGTTTCAGCCAAGACCTTACAATTTACACTGGGCTTTCATTGCATCGTCATGATCATCATCTCTACACAGAGCAGCTTGGCAACCATGCAACAACCGTTGATTGACAAGTGGCTTCTCCCCACCAGTCAGATCCAGCTATCACCCCTGTTGGCCATACTGCCTGGGGCTGATGGAAGACGGAGTCCAAGTTGGGAGCCAGTTTATGAGGAGGCTGGGCCCACTTCATGTGTCAACTACTCAAGGAGGTGGAAAGTTAAAATTTCAAGAACCTCTGCTCGAGGGCCACATTTCTCCATGTGAAGCTGCCTAGACCCTGAGGTCATCATTTGAGGGCCCTTCTTTGTGTATCTCCTCCAAGGGAGACCAGCAATGGGTGAATAGACCTCTTCTATAGCAGCTCCCTGTCTATGGGGTGCTCTCCCAAGGGAGATATTCTAGCACAAACCTTTTTAGGCCTAAAGAAGTCTTCGGTTCCCGGGAATTTAAGAAGCACCAATGACTGTATGTTTTACTCTAACTGTGTTTATGTCTCTTCATTCCTGCATTTTATGCTTGTCGTAAATTGCTTGGGGACTTTTGCTGTGGGAAGCAATTCATAAATTCAACTAACCTGACCCAAGCTGTTCGCGGATCCCTAAGAAATATTAGTTACTGATCCCATGGGAATATAAAGAAAGGTGCGAGGAATAAGCAGAAGCAGGGAAAGTATTCTATCCCTCTCTCATCAGCCTCTTCATCATGGAATATTTCTCTCTCTCTCTCTCTCTCTCTCTCTATATATATATATATATATGAAAAACCCACAGCCTTCTCATGGAATGAAGAAAAAAAAGCTTATTCTGGCTTCAAATCCAACTGCAGATCCCAAAGGAGAAGATCATATGCTCAGAGGGGATCCCACGATGGGCTGCCCTTTTCAGCGAGAAGCCACCATGGAACGTGAACATCCAGGCACTCTGCTCAAGCCGCCCACAAGGGAAAGAATACGGCACCAGGCTAATGCGGCGGAGGCAGAGGCACCAAGGAAGCCCCCAAGAGCCTGCTGGGAAGGAAAAGCAAAGGCAGAGGCAGCCAGTGATCTGGAAGGGAAGCAAGGAAAGAGCGCAATGCCCACAGGGCCCTCTGAAAAGGAATGGTTGAGCAGCGACTGAATCCTTAAGGAGCGAGGCAAGAGGGAAGAAGATGCTAGCTGGCTGGGATCAGGAGATAGGCAGTGCATTTCAACTAACACAGTCTTAATCCAAGTAAGAGAGCAGGGAAGGGCCATAACTCTGTGTTGCATGCAGTGGGTCCACGGTTCAATCCTCAGCGTCTTTCCAGATAGGGCTGGGAATGCCCCCCTTTCCCTGGGACCCTGGAGAGCTTCTGCCAGTCTGTGTTGAGAATGTTGAGCTAGATGGACCCAATGGTCTGGAGGAGAAAGGTTTCGCAAACGCCCTTCCAGCAGAAGATCTGGCAGCACACTAGAAGCATGAACAGCTCAACACAAAAGACACACCATGCCATCTGGGCACAGGAGTAAGTAGGGTACAACCTGGGGTGGGAGGAACAGCACAGTGCCAAAGTTCCTGGCACCATCTTGAGTGGACTCTGATTTGGTCCCCGTAAGCCCTGCCTGCCTATTGTGGGCGAGGCAGGGGGAACATGAACGGCAACCAAAATATTCAATGAATTCTGTTGAAAGCTGTCCAGGAGTGGCTGGAGAAACCCAGCCAAATGGGTGGGGTAGAAATAATAAATTATTACAGTGGTACCTCGACTTACGAATTACTCAACATACGAATTTTTCGACTTACGAATGAAAACAGTGCCCGCACGCCTACAAATTTTTCGACATCCGAAGGACATCCGTTGGCGATTTTAGATGGGGTTTACTCGACTTACAAATTTTAGATGCAGTTTACTCGACTTACGAATTTTTCTGAATTTTTCGTTTCCAATGCATTCCTATGGGGAAATTGCTTTTTTCGACCTATGAATGTGCATTCGGAACGGATTAAATTCGTAAGTCGAGGTACCACTGTATTATTATTGCAAATGTGTGGCAGAGGATCTCACTCCATGTACCTGATGAAATGGAATCTTGTCCACAAGGGCTTATTCCATAATGAAAATAAAATGGTTCAAGTCTTTGCCACAAGACCCTTTGCTGGTTTTGCTGCAACGGACTTGCACCTCTGGAAACCACGGTCCTGCTTGTACAGCCCAGTCACATCACATAGAAGCTAAGCATGGTTCAGAACATCAAGTTAATTCCCTGAACTTGTCCAGAGAGGGTTTCCTTTGTGCAGGTTTGTTGTTGCTTTAAACTGCCCACTCACTTTGCACAGAGACGGATGTTTCCCCAGTTACTTATTCCAACAGACTGAGAAATTTCAGAACAGTGAGGCAGTCCATGGGTCACCCATCGACGGTCCCTCATTGGTAAGTCCCTCAAGGAACACCCACACCAACCATCCCAACACAACATTGTTTCATTATATTTGTTTCTGCGCCCTTCCTCACTCTGCTCTCTTTGAAAACCACGGGAGGAAATTTACCACTTCCAAACCGGATACAACCCCTTATCACAAAGCTGATAATGTCAGTCACTCTTCCCAGAACGAACAAACATAAAAATGAAATTCCATTGTCTAGAACAGCGTGTTACATAAAGGAAAGGCGTTCTAATGAAATTCATAATTTGGTGGGCTGCACTTTTTTAAAGTGATTGCTATGACGTGAGAGTAGGGAGAAAGTGAAAAGTTAAAGTAGCAAAGAAAACAGAACTTAATAAGCCAAAAAGTTGCTGCCCAAAGGACTAATTCTGCTACTTTTAAGCATAGTTGTCAGGATACCCCAGGGGGTTGCTCACAAGTAACGACAGGGTCCTCTTACTCTAAAGACTATTGTGCATACTTATTTACAGTGCAGAGCTAGCTAAAAACATGACTGCTCAGTGACTTGAAGAATCCGGAAGTGCTCCTCTCCGGTTTCCCGCCCAGCACCAAAGCCTCGGCACCCTGAAACGATGTCTTCTGGGTCTCCTAGCCCCCCAACGCTGTGCCTGTGCCGGAAGCTGCAACTCTCCCTCTGATCGCATCTGGCTGGCGGTGCTGGGTCTCTCCCTTGCACCCCTGACCGTCTGCTGCTCCTCCTCTTCCGTTGGAGAGAGCTCTGGCGACGGGCAGTCAGATGACAGCAGTGGCTGGGGATTCCTCTACCTAAGCAAGTCCTTCTCTCGAGGGAGTTCCCAGGATCTCTTTCCCCTCTCTCCTCGCGGGGAGTACTCCCACCCAGGCTCTCCTTGCAAGGAGAAGGCAAATCCCTGACAATAGTGATCACAGGTGTACAAGTGGTACCACTAGACGAATGCTCGCAAGACGAAAAACTCGCTAGACGAAGGCATTCGTCTAGCGGAAGGCTGCCCCGCAAGACGAAAAAGTCTATGGGGCTGCCTCGCAAGACGAAAAATTTTCGTCTTTTTTTTCCGTTTTGCGGAGCGCGGCTGTCATTGCCGCTCCGCAAGACGAAAAACCCGCTAGACGAAAATTTTCGCAGAACGAATTATTTTCGTCTAGCGGGGCACCACTGTATACCAAATCAAACACCTACTTCATGCTGGAGCCCTAAACACAACAACCTTTGCTGACTGTAATAGCTATTAGTTCTCGCTACAAACACCCACTGACAGCTTCCTTCTAGTGGTTCTTGAGCACTGCCACCCTCCCACTGCAGTTGCTCACCCTTGCAATTTCCTTTCTGAACCTGCTAAATATGTCAGACACAGCTGGAGGGCGAGTAAAGCAGGCCAGTGGGCTGTGATAAGAGTCGGAAGAAGGCTCTGCAAAACCACAACAGTCATCAAGAGGCTTCCCGTTGGCCTGCAGGCTAACTAACCACCCATCACATCCGACTGCAGGTACCAAAGAGAACTACAGTACCCTAGCTTGGTGCTTCCTCATCTTATGCATCACTGCTGCTCAGTGTTAGAAACTCAAGAGATATAAGCTAGGGCTAACCTATAAGCAAATGGCACCTTAAAGCTAGATTACGGTCACCACAACAGAATATCTATTCACCGGGGGTTGGGCTAGACGTCCCTTCCGACGGTACGATTCTATGATCCCAACTACATTGACTGTAGCTTGCTCTTACAACAATTCACTTGTTCCAGTAGGCAAGAGAAACACACACAGCGGAAATGGAAATGAAAGCAGTGCTTTTGAACTGCTAGGCTGGCAGGAGCTGGGACAGAGCAACGGCCACTCACCCCATTGCAGGGATTCGAACCACCGAAGTTCTGATCGGTGAGCCCAAGAGGATCAGTGGTTTAGACCACAGGGCTACCCACGTCCCTATTGTAATGCACTGTGCTAGACACTGTATGATTCCTTTGTGTTTCAAATGCCTCCTTCCCTGGTCAATTCAGGTCTTTCCTGCTCACCTTTGTTCTCCTGTGTTTGACTGTCTGTCTCTCTCACACACTGCTTCCTCTACACTCTGCTTCCTCTACACTCTCTACACTCTCTTTCTTTCACATTCTTTCAAGTTGTGGTCCTCCTGAAGGAAGCTTGCAAAACACTGCTTCTCCATGGACCACACCTTGGACAACCCTGATCAAGTAGTTGGCACTGTGACCCTGGTGCACACATACCCTTCAAAAACAGGGTGGAAAGAGGTACTGTAAGAGGTACTTACAGGCCCTGTTTTACTACTTCTAGGTTGTCTTGGAAGAGTTGGGTACTGAATCAAAGATTGCATTAATTTTCCATTTATAGATAACAGCCAGAATCCGGGAAGCTCAAAATTGGAAGACTAATCTGGTCCCTTCCATTCATGCTTGGTTGGTTAAAGTCCAGACAACCTTGAAACGGTTGAAATTAACATATTGTATCAGGTTTAGAGAAGGGAGATTAAAGCCCCTTTGATTGGGGGACGACTTTTGCAAAGTCATTCTAAATAAGAGACAATATTCCTGTGGCAATATTGATGATAGAGAGAATGGTGGACTTTACATTGCACAGGGCTTGCATCATCCTGGATAGCGGTCACTTAGGGTGGGTGGGGGTGTAATGTTTAGAAAGGAACCAGGTTTTTAAAGAGTCCAGCCACACCCTGCTTTTTGCATTTCCAGTTTCATGCACCAAAACATTGGTGCTGCAGTGCAGTTGCACCCTGTCTTTAGAGCACCAGAATTTATTAAAATATCTATTTTATCCTTTAGAAAGCAGGATCAAATGAATAATCAGTCTAAACATCCTAAAAGCAAGGGAGAGAAGATCTGGATAATGGAACCCAGGAGAACATTCACACTGGCCCATTTACCACTGATTTACTCCTGAATGTCACATCCCTGCAATGTTAGAAACTGAGATATGAAAGCTATGTGCTAAATGACACCTTAAACCTAGGTTATGGGTGCAACAACAGAGTGTCTAGGTGTGCTTTTTTTATAATGAGAACACGGTGCTGAAGATGAATGAACTGCAGCTAAATATTATGTTCATATTTAACATGATCTAGTCCTTCCCCTAGACATCACCTTCCCAGAGACATCACTTGCCGACAAAGGTCCGTATAGTTAAAGCTATGGTTTTCCCAGTAGTAATGTACGGAAGTGAGAGCTGGAACATAAAGAAGGCTGATCGCCGAAGAATGGATGCTCTTGAATTATGGTGCTGGAGGAGACTCTTGAGAGTCCCATGGACTGCAAAAAAATGAAACTTATCCATCCTTAAAGAAATCAGCCCTGAGTGCTCACTGGAAGGGCAGATCCTGAAGTTGAGGCTCCATTACTTTGTCCACCTCATGAGAGAGAAGACTCCCTGGAAAGACCCTGATGTTGGGAAAGATAGAGGGCACAAGGAGAAGGGGACGACAGAGGATGAGATGTTGGACAGGGTTCTCGAAGTGACTGGCATGAGTTTGGCCAAACTGCGGGAGGTGAAAGATAGGCGTGCCTGGCGTGCTCTGGTCCATGGGTCACGAAGAGTCGGACACGACTGAACGACTGAACAACAACAACAAGTCCTTCCCCTGCCCACCCCCCCTAATATTCTTAAGAGGGGTCTCTTCTCCAGTCTTCAGAGAGTGGCTGGAAGTGGGGAGGCAGAAAAGGGCATTCCTTTCTTTCCACTCTGCAGTTTTAATCTGAAATCTTAGGCGCAGCACTGTGCCCGGAGCTCAAACTGCTCACACTAAGGAAATTCCCTGTCACAAAATGCGCCTAGAACAATGGGAGTTTCGAACACTGCATCCCTGCTGTTCACTCTAGATCAGCAGAGTACTTCTGGTGTTCAGTAAGTGCTGAAAGAGCTATTGGGAGCTTCCTGCCATTCCCCCTTTGCATGCAGGAAAGATACGGTTCTGAGCTACAGCAGGGCACCTTCTGCTTTCCTAGGCAGAGTCCTCTGCGCATGTGGGAGCCATGGGACAGCCATAAATTACAGCTCTGATGGTAAGAGTTTGCATACAAAGATGAAAAATTACCACGGCCAATGACAAGTGATTCAGTTAGCATTTCAAGGTGAGTTTACATAATTTTCAGTTTTCAAAACAATAAAACAAACCGAAATACAGACAGCCTTTGATCGTCACATCTTTCCAGATTTTGCAATGCAGCTCTCCAGCCAAGGAGTGTGTACAGAAAATGTATATGCTTGGGAAATGTTTCATCTAAATGTTTCTAAATAAATGAATAAATAGAAATATTCATTGTATTGGGGGAAACTGTTTTGCAAAATGTGTGTCTCGGACAAAATTGCACATAATAATTGCATACGTCAGGAAAAATCTGCACAAACACAGTGAGAAATTTTCATGAGGACTTGAAAAAAAAAAATCCCAAATGGGTGTAGAAATGCGGAGAACTGGGCATAAGGTTGGACCAATGAGAAACGGAGAGAAATCAAAAGTGACAGATTCTACCTGTGAAAGCAGAAAGCAGATTGTGCAAAATGGCCCCAGATACAACGATCTGGGCAGACTCACATGTTACAGTCACTACATGGGGCCCTCACCAAAGTTTCCCAAAGCAGACACATTATGCCGTATCCATCTTTAAACAGCCATGTTGACCTGTCTGGGCCTGTATTTCCAGGCGCATGTATGTGCATGAGAAACATGCATGCGCACTGACGTTCCCTGCAGCAATCATCATAACATGCAGAGCCGCTTCGCTCTCCGGGAGAAAGCAGTCAAAGGAAAGAACAGTCATCCCTCAATTACTGCCTAAAAATAAACTCACCTCAGAACCACAACACCAGCGATTCTCAAATATTTTTCTAATGAGGAGCCACACCTTGGAGAAGCGGAGATTGCCTTCTCCAATTGCCTTCTCTTCCCAGGTTGCAATGATCGCAAACACCCCTGAGGCAATTAGAGCAACAGAGGAGAGCGGTTCCTTAATGTGTTTGCTTTGCGTCTTGAAAACAACAGCGCAAAAGTGGCTGGCAACCAGAGGCTGTCCCCCGAGAAGCTGGAGCCTGACTGCTTTGGGTCCAGTGCTGAGTCCCTGGAAACTTGTCATTTTTTAATGCATCCTCTGAGTGCCCTCATCCTGATTGGTTCCCAGCCTGGCTTCCTGATTCGCTAGGAACCTTACAAGAACACCCTGGCTCAAGCAAATCCCCAAGTTGCAATCCTATACGTGCCTACCTAAGTGTAAGCTCCACTCAACTCAGCAGGACTTACTTCCGTAGGCATGCAATGCCTGTCTGCAATAACCTGCTGTTTGCATTTCCAGACTCTCCTTCTGCTTTATCCAGATCTTGATTAACTGACATTTGGTTTCCCCACAGGCAAGATTCCTGTACCTTCAGCAGTTATGCAATAAGCAAACTCAGCAGTTGAATATGAGGGATGAGAATCAAATCAGGAGATATCCCCCAATTAGGGGTGCTTCACAAGTTTCCATATCCCCCCACCAAAACAAGCATGGTGTTGCTCTGCCTCTGTCAGCTGTGCTGCAAGCAACGATACCATGGATGAAGCTCCATCTCATCATGGAAGGTGTCACAATAAGGAAAGTGACACTTGTTGAATTTCTCAACTCCTTTGCAGCAGTTGAAGGTTCAGAGCCCCAACAGATTTGGGAAAGGAGAGGCATTAACCCTAGAATGATTTCGTTGTATATCCTAGACCTCACCCTTGTCGAAGCAAACCAGACCAGACCATGGCTGGTTTGACAAGTGGACCTTCCATGCTCTGTTTCGGTGCTCCAGAAGCTAATCCAGTGGCCTCCCATAATAAGATGCACTGCAGAAACTTCACCCTGACGTCGCATCTTAAGGCGTTGCTCACTTGAGTGGCAATCCTCTTCCACATATTTCACCCCGGGCCCTTCTGTACAACTAGATTAGAGCCACTGAAGGGATGCATATTATCCCCCCGCTCCTCAAATTTCAGCACACAGACAGACATGTTAATTGCAAACACCTTCTGAAGTAGGCTGTCATTCCAAGGGTCTGCAAGATTGCTAATAAATGTACTTTCTTCCCAAAGATTCCTCTTCTACAGATTAAAACTCCCACGTCCAACACACCATGGAATGAGTCCTTGCTGCTGAGTGCTCTCAGGAAGTACTCCAAACAGAAATCCTGGCTTGCCAAAATGAACATTTTCTAAGAAAGAAAGAAAGAAGAAAAAGAAAGAAAGAAGAAAAAGAAAGAAAGAAAGAAAGAAAGAAAGAAAGAAGAAAGAAGAAAGAAGAAAGAAGAAAGAAAGAAAGAAAGAAAGAAAGAAGAAAGAAAAAAAAAGAAGAAAGAAAGAGAAAGAAAGAAGAAAGAAAGAAAGAAAGAAAGAAAGAAAGAACCACTTCTGCTGTCCCTCATTTCAAAGCATTCCACCTCTGTCTTTAAATCCCTAACAGTTGAAATGGTATGTGGGCCTTTCCCTGGAAAATCTAATTGGAAGTTTTTGCCTTGCAGAGAACACCCCATCAATGGGTGACTGGACTTTTTCCTCTAAAAGGAAATAAATAAAGCAAACATCACACAATCCACCTAATGCAGACCTTGCTAATGGAACAACCACACGATCCTCCTCTTCTGGAAAACCTTCTCCCTATATCTATCCCTTCCTTGTCAACACAGCCTGTTAGAACTTGCTCTGGTGCAAAGAAGCCATTAAGTGAGACACGCACACCAACGGAGACTGCAGTTGCACGCCGGAGCCTTTAAACCACACGAGCTCTTCCGGTCTTAAAGGCTCGTCCTTTGTGTGCATAACACTAACAGGGCCATATATTGCCCTTCAAATGGCTCTTTAAAACACCCTTCAGCTGAACCCCCTACAATGGCAAGGCAGCTGGTGTGCAGGGGGCCAGGGAGCCGCTTATGCTAATAGCATTCTGCCTGTTGTCTTGTTACGCCCACCCATCCCCCTTTCTCTACCTCCATCTGTTTATCCCGTCCACCTGTTGTCACATATTTAGATTGGGGGAAAACACCCTTTTGGTGCACAGATTGCCTCGTGCACTCCCGAACCAAACAAGGCCGACTTCGTGTGACAAAGGAGATCCCCTAAAGTTAGCAAGACAGAAGGGCAAAATGTTGCATTCAGGACACCGGCGGATGCAAAATAAAATAAAAATAAAAATGAGGATCATGGAGAGAGAAGAAGGAATGGGTTCTCTTACCTTCTTCTTGGAGTGTGACCGGTCCTCCTCTTTAGCCAATTTGCTATTTTTCCCAGCTCTCGAAAGCTTTTGCTCCCCCGACTGCTTAATGGTGATTTTGATCTCGGGAGGGCATATATAGTTCTCCAAGTTCTTGGGGGGCTTCTTGGCTCTCTTTGTCGTCTGGATTTTCAGCTTAAGGCTCCCCTCTGTAAAGTTCGCCTCCTTGATGGAAAACTCCTGCTCCTCCAAGCCGTCTCCGGCCACCCATTTCTCGCTGTCTGTGTTGGAAGCGGAATCCACGTCTCTCCCAGAACAGAGCTCGTCTTCCTCCTCCGGCTCCATCCGGTCACTGGTCACAGGGATCCCTTTGCCAGAGCCAGGCTGAGGCAGCATGGCCTCCGTCCCACCACCACCGGAGGCGCCACCAGGGGCCTTAGCAGAAGCAATGGCGGAGCCCAGGAAATCCGACTCTCCTCCCCTTTGCCGGGAAGTGCCCGAATTCTCCCTTGGCTCCATGGCGACCCCCCGGTCCATGGGATTTTTACACAGTGGGGAAGGTGAGAAGAGTTGGGGAGCCCAAGAAGGGAATGGTAGCTTCTCAGTTAAGGTCTCTTAGAGTCCCAATAGTCCAACCACTGTGACGAGCTCAGAAGCATTCAGGTCTGCAACTGGGGAGAAAACAGAAAGGAAAAAAGGCTGTCAGAACATCAGCAGCTACCAATAATGAGGTTTATGTCAACTTGGGTATATTCCTTCATTTATTTATATCCTACAACCTTAGTGTCATATGTGCAAGGAGACATTCCAAACATGCACCTAGAATTCAAAATGGCACAGTCCAAGCAACTTGATTCATTTGTTTCTGCCAAATATATAAACTTGTTCTTTGGGCGAATGGAGACTTACTAAATAGTCACTTACCATGGTAAGCTTAGTTGCACATAACAAGGGCTAAGACAGACAATTTTTGGCTATGGAGTTGACTTAAGGGGAAGGGAACTCCACTGTCCCCCACCCCTCAGATAACTGTGTGGTCTTGGGGAAGGTGACAATTCTCTACAACATTTGCATAGTGATGTCACCTTGTCTAACATTTGGCCCGAGTCCTGAACAAGGCCTCACCTCGGATGAGGTCAGCTCTTGCATCATAACACTTCCAATGTGTACAGCCCTACTTAACTCTTTCAACTGCACAGAGGCATAGGGTTCAAAACCGAAAGGCAAATGTCATAATACAACTTGGATCTTCGAACGTTAAAGAACTAGGAGCCCAGAATAAGTTCTGAAACAACAATAGACACAATCAGCAGGGTTTTTCATGGACACAAACATCATCTGGACTGGATGGCCCTTGTGGACTGGATGGCCCTTGTGGTCTCTTCCAACTCTATGATTCTATGATCTTCTCCCCATGCTGTATATTAAGAGGCTTGCGATTTGCAAATTTTCACTACCTCCCACAATCTGACTCCTTGCACAAGGCATTCTCAGCCCTGAGATTTCAAGTCAAGATGCCTCTCTACTATACCTAACGAGTTGCTACCAAAAGGATCCAGCAACCACAAATATATCTTAAGTCTCATACTTGGAGCAGACCGCCCAAACCAAGTTAGGCGTGGGTGCATTGTGAACATGAGTTAGTTGACCCCTGCATTTCAGGGGGTTGAACTAGATGACCTTTGGGTCCCTTCCAACTCTATGATTCTATGACTCACTCCCAGGTAAATGCTAAATGAACCTCAATGGTGTGGGACACCAACAAAAGCAACTCATCAGAAGATATCAGTGCTTAAGGTGGAGCATAAGAAATCAATTGGTCCTTAAGGTATTTTAAATGTGGATAATACATGTTTAATTACCATCAATGGTAAACAATATTACAATGACTCTTGGTTAAACAATAAAAAATTGTTTTGCATTGATTTTTTTTTATAAGGTGTGTCCACTAGCTCCTGTCTCTGTCACCTGGCCATGGCACATACACCTGAGCTATCAATGAAAACTTAATCCACCTGCCTGAATAATAGTGTCTATCTAGAGAGCTTCAAAGAGGCTGTTTCACCACCTCTAATCCCCATCTTTCCTCAGCTTGGGCTGTGCCAGAGCTGTGGGCAGAAGGAATTAAGACCTTAGGACACAATGAGGTAATAAAAAGGGAGCAGCCGCAGAGCTAAATCGGGAGGGGGAAAGGAAGCGAGCATTTGCTTGATGGGTAGCTGATGGTGTTCCTTCCTCAAAATGAAGGAACTGTTAAGTTTTTGAGACAGAAGGTCTGTTGAGGTCAAAGGGGGAACAGAAGAGAAAATCCAATGAGAGATTGGGTCCTTCTACTTTAGTACTGTCTAAGGAGCTCTGTCTAAGGACGCGGGTGGTGCTGTGGTCTAAACCACAGAGCCTAGGGCTTGCCGATCAGAAGGTCTGCGGTTCGAATCCCCATGACGGGGTGAGCTCCCATTGCTCAGTCCCAGCTCCTGCTTACCTAGCAGTTCGAAAGCACGTCAAAGTGCAAGTACAGTAGATAAATAGGTACCACTCCAGCGGGAAGGTAAACGGTGTTTCCGTGCGCTGCTCTGGTTCGCCAGAAGCAGCTTAGTCATGCTGGCCACATGACCCGAAAGCTGTACACCGGCTCCCTCGGCCAGTAACACGAGATGAGAGCCGCAACCCCAGAGTCGTCCGCAGGCGGACCTAACGATCAGGGTCCCTTCACCTTTAAGGAGCTCTCCAGGGTTTCAGATGCTGGGCACTGAACCTGGGACTTTCAGAGATTTCTGGAGCAAACTAGAGAAGAAGAGTTTGGATTTGATATCCTGCTTTATCACTACCCGAAGGAGTCTCAAAGCGGCTAACATTCTCCTTTCCCTTCCTCCCCTACAATAAACACTCTGTGAGGTGAGTGAGGCTGAGAGACTTCAAAGAAGTGAGACTAGCCCAAGGTCACCCAGCAGCTGCATGTGGAGGAGCGGGGACGTGAACTCAGTTCACCAGATTACGAGTCTACCGCTCTTAACCACTATACCACACAATCAGAGCTTGAGGGAGGCTTTGCTTGAAATATTCTGTTATCTGGGTTGCACATGAAGCTGTGCTACTAGATCTTCAAGTCTCTTTCAACTTGTTCTCTCGCCTCCCTGATCATCTTTTATGAACATCTCGCATCTCTCTCCATAGTAGACTCCCACCACTTTCAAATGCTTGCATCTTTCCTCATAGGAGAGATCACCCTTCTTCATTCTAGTTGCCCTGCCTGCATCTTCCCCTACTCAATATATTATCACTTTTTTATCAATTACTATCAGAAGGACTGACTCATATAAAGACACCGAAGGGAAAATTAAGTGCCAAAAAAGACCATCTCAATCAAAATTCTAAGTCTTCTTTAGTTCCATCTATCTACCGCCACCCTTTCCTAAGGCATCCAAAATGCTGAAGGAGGGTTCAAAAATCTCAAGGGCCTGAATCCTAAGAATGTCACATGGGTGCTGCTTAGAAATTGGAAATGCCATTCTCCAACTCTAAGTAGCACCCAGAACTCTCGAGGCATGTGAAAAGAAGACGCATGTGTCATTTCTGTCTTCCCAAAGCCGAGGTGTTGGGGAGTAGATTACGGAATCATATTTGACTCTGCAATTAGGTTTGAGATGCCATAATTAGATCAGATAGTTACCTTTCCATGTAAGTAGCTAACAGAGTAACAGGAGAAGGGACGGGAAAGCCAACTGTGATTAAACAACTGATGCCACCATAAATCACAGAGCCCGTAAAGGAAACACAGCCTAAGGTGCCAGCATGCCAGAAAAACATCGAGACAGAATGCGCTGGTGTTCAAGTGCAATGCCATAGACGATAAAGCACCACCACTGCCTGTTTGTACAAAGAGGCATTCGGCCTGTCACTTTGGGCCCTAAGGGCCTCTGCTATCTATGCTGTCCCGAATGCCAAGATCACGTGAAAAAGGAGGAGCATTCAAATGTTGAACGCTAAGCAAGGAAACAGCACTTTAAGCCGTCTTATGGGAAATGCTAAGTCAAAGGTCAGAATCAATGGTGCTCACCAGTCCAGTCTGTGCAGTTCCTGAACACAGTGTGCCCTATTTGGAAAAAAGCTACCTGGAGAGCAAATGTCTCCAGATTATGTAAGACCAGAAAATCCAAGACAGAGGCATTTTTTTAAAAAAAACTGATTCAGGGGCATGATCTATCTGAAGAGACATGGCGTCGTGACCTTCTAAAACTAAGCAGTAAGTCAGGGGCTAGACCCACTTGTTAGAAACTCAGATAGATCAGCTAGGCACCAAATGGCTGCTTCAACCAGGGTTACAGTCGCCAAAAGGGAATACTTGGATGGTTGCCAGTTTGGGGCCAGATGGTTTGAAAGTTGTATTTTTCAATATGACTTTTTGCTTCCTGAAATTCATTCGGGTTATGCACATAAAATGTAACAGATAGAGTTCTACAGGATGCGTTGAAAACAGGGGAGATCCAAGGATCCCCATGCGTGCGCCTCGAGTTGGTGGAGATGTCGGGTGCCATTCTGACACCCAGGCATCTTCACTTGGATGATAGCCAGGTGCAAAATGTGCCTGGTGTCTGGCAAATTCTGAACACTAAATGGACCCGCACCTCAGCAACCTCAGCCACACCTCCTCAAGGTCATCATTTAAGAAGCATGGGATGAGAATGAAATGAAATGAATGAATGAATGAATGATGAATGAATAGTAGTTTGGAGAAAAGGATGACAATTGGCCTATTCAACCCATAATACTTTTCTATTCGGTACAGCTCCATGCCACTCACCAGCAACCTTGAAAGTGGCAAGAGGCTTGGGTTTCTTTGTCCTCACAGCAACCTAGTGAGGCAGACCACAAACCATTTCCGTTTCACACCTGGGGAGCTAAAGCTGAATGTGAGTGGCTGGCCAGCGCAGCTGTGAGGAAGAGGTTGGAAGAGTCCACTTCTGTTTTAGATGACCGCCATTTAGCTTTGAGTCCAACCTCTGTTTACTGGCTTCTTTTAGTGAACCACAGTTAAGGCTAACCACAGTTTACCTGTGCCCGGGTGTCATAGCAAGCGGGATGAGTCTGCAACAAAAATTGAACCTCCCTGGGGCAGAAGAAGACAGGGAGCACAAAAGCCTGAGGCTCATCTGTGTAATCATTCACCATAGTTTAGTGTTGCAGCAAGAGAATTTGTAAGTTGGCTGGGACCAGAGCCACTCAGAATACAGAGCCTCTGTAGGATGCTTTACACAATATAATGCCAAGTGATGTACATTATACACCCACGTTGTATACCAATTTAAGCAATATAGGTAATGCAGCCACTCCTCGAGCTGTAATACAAATCCTTTTAAAATTAGTGGCCACTGTGGAAACATAGTGAGGGCAGCAGAATTCTTCCCCCTAATAATAATAATAATAATAATAATAATAATTCTTTATTACGGTCGATGACCAGCACACACACAAAGACACATGCAGAATCAGTAATAAATGCAATTTAAAATTGATCTGAGATTTGATCTAAAAGGAGTTGGCCGTCTTAAAACTAAACTATATTAAACTTAATAATTATTGCTTTAAGAGAATTAAAATTAAAATTAATTAAAAGAATCAGCAATTCAGATTATCATAATACTTAAATCGAAAGAAGGATCAGGAGCCACCTAATTGTGCGGAGCGGAGCTTAATAGCGACAGCACAAAACTTTGCCACTGCAGCTGTGACTTTAGGGTTGGCATCTGAGAGGAGCCAATGAATATAGTGTTTATCGGAACATCCAGGAGACTCGCATAGTAGTGGAGAGATAAGTTCATTCCGTAAAGCCCTATAAAAGCAGCAATGGAGAAGTACGTGGTCTGTAGTCTCTACTTCTCCGGAGTCGCATGGACAGAGTCTATCGCCCAAAGGAACCCCCCTATACTTCCCATCGAATACGGCAGATGGCAGAATATGATTTCGGGCCAGTGTGAACGCCCTTCTGTGGGATGGGACCTCGAGCTGAGTAAAATACCTAGCTGGGAGTTGTAAGTATCTCTGCTCCTCCGGTGTTCAAAAAAAGAGGGACTTTATTTAAGTCATTTTGCCTCTCGATAGCCATTATCCTCTGCTTGACCTAATGATCTTGCTGTGGTGTAACTATGTGAACAAAGGTAAGCTGGATGTAGACCTATACTCGTCATCTTGTTTTCTATGGCTTTGCTCCAAGGGGAGCTATGTTTATCTTTTAATATCAACGGGGCAAGGCCCTGAGGATTAAGATGAACTTTCAGCCAAAGGTTACAGGCCTGCATCCAGAGTGTCGACTCGACGCAGACGCAGACCATGCCTGTTTCGAGACGAAGAGCAGCATTTGGCACTCATAGAGGCACCTGGAGGGCTGCTCTGATAAATTCTGACTGGACCCTTTCAAGAAGGGTCAGATTTGGGGGGGGGCACAGAGTTGAGCCCCATAAAGCAATTGAGCTAGCGCCTTGGCCTCAAAGAGTTTTAGAGCTGCAGGTACATAGTGTGCACCGTTGGATGCTAAATAACCTAAGATTGCAGAGAAGGACTTCTGGGCTGCAGCCACAACGTGTGTTAAGTGGGCTTTCCTCGACCCTCTATCATGGAAGACTATGCCTAAGTATTTAAAACAACGGACTTGCTCAATTTTTTGTCCATTAATACTCCAAGGTCGTGTCTTAGGACGCTTAGCAAATGTCATTACTTTGGTCTTCTGATAGTTAATAGTAAGACAGTTTCTTTACAATATTGAGCTAGGGTCTGGAGCGCCCATCTTAATCTGACTGGAGTCCTGGACAAAATCAGGGCATCGTCCGCATACAGGAGGAAGAGGAGGAGGAGGAGGAGGAGGAGGAGGAGGAGGAGGAGGAGGAGAAGAAGAAGAAGAAGAAGAAGAAGAAGAAGAAGAAGAAGAAGAAGAGTTTGGATTTGATATCCCGCTTTATCACTACCCAAAGGAGTCTCAAAGCGGCTAACATTCTCCTTTCCCCTCCTCCCCCACAACAAAGACTCTGTGAGGTGAGTGGGGCTGAGAGACTTCAGAGAAGTGTGACTAGCCCAAGGTCACCCAGCAGCTGCATGTGGAGGAGCGGAGACGCGAACCCGGTTCACCAGATTACGAGTCTACCGCTCTTAACCACTACACCACACTGGAGAATGGAGATTGACCTGTCTGCCAGTTTGGGTGGATGGAAATCATAACTTGAGAGTTTAGATATTATATGATTAATAAAGTAATTCAACAGCAGGGGGGCTAGTACGCATCCCTGCTTGACACCCAGCTGAGTAGGCACCCGTCGTGTCAGATGTCCCTGGTGGGAGCAGCGGACCTTTTACTTCCCCCCTCCCACTTTTTTCGAAGGCAGAGATGACTCCCCTGTATTTCAGACCACATGTGATTATTTTGCGGGAACAACATCACCTCTACCAATGGAATTATAGATCAGAAGCTTGTGCTCCTTTTGGTGAAGAATTTAATGCAATTTATAAACCTGAATATGGCTCAACGTAGCCTGGGTGGTGTTTGTGCGAATTGTAATCAAGTCTGAAAAAGTTCTGTGAGTCCCCCTTACACACCCATGTCAACACAAGCAAGGGAATTCGAAATTGCTAGGGCAAAATAAAGTTTAAGTACCGCCAGTATTAGTAACAGCCATAGGTGTCAAAGTACTAGCAGCAGAAGTCAATCTTGAAAGCAGATATTATTTTACTGCAAGACCCGTAACAGTTTTCCAGAACACTAAGTTCAGTGATGAAAATGTGCAAATTCCTCTGCCCAACTTTCATAACACAACAAAGGGAGACTAAACCTGGTCTTCGTAACTTCCTCCGCCAGTAACTTTTTCTCAACTTACTTTGCATGACCCACAGTCAACTTTCCATACTGAATACCACCCTTTGCATCCAACAATTGCACTTCACAGTTCATAGGGCTCTTTAGCTCCAAGAGGCCATGTGTGGAAAATACGGGCACTTAAATGCCATGCCATATTTATTATAATCTATCTCAGCTTAGGGAGCTGGGTATGTTTAGCCTGGAGAAGAGAAGGTTAAGGGGTGATATGATAGCCATGTTCAAATATATAAAAGGATGTCTTATAGAGGAGGGAGAAAGGTTGTTTTCTGCTGCTCCAGAGAAGCGGACACGGGGCAGTGGATTCAAACTACAAGAAAGAAGATTCCACCTAAACATTAGGAAGAACTTCCTGACAGTAAGAGCTGTTCGCCAGTGGAATTTGCTGCCAAGGAGTGTGGTGGAGTCTCCTTCTTTGGAGGTCTTTAAGCGGAGGCTTGACAGCCATCTGTCAGGAATGCTTTGATGGTGTTTCCTGCTTGGCAGGGGGTTGGACTGGATGGCCCTTGTGGTCTCTTCCAACTCTAGGATTCTATGGTTCTATGGTTCCAATCAGAATAGATTCTCACACTTTCAGAGCGAGGGATTTGGGGTTGAAGGTTGTCTCATTATAGTGTCATCTCCTGGACCAAGTAGAGAGTCCAAATCAAAGAGCAATTATGCATCCGTAAGCACAAGGTCAAAGTTTAGCTGGCCCAAAGGGAGGGGGGGAACCAAGAAGAAGATTACAT
Source organism: Lacerta agilis (assembly GCF_009819535.1). Taxonomy (NCBI): domain Eukaryota; kingdom Metazoa; phylum Chordata; class Lepidosauria; order Squamata; family Lacertidae; genus Lacerta; species Lacerta agilis. Next base: position 7,676,828 of record NC_046322.1, on the reverse strand, counting down.
ACAAGCAATTGATCCTACCAGGAGAGCAGAAAATACGCCCAAAGTGAGAATTAGCGAAGAATGTGTAACATAAGCAAGCCTATCTGATGAGTGGCCCTACACCGAAGAGCTGTACATAATATATTGCAGTGTGCAGCTCAAAAGCTATGAGTCCTGCAATATAATACAGAATGATAATTGCTTCCAGATGAACCTCTCCTACTCGCATCCAGAAGTGAGGTAGGTGGCATCAAGAAGAGGGGGCTTTTCAGTGGTAGCACCTTGCCTTTGGAATGCCTTCCCTCTAGCGTTAGAAACTCGGGTAAATAAGCTAGGCACCAAATGGGTCCTTAATCGGGGTTACAGTCACCAAAAACGGAATGTCTGGTTGCTATTTTGAAGCCAGGCGGCTCTAAAACTGTACGACTTTCTGCTTCCTCAAATTCGTTCTGCTTGTGCAGATAAAATATCACAGACAGAATTCTGCAGGGTGTGTTCAAAACAAAACAAAACAAAAAATTCCTTCCAGTAGCACATTAGAGACCAACTAAGTTTGTTCTTGGTATGAGCTTCCGTGTGCATGCACACTTCTTCAGATACAGTGAAACGGAAGTGTGTGTGCACACGAAAGCTCGTACCAAGAACAAACTTAGTTGGTCTCTAAGGTGCTACTGGAAGGAATTTTTTTATTTTGTTTTGTTTTGACTATGGCAGACCAACACGGCTACCTACCTGTAACTGCAGGGTGTGTTGTTAATGTGTGGATAAAGGCAAGATCCAAGGATCCCCAGGCACGCAAATCCAGAGTGTGGAGACGTCAGGCACCCTGGCATCTTCACTTGGTCGCAAGTGGCCGATAGCCAGGTACAAAATTCACCTGGCGAATTTCGGACGCTGCTTCCCTCTGTCTATCTGGCAAGTCCCCCTGCTTCATTGAATCGTACGACTTTCTCTCTCAAACTTCCAACAAAGTTTTATGCCATTTTGAAACAGCGTTCAAAGTCTGACACTATTTCCGTTTTCATTATTGACATCTTTATTTGGCTTTTATTTATTTTATTTATTTTTATTTTTTTTTTATTTTTTTTAAAAAGCCTGTTAACCAACTTTGGAATCTACCGGATTAGAAGGCGAGTTATAAATACTGTAAGATAAATACTGCATACAATTCTACAGAGAACATTTATAAATGCTGAATAGTATTCAATGTGGCATTAAGGAGAACGTTCCGTCAGTGCAAAGATTTATCATCCTACAGCAAGCTTCTTCAGTTGAAACTTTTAAACACCTGCTGAAAACTTTTCTATTCCATCAGGCTTATGTGTGCAATTAAGACCATGTCTTTCCACGCTAATTATCTGATTTTAACCTTTTTACACGGTGTTTACTGTTTGGCTGTATGTAGAGTTGTTACGTACAGGAACCCCAGTCAGGTGGGCAGGATATAAATAATAAAATTACTATTTTTTTTTCTTGTTTTGAACGGCTAGGATATTTTATTTATGAATTAGAGGTATACGATTTTTTTATAACTGAATGGTCCTCCTCTCTCCTCCCCCTGTGTGCCCCCTAAATATACCCTAAGGGTTCTTCCAACACAGATTTTGGGGTGACCTGGAACACATACACAGGGGGAGCAAGTGAAGAATCAAATTGCCCTAGCACACCATATTTTCAAAGCTCATTCAACACACATTTAAAACACAAGGTTCCGCGCCCCCACCCCCCGAAAAAAAAGAATCCTAGGAACTGTAGTTTGTTAGGAGTGCTGGGAAGTATAGTTATGTGAAAAGGAAACTACACTTCCCAATATTCTTTGGAGGAAGTCATGTGTTTGAAAGATGTATTTCAATGTGCTTTAAATGTTCAACATGTACAGGCAACTCCCCATTTACGCAGGGGTTATGTTCCTGGGAAGCAGGCTTTTAAAGCAAATATCTGAAACAGCCTTGGGAAAGCATACGAAGACTTTCCAAACCTCTGGAAACCCTTGAGAAACCAGCAACACTTACTAGAGACTAAACTCTGATAAACTCCACCACAATCGCTCCCTCCAAACCTCCTTGCTCCAAACTCCAACTCTCCACAGGCCTCAAAGCTCAGAGCAAGGGCTCCTGGAATTCAACTTGCAAAGGGTCGTGGGATTGCTAAGCACTGTTTTCATGCCTTTTTGCCCTTTCTGGGCTCTTTTAGGACTGTTTTGGCCATTTTTAAAGTCGCTTCCAGGTTCGCTACGTGCGTAAATTGGTTGTAAAATGGAGGCAGTGAGAGATTTTACTTTCTTGGGCTCCGTGATCACTGCAGATGGTGACAGCAGTCATGAAATTAAAAGACTCCTGCTTCTTGGGAGAAAAGTGATGACAAAGCTAGACAGTATCTTAAAATGCAGAGACATCACCTTGCCAACAAAGGTCTGTACAGTATAGTTAAAGCTATGGTTTTCTCAGTAGTGATGTATGGAAGTGAGAGCTGGACCATAAAGAAGGCTGATCGCCAAAGAATTGATGCTTTTGAATTCTGGTGCTGGAGGAGACTCTTGAGAGTCCCATGGACGGCAAGAAGATCCAACCTATCCACTCTGAAGGAAATCAGCCTTGAGTGCTCACTAGAAGGACAGATCCTGAAGCTGAGGCTCCAATACTTTGGCCACCTCATGAGAAGAGAAGACTCCCCGGAAAAGACCCTGATGTTGGGAAAGATTGAGGGCACAAGGAGAAGGGGACGACAGAGGATGAGATGGTTGGACAGTGTTCCCGAAGCTACCAACATGAGTCTGACCAAACTGCAGGAGGCAGTGGAAGACAGGAGTGCCTGGCGTACTCTGGTCCATGGGGTCACGAAGAGTCGGACACGACTAAATGACTAGACACCGACAACAAAATTGGTTGTTGCCTGTACTCCACAGCCAATTAGTCATTTCCTAGTTGCATGAATTGAAATGGGAAGGCCCCCACTGTTTATATGCAGCTCAGAAAGAAGAGATCTACTCATAAGATTTGTCAAATTTCTGGGTTCTATGGGGAAAGTTCTGATTTATTCCATTCTTCCTCACAGACTGCCATCATGGCTTAGGGGCTATAGCACTCTATGCAAATGTTTCAGCCAGGGAAATATGTGCAAAACAAAACAAAACAGAAATTAAATATAAATGTTGCACCAAGAGAACCTGGGTTTTTATAAGTTGCAAAAAACAAAGCTGATTTGCATATGCCTGTTTTGCATAATTTATACCACTTTTGGAAGCCCTACAAAGGGACAAATAATGGTCTTTGAGGCTCAACGTCCTATTCACTGGAAATCTCGCCCAGTCCTCCTGGGGTTTCTGACATTACAACAGACATTTCTCTTTCCCGTCCATTTTCGCAGGCGTGATATTGTATCCTTACATTGATGTTACTCGCCCTGGGACCTTAAGGTGGGAAAGAAATCTGGTAATAATGAATCTGCAGGTTGCAACCTGGCAACCGTCTCCGTAAAGGGCAGACACTCGCACTGCTGTTTGTTTTTAAATGGAAGCTGAGAGTCTCGGGGAAGTGAAACTTACATCCACTATCAAATTCCCCCCTGGTGTAATTACCAGGTGCACACAGCCCTGGAAATTAAGTTTTTGCAGGAATCTCCCTTTCCCGCCCCCCATACTTTGGTGACCTCAAATGCCTCATCAACAGAATTATCTGCCGCATCACGGCTGGCTATTTATACAACGCTTCCAAATGCCTTCATATTGTTATGATTCACAGTTACTACTGGAGTCCCCATGCTAACCAGGCACTGTACACAAAACCAAAAGAAAATACACAGGCCCTGCCCTCAGGGATGCTTCGTAGGTCCAAGAAAGCAGGAACAGAAGGGAATGGAGGCAAACGCTCACAAATCTCGTCTCCGCCCAGGATGGATTGTCCATGTTCCCATCGTTCTGAGGGGAAGAGTAGCAGGATGGGAATGAATTTGAGAAGCTCGCTCAGTGAATCTGCAGCAGAGGTTGTGCCAAACCTAGGTGTTGTTATCCCTTTAAGGGGCCCTCCTTCTCTCCCTTCAATACAGTGGTTCCCAACCTTTTTTGTGGCCATGCCCCCACCTAAGCCAGTGTGGTGTAGTGGTTAAGAGCGGTAGTCTCGTAATCTGGTGAACCGGGTTCGTGTCACCGCTCTTCCACATGCAGCTGCTGGGTGACCTTGGGCTAGTCACACTTCTTTGAAGTCTCTCAGCCCCACTCACCTCACAGAGTGTTTGTTGTGGGGAAGGAAGGGAAAGGAGAATGATAGCTGCTTTGAGACTCCTTCGGGTAGTGATAAAGCGGGATATCAAATCCAAACTCTTCTTCTTCTTCTTCTTCTTCTAAGCATCTCTAAAATCCTGACCTATAATTCTTATTATTCAAAAAGCTAACTCCTATTCACGTGGAGGGAGCCTAAAAGGCCATCAACTGTTAATAACTCATTCTCGATTTGCCCCCTTAAAAATCAAATTGCCATAGCTGTCAACTTTTCCTTTTTCTTGCGAGGAATCCTATTCGGAATAAGGGAATTTCCCTTTAAAAAAGGAAAAGTTGACAGCTATGCAAATTGCCCCCCTGTGGGGGGGGGGGGTGCCCCATGTTGGGAACCACGACTTTAATGGCAGCCTGAAGGCCAAAGTAGGCTCAACAACAACAGCCATTTTGTTTAGCCTCCTGTCTGTCAAACATTCATGGATAAATCAGGTCTGGATTTTAAAGGGGTCGTGTCCCAATCCCTCCCTGGCTTATCATCACCCCAATACTCAGGTACTCAAATCCTCCCTTCAGTTCCAGACGTTAGCACGGCTGGATGTGAGGATCCTGAGATGACAGGAAGCAATGATACCAGGCGGCGGAGGGGGGTCCCATCTGATGTTCAAGCACACCTGCTTCATACAAATGGGGTGATTGTGTGATTAAGCATGTGTGTCCAGTCTGACCCCGACATGCAGGAATTTACACACAGGAAAGGCCTCACCTGCGCCTCACACTTTTGCACAAGAGCAAAAGGTGGCAGAGTAGATTAGGCCCTGCTCACCAAGGCGATGCTCATCTCGCATTACTGGCTGAGGGAGCCTACGTACAGCTTCTGGGTCATGTGGCCAGCATGACTAAGCCGCTTCTGGTGAACCAGAGCAGCTCGCGGACCTTCCCGCTGGAGTGGTACCTATTTATCTACTTGCACTTTGATGTGCTTTTGAACTGCTAGGTTGGCAGGAGCAGGGACGGAGCAACCGGAGCTCACCCCGTCACGGGGATTCGAACCGCTGACCTTTTGATCGGCAAGCCCTAGGCTCTGTTGTTTAAATGCCACCAGGCCTTATCCGGGACACAGCAGCCCTACAAGTATATTTGCAAATTTAAAGAAAAGGGCTCTATCTATTGAGCAGCCAGCTAGTTTCAGGTTCTACAACATTCCAGCTTCAAGCTTAAACCCAGGGCAGGGCTCTATAAATGAAGTTTATAGAATTTAAAACCAGCCCTGAGAAACCTGGTATACTCCCTGTGTGACCGAGGGGAAGCCATTCCTGCTTTGCCCTCAAGCTCCCATCTGTAAAATGGGGACAAAGACAATGAGCAACACAGAGTGGTCCAAATGACTGGCTCAGTTATCCCCCTCCCCAAAAGAACCCCCCGGTACTCCATTAATGCTGTCAAAACAAATCCAACAGGAATAGCTTTCCCACTTCACTGTGCTGGGAGAAGCTTCTCCTGCTGAATTTCTGCCCGCTACAGCAGCTGTTAAAGGGCACCGGAGCCTTGCAAGAAAAAGGTGGGAAAATTGAACTGTCAAAGACAAGGCAGATTTGAAATAGAAATAATGTCCGAAAGGATAACATAACACAAAGTAACAGATTCAAAAACAAAAACCAAGGAGGGGAGGGAGAGAAACTTTGTATCATCAGATGCTCAGAAAAAAAAGGAAGACAGTTCTCTTAGGATCACACAAACAAAGCTTTGGCAGGGAAACTTACAGTGAATTCAGATTATCACAAAGTTTAGACAATCGAGATGTCCTCCTTTGCTGAGAGTATAAAAACCCTCCTTCTGACTAAAGGTCCAAGCACTTGGTTATTCCTGAACCGTGGGTGGCGCTGTGGGTTAAACCACAGAGCCTAGGGCTTGCCAATAAGAAGGTTGGCGGTTCGAATCCCTGCGATGGGGTGAGCTCCCGTTGCTCAGTCCCTGCTCCTGCCCACCTAGCAGTTTGAAAGCACGTCAAAGTGCAAGTAGATAAATAGGTACCGCTCCAGCGGGAAGGTAAACGGCGTTTCCATGCGCTGCTCTAGAAGCGGCTTAGTCATGCTGGCCACATGACCCGGAAGCTGTATGCCGGCTCCCTCGGCCAGTAACGCAAGATGAGCGTTGCAACCCCAGAGTCGGACACGACTGGACCTAATGGTCAGGGGTCCCTTTACCTTATAAAAACCCTCCTTCTGACTAAAGCTCAGGGCACTTGGTTATTCCTGAACTCCTTCAGCAAGTTGAGCCCAGCTCCAAAAGCTTTTCAGGCTCTTTGCGTCAGATTGGCAGGGAGTGACTTAAAATACATGTGTCTCTTAATTTTTTATTTTTTATTTTTAATCCATTGCCACTGAGGTTCCTGGGACTGAATGCACCCTACAAGCCGGCCAGAGCTGCAAGCTCTTGGCCACCCTGCAAAATCCTCCTGTCAGTATGGAAGGGATCAAGTTACTTCCCTCTCCACCCCCCAGCAAGAAGATGAGCAGGATCAACAGTCGGCCTGCTTGGAACATCCTTTCCAACTCCACAGATGTACATATAAGGCAATGGCACACTGGGTGCCCCCACTCCCCGAGCGGGCTGGCCGACATCGCTCCCTTGCCTCACCACTTTGACCGCACTGCCAGGCTGCTGACATCTTAGAGTTAATGAAACACCTCTGCTTTCAATATAAAGGAAGGGGTGAAAGGGCGGGAGGCGAAAATATGGTCCGCATATGCTTTCTCTCCCTTCCACTCGGTTGCATGCCACCTACGTCCGACAGGGCTCTGTGTAGACCACCGTTTGCTGCATAACCAAAATCAGTCCTTCCCCCTCTTCTCAAGCTCTCGGATAATGTTCAAGAGACCTTTCCTAGAAAGCTCACTTCCTACCAATCTTGAGGATTTCCTGCATCCTCTTCATCTCCGGGCCAATTCCGCCTCCGTGAAAAGGCACCCATGTCGGAATCCCTGGCAGGGAGACGGAGAACTGCTACATCAGAATGCAAGCTCTAGGAAATTTGTGCAGGAGCAGAGTGTTGCTAGGAGGAGCAGGGAGAGATATTCAGCTCTTGAGTTCAAGAGGCCTTCTGCTAGGGTTCTTACTTCCTCAGAATGAATAGCATTTCGTCCCCCCAGTATGAATTCATCCTAGGTAGCTTTCTAGAGAGGAGAAACAGAAAATAGCTCTCTTACTTCCCAGCAACCCACCCACCCATTCTCTTGGAATATGGAGCCTAGATGCTCCAAAACACTAAACACATAGAACACTTGCACTTCGCTGCCACTGCAGTCTCTCCTCCAGGCACTAAGGAAATAGGCCTGGAGCAAAAGTGATGCTTCAGATGACCCATCCACAGAAGTGCCATAGGAACCGCCATGGAAGAACTGATCTGGAGGAGGAGGAACCTTTTCAAGGCCATGCAGGTGAATCCGCTCACCCTCCCAGCCACCGGCTCCTCCCAGATCCTATCCACCCCTCCTTCACACCGGTACACCTTCACACACACCCTTACACCAAAAGCCATCCACCCCATGTAAAAGAAAACCTCACTACTGCAGCTCTGGTGGGGTTTTCCTACAAAAGCTGCTGTTCCCACTTTCCCCTCTGTTTCGCTTTGGAAGGGGGAGTCTTGGATTCGGCAGTGGGGGAGGGAAGGGCTTGGGTGGGGGAGGACTTGGGTTTCTTTCCTCCCCTGCTAGGGAAGTCTGGGCGCTCTAGCAGACTGGCAAAGTTAACAGGGTTCCCCCACCCCACCCCACCCCGCAAACAGGTTCAAACTCGATCTGTTGCCTCCAACACATTCAGATGAAGAGAAGGCACATACAGAAGCCAGTTCGCATATGAAATCAACGCAACAATGCGAACTAGATTTCCTAAACCACAACTTTAGTGGTTGGCCGAGATACAATTTTGGGGAGGTTGCAATGTTCAGGGGTTGAGAGAGAAACCCCATTAAAACGACACCGAAATAAATCCTCCTCTTCTCTCCATCTTCTGGACACAACATAACCTGTACTGTATGGTGTTTCTATGATGCTCCACACCGTTCCCCAAATACACAATGCTGCATTACAAAGGAGCCATCCCTCCACCAAACACAAAAGTACATATTCCAGCTTATTGCTTGATATCAAGCCCCGCAGCATTTGCTATCAAGCTATTTCAACCTTTATTTTCAAAGCACGAGGCGTTCTATTGCTGTTTGTAAAAGAAAGGCATGAGCAGAGGAAAGGGAGGAAACCAGAGGCTAAGATCACCTCCCGCCCTCGCCCCCACATGTGCTACAAGCTCTTTCGCTTTCCTAATGCCTTCAACCTCCAGCATTTTCTCTCCTCTCTTGCAAAATAAATAAATAGCTTTGGAAGGAAAAAAAGCACAGCAAGTGTTTGCAGGAATCAGAAGCAGAGCTCGGGGATTTGGAGGGGAGGTGGAGGAGAAGAGGCAGACGTTGTGTTTTTGGTGTGTGTTGTTTGTGTGTGTGTGTGTGTTTTTAAACCAACTAAGGCATGGGAGGGTAGCTGGAGGGTAATCCTGGATTTATTAGTAGCCGATCTATTAACGAGGTTGACTCTGACACAAACAGGGAGGCGGGGGAGGGGGGCGAAGAGAAAACCTGCATTGTTAATTATCCAGCCCCTGCTACACGGACAAACACACAGAGCGATCAGGGCTTGTTTGTGCGTTGCAAACTGTAGTCGTTGCCAGAGTGTCCTTTTGCCAATGTCAAAATAGCACTCGAGGAGCCTCGCAAAAGGCTTGGCCCGGAGGAGGGGTGGGGGTTGGGAGCCAAAATATTAATGCAAACCGCGCAAATATGAAACGGTGTGGCCGTAGCGCACTGTACAACACCCCCCAAATTCTGATGCATGCTCTTTCTTTCTCTCTTTTAAAAAAAAAACCAGCGCTGCCATCTCCTTCTCCTCGACAGCCACACTTTCCTGGCGCGAAGCTCGTCACTCTCGCAAGATCCACGCTGGAAGCTGCAAGCGAGAGGGAATGCCGCCTTGCCACCCGCTCCGCACACCTCAGACACACCAACCACCAGCAAAACCCCATAACATAAGCAGGCGCGTTACTACGAGTAGGTGGGTCGTGGGGGGGGGGAGGAATTTAACAGCCCCAGTCCTATACGCATGCTTACTCTGGAATAAGTCCCAGGCCTGCCCCTACGCAACCCGATCCTGGCTCCTGTTTTGCTCGCAGGTCAGCCTACTCGTGAGCAAGTGCCTTGCAGGCCGTGCGCTAGCCTTGCTTACTCCCAAGTAAGCCAGTAAGCCTGCAACGGCCCTGCAGCCGGATCCCACCCGCAGGAAGTCCTGCTGCGTCCTCGGCCCCAAGTAAAGCGCGCGGGGAAATTGACAGCCGCGCAAGCGCCACGAGCTGGGCATCTTTCCTCGGCAGCAAACCGACTGGATCGGGGCCTGCTCACAAGCCAGCGCATTCAGGTGCCCGATCCGACGCCTGTTATTCTCTAAATTCAGCTGAGGGTGGTGGGGAAGGGTGGGACTTACTGCCATCCCAAGTCACAGCGAGCTAGCTTAAGGGAAGGGAGGGGAGTCTGCTCCGCAGGTTTACCTGGGAGTAAGCCCCAGTGAGCACTGCCTGTGCCTGGGGTGACTGTTTGGGGGGCTTACTTCCGAGTAAACACGCCTAGCCTTGGGCGGCATGCGTCCTTGGGCAAACTCCTTCCAGCACCCAAATCACGACACACACACACCCACTTTCCCTCGCACCCCTTAAAAAAACACACACATCAAACCCACGCAGATCCGCAACTAATATCTGCATATAATACTCACAGGTTATTGCAATACGAGTGACTTGTGAGCAGCAAATGCAGCGTCAAAAAGCAGCGGGGAAATCCCCCTTTCCCGCGCCTCCAAAAAGGAGCTCAACTTTTCGTCCTCCTGGCACCCATCCGCCAGCCTTCTGGAACCCCCTACAGACACCCCACCCCCCCAAAAAAGCTCCCCAGCCCTTCCCCCAAGCACCCACCCTTAGCTCATGAGGACTCACCCATTATCTTCTCGGAAAGCCGAGCGCCCGGCTTCGCTAAGCTCCCCAAGTCCTTCCTGGGAGCAGCGCGGCGCCTTGCCTCTCTTTCTCCGCGTTTCGCGAGGATTCTTTTCAGCCGACCGCGATGCGTGTAGAAGGGGAGGTTGGGGAGGCGTGTGAACGGAGTAGGGAGGGGCGGGTCTCCAGATCCCGACCCCTAAGTCCCTTTTTGCACCCCTCCAAAAAATTCTTTTTTAAAAAAATAAAAATAAAAGCAAAGCAAAGCCCCCTTCCCCGCCCCCTAAGGTATTATTGCTCCTTCGGCTGCCGCTTCTGTTTGGCGATTTTGGCGCAGGGGCGCCATGGCGCGCGGGGAACTGTCAGATGGGGGGGCGGGAGGGGGGAGGCGGAGGGGCGGGTTCGCGGGGGCTGCTCAGAGGAGACCCCCACGCAGGAAAGAGGGAGGGAGGAGAGGGAAGGAAGGAAGGAGGGAGGGCGAGAAAAAGGAAAGGGAGGCGATTGCACACGGTCGAGAAACAAGGGGGATGGAAACAGATTTTCTCCTCTCCTTTTTTTTTTCCTCCCAAGGAGGTGAAAAAATGGCGCCTCTCGAACAATTTCTCTTTTTTCAAAACAAATCACGCATGCGAAAACAAAAAAAAGATATATATATTTTAAAAGCTGAGGGAGGTTTAAAAAATTGCTACGGGCTTTTTTTAAAAAAGGGGGGAATGGCAGTGGAGGGGAGGGAAGAAAAGAAGGAGAAAGACTGGGGAGGGGAGGAGAAAGGGAGAGGGAAGGAATTGCTCTTCTCGTTGCGAAGAAGGGAAATCAATGCACTGGCGTAAAATCCCCGTCGACGCGAGGCGAGCTGTCGCTTGGGGTCCTCCCCCTCTCTCTTTCTCTCTCCGGGGGGTGTCGGTGGGTCCGCGGGAGGGCAAATCCGGGGGCGCGAGCGGGACCCCAGCCTGCGCCCGGCTGCTCCCGCTCGCGGCTCCAAAAGCGACCTGCCTGGCTCCCTTTCGCTCGCTTCCTCTCGCGCTCTGGCTCGGGGAGCCCTCGAGGGCTGCTGGAGAAACGGTTTCTGCCGATCACCGCAGTTTCATCCGAGCCGGAGAGGAGAAGCCTGCGCCGCCGCCGCCGCCGCCGACACTGTCGCCTCCTCGGTGCGTCGTTGCTGCTGCTGCTGCTGCCGCCGCGCCGGTGGCTTCTGCAGGTCTCTGGCTTGCTCCATAGCTCCCCCCTCCGTCGCTTTTCCCTTCCTTTCCAGCGCCCCCGGTGGCCAAGCACGGGAAAGGAGCGTCGAGAGAGAAAGACTCATAGAATCAAAGAATGGTCGGAAGGGACCCTGAGGATCATTGTCCAGCCCATTGCAAGGCAAGAATATGCAGTTGTTGTCCCATTAGGGAATCGAACCTGTAATCTTGGTGTTATCCACACAGTGTTCTAACCCAGTGTTTTTCAACCACTGTTCCGCGGCACACTAGTGTGCCGCGAGATGTTGCCTGGTGTGCCGTGGGGAAAATTGAAAAATTCAAGAGAATTACTTTATATATAGTCAATATAGGCACAGAGTTAAATTTTTTAACATTTTCTAATGGTAGTGTGCCTCGTGATTTTTTTCATGAAACAAGTGTGCCTTTGCCCAAAAAAGGTTGAAAAACACTGTTCTAACCTACTGAGCCATCACACACACACATACACACAGGTGGGTAGCCGTGTTGGTCTGCCATAGTCGAAACAAAATAGAAAATTCTTTCCAGTAGCACCTTAGAGACCAGCTGAGTTTGTTCTTCGTATGAGCTTTCGTGTGCATGCACACTTCTGAAGAAGTGTGCATGCACACGAAAGTATCTGAAGAAGTGTGCATGCACACGAAAGCTCATACCAAGAACAAACTCAGTTGGTCTCTAAGGTGCTACTGGAAAGAATTTTCTATTTTGTTTTTCCTATATATTCATCCTCCTATGGTCCCTGCACATCAGTGGGTGTTGCAGGTCTGATAAGTCTGGAAATGGTACATATCACCCGAGTGGCTATTTAAAAATATAATAAATCTGGATGATTTTTACAAATATAATCATTTATTTATTTAGTGCTAAGCGCTTATTCATTTAAACGTGATTTCCCATTGTAACCCATGAAATGTCAAAAAACAAAGTGTTTTAGTGTTTGTTTTGGATTGGAAGTGTTTAATTAGGGGGGAAAACACCTTGCTAAAATGGTGGTGACTGGAAAAAAGTTTTTTTTTAAGTGTTATAACACACTTTCACTTAAGCAGTATTTTGCTAATATTTTCACATTTTGAAAAAAAAAATATGGATCAGAAGTGTGGATTGGAAGTGTTTAATGGGGGGGGACCACTTTGCTGAAATGGCAACGACAAAAACCAGCATTATAGTGTTATAACACAATAACACACTTTCATTTATGCAGAATTTTACTAAGATTTTTCGTTCTTTTTAATATATCTGGAAAATATCCGGACAGCTTAGGAACAGGTTTTCCAAATATCACGATAGGAAAGTTTCTTTTTCAAGCCACACAAAATCCTAGAAGTGACTTGGAGGAGGGCTTTGAAGGCTGCTGCCCCTGTTCTGTAGAACGGTAACCCTGTGTGCGATGCAACAGGTGCCCAATATTTTCCAGGAAACAACTGAATACGTTTTTCTTTTGACAGGCTTCTCCAGCCAGATGAAAAGGTCTCTGCCTTAGGTATAAATTTTGTGTCGTACTGCTTTATAACTACTTTTAGCAGTTTTAAAGACCTGTTTGTAAATCACCTTGGCACACATGTATGATATGATCCATAAATCAATAAACAACAATTGCCATGATCATTAAAAGATCAATTAAGTGATAATAATGGGACTGCAAAATTGTGCCCACCATTAAGGTGATCGTGAACTTGAGAGGTTTGTCTGCTTGGACCATCATTGCCCACATCCAAACCAAGTCTCTTGAAAAAGATGGGAAAGCAGAATCAGGGTCCTGCCTCCATGGCAGATGACCATCCAACCTCTACTTGAAAACCTCCAAAGAAGGAGAGTCCACCACCTCCTGAGGGAGTCTGTTCCACTGTTGAACAGCTCTTACCATCAGAAAGTTTCTTCTTCTTCTGATGTTTAGTCAGTATCTCCTTTCTTTTGTAACTTGAAGCCATTAGTTCAGTTGCTACCCCCCAGAGCAGGAGAAAACAAGCTTGCTCTATCTTCCATGTCACAGCCCTTGAGATATTTGAAGGTGGCTAGCATATCTCCCCTCAGTGTCCTCGTTTCCAGGCTGAACATACCCAACTCCCTCAACCGTTCCTCATAAGGCTTGGTTTCCAGAACCTTCATAATCTTGGTCGCCCTCCTCTGCACATGTTCCAGCTTGTCTATAATATCCTTCTTAAATGGTGGTGCCCAGAACTGGACAAAGTATTCCAGGTCTTATACTTCCCTTGGTTTGGATACTGTACTTCTGTTGATGCAGCTAAGGATATTGACAGTCAAGGGCAATAGCAGTTATGGAAATTGGGCTACTTTTCCATCCGTCACCAAACATGAAACATAAAAAGAACCCTACAAAATTCATGGAACAGACCTGGTAAAACAGTAGCAAAGAACTTGGGTAGCAAATCATCATAATCTGTCAAATGCCTAAAGAAGAGATAATTTTCCACCAGAAGCTGAATGACCATTAGTGTTGGTGCCAGGTGAACCTTAATAGGGAGAGCATTCCACAAGCAAGGAGCTACAACTGAAAAGGTCCTGTCCCTTCTCACCACCTTATTATCCAAACATCCATTGGAGGGGAAGCACAACCTCAGATGAAGCTGTGATGCACACAGTTGCACCCTCTGACCCATGGTAAATGAAATTACAGTAGTCCATGCTTGAGGTTACCAATGGATGCATCACCACAGCCAAGTCACGTTGGACTGAGAGACAGGGTCACCAGAACATGTCCGTGGCAAAAAAAAAACAACAACCCATGGGAATTCTCCACATTTGTGCATCTATTCCCTACTTTTTATGTTTTTGCCTTTTCTGTTGGTACTCACAGTCTTTTATGTCCTATTTGTTGTTTACATGTGAGCCACTTTCAGCAACTAAGGAGCTGACAAAGTTGATCAGTGGAGGTTGGAACTTATTGCAGTGTAAACGATTTTCTGTTTGCATAACATCAACAGAAGGATTGATTAATAACCAAATTAATTCCCAGGCTCATGTGTCTTGCTTAAGCTCAGATTTGGATATATTTAAGGTATGTAAGCAACCCTATAATCATTTGAATGAACATATGAGGCTGCCATTTAGTGAAACAACTAATTTTCCAGCATGTGACGCCTAACTGTCGAAGTGGGAACTGACACCGTTGACATGCATGGCTGCTGAAGTTTTATCTGCTCTGTCTGTGGTGTTTGGCATAAGGAAGGAGGTAAGCCCATTCAGATGTGCAAGCCAGCAAGTGATAGGTGCTTGTGTGAAAGCCTGCCCACACCAACTGGCAGTGTAGATTTCCAGCTCTGCCTATTTCAATATTATGGTGTAGGTGTGGCAGAAGAAATATTGAATGCAGCAACCCTCAGATTCAGGAAACCTGACAGACAAGACTAGAATCATAGACTCATAGAGTCATAGAGTTGGATACCTTCATATAATAATAATAATAACAATAACAATAATAATTTATTTATACCCCGCCCATCTGGCCAGGTCTCCCCAGCCATACACAAAAAATAGTTCCACGAGTCCAACTTCCTGTTAAATCCCTTTGCATCTACCTCGCTTAATACAGAATGTGATCCAAACAATAAAACCTTCATATATAAATTTTCCTTTTGTGGGCTTATAGCCGAATAAAGAATATCTATCTATCTATAATTTTCCAGTACATTCTTGAACATTATACATCCGAAATTTCCAGCACATATCTTTCATTTAATACTCAAAAGCTGGCATGGAAGCAAAGCTGTTGTTATATTTTTGCACACACGCACACACACACACACACACACACACACACAGATATATATCCATTTCCCCCCACAAATTTCTGCTTGGAATTTCCTCTTAGGCTGTTGGTTAATAAGGCCATCTCAGCGTATTCTTGTAATTTACTCTGCCACTCTGAAATTTTTGGGAGTTCCTGGTCTTTCCAACCTTTTGCTACCAATATTCGGGCCACTGCTATTGCATATAAAAACACTACTTTTGACTTGGTTGGGATTTCTTGGTTCACCATGCTTTTTTGTGTGTGTATTTTTTGTGTATTTTGTGTATATGAAGGTATGCAAGTTTCTATATATAGAAGTGTTTTTTCTCTCTCCTTTCCCCCCTTTTTTCTTTTTCTTTCCCTTCTCTATTAATTAAGATACAAAAGACAAAATATAGACAAGATAATGTTGTATGTAAAATTTTATTTTGTAATGTCATACAATAACAGTTGGACTAAGATGTTTTTCCCTGTGTTAAATTAATAATAAATTTAAAAAAAAAAGAAAAGAAAAAGAATCGTAGAGATGGTAGGGACCCCAAGGGTCATCTAGTCCAACCCCTGCAATGCAGGAATCTCAACTAAAGTTTTCATGGCAGATGACCATCCAACCTCTGTTTAAAGACCTCCGCAGAAGGAGAGTCCACAACCTCCCGAGGGAGACGGTTCCAGTGTTGAACAGCTCTGAACACCAGATAGTTCTTGATGTTTAGTTGGAATCTCCCTTCTTGCAACTAGAAGTCATCAGTTTGAGTCCTACCCTCCAGAGCAAGAGAAAACAAGCTTGCTCCCTCTTCCATGTGACAGCCCTTGAGATTTCTGCTGCATCAGGCCAAAATCCCATCTAGTCCAGCATTCTGTTCCCACAACGGCCAACCAGGTGCTTATGGGAAGTTCCCCAAGCAGAACATCAGTGCAACAGCACTCTCTCCACCTGTGATTCCCAGCAAAAGGTATTCAGAGGAATACTGCTTCTGACAGCAGTGGTAGAACATACATAACCATTGTGGTTAGTAGCCATTGAGAACCTTCTCCTCCATGAATTTGTCTTTCAAAGCCATCCAAGTTGGTGGCTGTCCCATAGGAAATTGTGGTGTGACTAGCTGTTTCAAATCTACTCTGCATTAGAACTGCAAATCCTGCGTGTTGTTCTCCACATTCAGGAGACACACAGTACTTTCTGGGAAAGCTGCAGCCAGTCTCCCTCAAATGGTTAACAGCAAATACTGACTGACATTTACTCAACACCTTTCAACCCCAAATTCCCAATGCACCTGACAAATTGTACAAACTGATTACAAACTGATTGGAAACCCAGAGCAGGATCTGCAGCTGACGGCATAATGGTACGTCTTTAACGGAGCCTGATTAGCGTCTTCAGCTCTTTCTTATTCAGAATCATTGATCTGTCCTTGTTTTATACAATGGCCATCTTCTTTCTTGTCACTGAAATGCAAATTCCTTTCAAGATGAAAACAAAACAATCAAGTTGCACCAGGGACCCCTTCCTCCAAGTGTGTGCAACAGGAAACCTAGTCCTGCAAGTCCAGGAGACTTAGGGCATGGTAGAACAGTGAATTCAAAATATTCCCTGTGTAAGGACTGAGTGTTACAGCACACTGACTAGAGCTTGAATGTCATAGGGTTACAGCTCAGCGGTAGAACATCAGCTCTGCATGCAGAAGGTCTCAAGTTCAATCCATGGCATTTCTAGGTAGGGCTGGGATTGTCTCCTGCCTGAAACTCTGGGAAGCTGGTCAATGTAGACAGTACTGAGTTAGGTGTACCAATGGTATGACTTGGGCTGGATCTACATTGCTCTTATAGAACGCTATATTTAATAACGTTTAAAATGTATAATGCTGTTTTTTCCGTTGCCATCTGGTGTCACGTTTTAATAATGCACTTTCAACGTTATAATGGACAAGTGTAGATCTGTCCTTGGTATAAAGCAGATTCCTTTGTTCACATCAAAGGAATGGACTAAGTTTAGAATGGGTAGTGTTTAATCACAATTCTCATCAATTGCACATATAAACAAATGTAATATAATCTCATCATTGCCCCATCACGCCAGCAACTTGGCTAGGGAAAGTTTCCCCTCTTCAGAGGTATTTAGAGGCATCCTGTCACTGGGGGTGGAGATAGAACATTAGACATCATGGCTAGTACCCATTGATAGTCTTATCTTCCATTTGATAGCCTTAGAATCCAAATATCATGGATAATTCAGCCTCATATAACCAACATATAACCAGTAACTCTAATTAATGCAGGGAGGGGCTAACTTCATGGAGTAAGCTGTCCTGCCAGACTTAGCTAGGTCACACATCCTCACCTTGGGAGGATGGATTACCTAAGCCTTTTCTCTCTTTTTCCCTTACCATGCCAACCCTTCCAGTAAGATTGTTTGAGCTAGATGCTCCAAGCTTAGACCACGTGGCTTTAGCAAGCCAACTTTGTGTTTCTAAACAAATAACTTAGGAACTCTTAGTATTTTTGAAAACTAAGTTGTACTGCCTGTCTTTTTCTGCTGCCCATATGGAAAAGCACATGAATTTGACCTTTGAAGAGTTTGTAAGTAGTCCATTTTTAATTTAGCAAATGTGTGGTCTCAAAGTGGGAAACTTTGGAAAGAACTGAGAAGGGGATATCTATATTCTCTCTATTTCCATGCTTTACTTTGCTGCATTTTTTAAATTTTATTTTAAATCTCTGCTGGGACTCTCTCCCCAAAGAGTACTTGCCCCAAATCTGGATCTAGGTATCCAGGGCATTCTCCTTTTATGCTTTAAACCAAATTACTAATATGCCAACAAACCTGGCCTGGGATGTATTTTTTTTATAAGAATTTATGGATTTTCCATACAAGCAACATAGAAACATAGAAAAAACAATCTAAAAACAATATGAAAGAAAAACATCAAAAAACACATTTCACAAAAAACACATTACACAAAAACAATCAAATAAAAACACAAAAACCTATCAATCTACTTCTTATAACCTCATTTCTACTCTTATTTAGGGGACTTCCCCCATTCCCTCTTCTGCGTACATTTCTAATTTACTTTAGTAACTCCTGACTATTTTAATAAACCTTCATCAAATTCTTCATCTTAACCTAACTCCTCTTATCTCTATCACTATCCTTAATCTTATCACATTAATCTTAACATCTTATATTTCTATCTATGCTATTTCTAAATTTCCTTCAATCTTCACTTCTTATATACTACTTCAACCTAACATTTTATAGCTATCGCCTATTATTTACACTGATTTCACTTCAAATGTTCAATTTTTCACGTTGTTTCAGATAGTCTTTACAATTTCTTCCAATCTTCTTGCACCGTCTCCTCCCTCTGGTTCTCGGAGCTTCGCGGTCAGTTCTGCGAGTTCCATATAGTCAATTAACTTCATCTGCCATTCTTCAACTGTGGGAGCTCCTCACCTTTCCAGGTTTGGCAATCAAAATTCTAGCAGCAATAGTGGCATACATAAAAAACACTCTATCTTTCCTGGTATCTCATGGTTGGATATGCCCAATAGGAAGGCCTTCTGGTTTCTTAGAAAAGGTGTATTTAAACACTCTTTTAAGCTCATTATATATCTTCTCCCAGAAGTCCTTAACCTTTGGACACGTCCACCACATGTGATAGAAGGTACCTTCTACTTTCTTACATTTCCAACATTCATTACTCAATCCATGATACATCTTTGGCCTGGGATGTATATGAGAAAGCCCAGGGTAAAGCCAGATGCAGCCCTTGGGACACCAGTTCACTATTCCTGGTTAAACAAATGGAAACACAGAAATATGATTGCATTTTGATGCACACATGTAATAAGAACAAAAGAAGAGTCTGCTGGATTAGACCAACAGCCCATCTAGCAAGGCATCCTGTTCCCACAAGAGCAACTCTCCCCTCCTGCGGTTTCCAGCAACTGAGATCAGAAGCACCGCTGCTTCCTAGCCCAGCAATGAACCTTCTTGCTTTCAACAAGCATTTACAAGAAATGTTATACTATGGGATTAAATGAGATGGTTTGGCACCAACAGGATTGTAATTGCAATATTGCAAGGATACTGATACCATGACAACAGATGTGGCGCTAGGTCAAGCTTCGACAGGTCAAATTCTCTTTCACACTTTTGTGGGTAGGGTCTTAGATCTTGGGGAAAGCATATGCAGACACCTATATTATATATATGCTGGACTTTGCTGTTGTTGCAGGGTACCTCCTAGTCTTTCCACTAATGGGAATCATCTTGGAGGGACACCCACCTGTCGGTCTTTGCACATATCTTGGACAATTCCTCTAAGCCTGAGAAAGGGAAAAGGGGAATGAGTTCTGCAAGCTGCCAGTTAACATTGGAACTCTTCAAGTACGAAACACTAAAGCACAACCCTCTCCTAAAAATGCTAATAATTTGCCTCAGATGTGTGATCACAGATGCCTTAGAGCAGGGCTGTTTTGTAGTCCCTTGTAGTATTCCCCCCCCTCTAAAAGCTTGTAGTGATCAGGCTGAGTGGTGTAGCTCTGCCTCCTTGACGTCTCCATTGATTTTGCTGGATCCAGTACAAAGACGAAGGATTAGAGATGCTCTTCTGAACATTTATAAGTCACAATCTGCGGGAATGGAAGTAATAAACCAATTCTATGGAGGGAGAAATTCAAATGGGACGAAGATGAGAAACCAGCTCTGCTGTCTTCTCCACAATGATGCAAAACATTCAGAATTCCTGTTTAATCCTGGTGATGTGCTTGAGCTGCCAAATTCCAAAATGAACCCTACCCCCCAAATCCCCATGCAGCCGGGGTAGGAGATTTAACATTTTTCAAGTGCAAGCGATAGCTCAGTGATAGTACATAAGCTTTCTCGAAGAAGAAGAGAAGAAGAAGAAGAAGAAGAAGAAGAAGAAGAGGAGGAGGAGGAGGAGGAGGAGGAGGAGGAGGAGGAGGAAGGGGAGTTTGGATTTGATATCCCACATTATCACTACCCAAAGGAGTCTCAAAGCGGCTAACATTCTCCTTTCCCTTCCTCCCCCACAACAAACACTCTGTGAGGTGAGTGGGGCTGAGAGACTTCAAAGAAGTGCGACTAGCCCAAGGTCACCCAGCAGCTGCATGCGGAGGAGTGGGGAATCAAACCCGGTCACCAGATTACGAGTCCACCGCTCTTAACAACTACACCACACTGGCTCTAAGAACAGAAAAAGGATGATCTGCTAGGTCTACTGGAGCACAGCCTTCCCAATGAGAATGTCAAGCTATTGTTTTAGGAACACCCCACCACCAACCACCACCACATCTCAAAGCCACACCTTTCCTACCCCTCGCACATTTTATACTATGCAAATATTTCTACTATTGTACTGTTCCCGGCCAGTCAGGTTTCAGTAGCACTCAGTCAATAATAATCCAGAAATACTATTGCAAAGAGGTCTCTCCCACGTGCCTCTGGGCAGAAAACAACAACAACAACAACAACAACAACAACAACAACAACAACAACAACGTGTGACTGACATTTGAAATGTAGCAGGACTGCGTCTTTTCCAGCCCCTGCTGTGAAGGCTCCTACTCCATCTGCTTAGTGAGGGATAACCAACAGTCTTAGTATTGGCCTAGTAGGGTTTGCCTTGAAGGACTGTTTGAGCACGCTCAGATCTGTTTCCTTGAAGGTACACATCAACACACATTCTTTGTGGCTAGCTAGGAGAAGCTTGCTAGTTTGAGCAGCTTGGGTTTTTTTTAAATTAATGTTTGTTAAGCAAGAGCAATGGTGGACAGGAGAGTATCTGTATCATTCTATAATAATCTATTTCTTATTTACTCATTTGCACTTATTTTTGTGAATGAGGAGAGGGCCTGGGAGGAGAAATGGCGGGTGGCTTCTGTGTGTGTTTCAACTTTAGTGCCATTGAACTAAACTGTTTGTGTGCATCCCTAGGTTTGAGAGAAGTAACGAGGCCTTGCATTCCTTTTTTCTTTATTTTTTAAAAATGTGTGTTTGGCTGGTTGGTGACTGTGAGAACAAGATGCTGGATTAGATGGGCCTTTGGCCTGTTTCAGCAGGGTCTTCGACTGTGGCATTTGTAAAAGGGACTGTTTATACAAAGGACGTTGTTGTTGTTGTTGATAAGTCATTTAGTCGTGTTCGACTCTTCGTGACACCATGGACCAGAGCACACCAGGCACTCCTGTCTTCCACTGCCTCCCGCAGTTTGGTTAGACTCAAGTTGGTAGCTTCAATAACCCTGTCCAAACCATCTCGTCCTCTGTTGTCCCCTTCTCCTTGTGCCCTCCATCTTTCCCAACATCAGGGTCTTTTCCAGGGAGTCTTCTCTTCTCATGAGGTGGCCAAAATATTGGAGCCTCAGCTTCAGTATCTATCCTTCCAGTGAGCACTCAGGGCTGATTTGCTTAAGAATGGATAGGTTTCATCTTCTTGCAGTCCGTGGGACTCTCAAGAGTCTCCTCCAGCACCATAATTCAAAAGCATCAATTCTTTGGCCATCAGCCTTCCTTATGGTCCAGCTCTCACTTCCATACATCACTACTGGGAAAACCATAGCTTGAACTATATGGACCTTTGTCGGCAAGGTCCGTATAGTTAAAGCTATATAGTTAAAGCTATATAGTTATACAAAGGATACAAGTAGCCTTAGGACTTCATTAAATCCAGGGGTTCCTCACTGGTGAGACAGGTAAACTCTGTGCATGCTCATGTTATTTATTTCTGAGGCTTATATTTCCTATTCATGTCTCCTGAGGGTTGCCATATTTTGAAGAGCAAAAAACCTTAACCCATTTGCTGACTTCTACTTTTAACTATGGACCGCTATGACGACTCTACCCATGGAAAAGAGGGCGTTTCCTGGAAAAAGAGGACATATGGCAGCCTAGACTGCTCAGATTTGTGAGAGGACATTGCGGTTTGGAAGGAGGATTTGGTGATGCTTAGTAGTTAAACCCTTTAGGCTGCATCAGACTTAGTTTGGGCAGAATATTGCCTGCACATGTTCCTTCTCGGTAAGCCAATTGGCAAGAGCATCCTTGTCTGAATACCTTTAAAAACAAGCATACCAGAGGATCTGGAGACTTAACTTAAAGATATTCCTCTCTGTCGCTGGCTCATCATGTGCTGTTGGGAACATGACTATGGCATCCTCCCAGTCAAAGGAGTAGCCAACAAGCCATGATTTATAGCAGAAATGAAATGATATTCCAGGAACACTTTAGAGACTAGCAAATATATTATTCCATGAACATTCATAGATTACCAAGAATGATGTAACTGATGAAGTCACAGCCATTGCCCCACCCACTTTTACCTGAAACCCGCTCCCCCAAATGGCATAGTAGCAGATAATATAATATAATATAATATAATATAATATAATATAATATAATATAATATAATATAATATAATATAATATAATATTGGTACTTTGGTTTACAACCATAATATGTTCCAGAGGTCTGTTTGCAAACCAAAACAGGTTGTAACCCAAGGTATGCTTTCGCCAGTGGGGCTTCCCCCCCAAAAATTGTTTGTAATCCAAAAAAGTGAGTTGTAATCCAAAAAAGTTTGCAAACTGGGGCACGCACTTCCGGGTTTGACGTGTTTGTAATCCAAAACGTATGCAAACCAAGACGTATGCAAACCAAGATACCACTGTATAATAATGTAATGTAATGTAATGTAATGTAATGTAATCTAATCTATATACTGCCCTATACCCACAGGTCTAAGGGATGTTCACAGCTATAGCAAACAAGATAGGAAAAGTTGGGTATTCATAATATCAAAGTCTTGGAGGAAAAATATTTCCAACTCCCTGAAGTCACTTTGTTAAACCCGAAAACTGATATGGAAAATTGCTCTGTATAGCTGGAATTAAAAACCAGAATTAAGATTGCTGGAAAAATATCAACAACCTCAGATATGCTGATGATACTACCTTGATGGCAGAAAGTGAGGAGGAATTAAAGAACCTTTTAATGAGGGTTGAAAGAGGAGAGCGCAAAATATGGTCTGAAGCTCAACATCAAAAAAACTAAGATCATGGCCACTGGTCCCATCACCTCCTGGCAAATAGAAGGGGAAGAAATGGAGGCAGTGAGAGATTTCACTTTCTTGGGTTCCATTATCACTGCAGATGGTGACAGCAGTCACGAAATTAGAAGACGCCTGCTTCTTGGGAGAAAGCAATGACAAACCTAGACAGCATCTTAAAAAGCAAAGATATCACCTTGCCGACAAAGGTCCGTATAGTTAAAGCTATGGTTTTCCCAGTAGTAATGTATGGAAGTGAGAGCTGGACCATAAAGAAGACTGATCGCCGAAGAATTGATGCTTTTGAATTATGGTGCTGGAGGAGATTCTTGAGAGTCCCATGGACTGCAAAAAGATCAAACTTATCCATCCTTAAAGAAATCAGCCCTGAGTGCTCACTAGAAGGACAGATCCTGAAGTTGAGGCTCCAGTACTTTGGCCACCTCATGAGAAGAGAAGACTCCCTGGAAAAGACCCTGATGTTGGGAAAGATGGAGGGCACAAGGAGAAGGGGACGACAGAGGATGAGATGGTTGGACAGTGTTCTCGAAGCGACTGGCATGAGTTTAGCCAAACTGCGAGAGGCAGTGAAGGATAGGCGTGCCTGGCGTGCTCTGGTCCATGGGGTCACGAAGAGTCGGACACGACTGAACGACTGAACAACAACAAGACCTGCCATGTGATACCGCACATCCTCCTGATGTGGATGGCATCGAGGTGTCGCTTCTGGCTGTTGTAAGTTGCCCACGACTCCCTTCCATAAAGCAACATGCTCAGCACACAAGCCTGCTATACCCTCATCTTGGCATTGGACATTAGCACAACCAAATTGGGAAAAAAAAATCCAAACAAATCACAACAAGATCTAATTCAGAGATACAAAAAACCAGCAGCAACAACCCTCACAAGGAGGTCCATTTGACACGATATTGGAACAGGGCAAATAACAAATCATTATTATTCAGCATTCAGCCCAGACCCTGAGATCCAGCTCCGAGGGCCTTCTGGCGGTTTCCTCCCTGTGAGAAGTGAGGTTACAGGGAACCAGGCAGAGGGCCTTCTTGGTAGTGGCACCCACTCTGTGGAACACCCTCCCATCAGATCTCAAAGAAATAAACAACCAAATGACTTTTAGATGACATCTGAGGGCAGCCCTGCACAGGAACATTTTTATGTTTTAATATTTTGTTAGAAGCCGCCAGGAGAGGCTGGGACATCCCAGTTAGATGGGTTATTTTTTTAAATTTCTAAATTACCAATTAAATTAAATTGCTAAATTAAATTACTAAATCATTATTACAGGGCCTTGAGTGTGGTGGCACCAACCCTTGGGTTCTCCCTCCCATCACGTATCAGGAAGGTGCTGTCTCTATTGTCTTTTTGTTCAAGATTTCCCTCTGCTTTCAACAAAGCAGAGGTCCCCGCCCCCCAGTCTGTATCTATATTTGGTGTGCATTGGTTTTTATACATGTATTATTTCAGCTCTTCTTATATGTGCAATAGTTTAAATATATGCTGGAACGTGTGCAGAGGAGGGCAACCAAGATGATCAAGGATCTGGAAGCTAAGCCTTACGAGGAGCACTTGAAGGAGCTGGGTATGCTTACCCTGGGAGGAGATATGATCGCCATCTACTGCTCTGGAGGGTAGGCAATGGCTTCAAGTTACAAGAAAGGATATTGAGACTGAACACCAGGAAGAACTTTCCGACAGTAAGAGAAGAAGAAGAAGAGTTTGGGTTTGATATCCCACTTTATCACTACCCGAAGGAGTCTCAAAGCGGCTAACATTCTCCTTTCCCTTCCTCCCCCACAACAAACACTCTGTGAGGTGAGTGGGGCTGAGAGACTTCAAAGAACTGTGACTAGCCCAAGGTCTCCCAGCAGCTGCATGTGGAGGAGCGGAGACGCAAACCTGGTGTGGTGGTTCGCTCAACCTGCACAGGACCCCCAGACGTTTAACGGTCCGTTGATACCTGCGCTCACCACTTGGTCAATTAACCGCTACCACCAACCAGCCTGCCTGGTATTTACTTCACTCTGTTCAGTCAAGGAGAATATTGGAACAAAACAATTTTATTTGAAGTTTAGTACATAAGCATGTGGTTTCTGAATACACAGTTTTTTCTTGGTTGTGTTCTTGTTAAAAACAGTGCCCAACGATTTCTCCCGCCCTTGTTCCTACTCCTTCCCTTGCCACCCTCCTTCCAGCCTCTCAATACCCACAACAAGCCCCCAAGACAAAGACAAAGACCAAGACCCTGACAAAAGACAAGACCCTCTGCCTTCCCTGGGAGGGGTTTATATAGACCACTTAACTCCGCCCCCCCTTAAGGTTCTTACTGGTTCATCCTTTTAACTCCTTCTATGCCATTCCTAAGTTTGGGTGTTCGCCACACCCGGTTCCCCAGATTATGAGTCCACCACTCTTAACCACTACACCACACTGGCTGTTAGGCAGTGAAACAGATTTCCATAAGAGGTGGTGAACTCTCCTTCTTTGGAGGTTTTTAAGCAGAGGTTGGATGGCCATCTATCATGGATGCTTTAACTGAGATTCTTGTTTTGCAGGGGGGGGGGTTGGACTAATTGACCATTAGAGTCTCTCTCAACTCTAAGATTCTGTGATTCTCTGATTCTACTGTATTGTGAAATCGTTTCAAGATGCTTCACAACTTACAAACAAAAAACAAACAAATAATGTGGATAACGAGACTGAATTCATATGTGGATTTCATTTTCTTTTTTTATGACTTCAAATGTTGGGCTACTGCATGCAATCAACAATGTGATATTGCTGCGTCGAATTGTGGAAGACAACTGCGCCTGGAAGCGCAGCCAGCAAGAGCAGGAGAGTTCACAGGAGGGCAAGAAATGATTAGAACTTCAGGAAACCCTCCCAGCAGAAAAAAAGAACTGTAAGAGGTGAGGGTCACACGCAGCATGGATAGGAGTAAAAGAGGACAAAGCCAGCGGTCAGGACATCATTCCATGTGTTCACTCCACCTATATCACGGTTGTAAACAAAGCTGATTCACGCCTAATACAACAAGCTCTGAGGATTTCTCTCTGCATTAGTGACACAGAGCCTAAACACCCAGAAAAATCCGCATCTCTGCACCACTCTGCTAAGAGTCCGGTGTTTCCCCATAGCGCCTTCTTTGGAGCTATAACAGTCAGGGAAATGGACTCGGCCAATTTTTAATCTGCAGAATGGCCTGCAAAATACCACGTGGACCCAGGTATGTAACCAAATGCAAGAATGCAATAACTTCCAAGTCTGCGTGGCCTCTTCACGAGTAGCTTGAACAGCATGCATGGAAGCCATGATGGTGGCATGTGTGGTCCCCCTAGAAGACAATGGTGGGGAACTCTTTTAATCTCAAGGGCCACTTTCCCTGCTGGGCACCTTTTGAGGACCACGTGCCAGAGACAAAACTGGGCAGCACAACATCCACTCTCTACCCTCCATGCAGGCAAGCAAGGGGTGTTATCAAGGAAATATTCCTGTAAGGCAAAACAGACTCAGAGGTGGCCGAGAGAGAGCTCTGAGGCCAGACAGAGACATCCCCAGGCCAGGCCTGAGGTACGCCCACCTGCCGCAAGTCCAGCAACACTGTCAGGATCAGGCTTGGATTGGTCAGGCACTGAGACAGGAGGAGGTGGGTAGAACTGAGGGAAGCTGGGTTAGAGGGGGAATCAACCACTTGGGATGGAGGAGCAGAGAATATCAGTGGAGGCTGAAGAGGGCTTTTATCACCAGGAGGGAAGGCTGAACAGGGCTCTGAACAAGCAGGCTTGCTTTCGAGAACAAGCTGCGATCTTCGTGGACAGGAGCTGGACTCACCCACCCCAACAAAGGGTGGCATCGCAATCTTGACATTCTTGCAAGGTGAGAGAGTCTCACTGAGTGAGCATGCCATGCCTCATCTTTAAGAGTTTGGTGGTAGGGGTTGGGAAGCTTGTTGGGACATCTTCATTGCTTCCATCCAGTTATGAATTAAATGCCATGCTGCTGAATTCCTGAATTGTGACTCTTAAGCCCTGTGTCTGCTGCCTAGACCATGGGTCAGAAAACTAAAGCCCACGGGCCAGATCAGGCCCAATTACCTTCTAGATCTGGCCCGCGGATGGTCTGGGAATCCATGCAGCCGGCATAGCACAAGCGCACAATGGTTTTTGTAACTCAGTCAAGCTGAGGTGGGTGGCTGCTTGAGACAAGCCTCTTCTCCGTCCGTCGTGTGCACATAGCAATCTTTTCTTCTGGGGTGGGGAGGTGGGGAAGAGGGAAAAGGAGCCACAGTTCGGATTTCCACCATGGAGCTGCCGGCAACTGACCTCAGGAAAGGCAGTTGCAGCGGCAGGGGCTCGGAGATGCCTCGGGAGTGACGCCTGCTGTGTCTGTGGTGGCAGTGTTCCCCACTAGAGGAAGCAGGGAGTGCCTGGGTGGCTGCACTCCAAAGCAGTTCTGCGTTCTGCTGGGGATTCTGCTCATTAGCTACACGGTGTGAACCATGGAAAGGTAAATCGCCATCGCCTTGTCTTCCCTCACATGGAGAAAAGAACGTTTTTGCTTGAGTGGTGCTGGTCTGACTTAGCGTGGCCAACGGCTTCTCCCTTCACCCACGAATGCGCACACGCTCTCCAGGGCTGACAGGAGTGGCGCGCTTACCTCAGCCCCCCACCCCGCCTTACGAGAAAAATAGTAACTAGTCGACGCGTAAAACGCAAAGGAAGCAGTGTGGGTGTTTGAGGGAACACCCCCCCCCCAAAAAAAATCACATTTGCGCAATGTTGGGGTTGGTCCCAATAAGAGTTTTTGCCAAAAATGCGGGTCATAATCATGGCAACATATAGTCCGGCCCCCTACAAGGTCTGAGGGACAGTGGACCGGCCCCCTGCTGAAAAAGTTTGCTGACCCCTGGCCTAGACTGTGCAATTTCATGCCTGAATAAAGACCTCATTCTTACTCACAAGTAAGAGCCATAGTCTGTGTGCTCTTATATAAGACACGAGGCATGACTAGCTTAGTCCTTAGACTGGAGATGCCTAATCGATCGATGGATACCCTATCAATGGGTGATCAGAAAGAAAATGCAATGGGGGAATGCAAAAGCATGCACCTGGATTTATACCCCTTTTATATCCACATTATAATTGATATTATGAAAACTATTGATTTGGTTATAATTCAAAGACTGTAGACCTTCCCTGCCCCTTAGCCTGTTCTAACTGTCCTATGCCAGAACTTCCTCACTTGCTGAATCGGCTTAACACTGCTACTGAAAATATAGAATCATAGAATCATAGAGTTGGAAGAGACCACAAGGGCCATCCAGTCCAACCCCCTGCCAAGCAGGAAACACCATCAAAGCATTCCTGACAGATGGCTGTCAAGCTTCTGCTTAAAGACCTCCAAAGAAGGAGACTCCACCACACTCCTTGGCAGCAAATTCCACTGTCAAACAGCTCTCACTGTCAGGAAGTTCTTCCTAATGTTTAGGTGGAATCTTCTTTCTTGTAGTTTGAATCCATTGCCCCGTGTCCGCTTCTCTGGAGCAGCAGAAAACAACCTTTCACCCTCCTCTATATGACATCCTTTTATATATTTGAACATGGCTATCATATCACCCCTTAACCTTCTCTTCTCCAGGCTAAACATACCCAGCTCCCTAAGCCGTTCCTCATAAGGCATAGTTTCCAGGCCTTTGACCATTTTGGTTGTCCTCTTCTGGACACGTTCCAGCTTGTCAGTATCCTTCTTGAACTGTGGTGCCCAGGACTGGACACAATATTCCAGATGAGGTCTGACCAGAGCAGAATATAGTGATACTATTACTTCCCTTGATCTAGATGCTATACTCCTATTGATGCAGCCCAGAATTGCATTGGCTTTTTAAGCTGCTGCATCACACTGTTGACTCATGTCAAGTTTGTCGTCTACCAAGACTCCTAGATCCTTTTCACATGTACTGCTCTCAATATGTACCTGTGCTGCTGATACACGAAGTAATCCAGTATAATATATGCAACACGTTGGCGGCGCACAATAATCTCCAAGTCAATTATACATTCTTTATCATATATTAGTCATCGAGGTTCAGAGAAGAATATATAAAGTCTTATACAAAAGCCACAAGGACTTATAACCTGACAAATCTGAAAACAGACTGTTGATATCTAATTACATTCTGGGTTTTTTTCCCCCCAAATGTTTTGATACCTTCTAAATATCTAATTCTAGTATGTCTCCAGATGTTAAACTCAGTCTTTAGATTTCCTTTAAATAAATTCCTGAGGATATCAACAAAAGGTAAGTTCACTGTGGCTCCCAAAAGCATGAGGTGTTGACGATATTACAAACAGACGTTAATAAAGATGAAGATAATAATAATGATAATAATTTATCATTTGTACCCCGCCCATCTGGCCGGGTCTCCCCAGCCACTCTGGGCGGCTTCCACCAAACATTAAAATACATTTAAAATATCACAGTTTAAAAACTTCCCTAAACAGGGCTGCCTTCAGGTATTTTCTGAATGTCAGGTAGTTGTTTATCCCTTGACTTCTGATGGAAATGACATGACAGGGTGTCGGCGTTTTTTCACCTGTTTCGCCCAGGCAATCCTTTAGTTTAGGAGGCCGTTATTTGCCCCCAATGGGGCCCTTTGATTGGTGCTTGCAGATAGCACAGTTCCACGAAAGATTACGGGCTTCTTCAGTAGTTCTCAAGACTTGAATACATATACAAATTCATGAAGAAAACTTTTTTCTTGGCTTCAGCTGAAGAACTAGGTTTGCTGGATTGAACGGCTTAACACGGCACTGGAATTTTCTGCCAGGCATAGGAAATATGTTGCAAGGTGCTGAAGGTTGTGTCATCATACAAATGCAATTGCATTGCCTGAAAAAGAAAGGCGGTGTTTTGGAGTTGCTGTGAATAAGATTAATTGAAGTGGGAAGAAAGGGTGTTTTAACTTTAGAACTTTGATCTCCCTAGGTGAGAGATGGGGAGAAGGTGTTTGTATAGACTCATGTGAGAGATGGGAAGCAAACGACTGGCTGTTTTGGCTTTTCGCCTATTGGGTTTACACATAATTATTGATTAATGAATGTTTGAATGTTCTGCTGAGGTGTGAAAGTGGTTGGCAGGAGCTCACCCCGAGCAACGGGAGCTCACACCATTGCAGGGATTCGAACCGCCGACCTTCTGATCGGCAAGCCCTATTCTCTGTCGTTTAGACCACAGCGCCACCCGCGTCCCATTTTGAAGGGTAAACCCATGTTGAAATTAGATTTCTTCATATTGATTTGCAAAAGATCTTACAGCAGACATCAGACATACATATGGAGCACATAAAACAAGTATTACAAATTAAATACCTTCAGTTCACCTCAGTGGGCCTTATTTCAGAATACTCATGTTTAGGATTGCAGGATTGTAACCCATTCACAAGCACATTTACTTGCAAGCCAGCCCGTTGAGTTTAAAAGGAGTTATTTACTCATAAGTGTAGCTATATCTCCTGCCTTGGGCTGCCAACTTCATAAGCAACACATTCCAAAAAGTTGCATTTTTAATTATCCAGGTGTGTGGAAATTTTGTGAGGTTTTTTTTTAGCATGGCCCTTTTTTAGCATGCCCCACCGCCGCCTTGACCTTAATAAGTTTTGATTTATTATTATTATTATTTTTTACTCTTCCCATGGCAAAACGCTTTCATGTCATGCCAGTGTTGCTATTTCTTGGTAACGAGTTTCATCTTGATCCATAAACAAATTGATGCCAAGAATAATATCGCTTTCAAGACAATGCATCTTTCTTTCTGCCGGAGGCAGTCAGGAACCCTGTTTGAGCAACTGCGGGAATTAAGAGCTTAAGAGCATTCCCCTCGTCTCCAACAGTTCCTCTTGACACTCTCAACCAGCTGTTCGGAGCCCCAACTGGGGCCATAAATCTGGATTATAGACTGAGGTTCCTTTGGGCATCGTGCTCTGTGAAGTCCGCTCACCCTCTCTGGCGGGTGCCATCGTGGGCTGGCATTTTCCGCGCACCGGGGTCCGGTATGGGAAGTCCCAGGGATTGTTTCCCAGGCAGCAAAGGAAGCCTCTTGGCTCAGCCTGCTGCCTGGATAATTGGTCCTGCCTGCTTGCATAATTAGCGAATCGCGAGCAGGCATGGGCCACCAAGGGGCGGGCTTACTCAAGATATAACATAGGCCTGTGGCTTTTTTCACAGGCCCTTTTCATTGGATCTCTC
Organism: Lacerta agilis; assembly: GCF_009819535.1. Classification (NCBI taxonomy): domain Eukaryota; kingdom Metazoa; phylum Chordata; class Lepidosauria; order Squamata; family Lacertidae; genus Lacerta; species Lacerta agilis. The sequence goes on along the minus strand of NC_046322.1, from coordinate 7,645,317 downwards.
ACCCTTTATATATTGCTATTTCATGTTATTCTGCTCAACCTTGCTGTGGAATAGGGGAGATGTGGAATGATCTCTGGCAGGCAAGCCAGCCCCGATAAGAAGTAATGACTCTCCGGCAGTTTTATGTACATCTATTTACATCAAAACACATCCACAGCATGGCTTTTCACCAGCTTCCATTGACGATAGTTGGTCAGTCTGAATCTTCACCCCTCCCACAGCAGGAAGGACGCCAAACTCCCACCTTTCCCCTCTTGCCTTTCGGTTGCCCTCTGATCTTATCCAGTCTCCTAGAACGGGGACTGAGACTGGCCATCAGCCTCCCCACTCTCACTCAACACAGTCTCAGACCTCTGATTATCTGCTGATTGCCTAGCAGCGCTCTGGCTGCCTTCCAACTCTTCCTCTTCTTGAGAACTAACAGAGTCTTCCTCAGGAAGGGGGCTTCGAACTGCCCTTTCTCGACTCCATCAGCCAGCTCTCATCTGAAGAGTCGGTCCCTCTTAGTTCAATTTCTGAGTCTGACTCTTCCCCTGCATTCTGGTGAGCCACGTTCCTGACATGATGCTTCTGTCTGTATGCACAGACAGCATTTCCCAGGAGCAATCCAGTGGGGATGTTATTTCTTGATGTAGGTCAGGGACTCCCTCATTTCCAGTTGACCCACAACACAAAGTTTTCTGGCAAGCGGGCTGGGAGGGGTAGGGTCTACCCAATGCCTCTTACCTCTGTTGTCAATAAAGTTGTAGCCCATTTTCACCCAAATATTAGTTGTCATGTCTCTTATCCTTGGTATCGGGGAGGACTGAAGGATAGGGAGAGGGGATAGCTTTCCATGCAAGCAGTTCTGCTGAGCAATACCCTTTCTGATTCCTTTGTTGTTCAGTTGTTCAGTCATGTTCGACTCTTCATGACCCCATGGACCAGAGCACGCCAGGCACGCCTATCTTTCACTGCCTCCCGCAGTGAGATCTGAAGAAGTGTGCATGCACATGGAAGCTCATACCAAGAACAAACCTAGTTGGTCTCTAAGGTGCTACTGGAAGGATTGTTTTATTTTTTATTTTGTTTTGACTATGGCAGACCAACACGGCTTCCTACCCGTATCTGTTTCCTGTTGTTGTTTTCTTCTTCTCTGGACTTCTCTCAGCCAGAGAAGACATGTTTTATTTGCTCTGCCTTATACTTAGCAATAAACGTAGTTTGTAGCACACACCTCTGTCTCAGTCCATCTGTGTATATACTCTGCAAGATGTCTGAATATGTGCCCGGTGTCTGAACAGCACGGGTCAGAATAAACGTCGGGAGAGGCCGGACAGCTACCGCTCATCGCTGATGGGGAGAAAGGCTGGATACGTTCCTGAGTTATGCCTGGGAGCGTCGTCCTTCACCCCCCTTTGACCCGACACTGCATGCCCTCCAATGTTTCTCTGATGAAAATAGGGGCGTCCTATTTAATAATAGTAATAATAATAATAATAATAATAATAATAATAATAATAATAATAAATACCCTTTCCATCTGAGTGGTTTCCCCAGCCACTCTGAGCGACTTCTAACATATATAAAAACATAATAAAACAATAAATTATCAAAGACTTCCTGATACAGAGCTGTCTTCAGATGGCTCGGGGGTAGGATAACTCCATACCCTCCGACATCCTTCTGATGAAAATTGAGACGTCCCCTAAGGAAAAGAAGGGCATTCTGGGATCGAAACCGGGGCGGCTTCTGTAAATCCAGGACTATCCCTGGAAAATAGGGACGCTTGGAGGTTCTGCACCTGATATAGACTCATTCCAAGATAGAGATTGCTGGTTAAATACTTTTGTCATAGGCGATAAAGATACCAGATTTAAAAGGCTCTGTTGAGACCAACATTTTAAAGGGTGTTTTGTCCGAAGGATCTCAATGTGAGTCGGTGGTTTTAAAGCCAAGTACTTCAGTTTAATCAGGAAGTGGATTAAGCTTGTTTTCCTCTCCCTCAAATAAGATGATCTTCTTCATGCCAAGTTTGGATCAAAAGACCCATAGTTTACTGCCCCTAAAGTGTTGTTTCCTCAGTGGAGGCTGATGGTTTATTTAATAAACAGCTGCGCCAGGAAAACTTTATTAGCTCAGCTTCAAATTTTCCCAGTTGCACCGACTAAATTCCACACCTAAGATACCAATAAAAAAGGAATATTAACTCTGTTGGTTTAGTTACATTCTGTGCATGGGTAAGTGAAATATAGCAGTCGGCTTTCTTTCCCATCATATACAATATTGAAAGGCAACAGAACTAACTCTATTCTGTACAATATATATATATATATATATATACACCTCACATTGACATATCCTTGCAGAAGGTAAATAGGGTGCATTTACTGTAACCCCTTTGCTTGGGAATACTAAAGCAAGAGGTTGCTCCAATTTTCCAGTTTTGAAAAGCTTTTTTCTTTCTTTCTTTTGTTTTTACCAGGGAAACATAGGCAACAGAGCTTTGGAATGCGGGACTCTAAGGAAGCAGCTGTTTACTCCTTTTGCATGTTGCAAAAGTCCAGAACTGCAGAGGAACATAGGTAGCTGCCCTATACTGAGTCAGAACATTGATATATCTAGGTCACACAATCTGGTAGTGGGACCCCAAGGTTTCAGAAAGAGGCCATTCCCAGTCCATTCTGGAGACACCAGAGCTGAACTGGTATTTTACGTACAGTGGTACCTCGGGTTACAGACGCTTCAGGTTACAGACTCTGCTAACCCAGAAATAACGCTTCAGGTTAAGAACTTTGCTTCAGGATAAGGACAGAAATCGTGCTCTGGTGGCACAGTGGCAGCAGGAGGTCCCATTAGCTAAAGTGGTGCTTCAGGTTAAGAATGGACCTCCGGAACGAATTAAGTACTGTATATTCTGGCGTATAAGACTACTTTTTAATCAGGAGAATCTTCTCAAAAGTCGGGGGTCGTCTTATACGCCGGGTGGAGAATCTGCAGTCGAGTATATCTCAAACTCTATATTTTAACTGGAAAAGTTGGGGGGTCGTCTTATACGCCCAGTCGTCTTATACGCCGGAAAGTACGGTACATAACCAGAGGTACCACTGTACTGTATTATTGCATTTGAATGGCTGCAATGCAGAATTATGTCTGTAGCATATGCAGAAATCAGAGTAAGGCTGTGTTGCAATACTTCCATCACCCCAAACCAATGCCTTTCAAATCTTCTAGTCTAAGGTTGCCATAGAGAATTCGCTTTTAATGTCTCGGAAAATCCCATGTCAGAAGTGTAGATTTTGGCGAATCTCCTTAAAAATAGCTCAGTTTTTGTCTCTCTCTCTGTGTGTGTGATTTGCAAGGAAAGCTCAACAACTTTGGCCAACAACAACTCAACAACCTTTGTGTCCGAATTTTCACTTTTTGAAATTTGGCAACCCTATCTAGTCTACAACCTGCCTCAGCCTGCATGACCATAACGGGATTTGTAGTTCAAAACATCTAGAAGAAACATCTAATAATAAATTATGATTAAATTTGCTCTGAGCTAATTTTAAGTTGTATTTTAATTAATTGATTGTCTGTTTTTATGTTCTTTGTATACTATGTTAGTTTTATGATGTTAGCCGCCCTGAGCCCAGCTCCAACCGGGGAGGGCGGGGTACAAATAAAAAATTATTATTATTTTTAAAGCAACAGGTTGGGTAAGGTTGAGAACATGTGACACCATGGAGAAAACAGCTGCACTGGCAATCCATCTACTACTGTTCTGGGTTCAAGGTTTCTGTATTAATTTACAAACAACTTAGTCTCAGGTTACCTTCCCGGGCCTTCTCGGTAGTGGTGCCCACCCTGTGGAATGCCCTCCCATCAGATGTCAAAGAAATGAACAACCATCTGGTGTTTAGAAGACATCTGAAAGCAGCCCTGTTCATGGAAGTTTTTAATGACTGATGTTTTAATGTATTTTTAATCTTTTGTTGGAAGCCCCCCAGAGTGGCTGGGGAAACCCAGCCAGATGGGCAGGGTATGAATGAATGAATGAATATTATTCTTACCACCTCAGGGATCTCCTGAACTCTTATAGCCCAGTTTAATCACTGAAACCATCTGTTGGTCATTTCCGGAGTTGGTGAGGCTCCTTTGACAACAATGAGAATCCAAGCCTTTAGTGTGATTGCCCCAGTCCTGTGGAACTCTCTGCCAATAGAGATTCAGCAGCCATCTTCGGTGCCAGCTTTTAAATGCCTGCTGAAAATGTTCTATTCCACCGGGTCTATGCAGGCAATTAAGCACATATCACCCACAATGGTTTATTAATGCTCGTTTTAAATTGTTTTGCTTTAATTCTTTTTTAAAAAAATTTAATGCCTTTATCGTACGGTTTTTATATTTTTAATGTTGTCATCTGCTTTGATACGTTTTGTGATTTAGTGGTATATGAGTACTTTTACAAATAAATAAATACTGGGTTATGTTTTCTATGGTTTACAACTTCGGATTGCAAAATTGTGCACTGGATTCGGGGTGGGGAACAACTGACCCGCTGTATTTTATAACTCCCCACTGAAACTTTTAAAACTTTTAAAACAAGGACAAATTTTGTAACTTGTAAAACAAGTTACAAATTTTGTAACAAAATGTTAAAAGGGAAAATTAGAAAAAGTTTGGAAAGGAATTGAATATTCACCGATGTAGCATATGAAAGGAAAACAATCCGATTAAAACAAAAGGGTTTTTCATTGGATCCCAAATGCCATTTATCTCATTTCTGAGAGCTAAAATTTTGACTTTTTTTTTTTTTTTGCATTGTGGAAACAAGTTAAATTTTCTTAGTTATTCACTCCTGGCATGTTGCATCTGCCTGCTGAGGTCATGTTCTGCAGCTGCCAGCAAAAGGGAGTCTCTCGCTCCACCCTTTCCCTCCATTAAGTGAATCTATTCACTCTAACGAATTTTGGAGTTGGGGTTGTGCAAAAGGGATTAAGAGCTTTGAAGTCTGGCCCTACAAATTGATTTATGCGTGTCCTTAGATGCAGCCTTGCTGCTTCCTATGATCCGTAAAGACGGCACTCCAGGGCTGTCACACTCTTGTGGTCTAGCACCATCTAGCCACTTTTTGTGGGTAACACACCCCATCACCATAGAATAGCTTCCTAGCATGCCACAATGAATTTGAAGTTGTGCCATCGGGCGCGGAGTATCATACATCGTTATGCTATGCTCATGGTATCACCCTGATTCCATAATCAGGAGTGGCCGCCAAGACCATGTAACACCGGTCCTGAAAGACCTACGTTGGGCCCCCCATTACGTTTCTGAGCACAATTCAAAGTGTTGGTGCTGACCTTTAAAGCCCTAAACGGACTCAGCTCAGTATATCTGAAGGAGCGTCTCCACCCCCATCGTTCAGCCCGGACACTGAGGTCCAGCTCCGAGGGCCTTCTGGTGATTCCCTCACTGTGAGAAGCGAAGTTACAGGGAACCAGGCAGAGGGCCTTCTCGGTAGTGGCACCTGCCCTGCGGAACGCCCTCCTATCAGATGTCAAGGAAATCAACAACTACCTTCCTTTTAGAAGATATCTGAAGGCAGCCCTGTTTAGGGAAGTTTTTAATGTTTGATGTTTTATCGTGTTTTTATTCTGTTGGAGCCGCCCAGAGTGGCTAGGGAAACCCAGCCAGATGGGCGGTGTATAAATATCTTCTTCTTCTTAAGGGGTGATATGATAGCCATGTTCAAATATATAAAAGGATGTCATATAGAGGAGGGTGAAAGGTTGTTTTCTGCTGCTCCAGAGAAACGGACACAGGATTCAAACTACAAGAAAGAAGATTCCACCTAAACATTAGGAAGAACTTCCTGACAGTGAGAGCTGTTCGGCAGTGGAATTTGCTACCAAGGAGTGTGGTGGAGTCTCCTTCATTGGAGGTCTTTAAGCAGAGGCTTGACAGCCATCTGTCAGGAATGCTTTGATGGTGTTTCCTGCTTGGCAGGGGGTTGGACTGGATGGCCCTTGTGGTCTCTTCCAACTCTATGATTCTATTCTTCTTCTTCTTCTTCTTCTTCTTCTTCTTCAGTTTACTATGGTTCTCCCTATAGTGGAGAAGGAGACATTTTTTTCTCCCTCTCAGGACCATCAATGAAGCTGAATGATAGAAGATTTAGGACAGAGAAAATGATCCCAGGGTCAGTAGTTAGGGAATTTGATCCCACGAGATGTAATGGTGGTCAACAGCCTTGATGGCTTTAAAGGATGATGAGTCAAAGTCATGGAGGAAAAGACTACCAGTGGCTACTAATCCTGATGGCTATGTCCTGCTTCCAATGTCAGAGGCAATATGTCTCTGAACACCAGTTGCTGAGGGTCAGAAGTGGGGAGAGTGCCGTTGCCCTCAGGACTTGCTTTCAGGCATCCCACAGGCATGGGTTGGCCACCGCTTCTTCCCACATAAACCATCCCAATCTCTTTGTTTATAATCTGAGGCCCCTCTTCATGTGCCTCCTCCAGAAGAGGTCCCGAGGGTGGCAACATGAGAACAGGCCTTCTCTGCAGTGGCTCCCTGTTTGTGGAATGCTTTCCCCAGGGAGGTCCATGTAGCTCCTTCATTATGCATTTTTAAACACCAAGCAAAAATGTTCCTCTTTGACCAGGCCTTCGGCTGATTAATATTCTACAGCCTTTTAAATATGTCTGCTGGGGGGGGGGTATTATTTTATATATAGTGACCCTTATATATAGACCCTTATATATAGTTATATATAAGGGTCTGGTGACTTCTGTTTCAGTATATCTGAAGAAGTGTGCATGCACACAATAGCTCATACCAAGAACAAACTTTGTTGGTCTCTAAGGTGCTACTGGAAGGAATTATTATTTTTTATTGTGTTTTGACTATGGCAGACCAACACGGCTACCTACCTCCAAATTATGCCAGTGATCAAACTGGGATAGAAGGACTCAGGAGGTCCTGAAAGTATCCTGGAACCAAATATTTTCAGGGCTTTGGATATAAATGGACCTGGCGTGGTAGGATATGGGCAGTCTGTGCAGATGTTCAAACAGAGGTTTTACATGCTATTGACCATGGGCATACCCAGTGAGGGGCGGGGGGGGCAGCTGCCCCCCCTAGAAGCAATAAAATAAAATAAATGGTTATAAAGTGATGAAATGAAACAAAACTAGGAAGGGCGATGGTGAATAATCAGTTGTTTACCACACTGAAATGGTGTAAAAACCGAGAAGTATCTAGAGCCACCTAGCGACTGGTAGAGGAATCTATGTCAGCCAGCCAGTGGGATTCAAGGGAGGGAGAGGTCTCTAGCGGGCTCTAGCAGAGAGAAGAGGGAATCTTCTAGAGGGGTCTAGTGAGTTCCGCGTCACTATATAAACTGAGCCACCCGCAGCTAGTTGATCAGTATTTTAAGTGCTTTCCCGTCCACCACGGCTACTGTTGACCGATCTTTCTGTACCCTTTGAAGGGTAAAGTCCTGGCTCAGAAGTACCATGGGAGAGGACAGACTGACTGGGTTGTGTTTGATGAGCGTCCATCAGAAATTCTTCAAGGAAAATCAGGACTGGACTGAAACGAAAGTTTTGAACAAGTTTTCTTCAAACCCAAGAAAAATGATATTAGCATAAGACATGTAACTAGAATAAAAATTATAAAAAATTCAAGCAAATAATTGTAATAACTATAATTCTAATAAAGCACTGCTATAATTATATATAATTTTCTTAAAATTTTGGTTTCATTCGCCTTTTCCATGCTGAAATGTCACAACCTGAACGACCATGGCTCCCCCCCCCCTAGTTTTGATCCTGAGTACGCCCCTGCTATTGGCCATCTTCCCCCATCAGCAGTCCAGCTGGAGCATTATGCATTAGATGGAGCTTCTGGACCAGGCTCAAGGATAGCCCCAAACAGAGCAAACTTCAGTAATCCAGCCTCAAGGCCAGCCGTGAGTCTCCAAGCTACATCTCTTGTCAGCCCTGCTTTAGATTCTTGCTTCTGCTTCCTTACAGTCATGTAAATTAAGTGCTGCAACATTGGTTTTGTCTCTCCCCTTGCCTTCTGAGCTCCAGAAGACCTAACCTCTCCCTCCCTTAAAGAAGACTGTTTTCTTGTCTTTCTTGGGATGCCAGGAAGATTAATATCCCAGAGATAAACACACACACACGCATGCACCCAGCTCATTCTGGGGTCTCTGATCATAAGGAGGTTTACAGCTCCAAATCTTTATCTTGCGATTTCAAAAACACAGGAATGCCGCCGGGGTCTATTTGCACTTTTGGGTCAGGGGTGAATTTCCCACCTCCCACGCTACACTGAGAGATGAAATGTCATGAAATATGACAATACTGATAAGTCAAGGCTGAGTCAACGCTATTCCATAAATATGTTTCAAGTCTGTGTAGTGTCACACTCAAAAGATGGGTGGATAAAATATGCTTTTGAAAACAACTTAAATGGATGATGAGGCTACTTTATTTTAATATTTTTTTTCCAAAACATTTTTGATTTTCCATACTAAAATTTACATTCACATAAGAACATACTATATAAAAACAAGATTCTAAAGAATCTCCTGGACTTCCCTCTTCCCCTTTGTGGTCTTGTTGTTAACCCTTTCCTTCCGCATCTTTTATGATCATCCATCTTTTTGTATCTCCATTATATCCATAGTTCGTTGTTACATTACAAGCATTATTGCAGTCCCACTAACGATTTTAACTGTTTACAATGGTTTTTAAGGTAAATTGTAAATTCCCCCAATTCCTTATTAAAGTTTTGGTCCTCCCGATTTCTCTTTCTTCCAGTCATTTTTGCCATTTTGCCATAGTCCATCAACTTAATCTGCCATTCTTCTCTGGTAGGGACTTTATCTTCTTTCTATTTCTGGTCTCGTAGCATCTGTGTAGCCATGGTCACATCCATAAATAATAGTTTCTGTTCCCTTGTGATTTTGGTACCTAAAATTCCTAAAAAGAAAGCTTCTGGCTTTTTTTTTTTTGAAAGGTTATTTTAAACATTTTTTTTCCAATTCGTTATATATTGTTTTCCAGAATGCTTTTACTACCTAACATGTCTGCCCGTATGATGCTACTTTATCCTGGCTCAGAACATGAAATTCGGGTATTGAACCCTGTGACTGGCTGTCAGTCTCCAAAGTTTCAGGCACAGCGACTCCAAATTCTGCTACCCGTAAGATCCTTTAACTAGAGAAGGAGGAAGAACCATGGCTCATCAGCAGAACACCTGCTTTGCATGCAGAAGGTCCCAGGTTCATAGAATCCTAGAATCCTAGAGTTGGAAGAGACCACAAGGGCCATCCAGTCCAATCCCCTGCCAAGCAGGAAACACCATCAAAGCATTCCTGACAGATGGCTGTCAAGCCTCTGCTTAAAGACCTCCAAAGAAGGAGACTCCACCACACTCCTTGGTAGCAAATTCCACTGCCGAACAGTTCTCACTGTTCTCAGCATCTTCAGGTAGGCCTGGCAAAGACCATATCTGAAATTCAGAAGATGCATACGCACCTTCCAACATTTTTCCAATGAAAATAGGGACATTCTGTTGCACATCTGGAAGCTTCTCCTGTGTTTGATCTCCTGCACACATAGACGTCATAAACACATGGACATTGGTCCCCTTGAGCCAATGGCAACCTCACAGGATTGTTGTAATGGAAAAAAAATGTGTGAGGAAAGGGATCATGGACAACACCTTCGATAGATAAATGGAATGAAATAAAATAATATCTGTAGTCACTGTCAGGAAAAAAGGCAGGATATGATGATGAAGATGATGATGATGATGATAAGAAGGAGGAGGAGGAGGAGGAGGAGGAGGAAACCATGGGAATGATCAGGAACACACCAGAGAGTAAATCCTATTGAACTCAGTGGGACTTAGTTCTGAGTAAAAATGCTTAGGATTGCAGTGAAATGCTGCCTGGTTTTACACATTTACTTGGCATTAAGCTCCACTGGATACAGTGGAAAATCAGGACTCTTGGAGAGTATGGAGATGTTATTGGTCAATGTGGACAATACTGTGCTAGAATGACCAATGGTCTAATGATATAAGGCAGCTTCCTATGAGATGCCAAGAACCAAAACTGGGACCTTATGTGTGCAAAATACAGGCCATACCTCTTTGGCTCCAACATCTGAAGCAGTATCACACCACTCTGAACAGTCATGGCTTTCCCCAAAGCATCATAGGAACTGCAGTTTATTAAGGGGAATGAGAGTGTGAGGTCTAATCTCTTCACACAGCTACTTTCTAGAGTTTCCTGGGGATTGATGGTTAACCCACTCCAGGAAAGGTAGTTCTGTGAGGGGAGTAGGTCGCCATTTATTGCAATAAATTATTGCAATTATCATTGCATTTATTGTAATTATGGTATTTGTACACAATAATTTATACCTACAACATTTATCATAGATGTGTATGCCGTCACAAGATCAATCATTGGCATGCTTTGACATAAACATATTTTTTTGTGTATTAGGTTTTCATTGCTCCCCCCCCACTTTATACAAAAACCCCGCAGGGAGGCAAAATGAAATGCAATTATCTTGATTAAAATAAAGAAAGAAACCCGATCCTTCTACCCCTCCATGCACCCTTCACCATTTCAAAACTGGAATGCAACAAAGAGTATTAAAATGCATGAACACACACACACACACACACAACTCAAACTACATTAAAAGAAAAACCAGCATAAAAAATCCAGGGCAACTCTGAAATAGCAAAAATAGCCCTGGTTGGCACAACAAAACCCTGCTGGAATAAAGACATCTTCACCAGGCAGCCAACTATATTCCATAGTCGTGGTGCAGCCACCAAGAAGAAACACTGATACAAATTTGCAGTTCTCTTTCAGAAGATTCAGGAAATATATTCAGGGCTAAGAACGGATTTGGAGAAAGAGGAAACTGTAGAGGTTATTCATCTCCAAGCTCCATGGCCTCCTTCTTCCTCCCACCCTACCCAAGTCAGTTCTCTGACTTCCATTTGCGTGGCGATGTCCCGACCTGCCCCCCCCCGTGGTAAATAAAGACACAGGACACAAGAAGTAAGGTTAATGGGCATAAAAAGGCCACAACTTTATTGGTTACGGATGTGGAGCAGTATTGGCTTAAGCACTGGATCTATCCGACTATATCTGACTCCAGCCTGTTGTGCTGGAAGTCCGGGAAAGGTTAGCCACCAATAGGGGAGCCCTGCTGATGCACATCAACTAGGAATCCACCCTGGGACCACCGATAGGGGGCGTGCCTTTGGCCCTAACCTCCCTAGACTTCGGACAAGACCACGTGGGGCTGGCTTGGGTGTCGTTCCTACGCCACTGACCAGAGGTCAGCCTCAGTTTAAGGCAGCTCCCCCTGTTTCTGGTGTAGTGGTTAAGAGCGGTAGACTCGTAATCTGGTGAACCGGGTTCACGTCTCCGCTCTTCCACATGCAGCTGCTGGGTGACCTTGGGCTAGTCACCCTTCTTTGAAGTCTCTCAGCCCCACTCACCTCACAGAGTGTTTGTTGTGGGGGAGGAAGGGAAAGGAGGATGTTAGCCGCTTTGAGACTCCTTCGGGTAGTGATAAAGCGGGATATCAAATCCAAACTCCTCCTCCTCCTCCTCCTCCTCCTCCTCCTCCTCCTCCTCCTCCTCCTCCTCCTCTTCTTCTTCTTCTTCTTCTTCTTCTTCTTCTTCTTCTTCTTCTTCTCTGTTTGCCCTGGGGGAATGCAAATGCAAATACCTAGAACCAACCCCTAGTGTTTGAACTGACCAGTTTGCATTTCAAGGCAATTTGCATGCCCCCCCCCCAAAAAAACCAGAACACCTTAACTACTGTGTTCTTACATCCTTTTATGGACGTAACAGGTTTTTGCAAATTATTCAGTTCTTTTCATTATCCAGAGGTCTATCTGGCATCTACAGGAATAACAATCATTCTTGAAAAGTGTGTGCACGCACACGTTCAGATCTACCAGAAAGTAGCAAGAAAAGGGCCGGTGTGCTGTGGCATTAATCCTACCATCTGTCCAATATTTCAGTACAGCTCAAATTCCAGTCCTCCCCTTTTCCTTGCATATGACCCCCTACTTTGGCATGCTATGGAATCCAGCGCTAGGTAATTAGGTCGGCATATGATTTGCAACCTGTCCAATGGTGCCAGGAAGTGAAAGCCAGCCTTTTTTTCCCAGGGAGTCGAACCAACCTGGATCTAGTCTAAACAAGGCGATGTGTTTCAGCCTAATATGGGGCCGAAAGGGAGGGGGTGGGGTGTGTTTCCTCTATTAAAATTCTGACGATGACAAGCCTTGTCAAGTGTAGATGGTAGCCTGTCAAAGTTGCACGGAGAAGTCGGGAACTCATTCTTCAAGAAATGGAAAGAGTTATTCCTCCTCCTCCCCTCCCCCCGCCTTTAAATCTACATTTAAGTTGGACCCCAGGAGAATCTAAAAGTCTGTTTTCAATCAGACTGGGGAGGAAATATTTCAAGGGATTTCCCCCCCTCCCACAGCTGCAGCACAGAGTTATTTTATTTTATTTTATTTTTTAAAAAAAAGTTGTCAAGAGACTTTGCAGACTTCAGCTTTTGAGGAAAACTGTATGTGCATTAGGAAGTTTGTGGGTTCTGTGCGAATGCAACACAATGGACACACATGCGCTGGTTGTGCATTGTGGGAGAACACTGATAGGAAGAAGCAGCCTGTTTCAATCAAGAAGTCCCTCTTGCACAAAACAACTGACCAAGGTGCTTTTGATGGCCTTCTAATCCAAATTTCCCCTGGGTTATGGAGCTCCCAGTTCACCAGGGCTGGCTCAAGACATTTTGCTGCTTGATACAGGGCAGGATTCCCTCTCTCCCGTAGTTCCATGTTCAGAAGCCACTTGCATTGGCAATGGGGTCCTACTTAACTCTTGCTGAGGGTGGAGATTCATTCTGCACCCCATTAGAGAGCAGCAAGCTAAACTTATGTGGTGTCATGTGGGAACAGGGCCTTTTTTCAGCAGGAACATGCCAGAGCGGCGTTCTGGCACCTCTCAGGTGGGCCTGGAAGGGGGGGGGAGACCCACTGCACTTCTGGATAATGATGAAACCTTCCTCAGAAAGGGACATCCTCTGTGGGCTCCGAAGAAGGCCTCCTCATTCACTGGAGGCACAGCAGGGCTTTGCTGAGGCTCTTTAGCAGAGGTTGGCAAGGTTTTACCTGCCTGGGCCGGACAAGTCCTGCGGAAATCTCTCAGTGGGCTGGATCACACGTGCACACGATTTCCAGTGTCTGGGCATGTGCAGACACAATTTCCGGCATCTGGGCATGCGCAGACGCGATTTCCGGCACTGCAGAAGTGATTCCCCGTGCTGAGCGTCTCGCTGAGCGGGCGGCTTGGTTTAATGGGCTCGTGGGCCCGTTAAACTTCCTCCGTGGACCCCAGGTTGCCGACCCCTGCTCTTCAGCCTCTCAGCTAACAGCTGATGTGAGGGAAAGTTGTGCCTCAGCTAAGCAGTGAGACCCCCTCCCCACAGCCAGAAGAGATCCTCTTTGGACTCTGGAGTGGGTCTTCCAAGGGAGGTGCATTCTGGCACATTTTCTCTAGGGGGGGAGGGGGAAGGGGGCACTCTGTTGGACACACAACTAAGGTTGTCTTCCAACAAGGAATGGGGGAGAAATTCTGTTCCGTTCACATTCGGAGACCAACCTACCTAATTCATGTTTTCCCAGCAACTGCCAAAGCAAAAGGGGGAGAAAAAGACTTCTTCTTTTTTTAGAAGGGGTGACATACAATGTTTGGATCCTCATAATAATGTTCTGCGTGTTCTGAAGGTGACTGCTGAAGCAGTCCAGGACATGATCTTCATGGACCTGATGGGATGAGTCCACTTTGGAACCTGAGTAGATTCCTCCCCAGTCTCTCATAGCAGCTAAACAACAATAAAAATGGGCGATCTCTGAATAAGGTGGTGGTCAACTATTTAGGCAATTCCTTGGTTTAACGTTCTCCTGTGCACTGTATTCAGTAATTTTCGCCACCTGTTTGTCATAATTGCCTTTGGCGAAATGGAATAAAAGTGATTTGGTTTCAACTACAGCGGCACCTCGGTTTGTTGCATTGGGCAAAAGGCCCTTCTTCTGAGCTACGCCAATAAAACTATTGTGTTCCGGAAGTCCGTTCTTAAACCGAAACCATTCTTAAACCGAGGCGCGCTTTCCCTAATGAGGCCTCCCACCGCCGGTGCCCTTCCACCGTTCGGATTCCGTTCTTTGACCGAGGTAAAGTTTGCAAACCGGGACACTATTTCCGGTTTTGCAGGGTTCGTAAACCAAATCATTCTTAAACAGGACTGTTCTTAAACCGAGGTACCATTGTAGTTGCGACGAACCTCCCTGCCAAATACCCCTCTGTTACTAAGTGTATTATTTCTGAGGTGTTCCGCGTCACTTTTTCTATCCACCCCACCTCGATCCTTGAGGTCCGTCTGTGTGGATAATCCCCTTTTATTATAACTATATATAGCTCTGGGCTCCTGGGTTGAGAATACCTCTCAGCTCTATCAGTTCTGGGTCTCTCTCTCATTAGATCCCCCCACTGCGTCACCTAGCTAAACCCTTTTAGCCACTGTGTAGCCTTACCAAGGTTTCTGCCCTTTTGCCCCTCCTGAGGGAAACTCCAAGACACAAACTATCACCCTGCAGGTCAGTTTTGCCTTTTGCCTGAGTTCACCTCCTCATGAGCCTCCATATATCACTGGACCAAATAAATGACTCTTTTCTCTTCTCAACAAAAAACAAGTCTTTATTTATTTCAGAACATCATGTTTCCAGTATTTCAATAGTTCATCAGCTTAGTTACATCTAAAGTATAAACTCTTTCAGTATAACCGACTCATCTTCATCCTATCCTAGCCTAACCACCACTATCCTGGCCCCACACCCCTCTTCTTCCCTGTCTCCACACACACCCTCCCTCTTCTCAACTGCCAAAACGGCCGTTCCCTCCTTTTAAACCGGGGACCGCCCCGCCCCCAAAGGATGAACTGTCCGTCAAGATGAAGGTGGATTAACTCCTTCTGCGCTGGGATGTAATACCTCCTCCACCCTAGGGCCAATCCGTCACATAAGTCTTATTTCTGAAGTGGAACTGATGCAACAGGAACCACCACTTGTTCTAGTTTTTATTTCTACATTTTGCACTGAGTGCGCTCTCTCTCTCTCTCTCTCTCTCTCTCTCTCTCTCTCTCTCTCCAGTCTCATTTGGCCTTTAATTCCTCCATACCCTGTAAATAACAGATGTTCATATATGTACGGATAAAACACCCAGAGGGGGAAAAAAAAATTATGAATCTTTATGTGATTGCAGGCATTTCTCCATCAATATTCTTTTTGTGCTGTGTTTCAACAGGAGGCGCACATGGCCACAGCAGTGAAACTTCTTGATGCAATCAGACATGCGCATGAGCATAGGAAGGTGCCATATACAGAGTCAGACCACTGGGTCTCAGGCAGAGGACATTCCTAGAACTACCTGAAGATACCATGGATTGAAACCGAGACCTCCTGCACCAAGAGCATATGCTCCACCTCTGAGCCCATTCCAAATAATTATGATGAAGGGAGCAAATGAACTGACAACTCTTAAAGCCATTTCAAATCACATACCCTCCATTTCTGTTATACATATTAGATATTCTCCTTAGTATACCATGTGTTTATACATGGTGTGTGAGAGTATGTGTGTGCATGTGTGTGCCCTAGGGAAAACTCCCGAGTCCATAAAATGGCGGAATAAATTTGTTCACCCCAAGTAAACAGCAGATCGTTCAACGATCAATAGTAAACTATCAAGCCAAGCCACATATAGAATTTAAACGGAGACTCTGGACCCATTAACTTGTTTGCAGCACAAAAAATGTAGTTTTCCTCTGTCTGGAATTGCTCGTGCTCATTTTCAACTTGCTGCTTTCAATCTTGATCGACTCTAAATCCTGCAGTTGACAAAGGTGGGTGTGGTTACTTCGTAAGTTTTTGGGAGCCTTCTTCTTGATTAGCAGATCCATGCCATTTCCTGTAGTGTTTTCCAGGGGTAATAATAATAATAATAATAATAATAATAATAATAATAATAATGCAGTAGATCCAGACTATGGTAAGAACTGTGGGATGGGTCCTTTAACTACTATTCCAGCATTGCAGGGAGTCAGACTAGATTAATTTTGGGGTCCCTTCCAACAACTCTTTGATTCTACGAAGAAGAA
Organism: Lacerta agilis; assembly: GCF_009819535.1. Taxonomy (NCBI): domain Eukaryota; kingdom Metazoa; phylum Chordata; class Lepidosauria; order Squamata; family Lacertidae; genus Lacerta; species Lacerta agilis. The sequence goes on along the minus strand of NC_046322.1, from coordinate 7,629,070 downwards.
ACAAATCCTCTCTTTTCACTGATTCTGGAATAAAGAGTTGTGTATTTTTTAAGTCGGCATCTGGAAATGTTAAGAGTTGCAGCCAATTTTCCCCTGAAGTGAAATTCCAAGGCAAATTGTGGTTTCTGATTAGGTAAAATGCCCAATGGAGTTTTGAGAAGGGCATGGCAGCAATAAGGTGGGTGCCCAGATCCCAGTTGCTGAACCCACACCTAACACACCCACCCACCCTTTAACACCCTTGCCTGGTCCCCGCCCCCCCTGCCCCCCAGGTTCTCTGCCCAGCATCCCCTGCCTTCCTCTGTCTGTCATCCCTAAGTCACATGAGAAATTTCTCCCCACCTAGCACAGAAGGTGGTTTGTTTACTGGCATTTTATGTGGCTGAAACTTTCACCCCAGGGCATTTAGAATGTTCCTGAACATTCCATGACATCACAGCAGCTCACCCAGTTATTTGAAGGGGAAATTTGAACACAAGCAGGCAAGATGCTAGATAAGGCTAGTGTGTGTGTGTGTGTGTTGCCAACTCTATTGGAGATTCTCACTTATCTCTAATTAATTGCATCTAGCCATCCCTTGAATGCAGGTATTTAAAGGTAAACACACTGCAAGCTCTCTGGGTGTAGCAACCTAGGGGTGAAAACATGATCTGTGCATAACGCTTCCTACCCCTTCTATTTGTCCCATATGCCATGTTGCTAATGAATAATGAGTCTTTAATAACTAAATTTATAACTTCAGGCAAGTAATCTTTCAAAACGTTAAACAGCATAAAAGACTAATTAAGCCACTCGGTGGAATTCTGTTCTGACAGCTGCCTACCTGCCTTTTACATGAGGCTGCACTTCAAAAATTGCTAATTTCAGTCAGATGTCTTCATTTCCTCCACATTTCCAAACCCTTCTGGCCTCTGTGGCTAGCAGCTTTCACTTCTTCTGGTAGCCTAGCATTGGTAACTGTCTGTAGGCCAAGCCTGGAAAGCAAATGGGATGCCCAGGAGTCATGGGGTTGTGGCTCTGTGGTACTAGAACATCTGCTCTGGATGCAGAAGGCATCTGGTTCGATTCTCAGTGGGGGCTCTGACTGACTCCAGCTACAAAAGCTGAGGCTGCTGAAGAGGCCAGAGACCAGGGGCCCCAACTATAGGGGACTCTGGGTGTCCCCAACACAACGTGCAGTGCCTCAGAAAGCACTGGACATCATGTCCGAGACCTTGGAACAGGCATGTCCAAAGTCCGTTTCGGGGCCTAATCCGGCCCGCCAGTCAGTTTAATCAGGTCCCCATGGCAGTCTATCTCTTGGGGTAAAATCCTAAAAAAAGCTCTACAACTTCAATCTTAAAAGACCACCCCTGCTGGAAGGTCTCAGAATCTGATTTCTAGTGCCACCAGAAGCCAGGTTCTGAAGCCGGGGCGGGCAGGCATGATGTCATGTCGCAATGTGACATCATGACTTCACCCCCATGTGCATTCATGACCTGGGCCCCAAGTCGGCTCCCTTGCCAGAGACCATCTTGGCTGTGAGTCCTGGAAGACCTGCTCGCTGCCTTGCAGAGCTTCTTCCACCTGGCCAGGGAGGGATGGCCCGGACTGACTCCAGCTGCAGAAACTGAGACTGATGAACAGATCCTTGGGCTCTAAAATAAAATAAAATAAAATAAAATAAAATAAAATAAAATAAAATAAAATAAAATAAAATAAAGATACATTGTGAACTCTAGAATTGCACTCAATAAACTGACATGCTGCTGTTTTTCCACATTCCCCCCCTGTCTTATTTCTGCTCAATGAACACACATTTGTTCAGCATGGTTTTTTCTCTTATTTTCCTTTCCACAATCAATAGGACAGTAAATTATGAATTTAGCAAAAGCTGCATGAGCCTGCGTAGTCCTTTCCTCGGACATGGATACCATTGAAATCAATTGTTCTTACTTCCAGCCAAGCACGGCTGTTATTGTGATATCAGTTCGAAAGTTGAAAGCTTCTGGTGAGGGATCCTTCCCCACTTGAAACTATTTTGTTTCTCCTTCCCCTGTTTCTGTCCTAGATCCCAAACAAATTTGGCAAAAGTTCAAGGTGGATGAGATAGCCGCTTATACATCACCGAAGCAAGCAAATGAAAGAGGGCACCGATTCACATTTCAATTTGTGTGTGTGAATGTAGAAATACACATCTGGAAACAATTACTGTAATTGAAATAGAAACACAGTCCATCACACCTTAGTGGGGAAGACTGTGGCCAGGTGCCCTGTTTGTGCTTGCTTAGGGCTCTTCCCAACTTCATTTTGTGCCATGTTTCTAGGCTCAGGTCCACATTTTCCAGGTCCAGATCCGAACAGGTTGTTGTTGTTGTTTTGTCCCAGTGCTTTCTCTGGGAAAACCTGTGTCTTACCACAGAATTGGAGCAAATGGCTTTCGGGTTTCCCACTGAAACCTCAAGGCTCCTCCTGCTTTCCCTTCTCATAGTTCTTCCTGTTTAGATGGGCTTTGGAACCATATAGTCCTTGTCAGTATGCCTGTTAACTGATGTGCAGCATCTGAGCCCAACAACCGATGTGCCTGCAACTGGTTCTTCCCCGACTGGGCTAGGCGACTGGAGCACTGACCTTCCAATCCTGGAGAACAGGTCCCGGTGCACTGGACTCACAACATCTCATTGTGAGCACCAGATTCTAGCGGAGTATAAATAACGCGGAAACTAGCTGTAGAGGTTATGAAGCAGAACTCCTTTTATTTCTAACAGCTACTTTATACACAGAAGACATCCATGAGAGAGTTAGCCCCCAAAATTAGAATATCGTGGAAAAGTCCATTTATGTAAGCAATTGTTTTCATTAGCTACTGGAGTTTAATATTCGAGATAGACTCACGACATGCAAAGCGAAATATGTCCAGCCTTTGTTTGTTATACCGTATTTTTTGCTCCATAAGACGCACTTTTTTCCTCCTAAAAAGCAAGGGGAAATACCTGTGCGTCTTATGGAGCGAATGGTGGTCCCTGGAGCTGAATTGCCCGGGGGCCAAAAGCAAATTGTGCTTTTTATTTTACAAAGAGAAAAGGGAGTGTTGAAAGGACCCGCTCAGCAGCTGATCAGCAAGAGATCGGGAGAGAGATAAGAGTCCCCGGCTCCCTTTCAGCCCCGCCCTCCTTTGTTGAATGTGCTGCAGAGGGAGGTTGTTTGTTTCCCCAGGACATGTGACTGGCTGATTAGATTATCTGTCTGAAAACAGTAGAAATGGCTCCCTTTCCTTAGGATTTTTCAGAAATGTGAGTTAAACCTCATAAAAATGGGGCTTTTCCTCTTTGCTTTTCCCCCTTTGCAAAAGGAGCTTTGCTTTTCCCCCTTTGCAAAAAAAGCTGCAAAACCTTTAGCTGATCCTCAAAACAAACAAACAAACAAAAAAAACCCTAGGGCTTTTCCCTTTGCAAAAAAAGCTGCAAAACGTTTAGCTGATTCTCAAAAAAGGCCTTTTGCCTTTGCAAAAACAGCAGCAAAACCTTTAGCTGATCCTCCAAAAAAAAAAAAAAAACCCAAAACCCCAGGGCTTTTCCCTTTGCAAAAAAAGCTGCAAAACTTTTAGCTGATCCTCAAAAACAAAACAAAAAACAAGACAGGGCTTTTAGAGGAGGAAAACCAGAAAAATATTTTTTTTTCTTGTTTCCTCCTCTAAAAATGAGGTGCGCCCTATGGTCCGGAGCGTCCTATGGAGCGAAAAATACGGTAATTCTGATGATTATGGCGTACAGCTGATGAAAGCCCCAAAGTTGAAATTGTTAATTTAGGGGTTCTCATCAGCTGTACGCCATAATCATCACAATTATAACAAATAAAGGCTTGACATATCTCGCTTTGCATGTCATGAGTCTATCTCATATATTAGTTTCACCTTTTAAGTTGAATTACTGAAAGAAATGAATCTTTCCACGATATTCTAATTTTTCGAGTTTCACCTGTATATGCAAAATCTTTTGCCCAATGAGTCATCACCAACTTCACCTCTTTGGGCAAAGGGCACTTCTCAGCACCCGTAGTGATGACTCATGAAGGGAGAGAGGGAGGGGGCAGAGACTCACTTGGAACAACACCCTTATTCCGAGAGGCCACATTCCAAAGCCTCTCTCTCCATGAATATTGAATAAAAGCAGATGGTGAGGACTTTCCTTTGTCTTGTCCATTCCTGGCAACCTGCCATGGGGGTTGGTTCCTCTGCTGCCTGACACTGCTATGGATGCACAACCTCACTGCCTGTCTCCAAGCACAGGACTTAAGTCGTGGCCAATTTGCCTCCTTGATCTCGATGGGATCCAACTATCAAAGGGTGGTTTGCAACTAATAGTATCCCATCAGTGCAACAGTTTCGGCACGTGAAATGGGATTCCCCAACTTATCCCTGCAGAGACCCTTCACCCTCCCCAGATCTGCTCAAGAGGGTATGGAGAACTCCTAGAACAGGTTTAAGTAGGAGGAGGAGGGGAGGATAGACCCCATGGACCAGAGCACGCCAGGCACACCTATCTTTCACTGCCTCCCGCAGTTTGGCCAAACTCATGCTAGTCCCTTTGAGAACACTGTCCAACCATCTCATCCTCTGTCATCCCCTTCTCCTTGTGCCCTCCATCTTTCCCAACATCAGGGTCTTTTCCAGGGAGTCTTCTCTTCTCATGAGGTGGCCAAAGTACTGGAGCCTCAGCTTCAGGATCTGCCCTTCCAGTGAGCACTCAGGGCTGATTTCTTTAAGGATGGATAAGTTTGATCTTTTTGCAGTCCATGGGACTCTCAAGAGTCTTCTCCAGCACCATAATTCAAAAGCATCAATTCTTCGGTGATCTAAAGCATTGCTTTAGATACAACCAAAAGCCTGCATCCAACCTTCTTCCTTACTCCTGAAGAAGATGGCACACAGTGAAGGGCCTCTGATGTTGCTCTGAAAGGTCTTCTGCATTATATTTACCGATTTGTACCTGATAGTAAGGGGACACGCGTGGTGCTGTGGTCTAAACCACAGAGCCTAGGGCATGCTGGTCAGAAGGTCGGTGGTTTGAATCCCCGCGACGAGGTGAGCTCCCGTTGTTCGGTCCCAACTCATGCCAACCTAGCAGTTCGAAAGTACGTCAAAGCGCAAGTAGATAAATAGGTACTGCTCCGACGGGAAGGTAAACGGCGTTTCCATGCACTGCTCTGGTTCGCCAGAAGCGGCTTAGTCATGCTGGCCACATGACCCAGAAGCTGTACGTCGGCTCCCTCGGCATGTAAACCCCAGAGACGTTTGCGACTGGACCTAATGGTCAGGGGTCCCTTTACCTTTTTACCTGATAGTAATGTTGTGCAAATTCAGGTGTTTGCCTGGCCAACTGCGAAAAAGACCTATATAGAAGAGAGGTAACTTCTAAAAATGGACATTAGAAGCTGGATACATAAGAGTAAGTCAAATCACAGGAGATAACAAACAGGAAAAAGGAACCAGAAGTTGTGGTTTCTTTAGTATGGGAGGGAACAGATTGGAAAGAAGTATGGGTCACCATATTTAGCTCTCGTGAAGTCTAGAGGACAAAGGCAATTTCATAACTTTGGAGCACATATTGAAATTTGAAATAAGGTCTATAAACAATGGAAAATTCTATTCAGCTGACCAGCCAGCCATGTAAACGAATTAAAGAACGTGTTCTAAATCACGGGAAAGTGCACTGAAATTATAAGCAAGCCACTTAGCATTCCCTTCCACTTCTCTTCCTGGAAACATTTGCCCTGGAGATAGTGGCTCCAGCGGGTGACCGGAGTGTAGAATTAGTCCCACGGTTCTGAGACTGACAGGGAACTCACGGAGAAGCCTGGTGGAGCTTGGCAACAAAGATACCACACAGTATTTTCTCCCCGCTTCATCTTAAGTAGGTTTTTTTTAATCGCTCTCAGTTGAACAAAGCAGATGCTCAGTTTGTCACATAAACATGCAGAACAATATGGTATTCGGAATGCAGCTTGGCTTGCTTCCGTGAGTCACCTGAGAAGAGTGAACTTGCATATTTTTTACATATTTGTTTTTTTTGCATATTTATGCAGATGAGATGGCTGTTCCAAACACAGATACAGAAAAAAGTGCCGAGCAGTGATGGGGTTTAATCCATGAGGCCATTCTGACCAAGCCATGCCCACCTACATGTTAGGTGTTGGCAGGGACCAAATTTGTTTGGAGACACCACTGATCAGCTGACTGGCATAATGATTAGAGTGTTGGCCTAGGGCCTGGGAGACCAGGGTTCAAATCCTCACTCAGCCATGAAGCTCACGGGGTGACCTTGGGCCAGTCGCCATCTCTTAGCCTTACCTACCTCACGGGGTTGTTGTGAGGATGAAATGGGGAGGAGAACTATGTGCGCCACCTTGAGCCCCCCCCCCCGAAGAAAAAGGTGGAATATAAATGGAATAAAATAAAATGTATAGCACAGTACATGCCATTTTGAAAGTCCCAATAATCAGTTGATTGGCAGGGTTTGCATCTGCATGTTTTCGTTTCAGACTGTGTTAGCAAAAGAAAGTCACCTGACATTATTATGACATCAAGTGATTGGCAGGGGAAATGATTCTATCTGTCCAGTTTGTCACCCCTGGTGTATGACACCATCTTGTTCCTTTTTGTCCTAAACAGAACTGCTTGCTTCACTCTAATGTCACCAGTGTGATGTCACTGCCACACAGAGAATGGAATTCAAAGGCAGTTTTCAGTCCTTTCTAGAGACTCAAAATGTATGGGACTCTAATACCTTTCTATCATTTGGAGAAAGGACTTTGTATCAGTTATCAGACAAAAATGTTATTATTTGTATGCTAAAGCCTCTTTGGGTGTTTGATGCCGCTGCCATTAAAGAAAGAAAGAAAGATGGAGGGAGGGACAGGCAGACAAACAAGGCTGTAAGGAAAAGCAGCACTTTCCATTTCTCAAAGTGAAAAAAAACAAACCCTGAAAATGCTGGAATTGTAGATAAGTGTCTTGTTTCTGAAAATTTACTGCAGATCTGTAGAAAGAAGCCATGAACAATGTGGGGACTTATTGCAGAGGTATTGCACAAATCATGCAATTTCACAAAATGGGTAAAAGGGAAAGGGAAAGGGAACCCTGACAGTTTAGTCCAGTCGCAAACGACTCTGGGGTTGTGGCGCTCATCTCGCTTTACTGGCCAAGGGAGCTGACATTTGTCTGCAGACAGTTTTTCCAGGTCATGTGGCCAGCATGACTAAGCCGCTTCTGGTGAAACCAGAGCAGCGCATGGAAACTCCGTTCACCTTCCCGCCAGAGCGGTACTTACGGTATCCATCTACTTGCACTTTGATGTGCTTTCGAACTGCTAGGTTGGCAGGAGCAGGGACCGAACAACGGGAGCTCACCCCATCGCGGGGATTCGAACCGCTGACCTTCTGATCGGCAAGCCCTAGGCTCTATGGTTTAGACCACAGAGCCACCTGCTCCAGATCCTGGTGTTTGGAGTAGCAGGTTGCCAGCATCAATGGTACCTTTAAGGCGACTACGATAGCATTCCTAACCAAGCAAGTTCTATTAGGGTGACGTATTTCACAGAGTGTTGAACAACACAGTCAATTTCACAGAACGGAGAAGAAGCACAACATTCTGGTGTTGGGAGCAGCAGGTTGACACCGTCAAAGGTAGCTCCGAGGCTACTATGATAGCATTCGGGTAAGATTAGGTTAGTCAGTAATTTTCTCCTCCGCCCCGGACTGTCCTGTAATTGCTGTGATTCGTCCTACCGATGATGAACTCATGCTACTGGTATTTTATGGTCCTCTGGTTTGGTATCACCGACGGTGGTAATTCTACAGAAGCAGCTCTGGTTGCAACCGCTATTGATTATCCAAACAGGATAGATTTGTTTCAGTTAGTAGGGACTCCGCTTGTTCCATCGCCAAGATTAGAGAGCGATTCCGTGTTCAGGGTAAAATGCAACGGCGGGAAGGTTAGTGGAACATCGCGTGGAGCTGGACCCATATTGGGAGCAATTGCGGGAGGAAATGGCCTGGATTTATTGTCTACATTAAAGATACTGCAGGTCCCAGGGATACCGAGAGTGTCATGGAGACACGGCTAATAGGCTTTTTTTTTATTAGATTATTGCCAGACTCTTGCACCTGCTTCCAAAATGGGGAAAGTGCAGTTAGTTTGCTCACAAAAACCCCTGGAGCAGAGAAGCATGAAAGAACACTTAAAAAAAAAAAAAAGCCAACAACCCTCAACTTAGTGGAGAAAAGCTGCTTTCCAAGCACATCACTCTTAACAACTTGACGCACACTGGGGAAAGTTTGCTGCTGACACAAGAGTAGGGGGACATAGAGGACATGAGCTTTAAGAGGAATGAACTGCACAAGACAGCGGCCAGTTAAAAAAAAAAAAAAGTGCCCAGGTTCATCATTTTGTTGTGCAACCGAAATAAAGATCATATTGATGGCCTTCCGTGAGAGTTGAATTTCCTGGAAAGTAAAGGGAGTGTATTCATGTAGCTCAGGGTCCCCAAACTAAGGCCCGGGGGCCAGATGCGGACGAATCGCCTTCTAAATCCGGCCCGCGGACAGTCCGGGAATCAGCGTGTTTTTACATGAGTAGAATGTGTCCTTTTATTTAAAATGCATCTCTGGGTTATTTGTGTGGCATAGGAATTCGTTCATTTTTTTTCTTTCCAAAATATAGTCCGGCCCCCCACAAGGTCTGAGGGACAGTGGACCGGCCCCCTGCTGAAAAAGTTTGCTGACCCCTGATGTAGCTTGTCTCCAGCAAAATCCCATCTGTGGGTTGATGGACAGCAGAGGTGCCATCTTGTGAGGGCGATGGGGGGACGGGCGTCACATGCGAGACGTTGCACATGGCGTCGCACATGAGCAGCGTCCCAACGTTGTGTGCACAATGTCAAGACATCGTGGGGAGCGTTGTGGGGAGCTGAACATGGCAGCAGCACAGGTTCAATGGCCTCCACCTCTCTGAACTTTTCTGTTTGGAACATTAAGGATCCTACAGAATGGATCCCAGATCCACCATTTTCTCAAGCTTCCCTATTAGTCCACAGCAGGGCCTGCGTACCCGTGAGGAAGCTACGGCGACTGCCTCAGGTGGCAGGATCCACAGGGATAGCATTGCCATATTTCAAAAAGTGAAAACCCAGAGCTTTTTTTGGGGGGGGGGGCAAAGTTGTTAAGCGTTTTCTTGGGGAGGGGGAAAAGTTATTGAGCTTTTTTCCCCCCTCCAAAGTTTTTTGAGTTTTTTTTAAGGAAATTCACCCCCAAAACAACACTTCCGACATGGGTTGCCATACGCCCGGGTTTCCCCAGACATTTTTACCGATTTTCTGAAATTCCCTCTGGATGCTATTTCCGATGGAGAAATCCCAGATATGTGCAGGACATCCCAGATGTATGACAGCCCTACTACAGCCCTACTACAGGGATAGTAGAGCCGGACTCCGAGGAATGTATCACGTGTTGCTGCTGCTGCATGCTCCTAGGAGGTCGGATCCGTTAACTCCTTGGCAGCTTCTGCAATGCCACCTCTATTGCAACCTCTTGGTGAGCGTTACAGAACGGCAACACAAATCTCAGAACCAATCTTGCAAAAGCTTTGCTTCCGGAAAGTCCTTTGCCGCCACTCTGCAATTTCCTAGCCAGCAGCCGCCGCAACCTGACGCTGCCGATGCAAGCGCGTGTTTACTTGAGCGTGGGTTTATTTTCATGCACTTATGGCCAGATAGGCTTTGACAACCTCCCGCTAAGACTTTTCCCCGCGTAAAGGATCACAGATGCTTCCGGTCGCCCTGACCCTCCCCGAGGATCATACGCGACGTTTAAAAACACGTGCAAGGCCCAACTGAACTTGAGCAAACCACTTTAGGTGACGCTCTCTACTTGAAAGGCCGGACTGGAGTGGCGCTGATGAGAATACTCTTCCCCCTGGCTGAATTTGGCAGACACGCTGCCACTCAGCACTTGGGAAGCCTGAATTTTTGCTCCATAATACCAACTGCAGTTCGTCATCCGAGGTGTCACCCTTCATCCCTCTCCCTTCCCTCTCCTCCTACCCCCCCTTTTTTTGAAAATTCGTTTTTCATCCCTTTCAAAAAATAATGCATTGCCCATCAAACCTTTCAGCGCTATCTCAACCATGTGTTTTGCTAGGCATGCAATTTCCTCCAGTACGGAAGGGCTGAATCGGGTTGGGTTGGGGGGAGGACAAGGGGCGATACTGGTATTTTTCAATATCAACTGTGCAGAACGCTTTATCGCTCCAGTAAATTATTCTGTCTAATCTTTCTGTCACATCAAAGGTGAGGTGATAAATTCACTGGGGGGGGGGTATTTAGCAGTGATGGTGTGTGTGTGTGTGTGTGTGTGTGTGTGTGTGTCTGAATTGAGATGCCTCCTAAGTCTTTCTGGCCTGTGCAAAAAAAAAAAAAATCGCTTTTACTGCCTACCACAGGAAAAAGGAAAAAGGGGGGGACAGAAAGAAAGAAGGAAACACATTGCGATTGATTTTCCAATTCCGCACACCCCGGGGTGTAAATGTGATTAGTGGTAATTGGAGAAGTTCAACAACTGTTAATTTCGCCTCTCTTTGTTGTGCTCCCTCTTTTAAAATATTAACGAAATGCGTATGTAGGCCAGGATGAAGTTGAACAAAGGATACATATTTTACCAGAGCAGTGAGACCCTGATGTGAATGTCTGAAATAAATGTGACAAGGGCTTCCTCTTTTGAGGGAGAGAAATAGATGTCAAAGAACTAATAAGCACCTGACGAATATTAGAGGCAGGCAGCAGGGTCACAAGCCTCACATACCCTGCTTGTCACCAGGTTATACCGCTTTAGACTGAAGTGGGGAAGGGACAAAGACCCCATGCCTGAAATTCTTCCCCCATGGGGAAAAAGAAGAAGCTAAGTATGCATGCAGAACCAGCAAGTCATATTAAATCGTTCTCATTGATCTGCTCTTTGGGCTGGGTCTGGGCTGCTTACCTGACCTCTCGGCTCATGAGTCAAGGCTCATCTAATTAATAATAATAATAATAATAATAATAATAATAATAATAATTTATTTATACCCTGCCCATCTGGCTGGGTTTCCCCAGGCACTCTGGGAGGCTTCCAGCAGAGTGTTAAAATACAATAATCTATTAAACATTAAAAGCTGCCCCAAACAGGGCTGCTTTCAGATGTCTCCTAAAAGTCTGGTAGTTGGTTTCCTCTTTGACATCTGGTGGGAGGGTGTTCCACAGGGTGGGTGCCACTACCGAGAAGGCCTTCTGCCTGGTTCCCTGTAACTTGGCTTCTCTCAGCGAGGGAACCACCAGAAGGCCCTCGGCGCTGGACCTCAGTGTCCGGGCAGAACAATGGGGTGGAGACGCGCCTTCAGGTATACTGGACCGAGGCCGTTTAGGGCTTTAAAGGTCAGCATCAACACGTTGAATTGTGCTCGGAAATGTACAGGTCCAGCATCCTGTCTTGCCAGTGGCCAAGGTAGGTAAAGGTAAGATAAAGGACCCCTGGCCCTCTTTTTGTCTTCTGAGGATTGAAAGGAAATAAGTGTTGTTGGCATGCAGGCGCTGGAATCTCCACCCTTCCATTTTCCAGCCCTGTTGTGCTTTGACGCTTTCTAGAAGGTCAAACCTCTGTGGGCCTAATTCGATGCAATTTGGGATACCTGCTTGCCACAAATTTGCACCGTGGGTCTTTCTGGAAGGGTCCAGATGAAGCCACGTTTCTTGTGGCACTGTGGAGGAGAGGTAAGGTAAAAAAAGTTAAAGGACCCCTGGGCGGTTAAGTCCAGCCAAAGGGTGACTCTGGGGTTGCGACGCTCATCTCGCTTTACAGGCCGAGGGAGCCGGCGTTTGTCCGCAGACAGTTTTCCGGGTCATGTGGCCAGCATGAATAAACCACTACTGGCGCACGGAGGACCGTGATGAGTGCCATAGCGCTCAGAAACACTGTTTACCTTCCCGCCACAGTGGTACCTATTTACAGTGGAACCCCGGGTTATGCACACGATCCGTTCTGGGTTGCCGTACGTAATGTGTCTGTGCGTAACTTGAACGCATGTAACCCCCCCAAAAAAAACACGTGATTTGAGCGCTTCTGCGCATCCAGCGGTCATGCGCGCTCCCGCACACTCTGGAAAATACTTCCGGGGTGCAGGAGTGCGTATCCCGAACGTATGCAACACGGAGCGTATGCAACATGAGATATGACTGTATCTATTTGCACTGGCATGCTTTCGAACTGCTAGGTTGGCAGGAGCTGGGACAGAGCAACGGGAGCTCACCCTGTAGTGGGGATTCGAACTGCCGACCTTCCGTTCGGCAAGCCCAAGAGGCTCAGTGGTTTAGACCACAGCGCCACCCGTGTCAGTGGCCAAGCAGATACCTCTGGGAAGCCAGCAAGCAGGACGCAAGCACAACAGCATCCTCCAACATGTGACTCCTTTCAACTGGTATTCAGAATCGTCACTGCCTCCAACAGTGAAAGCAGAACAGTCACCATGCCTGGTAGCCATTGATAGCTTTATTCTCCGTGAATTTGCCCAGTCCTCTCTTAAAGTAACCCAAGGTGGTGGATATGGTGTTTTTTAAATATTTTTTTATTGGTTTTACATAAATTTATACGCTAAAACTTTAACCATTTCATAAAATAAAAACAAAAATGTTATTTTGAACCTTCGGACCTCCTCCCCTCCCTCCGTGGGTTCCATTTCCAAAGAAAATACATTCTTTTTTCTTTTTCTGCACCTTTTACCTTTATTTATCTGTTATATAATCGTAGTTTCCAAAGTTCATATCCCTGCCAATGATTTTAACTGTTTACAGTGGTCTTTTAAGTATGTTAAAAAATTATTCCAATCTTTTAGAAATACTTGATCATCCTGGTTTCTGATCTTTCCCGTCAGTCTCGCCATCTCTCTGTATATTTCGTTAACTTGGTCTGCCATTCTTCTGTTCTATGGGCTAAAAGCATTCTCGCTGCTGTCGTTGCACACATGAACAGTCTCTTATCTTCTTTTGATATCTCTTATACCTAACAAAAGGGACACGGGTGGCCTAGGGCTTGCTGATCAGAAGGTCGGCAGTTCGAATCCCCGCGACGGGGTGAGCTCCCGTTGTTCGGTCCCTGCTCCTGCCCACCTAGCAGTTTGAAAGCACATCAAAGTGCAAATAGATAAATAGGTACCACTCTGGTAGGAAGGTAAACGGCATTTTCATGCGCTGCTCTGGTTCACCAGAAATGGCTTTGTCATGCTGGTCACATGACCCGGAAGCTGTCTGCAGACAAACACCTCGGCCTATGGAGTGAGATGAGTGCGCAACCCCAGAGTCGTCCATGACTGGACCTAATGGTCAGGAGTACCTTTACCTTTACCTTTATACCTAACAAAAAGGCTTCTGGTAAGGTGGTGGATATGGTTAGAGGTGGCATATACAGGTGAAACTCGAAAAATTAGAATATGGTGGAAAGTCCATTTATGTAAGCAATTGTTTTCATTAGCTACTGGAGTTTAATATATGAGATAGACTCATGACATGCAAAGCGAGATATGTCAAGCCTTTGTTTGTTATAATTGTGACGATTATGGTGCACAGCTGATGAGAACCCCAAAGTTGAGATTGTTAATTTGGGGTTCTCATCAGCTGTACACCATAATCATCATAATTATAACAAATAAAGGCTTGACATATCTCGCTTTGCAGGTCATGAGTCTATCTCATATATTAGTTTCACCTTTTAAGTTGAATTACTGAAATGAGCCTTTCCACAATATTCTAATTTTTCGAGTTTCACCTGTATTTATTTAGGGACTTATACACTTTTTTTAAAGAAGCTATCACAAAGTGGGTTCCAAATTAAAGTAGCCAAATACCGTGAAAAGTAGTTTTAAGAATTCAGTATCACGGACCACACAGTAAACAAAAAACAAAAAACTGACCAACCAGTTCCTCATCATTCTTGGAAGTCTTGAAGAAATAATATTTTTTTCTTAAATATTTTTATTAAAGATTTTCTTAAGAAATAATATTTTTTAAAGCATGCAACGAAAAGCACAGATCATCGACTCCTGTCTAATTTATAGGCGAAATGTGTTGCTATCCATATCCTTCTAAGAGTGACCAGGTTCAGTCTAGAGGAGATTGGTTGTGAATTTAATAGCTGCTTGGCCCTGATTTCTGAAACAGGGGAGATTTCGGCAAGCTGTTAAATTAGGTTAGCTTATTTGTGTTATTTTGCACAACGTTGTATGAATTGATTTTTTTTTGCTCTTATTGATATTATGATAAGTAGTTCCTAATACGTTTTGAATCATTACGTTCATTTAATATGTGGCGAGGCGCTTGTGGAGAAATGGCGTAACAAGATCTAAGAGGATGAGGATGTGTACTTTCCCCTCTATCCTAGAGCTATGATGAGAGAAGATGCAACAGGAAAATATCCCCTCTCTGTATGCTTGCTTAATGAACAGGCTCCCTGTTTCTGCATCTGAGCTCTGAGGTCGTTCCTCCAATAAAGCACTCTCCTCATTCTAGGTTCACTACTTAAGGATCTCACATTTCTCAGGAACCCACATTCTTGTCTTGGCACCTTCTGCCTCATTCTGGTATTCACCCACCTCCCTGAAAAGCCCACCTTGGCTTCACTACTAAAGATTACCCTTGAAGGTATTTGCAGTGTTTCCTCTGCAGCAGAAATGAAGATCAGAGAACCGTGGGTGGGTTCATTTGCCTTTTCCAGTAAAACCTGACACTTGGAGCTCTTTGATAATTAATCTTTCCAAGCTGTTTCGCAGGGTAAGTGGTGTATCCCCCCTCCTTTTCTGAAGAGAGAGAGAGAGGGGAGAGAGAGAGAGAGAGAGAGAGGAGAGAGAGAGAGAGAGAGAGAGAGGAGAGAGAGAGAGAATGAAAATGACTTTTTTTCTCGAAAAAAAGAAGTGCTTAAAACGACATTTTCCAGTTAGAATATTTCCTTCATGTGAAATGTTCCACACACCTCTACCGCCTGCTTTCATGAAGGAAAAAATAACAGTGACTCTACTCTTCATTAAAAGCTTTTCTGGGACACACACACACACACACACACACACACACACAGTCTTGAATCCCATTTGGATAAAACCCAGCATTTATATCCTCATACATCTAGGCTATTTCCAGTCTGATGTAAAATCACGACACACTTTCAGGTTCCTTTCCTGCCAGTCTCTTTCTCTCTCTTTTTTTTTTATTATGACGGCAAAATTGATGGGCTGTGTGTATTTAACTTTATAGCTAGCTTGCGCTGCTAACTGTGGAGCTTTGAAGAAGTTTCGTTCCCCGAGGACTCGGAACACAAACATTACCCCAGTTCCTGAATCTAGGCTACTGTGAGTTAGAACCGCACCACATGGAGGAATATCACCTCCGATAATTGCATTGCTGTTTGCGCTGCAAACACGAGTCTCTTGCCAGCAATAATAAAAACAAATGAGCTTTAATGACAAAGGCTCCCTGCGTGTTAATTTGGTGCTGCATAATAGTGTGTCTTGTCAGGCGCAGCTGGAGAGATACAGAGAAGCGCAGGAAGAGGACAGTCTCTCTCTCTCTCTCTCTCTCTCTCTCTCTCTCTCTCTCTCTCTCTCTCTCTCTCTCTCCAGTGTGGTGTAGTGGTTAAGAGCGGTAGACTCGTAATCTGGTGAACCGGGTTCGCGTCTCCACTCCTCCAAATGCAGCTGCTGGGTGACCTTGGGCTAGTCACACTTCTCTGAAGTCTCTCAGCCTCACTCACCTCACAGAGTGTTTGTTGTGGGGGAGGAAGGGAAAGGAGAATGTTAGCCACTTTGAGACTCCTTAGAGTAGTGAAAAGCGGGATATCAAATCCAAACTCTTCTTCTTCTTCTTCTTCTTCTTCTTCTTCTTCTTCTTCTTCTTCTCTCTCTCTCTCTCTCTCTCTCTCTCTCTCTCTCTCACACACACACACACACACACACACACTCTTAATCTCCCCTGCAAGCATTGATTTTCAAGAATCACAGTGCTGCAGGGGCTGGAGGAGACTTAGAGGCTATTTAGTCTGCCAAACAGAGATGAGATAACTGGTAAATGCTTGGGTGACGGTTGAAATAAGACGGTCACCCAACTTTGCAAGGGAACTCGCTGTGTGACTTTGGGCCAGCCCCTGTCTCTCTCAGACTACGCTACCTCACCGTGTTGTTGTAAGGATAACATGAGGAAAAGGAGACCCATGGGTGGCCATCTGTCATGGATGCTTTAGCTGAGATCCCTGCATTGCAAGGGGTTGGACTAGACGACCCCTGGGTACCCTTTCAACTATACAGTTCTACGATTCTAGGATGCTGCGAATGGTGGGCATTTCACTTGATAGGGCTGAGGTCTGGTTGCCCTCATGGACCAGTCTTCATTGCCAGTCCAGTGCCAAAATCTCTCTCTCTCTCTCTCTCCCCCCCCCATTTCTCAGAAGTCTTGTTGGAGCAACTGATGCAGGTCCTTTGCACAGTGAGGTAATTCTGCTTTGGCTTTTATTTTTTAATGCTTTATTGGTTTTGAAAACTGTACAACAGAAATGATCAATAAAAGTTGTTACCAAAATAAAAATAAACATTCGTTCATTCCTTGGTTGGTACTTGTTTTGTATATCATTCTGAAATTCAATTTAACATGACCTCCGACCTTCCCATTGTGTTCCAGTCAAATTCCTTAAATACGCACTTAACTTTATTTTCACTCTATTGTTTAACTTACTTAAAGATTTTTTCATGTTGTCCTATTTACACACAGAAGCTCAATCAATACCTGCCAATGGATTGATATTTCGACAATGTTCTTTTACATAGACTCTGTATATATGCCACCCTCTGGCAATTTTTTCCTCTGTAATGTCTCGTAGCCTTGCTCATAGTCTTTGTGAATTCTGCATGTTCTCTTAGTTTGTTTTGCCAGTCTGCTTTGGAATTTGCAATTAAAATTCTGGATTTGGCCTTTCAATACAGACAAACAGGCTCAAAGAATGTCCCTCTCTAGTCCATTGTCCTTTGCATGAGTGACATGTGCCTAGGGCTTTAATGGGAATCCATACCGTAACTGAGCAGCCCTTGGTAAACAGGGACAGTGGGGACTCAGCTACATTACTCAAAAAACAGCGTTTAAAATGCATTATGAATATGCAAAACCAGATGGTGCTGTAGAGCACAAAACCTTTCTATGTGATTTTAGATAGATTTTTTATTTATTTTGTTATAACGATTTAATTTATTACTTATTCATAGCGGTTTCCCCCCTGTGTGTAGATCCACCCTATGTTGCAATGACTTGAAAGCAAACACTAAGAGGCATATACATGTGGGGGTGGGTAGGGACATAGGGGGAAATAGATTCAGTTTGTGTTTAAAAGCAAACCTACTTAATCTGCACTTTCTGAACCAATATAAGAACTGAAACCCAGCTATCCTTTGGAATTCGCGCATCTCTGAATTTTGCAATTCAACTCTCCAGCCAAATAATGTGTACCAAAATGAATATAACAGGGTAAAGCATGTACATATTAGTGAAAGCAACATATGGAAATACGTTCTATTAGCGGAATTTGCTTTGCAACTTTTTGTACATTAAAGGTAAAGGACCCTTGACAGTTAAGTCCAGGCACAGACGACTCTGGGGTTGTAGCGCTCACCTCGCTTTACAAGCTGAGGGAGCCAGCATTTGTCCACAGACAGTTTTTCTGGGTCATGTGGCCAGCATGACCAAGCCGCTTCTGGCGAAACCAGAGCAGCGCATGGAAACGCCGTTTACCTTCCCGCCGGAGCGGTACCTATTTATCTACTTGCACTTTGATGTGCTTTCAAACTGCTAGGTTGGCAGGAGCTGGGACTGAGCAACGGGAGCTCACCCCGTCGTGGGAATCCGAACTGCCAACCTTCTGATCGGTAAGCCCAAAAGGCTCAGTGGTTTAGACCACAGAGCCACCTGCGTCCCCTTACCCACCCACGTCCTTAGACACCCACAAATGTGTATACAGTGGTACCTTGGTTAATCAAATTTCATCCATTTTGGAAGCCCGTTCGACTCCCAAAACAGTTCAGAAACCAAGGCGTGTCTTCCGGTTGGCTGCAGGAGCTTCCCGCACTCAATCGGAATCAGATGTTCAGCTTCCAAAAAAAGTTTGCAAACAGGAACACTTACTCCCGGGTTTGCAGCATTTGGGAGCCGATTTGTTCGGGAGCCAAGCTGTTCAACTACCAAGGTACAACTGTATTTGGAGGGATTTGCACTCAAATGCTGACAAATTTTCATGAGGACTGAAACTGATGCAGAAAAGTGAGAATCCAAAACTGGCAGATTGAACCATCCTTAGGCAGGGTTGATGTCAGACAAAAGCCTTCCAGCCTTCCTAGTTCCGTCAACAGTTCTGAGACATTGTTGAAGCTGTAACGTTGTGGGGAATTCTCATACCTGACTTGTTTTGTTTCTCTCTTCCTGTTTGACTTCAAATGCGGTTACTTCATAGCAGCTTGTTTTTTATGACTGGGGTGCAGGGCATATTTTTCTAGCCGATTAAGAAAAAGTGAAGCAAGAGAGAGAGAGAGAGAGAGAGAGAGAGAGAGAGAGAGAGAGAGAGAGAGAAAGACCTTTGCCCCCCCCTTTGTCTCTCTACTCCGTTTCCCGTTTCAAAAAGAGAGCTGGCAAAATTCATGGCAATATGTAACAGATGCCTTCCTGTCCACCCCCTCCCAACCATTGCTCTCTGAGACCTGAAATTCTCAGCCTTTTTTGTGTGTTTGTGTTCCGTGGATGTAACATAGCAGGGAGTGTTGAAGCCAAAGTAGCTGCTGAACCTTGAAACGACAGTGGAACCCTCTTCCTTGGAGGAAGAAAGAGTTTATTTCAGCTGAAAGGGTTGTGTTGTGACCTGGAATAAAAACAACAACACAGGAATTGTAGCGTTTCGATGCCTGTAG
Organism: Lacerta agilis; assembly: GCF_009819535.1. Taxonomy (NCBI): domain Eukaryota; kingdom Metazoa; phylum Chordata; class Lepidosauria; order Squamata; family Lacertidae; genus Lacerta; species Lacerta agilis. The sequence goes on along the minus strand of NC_046322.1, from coordinate 7,610,085 downwards.
CCGGTCAAAGAGATTTGCCCCCCCCCCCCCTACTAGGATAATGGATTGCTAAACATAAGGGCAGTAGTGACTGGTGCCCATTGAGACTGATAGGGTGGAAGGAAGGGAGCCCAGCAGAAGGTGGCGCTGCAGAGCCAGCTTGTTCTGGTTTGGACTCCTACCTCCTTTTTCCTGAGTCTTACGAGACCAACACAGAGACTGAGGAAAAGGAGGAGGAGGCTGACAGGGAGTGCTGAGAAAGTTTCAAAGGCTCAGGGGGTCGTAACTTCTTCACCCCCGACGAGACTGTGGACAAAAGTTGTAAATTTCCAGCCCGGCATGTTTCCCGATCCTTGCTCCGATCAGCTAATCAGCAGAGTAAACGTGCAGCGTGCATTTGTATGTATGCAACCTATCTTATTCACCTAGTTCATAGCAAATAATAATAATAATAATAATAATAATAATAATAATAATAATAATTTATTTGTACCCCGCCCATCTGACTGGGTTTCCCCAGCCACTCTGGATGGCTCCCAACAGAATATTAAAAACACGATAAAACATCAAACATTTAAAACTTCCCTAAACAGGGTTGCCTTTAGATTTTTTCTAAAAGCCAGGTAGTTGTTTATTTTCTTGACATCTGGTGGGAAGGTGTTCCACAGGGTAGGCGCCACTACCGAGAAGGCCCTTTGCCTGGTTCTCTGTAAGCTCACTTCTCGGAGGTGGATCTCAGTGTCCTGGCTAAAGATGCTCCTTCAGGTATACTGGACCGAGGCCGTTGAATTTTATTTGTATTTCATCTTCCCACAATTCAAATCATGCGCTTGCAACATGAAAAAAAAAATACATAACTGCATCATAGCAAAAGTATTCCAAAACAACAGAACATTAAAACCCCACAACCGAACTGAGCAATTTCTACTTAAATCACAAGATCTAAAATAAAGATACAATAACCCAAGAGCAACAACAACATCAGCACCCTGCCCCAGCAACCCCCCCCCTCAAACAACTGATTCTTATCAGATGAGCTACTAGAAATGTTTGTGAGACAGCTGTTCCCCTGCCTCCTGAAAATTCTTCCCCACCTTTTGGAGCGTTCCCACCTTTTGTTTCCTCTCCTACAAAAATAGCATCACATAAATTTTCTCTGTGCTTTTACCTCCCCTTAGAAGTTCAGGGATGCATAAACGCTCTGTGGTCAGTGAAACCCAACAGACTGGATGAGACGGTGAAGTGAAGCTGGTGTTTACTAGATGATGTCACAAGCCAGCCATTTCACCAAAAGAGGGTCTGTGTTTCGTTAATTATGTGCCGAATGATTCTTGGGGGAAGCAGATGTTTGCTTGAATGGTGTGTGTGTGTGTGTGTGTGTGTGTGTGTGTGTGTGTGTGTTGTGGGGGGTGGCGAGGAGAAGGAGTGACCTGCCCCCCAGAAACCTGTGTGTTCCTTTGCAGAGACACTGTAGCAAATGTGTCTACGGAAAATTGGAGGAGAGGCAAGATTATAGTTTAAAAGACGGAAGGGGAGAAGGGGGTCACAGTGAAAGGCTTGGCTAAAGCTCAGAAATCAACCACCTGGATAATGAAAATTTAGAACCTGATTCAAACTCCTAACGGAGCCTGTTATAGCCCTGCACAGCTGTGCAAAGTCCTGAAATGGTTAAAAGAGAGACTAAAGATTTCCTGGTTTAAAATCCATCCAGGGACAACAGAATGCAAGTGACATTGGGCCCACAAGGGAAGGAATAGCCTTGCTTTCTTTTATCTTGGCGAGACCATACCTGGAGCAATGTGCCCAGTTCTGGGCGCCACAATTTAAGAAGGATGTTGACAAGCTGGAATATAGCAGAAGAGGGCAACCAAGATGATCAAGGGTCTGGAAACCAAGGCTTATGAGGAACAGTTGAGGGAGCTGGGTATGATTAGCCTGGAAAAGAGGAGACTGAGAGGAGATATAATACCGGTAGTCACCTTCAAATATCTCAAGGGCTGTCACGTGGAAGAGGGAGCAATCTTGGTTTCTAGGACCTGATCCAATGGCTTCAACAAAAAATGAGATTCCAAATAAACATCAGGAAGAACTTTCTAATGGTAAGAACTGTTTGATTGTGGGACAGACTCCCTCAGGAGGTGGTGGACTCTCCTTCCTCAGTGGTTTTTAAGCAGGGGGTTGGATAGCCATCTATCATGGATGCCACAGCTGAGATCCTTGCATTGCACGGGGCTGGACTAGATGACTCTTGGGGTTCCTTCCAATGCTACAATTCTGTGATTCTGTGTTTAAAGAATTGCCAGTGTTCTGAATGTATGCCAGGAAGGGTGAATGAAAAAAACACACACACTACACAGCCACCTTGAGGAGCCTTGAGACAGGAATTTCCCAGGAGCAAAGCCACTTCTCTAACCATTGAACAACGCTGCTTCTCGTGTATCAACCTGTCAGTACATTTATGTGATTGTAACGCCCTGTTCTGAATGCAAGGCAGTCTCGCAAGGCAGAATGCAGTTCCAAAGCTTGCAGCACTTTTGGCTTTTTCGTTTAGAGAAAACATGACATGAGAGAAGATTATAATATTTTGAATAGAGAAAGTAGATAAAGTCTCTCTCTCTCTCTCTCTCTCTCCTAACACTAGAACTTCAAATGAAGCTGCACATTGGAAGAGTCAGGACAGATCAAAGGAAACAATGATTCACACATTGCATAGTTAAATTATGGGCAAATTCATGGAGGAGAGGGCTACTAGCTTTGATTGCTATGCTCTGCTCCCATGGTTGGAGGAAGTAGCACTTCTGAATACAGTCATACCTTGGATCCTGAATGCCTTGCAAGTTGAATGTTTTGGCTCCCAAACACCGCAAACCCGGAAGTGACTGTTCTGGTTTGCGAACTACCGGTACTTTGGGAAGCCGAAGGTCCGATGGGGCTTCCGCAGCTTCTGATTGGTTGCAGGAGCTTCCTGCAGCCAATCAGAAGCCATGTTTTTGTGTCTGAAAGTTTTGGAAGTCAAGCAGACTTCCGGAACGGATACTGTTCGACTTCCAAGGTATGACTGCACCAGTTTCTGGAAGCCACTGGAGAGGAGTGGGCTCTTGTGTTTGGGTCTTGCTTGCAGGGTTCTCATAGGGATCTGGTCAGCCACTGTGAGAACAGGATGCTGGGGCAGTGGACCGTTGGCCTGACCCACGAGTTTCTTCTCCTGTTCTTAACTGCATTTAATTTTCCTGAGTCTTGGTGCAGATCTCCTTCTGCAAAAGGACTTGTTCCAATTACCCAGAATGCTCAGGCCGCTGGCACTTAGTTTTCCTTGCTACACCCAAGAGTTTTCTGCAGTTGAAAAGCAATGAAAATGTTTGGAGGATATGACCTCCTTGAGGTCTGGCTGGGTGGAGGCTGCCTCTCTTTCTAAAACTGCTGTGTTTTTTCCAAATGGCCAGGCTGGCCCCTTTAGCAAAATGCGACAGCGGATGAATCATACATTCCAAACAGCAAACACATAAAATTATAGAAGCTGAAGCCTAACGTTGCTTTTATTTGTTTAAGTTGTGAGTATATGTGTTTTCACTTCTGTTTTTCTTCTCCGGGGTTTAAATGCCTTCAAACAGCTTGTGGCAGAAAATAAAAATAAAGAAAAAATAAGAGGTGGGGGGAGAATGCTTCTGAAATTCCTCTCCTCAAATTTGTTTGGAGTTTTGATTTATCTGGTTGTTGGCTTGTACTGGAACGGATGCCCAGGAAATACTCAATTCTCCGTTTTTATTTATGAATCTAGTACATATTAACATAGGGATAACTGTAGTTTATCCCTTAGAATCACAGTTCCTAGCAACTCTGAAAAAACCACAGTGCCCAGAATTCTCTGAGAGAAAGAATGTGTTTTAAAGGTGCAGTGTGCACACACAGCCTGATATTGAGTCAGACCATTTGCTTACAACTCAGTGCTGTTTACCCCAGAAAGAGAGTGCTGCTCCCAGCTTGAAGGCTGGATCCTTCTCTTCCCCATCTCCCACAGACCACGTTTGACAGGTGGATGGGGCCATACCCACTTGTCAATCCCTTGTCAATCGTCTGCTACCGGGCCAGGTTCAAGGTTCTTGTATTGACGTAAAAGCCCTGAACCACTTGGGACCAGGATACCTCCAGGATAGCCGGAACCGTTCCTTGAGTGATTTAACAATCAATTACAGGTGGGTAGCCGTGTTGGTCTGCCATAGTCGAAACAAAATAGAAAATTCTTTCCAGTAGCACCTTAGAGACCAACTGAGTTTGTTCTTGATATGAACTTTCGTGTGCATGCACACTTCTTCGGATACACTGAAACAGAAGTCACCAGATCCTTAAATATAGTGAGGGAGTGGGGAGGGGTATTACTCAGAAGGGTGGTGGGAATGGGTGATCAGCTGATAGGTGTGGAAAACCTGTTGACGACTCTTAACTGCTGCAATTAGTCTTGCAGGGAAAGGCAAGGGGAGGGGAGTATGCTGTTCCAGATGATGTATTCAGACTTATTGAATGGCCATCACGCTGAACCCAAAAGACTGTCTTTGTCTTTTCCCGTGAAGATTTCACAAGCTGAAAAGCAATTTCCCTGTGAACCTTCGATGGCATAGAGGAAAAAATTGAGCGGGCAAAGCAAAAATACAAGGTGTGGCCTGAAAGTTCGGTGTATGGTCACAGAAATTGGACAGCGAGAAATATTCGGATGTACAATCGGCATCGGAAACCCATGAAATGCTCACAAGTGTGTATGTAGATTGTCAAGGTACTGCCCTTGCCTCAGAGCAGAGTGGTGTCCGGGCTTTCTGGGTGTCGCGAGCCCCCTCCCCACCTTTTCAGCAACTCTTCCTCTTCTAGTGGGGAAGGCAGCGGTCCCTCTAGTGGGGAGGGAGAGGCTGACTCGGGAAGTGCGGGCCAGGGCTCTGCCAGGGTAGGAGAGCCATCGCACCGAACAGGCACAGGGGGAGACACACCTCTTCCGTCTCCTCACTTGCACAGAGGGGGGAGGCGTAGGGATGGTAGGAGGGGGTTCTGCATCCAGCGGGTTTTATGCTGGGCAAAGAACCAGAAGGAGTCATTCCTGGACTCTGGCAGAGGATGAGACAGACGTGAACTTTTATGCTCTGCACTGTAAATATCTGCACAATAAAGAACTGAGAAAAGAAGTGACGGTGTCCACTTGGTTACTCATGAGCAACAACTGAGAACCTTACAGAGATGAAGCTGTAACTCTAAAGACAGTGTAAGAGTGGTTTAAGTGTTTCGGTGAAGGGTGGCAAACCATCAAAGATGACCCTTAGATTGGCAAACCATCAACAAGCAGAACAGTGGCAAATGTCGACAGAGTTTGTGAGTTATTGATGCGAGATCGGTGGTTGTCTGTCTGAATGATGGCAGAAGAATTGCATATTCTGCGTGAAATCATTACTGAGGTTACTGAGTTGTCCCACTCTCCATATTCTCCCGAACTGGCCCCACTGGCTTTTTTTTTTCCTTTCCAAAACTGATATCTGCACTGGAAGGGCTCAGATTTTCCAACGTTTCATGCATCCAAGCTGCTGAGATGAGGGAACTGAAATCAGTACAAAAAGAGGACTTCTCCAGAAGTTTCCAACAGTTCTACGAACATTGTCAATTGTGCATTGTATCAGAGGGGGCCTACTTTGAAGGCCTGTAAGGTATGCATGCTCGAATATTTCTCGCTGTCCAATTTCTGTGACCATTCACCGAACTGTATGCCGGCCAGTGTGTTACTTATTTAAACAATTTATACCCCACTTTCCACCAAGTCTCAATGCTCCTTATACATACCCCACAAGAGTCCAGGAAAAACCAGGTCATCCCAATTTTTCCTGCAAGAGATTGGCAGCTGTTTTGGCCGCCATGATATTTCGCGATTTTGCCCTGTGATCTCATGCCAAAAAGTGATTTTTTCATACCCTGATCTCATGGCAACTCCAAGTATGAGTTTTGGGATACTGTGGCAGCACGCCCCCCCCCATGCATCTTTTGGGCTCCGTGATCTCACGTGGGTCACATGACTTGTGTGGGAGCATGGATAAGAAGGTTTTGGGACCCAGCATTTTAGAAGGTATGCTTACACAAATGTGCAATTTAAAATGTAGATCAAAACATCAAGGAGTACAGAACATTTGAACAGCATGGAGCAGGGGGGGAAAGGCCTCCTGATAGGAAACTGTTTTAACCTGGTGTCTGAAGCTCAGCAGAGACAGTGCCTGAGCATCTTGTGTCCTGGATATGTGTGTCTGTGTGTCTGTGTGTCTGTGTGTCTGTCTGTCTGTCTGTCTGTCTGTCTGTCTGTCTGTCTGTCTGTCTCTCTCTCTCTCTCTCTCTCTCTCTCTGTGCATTCAAGAGTGTTGACGTGGCCATGCCTACCATGCTAGCACATGAGACCTGTAGAAGGTTGTCCAAAGGTGGTTGGCCACTCCTGGAGTAAACCCTCTGCCAATGTTGTCCTATTTAAACAAGAACACAAGAACCTGCTGGATCAGGCCAATGGCCCATCTTGTCCAGCATCCTGTTCACACTGTGGCCAAACAGAGGCCAGTAGGAAACCTGAAAACAGGACTCAATCGCAAGAGCCCTCTTGCCTCCTGTGGTTTCCATCAACATGAAATCAGAAAGCATTGTTGTGTCCAACGGTGTGGAGGAAGAGCATAGCCATCATGGTTAATAGCCATTGATAGCCCTCTCCTCCTTGAATTTGTCTAATCCTCTTCTAAAGCCATCTAGGTTGGTGTCTCTCACTGCCTCCAGTGGAAGTGAGTTCCGCAGATTAATTATGCACCGAGTTTAACTATTCATGACCCCTTGCCAGGGAAATCCTTTCATAGCATCTCTTACTCACCTTTACTCTCATCCAGGGGTGGCTAAATCCCAAGAAACTGTGATCTACTCACAGGTCTACTCACTCTTGTTGAGCTTTTTTTAGGAAGAAGGAAAGCCCGTTTTTTTAGGGGTCCAGGTCAAAGTTGTTGAGCTTCTTTGGGGGGAGCCAGTAATCTATCTCTGATCTACCACAGACGTCTGGTGATCTACCGGTAGATCACGATCTGCCAGTTGGACGTGCCTGCTCTAATCTAGAAAGTTCCAAACGCTGCAAACTTTCTTCACAATCATTCTGGAAATTGTTGCTAAACCACCTGAATTGCATCTAGCTTATCTACTCCAGGACATTGACTCTTATAGAACATTACAGGTTGCCAGATTCCTGATTTCAGTTCTTTCATATAAAAGACTTCATGGAATGCTTCATGACTATTAAAAATCTAGTAAACTCTGTGCTCCATCTTTATCTTTAAGGCCATAATACGGTACATCTAGAGATTGTAAGTAATGCGAAGGAGATTATGCGTTGAAATATTTTAGTTGATATTTTAGAATGTAAAATGCTGTTTTATTTATTGATTTGTTTTACCTTGTGGGCTTATAGCCGAATAAAGTATTATCTATCTTTCTTCACAATGGAGAGTTTCTCCCTCCCCTCAATCATTTTGGTGGCTCTCCAACTCTACAATATCCTTTATGAAGGGAGGCGACCAGAACCACACACACAGTATTCCAAAGGTTGCTGCACCACAGATTTGCACCAATGGGTTGAAAAGGTACTTATTCTTTGGCTGGATTGTGACCATCAATAGGGTGTCACACTGCCCTTTTCTACTGCATTAGATCATATCTTGGCATATAATCAGCCGTTTCTGCTCCAGGCTTTGCTCCAACCCAGAAATCAGAAAGTTCCAGATCTTCTGATACAGCAAAGGCCCTGGTGCTCCAAATAACTCTTTAGCACTTAGGTATGTGACAGCATTAGAGGCAGCAATCTGGGGAGATGAAGTAATTGGCTACTCTTCACAATATAATTGCGGTGGAAGCTCTCCCCTTTCTGAATAGGATAAGGCTTCACCGACACACCTGCTGTTCATACAAGCATTGAGTAGAAACCCACTTTCCTTGGAAGTGTCAGGGAGCAAGTCTGAATGAGCTCTGTGTAACACTATATTTGGATGAGGTCGTGATCAGGGCTCAGTGGCCAAGCATCTGCTTTGTGCAAATAAGTTCCCTGATTCAATCCCCAGCACAGCACCAGGTTGTCCCCAAGATTGAGGGGGACCAGTGTGCAACACACACACACACATCATCTTGTCATCGGGAGGAGGTCGAGTGTTCTGGAGGACATCACAAACACACACACACACACACACACTGTTATTCCCCTGTGAACCTTCGATGGCATAGAGGGAAAAATTGAGCGGGCAAAGCAAAATACAAAGTGTGAGCTGAAAGTTCGGACAAAATCAAAAATTCTTTCCAGTAGCACCTTAGAGACCAACTGAGTTTGTTCCTGGTATGAGCTTTCGTGTGCATGCACACTTCATCTGAAGAAGTGTGCATGCACACGAAAGCTCATATCTGAAGAAGTGTGCATGCACACGAAAGCTCATACCAGGAACAAACTCAGTTGGTCTCTAAAGTGCTACTGGAAAGAATTTTTGATTTTGTTTTGACTATGGCAGACCAACACGGCTACCCACCTGTAACTGAAAGTTCGGTGTATGGTCACAGAAATCAGACAGCGAGAAATAACACACATCATCTTGTCATCTGGAGGAGGTCGAGTGTTCTGGTGGACATCACACACACACACACACACACAATGCCCCAGCCCCCCTTAATATTGAGGGGCCCCAATCTGCTTCCAACAAATATGGAGGGGGCCAATGACACCTCGGCCCCCTAGAGTTGGCACACCTGATCCATCAGGATATCTGAGCTGTTTCCATCCTTCTTGGTTGTTACAAGAACTGTAACTTTAAGAACTGGCGCTTGTGCTTGCTCCCATCCTCCTCCCTCCCCATCCCTTTCTCCTTGTGTGCCATATCTCCCCCCCCCCATTGCAGACCTATAGATAGGGGCTACTGATCTTTGTAAACAACTTCAGGAACCTTTTTGCTGGTAAATAATGGGTGAAAATGCTTTAAACAGATAAACAACTCCTTGTAGCACAACAGTCATTTAAGCACAGATCATTCCTTTCCTTGAGTATATCATGAGAAAAAGAAGCTTCTGGATCACACTTTACAAATCTTTGAAGCAAAAGCAAAGATGGAAAACTGCCTTGAAAAATTTCTGAGAGTACATTTTTGAAAAGGGCAAGTCTATCTTATAAATCAAATTCAGATGAACATTTCTTGCGTCAGTCGTTCATTAATTTACCCTCTGAGAACTTTGCTTTTGACTGATGAGAACTTCGTTAGCCCTAATTTGATGTGCCACCATTTAATTGGCATTTGTGTAATTAGCTGTAATTCTGCTCACCTTTGGCTTGCTTGCATTTGCACAAATGGATGTTCTTAGCAACCTTGGGGATTTTTGCAGATATCTTAAAGGAAACCCCAGTTACACATGAGGGCGAATGCCAATCCTGGTCCTAAACAGAGCTGAACTACTGAAATGTATGAACCTAAATTAAATTCAGTGCTTTTACTCTGAGTAGGAGTAACATTGGGCACAACCATATTGGATTCTTGGGATCCCCCTCCCCCCCAGACAATCTATTTATGGAGTTTTCATCCTGATATGCTTGCACCACAAAGCTTACCTGGGGGTTAGATTATATTGAGCCTTTATTGAGCTTTTGTTCTGATTTGCTTGTGATGTGTGCATTGGCTCTGAGTACCCTGAGGATTTGACTGTGTCGACGACAGCAAACTATGGCAAGTTCTTAAAGAAATGGAAGTGCCGGATCACCTCATTTGTCTCCTGAGAAATCTCTATGTGGGACAAGAAGCTACAGTTAGAACTGGATATGGAACAACTGATTGGTTCAAAATTGGGAAAGGAGCACGACAAGGCTGTATATTGTCTCCCTGCTTATTTAACTTATATGCAGAATTCATCATGTGAAAGGCTGGACTGGATGAATCCCAAGCCAGAAATAAGATTGCCGGAAAAAATATCAACAACCTCAGATATGCTGATGACACTACCTTGATGGCAGAAAGTGAGGAGGAATTAAAGAACATTTTAATGAGGGTGAAAGAGAAGAGCGCAAAATATGGTCTGAAGCTCAACATCAAAAAAACTAAGATCATGGCCACTGGTCCCATCACCTCCTGGCAAATAGAAGGGGAAGAAATGGAGGAAGTGAGAGATTTCACTTTCTTGGGTTCCATGATCACTGCAGATGGTGACAGCAGTCACGAAATTAGAAGATGCCTGCTTCTTGGGAGAAAAGCAATGACAAACCTAGACAGCACCTTAAAAAGCAAAGACATCACCTTGCCGACAAAGGTCCGTATAGTTAAAGCTATGGTTTTCCCAGTAGTAATGTACGGAAGTGAGAGCTGGACCATAAAGAAGGCTGATCGCCGAAGAATTGATGCTTTTGAATTATGGTGCTGGAGGAGACTCTTGAGAGTCCCATGGACTGCAAGAAGTTCAAACCTATCCATTCTCAAAGAAATCAGCCCTGAGTGCTCACTAGAAGGACAGATCCTGAAGTTGAGGCTCCAGTACTTTGGCCACCTCATGAGAAGAGAAGACTCCCTAGAAAAGACCCTGATGTTGGGAAAGATGGAGGGCACAAGGAGAAGGGGACGACAGAGGATGAGATGGTTGGGCAGTGTTCTCGAAGCTACTAACATGAGTTTGGCCAAACTGCAAGAGGCAGTGAAGGATAGGGGTGCCTGGCGTGCTCTGGTCCATGGAGTCACGAAGAGTCGGACACGACTGAACGACTGAACGACAACAACAACACCCTGAGGAACGAAATGTTTCAGGTGTTTCACTTAGGTCACCAATTCATGTTCCCGAGCCGGGGTGCACTATTAACAAGGAACCATGAAGGTGGATCAGGAATCCCCTATACAATGGTCCGTATAGTTAAAGCTATGGTTTTCCCAATAGTTATGTATGGAAGTGAGAGCTGGACCATAAAGAAGACTGATCGCCAAAGAATTGATGCTTTTGAATTCTGGTGCCGAAGGAGACTCTTGAGAGTCCCATGGACTGCAAAAAGATCAAACTTATCCATCCTTAAAGAAATCAGCCCTGAGTGCTCACTGGAAGGACAGATCCTGAAGCTGAGGCTCCAGTACTTTAGCCACCTCACGAGAAGAGAAGACTCCCTGGAAAAGACCCTGATATTGGGAAAGATGGAGGGCACAAGGAGAAAGGGACAACAGAGGATGAGATGGTTAGACAGTGTTCTCGAAACGACTGGCATGAGTTTGGCTAAACTGCGGGAGGCAGTGGAGGATAGGGGTGACTGGCGTGCTCTGGTCCATGGGGTCATGAAGAGTCGGACACGACTGAACGACTGAACAACAACAACACCCTGAAGAAGAAGAAGAGAAGAGTTTGGATTTGATATCCTGCTTTTCACTACCCGAAGGAGTCTCAAAGCGGCTAACATTGTCCTTTCCCTTCAATCCCTGGTGGATTGATCGGATGAGACCATGGTCCAATGGTCAAGAAGGCAGTTTCTGCAGTGCTATGGAAGGGTGTGAGGGTCAGGTGTGGCTTGTCAACATGGGAAGGTAGCCCATCGAAGAGAAGGAAAACTCTAATCCTAAACTTCTGCTGCCTTGCAGGATATGTTTGGGAGAAGAAAATGCCAAGGAGCAAACTACACACAAATCCGGAGTAGAGTCCATAAGGCAGTTGGATGGAATCTTGCACCCTTCTTTCTGGCAACTCCTGCAGCCAGGCTGCGGCCAAACTTATTGCTCTTTCTTTTGGCTCACGCCAATGAGGCCAAGAGGGGAACCTTGTCATCTGGGCAGCCTAGGACACCTATACATTATGCCTAGGCTTGTGCCCTGGAAAGGAGGCAGAAGTTATGAGTTATTGGTCTCTGCAGCCACAGCAGATGTTGTGATTCTCCGGCAGTTTGACTTCACCTCCAGAGGCACACTCCATTGTCTCCTGAGACTGATGGGTGCCAACAACGATTTGGCTGGCCGTTGCTGGAAATAATATACTAGGCTTGAATGACCTTTGCTGCCATCCAGCGGGACCCTGCTTATGATGAGACAAGAGAACCAGCATCCGAGAGGATGATGTAATTCTTAGGCTGAAGAAACAGCCGGCATTTTTAAGTTTCAATTACAGTCACAATTTGACAAAGACAAAGTAATAGCCCCTTTCCTCTGGGGCAGTGATTTATATCAATTTGGCCTAACCTTCATGCATTTCCTTTATTGGTTCCAACAAACTGCCAAGTTCCAGTTCAATAAGGCCCGCTGAAGTCTGATGCCCCACTGATGAAGAGGAAAGATAAAGGTGGAAGACACCATGAGCTGAGCCAGTTGACAGATGAACTGAAGGCAAGCAGGCTCTTTTGGTGAAGCTAGAAAGTTCCCATTTTGACTCATCAGCTTCAAAATCTCTGGGATTGGATCAAACCGCTGCTTCTTCCTGCATGCCAAGTTAGTTAGAGCTTTTCCTGAACTCAATATTGACTTTTCTGGTTAGCTTGTCTCGTTCTCTCAAAGAGACCTACAGATTTATGGGCAGGCCAGCCATGAATTATGGCACAGGAAGATGTCCCAGTGCCAGAGTTTATTTTTCTGCTGTTTCTCTCTCTGAAGATTTCCTTTGTAACTAGGGAACACTGATGCGGGGTGTGATATCCTGGGTAATTTAGGTGAGTTTCTGGTTCCCGCAGTTGTGGAAACGAGGACTGAGCCAAACACCTCCCCATTCCACAGGAGCATTCATCCCTTGCAAAGGGTTGTGGAGGAGGAAGGAGAACCTTTTTCAGTCTGAGGGCCTCATTCCCACCTGGGAAACCTTCCAGGGGCCGCATGCCAGTGGAGGGTGGGGTCAGAGGCAAAAACTGGGCAGAGCAAGAAATGTAAATTTTACCTTTGTGCTGGAGACTAGTTTCTACAGACACTCACAGACCTCTCTCTGTTCTCCATCCAGGCAAGCAAGAAGCGTGATCCAAGTTGAGGGCCACATTCCAGCCAAGGAAAAACAGTCAAAGACAGGGTGGGGCAGGAACTGGCTGGATGAGAAAGAGTGGTGGGACGACACAGAAGATGACTTAGACCCCAGATCGCGGTGGTGGGACACTGGAGAACAGTCTGGGGAAGGGATGAGCTGGGAGATGCAAGATGCTGGAGGGTTGCTTGATCAAGGAGGGTCAGAAGAAGGAGGCCTTTCCAGGACAGGGCTGGAGTCTCAGTGTCGGCTCTGACTCGGACGGAGAGGAGTCAGAGATTTTCCACCCAGCAGCCAGACAGTCCCAGTCCTGCTGGCTCGCCTCCCCCTGACACCCCACTTGAGGAGAGTCCTACATGTTGGTGAGCAATGGGCCAAGCAGGCTCAGAGGAGGAGCCCACCACCTTGTCGCAGTCTCTGCCTGCTTGGGAAGGAGCCAGGGTGAGAGGCTAGAGGGGGGAGGCAGGGCCAATGGACAGTTTCAGCAACCTCTCCGGCTGAATGAGTCGAGCCAGAATAACTCTGCTGTGTTGTTACTTTCTGTGAATAAAAGCTAATTGAGGCCCAAAATGCAAGCCTTTCATGCTTATAGTCGCTTTTAACCATTTGTCCTTGTTTCTATCTTTTTAGAGGGACGCGGGTGGTGCTGTGGGTTAAACCACAGAGCCTACGGCTTGCCGATCAGAAGGTCGGCGGTTTGAATCCCCACGACAGGGTGAGTTCCCGTTGCTCGGTCCCTGCTCCTGCCCACCTAGCAGTTGGAAAGCACGTCAAAGGGCAAGTAGATAAATAGGTACTGCTCTGTTGGGAAGGTAAACAGCGTTTCCGTGCGCTGCTCTGGTTCGCCAGAAGCGGCTTAGTCATGCTGGCCACATGACCCGGAAGCTGTACGCCAGCTCCCTCAGCCAATAAAGCGAGATGAGCACCGCAACCCCAGAGACGTCTGCGACTGGACCTAATGGTCAGGGGTCCCTTTCCCTTTACTATCTTTTAAAGTTATGTATGATATAATCATCATGATTTGAGGGGCTCCGTAATGTTTTCCCACCCCTGCTGGACCCAACTGGATAATCAGATGGCTGGGGCTCAATGTGATGGGGAACAGGGAATATGAAGCAGTGCGCCCACCTGCAGTATATACATTTGAAGCTGTATCATACCACTTTATACAGTCTTGGCTTCCCACAAAGAATCTCAGTTGTTAAGAAAGCCCAATTCCCCTCACAGAGAACTCTGGGAATTGTAGTTCTGTGAGCGGAACAGCCCCCTTAACAAACTACACTTCCCAGGGTGCTCTGGGAGAAGCCTAGTTGCAGGAAAGACGTTGCCTTCGATTCTTAAGAAGGATGGCCTGGGTAGGGGCACCCTGCAGCACCCCACTGGGATCTTAGAGGACAACAGCTTTTGTCCAGAAGCCCAGCTCAGAGTGTGATGGGCCGCACTGATACATCCTTGTGGTCTGCAGGGGTTCACTAGAAACAGTCCACCCAGTGGAAGACCCCAACATTGGACAACCCCACCTGTCTGTAATGACCAGCGTTTGGACTGGTTGAGCAATGGATGCATGCGTCAGTTTGCATTTCTTAGTGCAGAAAGTATTGATCTGATGTGTAGATTTATTTCCTATTCTAATTAATTCAAGAAGGTTCTGGAAGCTTCTCTGTGTGAAAGAAACAAGCAGAAGGTTCCTGGTGTTTGGGTTATTCCTTCAGAGAAGCTGAGTACAGCTGGCTTAAACTGGTTCTCTTATCTCTATCTGTCAAGGTCATGCTGACTATAAAAATAGGCCAGAAGGAGCCTGGGCTTCACCTTCTCTTTCTATCTCTTTTCTTTCTGGTGTGGTGTTCTGTACATAATATAGTGTTAAGGTTACAGGTGGGTAGCCGTGTTGGTCTGCCATAGTCGAAACAAAATAGAAAATTCTTTCCAGTAGCACCTTAGAGACCATCTGAAGAAATGTGCATGCACACGAAAGCTCATACCAAGAACAAACTCAGTTGGTCTCTAAGGTGCTACTGGAAAGAATTTTCTATAGTGTTAAGGTTTAGACTTATTATAAGTTATTGCAAGTTTAAGTTAAGTCTACTGCAACTGGATTTCTTATGGAGAGGGCCAATCCTGAATGTATTGGATTTGTGACCATTATGCTCATTTGCCTTCAGAAGCAGTAAAGCTCTGCTGGGTGAAATACAATTGGTCTACTTTTTGGGAATCCTGCAACGTGTTTAAGTTTTTACTCTGCTAACTATACATTGGAATCTGATCTGGATCAATATTGAGTAGAATTCTATGACACCATGTCCCTTGCCTACACAAAACCAATACAGTTGTGACTCTTGGTTGCTATTTGGTTCCTGTTTTCCACCCCCAGCTTCACTGTGCACGGGTGTGCAATTGCATCACCTAAATTTCCTAAGAAAGGAGTCCTATATGTTGTTAAGTGCAACATGTGTGTCCAGGATCCCATCCTTCCCACTTCTCTCCACAAGGCCACTTACACCTCTGCCATTTCATCACAGTGGAAAATTTTCACACCCCTAACTTCAAACAAATGGTGCGCTTTCCATAAGTGTTGAAGGCAAAGAGCGGACTTTCAAGCCAAATTCAAAGAGCACCATCTTGCAGGATGCTTTTTGCTTTTGCTGGTGTGTGGTCTTCAAAGGCTCAGATATCACTGCAGAGAAAATTGTTAGGAACCATTGGCAGGAAAGCAGCACTTGCAGCAGTGTGCACGCTTGGGAGAGAGGGGATATTTTTGCACTTCTTTGTACTCGGTTGCAGAAACCCGAAATCACACAGAACTGGAGATTTGGATGTGTAACTCTTGTAGAAGCCATCAATGACATCAATAACACAATGGTGTGTTAAGGAAAGGCAGTATCTCTGGTAGGGAACACATTGTGGGTAGCTGGTGGGTCTCAAACCCTCAGTAAGTTAGAGAATTCCCCGGCATGTGGAGACAGACTCTGGTGAATTGAGTAGGCAAACTAATAGTGGGCCCAACAGTTTCTGCACATGCTATAGAGGGAAGTGAGGGGCAGAGGGGCTCATCAACCTGGGAAGGTAGCCAACCTAGGAGAAGGAAAATTCTGCTCCTAAACCTCCAATGCCTTGCAGGATGTCAGGAATGTGGCCCCCCAGAGCACAGCGGAAGAGTCAGCCTCAGAAATTGAGCTGAGCGAGCAAGCAAGGGGCTGACTCTGCAGATGAGAGCTGTCTGTCAGAGTTTAGAGAGGACATCCCGCCCCCCTCCTTCTCAGGGAAAACACTGTTAGCTCCCAAGGAGAGGAAGAGTTGGAAGTCGGCCAAAGCATTGCCAGGCAACCAGCAGATAAGCCAGAGTCTGAGGCTGTGTCTTCTGCGGAAGAGACAGGCCAGCAGTTCAGTGCCTGTATGAGGAGATTGGAAAAGCTCAGAGAACAACGGAAGGGAAGGAGAAGAAAGGCGGGATTTTGGTGTTCTTCCTGTTGGGGGAGGGATATTGAGTCAGACTGATCAACTACTGTTAATGAAATCAGGCAGAATGCCATATTCTGGATGTGTTTTTCTTGTAAATAAACTTACATGAAACTGATGAAGCTGCTTATCAGGCTGCTTGCCTGCCAGAGATTGTTATACAGGATATCTTTGAGAGAAGAAAAGGATACACAAATCTGGAGTTAAATAACTAGGCTGGCTGGATGGCTTATTGTCTGCCTCCTTCCAGCAACTCCTGCCGCCAAGCTGGTGCCAAATGTCTTGTTCTGTCCACATCAGGGAGGGCTGCAAACGTAGATTTTGTCATCAATGATGCTCTGCTGTCAAAGTTCAAAAAGAATGGGCCTAAATATGACTCTTCCCAGGTTGCAATGCTCAACTGTATTCCAAGTTGAGCTATGTTTCCTTCTCCTCCATTTGTCATTGAAATCAAAATACATTGCAAGCAAATGTGCTGATTTTGTTCCTACACCCCCAGCACTCCCCAGAGTAGCCGCCCAATGCAAATAGCAGCTCCTTGTATACTCTCAGAGGATAGTTACTTTAAGGAGCTAAAATGAAAGCGCCACAGAATACGGACGCTGATAAAAATATGTGTGTGTCGACTATTTACAGAACAATAGCTTGGCTCATGGACAATCAAGTGGCTTGGAAATATACATCCCAACTTGTGTGTGGCTGAATCCTGCTTGGGCACAGCTACCAGGAAGCTTCTTTTGATTCCCAAATCTTCCATAGTCACTTATCCATGCTCTGAAAATCCCAGTCTCTCCTGTAAACTAAAAGAAAACTCGATTAAGGCAACATCCTACTCCAGTCAAAAAGATGTATCGACATCACAGTGGTAATAAGTGAGCTTCAGGAGCTAGACAGGGTCTTTAATCTCTGTGGTGACACCCTGAACTCTGCTTCACCTTCTATATTTATTTACATGTCTCCTGCGCTCTAACAGAACCCATTGTGAACAAATTAATCAGCATTTATCAATGAGCTTTCGAGGGGTGTCATTTCAACGACTCCGTGGAACAGGAAGCTTGCGGGTGGCGGCGCTGGGGAGATGTTGCAAGATAGAGGAAATAAAAATTTATTTTTATCCGTTGTATAAATGTGCCCATATTATTAATTTATAGCTTCCACGGCTGACTGTAATAGTTTAGCACTTCCGCAGCATGTTCTTGAAACAGAATTTTATGCTACAGGTGAGGCTGCTTAATACTTAATTCAAATGCACCCTAAATTCTATGCGGCGCAGAAGGTGGGAGGCAAAACACATACCGTATTTTGTACTGGATTGGCAGGGGATAGGCAACAGCTTTCTGCCTCCATGGTCACTGTTGCTGTTGCGCTCAGAAGCTATTTGTGGTCTTCTCACTGGGGCATTTATAACACAGGGTTATAGAGACCTTTGATGTGACCCAGCAGAGCTTTCCTTTACATCCTCTTACATTGACTTGCATTCATGGGATGTGCAACTCATAGCTCATATCCAAGCTGTTAACCTCTGCCATATTATTACCCCGTGTCCTGCCTATATGTCGGTTGTTATACAAAAGCTTTTTATTTGCTGGCTGTATACTCATGATAGCCTTTTCACACTGTGTGCACCCCAATACAGCGGTACCTTGGTTCTCAAACTTAATCCGTTCTGGAAGTCCGTTCCAAAACCAAAGCATTCCAAAACCAAGGCGCGCTTTCCCATAGAAAGTAATGCAAAATGGATTAATCCATTCCAGACTTTTTTATATATAAAATATGACAACCCTAAAGCAGCCATTTAATATGAATTTTACTGTCTAATGAGACCATTGGTCCATAAAATGAAAGTAATAAACAATGTACTGTAGTCACACAATCAATCAATCAGTAGTTGAAGAAGAAGAAGAAGAAGAAGAAGAAGAAGAAGAAGAAGAAGAGGAGGAGGAGGAGGAGGAGGAGGAGGAGCAGCAGCAGCAGGAGGAGGAGTTTGGATATGATATCCCGCTTTATCACTACCCAAAGGAGTCTCAAAGCGGCTAACATTCTTCCTCCCCCCCCCAACAAACACTCTGTGAGGTGAGTGGGGCTGAGAGACTTCAGAGAAGTGTGACTAGCCCAAAGTCACCCAGCAGCTGCATGTGGAGGAGTGGAGACACAAACCCGGTTCACCACATTATGAGTCTACCACTCTTAACCGCTACACCACACTGTCTCCAGACAGTCACAAAAACAAAAAGCCGTAAAAACAAAAAACAAAAAAGCAAAAGAAATAGCAAAAACTGACAGACCTCAGTGTGACACTCAAAATGGAAGCGTGGCACTCAAATTGGAAGCATAACTCTCAAAACGGAGCACGTTCAGCTTCCAAAAAGAGTTCGCAAACTGAAAAATTTACCTCTGGATTTGCAGTGTTTGGGTTCCAAGTTGCTTGAGTACCAAGGCGTTTGAATACCAAGGCACCACTGTAAAAGACATAGCTTGTTTTGCTGTCGCTTGCCCTGCCTACACCACATGCGTGTTTTGCAAGAAAGTGCTCCATGTGTGCTGCACTCGGGTCCTGCTTGCAGACTGCCCATGGGAATCTGGTTGGTCACCATGAGTGCAGGATGCCGGACTACATGGTCTACTGGTTTGATCCAGCAGGCTGATGTTATATTCTTATAGTCTGACTTGTTGTAAGACAGCTTCTCAGCTTCTTGTGTTCCTCACAGATGGTCACAGACCTGACGCAGCGCGTATTGGGCATTAGTGGGCCATCCAGTCTAAGACTGAATTTGGTTACCTGTTCTTATTTCCATCTCTATTGGGTTTTCACCACCGAGGCCAAGGATGCATTAATTTACAAGACCTTTTAACACCATTAATAATAATTTTATTATTTATGCCCCACCCACCTGACCGGGTTTCCCCAGCCACAGAAATATTTACCAGGGTTAATATTTCTGCAGACATGACATGAGGGCTGGTCACATTAGCATTGGGAATCCCTGGGGACAATCAGGTCATGCATCCATAGCAGTGATTGGAGGAGGAATGACCACTGGGATGAATGCAGAGAGAAGAAACCATGTGCATTTGCACCAGCAAAACCGGAAGCCTTCATCTGCCCCAGCTGCAATGAAACATGTCTCTCCCGTATCTGTCTCTACAGCCACAGCAGGTACAGGTATCTTCCTTTTAATAATTTTTATTATATTTTCCAATTAAACAAAATAGTTCAAACAAAAACACATACATACATACATACATACATACATACATACATACATACATACATTCTTATATCCTCGCTCTGCCGAGCTACGACTTCCCTCCCTCCCGTCAGCAGGTTTTCTAGTCCATTCTAATCGCACAATTTCTTACTTAAATCTATTGTACAGTGTCGTAGGGTTATTCCAATCCCATGAGGTACTATAATCTTCCAGCAGTTTGACTTCACCCTCAAAGGCACACACCAGTGTGCTGTAGTGGTTAAGAGCAGGAGACTCGTAATCTGGGGAACCAGGTTCGTGTCTCCACTCCTCCACATGCAGCTGCTGGGTGACCTTGGGCTAGTCACACTTCTCTGAAGTCTCTCAGCCCCACTCACCTCACAGAGTGTTTGTTGTGGGGGAGGAAGGGAAAGGAGAATGTGAGCCGCTTTGAGACTCCTTCGGGTAGTGAAAAGCGGGATATCAAATCCAAACTCCTCCTCCTCCTCCTCCTCCTCCTCCTCCTCCTCCTCCTCTTCTTCTTCTTCTTCTTCTTCTTCTTCTTCTTCTTCTTCTTCTTCTTCTTCTTCTCTCGAGACTGGCAGTTGCTCAGTATTGTCTAAACTGACTGACAGTGGTTCTTCAGGGTTTCAGAAAGGGAGTCTTTCCCAGCCCAACTGGAGAGTGGACCCGACATGTTCTGGATGCAAAGCAGCTTGGGATGTAGGTAGGAAAATCAGTCTCTCTTCCCGCTCCCTTTAGTCCTCCTTCACACAGGCTTCTGCCATGATCCTTTGAGACATTCCTCCACTGGGATACATGGCTACACCAAAGAATATCACACACACACACACACATCAATGGGAAGGAAGAATCCATTTCTGTCTGTTGAAGTTGGATCTTCATTTTGAGTCTTTCGTCTGGCTGTACCTTCTGTCCACCACCAAAGTTGGTTCCACTTATCTGTTGGCGCTACCCATCCCAGCAAATGCTTACATTTTGAGGGTGGTTAATTACATGGGCCAGAGAGCCAAAAGTCACCAGGGGCATAAATCTCTGCAGCTCTTCTGCAACCCAAGTTGATTTAAATCAACTTGGAGATCAGGCCCAGAGATAATAGGTTTGCAAGGGCAACTCATTCCCACGGAATAAGGGCCCCCCAGCTATTAGCAAAGCCATTACGGCTATTGATTGGCATCATACTTCCTATTAGCTAGCCCAAATGATACTCCTTAGTTACATCATTAGTCACCGTAAATCACTGGAAGCTACCACATAAAATTGTTTAGCGAGTCGGGCTGTTGGAGCACAATCAATAAGGTGACACATTTAAGTGTGAGGAATAGGGGAGTGCAGCCCAAGTGCTAATTACAAAAGGAAGAATAAATACGTTTGTGCAAAAACATGGTGGGTTTTTCTTGTTATTTGGCATGCAACAGAAAGGGGATGCGCAGGAAGGAGACATTTTTTTAAAGGAATGTGCCGCGGTGAAGCAGCCACATTTAACGAACAAAATGGCACAACGTTGCACAGCTCATTTACTCCAAAGTAGACATTAAAGCCAGCAGTTAAAAAATAAAATAAAGGAAAAGCACAGCATGACATTGGAACTGATTTAGCATTGGGGGGGACCTTGATAAGGATGAGGATTGTCATTCTGAGCCAGAGTAATGGCATGCTGTAGCCTTGCTGGATCTGGCCAGGTTTCATCCAGCCTTCCATTTAATTTCTGAGGGTGCCCAGCCTCTGAGAATCTCACAAGTGGGGCATAAACACAAGAAGCTCCTTTATACCAAGTCAGACAATTTCTCCATTTCTGCTCTGTCCATTTGTCTACACTGATTGGCAGTGGCTCTCCAATGTTTCAGCCATTGTTCCCTCCCAGTCCTACCTGGGGTGATGATGATGATATATTAAATTTCTATATTGCCCTTCATCCAAAGGCCTGTCACATGGAAGATGGAGAAAGCTTGTTCGCTCCTGCTCTGTAGGGTAGGACACAATCTAATGGCTGCAAGTTACAAGAAAGGAAATTCCAACTAAACATCAGGAATAACTTTCTGACAGTAAGAGCTGTTCGACAGTGCAACAATCTCCCTTGGGAGGTTGTGGACTCTCCTTCCTTGGAGGTTTTTATGCAAAGGTTGGATGGCCATCTGTCATGGGACTCGGGTACATTGGCAAAGAAAAATCACTTTATATGCATTGTTTATGCATTCTAACACTGTGACACCAGATGGCGCTGTGGAGTTCCATTTTTGCCAACCTGAATTCTCATACAAAGTTAAAAATTTGTTTAACTGAAATGCTTCTTGGATGTGTCTAGATCAGGGGTCAGCAACCTTTTTGGCATCTGGGTTTACTGCAGGCTCTGGTACCAGTGTCCATGTTGAGTCCTGTTGTTGTATTATTGTGGGTGAGGAGTTGTTTAAGATTGGGTGGCTGTCTGTAGGTGATCAAAGGTCTTCCTCCCAGAACTTGAGAAAGAGAACTGTGATTGTCTAGGAGAGGTTGTAGATCTCTGATGATGCCTTGTACTGGTTCTCCAGTTATTGTTGGACTCCAGGTGCCATCAGCCACAGCCCGCATGGCCAACAGTAAGGGACAATGAGAAATGTAGTCCAGCAGCAATGCAGATAAAGTCTAGATAAGAAGAAGAAGAAGAAGAAGAAGAAGAAGAAGAAGAAGAAGAAGAAGAAGAAGAGGAGTTTGGATTTGATATCCCGCTTTTCACTACCCAAAGGAGTCTCAAAGCGGTTAACATTGTCCTTTCCCTTCCTCCCCCACAACAAACACTCTGTGAGGTGAGTGGGGCTGAGAGACTTCAAAGAAGTGTGACTAGCCCAAGGTCACCCAGCAGCTGCATGTGGAGGAGCAGAGACACGAACCCGGTTCACCAGATTACGAATCTACCGCTCTTAACCACTACACCACACTGGCTCTCAGATACCCATAACACAGATGTTAAATAAACAAGAAATATCTGGCTTGCTGCAGCTGGCAATGGAATCCTGGAGTAAATGGTCTCTGGTGTGATTCAGGGTGGCAATTCTGATGTACCGATCATATACTGATATTTTACGATTTAAGCAATGCAAGTAAGAAAGATGATGGGGATGACGGACACGTCTTGGATGCCTTGGCATGGAAGAAGGCAGCTTCCCACATCTCCCCTGAACCCTTGAACTCAGCTGCCCACCCTGCTCCCCTCCTCCAGCCTCCAGCTGTGTTGCTTTATGCCACCTCCGCTGCCAAACGGAATTAAGCTCAGTCAAGAGAAGCAGATGTCTGGCATCTGGCACCAAAGCAAAGGTTCGGCGTTTGGCACGAGGGCTCGTCGTCTGAGCTGAGGCACTGAAATATAATTAAATTTGCAGCACCGTGCCAGTGGCTGCCAGTCAAAGTGGCCAGATGTGCCAGAGTGAGAGATGTGCACTTTCTGCAGCCCACCAGAGAGACAACAACACAACGCCTCCTGCCAAGTCTCATTTGTGCAACTCCAGGGGAATGGGGCGAAATAACCCTGTGGTTGGCACACAGAAACCAGAAAGGATTGTTAGGCTTGCAGCGTTATTACAAATTTCAACAACAAAGAGGGTCTTCGGTCCAGACACGCGCCTTTTTCCTTTGTCTCTAGACTCGTACCTTTTTTGGTGTAAAATGCAGAATTGGTGTGAGAGCTAACATTTATATCTGCAGCAAAGAGCACCTGCAGACTCATAAATAATTATTTGTGCAGAAGGGAAAACAGGAAATAAAGTAAAATTCAACTACCTTGTATTGGTCTCTTTTGAGAGCTCATTTGTATTGTACCAAGGAGATGGCAACAGAGCCAGCTCAAAATATCCATTTTTGATGGGATGGGGAGAATTTGATGGGCAGCTATTTCTCAAAGCACATAAAACAACAAGTATCAACATCAGGTTTTCTTGCAGAAATTTCACACCATCTCCATCCCTGCCTGCAGTAATGTCTGGTCACATGGCTGGACCCAGTTATCACAGGTGTCCTTATTATTCCACAATCAGGCTGTCAAACAGGAATGAGAGTTTTATTAGAGCACAGGCTAGGCTTCTTCCATGGCCTGCCTGCACTTAACCACTGAGGACCAATGATAGAAAGTAAAGCAGAGCTAAACTAAAGTAACAGATCTTTGCCTGATTACTAAGCTGTGTACTTTACAGCTAACTAACTGTTGTTGTTGTTGTTCAATCGTTCAGTTGTGTCCGACTCTTCGTGACCCCATGGACCAGAGCACGCCAGGCACGCCTATCCTTCACTGCCTCTTGCAGTTTGGCCAAACTCATGTTAGTAGCTTCGAGAACACTGTCCAACCATCTCATCCTCTGTCGTCCCCTTCTCCTTGTGCCCTCCATCTTTCCCAACATCAGGGTCTTTTCCAGGGAGTCTTCTCTTCTCATGAGGTGGCCAAAGTACTGGAGCCTCAACTTCAGGATCTGTCCTTCTAGTGAGCACTCAGGGCTGATTTCTTTGAGAATGGATAGGTTTGATCTTCTTGCAGTCCATGGGACTCTCAAGAGTCTCCTCCAGCACCATAATTCAAAAGCATCAATTCTTTGGCGATCAGCCTTCTTTATGGTCCAGCTCTCACTTCCGTACATTACTACTGGGAAAACCATAGCTTTAACTATACGGACCTTTGTCGGCAAGGTGATGTCTTTGCTTTTTAAGATGCTGTCTAGGTTTGTCATTGCTTTTCTCCCAAGAAGCAGGCGTCTTCTAATTTCGTGACTGCTGTCACCATCTGCAGTGATCGTGGAACCCAAAAAAGTGAAATCTCTCACTGCCTCCATTTCTTCCCCTTCTATTTGCCAGGAGGTGATGGGACCAGTGGCCATGATCTTAGTTTTTTTGATGTTGAGCTTCAGACCATATTTTGCGCTCTCCTCTTTCACCCTCATTAAAAGGTTCTTTAATTCCTCCTCACTTTCTGCCATCAAGGTAGTGTCATCAGCATATCTGAGGTTGTTGATATTTTTTCCGGCTATCTTAATTCCGGTTTGGGATTCATCCAGTCCAGCCTTTCGCATGATGAATTCTGCATATAAGTTAAATAAGCAGGGAGACAATATACAGCCTTGTCGTACTCCTTTCCCAATTTTGAACCAACCAGTTGTTCCATATCCAGTTCTAACTGTAGCTAACTAACTGTGCAGTTAGGTAATTTCTAATTGCGTGGCCAGGCGAAGTCCCCCGAACCCCGGGCAGCCCCTGAGGGAAATAACGACACGTGACAACGTTCTATGGGATTAAATTGGCCACAACTTTATTAATATTCAGATGTAGGAAGACCTTGGCTCAGGCATTGGGCATTTATCCTTCCCAGCCCCCCAGCCAGGGTTCTGGGTAATTTCAGGGTTATCCAGCATGAGTGGGGAGTGGGCTAGCTCTGGAGAACATATGTTTGCAGCCGCTGGAAGGGGGAGGGCAGCGACGACCTCATGGCGTATGGTCAAAGCCTCCCCCCGAGATCCCCTTTAATGGGAACCCTGTTATCGATGCTGCAATGGGGGTAGGGTCACGCCCCCCCCCAATTTTGTAGATGACTAAAGGATTCCACCCAAGGCCTGCAACCGCCAAAGTTGTGACAAATTGCTACGGGAAAAGCGAAACCTGTTGAAGGGCCAGACTTAACTAGGAAAAAAATAATAATTTATCACTAAACACACACACATACCACTTCCAAACATCCTTTTTACTGTGCATTCATAATTTGTGCTCATGGTTGAATCAGAATGGATATACGGAACGCCCACTTTCAATACTACTTTGTTTCCAGGCAGTGCACATCCTTTAACTTCCCGCTCAAGTCCTTTAACTTTCCAAAATGTCACGGTTTGATTTTTGTCCCACTTTGATTGTGCTACAGTCAAACCTTGGTTGTCAAACGTAATCCGTTATGGAAGACCGTTCGACTTCCGAAACGTTCGACAACCGGAAACTGAAAACGAAAGCCTCAATACAATAGGGAAACACAAAACGGAAGCCGCGTAGCATGTCCGGCTTCAGAAAATTGTTCGGAAACCGGAGCAGTTACTTCCGGGTTTTCGGTGTTCGGGAGCTGACACATTCCAAAACGGAGGTGTTTGGGAACCGAGGTTTGATTGTATATTACAAGAGTGCTCCTCCAGAGATCAGCAATGTGTTGACACTGAGGAAGCCTCACAGAACAATGAATAAATGAGGTGTGGATGGTCCGGTACAATTCTATCACTAATACATCATTAGTGCATTAACGACGTGTTGCAAAATACACCTGCAACCCCACCCTGGGGGGACGGGACACAATGTGGAAGGTTCCCTCCCCCCGCCCACTGTAACATGGTTTTCAGTGTCAAATAGCAAAGAAGTAGAGAGAACCTTCTCTATCCAAGCTAAACATATAAGTGGATTTTAACATTTTATGATGTATAAACAACACCTTGACAGTTATACCTGGCTGGAGGTTTGAGTTCTATGGAAAGCAATAAAAAAGCCACATACTTGCCCAAGTTCTGCTATTTGTTCAGAGTCCTTTTTATATATATAAAAAATACAATAACATTTCCACACTTTCCTTTATAGACACCCTCTCTTCACCCTCTCTGGGCCATTAAGAAATGTCCTATATAAAGCAGTAGAAACAAAGCCATTTTGGGGAGTACTGGAGGAAAGACACTGTTAATGGTGAATCATGGTTTCTTCCTTGAGTGGAGATGGAAGGTATAAAACATCTTAAAACGGATAACTTTGAAACTGTTTTCTGGAGTAAAAAAAGGAAAGGAAAAGAGATAAGATATATATTTTGATATGCTTATCTGCACATGGATATATCTGATGGTACTTCAAGAATAACTATGGTTAAAAAAAAGATAGTCTGGCCTAGAATTCACATACACACACACACATACACTTAAGCGGAATGTATGTTATGTGGTTAATGTGCATAACAACCAGCTATTGTGCACATTCACCAGGCCTTCTGTTAATCTTAATCTTAATCTCTAACAGGCCTTGGAGAATGTGCATGTATATCAAGTGAATTTTGTACATTTTCTGGGCAATATTCACAATGCTCAAAGGGCTCAGGGAATGTGCACAATTCGACTCCGTTTTGTACACCCTCTGGGCAATGTGCACATTCTCCAGTCAAATTGCACACGTCTGAACAAGAAAACGAAAATGTTGCTCCGGAATGTGGGAGCAATGGAAAGCACAAGTTCCATGTTCAGCTAGGATGTATATCGCGGATCAGGATAGGTACCACCTGAGTCAAGAGGTAGCCTGAGTAGTTAATGAGCAAAGTCAGAGACACCTGTTGTGCCCGCAAAATTGTTGGGGCAGTCAAAACACTTCATTTCCGATCAGTACATATCCCATAGCATCTTGCCCACTTCCTGTAACTTTTTGTGTCGCAAATGTTCCACTTTATTTATTTTTTTCTGCCTGAGTGCAGGAGCATTGCTCCAGGTGGCAATAATACGATAACATCAGGGAAGCATCCCTGCGCAACTAATAAAGCAGAATGATGTGTGGACAGTCCAGTAAAAATTTGCCACCGATTCCCTATTATTGCATCAATGATACGTTGCAGAATACACTTGCTTTCCTGCCTGCCTGCAAGAAAACCCAGTCTGGAGAGACCCTATATAATACAGTCCTTCAAGCAAATCATCACGGGAAGAAGGAGCCCTGCCACATTTTTGCTCCCCAACCCCCCCCCCCATCTCCATGCTAAAAGAAATAGTGAAAGGAAGAATAAGATTTAGGAATGATCATTAAAGGGAGCTTCAAAAATAACTTGGATGACATAGTGCGACTCTATGCACAGTGTAATCTGAAAGGATAATTGGCTTGGATGTGTGTGTCGTTTCGGTTAATTATTTAGCCAACTGGGTAGCTGTGAGTCACACAGAGAAGTAACAGGATGTAGAAGAGGAACAAGGAGACTTTTGCTTCTTGCGGGGAGGCGGAGGAGAGTGGAAAGGAAGGAGGAGGAGATGTAAAGCGAATATTATTTCTCCCACAGAACGAACCTTTCCCAAAGTATAGGAATAATCCTCATAATGAACTATGGTCCCTGGTGAGATTTATCACCCGGTTTTGAGATCCTCGTTGGTTATTATTTTCGTTACGCGTGCATATGATAGCTGGCTGTTCCTCAGGATGCCAAGTCCTCAAAAAACACCTACTGGTAATATGGCCAAGGAGCAATTGCTCAAGCTGGCATTTAACAAAAGCAGCATTATGGCTGATGAATGAGAGAGTGGCTGAGCGGCGTCCTGCACTCAAACTGTTTTCTGAGGTTTGAAAGCAAAGGGAAAGGAATGCAGGTGGAAGGCAGTCACTGCTAATGATCCCATTAGAGGGAAATAAAGCAGAATGGGAACAGGGTCGCCACCACCAAAAGAAAACCCAAAGCCATCCAGACCAACCACTTCCTGTGAGTCAGGATCATTCCATGTCTAGCACCACACAATCTCCATCTACACACACACACACACACACACACACACACACACACACACACACTGCAGCTTACTCAGTGCAGACCATGATATATAGTATAATAAAGATATAACCCAAACTTGACTGAACACAACTCCAAAAAATGGGGTGAGGGCCCCTAAACAACTAGCTAACCTAAATAATTGAGACTGCTCTCAATCGTGTTCTTGTAGCATCTGGTCATAGGAGCCCGTGCGGCTTCGTCTTCAAAACAATGAGTTTTGTTATCAGAATTATTTAGGTTAGCTAGCCTGAGTTTAAATAACATGAAATAGTTTGGGAGGATTCTCCCCCTACTGCTCGTTATTCTTTTGGTTTGATCTTAGTAACTTTCTGATTTCCCTCTGAGGAAACTGACTTCTTATCCAGTGAAACGAGGAAGAGCCGGCATCTTGTTAGGGTTTCAGTTATGAGGGTTTTAATTTGAGTAGTGTGTGTATATAATAATAATAATAATAATAATAATAATAATAATAATAATAATTTATACCCCGCCCTTCCCAGCCAAAAAACCGGGCTCAGGGTGGCTAACATCAATTAAAATCACAGCAAAAAAACATAAAAACTATTCAATTTAAAATAACAGATTAAAATACAAATTTAAAAATTCAATTATTCAATTAAAACTGCAGGTCTCAATTTCAAAATAACCCGCCAATAAAAGATGAAGCATAAATATTAAACAGAAGCCAACCCAAAGGCCAGGTGGAACAGCTCCGTCTTGCAGGCCCTGCGGAAAGATGCCAAATCCCGCAGGGCCCTGGTCTCTTGTGATAGTCGGGGCCAATATTGAGAAGGCCCTGGCCCTAGTTGAGGCCAACCTAGCGTCTTTGTTGTTTGGGACCTGCAAAAGATTATTATTTGAGGACCTTAAGGTCCTACATGGGACATACCAGTACGAGGGTCCTAAGCCACACATATATATATATGTCTAATTCCACTTAGTTGTTTAGGGGCCCTCACCCCATTTTTTGGAGTTGTGTTCAGTCAAGTTTGAGTTATATCTTTATTATACCTTTACCTCGTTTTAGAGATTAGTCACGGCTGAGTATTTTATACTTTTTTTCCTTGGTTGTTCCCAGCAGCTGGCATTCAGAGCCAGAGTGCCACTGACAGTGGTGGTAAATCTATGCAGCCATTATGACAATTATTGTTCAATGCATTTCTGTCCCGCCTTCCTCCCAAGCTGGGATTCAATGTGACTTAACAACATTGGAAAAACAACGTTGTGAAATGCAATGTAATAAAAACTAGCTAAAAGCATTAAGTTCAAATATATCGGAATGCACTTAAAACCGGCAGTTGAAACACAGCTTCCCCTGACAGCAAACTAGAGATCAGCATCATTTGCACCTTGGTTTTCATGGGAAGGTCTCATCCTGCCAGTGGAAGGGTAACAAAGAGGGAGCTGGTCTAACCTCTCTTGGGAGGGAGTTCCACAATATGGGAGGAGCCACAGAAAAGGTCTCGTGTGTCATCACCCACCGTGCTTCTAATGCTGATGGGACTGAGAGATGGTGCTCACCCAAAGGTCTAGTTGTTGTTGTTCAGTTGTTCAGTCATGTCCGACTCTTTGTGACCCCATGGACCAGAGCACGCCAGGCACGCCTATCCTTCACTGCCTCCCGCAGTTTGGCCAAACTCATGTTAGTAGCTTCGAGAACACTGTCCAACCATCTCATCCTCTGTCGTCCCCTTCTCCTTGTGCCCTCCAGCTTTCCCAACATCAGGGTCTTTTCCAGGGAGTCTTCTCTTCTCATGAGGTGGCCAAAGTACTGGAGCCTCAACTTCAGGATCTGTCCTTCTAGTGAGCACTCAGGTCTAGTAGCCACTGGTAACATCTTCCATGACTTTGTCTAATCCTGTTTTAAAGCTATCCAAGTCAGTGGCCATTTCTACATCACTGGAGAGCGATTTCCACCATTTGGACATTCCCTGTGTGAACAAGGGCTATTGTGGTGCCAGTATATTTTCTTTAGGCGGAGTGGTTTTCCTCAACATCATGTCACACTCTAGGGTGACCAACATGTGGGATTAAGGGTGATGCTCCCAGGCATTCCCCGGGCCCCAGAATCCTTCTCTTTAGAAATTATGTATTAACAGCTGAAATGAACCCTTTCAAACTGTTTACATTTTATTTTAAAAATAGTCCCAGAGGTTGTAAAAAGGAGCGGGGACGGGGGGGGGGGATGAGACAAGGTCCTCTTTCAAGAGCCAGGATGTACAAATGGGCTCTGATTCCAACGCTGGGATGTGCCAAATGTTAATAGAGCCTTTTCTCTCTCTTTTTTTGCAAAAGGAGCATATCTCGAGAGTCAATATAAGCCGTGCCCGACACAAAGAGGAGCCTTTCATGGAGTACCCATCCTACCTTGGCAGGAACCGCTAAAGCAATCTGCTGTATGGCTTAAGCCATTCTCACACAAAAGGCCCTCTGTGTAGCTGGAAGATAAAAATCCACTTCAGTTTGTTAACAACATTATTTAACCTCTTGATCTCTTCCCTCTGCACTCCACTCCCAATAAGAATTGAGAAGGGTTGCGGTGGTGTGTATTGTGTGTGTGTGTGTGGGGGGGAGCTTCTTGAATAAGGATTTTTCAGAACTGGTGCAGCTTGTTTTGGGACCCCGACTCACTGCCAATTGAGGGTTACCCTTCTATAGTTATTTTACCTCCATGGATGAATCGCACCCCATAGGCAGAGCAACAAATAGAGTTCCACCCCCATGCATCTGAATATTTTATTTCAAGAAGCAAAACCACCAATAGTTGGGGAAAGGAGGATATCACTTCTAATGCAATTATGTTCTTAGGGTGAGCAGCAGGAAATCTGCGACTAAATCACCCTCTGGGTGGTTTGGACTACAATACCCATCAGCCAGTGATCAGGGATGATGGGAGTTGTAGTCCAATAACGCATGGAACGTCACAGGCTCCTCACATGGGGCAACTGTGCACAAACCTGTGGATTCCAGATCTGGAAGCAACTGAGAAAGATGCAAACAGTTAACCTTAACTCAAAAAAAATAATGCTATTTTACTTAGGAACTCTGTCTTGCAGCCAGCGATGATGACTGCCCAGGAATAGGACCATCTTGTCATAAGGAAGAGACTCATCACTTGGCCCGTTGACAGGAATACTTCCAGATATGAAGGTCTATTGATCTTGAGCTCCAGGAAATATAGCGGTCCATTTATTCCATCAAGTCAAGCATCCTGTCTCCTGGCGTGTGGTGCCTACTTGAGGAGGGGGGGGGAAAGGATAAAAGCAAATCAATACGCTAGTAGCCAGCTGTGCATTACTGGAATGGGGTGTTGAACTGCTGTTTCGCTCCCAGCTTTGGACGCCAAATGATAAACTCCTGTGCCATCAGCTCTTCTCGGCTGCACTCATTGAGAAAAATGAACATTCATTTAATTCCGTTCCATTGTTTCCCTCACTGCTGAAAGGCTTACGACTCACAGAAGGCTCTGGAGCAGAGGGCAGCAGCAGTTCATAGGTCGGAAGTGGCTGAACTGTGGCACAAACGCCACACATTTCACAGGCAGCAAGAGTATGTGGCCTACCTGGAGGGGAGCTGGTAGACCTGTGGGTTGGGTGTGCACAGTGCAGACAACACTTTGCTCCAGGGTTGCCAACCTGAGTGAAAAATTGTGGTGGCCCAGGTAAGTCCTGCCCCACATAACTGACCGCATGAAGCAGTGCACTTGTTGTTGTTCAGTCGTTCAGTCGTGTCCGACTCTTCGTGACCCCATGGACCAGAGCATGCCAGGCACTCCTGTCATCCACTGCCTCTCGCAGTTTGGCCAAACTCATGCCAGTCGCTTTGAGAACACTATCCAACTATCTCATCCTCTGTCATCGCCTTCTCCTTGTGCCCTCCATCTTTCCCAACCCCAGGGTCTTTTCCAGGGAGTCTTCTCTTCTCATGAGGTGGCCAAAGTATTGGAGCCTCAGCTTCAGGATCTGTCCTTCCAGTGAGCACTCAGGGCTGATTTCTTTAAGGATGGATAAGTTTGATCTTTTTGCAGTCCATGGGACTCTCAAGAGTCTCCTCCAGCACTATAATTCAAAAGCATCAATTCTTCGGTGATCAGTCTTCTTTATGGTCCAGCAGTGCACACACACCATTTAAATGGGAATGCCCATCAACTTTGTGGGGGCCTGGCCCCCTCAAATATTTTATTGTGGGAGCAGAGCCCCCACAGCCCCTATGAGTTGGCTCCTATGCTTTGCACTATGTCTCCAGCGGTTCTCTATGGAGAAGGACAAAGTTTCAGGAGGAGGAAGATGGTTTCATGAAGTATTGAGCTCTCCTACCCTCTTCACTCAACTACCAGTAAACCTTGCTGCCAAGTGATTGACTGGAATTTGTTTCCTTTACGTGACTTATTGTCCCAGCCCAGTTTTGCACCTTCTTCATTCATCTGTGGGATAGCCAGCCTCATATAACCGTTATGCTTAAGTCTAATTAATACATTGCCAGGTTTAGCTATGCCAATTCCCCACACCATGGGAGAAACGGTCAGGGGTCTCTTTACCTTTTACCTTTAGACAATGAAAAACACCCCCTAAAACAGCAATTTAACGCAGATTTTACTATGTAACGAGACCATTGATCCATAAATGAAGGCAATAATCAACATAAAGGTAAAGGGACCCCTGATCATTAGGTCCAGTTGCGGACGACTCTGGTGTTGTGGTGCTCATCTCGCGTTACTGGCCGAGGGAGCCGGCATACAGCTTCCGGGTCATGTGGCCAGCATAACTAAGCCGCTTCTGCTGAACCACAGCAGCACAAGGAAATGCCATTTACCTTCCTGCCGGAGCGGTACCTACTTATCAACTTGCACTTTGACATGCTTTCGAACTGGTAGGTGGGCAGGAGCTGGGAGCGAGCAACGGGAGTTCACCCCGTTGCAGAGATTCGAACCGCCAACCTTCTGATCAACAAACCCTAGGCTCTGTGGTTTAACCCACAGCGCCACCCGCGTCCCTAATAATCAATGTACTTTACTATAAAATAAATAAATAAAATAGTATTGTATATGAAAAAAAATGAGGGTGGGTGGGGTTACCTGGCTACAAGCTGGAGGTGGGGCAAAGGTCTGTAAAGAGCCGGTTCACTTTGGCCAGGGTCACTTTTTTCTCTTGCCAGGCCAGGATCTTTTTGACTTCCTCAGGTTAGTTCCTCGGCGGGGTTTGGGGCTGCAGTGTGCCTGCTGTGTCTCTTGCAGGCAGCACCTCTTCCACAGCTTCGGGGGTGGGATGGGGGCCCTCTCCCCAGCAGTAGAGGCCTCAGTGCTGCCCCGCAGCCAGCCGGGTAAGCTCTGGGCTGCCGGCAAGGCCTCTGTTCATATCTAGAGGAAAGTTCTTAATTCGAAGCACCTACTGAAGGTAGTAACTGGAATCCTACGTAAGTAGAGACGTACGTAAGTCGAGATTCCACTGTAACGTCTTTATTGTCTTTGGACAGAGGATTTCTGCTCTGTGCTTTGGGGCTTCCAGGTTGCACACGTTCATTCTTAAGATTGGTTTCCTCTCTGCACCTGGGAACAAAAAAGGAAGGGGGGAAAAACAGAGAGGAAGAGTTAGATGGTGGCAGAAATGAAAATAAAGCGTGATCTGGCCTGTTTTCTGGCTTGCCCTGGCTGTTTGCTCACTAGCTTCCCAGTGCTAACAAACAAAAACAATCCCCATGTCCATTCTGGAAATGGATTTTATATTCTCATAACAAAGTACTTTGCCAAGCATTTTCCTACTGGGGAACATTAAAACCTGAAACAAATTTTGCTCCTTGCTTGTGAGTCAAACCTTCAGAGCTTTTCGGAGATGACCCTGTATTATGGGGTGGAAGGGAAAAAGAGCTGACAGTCAGCAAGGAAATATTAGCTTCCAGCTGAATACACTGAAGAGAAATAATAATAAAAAAACAGCCGCAGTAGTAAAAGGAGGCAAAGCTAGGAAATGTTCGGGAACGGCTCGCTCAAGGTAACCCAGTCCGATTTCTGAGTGACCTCTCTGATAACAAGCCTCCGGGCAGAATCACTGCCTTGGGTCCTTTTCACATACAGACAGCCATCCAAAGAGGGCTAGGAATCAATGCAGGAGTCCAATGGTCAGACCTGGAGCCACAGCCAGGAAAAGGCTTTTGTTTCCTGGGTCATAACAGGAAAGGCCCTTCCTGTTGGGGAGAACCAACGGCTGGCAGAACTCCACCATACCTGGGAAAGATTTAGTATGGGTGGGGTTGCTAAAGAAGATTGGCAAGTTAAATTAATGGAATATGCTGAAATGGCAAAACTGACAATGAAACTAAGAGGAAGAGACGACAACGAATTTATGGAAGAATGGAAGACGTTTATTGCATATCTACAGAAGCATTGGCCACCTCATGAGAAGAGAAGACTCCCTAGAAAAGACCCTGATGTTGGGAAAGATGGAGGGCACAAGGAGAAGGGGACAACAGAGGATGAGATGGTTGGACAGTGTTCTTGAAGCTACTAACATGAGTTTGGCCAAACTACGAGAGGCAGTGAAGGATAGGCGTGCCTGGCGTGCTCTGGTCCATGGGGTCACGAAGAGTCGGACACGACTGAACGACTGAACAACAACAACAACAGAAGCATTGTACACAGGTTAATACATTAGCAGGGCTTTAAAACTACTTGTAATTTTGTTATGAATGGATGATAAGTAATTTAAATAAGGTTTCAGACTGAACAACGGACATGCGGTATATTGATAAATAATGGAACCAAGGGAGGGACTAGAGGGAAGTCAATTTGTTTAGATTTGTATTGTATTGTTTTTGTATTTTTTTGTTATTTTTGGGAAATCAATAAATTGTTATCAAAAAATTAATAATAGTATGGGTGGGGGTGCTCAATCTTGAGACCCTGGTGGTTCATGACCCAGGTTAGCTATGCAGGGTTGATTCTGGTAGGATTTCAGGGGGTGTGAAATCCTGCTCGTGCCCCTCTGAGGAAGAGGAAGAGGAGTTACCAGACTCCACTCCCAGAAGTGGGAGCCCAGATTGTTTGAGAGAAGAGACTGAATCAACTCATCAGCCACCCAAGACTTTTCATCCCGCAGATCTCCCAAGGAGCCAGTACAGTGGAATCTTGCTACTCAAACGCTTTGGTTCCCAATTGCTGATAACCCGGAAGTAAGTGTTTCGGTTTTCGAACGTTTTTTGGAAGCCAAACGTCTGATGTGGCTGTCGGCTATTGCTTCCTGGGCGCCTGCACCAATCAGAAGCTGCGCCTTGGTTTTCGAACATTTTGGAAGTCAAATGGACTTCTGGAATGGATTAAGTTTGCCGCTTTTGTTTTTGCTATTTATTTTGCATTTTTGTTTTTGAGGCTTTTTCGGTTAATCTGTTTTTGTGACTGTGTGGAACCCAGTTCAGCTACTGATTGATTGGTTGATCGATTGTGTGACTGCGGAAATGGATAAAAGCCCCCCATCCAAACAATGAATATCATCAGTGCAGGTAAGAAGAAGAAGAAAAAAGAATTTTAATTTTTTTCATCTACAATACTGTCTTATTTATTTTATAGTACAGTGCATGCATTATTGCTTTCATTTTATGGACCAGTGATCTCGTTAGATAGTAAAATTCATGTTAAATTGCTGTTTTAGGGGTTGTTTTTAAAAGTCTGGAACAGATTAGTCAGTTTTGCATTACTTTCTATGGGAAAGCGCGCCTTGTGTTTTGGAATGCTGTGGTTTTGGAACGAACTTCTGGAACGGATTAAGTTTGAGAACCGAGGTACCACTGTATAGTGGTTAGAATACTGGACTCGGACATGGGAGACAAGGGCACAAATATCCTCTCAGCCACAAAGCTCAGCCTTGGGCCAGTCTCTCAGCCTAACCTACCTCAAAGCAGGGGCGTAGCAAGGTAAATTGGTACCCGGGGGCAAAAAAAAATTGTCACCCCCCCCCCCCCGAGGCATGGGAAGGTCAGGTGGTACCCGGTGCGGAAAATTTCTTGTCAACCCCCCCCCCATTGATTCCCCCCCAAATGGTTTTATGCTATTTCATATTTTCTTACAATGGAATAATAAAAAATAAATAATAAAAAAGTAATAATAAAAAAACCTTTTATTTATATCCCACCCTCCCCAGCCGAAGTCGGGCTCAGGGTGGCTAACATCAGATACATAACATTGGTGTAAAATCAAACAATAATTAAATTACCTCCCAAAAACATCTCAAAATCAAATTAAAGTCTAATTAGATGGCTTTCCACAGGGTTAGGGTTGGGAACAGTAAGTGTTCTCTGAACTGAAATTTCAGCCTTCATGGCATAGGAAAACAGCCAAGTGAACAGCTATTTTGGTGAAGGAGGGTCAAGAGATTAACCGATATGCATGAAATTTCATATATAGCTATATAATCCCTAGTACAGCAAGATAAGACCTTCGGAGCAGGCATTAATTTTTTAAATTTTTTTTTTAAAAAAAATTGATTCCCCCCCCCAAAAAATATTGTTCCTTGATAATTTGTCACCCCCTCCATTATGGAACACGGGGCGGCCCGCCCCCGCCCCCCCTTGCTATGCCCCTGCCTCAAAGGGGCATAGAGAGGAGGGAGTATGTCCTGGGGAGAGTCCCATGTCCTAAAGTGAATTACCCAGGGGGTTTGAGTTTCCCCACTCCTGATTTAAACACAGGACGAGATGGAGCAGGAGGTGGAAATCATGATGAGATGGGGTAGCTCCTAACACACCCCAGTCCTTATGTACAAAATACATCCATTGATTCCCCTGCCACCTTTCCTTCCTTAAATATTGAGAGCAAAAAGCTTTCATGTTCTGGAGACCTTTGATCCAGAGAAGCAGAGCGAGCCAATATTTAAACCATTTGTCGTTAAAGCATGTACAGGAGGAGGAACAAAATGGCCCGCGAGTCGAACACACTGTAGCTATTATCAACCCTCCAATAGCTGCTCCAAAGGCCTATTAAAAACATCAATAGCATTTTCTTCTCCTCCTCCGAAGCTTAAATTGAGCAGTGATGTTATTTAAGTTGGGAATCTCTAAAGCTCCCCCCCTCCCTCTCTTGTCCCTCTCTCACACACATTCCTGCTTACTCCTGAAGAATCTGATGTCATTGCTAAAAAATGAAAGCCATTCAGACAAGCTGTGATTGAAACAAGGACAGGGAAGAAGTGGTAGGAAAATCAATACATCGTTTTCCAGGGTCCTATCTCTTGCTTTTCAAAAGAGACCGTGAATAACATGCTTACAGTAAAAGCAGTTGCTTGTTCAAAGTGCATTGAAGGGTGAGCTGCAAAGATAGCTCTCTCCGTATGATGCCTCCCTGGAGAGAGAGTTTTGCCGTGATTTCAAAGAACCCAGCCTTGGAATTTGAACAAAGGCTTGCCAAGGCATTTTTCAATATTCGCTGCAAAGATTGGATTGCAACGCTGGAGCTGGAAATGTGCTCAAAATGCATCACACACACACACACACCACGGAAAGGTCAACATATGAGACTCAAAGCTTTGCAGCGCTGTTTGCCAGAACAAGCTTGCTCCATCCATGGTGCTTTTTGCACATCTCTCTCTCTCTCTTTCTCGGAAATGATCAGCATCTTTAATTCCTATGGTCTCAAGCCTGCATGGCAGTCAAGGTTGCCACCCGTCCCTAGAAAACTAGAATTACCCTGTTTTTGTCCCCTGTCCCATCTGTACTTCAAACGGGATGCCTTTCTCCCTGTATTTGATCTCAGCCAACTCAAAACTGCAGTTGTGTCTCTCACCACTGAACTCCCAGTTTACAACCTGTTTCCTTTGTCTTATAGTGCAGAACTGAAGCCCCTGAGGAGGCCTGAACTATACACACCTGAGGGCAGACACCTGCAGACTCACTTCTATATGTGGCACATTTTCATGGCTTAGTGGTAGAGCGTCTGCTTTGCATGCAGAAGCTCGAGGATTGATCTCTAACATCTCCAGGTAGGGCTGGCAGAGGACCCTGCCTGAAGCCCAGGAGATCCACTGCCAGTCAGTGCAGAGACATCACTGAGCCAGATGGATCAATGGTCTGACTCTGTATCAAAAGGCAGCTTCCTGTCTTTCCGGGCAGCACCCGCAGTCAGGAAAGCAACAGTTCGTCCCCCTCCTGTGAAGAAGCACAACGATTTTTATGCCTCTGCGCTTCTGTCCCAAGGAGAAGCTCCTCGTGCAACCAAGCGTCTTGATGGATGATCACAGAGAATGATTGCAGTGGGCTCCATGCGGCCCCCTTTCATCACAGTTATGGCTAGAGAGTAGCAAGAGCCTTTCTGGAAATGAGCACTGGAAATCATAAGAACACTTTATACGGCACAATTTTATTTAGGGGAAGGCTGCTTGAAGCATGAAATAAAGGGCTTCAGGAAGAAGTTATAAACAAAGGGAAGGAGTCATGTAACAGCTTAGTTCCAGCTTGGTGTTTTCCGTGTGTGGCATTTTTTTGTATTCCTCTTCAGTAGGGACTGGGAAACCTCAGACCTGGGGGTGTATGTGGCCCTCTAGTGCTCTCTATCTGGCCCTTGGCACTCTCCCCAGGCCATGCCCCTCATTGCCTCTGCTTCTCACCTCAAGAGGTCGTTGCATCTCCAGAATGTGTCATTCAACTTTGAATGATTGTGAAATGCTCTCTCCAGGGAGGACAAATTCATGGAGTAGAGGTCTATGGTTGGTGGTGCTGCGGTCTAAACCACTGAGCGTCTTGGGCTTGCTAATCAGAAGGTCGGCAGTTCAAATCCACGGTGGGGTGAGCTCCCGTTGCTCTGTCCCTGCTGCTGCCAACCTAGCAGTTTGCAAGCATGCCAGTACAAGTAGATAAATAGGTATGGATGTGGTGGGAAGGTAAATGGAATTTCTGTGTGCTCTGGCACCCGTCATGGTCCTCCATGTGCCAGTAGTGGTTTAGCCATGCTGGCCACATGACCTGGAAAGCTGTCTGTGGACAAACGCTGGCTCCCTCGGCCTGAAAAGCGAGATGAGCGCCACAGCCCCATAGTTGCCTTTGACTGGACATAACTGCCAGGGTTCCTTTACCTTTACCTGTTCTGCCTCCACTTCTGAATACCAGTTGCTGGAAACCACTGGAGTGGCATCTGATTGGCCACTGTGGATACAGGATGCTGGACCAGATGGCTCTTATTCTGTTGTTATGTTAAGTATTTGTGCACAAGAATGGACCAATGTTGATTTGTACAGCTCAGCTATTGGGCACATAAACCACATG
The DNA here is from genome assembly GCF_009819535.1 of Lacerta agilis. Lineage (NCBI taxonomy): Eukaryota > Metazoa > Chordata > Lepidosauria > Squamata > Lacertidae > Lacerta > Lacerta agilis. Next base: position 7,570,737 of record NC_046322.1, on the reverse strand, counting down.
CATTGAATGTTGCTGAACGAATGTACTGCTCAGCTAGTTAAACTATGGAACTCACTTCCACAGGAGGCAAGGATGCCCCCCCCCAGCTTTGATGGCCTGATCCATCAGGCTCTTATGTTCTGACGAGTATGGCAGATTTTCTTAAATTAAAGATGGGGAATATATTCCTGCTTCTGAAGATCAACAGTTTTGTTATTCTGCCTCATCCCTTTGGGGATTCACCTCCTTCTGTTTCTTGGTGCCATTTGCATGGCATTCCCCTTTCCCGGCCTTTCCCCCCACAATAACTGATCAGTAAATTGCTCTCCATGAACACCGGCAGGTTAAGTATGTCAAATTGTACTCAAAGGCCTTTCGCGGCCTTCCACCCGTCTTCTCCAGAAAGTCATTTCCGTGCCATGGAAACATTGAAACCATATTTCCTCTCGGTTCCAGCATCTCTGTCACAATCCATGCTGAGAGATATGTTACGCTGTGGCAGAATTTCTCATTTCCCCCAAAATGAACGAATGCGGCAAATTAACAGGCACAGTCATTTTGAGCAGGTTTGGATGAAGTTCAGTTTTCCAGATGTATGTCTCTAATCAGCTTAGGAGCTGAAGTCTTTTTGAAAGAGAGAAAGAAAATGTTGCTAATCACGAAATAGCTATTGCTGGTTTTCTTGTTTGTTCTTCAAAATGGCTATACATCAGCATACCCTCCAACATTTCTCCGATGAAAATAGGGACATCCCATTCCATAATGTTAATTTTACTATTTATACTCCACATATCTCATTGGGCTGCCCCAGTGCTCTGGGCAGCTTCCAACATATATAAAAAATAAGAAAACATAATATATATTTTGTTGTTGTTGTTGTTGTTGTTGTTGTTGTTGTTGTTGTTGTTGTTGTCGTTGTTGTTGTTGTCGTTCAGTCGTTCAGTCGTGTCCGACTCTTCGTGACCCCATGGACCAGAGCACGCCAGGCACGCCTATCCTTCACTGCCTCTCGCAGTTTGGCCAAACTCATGTTAGTAGCTTCGAGAACACTGTCCAACCATCTCATCCTCTGTCGTCCCCTTCTCCTTGTGCCCTCCATCTTTCCCAACATCAGGGTCTTTTCCAGGGAGTCTTCTCTTCTCATGAGGTGGCCAAAGTACTGGAGCCTCAACTTCAGGATCTGTCCTTCCAGTGAGCACTCAGGGCTGATTTATTTAAGGATGGATAAGTTTGATCTTTTTGCAATATAAATCCCTATGCAGGATTGCCTTAGACGGCTTAGGGTTTGGATAACTCCAAGCACTGCAACATTTCTCCTAAGGAAATTTTCATCCTAAGGAAAAATGGAACATTCCAGGATCAAATCAGAAACTGGGATGGTTTCTCTACATCAAGGACCTCCCTGGAAAATAGGGACACTTGGCGGGTCTGTATCTGCAGAGAGGCAAGCACACTTTTTACAGGCTTTTGCGTGTCATCAGCATATTGATAACAATGTACTCCAAAACTCTAAGCAGTTTCATGTAGATGTTAAGCAGTCTGCTGGGAAAAATCAAACCCTGAGGAAGACCACAATTAAGTCACCATAGGGCTGAAGAGCACTCCCCAAGCATCACCTTCTGGAACCGACCATGCAAGTAAGACTGGAACTTACCCTAACTTGAACAGCCACTTCAGAACAACTTCCTTATTTTATTCTTTTAATAAAAGAATACAACAAGGAAGTTGTTCTGAAGTGGCTGTTCAAGTTAGGGTAAGTTCCAGTCTTACATGCAGTAAGTAGTAGTAGTAGTAGTAGTAGTAGTATTTATATCCAGCCTTCTCCGGTAAGGAGCTCCTGGTGGCATCCATGGTTCCACCCCTCCTCATTTAATCTTCCCAACAACCCTGTGAGGTAGGTTAGGCTGGGAAGCATTGACTGCTTTAAACCCTTGTCTCCCAGGTCCTACACTGACACTGTAACCACCACACCATGCTGCTCTTAAGACGTACACTGTTCTTAACACAACGATAGTGGTGGGTTTATTCTGGTTTGATTTGTTCTGCGATGCTTCCCCAATGCTTCCAGTGTGGTGTAGTGGTTAAGAGCGGTAGACTTGTAATCTGGTGAACCGGGTTCGTGTCTCCGCTCCTCCACATGCAGCTGCTGGGTGACTTTGGGCTAGTCACACTTCTCTGAAGTCTCTCAGCCCCACTCACCTCACAGAGTGTTTGTTGTGGGGGAGGAAGGGAAAGGAGAATGTTAGCCGCTTTGAGACTCCTTCGGGTAGTGATAATGCAGGATATCAAATCCAAACTCCTCCTCCTCCTCCTCCTCCTCCTCCTCTTCTTCTTCCTCCACGCTACTGGTATTTGGAGGGGCTACAGTACAACAAAAGTGGGACAAAAATAAACTGGAACAATTATCATTTTTAAAAGTTATGGGAGTACAGCAGGAAGTTACACAATGTGCACTGTTTTGGAAATAAAGCAGTGTGACTGCCCCCAAACCTTTGCAAAAAAATATTACAACAATGTTATTGCAAACAGTATTAAAAGCAGAGTGTGTTTGTGGCTACTAGCATCATGATGTGCAATTAAATGGTGTCTGGAGGGACCCTAGAATTTTTGGATGAGGGGACTACAGACCCTCCATGTGTCCCTATTTCCCAGTCTCAGTCCCAGATTTACAGAAGCTGTCCAGGACTCTGATCCCAGCTTTTCCTTAGGACATCACTACTTTCATTAGATAAATGTTGGAGGGTATTGTAGGATGTTCCTATTTTCATCGGAGAAATGTTGGAGTTATGCAACCCCTGGAGCCAAGGAGATACAACCTTTAGAAGACATCTGAAGGCAGCCCTGTATAGGGAAGTTTCTTAATGTTTAATGTTTAATTTTGTTTTTATATATGTTGGAAGCCACCCAGAGTCACTGGGGCAACCCAGTCAGATAGGCAGGGTATTATTATTATTATTATTATTATTATTATTATTATTAGACGTCCTTTATTTTATTGGAGAAATGTTGGAGGGTATGGAACAGAATTGAGGGTTCTGAACTTTCATTTTTATGAGCTTTACAGTTGCAGGATCAATGAAGTTGGTGCTGAGTCCAGTGCAAACTTTGGTGAGAAATGAAAGAATGCGGCTCATTTGGCTTTGAAGCTAACACAGCACTTGGGAAGATGACAAAATAATATTTTTAAGAGAATTGCCAGCCCGGAGAGTTGCTTGGAGCCGTTCCAAAAGGCCTTGATGGCACCGTGCGAGTAAATCATTGTTATGATTGCGAAAGAGGAGACAGGGTTCTTGGGCTTGCAGTAGCACGGCCTTAGCTCAACCAACCAACGCTCAACACGCAAAGCTACCAGCTTCATTTCCTCCTGCAGCACGCAATAAATAACGCATCTCTCCAACATAAAAGCATTTTTATAATAGTAGTAAAGGAAGAGCGGAGGCTGTGTGATTATCATGAACTAATAAACAACCTGCGTCAAGATATGCAGCACGGAATCTGGTAGGCTTGGGAAATGAGGTTGTGCTTCATCCAAACTGGTCCTCCAGGCTAACTGGACAGTTGAAACCACTTTGGCTCCAGATCAGCATCTAGGGCGGCTGGACTTGAAGTGAGAAAAAATCGATTTGATTCTCATGGTGAACCTACCCAATTCACACTGTCCTTCTTCACACAGAACATAGCTTAACTATTATGGAACTCGTTCTTACAGGAGGTGGCGGCGGCCACCAACTTGGATGTTTTTAAAAGAGGTTCGGACAGATTCCTGGAGAAGTGGGATGTGAATGGCTAGTAGTTATGGTAGTTATGCTCTGTCTCTACAATCGGAGGCAGCTATGCTTCTGAATGCCAGTTTCTGGAAGCTACAGGAGTTTAGAGTTTATGTGCTTGGGTCCTGCTTGCTGGTATCCCACAGACAACTGCTTGGCCACTGTGAGAACAGCACGGTGGACTAGATGCTCCACTGACCTGATGCAGCAAGTTCTTAAGTTCCAATGAAGTAGTAGCTGGAGTGTTGGGCTTACACAGGAGAGTGTAGGTCTTGAATCACTTATGAGCTGTGAGGTTCCTTGGGTGGCCTTTAGCTAGTCACCTACCTTAGCTAGTCACCGACCTTCTTGTGAAGATAAAATGGGAGTGACACCATGCATGTTATCCTGCACCACTTAGGGGAAGGACGATGAGCTGTTGCACCAGGTCCTGCTTGCAAGTTTCCATAGATATCTGGTTGTGAACACTGAACAGAGATTCTGCTGACCTAGATAGCTTTTCGATACCTCTAATCCTCATGCAGCAGGATTCTCCCTATGTTCCTCTGTGTGTATGTGTGTGTCTCCCCAAAGCATCAATAGTATCCTAATTTTCTTTGAGCCAGCCTTCTCTGCTAGTGATCCTCCTTGAGCACTGATCCTGCAGGTGGAGAGGGACAAACAGCAGGGGAAACAATGGAACATCATTTTGAAGAAACTGGCTCCCACCTGAAGCTCTGGCATGTGGTGGAGAGGCCCATTCTGAGTACCTGGGCTCATGCACAAATCCTTCAGGCTGCAGGCAAATCAGTCCTCACACATAATCTCCCTGCACTGATAGACTTTGGGGGTCAGGGTAAGGATGTATCATAGATTAAAGGGTAAAGGGACCCCTGACCATTAGGTCCAGTCGCTGATGACTCTGGGGTTGTGGCGCTCATCTCACTTTACTGGCCAAGGAAGCCGGCGTACAGTTTCCGGGTCATGTGGCCAACATGACTAAGCCGCTTCTAGTGAACCAGAGCAGCACAGGGAAACACTGTTTAACTTCCTGCTGGAATGGTACCTACTTGCACTTTGACGTCCTTTTGAACTGCTAGTTGGCCAGGAGCAGGGACCAAGCAACAGGAGCTCACCCTGTCACGGGGATTTAAATCGCTGAGCTTCTGATCGGCAAGCCCTGGGCTCCGTGGTTTAGACCACAGCACCACCCATGTCCCAATATCATAGATTACCTAGCTGCAATTCTTCACAAAGTTATAGTCATTTAGACCCACTGATTTCATGGAAGTCATTCTCGCCCCCTCCGGTATTGGGGCTTAGGGAGACACAATGAAATGGCAGCATTTTCTTTGTAAATCTGTTCCCTGTTTTCAGCCAGCACAATACACGACCTCCCTTGTCTTGCTGAGGATGAGTCACTGCTCACCAAATCCAGTTGTCTTTAAAGTCTCTGGCTGTGAAAGTCCAGTCTCCGCTACCGATTTATTAAATTGCACTCATAAAGTTCCCTGTTTCTGTCCCTCACCCTTTTCAGTATATGTTTAGGTGCTGAGGGAAAGTCATGTCAAAGAAGGCATGTTGACATTCTGTTCTAAATGCCCATTGGTGCAGCAGGCTATCTATTCCCATAGGCCGCATGGAGACTGCCTGCCAAGAGAACTTTATAGCTTCTTGCACTGATGCCTGTCAAGGGACTGCCACCTGGCCCACTGAGGGGAACAGAGGGTCTGTTAGCATACAGAGAGTCCCGACGCCAAATGAGCAGCAGCACCTCTTCCAGCAGCGAAAGCCGGAAGGGGCCACTCCTGGATTGCTGTAAGGTTCGCTTGAAGGTGCTTCACGAGTAACAGAGCAGGAGCCCAGTCTTTTGCAGTTTTATTGTGCCAACTATTTATAGTACAGAGCTACAAAAAGCATGTCTGTCTCAGTCGCTGGCAGAATCTGGGAGTGGCCCCTTCCAGCTTCTCCCCCAGCATAATAACTTCAGCACCCCAAGTCTCCTCCTACCATCCTTGCGTTTCACCCCTCTGCGCAACTGGGGTGCCGGAAATGGCGTGCCTCCCTCCTGACCAGCCGGGCGAGGTGAGCGCAGGGTCTCAGCAATGTCCTCAAGCCCTCTCCCCACCAGGCTCCCCGCTTGTGGCTGCTGGCTAGAAGAGGCACTGGGGCTCTCAGTGGCATCCCTAAGCCCCCTCCTCACATGGCTGGTTCCTTCCCTCTCCTCCCCACTGGAGGTGTGGCGGCTTTCCCCGCTGGAAGAGGTGCTGCTGCTGAATTGGCGTCGGGTATCTCTGTATGCTAACGGACCCTTCGTTCCCCTCAGCGGGCCAGGTGGAAGTTCCCTGACAATGCCCTATGTGATTGATCCAACAGTGATGGAAAGTAAGGTGGAAATTGGCAGGGAAAAAAGCCCAGAATTAAATTTAAGGTTTTAACAGACTCTAAAGAGAGAGGAAGCTTTGCCCTGCCGGATTTAAAGATTTACTTTGAAGCAGCGGCCTTTTGCTGGTTAAAAGATTGGTTCAAACTAGAAAAGGTTGATGTGCTGGACTTGGAAGGCTTTGACAATATGTTTGGATGGCACGCTTATCTTTGGTACGATAAGACTTTTAAGAATCATATAATTAGAAAAGCCCTGTATCAGGTTTGGATAAGGTATAAAGACTTGTTAGAGAGGAAAACTCCTAGATGGATTTCACCTGTGGAGGCCAAGGCCTACAAGAGACCTAATATGTCTGCAAGTTGGTTAAGATATGCAGATATATTGCAGCAAGAAGGCGAGTCATTTAAGCTGAAAAGCTATGATCAAGTAAAAAGTCGAGTCGCCGACTGGCTGCAATATCATCAGATTTACGAGATATTTAAAGCAGACAAGAAAATTGGTTTTCAAATGGAAAAATCAAAACTGGAAACAGAACTGATTGAATCGAACTCTAAAAACCTTTCCAAGATGTATAACTTGTTGCTAGAGTGGCATACGAAAGACGAATTGGTTAAATCGACAATGATAGACTGGGCGAAAGATGTGGGTCACAATATTATGATGGATGACTGGGAGAGATTGTGGAAGAAAGGTATCAAATTTACAGCTTGTAACAGTTTAAGAGAAAATATAATGAAAATGCTTTATAGATGGTATCTGACACCAGTTAAGATAGCTAAGATGAATCCTACAATGACTGATGTGTGTTGGAAATGTAAATCTACGAAAGGTACCTTTTATCACATGTGGTGGTCATGTCCAGGGGTAAATGCTTTCTGGGATAAGATTTATAATGAGCTCAAAAAGGTAATGAAAATTACCTTTAGTAAGAAACCAGAGGCATTTCTCTTGAGCATGACCAATGAAGAGATACCCAGTCAGGATAGAGTATTCTTTATGTATGCCACAACAGCTGCTAGAATTTTACTGGCAAGAAATTGGAAAGGCGAAGAGATTCTGACAGTGGAAGAATGGCAGATGAAGTTAATGGACTTTATGGAGCTCGCCGAACTGACCGCGAGAATCCGAGACCAGAGGGAGGAGAAGGTGTCGCAGGATTGGAAGAAATTCAAGGATTATTTATTTAAATGTGTAAAATTGAATATCTGAGCAGAATTAGCTAGAAGAATCGGCTTTAGCTTGTTAATGTTAGATAAAATTGTTTAGAAGAAGCTTAGTTGTGAATGATTTAACTGTTTAAGAGCATCTTAAGATATTGAGTTTAAGTGATGATTTATATTTGATCAAGCAAATCTAAAGAGTATTAAGAGATATGGTAAATGTTAATGGAAAAGGATATAAAGTTACCCAAAATATACATGATTTCGAATGCAGTGGAGGGAACGGGGGAAGTCCCCAAATAGAGAAGATAGAAACAAGAAAGGTACAAAGATAAGTGTATGTTAAGGTATGTATATGTTTTTCTTATGTTTATTGTTATTGTCATTATTGTTGATTTGTTTATTGTTTATTATGTATTGTGTTTTTACTGTGTTTATGTAGTGTTTTTTCTTTGTCTTATTGGAAAATAATAAAAAACTTTATAAAAAAAAAGGAAAGTAAGGTGGAAATTATGAGCTAGACTCTGAACACCGTGCAATATTGGCAAAGGGCTAAATCTTCAGCATGCCCCATGCAGCTCATGGCAACTGAATGGAAGTACTGGAGTACAGTATATTCTACCATCGCTGTCAGAGGTAGGAAGCCTCTGAACGTCTGCTGCTTGGAATCTCATGTGGGGAGAGGGGTTTCCCAATGGGCAGCTGATTGGCCACTGTGAAAACAAGGAGGTTGGACTAGAGAGGCTTTTGGCTTGAACCCACGGGACTCTTCTAAGGTTCTGGTGCTCTTAATTCCCACCTCCACCCCCCGAAGAGGAAGAAGAACCAACAGCCTATCTGCGCAGCTAGAAATTCAATCTCATCCATGGCCTTGGACATTTTGAAAGAGGCTTGAACTCACTGTGGTATTTACAGAAACCAGTTCCTTTCCTAATGAAAGCCTTTGGATGAGGGATAAGTGATGGGGGTGGGCGGGTGAGAGGAATGCTTAGATGGTGCTTATTTTCTTTGTCGAACTAATGTGTGTTAAGTACAGCCAGCATTTATTTGCCATTGGGCTGCGCTGATGCTGGAACAGGCTGAGTTATAATGAAGGCCAGGTTTCCTCCGAGCTGCTGGGCTGTGTTGTCCTCCCTCCCTCCTCTTCCATCCAATACATTTTAATCCAGTCCATATGAATGGAGCTGAACTATTTGTTTTATGTAACCTGAGCTCCATGGCAGGATGAATAGTGCCAGGATCTCTCCTTGCCAAAGCAGAACAGTTGAACTGAAACTGATATAAGCATTGACTGAAGCCAAGGTGTAATTTGCTCGGACCGGTTCCCGCTGCCAAGAGGAAACGCATGACCGCTTAAACCCAAATACAATGCAGAGGGGCTCTGCTCATGTAAACAGACCCAGAGAGAGGGATTCCCCTCCCCTCCCCTCAAAACCAAATGCAGTCATCAAAAACCACCCAGGGGAAAGGAGGAGATTGGGGTGGGGGGTGGGTCTGCCTGCTTTTATTTAGGGGGGGCCAAAATTTAGCAGGAGACCTGCTGAATCGGACAGGAATCAGACCAAACAGGAGTTGAATCAGACTGAACATGGGTTAGAGCTCAACATCGGGCCTACCAAGTGACGACAGTGACAGCGAAGAGGACCTTTTCGCCACTTCTATTGCATCTGCAGAAAACAGCAGCAGGAGACTCTTTCAGGTGGTCCGCAATCTTACAGAACTATCTTTGCCATTGGGGTCTGGTGAGGACCTAAATATCTCCTACAATGATTTTGCAAAGTTTTTTGCAGATAAAGTTGCTCAGATTTGGAAAGAGATCGATTCCACCATGGTAGTTGGCCCGGGGCAGTAGAGTGCTAGAGTCCTGTCTGGTCAAGTTGCATGGGATCAATTCCAATCTGTTACCTCCAAGGATGTGGACAGGCTGCTTGGATAAGTGAAACTGACCACCTGTCTCCTTGATCCTTGTCCATCCTGGCTCATAAAAGTGAGCCGGGAAGGGCTGTGAAGTGGCTCCACAGGTTAGCGAATGCCTCCCTCTGTGAGGGGGTCTTCCTAGACCTGCTTAAAGAAGCGGTTATTAAACTGCTTCTTAAAAAAACCCATCTTTGCACCATCTAATATGGCCAACTATTGCCCAGTCTCAAATCTTCCATTCTTGGGCAAGGTGATTGAGTGGGTGGTCACTGAACAACTCCAGGCACATCTGGAGGATGTGGACCACTTGGATCCCTTCCAATCAGGATTCAGGCCTCATTATAGGACTGAAACTGCCTTGGCCGCGCTGGTGGATGATCTCCGGTGGGCCAGGGACCGAGGTGAAAGCTGTTTCCTGGTCCTGCAGGATCTCTCAGTGGCCTTTGACACCATTGATTATAGATCTTTCTAGACTGTCTAGAGGAGATGGGAGCTGGGGGCACAGTTATACAGTAGTTCCGCTCCTTCCCCCTGGGTCATGTCCAGAAAGTGGGGTTGAGGGTGAGTGTTCAGATGTGTGGGCTCTCACTTGTGGGGTGCCTAGGACTCTGTCCTCTTCCCCATGCTTTTTAACATATACCGGTATATAAAGCTGTTGGGACAGATCATTAGAGGGTTTGGGCTGGGCGTTCACCTGTATGCGGATGATACCCAGCTCTACCTCTCCTCAAATCTGAACCAGGGAAGGCAGTGAAGGTCCTTTGTGAATTTCTGGAGGTGGTTGGAGGATGGATGGTGGCAAACAGATTGAGGTTGACAGAAGTACTGTTTTGGGGGACAGGAGGTGGGCAGATGTCGGGGACTCCCTGGTCCCGAATGGATTAACTATGCTCCTGAAGGACCAGGTGTACAACCTGGGAGTAATTTTGGACTCACACCTGTCCCTGGAGGAACAGGTCAGTTCTGTGTCCAGGGCAGCTGTTCCACCTGGTATGCCAGCTGAGACCCAACCTTCTTGCAGACTGTCCTGCCAGAGACATGCATGCTTTGCTCATCTCTCACTTGGATTACTGCAATGGGCTCTACATGGGGCTACCTTTGAAGGTGACCTGGAAACTACAACTAATCCAGAATGTGGCAGCTAGACTGGTGCCTGGGAGTGGCTGCCAAGACCATATAACGCCGGTCCTAAAGGATCTTCATTGGCTCCTGGTGAGTTTCTGAGCACAATTCAAAGTTTGGTGCTGACCTTTAAAGCCCTAAATGGTTTTGGCCCAGTATACCTGAAGGAGCGCCACCTCCCCCATTGTTCAGCCCAGACACCGAAGTCCTCCTCCAAGGGTTTTCTGCTGGTCCCCTTGCTGAGAGAAGCGAGGGAACCAGGCAGAGGGCCTTCTTTGGTAGTGGCACCCTCCCTTTGGAACACTGTCCCAGATATGTCAAGGAAATAAACAACTGTCTGACTTTTGGAAGACATCTGAAGGCAGCCCTGTATTGGGAAGTTTTTTATTGTTTGATGATTTAGTATGTTCTGCTGTATGCTGTGAGCCGCCCAGAGTGGCTGGGGAAACCCAGCCAGAAATGGGGTATAAATAAGAAATAATAATCTCTAGGTAGGGCTGGGGCAGGGGAAACATATGCTAGTCAGTGTAAATGAGTTCTTGTCTGATTTCTCAAGTTACAGATTTACGAAATACTGGTGCCGCTATGCCGAAAGCCTTCACATGCATGCTCCTTGGGGACGTGGCCTTCGGGGCTGTCACAATGAGATCCTGCACTCCAGCATTTGGTGCCAGACCACTGACTATCACCACGCCTCTGCTGTGAAAACCTAGGAGGAAAATTGGTTCTGTATAGGTGGGCGTTCGGTGATATGACAGATCCATATTCCAAGAGGATCATTTGTTTCCCGTGAAGTCCATTCACAGCCGCAGACTCTGGCTGAAATTAATAGCAACTAATTGAAAGTAATGGAGAATTACCTGAATATGTATTGTGAGTAAATGAAATTAATTGAAGGTAATTGATAGTGACTGGGATTAATAAAAAAAAAGGTGGACCTAATTGAAATGTATTGAAATTGAATTAAACCCAACAACTCAACCTCTATCAAATTTAATAGGAACTAATTGATATGAATTGTGGGCAATTATTCATAGTAACATGATGCTGTTAAAAGAAAATATACATATATATAATTGGCTTTGTATAACCTTTGTTTCTTCCCAAAGTGAAAGTAAATTTGAAGGATTAAAAAAAAAAAGATGAATGAACTAGCATTCGGGGACAGTTATTTGTGAGGTACCATTTGATGCAGATAGCAGAGATTTCTCAAAGGATTTCAGAATATGAAAACGCTTTCAGTTTTTGTGTTATTATTTCATGTATTAGAGTTTAATGAGAGCATGTTGCCTGTTATGATGGGAGCTTTGATTTTTATAAATACCTACTTGCAAAGACACTTGCATCCTGAATCTTTCTACTTTGTGCGCCTTCAGCCAGATTCCTGACATGTTACCTTTAACAGCAAAACATCTTTAATCTTATGAGATTCATCATAGATGTTCATTTGCTTGTTAAAAACAAATGAAGTTGCTTTACACTAGGGGTCCCCAAACTAAGGCCCGGGTGTTGGATGCGGCCCAATCGCCTTCTAAATGTGGCCCACGGATGGTCCAGGAATCTGCCTGTTTTTACATGAGTAGAATGTGTGCTTTTATTTAAAATTCATCTCTGGGTTATTTGTGGGGCATAGGAATTCGTTCATTTATTTTTTTTCAAAATATAGTCCGGCCCCCCACAAGGTCTGAGGGACAGTGGACCGGCCCCCTGCTGAAAAGGTTTGCTGACCCCTGCTTTACACCATCAGATCATGGGGCCTTGAAATAAGAGGACGGAGCTCACAAATTTATCATTCCTAGAGTGCACTCTGGACCGCTGTCTAGAGCTACTGGTTCTGAATTTGTGTGGCTCCCCCCTGTGGTGAAACTGCAAGTGATGGATTGCTCAATAAAGTACCTTCAGGCCTCAGGCTGATTTAGCTCATCCAGCCTGTCATTTGGATCTTTTCAGAAGGAAGGAGTAGAAAGCGTTTCCTGTTCTGGTTGAACCTTATTTGAACCATCCTCAGTTCTGGTGTGTTCCTATATCCTTGAATGATCCCAGGTTGCTCAAGCAGTCCAGTTTGCTGTTTGATCCTGTCTTATTCTTCACCTTGCTTCTCAGCACTGCTTCCTAGTTTGTCCTCTGGTCTTGACTTGTTCTTCACTCCTGACTGCTGACTTGGCTGATTCTTCCCAAGGGAAGACTGGACTTCATTATTGCCTTGCCTCAGATGTCCTCAGTGGGAACTGTAAGGAAGATAGGAAGCTACCTTATGCCAAACAAATATATAGGGCGGGGAATAAGAGATGGATATGTTAAGGTGGGTCCTAGGTATTGATGGTGGAGAAATTTGATTCAATTTGTGTTCAAAGGTGAGAATGAACTTCACAGATTCTTAAGCACATTCGAAAATAAATAAATAAATCACACACTCTTAAAAAAATACAAAACACAATTATCCTTCAAAATTTGTACTTTTTGAATTTTGTAATGCTGCTCACCAGCCAAGCAATGTGTAGAAAAATGCAAATATTGTGGCAAAGTGTGCGTAAGTATAATCTAAAATATTAAAATATATGGGGAAATTGATTTGCGAAAAGGTGTATATTTGGGGGAAATGCATCTGAATATGAATATTAGGAGGAATTTGCACCAAAATACTGATGAATTTTCATGATTTTTAAAAATGCAAACAAAAGTAGTGGTGTGGGAAACTGTACTTTAGATGGGAAAAATGAGAAACTGAGAGCAATTGAAATTGATAGATTTGGCCACCCTTGGTCCTGGATCTGAAAAAGTTGAAGACTACTGTCTGTACCAACTGGTAGTCTCCCTCCATGGATTCTGATAGGACAGGAGTCACCACCAGCTTTACCGGACAGTGTTCTCAAGTTCCAAAAATATTGTGGGAAGCATAATGAGTCATCTTTATGCCTGCATGTTTCACTCAAGGAAGCACACCATCATTGAATTGTTGGTATTACATGAAGGGACTTTAAGATGATGAACATCCATGTGCCAGTAGAGGCAGCTGAAATTCAACCAGGTCGTTGGATTCTCCATGGAAACCCTTTACCCTTGGGATGGGGAGGGAGGAGGAGGAGGAGGAGGAGGAGGAGGAGGAGGAGGAGGAGAAGAAGAAGAAGAAGAAGAAGAAGAAGAAGAGGAGGAGGAGGAGGAGGAGGAGGAGGAGGAGTTTGGATTTGATATCCCGCTTTATCACTACCCTAAGGAGTCTCAAAGTGGCTAACATTCCCCTTTCCCTTCCTCCCCCAAAACAAACACCCTGTGAGGTGAGTTGGGCTGAGAGACTTCAAAGAAGTGTGACTAGCCCACGGTCACCCATCAGCTGCATGTGGAGGAGCAGGGTATCAAACCCGGTTCACCAGATTACGAGTCCACTGCTCTTAACCACTACACCACACTGGACAGAACAGGATATGCAATTCCTCAGGCAGATTTCACATATGCTTGTTTTTAAAAAATCTCCTTTCCAACCCACTTAGCCATTTCTGGTTTCCTGCTACAATATAATTTTCTTTGATTAACTACTAGAGTTTAATCATCAAATGGAAACAGAGACATAAGAAGCACAATCTCTCTCACCATTGGAAAAAGTCAGAGCACAACCCTGCACACATACAAACATGCCCTCGAGGGAATACCATGTTAAATAATGCTGAGTTAAATGAAAAATCTGTTACTTGAATTATCTTTCGCTTTGCAAGCCACAGAGTCAGCTGAGGGTCACAGAGATGGCGTGCAAAGAGAACAGATCTGATAAGTGATCGTCAAGATTGAGGCTTGATACATCCTATGATCCAGAAGGATGGAGGGTGACCACAGACACCAGCAGATAGTGATAATAAACAGAGCAATGCTAAAGGTTGGTTTCTGAAATGCTTTGAATATAGTAATTATGTCAATAGGCAAGTTAATTACCGTATTAAGGTTCCAGGAGGCGATCCTCCTAAAATAGGATCAGGTAGGTAGCCGTGTTGGTCTGATGCAGTCGAAATAATAATAATAATAATAATAATAATAATAATAATAAGAAGAAGAAGAAGAAGAAGAAGAAGAAGTTGTCCATGAGCACCTTATAGACCAACTAAGTTGGTTCTGGTATAAGCTTTCGTGTGCATGCACACTTCTTCAGATTTTAAGTGTGCATGCACACGAAAGCTTATACCAGAACCAACTTAGTTGGTCTATAACAGGGGTCCCCAAACATACTTGGCCTCGGCCGGTTGCTCTGGCGCTGATCGCTTGTTGGTTTCCCATTAGGGTATCTGGGTGGTCACTATGAGAACAGGATGCCGGACTAGGTTGGCCATTGACCTGATTCAGCAGGGCTCTTCTGATGTTATTTTAACAAAGGTAAAGTTGTTGTTCCCATGGACTGCAAAAAGATCAAATTTATCCATCCTTAAAGAAATCAGCCCTGAGTGCTCACTAGAAGGACAGATCCTGAAGTTGAGGCTCCAGTACTTTGGCCACCTCATGAGAAGAGAAGACTCCCTAGAAAAGACCCTGATGTTGGGAAAGATGGAGGGCACAAAGGAGAAGGGGATGACAGAGGATGAGATGGTTGGACAGTGTTCTCAAAGCTACTAACATGAGTTTGGCCAAACTGCAAGAGGCAGTGAAGGATAGGCGTGCCTGGCGTGCTCTGGTCCATGGGGTCACGAAGAGTCGGACACGACTGAATGACTGAACAACAACAACAGGGTTGTTGTTGTTGTTGTTCTTGTTTAAAAAAACCCAAACCATTCTGGGCCTGCTAATGGGAAGAGGTGAAGGACCCTTGCACAGACACCACAGGGAGTTTCTGTGACTGTTTTACACTCTTTGGAGAGAGAGAGCAAAATGTAGCTAAACTGAAACAAGACATATGAATCATTTAAAATTTATGTGAGCCAAGTGGCATTATTACGGTGCTAAGTTATGCGTTGGCACTCCACTTTTTTTTGCCACCAGCCCCGGCAAAAAACACGCCATTCGTTTTCCTCTCAGCCTTTCCCCCCCAAGAGTGTGATTGTCTTGCAATAATTATAAGATGCTTCACACACCAATACTACAGGGGGAATCTGCTAATGCAATTGTTTCACCGTGCCGTTGTTTTCATAAATAATAGACCAAGTGGGTTTTGCGAGGCGATGAAGGTGGTGTCGGAAAGTGAACTTGTGACCTGGCCTCCTGCTTGCCTCTCCACCCCCCACCCCACCCCAGGCTTTCTTGGGAAGGATTACACAAGAATCTGTTTGCAAGGACATGTGGAATGCAGCTGCCACTTAGAACGTCAGCAGAGCAGGTTAATTCTGAGGTGTGCATGTGGTTATCTGAACAGTTTGCTTTCCTGGTTTTTCACAGATGGAAAGGGTTGTGTGTACTTTCAAGTGTTTTAGTGTGTGGGCAATAAGACTTAAATCATGGCTGCAAACTCTGACAGTCATTGATGTGCATTCATTTGAACATGTCTTAAAGGCAAAGGGACCCCTGACCATTAGGTCCAGTCGTGTCCGACTCTGGGGTTGTGGGGCTCATCTCGCATTACTAGCTGAGGGAGCTGGCGTACAGCTTCTAGGTCATGTGGCCAGCATGACAAAGCCGCTTCTGGTGGGCAATAAGACTTAAATCATGGCTGCAAACTCTGACAGTCATCGATGTGCATTGAACATTTCTTAGTGGTGGACAAATCCGTCAGTTTTGGTTTCACTCATCTTCTCATTTTTCTTATCTTAAGATCAGTTCTCCCATTACCTTATCAGCTGTCTTCTTATTCTTTTTAAAGACCTCATTGACACGTTATTGCAAATCTTATCCAATTATACACCATGTGTGCAATTTTGCCTAATAAATACTTCATAGCAAAGTAAAGGTAAATGTAAAGGTAAAGGGACCTCTGACCATTAGGTCCAGTCGCGGACAACTCTGGGGCTGCGGCACTCATCTCGCGTTACTAGCCAAGGGAGCCGGCGTACAACTTCTGGGTCATGTGGCTGGCATGACAAAGCCGCTTCTGGCGAACCAGAGCAGCGCACGGAAACATCGTTTACCTTCCCACCAGAGGGGTACCTATTTATCTACTTGCACTTTGATGTGCTTTCGAACTGCTAGGTTGGCAGGAGCTGGGACCGAGCAACAGGAGCTCACCCCATCACAGGGATTCGAACCACTGACCTTCTGATCAGCAAGCCCTAGGCTCTGTGGTTTAACCCACAGCGCTACCTGTGCCCCTCCTTATAGCAAAGTAGCTCCCTCTAATATAACAACACAACATATTTATTTCGACTGCATCAGACCAACATGGCTACCTACCTGAATCTACAATTCTCTTTGTTGATTTCACTAATATAAGCATTTTCTATGCACATTTTACACTAGTATATGTATTTCGGTTCATTTTACTTGGCTGGAGAACTGTGATGCAAAATTCAACGAAGATCAGATTTTGAAGGATGGCTGTGTTTCAGTCCGCTTATTGTTTTAAAAAGTGTGAATTTAGGTAGGTTCGCCTTTCAGCGTGAACGGAATCAACTTTCTCCCCCATTTCTCTCAATAACATCAGTACAGAACATCCCACTCAGACATATGGAAATATCCAGTATGTTTATCAGCTTAATATCTGGTATGTTCTCTATGTGAGAACAATATGTAAAAGTTTTGGGAACTGGGAGTTGAATTTGGTTGTTGCTCCACCTGCTCTGCACATTGACCTGGTACTGTATTGAAGTGTTTCTTTGCACAATGCAATTTCTTAATTTTGGTTTAAAAGCAGGTGAGTGAGTTTCCTAACACAAGTGTGTTATGAAAAATTGGTTGTTGTTTTTTTTTTAAAAAAAATATTTTTCGAGTGAACATATGAATTCTATTGGTAATTAACAATTTCTCCATTTTTCATGTTGGGATTTTGTAGCAAATAGTTCCTCAATTTCTTTGTCCTTTGACAGTGGAACATACACCCCTGAGAGGTGGTGGAATCTCCTTTCTTGGTTGGCCATCCATCATGTATGCTTTAATTGAGCCCAAGGATCATGTAGTCCTTGGGATGCAGGAATTTCAAATAAAGCATCCATGACAGATGGCCATCCAACCTCTACTTAGAAACCTTCACTTAGAAACATCCAAGGAAGAAGAGTCCCCACCTTCCAAGGTAGTCCATTCCACTGTCAAACAACTCTTACTGTCAGAAGGTTCTTCCTGATGTTTAGTCGGAATCTCCTTTCTTGTAACTTGAAGCCATTGGTTCAAGTCCTACTCTCCAGAGTAGAAGAAGACAAACTTGTTCCCTCCCTTGGGACAGGCCTTTAGATATTTGAAGATGGCTATCATATCTCCTATCAGTCTCCTCTTTTTCCAAGCAAACATATCCAGCTCCCTCAACTGTTCCTCAGAAGGCTTGGTTTCCAGACCCTTGATCATCTTGATCACCCTCCTTTGCACACATCCCACATTGTCCATATCCTTCTTAAATTGTGGCATTCAGAACTGGACACAGTACTCCAGTTGTGGTCTTACCATGGCAGAACAGAGTGGCACTATTACTTTCCTTGATCTGGACACTATACTTCTGTCTTTGCAGTCTAGAATAGCATTAGCTGTTTTTGCTGCTGCTGCATCACACTGTGGACTCGTGTTAAGCTTGTGGTCTACTAAGATCCCTCGATCCTTTTCACATGTACTACTGACAAGCCAGGTCTCCCCCATCTATTATTTGTGCAGCTGGCTATTCTCCCCTAAGTGCAGAACCTTATATTTGTCCCTACTGGTATTCTTTTTGTTGTTTTGGGGGCCAATTCTCCAATTTGTTAAGGTCATCTTGAATCCCGATTGTGTCTTCTGCGGCATTAGCTACCCCTCAGTGCTGGCCCCGGGGGTTCGTCCGTGAAGCAGGGTCTAAGTTCAGTTCTAGGTCCAGGAGTCCAACAAGGGGTCAGTCCGGCGGGGAGCAGGGCAGGGAGCAGGGGAAGGTACAGGGCAGGAGGAGGTACGAGGATACAGACAGACACACGTTAGCAGCTATGTTGCTCATGCAACTTGGGGCTGCGGCTGGCTGGCTTTTATCTGCCCCAATGCTTAGGGCAGCCCCGATCCTCTGGTGACTCACCCCTCCTTCTGGCCTGGAGGCGAGCACTCCTCCTGCAAGAACTTAGTTCCCTTCGCCTCTCTGCCCTGAGCCTCCTTAGCTCAGGAGAGGCTGGTGGGTTACCGGACCCAGCGGCCGCCTCAGCTTCCTCTGACGAGGCCAGGAGCACCTGCCGGCAATGGGTCCTCCATCCCGTCAGGAGCCAGAACAGACTCCGCTGATGCCTGCACCTGAGGATCCAGCACAGGTGAGGAGGCTCTGCTGTTTCTGGAGTCGGGGAATCATGTGCAAGCTGGGATCTCTCAGGATCAGCATCTGAGTCTGAATCCCAGGCTATCACACCCTCCCTGTTTGGTGCCACCTGCAAATCTGATGATCATCTCCTCAATTCCTTTGCCCAAGTCATTTATAAAAACATTGAACAACACTGGGCCCAGGACAGAACCCTGCAGCACCTGCCTTGCCACTTTTTCCTATTAATGAGGACTCTTTGGGTTCGGTCAGCCAGCCAGCTCTAAAGCCAGCTAAGAGTTACCTTGCCCAGCCCTCCTTTTGTTGTTTCTGTTTTGCTTGGCTATTCCTGCCTCCTTTGCTTCATTGAATGGAGTCTAATTGTTATAAGGACAAATCAATAAGCTGTAGGACGGGAGAATAGTGCTGCCATCAGCCATTGCTTTAATAACATTGAGTGATTATTTACCCCTCTCTGAGCTTTTCTGAGGTTTCTGGTTTGGAATATCCAATCTGCGTATTGATCAGGGCTTGCAACAAAGAGTTCTGATGATTTTTTTTTTTAAAAAAGAAATCTTCATTGGATGAAGAGATGGGGAGGAGGAGAGAAGGAGCAGCAGGCTGTCAGCCTCTGTGTTATGGGGTGGGACCAGACCATCCCAAGACAGAGTGGTACCTTGGTTTGCAATCGCTTTGGATTACAACCCACATTATTTATTTATTTATTAGGATTACAACCAATTTTGGGGGGGAGGCCCCATTGTTGAAAGCACCCCTTGGGTTACAACCTGTTATGGTTTACAACCGGACCCCTGGAACGGATTATGGTTGTAAACCAAGGTGCCACTGTAATGTATCACTTTATTTTATTTATATATATATGATGCATTTATACCCAACCTTTACTCTAAAGAGTTACCTATTTGGGTCTTCCACTCTCCATATCATCGTCGCAACAACCATGTGAGTTAAGATAGGTTGAAAGTTAGTGACTGGTCCTAAGTGCTTCTTGGCTGAGTGGAGGTTTGAAGCCTGGTCTCCCAGCTCCTAGTCCAACTTTCTAACCAGTACAGCACATTGACTAACTCCGTATGTAAATAAAGGTGCCAAGACAGTGTTGCCTTTTTCATTCTGCTTAATGGTACAGCCGGCCTCAGGTTAGAACAGGGATGGCTAACCTCTTTTGGCCTAGGGGCCATGTTGAAGGTTGGCCGTCTCTCATGGACATCCAATAAAGTTGAGAGATTCAGGACACAGCACCAGATTTAAGGCAGGCAGTTCCCCCTCGCAGCCAAAGGGATGCAAAATTGAGAAGATCCATAGCAGAGAAGATCCATGGGGGGGGGGATGTTAGCCTTGCTCAGGGTGCCGTACTACCAAAAACTGCTAAAGTCCATCCCCGGGGATAGATAAAAGTGCATAGTTCAGCTATGGCCCTCACTACCACAGGACATAGTGATAGCCAACAGCTTGAATGGCTACAAAACAGGATTGGATAAATTCATGGGACTCAGGTGTGCTGTGATCTAAACCAGAGAGCTTAGGGCTTCCCAATCAGAAGGTTGGCGGTTCGAATCCCCCTGAAAGGGTGAGTTCCCGTTGCTCGGTCCCTGCTCCTGCCCACCTAGCAGTTCGAAAGCACATCAAAGTGCAAGTAGATAAATAGGTACCACTCCAGCGGGAAGGTAAACGGCGTTTCCGTGAGCTTCTCTGGTTCGCCAGAAGTGGCTTAGTCATGCTGGCCACATGACCTGGAAGCTGTACGCCGGCTCCCTCGGCCAGTAAAGCGAGATGAGCACCGCAACCCCAGAGTCATCCGTGACTGGACCTAATGGTCAGGGGTCCCTTTACCTTTACCTTTTAAGCCTATCAATGGTTATGGACCATAATGAGTATGCTCTGCCTCCATGGTGAGAAGCTGTAGAGTTGCTAGGAACTTCAGGAAGGGAGAGTGCCTTGTGATTGGACCCTGCTTGTGGGGTTTCCCACATGCACCTGATTGACCACTGTGAGAACAGGACTAGATGGTCCATTGGCCTGATCCTGCAAGCTCTCCTTATGCTCATACATTCTTATAATTCTTAGCCCTTCTCCCTTTGCAGCTCAACTGATGTCATGGCTCCATATTGCCATTTCCCCTTTGTGGTCTTTATAACAACAATAATAAGTTTGTGTACACAGCCAATAATTAACTGGGAAGAACGCAGCATTAATTATGGCAATAAATTGTTAATCTGTGGGGTATATGATCCTCCTCTTCTTCCCCACCTCCTATTAGCTAACCTGTCAGGGTCTAATAATTGTTGCCGTGAACTGGGCTGGGCTGCGGTCCCTAAGGAAGGTGAATTCTCTTGTTCCATTAGCGAGAATGCATATAGATCATTTTCAGTACTAATCTAGGGCTAAAATCAATTATGTCTCTTGTATTTAAGAATTAAATTGACTCGCCATGGGAGAAGGATAAAGGGAAAAAATACATTCCTCCTATTATGTCTAATTACAATTGTAAAACATTTTCCTTCGAAATGTAATTGCTGCCTGTTGAGACCATATCTGCAGAGCTTAAAGTGTGTAGCTGGCTCATTTGATTGTCTTTCAAGTTTCTCCATGGGACTATTCAAATCATTGGGAAATGATTTCTAGCATTTTGCGACTTTTAAGGATCTTTGTATGATCATGTGCACTAATTGGCTGGAGTAAATAAAACAACATTGCTGCCACCGCTCTCAAAATTGCAAGGTAGAATTCAGTCGCCACTTTTCACATTCAAGTTGTGTACTTGAGCTGAGGTTTGTGGGAGAAATAACTTGCCCTTTCTGAAACAAGACATGAACTGAAGCACAACCGCCTTTCGAAAATTCACACAGGTTTTGCAGTGAATTTAGGCAGCCAAATAATGTTTGTGTGTGTGTGGGGGGGTGAATATTGTTGGACAAAGTGTGCATTTAAATAAATACATTAGTGGAAATAACATACAGAAAAGCATTATATACACACATACGTAGATATTTATTTTAGGAGAAACTTACACTAAAACACTGATGAATTTTCACGAGGGCTTTCCATAGAAATGTGGAAAACTGAATTTAAGATTAGAAAAATGAGAATCTGAAAGGAGCCAAAATAGACACATTCACCTATCCCCAACCTGAGCATTGTAATACTATGATGGATTTTTTCAGGCAGCATTTTTAAAACCGGCATTTCACACAGAATAATCAGGCATCCTTGCCAAATTCCCCCCATCTGAATTTCTCACTGGATTTTGGCTTCCTGAATTACCTGTGCTCAATTAGAGTGTCTCACTTAGGGGTGGGGGAGAATTTCATTTGTTCTGCATTTTAAAAGCTGAACCAACCTAATTTGCACCTCATGGATGAATGCATGGATTGCAACGTAATTATATTTCTGATTTCACAACCTCTCCGGATTTTGCAATCCACTCCTTGGCTGAGGGGGGAAATGTATCAAATGCATTAGAAATGGAATGTTTTGGGATAAAACATATTTATAAATGTGTACAGTGACATAACATGGGTTTAAGCATGGGTTTCGTGATACAATATGAATTTTCACATGGGTCTTTAAATATCTATATCAGCCTATATTGGGTTAATTCAGAAATCTCGTAGAACTGACATACAAATGGAAAATCGCCACAATTTATAGACTGTTTTGCCCATCCCCTTGTTCTCGTTCATGTATGTGATGGTGGCCGAAAGAAGGGCTTTGTTAACAAGCCTTGCCCCCCCCCCCAATATTCATATCCCCATTCCCTGGCCTCCCTGCTTCCCATAGTTTGGAAAGGGGTGGTCTGAAATGCAGCACTTGCACCCCTGAGTGTGCAGAGGTCTAAATCATGCAAGAGGGTTAGGGGAAAGTTTTCCTTTCTGATCGCATTAGAACTCATGGAAATCCAATGAAGCTGATTGTTGGAAGATTCAGGACAGGTAAATAGAAATACGGCATGCTGTTCATAGCTAAACTATGGAATTTGTTCCCCCCCAGGAGGCAGTGATGGCCACCAACCTAGATGGTTTAAAAGAGGATCAGACAAATTAATGGAGGGGAGGATTATCAATGGCTACTAGCCTTGATGGCTATGCTCTGCCTCCACAGTTGGAGGCAACAATGCTTCTGAATACCTGTCAGGGACCATGCTGAGGAGGGCTGCACTGAGGAGGAAAGGTGGGAGCCACCCCCTCCCCCTGACCCTCATCCTGCTCACAGACTATCCTGCCAGAGTGGTGCATGCTCTGGTTATCTCCCGCTTGGACTACTGCAATGCACTCTACGTGGGGCTACCTTTGAAGGTGACCCGGAAACTGCAATTAATCCAGAATGCGGCAGCTAGACTGGTGACTGGGAATGGCTGCCGGGACCACATAACACCGGTCCTGAGAGATCTACATTGGCTCCCAGTATGTTTCCGAGCACAATTCAAAGTGTTGGTGCTGACCTTTAAAGCCCTAAATGGCCTCGGTTCTGTATACCTGAAGGAGCGTCTCCACTCCCATCATTCAGCCCGGACACAGATCTAATGCCGAGGGCCTTCTGGCGGTTCCCTCACTGCGAGAAGCAAAGCTACAGGGAACCAGGCAGAGGGCCTTCTCGGTAGTGGCACCCGTCCTGTGGAACGCCCTCCCATCCGAGGTCAAAGAGATAAGCAACTACTTGACATTGAGAAAAATACCTGAAGGCAGCCCTGTTTAGGGAAGTTTTTAATCTGTGACATTTTAATATATTTTAATATTTGTTGGAAGCTGACCAGAGTGGTTTGGGGGACCTAGCCAGATGGGTGGGGTACAGATAATAAAACAATAATAATAATCCTGAATCTTCCCAGGAGCAGGAGGACAGTATAGATTTGGAACAGTTGTTTGCAGAGGGGCATAGTTCAGAAGGCAGAAGCTGGGAAATACTGGATGGGGAACAGCTAGGAGAAGAAACACTGGAAGAGAGAGGGTTAACAGATTCACAGTCATCGGACAGAGTTTTTCCACCCAGCCTAAGGTCGAAAAGAGCTCAGAAAGTCTCAGAACAGGAAGCGCAGAGGGTACAAGCTCAGATTATAAAACGTAGGAGTGACGTAGATTAATAGGACAGATGGGGTGTGAGCCTTAATTGGGAGCACCACCATTTCTAGGAGATGTGTTCTTTGTTCTTTCACTGTGATTATCAAAGATTCTAACTGATAAGATGCTGATGATGCAGAGTTTGGATTTGATATCCCACTTTATCACTACCCGAAGGAGTCCCAAAGCGGCTAACATTCTCCTTTCCCTTCCTCCCCCACAACAAACACTCTGTGAGGTGAGTGGGGCTGAGAGACTTCAGAGAAGTGTGACTAGCCCAAGGTCACCCAGCAGCTGCACATGGAGGAGCGGAGATGCGAACCCGGTTCACCAGATTATGAGTCTACCACTCTTAACCACCTTTCGTTTGATCTATTATTTACTGCCACAGTGGAGGAAGCTGATACCCCAAAGCCTGACAATACCAGTTGCTGGGAATCTCAGGAGTTGAGAGGGTTTTTGTGCTCAGATCCTGTGTTTCCCACAGGCATTTGGCTGGCCACCATGAAAACAGGATGCTGGACTAGATAGGCCATCGGCCTGATCCAGCAGGCTCTTCTTATGTTCTAATGTCAGGGAAGATGGGAGTTATTTTTCAGTAATATCTGGTGTGCCACAGGTTCCCCATCCCTTCTCTCTGTTCATTGTGAAGTGTTCCTTTAAGTGAAATCTGGTGGCAACTCTTTAGGACAGGGGTCAGCAAACTTTTTCAGCAGGGGGCCGGTCCACTGTCCCTGAGACCATGTGGTGGGCCGGACTATATTTTTTTGGGGGGGGGGAATGAACGAATTCCTATGCCCCACAAATAACCCAGAGATGCATTTTAAATAAAAGGACACATTCTACTCATGTAAAAAACACCAGGCAGGCCCCACAAATAATCCAGAGATGCATTTTAAATAAAAGGGCAAATTCTACTCATGTAAAAACACGCTGATTCCCAGACCATCCGCGGGCCGGATTTAGAAGGCAATTGGACCACATCCGGCCCCCGGGCCTTAGTTTGCGTACCCCCGGGCCTTAGTTTGGTTATTCATTTCCTCGGCCCCAGCAGAGCAGTGGACAAAGTGTTTGAATAACAGCTGAATTTCCCTGCCTCCTTAGAGCAGGTTTCTAGCAGATAACTCACTCTGGTGTTTGTAGCCTTTTCCCTTGCCTTTCCCACAGTAGCATGAAAAAACACCCAGATCTGTTGAGAAAATTAATGAGCCCAAGAGATCTCTAGGAAGGACACTTCCCGGGGGTATACTCTGTGCAAACACAGGCCTGGCATCTATAAACACGTGCTGTTTAAAAGCAGAGCCAGACAAGAGATAATACAGCTGGGCAATTTGATCTGACGTATGGAGGGATCGGGGAACCGGATTTGACTGCAGAATATCCGATTGACCTTGAACCTTGAGCACCTGTTAGCAGGGAATCTATTGGCTTGATTCTCTGGCAACCCTGGAGGCTTCTTCATTCCAGATGAGAGGTGTATGTGTTGAATGTCAAAGCAGGTTTGCCAACAAGAAGGAAGAGTCAGCAATAGTCATGTTGAAAGGAAGCCTAGAGCTCTGACTGTGAGTGGTTCAATGTACCTCCATGTGGCCAGTATGATCTCTAGAATCATCCAAGGTAGACTCCCCCAACCTCCAGGTGTTTTGGACTACAACTCCCAGAATTCCTCATCAGTGCCCATGCTGACTGGGGCTGATGGGAGTTGTAGTCCCAATATCTGGAGGGTAACAGGGTAGCGAAGGGTGGTCTAAGGAATAAGACTTGGTAGTAGACACTTTGACGTGCTTTTGAACTGCTAGGTGGGCAGGAGCTGGGACTGAGCAACGGGAGCTCACCCCGTCACAGGGATTCGAACCGCCGACCTTCCTATCGGCAAGCCCTAGGCTCAGTGGTTTAGACCACAGCACCACCCACATGGTATGCTCCCCCTAAACCTTGAATCTCATCCCTGGAGAAACCTGTCAGATCTCACTTCCACCTATTAACAGTCTTTCAGAATCATATCTCCCAATCATTTATCCTCCTCAGGCAAAGCATGCAAAATATTCTGGACTATTTCCTTGCAAATGATCTCTCCCACCTCTCCCCTCCCCAAGCCTGGTTAGTTTTCCATTTCCAACCAATCCATCCACAGGATCTTAGGAGAGGATGTTGTAAATCACACTGCATAGCAAGGGGAGCTTAGCATAGAAATTGTATCCTGATGTGATGTCTCTTTTCAGGCCACCCAATGGTGGACAAATGGTCTTCCTTGAAACCAAACGATCCAGATGTTCTTGGTCAGAGCATAAGCTTCTTCCACTCTTAAACTTTTCCCACCACATTCAATGACATTTCCTTCCATATTGCTGCCTCCCCAGATGTTCTAGGTGACTCCGCCATCCCCAGGATGGGGTCTCATTTTGTTATTTCCTGCCCAGCGCTCTCAATTCTCTCCAGGTCACTCTACATTATGTTTCTGGTTGTTCTTGCAGGTTTTTACAAGGGAAACTCTTCCCAGCCCTTGATTTGGACGTCTGCCCGCATTGTATCTCCCAGAGGTAGCATACACAGCTGCGTCTCTGTGAAAAGCTGAGGCTTGCTGGAGATCTCATTCCCTCCTCCCATGCATCACATTAGCAATCTGGGAGTTCTCCAGCTGGATTTCCAGAGAATTTGCAGCTTTGAATCTCACAGATTCGTTACTGGAACTCAGGGTCCCAGCTGAACCTGTGCTGGCAAAGTCGCTTAAATAACGCACACGGAGCCCTGCAAGAAAAGAAAACCATGAGCAGTAAAATCCACCTTACTGAGCAAACTGAACAAGAGCAGGCGTTAACTTGAGGACAATGGGAACAGAGCTTTTCTTTCTTACCTGCTTCTGGCCTCGTACATAGCATGGAGAGATTCAATGAAACATACAGGGGTGGGGGGAATCCCTCAGAACTACACAGCCAATCAGAGCATGCGCCACCTCAGTGAAGATCATAACACTCTGCCTGGTTGGTAAAAACTGTAACAATGAAAGGCAACACGTAGACCAATAAACAATCAAGGCACTAATTCATTAAACGTATCAAACAACCCATAATACAGGACCACATGTGGTCCTGTATTATGGGTTGTTTGCTATGTTTAATGAATTAGTGCCTTGATTGCTTATTGGTCTACATGTTGCCTTTCATTGTTACAGTCTAAGGGTTTGCAACACAGGGGTTTATTGGTTGTTGACTTGGTTGGTAAAAACAACACCACTTCTACTCATCCCTCTCTTGGCTAGCTGACTTTAACACTAGGAGGATTAACCCTAAAGTTACAAACTGAACGATCCCTGCTGTTGCACTTCTGCAATCTGCCACTATTGCAAGGAATAGTGGGGGGGGGGAACCACACGGCGATGGTGTTGATGCAATCAGCAGAGATGCAGTAGTATAGTGTATGTAGGGGAGAGCATCCCTAGGACTTTTTTTAGCACTAGGGTCTTTGATTGGAAAAGGGAATGAGGTGATAAGGAGGCTTTCAAGTTTATTTGTGAAAGATCAGTATAGAGCAGCAGTGGGACGTCTCAGGCCTGGGTCCCAAACTTGGTCCATGTGTGTATCTGGCACTTGTGACTCACCCTGCTATGAAGAATGAGTTTAGCATTTTTTGTTTAGAGAAAAGGTGAGGAATAGGGTAGAAGTTTATAAAATTAGGTATGATGCAGAGACAGTGGAGAGAGATAAGTCTCTCTCTCTCTCTCTCTCTCTCTCTCTCTCTCTCTCTCTCTCCCTCTCCCTCTCCCTCTCCCTCTCCCTCTCTCTCTCTCTCATTACACTAGATAAATGAAAGAGTCAGTGTGGTGTAGTGGTTAAGAGCAGTGGACTCGTAATCTGGGGAACCGGGTTCGCGTCTCCGCTCCTCCACATGCAGCTGCTGGGTGACCTTGGGCTAGTCACACTTCTCTGAAGTCTCTCAGCCCCACTCACCTCACAGAGAGTTTGTTGTGGGGGAGGAAGGGAAAGGAGAATGTTAGCCGCTTTGAGACTCCTTCGGGTAGTGAAAAGTGGGATATCAAATCCAAACTCCTCCTCCTCCTCCTCCTCCTCCTCCTCCTCCTCCTCCTCCTCCTCCTCCTCCTCTTCTTCTTCATCATGCAGTACATGGTTAAAGTGTAGAACTCGTTCCCACAGGAGGCAGGGGTGGCCAACAGCTTAGATGGCTTTGAAAGAGGATTCGACAGATTCATGGAAGAGAGGGCTACTAACCATGATGGCTCTTCTCTGCCTCTACGGTTGGAGACAACAATGCTTCTGAATGCCAGCTCTTCTTCTTGGACATCAATGAGTCACCACAATATATAGCACATTTCACAAGGAGAGCAGAGTTCCCATTTTGCAAAATGAAGTCGACTGCCACATGATAGCTGAAAGAAGCCTTAGCCTTTTCAACCCCCCGCCCTCTCTAGCACGCACACACAAATCTGAGAAAAATCCAACAGTCAGCTCAGCAAATCAAGGCAGGATCTGCTATTATGGAACACAAAAAAGTCAATTTGAATGTCAGCTGCTGAAGCAGGGGATGGAAGCTTCAAAGGGCCCCAGTTTGTGAAAATGAGGGTGCTGCATTGTGCGATTCTTGCAAACTCTGCATGCTTAAGGAGTCAGAAGAATGCCAGAATTTAAGCACATTACAAACAGGCGCTTCCATTGTGTGGGGGCCCCAGGAGTTCTGTGCTATTCTGCCGCAGATTGTGAAGATTGCCACTGTCCCCAAATAAATGGCAAGGCTTTCCCTCCTGCTATTTTCCCTTCCTCCTGCCCTCCTTCTCTCAAGAGAGGTGGGCATACTTCCTAATGCAAGTTATTAACCAGCATTTAACAGACTGTGCCGAGGTGAAACATAAAAACCCCCAAATCTGTTTAGTTCCAGAAATGATCATTCAAAACTGTGTACAAGTTTTGTTCTAAGCTTAGTCAAAACTACTTATCTCACTCCATTCCCCAACCCCCGGGTGTCATCTTCAACTATCTATTTATTCATTTCTATTGGGGGCACGTTTGTCACAAACATACTTGCACCGCAGACTTCATGTCTCCATTGCCATCACAATCCCTGGTCTCAGTCGTCCACGTTGGTATTTTCATCCTATTGGCTGTGGGAAGGCACAGCTCCTGCTGTGATGACTTCATGAACACTTGCAAACAAAATCACATGGGTTGCCACAACCAATCGGAGTTTGGGCAAGTGAGGTTGGGTGGAAGAAGAAAGGAAATGGTGTTGCAAATGGGCAACAGCTTGAGGAACCATTTATGAATGCATGAAACTGCCTTGTATTAAAGTCATGGTTTGTTGAATTTGAAATAGCAGCTCTTTGGAGTTAATTTCCTGCCCCTTCCCCTTTTGTGGATTTTTATGAACGTCAAGTGCTTTATTATAATGTTCTGGGCACCACAATTTAAGATGGATATTGACAAGCTGAAAGGTGCACAGAGGAGGGCAACCAAGATGATGGTCTAGAAACCAAGCCTGCTGAGGAACTGTTGAGGGAGTTGGGTCTGTTTAGCCTGGAAAAGAGGAGACTGAGAGGAGATATGACAGCCATCTTCAGATATCTCAAGGGCTGTTGTCACATGGAAGATGGAGCAACCTTGCTTCAGAGGTAAGAACCGAAACAATGGAATCAAATGACAAGAAAGGGCCATCTGATTCAGTGCAAGCCTGCTCCACAAGTTTCATGTGCCACAGCTCCCAAATAGACAAAATCTCTCAGATTTGTGGTCCATGAATGAGGTTGCAAAAAAAGAGAGAGAGGGGCATTTCAGGCCAACCCTAGAATCTATGCAGGAGCGCAAAGAACAAGCTCTCATTCAGGGTTGGGCATGGAAACAAAGCAAGAGATATTACACAATGACAGTATACCTGAAGAGCTCCTGTGAAGACTAAAGGGTATGCCCATCTTTCATTAACACATCAATTTACATAACTATGTCGGGCAATCTAGTGCTCTGTGCATTAGGGAATTTGCATAATGTGCCTGCATGTATCTTAAGGAAGGTGTGCAAATGCAATTCCTTTCATACTGATAGAGGTCTTTGTATTAACCTTATCATACACAGCGATGTGGAAAAGTTAATGTTGGTGTGATGAGAAATGTTGCTCAGCATATTAGACAGAGGGCAAATTACTGCCTGGTTCTGATTGCTATTTAGTATTTCTTAATGCCGGATGAGTGTTCCTGGGAGGGAGTTTTCATGTAGCAGTGGGGACACCTAGTGTAAGGACATTTCATAATGTGCTTTTTGCCATGGCCTTTGCCCCCGCAAAAACCCCAACAACCCACCTATGGTTCAGACCGCAAATAACATTTAAATAAGCAAATACAAGATCTATGTAGTTCTTTACTGAATTTTCACGAGGTTCAATTTTTCATGGTGAAAACAGCCATTTTCTGAGCACCAAAACGTTTGTGCAGAAACCAAATTTACTACCTTTACTTGTGCTCATTTACAGCCATTGCACCCTGAATCTGCTAGAGAGGAAGGAGGAGCTCATTCCTGTTAAGAGTATAAAAATCCTGCTGGATCAGGCCAATGGCCCATCCAATCCCTATGGGAAAGACTTGAGTACCCAAATGTGATTCCCAGGAAATGTTATTCAGGAACATTACTATCTCTGACAGTGGAGGACGAACTTAATGATCATGGCTAGTAGCTGCTGATTGCTTTGTTCCCCATGATATTATTATTATTATTATTATTATTATTATTATTATTATTATTGACATTTCTTTACCACCCTTCATCCTAGGATCACAGGGTGGTTTACAATATAAAAACACAAAGATACATAGCATAGTAACAAACAAAACAATATTTCCCCCAAGTTTAAAAGGCTGTAGGTTGTTTAACTAGCCAAGGGCCTGGGAGAAGGGGAAAGTTTTTACCTGACTCCTAAATATATGTAGCAAAGGTGCCAGGCCAGCCACTCTGGGGAGAGTATTCCACAAGTGGAGAACACTGCAGAAAAAGTCTGATGCAATTCTGCCACCTTCTAGACCTCTCGTGGAGGGGGCACACAAAGAAGGTCCTCAGTTCATAATACTCTCTTAAAACCACTCACGTCAGTGGTCATCACATTAAGAACACTAATCTTCATTTCTTCTTCCTCAGTTTCTGTGCATCTCAGGAATTTTTTTAGCACTTCAGTGGCTGTGTGTTTTTGAGAATAACGAGCCTCTTGGGCTTGGCGATCAGAAGGTCGGTGCTTCGAATCGGCACAACGGGGTGAGCTCCTGTTGGTCTGTCCCAGCTCCTGTCAACCTAGCAGTTCGAAAGCATGCCAGTGCAAGTAAATAAATAGGTACCACTGTGGCGGGAAGGTAGATGGTGTTTCCGTGTGCTTTGGTTTCTGTCATGGTGTTCTGTTGTGCCAGAAGCGGTTTAGCCATGCTTGCCGCATGACCTGGAAAGATGTCTGTGGACAAATGTCGGCTCTCTCAGCCTGAAAGCGAGATGAGCGCTGTAACCCCATAGTCGCCTTTGACTGGACTTAACCGTCCAGGGGTCCTTTACCTTTACCTTTTACCTATCATTGTGAGGTGGTCCAAGGGCGTTGCACTTTTCCTTGCAGGAAACATTTCTCCAGTGCCCTGCAGCCTCTCTGCTGCTTGGACTTCCTGATTCGAGAAAGCCCTCCTGAGTCGCAATATTTTCCTCAAGGCTTTGACTGAAGTGTGGTTACCCAGGAAGACTGCAGAATGCAAACCACTGACTAGATGCTTTGTGGACCAAAAGACACACACCTGTTGAAAACCTCGAAGGTAACACAAGCACAACACAGACCCCACACTACACCCACGAGAATTTCACCAGAATTGAGACTTCCGGTGGAGCTGCGGCCATCGTGAGGAGCGCGGAGAAACCCTTCTGGGGTCCCCGAGCGTAATTAGGAGGAAAGGGGGTCGAGCAAAGGCTGTGCGGACCCAACTACTTCAAGGGGGGCTACCTTGAAGTTCAGTGCACCCGGCGGTGTCATTTGCTGTGCTCCCAAAGCCAGGGTTTTTTGGAAAAAAGGACTTTGGAGAAGGGAGCGGAGGGCAGACACAAGACGGGGACATCGTACCCTCCTAACGACGCGAAGCCTCGAGCTCCAGATGAAAAGCAGCCCGCTTCCAAAACAGTAAGATCGGAGCAATAAAGAGTTTGGTGGGTGTTTGGAAACCCGCAGTTATAGTTTGGCATTCGGCAATTTGGTGATCGGGACAAATGTAAGAGGCGTAAAGAGGGAGTCCGTCTCTACATTAGCGTGAAAATGGCGCTCGGAAAAACTGCGCAAGATGAACTAAAGACAACGTTCCTGTGAAAGTGAGAAAATACTCTAAAAAACTCCTCGGTAAGTTACCATCGGAGCCGGGGGGTTGTGAAGATCAAAACGGACAGTGACATTTAAAATTTTAAGTTATAAAAGGCTGCGGAGATCTCGTAGAGGGGGAGGAGAAGAACGAAAGTTTCCTTCTCGCTTAGTCGTCTGTTTGGTATCGGGCTTTTAAACAAAGGCTAAAGCGGAGGAGACAAGAGGGGCCCCGATTTGGTTGAGAGACAACGAGGGGCGGACTGGTCTGTAGAGACTGTGAGAGAGCATGTTGAGAACCCCCTGAAATAGCGTATTGAGGAAAAAATCTGTCTATAAAGTTTTTCTTTGCTGGAAAGAAAACCCCCTATACAAAAGTACTAGACGGACGAGCGGAGGACTTAGGAGGGGAGGCATCAGCCTCGTGGATTACAAACATCGGCTGAGGATTATCAGAAAAGACTGGCGGACTTTAAAAAGACTGGCGGACTTTGAAAAATATAAAACTAGCAGCTAACCTCCGGGCGACCTGAAAGACCGAGTGAGAACGGGGGCGGAAAGAATCGGAGGCTGAGAGAAGTTAAGAAGCTAAGGAGCTGCGTGGACAAAGGGCCGGCTTTTTTGGGGGGGATCTTTCTTTGCAGGTTTGGATCATCGCTTTCTTTTCATTTTTAAAAAACGAACTGTGACTGGTAAGAACTCCTGGACTGCTAGGTTGGATTTGGGACTCGGACTTTGATTGATAAAACCTCGGAATTAGAGCGCGGAGACTGTATTTTGGAAACATAATATCGAAAAGGGAAGCCTGGTGGAAACAAAGAAAGCGAAAGTAGCGGAGGGTTTGCGAGAACAAAGAAACTGAAAGTAACGGTGTGGGAGGGCTTACCCTACTGTATATTGTATAGCGTAGAGAAGCGCCATCTATTGGGGGGAAAAGTGGTTGCACTAAAAAGTAAAAGAACGGAGTTGTGCAAAAGAAAGCCCCCTGGTGGGGAAAAGAATAAGTACAGGAATAATAAATAATAGATATAAATAGCAGGATGAAAGGGCATAAAGGAAGTGCAACCCCAACTGAAAGAAGGACTTCGAAACAGGAGGAAGGAAAAGAGTGGGAGGGGCTATTAACAGAGATTAAAAAGGAAATAAGGCAAAGTGAATTGAACATTGAAAAAAGGTTGGAAGATTTAAAAGAGTCAATGGATCAGAAATTTGATAAGGTGGTAGGAGAGTTAACAGAACAAGTGAAAGAGTTATCAACGAAGTCCAAAACAATAGAAAGCACAGTTAAGAGAATACAAAAAGAGGTAAATCAATCAAAGAAAGAGACAGAGAAGGTAAAAGAGGAAGTGGTGGATGTGAATAAGGTACAGGAGGAAATGTTGGATAAGTTAGCTTTGCTCGAACTCAGACAAAAACAATTGAATCTTAAATTCCGGGGAATTCCTGTGGAAGCAAATGAGAACATCAGGCAAAGGCTGGTGACAGAATTAGCAAGATGGCTGGATGTAAAACAAGAAAATTTGGAATACTCTATTCTAAATGCTTTTAGAATAGGAGTGAAATCGGTTAAGGCCAGAGCAAAGAAACTACCAGGAGATTGCCTGGTGATGTTTAATTCATTGGATATAAGAAATGAAATTTTGAGATTAAGTCACACCCAGAAATTAATAATTGGCGGAAGGGAAATCTTTATCTATAAAGAAATCCCAACGAGATTTTTACAAAAAAGAGATCCATACCGCCTGTTAGCAGGAATTCTAAACAAAAAAGGAATAAGCTTCAGGTGGGAATTCCCGGAAGGATTGACTTTTTATTTTAAAAATAAAAGGTTCAAGATAAGAAATGAGCAGGAGCTGAAGAAATTTACGAGAAGATACCCGAAAGAGCTAGGATTAGAGGGAGAAAAGAAGGAAAAGAAGAAAAGCAAGGAGGAATTGGAGATACCGGAAGAAGGAGCAGTGGGAGGAGAAGAAAAAGAGGAAGAGGAACAAGAACAGGAAGAAGGAGAAGAAGAAGAGGAAAGTGACCAGGAGGAGAAGGAAGAAGAAGAAAGCGAGGAACAAGCAAAGGAAGACAGTGTAAATACTTAAGTAGTTTTAACGAGAAATTTTCTCAAGGACATGACTCTAAGAATTGAGTCATGGAATGTAAACGGTTTAAACAATAAATACAAAAGAAATAAAGTAGAACACGTTTTGATTAAGAAAAATTTGGACATTGTATGTTTGCAAGAAACCCATATTTCAAAAAAACATAAGAGAGTTTTGATAAATAAGAGGTTAGGCTTGGACTTTGTAACGGCAGATCAAAAGAAAAAACGTGGGGTGGTATTTTATGTAAAACAAAAACTGGAACCTAAGCTGATTTTTAAGGACGAAGAGGGAAGAGTGGTGATGGTACAAATTATCTGGCAAGGCGAAAAAATCCTGCTGGTGGGAATATACGCACCAAACAATAAAAAATCAAAATTTTATAAAAAATTAGAGGATAGCCTGACGGAATATCTGGACCAAAGAATTATTCTTTTGGGAGACCTAAATGGTGTAGTGGCCCCAATATTGGATAGAACAATAAGGAGATTAGGTTCCAATGAAGGCAAATTACCAAAGTCATTTTTTACATTAGTAGAAAACTTAAGTTTAAGAGATGCCTGGAGGGAGAAACACCCAAATATAAAACAATATACATACTATTCGGAGCCTAACCAGAGTTCAAGTAGAATTGATTACATCTGGGTATCAAATGCTGTAATGCTAAGAGTAAATAAGGTTGAAATCCAACCAAGAACCATGTCTGACCATAATGCTATATATATGGAGATGAAAGGAGAAGGTGTCAGGAGAAGATGGAAAATGGATGAGAGTCTGTTCTATGACCAAAAGGTGGTGGATAGAGCAAAAAGAGCAATAGCAGAATATTTTGAATTAAACGCTAATAAAGGAACGGATTCAAATGTGGTGTGGGACGCCAGTAAGGCGGTAATGAGGGGCTTTTTGACATCGCAAAATATCATCAGAAAGAAGGAGAGAGAAAAGAAAAAGAAGGAAATTATAAAAGAGCTGGAGGATAAGGAAAAACAACTGGTAAAGAAACCGAAAGATCAAGAATTAAAGCAAGATATAAAAATGTTACAAATTCAATTTGATGCGTTAATAAATCAAGAATTAGAGTGGAAATTAAAATGGTTGAAACAAAAGAACTTTGAGTACGCTAATAAGACTGGGAAATTATTAGCGTGGCAGTTAAAAAGGAGATTAAATCAGAATATTATAAATAAAATCAAATGGAAAGATAAATTGACCGAAAACCCAAAAGAAATTAAACAAGCATTTCAAGAATTCTACGGTGAACTTTACAAAAGGGGAATAGAGGAAGAAGAGGAAATGGATTTATATTTAGAAGATAATAAACCAAAGAAAATATCAAAAGAAGACCAAGAGCAATTAGATGCAGAAATAACGGAGGAAGAATTGAAGGAAGCAATTAAAAAATTAAAAATTGGAAAAGCTCCGGGCCCCGATGGCCTAACGGCAAAATATTATAAAGATCTAGCACCACACTTGATACCTGCTATGCTGGAAGTAATGAATAAGACTCTAATGAATGGACGAATCCCAGATTCATGGAAGGAGGCATTTATTACGGTGATCCCAAAACAAGATACCGATTTGACAAATGTTAAAAACTACCGGCCAATTTCGTTGTTAAATCTTGATTATAAATTATTTACGGATATCTTAGCTCAAAGATTAAAGAAAACATTAAATAAGCTGATACACAACGACCAAACTGGCTTTCTACCCGGACGCCAAATGAAAAATAATATAAGAATAATAGTGGATATGATTGAATATTTGGACCTAAAAATAGATAAAAAGGTGACCCTGATTTTTATTGATGCAGAAAAGGCGTTCGACAACGTCTCTTGGCAATTTATGTTAAAGATATTAGGAAAGATGGAATTTGGGGAAAAGTTTATAAATGGAATTAAAGCCATCTATTCGGACCAATCAGCAAAATTAATTATTAATAGTGCATTAACAGAGGATGTCAAGATAACAAAGGGGACAAGACAAGGTTGTCCCATATCCCCACTCATATTTATTTTGGTTTTAGAGATCCTGGCAAACAAAATAAGAGGAGAAAAAGATATCAAAGGAATAAAAATCGGGAAGAGAGAATTTAAATTAAAGGCGTTTGCCGACGACCTTGTGATTACATTGGAGGACCCACAAAGGAGTATGGAGAAATTGTTGAAGGTGATAGAAGAATTTGGGAGATTGGCTGGTCTTAAGATAAATAAAGGGAAAACCAAAATGCTAACAAAGAACTTGAGCAAGGAGGAGATCGAAGAGTTGCAAGAAATATATGGCATTATGGCAACTAAGAAGATTAAGTATTTGGGAATTTGGCTCACTCCAAAAAACATAAATCTGTTTGGAGATAATTATGTCCCGATATGGAGAGAAATCAAAAAAGATTTAGAAACATGGAACAGATTAAAGTTGTCCTTTTGGGGAAGGATAGCAAGTATAAAAATGAATATTCTACCAAGAATATTATTTCTCTTCCAAATGCTACCCGTGGTTAAAGGGACAAGCCAAATCAGGGAATGGCAAAAAACATTATCAAAATTTGTCTGGCAGGGAAAACCGCCCAGGATAAAACATAAACTATTGGTGGACAAAAAGGAGAGAGGCGGTTTTGGATTGCCTGATTTGAAAATATATTATGAGGCGTCATGCTTGATTTGGATTAGGGAGTGGATGTTACTAAAAAATAAAGAAATTTTGGATCTGGAGGGATTTAACAACAGATACGGGTGGCACTCATATTTGTGGCAAAATAAAGTAAAAGTTCACAAAGAATTTTTAACTCATGTGTTTAGAAAGCCACTATATGAGGTGTGGGAGAGGTATAAAAGCTTATTAGAAAGGAAAACTCCCAGATGGCTATCCCCAACGGAAATTTTGACGTTAAAAAAAATCAACACCGAAGACAACTGGATAACATATGAAGAACTGCTAGTAGATACAGAGAAAGGATGGAAAATCAGACCTTTTCAGCAAGTGGCAGATAAATTTACAGGTTGGATTCAATACTTTCAAGTAAATAATTTATTTAATGAAGAGAAAAGAAAGGGAAATTTCGACAAAAAGAAATCTAAATTTCAGGTGGAAATACTGGAGGGAGGCGAGAAACTGTTATCCAAAATGTATAACTATCTGGTGGAGTGGTACACAAAAGACGAGGAAATAAAAGAAGTTATGATTAAATGGGCTATAGATGTAGGACATAACATCCAGATGGAAGCGTGGGAGAAATTATGGAACCACCATTTAAAATTCACTGCTTGTACGTTATTAAAAGAAAACATCATGAAAATGATGTATCGCTGGTATTTAACTCCAGTGAAATTAGCAAAAATGTACAGGAAAAATAATAAGAGGTGTTGGAAGTGTGATAAAAAAGATGGAGAATTCTACCATATGTGGTGGGCATGTGGAAAAGTTAAAACATTTTGGGAGACCATATATAATGAGCTAAAAAAAAATATTCCAATACACATTTCCAAAAAAACCGGAAGCTTTCTTGCTGGGGATGGTGGGAAATGAAATCAAAAAGAGAGATCAAAGATTTTTCCTATACGCAACCACCGCAGCAAGAATCCTGCTAGCCCAGAATTGGAAAACACCAAATTTACCAAAGGTAGAAGAGTGGAGAAGGAAGCTATTGGAATATTTAGAAATGGCTAAATTAACAAGTAGAATAAGAAATCAGAGAGATCAGCAGATAGATGTGGATTGGTGTAAATTCCTAGAATATTTAAAAGACAATAGAAATGTGTAATTCACTTACAGGTGTGACGAAAACTCTTGCAAAACAGCAGAAGGGAAAAAGGAAAATTTAGAAGAAATATTTTGACGGATTTAATCAGATAAAATTAAAGAAAAGCGAATGAATGAGGTATCTTGGAAAACTAATGTAGAGGTGGAGGGAAGTCAAAAAACTCGGCAGAGTTTAAGCTAGTCAGCAAACCATATAAGATGACAAAAGTGTATATATATTTTGTTCATTTATGTGTTTAGTTTTGTTGTTGTTTATTTGTTTTTAAGATGCAAAACAATAAAGAAACTGTTAAAAAAAAAAAGAATTTCACCAGAATTTTCCCACCCCTTTGATCATTTTCAAATTCAATTTCTTTTCTCATTAGTTGATGGAGAATGTTTTAAAAATGCAAGATTAATTTTCAGCATAGCACTAGTTGAAGAGCAGGGAGGCACATCATCAGAATGCATATTCCAACTGAAAGCAAAGGACAGCATCCATATGGATGTATATCTGAATTATGCCCTAATGTATTCAATTTGAATTGCAAAAGTATGCTTGCAAGATATTTCGAGACCTTGATAGCTCTGATTATTTTTAAAAATAGAGCCTTCTTTCCAAAACACAGTCTGCCAGGCTTGGTAGAATCTGGAGTTTATTGCCTTTCCATACTCCGAAATGCTGGCTCCTTTCACTGGTCAGGCCATTAAAATATTGACTGGTTAGCAACCCTTTTTATACTTGCACTGCTGTGTCTGAAAATTGCTGTCCAATTCTGAGCCTTGCTCTAGAAACAAGAAAGCATTTCCAGCCTTATTCACCTGGTCATTAAAAGAGAAGGATATTGGTGAGGACAAGTGTATATCTTGTTTCCACCCAACAACTCTGGGTGGATACAGTAGATGACACAGGATGTTCACAGCCTATTCCTGAACTTGAGGAGTCCCTTTTCGACACACAATGTATAGATTAACTGAATTATTATACTCAGTTACATAAATAGCTGTAATGTACACATAATTTCATGCATATGTGCACATATGAATATTTATATATATATATATATAAGTAAGGAGATCATCAGGCTCAGAGTTTCCACCTGTATTGAAAAAGTTGTTGTTTCCTTGTAAAGAAAAACTGTTTGCATCTTCCTGTGGAAGTCCAGTCACCTGTTTATTTTAATTGCTTACAATTTACATCCTTTGCTTCTCTCAAAAAAGCAAGAGAGATGTACATAATGTTGCTCCAAGTAATGCTCTCGACAACCCTTTAAGCATGGGTGTAGCCAGGATTTATGCTGGGTGGAGGGGGCAGGACACCCACCTGTCATCATCCTCTGCCTGGCTCTGTCTAGCAGATTCGGAATGAAATGTCTCGACAACAGTTGTTTAGAACTGCTTTCTTTTGACCCCAAGTGCTCAGGGAAAAAATCTGTCAAAATCTCCCTAAATTTCTACTTTTATTTAAGCATTTAGGAGTGGCAGCTCCCCCCCCCCCGGCTACACCCATGCCTGTAAGATAAGGTGTGTTGAGAAGTAGCAACTGATCTATGGTTACCAGTGGGCTTCATTGGCTAAGGAAGATTTTAAACCAAAACAAGCCCTCCAGATGTCATTGGATTCCATTTCCCATCAGTCCCAGCCAGGATGGCCCATCGTGATGGAGGTTGGAGTCCAGCAACATCTGGAAGGTCAAATGTTCCCCATCCCTGTTTTAAACCCAAGCCTGTCCAAATCCAACACTCTATCCCGTATTCCCTGCTGACTGTAAATAGGGAATCCAGATGTTTACCCCAGATGTCCAGAGTCTACAAAACATGATGCAGAACACATGTTGCAAACTTAAGTAACCAAAGACACACAGATTTTTAACACTGAAGAGCAAACTCCCTCCCCCATTCATGAACTTGCACCAAAAGTGGCTGAAGTCCCAGTTCTCTCTCTCTCTCTCTCTCTCTCTCTCTCTCTCTCTCTCTCTCTCTCTCTCTCTCTCTCTCTCTCTCTCTCTCTCTCTCTCTCCCCCTCCCTCCCTTC
Organism: Lacerta agilis; assembly: GCF_009819535.1. Classification (NCBI taxonomy): domain Eukaryota; kingdom Metazoa; phylum Chordata; class Lepidosauria; order Squamata; family Lacertidae; genus Lacerta; species Lacerta agilis. The sequence continues at coordinate 7,530,881 of NC_046322.1, read as the reverse complement.
CCCTCTCTCTCTCTCTCTCTCTCCCCCTCCCTCCCTCCCTTCCCCTCTCTCTCCTAAGTTCCAATGTCCTACTTTTCTCCAAGCACTAATTTAGAATGCTTTCTTCTGTTGCAGAGGGCCTAGTTAACTGCTAAGGAGTGATTTTTACTGCCCTGAAACTGTAATGTATTTGCATTCATTACAATGGGGCCCTAAATCTACAGCAGATATAAAATGGAGGATAAAAAAAAATACACTGTGGGTTTGAAGGGCAGCAGAAAAGCAAGCAAGGAGACCACAGCTGTGCTTGTAGGGTCCTGCATATAATAATGGAAGGTGAAGCATGTTCCACAGTTGCTAGGTTAAGCTGAAAATGCCTTCCAATTGCAAGATGGATGCAGGTTGGAATCATAAAATTGTTGGAAGAGTTGCAAGGGACCCTGTGGGTCATCCAGTCCAATCCCCTTCAATGTAGGAATCCCAGATAAAGAAACCCTGACAGATGACCATCCAACCTCTCTTTCAAAACCTCCAATGAAGGAGATTCCAATACCTGCCAGGGTAGACCATTCCACAGCTGAACAGCTCATATCACCAGAAAGCTCTTCCTAATATTTAGTGGGAAACTCCTTTCTCGTCATTTGAATCCATCGTTTCGGGTCCTACCCTTTGAAGCAGCAGAAAACAAGTTGGCTCCATCTTCCATGTGACACCCTTCAGATAGTCTTCTCTTCTCCCCCAACTGTTCCTCAAAAGACTTGGTTTCCAGACCCTTTATCATCCTGGTTGCCCTCCTCTGCACATGTTCTAGCTTGCCATTTGGTAAAATGCCCCTCTCTTGACCGCAAACATAATAGAATTTAATGCCCTAATTAAATATTAGGACTGGTCCCCAAATTGACTGACCTGTGTGAGGTTGGGTCTGAGATATCCTAGGTCAGAATATGGGTAGTCCCAAGTGCTGGCTCAGGTCCCTGATTGGATCAGTGAGGGATCTGGGTGACATTCACAGCCCAAGTTTGTCACAAATCAGATTTAGCTATGTGTTAATGTCACTAAGGGCCATGAGAGTGAGGGCAATGCTTCCTGTCCTGCACACATGGGTTAGCTAAGCCAGTCAAGTGTCTACTCTTTCACAGCAACCCCCTCGGCAAATTGCACCCCAGGGGCTGCTGAATTTTCATATTTCATTTTTTGTGAAATTGCCCTCCACTTTTTCTCAGTTCGGCACTAAATTCCTCCTGACAGTCTCTGTCACCCATTGCCGCATATGTACACACCCTTGTTTGGCATGCTTGGCATATGTTCAGCAATTTAGTCTTCAAAGTTCTCCCATCCTCACAGACAGAGAGCAATTAGCGCTGCCAAGAATCTACAAAAATAACCTTTTTATTTCCTGGAGACGTTCATCGTTTTTAAATGGCATCATCCTCTCCGAGAGACACTAAAGCCTTGAATATAAACAATATCCCCAAAATGAAGGGAGATGAGAGGGAGGGGTGCTGGGGAGGGGTGTGTGGAAATCGTAGCTCGAAAACTGCTATCAATTCCATTCAGAGTGGCAGAATGACTCTAATAGCAGACCCGCTTAGGAGTCATAAATTACCCTTTTATAAATGTGGTGCTTAGCATTGGCTTTCAATGGACAACATATGGCAGCAACGTTTGTAAATAGCATGAACTGATAAATAGGCCAGTTGAAGTGTCTCAGTTTGTTAAAATGCTAACGTGTTTAACTACCGCATGCGCTGGGCTCTGTGTTTGCATCGCAAGTGCCGCCTCACTGCCACGAGAGCCGACACTTCCCTTGAATTTATGAACTGGGGTGTTCCGTCCTTTTCTCATTGTGATTTATGAGAAAGCGCCATTGGTGGACCGGATCATCCATCAGTGGACAGTTCATTGTTTGGTGCCTTCCAGTTGCATGCTTTGGTTGTGGCCTGGAATTCCCTGATACCATTGAAAGGGAGAGGGACGCAGCCATTGGCCCCCAGGAAGTCAGAAATGCAGACAAGAAAACGGGGGTTGCCATCTTTCAAATATAACAGTGCGGTGTCAGAGCAGGACCTGCCCTGAGACTTGAGCTGAAAAATGGGACCTTAAGAGGTAATTTTGCCTCTCTCTCTCTCTTTTTAAAAAATATCTATCAACTCTCCTAAACAATTCAACTTTACATCACTTAAAGTTTCTTTATTTTCTTCAAAATTCACAGCATTTCAGAGCAGACTTGTGAAATTACTAGAGGCAGCTAACATATTTCAATTGCAGGTAGGTAGTCGTGTTGGTCTGCCATAGTCAAAACAAAATAAAAAATCCCTTCCAGTAGCACCTTAGAGACCAACTAAGTTTGTTCTTGGTATGAGCTTTCGTGTGGATGCACACGTCTTCAGATACCAATATTTCAATTGGTCTTCCTTGCAGGTGCATGCGGATGTGAGTATTATTGCTCTAGTTTTCCTGATTTTAATGCCAGAGCTTCTATCCCAATTTATAATATTTCTTTTATATTCCATAACCTGTTGTGCTGTGAAAGTATGGCTCCCCCCCCCATCAGTACACAACAATGTCACATCGAATTAGCTGAATCCTGCCCATGGTTTTTATTGTATATATGCATGGTTGTTGCAAAGTGCTTTTATTGCTATGAATAGATGTATACAAATGGGTTTTTTATTATTAATAAATTAAAAAATAAGACAACCAAGGGGCATGCTTATATTGCAAGTTTGGTGGGGCCATGCCTCTGCACAACATTTACTGACATCAGTGCCGGATTTACGTATAAGCTCAACTAACTATTGTTTAGGGCCCCACTCTCTTGGGGGCTCCAAAAAAAATTTAAAGAAAAAAAACTGGGTGTACATTTCCAAAATATAAGATAAAAAACAAATAAAATAAAACCTACATACAGCAACAGTGTTTTGTGTTGTGTAGGCTCCTATGATGAAAGTAATGGGCCCTGCCTGCTAGCCTGCTCCCTAAAATATCACTGGTTTGCTCATTTCTATATATAGGGTGCGTACATAAAATATGTATTTTATTATAAAACACAAATTTTGTTATGTGCAAATGGCTTTAAATACCTATTGGTGTTGTTGTTGTTCAGTCGTTCAGTCGTGTCCGACTCTTCGTGACCCCATGGACCAGAACACGCCAGGCTCTCCTATCCTTCACTGCCTCCCACAGTTTGGCCAAACTCATGTTAGTAGCTTCGAGAACACTGTCCAGCCATCTCATCCTCTGTCGTTCCCTTCTCCTTGTGCCCTCCATCTTTCCCAACATCAGGGTCTTTTCCAGGGAGTCTTCTCTTCTCATGAGGTGGCCAAAGTACTGGAGCCTCAACTTCAGGATCTGTCCTTCTAGTGAGCACTCAGGGCCGATTTCCTTGAGAATGGATAGGTTTGATCCATGGGACTCTCAAGAGTCTCCTCCAGCACCATAATTCACCTTATAGATACCTATAAGGTCCATAAATTACCATATAGCATATATTCAACACAAAAAACCGTGACAATTTGTTGTTGACAAAGGACAGCTGGACATACAAAGGGCCCCATTACCTTCAGCAGCTTAGGGCCTCATCAGATCTAAATCCGGCCCTGAATAAGGTGCTACATGTTTCCACTGGGCCTACATGTATGCCCAAGCAAGGAGCTTGTGAATGTGTGAGTCATATTGCGTGAAGTAGTCAGAGGGGTGCAGGGAGCCAAGAGTGGAAGTCTGATCAAGAGATCAAGAGGATTGTATGCTTCTCACCAGCTTTTGGGGGTGTGTGATCTGCTCCAGGGATTCGCATGTGCTGCCTTGCATTAATGCTTGAACCCCTGCTACTAATATTTATGATCAAAACAGCCCCAAATATTGAAACAGTTGTCTTTCTCCCCTAGAATCTTCTGACATTTTTAGATACACATAAAAAGCAGTATGTTGAATTAAACACCATACAGAGTGATTTTGAGAGCTGTCGCATTTGAGCAGTTGTATTAATGGACACTTATTGCTTCTCCCACGCCCACAATGGCTGCAACTGTTGTAACCCTCTTAATATGGCTAAGATGGCTGCGGCCATGCGGCCACTCCCAAGATGGCCGCCGCCATGTGGCCACCTCTTTGCCGAGTAAGTCCAGTGATGTCCTCTCTGTAGAAGCTCTGGAGCCAACTGACACTTCACAGGCAAGAGTCACCTTCATACCTAAGGGACCGCCTCTCCTGGTATGTCCCGGGTAGGACCTTAAGGTCCTCAAATAATAATTTGTTGTGGTCCCGAGCCATAAGGATGCTAGGTTGGCTTCAACTAGGGCCAGGGCCTTCTCAGCACTGGCCTCGACTTGGTGGAACAGTCTGTCACAAGAGACCAGGGCCCTGCGGGATTTGGCATCTTTCCGCAGGGCCTGCAAGACGGAGCTGTTCCACCTAGCCCTTGGGTTGGTTTCAGTTTAACCCTGATGTTTTGTTCTTTTGGTGTGATTGGTGAGCTACTTAAAAATGAGGCTGCAGTTTAGATTTAATTTTAAATTGTATTTTAATCTGTATTTTAATGAATTGTTTTATGTTTTTGTTGTGATTTTATTGGTGTTAGCCGCACTGAGCCCGGTTTGGCGGGGAAGGGCGGGTTATAAAATTTATTATTATTATTATTATTATTATTATTATTATTATTATTACATTCTGTTGTGTGGGCAGGACGGTCCCTCCCCCTACCTGGCCGATCCCCTGGCAACGCCTCCCCAGACGAGATGGCGTAATTGGCTGAGGTAGGCAGAGACCCCCAGGTATCCAGCCTGGGGAGGGCGAAGCCAGCCCGTACTACCGGGAGCCACTTTGGGATCTGGGGGGCTGCATGCGGCCATGCAAAAGGTGACCCCCATTTGATGTGGGGAGCAGTCACTGCGGCTTGGAGATGCACAGGCTGCCTCTGTTGCAAAATCCCGCCATGCATATTTCCATATATATATATATATATACACACACACACACACACACACACACACACACACACACACACACACACATATATATATACACACACATATACATATATATATACATACATACATACATACATACATACATATACACATACACAAATGGAAGGCTGTCATCACACAACCCCCATTGGAGGATTTGTAGTGCAGCACCAAGAATTGATGCTTTTGAATTATGGTGCTGGAGGAGACTCTTGAGAGTCCCATGGACTGCAAGAAGATCAAACCTATCCATCCTTAAAGAAATCAGCCCTGAGTGCTCACTAGAAGGACAGATCCTGAAGTTGAGGCTCCAGTACTTTGGCCACCTCATGAGAAGAGAAGACTCCCTAGAAAAGACCCTGATGTTGGGAAAGATGGAGGGCACAAGGAGAAGGGGACGACAGAGGATGAGATGGTTGGACAGTTTTCTCGAAGCGACTGGCATGAGTTTGGCCAAACTGCGGGAGGTAGTGGTGGATAGGGGTGCCTGGCGTGCTCTGGTCCATGGGGTCACGAAGAGTCGGACACGACTGAACGACTGAACAACAACAAGTGCAGCACCACAATCCTGGATTTGCATGAAGTTGGGGGGAGGGGAAGCAAAAGAGAAGGCAGTTTGCACCACAACAGTGGCTGCGGCATGGAAGCAAGAAAGGAAAGACCCTGATAGGCCCCCGTGGCAGTATATGTCCTAGAGTAAAATCCTTTAAAAAGCTCAGCAACTTTGGGGTAAAATTGTAAATAAAAAGCTCAACAACTTCAATCCTAAAGAAAGCTCCGCAACTTTGGTCGGCCCTCACGCATGTTCACGGCATCAAATCTGGCCTTCTATGAAAAAAGTTTGGGCACCCCTGGCGTAAGGTAAGGATGGAGGGAACCGAGAGGGAAATCGTGGTTTGAAACAACAGCAGAAGTTTGATTAAAGCATGAATGGAGGCAGCCTGAGAGGGGGAAAGTGGTAATTGTAAGTAATGGCTAGGAGGGTTCTCACAACAGAGAAAGGCTCTGTTGTGTTAGATTTTAGGTCCTAGCTTCTGTGTTGTACTAAACCAAATTGAATTGCTCCCCCATTCTTGTGTGTACTCCTAATTTCCTCCATGGAAAGCTGGAGGAGATGTTCTTGAAGCTAAAGTGATCCTTCAAGAGTCGTCCTGTATTCTCGGAACGGTCTGCTCCGAAACTGAAGACCAGCAGCGGTGGCGATGATTTAAGCCTCATTCCTTGATTTGCCTCCAGCCTGGCTTTCCATGTTCTCCACCGGTGACATAGACGTAAATTTGTCAGTGCGAGGGGAGGATTCAGACACGAGGCTTCCATTAATGTCAGCAGGAGTTGTGAGTCCAAAGCAAATCCGCCCTCCCGGTAGAGGACTCCCGTTGCCAATTTTCTGCTTTGCAGCAGACTTGCATATAACCATCTATCAGCAAGGTGCTGATAAACCGCAGCAGGAAACTTGGCTCCGTGGCATTTCTCGGTGTTGAAGCAGGATCAGAGGTATGAAATAAAACTACCTTTCTGTGTTCCTCACCACCCACCCACCCTCCCCAGTATTACACAGTGGAAACGTGCAGAGTTAAACAGGACTAGAGGTGGGATTTCATTCGTGCTCAGTCACAGAAGTGACACAGTCTTTGCACACAGTCTTTGAGTGAAAAAGACCCAGAGATGGAACATGAGCATGAATTGTCATTGTTCAGTATGTTGCTAATGAAAGCCGTGTGCTGCCTAGAAGTAGGGATGGGCAAATGTGACTATTTTGGTTTCTCTGAGTTTTTCATTTTGCATTTTCCTTCAGTTCTTCACATTTCCATATCAGTTCGTCAATTTATTTTGAAAATTTATAGGCATTTTTGTGTGCAAATTTTGCCCAACACACCCATTTTTGCAAAGCAACCCCCCTCCAATATGCATATTTGTATGTTATTTCCACAAATATTTGCATTTTCCCTGCACACTTCACCCTAGCGCAGCGCATGCATTTTTGCACACCTAACATGGCTGGAGAAAGGCACTGCAAACTTAAGAGAAGCGCGAATTTCCGAGGTTGCCATTGTTTCGCTTCTCGTATTGTTTCTGACAGTGCAAATGAGGCCGGTTCACCTTTATGTGTGAACTGAATCCAATGTCTCCCCCATCCCTACCTAGAGGTCAAATAAATTACGTGATCCCTGATATACCTGCCTCATGGGCGATATAACCTCCCTGTTAATGTGCTGTGCGGGATCACAGCAGCGTAGCTACGCTAGAACAACAGTTGTTGGAAGGGGGAGTGGAAATTGCTTCATGTGATTCATTTCAATGAACAACAAGCTAGTTAAGGGCCATCTGTTCGAGAAAGAAATGAAATGGTGGGATTTCCTCTCCACATACACCCCTCCACCTATTATTCCCCCCCCCCAGCATGATCATCATGTTGCTATATCAACCCTTGTGTTGGCTTTGAACTTTGCTTGGAACACAGCCGTGAGCCTTCTCCCCATTTCCTTTGGATACAATTTGGTTTACACTTCATTTTCCCCTCCTGCTGATTTGACTCAGGTCATTGTTATTGTTGTCAGAATGCTTTGACATGTGATTATTTTATTTTTTTGGGGGGGAAATCTTTGCAGTCCAACCAGAGAGCCAATTCAAATGAAATAAACTAGCTTCTGGAATGCAACAGCTGGTCTCACTTGACCTGGAAATGCAGGTTCAGCTCATTTTTTTTCATGGATGAAGCCCAAAGAGAGGTGCGAAACTCCTTAATTAGGTTCACAGAGCCATCAGGGGAAGTGTGTGGGTGCTTTCTGGGCTCTGCTGGGGGTCTTGGGTGGGGGTTGTGAGGCCGAGGTGAAGGAATTGTCTGTAGGATTGGTTTTCAGACTGAACTTAAAGTCCAACCACACATGGAGATCTTCACAGAAAGACAAGCAGTAGCAGATGATCTGGGCAATGGGACTGCACAATTGGAAGATTGCAAGGCACAAAGATCAGAGCCAGCTAAGTAGTCCAAGTTGTGAGAGGAAGAGTTCCAGGGCAGCCTAAACACATGAAGACTTGTTCAAAGATTTCAAAAGGGCATCAGGACATAAGGCAAGACTGCTCTTACAGTGGACAACCAGATGCCTGTGGGAAGCCTGCAAATAGGACCTGAGGCCAACAGAGAAACTGAGTCGTTTGTGTCATTGGCCCAATCCTGTGGAATACTCTTCCAACAAAGATACAGTGTGTGCCTTCTGTGCTAAAACCTTTCTTAGAATCATTGGGTTGGAAGGGATTATGAGGGTCATCTAGTCCAAACCTCTGCAATGCAAGAATCTGCAGTTGTGCTGTCCCATATGGGAATCGAACCTTGGTGTTATCAGCAACACACTCTAACCCAGTGTTTTTCAACCTTTTTTGGGCAAAGGCACACTTGTTTCATGAAAAAAAATCACGAGGCACACCACCATTAGAAAATGTTAAAAAATTTAACTCTGTGCCTATATTGACTATATATAAAGTAATTCTCTTGAATTTTTCAATTTTTCCCACGGCACACCAGGCAACATTGAAAAACACTGCTCTAACCAACTGAGCTAAGTAAAGGTAAAGGGACCCCTGACCATTAGGTCCAGTCGTGTCTGACTCTGGGGTTGCGGCACTCATCTTGTGTTACTGGCTGAGGGAGCCGGCGTACAGCTTCTGTGGCCAGCATGACAAAGCCGCTTCTGGTGAACCAGAGCAGCGCACCAACTGAGCTATCCAGCTGAATATTCTGCCAAGCCTGTGCAAGCCGTTAAGAACACATCCTTCTGTAATGGTTAGCTGGGAACCTTTTCAGCTCAAGGGCTGCATTATTTCATGCAGTTTTTCACAGTCTCCATGCTAGTGGTATGCAGAGCCAGAGGCAAAGCATTGGTGGACCAATGGAGATGACACTTAGCTGTGAATAACAGGAAATGTTCCAGCCATGCTAAACCAAGAGGTTTCCACACATGCACATGCACACCTCTTCCTTTCTATCCAATCATTATCACAGTGCAAGGACACATTTCCCCCCATATCACCTGAGGAGGTGCAGGGAGCTGGGCCAGTGAGGGTCTGTGGCTCATGGATGGACCAAACAGAGATGCCTAGAATACAAATTTGGGCTCCAGGACCTCAGGCTCCCCACCCCTCTTTAAAAAAAAAAAATCCCCTGCGTCACAAAGGACATGAGATCTTGCCCCACAAAGTTCAACCCAATACTGTATTCACAGGGTTTTTTCCCCCTTACCCACTCAAAAGGGTGAAAGTAAAGCTGGCCCAGAGACTTCATTTATTTATTCTGCTTAGATCCTGCTCTTCCTCCAAGGATTTTCAAAGCCATTTGCATCCTGTTCTCAGAAAGCTCACAGTGCTGGATAATGAAGTTGCTGAGTTTCGAATGTACTGGGCTTATTTATGAGCTGAGAGGAAAACATTTTACATTTTAGCTCAGCTTATAAATTTTAGCTCAGCTCAGCTCGGTCTTGTTTGAAGATTCTCCCATTCTGTTCCTTTCCCCCAAATCTCGCTTTTGAGCAACAGCAGTGGGGAAGATACAAAGGCGAGGGCAGTTCCTTGGAAATTCATTGGGCTCTAAAAAATGAAGACAACCACAGCTTCCCACAGCGAAGAACTTTTACAATTTTATTTCTCCGGAGCTTGTGCATTCTTACAAAGGGCCCAGAAACACTTAAAAACCACACTTCCCACCCCTGACAGCTTTCTAAAACTTCTTACTCCAGAATAATCTGCTGCTGCAAAAGTTAAAAGATGTGGGAATGGTGTGGATAGTAGGAGAGGATATATTGATTAAATATTATCCTTCCTCACTCATGCTTAGTGAGCTAGTAGCAGAGCATTGCTGGAAGCAAGCTGATGGAATTGTTAGAATCATTTAAGTTGAGCAATCCAGTCTGGCTTGTCCAGATTGGATTGTTCCTGGTAAATTTCCCCTTTAGTTCCCTCTCAAAAAACAATAATGACATGACAGTCTTGTTTTTAAAGTAATGGTAAATTTTACTTACATTCAGTTCACAGTATTGTCCTGAAGACAGGCTTTATCTTGTAGTTACAGTTACAGTTACAGTTGTAGAGAAAAGAAGTCTGAGCTAGGTCTCAGACTTTCTACCTTTTGGCTTCCATCCTCTGTAAGGACGAGCCATGTGCTGCTGGCTAAGAGTCAGCAGAAGAGCAGCAGAAGGGCAAAAAAGGGTTAAAAAAAGCAAAAGAGGAAGATGGCTGCGTGACTAGCTCCTTTATAGTGTCTGCTAGGAGTCATGCCCATCTACCTGGTCACACACAGGGGGAGGATGCTCCAGAGGAGGTATGACAGGAGGTCCTTCCTGTCTGGAGCAACATTGCGTGGCCAACGGCCACTTCCCAGGTATGACTCAGTTCTTTTGTGTGTACTGTAAATCCCTCCTTCTACCTGGCCAATCCCTCCGGCAACACCTCCCCAGCCGGGATTGGGCGGCTGCTAGAGTAGGTGGAGTCCACAGGTATCCAACCTGGGAAGGTGGTGCCAGGCCCAACTGCCAGGGGCTGCTCCATGATCCAAGGGGGCTACTCACGACCACGCAAAATGTGCACCCCATTTGATGAGGGGAATGTCCATTCCCCTGTGTGTCCACTCTAGGAAACAGGAAATGTTGTATTTGAAGATGCATCCTACCAAAGAAACTGATAAAAATCAGGAATGCTGTAAGGAAGATGGTGCTAAACCATCTTGCATTCTGTTTCCAAACAATGTGGATGCCTGTATATTTTTCAATTGTTGTTTAGTCGTGTCCGACTCTTCATGACCCCATGGAACAGAGCACGCCAGCTACTCCTGTCTTCATGTTTTTCATAGACACAGAAAATAACAGGACACAGATATGGCTTTGGTTGAAAGGTCAGAGGCAGGTGTTCTCCTACCACCCATCAGTTGATGGGTGGAAGAGCACCTTGATCAATGGACAATGCAGAGCTTAAGCTTTAAGGCTCTGCCCTTACCTGCCTCATGTACCAAGTCAGATGTGGCATCGGGTGTGAGGTGGACGGGTGTGGCTTGCTGAAAATGGCATCGCTGGCCAAATGGAGAGGCCTGGAAATCCATGTTTGGGCAGCAGGCTAGAGGTGTTGCATCCTGGTCTGCAATGACTGGCAGTAGTTATGTCCTTGTCACATGACACTAGGCAGGAGCAAAGACCTGTGTGAAGCAGGCTCAACTCCTCTGTTTTCTGGATTTGCCAAGCAGCAAACACCAATGGAGTTACTGAAATAAATGGTCTGCCTATTTCCTCTCTCCATGACTCAAAAATCTAAAGGAAGAAATGTAGCAGATATCTGAAAGGCAAGGAAATTATGATCAATCAACTATATCTTCACTAACAGTGCATCGGAAATCTCCCAGGGTGGGGCCCATTGGCTCCAGCATCCCTACTCACAAATCTACACTTCAGGTAAGACCAATCATTCTTTTTACTTCGTGGGGTGCTGGAGCCAATGGGATGGGACACACCACAGCGGATGAACAGAAAACGGGTGGGTTCCAGATCTGCATATGCACTGATTATAATACCTGATGGAGTACAATACGCTCAAAGGCTGCTTCAGCAGCAGACAGCCGGTCCAGTTTATAATGTCTGGTAAAAGTGGAAGCGGGCAACCAGCTCACCACTTTACAGATATCCAGCAAAGGTGTGTTAGCCATGAAGGCTGCAGAGGTGGAAGCTGAGCTTGTCGAGTGCACAAGCACCTGAGTTGGCTGGGGCAATTTGAGGGAAACATAAGCAATCAGGAAAGAGGCTGCAACTTTGATCTGGCTATTCTGTCTGAAGATAGGAAAAAACCTTCCCTTCTTAAAAATGATAGTCGCCCAGGGGCATTGAAGATATTGTTGGTGGACTGGGTGGGGCAGGACATGAAGGTATGAGTCTTTGAGCTCTCCAGGGCGTCAGGCAATAGAACTTTCCCAGGCATACTTGGAGGTCCCAGGGACTGAAGCTGGGACCTTCTGCGTGGACAGAAGAAGAAGAAGAAGAAGAAGAAGAAGAAGAGGAGGAGGAAGAGGAGGAGGAGGAGGAGGAGGAGGAGTTTGGATTTCATATCCCACTTTATCACTACCTGAAGGAGTCTCAAAGTGGCTAACATTCTCCTTTCCCTTCCTCCCCCACAACAAACACTCTGTGAGGTGAGTGGGGCTGAGAGACTTCAGAGAAGTGTGACTAGCCCAAGGTCACCCAGCAGCTGCATGTGGAGGAGCGGGGAAGCGAACCAGGTTCACCAGATTACAAGTCTACTGCTCTTAACCACTAGCCCACACTGGTGTTGTGTTACCCAGTTGTGGTCCTTCCAACTTCCAGTGGCGCATCTAATCGGAAATACCTGAAACACCATTTGTTTCTGCGCTGTTGGCATAATAATTTTTCACTGGGTTGAGTCTGGGCAATAACGATCCTTCCATTTCTTCCATTTATCTAATAAAATAGATGTTATTAATGCTATGATTATTATTATTTTATGCCACTGCTCATTTTCTTGCTGCTGGGTAATATTTTTAGTCACATTAATTTTCATTACGAATGCTAATTAGTGAGCAGTTATAAGGTTTTAATAATTCTGTAATGGCATGCATCCTTTATTGGGGCACTTCATTAATTTTTATCAGCATATAATCAGCAAAGTAACTATATTCTTCTGCTGGAAATTTCCCATTTCCATGACAAGTGTGTTAAATAGCTGTTTATGTGTGCATGGAAAAGAGAGTTGAAATAAACCATGTGCCCGGATTTGTAGACAATCCCTTCGCCGATCTTTCGCCCAACAAAAAGATACTTCAGCAAGAAGCAGTACACTTCTGGGCAATAGGGCTGGGCGACATCCAGTTTTCAACATTGTGATATATCACCAGCTAAGCATCGCGATATATCAATATATCTCGATATCTGGAGCTATGGAGAGGCATTGGCTTAATGGATTTTCACCCATCATGCTTTCTTCCAGCGCCTGCCCTTGTGTATTCGCTGCCCCCCTCCCCCACAAGAGGCAGGGAGAGCTGAGCTGTCAGAGTTACTAGGGGCTGCAGGAATCGAGAGAAGCAATGGCTGGTGTAACGAACCAGGATCTAAGTTAAGGGATGTTCTGAAACCCATGGTGTTTTATGAGTTAATGGGCACCCCAGTTTGAGTGGCAGATATCCCTTGGGAGGCGGGACATTCCGCTCTTTAAAAGGAGGGAGCAGCCGTTAGTGAAGGAGAGTAGAGTGGTGACTAGAAGAAGGAGGGCGTGGGGCCGGGATAGTGGTGGGTAGGTTAGGTTAGGTTAGGATCGTTGAAGATGTGTATATGATGCTGAAAGAAAGAGTTTACACTGTTATGAAACTAAGCTTATAAACCATTACTGAAACTGTTATGTTCTGAAAGAAATAAAGACTTCTTATTGTTGAGCTAAGAAAATATTGTCGTTCATTTGGTCCAGCGAGTTATGTATGCTCATGAGGAGGTGAACTCAGGGAAAGGACAAAACTGACCTGCAGGGTGATAGTTTGTGTCTTGGAGTTCCCTCAGGAGGGGCTAGTGGGCGGAAACCCTGGTATTGCCACAGAGTTGCTAAGAGGGCTTAGCCAACTGATATAGTGAGGGATCTAATGAAAGAGAGACCCCGAGCTGTAGGCAAAGAAGAGTTTAACCCCTGAAGCCCAGAGCAGAGGATATAACTGGCCACGGCTGCTGGACAGGAAAACTCCTGTTACTAAGGGATCCCCCAGTTTATAAATAAAAGGGGATTGACATCACAGACGGACCTCAGAGGGACAGGTGGGGTGGATTGAAATTTGACCCAGAACACCTGATTAGAAATTCACTTAGTAACAAGGGGAGAGTGTGAAGAGGATGTTCATCGCAGCTGGCTTCGCGGTTTCCCCCACCTTATCATTTTTGCATAGCCAGCATACACACGCGGCATGATTCACGATCTATTGCCAGGTCAAAAACTACGAAACCAATATCACAATTTGGACTTCGAACCAGTTTGGGGCAAAATATCGCCTAGCCCTAACACACATCATGATTTGCAACATATTGCCAGTTCAAATATTATGAAACCACATTATAGTTGCATATCACAATATGGACTTCTATCTGGTTTTGGACGATATACCAATATATCATGCAGTCTCACTGGATGGCAGTTTCTGGCAATGACAAGTGAGGAGAGGCTGTTTTGCTCAGGTCCTGCTTTTGAGATTCCAATAGAACATCTGGTTGGCCACCATGAGAGCATGAAGCAGACTAGATGAGCCTTTGGCCTGATCCAGTGCAATTCTTCTTATATTCTTATGTTCAAGATGGAAGACACAATGCCTAGACAATAGTCCCAGCTCCAACCTTATGGGGAGAAGTAAAAACAGGCCTTCATGCAACCTTTTAACCTCTAGAATTATGGAGAGTCTAGCAATCTGACTCCTCAGTGAGGGAAATGAGAACACCCAGGGACTTTAATGGTGAACTGGGAATTGGTGCCAACAGGAGATTTCCTCTTAATGTAAACTTGAAGGAGTGTCTCCACCCCCATCGTTCATCCCGGAAACTGAGGTCCAGTTCCGAGGGCCTTCTGGCAGTTCCCTCACTGTGAGAAGTGAGGTTACAGGGAACCAGGCAGAGGGCCTTCTCGATAGTGGCGGCCACCCTGTGGAACGCCCTTCCACCAGATGTCAAATTGATGGAACAACTATTTGACTTATAGAAGACATCTGAAGGCAGCCCTGTTTAGGGAAGTTTTTAATGTTTGATTTTTTTATTGCTTCATTATCATTATTATCAATATTATGTTGGGAACTGCCAAGAGTGGCTGGGAGAACCCAGCCAGATGGGTGGGGTATAAATAATAAGTTGTTGTTGTTGTTGTTGTTGTTGTTGTTGTTGTTGTTGTTGTTGTTGTTGTTGTTATGGCTCCAGATGAAGGATTGTTCACAGACCACTGCAGGGGGGAGGAGGTTAAATTCCCCCCTCGACACATGATGTGGTTCCAATAATGATCACCTTCTAGCTGATCCAGTTTGCATCAATCAATAAACAAATAAATCATGGTTTTGAGCCCCATGTTGGGCAAAACATTGTTGCATTGCTAGGGGGTTGGACTAGATGACCCTCATGGTCTCTTCCAACTCTACATTTCTTTGATTCTATGAAATAAGAAGAGAAGAACCATCATCGGTTTCTTGTACCTAAATCTCCAAGCAAGTTCCCAACTCCCCTCTCCCCCTGGCCATCATAAATAGCTAGGAGACTGTGAGTAGACTTCTCCCACTATCAATGCCAAGGGAAAAGCTAATATTTTGTCAGCAAACAACAACAGCAAATAAAAAAAAAATCTCCCCCACTCATGGCAGAATGTCACTGTGACGCTCTGATGGTGCCTTCCTTCCTCCAACCCACCCACCCCCATGGCTGACATGGAGGGGGAAAAAGTACTGTGTGAATTTAAAATGCAAATTGAGATAATTAAATTTGACCTTCCACATTATCAGATGTGATGGGAATTCCCTTTCCTGATACTGTAACCGCCCCTCCTCCTTAAATGGAAAAGGAAACAGATCAAACAAGGGGAGCATGTCAAAGTCAAAACCAATATAATTCACAGCAATGCCCTCTCCAAATGTGGAAATTGTAGGAGGGGAGTGAAGTGATGGGAGCTGCTCTACGGATTTTAACCGCAAGCTGTCCAAGGTCCTTAAAAATGTGCCTGCTGAACTGGAGAGAGTTGTTCATCTCTCTGTGGTTTTTTTTCTGTTAAGGGGTGGCGGGGAGAAAAATCAAAGTCGTGTGATTCTCCCCCAACCCCTCCTTCATTTAATAATGGTTCCTTTCCATTACCACCTAAGGTCCTCGTTCCCCTGTCATGTTTAAAGGGCTTATTGTTTCCCCGAATAGCTGTTGCCTGTCCCTCTGGAGACCGAGAGGATCCGAGGGAATATTAATTCCGTGCTTCCCTCTTGTCGGGAGTCAACTTCAAACGGAATAAATGAGATGAGAGCCGAAAGAGGAGGTTATGCAAGTTGTCAGACTCCATTGTGTCAGAGGCATCCACGATGTTTGGAACAAATTATGTGTCACTCTCCTAAATCGCAGTTAGAAAGGCAAATCAGTTTGCGGAAGTCTTATTTGGTCTCTTCCAGAGCTCCGTTAATCTTCCTTTGCTTTTCTATAGTTTTAAAAATCTTCAGACGTTTCCTTTCTTTTCCCCTCCTCCTCTCATCCTTAAACACACCCACACGGCCAAATTTACAACAGATGACTCATAACCCTTCCACGTTCAATTCACGCTGATTACTTTGGTCTCGTTTCATGGAGGGGAAAACTGTCAGAGGCCTGGCTCACTCCTCAGACACGGAAAAACAAAGAAGAAGAAGAAGGGGGGGATACATCTGTGTTACTCGAGTTCTTAATTTGCAATCATGGATCAGAGAAACGGAGGCTGATTAAGAGAAGGCAGAGCTCTGGGAAAGTAGGAAGCAAACATACACTCATAAACCACACACAAATGGAAAAAAACTTTTTGCATGTGGGGATTGTGGGCTCCCATCCTAACATGATTTTGTTGTTTCCTCACGCAACGAATTTCAAAGAAAAGACCTGGAGCCACCATTCATTCAGTCAACATTTTGAATAATCACTATCCATTTCCACTATTTCTTTAACACACACACACACACACACACACACACACACACACACACCATAGCTGTCAACCTTTCCCTTTTTTGTGGGAAATTCCCTTATTATAGCATTGGGGAACAGCAGGGAGGATTGACAGCTATCACACACACACACACACACACACACACAACCACAAACACAACACCACAAAGAGCTATGGAAGGATTATATGTATTTGAGAGTTGGCATCTTGAAGACATTGAGCCACAACTCTGGAAGCCCCTGGTTAAAATCTCTCTTTGGCTGCTCCCCAGGTAATAAGTGTGGGTGAATCTGCCCATTTTGATTTCTCTCAGTTTCTCTTGAGAAAAGAAAAGAAAAAAAAGAAAAAAATCTTATGTTCAGTTCTCCACATTTCCACATCCGTTCGTGATTCATTCTTTTATTTCAAAATTCACCAGCATTTCCTGGGATCCAGCAACCAACTGCACTGGCTTCTTCTTCTTCTTCTTCTTCTTCTTCTTCTTCTTCTTCTTCTTTTGCTGTGTCTTGTGAGAAGAGCTTTCCTGTGGAAGAAGGAACTGAGCTGAGCTAAGCCAAGAGCTAATATATGGAGACAGAGTTGAGGACCCGAGGTTGAGAGTGAGGAGGCCCTAATGGTAAGGTACAAGCTCTTCTGCCATTCTATATTCAAGGACAATGTATTCTTGGTTTCAGTTGGGATCCCATTTGAATTTCATGTTGAACCCTCTTGAGCCTCCTTCACAGACCCTTCCAGGACCCTTATTGGGCCCCACCACAAAAAAGGCTCTGTCTCCAAAGGCAGCAGGAAGAACCCCACGGAGAAGGGCTTCTAGTTTTCAGCCTAGCTTTAGTCCATTGCTGTTGGCATCCGTTTGTCTTGAGAGACAATGGGGTGAATCTCTGGGGGTCAAACCACTGCATTATCTGCATTGAAGTGATCTCCCTGGGGCGCAAACCTGGGAAGCCTGTATGAAGGTACTGTGCTGCCCAGATGACAAGACATCTCTCTCAGCCTCAGTGATGTGGTCCAAAGGAAAGCAGAGCAATATGTTTGGTGCCATATTGGTTTCAGGAGTTGCCAGAAGGAGGCATAGAAGGCAGCCATCCAACCATCTTAGGGACTTCTTCTTCTTCTTCTTCTTCTTCTTCTTCTTCTTCTTATTATTATTATTATAGCCAAGTAAGATTGTCTCCCATAAACATGGTTTTAACAGTGAGTTCTTAAGTGACTGTGGAGGCCAATTCTGGAACCTCACGTCCTTCCACAGTGGGGACATAGGCTTCTGGGCAGGACTCCATTCCAGATTTGTGCAGGTTTTATGACTTTTCTTCACGACTATCCCACAAGGCAGTGGAGGTTTAGGATCAGAGTTTTCCTTCTGCTAGATGGGCCACCTTCCCAGGTTGGTGAGCCCCACCTGCCCCTCACTTCCCTCTATAGCACACGTAGAAACCACCTTCTTGACCATTGGACCCAATCTTGGTCTCACCTGCTCAATCTGCCGGAGCCTTCTTTGAATGCAGGGGAAGTTCCTAAATTGCGGAGGGTTTGAGAACCATCGGCTACGCTCACCAGGTTTAGCCAGCTAGCTGAAGCCATTCCTGGGGTGTGGCTGCTGTCGCATGCTGACAGCTTCTAGGAGCCACAAATGAGAGCTGAGTGCAGGGTGGGGACCTAAGGTGGACAGACTACCCCAGATGAAACACAACATGTCCCTCACCAGAGGTACTACAATTCCCCTAACACCCCACACACCCCACAATTAATGTACATTTTTACTTTGGTACACTTTCTACACACAGTCAAATACCCTTCTCCATTCTCCATCTAGGGAAGCAATCAGCATTTGTTGGGAGTTCAAGGAAACATTCTGGAGAGACGAAAACACTGAAGAGGGGTATCAAACAGAGCTGGTATGGGGCTTGGCCTGGAGAGCGTCCTGAGGGCCAGGCAAAGAGCACTTGAGGGCCACATTTGGCCTCTGGGTCTGAGGCTCCCTACCCTTGCTGTAAGCAACACTGCTTTCAGACTCCACCACAACTTTCCCTACACAAAATACCTTACAGGTGGTTAAAATAAGAGTGAGAGGGGGAGAGGGAGAAACATTTTCATTCACCGGAGTCGTTATTTCACACAGCCCCTTCCAGATGTCCCCCTCCTTCTCCACTGTCCGCAACTCCCCCCTGCTGGGAGACAGAAAAATACATTTCCATTCCTATCATTGTGAAGAGTAAATACTTGAGCCATCAATAACAGGGTGCACTTTGGCCTTGTAGGATGAAAACCTTCTTTGTGAGTGGAGAAACAAAATGATAACACAGTTAAGGAGAATGGAAGGCACTTGAATCTATTTATTACAGCTAACACTCTCCATTATGGCGGCCTGTTTCCAGCAGATCAAAGACACCCTGTGCTTAAGTGTCGGGTTTTTTCCACCCATTGTGAGAGGGATAAACACCCTCAAAATGGCACCATCCTCAATGTGAGGAGGAGTTCCAAAGGGGGGGGAGGATTGACTGGTGCTTTAGTGATCGCTAAAAATTGGCTTTGAGCCAACATTATTATGCTTTTGAAATATCATTTGTCTCCTAAGAAATCTCTATGTGGGACAAGAAGCTGCAGTTAGAACTGGATATGGAACAACTGATTGGTTCCAAATTGGGAAAGGAATATGACAAGGCTGTATATTGTCTCCCTGCTTATTTAACTTATATGCAGAATTCATCCTGCAAAAGGCTGGACTGGATGAATCCCCAGTCGGAGTTAAGATTACTGGAAGAAATATCAACAACTTTAGATATGCAGATGACACAACCTTGATGGCAGAAAGTGAGGAGGAATTAAAGAACCTTTTAATGAGGGTGAAAGAGGAGAGCGCAAAATATGGTCTGAAGCTCGACATCAAAAAAACCTAAGATCATGGCCACTGGTCCCATCACCTCCTGGAAAATAGAAGGGAATATCAAATGGAAGCAGTGAGAGATTTTACTTTCTTGGGCTCCATGATCACTGCAGATGGTGACAGTAGTCACGAAATTACAGCAGTCACAAAATTAAAAGACGCCTGCTTCTTGGGGGGAAAGCGATGACAAACCTAGACAGCATCTTAAAAAGCAGAGACATCACCTTGTCAACAAAGGTCCGTATAGTTAAAGCTATGGTTTTCCCAGTAGAAGTGAGAGCTGGACCATAAAGAAGGCTGATCACAGAACAATTGATGCTTTTGAATTGTGGTGCTGAAGGAGACTCTTGAGAGTCCCATGGACTGCAAGAAGATCAAACCTATCCATTCTGAAGGAAATCAGCTCTGAGTGCTCACTAGAAGAACAGATCCTGAAGCTGAGGCTCCAGTACTTTGGCTACCTCATGAGAAGAGAAGACTCCCTGGAAAAGACCCTGACATTGGGAAAGATTGAAGGCACAAGGAAGAGGGGATGACAGAGGACGAGATGGTTGGACAGTGTTCTTGAAGCTACTAACTTGAGTTTGACCAAACTGCAGGAGGCAGTGGAAGACAGGAGTACCTGGCGTGCTCTGGTCCATGGGGTCACGAAGAGTTGGACGCGACTAAACCACTAAACAGCAACAAATATCATGATGGTGCATAGCTGTCAACTTTCCCTTTTTTGCGGGAAATTCCCTTATTCCAGCACCATTTCCCATTGCAAAAAAAGGGAAAGTTGATAGCTATGGCCTCTTCCCAATGCAAAAAAGAGGAAGGTTGACAGCTCTGTGATGGTGTGAACCAGCAAAGGTAACGCACAATGCGGGATGGGTGTGGGTATGGGTGTGGACCGGAGAACTTGCAGGGGTGGTGTGGGGCGAGCAGGGCCGGTGCGTCCATTAAGGTGAACTAGGCAGCTGCCTAGGGCACCAAAATGGAGGGGGCGCTGGCCAGGCTTGGGCAGGGGGGGGGCAGGACAGGCTAGCAGCAGCTTCTCCGCTGTAGCCTCTCCACCACCCCCCACCTCCCGCACTTGGCTTAGTAGTAAAGGTAAAGGGACCCCTGACCATTAGGTCCAGTCGTGGATGACTCTGGGGTTGCAGCACTCATCTCGCTTTATTGGCCGAGGGAGCCGGCATACAGCTTCCAGGTCATGTGGCCAGCATGACTAAGCCGCTTCTGGAGGACCCAGAGCAGCGCACGGAAACTCTGTTTACCTTCCCGCCAGAGCGGTACCTATTTATCTACTCGCACTTTGACATGCTTTCGAACTGCTAGGTTGGCAGGAGCTGGGACCGAGCAACAAGAGCTCACCCCGTCACGGGGATTCGAACCGCCGACCTTCTGATCGGCAAGCCCTAGGCTCTGTGGTTTAACCCACAGCGCCACCCGTGTCCCTTACTAGTAGTACATGTGAAAAGGACATTAACCAGGTTTTGGCAGCCTCCTCCACCCCAGTATTCAGAGACCGCTGCCAGCAATTAAAGGGAGGCGATCGGATATTGCTGTTGCTGTTAGATCCGCCCAAAGGGAGTTGCTGCTTGACTGAATACTAGCTATCAGGTGTTCAGATTCAAATTGCATTCATGGTTACAACGTTGGGTGCCTTCTGTGGCTCTGGCACAGCAACAGAAGCCCTTGGCACCACCTTT
Organism: Lacerta agilis; assembly: GCF_009819535.1. Classification (NCBI taxonomy): domain Eukaryota; kingdom Metazoa; phylum Chordata; class Lepidosauria; order Squamata; family Lacertidae; genus Lacerta; species Lacerta agilis. The sequence continues at coordinate 7,509,687 of NC_046322.1, read as the reverse complement.
CCTCTTCCCCTTCATTTCGCCATCGCTGGCATCTGCATTCTGGTCTCCCACAGCTGCCACATGGGTGTGGGGTGGGGGGACTTGAGATGAGAGTAATTATATTGGCATCTCTCCCGTGCTTGGAGGAACAGTATCTTGCTACTCATCCCCTAGCTTGCTTGCCAAGCAGAGATATGATGTAGAGCTTGATTGCTCTGCTAGAAAGGAAATAAAAGGAGTCGGGTGTGAGCCAAAATCGTCTTGTTTTTGTCCCCCTTCACTCTGATAGGGAGGAAAGCAGAAGTACATCCTAGGGATAAAGACAGCAACAAGTTGATTTAGGTGAATTTTGGAACGGGGGTGGGGGGAGTTCAAAATACTCTTTTGAAGTTTCGCCTTGATTCATAAAGGGTTCAGTGTGGTGTAGTAGTTAAGAGTGGTAGACTCATTATCTGGGGAACCGGGTTCGTGTCTCCGCTCCTCCACATGCAGCTGCTGGGTGACCTTGGGCTAGTCACACTTCTTTGAAGTCTCTCAGCCCCACTCACCTCACAGAGTGTTTGTTGTGGGGGAGGAAGGGAAAGGAGAATGTTAGCCGCTTTGAGACTCCTTCGGGTAGGAGCTCCTCAATCATTCCATCAGAGGAGGAAGCCCTAAAATTGTGGGCATATTCTCAGTAAGGACTGTACAAGTTTTCTAGGTTATTTGCTTTGGGAAGAAGGCAAAATCTCAGAGAATTAATAAAGTATCAGAAGTGGGATATCAAATCCAAACTCCTCCTCCTCTTCTTCTTCTTCTTCTTCTTCTTCTTCTTCTTCTTCTTCTTCTTCTTCTTCTTCTTCTTCTTCTCTGCCAGCCACATTTCCTTGTGAATTGGCTCCCCACCTGCAGGAGCAAACTTTCTCCTGGGAAGCAGGGTGACGGTGGCAGGGAAAGCTGAGTGACAGCAGGAGAAGTCTTGGAGGCTTCCTCCATAAGATCTGGGTGTTCCTGAACCAGTTTGGATGCTACCCTGTCTTTCGGAGGTGCATCCGAATTGTGGTTTCATTGAACTGAACTGGGAACCATTGGAAGTTAAAATGGCTTAGCATTCTCAAGAATACGGAAGCCTTAAGGGGTGAGAACTTGAAGGCTTTTTTTGTACCGCTCAGTCTTTCTGATATTTGCTACTCCTTAGTCTTTATAGGGGAGAAAAGAAGGCATATTGATACAATTATTCAATCAATCATGTACTTTAATTATGTGTGTTTATATTATTGAGTATTTTGTTGTTGTTTAGTCATTTAGTCGTGTCCTACCCTTCGTGACCCTATGGACCAGAGCACACCAGGCCCTCCTGTCTTCCACTGCCTCCCGCAGTTTGGTCAGTCTTATGTTGGTAGCCTCGAGAACACTGTCCAACCATCTCGTCCTCTTTCGTCCCCTTCTCCTTGTGCCCTCCATCCTTCCCAATATCAGGGTCTTTTTCCAGGGAGTCTTCTCTTCTCCTGAGGTGGCCAAAGTATTGGAGCCTCAGCTTCAGGATCTGTCATTCCAGTAAGCACTCAGGGCCGATTTCTTTGAGAATGGATAGGTTTGATCTTCTTGCAGTCCATGGGACTCTCAAGAGTCTCCTCCAGCACCATAATTCAAAAGCATCAATTCTTTGGCGATCACCCTTCTTTATGGTCCAGCTCTCGCTTCCATACATCACTACTGGGAAAACCATAGCTTTAACTATAAGAAGAAGAAGAAGAAGAAGAAGAAGAGTTTGGATTTGATATCCCGCTTTTCACTACCCTAAGGAGTCTCAAAGCAGCTCACATTCTCCTTTCCCTTCCTCCCCCACAACAAACACTCTGTGAGGTGAGTGGGGCTGAGAGACTTCAAAGAAGTGTGACTAGCCCAAGGTCACCCAGCAGCTGCATGTGGAGGAGCATAGACACGAACCCGGTTCCCCAGATTACGAGTCTACCACTACACCACACTGGCTATATGGACCTTTGTCGGCATGGTGATGTCTCTGCTTTTTAAGATGCTGTCTAGGTTTGTCATTGCTTTTCTCCCAAGAAGCAGGCGTCTTTTAATTTTGTGTCTGCTGTATTTTATTTATGTGCATTTATGAGGTTTTTTTGGAAGTCCACCCCCCCTTCCATGGGTGGTGGCATTGCAGGAGCTTCCTGGGTTCCTGCCGAACCTCTTTCTTTTATGGTTGCCCTTGAAGATCTTCCACTTTCACCCGAGGAGGGAACTTCAGATTTTAATTTGGCTCTAGGCAAAGCCTTGTGAGATGACACAAAGAACATACATGGAGCTCCTCAATCATTCCATCAGAGGAGGAAGCCCTAAAATTGTGGGCATATTCTCAGTAAGGACTGTACAAGTTTTCTAGGTTATTTGCTTTGGGAAGAAGGCAAAATCTCAGAGAATTAATAAAGTATCAGAAGTTGGGCCGATTAATTTCGAGTGGAGCTCCCGCCTCCCTCTGAGCATTCAAGGGGGTGACAGAAAGAGAGCTTTGGTATGGAAAAAAAAGAAGAGAGGAAGAAAGCATTCTCGAAAACAAAAGGGACAGGAAAAACACCATCAAAGCCTCCTTGCAGTTAACAGCTGTCAAGTTGAAGCATGCAGGGAAAAAGGCAAATGGCCAAGCACTGTCACTCTCTCTAAACATCCAGGAAGACCTAAGGACGTAACAAAGGGAATTGAATATGGCAGTGTGACATTTCAGGTGCCCCTAGTCATATGCCAGAGCTGAAATAAATAGTACTCTACAAACTCAGAAATCCAATTCAAGCACTCGTTTTCTTCGGAGGGATTCAGATTTCAGTTAGCCTTTCTGAGAGTGAGAGAGAGAGCTTTGAAGAATTCCCACAGGCAAAGCAGACTGTTGTTATGTCCCTGCTCCACTTCCCTCAAATGGTGAGAAGTTCCAAGGGAAGAGCTCACCTGGGCTTGCTTTCCTGGCGAGGGACGAGATCACTGGAGACTCCTGGTGTCTATGCAGTAATTGGTTTCTGCAAGTTGAACATAGGCACGTGTGGTGAGAGAGGACAGAGCTCCTGCAAAGCAGCAAATCCAGTGACCCGTATCAGATCCCCGGAGAGGGACCCCAGATGCTTTCAGCTTACAGGTCATAGCTCAGCACACACAGACTCTCTCGTTCTCAAAAATGTCAGTTTCAGTTTTTGTTGCTTTTCGTACATGCACAAACAAACTAAACCAGGCAGCTGTGGATAGGTGTGCCCACTTCCTCTTCCACATTCAGAACATCCCAGAGAGGTCTTGGTATCATCTCTGAGGAATTCACCTCCATAAAGATCTATCTTGAACTTTCACCATTGGAGGCAGTGTGCCTTTGAGATAGGGTTGCAAGATGGCACCATGCAGATGTAGTCCAAAGAATGGAGCACCACTGGTGCCCCACCCTTGTCTTAGAACGTGGTTGAGGAACCTCAGGCCAAGGGGACTTTAAGACTTCTTTAGCTGGTCCTCAAGACTCTCTAGGCCAGAGGTGCCCAAATTTATTTGGCCAACCTCCCCCTTTTCAGATTTCTTTTTTAAATAACACCCCCTGGAAACAAACAGAAAGATGCAGTGACAAATCTGCATTCTTTTATGTATCTCTATTTCTACCTACATCCTACAACAAAGTAAGGAAAGATGTTGTTGTAATTAAGACACTTTGAAGCTTGAAATTATAAAATTATTTATTAAAAGCTCCAAGGGAGGGAGGCATCGTTGCCTTCCTGCAATGGTGCCCAACCTGGCAATAAGCATCATTACACAACAGATGAAACATATACAAATGGTTTTTCAATTTTTTCCTTCTCTTCTCTTCTTTCTTTATGCTTCCACCACCCCTTTGTTTTTATTAAATGCCCTCCAATTGCACCCTCTCATGGTCCGGGCTGTTAGTGAACAAAGTCCCAGCAAGGAATGTCAGGACCGGGGGCAAGATGGCAGGAACAAAAGTCCAAAGAGCAAGGGTCCGAGGGTCGAGAAGCAAGAGGTAAGAAGTCATAATCCGAGGGTCGAGAAACAAGAGGCACGAAGTCACGGTCAAGAAGCAAGGAAACACACAGTGAGGCAGGGAATGTGTTGCTGTGGCGAACAGCCGAGGGGAAACGCTGGCCTTATATCCCCTGCCAGCTCTTGCCAGCAGGTGCAGCAAGTTACCAAGCGGTCTCACCTGTGCGGCCGCGCCCTGCCTCTCCAGAACAAGCTGAAGAGGGCCCCAGTCCTGCGAAGACCTGCTGGTCACAGGGCCCGGCTCCTGCACACACTCCTGACACACCCAAGGCTACTAGTGCCTCCATGGATTGTTCCAGAACCACCAAAGAGGCAGTATCGCCTCCTTTGGGAAACACTGATCTAGGCCATGCCATTTCCCTCAATCACCCTGCTTTGTGGTTTCCTTGAGTGATTTTCCCTAGGTGAAATATGGACTGTGAGGATTCTTTTTGCATGCCAGGATGGAGGGATGGAGACGTATCTCTCACTTTATAAACTTCTGACTGAACTGTACCTGGAATGTACACTACCATACAAAGGTAAAAAATCTGATCAATTACTCCACCCACTTTGCCTTCTGTCCCCATCCCTCACTGGTATGCGGCCCTCAGAAAGTTCCTCATGAAGAAACATGGCCCTCAGGCTAAAAAAAGGTTCCCCAACACCTGTGCTAGAGCAAAGGTGTTGCCCTCATGCCCCTCTGATCCCACCTAGGGCTTTATTCTGGCTCCATGGGTATTTCCTGGGGCTGCCACCCCCTCATGTCAACACCCCTAGGCAATTTGCAACCTTGTGTTGCTCAGTTGTGGGCCTAATTGTATAGTGAAGGTGTCCCAGCTTACAACTGTGCAAGGTTTTCTTTTCCTGACAACAACAAAGCTGAGATGTACAAAGTGAAATACTTTGTAGGCTTGTCAACACTATATATAAATAAAGCCATTTTGTTATGTATTGAAGTTCTCACCTTGGCCACCAGGGGTGTGTGTATATAGTTTATTCTGCTGCGGTTTTCACTCAGGTCAGCTTATGCAAATGAAGGATTAGAAACTGACACTCAGGGATTGGTTAGCTGCAGAATGTTGTTACTGTTACATTGTAGCTGAGCTCTATATAAGCTGGTGGCTGAGGCCTCCAGCTCAGTTCTGTTCCAGCCTGCAAATAAATAAGAGCTGTTTTGGAAGATCGCTGTGTCGTCTGTTGTGTCCACCCACTATTTAACACTGGCGACGAGGATGGGATCATGGACATCAGAACACAGACAGCACACAGCCAGTCAGCGCAAGGGCAAATCACTGAGCTGAATCACTGAGCTGAATCACTGAGCTGAAACGCTGAGCGAAATCACTGAACAGAACCAACTCAGAGCTGCCCGTTCTGGCTAGAGCACTGTGTTCCATCCATCGCCCACCACGTCGGCATCGGAATCATGGCTACACTAGTGCCTCTACCGCCGTTTGCCCCGGCCTCTGAATCATGGGACTCATATCTCGCTCGGTTCGAATGCTACCTTCAGGCAAACGAGCTAACAGAGGTATCAGAGGAACGGAAGCGAGGCCTTTTCCTCAGCCTCTGCGGGCCCGAAGTGTTTGAGACGGCCAGAGTTTTAGTCGCTCCACTCGCAGTTCACAGAGCACCGTGGGACGCACTACAAGAAAAGCTACGCGGCCACTACGCGCCCAAGCCGTCCAAAATTGCGGCCCGCCACGCCTTTTACCACCGGAACCAGGCAGAGGGGGAGTCGATCAACGACTACGTCGCCGCTCTCCGAAAGGCCGCATTAACCTGCGAGTTCCGAGACTTAGACGATGCCATGATGGATCGGATCGTCTGCGGGGTCTGGGACAACCGTCTGCAACGGCGTCTCCTTGCCAAGCCAGACCTCACGCTGCAGAAGGCCATCGAGGAGGCTGCGGCCTCAGAAGCGGCTGAACTCTCCGCCCAGGAGATCCGCAAGGCCAGCAGCCCACGACCTACAAAAAAGCCAATCGCCGTACACCATGAAGAGGCTAGCAGCGACGAGGCATCAACCAGCGAAGACGATGACGTGCACCAGACGAAGCGGGAACGCGGGAAGTTCAAACAGAAGTCCAAGGGCCAATCAGAATGCGCCGGCTGTGGAGGCGACCACCCCCGCGTCAAATGCCGATTCAGAGACGCCATCTGCCGGCAGTGCTCCAGAAAGGGTCACATCGCCAAGGTCTGCCGATCTACGCCATCAAACACAGCCTCTTCACCATCTCGCAAGTCCAAGTCGTCAACCCGGTCCGCAAACAGTAACTGTTTCGCTCTCACCAACTGTTGCTGCTCATCCGGAACCACGATTGGACAAACCGACTCGCCTACGCGACGCAAACTACACATCACGGTGCTCATCGAAGGAGCTCCGTGTGACATGGAGATCGACACCGGGTCTGCCCTGTCCGTTGTGTCCTGGAGCACTATCAAAAGACTTGTGCCCAAGCTGTCTAAGAGGCAGCTTGACCGACATCGTGTACACCTGAGGGACTACCAGGGGAACGACATTCCCGTGACGGGCGTCGGCCAGTTCCAAGTCAAGTTCAAAAACTTCTCGGGCCCACTCCGACTCGTGGTAGTTGAAGACCCGCGGCCCAGCCTCCTAGGGCTTGAGTGGTTTGGCGCCCTCGGCCTGGAAGTCACCGGCATCAACTGCATCTCCAACGCGGAAGTGGAAAAGTTAACTAAAGAGTTTGCCGAGGTTTTCGATGGCACCTTGGGCCAATATACAGGCACACCCATCTCCTTTAGCCTTGATCCACAAGTAGCTCCAATCAAGCTTAAGCCACGCCGGGTTCCGTTCGCCCTCAAGGCTAAGGTGGACGAACAACTGGACAAATTAATCGTGCAAGGGGTTTTGGAGCCGGTCGACCATGCCAAGTGGGAAACGCCCATCGTCACACCTGTCAAGCCGGATGGGTCGGTGAGGATATGCGCAGACTACAAGTGCACGATCAACAAGGCGCTTCAGCAGCACGCGTATCCCGTTCCCGTCGTCCAACACCTGCTGCATTCTTTGGGCGAAGGCAAGGTCTTTGCTAAGCTGGACCTTGCCCAAGCCTACCAACAACTGCCTGTTGACGACGCCACCGCTGAAGCTCAGACGATCGTCACCCACCGAGGAGCGTTCCGATGCCGCCGACTACAGTTCGGGGTGAGCGTGGCTCCTGGCATCTTTCAAAGCCTCATGGAGCGCCTCCTGCAGGGACTGCCAGGCGTGGTACCATACTTCGATGATGTACTGGTATCCGCAGACTCAAATCAGCAGCTGTTCGAGCGCCTCCGCGCTGTGCTGACCAGGTTCCAGGAGGCCGGACTCAAGGTAAAGAAAGAAAAGTGTCTGATTGCCGTTCCACAGGTGGAGTTCCTGGGCTACCTCATCAACGCCTCTGGCCTTCACCCAACGGCATCCAAAATCCGGGCCATCCAGGAGGCCCCGATTCCAAAGAACAAGACTGAGTTGCAGGCGTTCCTGGGGCTGCTGAACTTCTACAATATGTTCCTGCCCCACAAGGCAACGCTAGCTGAGCCTCTCCACCGCCTGCTCAGCACGAAGGCGCCATGGTCCTGGGGTCATCGGGAGACAGCGGCCTTCAACGCGGTCAAGTCCCTTCTCTCCTCAGACAGTGTGCTGGTACAGTACAGTGAAGCCAGGCCACTGGTCCTCGTCTGTGACGCCTCGCCCTTTGGCATCGGTGCAGTCCTCAGTCACCGGTTCCCGGATGGGAGGGAAGCACCACTTGCTTACTTCTCTCGAACGCTGTCTCCGGCGGAACGGAATTACAGCCAGCTCGACAAGGAGGCACTGGCGCTTGTGGCTGGAGTGAAGAGGTTCCACGAATATCTCTACGGGAGAACCTTTGACCTCATCACTGACCACAAGCCGCTCCTGGGCCTCCTTGCAGGGGACAGACCAACTCCGCCGATCCTCTCGCCACGCATGCTGCGATGGACTGTTTTTCTGGCAGCATACAGCTATCGGCTCATTCATCGCCCGGGAAAGTCGCTGGGCCATGCTGATGCCCTCAGTCGTTGCCCCCTTCCGGCGTTGGTGGAAGATCCAGCTCCTGCTTCATCGGTACTCCTGCTTGAGGACCTCCCAGCTGCACCAGTGTCGGCTACCGATGTGGCCTCCGCATCTTCCCAGGACCGCACCATCAGACGTGTGCTCAACTGGGTGTGGAGGGGGTGGCCAGAAGGGCCATTCACATCTGAGTTCCAGCCATTTGCGACCAGACAGCATGAACTCTCGGCTCATCGCGGCTGCCTACTGTGGGGAGACCGAGTCGTGGTTCCCCAAAGACTCCGCCAACGCGTCCTTGAGGCTCTGCACATCGGCCACCCAGGGATCGTTAAAATGAAGGCGTTGGCTCGGTGTTACGTCTGGTGGCCTAACATGGACGAGGCCATCACCTCCTGGGTTGCCTCCTGTCAAGCGTGCCAAGAATCGAGACCTGCACCACCGGCAGCTAAGGGCAACACCTGGGAGACGCCAAAGGCACCCTGGTCGAGGGTGCACATTGACCTTGCTGGCCCTTTTCACGGCCGGACCTTTATGGTAGTGGTGGACGCTTATTCGAAATGGCTGGAGGTGGCTCTGATGCCCTCCACCACTACCGAAGCCATAGTCCGGGTGCTGCGGGGCCTATTCGCAACGCATGGATGTCCTGATGTCCTCGTCTCCGACAACGGGCCACAGTTCACATCAGGCGCTTTTGAAAGGTACCTCTTGGGGCTGGGCATCCGCCACGCCCTAACAGCTCCCTTCCACCCGGCCAGCAACGGACAGGCAGAACGAATGGTGCGCTCAGCGAAAGAGGCACTGGCACGCCTGGACCAGAAGGACTGGCATGAGCGAGTTACGGAATACTTGCTCGTGCAACACATTACCCCGCATGCAGCCACAGGGCGGAGTCCAGCTGAACTGCTTATGGGCCGTCGCCTCAGATCTCCGCTCGACCGGTTGCATCCAGACTTCGGGGTAGCCGAGCCCCCGGGCGGTGCTAACGCACCAAGGTCTTTTATTCCCGGGGATAAGGTTTTTGCCAGGAACTACGTGGGGGACGTTCCTTGGGTGCCGGCCACGATAGTGGGAGTCACTGGGCCCCGCTCATATCAGGTGGCACTTGAGGACGGGCGTTTGTGGCGCCGGCACATAGACCAACTGAGGCGCCGGGTTGGAACTTTGGACGATACCGCAGTACCCTCAACGGCAGCCTCAGCTCTAGAACCGACACCATTGGAAGGCGAGGCTCCATCTACACCCCCTTCACAAACTGCGGACATGGGGCCAAGCCGAGCCACTGCAGGGGTTTTGCCTGACTCCCTTGAGACGCCGACCACCGCCTTGCCTGAGTGTCCACCAAGTCCGATCGTGACAGGCCTTCCAACAGCAGCGGAGCCGGAGACCTCAGGCCCAACGACACCAGTGGTAGCACAGCAGTCGCAACGGGACTCGGGCAGCCAACCGGGCTCTGATACTGGCCCACGGCGGTCAGGTAGGGTTCCCAAACGCCCAGCATATCTAAAAGACTATGTTACACACAATTTGCACACATAATGCTGCATCGTAAATTGAACTGTTATGCTATGTGTTTTAATGAATATTGCTGTATATAATGGAACCACTATGCTTGTAACCTAATGCCTTATCTCGGTGGGGAGGGGTGTTATGTATTGAAGTTCTCACCTTGGCCACCAGGGGTGTGTGTATATAGTTTATTCTGCTGCGGTTTTCACTCAGGTCAGCTTATGCAAATGAAGGATTAGAAACTGACACTCAGGGATTGGTTAGCTGCAGAATGTTGTTACTGTTACATTGTAGCTGAGCTCTATATAAGCTGGTGGCTGAGGCCTCCAGCTCAGTTCTGTTCCAGCCTGCAAATAAATAAGAGCTGTTTTGGAAGATCGCTGTGTCGTCTGTTGTGTCCACCCACTATTTAACACATTTGTTTCAGAAGGAATGAGATGCAGCGTAAACACGCTCCAATTTGTACAGTGAGCTAGACACAACACATTGGCCGTGCTGTTTACCAACCTCATTTGCAAGATCTTAAAAGATAAGCAGTGTTGTAGGGCTCTGGAAAAGCAGTTGTCGGAGGCTTCTGGGTCATGAGCATGCCAGTTCTGAGTATCCCAGACCTTGAGATTTCAGGGCCCAAATCAGAGACCTAGGGATGGTCTTTAGTGATGTCACAGGGAGCAGGCCCCAGTGACATCCATAAGCATGACATTTTAAGCATTAACCACAGTCATTTAGAACAAGCAATTAAAAAACAAATGTGCAAATATGTCACTGGTTGGAAATTAAGATCGAAAACTTAGGTAAAGGGGATGTTTCCAGGTCCAATGGGCTCATTCCTTCTCACCTGCTTAAGGAGCTTGGGTGGAGAAGATGATCTCTGGCCCACCAGAGGTTCAATCCCTCCCCCTGCCATCTGTTGCAGGGAAAAGCAAATCTGGACACTTCAGATCAGTTCCAGGGATATGGCAATCCTCTGAACACACCTATCAGCTGATCACCCATTCCCACCACCCTTCTGAGTAATACCCCTCCCCACTCCCTCACTATATTTAAGGGTCTGGTGACTTCCGTTTCAGTGTATCTGAAGAAGTGTGCATGCACACGAAAGCTCATACCAAGAACAAACTTAGTTGGTCTCTAAGGTGCTACTGGAAAGAATTTTTTATTTTATTTTGTTTTGACTATGGCAGACCAACACAGCTACTCACCTGTAACTCTGAACAAGAGACATGGCATTAAAAAAAAGTTTCAAACACTCATAGCTAGTTTCCCCAAAATTCTGGAGTGGATTGCAGCCTACCAAGACCTTGTAGGTCAGGCAAGAGCTGGCTGTGGATCCCTGGTGGCCTGCAAGTTGGTGACGTCCAGTATTGCAGTGAGCTGGAAACAATATGCCTAGTTCTGATGTTCTGCTTCTATGGAACTCCCTTCCACAGGAGGCTGTGATGGCCACCAACTTGGATGGCTTTAAAAGAAGTTTAGACCTTTTCATGGAGCAGAAGGCTATTGTTGGAGCATCCTGGAGCATCAAGACCACTAGTGTTGGTGGCTATGCTTTGCCTACACAGTTGGAGATAGAATGCTTATGAATAGCAGTTGCTGAAAACTATGGAGGAGGAGAAAGGTTCTGCTTGCAGGCTTCCCATAGGCAACTGGTTCACCACAGGATGCTAGACTAGAGGAGCCATTGGCCAGATCTGGTAGGGTCTTCTTACGTTTTTACTTCAGCAAACACAAGAGGCAAATGGAGGCTGGTGTCCAGGGGTGGGGAACATCTTTTGTTGTATTTCTTTTGGGAAACCTTCTGGGAGCAACATGCTAGACAGAGTGAGCAGAGCTCACATTTGTGCTTTGTATAATAGCCTAGTTTCCACACATACTCGCATATGCCTCTCTTAACCCCATCCAGTTACAGGTAGGTAGCCGTGTTGGTCTGCCATAATAATAATAATAATAAAATCCTTCCAATAGTACCTTAGAGACCAACTAAGTTTGTTTTGGTATGAGCTTTCGTGTGTATGCACACTTCTTCAGATACACTGAAACAGGAATCACAAGACAGAGAAACCAGTAGGAGAACACTTCAATCTCCCAGGACATTCGATACAAGATCTCAAAGTAGCTGTCTTAATACAAAGGAATTTCAGAAATAGACTGGAAATAGAAGTGGCTGAATTGCAGCTAATTATCAAACTTAAAACCATGGAGAGACCTGGTCTGAACAAAGACATTGGATTCTTATCTCATTATACATGACAAAGCTATCTTTAGCCATCTCACCCCTTGCCTTTCCCTGCAAGACTAATTGCAGTCGTTAACAGTCGTCAACAGGTTTTCCACACCCATCAGCCAATCACCCATTCCTACCACCCTTCTGAGTAATACCCCTCCCCACTCTCTCACTATATATAAGGGTCTGGTGACTTCTGTTTATTTTAATGTAAAGATGTTTTAATGCCCTGGTGAAATTTTTATAGTGAATTTGTATGATGCAATTGGTTTTATAACTTTAAACCACTTACTAGAAGCCATTTTGGCAAATAAGCAGCATATAAATAAATATATAATTTGGATACAGCATAGGATCAGTTAAAACTAACTGTTTAATCAGGAAAAAAAATCACTTAAAACACCTGTTGAAGTTTTAAAAGTCTTCACCAGTTGCTAAAAGTTCAACTGGGAGGGGGCTTATCTGGTCTCAGTTCCTGAGTACGAGGCTCCTGATGGAAATGAGTCATGTGATCTGACCCACAGTGGGCCACTGACAGCAGTTCTTCCAATGATCTCAGTATTTGGGCAGAGATATTGGGAATCAGGCAGTCCTTAAAGAATCCTGGAGTGGAGTTTGTTAAGGGTCTTGTAAATTAATAAAAGAACTTTGAACTTGACCCAGTAACATCTGGGAAGCCAGTGAAAGCTGTATCAGAATTATGTTCTAATATGATTAATGGCTGAGCAGGAATTCTTCAACCTAGGTACCCTGGATCCAAATCCAAAATTCATTCCGCTCTGCTTCCGTACATGAATTTGGAAAGGTACCTGTCTGTATCACAGATGAACAATTTTCTCTGATATGTTCCAACACCTGCTGCTTCTGAATGGGCAGCCCTTATTGTGCTTTCATGTCTCTGTTGGGCCAATGTAATTTCCTGTTTTCAGGTTCTGCACTTTATGTACAAAGACGAGTTTGTGAAATTTATTTCCTCATGCTGACTGACCTAGTTCTTACAGCTTTCCTGGCCGGCATATGATGAAACTACATCCAAATTCCCTTCCTTTTTCTTTCTTGCATTCCAAGGTGTATTTTTTTAAAAAAAAATCTCTAAAAATGACATCTCCGAATAAAAAGAGAGAGAAATGGCATTGCTGGGAGCAGAAAAACAAACATATCCTTAAACAAACAAAAATATACACCAGGATGGAAATGTTTAGAATTTCGTAATTAAAAATATTGCTTGGTTTTAATTATTGTTCTATGATTTGGTCAGTAGACTATAGCAAGGGTAAAGAACCCAGTGAAACAACCCAGTTAAAAAACATGGCAATTAAAGCAATTTAAAGCAGTTAAAGCAACAAGATCAGAAGTTCAGTTCAGGAGAATACTTGCCTAAATGGATGTATCTTTAAGAGCCAATGGAATGCCAGTCCTGATAGCATGCTCTTGCATTTCAGCAGGGAAATCATTGCACCCCTCTTCGACACCACTTAGAAACAATGGTGTTAAGGAGCGTCTCCACCCCCATTGTTCTGCCCGGACACTGAGGTCCAGCGCTGAGGGCCTGCTGGCGGTTCCCTCACTGCGAGAAGCAAAGCTACAGGGAACCAGGAAGAGGGCCTTCTCGGTAGTGGCGCCCGCCCTGTGGAATGCCCTCCCAGCAGAGGTCAAAGAGATAAACAACTACCTGACATTTAGAAAACATTTGAAGGTAGCCCTGTTTAGGGAGGTTTTAATGTGTGACATTTTAATGTATTTTAATATTTGTTGGAAGCCGCCCAGAGTGGCTGGGGAAACCCAGCCGGATGGGCGGGGTACAAATAATAAAATAATAATAATAATAATAATAATAATAATAATAATAATAATAATAATACATTATTAAAACAAATAAACAAATTAGGTGGATTTGGGCCAGACTTTCTGTCCCAGCCTAACCCATCTATTAGGTTTGCTGAAGCAATGAGATAACCCTAGGGAACATACAATACACCAGTGTGGTGTAGTGGTTAAGAGCGGTAGACTCGTAATCTGAGGAACCGGGTTCGTGTCTCCACTCCTCCACATGCAGCTGCTGGGTGACCTTGGGCTAGTCACACTTCTTTGAAGTCTCTCAGCCCCACTCACCTCACAGAGTGTTTGTTGTGGGGGAGGAAGGGAAAGGAGAATGTTAGCCGCTTTGAGACTCCTTTGGGTAGTGAAAAGCGGGATATCAAATCCAAACTCTTCTTCTTCTTCTCTCTCTTTTGTTTCCATAGGGTTTAGTTTTTATGCCCAGTAGTCTTGCTTACACACACACACACACACACACACACACACGAAACCCTCTTCAGAGTATCTCTGATCACCTTGTTTCCATGAACTGGAGGTACAGGTGTCCATTGCTTTCAATGTGCATGTGAACACTCATTTATAAACATGCCAAAATGTGCAGCTGTCACTCAGTGGGACGTCCAGTCAGCTGTGCATTGAGATGCCTGGAAAGACAGAGTTCAAAAATGTGAGGAAGAGACAAAGATGAGGCTGGGTCAAAACAGGGATTGCAGGTAGCTGATTGGCAGTTGTGAAAAGGTCCATGCCTTGGACCAGCCAGGTCCAGTTTCCGGCCCATGCCGTACACCTTCAAACAAGAAAAACGAGTCCATCAATGAAGAACTGGAGAGGTTGTAAGACACACGAGAGCTAAATGCTCTGTTCTCAAGCCATGGAAGTCTCATTAAAATATTTCTTTTTTTTTTTTTTTTTTTGGTTGTTGTTATTTCCCCCATGGCACTGCCGCCAGCAGATCTGCTCAGATGAAGGGGTAGAAAAACCTGAGGTGTCATTACTAGATGAACGTCTCTGGCATTCACCTCCCCAAATAAAAGATTAAAATCATAAAATGTTGAAACTTTAATGACTTCTGATCTGTCCTATCCAACAGTGATTTGTTATCCTGAACACTTCTGCCATCGCATTAATGAAGACTGGATCCAATGGGGCTTTCACACAAATCCCCATTCTTTAGCTATGTCAGCTCTTCAGTGTTCACTGTGTAATTAATCAGATGCTGGTACTTGGATGGAGGACAGCCTAATACGATGCCTAATGAAATTTATTAATGGTGTCCTGCATAATTTATAGGATCTAATCATCCAAGCCTTGGAAGAACAACAACATGTAAACAGTTTTCCTTCATTAGCTAACCTGTCAAGATAAATTTAGGATCCGCGGTTTTTCATTTTGCTGTCCTTTGTGGAGTCCACTTTCTTGCCCATGGAAGGAGGACTGGTTTCCTCAGAAGCAGCTTGAAGTTCTACGTTTTGCTCTCAAAAAAAGATGTGACTGTGTCATGGGGTTGACCCAATAGTTTGGAATGTATTGATGCAAATACACTTACTCTGCTCAGTTGGAGAAAGGGAGACAAAAACGGCAGTCATCTCGGCATCCACAATCAGCAAGCTAGAAGTAGATAATTTTGATCCAGTTCATGCTTAAAGGTGATCCTAACTATTTCACACTCACAAAAGCACTATGCAAACTGAATCATAGTTACCTTTCAAAATCAATACTTCTCTGAATGTTGCAATGCAATTCTCCATTCGAATAATAGGTGCAGAAATGCATGCACCAGGTAAAGTCTCCTAGATGATCTACTTTCTCAGGCTGATGAGCCCCACCTGCCCCTCATGTTTCTCTGCAACACATGCAGAAGCTGCCTTCTTGACCGTTGTCTTGTTCAATCCACCAGAGTCTGTTTTTGCATGAAAGGAAGTCACTGTGGGTTTGAAAACTGTCAGCTATCCTCACTTGCCTCAGTCAACTAGTCATAGCCATTTCCCAGGGTGTGGCCACTGTCGCGTGCTGACAGCTTCTAGGAGACACAGGTGAGAGCTGAATGCAGGCTGGGGACCAAATGTGGAGTATTGGAGGAAGGGTAGTACTGATCGCCGAAGAATTGATGCTTTTGAATTATGGTGCTGGAGGAGACTCTTGAGAGTCCCATGAACTGCGAAAAGATCAAACTTATCCATCCTTAAAGAAATCAGCCCTGAGTGCTCACTGGAAGGACAGATCCTGAAGTTGGGGCTCCAGTACTCTGGCCACCTCATGAGAAGTGAAGACTTCCTAGAAAAGACCCTGATGTTGGGAAAGATGGAGGGCACAAGGAGAAGGGGACGATAGAGGATGAGATGGTTGGACAGTGTTCTCGAAGCGACTAGCATGAGTTTGGCCGAACTGCGGGAGGCAGTGGAGGATAGGCGTGCCTGGCATGCTCTGGTCCATGGGGTCATGAAGAGTCGGACACAACTGAACGACTGAACAACAACAAGTACCTCTGTTGTGTGACACCTTGCATGAGACTTACTAGTTTAAAGAATATGTATGTGTGTGGTGGGATGTGACAGAGGTATATAACATTATCATGGTTTGTAAGGAATGGAATAGAAGGTTAATACTAGAACTTGGGAATATTCAGTGAAGCTGAGTGTTGGAAGATTCAGGACAGTGCATAGTTAGTTAAGCTACGGCATTCACTACCACAGTATGTAGTGATGGCCAGCCACCAATTTGGATGGCTGTAAAAGAGGATTAGACAATTTAATGGAGAAGAGGACTATCAGTAGCTGCTAGCTACCATGGCTATGTTCTACTTCTGCTGTCAGAGGTAGGATGTCTCTGAATACCAGTTGCTGGGGCCCACAAGTGGGGAGGCTGCTGATTACTCAGGTCCTGTCTGGTCTTCTTCTAGGTTACCTGTTGGCCACTACAACTCCCATCAGCCCCAATTAGCAGGGCCAACGGTCAGGGGTGATGGGAGCGGGAGTCTAAAACATCAGGAGGACAATTGGTTGGATAAATCAAGTATGGCTGATGTTCCAATTGACAGTGTATCCTCAAGTCAAACATAATGATGTTTCACATTTTAGCAAAGAAGGCACTTTGAAGGGAAGAAACAGAGCTTGATGTGAGGCATCACCATTCACTAGTCCTGGGCAAAAATATTGGATCCATCTTCCTTGTGGGGTGGAAGGGATACGGCTGGGAGGTTTAGGAACTTAATGGGACTATTGAGGGCAGTCCAATTAAACATAGCTGTATTTTATCCTAGGTGCCGGAGGGCAGGGTAGAGGATAGAAGGCTCACATGTGGCGATGGGTTGTGTGCCCCTGTGCTGGAGCTGCAGCCATTAGGCTGCCCAGCAATAGAACTTCGTATCTCAGGAATAGGTTACAAATTGGCTTACACCCAAGCAATTCACCTAAACTGGGTTTTTGCAGATGGTACTGTGGGGTGCATTTTAATGCTAGCTAAATTATAAGGTAAATTTAGCGATAAAAATGCTGGCTGAAGTGTTGCAATAACCCCTATCTGCACTCCCAGATTGTGTGCAGGTGTTTCTGACCTCCAGCCATTCTCTGTCCCTGCCACACACAACTTCCCTTTTAACTTTCTAGCGTTTATTAGAAGCTCCAGTCAAACTGTTACACCGCCTTCGAAAATGAAGAAATTAATTCCGAACACCCCGTCTAATGCGGGGAAAGGGGGATAAGATGTCCACCATTCCTTTCAGAGCACCGCCAAGGTAATTTTGCAACTGCCAATTGAACATTTATAGAGAACACATCTCAAAATGTTCAGCCAATGAACCCCCCGAGTGTCTCTGCTTCATTAACTGTTTACATGGTGACCTCGGTAGAAACTTCTAGCTTGGCGCAATCTCAATTTCTCACACCGCCTCAGGCAAGCCGGTGTAATGGGTCTCCGGGATCTTTTTAAATATCTACATTTTAACAATCTGCTCCAAACTGAGAAATATGGCATTAGCATTCTTAATCCTGCTGAATTAGCCATCCCCGCACCCCTTGTCAAGTTTATCTCTCTGTAGCCCTGGTAATGCTTTATAATTTGCTAACAAAGGCTTCTCTCATCTCCTCTGTCCTCCATTTGCACTCAGCCAGAGTGAAGGGGATACATTTGCATCGGAGTCTGGCGGTCATATTTCAAGGAACTCTAATTCTCAGCTTTTGCAAGCGACTGGGCTAACTGCTTCCACTCTCCTTTAATGGTGCCATTATTTGCATCATGAATCACAATGTCAAGGAAGCTCATGATATTTAAATTTTACGAGGCAGCCTTCCAAAGTAACAACTTTCTAACTCAGCAGAAAGTGGAGAGGAACGTTTTTTTACCTTCCAGGGTAGTCGACTCGGCTTTGCAAGAAATCATTCCCCGGAGGCCATTGATTGTCCAGATTATTACCTTGGATCTCCCACAGTAGACATTCTGCCAGGATAATAACTCTTCCTCTCCCCGCCCTCTCCAGCCCATGTTTCCACTTGTAAACAACAATATAGATAAATAGATGATATTAGTTAAAATCCCATGATAGGTGATATCATTTGAGAAATGAGCTTTTGCTCATCAGCAATTTCCATGGCAGAAAAGTAAGGCAAAGCTCTCTCCCCACATTGTTCCCATTTTTATCATGTCATTAAAGGTCCTCCATTAATGGTTGAGGGTTCCATGGGTCCTGATGTATAATAATGAGGAAATAAGTCAAGTTATTGGAGTGGCAAATTCTGGTATTTTACTCCAAGCCTCTCTTATCTATTCAGGATCTGTGCAGAAAGGAAAAAGGGGGGGGGGAAAGGAGACATTATTTAAAAGGGTAGTAAAGAAGATCTATTACCGCTGGAGGAACCAGCAGCCTGATTCATAGAACAGGGCCATGGCAGTGCAATAGATATATGCATATACATCTGTAGGTTTGGATTAAAAGACTTGGGAGGACTGAATCAATCTCTGACGTCTCCAGGTAGGTCCAGGAAAGGCCCCTCCTCAGTGTAGGCTGGAGACTTGGGGAGAATGGGGCACTGGTTCTGCAAACTCAGTCTGCACTCAAATAGCCCCCCACCTGCCTGGCTTCCTACAACCAGCCAAAGGGGTGGCACTGACTGCTGAACTGGGTTGTTGCAGGTAAAAGAAAGCCAGTGTGGTGTAGTGGTTAAGAGTGGTAGACTTTTAATCTGGTGAACCGGGTTCGCGTCCCCGCTCCTCCACATGCAGCTGCTGGGTGACCTTGGGCTAGTTACACTTCTCTTATGTCTCTCAGCCTCACTCACCTCACAGAGTGTTTGTTGTGGGGGAGGAAGGAAAAGGAGATAGTTAGCCACTTTGAGACTCCTTAGGGTAGTGATAAAGCGGGATATCAAATCCAAACTCTTCTCTTCTTCTTCTTCTTCTTCTTCTTCTTCTTCTTCTTCTTCTTCTTCTCACAGTGCATAATCAAACTAATGGAACTCTCTCCTGCAGGTGGTAGTGATGACTACTTGAAGAAGCGTCTCCAATCCCATAATTCTGCTCAGACACTGAGCTCCACCTCCAAGGGCTTTCTGGAGGTTCCCTCACTGTGAGAAGTGAAGCTACAGGGAACCAGGCAGAGAGCCTTCTCGGTAGTGGCGCCCGCCCTGTGGAAAGCCCGCCTACCAGATATCAAGGAAATAAATAACTATCTGACTTTTAGAAGACAACTGAAAGCAGCCCTGTTTAGGGAAGTTTTTAATGTTTGATCTTTTATCCTGTTTTTAATGTTCTGTTGGGAGCCGGCCAGAGTGGCTGGGGAAACCCAGCCAGAAGGGCGGGGTATAAATAACAAACTAATAATTAATTAATTAAAATAATTTATATCATAAATTTGTTAATAATAATAATAATAATAATGGCTTGGGTTACTTAAAAAGAGGTTTGAACAAATTCATGGAGGGAGAGAAGCCTATCAGCAGCTACTAGCCATGATGGCAGGGGTGCCAGCTTGTCCCCACGATGGAGGGGGGCACCGTCACCTGATGTGCTCACATCACATGCGTACACCTCATTGCTGGTGCATGTAATGGAGGCAAATTGAGCGGCATGAGCGAGTGACGCAAGCATGTGGCCATGGAATATTGAGGAGGCTTGGCACCCTCCTTGAAAATTTGAGGGGCCCTCGAGCCCTCGGGTCCACCTAGATGGCACCCCTGAATTATGGCTGTGCTCTGCCTTCATGGTCAGAGACAGGATGCTTCTAACTACCAATCGCTGGAAGCCACAGCAGGGGAGAGTTGCTCTTGTGCTCAGATCCTGCTTTTGGAGTTTCGCACAGGCATCTGGGAGAGAACAGCATGCTGGACCCAGCAAGCTCTTCTTATGGTCTTCCATAGTCTCAGTGTTCCTCTCTTAGAAGTCAGCAGGGATCTCTGCCTGTCAATGGCTCTGGTTCCACTTAGTGTTGGTCTCCCTACCTTCTTCCTCACCAGTCCCAAAGGGCATAAACCGCCACTGCTCTTGCCTGAGACCCAGAGAGCCACTGCCAGTCAATGGGAACCATGGGTTGCCAACGTAATGTCCTCCAGAAGATGCTGCTGAACTACAATTCCCATCACCTCTGTTCATTGGCCATGCTCATTGAGGCTGATGGGAGTTGTATTTCAGCAACACCTGGAGAGCAGCATGTGGGCCAATCCTTGTGTAGACAATACTGAGCTAGAAGGACCAATGATCTAATTCAGTATAAGGCAGTATATTAATATGTTCCTAGGGATAGTTGGAAGATAGACAATGCTGTTGGAAAGTTGAAGTTCTGGCTCTTTCAGCTACCAGGATGGGAGACCATCTGGGAGCCATATGCAAGCAATATCTCTCACACTTTTAGAATAAAACTTTTCTTGTGCCACACTGAATTTTTTATTCATAAAAAATACATTGGGAAACAAACAGAAACAATTCCTAGCAGTGCTTGATTCATAACACAGAACACAACTACTTCAGAATATGATCATGGGACATCCAGAAAGTATAAAATAAATCAGCTACATAAGATCACGAACCATTCCCCAAATATAATTATAAACAAGCGTATTACATATGTATCTTAATTATGTATATAAAGTCAATCAAATGTGAGAGCTTGATTCTGCCAGGTAATCTGAGACAAAGAAACTCTCATCTCATCAACACAAAGAAGAGTTTCTCTTTTCTGATCTTTCATATTTGTCAGAATTGAAAATTACTATCCAAAATGATAAGTCATGGAGAACTGTAGAAGAACAGCCAATGCTCTTGAAGAGAGGTGTGGGTACTGTCTCTGATTGCATATCCATCTACAATGAAATATTTAAATATTTCTTTGATTGAGCTTGAACCTTCCCATTGGTGGGTAGCAATATGGTCACTTTCACTTACCAGGAGGGAGAATCAAGACAGTGGGGAGGGCGCTATCACAGACGTCCCTGACACTTTCCACTCTTTCTCCTAATAAGTGGCTCTGCCCCTACTGCTGGGAAGCTAGCATTGCTGCTCTACCTAACGAGGTGAGCAGCTTCCTGGGAATAAGGGGAGACTACCCTACTTGTAAGGGACGTGGGTGGCACTGTGGGTTAAACCACAGAGCCTAGGGCTTGCTGATCAGAAGGTCGCCGGTTCGAATCCCCGCGATGGGGTGAGCTCCTGTTGCTCAGTCCCTAGCAGTTCGAAAGCATGTCAAAGTGCAAGTAGATAAATAGGTACCACTCTGGCGGGAAGGTAAACAGTGTTTCTGTGCGCTGCTCTGGTTCGCCAGAAGCAGCTTAGTCATGCTGGCCACATGACCCGGAAGCTGTATGCCGGCTCCCTCGGCCAGTAACGCGAGATGAGCGCCGCAACCCCAGAGTCGGGCGCAACTGGACCTAATGGTCAGGGGTCCCTTTACCTTTACCTTTACCCTACTTGTGTCATGGTGAACAGCCTGTTAAAAAGGAAGGAAGCTGCACAGGCAATTTTTATTATTATTTTAAAAATCCCTTATCAGCCACAGATTCTTTTGAAGAATTTGGATACATTCCCCTAAGAGGTTTGTTGAAAATATTTTCCTCCAAGGACTCACAATTACTGGAAACGTATTTGAAAAAGACTCATTTGTTGTAACAGACTAATAATTGGCATTCCGTCCTGTGTGTATTGCTCATTGTCCTATGTGTATCATTGTTGATTCCCTTTTATGAATGTCTCTCGAGTACAATATTGTATATCTTCATATTTCTCGGTCTTTCTGGTGCTTGCATATTAGTATTTCAAAACCTACCTGCTCATTCTGTCCAAAGGGGCCCTGGACTTAGACCCCAAAGACTTGATGTGATGGGAACACTGTGCTGGAACCAGAATTATTTAATTCGAGTACAGTCATACCTCAGGTTGTGAATGCTGCGGGTTACGTCTTTTCAGATTGTGCTCCGTGCTGAACCCAGAAGTACTGGAATGGGTTACTTCTGGGTTTCGGCAATTACACATGTGCAGAAGGGCAAAAATCGTGCTTACGTGCATGCGCAGATGTGCCGAATTACATCACATGCATGCGCAGATGCAGCTCTGTGGGATACGAACGCTGCAAGTTGTGGACGTGCCTCCATCATGGATTACGCCCACAACGCGAGTGTCCACTGTATAGGACTTTTGCAAAAAGCTCCAGTTGGGTGAATTTAGGGTTGTAGTTCAGAAAAGGAGTAGATATCTTAACCCAGAAATAGTAGCAGGTGATGCCCATTGAAACTAGTTTTGTCCCCATCCTCCTCTCTGCTAAGTTCTACAAGGGTAGCACTGAGATGAAGGAGATGAAGGCTTCATTCAGATGTGAGGATTGTTCTGTTAGTTTTCCTGTTTAGAATGCTACGTTTCTATCCCTGTCCCTAATGTTCTTTACATTACCTGTTGCGTTATGGACCCGCCATGTAATGATAAATTTTGTTCACAACAATGGGTGTGGTGTGACACAGCAGCAGATGTAATTGGAAATGTCACCACTTTTTATGCACATGCATGATTTTGTTCCCTAATGAAAAGAACTGGAATGCTGGAATACTGCCCCAACCATGTCCAGTTCTGGGCACCACCATTTAAGAAGGGTGTTGACAATCTGGAATGTGTGCAGAGGAGGGCAACAAAGTTAATCAAGGGTCTGGAAACCAAACCTTGTTAGGAATGGTTGAAGGAGCTGGGTATGTTTAGCCTGGAAAAGAGGAGACTGAGAAGACATATGAGAGCCATCTTCAAATATCTCAAGGGCTGTCCCATGGAAGAGGGAGCAGGCTTGTTTCTTCCTGCTCTAGAGAGTAGGACTCAAACCAACAGCTTCAAGTTTCAAGAAAGGAGATTCTGACTCAACATCAGGAAGAATTTCCTGACAGTAACAGCTGTTCAACAGTTGAATAGATTCCCTTAGACGGTGGTGGACTCTCTGTTGGAGGTTTTTCAGCAGAGGTTAGAAGGCCATGTGCCATGAATGCTTTGGCTGAGATTTCTGCATTACAGATGACCTCCCAGGGTCTTTGTGTGTGTGTGTGTGTGTGTGTGTGTGTGTCAAAATTCTATGATTCCATGAAATTTAATCACATGACATGATCCATGAAAATGGGGGGTGGGGATTATAGTGCAAAACTCCTGTGATTTTCTGGGTTAACGAGGTTGCAAATGGATTTTTTTCTGGAAGCAGTTAACATAGAAATGAGTGCTAAACCTCTACTAGATTTCCAGAAGTGGCTTGTATTTCATGTGAAAGATCATATACAATGTGGAAATTGCCAGATAAGGAAACATCAGGAACATTTAATAAAGTGCTGTCCGAATGCCAACATGGACTGGTTGTCCAAGTAGGGGGGCTGGGTGAGGGTCTATTGAGGTTGGTGGGACACTGCCCCATTCATCCCCATTGTCCTGAAATCTGCCCACCTCTGCCCATCTGTTACACAGCTATGGCAGAGTCACAGTGCCATGTGTAGGTCTCATTAGATAAGTTTTAAGGATGTGGGTAATTAAATGAAGGAAGCCATCTGGAGAAAGTATGGAATCCCATTTAAAAACTGGAATGAGGTGGGTGAGGAAGTCCTGGATCAATGAGGACTGGAGTCATCTGGGAATGCGCTGTCTCTGAGAGAAGACAGAAAGCAGGCTGCAGGGGGGGAGGAAAGGTTTCTCAGCATTCTCTGCAGGGCTGGATTATAATGCATCATAAACCTAATGGAGACCTGGGGGAAACCCAGCGAAGGCAAGCGAGGCTGAGAATGGGATTTACTGCCCATGGAATTAACCGAGGCACCAGCCTTGGTTTATGCACCAAGTAATACTTTGTAATAAATATAAACTGCTTTTTGAGCTAAAAGAAAAGCACTGTGCTTATTTCGGAGAGGTCAGGACTGTCTTAGAGCTGTCCTGTGTGATGCTATTAATAATGTCCAGAACCAGCATTGATCTGACTTGAAGGGGACTTACAGAGCTTTCCCAAAAGACTAAGCTGGGCAGCAGTCAGGCATGGAAAAAGCCCATAAACGCTAGCAGAAAAAGAAGGGGAACATTCCATACTTCTCAGATCTTCCTGGGTAGCTCAGTTGGTTAGAGCATGGTGCTGTTAACACCAAGGTTGCAGGTTCGATCCCTGTATGGGACAGCTGCATATTCCTGCTAGCTTTTTCCAGAGGTACCTGGAGATGCCAGGGATTGAACCCGGGACGTTCTGCCGGCAAAGCAGATGCTCTACCACTACCCTACCAAAATATGAATATTGGTGGCATCACTGGCCTTTCAGATTCTATTTTTGCCAAATGATACACTGCCTTGATTAGAGAGATTCAACTCATGGAAGGCACGCCTCATGCCTAGGTATCTTGTGGCAGCAATTAATTAATGCTTTCTGTTAACAATGACTTATTTCTAGTTCCGCTTTTGTCGGGCTCTGGTTGTCAGCTGTTGGAAATCTCCTCCCCTGTAGGTAGTTGTGGCTTGCTCTTAATCTTCTCCCACGCTCCCAAAGTCTCTCAGCACATTGCTTTATAATTACTCTATAATTAGCCGACTTGTGTCACCACCGCACTAGAATGCTTAAAAGAACATAAATTGTCTATCAGTGACGGCGCTGACACAATGGTCTCGCTTTCTCAAATATTAAGTTCTCCGGTCTTCAGTGAATGAACTCTCAACATCCAGGGTCATATTTTGATTCCTGTCGTTTGGCTTTTCCTGGTGCTGCTCCTGTAATGAGTTCCCTGTAATTGTTTCTCTCTCCTGTTAAAATGCTGTGTGAGATTTAAAACGCAATCTTCTGCTGCCTTGTGAATGAAGGAAGGGACAAACCGATGGAACTCTTAAAGCAGCAGTCTCAGCCACTGATGGCTTTCATAGCTCGGTTCGTAGAACAGGAGACTCTTAATAACATGGTCATGGGTTTGATCCACATATTGGGTGAGAGATTCTTGCATTGCAGGGAGTTGGAAACCCAGCCAGATGGGCAGGGTATAAATAAATTATTATTATTATTATTATTATTATTATTATTATTATTATTATTAGATTAGATAGATGATCCTTGTCCCTTCCAACTCTACAATTCTATGGTTATATGATCAATACTGCTGGAAGGGATTAGGATTTAGCACAGTGGTTCCCAAAGTTTTTTGGGACGCTGCCCCCTTGGTTCCATCCCCTGCCCCTATAAAAAGCATTATTCATAATAATGGCTTGTATGTCCCAGCAAGGGTATCACAATTAAATTCAAAAGAGTAACAAATAATTGCAGACTTGACCCACTTCCGGTTTGGTGCCGGTCAATGGCGGACGGGAGTCCGACGGCTCCGTCCTCCGTAAGGCTTTAGGGATTACCGTGCCTGCGCCACGGGTCCCTTAAAGCCACGGGAAGAGCGTCCCGTGGACCGCCTGCCTCGTGGGTCCCAGACGCGCCGTCTTTGCTCCTGATCGACCCTCGTAAGGGGGAAAATCAGGCGAGCAAAGCTCCGGTGCGGGGCTGAAGAGGCGACTGCCTTCGGAGGATCAAAGCAGCGATCCCGCCAGACTCGAGCACCCGACACTTCCTATGAAGAAGTCATAAAAGGAACCCTGTAAGTAAAACCTCTGAACTGATCTAGAATTTTTGAAGAATAATAACTTACAGAGGAAAGTTAAAAGGAAGCCTGCTCCCTTTGAACTGTTTGCCGGAGCTTGGTAGCGTTAAAAGATCAAAGCCGCGACTAACGGAAAAGTTTTGCGAACTCTGCCAAACTTTTTAAAAGTGGATTAAAAGTTGTTCTAAGGATGTTTAAAGACCTAAAAACAAGAAATATGGCAAAAGAAGACACCGCTCTCCCTCAGGATTAGGATTCGGGGTCGGTAGCGGGCTGCAGTAATTTGTTGCCATTTTTTCTTTGTTACTGTGTCAGTGACTGTTTACCAGTGGAGACATTTTAGATACTTTGTGGCCAGTTACAACTCAATATAAAGACTTGGTGGTAACACTGCAAGGGAAATACAGTTTCTGGCTTGGACTATTTAAAAACTAACTTCTTTTTGACTGAAAATTAGTTTGAGACTTTAAAACTGTGAACTCTGTGCCTAGAAGTTTAACTACTGGACTTGTGTGGGACTCCTGGCTCAGCAGTCTCTTTGTTCTCAGGAGGGAACTGCTGGCCACCTGCTGTTTACTTTTAAGACTGTTGGCTTTCTGCTGTGAATGTCTGAGACGGTTACCACAGCAACTGGAGTGACCTTGAGATTACAATTGCAGAGCTCACAGGACATGCATGAGAGCACTAGATCCAAAACATCTAGCTCTGTACAAAGAAAAGGTTCCTTTTCCCTAACTTTACAAGAACAAATGGAGAAATTAGCTGCAAGTGTAGCAGAAATAGCAGAAGGTCTTAAATGTGTGACTGAGGGGTTGAAGCAAACACAGGCCTCAGTCAATACAATAAGCACATCAGTTAATGCTACAGTTAACTCTGCAATAGAAAAACTCCAAGTTGATTTAAAAGCGGATATAAAAAATTCCACTGATACATTGGAGAGATCAATTGGCCAAATTGAGGAGAACGTAAGAAAGAACAGAGATGAAATAAATAAAGTAGCACAGGAGGTAACAACCTTGAAAAGGGACTCTGAGGAATTTAAAGTGGTTAAGGAAAAAATAAAAAAAGTGGAACAGAAATTGGACAATATTGACTTGGAGAATCTAGAAAGAATTGGCACACGACAGAGAACTGTAGAAGAGTCTCTTGCCTTTCTTCAACTCCACCAGAGGGAGGGGAACATTCGTCTCAGGGGTCTTCCAGAATTGGAAGGTGAAGACCTGAAAGCCTTTATTGTGAAGCAATTTTCGTCATATTGGGAATTGGAAGAAGTAAACGTCGCAGCACGCATAGTGAAGGCCTTCAGATTCGGGCCTAGAGGATCCAGAGGGAAGAAAAGCACCAAAACAGTCAGTGACTGTTTGCTTGTGTTGCACGATAGAAACGACAGGGATTTCTTTCTGGATCTACATTACAGAAATAACCTGGTGGTACAGTGGAACAAAGTCATTTTTTATAAGGATATCCCCAGATTCTTTTTGGACAAAAGAATTCCATATAACGACTTGGTTGCGGAGCTAAGAAGAAACAACATCTCCTTCAGTTGGGAATTTCCAGAAGGTCTTGCATTTACATTTGAGGGAAAAAAGATAAGAATCAAATCCCTGGCTGAAAAGCAGAAATTTTTGGACAAACACCTGGAAGAGCTTAAAGGTGCGTCACTTGATCCAGCTCTACATAGACGTCCAGGAGTATTTCCACCGCCGGGGGTACCAGGACCAAGCGACAAAGACCCAGAAGAAGATAAGAAAGCAGAAGCAACTGGAGGAGAGGATTAAAGCAAAGGAACATGGCGCTCAAGCTAATGACATGGAATGTACGGGGATTGAACCAGAGACCAAAGAGACGCAGAGTATTTCATGGATTGGAAAAGAAGAATTTGGACATTATATGTCTACAGGAGACACACATAGTTCGGCGACATAGAAGATTATTACAAAACAAAAAGCTAGGCCAAGAGTTCATATCATCAGATAAGGTCAAAAAGAGAGGTGTGGTAATATACGCAAAGGAGAAATATAGCCCAAGACAGCTATTTAAAGATGAAGAAGGGAGATATATCGCAATTGAAATCAAAATACAAGGCGAAAAATTTTTGATTCTGGGACTTTATGCACCAAATGATGGAAAGTCAATTTTCTACAAAAAAATACATGACTTGCTGTTGGACTATTTGGATTATAAACTAGTTTGCCTTGGAGATTTTAATGGGGCAGTTTCCACTTTAATGGACAGATCCCAAAGAACTAAATTAACAAATGATGGGAAACTACCTAAGACTTTCTTTGAAATGGTGGATAATTTAAATTTGGAGGATGCTTGGAGGTTGAAAAACCCCACCGATACTGAGGCAACTTATTTTAGCGAATCTCAGCAGTCATGGTCGAGGATAGATTACATTTGGATATCGAACGAATTGGCACCTAAAATACAAAAAGCAGAAATCGGCCCAAAGACCTATTCGGACCATAATCCTGTACAGGTAACTCTCAAAATGGTTTCCAAGGGCTCCTTCAGATGGAGAATGGATGACGCGTTGATGAGAGACACCAAGCTGGTAGAAAGAGCGGTGAAAAAGATGAAGGAGTATTTTCAAATCAACTGGAATTCGGAGGTAGAAAAAAGAATTGCCTGGGATGCAAGTAAAGCAGTAATGAGAGGATTCCTCATAAGTGAAAAAGCAAAAAAGAAAAAATTACAAAATGTGGAAATGGAAAGACTGTTGAAATTAATCAAAGCTAAAGAAAAAGAGTTAAGAGGGCATCCCAAATCTTTAAGAATCCAAAAGGAAATTAAATACTTACAATCCCAGTATGCTAAAATTATGAACCAAGATATAGAATGGAAATTGAAAATGATGAAACAAAGATCATTTGAATCAGCGAATAAATGTGGAAAATTACTAGCTTGGCAACTGAAGAAAAGACAAAAGGCAAATGTCATCGGCAATTTAGCAGTAAATGGGGAAATAGTGGAGAACCCGGAGGAAATCAGAAAGTGCTTTCAAAAATTTTATAAGCAACTGTACAAGGAGGAGAGGATAAAAGAAGAAGAGATAGACCGATTTCTGCAACAAAATAGTCTGCAAAAAGTCCCAGAGGATAAACTAGTAATTCTCAACCACCCAATATCGACCCAAGAGATAGAGGATGCAATTAAGAATATGCAATTAGGAAAGGCGCCAGGACCAGATGGACTAACAGCAAAGTTTTATAAGACTCTTAAAGATTGGCTTTCGCAGCCTTTGAAAGAAATCTGCAATAAAATATTAGAAGGAGATAGGGCACCAGAGACGTGGAAAGAAGCCTTTATCACACTGATCCCAAAACCAGATACAGATAGAACGCTAATGAAAAATTATCGGCCAATTTCCCTTTTGAATGTGGATTACAAAATTTTTGCAAATGTTATGGCTACTAGATTAAAAAGAGTGCTGAAAGACTATATACATAAAGATCAAGCAGGTTTCCTTCCAGGAAGACAAATAAGCAATAATACAAGAATTATTGTGGATATTTTAGAAAAACTGGAAAGAAACATAAATACAGAGGCAGCACTATTATTCATTGATGCGGAGAAAGCCTTTGACAAGGTATCTTGGATGTTTATGAAAAAGAACTTGGAAAAGATGGGAGTTGGAGAAAGATTCTTAAATGGCATCAAAGCCATTTATACAGAACAAAAAGCAAAAATAATAGTAAACAGTGTGATATCGGAGGAAATTGAAGTTGAAAAAGGAACAAGACAAGGGTGCCCTATCTCCCCTTTATTATTTATTACGGTCCTGGAGGTCCTTTTAAATATGTTACGAAAAGAGAAACAGTTAAAAGGAATTAGGGTGGGAGAGAAAGAATACAAATTACGCGCCTTCGCAGATGATTTGATGCTATCCCTGCAAGAACCGGAAAGCAGTGTCCCCAAAGCTTTGGAGTTAATTGAACAATTTGGACGTGTAGCTGGCTTCAAATTAAATAAACAGAAAACCAAGGTTTTAAGTAAAAATATGAGTGCAGAACAGGTACAAAGACTACAAGATGGCACAGGCCTCAATTTTGTTAAATCTGTAAAATATCTAGGAATCAATCTCACAGCAAAAAATGTGAACCTGTACAAAGACAATTATGAAAAACTGTGGATAGAGATAAAGAAAGATCTGGAGATATGGACAAGATTGAAACTGTCGTTAATGGGAAGAATAGCAGCGATTAAAATGAATGTCCTACCAAGGATGCTGTTTTTATTCCAAGCCATACCAATTCTGGATAAAATGGACTGTTTTAAGATATGGCAAAGGGACTTATCGAAGTTTATATGGCAGGGCAAAAAGCCGAGAATTAAGTTTAAGATTTTAACAGACTCCAAAGAGAGAGGAGGCTTTGCCCTGCCGGATTTAAGACTTTATTTTGAAGCAGCGGCCTTTTGCTGGCTGAAAGACTGGTTTAAATTAGAAAATGTAGATGTCTTGGACTTGGAAGGACACGATAATATGTTTGGTTGGCATGCATACCTTTGGTATGACAAAGTTAAAATTCACAGAACTTTTAAAAGTCATATAATTAGGAAATCTCTGTATCAGGTTTGGATTAGGTATAAGGACTTATTGGAGAGAAAGACTCCTAGATGGATATCTCCAGTGGAGGCCAAGGCCTATAAGAGACCAAACATGTCTGCAAGTTGGTTACGATATATGGACATATTGCAGCAAGAAGGGGACTCGTTTAAGTTGAAAAGTTACGATCAAGTCAAAAGCCAAGTCCCTGACTGGCTGCAATATCACCAGGTACATGAAACATTTAAATTGGACAAAAAAATTGGTTTTCAAGTGGAAAAATCAAAACTGGAAACAGAACTGATCGAATCGAACTCTAAAAACCTTTCCAAAATGTATAATTTGTTGCTAGAGTGGCATACGAAAGATGAATTGGTTAAATCAACAATGATAGATTGGGCAAAAGATGTGGGTCATAATATTATGATGGATGACTGGGAGAGATTGTGGCAGAAAGGTATCAATTTTACCGCATGTAACAGCTTAAGAGAAAATGTAATGAAAATGATATACAGATGGTATCTGACACCAGTTAAGTTAGCTAGAATGAATTCTAAAATGTCGGATGTGTGTTGGAAATGTAAATCCTCGAAAGGTACCTTTTATCATATGTGGTGGTCGTGTTCAAGGGTGAAGGCCTTCTGGGATATGATTTATAATGAGCTTAAGAAGGTAATGAAAATTACCTTTTGCAAGAAACCAGAAGCATTCCTTTTGAGCATGACCAATGAAGAGATACCCAGTCAGGATAGAGTATTTTTTATGTATGCCACGACAGCGGCTAGAACTTTATTGGCAAGAACTTGGAAGGGGGAAGAGCTACCGACAATTGAAGAATGGCAGATGAAGCTGATGGAGTACATGGAGCTCGCAGACCTGACCGCCAGAATCCGAGACCAGAGGGAGGAGAAGGTGTCGCAAGATTGGAAGAAATTTAAGGACTATTTAGTCAAGTATGTTAAACTGAATGTTTGAATATTTGAGCAGAAATATACAAAAGAGTCGGCTTTTAGAAGTTTAAGGTTAGTTATAATGGTTCAGAAGAAATTTTGATGTGATAGATCTATTTGCATAAGAAGGTTTCAAGATATAGAACATAAGTTAAGAAATATATTGGTTTAAATAAATTTAAAGAGCATTAGGATGTTGAGCATAAGTTAATGGGAAAAGAAATGAAGCTACCTAAAGAGTATATATGTTTTTGAAGACAGAGGAGGGACCAGGGGAAGTCCCCCCAAGAAGTTAAAAACAAGTTGAGAAACAAAAGATAAATGTTTGGTAAGGTTTGTATAAGTTTTCTTTTTTGTATGGTATTGTTGTGTTTTATATTGTTGATTGTGTATTATGTTTTTATTGTGTTTATGTATGTTTAATGTTGTTTTTGTTTTGTTTTATGGTAAAATAATAAAAATCTTATAAAAAAACAAAAACAAATAATTGCAGACTTATTCTAAATCCAATTCAAACTATTGCGTATAATTAATTCAACAAAGTGTGTGAACTTGATCCAATGATACCAGCTTTCCAAAGCCTGATAGTCATTTATACCTCCAACACAACCACACCCCGCTGCTCCCTTTCTTCTTTGCACCCTCCTAGGTATTTCCACTTCCCCCATGGGGCGGTACCATCCACTTTGGGGACCATTGATTTTGCAGATGTACTCATCCACTGTTATCCATCAACCTCTGTTAACAAGAATTAACAATTACCTGATTTTTAGAAAACATGTGACGGCAGCCCTGTTTAGGGGAGTTTTTAAATGTTTGATTCTATTTTTTTATATATTCCGTTGGGAGCCACCCAGAGTGGCTGGGTATGAATAATAAATTGTTGTTGTTGTTTTTGTTGTTGTTCCATTCTGGGCAACCTTCTAAGAGCTACATGCCAGTGGTGGATGGGGCCAAAGGTAAAAGTGGGTGTAGAGATACATGCACATTTTAGCCATGTACAGTAGGATTGTCTCTATGTATGCTCACGCAGCCCTCTCTATCCACAAGCAAGCAACAGCATCCTCAGAGATTAAGGACACATTCTAGCCAGACAAAAACACTTGGGATATGAATGAAGGGCAATGGGGCAATGAGGGGAGTGGTCTGGGGAGAGTGGATGTGGCTGGAGAGAGAGTCCAAAAAGCCAAATAGATAGGTCTGGGAGGCCACACCTGGCTGCCTGGAGTTCCCCTCCCATGCTCCAATCTGTAGCCAAGTGAATTGACTCTTCTCACAATGACGTGGCTGTCATTTGCTAACTTCTTCTTTAATATCTTACACGCTGTGCCAGTTACTCACAAGGGAGGACTTTGCCCGTGTTCTCAGTTTAATGTTGGCTTAATTCATTTGAACAACACATCTGAGATGGACTTGGTAGCCTTCTGCATGGGATGGCTCCAACCCCTAATAGCTACATGAATGTTTCTAGGGAACCGATTTTGGCTCACTCGGTAATTGTGCAATAAATCGGATGATGACAAAGGCGTGCTGTACTTCAGTTGCTGCGTTTTCTTACAACTGGATCATGTGTGGTGCCACGTGCAATATAAACCAGTAATTTCAGGGATTGGGGACAAAACGATGGCTTCTGGCCCTCTCCAGTCTATGCATGGATGAAACCAAATGAAGATATTTCCTTATTGGCACAACCTCATCATCATTATTATTTTTTTTAAATGCTTGTTGAACCTGTCCTCTTAGAGTTTGATCCCCTCTGATCTGCACTGCAGTACAAACCAGGGACTCAGCTACGTTAGTAAAGAAAAAGCGTTTTATACGCGTTATAACAGATGCGATTGTGGAGTCCCATCTTTCGCCAACGTGATTTCCCATTATGAAGTTTACAACATTTTCTTGAAACGCGTTTTTTTGATGTGTCTAGATCCAGCTTGGGTTAACACTTTAGTGGGATTTCTTGATGTGGTTGCACTGATGCAAGCATGTGAAATATTAGTAGAGAGGGCACAGGAGGGTCAGGATGGGAAAGTGGCAATTCTATTGCAATTCCATCCACAGCAATGGGGTATGGGACCCCTTGCTCTGGTATAATGTTTCAGTAAAGAGGGAGGAAAGACCATCGATACTACATTAAGAAACATGAAGACGGAGTGGAAAGTCAAAATAACCTCCCAAAATTCTCCACCCTGTTCGTTGGGTGATGAAATTGTCTCAGAGGGAGCCCAGAAAAGAACACCCTTGGACAATTTATGAGAACATTCTTTTTCTCCCCGAGGAATTTTAGCCTAGCTCCAGTTGCTTAGGCATGTTGCCAAACAGATCATAGGATGACGGTTATGAACAAGAAACCTATCCATAACTGTCAACCTATGGTAGGATGCTGACTATGAGCACACAAACTCAACCATTTGCTAAGGATGAGCTGACAGCTCTCCAGCAAACATTTTGAGTCTAAAAAGTGAGTTTTGAGGAGGGCAAAATGGTTTACTGAAGGGCCCCAGATTCTTCCTGGGAGAATCTGCCTGCTTCAGGTTCTCTCAGTTTCTCATTTTTCCCAGTCTTGTGTTCAATTCTCTGCATTTACAGATGAGTGTTTTTGTTTTTGTCGTTGTTGTTGTTGTTGTTGTTGTTGTTGTTTAAAAAAGTCCTCATGAAAAAACTGAATTTCTCTTATTATACACTTTTTTGTATGTAATTTTGCACCATTCCTCCTCCTCCTCCTCCTCCTCCTTCTTCTTCTTCTTCTTCTTCTTCTTCTTCTTCTTCTTCATTTCTATTGATTTATTGGTTTATTTATAGTCTGTATAAGATATTCTGTTAATGTTTGATGCTTCATTATGTTTTTATATATGCTGTAAGTCACCCAGAGTGGCTGGGGAAACCCAGCCAGATGGGCATAATAATAATAATAATAATAATAATAATAATAATTGCCTCTGCTATGTTATTTCTCTGTTATATGCATTTCGTGCACATTTTAGCCTAATTTATACATTTCTGTACACTTTGTAACGGGGTCCCTCCGATCTGGATGTTCTGGGGATTGAACTTGAGACCTTCTGCACTTGCAGCAGATGCTCTACCATGGAGCCACATCCCTTCCCCTACCATCTGGCATTTTTAAAGAAAACATAAGTCCTTCTGAACCTCACAGAGTGGCATTCTAAACCATGCTAGGAGCTTTGGGGGCCAACGAGGGCAGGCCCCCTCTCTCATCTCCATGTGAGGACCAGAATTTCTGAAGAAGGCTGCATTCGATACAACCCAAAACATTTTGCACCTAAAACTGAGGGGGGTTTCTGCTAGAGTAACATTTGAAATCTGTAAAGGGCTCACAACTGGCTGCAGACTCAACATCTTCCCGCAAGTAAATCTAGGGTGACAGTGAGGAGAAGTGTGTGTGTTGGGAGACAGAAAGGCAGAGAGTTCGCACAGAGGCCAAAAGCAGAAAAAGTAACTGTCTAAATCACATATCATTAGAGTGATGCTGACTAAATTAGCTCTCTCTGGGGCTGTCGAAACATGTGGTGCCCTTGCAATATGATGTGAGCGAAATGCCTCCTGGCCCCTGAAATATTGTTTTCAAGGCCAAACGGGCCTTTTTTTCCCCACGGTTCCCCTCCTGACGTTGCAAACAAGCATTTCCACACAATGGATTGCCTCCTACGGTTCTTCGTTCTTCTTGGTCACAGAACTAAATAACCATGAGGTTGCACATGAGCAGATTCCCAAGATTTGCAGGCCCCATTCTGTACTAAATAAGATGCACCATTGCAAACAGCAGGAGGAAGCACTTTGCTTCTGCATTCTGGTCGCAGAGTTTGTTGTCATCCCCACCCCCACCCCTGCCCCACAACAAAAATTGTAGGGAGAAATCTGAAACTGTTCTCCCACGGCTGGATCAAGACTTTTTTGCTGTCTGAGGCATAGGACAAGATGAAGCCCACACTTTGCCATCGGCAGAACCCTGACTACAGACCCTCCAAGTGTCCCTTTTTTAACAGGGAAGTCCCTGATTTAGAGAAGACATCCCAGTTTCTGATTCGATCCCAGAATGTCCCACTTTCCCTTAGGATGTCCCTATTTTCATTGGGGAGATGTTGGAGGGTATGGAGTTGAGCCATCCGAAGGCAATCCTATATAGAATTTTAAAAATATTTAATGTTTTATTATGTTTTTATGTATGTTGGAAGCTACTCGGAGTGGTTGGGGCAGCCTAGTAAGATGTATGGGGTATAAATAGTAAAATTACCATTATGGAATGGGACGTCCCTATTTTCATCGGAGAAATGTTGGAGGGTATGTGACTAGTCTAAGCAGTTCAATCTTGTTTCAATACCAGAAATGGGATTAGGTCCTCCAACAGGTCCTTGAAAAGGATATGGTACAGTGGTACCTCGGGTTACATACGCTTCAGGTTACAGACTCCGCTATCCCAGAAATAACGCTTCAGGTTAACAACTTTGCTTCAGGATAAGAACAGAAATTGTGCTCTGGCAGCGCAGTGGCAGTGGAAGGTTCCATTAGCTAAAGTGGTGCTTCAGGTTAAGAACGGACCTCCGGAACGAATTAAGTATGTAACCAGAGGTACCACTGTACTATTTATAATTCTTATAACTGTGACTTCTGACAACTCAATTCTTTCCAGTGCTCCTTAACTTACACACTTACTGCTACATACTTAGACTGCATACCCACTAACCCTTTGGGAAGACAAAAATGTCTTCTTTTTTATCATCTTGGAATCACTCATTGCCATCCTCAACATTCTCATTCCAATCTAGATTGACTCTATTTCCTGTCATCCACAAGGATGGGTCTGGTTTCTTGATATACATTTGAAAACTCTCCCCTTGGTTAGGTGACTTTTTCCTCCCTGCACATTCCCCAAGTGGCAATTTCCCATGACGGGGTGAGCTCCCGTTTCTCTGTCCCAGCTCCTGCCAACCTAGCAGTTCGAAAGCACACCTGCGCAAGTAGATAAATAGGTACTGCTGTGCCAGGAAAGTAAATGGCGTTTCCATGCGCTCTGGCTTCCATCATGGTGTCCTGTTGTGCCAGAAGAAGTTTAGTCCTGCTGGCCACATGACCTGGAAAGCTGTCTGTGGACAAACGCTGGCTCCCTCAGCCTGAGGCGAGATGAGTGCTGCAATCCCATAGTCGCCTTTGACTGGACTTAACTGTCCAGGGGTCCTTTACCTTTTATCTTTTTACCTATCAGACTTTGAAAAGCTGGTGCCACTGGATGAAGTTTTCAGTTTTGTTGAATTAATTAAACTGAATAGTGTTAATTGGATTTTGACTAAAAGTGCCATTAAGTGTTACTGTTTTGGTTTATGGTGTTGTTATCTTCCTTGGTGGCTCATGCAAACTGCCATTCTTAATAATGGTGTTTTTTTAATAGGGTAGGGGGTACAGGAGATGAGTTTGTGGAACCATGGGGGCAGTGGTCCCCCCAAAATTTGGGAAGCACTGATCTAGATTGTGTGGGAGCTGCATAGCAAAAATCAAGCACTCGTCTCAGATTCTAGAATACAACACTGTGTGCTTGCAGCCCAAGTCTCATTGCTAAACATTTCATTTCAAGCCAGTGGTGTGTTGAGCACAATGTCAGACAGACCTCAGTGGCCCAGTGTGATTGTGGCCAACGATCATGTTTCTAGATATACCACCATATTACCCTGAAGGTTAAAACGCTCTTTAGATTATAGCAATTCATTATGTAGCGGCCAAGGTTGATGGAAACGGGATGAGGAAATAACACTTAGGAAGATAAACTGAGTGAAAAAGTTCATTTCCGTTGAGTGTGTTGCATCGTTTCATTAGGAGAGCTGAAATTACTGTTATGAGTTCCTCCTGGGTGTGTGGAGATGCAAATGAGACTATAGCCTAAGTGGTACAACTGGTTTGGAAAGGCAGATCAGACCTGACAACGTTTATCACCACCCAAGGTCCCTTGTGCTTCATCGTAACACACCCCACCCCTTCCCATCAGCTCAAAGTATAATTGCCTTGAACTGGGCTGATCAGATTGTCCACATTGTAATGTCATTACAATATATATAGTTCCATAAGGTGCTCAGATGGATTTCTCGTTTGTTAACGACTTTCACATTTCATCTGAATGCCCGCTGCAGGCACACTCTCTCCATGTGCGTGTTGCAACCCCCCCTCCCCACAAACTGTGTTGTTCTTGCTGCTGCTGTTGATTACGATTTTGATCTCATTTCAGTTTTCATTACAGAAGGGCTTCCCTGCTGTAATTAGAATGGTGGGTGCACACACACACACACACAGCTGCAATCCATTTATGAATGTGCTTTAAACGACAACCAAAACTGGGACTCACTGGGTAGGCCATCAGATATCTGCCCTGGAATCAGTTTTGCCAACATACTCCTGCGGATGAAGGGAGAAACCAAGAAATGGCAAGAGGATCATATTTATTAAATGTATCAATAGAAGATCTGCAAACCAGCCAGTCAAATTATATAGGTGCAGGCAGGTGGCTGGACAGCCCTCCTCCAGAGGTCCATGATTCCTCAGATCCCTGTGAGGGGAGAGACTTCATCAGACAAGGCCTTCTTAAACCTGCCTTGCACCACCCTCCGGACCTAGGTAAAGATAAAGGGACCCCTGACCATTAGGTCCAGTTGTGTCCGACTCTGGGGTTGAGGTGCTCATCTCGTGTTAATGGCCGAGGGAGCCGGCGTACAGCTTCCGGGTCATGTGGCCAGCATGACAAAGCCGCTTCTGGCGAACCAGAGCAGCGTACAGAAACGCCATTTACCTTCCCGCCAGAGTGATACCTATTTATCTACTTGCACTTTTACGTGCTTTCGAACTGCTAAGTGGGCAGGAACTGGGACCGAGCAATGGGAGCTCACCCCCTCGCGGGGATTCGAACTGCCGACCTTCTGATCAGCAAGCTCTAGGCTCTGTGGTTTAACCCACAGCGCCACCCTCTGGACCTAGGAGTCCTCATAAAGGTGCTGGTCCTGGAGGAAGAACAGTGGGGGGAGAGCCTTCATCAGACAAGGCCTTCTTCCGCCTGCTGCTTCTCAATTTGTATTGTATCATTTGGTGCACTGTGGCTTGCCGTTGTTTTATTGATTGTAGTTTAGAAATTAGTTATTGAAAATTTCTGTTTAATTTTTAATATGCTGGTATTATTATTCTATACTATTCTAATGATTGCTGAATGCTACTTTTTTAAAAGCAGGTTGCTTATTTTAAAGTTATGTTTTATTATCACATTTTTGTATTGCATTAGATTGTGATAAGCTGTACATTCCTTGTTCCCTCAGCTCATAAACCGCCTTGAGTGTTGTAAGATAGGAAGAAGGTATGCAAATTAAAAGTGATGATGATGAAGTGAAGTGATTTCTGCTGCTCCAGAGAAGCGGACACAGGGCAATGGATTCAAACTACAAGAAAGAAGATTCCACCTAAACATTAGGAAGAACTTCCTGACAGTAAGAGCTGTTTGACAGTGGAATTTGCTGCCAAGGAGTGTAGTGGAGTCTCCTTCTTTGGAGGTCTTTAAGCGGAGGCTTGTCAGTCATCTGTCAGGAATGCTTTGATGGTGTTTCAAGCAGGGGGTTGGACTGGATGGCCCTTGTGGTCTCTATGATTCTATGATCCCACCCCTTTGGAGAAACCATCTCGAAGCTTCTCCAAGAGAGCGCATGGGTGTGGCAAAATTGCCCCCAGTAGCAAAGTCAACATCGCCATCAACTATATGCAGACTCAAGTAGTGTGCTCTTATGCTCGGATCCTGCTGGCCGGTTTCCCACAGGAATCTGGCTGTGAGAACAGGGTGCTGGACTAGATGGGCCATTGTTCTGATTCAACAGGCTTATTTTATAATCTTGTTGGTCTCGAGCTCTGCTCCTTATCTTTTGCCTAGAGCTCCATGAACTTTTCCAGTTTTTATTTACCCCACACCTTCATCCTGACAAAGGGAGGTCAGAATGGAAATTGCTGCTGTCTTACATACCGGTACCTGCCTAAATCCCTGAATCTGAGGGTTTCAAATCTGGGAAATGTGGGCCATCTTGAATTGGGTGGATTTGCCCCCCACCTCCACCACCGCCATCAAGGGAGTCGATCAGGCTTTAAATTTCATCCCAAGGCATGCAAGTTACTTTGCAGGGGTTGGGTTGAAGCTATTTTGTATTCTGTTCAACGTTCAGAGATGACAAAGTAGCAGTAATTATAGAGGAATTGTAAAGCAAGGTAGTGAAAGATTTAAGCAGATAAAAAAAAGAGAGAGTGTGAGAGGAGGAGAAGATAGGATTTGATCATACTTCCTGCATTCATAACATCGGAAAGAAGGTTCTAATAATAGGTTTTGTATAATTTAGCAGGCTTTTGTGCATAATCTTGTGATGGAAAATGAAGACAGAAACTTCTAACATTGTGAGCAATTAAGAATTAGAAACTCTGCCCAAGTCACGGGGCTGTTCTCCGTTTTTTGTTGTTGTTGTTTTTTTGTATGGGGAGGGGGAAACCAGGGGAAAGACAGTTTAACTAGGGCTGTACACAAGCTTTGGACAAAACATGGAACCCAAACTGATTCAGATCAGAGACTGCGATCCATCTTGGGCAGGTTGGCTGAAGGCTGGTTGGGAGAGATGCCTTTGGCTCCAGGGATGCATTGCTGTGGGGGACAAGCCCCTCTTGAAATGACCATGCTGTAGGATCTGGACTCCCTCCATGCAAACAGAAGGTGTAAATAAGTGAATAAATCATATTTCTTAAAGCTATGACAGTCTCCACCATGTCTTCAATTCTCCAAAGGAGCACAAAGGCTGGGGGAGCACCTGGCACCCCCCTGGAATCTTGCTACCGCTTGGCAGAGAGTGGGAGTGGCACCCAACTTTTGTGACACTATTCATTGAGTTATTCTCTATGACCCCAAGGGCTTTCTCCTGCTCAGTCACAACCCGTTGAGACCCCATGAATGTATATATGAAATAAAGCATCAGGCACGGATGTTTTGGTTGCATCCTGCAATGCAGATCCTGCACTGAGCTCACGGTTTGGCTAGGTGATCTTCCTTTCCAGCACTATGATGGTAATACTACTACTACTACTACTACTAATAATAATAATAATAATATTTATACACCACCCATCTGGTTGGGTTTTCCCAGCCACTCTGGGCGGTTCCCAATAGAATATTAAAAACACGATAAAACAACAAACATTAAAAACTTCCCCAAACAGGGCTGCCTTCAGATGTCTTCTAAAAGTCAGATAGTTGCTTATTTCTTTGACATCTGATGGAAGGGTGTTCCACAGGGCGGGCACCACTACCAAGAAGACCCTCTGCCTGGTTCCTTGTAACCTCATTTCTCACAGTGAGGGAACCACCAGAAGGTCCTCGGAGCTGGACCTCAGTGTCTGCGCTGAACAATGGGGGGTGGTGGTGGAGATGCTCCTTCAGGTATACTAAGCTGAGGCCATTTAGGTCTTTCAAGGTCAGCACCAACACTTTGAATTGTGCTCAGAAACGTACTGGGAGCCAATGTAGGTCTCTCAGGACCAGTGTTATATGGTCTCGGCGGCCACTCCCAGGCACCAGTCTAGCTGCTGCATTCTAGATTAGTTGTAGTTTTGGGGTCACCTTCACTGGTAGCCCCGCATAGAATGCATTGCAGTAGTCCAAGTGGGAGATAACACTTTCTCCTGGCATCTGGAGGAGGTCAAATTGGCTGTATATCCCATGTAGGTACCATAGACTAAAAGAATTTTGCTGCTACGCTCAACATCCAGATGAGCATCATGCTAATGCTGCTAAAGGCAAGCTTCCACTTTGTCTTCTTTGGCAGCAGCTACTAGTGCTGATGCAGCGTTTAACACGAGTCAGATTGTGGAAATTGACTGTGTCCTTGTTGGTCTGGAAGCCTATGCTCTGAGAGCCAAAAGCACCAATGGAGATGGATAATGAGACAGATGCAATCATGAAAATAAGTAGCATTATGCTGAGCACTGTCTTTTTGCATGTGCCGATCATTTCTCCTGCATATTTTATTCTGTTTTTATTATTCACCATCAATTGATGTTAAAATAAATTGCATTCGAAAATTACCAAAGAGGAGAGAAAACTGGTCCAATTCTCATGAGAGATCTCTGGCTCCCAGTACATTTCCGGGCACAATTCAAAGTGTTGGTGCTGACCCTTAAAGCCATAAATGGCCTCGGCCCTGTATACCTGAAGGAGCATCTCCACTCCTCATTGTTCTGCCTGGGCACTGAGGTCCAGTGCTGAGGGCCTTCTGGCGGTTCCTTCACTGTGAGAAGTGAAGTTACAGGGAACCAGATGTCAAGGAGATACCCATGTAACGTTCAATGAGTGTACAGTCTATGTGCACACTAGCTGAGCTGCACAAACCAACAATTCCCCATTCTTGCACATGAATATGACATCTGTTGAGACAGCTTGTACCTGTGTTGAGTGTAATGTATGATGAAGTCTTCTGACATCCTGGAAATCAGGCGCCTGGGCACAAAGCCTTAATGGCTCTAGGATAGAGAGAGAGCTCTGCTGAGGACAACAGCATTTACAGGGCAAAATTTAACTTTGACAATATAGTATTTGCTCAATCTTACTAACAAAGCAGCAGCATTGTTTTGTTTCTGAAACATGCTTTGGAAATGTAGTGCTATCCGAGAAACTACAAGAGAAGCAAAGGGAGAGGACCTCTATTTCCTCTTGACTGAGGTCAAAGCCATCTTCTCATCAAACCAAGCACATACGATGTAAAGGTAAAGGTAAAGGGACCCAACCTACACAATCAATGCTGACACCAAACCCTACATATATTAAGGAAAATAGAAACATAGTCACCCCACCTCACCCATCCCCCCCAACCCACCCACCTCTTTCCCCCCTTCTCTTCCTAATCTCTCAATAACCAAAACCGATTTGTAGAAATGTTACATGGAAAATATACGAGAGAGACATTGCACACACTTATGTAAATCAAGAAAATCTTCAATAAAAAAGCATGGGGGGGGGGAAGGTAAAGGGACCCCTGACCATTAGGTCCAGTCTCGGACGACTCTGGGATTGTGGCGCTCATCTCGTGTTAATGGCTGAGGGAGCCGGCGTACAGCTTCCGGGTCATGTGGCCAGCATGACGAAGCCGCTTCTGGCGAACCAGAGCAGCACACGGAAACACCGTTTACCTTCCCGCCAGAGCGGTACCTATTTATCTACTTGCACTTTGACGTGCTTTCAAACTGCTAGGTTGGAAGGAGCTGGGACCGAGCAACGGGAGCTCACCCCATCGTGGGGATTCAAACCGCCGACCTTCTGATGGGCCAGCCCAAGGCTCTGTGGTTTAGACCACAGTGCCACCCTTGTCCCCTTACCTTACGATGTAAGGGAATGCAATTGTGATTGCTGTGGAAAGGGGGATGATAGCACCCTGTGAACATCCACATAGGTTGCTTATTTTGGGGAGATTATTGCGCTACTACTTCCACTTTCTATTATCTAAAGAAAAAAAAGAAAACGTTTATTTTTGGAAACTATAGTAGTACTATTCACTGCACTGCTACGTCTCTGCATGTTGAAGCATACTTTTGCACAAAATTGCTTGTGGTGGCTGTAACACTTCAGATTTCTCACAGCTTGTCTCTCCCTCTACATCTCTCTCTCTCTCTCTCTCTCTCTCTCTCTCTCTCTCTCTCTCTCTCTCACACACACACACACACACACACACACACACACACACACAAACACCACACCCCTTTCATTAAGTGAGATGTTGGAGTACAACTCTGTTAATGATATTGCAGCCCGGGTATAGCTTTTCTTTCGATGCATTAATTAGTCTGGGATATGCAAAACAGCATGTAAATAGAAGTCTCCAGAGCTTGGATGGAAGGGAGAATTTTTAAAAATGCAAATCATTAACGAGGAGATGAATCCTAAAAATAAGCTGGAGTGAACATGTTGGGGAGGGCACCCATCTCTGAATGCGGATGGGTGTATGCTTTGAATGTAGAAGACCCTGGATTCAGCATTTCCAGTTCAAAGGATGTCAGGAAGCATGCTTAGGAAAAAAAGTTCTGCCTGAGACTTTGGGGCACCTTCCCCTAACCAAGATGCTGAACTAGATGGGACGTTGGCCTGATCTAGCAGGTTTATCTTATCTTCTTTTCTCCAGGTTTTCAGGCAAGAGTCATTCCAAGCCTTTCCTGGAGATGCTGGGACCTTCTGCATGCAAAGCAGATGCTCAGCCACTTCTCTCATTTAAAAGAGGATGAGACGCCTTTGTGAGAAGCGGTCTATTGCTGGCAGTTAGCTGTGATGGCTAAATTCTCCCTCTTCCATTGCTTGGAGAAGTGTTTTTCATGGGTGGTTTGACCTTGCTATGGACAATGTCGGCCGCTTAATTTTTCAGGGGCCAGGCAGGAATTTACCCCACTTGGCTAATTGGTACCACCATATGGGTTTTTGCCTAACTCATAGCAACCGTCACAACTTTGTAAGGCAGATAGGCATTGAGTAAGCCTAGTCTTGGTTGGAGGGGAGGTTGCAGCCTCAGCTCCTGTCTGATGCCCAACAGGGGCTAAGGTCATACCACTCCTCCAACGGGGACCACTTGGTTGATGCCCCAATTTGACCTAGGTCATAGAGCATCCCCACTCCACCAGCTTCACCCTTAGAGTGACATGGGCAGTTGCTTACCACAATGCCTATGGCCAAACCTCACATCTGTAACAAATGAGGTTGTGGCCTTATTTGATCCCAAACCAATATCCTGTGTGGTGTCTAGTTATTTACACCTTAGGGAACAGGCTGGTCATGAAGGCCTCAATACACAATACAGGGAGAACTGTAGAAGCAATCCTTAATACTCTTCTTCGGTGTTTTAGCAACAGGTTGGAGGAGAATTGGAGTTTTGGTCTTCACCATAGACTCAGCCTGCAAGTAGACCTCATGGCTATAACCCCAAAAAGCAGAGACATCACCTTGCCAACAAAGGTCTGTATAGTTAAAGCTATGGTTTTTCCCGTAGTAATGTATGGAAGTGAGAGCTGGACCATGAAGAAGACTGATCGCCAAATAATAATAATAATAATAATAATTTATTATTTATACCCCGCCCATCTAGCCGGGTCTCCCCAGCCACTCTGGGCGGCCTCCAACAATCAAAATACAATACAGAGTCACAAATTAAAAACTTCCCTAAACAGGGCTGCCTTTAGGTGTTTTCTGAATGTCAGGTAGTTGTTTATTCCCTTGACTTCTGACGGGAGGGCGTTCCACAGGGCGGGCGCCACTACCGAGAAGGCCCTCTGCCTGGTTCCCTGTAGTTTTGCTTCTCGCAGTGAGGGAACCGCCAGAAGGCCCTCGGCGCTGGATCTCAGTGTCCGGGCTGAATGATGGGGGTGGAGACGCTCCTTCAGGTATACAGGACCGAGGCCGTTTAGGGCTTTAAAGGTCAACACCAACACTTTGAATTGTGCTCGGAAACGTACTGGGAGCCAATGCAGATCTCTCAGGACCGGTGTTATGTGGTCCCGGCGGCCACTCCCAGTCACCAGTCTAGCTGCCGCATTCTGGATTAATTGCAGTTTCC
This sequence comes from Lacerta agilis, assembly GCF_009819535.1. Taxonomy (NCBI): domain Eukaryota; kingdom Metazoa; phylum Chordata; class Lepidosauria; order Squamata; family Lacertidae; genus Lacerta; species Lacerta agilis. Next base: position 7,464,978 of record NC_046322.1, on the reverse strand, counting down.
GGGTCACCTTCAAAGGTAGCCCCACGTAGAGCGCATTGCAGTAGTCCAAGCGGGAGATAACCAGAGCATGCACCACTCTGACAAGACAGTCTGCGGGCAGGTAGGGTCTCAGCCTGCGTACCAGATGGAGCTGGTAGACAGCCGCCCTGGACACAGAATTAACCTGCGCTTCCATGGACAGCTGTGAGTCCAAAATGACTCCCAGGCTGCGCACCTGGTCCTTCAGGGGCACAGTTACCCCATTCAGGACCAGGGAGTCCCCCACACCCGCCCGCCTCCTGTCCCCCAAAAACAGTACTTCTGTCTTGTCAGGATTCAACCTCAATCTGTTAGCCGCCATCCATCCTCCAACAGCCTCCAGGCACTCACACAGGACCTTCACCGCCTTCACTGGTTCTGATTTAAAAGAGAGGTAGAGCTGGGTGTCATCTGCATATTGATGAACACCCAACCCAAACCCCCTGATGATCTCTCCCAGCGGCTTCATATAGATATTAAAAAGCATGGGGGAGAGGACAGAACCCTGAGGCACCCCACAAGTGAGAGCCCAGGGGTCTGAACACTCATCCCCCACCACCACTTTCTGAACACGGCCCAGGAGGAAAGAGCGGAACCACTGTATAACAGTGCCCCCAGCTCCCAACCCCTCTAGCCGGTCCAGAAGGATGTTATGGTCGATGGTGTCAAAGGCCGCTGAGAGATCCAGCAGAACCAGGAAACAGCTCTCACCTTTGTCCCTAGCCCGCCGGAGATCATCAACCAGCGCGACCAAGGCAGTTTCAGTCCCATGATGAGGCCAAATAATTGATGCTTTTGAATTATGGTGCTGGAGGAGACTCTTGAGAGTCCCATGGACTGCAAGAAGATCAAACCTATCCATTCTCAAAGAAATCAGCCCTGAATGCTCACTAGAAGGACAGATCCTGAAGTTGAGGCTCCAGTACTTTGGCCACCTCATGAGAAGAGAAGACTCCCTAGAAAAGACCCTGATGTTGGGAAAGATGGAGGGCACAAAGAGAAGGGGATGACAGAGGATGAGATGGTTGGACAGTGTTCTCGAAGCTACTAACATGAGTTTGGCCAAACTGCGAGAGGCAGTGAAGGATAGGCATGCCTGGCGTGCTCTGGTCCATGGGGTCACGAAGAGTCGGACATGACTGAACAACAACAACAACAGGTTCTGTAGCTTGAGAATTTCTTTGCAGAATTCAGAGAAGAGTGATCCCAGATTGCTGGGTGAAAGTAAAGATGGAGCTTGGGTTTCAAATAGTTTTAGGCTGGTAAAATTTTCAAGCAAGGGCTGTGATGCCCCACCCCCCCACCCCAATGCATGAACTGTCATAGTTATACAGCTGAGTCGAAATGTGTTCACTGTTTCAGAAATTGTCTCCTTTGAGAGAGAAATCTCAGCAGAAATGTCTTGGAGGCAACATTTAAGGCAGCTGTCAGATGCAGTTGGCACTTCAATGGAATGTCAGGCACAATAAGACCCCAAACTGTTGTCTGAAAGTACATTTTCCAAAATGAGACCTATAAGCATACATAGATCTTCCTTTGCTGATGCAGCCTGACTTAATAACTTTTCTCTAGTGGGGAATCCTGAGGTTTCGTAGCTGCTGACCAAACTGATGCTTAATTGAACAACTTCCATTCTCATTCTTTAAGGCAGTAAAAATGCTATTTATTGAATGTAGATCTCTGGCAAATTAATTGTCACCAGATATTGGCAAACAAGCATTTTTAAAAAACAAACAAACAAAAGAAAACCATTGACACTGTCATTATTCACTTGAGGCTGCAGTACTTTGGCCACCTCATGAGAAGAGAAGACTCCCTGGAAAAGATGTTGGGAAAGATGGAGGGCACAAGGAGAAGGGGACGACAGAGGATGAGATGGTTGGACAGTGTTCTCGAAGCGACTGGCATGAGTTTGGCCAAACTGCAGGAGGCAGTGAAAGATAGGCGTGCCTGGCATGCTCTGGTCCATGGGGTCACGAAGAGTCGGACACGACTGAACGACTGAACAACAATAACAACAGTGAATCTCCAGGTGTTCCTACCTTTGGTGGGATAGAACTGATGCCACATTCTGGCCTCTTGAAATTCTGTTTTATTCTTGTTTATCTCCTTTTGGTTTTTGTTTGTGAAGCAACATGCTATGAATTCGTGAAATGAATATCTGAAGAAGTGTGCATGCACACGAAAGCTCATACCAGGAACAAACTCAGTTGGTCTCTAAGGTGCTACTGGAAAGAATTTTTGATTTTGTTCTTGAAATGAAACGCAGTATATACAGTACATTGTTTTAATACTACAGTGGTACCTTGGTTCTCAGATGCCATGGTACTCAAATGCACTGGTTCCCAAACCCCGAAAACCTGGAAGTGTTATAGTTTCCCAACGTTTTTTGGAAGCCAAATGTCTGATGCAACTGTCGGCTCAGGTTTCCGGGGCATCTGCACCAATCAGAAGCCGTGCTGTGGTTTTCAAACGTTTCAGAAGTCAAACGGACTTCTGGAACGGATTAAATTCGAGAACCAAGGTACCACTGTATTTGGGGTTTTAGTTTTTGCTATTAAATTTGCGTTTTTGAGGGTTTTTCGGTTAATTTGTTTTTGCGACTGTGTGGAACCCAGTTCAGATACTGATAGAAAGTAATGCAAAATGGATTAATCGGTTCCAGACTTTTAAAAACAATCCCTAAAAAAGCAATTTAACATGATATTTTCTTCTTCCCTGCACTGATGATAGTCATTGTTTGGGTCATCAGTGCAGGGAAGAAGAAAATATTTTAATTTTTATCATCTACAATACTGTCTTTCATTCTATGGATTAATGGTCTCGTTAGATAGTAAAATTCATGTTAAATTGCTGTTTTAGGGGTTGTTTTTAAAAGTCTGGAACCGATTAATCCATTTTGCATTACCTTTTATGGAAAAATGTGCCTTGATTTTGGAACGTTTCGGTTTTGGAACGGACTTCTGGAATGGATTAAGTTTGAGAACCAAGGCACCACTGTACTATGTCTACAATATTAAATCTTGTGATAAGTGAATTGTTGTTGTTGTTGTTGTTGTTGTTGTTGTTGTTGTTGTTGTTGTTGTTGTTAGAATGGCTTCAATAGCAATGTTTTGAGTGAAAGAGTTTTTTAAATTAAATTTTGAAAGAGTAGCTTTCAGCCTTTTCAAACAATTAGGATGTTTTTGAGGTCCAGCTTCTCTGTTTCTGTTGACATGCTGTTTCCGATGCCAGTGAGTGAGGCCCAATCATATTTACACCATTTATGGATTTCTGAATTCTCTCTCCTCTTGCAAATGGCAGTTGGTCTGACGCAGGCCTAGACTACGAGCTAATTAAATGGAGAAACATTTGAGATAAAAAGTTAATATACTAATTAAATGACAAGTATGCTTTGCAAATTGTACCTTTGACTTCTGGAACATTTAGAGAATTAATTAGCAGTACAATCAGGCCGCTGCAGTTGTAAAATGCCAATATGTATGTGATTTGGAGACCCTGTCATTTCTGCTGTCACATCTCTCCCCCCCTTTTTTAAAAAATGACACGTGTGCCCTAATGAAGGTGCTTGACTCTTGTCAGTTTGCCTCTGCAAAATTAAAACAGGTTTCTGGTGTCTGAGTGGATGGGAAAAGAGCAGAATGGGATTTAAGAAAACGTTGTCCCTGGCTTGGCACTATCATTAACCAGTTGGTATGGGATTTTTTGGGGGGGAGGGGGGGGGGAGATTGGCTGCCTATTAAACTGGCTCATCTCCTGCAAATATGCCAATGTTTTAGGGGTTGTTGTTGTTGTTGTTGTTGTTGAGTCGTTCAGTCGTGTCCGACTCTTCGTGACCCCATGGACCAGAGCACGCCAGGCACCCCTATCCTTCACTGCCTCTCGCAGTTTGGCCAAACTCATGCCAGTCGCTTCGAGAACACTGTCCAACCATCTCATCCTCTGTCGCCCCCTTCTCCTTGTGCCCCCCCCATCTTTCCCAACACCAGGGTCTTTTCTAGGGAGTCTTCTCTTCTCATGAGGTGGCCAAAGTACTGGAGCCTCAACTTCAGGATCTGTCCTTCTAGTGAGCACTCAGGGCTGATTTCTTTAAGGAGGGATAAGTCTGATCTTTTTGCAGTCCATGGGACTCTCAAGAGTCTCCTCCAGTACCATAATTCAAAAGCATCAATTCTTTGGCGATCAGTCTTCTTTATGGTCCAGCTCTCACTTCCGTACATTACTACTGGGAAAACCATAGCTTTTACTATACGGACCTTTGTCGGCAAGGTGATGTCTTTGCTTTTTAAGATGCTGTCTAGGTTTGTCATTGCTTTTCTCCCAAGAAGCAGGCGTCTTCTAATTTCGTGACTGCTGTCACCATCTGCAGTGATCATGGAACCCAAGAAAGTGAAATTTCTCACTGCCTCCATTTCTTCCCCTTCTATTTGCCAGGAGATGATGGGACCAGTGGCCATGTTCTTAGTTTTTTTGATGTTGAGCTTCAGACCATATTTTGCACTCTCATCTTTCACCCTCATTAAAAGGTTCTTTAATTCCTCCTCACTTCCTGCCATCAAGGTTGTATCATCAGCATATTTGGTTAAACTCTTTGGGGCCAATGTGAGGAAGTGAAGCTAATGTTGGGAGTTTGGGAGCGAGTCAGCTTGCTGAGAGGGGTATGCATGGGGTTTAGACAAGCAAAGTAACGGACTTCCAGATTCCCAGACTATCCCTGCACTTTGGTGGGAAAGGACGAGTAATAGAATGTAAAGGTCCAGGGCTGTTAACCCCAGTGGTGAGTCAAAAAGTGTCAGGATGCTCTCAGCAGCTCCCTCTGCTTGCCCGGGAAAGAATAAAGACAATAAAAAGTTTCTACAGACTTTTTTCATTTCAATACACAGAGAGGCTGTAGAACCCAGCCTCTTGGATAATGGGCATTGTCCCAAGTGACTCTCCACCCCCGTTCTCTCCCACTTCCTCATTCATCATTCTCATCTTCTCTCCTATGGGTGCTGCTATGTGCTCTCTGTCTTTGAACTCTTTGCTCTCCTACTTTTAAGGCTTTCCGGGTTCTGGGAGATGGTGGGTCTGGAATGCTTTCTAATGACTTTTCATCTGGGTGTTGTTCTGGTTCTCCCATGATTTTCCAGCTTTCCCCCTCATCTGCCTCTGAGCTTTGACCTCCCTCAAACCCCTGTTGGAAATCTATACTGTCTTCCTCTTCCTCCTCCCTGGGAGGGTCAGGATGGGGAGGCAGTCTCCACCATTCCTCCTCTGCCCACTCCCTGACAAGAAAGTGACTGTGAGGAGTAAAGGCAGAGGGAAGAAGAAGCTGTGTAATGGAAGAGAGAGAGAGAAAATGTGTTATGTAAAAAAACCCCAGAGAGTCATGTCCTACAATGGAAGGAGTGACATGATAGAAGTTTATGCACGGTATGGAGAAAGCAGAGAGAGAAACGTTTTTCTCTGTCTCTCATTATGCTAGAACTCATGGAGAGCCAACCAAATTGACTATTGGAAAATTCCGGAAAGAAGGTTCTTTACACGGAACCCACTCCCACAGGAGACAGTGACGGCCACCAACTTGTATGACTTTAAAAGAGGATTAGGCCAATTCCCAGATGGCAGGACTATCAGATGGCTACCAGCCATGATGGCTGTGCTCTGTCTCAAAGACAGTAATGTTTCTGAATGCCGGTTACTGGAAACCACGGCAGGGGTGATCAAATCTTGCTTGCAGGTTTCCGACAGGCACCTGGTTGGTCACTGTGAGAACAGGTTACTGCACTAGGTGGGCCATCGGCCTGATCCAGCAGGCCCTTATTATGTCCTCATGGTGTAACAAACTTCTTTGAGTTATGTCAAAACCAAATGTCTCTCTCAGAAGAAGAGACCACCTGGCTTCTGAGAGCTCCTGGGACTTGGGTCAGGGATAGCGAAAAGGAAGCTGATCAGCTGAGGGACAACTTTTTAAGGTGGCGAGGAACAACTTTTTAGGGAAGGACTGCAGCTCAGTGGTGCAGCATCTGTTTCACACAAACAAGTTTCCAGGTCCAGTCCCTCATGTCTCCAGGTAGGCTGCTAGATAACTAATGTTGGTGACCTCCTAGTCTCTGCTTCTGTACGGGACACCTGTCAGAAACAGGAACAAAGAACTTCTCATAGTAGGGTATCTACTGACCACTGTCTTGAGAGGTACAGAAACTAGCAACCTGGATGAGATTGGACTCTGCTGAGGTTGGAGTCCACTTTTTATATGCCTCTCAGCTTGTGTGAAAGGGCTTTTGTGCCAGACCTAGGGCCTATTGAAAGGGGACAGAGCTCTTGATTGCAGCTGGAAGTGCCTCTAATTGTGTGTGTGCGTGTGTGTGTGTGTGTGTGTGTGTGTGTAGGAGCTAGTGCACACCAGGGCTGTCTCCTGTGAAGTGTCTAAAGAGTGGACCATGGGTGAAAGCAACCCTTGGGCAACTGCAAGTAGATATTAGCAGCCAGGAGTCAAGACTGAGGAGCAATCAGCATCATTAGGCAAACCAAGAATCAGGACCAACCAAAGAGAACCACACACACGGGCGTCAGGAAGACCTTGGTGTGCAAGTCATATTCTTTTGAGACAGAAAGGCCTCTCACACTTCCGCAGCTAAAGAAGCACCCCTTCCGCCCACATGCTACAGTGATGGAATTACCAAGAGGCCCCCTCCCAGTGCGTTACAACTTTTGGACATTCCCAACTGGTCTTGCTGAGATCAAACAATTTGTAGCCTTCTGTATATTCACTTCTGCAAGTCATGCCGATCTTTGAAAGCCTCCAGGAATTCAGTCTGGAGGCACTTCTACATGCTATGTATATATGGGGGGTATACATTGCTTTGCCTGGAGTGAAAAGAGCAGATCAGTTTGCATTCAATTAACGTTGATTCCCCCCACCCCACCCCGCCTCCAACTCTGTCTAGTCTGTTGGTGCCCACAGAAGAAAACAGTAATAAATCATTTATATAATCCACCCAATCTTTTCTGCGGGGAAATGCAGTGAGGCAGACTGTCTCATAAATTGTTTAGAATAATGCAGCTCTCCGATGATTTAGCCTGATTTGTTTGTTTAAAACATTTCATACATACATATATATATAAAGAGTTTTTTAGGTTTTTTTTTTTTTTTAGTTTTTACTGTGGTAGTAATGAGGAGAGATATTTTACTTTTATACATGATGGCTACCAGCTCATCTTTCAATGTGGTAAACCCCATTCACATTTAAAGAGAGGTTGGATGGGAGTGATTTAAAGAACCGAGGAGCCATGAAGGTAGGTAGGTTGGATGGGTGCTGCTTTCCCCATTCTCTTGCCCACCTACTGGTCTTAGCCCTTACAGCAGAGGTGGTGAACACCAGGCCTGAGGCTGAAATTTGCCCCTCAAAACCTTTCTGCCAGGTTCCTGGCACAGGTTCCCTGACTACACCCCTCACTTTCCCATCTATTCAAGTGGATTTGCTTGGCTGGAATGTGTCCTTGAACTATCAATTATATATTTTACCCAGGCCGTCATCATAAAGGAGCCCAGGTCAGCAAACAACAAGTGATAAAATAATTTAAGAAACCCTCCTTCAAACGTCTTATGAACAGATGCAGACCAGGAAAGAACTCTCCTTCAAAGGCTTGCTCGAAGAGGGAGGTCAAAAAGACAACAGAGATGGTTCCTGTCTAATATTCAGGGGGAGGAGAGTCCAAGGGGCAAGTTCTTACATTGTGAAGGACAGACTCCCAGGCAAGATATTATCTGCAGGAGGTCATTGCCTGCAGAGTGTGGTGTTTAATTGGGTGTATAAGGGGTGAGGTGTCAGGGTCGAGTCAGATGAGGAGGAGTGGTGGCAAGCCCCCCCCCCCTGACAGGGCAGCACCTACAGAGGAATCTGAGAAGTTTGTACCTGGGGAGGACTGGTGGCGGCACTCCTCAGAGGAGGAGGAATCTGACAGGGAGGAGGAGGCAAGACCAGAGCTAGAGGAAGAAGTGGGGCCAGAAGCAGGTCCCAGTCAGGACAGGAATAAGCCGATCCCCTCTCCTCCTCCCTTCTCAGCTGTGGAACGCCGAGCTGAGAAGCGTAGGCAGCAATTGGAGACAGCTGTAGCTCATAGGAAGCATGGGAGTGAACCAGCTTCATAAGGTAGCCGACTAGCCCATTCTACAGCTTCTGCAACCATTGTGCTGGGCGCGTGGTTGCTTTTGCTCGTCTTGTTCCTGTGTTTCTGGTTGTTCCTGACTCCTGACTTGTTCCTGATCGACTTGGTTTGTTCCTGACTTGGACTGTCCCTGACTTCGGCTTCTCCTGACCCCAGTACTGATACCTGACTTCGGCTGGCTTCTGACCTGGACTGTTTGACCTTGGCTTATCTCACCCTGACTGCTGCGCTTCAGCACGCCAACTTGTTGGTGCCCTAACATGAGGTGATTTTTCATGTATCTTGGTCCCAAAACTAGCACTTTGAATTTAGCCTGGTAGGTGACTGACAAACAATGCCTTTTGCTTGCTGGGGTGTAGTCTAATACAAAAAAAAAAGGATCAGAGTTGCTTTCATTGATCCATTGGCTTTTGGCTTCTAGATCTACCCCCTTGTTGCCGTGGTCCCACCCACCACTGGCATGTGGACCCTGGGTGACCAGTCAGGAGGGAACGTGGCCCTCCGAATGGAAAATGTTCCTTACCCATGCCTTCTCATCTATCCCAGTAAGGTTCTTATAGCAGAAGTGAACCCAGCAAGAAGGAAAGTACCTGGTGTATACATGTGAAGTCAGTATCCTCTTTGCTCCTTTGAATATTGCCCACTGTGCATATGTATGTGCATGAATGAAGCAGACCCATATTTAAAATACAGGTGTGCCACCAACCTGGGTATATTGTGTCCTCAGAATTAGAGCATTTTTGAAAATTTGCTGTCCAGACAGATGAGCTCCCTTGTGCTGCATCACAGTGGCTCAAATGAAGCATTAAACCATCACCAGGTGCTGTTATAAAATTAAGTGGACATGCGTCCTAAAGGATTCCTTACAATTATGGCACTCCATTCCTTTTGTGGCTGGATAAAAATGGAAAGTGAACAACTTCCATAAGCCTTGTGAGACATCTGTATGGAGACTTCCTTTTGATAAAAGGTGGTGGAGAGTTTTCTTTTTTGCTAGGCTATCCTTAAAGGATCTGATATACCATGATTCACATGGTTGACCACTTGGTGTTGAGTTTTAAAGCCCTAAACAGCCTTAGCCCTGTATACCTGAAGGAGCGTCTCCACATCCATTGTCCAGCCTGGACACTGAGGTCTAGTTCCAAGGGCCTTGTGGCGGTTCCTTCCCTGCGAGACGTGAAGCTACAGGGAACCAGGCAGAGGGCCTTCTCAGTACTGGCACCCACTTTGTGGAACTCCCTTCCATCAGATGTCAAATTGATGGAACAACTATCTGACTTTTAGAAGACACCTGAAGGCAGCCCTGTTCAGGGAAGTTTTTAATGGTTGATGTTTTGTTGTGTTTTTAATATTTTGTTGGGAGCCGCCTAGAGTATATGGGGCAACCTAGTCAGATGGGCGGCAGATACATAATAAAATCTTCTTCTTCTTCTTCTTCTTCTTCATCATCATCATCATCATCATCATGGTACTTTGGAGAATAGATCATTTGGTGGCTGCTGTCCTTTACTTCAATGAAGAGTAATTCCCTCCATGTTTGAATGAGGTGTCAAAGATGAAACATTCATATTGACTCTAGGGAATGTGGCTGAATTTGACTGCAACTGGAATCCATGATGGAATTATGATTCGTGGGATTGGGAGAAATGTCTCTCTTGCAGGCCCAGAAACCATGATCCAGATCCACTTAGGATAGGAAAGAAAGGGAAGCCCCCTGTGAATGAAGAGGGAGGGTTTTGTGTGTCCCCTGCCCATGCCAAAGGCAGCCAGTGGCAATGCACACCAACGAGCAGTAAGAATTGCAGAAAGGGTAACAGGTGCTAGCTTGCCTTCAATAGAGACACTCTATGCTACCCGAGTTAGGAAGAGAGCAGAGGGAATTGTCGCAGATCCTTTGCATCCCGGTCATCATCTGTTTCATTTACTTCCATCTGGAAGTCGCTACAGGGCTTTATATACTAAAACGGCTAGGCACAGGAACAGTTTCATCCCTTGCACCATTAAATTGTTAAATTCGTAGTTATGTAGCGGAAGGGGGGGGCAGTTATGGGTGGGGTTCCTTTGCTGTGTTATTGTATTGTTAGTGTAATAGTGTTGTATAAGGTAAGTTTATATTGCAATGTAGCCAAAGCAAAATTCCAAGTATGTTGGTACTTGGCCAATAAAATTATTCCTATTCCTATTCCTATTCCTATTCCTATTCCTATTCCTATTCCTATTCCTATTCCTATTCCTATTCCTATTCCTATTCCTATTCCTTAAATCTAGTGGTAGAGAAGGTCCCATGTTCAATTTCTGGCCATCTCCAGGTAGGACTGGGAGAGGCCTCTGTTTGAAATCCCGGAGATCCCCTGGCAAACAGCATGGACGATATTGAACTCGATAGACCAATGGCATTAGGCAACTTTATTGGTTTCTATAAGTCAGAAGGAAATAATTCCACTCTCCACCAGAAGTCATTGGCGCAAAGCCCAGAGCCTCTGCCTATTCCTAACTGCCTGCTCATTTTTGACTGTCTATCCCTCAAATCTTGGTTTTGCAAGTGTCCTTGTCCCACTTCCATCCTCGTTCCCTGTTGCCTGCGTGAGGGGAAACAAGACAATTTTATGCTGGGCTGTTAAAGCAAAGCTAGCAAGAAAGATGTCACGAGACTCGGTGTTGTGTTTCGCTGCCAAAGACAACCAGGGCTGCATCTCTGGAAAGTCATTAACTTTGAAAGGGAGCACACAGTGAAGGCGCCTGATTTGTAAATATCTGTGGATGGCTGAGATATGCTCAGACAGTACTGAGATAAATGGTCAGTCTCAGTAGAAGGCGGATTCCTGTGCTTCTATGACTGTAAATTGGAGGAGGGTTGTAGCTCAGTTGTAGAATCCACATTCTTCCTGCAGACAGTCACAGGTTCAATCTCTGCCGGAAACCTTTGAACCAAACAGTGTAGACAATACTGAGCTAGACAGACCCCAGTCTTAACCATTTCTGTCCAATAACTTTCGTCGTTTGCATCTGTCTGCTAAGGAAAACCATCGAGGGGCAGACCTTCCAAACGTCCCTATTCTCCAGGGACAGTCCTGGATTTACCAAAGCTGTCCTGGTTTCTGATTTTATCCCAGAATCTCCCACTTTTCCCTATTTTCATCAGAGAAATGTGGGAGGGCATGGGGTCATGTGACCCCCAAGCCAAGGAGATAAGTAACTATACAACCTTTGGAAGACATCTGAAGGCAGCCCTGTATACGGAAGTTTTTAAATGTTTTATTATGTTTTTTATATAGGTTGGAAGCTGCCTGGAGTGGCTGGGGCAACCCAGTCAGATGGCTGGGGTATGAAGAAGAAGAAGAAGAAGAAGAAGAAGAAGAAGAAGAAGAAGAAGAAGAAGAAGAAGAAGAAGAAGTAAAGGTAAAGGGCCCCCTGACTGTTAGATCCAGTCGTGTCTGACTCTGGGGTTGCGGCGCTCATCTCGCTTTACTGGCCGAGGGAGCCGGCGTACAGCTTCCAGGTCATGTGGCCAGCATGACAAAGCTGCTTCTGGCGAACCAGAGCAGCGCACGGAAATGTTGTTTACCTTCCCGCTGGAGCAGTACCTATTTATCTACTTGCACTTTGACGTGCTTTCGAAATGCTAGGTAGGCAGGAGCTGGGACTGAGCAACAGGAGCTCATCTCATCGCGGGGATTCAAACCGCCGACCTTCTGGTTGGCAAGCCCTAGGCTCTGTGGTTTAACCAACAGCTCCACCTGCGTCCAATAATAATAATAATAGGACATCCCTATTTATATTGGAGAAATGTTGGAGGGTATGGAGATGTGTCTCTTTGCAACCTGGGCACAAGATAATGGGTGAGAAATACAAAACACTTATCTTAGCCAAGCTGCTGTTGAAATCCTGGCCCTTTATCCAAGCTGCTCTTACACCTACAAACTAAATAAGGACCTGGGAACTGCGAAATAAGGATTTGGCATGCAGGGTGGGGGAACTAAAAATGAGAATCCAACTTTATCCTCCTCGGTGCACATTTTGAGAATGACTTTTATTCCAAAAGGAACGTCCCTCCATGTTGAGAAGCAGGACCATTTGCTTTTCAGATCCACAGAGCCTGCCTGGCACATAATTATCGCGGCTCATCTTTATTAAACACTATCTCTGTCCTTGTTTTGCTCCCTTTGCTGATAGATGTAACCTCAATACTGTTGCTATGGCTACAGTAACAGTAGCTGGGAAGATTTTGTTTGTTGTAAACAAACCCGGCTACACTAGTGGGAATTTGAGCTGAGAGCTTCCCATTCTTTACCTCTCCTTAGGATAAAAAAAATAGATTTTCATTACCATTAATGCGATGGGGATCTGGAGTTCCTTACTAACACATACTCAAATACACAGCTGTGGGAGGGGGGGAACATTCACTCCCCCCCAAAAAATGTAGAGACAAATCTAGTTCTATTTCCCTCACCAAAACAGCAACCAGGGATGGCCTAGCGAGGGTTGTGTGTGTGTGTGTGTGTGTGTGTGTGTGTGTGTGTTTGATTGGTTTGTTATTAAGTTATGCATTTTTGTGTTTTTAAACTGGAAACCACTTTCTGATCCTCAGATGAAGGGTAGCATATAAATAAATAAAATTTTTTAAAAAATCTGTCACTTTCAGTTTCTCATTTTCCAGTGTTAAAATCAGGTGTGTTTTTGTTTTTTTAAAAAGATTCCCAGATCAGTTTGTATTTTTCAAAAAGTCATCACGAGACTTTGGTAGCTTCTTAGTGAAAATTTATCCCAATTTAAACATCTTTACAATCACTTATCTCTAATAAACTGATTTTTTGGGGGGTGTCATTTCCATCATCCATGCCTTTTTATGAATATAATATATGCACATTTGTACTTGTTGTTGTGGGGTATTGTGGTGAATTGCATCGCAGCATTTGGAGAAGTGCAAATTTCACGGGAAAGCTGTGCTCTGGTCCAGATACGGCTAGTAGTTGTTGATAGCTGTGGCGTTTGCCCTTCCGTGAGAATATATGTAAGTTGTTATGTACTGAGTTGAATAGGATCCAAAATGCAGCAGTCTGATTGGTCCTAGAACAATAGGATTGAGATTGCAGCAGTCTGACTGGTCCCAGAACAATAGGATTGAGATTGCAGCAGTCTGATTGGTCCGCAGGAGCCACCCAATCCAGCTCCAGGTGGAAGTGAATCCACACTCCGATTGGCGTACAGGAGTATCCCGGAATTAGCCAATCACGTGGGGCCCATTGTGTAAATAGTGTATATAAAGCAAATGTTTTGGGGAAACTGCATTCCCTCACTACTATGAGCTGAATAAAGAGCATGAAAGTCACACTGGACTCCGAGTATCTTTCATATGTGCAGGAGTGAGTAAAGGGTTAAGTGGCTAACCCTAGGCGGAGGAGCTAGGGGCAGCTGAACAAAGGCAGTTGGAGTTAGTCAGTGGGTGTTAGGCAGTTGGTTAAGGGCAGTTGTCTGAAGCAGTTGGTTGGTGGGTGGTTGGTGATTGTGAGGGTTGGTGGTGAGGTAGAGTGGTGAGCGTAGGATTAGGACAGGGTTGAAATAAGAATAAGTATACACCAATGAAACCAATATCTTAAGTTCATTGATGTTTTAAATAAACACTTATTATTTTGTTTAAAATCACACCCTGACTGTGACAGTGATTACCAGGGAGGGGATCCTGGTTGGTGGCAGCGAAGCGCAGTGGTGGCACAGGGATCAGTAGTCCGTTAAACGACCGGGGACCCTGTGTGATCGCCACAATAGCCTTTCCCTCCACGGCAATGCTTCTTGCTTAAATGATGGATGGATGGGGGGACCTGTGTGGTGTAGTGGTTAAGACAGTAGACTCGTAATCTGGGGAACCGGGTTCGCGTCTCCGCTCCTCCACATGCAGCTGCTGGGTGACCTTGGGCTAGTCACACTTCTCTGAAGTCTCTCAGCCCCACTCACCTCACAGAGTGTTTGTTGTGGGGGAGGAAGGGAAAGGAGAATGTTAGCCGCTTTGAGACTCCTTCGGGTAGTGAAAAGCGGGATATCAAATCCAAACTCTTCTTCTTCTTCTTCTTCTTCTTCTTCTTCTTCTTCTTCTTCTTCTTCTTCTTCTTCTTCTTCTGTGGAATGGAGCCTCCTTTACAAATATAAGAGTCCTACTTGTCTCTTATTTTTTCTCCATTTTTTTGCATCTTCTTCCACCCACTACTGGCAAGCAGCTCCTGGAACATTTGACACAAGGAGATGTAGCCATTCAACTGGAAAACGTCTCCCCACTCCCCATTTATGGTGTGCCCTTCCCTGGTACCAATGTGTAGAAAGTGGGTGGCTCTGTGGTCTAAAAACCGCCGAACCTCTTGGGCTTGCTGATTGGAAGGTCGGCGGTTCGAATACCCACGACGGCGTGAACTCCCAGTGGTCTGTCCCAGCTTCTGCCAACCTAGCAGTTCAAAAGCACACCAGTGCAAGTAGATAAATAGGTACTGCTGCGGCAGGAAGGTAAACGGCATTTCTGTGAGCTCGTGTTTCCTTCACGGAGTTCCGTTGTGCCAGAAGCGGTTTAAGTCATACTGGCGATATGACCCGGAAAGCTGTCTGCAGACAAACACCAGCTCTCTCGGCCTGAAAGCGCCGCAGTCGCCTTTGATTGGACTTAACCGTCCAGGGGTCCTTTACCTTTTTACCTCACCAATACAGTTAAGGGCTGTTGAGCTGTGCCTGAGAAGTTTATGGTGATGCCTCCCCAACTGTTGCCATTTGCAGAGCCATCCAAAGACATTTTGGCACCGGAGGTGAACCACAATATGCTGCATCCCTCCCCACCAGGGAAGAAGGCGTGAGTGAAGATCTACATTAGGAACAAAGGGGCAAATAATGATTGACACCGGGATCTAGGACATCCAGTTGCTGGGAAGCGGAAATGGGAGCAGGCTGCTGCACTCAGGTCCTGCTTGTAGGCTTCCTGAAGGATCCTGGCCAGCCCGTGAAGGAGGAAGGATGGTGGACTAGATAAAATTTCAGCTTGATCCGCTCAGCTCCTCTTATGTCCTTAATCAAAATATTATTCTGGCTTAACAGGATTGTGAGATACCAATGACACTTTTAAACTGGATTAAAAGACAAACCTACAGTTTGATTGGAATAAGGTTTAATTGCTACAAAGTAGAGTTCAGCTATTATAATTTGTTTGAAAGTGCACACACCTACCCACCCTCTCCTGCTACTTTCTGAAGGCACTTTCTGTTTGCAAGGGGGGGAGGGAAGAAAGCAGCACTGAAAGAGCAAAGGGGGTGGGGGAGAACAAGAGGCACGACTCAAAACTGTCCTTTGAAATGTAGGGGGCTTTAATTAAATGGTAATCTGCCCGTTGTTTTCTGGTGGACATCTTTCTCCAAGGGACAACAATTGAATCTGCTGTGTTATTTTTAGTAAGGCAAGATAGGTAAAGGTAAAGGTAAAGGGATCCCTGGCCATTAGGTCCAGTCATGTCCGACTCTGGGGTTGCGGCGCTCATCTTGCATTACTGGTGAGGGAGCCGGCGTACAGCTTCCGGATCATGTGGCCAGCATGACAAAGCCACTTTTGGCGAACCAGAGCAGTGCACGGAAACGCCGTTTACATTGCGTGTTGAGGTCCCCAAGTCACCCCCCCAAAACTTCACACTAGAGACATAATTTTTGTTTGGGTTTTTGGCAATAATTTATGCCGCAACTTTATTAAAATACCACTTATGTGAGTGGTTGCGTAGGCATTGGTTCAGACTAGTTGTCCACCGGGACAGAGCTGACTTTCGGTCAGCGTCAGGAGAATGCCACCTGGTGAGCGTTAAGGAGGCCGGGAACAGAGCCCTCCCTCTCCCCGGTGGTCCCAGGGGCTCTTGCGTGGCCCTGTCCCCCTACCGGGGGTTCGGACAAAAGCAATATCGAGCCCCTGGATTCTTTTAACGGAATTCCCTGCACCATCATCATTCTGGAAGGGGGGCCCCCCACCCTTCCAGTAAACAACACAAGAACCAATGCCTAACCACCAACCTTACAAGTTGTGACTAGTTGCTACTGCATTAGGCAAAAACCAAATGGCAACAGCCAATCAGCCAAATGGACAAAATTCCTACTGGGCCCCTGCCCCAAAAGCAGGTGACCCCATGACAGGCAGTTGCAAGGTCAAATGCAGAGGCCTAAAATAAAGGGAGGGAGGGAGGGTGGGTGGGTGATCCGAAGCATGCATCCAAGAGGAGGAACTCTCTGCTTGCAGGGCACTATAAAGGACGCTGGGCTGTCCATCACAACACTGATACATTCAATTCTCCTCAGCAACAGGCAGGGACCTGTAAGAGCTGTGGCCAGCTAACCAAACCCACCCAGCTACCAAGGGGTGTCTTGCTAGCCCCCACTGCAACGCGTGCTCTCCCAAGTGAGAACCTAATTTCCCACCAGAGTGGTACCTATTTATCTACCTGCACTTTGACGTGCCTTCGAACTGCTAGGTGGGCAGGAGCAGGGACTTAGCAACGGGAACTCACCCCATTGCGGGGATTTGAACCGCCAACCTTCTGATCAGCAAGCCCTAGGCTCTGTGGTTTAACCCACAGCGCCACCAGTGGCAAGATAAGATGATTCAAAAAAGACCCAAGCCATTGCCCTTCCTCAGTTTAGCTTCTCCACTGGAGGGCTGTTGAGTTTAAATCACTTTGAAAAGCAAATCAGGAAAAGAAAATGCCTAAATGTTTATTTCTGGTTCCAGAGAAGCTCCCGGAGCCGATCAGGTAAATTATACCCCATTTTAAAATCAGTCTATGTGCAGGAGGCAAATTAAGCAATTGAGTTGTTGAATAAAATCTAAACAGCCTAGTCTCTTATCATCCCACCAGGAATTACACCGGCAACTTGCATTAAAATTAATTGGAATTAGGCCTGTAAATTCCTGTGTATTGACAGAAGCCTGGGTTTTCAAGCAGCAGACTGTCCTAAATTAAAGCATGATAAAAATGACACATTAAGACCCCTTTAGAATGGTAACTAGTTTTCACCTAAAGCAGATTTTGGGGAGACCAAATATGGAGAATCCCTCTCCTAAGAAACCTCTGGGAAGTTTTGAGGGAAGGCAAAACATAGGCAGTTGGTGGGAGCGAGTGTGCTATGAGAATCAGATAGAACTTGATTAAATACATGTAACTCACAGAACTGACCGTGAAACTCCAAGACCAGAGGGAAGAAATGGTGCAGGAGGATTGGAAGAAATTCAAAGACTATTTGAAACGACGTGAAAAGATAGACATTTGAAATTGAAATCAGAGGACATTTAAGGCTACAGTAATGCCAGAAATTAGATTAAGATAGGATATAAGAAGTAGTTAGAATTATGTTATGTTTTTTATTAGGATTAAGATTAAAGTTAAATGATGATTATTGTTTATAAAGATTAAGATTTGATGAGAAAGAAGATTTTACAATGTTATAAAGTTTCTAAAGAAGATTAGAAATGAATGCAGAAGAGAGGATGTGAGGAGGTCCCCAAACAATGTTAAGAATAAGATAAGGATAGTTAAATAAGTGTTTATTTGTTATAATTTTTCTATTTTTGTTTTTTTTGTAGTTTTTTTGTTGTGTTTTGTATTTTGTGTGTGTTTTATTGTTAAAATTTAATAAATTTTCTTTAAAAAAGAGAGAGAATCAGATAGAACTAGGGAAATCTGGTTTCAAATCCAGGTAGATCTTGTGTCAACGTCAGCCTGCCCTCAGACAGTCCTCAGTTTTATTTTAT
This sequence comes from Lacerta agilis, assembly GCF_009819535.1. NCBI lineage: Eukaryota > Metazoa > Chordata > Lepidosauria > Squamata > Lacertidae > Lacerta > Lacerta agilis. Next base: position 7,447,050 of record NC_046322.1, on the reverse strand, counting down.
TTTTTATTTAGCAAAGCTTGTATAGACTTAATTGTCAAAACTGCTATGCAGTTCATATCTAAAATGAATGCCTTCTTTCTTACCTGGAAGTCAAGGTGTAGCACTGGCCATCAAATTTCTTGGAGGAAAGATACTATAGCTCAGTGGTATAGCATCTTCCTGTCTTTCTGTAAAGTATTATATACACTGATCGTGTAGTCGTAGCTGTATTACTACTGCCTGCAGTATTATTATTGCTACTTTTATTAGTATTACAGTCGTACCTTGGATCTCAAATGCCTTGGCTCTCGAACAAATCGGCTGCCAAATGATCGAAACCCAGAAGTGAGTGTTGCTGTTTTCAAACGATTTTTGGAAGCCAGACGTCTGATGGGGCTTCCGCGGCTTCCGATTGGCTGCAGGAGCTTCCTGCAGCCAATCAGAAGCTGTGCTTTGGTTTCCGGACGTTTTGGAAGTCGAACAGACTTCCGGAACGGATTCCGTTCAACTTCCAAGGTACGATGCTAATGATGGTAACAGTTGAAGAATATACAAATACTGTGCTCTGATCTTCCCTCAGATCGGACAATATTGCAAAATGCAATATGAGATCCAAATCTGGGAACCTGCAGAAAAGAGAGAAGTATTATTCCTTGCGTTGAGCGATGGAACAGCGACTGTCTGTCACCCTGCTGTATCAATATCCAGGAGACGGAATGATTGCCGCTCCATCAATCATCTTAAGTGCAAGATGGAGACAAAGTCATGGCATTATCGCAAAATAAATGTCTCCCACTTTGGAGAGGTATGCCTTAGAGATTCCAGCAACATCCATTTTTGATTATGCCAGAGGCTCTTGGTGGGAGGCGCAGCTGAAGAAACCCATCAAAAGCAGCCCAAGAAAGGTGCAAGAGGGATTACTTGCACATGGGAGGGACCTGCTGCAGATCCCACTTCATGCTGAATAGGAAGTGAGCCAAAGGAAGCCAGCATTGTTCTGAGAATCAGGCAAGGCTGGAAATATGGTTGGATGGGCTGCAGGAGAAGTGGAGCTTAGGGGTGGCCAGGAAGGTGAGGGGTCTGGAAACCTCATCCTTTGAGGAATGGTTGAAAGAAATGTGTATATTGAGCCTAGGGAAGAATAGATCATGGGTAGGCAAACTAAGGCCTGTGGGCTGGATCTGGCTCAATTGCCTTCTAAATCCGGCCTGTGGATGTTCCAGGAATCAGTGTGTTTTTACATGAGTAGAACGTGTCCTTTTATTTAAAATGCATCTCTGGGTTATTTATGGGGCATAGGAATTTGCTCATTTCCCTCTCCCAAAATATAGTCCGCCCCCCCCCACAAGGTCTGAGGGACAGTGGACTGGCCCCCTGCTGAAAAAGTTTGCTGACCCCTGGAACAGATGAATAGAGGGCATAATACCAATTGCTTGAATTCACTAGTTAGAAGAATCCTATCGGCAAATGTCTTACTTGTAAGCTTCCCACAAGTATCTGGTTGGCCACTAGAAATAGTTGAACTGGACAGTTTTGGTTTCTCTCTGTCTTTAGTTCCATTCTCCACATTCCAACATCAGTATGTGATTATTCTTTAATGTCCTTGTGGAAATCTATCAGCATATTTCTCCCAATATACAAATCTTGTGCACAATTTTGCCGAATATATTATTATTATTTTGCAAAGCAGTTTTCATTTGATATTATGCCATTCTGCACACTATTTTCACTAATATACATGTTTGTATGCACACTTTACCCTAGCATGTGCATTTCTGTACATACTGCATGGCTGGAGAATTGCATTACAAAATTCAGAGAAGTGCAAAATTTGATGGGCTTGTATATTTCGGTTCACACCTTGTTTTGAAAAGTGCAGAGGAGGTAAGTTCACATTTCCATGTGAACCGAACTGAATTTCTCGGCATGCATTGGCCTTGGGTCTGAGCCAGCTAGTGAGGCTCCTCTTATTTCAGGTGCCTTGAAATATTGCAAGGGCTGTCATGTAGAAGTTGGAACAGACTTGCTCTCTGTTGCTACTGAGAAGAGCACTAGAACTCATGGGTAGAAGCCGAGGGGAAGCAGATTCCATTGAAACATCTAGAGAAAATTGCAAATGGCAAGAGCTAGTTGACAGTCTGCTCTCGGAGGTGATAGGTTCTCCTTCACAAGAGATATTTAAGGAGGTGGTTGTTGGGAAACCGTCTGCTGGTGATATTGTAGTTGCAAGATTCCTGCATTAAGCAAGGAAGTGAACTAGGTGGTCTCCAATGACTCAACCAACTATTTTTAAAAATTATCTATGCTTTTCACTAATTTTACAATCATTTTAACATTTCAAAACTTGACTTCCTTCCCCCTCTTTCTGCAGTTCTTTAAATTTATTTTTAATAACTTCTGCATATCCAAATTAACTTAATTTGCTCATTTATACATCTACTTTAAATAGATACTCTTATAAAACTGAAGGTTATTACAATCATCCTGCCAATGTCCTTATCTGGTTATAGTTTATCTGTAAATATTCAATAAACTATTTCCATTCTTTTATTAAAAGTTTGTCATCTTGATTTCTTATTCTTCCGGTAAGTTTCACCATTTCTGCATATTCCACAAGTTTTTGTATACATTCTTCCTTCTGCTTCTTTCCATTTTTGAGTGAGTAACATTCTTGCTGCTGTTGTAGCATACATGAATAAGTTTCTATACAGTTTAGTTAGTTCTGTCCCTATAATTCCCAAAAGAAAAGCTTCTGGGTTTTCTTTTTTTTACAAATGTTATTTTAAACATCCTTTTCAATTCATTATATATCATTTCCCAGTAAGCTTTAACAAGACCACCACATATGATAAAAAGAACCTTCTTTCTCTTTACATTTCCAACACTTATTTGATTTAGATTTATACATTTTTTCCAATTTACTCGGTGTTAGATACCATCGATATATCATTTTCATATAATTTTTTTCTTAGACCATTGCATGCTGTATATTTTGTATCCATTTTCCACAATCGTTCCCATGCTTCCTTGTCTATATTATGACCAATATCTATTGCCCAATGTATCATTGAGGTGACTCAAACAACACTAAAAGCTCTTGGAGGCAGGAGGGGGCAGGACAGGACCAAATTCTGGGAACCAATGCAGAAAAGAATTAATAACAAGTGCATGTGTATTATTACTGATATTTCCACTGAGAGTGCAAACGGTTCAGAACTGCTACCAAAAAATTCACCTAAAGCAGAACTGGATGCAAATCAGGGTTTCTTGCCCCAGGCAACACATTTGAAGAACAATGTGTGGAGTGAAAAGGGTTTTGATAAGGTGAGTGAAAGCCCTTGGTGGACTTTTGCCCGTCTATAACAGGCCTTCTCTTTCACTTTGCACAAGTAAACCTCAAAATCGCCCGTGTTTTCTCTGCATTCTCCTTGAATCAAATCTTTGCCCCGCCCACAGCTCTGGTGGAAACCCCAGTGCTTGCAAATGATGCTTCGAATGAGAATCTTTTTAAAGAAAAAAACAAAACAAAACAAAACGAACTTGCAGACAGCAAATCTTGAAGACTGGCATTCTTCTAGGAAAATGCCACATTTTCGGAGCCTGGCGCTGCTATTTTCAAATACCGTCCTCATTGTCTAATAGTTTCTCCCTGCACTGATGCTGTGACACAGTCTTAATTTTCTGAGAACTGAAATCAGAAAAGTGTCAGAGAGGCTCAGCATTTAGGATACCAAGGGAAATGGTTGCCATGGCAACGGCAAGCACATAAAAAAAAGTATTCAGAACAGACCCTGTTTCGCCTCTGTTTTAAGCTTCTGCTGATAGGAGAATCAAATCTAATTCAGGCCTTTTTTATTGCTATTTTATTTAAGGTGAATAGCGGGGCAGGGGAGCTCTCTCCCTGCCTGGGGTAGACTGCCATCCAGAGCACAGAGGCTGCAACTGCAGCAATGAAGCGGCATTCCTCAGAACGTTAGAGACCTGTCGGGTTAGAACAACAGCATCCTACATTCGACACTGGCCAGTCAAATGACTCTGGGGGATTTACAATCAGGATGTGAAGGCAATAGCCCTCTCTGGTACCCCCCACCAACCAGCAGCTGGTATAAAATGACACATTGCCTTTGTACTACATAGAGGTGTTCAGAGCTGTGTTCAGGGGCTCACCTGAACAGGTGAAGGGTTAATCTCAGGACAAGGATGGGAGGGGACATGCAAGTCATAGAATCATATGGAAGAGACCACAAGGGCCATCCAGTCCAACCCCCTGCCAAGCAGGAAACACCATCAAAGCATTCCTGACAGATGGCTGTCAAGCCTCCGCTTAAAGACCTCCAAAGAAGGAGACTCCACCACACTCCTTGGCAGCAAATTCCACTGCCGAACAGCTCTTACTGTCAGGAAGTTCTTCCTAATGTTTAGGTGGAATCTTCTTTCTTGTAGTTTGAATCCATTGCCCCGTGTCCACTTCTCTGGAGCAGCAGAAAACAACCTTTCACCCTCCTCTATATGACATCCTTTGATATATTTGAACATGGCTATCATATCACCCCTTAACCTTCTCTTCTCCAGGCTAAACATACCCAGCTCCCTAAGCCGTTCCTCATAAGGCATCGTTTCCAGGCCTTTGACAATTTTGCTTGCCCTCCTCTGGACACGTTCCAGCTTGTCAGTATCCTTCTTGAATTGTGGTGCCCAAAACTGGATGCAGTATTCCAGGTGAGGTCTGACCAGAGCGGAATACAGTGGTACTATTACTTCCCTTGATCTAGATGCTATCCTCCTGCGGGGTCCCCGGTGCAAAAGCTGCTTTAAAATCTGTGCGCAATTAAGCACAAATATTTGAAGTGAGCTTATTAAATGTTGACGGAACTGTTTATTTGTCCCCCACAATAAAATATTTGAGGGGGCTGCCCCCCCTGGTTGATGGGCATTCCCATTCAAATGATGTGTGTGCACTGCCTCATGTGATCAATTATGTGGGGTGGGCCTTACCTGGGCCCCCACAATATTTTATTCAAGTTGGCACCCCGGCAACTGAACTTCATGGCGGAGTGAATCCCATGGTGGGATTTGAACCCTGGTCTCCCAGCCCTTAGTCCAATACTCTAACCACAATGCCACACTGTGGCCAGAAACCCTGGGAAGCAACATTTCCTACTTGGTGAGAGATCTCCAAGCACATTCAATCGAAAGCAGTTGAAAACACTCTTCAGACCTTTGCAAGGATCACACTAAGATCTGAAAAGCATCTCAGGGACAATGAGAGGGTGTGCGTGTCTGCCACTTCTTCATTCCCGATGTAACTCTGCACATGCTCAGGTGAAATGCCTGAATGCAGCTATAGCCGTTCATGGCTAATAGCTACCTCTCCCGTGAATTTGGCTATGCTTTTAAAGATAGCCATCTTCAAATACCTTAAGGGCTGTCACATGGAAGAGGGAACAAGCTTGCTTTCTCCTGCTCTAGGTGGTAGGACTCGAACCAATGGCTTCAAGTTACAAGAAAGGAGATTCCGACTAAACATATGGAAAACCTTTCTAACAGTAAGAGCTGTTCGACAGTGGAATAGTCTCCATCAGGAAGTTGTGGACTCTCCTTCCTTGGAGGTTTTTAAGGAGAGGTTGGATGGCCATCTGTCATTGATGCTGTAGTTGAGATTCCTGCATTGCAGGGGGTTGGACTAGATGACCCTCAAGGTCCCTTGCAACTCTACAGTTCCATGATTCTATAATTCTATAGCCCTCTAAATCTGTGGCCATGGTTTGAAATTGGAACGCCACACAGTGATGGAGAAAGGAGCCGAACTCAAAAGGAATCCATTCTGAGTTTGCTCAAAATGCATTCTGCCTTTATGGGGCACAACTTGAGTTATTTTGAGCTCTTCCTTTTCAGATGCACCTTGTTGTTTCAATCACACAAATGTCAGGTGTCTGACAGGTAGGAGGTTCCTCTCACCTGTCAAGGTAACCGCCAGAGTGTTGGCTGCCTCTTTTACTCACCTCTCCTCTACAGTGAGTCGGCATATCTCCAAAGTGTCCGACAGAATTAATTCTTAGCTCTGCTTGGCTATGCAGAGGAGTGAACCTTGGACCTTTTTTCTGGCAAACCGTGTGCTCTACCACTGCGTTATAACTCTTCCCCTAAACTACTGGCCATTACATCTTGTGGCAGTGAGTTCCAAAAGTTATTTGTGCATCACTTTTGCACATAACATGGGCTGGGATTCTAAGCACATTCCATTGGCGCAGTCAAGGATGGAAGGATCAAATTATTTCTAGTCGGTGTCCCTGTCAAGTGTGTTTACCCATAAATCCTCGGGTCTTGATTGTGGGCTTCCCATTGGGGCATCTGATTGGCCACTGTGAGAACCAGAATGTGGACTAGGCAGGCCTGATCCAGCATACAGGCTCATCTTTTTGTTTGTCCTCTCCCATTCCTCCTTAATTTGCAGTTTTTAAAACGTACGCATTTTTCCGATCCTTGTTCCCTAAAAATGCAGCTCTTTAAAGCTTTTTGTGTCAGCGTCTGCACTGTTAAAACATGATTTATTGCAAAACAAGCATGTCTAAAACATGTGTTTTGCCAACATTCGGAGAATTGCAATTGACAATTTGATTCCGGTTCATCTGCGACGGGCAAAGCAGGTCATTTTGTATGTTGAATTTCCAACCATCAAATTCCTCAGGCATCTGCTGCATTTTGAAGGATTTTTTTTAATTAAGAAAAAGATGCCATTCAAAGATCAGGCCTCTGTGCCATATCCCAAACTGCTCCCCTGCTCACACACCCCCAGCCCCCAACTGTACTCTTGAGCTGAAGTTTTAAGCTATTTCCTTGACAAACCACTGTGGAATAAAGGGTATGTTCTGCGGGCCAACTTGGGTTCCTTTCTTTTCCCACTGGCAATTAAAGACCCCCGCAAAGAGACTTAACTTGAGACAAACCTGGCGTTGCATCCTAATGCAAATTTGACAAGACAGGCTGAGTTCTCCTTGGAAGCTGAGACGTTTTTTCATCGTCTTAATTGATCTGGAACATGCAAACAGCAGGGTTTCCGAGTTTAATATTTTGGCAACATCAACCAGAGCTGCCTTTCTGTATTTAGAAAGCAAAACCGAACTGACAAATGGACTTTGGCTTTCTTATTTGCAGCAAAATCTGCTGCCCTATAGATTTTGACACCGGAGGTAGAATTGGTGTGTCCTTTGCCCTTCAGACTAACTCCCCCCCAATGAGGTTCCAGAACAGCCTATGGAAGGCTTAACTAAATAGCTAGGCAGGAGGGTTTTTGAAAAATCTTATTTGTATGGTTTCTACATAATCCTCTGATACCTCCCCTGCATTAGAAAAGTAATTAACATCCAGTAATTGGGGGGCGCTGTGGTCTAAACCACAGAATCTAGGGCTTGCCAATCAGAAACATAGCTGTCAAATTTCACTTTTCTTGCGGGAAATTTCCTTATTCCAGCGCCGTTTCCCACTGCGAAAAAAAGGGAAGGTTGACAGCTATGATCAGAAGGTCGGCAGTTCAAATCCCCACTACGGGGTGAGCTCCCGTTGCTCGGTCCCTGCTCCTGCCAACCTAGCAGTTCGAAAGCACATCAAAGCACAAGTAGATAAATAGATACTGCTCCGGCAGGAAGGTAAACGCCATTTCCATGCGCTGCTCTGGTTTGCCAGAAGCGGCTTAGTCTTGCTGGCCACATGACCTGGAATCTGTATGCCTGCTCCCTCAGCCAGTAAAGCGAGATGAGCGCCGCAACCCCAGAATCGTCCGCGACTGGACCTAACAGTCAGGGGTCCCTTTACCTTTACTAATGGGGGGTGGGGAGGAATTATAAGGTTTGGACTATCAATGGCTATTTTCTAAAAACACTTAAATGAAACTTCCATGTTCAGTGATAGTACAGGTGAAACTCGAAAAATTAGAATTTCGTGGAAAAGTCCATTTATGTAAGCAATTGTTTTCATTAGCTACTGGAGTTTAATATATGAGATAGACTCATGACATGCAAAGCGAGATATGTCAAGCCTTTGTTTGTTATAATTGTGATGATTATGGCGTACAGCTGATGAAAACCCCAAAGTTGAAATTGTTAACTTGGGGTTCTCATCAGCTGTACACCATAATCATCACAATTATAACAAATAAAGGCTTGGCATATCTCGCTTTGCATGTCATGAGTCTATCTCATATATTAGTTTCACCTTTTAAGTTGAATTACTGAAAGAAATGAACCTCTCCACGATAATCTAATTTTTCGAGTTTCACCTGTAAATATTGATGTGTCAGATTCGGGTAACAAACAGGAGTAGGGTGCTACCTTTAAACCCTACATATAAGTCAACAGTGCGATGAAGCAGCAAAAAAGCTAATGGTATTCTAGGCTGCATCAAAGGAAGTATGTTATTGGGAACAAGGGAAGTCATAATACCACTCTATTCTGCCTTGGGCAGACCACACCTGAGACTCAGCTATACAGCTGCAAATAAAACATTTAATGTGTGTTTTAAGTGCAATGTACAATCTGACACTAGGTGGTGGTGATGATGAGCTTTTGCTAGCCATGGGGTGGTTCCACATGGTTGGGTGTACACATTCTCATGTATATGCCTTGGAGCCAAACACCCTGGTAAGTCTGTGTGAGTCCCCCCATTAGACTTGCTGGCAACTCTAGTTCCTTTCCTCTGGGATCGTTCCCAGATGTTGATACCCCCAGCACAGACCGGGTGTGTGTGTGTTGCACAACGCATGCAGGCGTTGCATTAATTCCATGCAAAGCACAAGCTTAAAACTCAGGGGTATTCCCATTTTTTAGCCCACTATAAAACAACAACAACAAAAAAGTTGTAATAATTCCTCTGAGCAGCGTTCCATCCCACTGGCTCTATTTATGCTGCCTGTGTCTCGCCATCTTATGAGATTTCATAAATAGAATCAACAATGAAAGCCACCAGAGACGGGAGCATGGAAAGAGATTGAATCTACCTGTTATTCTTCAATATATTTGGCTAAACACTCCCTAGCTGGCATCGAGCCTTGGCTTATTGCATTCTAGGAATTCCACGGAGGAAAGACACAAATGGCAGCAGATAACCAGACCTGGAGATGCTTTGGGTTCTATGGCGCGAAATCCAAATGAACGTCTCTCGTGGGAGGTCCTTATTCGTTCTGAGGGTCTCATTTGCTTCTGGGGAACATTTCATGGTTTGCGTGGGTGGAGCCATAGTCAAAAGTGGGTGGGGCCGCAAATGTAAATTCTACCCTTGTAAAGTAGGGTAGTTTTGAAACCAGGGATGTTCCTGGGAGAGCAGATCTATCAGGTTACACCAGCTCCTTATCTCACGGAAATCCACTATGTGGAATACCGTAGACTCCTCACAGCGGCTAGATTAAATGTCCTCGAATCTGCGGTATTGTGGGGAAGGTACAGGGGAGTCCCATATGCCCAGAGAACTTGTCATTGTGCCCTGGGAGAGGTAGAGTCAACTGAACATATTCTCTTGAGCTGCCCTTTCAACACAGATTTCAGGCAAAATCTTATAGCCCCACTCTTATCTCAACTTAGCTCTCTAGCCAGAGAAAGACAGGTTTTATATTTGTTGAATAATGTTATGGGGAAAACTGCTTCCTTGGTGGCCAAATTTCTTTTTCTAGCTCTTAAGCGTCGTAAGAGTAAAATTGATTGCATTGACATGGGTTTATCTGTATAGCTTCATGTTAGTGTTAGTTATGTTTTATTCTAAAGTTCCTCTAGATGTTTTAGATGTTTTAATTTTGTATGGGTAAATGTATTTTTTCTGACTGCCAGTCAAATAAAGAATGATGATACTCATTCAGTGTTCTCTGTTCTCTGTTCAGGCATGCAGGAGGCAATATTTTAGTTCTGGGACACATTCCAGCTGTGGGGGCAGAGAACCCACTCAAGGAGGGCACCAAACTGGGCCAGTGAAGGGTGTGGATTGGGAGAGGGGTGTGTGGCTGAGGAGACTTTTGAGAGCCAGACAGAGAATGTGCATCCCTGGTGCAAACCCCAAAGTGTCTCTGGAAGGCAGCCTAATGGCAAGGACAAACCTAGCCCCATTTCGTATTTGTTGTTGTTTAGTCATTTAGTCATGTCTGACTCTTTGTGACCCAATGGACCAGAACACACCAGGCACTCCTGTCTTCCACTGCCTCCCGCTGTTTGGTCAAACTCATGTTAGTAGCTTTGAGAACACTGTCCAACCATCTTGTCCTCTGTTGTCCCCTTCTCCTTGTGCCCTCCATCTTTCCCAACATCAGGGTCTTTTCCAGGAAGTCTTCTCTTCTCATGAGGTGGCCAAAGTCTTGCAGCCTCAGCTTCAGGATCTGTCCTTCCACTCAGGGCTGATTTCCTTAAGGATGGATAGGTTTCATCTTCTTGCAGTCCTCCAGAACCATAATTCAAAGCATCAATTCTTCAGCGATCAGCCTTCTTTATGGTCCAGCTCTCACTTCCATACGTCACTACTGGGAAAACCATTGCTTTAACTTGTCAGCAAGGTGATGTCTCTGTTTTTTAATATGCTGTCTAGGTTTGTCATCGCTTTTCTCCCAAGAAGCAGGTGTCTTCTAATTTCGTGGCTGCTGTCACCATCTGCAGTGATCATGGAGCGTAAGAAAGTAAAATCTCTCCCTGCCTCCATTTCTTCCCCTTCTATTTGGCAGGAGGTGATGGGACCAGTGCCCAGGATCTTAGTTGCTGTTTCTTATGTTGAGCTTCAGACATCTGTTGCCGGACAATCAGTTGTTGCTTCCAGGAGAGGTTTGTTCCATGTGGTTAAAGCATAGCCTCACTGTAGAGCTGCCGACTTTTTAATATACAAGTGTTATCTCCGGTGTCTTTAAAGGAACTTTGATCTGAAGCTATTAGCAGGTTACAAAACTTACATCCAAGCGATGGAAAAGTTCGCCTGCTGATATTGCAGAGCACACTGCTGCCAAAAGAGCAGGAGATCAAGCAGTTCCACTACCACCCAATATATATCAGCCAGCTACTCTACCTCACAGTTAGAGACTCTGCTACTTTTACTGAGGAGACCCTGAGTTTAGCTGTTTCCCTTACATTAGTGAAGTATCCCAAGTCAGTAAGAGGCAATGAAGTTGCATGATGAAATGTAATCAATCAGGGCTCAAGTATGAAGAATGCAAAGAGAAATTAGAAGCCCGTAGACTTGAAAGCTATTTAGCTTGCATTTAAAGGTGAACTTACCCAATTCACACTTTTCGAAACACTCCATGAACTGTGGCTGAACTGCAAACCTTGTGGTTGAAATCTTCCCAGCAGTGTAGTGGTCTGGGGCTGCAAGGGATCAAAGACTTGTTACACCTTCTGCAGCAGGGTCCCTATCCCACTGTCCTTAGAGTCACCCAACCAGCATGAAAGGGAGGCGTTTTAGCCACTGTCTGCTCCAAAGCTAAGTGTTTAGGAAGACTGAAAACACAAGGTGCTTTCAAGAGAATATCGTGCAAGTTCTGTTACGCACAAGGGAAATCTTCGTGGAAACCACAGCGTAAGTCATTCTGAAATAAGGTTATGGAGCACCCCAAATCATTTGCCCAATACATGTGGACAGAAAATAGCAGATCTTGCTGAAGACCTGCTATGACCTGCTGCACATGGAGACCTGAACTGATCATTGCAATGCACCCCTAATTTTTTATGATTGTAGAATTCTCAGATTATTTTAGAAGGTTGCTTAATCCTAAAAAGGTTGTGAGGGGGCTGGCTGTGAGTGTGAGCAACAGAGACCATCATGAAGGGAACCTGCTCTTCAGAATTTGCTACTTCACTACTGAGTCTACTTCTGCAACAAGAAGTTGCTTATTTCACCATAAAACTATATATAAACATCAGCAGAGTCCTGATGGACCAGGCCAATGATCCATCCATTCCAGCATCCTGTTCTCTCATTCGAATGCAAGAACTATCCCCGTGGTTTCCAGCAACTGGCATTTAGAACCATTGCTGGCTGGCTCCAGCTGTGGAAGCATAAGACATCATGGCTAGTAGCCACCGATATCCTTACTCTTCATGAATTTGTCTAATCCCCACCATTGCATCCTGTGGCAGTGAGTTCCATAGTTGAACTGTGTGTTGTGTGAAGAAGTACCACATTTTTTTTCTGGCTGGAATCTTCTGTCAGGTGAAGTTTTGGACCATTACAGCGAGCTGCAGAAGGAGGAGGGGAAAGGAAAAACAAAAAACAAATACTAGATGTGTTTGCTAAGTCCTGCTTATTACAGCTCATTGAAGAGGATGAGCTGAACAAGATCTCCCATCCTTGATTTCTGTGAACGGAAATTCTGCCACTGACTCAAATGGATAATTTCCATTTCTCAAACGGGGAACCTTTTCCCCTTTCATGCTCATTATCCGAGGGAATTTCAAGGGTGCTGCTTTGAATGCAGGCTTGTTAGCAGCTCAGGCTTCCCTTCTCAGAGAACAATGTCATTGTCTCTGTTTTCTCTTTCTTTATCCAGCTAATTAACTTAGCCTTCCTTGCGTAATCCTTTGCTTAATCACTCGCTTGGCACTTGCTTCATTTCACCGAGGTCTTCACCTTTTCACTCGGTGTTTCTCTTTTACCTTGATGTTTTAATTCTTCACCTCGGAGATCAGAAATTATTTGAATGGCTAAACCTTTCCAAGGATTATTTTATCCCAGCCCAAATCTATTAACCCTCAAGACAAGTGTTTGCATTGGTTTCCATGCCTAATTGCGGCAAAAAAAGTCTACGAGGAAAGGATACATACCAATAGAGAAGTGCTTTCCCTGCTCAGATGCAGAAAGCCGCTACCAGATGTTGGTCCTGACAGCTGGAAGGGCTATAGCTCAGTGGCAGAACATCTGCTCTGCATCTAGAAGGCCCCAAATTCAATCCATTGTTCTCCGATTAGGGCTGGGAGAGACTCACTGTCTGAAACCCTGGAGCGCCCCTACCAGCAGGGCTTCCCAAGCTGCAATGAAAGCTGTCCTTTATCCATCAGAGTGTTGGTCCACCAGCACTGTCTACTCCAGAGTTTCCCAAATTTGGGTCTCCAGCTGTTTCTGGACTACAATTCCTATCATCCCTGACCACTGGTCCTGCTAGCTGTGGATGATGGGAATTGTAGTCCAAAAACAACTGGAGACCCAAATTTGGGAAACTCAGGAGTAGACAGTGCTGATGGACCAACACTCTGATGGACAAAGGACATCTTTCATTGCAGCCATGTCCCTAGCATCTTCCTGAAAGGGGGCATTTGAGTAGCAGAGCCCACTGGACCTGAACCCACATGGATCCCCAGAGGTGTCAGATCCTCAGCCCCCTCACCTACGCCAGCAAGGAGTTGGCATAGCAAAATGTATTGAATCCACCACCACCTTCTGCCATGGTTGGTGTGAGCCAGGAGGGCTTGGGATAGAATCATAGAATTGTAGAGTTGGATCCATTGGCTGGTTACTTCAGTCTCTGTCTGGCTCTTAGGACTCCCCTGGTCACACTGTGTCTCCTCTGGCCATATCCCTTACTGCCCTTGGTGTGCACCCTCTCTGAGTATTTTTGCCTGGTGGGAATCATCGAATCATGGAGTTGTAAGGGACCCTCAAGGGACCCTCAACACAGGGATCTCAACTAAAGCATCCATGTCCTCGAAGTCTTGCTTGACTTTATAAAAGACAGAGCAGACTGTGTAGGTGTGGAAACCCTCCCACCTCTCAGCCCACCCACCATAGCCTTGTGTCCCCTGGCAGCTCTCTCAGAAGGGAATGCGGCCCTGGGGCTGTTAGAGGATCCCTACTCCTGTGCCAGTCAATAAGCAGCCAGTGATGCTCCTGGAGGATTTGTGTTAAATGATTCCTCTTTGATCATAAACCTTAGGGAAGCCTTATCATCACTGAAATTTTAAGCCTTTCTGGGAGCCTTTTTTTTTTTTTAAGCTGAAGAGTGGGATAAAAATGCTTTAAATAAATTATATAATCAAGCCGGTACTTTATCTTCTTCATTAACTTCTGGTTCACTTCCAGGCTCAATTCAAAGTGCTGGCTTCGATATTTTAATGTCCTGATGCTGGGAAAGATTGAGGGCACAAGGAGAAGGGGGTGACAGAGGACAAGATGGTTGGACAGTGTTCTCGAAGCTACCAACATGAGTCTGACCAAACTGTGGGAGGCAGTGGAAAACAGGAGTGCCTGGCATGCTCTGGCCCATGGGGTCACGAAGAGTCGGACACGAATACACAACTAAACAACAACAACAGTTTAATATCTGAAGGATTTGCCTTGACCCGCCATGTACCTTTCCCAACCTTGAGATCATCACCTGTGGCCATTCTTCAGGTGTCCCCACCAAAAGACATAAGGTGGATGGCAGTGCTTTATTTCTACAGAAAGGTGCCAGTATGTACCATGCCCCCACATCTCCCCATCACACCACCATTTGCCTGTTTGCACCCCCTACCTCCACCCCTGCCCCACCACTTGCCCATCCACCCATTCGCTCCCTCCCCCCTCGCAGCTTTGCCTGTTGCCTCTTCCACCATTGCCACTCCCTGCAGTGGCAGACACAACCTCCCAGAAGCATTTTAGCACAGCCCCACTGGTGGATGGGGGCAGAGGTTAGGGTCTGCTTCCTGAGCCTGATTATTTTTACTGCAGGGATCTCTTGTGCCAGTTTCACCTAACGGATTTGAAATGATGAAATGATGTTTCTGGTGGTGTTGACCGGTGAATGGTACCACCCTAAATATCTTTGCAGAAGCTTACGAAAAGCTTGGCCTATTGCTCAATATCCAAAAAAGCCAAAGTGCTGCACCAACAAGCATGAAACAACCCCTCTGCAGTGCCACAAATCCAACTTAATGGTGTAACATTGGAAAATGTTGATCACCTTTCCTCCCTGGGCAGTTATCTTTCCACAAAGGCCAACATTGATGCCGAAATCCAGCACTGCTTGAGCTCTGCAATTGCAGCTTTCTCCCGATTAAAGCGCAGAGTGTTTGAGGCCTGGAACATTCACAGGGAAACCAAAATGCTTGTTTACAAAGCTATTGTACTACCAACCTTACTGTACACTTGTGAAACATGGACCATAATAAACACCATCTCCAACTCCTTGAAAAATTCAGTCAACGGTGTCTCCGGAAATTTTTACACGTCACTTGGGAAGACAGGCAAACTAATGTCAGTGTACTGGAAGAAACAAAGGTCACCAGTGTTGAAGCAATGATTCTTCAACATCAACTTTCTTCGACTGGTCATGTTGTGCGGATGCCTGATGATCGTCTTCCAAAGCAACTACTCTATTCCAAACTTTAAAATGGAAAGCGTAATGCTGGTGGTCAACAAAAGAGGTTTAAAGACTCTCTCAAGGCAAATCTTTAAAAAATGTAGTATAAACACCAACAATTGGGAAACACTGGCCTGCGAGCGCTCCAATTGAAAAACAGCCTTTACCAAAGGTGTCATGGACTTTGAAGACACTCGAACTCAAGACGAAAAGGAGAAATGAACTAAGAGGAAGGCACACTTGGCAAACCCTCTCCATGATCAACTCCCACCCAAAAACCCATGTCCCCACTGGGAAAGGACGTGTGGATCCAGACTTGACCTCCACAGTCACCTACGAACACACCACTAAGACCGTGTTCATGGAAGACAATCTTACTTGGCTACAAGTGATCGCCAAAGAAGAAGAAGGTTTTGATAAATTATGTTCAGGTCTTTTTTTCAGCTGGAACTTTCCAGAACTCCACTGTAGACTCAGGTTGTATATATGTGCAAATAAAACCATATATCATAAAGACACCACAGATTCTGTGGTGCCTTATTCCCAAAAGGAAACACTGGATAAGTGCCTGGAACCTCTGAAATCTCTTGGTGATTGGAGTGGTGTCTAACAATATGTTTACATTGCAATGACAAGATTCCACCTAAACACTAGGAAGAACTTCCTGACAGTAAGAGCTGTTCGGCAGTGGAATTTGCTACCAAGGAGTGTGGTGGAGTCTCCTTCTTTGGAGGTCTTTAAGCAGAGGCTTGACAGCCATCTATCAGGAATGCTTTGATGGTGTTTCCTGATTGGCAGGGGGTTGGACTGGATGGCCCTTGTGGTCTCTTCCAACTCTAGGATTCTATGATTCTATGATTCTATGACAAGGTGTATCAGGACCTCACAGCCTAAGCAAACACCTGATAGCTGCATTCCTAGCATTATTTTCTCCCTTAGCCTCCCCGCCCCCCCCCAAAAAAATGGACAAGAATTTTTTAATGTCTAATAAATGAGAACTTCCACATTGCTGGATAAATAATCCACCTGACTTTTGCAGCCACATTTTCATTTTGTAGAAATGCTTCTGGAATGTAATAAGAGGTGCTCAAGGTAGCGTTACTCGTTGTAATATCTTGAGATCTAAATGAAATGTTGGTCGGGTCAGGTTCATTTTCCCTCTGCATAGCCCTGTTCTGAGAACTCATTGATTTCTGTAATTAAATGAGTTGGAAGTAAATCCAAGCCCTTTGCCTTGTGTTACCAATCAGAGCTGATGTCTGAATTTTAATAAGCTGTTTAGTGTGATCTTGTGCCAGAGTGGGTAGGTGTTCACAGTTTCTCTTGCTCCGGAATTCCATGTAGCAATCTGCGGTTATAATTGACTCGGCTAGGACAGAAGAATAGAGGAGGTGGAATGGCTTCAGATTAAAATGAAGCAGCAAAGCACAGAGAGTGGCTAGTTCAATGAATAACAACCCCCCCCCCCAAAAAAAACCCTTCCTCTTTTTGTGTATGTGTTGAACTCAATGGTTACAATTTACTTGTTCCTTTCAAAGGGATTGCTGCCTTTCTGATTTCCAGACTGCTCTGGGGAAGGGAGAGATCTAACGATTCATTAAAAATAAATGGAGAACTCCGAAATACAGACATTCAGATGCTTAATGAATTAGCCAGGACAAAAGCCGTACAAGTGTAGCTGCTCACACATTTAGAGCTGCTCGGGTGTCGGCCTTTTTATGCCGGGAGAATGCAAAGACTCTCCTCCGAAACATTTCAAAAGTCCATGAAGGAGGTGGACAAATTTGCGGAGGAAGATTAGGAATACCAATGGTTCCTTAGTGGGATGGTTGCATGAAACCGGTATGTTCATTCCCAGGGAGGCGACTGATTAGTAGTTACTAGAGACCAGCAGTGGAGCAGGAATATTCCCATCTTGCTCAGCTTATGAGCTTCTCATAGACATCTGGTTGGCCGCTGTGCAAAGTGAATGGGGGACTCAACGGACGCTTGCTCTGATAATGCAGGGCTCTTGCTGTGCTGTTATGAGGCACAGCAAGAGCTTTTGCTCTGCTGGCCAGGTCCTCACTGGATCCCAGCCGCGAAGGCCAAATTCGACAGGTGAGCAAGGCCACCCACCTGTAAATTACTCAAGTCTCATAATTACATCAGCTGATTGGGCTTTTTTGAAATCCCAAGGTCAGGACTTCAAAGCACCACAGAAGGCTTGCAAAGAGCAGTGGCGTCATGAGGGAGGGGCGGGGGGCTGGTGTGACAAGAACACACCCCACGGGGTGCTCGCCCTGCCACCCCTCCCTCGTGACGCAGGGGAAGAGCAGAGGATCCCGCTACCGTCCGAACAGTGCTCAGGCGGTGGCAGCAGACCGCTATGTACAACGCATGCGCGGTGTCGCATGCCTGCGCTGTGCCTGAGCGCCATACGGACAGTGGTGGGATGCCTCCAGCACCGCTACAGCTGCAAGCGGAGGATCCCTCCACTGCCACTGCAGCCGTGAGCAGAGGATCCAACCACTGCCCATATGGCTCTCAGGAGGCGCCAGAGGGAAACTGCTATGTACAACACATGCACAATTTGCACACATGTGCTGTGCATAGCGTAACGCAAGGTATGACTGTAATCTAATCTCTTCCCCCAATGTCATTGCCTTACTGCCATTTGGAAGGGCACTATTATAACACAACGAAGGTGGGACGAAAAATAAGATGGAACATTTGTGGTATAAAACTTGACAGGATTTCATTCAGAAGCTATGGGATACGCACTGATTGGAAAGGAAGCAGTATGGCCACCCCAAAACTTTTTTAGGTGCAGGGGCATCGCTGGGGAGGGGCGGTAGGGGCGGTATGCCCCCAGTGACAGGGTGACAAGCGGCGGGTGGGGGTGACAAGCGGCGGCCCCTCCTGCCACTCCCACGCGCCACCGCTCCCTCCGTCACCCCGGGAGCAGCAGCGCTGCTCCTCCCGGGGTGACCGGTGGTGCATGGGGAGTGGTGGGAGGGGCTGCTGCATGTCACCCCACGCACCGCCGCTCGTTCCGTCGCCGTGGGAGCAGCAGCGCACAGTGTGTGCGGTGCTGCTGCTCCCAGGGCGATGGAATGAACGGCGGCACGTGGGGTGACAAGCGGCGGCCCCTCCCACCACTCCCACGCGCCGCCGCTCCGCTCCCTGCCCGCTGGGCTCAGGGAGCGGAGCCCGGGGGGGAAGGACAGGGGCAAGCCAGCGAGGGGAATGACACCCCCTCGCTGGCCCAACCCCTCTCCTTTCCCCAGGATGGCTCCGCTCATGGAGCGCAGCGGGAGAGGGGCGGGCCAACTGGCCAGCACGGAGGCATTGTTCTGTGCGCATGCGTCATGACGTCAGGCGCACGGAGCAACGCCCCGCCCCCATGGGTGCCGCTGGGCTTGCCGCCCCTGACAGCCCAGCGGCTAGCTATGCCCCTGTGTAGGTGCAAGCAATATTTAAACTGGAATCATATATAACTGCCCTGATACCATCATGAGCACAAAACATCAAGAATGCACAATGAAAAGGACATATGGAGGGGCCTTTAATGTTTCGACTCTATCCTCTCACCAAGCAGTAAGGATAATTTCCCCCAAATGTCCGGATTCACCTTCAGGCAAGGGTGTTGGGGGTGGGGGTTGCGCTTCAGATGGATGAGAAAACATCTTATCTGAACTGGAAAATTAAATATGATTTATAAAATAATTTGGGGGGAAATAAAAAATCAATGACACTGAATATGTTACCATAAATCAAAACGTGCCCAGTTAATGCAGATTTCTAAGCAAGGGTATTGATCGTAGATTCTAATCAGCAGATTGCATAAAGGTTAATTCAGAAATGCACCGGGACGTGGCTTGGAATAAATGAATTCAGTTTAAATGTATCACTGAAATTATTATTATTATTAGCTAATGGAGTGATAATTGAATTCACTCTCTAATCTGGAGCAAGGGATAGAGTAACACCACAACATAATTACTTGTCTGGTTAAATACATCGTCCTGCATGTCCGTATGTGAGTGTATAATTTGCTTTCAGATTCATGCTGAGAATCTCCCTGCTCTTCCTTATCATAATACAATTTAAGAAAGCGTGGCTTTCCTTCTCCATCAAATTAAATCAATTTGAAAAATTGAAGAGGTTTTTGGCTTTAGCTTTCCAATCATCTTTCATTGTTACTGTTAACAAAAGAAGGAGGCAAGGGGGGGCAGAGATATTGCAAGGAATTATAGGAAACTCACCTTCCTACCCTCTTCAGAAGTTTCTTAGTGAAGGGGCATGGCTGGCCCAAGACATTTTGGCACCTGAAGCGAACCACAAAATGGTGCCCCCTTCCCAGCCAAGGAAGAAGGGGTGAGTGATTATCTTTTTCTTTTTCTTTTTTTTAAATAGTTTTTATTGAGTTTTACAATTTTGCATTCATTACAATAACATTACAGTGATACCTCGGGTTATGGCCGCTTCAGGTTGTGTGATTTCGGGTTGCACACCGCGCCGAACCCAGAAGTAATGGAATGGGTTACTTCCGGGTTTCGGCACTTGTGTACGCGCGGAAGCGCTAAATCGTGATTTACACATGCGCAGAAGCACCAAATTGTGTCATGCGCAGACGCAGCAGCCCGCAGCGTCCACTGTATATCAAAAGAAAATGAAAAACATAATTCCCAAATCCCACCCCCCAACTTTCCTCAACTTCCTCTTCTGGTTCTTTACATGTTAACTTCTCCTGCTTTAACATTGCATTCATTCACTATCCATTCTTAAACAAATCAGCCCTGAGTGCTCACTGGAAGGACAGATCCTGAAGCTGAGGCTCCAATACTTTGGCCACCTCGTGAGAAGAGAAGACTCCCTGGAAAAGACCCTGATGTTGGGGAAGATGGAGGGCACAAGGAGAAGGGGACGACAGAGGATGAAATGGTTGGACAGTGTTCTCGAAGCGACTAGCATGAGTTTGGCCAAACTGCGAGAGGCAGTGAAGGATAGGCGTGCCTGGCGTGCTCTGGTCCATGGGGTCACGAAGAGTCGGACACGACTGAACGACTGAACAACAACAAACAACAACAACATTGCATTATTTAGATTAAATGTTATTATATTCTTATCATTTTTATACTGTAATTATTTTCACATTACTTCTTACACTTCGTTATTTTCATGTTATTACATCCTGATCCTTGTGCTCATTTTGTTAATTGCAAGTGTTTACTCAAACAATGCTAGTGAGTCCATTTCTTTAAGTACAATAAGTTCCTGTAAGTACAATATAAATGGTTCCCAGTCTTTTTTAAAATCTCCATTGTCCTTATCTCTAAGTTTTCCAGTTAGCTTCACCATTTCCACATAGTCCATCAGTTTTCCTTTCAATTCTTCTTTAGTTGGTATCTCGTCATTTTTCCATTTTGGGGCTAGCAATATCCTAGCCGCAGTTGTGGCATACATGAAAAGCTTCTTTTTCCTCTTTTGGCAAGTCTTGACCTGTAATACCTAGCAGAAAAGCTTCTGGACTTTTAACAAAAGTTATCTTAAAAATTATTTTCATTTCATTTTAAATCATTTCCCAATTTTTAAAAATTATTTTACAATTCCATCACATATGAAAAAAGTGCCTTCTTTTTCTTTACACTTCCAACACTTATTGGAGCCTGTTTTGTACATTTTTTTGCCATTTTTACAGGGGTGAGCGAATATCTAAATCAGGAACAAGAGAAGGACAAAGATCTACATGGGGATCTGAAGCGCCTCTGGATCCTGCCATCTGAGTTGGTTGTCTCACTTTGTGGCATGCCAGCCCTGGTATAGGGTGGCATTTTTTTGTAAATAACATTTTATTCCTCTTTTCATTTTGAAGGTTACCATTGTTACTCAACAATTATATTCAAATTCAACAAAACTAGTGATCTCCCGCTCTCCCAGTATCAGTGTTTTATAACCCAAAATACATACAACTGCGTCTTAAGTTTCAATCTTATCTAATTCCATCGAAACATGTTTCTTATTATATTCTGCTCTTTTCTTACACTTCAAATCCCGCTGTGGTCTTTGCATATAGGAAGGAACTTTGTATATAGACTAGAAAGTGTCCATCGTATTCCTTAAAAGATTCTAAATTTGTATCTTTTATCGGTGCTGTCAGTTTTGCCATCTCTGCATATTCCAATCGCACCAGGCATTGAATTCAATGTGTAATGGCAACATGCAATTTTGGCTTTGGGCACAATCCCTAGAATATAGCCCATGTGTAAGTTGTGGGCTTAATGTATTGCCAAATGCAGTCCATAAACACAGCCCATGAATGGATGATGGAGAGATGCTGTTTTCATCCAATTACTTGATTTGATGGCTTAGTCCTGCCTTGTAGGAACAAAAGGTCCAATGAGTTCTGTGTAGACTTGAGAATTGCTGAACTACTACTAGCTATGATGACTGTTGTTTTTGTCCATGGAGTTTTCTTAGCAGGGATACTGGAGTAGCTTGCCGGTTCCCGCTCCAGGTGGATCACGTTTAGTCAAAACTTTCCACTAGGACCTGTCCATCTTGGGTGGCCCTGCACGGCATAGCTCATAGCTTCTCTGAGTTATTCAAGCACCTTCGCCATGACAAGGCAGTGATCCATGAAGGAGAATTAGGCTCCATGATCACTGCAGGTGAGGAGGAATTAAAGAACCTCTTAATGAGGGTGAAAGAGGAGAGCACAAAATATGGTCTGAAGCTCAGGATCAAAAAAACTAAGATCATGGCCACTGGTCCAATCACCTCCTGGCAAATAGAAGGGGAAGAAATGGAGGCAGTGAGTGATTTTACTTTCTTGGGCTCCATGATCACTGCAGATGGTGACAGCACCCATGAAACTAAAAGACTCCTGCTTCTTGGGGAAAAAGCGATGACAAACCTAGACAGCATCTTAAAAAACAGACACATCACCTTGCCGACAAAGGTCCATATAGTTAAAGCTATGGTTTTCCCAGTAGTAATGTATGGAAGTGAGAGCTGGACCATCAAGAAGGCTGATCACCGAAGAATTGATGCTTTTGAATTATGGTGCTGGAGGAGACTCTTGAGAGTCCCATGGACTGAAAGAAGATCAAACCTATCCATTCTGAAGGAAATCAGCCCTGAGTGCTCACTGGAAGGACAGATCCTGAAGCTGAGGCTCCAATACTTTGGCCACCTCATGAGAAGAGAAGACTCCCTGGAAAAGACCCTGATGTTGGGAAAGATTGAGGGCACAAGGAGAAGGGGACGACAGAGGATGAGATGGTTGGACAGTGTTCTCGAAGCTACTAACATGAGTTGGACCAAACTGCGGGAGGCAGTGAAAGACAGCAGTGCCTGGCATGCTCTGGTCCATGGGGTCACAAAGAGTTGGACACGACTAAACAATAAGAAGAAGGATGACTGTGCTCTGTCTTTACAGTTGAAGGCAACAATGTTTCTGAATGCCGGTTGCTGAAAACTGCAGAAGAGGAGAGTGCTCTTGTGCTTGTGGGTTTCCCACAGGCATCTGGTTGACCACTGTGAGAACAGGATACTGGACTAGATCGCCTGCTGGCCTGATCCAGAAGGCTCTTATAATCTTACGTTGATGTTGCCACTATAGCAGGGGCAGAGGAAGGGTGGTGTGGTGCGGGCGGGCCACCCCAGGTGTCACCACTAAAGGGGGGGGTGACAAAATGCCAAGCAGCACTCACTGCGGGGCCTGCAGAGCCACACGCCTCTCCTGGGAGTGATGTGTTTGCTTGGGTTCCCGCAGGCTCCACACTGCCCAAAACGGTCTGCCAGCCATCTCCCCCTCAGCTGTAGGGTGGCTGAGTGGGAGGAGGCAGGAAGACTCATTGGAGCATCCTGCCCCGGCTTGCCCCGCCCTGTGGGAGTCTGGCTCCGCCCCTGGGCGCAGGGCATGCACACCGCCCCAGTCACCTGATCAGCTTGCTCCGTCGCTGTGGTATAGACAACAGAGGAAGAGAAGAATAGAAAAGGAGGATGGGATATTTCTGGTGTCCGGGCCTATTCAGGAGCCAGAATCATCTCCTCCACCAATGACTCAATCGCCATAGTTATTTAAGCAATGGTTGACTCAGCCCTAAATACAGATAGCCTTGATCTGTAAATGTCAGTGGATGAGAACAACATATTATCGCAATAAATACAGCACTTAGTCATGCCATTGACAGCTAAAAACAACTATTAGCAAGTTTCTTTACTGCGCATGGAAATCTCAGCAAATTTGAGCAAAAGGTTTATCACTGGTGATTCATTGTTGAAAATGATTACGTCCTCTACATATACACATCCTTGCAGTTTGCTGTTTGGCTCTTGAAAAGAGATTGGTGGAATGGTTCGGAATTATCTCTGGCCGACAGTTAGATTGCATCAATTACTTAAAAGTGCTAAGAAGAAGAAGAAGAAGAAGAAGAAGAAGAAGAAGAAGAAGAAGAAGAAGAAGAAGAAGGGGGAAGGAGGGTGGTGGGGAGAATTGGCGAGGACATATTAATCTACCCTCTCGCTTTAAAGACAATCTGGAGATTAATGCAAGGGGAGAGGCGGCAGAAATCAGTTGGGGGAAAGTGAGTGTGACAAAATGAACACTTGTACTTCCAGTGTTGCTCCGTGAGGCAAAGGGAATTAGCTGTCAGATGAGAAAGAGGATGAACTTCCTGCTTGTCATATCAAAAGCTCATTGCTTTAATCTGAAGATAATGGATATGTTGCCAACTGAACAGTGATTAGAGCTGGAACAAATTTGCTCTCCAAATTCCCCTCTGTAAATTTTGACGCCGAATGTTCTCTGAATACTTGGATATTTGCTGAATACTCCTACAATGTCTGTCTTTGATACACTACGATTTGAGATTTTAATCTACCTTCCACAAATCTACATTTTGGAAAGCTGCCTGTCTGTTCTCTATGCATTCAGAGACCTCTCAAGAAACTCTCACAAAATTTGGCATGATGGCCCCTGAGATCTAGCAGAAGGTTTTGGTCTATGCTTTGGATAAGGCTGGGTGCCATTTTGAATCTAGATGGTGGAGCAAACCTTTCTAAATTGCACTAATTTGGACATCTCTTAATATATTATCTTTGGCATCATGTTTCTTGAGACTGAGAGGCAGGTTTTGTCCTATACTTCTTTATAATTGAAAACCATTTTGACTCAAGATGGCTGACCGAACCTTTCAAAACTGTACTGATTTTAACCCAAGTTCAAAACTGATTTTTTTGGTTTTCTTAGAATTTCTGAGCAACCCCAGGTAGAAGGCTGCAAGTATCTTCCCCACATCCCTCTTCCTACTACTGCCGCTGTATTGGAGAAAGTGGTTTGTCTGTCTTTTTGCTATGAATCCAAACACCTACTGAGATACTGTCACCAAACTTGAATTTATGGTTCATGAGATGGAGAAGCCGGTTTTGCCTGAACAACAACAACAACAACAACAATTTATTTATACCCTGCCCACTCTGCGTGGCTTCCAACAAAATATTAAAATGCAATAGTCTGTCAAACATTAAAAGCTTCCCTAACCAGGGCTGCCTTCAGATGTCTTCTAAAAGTCTGGTAGTTGTTTCTCTTTTTGACACCTGGTGGGAGGGCGTTCCACAGGGTGGGTGCCACTACCGAGAAGGTCCTCTGACTGGTTCCCTGTAACTTGGCTTCTCGCAGAGAGGGAACCGCCAGAAGGCCCTCGGCACTGGACCTCAGTGTCCGGGCAGAACGATGGGGGTGGAGACGCTTCTTCAGGTATACTGATTTTGAATCAAGACAGTGGACCAAAACCTTCCAAAATGTACTGATTTGGACACCTCTGAAGATAGCAACATATAGACAACTTTTCAAAACATAGATTAAGACTAACAATTGTCCCTGCATCGATTCAGGGCAGGATCAGAGTTGCGTGTTTCCCAAGTTGTGGTGGGGGTATGCACAGCCCTAGGAACTAATAAATTTAAATTACATTATCCATTTATAAAGCTCAGTATTTTTCTGGATTCTAATATTCCCAGGCAATGCCGGATACTTTCTGCTAGCGCATATTATAAAATTATAAATTGGTTCCCTGACCAAAAACATTAAAGGTTTGATTAGGCTTGTGCTACCCCCTCCTTCATTTGTGCTACCCCCTCCTTCATTATAATATCTGAGAATCTTAGCTCTCTCCTCCTCTATGAATTTGTCCAATCCTTTTTTTTAAAAAAATGGTAGCTATCTCTGCCTCCTGTGGAAGCGAGTTCCAGAGTTTAACTACGTGCTACATAAACAAGTATGTCCTTTTATGTTTCCTGAAGCTTTCAACATCTAACAAACAGCTAGGACTTTCTGATTTCAGGATAGCTGGTGTGTGGCGGTTCCTTCTGTTCGCCGTACGGATGGACAGCCTAAAAGAGAAGAACGAAGAATGAGGAGCTGGAAAGCGAAATAATCAGATGTTACCCACGTTAATTTCCTGTATCTCTCCCTTTAATCTGATGTCTTCCTTTAATGGGATGGCTACCTCCGAATCATGGAATAATTAGATCTCCTAGCTGCCCCTTTCAACCCAGTGATTGTTAGGCTTGACTGATAGATTGAGCAAAAGTGGCTAAAGATGTGATTTTAAGTGCTGCTGGTGGGAAGAGGGAGATACTCCAAGAGATTAGGCCATTAATCACGTATTATGACATGCATTCATCTTGATAGTCTCTTGTTAGAGCATAGGGCAGTTATGTGATTTTAAGTGATGGTTATCGGATCTGTCAGCTAATTCCATTCCAAATTGTTTTTGAATAAAAGGCTCCTTGGACCTAAGTTCTTAATAGCCACACAGGGCTGATTACTGGTGGTGAGAAGGGGAGAAGCAAGCAAGCAAGCAAACAAACAAAGGGCTTGGGTAGTTATTCGACCTCTGAGCAGGTTGCTAGAACGGCCTCCAGGGAGTTAAAAACACAACATTTGGGCTCCTGCAAGATTATTATTTGGGTGTTTTGGGTTTTTTGAGCAGATGTCAGCAGCAAACGTTGGAGCGATCCAAACTCCCAATTTTGAACCAGGTTTGAAGGAGGCATCTCCCTGCTTGCCCTTGCAATGCGTTGTTGTTGCTGCTGCTGCTGCTGCTGCTGCTGTTGTTAGTCATCCATGCCAACAGGTCTCAGGTTACAACAGTTTAAAAGTCAATGTTAAAAACAGTTTAAAGCAAATCACAGCAGCAGGAATAGGGTAGCACACATCTTAGATGAGCTATGGTTTTCCCAGTAGTAATGTACGGAAGTGAGAGCTGGACCATCAAGAAGGCTGATCGCCGAAGAATTGATGCTTTTGAATTATGGTGCTGGAGGAGACTCTTGAGAGTCACATGGACTGCAAGAAGATCAAACCTATCCATTCTCAAGGAAATCGGCCCTGAGTGCTCACTAGAAGGACAGATCCTGAAGTTGAGGCTCCAGTACTTGGAGTACTTGGAAATGGTACATCAGTAAGGTGGGGCGGGGGGCACTGCAGTATCACCTTTTTAAAAAAAACCCAAAACAAACGTTTTTCTCTTTTTTTGCACAGTGGGAAGCAAACATCATTTAGTTCAAGGGAGTTCCTTCCAAGGAAAACGTAGCAAAGCCGGAGGACAATTGTGTTTTATTCTGCAAAGGCATCATCACACTGAGCGAATGATGGAACATCGATGTAGGAAAAGTGCTTTAACAAACAACATCCCTGCAGTATCCTCCTCCTCAGTTCAGCTTCTCCTGCTTTTTCCTCAGAGTGGGCCTGTTCCCTGAAAATCCCCATCAGCAAAACCCTCCATTTAACCCAGAGATCCACACACTGAAGGTAGGGAATGGTCTATGTCCCACTCAAGTATGTCCATCTTTCTGGTTCTCAGTGGAGCATGGTTCATAAAGATGAATGAGACCCACCAAGCCTGCCATCTTTCTTGCAGTCTCCCAACATTTTGCCGATGAAAATAGGCACATCCTATTCAACAACAACAACAACAACAACAACAACTTTATTATTTATCCCCCCCCCCATCTGACTGTGTTGTCCCAGCCACTCTGGGTGGCTTCCACCATATGCAAACATAATAAAACTTTTAACATTGAAAAACTTCCCTATAATTTGCAGGTGTTTATTGGCTAAGAGTGAGGATCGAGCTGAGAACCAATGGGAGTATAGGAGACAAAAATTCTCTGGCTACATTTTTCCTTTTAAAAATGAATAATTTGACTTGTTCTTGTTTGGTCAAGGGGTGCCTTTTTGGGGGGCTATTGCCTTATTGTCAGTTTTATTGATTTTTGGATGTGTCTAAATATTTTGCCTGGAGGTTGGTTTTGAGCATCACATTTTTTCTTCTGTGAAATGGGCATTTTGAGACGCCCACGAAGGTTCCTTGGTTTTCCAAATGCACCCTTGGGCCCTGGAAGCTTGGTCATCCATGTCTTATAGGTACTTTGTCTGTGAAAAGTTAGAAAGCAGCAACTGTTTAAGTTAGTTTTTATGACTTGCAGGGAATGCAGTACATCACTTTGGTCCCAATAGTTCTCACCACCTCAGTGAGAGCTAGCCTAGTG
The DNA here is from genome assembly GCF_009819535.1 of Lacerta agilis. Lineage (NCBI taxonomy): Eukaryota > Metazoa > Chordata > Lepidosauria > Squamata > Lacertidae > Lacerta > Lacerta agilis. Next base: position 7,419,233 of record NC_046322.1, on the reverse strand, counting down.
TTAAGACCCATACAATGCAAATTCCACCAGACAGCTACACCCTCTGTGTTGCTGAGAGCAGAATTTCTCCTTTTCCTTCTTTCCCGATAACCGGCAGCCTACATAATTTTGCACGCTGAACGTGCAAGGTGAATTTCACCTCTCACCGCATTTAACAGCTTTTGTTTCTTCAGTATTACTATTCATAAGACTTCTGTAAATGGGGAATTAATAAGAAAATAATACACTACATTCCCTCTGTCAGGAAGATGAGCGGGGGCTGGTGGAACACCTCCAGCGCCCGTCTGCAAAAGCATCACCATTTAATGTGCTTTTATTTTAGCACCAACGCTCCCAAGAAATGTTCTCGGCAATTAATTCACACTATTTAAATTTAAAGCATACTAATTAGGCAGCCTTGAAAAACGAATCTTTCCAGGAATCTGGAGCTCCTTTTAAAATGCACAGACGTTACAACTCTTCTGGCATTTTAATGTCGCGAGAGGGAAGCTTTCCACACGCTGAAAGCAAATCCTAAATCACTTGCTCCAGAGCAATCCCACAAAATGATAGCCGGTGTACTTTGCATCCATTCTCTATTCAGTATTTTAATTTGCATTCGGGTAGACCGCACCTTGCTTTGCTGGATTCTGGTGGAGTTGGAACATAAGAATTGCCTGCTGGTGTTAGGGACTGGAGGAATGGTAGGAATGCCCCCCCCCCGAACCTCCCCAAGAAGAGGAGGACAGTATAGATCAGGGGTTGGCAAGGTTTACGTCGCCTGGGCCAGTTCACTCCAGCAGGGATCCCTCTGTGGGCTGCATTGTGCACGTGCATGAGTGCACACGCGATTTCCGGCACCACAGAAGCAAGTCCCTGTGCCGCACTGCGCCAGTTTAGCACAGCACACAGGGACTCGCCGAGCGAGCAGCTCGGTTCGGGGGCGGCTCGTGCGCCAGTTAAACGACCCCCACGGGCCACTTGTGGCTCATGGGCTGCAGGTGGTCTACCCCAGTATAGATTTAGAACAGTGGTTTGCAGAAGGGCATAGTTCAGAGGCTGCAGAGGTGAGAAGCTGGGAAATATTGGGAGAGGAGCAGGAAGAAAAAGATGCACCAGGGGAGAGACAGCTGACACAGTGTCTTTAGAAAGCATTCCTGGCCCCCCTGGACCAGGCGAGCATTGAGAGTAGTAGAACAGAAAGCTCAGGCAGAAAGCACAGATCAGCCGGTGCAGGGATGATGTACAATAGGAGAGACAGAGAGGGTGGGACTTTACTTGGAGCAACACCATTATCTGAGAGATTGCTTCCTACGTCTCCCTCTGTGAATATTGAATAAAATACCATGGTAAGAGTTTTGGGTTTTTTCCCATCACCGGAAGCCTGCCATGAGGGAGGGGGATCAGATTCCCTGAATCCTGGCAGCTGGATTAGACCAATGGCCCATCTAGTCCAGTATTCACGCCGGCTCCCTTGGCCTGAAAAGCGAGATGAGCACTGCATCCCATAGTTGCCTTTGACTGGACTTAACCATCCAGGAGTCTTTTACCTTTACCTGTTCTCAGAGTGGCCACCCAGATGCATGTTGGAAGTCCAGAAGCAGGATTTGAGCAGAAAAACACTCTTTTCTCTTGCGGTTTTCCAGTGACTGGTCTTCAGAAGCATTAACTGTCTCCCACCCTGAATATGTAGTTGTTGTTGTTCAGTCATTCAGTCATGTCCGACTCTTCGTGACCCCATGGACCACACGCCAGGCATGCCTATCCTTCACTGCCTCTCGCAGTTTGGCCAAACTCATGTTAGTAGCTTCGAGAACACTGTCCAATCATCTCATCCTCTGTCGTCGCCTTCTCCTTGTGCCCTCCATCTTTCCCAACATCGGGGTCTTTTCTAGGGAGTCTTCTCTTCTCATGAGGTGGCCAAAGTACTGGAGCCTCAACTTCAGGATCTGTCCTTCTAGTGAGCACTCAGGACTGATTTCTTTAAGAATGGATAGGTTTGATCTTCTTGCAGTCCATGGGACTCTCAAGAGTCTCCTCCAGACCATAATTCAAAAGCATCAATTCTTCGGCGATCAGCCTCCTTTATGGTCCAGCTCTCACTTCCATACATCACTACTGGGGAAAACCATAGCTTTAACTATACGGACCTTTGTCGGCAAGGTGATGTCTTTGCTTTTTAAGACCCTGAAGATAAATTGAGCTAATCTTAACAAAATCCATTGCAAACTCCTTGGATGAATGTTGGGATAGCATACCCACTAGGTCTCTGTGTTCTGCGACTGTCTCTCCTTAAAGTACCTAAAATATCAGCAGCCTACTGCAGTTCAGAACAGGTCTGGTAAGTCTTCGTTTTCAGTAAGGAACAATTAAGACCTTTTCAATCTGGTGGATAAAGTGAGTTATTGCTTTGTTTTGAGAAAGGGCAGGAGTGTTGTTTTCCTGCAGCCTAAGACAGCACAACACATCCAACTACGAGTGGTGCTAATCAGGGTAAACTAGAACACCAGAAATATCTTCTGTGTAAAAGCATCTGAGCAGGAGCAGTCTATCTGAGCAATGAGTGAATAGCTGGAATTACAGCAGCAGCACCTTTAATGGTTCCTGACCGTTCTTAAGTTGCCCCGATGACAATATTTGTGTACGCAAATGTGTTTGTGTGGAGACATGAGACAACTTCCTCGGGAACAGAAATGTATTGTTACAACACCGGCAGATTCTGGTGGATCAAAAAATTCAGTTGTCCCCTCTGAAGCCACCACCCTTTCAGGGAATCTATACTTCTGCTAGGGAGTTTTCTTTCTTTCTTTTCACACATCCATAAGGATTCTGTGTTCCCATGCTGTTTTAAAGCCTTTTGCATCAATATTTCTTTTGTAACCTCACAAAAGTTCACAATATTAACTTTCACCGAAAGGAAAGTACATATCCCCATCCCTTTTAACCTTATGACAATGGGATTACTTGGAAATACAGCCATAGAGAAAGGGAACCAGTTTACATTCAAAGCCATGATTCTAGCAGGAAAGGCAACAATAGCGCTGGGATGGAAGGATAGAAAAAAAAATGGACAGAAGAGGTCTGGTCTAATTATCTGTTCGATTTTATCCAATCGGATATCGTCGCAGTCACGACACAGGAAACATCATGGAAGGTCAAGGCCATGATGATCAAGACCAGATGGAAGCTCTATTTTCAACTGGAAAAAAGACATTCGGTGGAAATTAATGACTCTGTGCCCGTGGCTGACGTCTACTGTTTGAACCCTTGCAATGGACCTTGGGTGGGGAGGGGGTGGGAAGGGCAAAAGGAAAAAAACTGTACGGGAAATTCAATACTTGACGGAGATTATACAATGTATGTAAAAATTCTCAAACAATAAAAAGATTTTTTTTTAAAGTACATATCCCCATCCCTCACTCATGCTCCTTTCAGAAAAAACACTCTCTCTCTCTCTCTCTCTCTCTCTCTCTCTCTCTCTATCTATCTATCTATCTATCTATCTATATATATATATATATCCTCAGTAGGTTGGCAGATTGACAGCCCTCTCTTTGAGAAGCACCATGCTCTCCCAACTCCCCCATCAATCAAACTGTGCTGGCTGATGCAGGAGGAACCTATCGTTTATGCCAGAGTGCAACCGCTCAGCTAATCATCCATTGTCAAAAGTCCAGCCAACTTGCTCTCATTTGGAAAAAAGATGTGATACCAATGGCAACAGTGAATTACTTCTGCCTTCTCCACTGACCTTGGGATGTTCACACCGGTGCTTCAAATGGGAGGTTGCAGTGGGTAGGCAATCTAGCCATTGTACAGAATTGAGGGGGTAAACTGAGGGCACCGAACCTCACGGTGTTGCCTTTCGCAGATGGAAATTTCCATGGTTTCTCTGCTTCCAGTATTGTGAAGGCAATAGGTCTGCTCGCACATTGCACCCAACAGAGACACATGTCATCTCTACAAATGCAACAATGTCTGGGTGAAAGTGCGTATGCCTGTTGATTTGTGCAACTCAGTTATTGTGTACACGGGTGAACATTACATGTGAATGCATGCATGTCTGAGTGTACAGCTCAACTATTTATGTACACAGGCTGTTCACTCGTTGCATAGAACATGTGAGCAACCCGGGGGTTAGAAAGCAATGTGTACAAAGCAGTTGCTCATGCTCATGCAATGGAAATTCATGCCAGTTTATCTAGTTGTCTGTCCTTTTTCTATAAACAGCTCAGAAGGTACAGTCGTCTTGAATATAAACCCATGATCAGATTTCCTGAAAGGCCACTTTATCAAAAGGCCGAGAGCTAAGATCCTGACTTTCATCCCATAAAGAGGCCAAAGAGACAAATCCTGTCACCACAGATGCCCATTCATTCTGCAAGTTCTCTTCTATCCCCTTCTCCCAGTTTGGCAGCAGGACTGAGGTGCTCCAGTTTGGATCAGGACCACTCTAATTGCCAAACTGTAATCAATAGCTCTTCTAAGTAATTCTGCTTGCCTTGTAAATGTACCTATTTTTTTCTCTCTCTCTCCATATACACTCAGAAGTCAAACAGAATCCATTCCAAAAGTCCGTTCGACTTCCAAAATGTTCAGAAACCAATGCGCAGCTTCTGATTGGCTGCTAGAAGTTCCTGCAGCCAATCGCAAGCCGCAGAAGCCTTATAGGACGTTTGGCTTCCCAAAAAAATGGTTAGCAAACCGGAACAGACACTTCCAGGTTTGCAGCGTTCGGGAGCCAAAATGTAGGGGAACTAAGCTGTTCGAAAACCAAGGTATGACTATATCTAATTAAAATATAAATGTAATTATTCCCCCACCCATCCACTTTAATTGGGGTGAGGAGGAGGAAATTGCCAGAGACACTTGAACAGAAACTACAATTGAGTTTAGCTGGCACCGAGTCTGAGCTTTTAAAGTCTCCCGACTGTCGGGAAGGTTCACTTCCAAGTGTTTTTAAATATATGACCTCGAGGTTATGCATTATTTACAGTACAATTTGTATTATCATTATTCACTAGCCTTGACATGAGCCGCGGTGGCTCGGATGCTGGGAATATCCCAGCTCCTTACTGGAGTTCCATCCCCTTTTTATGGTGTATTATGAATCACTCCATGAATTATTAAGGGGCTGGTTTGTATTTTTATGAATGGGGCTCCAGCTCAGGCTGCTTCGGCTAATACTCCTAATGCCGTGCCTAAAAGGCTGAAGAGCTGACGAAGCCAGATTGAGCCAGGAGGTGGGGAGCTCTCCTTGATATCGACGAGATGCTGCCAAGCCCTGTGCCAATTCCACTGCTCGGATGAGGCTCTGCCCTGTTCCTGCCGACCCAAGGACGAGGATCCTGCAAATTCTCATTGAGCGCCATTGGAAACCGCGGGTCCTCCAGGGGACTAGTGATGTGGTTCACTGATACCCAAGCAAACTGGACGGGGTACGTTCTGCCATATGTGGTGGACCTGTAAAAGGGTAAAAGAGTATTGGGAAATAATTCATAATGAATTGGGGGAAAAAATGCTTAAAAGTACTTCCCCCCCAAAAAATTTTTTTAACTAGAGTCCTTTTTGTCGGGGATAATTCAGACGGAAATTCCCAGGTGTCAAAAAAAGGTTATTTGTGTATGCCACTCCTGTGGCCTGTGTTTTGCTAGCCCCAAAATGGAAAATGAGTGAGGTCCCAACCAAAGAAGAATGGCAACTTAAACTGATGGAATATGTACAGCTTGCAGATTTAACACATAGAATAACAGAAGAAGAAGAACATATGTTGAAGGAAGATTGGAAAATGTTTATTGAATATATGGGGGGGGGATTGTGAAAACGCTGGCAGCATTAAGATAAATTCAACAGTGTAAGTAGAATCATAGAATCATAGAGTTGGAAGAGACCACAAGGGCCATCCAGTCCAACCCCCTGCCAAGCAGGAAACACCATCAAAGCATTCCTGACAGATGGCTGTCAAACCTCTGCTTAAAGACCTCCAAAGAAGGAGACTCCACCACACTCCTTGGCAGCAAATTCCACTGCCGAACAGCTCTCACTGTCAGGAAGTTCTTCCTAATGTTTAGGTGGAATCTTCTTTCTTGTAGTTTGAATCCATTGCCCCGTGTCCGCTTCTCTGGAGCAGCAGAAAACAACCTTTCACCCTCCTCTATACAACATCCTTTTATATATTTGAACATGGCTATCATATCACCCCTTAACCTTCTCTTCTCCAGGCTAAACATACCCAGCTCCCTAAGCCGTTCCTCATAAGGTATCGTTTCCAGGCCAAAAGTAAGTTTTGTTGGATGTGGTTACGGAATACTGAATGGTTTAGTTAATGTAAAATATGCAGGGATTTCTGCTATGCAAAATGAACCATGGAAAGAGAAGAAGGGAAATCATTGATATTTAAAGGTTGTTTAAATGAATATTCTAAAATGTAAGAAAAAATGATATAAAGGGGGGATATACTGGTCTTCTGATGAGTGGAGTTAGAGCATATCGATCATGGCTAGAAGTCACTGATACCCATCTTCACCCAGAATTGGACTCATTCTCTTCCGTGGTGATGTCCCGACCCCCCTTGGTGAAAATAAATGACACATGACACAATATATAAGGTTAATGGGCAGGAAAAGGCCACAACTTTATTGGTTACACATGATGAGCGGTATTGGCTTAGGCCAGGCATAGGCAACCTTCGGCTCTCCAGATGTTTCGGACTACAATTCCCATCATCCCTGACCACTGGTCCTGTTAGCTAGGGATCATGGGAGTTGTAGGCCAAAACATCTGGAGAGCCGAAGGTTGCCTATGCCTGGCTTAGGCATTAGATCCAACTAACTATATCTGACTCCAGCCCATCCGCTGGGAGTCCGGGAAGGGTTAACCACCAGTAGGGGGAGTCCTGCCGCTGCACATCAACTAGGAGCTCCCCCAGGGTCGCCGTTAGGGGGCGTGCCTTAGGCCCTAACCTCCCTAGGCTTCGGACAGGGCCACACTCCCTGGAATCCTTTACCCTTCAGAATGCGGGGCAGGTGATGGCTCTACCTCCCCTCTTCTCTTCTACAGAAATATTCCAATGCCTAACCGCCAAAACCAAGAGTTGTGACAAATTGCCACGAGGTAGGCGAAAAACCAAATGGCGAGTGCCAATTTGCCAAGTGGAAAAATTCCTACCAGACCCCTTGGGCGAACAACCAAAGTCCATAGCAAGGTCGGAAAGGCAAGCATGAAGTGGGTGGAAAAACCGGGGGATTGGTCGGCCTGGTGAGTGACGCAGCCGGGATTCCCCCTATCGCACAGGGGCTGGGCACCCAGCTCCTGTGCACATGGGGAGGCCGTGACCGCCCGCAACACCACCTCCTTCCAAGGACGGAAGTGACGTTTTCGAGCCATCCAAGTTGGTGGCCACCTCTGCCTCTGGTGGGAGCCTAGTGCATGGTTTAAACATTGTTGTTGTTGTTCAGTCGTTCAGTCGTGTCCACCTCTTCGTGACTCCATGGACCAGAGCACGCCAGGCACGCCTATCCTTCACTGCCTCCCGCAGTTTGGCCAAACTCATGTTAGTAGCTTCGAGAACACTGTCCAACCATCTCATCCTCTGTCGTCCCCTTCTCCTTGTGCCCTCCATCTTTCCCAACATCAGGGTCTTTTCCAGGGAGTCTTCTCTTCTCATGAGGTGGCCAAAGTACTGGAGCCTCAACTTCAGGATCTGTCCTTCTAGTGAGCACTCAGGGCCGATTTCTTTGAGAATGGAGAGGTTTGATCTTCTTGCAGTCCATGGGACTCTCAAGAGTCTCCTCCAGCACCATAATTCAAAAGCATCAATTCTTCGGCGATCAGCCTTCTTGATGGTCCAGCTCTATGGTTTAAACATACACTGTGTGAAAAAAGTACTTCGCTTTATCTGTCCTGAATCGCCTAACATTCAGCTCCATTAGGTATCCACGTGTTCTGAGAGAGAGACCAAACCTCTCCTGACCTTGGACCAAGAGTCTTTGGCAGTGGAGTTCCTGAACTCCAAGAGGAAGAAGGACCTTTTCCCTGGTCCTTCCAGATGAGGACCATCAAGGCTAGATGCTCCACAATGTCCCTGAAAATCTCAGCAAAGCACTGCTTCTATCAGACTCCAAGTAATTTGTCTTCTTTCCTTGGCTGCAAGATTCCTGGCTGCAGATTTGAAATATACCCATTGATCTCTAGATCCCCAACTTTGATCCTGTCCAGGGTCCTGATTGTACCTGTGCATCAGGTTGGCAAGGGAAGAGGAATCCGGTTTAAATGAAGTCGGATTTATTCAATTTATTTATCGAAGCCATTTGATTAGCAGCTATTCTATGCGTGTATCCGAAGAGGCAGACATAAAATCTTGAAAAACCCTCCCCAATAAAATTAAACAATTAAAATACGTTTAAAAAAAAAGAAAGAACCTGAGATAATAAAGAGGAGAACAAGCTGCAGAAGAATCGTTAAGCAGTCATTAAAACGACAAAACTATTAAAACCGTAAAATGATAAATACTAGCAGTCAGTGAAGAGCCTTATTAAATAGAGCACTTTTAACCTGGTGCCTAAATGTCATCAATTATTTCAAATATGAGTTGCTGCCAGTCCCTGTCCCCCTTGCAGGGAGGGGGTGCTGCGGTAAGATAGACCAGGCCTGCGAAAAGCCAAGCATTGCTCACCAGCCACATTTCCTGTCCCCCCGGGGTTCAGCACCTCCCCAATTATTATTATTATTAGATCCTAGGAAGGCAATAGAAAAACTAAGCCAATAAATAAACAGCTCCACCTAGAAATCAGCTAGGATCAAGATTGCAGAAGACTGGGCTGCATGCTTCATTTTGCCATGCTAACAGGCTGGGTGGTGCTGTGGGTTAAACCACAGAGCCTAGGGCTTGCCGATCAGAAGGTCGGCGGTTCGAATCCCCGCAACGGGGTGAGCTCCCGTTGCCCGGTCCCTGCTCCTGCCCACCTAGCAGTTCGAAAGCATGTCAAAGTGCAAGTAGATAAATAGGTACCGCTCCGGTAGGAAGGTAAATGGCATTTCCGTGTGCTGCTCTGGTTTGCCAGAAGCGGCTTGGTCATGCTGGCCACATGACCTAGAAGCTGTACGCCGGCCCCCTCGGCCAGTAACGCGAGATGAGCGCCACAACCCCCGAGTCGTCCGCAACTGGACCTAATGGTCCCTTTACCTTTACCTTTAACAGACTTAATAACAAGTGTGGGTCTTCTTCTTCTTCTTCTTTTCTTTTTTTGCAAATCCACGTTAAACTTTTATTGCAAGGTCTAACGACAACACCTTAGGTTTGAGTCGCAGGTAGGTAGCCGTGTTGGTCTGCCGTAGTCGAAACAAACAAACAAAAAAATTCCTTCCAGTAGCACCTTGTTGTTGTTGTTGTTCGGTCGTTCAGTCGTGTCCGACTCTTCGTGACCCCATGGACCAGTCGCACCTTAGAGCCCAACTAAGTTTGTTCTTGGTATGAGCTTTCGTGTGCATGCACACTTCTTCAGATACCTGGAATTCAACAGGCCCTTATATATGGTGAGAGGGTGGGGAGGTTTATTACTCAGAAGGGTCGTGGGAATGGGTGATTGGCTGATAGGTGTGGTAAACCTGTTGACGACTAAACAAAATAAAAAATAAAAAAAATTCCTTCCAGTAGCACCTTAGAGAAAAAGCAAGGGGTGAGATGCCTAAAAATAGCTTTATCATGAATAATGAGATAAGAATCCAATGTCTCTATTCAGACCAGGTCTCTTCATGGTTTTAAGTTTGGTAATAAGTTGCATTTCAGTAACATCTCTTTCTGAAATTCTTTTGTAACAAGACAGCTACTTTGAGATCTTGTATAGAATGTCCAGGGAGATTGAATTGTTCTCCTACTGGTTTCTCTGTCTTGTGACGTTAGGTTTGAGTTATTGAGCAGATTGTTGCAAATGATCTCGAATAACGCACCTGCGGTGGCAGCAGAAACTCTCGTCTTGAACAAACTTAGGAAGAGAGAGACACAGAGAGAAGGAGAAGGAGCTGGTGGGGATGCCATGAAGGAATATGTGGGTGTACAAGCAGTGGGGCATGATGAATTCACTAGGGTGGTCCTGCCCTCAGAAATAGGCATTGAGACACAGCAGAATGGGAGGAGTTGGCTCAGTTAGTATACTGTTACTCAGTTGTATTACTATGCGATTATGCATGTCAAATGTCCTAAATTGGCACACCAAGTGACTATCTATCTATCTATCTATCTATCTATCTATCTATCTATCTGAAACCATTTAAATTAGTATTAGAGATCAATACAATACTTTGTCAAACTATCAATATTCTTATGAGGCTGTGACAACTGTTTGCCCCCATATCTAATCATATCCAAAAAACAAAAACAAAATCTGTGTTCTTTATTAATGTCATTGCTTTTATTAAATTACGTCTTGTGCTAATGAGATTTGAAGTTTCCTATTAAGGGCAGATTGGTGGGGGGGAGAGAATTCGTTAAGGGAGGGAGGTTTTTTAACTGCATTTGTAAAATTACATGCTAATAAAATGGGAAATATGATTTTGGCAGTTGCTAATACAAATTGATTTCTTTTTGTCCGGTTCCACAGACAAAAGCAAAGATGAGAGAGAGAGAGAGAGAGAGAGAGAGAATGCCGACATGCAGAGGACTAGATATGAATTACCGAAATTTTGCAGTGGCTGAAGAAAATCAAGAGAAAGCCTTTCTGGTTTGGAGCTTCTTTCCTTTGCTGTGGCAATGCCATTTAAAATAATAACAATAACAATAACAATAACAATAATAATATTGCCTCCCTCTCTCTCTTGCACGGAGCTCAGAACAACGTGCATGGGGTTGCCACATTTTGTCAGCAGCAGCTTTCCCCAACCTGGTGCCCTCCAGATTTTGCTGTACTATAATTCCCCAGCATCCCAAATAACCATCCATGCTGTGTGGGATAGATGGGAGCTGGAGTGCAGCTTTATTTGTTTCATTTAGGAATAGCGTCCAGTGAGTTATCTCAAAGTGAATTACAAAACTCTTGCATATATCAAAACAGTTAAAATAATTGTGTGTATAAAAAAATAGAAAAGAAAAACACCCAGAAATTCTATTCACACCCAGTTTAAAACAGCACATACATAAAAACAGCTTTAATGTTTTTTAAACCGCCATTGAGTGTCTCTCCCCCCCCCCCCCATTTACAGTCAAGTGGTATATAAATCTTATTTCATAAAAATTATGAAATAGAAACCATTCAAATCCAAGACCGATAGAAACTGGATTGAAGTCCTCCATTGAGAAGGCTTCTTTAAAGTGGATCATCAATGGCCAGTGCCAAAAAGACAAGATAAATTGCCTGCCTGGTATCTAGTGGAAGGTAGTTCCAAAGGAAGAGGTGCCACCATATGGAAGGCCGGATTCTGACACTGTGCAGAATGGACCTCCCGATTGGGTGGTATATACAGGAGGCCTTCTTCTGCAGGGCAGAGTGCTCAACTTGGTATTCTAAGGAGTGAGATGATCTTTTAGATCTCCTGGGCCCAAGCGACATAAGACTTTGCCCACTACAGACAGAGGCAGCAGTGCTTCTGAAAGCCAGTCGCTGGAAACCGTGGGAGAGTCGCTCCTGTGTTCGAATCCTGATTGCATACTTCCTGTAACAAGCACCTAATTGGCCACTGTGAGAACAGGATGCTGGACTGGATGGGATCTCTTCGGTCTGATCCAGCAGGGCTCATCTTATGGTCTCATTCTGTGCTTTGCTTTCTAAGACGAGAAATCCTGGGGCCTTGTCCGCAAATCGCCCCAGTGCATGTTGGCAACCTGACCGCTCACTTAGGGCCAGTTGCTGCCTTTGCTTAATCTACCCCACAGGGTTGTTGTGAGGATCAGTGTCTCTTGTAAGGGAACGGCCGTGTGTGCCACCCCCAAACTTCATTGTCAGTCACCCTAGGTGCACTCTTACAAAAAGAAGAAGCGGGGAGGGGAGGAATGAAAATGAAGAAAATGCCCAACAGCTGAAATGAAATTTATTTCGTGATTTATATTGAATTCGGGGATCACAGGGTGGTTTAAAGTATAAAAACACAGCAACACATAACATAAGAACAAACAAAACAATAACACTCCCTGCCAACCACAGTACTTTTTATTTATTGGTTAAATTTGTGTAAGAAAGGGTGGGTTGAAGGGCAGAAATAAAGAGCACAGTGAAAAAGTAATAGATGAATTGCATAAAACTCAAAACCGATTTTTTTTAAAAAAAATACTAAGGCAAAATATAATTTGTAAAATAGCAATAGGCATGGATAATCTTGCAGTCTGTGTATATAATATTTTATTGCTAATGGATAGGTGGATAGGCTGGAAGCACTCTGCGCACGCTCAGAGACTATCTCCCTTCTTCCAGGCGCCGCTCTCCCCTCCTTCATTCCCCCGCCCCTCTCGTCCCGAAGCCACGCCCCCTGTCAGTTGCTCAGGCAACGACGAACGCTCCGCCCTTGCGCTCCCTCCTGCCCCCTATTCGGGTTCTCCCAATTCCCGGCGTGCCTTGCGCAGCTGAGTGCGCTTATGAGCATAAAGGTAGCAGCCGCGTGCCACCGTCATAGAGTTAACGTTACGCTTCTGCATTCCGGTCTGTATTCGCAGCAAGTCGCCATATGCGGGGCAAACGCTCATCAAACGCTGTGAAAACTGGAATTAACCGAGAGGGGAAGCGGACTTCACGAGCGCTTATAATCAAGTCGCAAGGCGGCGTTTGTATAGATTGCAGGCGTATATGCCGCCCAGCCGCGTCCTTGCTGGGCAGAAGATGTTCGGTTTTTACCGGAAGTTATAGCTGCACTACGCTCTCATTTCTTCCACCCCCTGCATAGCGATGAGAAACAACACGCTGCATGAGCATCTCATTTGCGGCTCTGTTTCGACTGCCGCCATTTGAGGGTCGGAAGCGGAGAGACCCGTGGCGGGGGGGGGGGGGGGAGAAGCGCTTTCGCTACTTCAGAGAAACTTTCCTCATGCTTCTGCACTTTCCACCACGCGCAACCACCTCCCCTACCTATTACGGCTGCTGTCTTATTCGCTGACACTGGGCCCATCAAATGGCTGTCTGCTTGGTGTGGGGGGTAGAGAGAATGAGAACCGGAAGTGTTTATCAATTAGGATTTGCACTCCCCTTTGGCCCAGCTGCTCCGAAGCTTCGGAACGCGCGGGAGTGCTGGCGCGGTGCATGCTGGGACGAGGGAGGGAAGGAATCGGGAGAGTGGGCGTGGCTTGGCTGGGAAACCCAGAGGTAGACTGCGTCTGCTTGTGGAGGCTCCGTTGAGCAATCCAGGCTGGCAGCTATTTATAGGGCAGCTGCCCTCCTCTTCTTCAAATGAGTCCCCTTTGAAGCCAAATTCTGAGCAAATGCATGCATTCATTCATTTCATAAAGTTTATAGCCCGCTTCATTGCAAAACAAGCAAGCAAACACTGACCCCCTCAAATGTGTTTACAAGAAAGAGAAAACAACTGAAATCAAGAAAAAAAAGTTAAAATACTAAAAGCAGATTAAAATTACCCCGACTTTCTAAAGCATCTGGGTTAGGCTTCTCTAAACAGGAATGTTTATAGGAGGCGCCGAAAAGGGTACAGAAAAGGTGCATGCTTGGTATCAATATGTGGAAAAGGAAAAGAAACAACAAAACCTCCCCACATTCAGAAAGTTAGCTTATCAGGGATGAATATTTCTTGCCTCTCAACTCCGATGTGCTGGTTTTCTTTGTGCAATAAATTTTATGCATTTCATTTTAAAAAAACAAACGTATGAGTTGCTTTTCACCAAACGTCTTCAAGCAACAGGTATATACACAAAATGCCATAAGGCAGGCACGTCCAACTCCCAAGAGACTGCGATCTACTCCCAGTATTAAAAAAAAACTGGCAGTGATCTACCCATTGTCACTGGAGGGAGGAGCAGCGTTCATGGGGTGTGTGTGTGGAAGGGGAGGATTGCCTACAGTTCCTGAGCTTTGTTTAGGGGAGAGCAGGAACATTCTTTTATACATTGCTTTTTATCCAACGATCGGTTACGATCGCGGGGATCTACCTGTTGATTGCGGTTGTAAACATCGTTGCCATAAGGTAATAAGAAGGGGAAAGGGGGGGTGTATACAGTGGAACCTTGGTTTTCGAACGGCTTAGTTTACAAAAATAAAATAAAATTGGCTCCCGAATGCTGAAAACCCAGAAGTACCGTATTTTTCGCTCCACAGGACGCACTGGACCATAGGGCGCACCTCATTTTTAGGGGAGGCACCAAGGAAAAAAATATTTTTCTGGTTTTCCTCCTCTAAAAGCCCTGTTTTTTGGAGGATCAGCTAAAAGTTTTGCAGCTTTTTTTTGCAAAGGGAAAAGCCCTGGTTTTTTTGAGGATCAGCTAAAGGTTTTGCAGCTTTTTTGCAAAGGGAAAAGCCCTGGTTTTTGGGGGGATCAGCTTAAAGGTTTGCAGCTTTTTTTGCAAAGGGTAAAGCCCTGGGTTTTTTTGAGGATCAGCTAAAAGTTTTGTAGCTTTTTTGCAAAGGGGGAAAAGCAAAGCTCCTTTTGCAAAGGGGGAAAAGCAAAGAGGAAAAGCCCCATTTTTATGGGGTTCAACTCACATTTCTGAAAAATCTTAAGGAAAGGCAGCAGTTTCTACTGTTTCCAGACAGATAATCTAATCAGCCAGTCACATGTCCTGGGGAAACAAACAACCTCCCTCTGCAGCACATTCAACAAAGGAGGGCGGGGCTGAAAGGGAGCCGGGACTCTTATCTCTCTCCCGATCTCTTGCTGACCAGCTGCTGAGCCGGGTCCTTTCCACCCCCACTTTTCTCTTTGTAAAATAAAAAGCACAATCTGCTTTTGGCCCCTGGGCAAGTTAGCTCCAGGGACCACTATTCGCTCCATAAGACGCACAGGTATTTCCCCTTACTTTTTAGAAGGAAAAAAATTCGTCTTATGGAGCGGTAAGTGTTCCGGTTTTTGAACGTTTTCCGGAAGCTGAATGTCCGATGTGGCTGCCGGCCATTGTTTCTGGGGCGCCTGCACCAATCGGAAGTCGTGCCTTGGTTTTCGAACGTTTCGGGACTCGAACAGACTTCTGGAATGGATTAAGTTCAAGAACCAAGGTTCCACTGTAGGCCTACTACATTAAGAAAACAAAAACAACACAACCAGCATATGAATTATAGCAAAGGACATTAACAGCCTTGAAATATATGGTATGTATGGCAGTCTGAAGTGACACCCGCATAAAAGTTAACGCCCTTTCCCCACTGCTACAACGGGTGTCCCTTCTAGTGCAGGGCCCATCGCGGTGTATAAAGCAATAAAGAATAACTTGTCTTTGAGCCTCTGCACCTACTGAATTGATCCCCAAAACACTGAAATTTGCAACAGTGCTTCTTGCCCCAAGACCAAAAGCTTCATGAAAGTAGATTTGGGTTTGTTTGTTTTTGCGCACAGCATAAAAACTGAATTTCCCTTTTACCACCACGCATTGTGCTTCTTCGTCTAGGATTGCAGGGGACTCTTTTGCAGTTTCCTGAGTGACATCACCAAGTTCAGGGGATGTTTTTTCCCACAAAGGGAGCTGTGATTTCCTGTCTTCTACTGCCCTCAGTTGTACAGAAATGGGAATAGCACTTCAAGCAAAGGCTGCAATTGCTTTTGTGATTTTGACTGAAATAGCAAAAGATGTAATCAAGAGGGTGTTGGGTAACATCTTCCTTTGCCTGCTGCAGCAATCTGGGATGGAAGCGGAGAGCTGAGCTGCCTTTGACCAGAAATCTCTGCCCTCTCCAGACTCACCAGAGCTAAAGACAAAGTTGTATCAGGGATCCTTGCAGTATTGCAGAAACTCCTCTTGTTTTTGCAAAGGATGCCTGCCAAGTCAGAAACACTACTTTGCAGGCACTGTCAAGCACTGTGCAAGATGTGTCATTGCAAGGGGAAGCGAGGGCTACCATCTTTGATGGCTATAAAAGAGGACAAGGCATGTTCAGAGAAATGACTATTGATGGCTATGGTCTACCATCACTTGTGGGTTGCTCTGTGCTAAAATACCAGTTGCTGGGAATCCCGGGTGGGAGAGAGTGTTTTTGCGCTCGGTTTTTGTGCTTTTGGGCTTCACATCAGCATCTGATTACAGTGGTACCTCTGGTTAAGAACTTAATTCGTTCCGGAGGTCCGTTCTTAACCTGAAACTGTTCTTAACCTGAGGTGCCACTTTAGCTAATGGGGCCTTCCGCTGCCGGAGCACGATTCCTGTTCTCATCCTGAAGCAAAGTTCTTTTTTTGCCCCAAGAAAATTTATTATATTTCATAATAATAAAAAAACCAAACAGAATACAAACACTACAAAACAACAAAAAAGAAAAGAAAAAATACATATAAGAACACTTAACTAAACAACAAGAATTAAAACATCACAATAAAAAATACAACAAATGAAAACTTTAACATCCTCGTTGTTGTTGTTCAGTTGTTCAGTCGTGTCCGACTCTTCGTGACCCCATGGACCAGAGCACGCCAGGCACGCCTATCCTTCACTGCCTCTCGCAACCTCAAACTTATTTAATTCTTACTTAGTGTGACTTCCTCCCATCCTCTGTGCTGCGTTCATTTCAAATTTACTTTAGTAACTTTATAACAACTTTATAATTCATTAACAATTAATCTATTCCTTATCCATCCTCTTCTGAAGCAAAGTTCTTAACCCAAGGTACTATTTATGGGTTAGCGGAGTCTGTAACCTGAAGTGTCTGTAACCGGAAGCGTCTGTAACTCAAGGTACCACTGTACTTAGCCCAAGGAAGCTTCCCAGCTTCCCAAAGAGTTTATTCTCCTCCTTCCTTAGTAGAAGGTAAAGGGACCCCTGACCATTAGGTCCAGTTGCAGACGACTCTGGGGTTGCGGAGCTCATCTCGCTTTATAGGCCGAGGGAGCCGGCGTACAGCTTCCGGGTCATGAGCCAGCATGACTAAGCCACTTCTGGCAAACCAGAGCAGCGCACAGAAACGCCGTTTACCTTCCCGCCGGAGCGGTACCTAATTATCTACTTGCACTTTGACGTGCTTTTGAACTGCTAGGTTGGCAGGAACAGGGACTGAACAACAGGAGCTCACCCCGCCGTGGGGATTCAAACTGCTCTGGTTCTCCAGAAGCGGCTTTGTCATGCTGGCCACATGACCCGGAAGCTGTATGCCGGCTCCCTCGGCCAATAAAGCGAGATGAGCGCTGCAACCCCAGAGTCGTCTGCGACTGGACCTAACAGTCAGGGGTCCCTTTACCTTTTAATTCAGACATTGCTGGATGTTGAAATGCCACCAGATTTTTGATATCTCTCCCACTGTCTCATACAGTTCTAAATATTATTTAAAACTGAGTGCCATCTGTCAGGGGGTCCCTTCCCCTTCCTTCTCGTACACGCTGGCCAATATGACAGATGCTACATTTGTATATAGCATAAAGGAGAACAAGAACGACTCTGTTTTTTTTAACCATTGTGCTTGATTACAAGTGAAAACACAAAAGCAATGTTGCTTCCCCATCTGCAACCGGGCACCAGGGTCCAAACTGTGACATCCCTTTTGAAATGAGTCACGGGGAAATCCGATCCAGGAGCAACCCAGAGGAAACCAATACAACGTGGTCGGTGTTTCACCAGTTGTCTGGTTTTGGACTGGGGTAGATCCTGTCGTCTCACCCTAGACCTTAGTGTGAAATCGCGCCGACAAAATAGTGACTGGAAACTACTTAAGTGTCATATTGATTTTGTCCAAAAGATTTCTGGTAGCTCCATCATAGAATCATAGAATCCTAGAGTTGGAAGAGACCACATGGGCCATCCAGTCCAACCCCCTGCCAAGCAGGAAACACCATCAAAGCATTCCTGACAGATGGCTGTCAAGCCTCCGCTTAAAGACCTCCAAAGAAGAAGACTCCACCACACTCCTTGGCAGCAAATTCCACTGTCGGACAGCTCTTACTGTCAGGAATGTTTAGGTGGAATCTTCTTTCTTGTAGTTTGAATCCATTGCCCTGTCTCTGGAGCAGCAGAAAACAACCTTTCACCCTCCTCTATATGACATCCTTTGATATATTTGAACATGGCTATCATATCACCCCTTAACCTTCTCTTCTCCAGGCAAAACATACCCAGCTCCCTAAGCCGTTCCTCATAAGGCATCGTTTCCAGGCCTTTGACCATTTTGGTTGCCCTCTTCTGGACACGTTCCAGCTTGTCAGCATCCTTCTTGAACTGTGGTGCCCAGAACTGGACACAATATTCCAGGTGAGGTCTGACCAGAGCGGAATACAGTGGTACTATTACTTCTCTTGATCTAGATGCTATACTCCTATTCAAAAGCTCCAAGAAGTTCTCCAGAAAGGAGAGGTGTGAAGGAGGGTGGCAGTGTTGGTCTTCTCCACGAGATGGTGCTCTGGATCTGCTAAGGTTATTGCAGCGTGCCGAGCATAGGACACATTGCTATCAGCACATGCAGAGCTCTCCTCCTGCAGCCCACTGCTGTGTTCGAAAGAGATGTTGAATCTTTTTATCCTTAAGAACAAAAGGAAGTTCAAATATTTCTCAGAAGCAGCCACCAGTGTTTCAGAATAATCGGCATGTTTACATGATGTCCTGAGGTTATATCCCTACCTCAATCACTCTGCACACGAGTTTATTCTCAAAGCTACTGCTGGATTTTTAGCACCTGGAGCAAAAAAAACAAAAACAAAAAAAAACTTATTTCACTCACTTGGGTGGAAGTGTAGATTGCTCCACTCCCAGGCCAACTTGATCCACCCACAGATGGCTAAAACCCAACCCAATCCATGCCAGCTGTAGGATGCCCAGCAGATTAGACTGTGGATGTCTGATGGCTGCCATTTTCCTGAGATAGCATTTCAAGATGCTTGCTGCCAAGGAGTGTGGTGGAGTCTCCTTCTTTGGAGGTCTTTAAGCGGAGGCTTGACAGCCATCTGTCAGGAATGCTTTGATGGTATTTCCTGCTTGGCAGGGGGTTGGACTGGATGGCTCTTGTGGTCTCTTCCAACACTAGGATTCTATGATTCTAAATTCTTCCCCTTCGTCCTCTCTGCAAAAGCGGCTCCCCAAAACTCAGCTCAATACGTTCTAGGCATCAAGACATCTCCAACGGAAGCCATCCCAGTCTGACTTAGACCCATCTTCCACAACTGAATATTAAACAGACAAGAAGACCACCTATTTCCTAAAGTACCTTTACGCTCCTAATTTCATTTTGTGGTTTTTTTTTTTTTTTTTTTTTTTTTTTTTTTTTAGCAAAGTGTTATGGGACCTCCAGTCCTTGGGATCAGTGTAGCCGTTCCATTTTGTGCTGGAGACTCTCCCTAGGCCATGGCCTCTTTTCTCCAAGCCATGGCCTACAGCAGAGGTTTTCAACCTTCTTCAGTCCACGGCTCCCTTGACCAACTTCATTCTTTCTGTGGCTCCCCTCTGGGGAAATGTGCTCCAAGCTTCAGAAGCCCAGTTATGTCACCCCTGCAGAGCCGCAGGGCCGTCTTAGGCAGATCGGCCGCTGTGGCACGGCGATCCCTCCGGCGCCCCTGACGTGCCGCCTCTCCGCCTCTGGGGCCACCTCCCTCCCGCGCTGGCCGCCCCTCGGGAGGGGAGGTGGGCGAGCGGGGGGTGAGGGGCATGGCACTGGAGCGGTGCGGGACTCTGCGCGTCCTTCCAGCGCTCCAGCTGGGGCTACCCGCACAGGATGGGAGGTGAGGGCGGCCAGCTCGCAGCCCGCCCGGGAGCGACATGGGCGGCAGCAGCTGTGCCAGCAGCGCGCGAGTGCCCGCCCGCCCGTGGGGGCGGGTTGGGGAGGGAGCGCACGGTATACCGGCGGGCTCGCAGGGGCGCTCCTGGGGGGCCGGCGCCCTGGCGCACCGCGCCAGTAGCCCCTATGGATAAGATGGCCCTGCAGAGCCAGCAGCCCCTCACCCCTTTTCCAACACCCTCCCTTGTGGAGTGTTCCTTCAGGCTCCTCTCCCCTCTTCCCGGGAGTCCTCCGGGCAGCTGCCGCCACCGACAACCATCACCGTCTCTGAGCTGCTCCTCCACCCTAAAGACAGGGTGCCTCCTCATGCCGCCCCGCCAAGGGCCTGAGAAGAGGATGCCCCCAGCCTTAGTGGCCCGACGGAGACAGAGAGGGCATCAGAGGAGGGAGGGGAGGAAAGAGGGGCAGAGGCCAGTGTTGCCTGTGGCGCCCCTGCCCATCATTCAAGACACCCCAGGGTGCCACGGCACACTGGTTGAAAACCACTGCCCTACACAACCATCACCCATGCCCTCCATGGGTTCTTTAACACGTCTAATGTCATATAAGCACCCACCCCCCAAACCCAGCTAGCATACCATCCATGAAAACTTCACTTCCATTTTCTCTCTCCCTTGATAATTTCTGAATGCACTTTTCTCATTAATTGACGGAAAGTGGTAGAAACAAAAGAGCCCAGTGCACACCACTAAATCTCTAGCACGGCTTAGTGTTCAGGGGATTCGGATCCTGCGCAGGAAGCCGCATCAAACAATTGCCACCCAGGCGGAACCCCCAGAGAAGTTCCATTCACATGTATTCCTTTGGGAACATTTGCTATTAATCCATCAGTGCCCAAGAGGCGTGCAGTAGATCATTATTTCCTTCGGTGTTCTAACTTAACACGGTGTTAATGTCAACTTAGATACTTTCAATGGCTTTGACAGTTTGTGTTTGACAAATTGACGATGGCTGGTAATGTGGTACACTTTTCATTATCAAAACTGCTTTTTCCTTCCTTGCAAAGGCTTTTAATTGCTACCCATTCCCGCCAACAAGGGGTTTGCGTTTTTCATTAAAGCACTCACTGAGATCTTGACAACCCTCGACACACTCCATCTGAATTTAATTAACTTTCCCCCCATTCTCTCTCTCTCTCCCCCCCTCCACCCTCTCTCTCTCACAACTTGCCTTAAAGCTTTCACTGAAAGATCTGCGTAGAAGCAGAGGAAGAAGTGAAAAAAGTGAACAGTTTTAAACCTAGCAGCTGGCTTTTTTTTTTAAGAAACAACAACACATGCATACACACATTTTTTTTTTGTGTGTGTGTGTGTGTGTGGTTTTGGGCATAGTGAAATCTGGGCTTTGATTAATTAGGAAACCCTTCTTGAGCTTGTGAATGTTTTCCTTCAGAGCTCATGGAATAGACTCAGTATCAGCTTCATCACAATCTGCCTTTCCTAAGCCCTAAATCCTCAAAAGCCGAAGCAAATGCCAGGTGGTAGACCTCTTTCCTTTCCTTGATTAAACCTGCTCTGCTGATAAACCTCTGCTTGGCATCGTCTCCAATGGAAGCAGTCAATTTAGGTTACACAACTAGCACAGCCAGGTGAAAAAAAGTAGAGGTAATTTGGGCAGGGACTGGGAACTGAACCCAACTGCCTGGGCCAACCCCGTCAGATGGGTGGCATATTAATTGTTGTTGTTGTTGTTGTTGTTGTTGTTGTTGTTGTTGTTGAATTTCAGTAAGGACAAATGTAAGGTTTTGCACACTTAGGAAGAAACAGATGCACAAATATAAGATGGGGGAGACCTGGCTTGCTAGAAGTACATGTGAAAAGGATCTAGGGGTCTTAGTGGACCACAAGTTTAAAATGAGTCAACAGTGTGGTGTAGCAGAAAAAAAAACTAATGCTATTCTAGGCTGCATCAACAGAAGTAAAATGTCCAGATCAAGGAAAGTAATAGTACCACTCTATTCTGCCTTGGTCAGACCATACTTGGAATACTGTGTCTAGTTCTGGGTACCACAATATAAGAAGCATGTTAACAAGCTGGAAAATGTTCAGAGAAAGGTGACCAAGATGATCAAGGATCTGGAAACATGCCTTATGAGGAACGGTTGAAGGAGCTGGGTATGTTTAGCCTGGTAAAGAGGAGACTGAGAGGAGATAGGATAGCCATCTTCAAATTTCTAAAGGGCTGTCACCATGGGAGATGGAGCAAGCCTGCTCTGGAGGGTAGGACTCAAACCAATGGCCTCAAGTAGTTACAAGAAAGGAGATTCTGACTCAACATCAGGAAAAACTTTCTGACAGTAAGACCTGTTCGCCAGTGAGAGGGTCTCTCTTGGGAGGTGGTAGACTTCTGTTCTTTGGAGGTTGGTTGGCTATCTGTCATGGATGCGTTAGCTGAGATTCCTGCATATACTGAGCCTAGTAGTGTTCTTACCTTGGAGAATCTGCAGAGCATGGACTCAGATGCCCCCAACCTTCTCTGAACTTCATAAATGCTTCAGTGCCCCAACAGTAGAGATAGTATTGAGCTAGAGCAGACGCCAGAACACAAGACACAATTAAGGAATGAGCGAATCGCTCTGTTTTGACTCTTCTCCGTTTCTCATTTTTTCCAGTATTAAGTTGCATTTTCCACATTTTCATTTTTTTAATAAAAAAAAATACAGGTATAATGAAAATTCATCAACATTTTAGTGTGAATTCTCCCAATATACACATATTTGCAAAGCAATTTTTCTTTCTGTAGTGTATTTGTGCATGGTATTTCTTACCAATGGCACTTGCATTTTTGTACACACTACAGTACTGGGCTGGAAAGCTGCATTGCAAAATGCAGAGGAGCGCAACTTTCCAAGGATGGTTGTGCTTCAGTTTGTGGATTGTTTTGGCAAATGTAAATCAGGTAAGTTCGCCTTGAAGTGCGAACTGACATGAACTCCCCCCCCCATCCATCGACACAATGCAAAACTGGTGGTGTGAACCCTCATTGGATGAATCATGAACCCTAGTAGCCTCCAGATTGAAGTTGATATTTCATGGGTGCAGCAGCAGGGACACAAACAAAATTCTCAACTGGCACAACTCCCCTTTGGAGACCATCTCTTGGGTTCTAGACTCCTGTTACACAACAGAACATCCTGGGAGACCCACACCCTCGCTACTGTGAGTGTTTCTTTCCTATTTTCAACCTCTGATTCATGTCTAATTATCTTGCTGCACACAGCAGCTAACCAGTACTGCTTTGACAATAACACAGGCAGTCTAATTAAGAATGTCTTTACATTAATCTATAGTGGAGCCATATTTGAGGAAATGGCTACAGAATTCTAGTCCCTGCAACTTATAAATAACGTCCTAACACTGGGAATGGTGCAGAAAAGCTGTGAAACGGAGTACTTTGTCAGCATTTGGGGATCTTCTTTGGGTGGGGGTGACATAACAGTGCAAACCTTTATGTCTCTACTCAGGAGTAAGTTCCATTGTGTGTGCAACAGGGCTTTCTTCCAGACAGACAGGAAGGCCTGTGGCTCAACGACAGCACATCTGTTTCGCATGCAGAAGGTCTCAGCTCAGTACCTCACATCTCCAGGTAGGTCTTGGGGAGACCCCTGTTTGAAACCTTGGAGAGCCACTGCCAGTCAGCGTAGACAGTATGGAGCTAGAGGGACAAGATGCCGGTGGTGCTGTGTTCTAAACAACTGAGCCTCTTGGGCTTGCCGATCAGAAGGTTGGCAGCTCGAATCCCCATGACGGGGTGAGCTCCCGTTGCTCTGTCCCAGCTCCTGCCAATCTAGCAGTTCGAAAACATGCCGGTGCATGTAGAAAAATAGGTACCACTGTGGCAGGAAGGTAAATGGCACATCCATGCACTCTGGTTTCCATCATGGTGGTTCATTGCACCAGAAGCAGTATAGTCATGCTGGCCACATGATCCAGAAAGCTGTCTGTGGACAAACATCGGCTCCCTCGGCCTGAAAGCAAGATGAGTGCAGCCTTTGACTGGACTTAACCGCTCAGGGGTCCTTTACCTTTCCCCCACCTTCTTTTAGATGGACAAATGGTGGACTCAGGGTCAGGCAATTTCCTGGGTTCCAAACTGGTCCAGCCAAAGGCAGGACACAGCTCAGTTGGTTAGAGCGTGGTGCTGATGACGCCAGGGCTGCAGGTTTGATCCCTGTATGCAACAGCTGCATATTTCTGCATTGCAGTGGGTTAGACTAGATGATCCTCAGGGTACCTTCCAACTCTATGATTCCATGATTCTATGAAATGGGATGAAAAGAGTGGTTTCTTTCCCATTCTTAAAGAGCCCAGTGAAATTGGTTGTCCATATGTTTCACAGGTGATAAAAGGGAGCAGCAGTTCCCAGAGTGGTTTAACAATCAATCCCTGTACCCAGAAAACTCTGGGAATTGTAGTTCTGGGAAGGGAATAGGGGCTTCTTAGCAACTCTCAGCACCCTTAACAAACTATAGCTCCCAATGACCGTTTCCCGCATCAAGCAGGGTGCACATTTTGCATGGTTAGGCTCAGCCACCTGGATCCCAGAGCAGCTCCTGGTAGTTTGGGCTGGCTTCACCTTCCCAGGCTGGATACCTGGGGTCTCCGCCTACCCAGTCAGCTGCCCAATCCTGCCTGGGGGAGGTGTTGCCAGGGGGATTGGCCAGGTAAGGGGAGGGAACACAGACCCACACAATAGAAGGTGTTACATACCTGGGAAGCACCACTCAGGCTCCAGAGCTTCTCCCACCCTCCACTCCCTCAATTAACCTTTTCAGTTTTGCAAGTTAACGTCTTCTCCACAGGTACACAGGCGCTACTATGTCAAGGCTGCTGTTGAAGGAATTTCCCTGCACTGGCAGGTTTCGCCTTTCCTGTAGCAATACATCACAACTTTGGCGGTAGCAGGCCTTGGGCGGAATCTTTTAGTCATCTTCATAAAAGGGGGGGGTGACCCCATGCCCCCATTGCGGCGCTGATACCAGGGTTTCCGTTAAAGGGGTCTTGGGGGGAGGCATTGGCCATATGCCCAGAGGTTGTCATTGCCCTCCCCCTCCAGCGGTGGCGAACAGGGGGGCGGGCTATCTGCTTGAACATATGTTCTCCAGAGCTAGCCCACTCCCCACTCATGCTGGATAACCCTGAAGTTACCCGGGTCCCTGTCTGGGGAACTGGGAAGGATAAACGCCCAATGCCTGAGCCAAGGTCTCCCTACATCTGAATCTTAATAAAGTTGTGGCTTAATTTTAATCCCATAGCACGTTGTCTTGTGTCGTTATTCCACTCAGGGGCTGCCTGGGGTTTGGGGGACTCCACCTGAAACTATTTTGAGGAAGCCATGGCTGTTTAAAATGGCAATGTAGCACTTTAAATGTATGTTATAGGTGTGGCATACATGTCTGTCCTTATGTGTGACACATTAAGTCATTCAACAAAATTAAACAGCACCAAACACCCTCCTTTCCAGTACCCTTTCGTGAATGGCTGATGGTGTGTAGATACTATTTCTCTGAAGGAAAGCCGTTTGTCTCTGAAGCACCTACCAGAGTGAATCTAAATTGTATCTGCAATGTAAATATAAACACAGAGCTGGGAAGCAGAATTGTTTCGCTAACAGTTTTATGGGGAGATATTCATTAAACCTATGTGCTTGGCAATTTATGTGACTCTCTCCGAAAAGATATTTTTGTGTAGAGCACATTTGGTGGCTGATGTTCCTCTTCATTATTAGCAGTTATCATAATGATGTCTAATAATCCAAATGGCTGCCTTCTTCCTGACTTTGTGCGCCTATAACTCATCTTGATTATTGCTTATTTTCCCCATTTTAAGTATCTTTAAATGAAAAGCACCCTCCAACTTGTCATTACCATTCCATAGAGCAACCTTTTTGGAATCCAGATGTAGCTACTTATATATGGAGCTTCCACTGGGTTGCCATTTGAGGGCATTCTTGTTGAGTTAAATAATGAGTGGAAAGTGTCTGGAATATACTCTCACCTGGGACTCTGGGAAGTGGCATGGCCACAGTGGTAGGGGTTGCCATATTTCAAAAAGTGAAAATCCAGACTCAAAAGTAGTTGAGCTGCTTTGGGGGTGGGGTGGGGGGGGCAATGTTGTGCGTTTACCCACATGGGCTGCTATATGTCTGGATTTCCCCAGACATTTCAGCAATTTCTGCCTGGACACTGCTTTAGAGGTCTGAATACTGGCTTTGTCTGTGTGCTGGCCCCAAGGGTTTGTCCGTGAAGCGAGGTCCAAGTCCAGTCCTGGGTCTAGGGGTCCAAAGGAGGTCAGTCCGGCGGGGAGCAAGGCAGGAAGCAGGTCGAGGTCCAAGGCAGGTTCAGGCACAAGGTTGCAGGTTGAGCACACGCTTGCAACTAAGTTGCTCACACAACTTGGGCTGGGTCTGGCTGGCTTTTATCTGGCCCTATGCTTAGGGCCGCCCCAATCCTCTGGAGACTCGCCTCTCCTCCGGGCCTGGAGGCGAGCACTCCTCCTGCAGGCACTTAACTCCCTTCGCCTCTCTGCCCTGAGCCTCTGTAGCTCAGGAGAGGCTGGTGGGTTACTGGACCCAGGGGCTGCCTCAGCTTCCTCTGAAGAGGCTGGGAGTGGAGCACCTGCAGGCAATGGGTCCTCCCTCCCATCAGGAGCCAGAGCAGACTCTGCTGATGCCTGCACCTGGGGATCCAGCACAGGTGGGGATCCTTCAGGCTCAAGCCCTGGCCCCGGCTCAGCTGGTTCTGGAGGCGGGGAATCCTGTGCAGGCTGGGATCCCTCAGGTTCAGCATCAGAGTCTGACTCCCAGGCCATCACAATCTGCAAAATTCTGGATGTATGACAACCCTATACAGTGGGTCTGGGGGGCTGCCATCTTCTGGGATGACTGAGGGAGGGGATGGCCACGTTGGGCCCTCAGGTCCAAGCAAGCGGTGCCTGCTTAGCCAATCAGAGGCAGGGGCTTGGGGGCTGCAAGCAGCGGACCCCCAGCCTATTTAAGGGGGAAGCCAGGTGTTGGCTCCCCTCTTGGCTGATTGTCGTGTGGCCCTCCCCTGCTGCAGCCGGCTGCAGTGCATAAGGCATTGGGCTGGATCCTTCGTCAAAGGGGTACCACATTAGAGGGATCCAAGAGGGATGACTTTGTCTGGGAGTCTACTGGGGGACCAATGGGCCAATACACCTCTCCCAATGGTGGCCAAGTGGGGTTGTGGCACCCAATCAATGTTGGGGGTAGCTCCCCAACACACAACCCCACCAGGTCCCTATCAGGTAGCAGACGGGATAGTCAAACCTTAGTCAAACCTTCTCTTTCCTGTAATCAATAAAGTTATGGCCGATTTCGACTCAATACTAGTCTCCTGTGTCATTCTTGTGGCCCTCCCTTCACTTGCCATGGCCATTATACACCTGTGCTGGCAGTCACCAGGCTACTTGCCATCCACAACAATTGAACATAGGACAGTGAACATCGGAATTTGCTTTATACTGAATCAGACCATTGGCCTATATAGCTCAGCATTGTCCACACCAACTTGGAAGTGGCTCTCCAGGAATTCAGGCTGGGAGTCTGTCCAAACCCTAATGGAAGTTGCAGAGAGTGAACCTGGGAACTTTTTCATACTAGGCCAATGATCTACCACTGAGCTATGGCTGTTCCTCATATAATTCCACTTGTCTGCAGATGTAATAGCAGTGGGAAGGGAAAGAAACTCATCATCATTTACTTAAGGGTCATTCCTCACACTCTGCGGTTCTTAACACTTGATTACCCAACACTTGATGCCTCACAGCTAGATGTCTGAACTGACTTCACTGAAGAGCATTGTGTCTGAGGGGGTGTGTAAGTCATGTCTGTCATGTTTGGTCTGTGATGTTTCATTCACAAATGTAAGCCTGCTGTTGCTGAGAGAAGAGTGTGTATGAATAAACCACCATAAGAACACAAGAACCTGCTTGATCGGGCCAATGGCCCATCTAGTCCTGCATCCTGTTTTAACAGTGGACACCCAGATGACTAGACTGGCCCATGTTCCATCGCATCTGGATAACCATTATCCCACCCTGCCTCCTTCTCTTCTATCCAAGATTATGGTGCCAAAATCATTCACTTCTTTCATTCTTCAGATGATGCGATGATGCTTCACCTTAAAACAAAACACAATGGCTCCCTGTTCACTCCTGCATGCAGCAGAAACACCTAACTGTTACTTCCAAAGTTCTTTTCCCATCTTCTTTCCATCCTCCTAGCCTACCATCTTCCTTTCTGCTTGTGACAGTCACCTGTTTCACTCTCAGGTCTTCAAATGTCTCAATAAATCAATGGAGATAAGCCAATGTTGTGCCCTTCTGGTGTGGTGGCCTATAGCTTCCATGAGTATGAGCTAGCATGATCAATGGTTTGTTTCATAGCATTGGGTTTAATTCTGAATGTATTAAGCTGCTTGTGTTGCTGTCATGTTAGATCCAATATGCTGCTTTGTAGATATTTGTCCAGTTGTTGTTGTTCAGTCGTTCAGTCGTGTCCGACTCTTCGTGACCCCATGGACCAGAGCACACCAGGCACCCCTATCCTCCACTGCCTCCCGCAGTTTGGCCAAACTCATGTTAGTAGCTTCGAGAACACTGTCCAACCATCTCATCCTCTGTCGTCCCCTTCTCCTTCTGCCCTCCATCTTTCCCAACACCAGGGTCTTTTCAAGGGAGTCTTCTCTTCTCACGAGGTGGCCAAAGTACTGGAGCCTCAACTTCAGGATCTGTCCTTCCAGTGAGCACTCAGGGCTGATTTCTTTAAGGATGAATAAGTTTGATCTTTTTGCAGTCCACGGGACTCTCAAGAGTCTCCTCCAGCACCATAATTCAAAATTTGTCCTCCAGCACCATAATTCAAAATAATTCATAATTTGTCCGGTGGTCTAATGCTATCCTCAGTTCCTCTTTCTCCTGTTCAAATGGGAGTTTGAACAGGATGCAATTGTTCTGAATGTTTAGGCGCTCTCCTTATCAACCCCCCCAAAATGAAGAGCTATATAGCCAGTTGACAAATCCCTGGATCCAAATAGGCTTAAGCAAAATAACATTCTCGTTTTATCCCCCAGCAAATTGCCTAATGTGCCTACCTTATGGATTTAATGACTGCAGCTTTCTCTAGCTGTAAACAAGCTTGCTTGTGTGGTTTAGCAGTGCTGAGGACACAAATCTAATTTGTCTTTCCAATAGGTTTTTCAAAAGGGTGGTCTCCATGGAACCAGGGGATTAGCTTGGGCCAAGAGATCACTGAGGCCTTGACAGAGCTCATGACAGTGTAAGTCTAACATTGCCACTCCGTTTTTAATTCTTTGCTATTTCATGTAAGGCAAACTCACACAATGAACTGGTATCTGAAGAAGTGTGCATGCACACAAAAGCTCATACCAATCACAAACTTAGTTGGTCTCTAAGGTGCTACTGGAAGGATTTTTATTTTTATTTTTGTTTCGACAACAAACTGAATTTAGTTCATTTATATCAAGTCTTTCTTCCATAAAATCCAAGGTGGCACATTGTTGGAAGTACAGCAGCAGGAAGCATTCAGTTAGTAGCTCAAGGGTTAATTCCGCTGGCACTTAGCCAACCCATCAACAAAGAGGTGGTGTTGCAACTGTTTCCTGGCAACCAGTCAGAAAGACATGACCCTTGTGGAGGTAATTCATGTTCTGATCAGCTATGTAGTTCTGAGGGGTTCCCCCCTGTATGTGTTAAATAGAATCATAGAGTTGGAAGGGACCCTGAGGATCATCTAGTCCAACCCCCGGCAATGCAGGAATACGCAGCTGTCCCATGCAGGGACCCAACTTCCAAACTTGGGTTATCAGCACGACACTGAATATCTTCCTGCTGTGAGCAAAATCTGAATGTGAGAAAGGCAAATCCTCTATGTTCCTTTGTTCTCAAGCTCTGCAATATTTCTTGTTCAGTATATTTAGCACAGTATTGCCAGCATTTCTCTCTCTCTTTCCAGACTCCATCTGCATTAATGGCATTGTGAGCATATTCAAGTTATTAGATAGTTTTCTTCCCAAACACAGTTGACAAGACTCATGCAGCTGTGACATGTGCCATCATACCATACTCGAGTCTGGGAGAACATGTGACTCAACAAATTAGATGGAACCTATCAGCCAAGTATGGTGGCCTCCTTCATGGTTTTTTTAAAAGAAGTTATTTATGATTTCCAGTTATATAAATTTCAATAGTTTTACAATCCTTTTAACATTTCAAAAGGGATGCGGGTGGCGCTGTGGGTTAAACCACAGAGCCTAGGGCTTGCTGATCAGAAGGTCGGCGGTTCGAACCCCCGCAATGGGGTGAGCTCCTGTTGCTCGGTCCCTGCTCCTGCCCACCCAGCAGTTTGAAAGCATGTCAAAGTGCAAGTAGATAAATAGGTACCGCTCCGACGGGAAGGTAAACAGCGTTTCTGTGCGCTGCTCTGGTTCACCAGAAGCATCATAGTCATGCTGGCCACATGACCCGGAAGCTGTACACCGGCTCCCTCGGCCAATAAAGCAAGATGAGCGCCACAACCCCAGAGTCGTCCGCAACTGGACCTAACAGTCAGGGGTCCCTTTACCTTTACCTAACATTTCAAACTCGACTTCCTTCCTCCTCTTTCTGTGGTTCCTTAAATTTATTTTTTATCATTTTCTGCATTAACTTATTCTTTTATTCATCTACTTTAATTATGTACACTTTTGAAAGTGCAGGCTACTACAATAATACTGCCAATGTCCTATCTGTTTACAATTTGTTTATAAATATGCAATAAAACTTTTCCATTTTTAAAAAATAGAAAGTTGGTTGTCTTGATTTCTTATTTTTCTGGTAAATTTCACCATTTCTTCATAGTCCATAAGTTTTGGTATCCATTCTTCTTTCATTGGGACCTCTTCTTCTTTCCATTTTTGGGCAAATGACATTATTGCCACTGTAGTCACATACATGAATAAATTTCTATACTGTTTAGGTAGCTCTACTCCTTTAATTCCCAGAAGAAAAGCTTCTGGTTTGGGGTTTGTACTTCCCTGAACAACCCCCCCCCCCCGGCATAACCACTTTATTCGCATCCCAGACTACCTTTAAATTTGCCTCCTGGTTTAAATTAATTTAAAAATAATCCTTTCGAATCCCCCTTTTCTTATATTTCTTGATCATTTAATAAATTCTCATTTAATCTCCATCTCATTGGGAAACTTTGCCTTGTTCTTAATTCCACAATAACAGGGTTGTGATCTGATAATGTCCGAGGTAGAATTTCTACCTTCTTTACCTTAATGTACAAATGGCCTCCTTCATGCTTGACCATGCTCTATATCTGTGACAAAACACATAATTTTGGGAGCCCAGTGTTTGACTTCTTGGCTAATGAGTTATGCAGGCCTGTGCTAAGAAGTCCAAATGTGCTGTTAAATATAACTAGCTGTGCTGCCCAAGTTGTTGTTGTTGTTGTTGTTCAGTCGTGTCCGACTCTTCGTGACCCCATGGACCAGAGCACGCCAGGCACGCCTATCCTTCACTGCCTCCCGCAGTTTGGCCAAACTCATGTTAGTAGCTTTGAGAACACTGTCCAACCATCTCATCCTCTGTCGTCCCCTTCTCCTTGTGCCCTCCATCTTTCCCAACATCAGGGTCTTTTCTAGGGAGTCTTCTCTTCTCATGAGGTGGGCAAAGTACTGGAGCCTCAACTTCAGGATCTGTCCTTCTAGTGAGCACTCAGGGCTGATTTCTTTGAGAATGGATAGGTTTGATCTTCTTGCAGTCCGTGGGACTCTCAAGAGTCTCCTCCAGCACCATAATTCAATGCTGCCCAAGTACTTCACCCTATCTCAGTAACAAGACCTCTACTCCCTCTAGTCAATGCCCAATACTAGCCTTTCTGAACTTTGGTTTGTCAGATATTGTTGGACTACAACTCCCATCAGCCCCAGCCATTATGACCAAACGATCTGAGATTATGGGAATCTTAGTCCAACAGTATATGAGGACCCAAGGTTAGGAAGGGCTGTTCTACTGAACCTCCTCTTTTGTCAGGATTTTTGTTTGTATGCATGCATGTAGACTTGGGTCTGCTTTTAATCTAGTTGTCAAGACAAAATTGTGGTTAGCATGTAGGGAATGATGTGTTATGAGTGTGTGAAATAACATGTACAGCTGGACTCCAGAGGTCACCTCAAGCTCATGGGTGATTAAAACTGAGAGATGAACAGCTGTGTGGGATTGCGATACCAACTCAATTTTGTACCTGCAGATCAAGTGGTTTATTTGTGTGCATATGTGGCGGAGGTTAGTGGAAGTTCATTAATTTTACAGAAAAACAAGGCTCAACCTGGTGCTTGTATTCTATCGGTCATCTCATGTTCATGTAAGCCATCGAAAACAAGGGATTAAACCAGCCTCCTGAGAAAACTCAGGAGCATTCATTACTGCCGAGGAACCTGGGAAATCTGGTTTACCTTGCTTCACAGCTGAATCCATGCAATAGAAAGGCACTGGAATCTGATATCTATCCTCCCTGATATCCAGGAAATTGAAATCTCCATGTTCCCTGGTATCCAGAATGCTCCCAGAATTGCTCAAAGAAAAACAGACATTATTTATAGTTACAGGTAGGTAGCCGTGTTGGTCTGCCATAGTAAAAAATAAAATAAAAATAAAAATAAAAATAATTCCAGTAGCACCTTAGAGACCAACTAAGTTTGTTCTTGGTGTGAGCTTTTGTGTGCATGCACACTTCTTCAGATGCACTGAAACAGAAGTCACCAGACCCTTATTGGTATATAGTGAGAGAGTGGGGAGGGGGATGACCCAGAAGGGTGGTGGGAATGGGTGATTGGCTGATAGAACACTTCAGTCTCCCAGGACATTCTATACAAGATCTCATAGTAGCTGTCTTACTACAAAGGAATTTCAGAATGGGAACCTTTTACAATATACTTGCAGAAGCAACAAAAAGAAATGGTCTCATTGGCAGGATTAAAATACAGTAAACATTTACACTTGTATTTTCTGAGAACAAGAAGTATAACAATGTGATAACATATTATAGTATACAAACAGCAGAATGTATCATCTGATGTAACAAACCATAAATGGTAGTGGAGGGAAGTCAACAGGGAAGGGGGGGGAAATTGGAAAATGTATGTTTAGCGATGTTACTGGATATTTGATTTTTAAATATGGCAACCCAAAAATGCTTTTATGCATTACTATGTGTTGGTTGGTAATTTTGTTGGTTGGTAATTAAACTCTAGTAATGTTCATGTGATTGGCTAATGTTGGTCACATGGGGGTATCTAGTGAAGGAGAGACTACATTTTATGGGAAGCAAGATGACTGTGTTTTAGAATTTGATCTTCTTAGCTGCGTTCTTGCTACTCTGACTTTCAACAAGCCAGTGCAGGCACTACTGAACTAGATTGATCAGTGGTCAGACACAGTATAAGGCAACTGGTGGTGTCTTGCTGCCAGTCTTCCGAAGAATAGTAAGTTTTAGAAAGGAGGTCTGACTGGTTTGTATGTGCCAGAAGAAGCCCACCGTTTTTCTCTGAGAAATCTCTGAAATCACCAAGCTAATTGCGAATTGAGCCAGGGAGAGTTTCATATCCCTGCAGGGGATTAAAAGGGCAACTCTAACAGAGTCAAGAGCTGAGGACATGATGAGTTGTAGGTGGAAACTGCAGAATCTGACAAGTGGGTCAAAATACAGAAGAGATTGTGGGGGGGGGAACAACACTTCCGAGAAGACCACTGCAACAGTGGACTGGAGATCAGAGAAGGTGGGGGAGATGAAGCAGGTGAAATACAGAAGGAGGGAAGTTGATGGTCAAGCAGGATGAATTCCAGAGCAGTCAAAGAGAAGATGGAGGAGGACTTGGTTCAGCCCCCCCCCCCAGTAGACTCCCCCCAATCTGGTGCTGCTGAGCTTACTTGTTGGTCAGAATTATGGCCTTCTCTGGATTTTGTGGTGCCATCTTGGTGCACAGGAAGTCCACACAAAAATCATTATCTTGTGTATAAATAACGTGAGAAGGGCCCTCCTGAATCAGACCAAAGGCCACCGACTCCAACATCCTGTTCTGATCATGGCCAGCCAGCTGTGTATTTTACACACAACAGCAACCACTACTACTACTACTACTACTATTAGTACAACAACACACAGCATTTAAAAGTACCGGTATTGAAGAATTCATAAAAAGTGCACATTTTACATAAAAGTGTACAAAATGTGCACAATGTGAATGCAGACGTTTTGTGCATTCTTTCAAAACAATCCACACAAAGTGTGGTGCCCTCCCGAAGTTGCTAGATTCCAACTCCCATCAGGCACAACTACCTTCTCTGGTATAATAATAATAATAATAATAATAATAATAATAATTTACTTCTGACCATCTGGTTGGGTTTCCCCAGCCACTCTGGGCAGCTCCCAATAGAATATTAAAAACACGACAAAACATCACACATTAAGAACTTCCCTAAACAGGGCTGCCTTCAGCTGTTTTCTAAAAGTCAGGTAGTTGTTTATTTCCTTGACATCTGGTGGGAGGGCATTCCACAGGGCGGGCACCACTACCAAGAAGGCCCTCTGCCTTGTTCCCTGTAACCTCACTTTTCACAGTGAGGGAACTGCCAGAAGGCCCTCAGACCTGGACGTCAGTGTCCAGGCTGAACGATGGGGGTGGAGACGCTCCTTCACGTATACTGGGCTGAGAGCTTTTAGGACTTTAAAGGTCAGCACCAACACTTTGAATTGTGCTCGGAAATGTACTGGGAGCCAATGTAGGTCTTTCAGGACCAGTGTTATATGGTTTCGGTGGCCACTCCCAATCACCAGTCTAGCTGCCAGATTCTGGATTAGTTGTAGTTTCCGGGTCACCTTCAAAGGTAGCCCCACGTAGAGCGCATTGCAGTAGGCTAAGCGGGAGATAACACCACTCTGGAGAAACAGATTAACCACACTCTACCTGATGTCTTCAACAGCTCTGCTCAGGCCATCTTCCCTTTCTTTCTTAGACCTTCTTCTGCCTCTCTAATTCTGATCCATTCCCCACCCCACTCCACCCAACCCCCAACCCCCACCCCTTGCTCACCTTTGGAAGATCTGTAGTACCTAGCCTAGCTGTTCTGTGAGAGCCAGTGTGGTGTAGTGGTTAAGAGCAGTAGACTCGTAATCTGGTGAACTGGGTTCGTGTCTCCGTTCCTCCACAAGCAGATGCTGGGTGACCTTGGGCTAGTCATACTTCTTTGAAGTCTCTCAGCCCCACACACCTCACAGAGTGTTTGTTGTGGGGGAGGAAGGGAAAAGGAGATTGTTAGCTGCTTTGAGACTCCTTTGGGTAGTGATAAAGCAGGATATCAAAACCAAACTCTTCTTCTTCTTCTTCTTCTTCTTCTTCTTCTTCTTCTTCTTCTTCTTCTTCTTCTTCTTCTTCTTCTTCGTTCTAAACTGAATGGGGCAGAGAGGGGGTTGCAGATGCCGCAGAAGTGGAAAAAAGCAACAGAACTGAACAGAAATGGAAGAAAGTTGAACCCTCACATGATCAACATGTTGGTGTTTTTTTAACGAGATATTTCTACTCCTATA
Organism: Lacerta agilis; assembly: GCF_009819535.1. Classification (NCBI taxonomy): domain Eukaryota; kingdom Metazoa; phylum Chordata; class Lepidosauria; order Squamata; family Lacertidae; genus Lacerta; species Lacerta agilis. The sequence continues at coordinate 7,383,816 of NC_046322.1, read as the reverse complement.
ATTCTTCTCCAAAAAAGAAAAGAAAAAGAGAGCATAGTCTTAAATAGAATGTTAGCACCGATGAGAGGTAAAGAAAATAAATTATGTATGTCTGCTTTCTTCCCATATGTATTTTCCATTTTTCTTTGCCAGTTTCTTATTCTTCAACCTCGTGTTCACTATGTGGGCTTGGATTAAATGCCGGCAAAACTTTGCATACAGCAAATGCCAATCAATGCTCAACATGGCAAATGAAACGCGTGTGATTTGTTTCTGTTCTATTTTCTCCCTGTCAGCTTTGCTGGAATTACAGTGGGAGTGGAGTGTATCACAATCAGCTGCATATTATTTGGAGATCATTTAAATCTGTTCATTTCAAAGTGAGGTAAAGTCTGCAGGCAATGGGTTAAACTGCAAGCAGAATTAAATGGACTGTTCGGCTTGGACCCAAATCCACCCTAATCCAATATTCTGTTTCAACAGGCAACAACAGAGACTACCAGGAAACCAATTAACAAGAAATGAAAGCAACACTTTGGCTCTGTTTTTGCTCCAAGGCCACCTTGTCGTCTGGGTCAACAGGACCTAGATAGGTAGCTATTTGTGATGATGAACCACTCTAGATGGTTCTCCCCTTCCTCATTTAATCCCCACAACGACCCAGTGATGTAAATTAGTCTGAGAAACAATGCCTGGCTCAAGGTAACCCAGTGAGTTTAATGACTGAGTGGGGATTTGAACCCTGGTCTCCCAAATCCTAATCTAATGCTTTAAGCACTACACCACACTGGCTCTCAGTGATTACAACAGTCACATGAATCATAGAATCGTAGAGTTGGAAGGGACCCCAAGGGTCATCTATTCCAACCCCCTGGAATGCAGGAATCTCATCTAAAGCATCCATGACAGATAGCTATCCAACCTCTGTTTAAAACCCCCAGCGAAGGAGAGTCCACAGCCTCCTGAGGGAGAACATTCCATTGCCAAACAGCTCTTACTGTCAGAAAGTTTTCCCCCTGAATGTGTAGATGGATTCTCCTTTCTTGTAACTTGAAGCCATTGGTTCAAGTCCTCCACTCAGGAGCAGCAGAAAACAAAGATGGCTTGCCACATGAATAAAATCCGCCTGAGAACCCCATGGAATTAGCATAGGATGTAGCGCACCAAGGCATGGGTTGTCCATCCTTGGCCTAGAGCAAGAGCAGGAAATGTCCTCAATCTGATTCTCTTGATGTTAACATCATTCTTGGCCGTGTAGGCTAGGGTGCGGAAAGAAATTGGCAGCTCTCGGCCATTGGGAGGAGGGTTGCCACTAGGAAACAGCCAGTGGAAGCAACCAAGAGGAAGAGGAAGAGGAAGAGATATTGAAAGGCATTTTCAGGGCAGCTTTAGACCCCTGACTCACAGCCAATTTTAAGAGGAAATAGCTCTACCAACCTGAGCTGAAAGTTATCTACATTGTATACCCTGTAGATCATTTGCAAATTCAGAAGCTCTCTTTCAATTGAGCTAGAATGGGAGATGGGGAACCTATGGTCCTCCAGATGTTGGTGAACACCAGCTCCTAACACCCACAGCCAACCGGGCCAATAGTATGAGATAATGGGAGTCACAGAATCACAGAGATAGAAGAGACCATGACAGGTGGCCATCTAACCTCTGCTTAAAAACCTCCAAGGAAGGAGAGTCCACAACCTCCCATGGGATACCTCTCCACTGCTGTAGTCCAACAGCATTTGAAAGCCCACATCTGTATTTTCCAGCCCTGTGTTAGACTGCCACTGATTTGCAGCAGGGTTTTGAGGCTTTCAGGCCACACTTTCCCTGGGATGTTGAAGCTGGGATGTTGAAGCCACCCATTGATCATAACCAGGATCTGCATAGCAGACTGAGCAAGCACACAGCGCACCTGATCACAGTCTTTCCCATTCTGGTGAGATGTCTCGTATTTCTATTCAAGTTACAGCAGCTATTTTGACATTTGCATCCATACAGTATATGCAAACTTTGTGCAAAAATGTGTAACCTTTTTTTTGCAGCCATGTATATTGGATTATGGTGGGCACAGCCCATTTTGTGATGAAGTCATTTCTCGCAGCACTTCTTTCATAGCCCACTAGTGCGCTTGGCTGCCCAGTTTGGGACTGACTCCAAGATGCGCCGACTCCATGTCCTTTCTCTCCTAACTGGTACTCCCACCCAGGGAGCCAGCTGTTCTACCTTGATCGCCCTAACTAATTCATATTCCTCGGCCTTGTATCGCAGACCTGGTAATTGCTGCTCAACATGCTCCGTGAGGTTTTATAAAATATTAATTGCTTATTATTCTTATTGCAGGTGGGGAAGAATGGCTCCCTCTTGGAAAGTAATTGCCTCCTTGCCAAGTCTCTCCAATGCACTCATGAACATAAGAGAAGTGTGTGCTCTGAAATCAGATACAGGCTCAAGATGCAGAGGGCTGATTTGGGGGGAAATAATTCATGTGAAGGAATGCCTGAGCAAAACTTGACAGGGTTTCCCAAACCTGGGTCACCAGCTGTTGTTAGACTACAACTCCCATCATCCCTAGTACCAGTGGTCCTAGTACCGGTACCAGTGGTCAGGGATTATGAAAATTACCACCCACTCATCGAAGCAGTGGGTGGGGTTTGCAACCCAACGCGGCCTTCCTGTGCCAGGGTGACACCCCCTTTGGTTGCTGGCTGTTGCTCCTCCCCTTCCCTGGCTACCCAATTGACTGCCAGCTGGGGGGCTGATCAAAGACCATGTTATGCAGGCTCCAGCCGACCATCTCTCCATTCGGTCTTTGGAGCCTCATGGAGAGAGGTCATTGCTGGACTCATCCCCTGAGAAGGTAAGTCTTGGCCTCATGGAAATTGTACTCCAAAAACAGCTGGAGACCCAGGTTTGGGAAACCCTGGTCTAGGAGCATGTACAGAGTGCCAATCCCATACAGCCATTAGTCCACAGCACACCTCCATATATCTGGACCATGGCAGAGCACAGCCATGACTTGACCTCTAAAAGGTAAAGGGACCCCTGACCATCAGGTCCAGTCGTGTCCGACTCTGGGGTTGCGGCACTCATCTCGCTCTATAGGCCAAGGGAGCCGGCGTTTGTCTGCAGACAGCTTCCGGGTCATGTGGCCAGCATGACAAAGCCGCTTCTGGTGAACCAGAGCAGCGCACGGAAACGCCGTTTACCTTCCCGCCGGAGCGGTACCTACCGGTATTTATCTACTTGCACTTTTGACGAGCTTTTGAACTGCTAGGTGGGCAGGAGCTGGGACCAAGCAACGGGAGCTCACCCCGTGGCAGGGATTCGAACCACTGACCTTCTGATCAGCAAGCCCTAGGCTCTGTGGTTTAACCCACAGTGCCACCTGGGTCCCGCCTCCCTTTTGGAGGAATGTGAAAAGCTCTCTTCTTGAATCAACATAAGGGCATAAGCACACCTGCTGGATCAGGCCAATGGACCTTCTAGTCCAGCACCCTGTCTTCACAGTGGTCAACCAGATGCCTCTGGTAAACCCTCAAGCCGGAACTGAGCATAAGAGCACTCTCCTCTCTGGTGGTTTCCTGCAACTGGTATTCAGAAGCATTACTGCTGAGTATAGCTATCATGGCTAGCAGCCATCAATCGCCTTCTTCTCCATGAATTTGTACAATCTTCTTTTAAACCATCCAAGTTGGTGGCCACCACTCCCTCCTGTGGCAGTGAGTCCCATAGTTTAACGACATGCTATGCCAAGAAGTGCTTTCTTTTATCTGTTTGAATCTTCCTACATTCAGCTACATTGCATGTCCACGAGTTCTAGTGCTACGAGAGATGGAGAAATACTTTTCTTCATCCATATTCTCAATGGCATGATTTTTTTCATATAAGGTCGTCTCTTGCTTGCCTTTTGTCTAAACCAGGCACCCCCAAACTCGGCCCTCCAGGTGTTCTGGGACTACAACTCCCAACATCCCTAGATAACAGGACCAGTGGTCAGGGATGATGGGAACTGTAGTCCCAAAACACCTGGAGGGCCAAGTTTGGGGGTGCCTGGTCTAAACTAAAAAGTCCCAAATGCTGCAAACTTTCTTCAGTGGAGAGTTGCTCCACCATTTTGCTTACAACTCCACATTAACCTTTTTGAGGCGTAGAACATCATTACGATGTCATAATATTTTCAGTTCCTTTCCTGACGATCGCTAGCATGGGATTTGCCCTTTTCACAGCTGCTGCACACCCTAACCTGGTGCTTTCCAGATGTTTTGAATGGGAACTCCTTTCAGACCTAGTCAGCAGAGCTGTGACTGAGTGGATCTGTGGTACCACACATCTGGAGGGCAACAGATTGAGGAAAGATTCTGGAGTATGTAAAGAAAAGCAAGCACATCTTTTCTCCCTTAGGAGCCTTTATTGATGCAGTGAGGTGTGTTCGATTTATGGGGTTGGTGGGAATAAGTCATATTCACACCACTTCCACCCTCTAAATATCTGCTCTGGAGCAAGCAGTGGGACCTAGGTGTACATTGGAGTGTGTCCTTGATTTCTCTTAGCTACTGAAATAATACAATGGGAAGAGAAATGGATTGTTAACATTCAGGTCGTGCCTGTTTTAAAGCACCAGGTGATTTCTGCATGTCACTTTTAATTACCACTCGGTGCTTAATTCTTCCTGGAAAAGCCCACAGTCCCACTGTCTCTTGTTCACACCATCCTGCTACAAGGTCACTCTCTAGGTTCAAATATCAAGGGTTCCCTGGCAGCTGTTAATGCCTTTCTGCCTTCTGTCTTGAGATCGGATTTCCAGAGCTGCCTCTTTGCATTTGGCTTAAAGCAGACAGTTTTGCTGTCTTAAAGCCCTCTTTTTTAGTTGACGAGAAAGGGAACTGAAATAGGGCTGTTTGTTGCAACATTTGATCAACTTGCATCCATGCTAACCCTAACAATGTGAACCTGTCCAATTTGCTAAGTACATCACTAGAGTTCCAGCTCTAAGAACCCACACCTTCCAGGGTGAGTTGGGTGGCTTTCAGGACCTACTTAGTGGTAGCACCTCAGCTGTGCAACTCTGCCCTGTTTTCTGTTCACCTGGGAATGAAATTGAATGGTTTTTGTTTTGTTTTTAAGATAAAATATTGTTTTCCTGGGCTCCAAATGCTTTTTGGAGAGCCGGTGTGATGTAGTGGTTAAGAGTGGTAGACTTGTAATCTGGGGAACCGGGTTCGCATCTCCGCTCCTCCACATGCAGCTGCTGGGTGACCTTGGGCTAGTCACCCTTCTTTGAAGTCTCTCAGCCCCACTCACCTCACAGAGTGTTTGTTGTGGGGGAGGAAGGGAAAGGAGAATGTTAGCCGCTTTGAGACTCCTTCGGGTAGTGAAAAGCAGGATATCAAATGCAAACTCTTCTCTTCTTCTTTTATCAACCACATTAGTGATTTGGTTTTATGCCAGTGGTTTTGGTTCTCTAAAAAGGTGATGGCAGCAAAAGCCAGTGACAGAGAAATGAGAAAAGGGGTTCCTTTGGCCAGATCCTAGGCCCAAGTTGATCCTATCCTTCACCAATCTTCTGCATGTAGAGTGCTTGCTCTGCCACTTAAGCTACAACCCCTTTCCATTTTAAAAAGAGAACTCAAAATTCTAGTTCTAGATTCAGGTAGGTAGCCGTGTTGGTCTGACACAGTGGAAATATATTAAAAAATAAACAATTGTCCAGTAGCACCTTAGAGACTAACTAAGTTTGTTCTTGGTATAAGCTTTCATGTCTGAAGAAGTGTGCATGCACACAAAAGCTTATACCAAGAATAAACTTAGTTGGTCTCTAAGGTGCTACTGGACAATTTTTTATTTTTTTATATATTTCAAAATTCTGGGATGGAATAGAGTTTGGGATGTAACATAAGCAGTCAAGGACAACATTTCCTGTTTGCCCAGAGTGGACACGCAGGGAGGTGTTACTCCAGCCAGGAGGACTTCTTGTCGCACCTGGTCTGGAGCTTCCTCCCCCTGCGTGTAACCAGGTAGGTGGGCGTGACCCTGGGAGACCCCATAAAAGGGGCTGGTCACACAGCCACCTTCCTCTTCTTCCTCTTGATGCCATGCTCTTCTGATACTGTTGTATTTTGCTGTCTTCTGGCTCTCAGCCACCAGGACATGGGCTCCTTCCATATGGGATGAACTCAAACCCTCTTTTGTAACACTAAGCTAAAGCCTGCCTTCAGGGATCCAACTGTGAACTGAATTTGTGAGTAAAATTCTTATTACTTTTAAAAGAAGCTTCTTGTGTCTTTATTCTTTTTAGGAGGGATAATAGGTGTCTTACCAGGAATATATTCCAATCTGAACAAAGCCAGATTGGATTGCTTCAGTAAAGAGATTCAGATGAATCTACCAACTAGCTTCTTGCTATATATTGAGGAATGTCGCTCTGCTGCTGGCTCACAAGCGTGAGTTAGGAAGGATACTGTTAAATCAATATGTCCTCTCCTAGTATCTACAACATTCCCACACAGAGGAGCTGTGCATTGCCCTACTACCTGCCCCTTCTGCTGCAGATCCCATTTCTTGGTCAAGAAGTTGTGACCTGAGAACAGATTTTCCTGCCGAAACCAGGCAAGGCAAGGAACACTCTGGGAACAGTGTGGAGGAAAGGGGTACTGCAGGAGTAGCAATGCTCAGCTCACCATGCTGGTGGGCTCTCAATTCGTTTTGAAATAAAGATTTTTCATTTTGCGTGCAATTTTGAGCCTGGCCATTATCGCTTTAAGTAAAGAAAATATGCAGCCCATTAACTGGCAAATTGTCACTTACATTACTGATGAGTATGAAATGAGGGTGTATATTTCTCCCCTTAGGAAGTCAACTTTCAGGAATCCATCAATCTTCTTGTGTTTAATGGCAATTAAGCAGACATTCCTTCTCCACCTCCCCATTGCCCCCCACTGATGTTTTAACAGATCACAACTTAACCACGCAGCTCATGTGTATTAAGCGACCATGGAAGATAAGATGAAGGTCTCTTTGACCGTACGTTCCCCCCACTTGGCATGGAGAGGGAGGTGGCCCTTTCATTGTATTTTTGCACACAGAAAAAAATGAGAAAGACATTAAGTTATTAAATGTGAAGTGCATTAAATCTGTGATTAAGGGGGAAATACAGGAGACATGGAAAGCTCTGGGGAAATGACAATGAGACCAGCCTTATTGTACAGATGAGGAAGGAATTGGTTTGGTCTGATTTTCCCACTGGGCCAACCTGATGCTCCCAAATTTGGTTGTGGATCAGAATGTAATTCCCAGCCAAATTGCATAACCCGCCGGAATTTGCAATGTCACTTCACCATGCCAAAAGTGGACCTCACAATTACACATCGAGGCAGCAATGCCACCAGTTGCTGGAAAGCACAGGACGGGAGAGTGTACTTGTGCTTGGGTCATGCTTGAGATTTTCCACAGACATCTGGGTGGCCACCGTGAAAACAGGATGCTGGACTAGATGGGTCATTGGCTTGATTCAGCAGGATCCTATTATGTTCTGTCAGGGACTGGGCAGAGCAGGAATGGTGGAGACCGCCTCCCCACCCTGACCTTTCCAGGGAGAAGGAAGAGGAAGACAGTATAGATTTACAACAGTGGTTTGCGGGAGGTCACAGCTCAGAGGCAGGTGAGGGGGAAAGTTGGGAAATAATGGGAGAGGAGGAGGAGGAGGAGGAAGTAAGGCGACAACTGACAGACAAGTGTCATTGGAAATAAAGGGAGATCTGGAAACGTGGGAGAAGTTAAAACTATCGCTATTAGGAAGAATAGCGGCAATTAAAATGAATATACTACCAAGAATGTTATTTCTATTCCAGACGATACCTATAATTAAAGGAGTAGCAATTTTTAAAGATTGGCAAAGGAAAATCTCGAGATTCATTTGGCAAGGGAAAAAACCTAGAATTAGATTCAAATTATTAACTGACACCAAAGATAGAGGGGGGTTTGCACTTCCGGACCTGAAACTATACTACGAAGCGTCATGCCTATGCTGGATCAAAGAATGGATGACATTAAAAAATACAAACTTATTAGATCTAGAGGGCCACGACAACAGGTTCGGCTGGCACGCCTACCTATGGCAAAATAAGATCAAGGTACACAAAGGATTTGGAAATCACGTCTTCAGAAAACCCCTATATGAGGTATGGGAGAGATATAAAAATCTATTAGAAAGAAAGACTCCGAAGTGGCTTTCACCACTGGAGATGATGTCCTTAAAAAAGACAAATATGAGAGAGAATTGGCCAACATATGAAACGCTACTTAAAAAAGATGGAGCGAATTGGAAATTAAGACCATATGAAGAAGTCAAAGAGTATGTAAAGGATTGGCTACACTACCATCAAATAAATGAATTATTTAGAAATGATTTGAAGAAAAATGGCTTTAGTGATGTTAAATCAAGATTTGAGATAGAAATACTTAGCAATAATCACAAAATATTGTCCAAAATGTATAAAAATTTGCTGGAATGGGAATTGAAAGATGAGGAGGTGAAATCGGTTATGGTTAAATGGGCAATGGACTTTGGGTATAACATCATGATGACAGATTGGGAAAGACTCTGGAGAGAAGGTTCAAAATTTACGGCCTGTAACGCATTAAAAGAAAACATGTACAAGATGTGGTACAGATGGTATATAATGCCAGCAAAATTGGCAAAAATGCACAAGGGTAACAACAAATGCTGGAAATGCAAAGAAAAGGTGGGAACTTTCTACCACATGTGGTGGGAGTGCCAAAAAGTTAAGAGTTATTGGAATGAAATTTACAACGAGATGAAAACGATATTAGGATATAATTTTGCCAAAAAACCAGAGTCTTTATTATTGGGTATAACAGGTATAGGAATTAAAAGAGATGATATAAAATTGTTTCAATACATGGCAACAGCAGCCAGAATTCTATGGGCCCAAAATTGGAAACAGGAAATTTCGCCGACAAAAGAGGAATGGGTTTTGAAAATGATGACCTACGCGGAGCTAGATAAAATGACAGGGAGAATCAGAAACCAGCGAGACCAAAAATTTATTGAAGATTGGAAAAAATTTACAAATTATTTAAAGAAACATACACAAATGAATACGTTGATAGGATTACAGGAAGCTTTGTAGTCAAAAATAATTATTATTGTATGACGAAATAAAGATAAATTTTTTAAGATAAGAAAATAAAAGCAATAATTTATAGAATAAATATAAAAACAAAGATTTGTATTGCTGAAACCCGACGGAAGGATTGTTGGAAGTTCAGGCCTGAAGAGGCCAAAATACATGATGATTAATATGTAACAAATTGTAAATATAATGTTTATTTGTGAAACTTAATAAAAAGATTATGAAAAAAAAGAAAACCTTCCAGACCCCCCCTCCCAGAACCCAGCAAGCCTTGAATGTGGGAGAGCAAAGAGCTCAAAGACAGAGGGCACATAGCAGCAGCCATAGAGGAAGTGGTGATGATGACGAATGAGGAAGTGGGAGAGGTTGGGGGGGGTGGAGATTCACTCGGGACAATGCCATTATCCAAGAGGTTGGGTTCTATAGCCTCTCTTTGTAATTACTGAATAAAAAAGTATGGTAAGAAACCTACCTTGTCTTTATAGTTTCCTGGGCAACCAGCTGGGAGCCACTGACAGCATCCTGACATGTTCCTGTGGAGGACTTCTGATGCCCACACACCACACATGGATGTTGGGTGGTCACAGGATGTGGGACACAGCAGTGGGTGCTCTCCTCCTACTACAACACATACAGGTGAAACTCAAAAAAATAGAATATTGCGGAAAAGTCCATTTATGTAAGCAATTGTTTTCATTAGCTACTGGAGTTTAATATATGAGATAGGCTCATGACATGCAAAGCGAGATATGTCAAGCCTTTGTTTGTTATAATTGTGATGATTATGGCGTACAACTGATGAAAACCCCAAAGTTGAAATTGTTAATTTGGGGTTCTCATCAGCCGTACGCCATAATCATCACAATTATAACAAATAAAGGCTTGACATATCTCGCTTTGCATGTCATGAGTCCATCTCATATATTAGTTTCCCCTTTTAAGTTGCATTACTGAAAGAAATGAACCTTTCCACGATATTCTAGGGTTTTTTTTGTTTTTTGTTTTTTTGCATTTCACCTGTAAGTGCCTTGCAAATGGGTTGTGTGTGAAGAGCCTTTTGGCATGGAATGCTTCCAACTGGTGCCATTTGTTGTTGTTGTTGTTCAGTCGTTCAGTCATGTCCGACTCTTCGTGACCCCGTGGACCAGAGCACGCCAGGCACCCCTATCCTCCTCTGCCTCCCGCAGTTTGGCCAAACTCATGCCAGTCGCTTCAAGAACACTGTCCAACCATCTCATCCTCTGTTGTCCCCTTCTCCTTGTGCCCTCCATCTTTCCCAACATCAGGGTCTTTTCCAGGGAGTCTTCTCTTCTCATGAGGTGGCCAAAGTACTGGAGCCTCAACTTCAGGATCAGTCCTTCCAGTGAGCACTCAGGGCTGATTTCTTTAAGAATGGATAGGTTTGATCTTCTTGAAGTCCATGGGACTCTCAAGAGTCTCCTCCAGCACCACAATTCAAAAGCATCAATTTAACTCTTTTAATTTTTGCACAGGCTGTGAATCAGTAGAGTAGCGTGATGAAGCAGGCAAGGCGCTAGCATTCCTACCTGTGTTTTTGCATTAAGACATTAGCATTCATTCTGAGAGGCTCTTCTGCCTCTGAAGCACTATTATGATATGACAAAAAGATTGAACCACCCAAAGTGGAAGATTATTGCTTGTTTTCCAGCCATTGGGTCTGGTAAACGGAGCTGTGAAAATTAAGCATGGAAGCATTTGCTGGCACTCCCAAAATTACTTTCTTTTCTTTTCTTTCCTTTCATTTCCTTCGTTTTTTTTTAATGAAACGAAAATGTGATTGTAATGGATATAGTCTCGCTCCAACGACTTAAGTAACAATATCAAATATAGATGTAGATTGCTCAACTCCAGCAGGCTATGAAACTTCATTGAGCGGGATGTGATGTTGGGGTAATTGTGTCTTCTTAAAAGCTCATCAGGTTTGTTAGTCTAGAAAGTGGCGAGACTCTAAGCATGGCTGGAAGCCATTAAGGGTGGCGACAGGGGCTGTGGGTGGGAGATAATCAGATGCTCCATCTGGAAATTACCTGAAGCTTATTATTAATGCTTAATAGTTTCACAAAAGCACCTGGAGGGAGGAATGTGAAGATGCATGCATTTAACTCTGCATGTGCCTTGCCACAGGAACATAGGAAGTGTCCTTCTTTCGACTCATGGAATCACAGAACTGTAGAGCTGGAAGGAACCCAAAGGGTCATCTTGTAATCCCCCCCCCCCACTGCAAGGATCACAGCAAAAGTATCCTGGGCAGACGGCCATCCAAACTCTACTTTAAAACCTACAGTGAAGGAGAGCCTACCACTTTCGGAGTCTGTTCCAGTGTCAAACAGCTCTCGCCATCAGAAAACTCTTCCTGATGTTTAATAAGAACCTCCTTTCTTGTAATTTGAACCCGTTGGTTTGGTTCCTCCCCTCTGGAACAGCAGAAAACAGGCAGCCCCGTGGAGGGCTTTCTGTGCTTATTCGGCCCTCCTCACTGCTGGGCAGCAATAGGGTACCTGAAGGTGTGGCTAGCATTCCTGCAGCGGTATACAGGGTATCAGGGGCATAGCAGGGGGGGTGGGGGCGGTCCGCCCCATGTTCCAGGGGAGGGGGGTAACACTTTGACAGCCCCCCCTTACCCCAACCCTGCCGGGCGGTCCCCAAATGGGGGCATGCCGCCTTTCCCCCCTTCCAGCGGCTTTTTTTGGTGCAAGGGGTGGGCCAGCGAGGAGGGGGCGTCACACATGTCACTGGCATGACACCCCTCTTCGCTGGCCCACCCCTCGTGCCGAAAGAAGCAACCAAAAGGGGAGAAGAAAGGAAGCAAAGTGGGCGCTTGGACACGCCCACTTTGCTTCTCTTTTTTCTCACCTTTTGGCTGCTTTTGGCGCTGGCTGGGCTGCGGAGTCGCAGCCCAGCCAGCACCGAAAGAAGCGGCTGAAAGGGAAGGGGGGGAAGCAAAGCGGGTGCGCTGAAGCGCCCGCTATGCTTCTCTTTTTTCCCCTGGGGGCATGGCGTCGCACTGTGAATGTGCGTCATGACGTCATGACGCACGGACATGTCGCGATGCCCCACCCCCAGGGGTGCCTCTTGGCTTCCTGCCCTGGGCAGCCAAGGGGCTAGGAACCCTCCTGCAGGGTATGTTAGGAAAACATTCTTTAAGAAACAGATAGAAGTTCCTGGAAGCTTTAAAGAGGGTTCCAGAATTTTCTTTAGTGAGTAAGGGTGGCACTCTAGGCTTGATTGGTGTCAACTGGTGGTGCAGATAAAGGGAGGAAGTTGCAGGCTGCAATTTCCGCATGAGGAAAGCACACATGCACACGCTGTCAGCATGCACGCTGACAACAAGGTTGGGAGTAAGACAATGTGTGGTGCTGACACTGTGAGTTTTGCTCTGTCAGGATTGTTAATTACTGGACTGAGATTATACCGTGCTGGAGAGATAGAGAAGGAATGTAAATAGCTTGTATATAATAGTAACAGAAATGCTTGTGCAACCAGTCAAGCAACGAAGAAGCTCTTGACTGTGAATTTGAGTATGACTCCTGTTCTTGTCCTCTGCCTCTGGGGAAAACTCTGCTACAAACAGTAAGAAGTGGTTTTACCAAGGTGCCACCCCACTAGCAGAGAAGTGCAGTAGAAGTGTGTGGGCGGTAACTTCAAATAGTATAATGGGGGGTCTCCTTTTGGCAGGACCTAATGGTCATGCGCCAGGATTTCCAGGTCCATTCAGATGCCTCGGGTAACCTGGGTTTCAGTATCTACTTTGAGGGCTGATGGTGCTCCCAAGCCTCATTGGAAGGGGGGATAGGATCACAAGTGATCTCACCTTCCTAGAATTCTTTCTCATCCTGGTGGCTGTATGTATCTGGGTTGAAGAATTCTAGAATTCCAGGGTGCATTTTTTGGTCTGACAATCAGGCAGTGGCGAAGGTTCTAGCCAAAAATCCTCCCATTCGGATTAGGTCCTTAGGTTGCTGCATGCATTCGTGTTGCATTGCTTGCTGGTCAACATCTCGTTTTCAAGCAGTTCAATTCCAGGCCTTAATAATAGGATGCTCTATCACAATTTCAGGGCAATGGTTTCTATGCCCTGTCAGCCGGGACTCAGCTGGTGCCAGAGTCCAGGGCCGTCTTACCCATACCCAGTAGGGGTGCAGGGCACCCAGGCACTGGGCTCTCAGGGGCGCCAGGCCGAGAGTCTGGGATCCGGGAGTTGAGTTCAGGAAAGAGCCCACCTATCGGTCAAAACATCGTGGAGGGCTTTCCTGCTGTGGGCGGCTCTGTGCCGGGAGTTCAAGGGTGACCGAGCCAGTGAGACGCTGAGGTGGCTGGCCGGCTCCACCCTCCTGTGGACCTGGGACTGGGCAACCTGGGGGAGGGGGTGCCAGGTGGATCTTTGCACCCCAGTGCCGCATAGGCTTAAGACAGCCCTGTCAGAGTAATTTCCCAAACACTTCTGGGCACTTGGATACATACCATGAATCAGGAAGTACATGAAGCAGTTCAGGACATGGTCCTCCTTCAAGGCCTTCTAGTCTCAAGCCAGGGCTGGCCTATGCCTCCCCACAGCTTGGAAGAAGGATGTCCTTCAATTTCTCATCTTCCTTAAGAAACAGGGGTTAGCAGTTAAGACCATGACCTTGCATGTGGCTGCAAACACCTTCTGGGAGCTCTCCGACCCATGTGAGCATTTTCATATATGCAGGCTATTAGAGGGATGGTCCAGGAGTCACCTGTTAGTCCTGAAAACCAGGAGACCTATTGCATATGATCTAAAAGGTATAAGGAAAGCACTAGGCTTCATCTGCCTATGCCCCACAAATAACCCAGAGATGCATTTTAAATAAAAGCACACATTCTACTCATTACAGGTGGGTAGCCGTGTTGGTCTGCCATAGTCAAAACAAAATCGAAAATTCTTTCTAGTAGCACCTTAGAGACCAACTGAGTTTGTTCCTGGTATGAGCTTTCGTGTGCATGCACACTTCTTCAGATACCAGGTACAAACTCAGTTGGTCTCTAAGGTGCTACTAGAAAGAATTTTCGATTTTACATTCTACTCATGTGAAAACACCAGGCAGGCCCCACAAATAACCCAGAGATGCATTTTAAATAAAAGCACACATTCTACTCATGTGAAAACACCAGGCAGGCCCCACAAATAACCCAGAGATGCATTTTAAATAAAAGCACACATTCTACTCATGTGAAAACACCAGGCAGGCCCCACAAATAACCCAGAGATGCATTTTAAATAAAAGCACACATTCTACTCATGTGAAAACACCAGGCAGGCCCCACAAATAACCCAGAGATGCATTTTAAATAAAAGCACACATTCTACTCATGTGAAAACACCAGGCAGGCCCCACAAATAACCCAGAGATGCATTTTAAATAAAAGCACACATTCTACTCATGTAAAAACACACTGATTCCCAGACTGTCCGCGGGCCGGATTTAGAAGGCGATTGGGCCAGATCCAGCTGCCGGGCCTTAGTTTGCCTACCCATGCTCTGGACACTAGACTTCTCTTGATGAAGCTTAGAATTTCATTATTTATTTATTTATTTGCTACAGACACATTCTGCACACTCATGCAACCAAAACAGACTGTTCCTTGTGATTTTCCATGGAGGATATCAATTTCCCCAGGGAACTGATATATAATGCAACACTATGTGGATTTCCTCCCAAAGTGTGAAATCTGTGACGGCCATGGGACAAAAAACAAAAAACCAAGAAACCAAATATATAGCTGTATCTATAACGGTGAATACTGATCTATATAGTGTGATGTCCTGGAGAAGAGACTGGTAGATTTGCCACTCTGTTTCCTGTATTAAAAATGGATCTTCCAAAATTGCAGCCATGCCAAAATCGATATCAGATAATTGGAAAAGGGAATCATGAGCCTGAAGAGAAGATTAAGCTAGAACAAGGGTATAAAATGTGATAATTAAACGAGTACTTTTGTATTCTCCAGGTGGGCCCAAAGGAAAGTGCTTACATTGTCGTTTAATGCAGATCAAGGAGGGGAGGGAAGAGGGAGTGGTATTAACAGCCATTTGTAACATTGGAGTTTAATGGGGCTTAGGGGTCAGAAAACTATCAGAAGATTGATCATTTCTCTCCTTTATAGTCCCCAGTTAAAACACTTACAGATGGTAAATCCTCTTTATCCCTCCTTTTGTTGCATAATTGTGTGCGCATTAGAGCCCTGATATATGCATGCATTCGAAAATCATGTACTTGGAAGCATTTCAAACACTTCATAACTGCCAACTTCATATTTGCCTCGTCAGACCTTGCTTTGCTTGTTGGCGCTGCCTGCCCAGTTCCTTTCTGTGTCCAAGGAAGGAACTCTGCACGAAAGGAGACACTAGGCTGCATTACTAGAAATGCCTTGTCTAGCATCCTCCTTTAAGACATCCGGGCTTCCAGCTCTCCACAACAACCGCAGTTACCCTTGGTGACTCTGGGCTGCAGAACACACCCTCCAGCTCTCGGTTCCATTTCTTTATTATGCGTGTTCTCCTTCATAAAGAGCATGGGTTGCAGTGGGGGCCAGGAAAACCACCCTTCCAGAGTGGGATGGATCATAGATGGTCGCTGCGATGATTGGGCCTATTGGTGTTGTTGGGGAGAAACTCATGTTGCAATTTGTTGATGGACAGTCAGAGGGTTTAAAAGCCTCGGCACGCCCTGCATTATTCCTCTTTGCTGTGTGCAACGGATCGCCCGCCCTGCCCTCCCTTGTTTTAGGCCTCTGCGTTGACCTTGCTATGCCTGTCATGGGGTCGTGTGCTTTTATGGCAGGGGCCTGGTAGGAATTTTTCCAGTTGGCTGATTGGCTGGTGCCTGCTGGTTTTCGCCTACTGCGTAGCAATTAGTCACAACTTGTAAGGTTGGCGGTTAGGCATTGGTTTTCGTGTTCGTCGCTGGAGGGGTAAAGATTGGCTGTGTCTGCCCCTCCAATGCTGCTGCTGCTGTGTGGGAATTCCGTTAAAGGAATCCAGGGGCTCGCCATGCTTTTTTCCGTATCCCCCGGTCGGGGGCCAGGGCCACGCAAGAGCCCCTGGGAGCATTTGGGGAGAGTCGTAGTGTCTGAACCCCCAGCTCCTACTCTCTCCCCAATTTGCTTTCCCTTTACTGATGGTCGTCAGTTCTGTCCCCAGTGGGACAGATAGTCTAAACCAATGCCTATGCAACCACTCACATATCTTGTACTTACCAAAATTAATGTCTGAGGTGTGAGTTATTTCCTGGAGGGTGGTTGGGGACCTCAACATGCAATTATCTTATTTCATAAAATGTGTGTGTGTGTGTGTGTGTGTGTGTGTGTATATATATATATCACTTTGTAAGACCATTCTAGGCTCTTGAGTGCAGGAACATGAACACAAAGAGGCAAAACACCATGCAGGATACAACAGGTTTATTTTGGGTTGCATATGCAAAGCAAAAGGTGCAGGGCAAATAATTCGCCAGACTGCACGCCTAGAGACTAGCGTGCATTTCTTTTATACATGACTATAGGAATTCGAAACTTAATTCATAATTAGATCACATGTTTTACGGGAAATCATGTGTTTTCTGGGAATCCGAAACCGTCTGCCTTCATTCGGAGCCTGCCCTCCTCCTGGCAAGCCTCCTACAAGATAGCAACATAGAACCTATCTTGTAAGCACACAAATCGCTATTGTTCAGTCTATTCATAACACCTGTGATTGCCAATCAACAAGAAAGCATAACTTCAATTAACTAGCAATAAACGTATTGCATTAAGGCTAACTTATGAAGCTTAATATATTAATAGACACATTCCAACTCCAAGGTCTCTTCTTCTCCTGTCTCACAGGCAGGGTGCTATTTTAAGACTCCTTTAAGGCTTCTTTGTCTAATTCCAGACAGTGCACCGTTATCTTCAACCTTGGCAGACTGCCCAGAGAGGCCCCTGTTCTGCTCATGTCAATTTAAACTGTTCTTCTTTACAGAGGCTTGTAGAAGCAATACACAGAAATATGAATACACAGTGCTGCAAAATATATGTGAATATAGGCTAAAGAATATATTTAAACAGGCTAAAGAAAAGCATTAAAAGCATTTCTCAACAGGGAATTGTCCCCTTCAACTTGATTGCAAAAATAAATAAATCTCAAAGCGTTTTACGAAAAGAATAAAATTGTTTGTAAAAACAAAAATGAAACATTCAAAAGATTAAAACCACCAATAAATTAAATAGTTGGTAGGAGAGTTGGGGGGGGGGGAGGAATCACATGTTTCAACCAATGCACCCTTTTGGTTTCAGATAGTACATGGGTTTAGGTACACAAGAAGTTGCCAGGTCAGATCCCTGATCTATCTAGGTAAAAGGTAAAGGACCCCTGGATGGTTAAGTCCAGTGAAAGGAGATTATGGCGCTCATCTCGCTTTCAGGCCGAGGGAGCTGGCATTTGTCCACAGACAGCTTTCCAGGTCATGTGGCCACCGCTTCTGGTGCAACAGAACACCAGAGTGCATGGAAACACTGTTTACCTTCCCGCCGGAGTGGTACCTATTTATCTACTTGCACTGGCCTGCTTTCAAACTACTAGGTTGGCAGGAGCTGAGACAGAGCAACGGGAGCTCACCCCATCACAGGGATTCGAACTTCCCACCTTCTGATTGGCAAGCCCAAGAGGGGATCCGGGTGGCGCTGTGGTCTAAACCACATGAGCAGGGGACAGCTTCTAGCACTTGAGATGATCCAGGCTAGTCACTCCACAGAAAGGGAGCAGAAAGGATCTAAGCTGGACTCGGGGGCTGGTTGGTGGTGAAGAAAGAAGACAACACAATAAGACAGCCTTTCTCTGATCCCCAGAGTTTTCTGACCCCTGGCCTTTGGTTATAGAGTCTGGACTGCAGGATTTACCTTCCCAAGAAAAGGGAGAGGTAGAAGCTGCCAATGGACATGGAATGGTGGTGGCTGATAGTAAATTCAATGAAGCAATGAAACATCACTTCCATCAGTTTAAACCCTAAATCAATAATCTAGATAAGTGATGAGAGACTTGATCCATTGTGGTTTCTCTTTTCTCATTTGTCCACTCTTAAATTCAGTTCTCCACATTTCCACATCAATATGTGTTTGTTTGTTTGTTTGTTTGTTTAAAAAGGTCTCCTGAAAACTCACCAATATTTTAGTGTAAATTTCTCCTAAAACATATAAACAATTTGTGTGGTGTGTAAGCCTAATCTACTCAGGGTCCCTTCCAACTCTACAAATCTATATTTTGATGATGAAATCTATGACTGTAGAATCCATATTGCCAAGATCATAGGGGCCAAGCTATTTTGGTTCAGGAACGGCTCTTGCTGTCCTACCAAACAAAGCTAGCAATAGGCACTCCTAGCTGCCATGGCCTCAGCTAACAAAGATGGAGCCAGGAACATCCCCAGACTCTGTTCAGACAGGTAATGGACCAATCTCCTGTGTAGAAATAATAATAAGACACTTCTACCATGCTTTATTGCTGATTTCATGGGGTGGTTAATGCAAGTTAAGAGGCAGATAAACCATTCCAAGCAACTTTGAACAGTTGAAATTATGCATCTACATTGAGTGAAGTTGACTATCAAGAGTGTGGGCTCATTCACATTAAGCTCAAACACAATATCCCAGGATCCAGTTGTCCCATCTTTCCGCCGTATTTTTCAGCTGAACTGAAATACAAGGAGGTCAGATTAATTTCCCTAGTTGCATTTCAAAATATTTTCTGACTCCCATGCAGAGCATTACGAGAACAGGCCTCATCTCAGAAGCAACAAAGCGTTTACACTTTCATTACACCTTGCAGACCTAAAAGGAGCCAAAATCTGCAATTTCTTTCTGTCGAATGCCATAAAAACAAAGAGATCGTTTGCAGTGCAGTAAAAATACACTAATTGCTTTTTGTTTGTTTTTTTGTTTTTGTTTTACAGGGGTATGGGGACCCAAGAATAAAATAGGCTTTGTTTTTCATTTAGAAATCAGGGGAGTGGATAAAAGATACAGCCCAACAATTTTTATTAAAAGCAACGTTGCAGGATGTACATTTTTAATATCTTGGCCACTTGTATACTGCAGCCTAGAGACTTGAAGCATTCTCTCTCTCTCTCTCTCTCTCTCTCTCTCTCTCTCTCTCTCTCTCTCTCCAATTTGATGTTTTCCCTGGTTGAAAAAAAATCTCTAGTCTCTCTCTCTCTCACAACTTTGTTTACTTTCGTTCGGGGGTGGGAAACCATTTTTATCCTGAGGGCCACTTTCCCTTCTAGGCCATATTCCAGGGGCCACATGCAGGTGGTGAGTGTCGCCCTAAGCCAAAGTGGGTGGCGTGGCAAATGTTAATTGTACATTTGTACAATAGGATACACACCTACCTCTTTCCTCCATCTAAGCAGGTGAGAGGCACTGTTGTGGGATTTCCACTCAAAATCACGAAATACATGATTGCCAGGCAGGCATACGAGGGACTGAAACTCCTAGAGTTTCTGAATCAATATAGAAGGGACAGTAAGAGGGCCCTTCCTTAATGCTTTGATGTGAATTTCTAACAAAGGAGATAATCTTAAGTGCTTCCTCTCTACCTGAGCTACGAGGGGCGTTCATTAAAGATTTCCCCTGACGTACTTCCCGTGGACTGAGACAAATGAAACTGGGCACAGTTATTAGTCCTTCTCTACATAGCGACCAGCAAGAGTGAAACACTTCTCCCATTGCTTTATGCAGCTGTGGAGACCTCATCTGTCGAAGTCAGCAGGTTGCTTCAGAAGCCACAACCTGACCTCAGAAATCAGCATTTCATGGTCTTGAAAAAGCTTGCCCTTTAAAAATTACTTCATAGTTGGAAAGAGGTGGAAGTCAGATGGTGTGAGGTCAGAAAAATAAGAGGTTTGAGGAATGATTTCATAGCCACAGGACCGTGCTTCCGTCTGAACAACATGCGAGTTGTGAACTGGGGCGTTATTCTGTAGGAGGCAAAAACCTTTGGTCAGCATACCACGCTTTTTGATTTTGATGGCCTTCTGCAATTTCCGCAGCGGTGATGCATAGTATGTCTCGGTAATTGTGGTACCCTTTGCCAGGAAATCCATCATCACTACTCTGTGCTGGTCCGAAAAGACCATGAGCATGACCCTGCCCGCTGCTGGTTGGACATATGCCTTCTTTGGAGGTAGTGAGGCAGAGTGCTTCCATTGTTTGGACTGGGATTTAGTCTCTGGGTCATAATGATGGGCCCATGTTTCCTCCTGAGTAATTAGTCTGGCAAAGAATTCATCATGGTTTTCGTGACCCATGGCCAAAAGAGCCCGTGAGCAAGTGACTCGTTCCTGCTTCTGGAAAGGCATCAGCAGTCAGGGAACCCACCGTGAAGACACCTTTCCCATGTGCAAATGGTCATGGATGATTTTTTTTCTACAGAGCCCACACTGATCTTGACATCTGCAGCTAGTTGGCAAACAGTTATGCGGCGATCCTCCAAAATGGCGGCCTCCACTTGCCAGATTGTGTCTTCATCAGTGGCGAGTTGTGGTCTCCCAGGAATGGGAGCCGTTCCACCGAAGTCCGACCACACTTCAACTGATGATGCCAGTGCTTGACTACATCATATGAGGGGGCATCCTCCCCATAAGCCGCTTTCATCTCATCAAATGTCTCCCCTGGTGTGTGCTTTCAAATACAGGAACCTGATGACCACTCTGCATTCAACTGGTTCCATTATTAGACGTTACTCTACTTTAGCACCAGTAACAGAGAAACAGTTAGGAGTTCAGAGCTACAAATTACCACATTACCTATGGAGAGGTGTATCATTAAACACGTGCAATTACATCCTCCTACGATAACTGGAAGTGGGACAGGGGAAATCTTTAATGAACGATACTCGTTTCTCTCTCTTCTTTCAAGCCAGTGATATGAGCAGATGTAAATGCCTAGACTCTACTAAGAGCCCAGATTCCATTTGGGAAACTAATGTTGTATTTTGTAACTAAGAAATATTTTCACCTGCATACTACTTCAGTGTATTTGCTTCCAGTGTGGTGTAGTGGTTAGGAGCAGTGGACTCGTAATCTGGTGAACCGGGTTCGATTCCCCGCTCCTCCACATGCAGCTGCTGCATGACCTTGGACTAGTCACACTTCTTTCTGAAGTCTCTCAGCCCCACTCACTGTTTGTTGTGGGGGAGAAAGGGAAAGGAGATTGTTAGCTGCTTTGAGACTCCTTAGGGTAGTGATCCAAACTCTTCTTCTTCTCCTTCTTCTTCTTCTTCTTCTTCTTCTTCTTCTTCTTCTTCTTCTTCTTCTTCTTCTTCTTCTTCTTCTTCGTAACGGGGACGATGAGCAGAAAAGTCAGCAGACCACAAATAAACAGGGATAAAAAGGAGTAATTGCCAAATTCCTAGCTTTTGGTAGATTGCAAAAGTGTTTTTACGCTGCTAGAAGGGCTTCACAGCCTGTTTACTCTCATATTTCTCCCACACACATGAGATAGGAGGTTTACATTTTAATTTACAGAGTTAATCCTCAACCTATCTCCATCAATCATCCCAGTTCCAGGACACATTCCAATTGGAGGGGGGTTATTTGAAGGGACAAAGCAGAGCCAGTGAGGATTGTGGCTTGGGGAGAGTCCCAAGGGCTTAGATAGAGATTCCTGAATGTAACATTGGGGACAACTAGCAACACTCTACTGGATGATCTCAGTGATCAGGCTGGGCTATCTATCTTGCAATGGCAATGTCAGAAGACTCGGAGCTCAGTTTTGGAAACTGTGCCAAAGTCGGAATGGAGAGGACTGGCAACGTGGATTTCTCCCATGTTTTTCAAGATCCTGACTCCTTCAGTGGATGGTAAGGAGCTTTTAATGCTGTGGTTTCATACGGGTATGACCAAGCTATATACTGAAGAAGACTACGTCGAAACAGTGTATTTATCCGGAACGCTGTCTCACCAGATGTATTCAGTTACTCAGATTGTACAGCTATTATTACTTCGCTGCAAATTATAAAGATATAATTGTGCCCATTATTCATCGGTCTACGTGTTGCCTCTTTCATACTATACTACAGCTTTTAATGCACCTGCTACCTGTAGTGGCTTTTGGATCCAGAAGTCAATGCAAGGCAAAGAGGCTTCTGTACAGAGAGTGCTTTGCTTTGATGTCCACATGTGAACCAGAGCTATACATATCTGGGGAGGGTATCTACACACATATTTTAAAAGCTGCGAAAATGAATTAAAAAAAAATGTTGGGGGGGGAATGAATTTGCCATAGCTCGCCATCACCCTCTAGTATCACATTTGTATATTGCACTTTACAACGCACTTAAAATGTTTTATTTGCAGCTGCATAGCTGAGTCCTTGGTTGGGGAATTCGCTCAATGGAGTCATTGTGTGTCAAGAAAATGGTATTTACCATGGGTCTTAAGAACCGATCCACAGAATTATCCTAGTGCTTTCAAAAGTTCTACTATATGGCTTCAGCGCAAATAGCTGCTAGGCTGCGCTCTCTGTTTCGATGCCGCCTGAAAAGCACTCGGGGATTTAAGCTCGGAAGGCTTCCCAGATAGTAAAAAGTAATAACAAACTCTCTTGCTGCCCAGTTTCTCATTAGAGAATGCCATTCGGAACATCAATTAGTATTTAAATGGAATGCAAGCCCCATATTTTATTCAGATTGGTGCAATTCCATTCTTTTATCCTCCCTCCTCAATTTTGGAAAAAAAAAAAGTCAGGGATCTGCGATTCACTGAAGCGTAGGCCTGATAATCCCTTGCAAGAGACATTGCCCATTACCTGGTGATTGGACCATTTTGCAAGTGTATTGAGATTTGTCTGTGCTTCTCCACCAGAGCAGAGAAGACAAGGCAGGAGATAATCCTCTTGCACACTGTAGCGGAGAGCAACCGTATTGTCTGTCATAATTGCTGTCTTCCAAAGGGAGCAGCAGCATCTGGGCATGGGGAATATTGTCCTGATTTGACCCTGAATGTTATTTATGCATTTATTTACTTAATACAATTTATATACTGCTTGGTTAAAATAAAACCTCAAAGCAGTTTACAAGAAACATTAAAACGACCAATAAAGAGCGGTTAAAAACAATTTAAATAAACATGTAAAAATAATCAAAAAATAACAGTAAGAGAGATTTAATTACGACAACATTCTATGTGCGTGGCTAGGCTTGCCTAGCGGAAAATATTTTTAGCAGGCACTGAAATGCTTACAGCCTGCCTGAGGCAGATAGGCAGGGATTCCAAACTGGAGGTGCTGCCACAATGAAATACAGATTTCTGACAAGTGTGCCATGAGTATTGGGTGGCACCTGTAACATTGTGAGTGGGCAAATATGGACCAATGGCGATCCCACAAGTAAACTGATCCTAAACCATTCGGGGCTGCATAGACTGATAGTAGCACTTTGAACCCCCTAACAAATGGACAGACCTCTGAGTAGAAGTGTTGCTACCTTTGAGGGTGACCAGGAAACGACAATTCATCCAGAATGTAGCAGCTAGACTGGTGCCTGGGAGTGGCAACCGAGACCATATAACGCCGGTCCTGAAAGACCTACATTGGCTCTCGGTGCATTTCCAGGCACAATTCAAAGTGTTGGTGCTGACCTTTAAAGCCCTAAACGGCCTCGGCCCAGTATACCTGAAGGAGCATCTCCTCCCCCATTATTCAGCCAGGACACTGAGGTGCAATGCCGAGGGCCTTCTGGCGGTTCCCTCCCTGTGAGAAGTGAGGTTACAGGGAACCAGGAAGAGGGCCTTCTCAGTGGTGGTGCCTGCCCTGTGGAATGCCTTCCAAGCAGATGTCAAGTAGATCAGCAGCTATGTGATTTTTAAAAGACATCTGAAGGCATCCCTGTTTAGGGAAGTTTTTAATGTTTGATGTTTTGTCACTTTATTATTATTACTAATAATATTCTGTTGGGAGCCGCCAAGAGTGGCTGGGGAAACCCAGCCAGATGGGTGGGGTAAAGGTAAAGGTAAAGGTAAAGGGACCCCTGACCGTTAGGTCCAGTCGCAGACGACTCTGGGGTTGAGGCGCTCATCTCACTTTACTGGCCGAGGGAGCCAACGTACAGCTTCCGGGTCATGTGGCCAGCATGACTAAGCTGCTTCTGGTGAACCAGAGCAGCTCACGGAAACACCGTTTAACTTCCT
Organism: Lacerta agilis; assembly: GCF_009819535.1. Taxonomy (NCBI): domain Eukaryota; kingdom Metazoa; phylum Chordata; class Lepidosauria; order Squamata; family Lacertidae; genus Lacerta; species Lacerta agilis. The sequence goes on along the minus strand of NC_046322.1, from coordinate 7,359,485 downwards.
GCCAGAGCGATACCTATTTATCTACTTGTGTGGTGTAGTGGTTAAGAGCGGTAGACTCGTTATCTGGGGAACCGGGTTCGCGTCTCCGCTCCTCCACATGCAGCTGCTGGGTGACCTTGGGCTAGTCACACTTCTGGATTCTCTGAAGTCTCTCAGCCCCACTCACCTCACAGAGTGTTTGTTGTGGGGGAGGAAGGGAAAGGAGAATGTTAGCCACTTTGAGACTCCTTCGGGTAGTGAAAAGCGGGATATCAAATCCAAACTCTTCTTCTTCTTCTTCTTCTTCTTCTTCTTCTTCTTCTTCTTCTTCTTCTTCTTCTTCTTCTTGTACTTTGATGTGCTTTTGGAACTGCTAGGTGGGCAGGAGCTGGGAACGAACAATGGGAGCTCACCCCATTGCGGGGATTCGAACAGCGGACCTTCTGATCGGCAAGCCCTAGGCTCTGTGGTTTAGACCACAGCACCACCCGCATCCCTGATGGGTACGGTAGGAATAATAAATTATTATTATTATTATTATTATTATTATTATTATTATTATTATTATTATTATATTGTTATGTTGCATGCTGACATAGGCTCATACAGCATTAAGATGATAGCAAAGGATCTTTTCCTGTATGGGGTGGAATTGTCCGTGTGTAATGTATCCATTCTTAGATGTATAAACCCCACAAGCTGTTCTACCTACAGTAACATGCTGCATTTATGCATGGTCTGAGTTGCAGCCTTGTTCCACACCCAATAAGCTTGGGGTGCCTTTGTCTGGCGGACCTGTAGCCCATAGTTTGCAGCAATGTACTGGGCAAGGTTTTGCTCAATATCTTGTTTGTGTGATGAGCTCATGAGGAAAAAGCTGTCCCGTGAGCCTTTGCACTGGGGAGAGAAAAGCCTATCTAAGGCTGCTACCGCTGGAGCTCAGGGCCATTTTGCCTCGAGAGCAGTTGCTGTACTGCTCCGTTATGCCTCCTTCCTGCCAACCATGGATTGCATTGCCAGTTGAGCTATAGCTGTTTCCAAGCCTAGGAAGTGACTCATCCAAGCTCTGTCGCAAGTCCTTCTGCTCAGTTTGCTTGCGGAACGAAGGAAACCAAACACCTTTCTCTCGTCAAATCCAGGCAAGCAGCTTCTCCGGTTTGTTTGAAAAAAACTGAGTCAATGAAGCACTGCTTTAAAGTGTGTGTTCATCAGCATGTGCACCCATGAGTTACATTTACTTAATCTCTTTCGAATCAAAGGCACATATTCTGGGCATGTTTACCTATAAGAAAATTGCATTTGATTCAATGGAACTTAACTTCCCAGTCGGCAGGCTACAGATCACGCTTGTTAAGGTACAGGTCAATTGACTCAACTACCACAATTCCAAGAAAGGCATGTGCGAAATGAAGTGATGGCTGTGCATAGGAGAGAACCAGAGAGAATATCAAACCGACATACTGTTACGGAAATTATGGGGGGGGGGTGTGTCACCCAAGCAAAGTCTCCTCCAGAGCAAACTCATTGGGGTATGGAGTGATGCCCTTAAGGGAACCCATCTCTCCGCCATGATCCAGTAGGTGAGAGACCACGTGCACAGGGAAATGCCTCAGCAGGTAATCTCTGGGTGCTTCAGGAAGCCACTGGGCTAATATCCCTCAGCTGGAATCCCATTGTTCTCTCCCACATAAATGCTCAAGGTATCCTTGCCAATACTTAACACCAATTCACATTGGCCCAGGGCTATCTCCCTAATATTGCTCTGTTTCCCCATATGCTAATCTTGTTTTTCCTATATGTTAATCATGTATAACCCTTCCCTTTCGTGATGTAGTGATGATGTTTCCAAACTGTATTCTGGGATATGATAGGAGTTTTTAAAAGTTCTTGTAACGCTGCTCTGGGGGGGTGGGGCAGTTTTGACTGTACCCTATTGCACAATAAACCCTGTCTTGTCCTTGCTCCAGTGGCTGGACTTCTTTTATTTAACTCCGCAGAAACCAGTGGGCTTATCCCCAAGGGCCAGGTGCCTGGGCAGTTCCACACCTGGGATTTTCCGTTTACAATACACTACGCTCCTTTTGCTTATGTATGAGACAATGGTGGTTACTGATGCCTTCCAAATCTATTGCTCTTGCAAGCTCTATTTACCAAGGAGGAAAGAATACGGATGCTGTCTTTGCCTTCTCCTGCTGATTCTCTGTATGGTTGGTTTGAGAATACAAGCAATATTTATCTCTCAGCATCTTCCAAGCAATCGTTTCCCTTTAAATTTAAAAGACAACCCCCTTGGCTTTTCAGTTATGGTTGAACTACCTTCCTTGGCCTTCAGTGTATTTCTGCTGAACTCTCGGCTATTTCTCCCCCCTGAGTTTTAGGGATGTGGTTCAAGTGTATGTGTGCAAAGGTCTGGCTTTGCCTGTGATTCTGAAACACTGACTTGATGGAAAATAATTGAGCTAAAAAACAAGGTGGAAGGGGCAAAGACAGAAACAGAAGCCTTGAGACTGAGTCGAGTTGAATACAAGAATAAATCTTCTCCAGCTTTTCATGCTTCCCTGAATGCATTCCACGATGGCACCCATCTGCCTTCCTTCTTTACTAAGAAGTTGCTGAAGGTGGTTCTGGCTCTGAGAACTTAAAGTTGGAAGCATGGGAAAAACTATGGAAAAATGATTTAAAATTTACAGCGTGTCACATGCTGAAAGGAAACTATGTGAAAATGATGTACTGTTGGTATTTAACACCCGGAAAGTTGGTGAAAATCTACAGGACTAACTCCAATGTATGTTGGAAATGTAAGGAAAAAGAGGGCACATTTTATCATATGTGGTGAAATTGTAGTGCCAAACATCTGGAGGGCTGGAGTTTGCCTATGCCTGATTTATATATACAAAGGACCCACAGAGGGGAGGAGGGAAGTCTTAAGATTCGGAAGAATCTTGTTTGATTTTAAAATGTAAATGTGGTAAATGTGAGATTTATTTTGTAAAACTAATAAAAATTATTTCAAAAAGAAAGAAAGAAAGAAAAACGACAAGGGCTCTGAGATTACATCCACAAGCTCCTTTGGTACCCTTGGATGCAGCTCATCAGGCCCTGGAGATATGAATTCATTCAAGGTAGCTGGGTGATCAAGAAGGCTGATCACCGAAGAATTGATGCTTTTGAATTATGGTGCTGGAGGAGACTCTTGAGAGTCCCATGGACTGCAAGAAGATCAAACCTATCCATTCTCAAAGAAATCAGCCCTGAGTGCTCACTAGAAGGATAGATCCTGAAGTTGAGGCTCCAGTACTTTGGCCACCTCATGAGAAGAGAAGACTCCCTGGAAAAGACCCTGATGTTGGGAAAGATGGAGGGCACAAGGAGAAGGGGACGACAGAGGATGAGATGGTTGGACAGTGTTCTCGAAGCTACTAACATGAGTTTGGCCAAACTGCGAGAGGCAGTGAAGGATAGGCGTGCCTGGCGTGCTCTGGTCCATGGGGTCACGAAGAGTCGGACACGACTGAACGACTGAACAACAACAACAACAACAAGCTGGGTGTTCCCTTGGGTATTTTTGTATCTTGTCCACAGCTCCCTCCTTACACCATTTATCCTGTTATTACCGGGTTAGGCACCTCCAAGATGGTCTTCAAGGCTCTAAATCCAACAGCAAATCCCATGCTATTTAGTCCTTTCCAGCCATGACGTCCACCAAGTAAGAGCCTTCAGAGTTTCGTTAGCCCTTCCCATCTCTAGGACTCTCTTTTTCAAATAATACTAATTCTGTACAACAGGATGGTAACCTGCCATGCCCCAGTATTTTGCCACTTCAGAGTTTATCCAACAGAAAAAGGTTAATCTATTCATCTTTGAGCCATGCAATGAATGATAGAAGATTTGCCAGGATATTTTCCCATTGCTATATTTGCATATGCCCTTGGGGAACCTGTACCCATGTACCAGCTGTGAACTTGGCAGACAATTCCGCCTGGCTTTATTTCCGTTAGCGCTCAGCTTGGTTGGAGGGAAAGGTCAAGGCAAGCTATATTAATTACAGTCCACATTAATTGTATGCTCAAGGTTACATACCATGGATGCGCCCACCCACCGGCAGGTCTGTGCAGTCGACGTGCTCGATAACGGACATAGGAAGATAATTCCGCTTACCTTTGGCACCATACTCTCAGGATTATATTAGATATGCACATGAGTAGGGTTTTGATTAAAACATTATCTAAGAATTATGAATACTTGGGCCTCATGTGGCCCTCAAGGATCTCAGACTGTTTTGGAAATATTAGTTAATTAAAGTACACCATGCCCCTCATGCTACTGTTGTGATATCAGTACAACGCTTGTTTGCGGTCATGTGGTGACTGGCAGCTGAGTCAATAACAAAAGCCAGGTCAATGTCAATGTCATCCTGCTCCTGCACGCCTTGTGTAAGCAATGCAAATGTGCGCCCTTTTGAGACTTTGGCTTGTGCCTTGCCTGTAGATCCACCGGCTTGTTGGTTAGATCCTTTCTTGGGCTTTCTGCAGGTCTGGAAACTGTGTCCTCTCATTCCACAGTTTGTGCAGCGTATGACTTTAAGAGCTTGCACATGCTCAGTTGGACCACTAGGTGGGGTTGAGGACGCTCTTGCTTCACTCCCCCTTCCATTAGCCTCATTTTGAGCAGCACAACGATCTTGCTCATTTAGCAAAGTTGAGAAGACTCTGGCAACGGTTAAGTTTTGAGCATCCTGGGCACCTAGCTGTGATGCAATAGCACTATAACCGGCATGGAGGCTATTCAAAACCATGAAACAAAACACATCTTCGTTCAATTGAACGTTGCGTTGTGCGAGTTCACTTCTTAATTCTTTCATATGGTTAAGATGCGAACGCAAATTGTCTCCCTCCTTTAACCTTAGGTTGGTGAGACGTTGGAAATGCAGCATGGAACTTCCTGCCGCAATCCTTAAATGTTCATTTTGCAAAACAACCCAATAATCATTAGCGTGGACCAAATCTCTGACGTGTATTAACTGAGATTGGTCAAGATGCAAAACAATGGTCGCCTTCGCCTGATTATCCCTGTTCAGCCATCGAGGGCCTGGGAAAGGTGGAGGGGCATTAGTGACCACATCAAGCAAATTCTGCCTGGTAAGCACAGCTTCCATTTTAATACGCCATGTCTGATAATTTTCTTCAGTGAGAAGTGGACAAAGGGAGCTGCTGCTCTGCTTGCTATCCTTTGCCATTGTGGCGAAAAAGCAGGCTTTTTACTCTCTATCTTCAGAAAGCAATTTAAGCAAACAAACCTAGCCTTCTGAGGTTTATTGCCTCGTAAATCAGTCCGGCTACTCACAGTCCAATTAACGCGTCTTCTTCTCACAGCGGGAAACGGCCGTCTTCAGCACGAAAAAACTCCCCCGGAACGAAGCACGCAGTTTAAGGCTGCTTTCTTTGCCGGCAGATAAACATCAGGCAGAAGTCAATCAGAGGTCCGATGTTCGGAAACCATCCTCTGCTACCAATGTTATGAAAACTTCCCGCGGAAGTCCCAGGAATTGCCTACAATCTGCTAAGTGCATCGCAGCTTACCGAGAAGGACTGCGAGCTCAGGCTGCGCAAAGGACTGTGCACAATTTATAAGGATGGAGAAGTTATCCTTACAGCTCAGAAGAACAAAGATGGACTGTTTTTACTGTCTTTTGATTCAAATGACTGTTGTTATGATGTTGTTGACTCTTATTTTGCAGGTGCTGCTAAGTCCAAGGAGACTACCAAACAGCCACGCAGAGAAAAGGTCACAAGATGTTTCCAGCAGGTCTCTGCTGATGTAATAGGACTTCTGCCAAAATCTAGAGGCGGAGCTACCTGTTATTTATTGCTGTGTGATCAATTCTCTAAATTCTCATGGATTTACACTATGAAAAGTCCGCAGCAAGTCTTGGCCAAGTTCACTGAATTTTGTGCTAAGATAGATTTCATGCATGATGGAAAAATTGAATGTTTGTATACTAATCAATTACCAGTGTTTGATTCACAGGAGTTCAAGGACTTTCTAAGTCAACATTGCATTCGGCACAAAGTTGCTGTCAGCCAATCATCATGGAACAAAGATTTGTGTGTTAAAATTAACACAATACTACGTGAGGGTATGCAGGCGCAATTGCTAAGTGCAAAGCTGTCTGAACAGAATTGGGCTGAAAGCCTATCTGCCTTCACATATGCATGGGTCAGCAGTATTCCAAAAGGAATGGAATGCTCACCTTATGAGATACTGTTTAACAGAAAACCTTCTGTTAAGCATCTTAAGGTTTTTGGTTCTCAAATGTGGGTGGAATCACTTGAAGGTGCAACCATCCAAGGCATTTTTATGGGCTATGAGAAAGGTCAATACAGAATTCTATTGCCTTCCTCAAACACAGTAATTCTTACTCAGGAGGTAGAACCTACTGTAAAGCCGGAGACACAGATTCTCCAAAGCTTTCCCATTGATGTCAATACATATGAGGATACTGACACCAGCAGTAGCAGTGCAAGCTCAACCACGGCTAGTTCCGACACAGGTGAAACTGTCATTGAGAGAACTCATGCTATGACCAGGCCATCTACAGATGATGATGTGCTAGAATCTTTAGAGCCACTGTTTACAATTGGTAAAGTTTCTCCAAAAAGTCCTGTTAAGGAGAAACTCAGCAAAGAAGATCTACATCTTGTGCGTAGATCTGAGAGAGTAACAAAGGGTCAGGCGCCCAAACGCTACTCCAAAGAGTTTGCAATCTCAGCTGTTGCAAATGTAGCTGTAGTTTGCGCTCAAAACAGAGACACTCAGGTTCACTTCACAGATGTGAAAAAGCCACAGCAACAGGTTGCAAAGTTCAACACTGTTTCTGCCAACACACACAGAGCAAGTGCTCTGGTCCCCTGGAGAGTTGGTTATCAAAGGCTTCAACTGGTAGAACCAGTCTCAGAGAGTTCCAAGGATGGAACAAAGACAACAGATTCATACTGTGTATATGATAACTGTTTGTTTACTTCTGTTAATAATGCCTTAACTTTCGCCGCTCTTACATTGTCTAATATCGGGGGAGGATGTTGTGATATCAGTACAAGCCGAGCTGCGAAGACGCTGAAGCAGCAAGGTCACTTGACTTGACTAAGAGTCATATTTCACTCTGTGAGAAACACACTGGGCATACCAGCTCCCACACATGTGATGTCATTGTATTTTACTATTGTACTTTCTCCTTTCTGTTTTGCATCAGGAGATGCAAGACGCATTAAGACACAGCTCTGAATTATGAGCTGCTACGCAGAGACATTCTGCTCTAATTCTACAATAAGATCTACAATAAAGTAGATCTTAGCCAAATGGCTTGTGTATGTTGTTTTCAAGCTGGGAACAACTGCATATTACATTGTGCCCCTGGACTCTAGGAGCCAGAGGGCACGGAAGCTTCGACCGTCTTGGGGGTCAGTCTCTCAACTTGCCCCCGCGGGAAGTTTTCATAACAGCTACAAGGCAGGATAAATATATCAAGGGCACCAACATGGAAAAGTCCATAAATCCACTTTCCAGCTTTCCAGGGTCAAGTGCTCCTGCCCCTCTGGGGAGAAGGACATCAGTCAAGCCACCATCTTGGTTTCTCTGCATTCCTCTCTCTCTCTCTCTCTCTCTCTCTCTCTCTCTCTCTCTCTCTCTCTCTCTTTCTCTCTCTCTCTTTCTCTCTCTCTTCAAATCTTTCAGATTACAGTTTTACAATCACATATCCAACATACAACATAAAGACAAGATTCCATAGACTCTCCTGGACTTCCCTCTTCCCCTTTGTGGTCCCTATTGCTAATCATTTCCTCCTGCATCTTTCATAATAATCCAAATCTTTTACATCTCCATTATATCCAAAATCCACCATTAAACTACAAGTGTTATTCCAACCTGACTAACATTTTTAACTGTTTACAAGTTTTTAAGATAAAATTCCTTTTTAAAAGGCTTCGAGGTTTTTAGAAAAAAGTTACTTTAAACATTTTTTTTTCAATTCGTTATATATCGTTTCCCAAAATTGTTTTACTACCTTACATGTCCACCACATATGATAGAAGGTGCCTTCTTCCTCAGTGAGGTTCAAGTTCTATTAGAAGAAGCTGTTGAACTAGTCAGGCAAGTTTGTTTGTCAAGGCCAGTTATATACTGTAATCCACAAGTCCAATGTGGCTGCTATGGAGACAAATGGGTGGGCCTTTTTCCCCACCTCAGGTGGCTGGATGCCATGTCATCCTAGGATGGAAAAGCAACAGGCAAAGAGGGGATGTGTATGAGAGAGTGGTGCTTGAGAGAGTTTTATTGTTGCAGGAAGCTGAAGAGGCATGGGCAAACCTAATGAGGATGTTAATGCTCTGGAATCCTTCCTCCTATGTTTAGAGTGTATATAGGCAAAGGTAAAGGGACCCCTGACCATTAGGTCCAGTCGTGTATGACTCTGGGGTTGCGGCGCTCATCTCGCGTTACTGACCGAGGGAGCTGGTGTACAGCTTCCAGGTCATGTGGCCAGCATGACCAAGCCACTTCTGGTGAACCAGAGCAGCGCACGGAAACGCTGTTTACCTTCCCACCGAAGCAGTACCTATTTATCTACTTGCACGTTGACATGCTTTCGAACTGCTAGGTGGGCAGGAGCTGGGACTGAGCAACGGGGGCTCACCCTGTCACAGGGATTCGAACCACTGATCAGCAAGCCCTAGGCTCAGTTGTTTAACCCCCAGCGCCACCCGCGTCCTTATATAAGCCTAGCTAAAACCTGAAAAAATACATCCTGAAGATGCCACAGTCTCTGCTGTCCTTTGTTCTAAGGAAACCAAATCCTGGGTATGCACTAGAACACAGGCAGTTTACTTTCGCTGAGAGACTGAGGCGTGTGCAACAGTATTTGCAAAGCAATTTCTTCAATATAATGCATTTTTTTGAATGCTGTCTTCAATAAAATATGCATGTCTATGGGCACTTTACCCCAGTATATGCATGTCTGTATGCATTGCTTGGCTGGAGAGCTGTACTGCAAATTTCGTAGAAGTGTGAATTTCAGAGGATGGCTGCTTCATGTGCAGTGTATCATTCTAGAAACTGCTACATTGGGTAGGTCCACCTTTAAATGAGAGCTGAATCACATTTTTCCATCTCCCATTTTTTCCTTGTGGCTTAGAGGAGAGTAAACACTGCAAAGGACCTACTCCGGTGCTTCCTCACTTTTTCCAAACTGCAGTGCAAGTGAGAGTGATCTCCGCCCCTTTCTCTTCTGCATACTACATTTGCTCAGAGGGCTTGTGAGATAAGTGGGCATTAATCAAATTGTGCTGAGGTTTGGAGAAGATAAGGCTCATTCTCCAAGGATTTTAGCTTCTATTTCTTTTCCCCTGCTTCAGTATTGATCACCGAGAAATAGAACAAACTATGGTTCCCGTTCTTAGGAGATTTTAGTGCAAAATCTCCAGGCCACTCATTTAATCTCATTTCTTTATTTAATTAGAAATCCAAACAGTAAAAAAACAGTTCCAGAGCCATTTCTAAAGCAGATGCCACTTCTATTTATGCATCAGATTTGGTCAACTGCGGAACATACTGGTAATGAGGTATTCTTTGCTAGACTGAACTACAAATGTTGATCTTCTGGAGCTTCTTCATCAAGCCTGCTTCTCATTGCCATTGGCATCTGTCTGTCTCAGGAGACAATGGAGGAGTGTGCCTTTGGAGGTGAAGTCAAACTGTTGGAATGTTGCAGCAGCTGTGGAGACTGATAGGGGACAGACATGTTTTGTTGCAGCTGGGGCAGATGAAGGCATCCAGTTGTGCCGCTGCAAATGCACCATGGCATTTCTTCTTTCTGCACTCCTCCAAGTGGTCATTCCTCCTCTGGTCACTGCTGTGGATGCACAACCTGACTGCGTCCCCAGGCACAGGTCATCTGCAAGGGATCCCCACAATGCGGGGTTGATATTGCCAGCCTTCACATCTCAGTTGCAGATGTTGGTTTAGTGCAGAGTTGGTCTGCCAACGGGCCTGCTACCTGATGCCAGCTCCCTGTAGAACATGTGCTTGGGGATCCCGAAGGACGTGCTTCTCGTTACCCTACCTGTTTCTGACTGTTTGCCCCTCTCTTATCTGTGCATTTAGATGGGGATGGAGGACACAGGAAGCTGCCTTGCACCACCTGGGACCATTGGTACATCTAGTTCAGTATTGTCTGCACCAATGGTTAGAGGCTCCCCAGTGTTCCAGACATGTAGGTCTCCCACAGCCCTACCTTTCGATGTTGGGAATTGAACCTAAGACTTTCTGCATGCACAGTAGATGTTTCACTGCTGAGCTATACCACTTCTCATGTTACCTATTTTATTACCCCCCCCTTTATTTCCTGTTCAAAATCCTGTCCTGGATCTGATTTCTCCTGAGATCTGGTCCTACAAACTTTCTTCCCTGACTCTAATCCCATAAGAGCATTGGGACAGGCTCTCCTTGGCTTGCCAATGACCTTGGTTCCAGTCCTTCCAGGACCAAAACGAGGGAAATGGAACATCTGCAAGCACTGACTTACTCTGCTTGTGCATCTCGCTTTGGCTGACCTACTTAATGTCTCTGGGCACGTATCACCTGGTATACCTGGCTATGCAAATCTTGTGCTGCTCAGGCTGAATTCCTATTGTGCCAACAAGCGACATCCTGGAAGGAAATCAGAAACGCAACAGTAGATGACCAGCCACCCACCCTTCCGCATGATAAATGTCCTTTGCTTTGTGTTTTATCACACTCTCACACCATTTCTACTAATTATAGCTACACAGCTGCTAGCGCTGCACCAGAATACCTGCCTCTCATTTTATCTAACCCATTAATGGATTTGCCTAGTCTGATGATTTGCCTGTTCTTCCACATTTCCTAAATCGTACGTTAAATACATGTGCATGGTTAAGCACCTGCGAGATCCCAGCCCCACTCAAAAATATAAAACTGCCGGTCAATGCTGTGTTTGAATAAAGCCAAGCCCATTTAGCGATCTAAGGGTAACTGTTCTACACAGCTGGCCAAAAGGCTTATCACAGGAACTAAGGTGTGTTTGTGTACTACACAAGCATTTGATCCAGTACAATGTGAGAAACAAGAACATGTTTTGGCTTTATCATCTGGAAGGAAAGATGACTGAGATGACAATAAGATCCATACTGTTATTCATGATGTGTGGAAGGTGAATAAATATATATTATTTTATCCTTCTCCATAATACCAGAAACCTGGGTTTACTCCATGTAAACACTCCATAGGAGGTTCAGGGCAGACAAAATTTTGCACAAAATGCACCATTATTTGTTGGAATTCACTGCCACTGTAATGTGGCAATGGACACAAACATTTTATTTATTTTATTTTATTGATATAATTTCATACTTTTGATGCCAACCATTGAAAAAAACCCTCTGAGCAAAATTTGACAAATTTGGTTCCTCTTTGTCTCTCATTATTCCAAACTTAAATTCAGTTCGCCACATTCCTGCTGCCATTTGTGATTACTGTTTTTAATGCCCTCATGAAAATTAATCAGAATTCTAATGGATTTCTCCAAACAAACACATTTTTATATGCAATTTTGACTTAAACTTTTGCAAGCAATTTCCCCTAATATAATGTACTATTGTATTTTCTCCACTAATGTTTGCATTACTATGTACACTTTCTCTAATATATGCTTTATATACATTATTTGTTGGAAAACTTAATTGCAATATTCGGAAAAGTCCGAATTTTGAAGCCTAGATGCACTCCAGTTTTGTTTAAGAAATGTAAATTAAGCAACTTCTCTTTAAAATGCAAACAAAACCAAATGTCTCCCTCAATCCCTACCTCCAAATGCATATATTTGAGCTGTAGTGCCAAATATATTGTTTATAACAATATCATTCATTCTGACTTTAAGCTCTTGAATGAGATTTGAATTTGATTTTTATTTTGCGTTGTACTGTACCGCATTGAATCATTGCGTGTCAAGGTCCCCAAGCCACCCGTCAAATAAACACACACTTCACACAAGAAAATTAAGTCTAAGGTTTTTGGCATAATTTTGGCCACAACTTTATTAAAATACAAAATGTGAGTGGTTGCTTAGGCATTAGTTCTGACTATCTGTCCCCACCTGGGGGCAGACTGACATCCACCCACCTTACGGAAGTCAGTAAAGGGAAAACACTTTGGGGAGAGAATGGGAGCCGAGTGGTCAGGCCCTTGCCTCTCCCCTAATTTTCCTAGGGGCTCTGCGTGGCCCTAGCCCCTGACCAGGGGGTACGGACAAAAGCATGGTGAGCCCCTGGAGTCCTTTAACGGAATTCCCCGCGCAGCAGCAGCATTGGAGGGGCAGGCACAGCCAACCACTTCCCCTCCATCAACCAACATAATAACCAGTGCCTAACCGCAACCTTACAAGTTGTGACTAATTGCTACGCAGTAGGCGAAAACCAAAGGGCACCAGCCGACAGGGCCGTCTCGTCCATTTGGGCTGGTGGCGCAGCACACCAGGGCGCCGGGCCCCCAGGGGCACCCCCGAGAGCCCGCCGGCATACCGGGCGCCCCCTCCCCAACCCGCCCCTGCCCCCAAGGGCGGGCTGTTGGCCGGGCGCTCGCACGCCGGCGGCACAGCCACTGCCGCCCATGCCGGTCCCCTGCGGGCTGTGAGCCGGCCGCCCTCACCTCCCATTCCGGGAGCACTGGAAGGGCGCGCGAGCCCCGCGCTGCTCCAGTGCCACGCCCCTCATCCCCTGCTCGCCCACCCCCCCTCCCGAGGGGCAGCAAGTGCGAGAGGGAGGCAGCGGAGAGGCGGTACGCCAGGGGCGCCGGAGGGATCACTGCGCCACGGCGGCCGATCTCCCTGATCCCCTGCCAGCCGATCAGCCAAATGGAAAAATTCCTACCAGGCCCTTGCCCCAAAAGCAGATGACCCCATGACAGGCATAGCAAGGTCAACGCAGCAGCCTAAATTATAGGGAGGGAGGGCGGGTGATCTGTTGCACACAGCAAAGAGGGGCTCACACTGCGTGCCAGCAAACTTTTATAGCCTCAGGGCTGTCCATCAAAAACTTGCAACATTCAATTCTCCCCAACGACCCACAGAGCCCAATCATAGCCCTTGGCCATCCAAACGATCCCGCCCAGCAACACAAGGGTGTCTTGCCGGTCCCCAATGCAACAAATGCTCTCCATGAAGGAGAACTCGCTTTATATACTCTTGCATTTTTCTTATTCTTCAGTTAATCATGGAGAAAGGCAGGCAAATATGCACACTCCGCAGATTCAGAAAGCCTCATTCCATTTAGCAAAAAAATGGAACTGGGTAGAACTTGAATAGGCAGCCAGATTTCCTGATGAAAAATTACACAGTTGCTCCAGCTTGGAACAACACCTTTCCACCTGTGGATTTTGGCACAGCCGCTATATTGTTTCGCTTATCTCTTCATGTAAAAATGACGCTCCTTCTCCCACATGACACATTTTTTATTTGCCCTTGAGATTGAAACAAAGCGGGGCAAAAGGTCCACAAACCACAAAACAAATGTTGTTGGTTTGTTAGACAATAAAGTTTGAACAGGGGAGGTGTGACTTCCACCTACACAATTCCCAGGCCTCAATCAACCAAGTCCCTGCTTGAAAAAGAGGAATACAGGCGCTTGTTATCGGGGCTGAACAAATCAATGTAGTTCTTGTCTGTGTTCTTTTTGCAGGCTGTCACCCATAAGTCCATTCCATCACATTACTGCATCACATTTATGATTTAAACAAAAAGCTGCAGGGGAAAGAAATCAATACCTTAAAAGTATTTTCTTTCAAAATGCACATTTTTTGAGCAGAAAACCACAAACCTAGCTGCTATCCTAACCACATTTACATGGGAGTAAGCCCTGTTGAATTAAACAGGAGTCACTTCTGAGCAGACGCAGTTAGGCTTGCAGCCTTAATCCTCATCTTCGCAGAAGTCCGGGGGATACAGATCAGAGTAGTTTCTATTGGAATTCACAAAAGGCTGAATTCCTCTTGTATCCCTGTTTCCTAAAGACATCCGTATGCAGCATACCATTATCTGTGAATGACAGCTGATTCTTTTAGGAGAATGGAAATAAGAAAGCTGCAGTGCATTGCACGAGTGACTTCTCCGAATTCACCACCCTACTAATGATGTGGAAATATGGCACAGGAAGCTTTAGATTGGGAAAATGAAAACCCAAGAGAAACCAAAATTGACAGATTTCCCCACCTCTGTGTTTAACAGTGTTCCCTTGCATTTGGTGGCATCATAATCCAAATTCGTTCAGAGCCTTGTGACGTCTTCGCCTTTGGTAGGTTAACCTACATGATTAATTTAGGAAGGAGACTGTAGAAGCCACAGGATCTATGGGAGGGAGGAAACTCTGCCCCATAGAAGGCTCAGCGCAGGGGGGAAAGGACACCAAGGCCACATTCAGACCACACATTTTGAGCAGCATCACACCACTTCTTGGCACCAGGACATTTCCAGGGGAATTGAAGGAGGCAGTGGTGCGCCTGCTCTTAAAGAAAACATCATCCCTATCTTTAAGAAAACATCTTAAAAGAAAACTTTCATCACCTACAGACAGCCACCCAATCTTAAACAACTCCTCACCCACAATAATACAACAACAGGACTCAACTGGGACACTGGTACCAGAGCCTGCAATAAACCCAGATGCCAACTTTGCTGCCACATAAACCCAGACAACACCATTACTAGCCCCAACAACATCAAACATACCATCTCAGGACTATTTAATTGCTCATCTTCTAACATTGTGTATGCAATCAAATGCCAACAGTGACCTTCAGGTCTCTATGTTGGACAAACAGGCCAAACCCTCTGCCAAAGGATAAATGGACATAAATCTGATATCAGGAATCACAAGACAGAGAAACCAGTAGGAGAACACTTCAATCTCCCAGGACATTCTATAAAAGATCTCAAAGTAGCTGTCTTAATACAAAGGAATTTCAGAAATAGACTGGAAAGAGAAGTTGCTGAATTGCAACTCATTACCAAACTCAAAACCATGGAGAGACATGGACTGAACAAAGACATTGGATTCTTATCTCATTATACACGACAAAGCTAACTTTAGCCATCTCACCCCTTGCTTCTTCCTTTAGGACTAATTGCAGTCGTTAACAGTCGTCAACAGGTTTTCCACACCCATCAGCCAATCCCCCATTCCCACCACCCTTCTAATACCCCTCCTCACTCTCTCACTATATATAAGGGTCTGGTGGCTTCTGTTTCAGTGTATCTGAAGAAGTGTGCATGCACACGAGAGCTCATACCAAGAACAAACTTAGTTGGTCTCTAAGGTGCTACTGGAAGGATTTATTTTATTTTTTTATTTTGTTCAAATCAGGCTGCTCTTCTTTGGTACGTCACTCATTCTCAAAGAGCTTCCTAGCAATGTAATATTGCAGGGAATGTGTCAAGACATGGAAAACATCACTGGAACCACTGATCTGCGAGGAAGTTCATACCCAGAGAATCAATTCTCATTCCTCAAGCTTCCTGCCCACCCTCCACATTCATTTTGGGCACGGAATATTGCTGAGTTCTTTAATCGAGCTCTAAAGACTAGGAAATGCTTCAGTTGTCTGCGCCTTGTACTGTAATTGCATCATTTTATGATCTCAGAACCGACAAGAGCAGGAAAATGACAAGAGCCACTTTAAAGTTAAGTGCACTGTGAAAAACCACGGTTTTTCTCTTATATGTGAGCGTGGTGGGCAGGTGAGGAATATCTGCTTCTCAGGAACAGTTCCTTGGGGATGCAGTCAATCACTCGAAGCAAAGTCTATATTTAATTGCATCAGATCTTTCGGGGGGTGGGTGGAAATGCAGATGTTTAGCACAAAATCATGCACAACTTTAAGATTCTTCACACTTCCCCCCCAATAGTTTCAAAGCTATGCTTAGTCTGCAGCTGCACAACTCAAAAGTGCACATTGCAGTGTCAAGTACAGGTAAGCATCCTTTTCATTAAACCTTACAAAATCAAAGACAGGATTTGACTTATCCCCAGAGGCACAGAAGCTACCTGCAGGAAAACATCAGTCTAAAACTCAGGACCCATCTGCACCATGGCCGGCCGACCCATGAGCCAAGGTGAGAACAGTGCTCGTCTTATGTTCTGGTTTGTGCATTTCATTTTTTAAGTGTCCCGCACAAGGGCAATAATGTTCATATAAACAGCTAGACCATAGTTCAGTGGTAGAGCATCTGCTTTGCCTGCAGAATGTCTCAGGTTCAATCCCTGGCTTCTCCAGGTAGGGCTGGAAATGTCCACTGATTGAAACCAAGGAGGGTTGTGGTCAGTGTAGACAATACTGATGCTTGGCATAGACAATACCAAGCTAGATACATCAGTGTTGGGACATGGGTGGTGCTGTGGTCTAAACCACTGAGCCTCTTGGGCTCGCTGATCAGAAGGTCGGCAGTTCAAATCCCTGCAACTGGGTGAGCTCCCATTGCTTTGTCCCAGCTCCTGTCAACCTAGCAGGTCAAAGGCATACCAGTGCAAGTAGATAAATTGGTACCACTGTGGTGGGAAGGTAAATGGCGTTTCTGTGCGCTCTGGTTTCCATCATGGTGCTCCATTGCACCAGAAGCGGTTTAGTCATGCTGACCACATGACCTGGAAAGCTGTCTGTGGACAATGACTGTTCCCCACATCAAATGGGGTGCACATTTTGTGTGGTCGCGTGTAGCCTCCTGGGATCATGGGGCAGCTCCTGGCAGTTGGTCTGGCACCACCTTCCCAGGCTGGATACCTGTGGTCTCCGCCTACTCCAGCAGCCACCCAATCCCACTTGGGGAGGTGTTGCCAGGGGGGGGGGGTATTGGCCAGGTGGAAGGAGGGAATATACAGTGCACACAATAGAAGTTGAGTCATACCTGGGAAGTGGCCGTTGGCTTCAGAGTGCTGGCTCCCTAAGTCTGAAAGCAAGATGAGCGCCACACCCCATAGTTCCCATTGACTGGACCTAATCCTCCAGGGGTCCTTTACCTTTCACCTAGATAGATCTGTGATCTGACCTGGCAACTTCTTGTGCTCCTAAAACTAGCACCAGAGAAATAAGAGCTAGCTTTCCCCTTCATATGCTATGCTTCTATGTGCAAGGAGCAATTCCTTGTTTGTTTTTTGTGGTGCACCGTGTAAATATTCACCCCACTCTTTGCAAAACCTGGAAAAGCCTTGCATCTTAATTTAACAGATTGCATAGGCTAGCAATTCTTTTTTTTATTTTGGAGTGGGGTGGCTACCAAGGATAAGATGGGAGGGAAACGGCTCGATCATTTCAGTTGTGCTTTCTGATTTTACCTGAGTTCTGAGTATTTTATGTGAGTTCTCTGGCTGAATGAGCCTTCTTATTACAGCAGGTGTTATAGTCGAGATCATCTGTTTGCTTTTAAAAGTTACTTAATTAGAAATGGCTCTCTGAGTTGCCACTGCCATTTGCTTGGAAAGAGTACCTGCGCGAGGGGAAATCGTAGGTAAACTTCTGCAAAACTAATGACTGAGTGAGTTTATTGATTGCCTAATGGTTTATATGGGAGACATAACAGGAAGCTCATTGTTCCAACTTGATCAAAGAGCAAACATCCACAGACTATGACCCAACTGTCAAAGCTGGATAAATATTTGTGGGCGGTAAATGTACCTTTTTTACGCAGCTGCCGTAAATAAAGTTATCAGACAAAAAGAAGGAATTGCAGGTCAGTGATATATAATGCTTGAAAATGTATGCAGGTATCTCCAGTCATATACGTTTTAATTATGGAAAAGGCTTCCTAAGCGGGTGGGTGGGTGCTCAACAAATACCCAGGTATAGAGTTCCTTTGAGATTCTTCTTAACTTTAATTTTATTCATTACACCCTTCCTCATAGGAATGCCACCCTTCCTCCTAGGAATTCTTCTCACCATGTTATCAGCAGAACAGCCCTGAGAGGTCAGTTAAGCAGAGAGAGATTGACTGGCCAAGAATATAGAGGAGGGTGTCATATAGAGGAGGGTGTCATATAGAGGAGGGTGAAAGGTTGTTTTCTGCTGCTCCAGAGAAGCGGACACAGAGCAATGGATTCAAACTACAAGAAAGAAGATTCTACCTGAACATTAGGAAGAACTTCCTGACAGTGAGAGCTGTTTGACAGTGGAATTTGCTACCAAGGAGTGTGGTGGAGTCTCCTTCTTTGGAGGTCTTTAAGCAGAGGCTTGACAGCCATCTGTCAGGAATGATTTGATGGTGTTTCCTGCTTGGCAGGGGGTTGGACTGGATGGCCCTTGTGGTCTCTTCCAACTCTATGATTCTATGATTCTACGATTCTATAATCATCCATTAAACTTCATGGCTTGATGGAGACCTGAACTTGGGACCTCTTGGTTGTGGCCCAACCATGTCACTGGTTTCACTGAAAATCTGTCAACTTGGCTCAAAAATTCCTCTAATCTTTTCTCAAGTGAAAGATGGGGTTGTGCTACCTCTGAAGGGACAGGTACACAGTTTAGGCGTGCTCTTGGTACTACCTTTGTCCATGAAGGCCCAGGTGGTCTCCATGGCAAAGAGCACCTATCACCACCTTGGGCAGATGCATTAACTGTGCCCCTTTCTGGAAATAGATAGCTTGTCCACTGTGATTCATGCACTGCCAAGCTCAAATTTAAACCACTGTAATGCACGCAGGTGGTGCTGTGGTCTAAACCACTGAGCCTAGGGCTTGCTGATCAGAAGGTCGGCAGTTCGAATCCCCGCGACAGGGTGAGCTCCCATTGCTTGGTCCCAGCTCCTGCCAACCTAGCAGTTCGAAAGCACGTCAAAGTGCAAGCTGTGGCGGGAAGGTAAATGGCGTTTCCATGCGCTGCTCTGGTTTTGCCAGAAGCGGCTTAGTCATGCTGGCCACATGACCCGGGGAAAACTGTCTGCAGACAAATGTCGGCTCACTCGGCCAGTAAAGTGAGATGAGCGCTGCAACCCCAGAGTCATTCACGACTGGACTTAACCACCAGGGGTCCTTTACCTTTACCTTTAATGCACTCTATCTGGGATTCCATCATGGCTGGCCTGGAGGCTTCAATTAGTCATGGTCCAGCTGGTGAATGGTGACCCTTACTGCATACCCATGTTATCCTTGCATGCCCATGCTAAGGGCTTACTGTTAAGAAAATAAGAAGAGCCTGTTGGATCAGGATAATGACCCATCTAGTCCAGCATCCTGTTATCGTGGTGGCAAACCACATGCCACAGTGGACTTCAAGCGGGAAGTGAACGGAGTAACACTCTGCCCACCTGCAGCTCCCAGCAAGTGGCATTCAGAGGCTTGATGACTCTGACAAAGGAGGTGGAACATAGTCTCACCCCTTCTGTGGCTTCCAGAAACTGGGTATTAGCTACCCAGCCAGTCTTGATACCAAAGAACTCTGGACCAGATTATCTGAAAGACTGAGTTCCCTTCATTGCCCAGTAAGGGCATTTGAGATCAACAAATGGGAACTTCTTGATCTTGCCACAGGCCTAAGGATTACCAGCTTGAGGTGACACAGAGGGCGACTTTTCCACTGGTGGAACTGCTGTTGTAGAATGCATTCCCTGCAGAAATATGACAGGCCCCATCTATATTGGCATTCTCCCGGCTTTCGAAGATGCACCTGCATATGCAGACATTTCCTTGATCTCTCAACCTGAGTCACCTGTTTTGATTGTTGTGCTGTTTTAATGAGATTGCTTTTTTGAGGTGTTTTGAGCTAATGAAAGCTTGTTTTAGTGTTTTTTTGGACAGCATCCATGCAAATATCCTAGAATTCTTCAAAGTCATTTGGATAAAGAAGATGGGGGTTGCATTTTCTCCCTATGTGTTTCTTTTCCATTTCAATAACTGGTTAAACTCTTTAAAAATCACAATATCATAATATCCTAGGGATTTTTTTTATTAGTATCAAGGAGCTGTGAATCAGTGATGCTTTAAATGGAAGACAAGATCATTCTACACAGAAAACTACTGACTCCCCCCTCCTATAATCCAATAACACAGTCTGAAGGACTTCTAAAGCTCAGAATAACTAACTACTGCTTAATTCATGCCAAATGCAAGAATTGAAAACGGTAGTTGCACAATTACCCCTTAAAGTGTTCAGCTGTGTGGAAGGCACCTGGAAAGTAATAAAGAGACGTCAATATTATTCATAAGTTTTAATTGCTTTCATTAGCATATCTCTCCACCCCCTTTCTTCTTTCTGTCTTGTGGGCAAAATAGAATCACTTCACTGATTATATAGTTGATGAAGGGAATGCATCAGCCAAGAATCAAATAGTAGCTTTATCCACCCGTTACCATCTTATATATAAGGAACGCTATAACTTGGCCATAAAACCTATTTACTGTTAAAATTAAAATGGCTTTTATCAGCTTTATGGCATGCAAACAATTAAAAATAATTATTTTAGTCTGCAGATGCCCTTCTGCTAGTGCGACAGCAAAGACAAAAGCGAATGTCTTAATGGGAAGAGGGAAGCCATGGGCCTTGCTTTCATCAAGAATCAAATAGTGGAGGGGGAATAAAAGCTAAACAACAACAACACCTGTTGCAGAGTGAGAGGGGGATGGGCAGCGGATGATACTAGTGTTCCCCTCTTGGACATTTGCATTATGGGATATCAAGAAGCATTCACACCAGAGCTGTCAACCTTCCTTTTTTTTGCATTGGGAAACGGCCATAGCTCTCAACTTTCCCATTTCTTTGCAATGGGAAATGGCACTGGAATAAGGGAATTTCCTGCAATAAAAAAGCGAAAGTTGACAGCTATGTTTCACATGTGCAGCTCTGTGTACTGGATTAAAGAGGAGAAAGATACATAATACCGCAGACTTCTCACTGCGGCCAGGTTGAACGTTCTTGACTCAGCGGTTTTGAGGGGAAGATTTAGAGGAGTTCCATATGGTCAGAGAACATGCCATTGTGCTTTAGGAGAGGTAGAATCCACAGAACACATTATACTGAGTTGTCCCTTTTATAATGATTTAAGGCAATATCTCATAGCCCCATATCTATCCCAGTTTAGTTTTCGATCAAGAGAAAGGCAGGTTGCATATCTGCTGGATAAGCCCACTGGGAAAACAGCCTTATCTGTTGCTAAATTCCTCTTCCTGGCGCTCAAGTGTTGGAAGCGTAAAATCGAATGCCTTGATGTGGGTTATCTGTATAAGGTTTACTAGTGCTGTCCTATTTTATTTGTGTATTCTTCTGATTTTTTTTTTTTTTTAGTTGTATCATTTTGTATTGAGAAATGTTTCTTCTGACTATCAGTCGAATAAAGGATATGTACCGGTATGTATGTATGAGGAGAAAGACACAAGTAACAACAGGGGCCTCTAAAGGCATCCTTTTTATTGTGCATTCAGGATAATTAATGCTTATTATGGTATCAGGCAACACGTCGGCTAATAATATACTGACAAAATATTTATAACGTTATCTTGTTTCAAAATACATCAACAGAAGACAAATAATATGTGTATGGAGTCACAAATAATAGGAATCAAATAAATGTTCCAAGAACAGGAACATAGGAGTAGTGAGTCACTATCGAAGATCAGTAAGATGGAGGCAAAATGCATTTCCACAGTCAATATTCTACAAATGGGATCATAGGTGCTCTGAACGTAGCAGTAGGGTACTCCGAGCACAGCAGTAGACAGAGCACTTCTTCCAGGACAATCATAGAATCATAGAGTTGGAAGAGACCACAAGGGCCATCCAGTCCAACCCCCTGCCAAGCAGAAAACACCATCAAAGCATTCCTGACAGATGGCTGTCAAGCCTCTGCTTAAAGACCTCCAAAGAAGGAGACCCCACCACACTCCTTGGTAGCAAATTCCACTGTCGAACAGCTCTTACTGTCAGGACATTCTTCCTAATGTTTAGGTGGAATCTTCTTTCTTGTAGTTTGAATCCATTGCCCCGTGTCCGCTTTTCTGGAGCAGCAGAAAACAACCTTTCACCCTCCTCTATATGACATCCTTTTATATATTTGAACATGGCTATCATATCACCCCTTAACCTTCTCTTCTCCAGGCTAAACATACCCAGATCCCTAAGCTGTTCCTCATAAGGCATCATCTCCAGGCCTTTGACCATTTTGGTTGCCCTCCTCTGGACACGTTGAACTGTTTCAATTATAATTCTTCATCAGCTGACAATAATATAAAATGAAATCCATTACATTCAAATCCATTACAGAAATTGAAACGACAAACTGGCATATAAACTACCAATAATACATACATACCAAAGGTACATCCAATGGCCATGGATCTGCAATCACTTAAAAGTGTAGCAACCTGGTAGCTTTATATAGGCTATCCACAGGAGCAAATCCACATACAATTTCAGGAAATTTGAAGATACAGTATCCAAAATATAACAAAGGGAACACAGACAGTAGCCATCTTATCAGCAAACTTAAATGCCGTACCTTTCCGTCGATAGGACGCCCCCATGTATAAGACGATTCCTATTTTGGGGGCCCCAAAATTTAGAAAATGGGGGGAGGATTGAGCTTTGGGGGAAGAATATTTGGAGGGAATGCTGAAAATCACTCACCCGCCAGAATGCAGCACACAACCACTTGCAATTGCCACTTCCAATCTTGGGCTCGCACTTCATTCCGGTGGGTGAACAATTTTCGGCACCCCCCCCCAACAATCAAGTGGCAAATCGCCACTTACAATCACGGCCTCGCACCAAAAAAACATTCACCCGTCTCTCCCCCACATTACCCGTGTATAAGACGACCCTAAATTTTGAACCTCATTTTTGGGTCAAAAAAGCAAATCTTATACATGGAAAAATATGGTAAAACAATTGAAATCTAATTCAGTATTCAAACCCCCCAGGTGCAGGGATTTTACCTAATAGGTAAATCAATCTGGCTTCAGGGCACTTAGCTTCCAACACTGCTTTATGAATTGACACAGTGTTTTGTTACCAGTCAATGCATGTCCTGTCACTTCCTGCTGAAGTTTTCATGAATTCAGGGAATTGTGAAGTTGGAAGAGACCCTAAGAGTCACCAAGTCAACCCCGCCCCCTTTCAATGCAAGAATCACAGCTAAATAATCCCTGACGGATGACCATCCAACCTCTGTTTAAAAACCTCCAAGGAAGCAGCGTCCACCCTCTTCATGACACCCCTTCAGGCAGCAAAAATGTGGTAGCATCAGCCGGGAAGCCTGACAGCAAATAGCAAACCAGAATGACAACAGTTCAATATTATTCCATCCCTATGCACTATTATTGCATGGCTGGCATTGCCCAAATAAATACACCCTCAAAAATATTAGCATTCTGGTAGGGTGCCTATTCGCCTGTGTGGTGCCCCTATATACTGTATTTTTTCGCTCCACAAGACACACTTTTTCCCTCCTAGAAAGTAAGGGGAAATGTCTGTGTGTCTTATGGGGCGAATGCATGGTCCCTGGAGCTGAATTGCCCAGGGGCCAAAAGAGGATCATGCTTTTTATTTTACAAAGAGAGAAGGGGGTGTTGAAAGGCTGCCGCTTTACAGCTGATCAGCAAGAGATTGGGGAGAGAGATAAGGTGGCTGGCTCCCTTTCTGCAGAGGAGGCTGTTGGTGTCCCCAGAGACATGTGACTGGCTGATTAGATTACCTGTCTGGAAACTGTAGAAAGGGCTTTGAGCTGCTCCTTTTGCAAATGAGGCTTTTCTTTGCAAAAGCAGCAGCACAACTTTGAGCTGATCCTTTTTGCAAATGGGTCTTTTCTCCTTAGCAAAAGCAGCAGCACAACAACAACTTTGAGCTGCTCCTTTTGCAAATGGGGCTTTTCTTCTTCCAAAAGAAGATGCACAACTTTGAACTGATCCTCAAAAAGGGGGGCTTTCACCCTTTCCCCCTCAAAAAACTAGGTGCGTCTTATGGAGCGAAACATACGGTAGACTTGAGCATCACCCTATTGCAGTGCGGTCAGAACTTTTTTTCGAAAAGGGCAAAATTTGATGAAGTGAAGGGCCATGAGGGCTGACCAGAGGGCCAACCAAAGTTGTTAACCTTTTTTTTAGGACTGAAGTTGTTGAGGTATTTTTTTAGGATTTTACCCCAGGAAATAAACTGCCACAGGAGCCAAATTAAATCAACTGGCGGCACAATCGCCTTCTAAATCCGGCCCACGGACGGTCCGGGAATCAGTGTGTTTTTTTACATGAGTAGAATGTGTCCTTTTATTTAAAATGCATCTCCGGGTTATTAGTGGGGCCTGCCTGGTGTTTATGTGTGCTTTTATTTAAAATACATCTCTGGGTTATTTGTGGGGCATAGGAATTTGTTCATTTTTTTCTTCTTTTCAAAATATAGTCTGGTCCCGCACAAGGTCTGAGGGACAGTGGACCGGCTACCTGCTGAAAAAGTTTGCTGACCCCTGCTATATAGTCTTAAGACGACAAGGCACATTGCCTTGTGCATCTGCAAAAGCAACATACATGCATGTGGGCATATCTTTCTATGCAACTTTAAGGTTTCAAATCCCATGATGCACTGTGACTGTCCCTGAAGCACCCAGTGTCTATCATAATGAAGGAAAGGCAAACAAAATTGGATTGGGAAGCTGTCTTTTCTTCAGGAATCTATTTCTCAAGATCCAGAAACTAAAAAAATACAGTTCCCTGATCTGTTTTCATACATGTAAAGAATATACTTAGAGAGTGAATGTTTAGCCACTTCAAATGGCTGTGTATTTGAATTCAAGGGCACTCATATTTCTTTGCCCAGTAGTTTTCCACTCACTACGTACCTGCCTGTAGCTTAAAATTATATCACAGTTAATGCATTTATTCCTTTCAGTTCCAGCAGGGTGAAACAATTTGAGTGGTGCGAAATAAATATATGGTCATAAAACATAATAAGTTCATTTCCAAATCTTTTCATCCTCTCATTTTATAGCTCTGTGCAAATAATATGCCTACTTATTTATAACCTGAAGTTCAAATACACATCCACTGGCTTAGCCCCCCCCCCC
This sequence comes from Lacerta agilis, assembly GCF_009819535.1. Lineage (NCBI taxonomy): Eukaryota > Metazoa > Chordata > Lepidosauria > Squamata > Lacertidae > Lacerta > Lacerta agilis. The sequence continues at coordinate 7,334,413 of NC_046322.1, read as the reverse complement.
CCAACTTCTTTATTTTGTTGTGATAAAATAATATTAAAAGGAAATCTAAATGATTCTCTCCCTCCAGTGTTCAAAGAGAAACATACAGTTACTGGGGAAGGTCATGTGTGAGACCTAAACTACTTCTGCCTAGTTTTGTCTGTAAAGTTCAGAATTTGTGCCTTGAGTTTTAGAAGCCTGACTGGCTTGAAGCAGAAATCAGGAATTGAATGTCTCCAGTCGCATGCTGTGGTATACTCTTCCAGCAGAGAGTCAGAAGCAGGGGCGTAGCAAAGGGGGGCCTAGGGGGCAGTCGGCCCTAAGTTCCATAATGGAGGGGGTAACAAATTATCAAGGAACATTTTTTTATGAACAATTACGGTTCATTAAAAAACAACTTTTTTTAATGCCTGCTCCAAAGGTCTTATCTAACTATAATAGGGATTATATAACTATATATGAAATTTCATGCATATCGGTTAATATCTTGACCCTCCCCCCCAAAAAAATAGCTGTTTACTTGGCTGTTTTCCTATGCCGTGAAATTTCAGTTCAGTGGAGCACTTACTGTTCCCAACCCTAACCCTGTGGAAAGCCATCTAATTAGACTTTAATTTGATTTTGAGATGTTTTTAGGAGGTAATTTAATTATTGTTTGATTTTATACCAATGTTATGTATCTGATGTTAGCCACCCTGATCCCGACTTCGGCCGGGGAGGGCGGGATATAAATAAAAGTTTATTATTATTATTACTACTTGTTATTATTCCTTTGTAAGAAAATATGAAATAATGTAAAACCATTTTTGCAAGGGGGGGGAATCAATGCAATGTGTGTGCAACCTTCCCCAAAAAAAGCTCAACAACTTTGTGGTACGCTTTTTAAAAAAAGTATCAGTGGGGGGGGGTTGACAAAAAAGTTTCACACCTGGGTACCAGTTTACCTTGCTACGCCACTGGTCAGAAGACATGCTTGCCTTTGACTCTCAGGTATCTCTCAAATACCCTTTTTATGCTAACAGGCCTATGCAGCTGTTTAAACTTCATTGATTATATTAATGATTATTTTGCACTGTTTTTAAAGTGTTTTATTGCACCAGTATACTGTATATTATTGCATATGGCCTTGATGTTTTACATTGCTTGAACTAGCAGCGCTCTTTTTAATGTTTTATTTCAAAGCAGAGGGCAGAGAAAAATGTAAGAAGCTGCCAACCTGGATGGTTGGCCCATCTATGCAGACAGGCAGATTACCTCTGCAGGCAAACGTTTCCAGAATATGGATGGACCAGTCTCTTTCCTTTTTTATATAAAGAATTTATTATATTTCAAAGATAAGAAAAAGAAAAACAGAATACAAAAATAGAAAATACACAATACAAAATACAAACATTACAAATCCAAAAACAACAACAAAAGAAATTAAACACTACACTTAATTAAACAACAAAACTAAAAACATCAAAAACACAACAACAACAAAATCCTAAACATCCTTATACTTATTTTATTCTTACTTAATGGACTTCCTCCCATCTTTTATGCTGCGTTCATTGCCAATTTACTTTAGTAACTTTATAACAACTTTATATCATCATTCACAATTAATCTATACCTTATTTATCTATCATCTTATCTCTAGCTCTAACGACTTATATCATTCCTATACACCTTAACAATTCTAGCAATTATATCCTACTTTTATTAAACCTAATCTATTCTGTTGCCATTAGTTCAACTGATTTCCAATTCAAATCTTTTCACATTTTTTCATATAATCTCTAAATTTCTTCCAGTCTTCTTGCACCGCTTCCTCCCTCTGGTCTCGGAGTTTCGCAGTCAGTTCAGCGAGTTCCATGTATTCAATCAACTTCATCTGCCATTCTTCCACTGTCGGTAAATTTTCACTTTTCCAATTCTTCGCTATTAAAATCCTAGCAGCTGTTGTGGCATACATAAAAAATGTTTTATCTCTATTGGGAATCTCATGGTTGACAATGCCCAGCAGAAAGGCCTCTGGTTTCTTAACAAATGTGTTTTTTAACACTTTTTAAAGCTCATTATAAATTTTCTCCCAGAATTCCTTTACCTTTGGGCACATCCACCACATATGATAAAAGGTACCTTCTACTTTTTTGCATTTCCAACATTCATTATTCACTCCATGATACATCTTAGCTAATTTCACTGGTGTCAAATACCATCTATACATCATTTTCATAATATTTTCTTTCAGAACATTACACGCAGTAAATCTGATACCTTGCTTCCACAGTCTTTCCCAATCCTCTAACATAATATTATGTCCCACATCTTTTGCCCAGCCAATCATGACTGATTTAACCATTTCATCTTTTGTATGCCACTCTAGCAACAAATTATACATTCTGGAAAGATTCTTACTATTTGGTTCAATAAGTTCTGTTTCCAACTTAGATTTTTCAATTTGAAAACCTAACTTTCTATCTATCTTAAAAACTTCATTAATCTGATAATACTGCAACCAGTCTCTTTCCAACCTATGTCACTTTCACATCCATCCACCAATAGGCCATTTTACACATTTTTGCATTAACATGCATTTTTTAAAAAATAAATAAATAAAATCCATTAAAATAGAATGCAATTTTGAACAAATTTCCTCCTGAAATGCATACTTCTAAAACATAATATTATTTCAAAATATTCATTTTAAAATGTGTGTGTGTGTGTGTGTGTGAGTGATTTGCTGAGAAATACACCCCAAATTCAAAGTAGCATGCAATTTGATGGCATAATGACATTCAGATCTACACGTTAGTTTGGGATGGTTGTTGTTCAGTTGTTCAGTTGTGTCCGACTCTTCTTGACCCCATGGACCAGAGCACGCCAGGCACGCCTATCTTTCACTGCCTCCCGCAGTTTGGCCAAACTCATGCCAGTCGCTTCGAGAACACTGTCCAACCATCTCATCCTCTGTCGTCCCCTTCTCCTTGTGCCCTCCATCTTTCCCAACATCAGGGTCCTTTCTGGGGAGTCTTCTCTTCCCATGAGGTGGCCAAAGTTTCGGATTAGGTCAGTTTATATCAAAATTCACAAAGATCAAAACCTCCAAGCATCACTACTCAACAATCCTTTTTTAAATTCAAGTTCTCTTCTTCTACAGCTGTGAAAGATCAATGTGGGAAAGCTGATTTTCTATACACTTGAGAGATAGTGATAGGGTCCTTGAGCAAGGCACTTTCTCAATCCGCTTTCACTTTTGAAAAGGTATCCAAAAAGATTTTTCTTATCTTGGGTGACAACACCAGAAAAACAACTGACAATTGTGTTAAATGCTTTAACCCCCTTCCCCAATGGATGGCGGCACCTGGCGGGATAGAAATGAGTTTTTGGACATGTAAGATGATTAGTAACCTGATCATATTTCCCGCGGCATTGGCCTTCAATTCTTTCGCAACTCCAATTTAATTTGTCAACTGTTTCTTGTTCTGTATGAAATACCACATAAGGAGGGATAGCCACAAAGTATTTATAGGAAGCTCTGTGACAGATGTGCATCGTTAAATTAAAATGTGGCACTTCCCTTGTTTGTAAATCATTTTAATGTAAATGCAAATTCTGCTGTAATGTAAATGCAAATCACTCAAACACGTGGAGGATCTGGTGGTGGTGTTCAAAGCCATTCTTTTTTTGTGCTTGTCAATCATTAAACCAACTTGGCTTCAAGAGCTGTCACAACGCAGATCTGTGACAACTTGAGAGACAGAAAGAAAGCTCCATACACCAGGAAATAGTTTGGCATGAGTCCCAGGGGTGGGGAGCCAGTGTGGTGTAGTGGTTAAGAGCAGTAGACTCATAATCTGGTGAACCGGGTTCGCGTCTCCGCTCCTCCACATGCAGCTGCTGGGTGATCTTGGGCTAGTCACACTTCTCTGAAGTCTCTCAGCCTCACTCACCTCACAGAGTGTTTGTTGTGGGGGAAGGGAAGGGAAAGGAGCATGTTAGCCGCTTTGAGGCTCCTTCGGGTAGTGATAAAGCGGGATATCAAATCCAAACTCTTCTTCTTCTTCTTCTTCTTCTTCTTCTTCTTCTTCTTCTTCTTCTTCTTCTTCTTCTCCCTAAACTCAGAAAACTTAAATAACTTCCTGCCAGTTGCAAATCTCCCCTTCTTGGGTAAGGTTCTTCAGTGGGTGCTTATGGACCAGATCCAAGCACTCTTGGGGGAAGCTGATTTTCTAGATCCGTTCCAATCAGAGTTTAGGCCTGGTTTTGGCTTTGATGATGAGCTTTGCTTTGAGAGAGACAGGGGAAACATGTCCTTGTTAATTCTTCTTGACCTCTCTGTGACTTTCAGTACAATCAACCATGGTATCCTTCTAGAGCAGCTATCCAAGTTGGGGGTAGCTGGTCCTGTTATATCCTATCCTGCCTTCCAAACCTATCCCAATACAACTGTGGAGGCAGAACATAGCCATCATGGCTAGTAACCACGGATAGGCTTACCCTCCATGAATTATTTCCATTCTAAATGGAGGAGAAGGCTTTTGGTGGCTTCCCGGCCCCTTCATGGGGAATTTTGTGGGTGCTTGGACACCCAGTGTCCCAGGGAGTTGGCACCTATGGGCTATGTTGTACCTGCACTGCAGTTTCTGGGAATTACAGGTGGGCAAAGTGCAGCTGTGCTTGTGTCCCACAGACATCTAGCCAGCCATTGTGAGAGCAAGAGGCTAGACTGGATGGGCCTCTGGCCTGATCCAGCAGGGCTCTTTTTATGTCCTTAAGACAGGCTTCCTCAACCTCGGCCCTCCAGATGTTTTGAGACTACAGTTCCCATCATCCCTGACCACTGGTCCTGCTAGCTAGGGATCATGGGAGTTGTAGGCCAAAAACATCTGGAGGGCTGAGTTTGAGGAAGCCTGCCTTAAGGGGAAGCAAACAAATCCCTGTGCTTTTGGCCCTTCACACAATTTCATCAAATTTCAGGGGTGGGGAACACAACCTGCTTTCTTAGAGCTTCATGAAATGGGAGAGGATGGGGGAGGTTTGGCACAGAAGTCCTTTAAATCACTAGTTCTCCATCATTACTCTCACAAATGCATTCTAGACCTGGTGAAATTGCCAGGTGCTCTTTAGCAGAAATGTTAATCCTTCACCCCTTTCTTTTATGAATTTGGCCACTTCCCCAAGAAAGCATGTTTCTCGGCCCAGTGACATGGTTTGCCCAGTGCTGAAATCCAACATGTGACAAGTGTCAAGCTGACAGGTTCATTGAATTACTCATTCAAGAGAACAACAACACTCCGGATCATGAAGAATGGGCTAATTGGCTATTAAAAAATTATGTCTTACACTCCTACATGACATGATGACACCGGCAAGCAATTTACTGGAAACCCAAATTTATGGCTGCGTGTTGAATTTAATTAGGAAATTAGCTGATTCTGCCCCCGCCCTTTAAAAACTATACTAGCTTCTTAATTAAAAGATACATTCGGTGCGTGAATGCTTCATGTGGAATGAAATATCTAGCAATATACTTTTCCGAGGTTTAAAATAATCGAATTTCCAACTCCTTCTGTGTGATTAGAGCCACTTTTAACCAAGCTGGATGGTGCCATTGTATGGCTGCCACTAAGCCGATCTTGCTTCTAGAAGTATGGTGCTGTGAAGAAAAGGGATAGAAATAGGAAATGGACTCTGGGTCATCTAGTGAAATTGACAGGGAGGGGACTGAGCACAAAGAAAAGGGTGTATCTGTCTTGCACAGTGTCTGCCAATTTGCTACTGAGCCAAGTTCAAGGTGTTACAATTAGTACTGTTATAAGTCGGGCAGGGACAAAGATCCTCTAAACTCCTGGGTGCCAGACCCTCCCCATAATTCCTGGTTTTAGTAAGAGTTAGAATGAATCAAGGTTTTATTGTTGTTGTTCAGTCGTGTCCGACTCTTCGTGACCCCATGGACCAGAGAACGCCAGGCACCCCTATCCTCCACTGCCTCCCGCAGTTTGGCCAAACGTATGCTAGTCGCTTCGAGAACACTGTCCAACCATCTCATCTAAAGGTTTTATTAAGCTGTGCCAAACTCCACTGGATTCAGCCTGAGTGTGTCAGGGCTGGTTTAGCTCAGAAACTCAGAGATGAGCCGTAAGGTTGATTCTTTAGTCAGAGAGACAATACACAACAGAGTATTCTTTAGTCAGAGAGACAATACACAACAGAGAACTCCACAGGCAGAACCAACCCGATGAAGCACATGCCAGGACTAAGGATCTGAGCCTCTCACTTCTTCTTAAGGCTCCTCTCCAGTCAGCTTCCTTCCCAACTGTCAAAAACTCCTTTGAGGAGGGGCTCTCTGTACCTCATTTTTAAAAAATATTTTTATTAAAGATTTTCAAAGGTAGTACAATGTCTCTCTCAAATCTTTCCATATAACATTTTTATAAGTCAGTGTTGGTGAGACATTAGAAAAGAAAAGGAAAATGATGCAGAAGAAGTGGGTGGGATGGGGAGGTAGGTTTGGTCGGGTGGCGATGTTTCTTTTTTACTTGATATGAGTAGGGTTTGGTGTCAGCATTGTTTATGTAGGTTCTCTGTTGTTTGCTTGTGCTCCTTTGGCGGTGAGAGAAGTCGGAGTTGGCGTGGGATGTGGTTGTTCATTTGTGGTTGGCTGTGGTGATCTTTGGTTTCCTGTGTGAGTGGGGTTGGTGGGTATTTTGGGTCAGGTTAGCCATATTGATTTGTATGCTGTTGGTAGATTTTTGTCATTGTCTTGTTGGGCTGTGTGTGTGATGAAGGGGAACCATACCGGGGTGAAGATGTCTTCTACCTCTCTGTACCTCTTGTTCTGCTACATGCATTGCCCTCCTTGATCTTGGAGACAAGGGAGAAGAGGAGAACAGTTGAACTGGAAGGTGGTTACTGACAGTGTCCCTGACAACATGGGTCACTGGGGGAACAAAGCTAATAATGGCCAAGCCAATAACCTATTAAGGAGACCATTAACAGAGACTGTCTGGGCTGGACAGAAAATGGGGGAAGTCCCCCTCCCACCAGAGGTGAGAGATAGTTAGCAGAGGAAAAAGGCCAGAGTTTCAAGGGGGTGGGGCAGAATGAGGTAAGCAAACAGGGGGAAAGCGTCCGTTTTGCAAACTGGAGTGAGGAGCAGAAAATGAGGTGGAAAGTCTTGTTTTAAGTTGCAGAGAGGGTTGGATACAATGTTTGGAGTTTCTTGGAATCTGAGGCTGCAGCAATGGAAGGAACAGGACCCTCTTGGGAGATGAATGCTGTGCACTCTCTCCATCTAGGTTCAGATTGTATGTATGTGTAAATAAACCATATATCATAAATACGCTTTCTAAAGGGAAACACAGACCCGGGTAAGTATGCTTGGTACCCCTGTGGAGGGAGTTATAGCAAAATGGGAGAGTGGGGTGGGGTGTAAAAGTAAATAATGCCTGCAACAGCCTTGAGCCTGTTTACTTGAAGGATTGACTTATTCCATACATGTCCACTTGACCACTTTGCTCTGAGGAATTGGCACTTTTACAAGTGCCATATAATGTTCATTTCACCCTTTTGAGGAACCTCTCTTCCCTGCCTATTTATATATAACACATTCATTGGGCAGCTTGTGATGCCGAAAGATTTTTTAATTATTATTTAGGCAAGGCAAGGCAAGGCTACCCAGACATGCGATTTTATCCATATTTTAATAATTTTATTATGTCAACTTTTTAATGTTTTCATTGATAGCTTCTTGTATTCCATCAAAATTAACTTTTTCTAATTCTATCCCCAAACCATCTTTAGATAGAACCTATATTGAGATTTCATTGAGATAGGATTTCATAGTTCACAGGAATTTCTTGATCCACTGCTGAACTAGTCTATCATCTACCTATCATCCCCCCTCTCATCTGTTTCTATCTATCATCTATCTATCTATCTATCTATCTATCTATCTATCTATCTATCATCTATCTATCATCTATCTATCTATCTATCTATCTATCTATCTATCTATCTATCTATCCATCATCTATCTATCTGCCTCCTAAATGATGAAGCTATGTTCTCTGTTCATTGTTTCTTCTTGCCATGGGTGAATCTCATGCTGGTGTGTTATGGGATGGCAATATTGAGCTTGCTGTCCGCATGATCCTCAGCGCATACCAAGTGCCACATGTGTTGCGTGGCTGTCTGTACAAATCCCCAATCACCCAATTATCTTCTCTATTTAGGAGTGTGATTGGGTTATAGCACTTCCTATTAGTCCCAGGCTAACTGAAATGAAAGATTAGTGATAAATCACAGTCGTTAACACTGCAACGATGAAAAGTAAATGACTTCTGCAAACTAATTGAATATTTTTAATAGAAGAAACATAACAAAGATTTATATGCACTATTTTAATACTCTCTGTTAGTAATCCTTTTATTGATGAGCTAATGGTTGGTTAGATAAATTAAGTTCCGTCCGTTTCATAGACTGTTGTATCACAACTCACATTGGCCATTAGCTGCTTGATTAGCAAAGTGTTTGTGTTTTTTTTTTTTATTATTGCTTTAGTGAGAGTTGGAAGGATGGAGCTGGGATTTTATCAGTCTTAGCTGGAATGCTTGAACATTTTGATCACAAAGCATGAAGCATGTCAAGGAACTGAAATCTCTGCAGGTTAATTGGATTTAAATATGGTCCCCAACAACAGTCTCTCAAACCCAGACATTTGTTTGTTTGTTTGTTTGTTTGTTTGTTGTTGTTGTTCTGGAACATTGACATTGTTGATACACACAAAGCAAATGCCACATTCCACCCCACAGGCTGAGTCTGCTGTGTTAAAAGAATGGAATGGCTCAATCTGATGATGCCACTTTGAGTGGTGCAGCAGAATTGAAGATGAGGAGCTATGTCTGAAATGACAACCTACATTAGACACCGATGCTGTTAAACACAGTTTAGCCTCACTTGCTGTTAAGGATGAATGGGACATTAAATTCAGTTGTCTTTTAAGGGCAGATATGCTTAATTCACACTTTATGAAACAATACGCAAAGAGAAGCACGTCAATCCTGCAAATATGCAAACAATACGGAAAGTGAAATGTAAGCATCCCTCAAAATTTGCACTTCTCTGAATTTTACAATGCAGTTTTCCAGACGAACATTGTGAATAAAACTGCATCTATTAGGGTAACGAGTGCCTTAAAATGCACATATTGGTGAAAACAGCATGAAAAAAGAGGGGGGATTGCTTTGCAGTAAAAAAGGGTGTGTAGTAGGCAAAGTTGCCTCCAAAACATATTTATATTCAGATAAATTTGCACTACGATGCTGATGAATTTTCATGAGGAGTTAAAAAGAAGAAGCAAACAGATGTGGAATTGTGGATGACTGAACTCAACAGTAAGAAAAATGAGAGAAACTGAAATTGAAAAAAAACAACCCAGTTATCCCTACTTGCTATCCACATTGTCCCCCTTTCTGATTTCTCTTCTATGAGCATCCTTTACATTTAGGTCCTACTTTAAGGTGAGAAACATTTCATGGTAAAGACTGGTTACACCATTTTATTCACTTACTGCCATAGTGGCAGCCCTTATGAGACTCCTAGTGCATGGCAGAGACCATCAGAAGAAGTTAAGAAAAGAGATATGGAGGGAACAACTTTGTCTTCTCTTCTCATGAAGTGGCCAAAGTATTGGAGCCTCAGCTTCAGGATCTGTCATTCCAGTGAGCATTCAGTGCTGATTTTCTTAAGTACGGATAGGTTTGATATTCTTGCAGCCCATCATGGGACCCTCAAGTGTCTCCTCCAGCACCATAATTCAAAAGCATCAATTCTTCTGCGATCAGCCTTCTTTATGGTCCAGCTCTCACTGGACACTGGACACTTACACACACCAATCTACCATCTAGGCAGCTATTTCCAGGTCTGCACTCTATGGAGCAGTTACAACAACAGGGAACCACTCTCCCTCATCAGTTTATGTACCTTCCCCTGACAGGCTACACACCCAAAGCTGGAGACTATGCCTGCCTAGAAGATTCCTCTGCTCATCCCTCTTCAATACCTTCCTGGTTCTGGGAGACAGTGCTGCAGGAGAGGGTAGGGAAGCATCCGGCCCTTCAGCTTGTTGGAACTGCCTCTTCCTCCTCTTTTTCTGACCCATCCTGTGTCCCACCCTCCTGGTCTGAACCTTCCCCTGCCTCTGACTCTTGCCTCCTGGCTGGAATAGTTCCCTACAAATCGCTGACCCCACTCTCCTGAGCCAGACTCCAGCCCCCTTCCCCCGTTGCATATTCAATCAGCATCCTGCCAGTCCCTGCCAATAGGAGATTGTTTATTTTATTTTATTTTATTTTATTTTATTTTATTTTATTTTATTTTATTTTATTTTATTTTATTTTATTTTATTTTGGGGAGTGGGAGGTAAAACCTGCATTCCTCCTTTGCCAAATATCTGCACTCCATATGGAATTTTCAGGATTATTCTTGCCCTCCCATTGGTGGAGCTGCATTGGCAAGGTATCGCTTGACATTATTACATGCTGGTGTTTTGTAGATATTATTTGAAGAGACGTATATTTCAGGCTGAACAATATGAGGGCTCAAAGCAGCATTATTAGCTATTTTTATGATAGTATCTGCAATAAACGGGAAATGAGCATCTGCACGAAAGTAGCTTTTGAAATGGATCCAGCGAATCTGTGTGAAGCCATCTGGACACAGTCCTGTCTAAATGGAGAATCCATTATGGTTAAATACAGCAGGAAAGAATAGGATGGGAAAGAAAGGAGCCTCTTCTGCTCATCCCACCAGAAATTTAGAGCCAATTTTGAGGACAATAACATGCTTACATTTCTATATTACCCAGTAGCAATTTTCACATAGAAAGGTTTTCCAAAAGGATTCGTAATCGCTGGGCAAAGTGATCTTCTCCTGTTAATATGTGAGCTTCCTGCTGGGGCACCAGATGAAGGAAGAGGACAAAACCAGCTGGAACATCATTAGTCAATGTGGGTGAAGGGATTTCTTCCTTGGACAAGTGTGTCTCTTTTTCAGAAGCTGCATGAACATTTCCCATGTCTCCTGTCCCTGAGAATCTGGCAAAGCATTCTCCCTTGGAGAAATTAGGCTACATGGTCCACACATTTTCCCTGCCACAAACTGGGAGGGAAGTTTTCAGAGGCTAGGTGTGCACACCCTGATTCAGAACAGTGGCATAGTGTGTGGGGCATGGGGGGGCAATGCTCCAGGTGCAAAATTCTGAGGGGGCACAACCAAGCGCACTTGTGCAGGTGCCAGCTTCCACGGGGATCCCTGCCCTGGTGAAGGTGGCAGAGCAACTCAGGCCCACAGTGAGTGGGCATGAATGGAGGGGACAGGCAAATGGCCTGGCCCAGTGCTCCTCTCTGCAGCCATTGCAGGAGATTTGCCTGCCAAGGGTCTTGCTGGCCAGCCGGGTTGCCCCGGGCTCTGACAACCCACACTGCGCCACTGGTTCAGAATAGTCACCAAAGACCTGTTCAGGTGTTGGACCAAACATGTGAGAGGTGGGGAGCAGTGAGACTGCATGAAGCCCTGCCCCCCAAAAAACCCATGTGTTGACTCATGTTGCAATTATTATTGATTGCCCAGTGTTCACCCTAAGGTCCCAGTGTCAGGAGTCCAGGTTCCCAGCTTGATACCACAGTAATTAAAAAGATGGATTTATTGCACAAACAAACAGATAGTTCCGGATGGTTCTAAGAAAGCCTCCGACACCATTACTCAAGATGACCCTTCTGAAGGCATTGGCAGAAGATATTGAACTTACAAACCTTACGTCTCTTGTTTTGCTTCCTATCTATCAACCCTCCCATTCGCCGACTCCTCAGACTTAGTGGATCAGCTCCCATCTCTCCCCTTTCTTAGAGGCAGTCTCTGAGTTCTTTCACGTCTGTTTGTGCATCTGGCAAGCTTTGACTGCATTCTAGCCTGCTCTCAGTTACTGCCTTATCTCCCCTGCCTGATTAACATCAAAGCCTCTCTGTTCCTGGTTGCTTTCTGCAGTTGGCTGCAAACCTTTGCCTGGAGCTGGCTCATTCCTGACATCCAGGGTGGGTTACAACAATCAAAACACAGCATTAAAAACAGTTTAGAACAATTTACAATCAGGAAAAACAAGGTGAATACTAAAAATATACATCTCAAGCGTCAAAAGCCAAGTTGCAGAGGTGTGTCTTTACCAACTGTGAAGTGTGAGGCACAACTCTGTGAAGATCTCTGCCGATCTTAGCACAAAGGTCTAAAGAGGATTTCTACAGAAATTTGATCCATTTCTCGTTGAAAGGCAAACCTACCCAATTCTCGCTTTCTGAAATAACACGTGAAACAAAAAGTAATGTGCATAACATTACATATTTCACTGAAAAGAGCATACAAAAAACATTATATTAGGGGAAATTGAATGTGAAAATGTGTATATTAGGATAACTTTACACTAAAATGTGGATGAATTTTCACAAGGGCTTGAAACAACTAAGTCTCAAACTGATTTGGAAATAGGGAGATATGAACACAACATGGGAGAAATGAGAATTTAAGAGAAACTGTAATGGACAGATTTGCCCAGATTGATTTATATGGATGTCTGGCTCCCACACAACTCCTTCCATGTAGTGTCAAATGGGTTTCCTCGTTGGCAGAGTACAATTGAGATATACCCATTTCATAAATTCCAGAACTAGGCACATTGTGATTTTGGTTTTAACTATGCATTGCTCATCTTTCAGAAACACAGACCTAGCTTAAATGCACATCAGTACCCAAACAGCCTTTTATGTCTTATTTATGTCTTAATCTTTTAAATTCTCTCCCCCTCTCTCTCCCTCTCTCTCTCTCTCTCTCGTTTTCAGTGAAAGAAATGCAAAACAAAAAATACTTGAAATTATGATATAATATGATATACACTTATTCCAAATAATGTAAAATTATTAACAAGTCATTATGATTTTCATAAATGGATTCCAAATATTATATTTAGCCATATACAATGGGTCTAAAAGCAATTCATCCGTCTGTCCATTGCAAGAGCTGTCATGTCTTCTACCCATTGATCAAAGGGGGCTATGGTATTATCTTTCCAGTTAATCAATACCAGTCTTTTGGTAGAGAGTCCATCTATGCTGACCCATTGTCAAACGCCATATAGATGGTATATGGTTAAGAATAATATTATCATCTGACAATTTTAAAGTTCATGCCAAAGCAGCGTTCTAGTACAGTGGTGCCTTGGGTTACAGATGCTTCAGGTTACAGACGCTTCAGGTTACAGACTCTGCTAACCCAGAAATAGCACCTCTGGTTAAGAACTTTGCTTCAGGATGAGAACAGAAATCATGTGGCGGCGGCGCGGCAGCGTGGCGGCAGCAGCGGGAGGCCGCATTAGCTAAACTGGTACCTCAGGTTAAGAACAGTTTCAACAGACCTCCAGAACAAATTAAGTTCTTAACTCGAGGTACCACTGTACTTTCCTCCAAAAATTTGGAAGCGTTGGACATTGCATAAACATGTGTTTCAAAGAAGCATCTTCCTTATTACATCTACAGCCTAATGAAACTCGGAGACGTCTGCTTAGCTGCACATCATTGCCCATTCCAAAGCAATGGTGCCAATCTGATGTTTCCCCCTTTTTCTTTTGCACATTTGGATGAATTGCTGAACAGACTGTGCGCATGTCCAATGATGATATTCATAAACCAATTTCTGCTTTGCAACATTTATCTACAATAATACACGATTTCCACCAGGGAGTGGGGCCGCCATCACATAGATACATGGCAGATGTGGCAGTTATGATGGATGTCCAGGCTCGTGACTGATGGCTGTGTATTGAGGAGCAAACTTTGGCTCAACTGCTTTGGAAAGTTGCTCGCTCTATCCCCAACCACAGATTGGAAGGCTAGAGATTGCTCCCTGGAACAGAGAACAATGGTCCTACTTGTACTGTCTTATTTTGTCTTCTCCACATAAAAGGGGGGGGCCTTTAGACTGTCTTCTCCTTACAGTTTGTCCCTGTGTTTTCTCCAGCTCTGAGCCCAATCCTCTAAAATACAGTTGACAATAACAGCTTGTGATGGGTTTTTCCCACCTCTAAAGGTTGTGAGATATGAAAATTGGAGTTAGGATTATTATTTATTATCTGTTGTTTGTTTGTTTGTATTTATTTATGTTGCAGTTTACTACTGTGCAAATAAGGTAGATCCTAAAAACATACCCTTCTGTCAGAGGCGAGCCAGCAGAAAATCACACTGTGCAATCAGAGACTGTGCCTGCATGGATCAAACTTCTCCTCGATTCTCTTCATGCCTCTCCTAGTTCTGGAAGACCAGGCTGTGGAGAACTAGCCTCATGCCAGGTAGGGGTTAAATGTTCTGACAGTTAGAACCCTCAGGGGCGGGCTTAGCCTGGGTATAAAACACCCCTCCCAGTGGGCAGTGGTAGTTAGTTAGAGTTGAAGTATGGGCAGGAGGAGTTAGAGTTAAGTGCGGGGAGTTGAAGTTGAAGTGTGAGTCACGAGATAGAGCTGGGAGTTTAGAGTCTTAGGTGGATGTTAGCAGAGAGGATAAAGAGATTGTGAAACGCGTTGTTATTGATATTTAGTTTACTATTAGAGGTATTAGGCCGGTAACTTTTAGAGGTATTAGGCCGGTATAGGACAACTGTTTTAAGCTTATTGAACAACCTTTATTTTATCAGCAACCACAAGCTTTGTACGCAATAAACATCTTTTTAGTTCACAATATCCTCGTCTGTGGTGAATGAAGTAAGCAGGATCCATGCTAGTAGTCTGAAGGGCTGCAGCTGGGGACTGTTTGTCGTTGGTGCAGCACTCATAGACCGTAAAACGTCCGGGGGTGGGCTGTACAGGGCGAAGGGCCCGCGACATTAAAGTGGTGGCAGCGTCGGGACGAAAGATAGTCATAAAGTGGTGGTCACATTGAGATCAAAGATCTAAAGTGTTGGCAAGAAGTGCCAAGGTACAAGAAGGATTTAAGGGTGACGCATTGTGTGAAGTGTGAGGCTTAAAGAGGATTTAAGCAAACTTCTGTGAGACTCTACAATCTAGTCAGGAAGGGGGATCGCATACACCTGGAAAGGGAGAAGGGGAATTCAGAGAGGAATTACCTGGCCCTAGGGTGTGGTGTGATAGCGCCTAAGACTGTGAGATTGTGAGAGAGTTACAAAGATACTTTGCGTTTGAAACTATTTCAGGCAGAAAGGTTTATAGTGAGAGGTCGGAAAAGTACGCTGGACAAAGTGCACTGAGGTAACTTTAGGCGTGACTTTGGACCTAAACTGTGGAAACTGAGCCTGAAGAAATAGTTTAACTGAAACATCCTTGATTTAAGTACAGAAATAATACCACCAAATAAATAGAAAATGCCACCTAGAAAGACTAAAACAGCTCTTAGGGACTCACAAGTAGAAAGCTCTGAAGAACAAAATGGGGTTTCCCAGATTGAGGAAACTAGTACTGAAACAGTTAACAAAAATCCTGCTGAGGGGACTAGTTTTAAAGCCTCAGAGGAATTTGAGAAATGGAAACTTGAAAAAGAATATAATTTAAAAATCGAACTAGCGAAATTACAAGCTGAGGCAAAAGAGAGAGAATTAAATATTGAGAGAGAGAGAGAAAGAGAGGCAATGGCTCTGAAAGAGAAAGAAATGACCTTAAAGTTACAAGCTGAAGCAAAAGAGAGAGAATTAAATATTGAGAGAGAGAGAGAGAGAGAAAGAGAGGCAATGGCACTGAAAGAGAGAGAATTAAAGTTCCAAGCTGAGGCAAAAGAGAGAGAACTGAAAGAGAAAGAAATGACCTTAGCTATTGAGAGAGAAAGAGAACGGGAAGAAAGAGAATATTTATTAGAAATGAAAAGACTTGAATTATCAGCTGTAGAAAATAGAAACAACAACAATAGTTCCACACAAAATCCTAGCAGGGTGGATTTAAAAAGATTCCCTGACTTCAAAGATAAAGACGACCCTGAAGCATTTATCATTTCTTTTGAGAGGGCTTGCGAGGATTTTGAAGTAAAAGATGAGGAGAAAATGCAAATACTGAGAGCGCGTATTAGTGGGACATTAACAGAGATTTATTCTCAAATGCCATCTGATCAATCTAAAGATTTTGAAGCATTTAAACAGTTGGTTTATGTTAGATTCGGAATTACTGCAGAACAACTGAGACAAAAGTTTAGAACAATAAAAAAGGTGCGTGAGGAAACATTCGCTCAATTAGGAGCTAAAACAACAAATTATTTAAACAAGTGGCTAGAACAGGAGGGTGCTGATTCTGTGGCGAAAATAAAAGAGGTGATCGCATTGGAACAATTTTATGACACGATTAATAGTCATTTGAAGTATTTAATTAAAGAAAGACGCCCTAAAACCATCCTGGAAGCTGCTAATCTGGCAGATGAAATAAATGAAATCCGAGAACACGCTTATGATGCCCCAAAATATAAGGACAAACAGTGGGAAACAAATAAGTTTAAGAGAATGCAACAGCCCACAAAGTTTACCACAGAAACTGCCAAGAAAATTTTTCCCGCCAATGCAAATGTTCCCCATAACACGCCTATGACAACGGGGGGGACTGAGGGAAAAGTAAGTAAATATAGTGAGGGTAAAAGGCCTGAATTAATCTGTTGGCAATGTGGGAAAAAAGGCCATAGACAACTGGACTGTAGAACTGAAATCAGAACTAAGAGTGCAAATAATATCCCTCAGAAGCAGACATATTGTGTCCAAACTGTGGAGACAGAGCCAACTGCCAACATGGTTGCCACGGCAACCGAGGCCCAGTCAGAGGCTGATGAGTTACCAGTGGCCCAAGTTGTGAGGTGCTATATAATTCAACAAGATGACATGCTATTACACAAAACAGGAGAAGAAATTTGGGTGAATGGTAAACAATATAAAGGCTTAAAAGACACAGGGTCTCAGATTAGTATTGTACATCCTGATTTATTAAAGCCAGAAGACTTTATTAAAGGCAAAACAATCAGTTTAAAAGGAATATCAAAACAGCCAGAAATATTGCCAGTCGCATTAGTTAATCTGACATATAAACAATGGTCTGGAAAATGGCAAGTAGCAGTTTCACCAGAAATCCCAGCTCCAATGTTAATTGGGTGGGATCTACTTGACCATGTACAGAGTGCATTTGTAATAACTAGGGCACAAAAACTGCGACAGTTACCTCAGGAGGAAAGGCCTGATACAATTGTTGAACTGACACAAGATACAAGTATAATGCCAGTTACAAATAGTCAAGCAGCTAGTTTTGCAGCCAAGCAGAAACTAGATACAGATTTACAGAAATATTTTCAAGCCACAGCCTTGAATACAGTATTAACCCCTGAAAGCCCGGAGCGGTTTATAGTCAACAATGGGTTGCTATACAGAGAGATTCTTTTAAAGCCTAATAGAGGGGGTAATGAAATCCACAGACAACTGATAGTACCTACTGAATTTAGAACCAAGATAATACAACATGCACATGGCAGTATCTTTGGAGGTCACTTGGGAATCACCAGAACCAAACAAAGGGTGTCCCAAAATTTCTTTTGGCCTGGGATGGGCAAGCAAATAAAGTTATTTTGTCGAACGTGTCATACTTGCCAATTACAAGAACATTGCAAGGTTGCTCAGCACAAACAGAAAGTTTGGTATGACAAAAAAGCACATGAGAGATCTTTTGAGCCAGGACAAGATATTTTATTAATCAGATCAGTAAACAGTGACAAGTTACAACTGACATGGGAAGGTCCTTGTAAGATCATTTCAAAAATGAATGATATAAACAATATAATTCAGCATGGTGAAGGGAGGCGGGTCATGCATAAGAATCTGATAAACCCAACCCAGTCACTAAACCATGAACCCAATCTAGACTACAGTAGTCACGTTGTTGAAAAAGCCTGTGATATTGGTAAAGGAGTGTCTACCTGCAATGTGACCAGTGACCTATCTGTGAGATCAGTTAGAACAACTAGTCATAGTTACGATAAACCATTCATCAGTTGGAAAGATAGAAAGAAAGACGTACTGGAAGTTATAGCTAGCATGGGGGCCTATCGACTTTCTATGAAAGTGAAAGTGTTTCCTACACTAGAGATTGTGTGGTGGGAAAATGGGTACCCTGCTGCTCATGCAACACAAATAAATGTCCAAAATGAATGTGGTTACACAGCATTAACAGGACTACCACGTCAAAGGCATACAAAAGTAGTCTTAAAATTGCTCGAAGTGGGAACTGATAAATCAATACAGACCAAAGATGAACTGACAGCAAGGGAGATTGCTATGAGCAATAAGCAATCAGAGCTTTTTAGCCTACTTTCATTAAGTGATCACGCTTGCCTAGAAAGCTTCAGCAAGCTGACTAAAAAAGAAGATATCCGCAAACTTCTGAAAATAGTTCCCAGTGCATTTAAAAGCCAGACAACCAGTGTTTATACAGCTTATGATGACCTGGAGATGTGTGTACAAGTCTGCGAGCTTAAACACTTAACAGAGATCCTGAAGGAGGGAGAGGTTGATCTAACAGAGCTTTTGATCCTGAGAAACAAGGACTCTACCCAGCTTGGGATCCACAATCGTTACAGACGCCTCGAGTGCAGGGATCGGAATGGGACTGTGTCATCTGGCCGAGGACGACAGCTTACATCCCATCACGTATGGCAGAGAAAAGACTGGTGCCCAGAGAAAGATACTTCTTGTGACGGGTAAGGACGATAAGGAGCGTGAAAGGATCCTAAACATCATCGCAGACGCCTTATAATGAAGACCCAAAGACAAAGGTTAATGGACAGTTACGGTTTTTCTTGCAATAAAGACCTAATGCTGCATGAACTATTGTATATAATGTTCACAACTATAGGTACTTTTACTGAAGATGTAACTGATTATGCCATAGTTAGGGAAAATATAGGTAAGAGTTATAAAATGTTTGTTTATGTAATGTCTATATTGATGTTTTAAACTGTTGTTTGTATCAGAGGGATACTTTGGCGAGTAACTCCTCTGATACAAACCTAAAAAGGAGGGAGGTATGTGGAGAACTAGCCTCATGCCAGGTAGGGGTTAAATGTTCTGACAGTTAGAACCCTCAGGGGCGGGCTTAGCCTGGGTATAAAACACCCCTCCCAGTGGGCAGTGGTAGTTAGTTAGAGTTGAAGTATGGGCAGGAGGAGTTAGAGTTAAGTGCGGGGAGTTGAAGTTGAAGTGTGAGTCACGAGATAGAGCTGGGAGTTTAGAGTCTTAGGTGGATGTTAGCAGAGAGGATAAAGAGATTGTGAAACGCGTTGTTATTGATATTTAGTTTACTATTAGAGGTATTAGGCCGGTAACTTTTAGAGGTATTAGGCCGGTATAGGACAACTGTTTTAAGCTTATTGAACAACCTTTATTTTATCAGCAACCACAAGCTTTGTACGCAATAAACATCTTTTTAGTTCACAATATCCTCGTCTGTGGTGAATGAAGTAAGCAGGATCCATGCTAGTAGTCTGAAGGGCTGCAGCTGGGGACTGTTTGTCGTTGGTGCAGCACTCATAGACCGTAAAACGTCCGGGGGTGGGCTGTACAGGGCGAAGGGCCCGCGACATTAAATCAGAGACTGTGCCTGCATGGATCAAACTTCTCCTCGATTCTCTTCATGCCTCTCCTAGTTCTGGAAGACCAGGCGGGGAGCAGAGCTTCTTGCAACAGGATGGGGAGATACCTGTGACTCTTCACAAGCTGGACTCATCTCTGCCTCCTGACCAGGGTGTGGTGTTAGAACAATGATGAATGGTCCCCACTTTGTGGCTGGAAAACTGCACTACAAAATTCAGAGATGTGCAAATTTAGAAGCATTGTTGTGTTTCAGTTTATGTATTGTTTTGGAAAGTGTAAATTATGAAGCTTTGCCTTTAAATGAGAACTGAATTTAGTTTATCCCCCCTTCCCTAACGATTGCCAATGATTTCTCAATGCCACAGAAGGTATCTATGGCAGACGTGGGTCTCAAACTCATGCTTCCCAAGCCAAGCGAAGCTTTCACCCTACTGCACTGCGCAGACTCAGAGTGTTCCCTCCCCACCCTCACTGCCCTGTTTGTATGTGTGGGATGCTCATATCCTCCAAGTCCCCTCTTTCTCCTCCTCCTCATTCCATTTCTTTGCTTGTCAGCTTGCAAAACACCCTGAAGGCACCAGAGAAACACTCAATACTGAGCTCTGAAGAAATTCCCAGATGATTCAACTATCTACACGCTGGCTGTTTTTTAAAGATCTCAAATATCCCCCAAGGGCTTTCACCTCCTGCCATGTTCCTCATTAGAGCTCATCTACAGCGTTGCTTTGATAGAATACCATATGGAATCGACAACCCTCTGGTGGGTAGCTGCTATTTCTTATGACATTTATAAGCATGCCAGTTAGCCTTAATTAAAGCAACAGTCTTCATCACTGGGATTTGTCTATGCTAATAAAGCCGATCCTAGTCAGGTTATATCATCACTGTGCTCATACTCAGTTAGATTCTCCAAAACGTCATTGGGCTAACTAAAGTATGTAATCCAGGGTGCAGAATGAAGGCTTCTGAATACATGAAGCTGCTGTATACTGAGACATTGGTCCACTGATTTGGACAACATTATCCTACTCTGACGGGCAACAGCTCTCCGATGACTAGGGCGTTTTTCTGGCCTGCTGCTGAGACCCTTTTTAGCTGGAGATCCTGGGGGTGAAAGTTGGATTGAATGCAAAGCATTTACTTTATTGTAGAACTATGGCACTCTGCTAGTTTGCTCCTAGCCATGTTGGAGGTTACATTCTGCCTCCATTTTGGGGGGCATTAATGTTCCCAGATACCAGTTGCTGGAAACTGCAGGATGTGGGGAGAATATTCCCATATGCATTTGCGTCAACAAGATGCTGGACTAGATGGGCCAGAGGCCTGATCCAGCAGGCTCTTGTGTTCCCCCCCTCTGATCAAAACAAGACTTTCATTGACTCACCCAATAAGATTCCAACTCAACATCAGGGTGAACTCTCTGGCCATAAGAGCTGTTTGACAGTGGAATGGACTCCCTTAGGAGGTTAGGGGCTATCCTTCACAGGAGGTTTTTAAGCAGAGGTTGGATAGCCATCTGTCAAGGAGTCTTTAGCTGTGATTCCTGCATTCCTTCAATCTCTATAATTCTATGGTTCTAGGAATAGGATGTTGGGATGAGAAAACCCACTAAATGATGACAGAGGGGGTACAAAATGTTCACTGTAATTCTCAACATGTGTTGATGTTCAACGTTCACACAGAGTACTTTGGAACGTGTGCCTTGAACAACACACTGTACTCGTTAATCTCTCAGTACTTGAGGGCAGCAAATACAATTCTGTCCCAGGATCTTGCAAATGCACTCCTTGTTCCTTTCAAGGCAAATGCTTACACCAGGAGGGATTTTATGGAGAGAGAGAAATAACAGAACCAGTACTTCTTGTTGCTTTGCAAGTCTTTCAATTATGTTACCCATAGACTTTTTTTTTAATGTATTGCTTCCTCGATGTGGTAAATAGAAACTGCATAAACTATTTATGTTTGATTTAAATGCCAGCCCTTTAATTTACTTTTCTCATTACACTCCAAAGCAATGATCATCCTGTTTATTGGCGCTAAATATTTCATAGGCTTCACAACATTGTATAACTTATTAAAAACAAATGGAGGTCATTACACTACCCAAGTGGATGGGGGGAAATGTGCACAGAGTTGATCTCTAATGGGACTCAAATTGTCAGGTGGAGGCAGGCTTCTGTGCCTTAAAAGTGTACATAGCCAGTGAAATAGCCCATCGTTCAGATGGTCAGGGCAGCAGTGGTAGCATTGGAAATTAGAGGCAGTTTGCAGGAGAGTTAGACAGTTGCAAATTTCATGTATTCTGCCCCCCTACCCTGTCTCATAAAACTTGTTTATCATCCCCATCATTATCAACATGCCATTCATCAGCAAGTTCTAGGGCAGGTTTCAATAATTTAAAATCTATAATAATAATAATAATAATAATAATAATAATAATAATAATACAACAACCCCATTTAAAACAGATTGCAGTGGCATGAATAGGGTGGGGCCTGAAAGCAAACAACTCAGGTGTCAAAGGTCAGGATAAAGAGGCGTGTCTTCAACATTTGTCCAAAGCTGTGCAATGAAGGTGTCAGATACACCACTGTGGAAAGGGAATTCCACAACTTAGGGGCTGCTGCAGAGAATGTCCTCATCCGAGCCAGGACTCCCTGAACTTCTGAGGGAGATGGAATTGACATTGAACTTACCCAGGAGGGTCTGAAAGGAAGGAGGCGGTCTTTCGGATATGCACCCAATTTGCATTCTGCAAATACAGATACTGTAACTTGTTCATGGCCACTGTTAGCCGCCCCCAACTTATTATTATAGATTACTTCCCTGCCCAAGACCTTCCGAGGAGCTGAGGAGTATAGCACATGTGGCTTTTTCCCTCCAAACCCTCTACAACAGCCCTGTGAGGTAGTTTAGGCTGACTAGGCAGACTCTGCTCAAATTAAGCCAAGCAGAGATTTGAACCTGGGCTTGCCCAGCGGATTGCAGTGCAACATGCAAAAACAAGGACACAGGAAGTTGCCTTACATTGAGTCAGGCCGTTGTTTCATCTAGCTCAGTATCACCTGCACTGACCGGCAGCTGCTCTACAGCATTTCACGTGAGAAATGTTGCCAGCTCTACTTTGAGATGTTGGGTACTGAATGTGGGACCTTCTGCATGCATAACAGAATCTATGTTATCATTTGACATCTGTGTATGGATTTGTTGGCAATGGTGGGGGTCCCAGCTGCTGCTGGGCACTTTTCTCTTAACCCTCAAGGTTCCAATCTGAAGGTGTTACCTTGACCTTGAGTCAGACTGGAGACTTCCTGCTCTGACTCTGGAGCAGAGTAGATAAAATGAAATGGTAACCAACCGTCACCAAGTTGGGTCCCACAATTATGATCACACTGCTACTGCCAGGGCCATGAAACAAGCAGTTTGGGGGGGGGGGACAGGTAAAGAGGGTTAGCAGTGAGTTCATGCAATTTTCACACATGCATGTGTACTCACAACCCCAGCCAGAGCCAGACCATCTCAGTCGGCACATCCACAGGGGCAGCAAATCCGGCCTCCAAGGAATGCCTTACGTGCTGCTGCTGCTGCCGCCGCCGCCACTCCTGTGGTGGCAGCAATGACTGCAACATACTCCTTGGAGGCCAGATCTGCCTCCTCAATGCCACCTCTACAGTGACCGATTGGTGAATAGGATGTGCTGCTGGTTTCTTCCCACCAGTAGGGAGGAAATGGCAGAGGTTGCCCGCTGGGGTCTTCTCGCACCCAGCAGGATTCAGAATGGGCCCCTTTCCCCCTGGTGATAGCCTTTGATACCCATTTCAACCACTGAGTAGGTTGATTTGACACACACACACACACACACACACACACACGTTCCCAATGTGGATCTTCACCCCCACTTTGTTCCAGATGTAGATCTTTATTCCCCCTTGTTCCTGATGTAGATTTTCACTCACCCCTTCCTCCTTGGTGGGAGGAGGCACCATTCTGTGGTTCACCTCAGGTGCCAAAACACCTTGGCCCAGCGTTGCCCCAACCCCTTCTTCTAAGTCATGTCTCATATTCCAGGGAGAGAAGCATGAACACCTCCATTTCCAAACATATATGCCCAGTGGTATGTGTTGGATCAACCTTCCCCAAGCCGGTGCCCTCCAGATGTTTTGGACTACAACTCCCAACAGCTGCAGCCTGTGTGGCACATGGGAGTTGTAGTCCAAAATATCTAGAGGGCACCAGCTTGAGGGTGGCTTTCTTGGGCTACGGCCCTGTCTTTGTGATTACAGAGAAGTGGCTGCATAGTGGGGCATAATGGGTCATGGCAGAAGCCCCTACCTTTAACCACCATGCGGAAGACCTGATAAATATAGTGTTGTGCTGTTTCCCCAAATTCCTGATCCCCACCCCACTTCCTCTACAAAATTGCCTTCCATTTTTCTGCCTCCTTCTCCAGACACTTGAGAATTTCAATAGAAAGAGGTTTTCAGCTTACCTTATCATTGTCAGATGGTCAAGTGTGGTGTGTAAGTATGTTTCTTTCCAGAAAACAGTTCGTTAGCCTCCTCAGCTGCTCAGGTCACCCACCCCTGCTTTAGAACCACTGGAAATTGGTTGCTTCCAAGGGACTAGCTTCTTGGGACTCCCATTTATGTTTCTCATTGTTTCTCATTTTTTTCTAATCCTAAATTCAGTTATCCACATTTCCACAGCAACCTCCATGGTTTTTAACTGTAAAAAAATGCTAATGAAAATTCATCAGCATTTTAGTGTACATTTATCCTGATATAAATATTTTTGTTGTTGTTGTTGAGAGCCAGTGTGGTGTAGTGGTTAAGAGCAGCAGACTGGTAATCCGGTGAACCGGGTTCGCGTCTCTGCTCCTCCACATGCAGCTGCTGGGTGACCTTGGGCTAGACACACTTCTCTGAAGTCTCTCAGCCCCACTCACCTCACAGAGTGTTTGTTGTGGGGGATGGAGGGAAAGGAGAATGTGAGCCGCTTTGAGACTCCTTCGGGTAGTGATAAAGCAGGATATCAAATCCAAACTCTTCTTCTTCTTCATTCAGTCATGTCCGACTCTTTGTGACCCCATGGACCAGAGCACGCCAGGCACGCCTATCTTTCACTTGCTCCCGCAGTTTGGCCAAACACATGCCAGTCGCTTTGAGAACACTGTCCAACCATCTCATCCTCTGTCGTCCCCTTCTCCTTGTACGCAGTTTCTATTAACATGCACATTTCTGTAAGCAACTCTCCCTAACGTAATAACATTAAGTCAGTTTTGTTTTGTTTTTAACTAATTAATGCATTTCTGTATACGTTGGTTGGTTACAGAACCACATCCAAAAATTCAGAGACGTACAGATTTTGAAGGATAGCTACGTTTATTGGTTCAAAAAGTGTGAACTGGGTAGCTTCTCACTACAAAGCAAAGAAAATCAAATTTCTCCCCCACATTTCTACCTGCCGATTCATGTAATTTTGCTTAATCTTATTTAACCTAATATAAATTAATTACTTGACTATGCTCTCAAAATTAATCATGTTCAATTTATGAATATTCATACTGGTTGTACATATTCTTATGATCTGAGTGCACGGTTCATCCAGATCAGTGAAAACTAACCATCCCCCCCATACCTTCTATCTCTCTATACAGAGGCAAATGAAATGTCAAGGAAACAACAGCATAATTTACCCAGACCACAATGTGCTTTGCTTTCAGTGCACCAGGAAAGACCAATTAGGAGGACTGGACAAGTATTAATATAGCTTTTATTTCATTTGACATAATTTATTTGACTCCAAATTTCTATGTATGAATATATATATAAATCTGCTTTTAAAAGTATTAGGTGGTTCCCAAATTCAATGGCATTATTTTACAGACTGTGGCTTCTCATGCTGGCAATACCCTCTAGTCTGTATTTCCCAACAAAATAATTATAAGTGTGAGACCAGCTGAAGCTTTCATCATGTTACTGTGAAACATGCCAATAACATACGAAATACAAGAAGAGCCCTGCAGGATCAGGCCAAATACCCTCGAACCCACCACTCTCTTTGGAGGGTGGCCAGCCAGCTGCTTATGCGGAGCCTGCAAGCGGGATCTAAGATTCCCAGCAGCTGTTATCTGGAGGCATATTACCTCTAACAATGAAGATAGTACATAGTCATCGTTGCCAGTACGTGGTTTTTATTGCAATATGCTTCCCATGCTTCTGTGCTGCTCACCTTCATTTCGTGAGAGCCACGACAGAGAAAAGCCCCCATTGGATTTTGCCCACGTGCAAAACACCCAAACACATTCAGGAGAAACGGAGTGGAGAAAACCATCACCCAAATATAAGGCAGCAAAAAGTCTCGGCAAGTCATTTAAAGAGCGGGATTCCATAGCTGTAGAAGAACCGCTGGGAAGGTCACTTAATCTGGGGCGTGGAGGTTTTTCATAGATCTAAGAGATCACTACAAGGCACGAGGGAGCAAGCAGCTCCTAAGATATACCAGGCTTATGCCTGTCTTACCAGCATCGAGGATCAGAATGTGCATGCCCTGATATAGAGCTCCGCGGGTGTCACTCTGCAGACAAAACTCAGTGCAAGGACTCTCCCCACTCACGTCTATTGAAGGGAAATACCATTGGCTGCAAATGAGCATGCAGAGGCATCTTCTACACTCTGACTTAAGTGGAGTCGATGTGGGCAACTGATCCGCTATGGTTTGGGGGCAAATCTAAACATTTACCCACGCAGCTTTAGGAGGATCTCACGGAGTGAACTCTTGGCTTGCCTCCAAGCTTTCAGAGAGCAGCTATTTTCACACCCAAATGGAGCTCCAGTGCTGGGATCAGGAGACCAGGCCCCTTGGCGAACACTCTGACTCATTCACTGTCCTGTTGTCTGGTGCACGGTTTGATCGCAGTCTCTTAATGCTGGGCAGGTGTCTCTTCATCAGCAACTGGAATCTTTTCTTCTTACATTTTTTTGTGCATCTTTCAGAACTCGGAGTGCAGCAGAGAGGAGAGGGAGCCTCTTTATTGCAAAGTTTGTCCCACAAAACAGGCCTGGGGCTCCCGCTGGAGGACTTCCCCCAGCTCTTTGGTTGGCTGTGATCAGTCAGAGGAAGGGCCGGATGTTGTGACAGGCAGGCCATCTCCTTCTTTTGGGACAAGAGAATCCTGAGCTCCGCAGGTCCATACTCAAAGAACAGAGATTCTTTCCTTCGGATGTTGGGGCTTTCCCCCAATGTCAAGAACCCATACGGGGTGGTGATTTTGGGGAGGTGGGGCAGGGAAAAAGCAGCCTGTGTCACAGGATCTGAATGGTACCCTGCCCTTTCTAAACGCTCAGAAGGAACAGTCCCATGCCTCAGACACAGGGTTTCTCGTCTGCAACAAGCCTGTTGCTGTAGAATGCCTTCGTTTCGAACACACACCTCAGACTTGCTTCGGATAGGTCTGGGTCTTTTGGCAGGTTCCCCAGAGGGTCTTTTCCCCAGAGTCTCTTCCAGAGGATCCCCCACTGTCTCAGGCTGAGTTGCAAAGTGTTCCACATCTAAGGAAGGTATGCAGAATTTGGGGATGCGATCAGGAGTGACGATGACACTGAATATGTCTCTGTTTCTCGGCGAGGACTTTTCTTCAGGAGCCGGCCGGCTGCTTTTGGAGACCGTCCAAGTGAACATCGTTTCAATAGCACCTTTTATGGAAAGCTGTGATGCTACAGGAAACATCATTGGAGAATCTTGTGCCTTTTTTTTTTCCAAAGAGAGAAAGAGAGCGTGCACTGCTCTTTGCCGATTGAACTCACACCAAAGGGAGCGGGGATGAAAAGTACTCACAGGCTTTTATAAAACAAAGTCAGCGACGTCATCTGCCATCGGGACGTCAGTGGCATGGCAACGAAAGATAAGAAAGCTTTTATGCTTCTACTTTTAGACTTGGTGTCTGATTCATGCTGCACAATTGCACTAAAGCACCTCAAAAGCATTGCCTATTTTTGCAAAGGGAAACTTTGGGTCTCTCTCTGGTTACCTATTAAATGGCCTGAGAATAACTACACAGAGCTCTTGACATTTCCAAACATCCTGTTACCGTAATGCTAATTAAGTTAGTTTAGTTGTGTGTTTTTTAAAGTTCACTGTTCCCAATCCATGTTGTTGTTGTTGTTCAGTCGTTCAGTCGTGTCCGACTCTTCGTGACCCCATGGACCAGAGTACGCCAGGCACGCCTATCCTTCACTGCCTCTCGCAGTTTGGCCAAACTCATGTTAGTAGCTTCAAGAACACTGTCCAACCATCTCATCCTCTGTCGTCCCCTTCTCCTTGTGCCCTCCATCTTTCCCAACATCAGGGTCTTTTCTAGGGATTCTTCTCTTCTCATGAGGTGGCCAAAGTACTGGAGCCTCAACTTCAGGAACTGTCCTTCTAGTGAGTACTCAGGGCTGATTTCTTTGAGAATGGATAGGTTTGATCTTCTTGCAGTCCACGGGACTCTCAAGAGTCTCCTCCAGCACCATAATTCAAAAGCATCAATTCTACGGCGATCAGCCTTCTTCCCAATCCATAATGCTCCAGAATCAATTGGAAAGCAAACAAACAAACAAACAAACAAACATACAACTTGTTGAACACAAAGATCTTGGAAGTGAAGTGTAGAATTCTGGAGTTAGGGGGGAACCTTGGAGATCATCTAGCTACTTAATGTAGGATCTGCAGTTGCAGGTTGCAACTGTGTCTTCCTTGGCCAATTGGCATTTGTAATGATCCTGAAATCAGTCTCCCTGTTGCTGGGCGATGAAGCAGCAGATTTAGAGGGGGAGAGTGAATTGCCCTCAGATACATCTGGGGTGGCCACCTTTGGTTGGGCGAAATATGGGACAGGTTGGACAAAATAAAGGACAGGTTGGGGTGGGGATTGGGGGGCACACACACATTCATGACGCCAAATCCTCCCCCCTTGTGGAGGGGGGTTCTCTTCCCTTTGACTCATATAGATGACCAGGGAGCAGGCTAGAACATGGATCACTGGTACCAGTGGACTACTGCAATGCACTCTATGTGGGGCTACCTTTGAAGGTGACCCGGAAACTGCAATTAATCCAGAACGCGGCAGCTAGACTGGTGACTGGGAGTGGCCACCGGGACCACATAACACCGGTCCTGAGAGATCTACATTGGCTTCCAGTACATTTCTGAGCACAATTCGAAGTGTTGGTGCTGACCTTTAAAGCCCTAAACGGCCTCGGTCCTGTATACCTGAAGGAGCGTCTCCACTCCCATCATTCAGCCCAGACACTGAGATCCAGCGCCTTCTGTCGGTTCCCTCACTGCCAGAAGCAAAACTACAGGGAACCAGGCAGAGGGCCTTCTCAGTAGTGGCGCCCGCCCTGTGGAACGCTCTCCCATCAGAAGTCAAGGGTATAAACAACTACCTGACATTCAGAAAATACCTGAAGGCAGCCCTGTTTAGGGAAGTTTTTAATGTGTGATATTTTAAATGTATTTTAATATTTGATGGAAGCCGCCCAGAGTGGCTGGGGAGACCCAGCCAGATGGGCGGGATACAAATAATATATTATTATTATTATTATTATTATTATTATTATTATTATTATTATTATTATTATTATTATTATTACTACTACTACTAAAATGTATGGGAAACTGCCATACTAGAAAAGCTAACCAGCAGACTGAAACTGACATGAGGACAAATTAAAGAGGACACCTTCACCTTGGTGTGACTCTCCTTTATTACACACACAGCCCAACAATACAACAATACAACAACAGGAACCCATTGCCAACATATGGATCAATATGGCTAACTTGATCCAACAACCCCCCCTCCACAAATAAAACCCACTGCAGTCAACTGAAGACAGCCAAGGTAAAGTAAAGGTAAAGGACCCCTGGATGGTTAAATCCAGTCAAAGGTGACTATGGGGTTGCTGCACTCATCTTGCTTTCAGGCTGAGGGAGCCACCGTTTGTCCACATACAGCTTTCCAGGTCATGTGGCCAGCATGACTAAACCGCTTCTGGCTCAACAGAACACTGAGACAGAAGCCAGAGTGCACAGAAATGCCATTTACCTTCCCGCTACAGCAGAACCTATTTATCCACTTGCACTGGTGTGCTTTCGAACTGCTAGGTTGGCAAGAGCTGGGACAGAGCAACGGGAGCTCACGGCATTGTGTGGATTCGAACCACTGACCTACCAATCAGCAAGCTCAAGAGGCTCAATGGTTTAGATTACAGTGCCACCCACGACCATTGAAGACAGCCAACCAGGCCCTGGGCCCCACAACCTTTCTCACTGCCAATGAATAGAAAGAGAACCTATCCAAGTGACACTGGAACAAAAACCTCACACATCCACTAAGTAAAAGAATGCAAGTTTACCACTCCCTCCCTCACACACACTCTCTCTCCCCAACCTTATACTGCACACAACATTAATGTCTCACATCAGATGCAACTGATGGGTAGAAAAGACTCTACGGCCTGAAAGTAGAGACAATGCACTCTTTTTGTGGTTGGAATATGGTGCAGCTGCTTCTCTTTGGGGTATCTGGTTAGCCACTGTTAGAAAAGAGTGCTGGTCTAGATGGGCCTTTGGCCTGATCCAGCAGGGCTCTACTTACAGGTGAAACTCGAAAAATTAGAATCTTGTGGAAAGGTTCATTTCTTTCAGTAATTCAACTAAAAAGCTGAAACTTATATATGAGATAGACTCATGACATGCAAATTAACAATTTCAACCTTGGGGTTCTCAACAGCTGTACGCCACAATCATCACAATTATAACAAACAAAGGCTTGACACATCTCACTTTGCATGTCATGAGTCTATCTCATATATTAAACTCCTGTAGCTAATGAAAACAATTGCTTACATAAATGGACTTTTCCATGATATTCTAATTTTTCGAGTTTCACCTGTATGTTCCTCCATCCACAACCACTGTTCACCTCCTACCACACTAACATGTGGTTACTCGTGGGGGAATGTGACCCCAGGACTGGATAGAAGGTTCTGTTTCTCTGCTCTGGTGGGACCACCAGCTCCCTTGCTTCATCAGAACTCATGGATACTATGGCAGGCTGAGTTAGCAATAACGTTCTGCTCTTAAGGAGCATCCAGCATAAACCCTTGATGGAACTGGCAGAATATATTCCTGCAAAATGATTTCCCCTCCACTCAATCAATGAAAGCTCTATGTGGCATTATGATTGTCTAAAACACCTTTATTTGGTTATTATATACAGGTGAAACTCGAAAAATTAGAATACCGTGGAAAAGTCCATTTATGTAAGCAATTGTTTTCATTAGCTACTGGAGTTTAATATATGAGATAGACTCACGACATGTAAAGCGAGATATGTCAAGCCTTTGCTTGTTATAATTGTGATGATTATGGCGTACAGCTGATGAAAACCCCAAAGATGGAATTGTTAATTTGCGGTTCTCATCAGCTGTACGCCATAATCATCAAAATTATAACAAATAAGGGCTTGACATATCTCACTTTGCATGTCATGAGTCTATCTCATATATTAGTTTCACCTTTTAAGTTGCATTACTGAAAGAAATGAACCTTTCCACAATATTCTAATTTTTTCGAGTTTCACCTGTATGTACTTTTGAGAGCAACCACCACCACCCTGGGTTATTTATATTTTTCATGGATTGGTCAGGAACCTGTGAACAACATGGGCTGCAAATGTCGCTAAGGCATTAAGTCTACGTGAAATTTAGCCAACTTAGAAACTTTCCACCTCCTCCATCAGACACACGAAGCAACTCTGAATGCTGCCATTAGCTTTGTAGGTTTTACGACAGGCATGCCTTCGGTGGCACATTTTCAAAGAGCTATAAACGGGGGCTGTAGGCACATGGCTGTGATTGAAATTCAGGGGAATTATGTGGCCGAGTCCCCAAGCTACGCTTTGAAAGCCAAGCTGCAAGTGTGACTTTTATGTGTTTATCTATTCAAATAGAGACACACACATCCCCAACCCAGTTCATCCCAATCACAGATCAGAAAAAAACTTGCTGATTTTACTCCTTTACAAATAAGGAGCAGAAAGATGTGGAGCCATCAAAATCATTGTGTGTATGGGGGGCAGATCTGTGACCCCTACCGAGCTGGGAGAAAGCCACCCCTGTTTTAGCTTTGGAGTACAGGAAGAATGCTGTCTCCCTTTGGCCATTTTGGTTGCTCTGTTCAACCTCAGAGTTGCGACCTTCTCCATCAGGCACACAGAGACTTTAAGACATCAAGCAGGCTACGCATGGTGATGGTGCTCAGCGTCTAATGAGCACACTGGGCAAGGTGAAGGGCTCATGTGGAAGAACATGCTTCCTCAAATATCCTGGGATCAACTGACATGTAGGGACAAGCACTTTGAATTGTGCCCAAATGCCCACTGGTACACAGGGCAGTTCTACCAGCACTGGAGTGGGAGAGACAGAGAGATGCCCCAGGGACGGGATCTTGGCTATTGGGAGTGTAACAGCATGGATTGTTTATTGTTTCTTATCTCATTATACATAACATAGCTATCTTTAGCCATCTCACCCCTTGCCTTTCCCTGCAAGACTAATTGCAGCCGTTAAGAGTCGTCAACAGGTTTTCCACACCTATCAGCTGATCACCCATTCCCACCACCCTTCTGAGTAATACCCCTCCCCACTCCCTCACTATATTTAAGGATCTGGTGACTTCTGTTTCAGTGTATCTGAAGAAGTGTGTATGCACACGAAAGCTCACACCAAGAACAAACTTAGTTGGTCTCTAAGGTGCTACTGGAAAGAATTTTCTATTTTGTTTCGAGCAGGGATTGTTTAGTATGACTTCAGAGGTTAATTTTGCTATTGGTCTGGCAGACAGCAGACCGGGCACTCAGCTATATTAGTAAAGAAAAAAGCATTTTAAATGCGTTATAACACTGTGGCACCAGGTGGCGCTGTGGAGTTCTGTCTTTCGGCAACATGATTTCCCATTATGAGATTTACAACGCAATTTCCTGGAACGTTTTGGTTTTGTGTGTGTGTGTGTATCTAGATCCAGCCTCTGATTGGCTGGAAGTTCCAATCAGTTGGGAATTTGCTGTCAGTGTGGAAGATGGCTGAGATCTCACTGTAGTAGTAGTAGTAGTAATAATAATAATAATAATAATAATAATAATAATAATAATAATAATAATAATTTATTTATACCCCACCCATCTGGCTGGGTTTCCCCAGCCACTCTGGGTAGCTTTCAACAAAATATTAAAAATACAATAAAACATCAAACATTAAAAACTCCCCTAAACAGGGCTGTCTTCATATGTCTTCTAAAAGTCAGATAGTTGCTTATTTCCTTGACATCTGATGGAAGGGTGTTCCACAGGGCGGGCACCACTACCGAGAAGGCCCCCTGCCTGGTTCCCTGTAACTTCACTTCTTGCAATGAGGGAACCTTCAGAAGGCCCTCGGAGCTGGACCTCAGTGTCTGGGCTGAACGATGGGGGGTGGAGACGCTCCTTCAGGTATACTGGGCCAAGGCTGTTTAGGGCTTTAAAGGTCAGCACCAACACTTTGAACTGTGTTTGGAATGTACTGGGAAACGTACTGTTGGTGGAGTTGGAGGGGAAAGTAGTTCTGAAGGCGTTCCCTCCTATGTAGGCCTGACCTGGGTGAGGCAAACCTCTCTGGATATTTTCCCTCGAGTTACGCCCTGCTTCTTAAATCGAAGTTGCATCAGTTTCTTTTCCCACTGCTTTGAGTCACTCTGCTAATATGGCCAACAGCTGGACTGCTGCATTTTGAACCATTTGCATGTTGTACGTGGGCTCTAAGTCCCACATAGAACATATTGCGCTAGTCCAAACACGAGTATAGCAGTGTATGTATGAAAGTAGAGAGGTTACAGCTGTTCTTCCTGTTCCTTTTTAACCTCCAGGATCAGTCAAGAATGTTCTTTTCTTTTCGCCATCTGTGCACCAAGTCAATGTAACACCAAGTCCTTGTGTTGACTGTCCAGTGTGTGTGTGTGTGTGTGTGTGTGTGTGTGAGAGAGAGAGAGAGAGAGAGAGAGAGAGAGAGAGAGAGAGAACCATTATGCACTCTGGCTTTCACTGTCTGGTATTAAGCTGGCGATTTTTAAAAAGATGACATTTCCATTCTGTCGAGTTTTGTCCTTTTTTTCCATGTGTGATAACACAATGACATTTTGTTCTTGCTGTTGCGATTTCAGGCTTATCAATGTTGCAATCTGCCCTGGGCCATCTGGATAGGGCAGGGAAATGCTGACAGAAATAAGAGGAAAACTCAAGCAAAGGAATACCTCATTGCTCCTTCTGCACCAAGCAAGCGATCAACTTCGCTGCAATACCAGCCATCTGCTTTAGGTGACAGCATCATCTTAAGGATAGATTCAGAATGGAAGACAATTGCTGCGGCTTTAGACATTGTGTACAGTTGTCTCAGTCTAATGGGCCTGATGCTGGCTCCTATTGCGACACTCTTGTGAAGCCAGAAGGCAAGAAGCCAGCTCAATGGGTTTTAGTAAAATTCCTCCCAGCTTTTTCTAAGCAAATGGTTCCAGATCGAGAATTGTGGCTGTGCAGCCATTTGTCAATCAAAAAACAAAAGGCAAATATAGATCCTGCTCCAATGCAAGAATTGTAGTAAGGGCATATCCTTGGAAGACAACATTTTTTTTCTGAATTTTGCAAATGCTCTTCTCCACCCCCAAAATGAGCACAAATATGCATATATTAGAAGTGAACAGAAAAACCTCACGTGTTAGTGAAGACAACATACAAAAATGTGATATTTTAAGGGGAATTGCTTGCCCAAAAAAATTCTGTATGTTAGGAACAAAATGTTCATATTAGGGGAAATGCTCGTTAAAATGTTGATTTTTTGTGTGAGGATGCCTCTTAAAAATACAAACTGGTGTGGAAACTTAAGACTATTTAAAAGAAGAATGGAGAGAACCCAAAATTGGCATATCCACCCATCCCTTTCTCTCTCTATACAGTGGTACCTTGGGTTACATACGCTTCAGGTTACATACGCTTCAGGTTACAAACTCTGCTAACCCAGAAATAATGCTTAAGGTTAAGAACTTTGCTTCAGGATAAGAACAGAAATTGTGCTCTGGCGGTGCAGCGGCAGCGGGAGGCCCCATTAGCTAAAGTGGTGCTTCAGGTTAAGAACAGTTTCAGGTTAAGAACGGACCTCCAGAACGAATTAAGTACTTAACCCAAGGTACCACAGTGGTACCTCGGGTTACAGACGCTTCAGGTTACAGACTCCGCTAACCCAGAAATATTACCTCGGGTTAAGAATTTTGCTTCAGGATGAGAACAGAAATCGTGTGGCGGCAGCAGGAGGCCCCATTAGCTAAAGTGGTACCTCAGGTTAAGAACAGTTAACCTCCAGGATGAATTAAGTTCTCAACCCGAGGTACCACTGTATTGTGACATGTGACAGCACATGTCATCTTTAAGTTCCTCATTCCACAAAGAGCATCTATCCAAACTTTTTCTCCAGGCCCTGAGGAAGATAACTCTCTCCACCAGCAGCAGCCCCATTCTGCTCCTAAAACCTTAGTTCTTCTCACCTTTGAAAATAAAAATAGCCCTACTACATCAGGCTAGAAGTCAATTCGATTCCTGTGGGAAGCCCAAAAGCTGGACCTGTGTATAACAGCATCCTCGCCAGTTGTGACACTGACACATACAGTGGTTCCTTGCAACCCCTCCTTCTTTCCAGCTCCCCTCAAATGTGCTTTGATCTCTTTGTGGCCCACTAAATATGCACTCAGCTCATACACCATCTTCTGCAGAGGAGGGCAACCAAGATGATTAAGGGTGTGGAAGCCAAGCCTGATGAGGAATGGTTGAGGGAGTTGGGTAGCATGTTTAGCATGGAAAAGAGGAGATAAGATAGCCATTTCCTAATATTTCAAGGGCTGCCACATGGAAGATGGAACAAGCTTGTTTTCTCCTGCTCTGGAGGGTAGGACTCAGACCAATGGCTTCAAGTTACAAGACAGGAGACTCCGACTCAACATCAGGAAGAACTTTCTGCCAGGAAGAGCTGTTCAACAGTGGAATGGTCTCCCTTGGGAGGTGGTGGACTTGGAGGTTAGTTGGCTATCTGTCATGGATGCTTTGGCTGAGATTCCTGCATATACTGATCCTAGTAGTGTTCTTACCTGGGGAATCTGCAGAGCATGGGATCAGATGCCCCCAACCTTCTCTAAGCTTCATAAATGCTTCAGTGCCTCAACAGTAGAGATAGCATTGAGCTAGAGCAGATGCCAGAACAGAAGACAGAAGAGAATGTTCGCCCTCGGGAGGTTGTGGGCTCCTTTCTTGGAGGTTTTTAAGCAGAGGTTGGATGGCCATTTGTCATGGATGCCTTGTTTGAGATTCCTGTATTGCAGGTGGTTGGACTAGATGACCCTTGGGGTACCTTTGAACTCTACAATTCTATGATCCCACCAATGGAAATTGATGGAACCTTTCATATGCCAGATCAGACCATCACTCCATCTACCTCAGCTTTGACAACACTCCTTGGCAGCTGCTCTCCAGGGTTTCAGGCAAGGTGATCTCACAGCCCTATCTGGAGATACCATGGGTTGAAGCAAGGCTGATTTTACACCTTAATAGCTGTTGATGTTTACTATTGTTGTACTGTGTATTTTGGGTCTATGGACCACTGTCTGGGGGTGATGGGAGCTGGAGTCCAACAACATCTACATAGTGATTACTTTGGATCACACTGCTCCAGTTCTCACAGCCAAAATGACCGCTCTCCACATCAAACGGAGGGCGCCCTTTGCATGCCTGCACACAGCACCCTCAATCCTATGTGACTCCTGGCAGAGCGTTCCTGGACCACCTCCCCAAGTCACGAACCTTGAGGTTCCCGCCAAGCCTCAGTTCAAATAACCAATCGCGACTGGGGAGGCGGAGCCAGGGGAGCAGACCAGGTAAGGGTAGGGTCCGTTCCATGTTAAAGGGGTTGTGTTAAGGGGAGTCACTGGCCATGTGATGAAATGTTGTCAGTGCACTCCCCTGTGTTGGGGGGGCAGGCTCTCTTCTTAAACATAAGTCTTCCAGAGCCAGCCCAATCCCCAGACAGATTGGTTAATCCTGATGTGCTCCAGATCCCCGGCCAGGGACTGGGAGGGATAAACACCTAATGCCTAAGCCAAGGTCCTCCTACACCTGAAATTTTAATAAAGTTGTGGCCAATTTTAATCCCATAACACATTGTCATGAGTCATTATTCCACCTGGGTGTTGCCTGGGGTCAAGGGGTCTCTGCTTGG
This sequence comes from Lacerta agilis, assembly GCF_009819535.1. NCBI lineage: Eukaryota > Metazoa > Chordata > Lepidosauria > Squamata > Lacertidae > Lacerta > Lacerta agilis. The sequence goes on along the minus strand of NC_046322.1, from coordinate 7,297,451 downwards.
GCACGCAAAGCTTGTTAAAAAGAAAGATAATGAAGGATTCACAATGAAAACCTGAGACGTAATAACATGCTTGGCCCTGGAGACTCATCAACAGAAATGCTCATACCGTGCATCTCCCATGGTGGGAGTCTGTTCCTTCATGAGGCTCAACACCTGAACCTGCAAGGAATTTCTTTCAGAATGACTTGTGACCTTTGTCTGCCGGGAAGGAAAAAATGACAGTAGGTTGTGGAAACTTCTGATGAAGGCTTCCTCTCTTTCTTTCTTTCTTTCTTTCTTTCTTTCTCTCTTTCCTTACTTACTTACTTCCAGTACTGGAACTCCTGGGAGGGACAACTCACGGTAGCCTCAATAAAGACTTCCTTGTAAAACAAGATTTAATAAAGCTAAGCTATCCACATAAAACGCAATACCTTCCAGTAAAACAACAACTACTACAAAAACAGCTCAGAGAGTTCCTTTCGTTCAGGCGCCTCTACTATATTTGTAATTTAAAGTTTAATTGCAACTTTTATGCGAAGTTGGTGGCAGCAATTTTCCTTCAGGTCTCTTGGAATTTCCTCCCCCTCCCCTCTCCGTAGCGATTTCCTGTAGAAAGTAATTCACTGTATCATTTTTATGTAGCCAGAGTATGATGTGCGTTGCTCCAGCTCGTGTGCGGGCCTGCTCTCATACATTTTTTAAAAGGAGCTTATAGGAAAAGTTAGCACAACTACAATAATATTTGTATTGGTTTGGTAAATCAAAACAAGGTTTGTAAAATTAACGAGAATCCGCAAAGCCTTTTAAAGTCCCGGCAATTGCGCCTGAGCCGTAGCAACAAGGCAAATAAATATGGGATAAGTATACAGCTATTCAGACCAAATGTCCCCTTCATTAACTTACTTCCGTTCAGAGAAAATTTGGGAGGCAGAGGGATAAACAATACCACTGCCCCCAGGACATATTTAGACTAGAGGCATTTGTTGTTGTTGTTTAGTCATTTAGTCATGTCCGACTCTTCGTGACCCCATGGACCAGAGCACGCCAGGCACTCCTGTCTTCCACTGCCTCCCACAGTTTGGTCAAACTCATGTTGGTAGCTTTGAGAACACTGTCCAACCATCACGTCCTCTGTCATCCCCTTCTTGTTTCCTCAATCTTTCCCAACATCAGGGTCTTTTCCAGGGAGTCTTCTCTTCTCACGAGGAGACCAGAGTATTGGAGCCTCAGCTTCAGGATCTGAGCATTTCCCACCTGTCAAATGTTCATTTGCCTATGTTGGGGGAGGGAACCAAGTGTGGCTGGCCAAACCTTTCTATCTCACTCTTGAGACTGTTTCCAAGCTATGCCACCTCTCCCCTGGCTCACATCCTCACTTCTCGTCTTTCAGATCTCCTTGACCATATTGGCCTGGTTGAAATGTCTACTCTATATGAAGGGAAAGGCGTGTGTACATTTGCACATTGCTGTTGGCATCCATCTGTCTTGAGAGACAATGGTTTGCACCTCTGGGGGTGAAGTCAAACCTCTGTGTTAGCAGCGTAGAAGTGACCTCCCCGGGACGCAAGCCTGGGGCATGTGGCTGGAGGTCCTGGGCTGCCCAGATGACAAGACACCCTCCCCCCTCGCCCTCGCTCATGCAGTCCCAAGGCAAGCACATTTGGCACCAGCTTGCCTTCAGGAGTTGACAGAAGGAGATGTACAAAGCACCATCCAACCATCTTAGGGACTTCACTCTGGATTTGTTTAGGGTTTCCTCCTTAGCCTTTTACTCCCCTGAAGATGTCCCGCAAGGCAGCAGAGATTTATGATCAGAGTTTTCCTTCTCCTGTATGAGAAACCCAGGTTGATGAGCCCCATCTGCTCCTCAATTTCCTCTACAGTATGTGCAGTAACTGCCTTCTTGATTGTTGGAAACCACTACTGGTCTTGTTTGCTCAATCTGCTGGGGCCTGTTTTCACATGAAGGGGAAGCTCCTGTCTTCCTGAGGGTTAGAGACCCATCAGCTACCCTCACCTGGTCTAGTTGGCCAGCTGAAGCCGTTTCCTGGGTAGTGGCTGCTGTCATATGCTGTCAGCTTCTAGGAGTCACAAGTGAATGCTGAGTTCTGGAATAGGAGCACTATGCATCCCTCACCAGAGGTACTACCCCTCCCCTAACAGTCCATGCACCCCACACTTGCACATATATATCTTATGAAGGCTGATCGCCGAAGAATTGATGCTTTTGAATTATGGTGCTGGAGAAGACTATTGAGAGTCCCATGGACTGCAAGAAGATCAAGCCTATCCATTCTGAAGGAAATCAGCCCTGAGTGCTCACTGGAAGGACAGATCCTGAAGCTGAGGCTCCAAGACTTTGGCCACCTTATGAGAAGAGAAGACTCCCTGGAGAAGACCCTGATGCTGGGAAAGACTGAGGACACAACGAGAAGGGGATGACAGAGTACGAGATGGTTGGACAGTGTTCTTGAAGCTACCAACATGAGTCTGACAAAACTGCGGGAGGCAGTGGAAGACAGGAGTGCTTGGCGTGCTCTGGTCTAAACCATTAAACAACAACAACAAGAATCTTATAAACGGGGGATGTGGGTGGCGCTGTGGTTTAAACCCCAGAGCCTAGGGCTTGCCAACTAGAATGTCAGTGGTTCAAATCCCCACGGCATGGTGAGCTCCTGTTGTTCGGTCCCAGCTCCTGCCCACCTAGCAGTTTGAAAGCACGTCAAAGTGTAAGTAGATAAATAGGTACCGCTCTGGCGGGAAGGTAAATGCTGTTTCTGTGCGCTACTCTGGTTTGCCAGAAGCAGCTTAGTCATGCTGGCCACATGACCCGGCAGCTGACTCCCTCGGCCTATAGAGCGAGATGAGCGCGCAACCCCAGAGTCGTCCGCCACTGGACCTAACGGTCAGGGGTACCTTTACCTTTTATCTTATAATTATCAATCTCCTCCCCCCCCCTCTCTCTCTAAATTAGGCTTGATGGATTATTTCTATTGTTAATGAAATCAGATGCTGTCTCTCCCCCTTTCTTTTTCTGTGACATTTGAAGAAGATGAGGAAGTTGAAGATGATAATGATGAAGAAGACTCAGCACAACCTACCAGTTTCTCAGTTCTGTGAATGAACTGCTGTGTTTCATGGTAAAGGACACTGAGGTGTGACTTCAGTGGTGTGAGTGGGGTTCATTCATGAAGTGCTTCTTTGTCTTTGAAATTCACCGGGCAGCCTAATCCAAACCAATCTGAAGATAATCACTCACCCTGCTGTCTTTCTCCTCAGCACAGAAAAGCACACTGTGTTTCTTTCTTTCTTTCTTTTTTTTTTTTTAAAAAAATATTTCTTAGGGATAATACATAACCTTTCTCAAGTCTTCCAAGTAAACCTAGGCACCCGGTGGGATTGGCCTCAAGACATAAGTGGGAGAGATTTCTTCCCCCATGCCTCCATTCTGTAAAAGGTAGGAATTACCTTCCTATCTTTTCCCACTGCTTAACCCCTTTGGTCTGAACCCCAACTGAAAAGCCAATCTAGCTCAAATCCACGGAACTGCCTTTCATCACACCCATTCCATGTTTGTGTGTTATTACACTTCAAGTTTTTTCCTCCTGCTCCATTATTATTATGGAGTAGGACGCCCCTATTTTCATTGGAGAAATCTTGGAAGGTATGCCACACCCACCCAGCCAGCAGTTGTCAAAATTTTGACTGTAAGCACTTCTGGGCAGAACTGATCCTTACTGCCATGAAATCATATGCACATCTACTTTGACAGAAATCCTATGGATGCCAGTGGGACACCCCGGTAAAATGACATAGGATTACAGCCTTATTCTCAATACACGCACCATGCATAAGCACAATTTACAACATGCCCAAATGCCTGGGTTGGATTTTGGGGTTTATCGTCCCTTCTTCAGTAGTTCAAATGGCAAAGCCTTCCACCTGCAGCCTCTAAATTTATATCCATATCTGAGCACCCTGTTCCTTCCCCACCAGGGGTCTGAAGGAAAGTGGTTTAACAGCCAACCACTCTTCCCAGGGAACATGTGGGAATTTTAGATCTGTGAGGGGTCTGTTAACAGCTCTCAGAAAACTTTTGAAGTCCCGTCTGTTTCCAGTAGTTTTCGCAGGAAGCCACAACTATTGAAGGTGCTTTAAATGGTGGCATAGATGTGGTCAGAGTTGTTTGTCTGGGCTTTTAGGGAATTCCGGCGGGAAGGTAAACGGTGTTTCCATGCGCTGCTCTGGTTTGCCAGAAGTGGCTTAGTCATGCTGGCCACATGACCCGGAAGCTGTACACTGGCTCCCTTGGCCAATAAAGCGAAATAAGCGCTGCAATCTCAGAGTCGTCCGCAACTGGACCTAATGGTCAGGGGTCCCTTTACCTTTACCTTTACTCCCACCAACTGGTTTGATTTGCTCAGTTTTTCTTCTGGGAATTCATTGTAGATTGCTGAATTGTCCTGGAGGTCAGTTGTAATGGAATGCCAGGGGATAAACGGTCAAAATAAAATAAATAAATAAACGAAATAAGTGGGTTGAATCTAAGGAATTTTGAGGGAGAGATCTAGAAGAGTTTGAAAAACATCTGCATCTTTGTTGCTGTCTTTTGCATTTCTCCACTATGTGTATCACCAAATTTTACTTTAAGGCAAATATGGAATATATCTGGACTTGTTTGTTCAAGCAAAACTTCCGAGAAACCCTCAGAAGCAGTGAAGAGTTTATAAGATCATAGGTATCTAAAACCTGTCCTTTTATTTCCACCATGGTCTGCTTCTAGAGTTTCCTCACGCTTTTGGACATTCATAGAAAAACTTGTGCGCCTTCAATATCCTTGCCTTCTTAGCAACTCCTGCACATGCAGATTCTTGCCCCTTTCCAGAAAACATAGTAAAGATACAGCGATTTGTACGCACCTAAAGTAAATCTACTGCTACACTGCTGTTTGACTTTTTCAGGAAAGAACCAAAAAAAAACCAACAACAACCCACAACAAAGTGGCTGGCCCAATTAACACAGTAATCACCACTTGCAATCGCCAGGTCATCCACTTCAACTGATTAGATTCGGGCACTGCCCCTTCGTGCCAGCAGGGGGCATTGGGCAATGCCTGCCACTTTTCATGCATAGATGTCCTCCTTAAGGGATTTAGGCCATTCATATTTAATTTGAAGGAGAGGAAAGATGCCTTCCCTTCCATTTGATTCGGTTTAGAAGATGCTTGACTAAATAATTAATCTGTACCATTTTTAGAGCATACGCTTGAGTAATGCGCCAGCACATCAGCTACATTCTTGACTGTCTTACTGTGGGGACTCTCTTTAAGCAAACGCTCAGGTCCCGTGTCTCGTTTCCACCACTGGAATTGTTCAGCCTCAGCCAGTATCTTTCTTTTCCATTCTGCAAAAAATAAATTTAAAAAATTTGCTTTCTCTCCTCACTGTGCATTCTCCTCTTGTATAAATCACTTCTCTGGGAATCTCTCTCCAGCCCTTTGTGTCTCTTTGGCCTTCAAACTCTCTTTCTTCCCCTCCTCTATTGAAATGACTTCAGCCTACAGTAGCAAAATGGAAATTGGTATTCATGTAAAAAGATGGATCTCTTGAAATTCTGCTGTGCTTTTTAATGTCTATTGACTGCAGGAGACGTACAGAGCCCGAGAACTTGAGTCACATCAAATTATACTGATAATTATTATGCTGCCTATAGTTTTATAGGCCTGTGCATCACCCATATTAATGAAGGCATGGATCTGGTAAAATGTGAAAGACTTGCTTCGAATGAGCAATAGAACAGTTACCTATATATGATAAAATGCATTAACGTGTGTTTGAAATGCCCTGCATAGTGTTTAACCAAAATATTAATGGGACCATTTAGATCTTCAAGATGTAGCCAACTTCAATGGTTTGTTTAATCATGCAACCAGATCTTCTGATCCATAGCGTTATCAACAGACCAGATTAAATGCTTCTGTGCCTTCTACAGCATCTTGGTTTGCAGAAGCCAGGAAGAGAAGGTTTTCGTGGTATTGACTGCAACTTGCTGATATCTTGAACTCTGCAGATCAAGCTGCTGTGAAAGGCAGGGAAGGAAGATACCACCAAACTGGTACAAGAAATGCATGAAACCTATATGGAGCCCATCCTAGGTGATGATCTTTCATAGGAGCATAGAATATAGAAAGCTGCCTTACACTGAGTCAGCCCCCTGGCACATGTATTTCAGTACTGACAGCACTGACTATCAGCAACTCTCCAGGGGTTAAGAGGGGAGTCATAGAATCATAGAGTTGGAAGAGACCACAAGGGCCATCCAGTCCAACCCCCTGCCAAGCAGGAAACACCATCAAAGCATTCCTGACAGATGGCTGTCAAGCCTCTGCTTAAAGACCTCCAAAGAAGGAGACTCCACCACACTCCTTGGTAGCAAATTCCACTGCCGAACAGCTCTCACTGTCAGGAAGTTCTTCCTAATGCTTAGGTGGAATCTTCTTTCTTGTAGTTTGAATCCATTGCCCCGTGTCCGCTTCTCTGGAGCAGCAGAAAACAACCTTTCACTCTCCTCTATATGACATCCCTTGATATATTTGAACATGGCTATCATATCACCCCTTAACCTTCTCTTCTCCAGGCTAAACATACCCAGCTCCCTAAGCCGTTCCTCATAAGGCATCGTTTCTCAGCAATAACTGGAAATGCTGGGGATTGAATCTGGGACCATCTGTTTGCAAAGCAGATATTCTACCATTGAGTTCCAGCCCTTCCTCTAAATTCACCCCTTGTGCAAACGAATCAAGTTTAGCCCTATACAAATGATCCTCGGCATATGTTTGGGGAATGCCCATGTGCCACATCACAGATGCCAATGCACCCACTTGCCGTGCTGCCAACATACATTGGGTGCCCTATGTTATGCCCACATGTGAGCAGGATCTCTGTATGGCCAAGGCTCCTATTCACATGGAGGACACTTTGTGTATCAATATGCACATTTGTGTAGGCAGAAACCTCTTTCACACTACTGCCACATGTGCAGCTGTAGTTTCAGCAATGGAAAGCAATGGCTGCAACAGGTTTCAGCACTGGACAGCAATGGAAGCAATTGCTGCAATAGGTGTGACCCCATTCTGCTTACATTCAAAAAATATTGTAAGTTGGGAATGTTGGGAAAGATGGAGGGCACAAGGAGAAGGGGACGACAGAGGATGAGATGGTTGGACAGTGTTCTCGAAGCTACTAACATGAGTTTGGCCAAACTGCAAGAGGCAGTGAAGGATAGGCGTTCCTGGCGTGCTCTGATACATGGGGTCACGAAGAGTTGGACACAACTGAACGACTGAACAACAACAAAAATTATATGTTCTGCACCCCATCCTACTGATGAAGGGAAGTTTATAAATGCTTTAAATTAACAACAACAAATCTCATTAGGCAAAGCCAAGTTTGTCGGATCCATCTGATGAATTAGGATTGGGCCCATTTACACTTGTGCCACGATTCATAAGTCATGTGCCACATGGCTGAGACTTCTCTGGCATTTTGTAACATGTGAACCCAGCTTAGGAAACATGGAGTAATATTAATCAATGTGCCGCAGGCTCTGTTTCCCTCATGGGTGCGAAAATGTGAGTCTTAATTGCAAACTTGATGTCCCAATGATACTATATTTAGCTCAGATTAAAACCGAGAAGCACAATTGCTCTATTACACAGCTAGAGATGTTGAACAGAGGATGCCTTTTATAAAAAAAAGTGCTTGGCTGTTCTAGGAAATTTTTAATTAGACACTAGAAGTTTGATCTGGAAGCTCCTACAGAACATCCCTCTCACATTTCAACTGGTCCCTGGGGCTTTTGCTCATCAGTTGTGACTTAAGTTGCAATCAGAACATGTGAAGTTGTGGTTTAACAAGAGCTTTATTTGAAAACACCTGCAGTGTCACACAACTACTAAAAGAGTAATGCCATGCAATCATATGGAGAAGATAGAAAGGAATCATCTCCAATGTGAGGCAGAGATAGTAACCTGAAGCCTAGGTCCCTTAAGAACACACAGCTTCACATAAGCATACGAAGTAGAAGAGAAGAGAGAGAAATTTATTACATCCCCAAGGTAGTAGAGATTAAAGGTAGCAGTGGTGACCTGTCAGCCCAGGTTCCCATGCCCTCCAGCTCACAGCTCATGAAGGAGGAGGGTTTCCAGGTCCAAAAGAATTAACACCCGCTAAATTTATGTTCTCACCCCATGCAGTTCTTAAAACTTCAGGTTCCATATATGGTGATGTACTTCAAGTGCAGGACCCTGTTGTCTCTCTGACTAACCCCCTTTCTTCACGTGTGAATCTGACCTATACCTCAGGCATGCCAATTATCTTGCTGAGTGTTCCAGAAAGTCCCTAGGTGTTCACATTTTTGCACTTTTGCATTCTGTCTCAAGCCTACCTCTAAGTCTAGGCATATCCGCACTTCCTATTTTTACTGACCGTTGGAAACTGTTGCCCTAGGTTTCACATAAGCCATATAGATAATCTGGCAAATGTGCACCATGAGATGTTTCTAAGGCTTAAGTGAGAGGAATGAATATAGGATGTAGGATAATGCATACAGGGGTAGGCAAGCCACCAATTATCTTCCTATGCACATAAAAATGTAAGTCTGTCATCACGATGCAGTTCACGTGGCTGCTGATGACATAATGACAGGCAGGCAGGCAAGCAAGCAAGCAGTATGGGTGCCCAAGTAAGCTGTTTAATGGAGGGTGAGGCACTTTCTGAAGCGAACCACTTTCTGAAGCACCTCCCGCTCCTTCAAAAGGGGCTAGGGCTTGGGGTGAGATTTGAGGGGCTTGGGACAAGATGGCAGGTGGTGGGGTAAGGGGGTGGGCAAGGTTCAGGTGTAAAGGTGTGGTGGCCTGGGACTCGGGCTTGGACTCAGAACCAGAGGAGTCTCAGTCTGCACCGGATCCTCTGCCTCAGGCATCATCTGAACCAAGTCTGGGGCCTGATCCTGAATAGCCCCAGCCAGAACAGGTTCCCCTGCAACAAGCACCAGCTGGGCCGAGTCAGGGGCCTGGGCCTCTCCTGGCTCCAGATGCAGAGAATACCTCTTTGCCATCAGCTGGGCCATCACTGACAGCTGTTCCACTACTGGCTGGGTCAGAAGAGGATAAGGCGGCCCCTGGGTCTAGTAATCCACCGGCGTCTCCCGAGCTTCAGAGACTCAGGTCTGAGAGGAGGAGAGACCTGAGTACTTGCAGGAGGAGTGCTAGCCTTCGGGTGAGACACGGTGGTGAGTCGTCGGGGGATCGGGACCGGCCATTACCTCATCAGACCCCACCCCAGGTTGCGGGAGCAACATTGCTGTTTTCCAGATCCTGCCTGTGTTCCTGTACTTGACCTTTCCTGGTTTCCTGCCCTGTTTCTTGCCTTGACTCTTTTGGGCTGACTCCTCGCTGACTGTTCGAACTCTGGTCCGGACCTGGACCTCACTTCCTGGATTACCCCCAGGCCCAGCACAAAAGGGAAGGGATTGGCCAGGTGTGGGAGAAAGGGAGTTGGAAATTGCAGTGAGTAGGGTTGGCATCCGTGTGTGTGTGTGTGTGTGTGTGTGTGTTGCCCTATAAACAATGGGTGGTTTCTAATGGTGTCTCTACATTCTTACAACAGGGCATCCCTTTCTTCCTCTTGCAGTGCCATGCTTGCTTGAAGAGCTTGTGGATCCCCTGGAGCAGATTTGGGGGAGCAGAGAGGCAGGTTGCTGCATGGGTGGGTAGAGAATGGGGAAGCAAACTTCCCTGAGACCTGCGGGTATGGGGCGGTATACAAACTAACTAACTAAATAAATGAATGAATGAATGAATAAATAAATAAATAAATAAATAAGTCAGGAAGCAAAAGTAATCTTGCACAATATCAGATTTCATCCTAAAAAAATAGTGCAGTTAGTAATTTCTTTATTCACCACCCATTTATATCCATATTTATGGCCAGGATTTTTACTAAGGTTTGCAGTGCTTGAAAATGCAAAGAAGCCTGCTGAATAAAAATTATTGAGGAATTAATTAATATGATAAGTGAACTTCTAATAAAATTGAAATGCATGCATCAATATTTGATCCCATGGGACCACTATTGTCTTTTAAAAATGGAAGAAGACAGACCACTTTTTAAATCAGCAAATATATATATATATATATATATATATATATATATATATATATATATATATATATATTAAACACACACAACAGAAGCAAAATCATGGAAATTAGATGTAAATTGTATTAATGCTATGAAGCTTTATAGCTACTTTACTTTACTGTTCATTGTAGGCTACAATGAAAAACCATCATTTGCAAGATGTGCCAGCTTTATTTTTTGTAAAATTAACAAATGATAAAATGTTATAGATGCTACTTTAATTTGAACTGAAGCCCAAATGGTAAGTTACATTTCTTGGAAAAAAGATACGGAGTGGGGAATGCAAATGGAGACATAAAACAGAGATGGAGTAGAATTTTGCTTGATCTTCATTTTTAAGCAAATTAACCCAATTTGCACCTTCCAAACTAATAGACAGATTGGAACAATATTCTCAAAATGTTGTGACACTGTTGCTGGCTCAAAAAAGCCACTAAAATGCATTAAAAATCTGTAATTTAAGTTACAATTTTATATATATATAAAAGTATGCCCTATTTGGGTTGGTGATCATTGAGTTCTTCCAACTGTATTATTCATTGATTCTGATATTGCTCTTTTTTTAAGGCAGTGTTTTCTCAATGTACATGAGTATATCATGAATGGAGGAGGAGAAAGCCTCAGGATGTCCCAGTGAAACTACATAGCTTATGTAATTTATCTAAGTTAATTGGATAAGTTACTTATGATATTTATGTAAGTTAAGTTACATTACCATTATGCTATTCTACCCCGTTTATTTCAGTAGAAAGGAAATGCAATGCAAATTTGGGGAAAATGTTACCAATTACATATGAGTTGAGGATAGAAAGTAACAACCACCACAGCTAATACTGATAGTATTTCCTGGAGTAATTTCTGCTCCAGAAATGAGGGGGGGGGGAGCTATCAGGTAATTTCCACTTCATTTCTATTTTTGCTGGAATTCTCTGACATCTCAGAGGGGTGATATGATAGCCATGTTCAAATATATAAAAGGATGTCATATAGAGGAGGGAGAAAGGTTGTTTTCTGCTGCTCCAGAGAAGCAGACACGGAGCAATGGATTCAAACTACAAGAAAGAAGATTCCACCTAAACATTAGGAAGAAACTTCCTGACAGTGAGAGCTGTTCAACAGTGGAATTTGCTACCAAGGAGTGTGGTGGAGTCTCCTTCTTTAGAGGTCTTTAAGCGGAGGCTTGCCAGCCATCTGTCAGGAATGCTTTGATGGTGTTTCCTGCTTGGCAGAGGGTTGGAGTGGATGGCCCTTGTGGTCTCTTCCAACTCTATGATTCTATGATTCTGTGATCTCTAGTCATGAGTGTGGTGGGTTTTTACTCATGGCAGAATCCTCTGCTGCAAAGTATTGACCAAAAGAAACTGGTATGATTTGGTGCAGCTACCAAATCCAGCTCATGGTCAATGCCTAAGTCAAAGGACAAATGTCAGTCTGGATGCTGTCTAATTAGTCTCTTAAAGCAATGCTGAGATAATCAAATAAGGCTGTTTATACCAGTGTGACCTATTCATATCCCCTCCGCCTGTCCCCCAACCTCTGCCCTCCTAAGTGATGATAGAAGAAAGTTATAATTCAATGTAGATTTCCCTGACACATGAATGAATCACAATTGCTCATGCAGTTTATGGAGTGGCCAAAACTAACAATTAAATGGCTGAGGAAACATTATGCCTCATATTCAATTAGGAAGCACTCTCCTCTGATATCTCCGAATGGGGGGGTCACAGTTCACTCTCTTAATGTGGCGTTGAAAGTACTAGTGAACATTCCCCACTATAAAGGGTGAAGCGATCTTGGTTTTTATTGTAATACTGAAGGGGTGGGAGGGGAAAATTGGTTGTGATCCAAAGAGTCAGAGATGGAAGGACCTTTTATGCGTTTATCTGCATGGATACAAAAATGCTCGCATGAGACGTTGAGGCGGATTTGGAAGGAGGGAGTGGAGTAAAAGCTCTCTCCCTTTTTTTGCTTTTCTTCAGGAGACGCTCTCACATATGGATGGAAGTAAGTGGGATAAGGTTTTGTTTTCCTCACTGAAGGTCTCATCTGAAACTGCTCATAGAGAAAAGTTCTGCTTCATGCAGAAGATAGGTACAAGAAGACCCAAGAAGACTTTAAATCACAGTCACAATATTTTAGTTTTGAACTGAATATCTCATATGAGAATATTTAGCTTGGATTATGGGAGTGCAGTGAGAGAAGGAAGGAAATAGATACAGGTAGATAGATGATAGATAGATAGATAGATAGATAGATGATAGATAGATAGATAGATAGATAGATAGATAGATAGATAGATGATAGATAGATAGATGATAGATAGATAGATAGAGATTGATTTCCATGTGAGAGCATCGAGTTTGAATAGGGTAGGGTATGAATGTGGTAGAGGGGGTATTTCAGGGTGCTATGTGAGAGTGTGGGAACTGGAGTCCGTTTGTAAATTTAGTACTGAACCCAGAAGTTCCCATTCAACATTCAGCTTGAATTTCAGGATGGTGTGTGTGTGAGAGAGGTGAGATTGTGATGGAAGATGGATGCTAATTTAAAATTTCTGAAAGTGCTGGTAGTAAAACTTGGGTGAGGAGAAGCAAAATTCACCACTGACACCCAGAGCAGCACCCAGTGGTTGCCTTACCCTCCCACCAAAAACCTCTTGAGAAATTGGCCAAAATGGCCCTCGTACATTTTGCCACTTTCTTGACTTGAGTATAATAACATAAGTGAGTCCTGATAGATCACACCAAAGGGCCATCTACTCCAGTGTTTCTCAAACTTGTGTCTCCAGCTGTTTCTGAACTACAAATCCCATCACCCCTGACCACTGGTTCTCCTAGCTAGGGGTGATGGGAATTGTAGTCAAAAAACAGCTGGAGACACAAGTTTGGGAAACATTGATCTAGTCAAACATCCAGCAACCCACCATGGCCAACTAGGGGCTACTGGGAAACCCACAAGTAGAGCATGAAACCAACTGCCCTCTCCTGATGTTCCTCCCAAGCGGTGGTTATTCAGTGGCATATTGTCTCCAAAGACCTTGATGTTCCAATAAAACTATCATGAAGAGCAGAGCTGGGTGGTCTTCAGCTCTATGAATTTGTATAATTGCATTTTGAAGCCATCTATGATCCATCATCACCTCTTGTGGCAGTGAGTTATTTGTTGTGTGATGGAGGTCCCTTATTTCATCTGTCCTAAATCTCCGACCACTCATTTTCGTTGGGTGTCCCCTAGGTCCCCGTTTTGTAAGAAAGGGAGAGAAACCTTCTTTCTATTCAGTTTCTCCAGATTATGCATAATTTTTACAAAACTCTGCCAGGTGATTCACCTTTTCCTCTAAACTGAAAAGCCTCAAGTGACCCTCAAGTGACTTTTCCTCATGAGGGTTTGCTTTGCTCTCCTGATATGATCATTCTGCTTGCTCCTTTCTGCATCTTTTCCAATAACCCTTATCAAGATGGGAGGAATTGGAACTGTTCTCCTTACTCAAATAGATGTGTATAAGGGCACTACAACACTTCCTTGTTTTGCCCAGGATCCAGCTGTTCCTTAAGGTTTTCAACCTCAGTGGTTTCTTGCTTCCATGGTTGAGATGAGGCAGGTAGTTCATGGTATGAATTGAGGATTAATTGTAGGTGTGCGATTTTAACACCTGAGCAAGTAGCCAGCTCATTGCTAGTCAAGCGTTCTTGTGATTAACTTCCCGCAAACAGGATTTGGGTGGCAGAGGGAAAGTTCATTCTATTTTACATTTCAATGACTTAGCCACTGCCAGAGATCATCAATTTGTTCTGAAATGTATGCATTCTTTGACAGAAGCCACCATAAAGGTCTATCCAGTGGCTTTTCGGAGATTAGATTTTGTGATTGCATTGACACAAGAGGCTTTTTGCTGCATCGAGAGGGAGGGAGGGAGGGAGGGAGCGAGGGAGAGAAAGCAGGACTCTTGTCCAGACTTCATGGTTTGATAATTATTTTCTATTAAAGTTCCTCTTTGGGGTGGTCCCAAAAGCGACAGCAAGAAAACTCAACTACAGAGAAGTTTGCATGCCCAGTTAAGATTTTTATTGCCTTGTGTAAACTGAGCAATTTTGCTAGGTCACGCTTTGTTATTTTTAATGGCTCTGTATCAGCAAATGTGGCAATTCCTTGAGCAATTGCATTGGAAGAGGCGTAAATGACTGAACAGTTCTTCGCCTGGTACTGAAAAATATATTGGCATTTTAGACCCAAAGGTGTACTATGTGCATATATTGAGTCTGAAAATGCGCAAACAAAGCATGCGGGAGAAGAAGTGCTGGCTGCGTGTGCAACTCTAAGCAACACAGTTTGTCTTGGCCATGCCCTCTGCTAGCATGCGGCCCTCAGAGGGCTGGCTGAGGGGGTATGTGGCCCTCGGATCAAAAAAGTTCTGAGATAAAAATTGGTGAAAATTGAAACAAGGCAAAGCAAAAGAGACAGTATCGATTTTTATTTTTTCTGGGGGTGGGGAGGACCTCACAACCCCCAATAAGTCATTTTCCGTCAATTTAGGAAGCAATTCACACACAGGAGAAACTCGCTTTTAAATCCCAAATTGCTTCTTGTGCTAAATTTGGCAAAAAGAAAAGAAAAAAACATCTTTCTCACCGCTGTCTTTGTCTTCCTTGTTAACATACCAGCATGTGTTAAACATGAGTCATCGTATAGCTGAAGTTTTCTGCCAGATTTTTATTTGCAAGGTGGTCATAGTTATGCCCCCCCCCAAAAAAAAATTATGAAATAGGAACCTAAGAAGTAGCCTCACACTGAGTCAGACCAGACTAGCTCAGCGTTGCTTAAATTGATTGGCTCACCAGACTAGAGTCTCTTCCATCCCTACTTGGAGATGCTGGAGATTGAACTTGGGTGCTTATTACAGGAGTGAGTCGCGCTTTTCAGCCTGAGGGATGCTGCCTAATGGACAACCTTATTCGGGCATGATGGAAGTGGTAAATGGGGCCACAGGGGAAAAAAGAGTCAGGGTCATATGCAAAGGTCTGTGGTGCCATAAGGAAAGGTGAGGGAAGCAATAGATTTATCTTTACATTTATTTAAAGAAGGCTGATCGTCGAAGAATTTATGCTTTTGAATTATGGTGCTGGAGGAGACTCTTGAGAGTCCCATGGACTGCAAGAAGATCAAACCTATCCATTCTCAAAGAAATCAGCCCTGAGTGCTCACTAGAAGGACAGATCCTGAAGTTGAGGCTCCAGTACTTCGGCCACCTCATGAGAAGAGAAGACTCCCTGGAAAAGACCCTGATGTTGGGAAAGATGGAGGGCACAAGGAGAAGGGGACGACAGAGGATGAGATGGTTGGACAGTGTTCTCGAAGCTACTAACATGAGTTTGGCCAAACTGCGAGAGGCAGTGAAGGATAGGCGTGCCTGGCGTGCTCTGGTCCATGGGGTCACGAAGAGTCGGACACGACTGAACGACTGAACAACAACATTCCATGCATGTAACGGCAGAGGTTTCTACCCCAAAACATACACACAGAGGGAGATACACATATCTCCTTCCTCTAGGCAAGCAAAAATGAGCTCAGTATTGACTATTCTGACTCAACAGTGGTTCACCAGGGATTCAGGCAGGGAATATTTCACAGCTCTACCTGGACAGACCAGGAATTGAACTCAGGATGTTCTGCATATAAAATTGTAGTCTGCCACTGAGCTGTGGTTCTTACCCTAAAAGGCAAAGTTGAAGGACACATTCCGGCCATGCAAAAGCCCTCAACTAGCGGTGGAACATGTCAGCGTGGTGTAGTGGTTCAGAAAGGTGGACTCATAATCTGGTGAACTGGGTTCACGTCCCCGCTCCTCCACATGCAGCTGCTGGGTGACCTGGACTAGTCACACTTCTCTGAAGTCTCTCAGCCTCACTCACCTCACAGAGTGTTTGTTGTGGGGAAGGAAGGGAAAGGAGATTGTTAGGCGCTTTGAGACTCCTTAAGGAGAGTGAAAGGCGGGATATCAAGTCCAATCTCCTCCTCCTCCTCCTCCTCTTCTTCTTCTTCTTCTTCTTCTTCTTCTTCGAGGCACATGGACTGAAGAGAGCTCTGAGGGCCAGATAGAGAAGTCTGGGGGGCACAAGCAGGGAACAGACTGGAAGTTCTCTATCCACCTTAGGATGCTAATGCGCTGGCACCAACAACTCCATAACATTCCTTCATGTCTTGCTGTGTTTACTTCTGGCTAGGCCATATTTACTTTCCATTGAGCTGGCAGATCTTCTCAGTCACCAGTGGTGGGGCTTCCACCACTGGTAAAATAAAGACATTTCCCTCAACCCCGCAGAGGACCCCTGAGCCAAATGTAAATTTGGCATGCATACAACCCTACTTCGTAGTTTCAAAGCTCAGCTTCATGCCCGTTTGTCCACCCTTAAGGAAACTTCCTCAGAACAATGAGACGATAGCATCAGGCAAAATGCAATTCCAACAACCTGGTGACTGGATTTCCAATTTTGTTGGGTTTCAGAAAGCAGATAATGTGACATCACTGAAGGATTATGCATTTAGAAATCTTACCCCTATAGAATACATTTTAAGGGCAATTACTGGCAATTTGATATCATTACCATTGATTGCGCAAGCATTTCCTCTTCTGTATAATCATAAAGTTATTGACTACTGTATTTTCTAGGTAAAAAAAAAGAAAACAGATTTGTAGATTAAATGCCCATCTATCCACCCAACCAACAAGAGTTAAGTGCATTTTTTTTAAGTGCAATGCAAAGCTGAAATGGAGAATGCAAGAGCAATATGTGTACATAATACAAATGTTTTTCAGCTGATTTATTTGTTTTGTTGTGTAAGCTAGCTTGCAAAGGCTAAACCAATAATAATAATAATAATAATAATAATAATAATAATAATAATAATGTTTAATGACAATGATATGTAATGTGCCATTCAAAATCCCCAAGTATTGTGGATTTTTATGGGCAAGAACTGAATAAATGTAAGATTTATACCAGACATGGGCAAACTCGGCCCTCCAGATGTTTTGAGACTATAATTCCCACCATCCCTGACCACTGGTCCTGTTAGCTAGGAATGATGGGAGTTGTAGTTCCAAAACATCTGGAGGGTTGTGTTTGCCTATGCCTGATTTATACACTTTTAATAAGGGCTACTATCTCTGCTATCTCTGCTCACCAACCCTGTCTACCTGCCAACCCACTGGCAACCCTCCTCTCTCCCACACCTGGACAGCTCCTCCTCACTTTACACCTGACAAAACCCTTCTCCTTTTACACCTCCCCACCCTATCCCCTTACAATTTGCCCAACCCCATACCCCCATAGGTCACCCCAGGGCCCTCTGCTCACAGCTCAATCCTCCGGGCATTTTTAAAGGAGGGGGAAGGCACTTCAGAGAACAGATTTCAGAAGCTATGTTATGAGAACTTCCCGCGGGGGCAAGTTGAGAGACTGTCCCCCAAGGCGGACGAAGCTTCCGTGCCCTCTGGCTTCAGGAGTCCAGGGGCACAAGGGTAATATGCGATTGTTCCCAGCTTGAAAACAACACACACAAGCCAGTAAGGCTAAAACCTACTTTATTGTAGATAAAGTGCATAATGTCTCTGCGTAGCCAGCTCATTATTTCAGAGCTGTCTGTAAGAGCGTCTGCATCTCCTGATGCAGAACTGAAAGTAAAGTACATCCGTACATTACAATGACATCACATGTGTGGGAGCTGGTATGCCCAGTGTGTTTCCCACGATGTGAAACATGACTCTTAGTCATGCTGACCTCGCTGCTTCAGCGTCTTCGCAGCTCGGCTTGTACTGATATCACAACACCCCATACCCCCATAGGTCACCCCAGGGCCCTCTGCTCACAGCTCAATCCTCCGGGCATTTTTAAAGGAGGGGGAAGGCACTTCAGAGAACAGATTTCAGAAGCTCCTCCAACTCTTCTGCTAAACCTCACTGCAGCCATGTTTAACAGAGGGCGAAGGTGCTTCATAGAGCAGTTTGCTCCTCTCCCTCTTCTAAACAGCTTGCCTGGGCTGCCCACACTGTTTGCTTGCTCACCTGCCTGCCTTCTTGCTCACCTGCCTGCCTTCCTGCCATTCTGGCATCATGCTGGAGTTGGCATGGCTGCCACTTGGCACTTTTAAAGTGAAGGGTCCATGCAATCCCATCCCAGATCGACGAAGGTAAAATACCTGAGCCAAGGAGGTGACAGCAAAACACTGTAATCCCCTCTAGCCATATCTCCTGAAATAGCCCTTTAATATTCAGAATCAAAATACTGAGGCCATTTAGTTTAGCTGAAGTCTTCAGATGGTGTGCTCATAACTGAATAAATAGCCCTTTTTGGATCCCACCATGGAGGAACAGATTGTTCCAGCTCAAGGGAAGAAGCGATCCTGCTCATCCGCAGATATGGAATAAAACACATCCATAAAACATAAAAACAAACGCATAAATGCCAACTGCTTTTTAATTATTTATCCCTTCCCTGAACCCGGAGCGCGATAACATTCCTGAAGTCGCCGCAGTAGGGTTTGCTGTTAGCAGGATGCTCCTGAATGAATATTCACTCTTTGTTGGCTAAGCATAAATGTAAAATGGAGGAAAAGAAGATCCTTGTCAAAGGCCATTTAAATGGAAACACACAGAGAGAGAGAGGAGAGAGAGAGAGAGAGAGAGAGAGAGAGAGAGAGAGAGAGAGAGAGAGTGTTACAGAAAGGTAGGAGTTGCATTCTCTGTAAATTGCTGGTTTCTGTTTGTCTTCAGTTGCCTGCCTGCCTGTGTTGATACTACATTTATTTCGAAGCTTGTTCCTAAGGAAACATATAATTTTCACTGGGTGGGTAGGAATATATTAAATATGTGCATGAATTAGACAACGGAGCAGAAGGGGTGATAAACTGGCAAAGATTACCTTTGGTTGTTGCAGACACCCTTTGGCCAAACTGTAGGCTTGTGTGATCCAGGCCACTATGAAGAATTTGTCAGTGTGGCATTCAGCTAGGTGCTGAACTCTCAGAATGAATAGGGCTTCAAAACTGTGCTTACATTCATTGGGATCCCCTCTACCCCATCCAATTTTGCAATGGTAAATATAGCCTCTGTTTGTTCAAGCCATAGAGCAGGAGGAGCCAATATGGTCTGCGGATATTGTTGGACTACAACTCCCATTAGCCCAAACCAACATGGCCAAAGCTCAGGGATGAGGCAATTTGCAGTCTGACAACATCTGGAGGGCCACAGACTACACAGCCCTTGTTGTATGTCAACCTAGGAGGACTGGAAAGAGAACTATGCATGGGCAGAAAGAAAGATGGAGTTGGTTACAGCCCAACTTTATACTTGATTGCTTGGAAGTAAGTCTCCTTTCTATTCAGTGGCATTTGTAATAATAATAATAATAATAATAATAATAATAATATATTTATACCCAGCCCATCGGCACTCACCATGAAATATGAAGCATAGAAGCTACTTCCTTCTCCCACGTCCCATAGAAGTGGGCAGGGGTGGATTTATTTTATTTCATACAATTTTTATTGAGTTTTCATTTTCCTACATTTCAAAATAAACATTTTACATTGCTTGTTTGTTTCCATGCAGGGCAGCAACCGTTTCTGGAGAAGACTCCCTTTTTGTTCCCCAGTCAATACACCAAATAGATCCAAGAGTTCAAAATAATTCAAAATTAATCCTTTTGTTCATTTGCTTAACTTTATCACTCTTGAGAGAGGAATGACAGGGCAGCCTGCTGCTGGAGTGCGTTATAGCCCAGCGACCACGGCTCAACCCCCGGGACAACCCGCCTCCTGACGGAACTGAGCGGGCCCATTAGGTGCTCGCTTTGGTCGTTGTGGGACCCCTTGATGTCCTGTTCTTCCACAGGACCTTCTTTGGGGTATTTGTTGCCTTCAAGCTACCACAAAACTCAAGAAAAGCAGCAGCTGGCTTCCTGTGATAGCTGTGCCGGCTTCCTTCTCCCCTTGCGGCAAACCGAAACTTTCACAGAGCTATTTGCCAAAGAAATACAAAGAAAGAAGGGATCTTATGTAAGAAAACAATACACAAACTATCTGTTGCATGTTATTCAGTGCCGTTTCAGGTGGTAAAACGAGGGCTTATAAGTGAGGGTCCTTCTATTTCTCCATCTCCCTTCCATTCCTGAATGACTTTTCTGGAATAGGCACCACTTGGAAGCTCAGATGAAGGGAAAACAAATCTTCTGGTTTGTTTGTTTTGTTCTCCTAGTTCATATCTGTGAACATGACAGAAATATGTCTTCATAGGAACTACAGAGGGGGAAGCTTAAGTAACTGAATGCAGGTTTCAGGTCTTTAGTGACATCAGCAGCCTTTACACCAATCAGCTCCTACGCCTCACACCTGTTTGTATGACTGGAACTTAGAGAACCAGCCAAAAGGCAACTCCCTTCGTTCCTCCCAGCTAAATGCAAGTGACCTCTTGTATTTGCTCTCTTTCTCTCCCTGTCAGCCTATTTTAGCACAAAGACTTGTTAGGAGGTGAAAGAAGATCATGATTGTAGTCCAGCGAGAGCTGCAGAATGATAAATAGAGGCAAAATACACTCAAAGAGTAATTATCTCAGAACTGGTGAAGTGTAGATTGAGCAACAGCCCAGAAGAATTGGATGTCCCTGTGCCTGTGTACATCTATGGGCGAGCTGACTCCTAATGACCAAATCTTGTTTCCTTCTGCTCATTCATTCATATTTTAGTTTCCTTTTATTTCAGGATTAGTTTTAGCATGGTTGTGTTCTGCCAGTTCCTGTTGCCTTTCTAAAAGGCCGTCTTTTATCATAGTTCCTTGCTTTATAAATAGTTCTGTAGTACCCCTGTTCAGGAACTCTCTTGCCTAGTTGGACTAGTCTTACTCTGTAGACACCAGTGCATGTGTTGATTATGCCTTAAGGTGTGAGGATGGCTGTGCAAAAATATTGCATTGCATTTTTATTAGGGGTGCTGGTCTAGCCTGCTCATGCAAGAACAGGGGAGCCATCTTGGGGGTGAGTCCCCCAAAATTTTCAAGTAGGGAGCCAGCCCCCTCAAAATTCTGTGCCGACTGTGCGTGCATGCCGCGAGGTATGCTCACGACCCTTTCACATGCTGCAGGGCATGCTGACATCACTCACACAAGCCCCACAGTCTGTGCACCGTGGGAATTTTCAGGGAGGCAGGAGAGGATATATATTGTTTAATGATATCCTTCCTAACTTGCATTAGCAAGTTCTATATCTTAGCAGAGTTTAAACACTCCCCTTTAAACACGTAGCGGTTTGCTTGTTGCAGGCTCGTCTGAGCCTCTCTATATAAGATTCCTGGTAAGATCCCTTCTTGTCCCTCTTACAAAGAATAGACATGACAAACTTATTAAAGTCAATATAAAAGTAATTTACTCACATCCATTCAGTTCACAGTTGGATCCCTGAAGGCAGACTTAGGTTCCAAAAGCATATATACATGTGGAACTATCCCATAAGGGAGTTAGTCCCAAGTGACTGCCAATAGTCACTTCTGCTAACACGTAGAAAAACAAAATGGAGAAGAGAAGAGCAAAAGAAGATGGTGTGTTCCTCTTCCCCAGATTAGGCCACACATACCCTCTAGTCACATGCAGAGGAAGTTTGTCCCAGCTCAGGAGGAAACAGGAAGTTTTCTCCTGGCTGGTACAAAGCATCTCCTAGCATGTCCATTCTAGAAGAAGAAGGTTCCTAAGGGTGCTCAGCTGAAAGCTGCCTCCATTTATTTGCAGTGCAGTCAACTTTCAAAAGTCAGAAGTAGACCAGGCAAAGTTGGAGATGTTGCAGAGGGAGAGACTGCTGGCATGTACTGCCCACTGTAAGGTGACATAGGTGCACCCAACTGGATGAATAGTCTAGGCATCTCAGCTTCCAAGAGATATGGAAAGTACTGGGGGTTTTGTGGGGGGGGACTAAAAGGGGGCAAGTAGACAGAATGGATCTGCTCAAGCACTCCCTCCACAACTTACAGTAACCATCCTGGAGGACAGATGGTGTTATGAAGTGTGCAGTTTGCATTCAAGTCTGCAATTTTCACATGCAATCCTGACATGCAGTTCTTGGGTTCTTTTGATGTTGAGACCCAGATGCTCTTCAGAGTTTGGGACCCCAAGAGTTAACACAGACGATAGAGATTCGTTGAAAGTGAACTTCATTATATCAAAAGGGAAACATCTTATTAGAGTATCTACTAAAATATTGAACCAAATCAATGAGCAGCACACCTATACTATGCTATGCTTAGAATAGTTTCTAATGTTGGAGTCATTCTTAATTAGGTAGGTTCACTTTTAAATGCAAAGCGAATCAAATTTCTCCCTTATCCTTGCTCTGAGCACAGCATGTCCAGGTGATACAATCTCACTTCTGCCTGCAAATTCCTTCTCATCTGCCTCCCTGCACTAATTGCCATCAATAATGAAATACAGGCCTGCCATTCATACGGGGCAGAGATTCTTAAATTAAACATTTCTGAATCATTATAGCAGATTTTCTATGTTCTGCTAAATGCTGAGCCCGGGCTGATTATGATGGAATGCAGTAACAGTAAATTACATATTGATTCCACAAATATTAGTGGACACAAAGTTTCCCAGCAACTGGGAGAAAAGATTTTGCTTTTTTAAAAAATGCACAGGAATTTTTTCCCCTTCTCTCTTGCCCTCCTTTCTCCTCTTCCCATCCTGTCTTTCTTCTGTCACATTTTACATAGTGCTGGCATCGCCAATCTAATGAACAAGACAGGAGATTTCTTCCAAGCCATCTGGATTATGTCAGACATCAACAATACAATGATGGCGAGCTTGTAAAATGTCTCTTTTTAGACTGAGTCCAGATGGCAGCTTCCTGAATGTCTGATTCGGGTACCAGAGAACTTGGAATGAATTTATTTCTTTAGTTTGTTTTTGTTTTTTTTAAGAAGATTAAAGACCCCCACCTTTCCATTTCCCTGGATATTCTAGGTTGCTTGCAACTCAGAATAGCAAAGGAAATAAACTTAAATAAACAGCGAGCAGTCTGAAAATACGTGTCCAGCGGAGAAAATGAGTGACAGACAACAGAAAATCTAAGGAAGGGCAGCAACTTAGTGATACAGCATATGTTTCGGATGCAGAAGCTCCAAGATTCAGTCTCTAGCATCTCCAGGTAAAATTGGGAGAAGTCTTCTGCCTGACACCTTGGAGAGCTGTTGCCATGCAGTGTCAACAGATCTAAGCTAGATGGACCAATGGTCCAACTCATTATGATGTGGATTCCTATGTCCCAATGTTCCAGTCCTCCTCTAGACATTTTAGGAAGAACCCAAGACATACCCCAACCAAACAATTTTACTCGAAGAAGCCAATTTAACTGCAAAAACACCTTATCACTGTCCCTTAGCTTTCCTTGAAAAATGCCAGCAGCTACAACGGCTGCCCTTTTCTAAGCCCGACTTTGTTATTTTTAGCCATTTCCTGGAAGGACCCAGTAGATCATCAAGAGTCATGATAATGAGGTACATTGCATCAGGTGATTCACCAATTTCCAAATATAGCTGGAAAGGTCAGATCAATTAGAAGTGTGTTATGGACTCTCTGAAGAGCGGATATTTTAGGGAATGTGGTTTAGGGTTGCCCAATGATCAGAGGGAGAGAAGGGAAATAAAGAAGCCTTAACCAGTCTCGACTCTCGGCTGCTCCTGTGCTTTGAACAACAGCTTTGTCAGCAGAGATAAGGAGTTTTGTATAGTGTGGATAGGAACAATGAGTGAATATAGCCAACTACCAGCTGTGCAAGACAACAGAGTGTTTATAGGAACACAGGGAACTTCCGTATAACAAATTGGACCACTGATCCATGTAGACCAGTATTGTTGACACTGATTGGCTGTGACTATTCAAGGATTCAGGTAGGGGTCTTTCCCAGTCCTACCTGGAGATATAAGGGATTAAACCTGGAAATTTGAATGCAAGGCAGGTGCTCCACTAAGAGCAAAAATGAGACACATAGTTTAAATCTAATTTTCATATCCAACCTCCCACCCCCGAGCTTTGTATACATGGGGAAACCTCCAAATTAGTGACTTCTCCACCACTCAGTTAGTCTGAAGTGATGCTATACTATAGAACTACTACTACTACTACTACTACTACTTTATTATTTGTACCCCACGCATCTGGCTGGGTTTCCCCAGCCACTCTGGGCAGCTTCCAACAAAGATTAAAAATACATTAAAATGTCACAGGTTAAAAAACTTCCTTAAACAGGTCTGCCTTCAGATGTCTTCTGAATGTCAGGTAGTTGTTTATCTCTTTGACACCTGGAGGGAGGGCGTTCTACAGGGCGGGCACCACTACCAAGAAGGCCCTCTGCCTGGTTCCCTGTAGCTTTGCTTCTCGCAGTGAGGGAACCACCAGAAGGCCCTCAGCGCTGGACCTCAGTGTCCGGGCAGAACGATGGGGGTGGAGACGCTCCTTCAGGTATACTGGGCCAAGGCCATTTAGGGCTTTAAAGGTCAACACCAACACTTTGAATTGTGCTCGGAAACGTACTGGGAGCCAATGTAGATCTTTCAGGACCAGTGTTATATGGTCTCGGCGGCTGCCCCCAGTCACCAGTCTAGCTGCCGCATTCTGGATTAAATGTAGTTTCCGGGTCACCTTCAAAGGTAGCCCCACATAAAGCACATTGCAGTAGTCCAAGCGGGAGATAACTAGAGCATGCACCACTCTGGTGAGACAGTCCACAGGTAGATAGGGTCTCGACCTGCTTACCAGATGGAGCTGGTAGAGAGCTGCCCTGGATACAGAATTGACCTGCGCTTCCATGGACAGCTGTGAGTCCAAAATTACTCCCAGGCTGCACACCTGGTCCTTCAGGGGCACAGTTACCCCATTCAGGACCTGTCCCCCAAGAACAGTTCTTCTGGCTTGTCAGGATTCAACCTCAATCCATTAGCCACCATCTAACCTACAACCGCTTCCAGGCACTCATACGGGACCTTCACCGCCTTCACTGGTTCTGATTTAAAAGAGAGGTAGAGCTGAGTATCATCCGCATACTGATGGACACCCAGCACAAACCCCCTGATGATCTCTCCCAGTGGCTTTATGTAGATGTTAAAAAGCATGGGAGAGAGGACGGAACCCTGAGGCACCCCACAAGTGAGGGCCCAGGGGTCTGAACATTCATCCCCCACCACCACTTTCTGGACACGGCCCAGGAGGAAGGAGCGGGACCACTGTATAACAGTGCCCCCAGCTCCCAGCTCCTCTAGACTGTCCAGAAGGATTTTATGGTCAATTGTAGGGTGTTGAGAGATCCAGCAGAATTAGGAAACAGCTCTCACCTGTGTCCCTAGCCTGCCGGAGATCATCAACCAGCGCGACCAAGGCAGTTTCAGTCCCATGATGAGGCCTGAATCCCGATTGGAAGGGATCCCAATGGTCCGCATCCTCCAGGCATGCCTGGAGTTGTTCAGCAACCACCCGCTCAATCACCTTGCCCAAGAATGGAAGATTTGAGACTGGGTGATAGTTGGCCATACTGGTTGGGTCTAAAGTTTTTTTTTTTTTTTAGGAAGGGGTTTAATGATCGCCTCTTTCAGCGGGACTGAAATTGCTCCCTCAAAGAGGGAAGCATTCACCACCCCGCAGAGCCCATCGCCTAGCCCTTCCCAGCTTGCTTTTATTAGCAAGGATGGGCAAGGATCAAGGAGACAGGTGGTTGGTTTCATGCGTTCAAGCAGCCTGTCCACATCCTTGGGGGTAATGAATTGGAATTGATTCCATGCAACTTGACCAGACAGGGTTCTAGCACTCTCCTGCCCCAGCCCTGCTCCCACGGTGGTGTCCACCTGCTTCCGAACCTGAGCAACTTTATCTGCAAAAATTTTTTCAAAAGCATTGCAGGAGACTTGGGGGTCCCTACCTGGCTCCGGTGACGAAGGTGGTTCCAATAAATTGTGAACCACCTGAAAGTGTCTCCTGCTGCTATTTTCTGTAGATGCCACAGAGGCAATGACTTCTTCGCAGTCGCTATCACAACTTGGTAAGCTCAACGTTGAGCTCTAACCTGTGTCTGGTCTGATTCAGAATGAGTTTTCTGCCACCGGCACTCTAGCCATCTCAACAATGGATTGTGGTCTAATACTGGGGAAGCCGAAGTGATGTCCTCTAGATTATAGTTCCCCTCATTCCTAGTCAGCATGGCCAATGGTCAGGGATGGTGGAAGTCCAACAACGTCTCATGTGGATAATATTGTCTAACCACGATCTAATTCCAGAAAGAAATTAATTGGAATTCATCAGCTGTCTTTTCCTCTTGTAAACCTTCAGATGTTTTTGGACCACAGCTCCCATCATTCCCAGCCTCAGTGGCTTATTGTAGAATTCTGGGAGTTGAAGTCCAACAAAATCTGGAGGGTGTCTAATATGTCTAACCATGGTCTTATTCCACAAGGAAAGTCATAGCGATTAATTATCTCACTTCTGCTCTTGCAGATATCTTGTGTGTTGTGCCACCACGATCCCTTCCCCATCTCCCTATCGTGCTGAGACCACACTCCAGCCTGCACCAATCCCCACCTGACTGCTGCGGTGATGCGAACATGATGTACAACAGTTTTGACTTTCTGCAGGCCCTTTCATTATCATGATCAAATGGAGCCACATAACATCTGAATCATTGCACATGCTTTGTTTTTTAGAGGTGGGTGGGAAGGAGTAGGTTCCCTCTAAAATGAAAGCCACAACTCAGATGGGATGCAAACTGCAACATGGAAAGAATCTGGAGGGTTGAAATTGGAGCTGTAGATTTCCATGTCTGCTTGTCAGCAAGCCTCCCTTCCCTGCGCTATTAATTCTTCTCCCAGCATACACTAGACATTGATCAATATCATCGCCTTTCAGCCACCCCTTCCTCCAAGTTGCTTGTACACTGCTACTTTCCATGGAAATCTGCCCACATCCAGACAGTCAACTGCATCCTAACTACAGTTTGGAAATTTCCACAGCAAGCTGAAGCCTCCACTGCCTCTGCTCTTTCTCATTATGTGAGCAGCATCTATTAACAGGAAGGAAGGGAAGCTTTGGAGTAAAGATGTATCATAGTCATTGGCAACCATAATGAAGGGGCCAGATGACTGGCACCTGAGTCATTGACTTCTCCTCTTTGGGGAAGTGCCACAGCTCAATGGCAGGGAGGGATGAGGAGGGACAAATCCAACCCATTTTGCATTTAAATGAGATCCTACCTCATTCACAATTTCCAAAACAATATGAGAACTGGAACAAAGTAATCCTTTGGAATGTGCACTCCTCTGAATTTTGCAGTATCATTTATCCAGCCAAGTAATGTGTACACAAGGGATGCGGGTGGCGCTATGGTCTAAACCACAGAATCTAGGGCTTCCCAATCAGAAGGTCGATGGTTCAAATTCCCGCGATGGGGTGAGCTCCCGTTGCTCAGTCCCAGCTCCTGCCCACCTAGCAGTTCGAAAGCACGTCAAAGTGCAAGTAGATAAATAGGTACCGCTCTGGCGGGAAGGTAAACGGCATTTCCATGCACTGCTGTGGTTCGCCAGAAAGCGGCTTAGTCATGCTGGCCACATGAACCCGAAGCTGTATGCCGGCTCCCTCGGCCAATAAAGCGAGATGAGGTCCGCAACCCCAGAGTCATCCGCGACTGGACCTAATGGTCAGGGTTCCCTTTACCTTTACCTTTTGCCCATAAGATATGAAGAGCTTGCTAGGTCAGACCAGTCCTGTTCTCACAGTGACCACAGTGCAAGCAGGATTCAAGCACAACAGCTTTCTCCTCCTCCTGTGGTTTCCAGCAACTGTTATTCAGAATCATTACTGGCTCTGACAGTAGAGATAGAACAGTCACCCAAGGTTAGTAGTAGTAGCACTCATTGGGTTTTCTGCTTTTTGAGTCCCTACTCCAAAGAGAAGGCATTGGCTTTTATGAGTTGTAACTGAAACAAATCACTGTGGTCTATCTCCTCCTCCTGGCATTATTCCTGTTCAGGGTTCCACTCTGCCACCCAACACCCCAGATGGACTATTTTTCTTTTCCAACTGTTGCTGTACATTTCCTGACTTCTGAGCATGATCAGTCCCCTTTGACTATTTTTTTTTTTTTGGGGGGTGGGGTGTGTGTTAAGGTTCCACCTTATGGTTGTTGCTTTTACAAAATGTACTGCTAACCTTGGGGCTCCTTTAAGTGTGTTCCTGTTCATTTGCACTTGATTCTTGATGATTCATTTGGCTCAAGAACAGTCTACATGCACCCTCCGATTTTGTGGTTAGTGGGAGTGATTGCTCAGTGATGAGTAATGAATGCACTCTGCATAGGCTCATGGTCACTCTCCTTATAAATCCTGCTGCTACTGCAGCCCTTTCCATAAGGATATTATCATAAGTCCTTAGTTTACCATAAATGTTAACTTGGATAATAATAATAATAATAATAATAATAATAATAATAATAATAATAATAATAATTTCTTTGTATGCCGCCCATCTGGCTGGGTTTCCCCAGCCACTCTGGGTGGCTTATGTCTGAAGTTAACCAGTTTAGGTGCCTTAATTTTCCTACCAAAGCAAGTATATTCTAGTCAATGAAATGGTGCCTGGGTTGTACCATTTCAGACAACAAATGGGGTTCAGATGGCCGAACACTTCTTCATACTCTTCCCCCACTCTCTTTTCTACCCCCAAAGGGAAGATACCAAAGGGACGTCGTGCCTTTAGGGGCAGCACTTCTGGGTGGAACCAGGGCATGGGCCAGCACTTGTGTTAAAATTATGGTTTTAATGGAGATTGGGTTTTAGCTTGGGTGGGTGTTGTTTATTTGGGGCTGGGTGGGGTTGTTTTAAATTGTTCTAAAATGCTATATAATTTCGTGACAGCAGTCATGAAATTAGAAGACGCCTGCTTCTTGGGAGAAAAGCAATGACAAACCTAGACAGCATCTTAAAAAGCAGAGACATCACCCTGCCGACAAAGGTCCGTATAGTTAAAGCTATGGTTTTCCCAGTAGTAATGTATGGAAGTGAGAGCTGGACCATAAAGAAGGCTGATCGCCGAAGACTTGATGCTTTTGAATTATGGTGCTGGAGGAGACTATCCTATTTCAATGGAGACTATTTCTTCTCTTCCTATTGCAGTGAATGCATTGACTGGAGAAAGGCATGTCTCTGGGGCATGTGCAGAGTGCTATCACAATTAACTCTCTGTCTTTCAATGGAAGGCATTATTTGGAGGGCCTGGGGGGTCTCTGGCCATCTAAGAAAGCTTATCCGAAGAAATGGAAAGAAAAGGTTGATCCTGCAATGAGATTTAGAATTTGCATAAGCCGATTGCTTTCACTCAAAGTGCTCCTGGGGGTCTGAGAAGCAGATTATCACAGCTCCAAGGCCTGAACTCACCACCTTCCTGCAGCTGAAAGAAAGCAGGAAGTGTGGTTGCTAGGAGATGGCCCATACACTTCCAAAAGCAGCTAAGACTCAAATGAGCCTCTGGGCTTGGAAAACACTTCTCTCCCCCTGCCCCCCCCCAATCCACTTCCCCTACCAGACTGTAAATAACAGCTCAGAGATTCTTTGTCACCTTTAAAACCCTTCAGTAAAAAGGATGCTCCTCCTGCTCTCCTTGCTATGGTAATGAAACTTCACATTTTTCCCCCATGCCATGCAAAATTTCAAAGGTCCTCTCCTTGATACCCTTCTCCGCGAATCATCAAATTGCTTGCTTGTTTGCTGCATTTTTATACACGTTCTGCCAAGCCAATTAATGTGGCTTACAGGTTAAAATCAAGGCTTGCACATTGTAAGAGATGCGACACAGAAGGGGGGAAGGAACAGGGATGGGAGGAAGCTGAGTTGTGTTGGGGGGGGCGGGGGGAGCAGGTTCAGGTAGCAGTTTAGTCATGCTGTTGCATAATAATTTTATATAATGACCAGGGTCACATTCACATGACCAGAGTCACAAGACTCTGTACTTTACGCAGCGACAATTCCCAGCAGCCTTAACAAACTACAGTACCCATGATTCTTTCAGAGAAACCACACACTTTAAATATGCTTTAAATGCATGATGTAGATGCATTTCTTTAAGTATCACATTTATTGCATTTATATACCCAAGAAACTCAAGGTGGTGTACATTGTTCTCTCCCCTTCCACACAACAACCCTGCGAGGTAGGTTAGGCTGAGAGGTAGTGACTGGCCCAAGGTTCATGGCCAAGCAAGGAATTGAACCCTGGTCTCCCAAGTCCTAGTCCAACACACTAACCACTATGCAACACTGCCAATACCTGCAAGTGGAGATGGCCCCAGGAAAGGAGCAGCCAGGTGGCAGTAGGTCCAACCAGACCAATGGAGGGTTCCTCGCTGTCAGGACCAGCCCAATCCTTAATCAGAGTGAGGCAGCCACCTCAGGCAGCTGCTGGTTGGGGGCATGTGTGTGGAAAGCAGCAGCAAGATGTGTTTGAAGCCCTAAACGACTCAGGCCCCCTAAGAACTTGGAGTAATAAGCCAATGACTTCTGTCTGTTTGCTCGCCTATAGCAAGTGCATCTTGCCTTGCTTTTCTGAGAGCAACAGAAGACAGTAGAGTGCTGGAGGGAGGGAGGGAGAGTGTGTGTGTGTTCACCCGAATATGATTTGCAACATGACTCAGCATGCCTCATCAGACCGCAGCTAGCCTTTCCCTCACTGAGCCAGTTCAATCAGATAGATGGGAAGCTTGGTTCAAACCAGGCAGTCTCACTAAGCCTGAGACTGCCAGTGAATCTGGCCAAACTGTTCCCAAACTTGGCAGCCGAGCAATCTTATATCACAGGGCCTTTAATTAATGTGATCCACTTGGGTGTTGTTCCATAGCAGCAAAATCCCAGAAACTTCATGAGCCATGCATGCATTCCCCATGTTTGCTCCAGGGACAGGGCGACCCTTGAATGGGTGCCTTTCTTGGAGTATTTTCACCAGTGCTAAGAATGACTCTTGGTCATGAGCAGTTCAATCCTGTCATGTGCTGTTACAGAGGCGCCAGCTTCTCCAAAGGATTGGGGCGCCCTGCCATGACACCACATGATGTCCTGACATCACATGATGTCCTGACATCACGTGTACAACGTCGCAAGGGAACATGTGGCAGAGCCTAACTCTCTCTGAAAATTGAGGGGGCTCAGCCCCCTCAAAAATACACAGGGGAGCTGAAACTTCCTCTTTCCTTAGGAGTTGGCACCTATGAACTGTTAATAAAATAGCTAACATGTTGGGGTTTGGAGAAAGCCCATGTTCCTCAAATGCTAACTTAGGGATATTAGACTATTATCTATCTATCTATCTATCTATCTATCTATCTATCTATCTATCTATCTATCTATCATCTATCTATCTATCTATCATCATCTATCATCAACATGAGCTCTGTGGTCTAAACCACAGAGCCTAGGGCTTGCCGATCAAAAGGTTGGCAGTTCAAATCCCCGCAACAGGGTGAGCTCCCGTTGTTCAGTCCCAGCTCCTGCCAACCTAGCAGTTCGAAAGTACATCAAAGTGCAAGTAGATAAACAGGTACTGTTCCGGCGGGGAGGTAAACAGTGTTTCCATGCGCTGCTCTGGTTTGCCAGAAGCGGCTTAGTCATGCTGGCCACATGACCCGGAAGCTGTCTGTGGACAAATGCCGGCTCCCACGGCCTATAGAGTGAGATGAGCGCCATAACCCCAGAGTCATCCGCAACTGGACCTAAGGGTCAGGGGTACCTTTACCTTTACCTTTACGCCACCTTTCCTCCATGGAATTCATACAAGATTCTACCCCTGCTCACTTTCTCCTCACAACCCTGTGTGATTGGTTAAGCTGAGTGATGGTGACTGGTCACCAGTGAGTTTCACAGCTGTGTGTGCATTTGAACCGTAGTCTCCCAGGTCCCAGTGAAATACTCTAACCACTGCATCACATTGGTTCTCACATCTAGTCCAGCATTATTTACTCTGACTGGCAGCAGCTGTCCAAGCAAGGTTTGATATACAATCCTTTCTCTTTACCTTCCTCTTTATCTTCTCAGATAAATAATGAGGTGGGAGGATAGGCATGTATCCAGTAAATGTGTGCTTTGGAGCAGAAAAGGAGCATCTTCACCCCCATCGTTCTGCCCTGACACTGAGGTCCAGCTCTGAGGGCCTTCTGGCAGTTCCCTCACTGCGAGAAGCCAAGTTACAGGGAACCAGGCAGAGGGCCTTCTTGGTAGTGGCACCTGCCCTGTGGAATGCCCTCCCACCAGATGTCAAAGAGAAAAACAACTACCAGACTTTTAGAAGACATCTGAAGGCAGCCCTGTTTAGGAATGCTTTTAATGTTTGACGGGCTATTGTATTTTAATATTCTGTTGGAAGCTGCCCAGAATGGCTGGGGAAACCCACCCAGATGGGCGTGGCATGAATGAATGAATGAATGAATAAATAAATAAATAAATGGGCCATGTCCACATTGCTTTCTAAACTGAGTAGTCACTGAAGGTTTTTTTTTAAAAAAAAGCTGATTGAATTCCTCTCGTTTGCAAAAGAAAGCAGCCGTGCATAGGAGGACAGAACCAGGGGTGGCAGATAATAATAATAATAATAATAATAATAATAATAATAATAATAATAATAATATTTTATTTATATCCCAACCATATGGCGGGGTTGTCCCAGTCACTCTGCACAGCTTCCAACACATAAAAGCATAATAAAACATTAAACATCGTTGTTGTTGTTGTTGTTGTTGTTGTTGTTGTTGTTGTTGTTACTTCCAGATACAGGGCTGCCTTCAGATGTCTTCTGAAAGTTGTATCATTATTTATCTCCTTGACATCTGATGGGAAGGCGTTCCCCAGGGAGGGTGCCACTGCTGAGAAGGCCCTCTTCCTGGTCCCCTGCTGTAGGAGGACAATGCAACTCCCTTTGGCCAAAGCTCCATCCAGTTTTAAACAACACATGCCAGAATGCCCTTGCAGCCTTGGGAATGAATTGGCAGTGGTGCAGTGAGGTCCTTTTACATTCCCGACTGCACGGTCTTATGCAGCCCCCCCCCCCCATAGGCAGTCACAGATATTACTTCACTTACTTGTGGTACACTAGCTGGGCTGCATCTGCCCCCCCCCCAAAGTAGCCCCCATTGTGAAAGGGTTGACAGCGATGCCAGAGTCGACCCAGCCCTGTGCTGAAGTGCGCTCTCCTTTGGCTTCTCCTTCTGGGATAATTTTAAGATATTTAAATCTTGGCTGAGAGGCAGGGAGAAGGAAGAGACAACTCAGCTCTGCAGTGAGTAAGGTATTTCCCACAATGGATTCTGAAGTGGCTGCCGTCAGTGCGCGCTGGCAGGGATGATGTATTCCTGGCCCTCTAGTGCTCTGGACACATTTATATAATGCAATATCAGAGAATTGCTCTCGCTAGCAAGCTATTGCCAAGAACTCCCGTCGACTCCCTCCCTCCTTTCCAGACCGACTTTCTGCTCGGTAAAGGTTAGCTTTTCTGCACAATGCCTCTCTCTCTTTCCTGACAGCTTTATTTTTCTATGCTTAACACTCCACCACTCCCGATGAGATTGTGTGTGCCACAGCAGGTTTGGGGGTCATGGTTGAGCTTAACCCCAGTTCTCTTCCAATGGTGTACCATGTATACACTTATAGGACTACAGCTTGTGGCTTGGGTGCATATTGTGCTCCAGGAAGTCTCAGGTAGAAACTCTGACATCTCAACTGAAAGATTAGCACTTAAAGGGAAGACTTCTACCCGAGACTGTGGACAGTTGCTTGCACTCAAGGTGGACCAGCCTTCCCCAATCTGGTACCTTCTTTGGCTTGGTGGTCTATAATATCAATCAGAATCCTGGCCCTCAGAACCTTCATCACCCTTTCTTGGCCCTGCCTGTTAGCCCTTACAAAACTCGGATGCCTCCCGCACTCTCTGCCAAGCGGTGGCAAGAACCTATGGGGTTCCAGGCACTCACCCAGGGTCTGTGGTCCTTTGGAGAATTGAGACATGGTGGAGACTATCGTAGCTTTAAGAAATGTGGTTTATTCACCTATTTACACCACCAGTCTGCATGGAGGGAGTCCAGAGCTTACAGCAATACAGCATGGTCATTTCAAAAGGGGCTTCTAACCCACAGCAGTGCAGCCCTGGCATCTGAGGCCAGCCTTCAGCCAGCCTGCCCAAGATGGCGTCTGAGACCTGGCCTTCAACCAGCCTGCCCAAGATGGATCCCAGTCCTCCTCCTCTCTTCTTTTCCCCAGAGCACCCTGCTAAAACACTCTCTTTTCCTGTCACCTCACACCCAGTTAGTCTGGCAACCTTCCAAAACCCTGTCTCTGTTCACACCTCAGGGCAATCCAGGAGGACAGTTCCCTTGTATTGTCAATGACTTTCAATGGGCCTCTATTGTTTCTTAATGGCCCTAGCTTGGCCAGGTCATTCTGCATAGGCTAGCTCAGGAATTCCTCTGCAGCTTGTATTTCTCCCTTCACATCCCAAATAATCAAAATCCTACCATTTATTAATTTCTAGGGTTTAGGGGGTGGCGTCCCCCTCCCATATCTGTGACAGTATTTTGCTGGGCTGGGATGCATCACTGAACTCTAATAGTGTCTCTTTCTTGCCTACATGGAGGATTTCCATTTGTGGATTTGCTCACTTTTGCCTCCAGCCCCACCTACCACTGGCATGTGGCCCTCCGAAAGGTTTCCAAGAAATGAATGTGTGCCTAGGGGTGAAAACAGGCTCCCACCCCCTGTTCTAGGCTGTTGGTTGAAGCTCCTGCCATGGTTCTGAGACTTGGCATCATTGGCACTGCCCCGCCTGCTCCTTTGTGTAGCTGATAGGCAGGGGAAACATCCATAATGAACGCACAAACGACCCTGGGACACAAATTTGTCTCTCGGCTAGATTGCCAAGTGACAGGAGCGTATGTGCCAGGGCAATATATCAAGGTTCAGTAAGTAGGGCTGCTAATCTTTTCTACAGAACCTATGCAGTTCTGCACAGAAGGAACATAGATCCCGAATTCTGTTGAGAAAGGGAGGGAGAGATTTGGGAGCGGGGGTGGAAGCTGTGGCAAAGTGCAAACTCACCACTCCCAGATATAATTTTATAAATTATCCTACTTACATGGGAAATAAGGCTGGGTGCAAACAGAGGGAGAAAATGAAGGGAACCTACCCATAAGATGGGATGCGGATGGCGCTGTGGGTTAAACCACAGAACCTAAGGCTTGCTGATCAGAAGGTTGGCGGTTCGAATGGCATACAGCTTCTGGGTTCTGTGGCCAGCATGACTAAGTGGCTTAGTCATGCTGGCCACAGAACCCAGAAGCTGTATGTTGGCTCCCTCGGCCAATAAAGTGAGATGAGCGCCACAACCCCAGAGTCGTCTGCGACTGGACTTAACGCTCAGGGGTCCCTTTACCTTTAATGTGTACACAAATGCATATATGAGGATAACGTGTGCATTAAAATGTACATATAAGCTGGAAAATGTGTACACACACACACACACACAGAGAGAGAGAGAGAGAGAGAGAGAGAGAGAGAGAGAGAGAGAGAGAATTGTTTTGCAACTATCAATCTATTGGGCAAAATAGCCTATAACGTGTGTGTTGGAAGAAATTCACAATAAAATGCTGATAACCTTTCATGAGGCCTTAAGAAAAATCACAAGCTGATGTAGAAATGAGGACTGGGAAAAACAACAAATTGAGAGAAACTGAAACTGACAGATTCCCCAATCTGTATTATTATTATTATTATTATTATTATTATTATTATTATTATTATACTGCCCTTCATCACAAGATTTCAGGACAGCTCACAGAATTAAAATACAAGGTAAGAACAGAAATAAATAGCTAAAAAAAACCCAAACAAACCAATAACCCCCCTCCCACAAACACATTTAAAAGGCGGTAGAACATTAACCAGCCTTATAAAAGCAAAAAATGCAAACACAAAATAAAAATTAATTTATAGCATTTTGTTGTTGTTGTTGTTGTTGTTGTTCAGTCGTTCAGTCATGTCCGACTCTTCGTGACCCCATGGACCAGAGCATGCCAGGCACGCCTATCCTTCACTGCCTCTCACAGTTTGGCCAAACTCATGTTAGTAGCTTCGAGAACACTGTCCAACCATCTCATCCTCTGCCGTCCCCTTCTCCTTGTGCCCTCCATCTTTCCCAACATCAGGGTCTTTTCCAGGGAGTCTTCTCTTCTCATGAGGTGGCCAAAGTACTGGAGCCTCAACTTCAGGATCTGTCCTTCTAGTGAGCACTCAGGGCTGATTTCTTTGAGAATGGATAGGTTTGATCTTCTTGCAGTCCATGGGACTCTCAAGAGTCTCCTCCAGCACATAGGATAACAAATATTAAGTTCAGAGTCAGAGGCCAATGACTTCTGAAAAAGACTCTTATTTGCAAGGCTAGTGAAGCAAACTAAGGATCAAAAGTTGTCTGTGGCAGTGATCAGACTGCATAGGCATAGACAGGGCATTTGTTATACCCCCCCCCCTAACTGGAACATAGGATAGGTAATTGTTTTGTTTACATGAGAATCATAGAATTGTACATTCGTAGAATTGTAGAGTTGGAAGTGACCCTGAGGATCATCTAGTCCAACCCCCTGCAATGCAGGAATATGCAGCTGTCCCATATGGGGATCGAACCTGCAAACATTGGCGTTAGCAGCAAACAATCTCTAACCAACTGCTGTTGCATAAGTGGGTAAGAAAAAAGTAAGTTTGAGAATGGCTCCCTGGTTCAAAATTCATTGTGGCCATGAACTGAAAAGGCCAGTCTCCTCTCGGTCACCAGCTTTGCAGTGTCTTGGGACCATAATACTGTCTTAAAATTACAGGCATGCAAAGTGATAGGAGCAGGATTGCATAGAATGCGAGGATCATTTCATATCCCCATATAGATCTTTCTGGAAGAAAGATTTGTTTGTTGGAATCATAGAGCTGCAAGGGAACCTGCGGGTCATCTAGAACAACCTGCTGTTTAAGACAAGATCCACAGTGCAGGATGGGAGCACATCAACACCAACAGGTGGACCTCTGGCACTTACTTTGGCTGCCCATCACCCCGCCCCGCCGGGCGGGCCCCAAACGGGAGCATGTCGCCTTTCCCCCCTTCCAGCGGCTATTTTTCGGTGTGAGGGGCGGGCCAGCGAAGGGGGGTTGACACCCCCTCCTCGCTGGCCCACCCCCCGCCAAAAAAAACCTGCTGGGAGGGGGGAAAGCGAAGCAGAGCAGGCGCATTCAAGTGCCTGCTCTGCTTCTTTTCCCCCTTTCCTCCGCTTTTTCGGTGGGGGGGGGCAGGCCAGCGAGGAGGGGGCATCACGCTTGTCACTGGCATGACACCCCCTCCTCTCTGGCCCACCCCCCACCAAAAAAAACCGCTGGGGGGGGGAAGCGAAGCATACCAGGCGCATTCAAGCGCCTGCTCTGCTTCTCTTTTACCCCTTTCCTCCGCTTTTTTCAGTGGGTGGTGGGCAAGCGAGGAGGGGGCATCATGCCAGCAACAAGCGTGACACCCACTCCTCGCTGGCCCACCCCCCGCTGAAAAAAGCCACGGAAAGGGGGGAATTCCCCCTTTCAGCGGCATCCACGTGCATCGTGACATCATGACGACATCACGGCGCACACGTCGTGTCCCTCTCCCGGGGGGTGCCTCTGCGCCGCCGCCGCCCCCAGCAGCGCAGAGGCTTTCGATGCCCCTGGGTTAAGGGGAGGGCATAAGAGATAGCTTAGAAGGATATACATTTCTGCAGGGTGTAGAGAAAGAGGTGATCACAAAGTTCTCCTGCCCCCCACCCTGCTTCAGAACAATAGAACTTGTGGACATCCAATGAAGATGTTGAAAGATTCAAGACAGAACAAAAAGTAAATACTTCTTCACCCAACATAGATTTAAATTATGGGATTTGTTCCCACTAGCGGTGGAGCATGTCTTCCTGGTGCCTGGGGTGGACATGCCTGGGTGCTTTGAGGGAGTGCAGGGTGCAGAGGGTGATGTGAGGAGGATGCAACAGGGTAGGCACTCGCCCTTCCAATCAGTCCAATCGGGCGCATACCTGTTGCATCTTCCTGATGCCCTCTCAGCCCCATGCTGCAAAATGCATCCTTGAAAAAACAGCGTCCTGCCCATGCTAGTCCTCTAGTTTCCACAGGAGGTAAAGGTAAAGGTAAAGGGACCCCTGACCGTTAGGTCCAGTCGTGGATGACTCTGGGGTTGCGGTGCTCATCTCGCTTTATTGGCCGAGGGAGCCAGCATACAGCTTCGGGGTCATGTGGCCAGCATGACTAAGCCACTTCTGGCGAACCAGAGCAGCGCACGGAAACGCCGTTTACCTTCCCACCGGAGCTGTACCTATTTATCTACTTGCACTTTGAAGTGCTTTCGAACTGCTAGGTTGGCACGAGCATGGACTGAGCAACGGGAGATCACCCCGTCACAGGGATTTGAACCGCCGACCTTCTGATTGGATGGCCATGAATTTGAATGGCTTTAAAAGAGGACTGGTCAAATTCATGGAGTAGAGTGCTACCAATGGCTGTTCACCCGAATGGCTTACGTTCTACCTCCACTGTCAGAGGCTGTATTCCTCTGAATACCAGTTTCTGGGAACCGCAGGAGGGGAGAATTCTGTTATGCCCAGGTTTCCCACAGGCAGCTGGTTGGCCCCTATGAGAAAAGGATGCAGGCTTCCCACAGGCAGCTGGTTGGCCCCTATGAGAAAAGGATGCTGAACTATGATGGGCTAATGGCCTGACCCAAAAGGGCTCTTATGATCTTAACATTTAGTCAGTTTCCTTGTGATTTCCACCTTTTGGTAAAACAATTGCAGAGAACAATAAAACAAAGCAAAAGAAAATTATTCTGTGGACTATGTCTTACAAGTCCTGTTTTCTCCAATTAGCCCCCGGGATTCATGCCTTCATAGTTCATGAACCTGTGTATCATTTGTTCATGAAACATTGGTGGGTCTAATATGTACACTAGATGGAGCTTGCACAACATATCTGTCTAGGGCTTTTCACTGCATCAAGCCCATGCTGTTACTTAGTTGTACCGCATGACACACTTACTTTAGAGTTTAACAAGAAAGCCCAGTTCTAAATACAGCATGGAATACGGTAGATTGAGCAAATGTCTGCTATCTAATTATACTAGAACAGGAAGATTCAGCAGTGTATTTGATTAAATCATTTGAATAAAAACATATTTATTCTATTAAAAAGGCAGCTTTTTGAAGTTAATTATTTTAAATATTAATAGTTACACATATTAGAAAAGGCAGTACTCTTGGTTTAAGAATGAAACACCTTCCTGGCTGGTGTCTTGTGCAATAAAGGAGTGCAGGTCCCCAAAAGAGATTGAGAATGCCTCTTTCTTTCAAAAGTCTTGTTTTATTCATCTTCAAATGGATGCACATTTAGGTTGCCAACCTATAGGCACTTACCTAGAAGTAAGTCCCATTGAGTATACTGTACTGCATTGGAACTTCTGCTGGGGTAAGCAAATACCAGACTGCACTGTTAATAATCAGGTAACTATGAATGAATTGATTGAAACCAAGATGATTAACTGACCAATTTCTATTTAACCACTAGCCCTACAGCTCTTTGGCAAGCAGAAGGTGCCAGATCCAATCTGTGTTACTGAATGTTAAAAGCCTAAGTCATATGAAAGCAGGGGAGTATGGTACCCTTCCCAGTAATGGTCAGCGGCAAGAAGGCTGGGTCCCTGCAAGGAGGAAGATTAATGATCACCTGTGATATTTCCATACAAACCACAGATGGAATGTCACCATGGGATGTGGCTCTCATCCTGCCTGACATCCCTTTTATAGCATCGCCTTCCAGAGCACAATTAGCACTGTCGAAAGACTGTGAACAGAGTTCATTATAGAACTCCATGGATGGGGATCCACTGAGCCATGGGTGGGGAACCATAGACCTGGAAGCAGAATGCAGCACATACACACACACACACTACACACCAGTCCTCTCTATATGGCCATCTTGTGTCCATCAGGCCTCTCCTAAGATCAGATAGGGGATAGGGCATATGTGCCAAAACTAGCTCATAATACAAAGGCTTCACCCAGTTTTTTTCTCTGGCCCAGTCCATCACAGAAACGTGATAGTTCTTCTGCCATGTGCTAACCCAGACACAGCTCAACGTGCCTGATTTTGCTACTTGCAAAAAAACTAAGGCAGTGAGGAGGTTCTCGAGAATTTGTTGAGCCATGGTACAATGCTGGCAAGGCTGCATCAATTATGATGGGAAAGAAGTTGCATCAAGAATCTGGAGGCCTCTGAAAGAGAATTTTCATGAAGACAATTTATAAGGCAGGGATTGGGAACCTGTGGCCCTCAAGATGTAGTTGAATTCCAGTTTCCATCACCCTTGACGATTGGCTGCGCTGACTAGGGCTGATGGGAGGTTGAGTCTGACTACCCCTGGAGAGCAACAGGTTCCCCAACCTTCACAAAAGGCATGGAGGCCATGACCCCCATTTTGGAACCGCTGATAATCCACATTTTCATCCTCTGTGCAAATTAGACAACAGTGTGAGGAGGAGAAGACTCTGAGTGGAGAAAAAGGTGATGCATTGGATAGAATATTGAGCTTTGACAGAGGAAAGATACCGACTCCAATCTCACAGAGCCTGCAAAGAGGAGACAAGGATGAACACACATCTCTTTTTATTTGAAAAACAAACAGACTGAAATCCTGCTGATAAGATCTTTGACGGCTGAAGAGGGACCTCAAGGGCACAGGATGAATCCAAACCCGTACTCTTCTCTTCTCAAGCAGGTCTGATATCTTTTTTTCTTCTAATGGACTATGCATTTGCAGACTTGGTCATTGAATTAGCTACATCATAATCTCTCCATTTCCTATATACTGGGAGAGAAAGAAAAATGCTTCAAAATATGATAGGTTTGCTGAGCACTATGCATATTAAGAGTGTTGTAGCAATGTATCATTTATTTATTAGAACACACACACACACACACACACACACACACACACATTCATTAAAAGAATGCCACGATAGTTTACAATAAAGCAATTCAGTGCAAAAGAACTAATTGGCGGGGTACAAATAATAAATTATGATGATGATGATGATGATGATGATGATGATGATGATGATGACATCCTATGATTACAATAGGTCTAGTGCTGGCACAACATAACTCCCCCTCTATACACCCACTTAATCTGTTCAAGGGGTTCCTTCCCCCCGCACCCCACATATTTGGGGCATAGGTGGGGGTAAATGTAGGGGAAGGGGGAATCCCATTGCACTCACAGTAATCTTTGTGGAGTTGAGATGAGTGAGTAGATTACCACCCAATATATCACAATTACAATAGATCTAGGAACTGTTCAACCAGTTTCAGAGGCCAGGGAAAGTGCAAATAAATAGATATGTTCTTAACAGCTGGCTGAATCAACATCTCAGTGGGGAGTTCACTCCAAAGGCTGGGGTCCACCGTGGAGAATATATGCTGATTGTGATTAATATGGTGATTATTGCCTGGAGAGAATGAATAAAAAGAATACATCTGTAGTTTCTGAAACAAAATGTGGGACATCCAGTGAATGACAGGTCCAGGATGCGCAAAAGGAAGTTATCATGCAATGTACAGTCAATTAACAACTGGTTGATTGCATGAAAGGAGATTCTGATGAAACTTTAGGAAGATCTTTCTGACAGTAAGTGCTGTCTGGCAAGTGTAACAGACTGCCTCAGAAGGAGTGGGATTCTCCTTCACTGGGTATTTTTAAAGCAGAGTTTGGATGGCCAACTGTCATGGATGCTTTAGTTGTGATTCCTGCATTGCAGGGGGTTGTACTAGATGATCCTTGAGGTTCCTTCCAACTCTACAATTCTATGATTTTACAATGAAGGATGAGAGTTTTTGAAACAACAACAACAACATAGGCATGTCAATAGCTGTGACCTATGATACCAGCTAGGAATTGCACTTCCGAGTTTCGAAGCAGCATATGTATTTCAGTGTTAGAGGCTGCATATAAACAAAACTTGACTTCCCATATTTTCCATTTGCTTGTTGGCCTTGTGGCCTTCCTGAGTGTTGTCTGGCAGGCTACTGCAGCAGACAAGACACGGTTGACTAAGTAGACTTTTGCTGTGATCCAAAATTTGCAGACTCCTCAGTCTCAGTGTATCTTGTGTTCCTATAGTTTGCATCAAAAGCAACATTGCCCTCATCTTATAATTGATCCCTCCTGATTCTTATTAAAGGGGCACCCAATTGCTTTGACATCAAGGCATTTCTGCAAGCTGTGCAACAGCATGTTTTGCTGTAAAGTCCCTGCAATTGTCTCCCATTTCCCAGGAAACCCAAAGGGGAGAACACCTTTGGCAGCTGCTAATTGACAGCTCCCTCCTGCTCCATAGCTCTAATGGGCACCAGCAGATAGATATGGTCCCTGATCTCTTCCACTGCAAACTACTGTGAATGCATTGATGGGTCACGGAGAGCATCTATATTATTCCCCTCTCTGTATGCCTGTAACATAAAGCTGATGTTCTTTAGACGGGCAGATCAATAAGGCTCAATGCAATTGCAGAACATATTGCATATTGATGTGCTGGTTTTGTTGTGTTACTATTTGGCCGCAGTTGTAGCTAAATAATGATTCACTATCATGCTTTTGTTTAACCTGACTTTTTTGTTATTTTGCTTTGTTTTCTAACTATCATCTTGATCATGGGTAGCTAACTGTGTCTTGTCTGGCTGTGAGCCTGAAATTAAATGAAATTATGTCCCACGACTCACCATTGGGAGAAGTATGACTTTGAGATGTCAGTAGGGGAGGGTGGACCAGACAGATGGAAGTGTGTGTGTGTGTGTGTGTGTGTGTGCACGCACACACACACACACACATTAGCAAAACAACACAGAGAGGGAGGGGATAATGCCTTTTCTTTTCTTTTCTTTTCTTTTCTTTTCTTTTCTTTTCTTTTCTTTTCTTTTCTTTTCTTTTCTTTTCTTTTCTTTCCTTTCCTTTCCTTTCCTTTCCTTTCCTTTCCTTTCCTTTCCTTTCCTTTCCTTTCCTTTTATTTATTTTCAGGTACTCACACAGGGCCTTTAAGGTCTGATCCTTTCACATTGGTAGTCACTTTAAAGATAACATATGGGACAAATCTATTTGGGAAGCTGATTGAGTAGGCATATCCCCATACGGTTTAAAGTTCAACCATGGCTGAGCTGAAACCACACAATCCGTAGAAACTGTGGAAGTCGTTCTCATAGGAGGCAGTGATGGCTACCAATGTCGATGGTTTTAAAAAAGGATTAGACAAATTCTTGGATCAGAGGGTATGTTTCCATGAGGAGCTTTTCTTCCTGGTTTGGCTGATCAACGCACAGTTCGCTACCTTGGCTTCAGCTGGGTGGACATGCAATTAACCCTCAGTTCTCACCAAGTGCCTAGCCAAGGGTGTTCATATCATGACCCAATCATATAACCAAAGTGTGCCAAAACATCCCCTGGTACTGCAATGAATGACAAAGTCCCTGTCCACATGGAACACTGTGCATGCCTATGTACTCTTCTTGGTTGAATCTGATGTTTCAAGAATGAACACAACAAGAAAGAGCTGAGCTCTGTTGCCTTCCCTTGATAATAGTATTATTGAGGAAGAATGGTTGAAATTGCACTATGTTTTACTTTCTATTCTTGTCGAAACAAAATAAAAAAAAGTTCCTTCCAGTAGCACCTTAGAGACCAAGCAAGTTTGTTCTTGGTATGAGCTTTCATGTG
Organism: Lacerta agilis; assembly: GCF_009819535.1. Lineage (NCBI taxonomy): Eukaryota > Metazoa > Chordata > Lepidosauria > Squamata > Lacertidae > Lacerta > Lacerta agilis. The sequence goes on along the minus strand of NC_046322.1, from coordinate 7,253,395 downwards.
CATGCACACTTCTTCAGATACACTGAAATAGAAGTCACCAGACCCTTATATATAGTGAGAGGGTGGGGAGGGGAATTACTCAGAAGGGTGGTGGGAATGGGTGATTGTCTGATAGGTGCGGTAAACCTGTTGACGACTGTTAACGACTGCAATTGGTCTTACAGGAAAAAGCAAGGGGTGAGATGGCTAAAGATAGCTTTGTCATGTATAATGAGATAAGAATCCAATGTCTCTATTCAGACCAGGTCTCTCTATTCTTGTGTGTAGTTCTCTCTGCTTTTGAATTATGGTGCTGGAGGAGACTCTTGAGAGTCCCATGGACTGCAAGAAGATCAAACCTATCCATTCTCAAAGAAATCAGCCCTGATTGCTCACTAGAAGGACAGATCCTGAAGTTGAGGCTCCAGTACTTTGGCCACCTCATGAGAAGAGAAGACTCCCTAGAAAAGACCCTGATGTTGGGAAAGATGGAGGGCACAAGGAGAAGGGGACGACAGAGGATGAGATGGTTGGACAGTGTTCTCGAAGCTACTAACATGAGTTTGGCCAAACTGCGAGAGGCAGTGAAGGATAGGCGTGCCTGGCGTGCTCTGGTCCATGGGGTCACGAAGAGTCGGACACGACTGAATGACTGAACAACAACAACAAGTTCTCTCTATTCTTGTGTGTAGTTGTGTGTAGTTGTCCTAGTTGGGCAAGCACGAATATGGAGGAAAGACACTAAAGATTGTGCACTGATGCACGCCAGAGTTATAAAGTATTTGGAAGAGTGGGGTAGTTTGGCTTTTATTTTGATGTGGGGCAAGGCTTAATTGGCACCATAGCTCAGCTCATCAATAGTGATCTTGAGCAGGCACAGAGCTCCATTCTCTCATTATACACCTAGCGACAACTTCCAGGTGAGAGGATATTATTCACAGCAGCTCAGTGACTGCATTGCATGAAGAAGGTCCCAGGTTCAAACTCTGGTATCTCCAGGAAGAAATGGGGGGGGGACTCCTGCATGAAAACCCAAAGAGCTGCTGCCAGTCAGTGTAGCCAACACTGAGCTAGATGGACCAATAATCTTACTGTAGTATTCTGCACATGATTATGCATTGGTGCATTCAACACACATGCTATTGTACACCCAGTCTGTACCCATTTTTGAGGAGCTCAACCCACATGTTGACTTTCAAATTCACTACAGTATGTGGGTAGTCATTCACACAAACATATGTACATGTGCATCACATAATGTGTGAAGAAATCAGTCCTCATGACAGCATCTTTCACAGTCCAATGCTAATCATGTAAATCCCATTGAGCTCAATAGGGCTTGCATTGCTGTCTTGTATTAGAAATGATTCAGTGAGCTAGGTTCATTTTTTTTTAAAAAATGAATATATAGGGGAGACTATTTGCCAATGGAAACTTCACGGTACCAACACGAATAAGAGTTTCTACCCTCCCCTCAAATAGTCTGGCTACTCCCATGGAGCATAAAGGCCATTTGGCAACTCTGGGTAATTTAGAGTTTCAATTTTATATGTTTCTGGGAAGTAGAATATTGTGTATCAACTATGCAGTGAATCAAAACTGATTTTTTTTAAAAGAGATTTTGTTATGAAAAGGTTTTGTGTGAGAGAGAAAAGCAGAGGGTGGGGCTAGATACAACAGAATAAAAATGTAGAAGGTGATGATACAGATATTGCAGTAACTCCCAGAAACACAAACGTTCCACTTTCTGCAATCTTCAGTGAGAACCAAAACCGTTTGGCAATCCAGTCTCAAACCAAGCGTTTCATCTTAGAGAGTGGGAGAGAGAAAATAAAATAAAAGGCACGGATCTGGGTCATTCGCCTCCAGGGCTTTCGTCTTCTCCATTTAGAGCACCGTCACAGAAAACATGGATAAAACATTAATAATATATACTTTAAAAAAGTCTGACTGTGTCTTATAAGACATTGGGAAATTTGGCCCTAGAAATTAGCATTGCTGTCTGTGTCCGACTGAGAACGTGAGCTAATCTCCTGCAGCAGAGCCGTTAAAATAATTGATGAATGTGTGCCGGATTCCCAGGAGTGGGGAGGAAGGGGGGAGGTACTGATTTCAGTTCTGTAGCGTCAGGATTGCGTCAATTTGGGTTTCAACCACGTCTTCAGTCTCAGAGCTCAGTTAGTCAGAAGATCTGAACCACAGGACAAGGGCTCACGAATCCGTGTGCAGGAGGGGAGGACTGAACTAGACCCTCCCTCCCCTTCCCCCCCACCCATTCCTCTCTACCTCCTCCTCCTTCTAAAACCTTCCCGATCTTTCAGGCTTGTGTTTTCATCACGTTGGAAAACAAGACTCCCTTGGTTGTCTGTGCGTATACGCGTTTTCTCCCTCCCTCCTCCTTAGTGAGCGGCTGAGCACAGGAGCAAAAAAAAGGAAAGAGCGGTTTCAGCACCTTGGACAGAGCACGCAGCAAGCAACATGGCTCCGATTGCAGCCAGCCGGGAAGAATTTGGTAAGCGTCTTCTTTAAAAAACCCGATCTTGAAGGCTTTATTAATTTAATTTCATTCAGGTTCTTTGGAAAAGGGAATTATATGACTACTGTTTCGGGCTCCTGGGGAAAAGCTAGCGCTGGAAAGCTAAGGCTGTGCCTGTGCTCTGATATGAGCGACGTCAGTCGCCTCTCCTTAAAAGCATCCTTTATATGATGCGTGGGTTTTACAGAAGTTTTACACCCCCTTTTTATTAGTTCTACAGTTTATAGATTTCCACTGTGCTCTTTCTATAGCTCCCAAAAATTCACAAGTAAGATATATACACCGTGAAGTGTGTCTTTTGGGTTGGGAGTGGGGGCGGGGAGTGTCTGGAGAAAGATACTGCTTGTTGCGATCTATCTTTAGAGAAGAATCAGTTACATGCATTTCATTCCAAATCCATATTCTACATATTCTCAGGATAATTGCCATAACTGCTTCTTTCAAGAGAGGAACAGATAGATATTTACTCAAATAGATTAGTCATCCACCCACCCACTCATCTGTCCATAGGCTCCCTCTCTCTTCTTCTGCTACTGTCTGTCTCCTGTCATTAGTGATGTTGCTAAGGGAGTGTATGCAAAGTACCCCTCCCTTTTAAAAAAATGCTTTGAACTAAGTATCGTGTGTGTGTGTGTGTGTGTGTGTGTGTACAGAAACTAAAGTTAAACCCTGGTTCTCTTCTCATATTCAAAGTAGGCAATTAAAAAACAACAACACTTTTCTACACCAATATATCTGCTTAAACTTTAAATAAGTAGGCTCATTATCTTTTAGACCCAGAGAGAACTGCATACATTCACATAAATAAAGTTGTTTCTCTCCCCTGTTCCTAGAGGGTGGTTCAGCTAGTGACCACTTTACCTTTTTACCTTACTTTTATTCATGTTGTCCTGATAGCTATCATTGCCATATGCCAGGATAGCAGCACAGCTCCTTTACAGTCAAAGTACACCCGAGACTGTGAGAGTAAACTGTAAGTAATATATGTCAGTTCCACTAGCCTCTAGATGAAGTTAATAGGAGTTTTAAATTATGTCGGCAAAGTAGAATTCTTTGGGTCCCAACTCAAACTGGATCAGTTCATATTTGTGCCGTGCGTCTAGATTCTGCCTCTTCCAGTTAACACTTCTGTAATCTGCCCTACTCACTTTCAGAAATAGCACATTTTCAAACCAGTCTACCATTTCCATATAGCTGCTATAATACCTAAGCAATTGCTTTGCCATATGAAAACAGCAAGGAAGGCAGATTGTAAGCCCACTGGCAGCTATTGTACAGCACATTTAGTTTTGATTTCATCTTGTATCACCCCTCCTGGGTGTTTCTAATTTCATTTGTGACAGCTTGCTCACCTGATAACTGACTTTATGAGGATAATTAATATAAAACTGTGGCATTCTTCCTCTCAGAGGCTGGGGTTCTAACTTGCACCATCATTCCTGCTGCTGGAGACAATACTTCGGCATTCAAGCTTCAAAGGAGTATTTGCAAATATGTCAACTGGCCATTAAAATCTGTTCAGCTGAGTTAATGATCCAGCCTGGCCTCTTTCCCAAAGCATCTTATGCAACTGTCATTACCTCACTGTTGATGGGTTGTGTTTCGACGGGTTGTGTCTTGTCTCCTAGCCCCATGTTTTGTATGAAGAAAAAGTGACCCAGTCCACACAAATGTAAGGGGTGGAACTGACCCAGTGACCAGTACTCTACCCCAAAGCAAGGTTATCTGCACACTTACCCATTTCCACCCCCTGCATGTAGTAAGTTCATTACAAATCTAATCAAAAGCAGTCAGCCACAGTGAGAAAAGGTCTCCCATGCTGACAGTCCTATAAAAGTGGCAAGGTAGGTAGTGAGAGCTGATGCTAACTCTTCAATAGCTTATTCATATGTGGGACCCTTCATTTCTCCATGGATTCGACTAAAAACAATTCAAGTCATTATTTTAAAGGCGAGGCTGGGTGTGTAAGTCTAGTGTGTGTGTGTGTGTGTCCCATAGCTGTCAACTTTTCCCTTTTCTTGCAAGGAATCCTATTAGGAATAAGGGAATTTTCCTTTAAAAGGGTAAAAGTTGTCAGCTATGGTGTGTCCCTGTCATTTAAATTGGAGATCAGGGATCTGCTTACACAAGTTCGGGAGGCTCATTCTGCATCTCAAGCAGAGATTCACTTATCCTTTCAAGGGAACTGTTCGTTCACTCTCTCTTAAACAGAGAGGATGGTGATCATTTGTTAGAACACCAGCACTCTTGTATAAAATACACGACTACCTTCCTGCATAAGCAATGCCATTGCATTAATATTTCACGAGTCCCCCATTTCGCTTGGAGAATGTGGACTTAGCCTTGATTGGTGCTACCAGCGTGTGGTACTTAGACTCACTTAGAAATGTTACTTATGGACAGAATTGGATTTCCAATTAGTGGCGTTCATTTGGCCCTGCACTGCTTACTCATGAAATGCTAATGTTCCTCTTTTATCCATGCGCCAGATGTCATTGCAGCTTTCATGCTATTTTCCCTATTGCCATTTGGAATGTGGGCTGATTCATATGAGTGATGGAAAGAAGTTCTCGGGAAATTGATTTACTTGCCGAGGCTGGAAAAATGTGCTTCCTTGAAATGTTGTTTTAGATACCTTCATCTCTGGGTAGCTTTGAATGTCTTTTTGCCCCTGCAACTAGGTAGATTCAATGCTTACAAAATATTAGGTGCACAAATGGATTTAAACATGCACTTGTATAATGGACAAGTAGCACAAGGTGAAATGGCTGGCTGCATATGTTCAGTGTTGCATAGAAAACTGACACCAGGCTGATAACAAGAATATCCTAAGACATTAAGTTTTGCATTTTCATGCCAAACACCAGTCCCTTTCTGCAATGAGGCCATACAAATATGTAGCTTCTTGAACACAAAGGGAAATCCGCAATATAAAAGTGGATGCCATGCATATGACTAACATATATTTCAAATTCTCTTTTATCTACTTAGACTAATGTGAAGCATGTAGGAGGGAGCTAGAGATGCTTATATGTGTACTGAATTCATAAATTTTATATGGGGCAGCAGCAAAATTGAACAGAAGCATGCCAGTTGTTATAATCACGATTGCTGAACTGTGTTTGTTTCAGGTTTGCATGCAACAGCAAACATGCCCAGCCAGAGTTGTTGATACACGTTCATACCTGCAGGGGGCACAACATGAATAGGCTTTATTGTTGTACAGTATACCTAGCAGTTCACTCTCCCTGCTTCACCAGTTGGCTCACCTTTGCGTAGTTAGTTCAACTACTGCTTTCAAGCTCTGAAGTTCACCGTTCATGTATTTGTTGCCATGTGCTTTGAATTGCAGATGAAATTCCAACTGTGGTTGGAATCTTCAGCGCCTTTGGGCTGGTCTTCACTGTCTCCCTCTTTGCTTGGATCTGCTGCCAACGCAAATCTTCCAAATCAAATAAGACCCCGCCTTACAAATTTGTTCATGTGCTGAAGGGTGTCGACATCTATCCTGAGAACCTCAACAGCAAAAAGAAGTTTGGGGCAGAGGACAAGGAAGAAGGCAAGAGCAAACCGGTTATGCCAAAGACCTCTCTCCACCTTGACCTGGAGAAACGAGATCTGAACGGCAACTTCCCCAAAACAATCCCCAAAATACCAAGCTCCTCAGATCTCGAGAACTTCACTCCAAAGCTCTTTCCTGAGAGGGAAAAAGATTCTGTCTCCCCTGATAGCCTGAAGTCTGTTACTTCCATATCTTCTGAAGAGAAGCAAGATAAATTAGGGACTCTCTTCTTCTCCATTGAGTATAACTTTGAGAAGAAGGCTTTCATGGTGAACATCAAGGAAGCACGTGGCTTACCTGCAATGGATGAACAGTCAATGACTTCTGATCCATACATCAAAATGACGATACTTCCGGAGAAGAAGCACAAGGTGAAAACTCGAGTACTGAGAAAAACATTAGACCCAGCTTTTGACGAAACCTTCACCTTCTATGGAATCCCTTATACTCAAGTCCAAGATCTGAGCCTTCACTTTATGATCCTAAGTTTTGACCGATTTTCCCGAGATGACATCATTGGAGAAGTTCTCTTTCCTCTGTCCGGGATTGAGTTGTCTGAAGGAAGGATGCTGATGAACAAGGAGATCATCAAAAAGAATGTTAGGGTAATTGATCTTGAGTCATATTTTGTATTATAAATTTATTTCGCCTGCCCTATCTCAGCACGTAACAGTTTTTCTAAAGGCAGAATCTAAGTATAGCACCCTGACGACAGACTACATGCACCTTGAATATATAAAATAAACTAGAGAATCTCAACAATGTGAAAGGATGTCTGCCTATATCCCCATTTCATTTATCTCAACAAGGGTTCTTAAAATATCTAGGTATGATGGCCCAGTTTATGTATTGATAAACCCTCAGAGGGAGTGAAGAAAAGATATTATGCAGAGCTTGTAACAGTGGCAGTTCTACAGATTGAAGCAGTAGAGTGGGCATATATGGGATAAGATGATAAAACAAATGTCTGTTATTCGTGTATTTAATTATTTAATTATTATATTTATTTGTCACTTTTTATACCAAAGTATCTAAAAGTGACTTACCTATACACCGTGGCTGAGAAACGTGCCCCCTCCAATGTTGTTGCATTCCAGCCCCTATCAACCCCTGCAGCCACAATGGCCTGTGGTTAGGGATGATGAGAGTTGTAGTCCAGCAATATCTGGAGAGCCCTGTATCTGTGATATACCATCACATTGGAGGCATAATCTGTGGGCTACCATGTAATCAAGTGCATTGTTACTTTCAACAGTCTTAAAAATGAAATAAACCAAAAGCCGCTTTAGGAGGGGCTGATTAGGAACGGACAGATAGAAGCAGGGAGATTTTAACCCATTGGACTGTGCCATTTTCCTCCACTCGAAATGATCCCTCCTGCTTTTAATTGTCCCTCTGTAGAGTTCCAAACAGATGTAAATTAAGCTCTTACACCCTTCTCCTTCCATCTTAGGTCTACATTCCATGACCTACATTTGTAAATCCTCTAGGTTAAAATACTGTTATGGGCTCATTGAGTTTCCATGTGGTGAGAGGTTTCAGGGAGATAGCCAACACTGTGCCAAACTTTCAGCTTTGTGAGCAAGAGTACCCGTGACTTGGAAACCCATTGTGATGAACTAGAAGACCCCCGCTGTTTTCTGTGGGTTTTAAGCAGCAACTCAGTGTGTGATCCTGCAGCACGTAATTGTTACCAGTGGGATTTCTGCATCCGATATATACTGGTAGTGGATTCAATTATCTGAGTGCAGATCCATATGCAGCACAGCATTTTGTTGGCAGGTTCCACCTGTGCATAACTGAAAGTGGTATCGGAACACTAACTGCTATTTCCGAACATTCACAAGTAGCTCAGCTGAAGTTCTTGGATGAGGTGGGAATGAAGTGCTCTAGATTATACAGTAGATGTGGTCACCATGTGACCCTCCGGATGTTATCAGACTCCAGCTGCCACCACCCCTTCTTATTGGTCATGCTAGCAGGAACTGATTAGAGTCCAGCAATGTCAGATTAGCCAGTCCTGGCCATGATTAGCCAGTCCTAGTCAAGTGGTCAGGGCCACTTCATGCTTCAGCTGGAAAATCCATTATAATCTCCCTCTCCCTCCCTCCCTGAGCATTCTTAAAGATTGTGGCATTTGAAAATGGCAATATCATATGCATTCTGCAATGGAACTTATCACCTTGAGATTCTTCCTTCTCCTACCAGTGTAGACTTAGCTTGGAATCCAGGGGGGACAGTGCAAATCTTAGCAGGATAGTTTACCTTAAGTGTCTCACAGCAAAAGTGGAACTCAGGTCTGGCTCAGGCAATGTTACTTTTAACACTTACTCAACACTTGTCTCTCAGGAAAATCAATCAATCAATCAATCAATCAATCAATCAATATTGGGTGATATAAAAGTGCTATTGACAATGATTAACTCATGATGGCACTTTAACACATGCTGGCTACAGTGGCAACATGGATATGCAAATCTGACCCAAAACAAGATATAACCTAAAGTTTATACCTGTATGTTCATGAGTTGCAGCCAAGTGCAAACTCTATATTTAGGCAGAAGTTGTTCTGTTTGAATCTGAAGTCCTTGAACAAAGACCAATATGGTTACATTTACTTCACCAGTGCAGGAAAATCAGTTTCATCCAAGTGCTTAACCAAGTGGTGGGCTGTAACAGTGCAATCAACATTCCAATAAAGTCAATGGCAAAATGAAAATAAAAACTCTCCATTGATTTCTATGGCTAGGATTATTGGCCTGCATCTCCATGGCTATGATCCATATGCAGTTAACCCTGTTCTCCCTCTTTGTGTCACTTCCTTCTCCCCTCCCACTCCACCTAGTAGGTTCTTATGGGAGTGACAGATCACTCTTGCCAGGGGGTTGAGCTGATAGTTTACAGATGGATTTCTTTTCCCAGGGGTATGCACCAACCACAAGATTCAGTTTGGTCCCTAATCCTGCACTTCAGAAAATAGGCCACTTTTGTTTTTTAAGAAAAGGTATAAAGTTTTCCATTTTCCATTTGGCAGAAACTGATGGATTTTGCAGGCATAGGGTATGCAAAAGGATATCTGCAGAGATTGATGTACCAGCCTTTACAATTTTGGGGTGGATAACAATAACCCTTAATCTCCTGTGACGTTTTCTGGGCAATTGGTCTGAAAATAGCAGATATGAGAGATGTTCCATTGGTAAGAAATCTGCCAAATTTCAGACAACTAGGTCAAAGGGAATTTGTGCTAGGCTTCTATTAAAATTAATTGGGATTCACTTTTCAGGTAAAATATTTATCTCTGATTATCTGTCAATGACAGTAAAGCTCTCCCTCCCCTCTCCCCTCACATTTGCCTTTGTGATTCCTCACTCTCACTCCCAACCTGTCACTTTCCTTATAAGATAAACTTAGAGACATTAGTTTTGCTTTTAGCAGACAAGTTTTCTGCAGCTGCTTCTTCTTCTTCTTCTTCTTCCTCCTCCTCCTCCTCACATCTGAGTCATAAAGACTCAGGAGGAGCTTTGTATTGTCTTCTCTTCGTTCAGAGCCCCTCAGATAGATATCAGACAAGTTCAGAATTCCTCAAAAGTGCTGAGGGCCTTCTGGCAGTTCCCTCGCTACGAGAAGCCAAGTTACAGGGAACCAGGCAGAGGGCCTTCTCGGTAGTGGCACCTGCCCTGTGGAATGCCCTCCCACCAGACGTCAAAGAGAAAAACAACTACCAGACTTTTAGAAGACATCTGAAGGCAGCCCTGCTTAGGGAAGCTTTTAATGTTTAATATATTATTGCATTTTAATATTCTGTTGGAAGCCGCCCAGAGTATAAATCACTTTGGCTCAGGATTTATCCATATCTACTGCACATCTAAATTCCCTCCTTCTCTTTCCACTTCTCTACTGATTTTGCCTTTTTTTTTTCCTGGTTCCACCCACCACTGCTTCTTTCCACCTTCTGGTCACACCCACCCTATATGTAATTAGTCCATTGGGCATCTCCAGCTCTCTGGACACAGGTCGCCAGCTACTGGATTAACTCATAGTATTTGCACAACCGAAATCTGAGTCCTCAAACAATTTAGTTGAAGTTACCAGTAGTTCATGACATCTCAGCTGGCCTATCAGGATAAGCATGTTTTAGGATAAAGGCATTGGTGTTTGGAATAACAGTTGTTCTGGCACCAATCCTGGGCATTTTACTTGGATGTAAGCCACATAAAAATCAACGGGAGTTGCTTCCAAGTCAGTGTCTTTACCATGTGTTTGTAAATTGATTTGGAAGTCACTTCAACATAAGTGGAAGCCCATTTATTTATTTTTTAAAAAAAGATTTCAAACCTAATAGATGTCTTAAAGCCTGGGCAACCCATAGCCCTTCCTGAGTACCTGCCTGTGTATTGACTTTTTAGTAATTGCTTTCAAAAGATCAAGCGTCAAATCAAATTGCTTCTGTGTGTACCAAGCAATATTCCCATCTGCAGCTTTTATGCTTCTTAATGCAACAAGCCCCTGTGTGTGACCTGGAGTGTTGAAGCTTCCATGTTTTCTATTATTTTCATACTGAAATATTTTGCTCTAGCAAGGGGACTATATTGGTTTTGTAGTAGGGGGGGGAGGAGATCTGATTTGCACCTTGTGTTCTCATAAGCCCATCAAAACACTAATTTGTCAGATACTATTTGTGACAACATTTCAATAGACTGGCTGGCCAACGATTCAATATGTTTTAAAACCACAAATATATATAGACATAGTTCTGAGTTGCCCCTCTATTAGCAGATCTGCATATACATCATTTTTGGTGGGGGTTGGTGGGGTAGGGTGAGGGTAGGGTAATCCCAGACGGATAGCCATCTTCAAATATCTGAAGGGCTGTTACATGGAAGACAGAGAAAGCTTGTTTTCTGCTGCTGCGGAGGGTAAAACCCGCACCAATGGATTCAAATGACAAGAAAAGTGATTCCACCTAGGCATTAGGATGAACTTTCTGATGGTAAGAGCTGTTTGACAGTGGAGCAGACTACCTCAGAAAGTGGTGGACTCTCCTTTATTGGAGGTTTTTAAGAAAAGGTCGGATAGACATCTGTGAGGGATTCTTTGGCTGTGATTCCTGAATTGCAGGGGGTTGGACTAGATGACCCTTAGGATCCCTCACAACTCAACAGTTCTTTGATTCTTTGATGTCTGCTACATATGAGCTATCTTTCTAATTTTCTAGAAGTCCTCTGGACGTGGAGAGCTGCTGATTTCTCTCTGTTACCAGTCTACAACAAATACTCTCACGGTGGTTGTTTTAAAGGCCAGACACCTACCCAAAGCTGATGTTTCTGGATTATCAGGTAATTTCAAAATGCTGCATTATGATATGCATATATTTGGATTTATAATTAACACTGTCATAGACTTAAGAGCTTGGACCAAGAAGTAGCAAAGGAGTAGGAGCTATGCCCTCCCTCCTTCACTCTATTCAGTGTGGGCCCTGGCTAGTCACCTGTTCAAAGAGCTGAGTAGGAATATTTTGGGTGGCAGTTCTTTAATTGACCTTTAGGGACCTTGTTTTTGGTTTGCTCCACACCAGGCTTCCTCAACCTTGGCCCTCCAGATGTTTTGAGACTACAATTCCCATCATCCCTAGCCACTGGTCCTGCTAGCTAGGGATCATGGGAGTTGTAGGCCAAAAACATCTGGAGGGCTAAGGTTGGGGAAGCCTGCTCCACACTGTTGGGTAACTTGATTGACAATTTGGGGAGCAGCTGGAATTTGTTTCTCATTGAGCATTGAGTCCAGGCAGGTGAGGAATTTGGGAAGAATAATTGTAGACATACTATGGGATTAGTGGGTCAACGACACTCTTTACGGATCTGCCAGTGATTTATGCCTGGGTGGGTTAATGGGGTACCCTTTAGATTTGTCAATCAAGTTTGGGGTGAACTCTGGGCAGTAGAGCCTGGGTGTGCTTCTACCCATGACTCATCTAGCAATGAGGGAGTCCTTTACCACCCCTGCTTTATGAGGAGCCACAGACTGAAGCTGTGTCGACTATCCAGTGGTCTACAGGGAGGTTTCCCTACTAGTCAGATGAAATTCTCACCTGCTCATATTTTCTGAATTTTTGGTTACTTGGGTGTTCCTCGGATTAGCTATATTTTAATAAATATAAGCTATCTCTCAAAAATTTTGTCATAAGTCTGAGGCCAAAGGTAACTGGAGTGGAGCTGGGTGGTTCTGCCCACCCCTTGAATAACCAAGAATCATAGAATTGTATAGTTGGAAGGTACCCTGAGGGTCACCTGATTCCAACCTCCTGCAATGAAAATGAAATAGAGTGAATGATCATAAAGAAAATGTGACATGCCAAAAGATCTATACAAGATGGGACAACTGGGGGAGAGACCAGGGTATTTGGAGGGCATCGGGGGGGGGGCATCTGGTCCCTGGAGCTGAGACCAGCACATTGTTATGTCTACTGGAGGACAGAAGAGCAAAAGAAATGTGGCTTAATGGTCATTGCAATGGGGTGCATTAGTGAGAGCACCAGATTATGCTGTTGTACCTCCAGTTGTGACAAGCTTCTCACCACCTTGTCCCTTACTGGTAAATGCAGCAACCAGTGGACAGGTAGCATGCAAACATGAGCTGACACATTTATTATTATTATTATTATTATTATTATTATTATTATTATTATTAGGAGCTTTTTCCCCAGTGGACAAAGCTAATCTTATGAATCAGTGCAAGCCGGATTCTCCTGCACAGGAATAACTGTTAGAGATGAAAGCATGGAGAGAACCTTAGTGCAAGGGAAGACAAGGAAGTCTGGACTATTGGACTTGGTTCTTCAACAGTGTGATATTGGTTGGATTTTGCTTGTCTTTTGCAGACCCCTATGTGAAAGTGAACCTATATCATGCCAAGAAAAGGATCTCCAAAAAGAAAACCCACGTCAAGAAGTGCACCCCCAATGCAGTGTTCAATGAACTTTTTGTCTTTGATATTCCTTGCGAGGGTCTCGAAGAGATCAGCATCGAATTCTTGGTTTTGGATTCAGATAGGGGATCCCGGAACGAAATCATTGGCCGGTTAACCTTGGGGGCTTCGGCGGAAGGAACAGCAGGAGAACACTGGAAGGAAATCTGTGAATATCCTAGGAGACAAATTGCCAAATGGCACATGTTGTGCGATGGCTAACAGCGAAAACAAGAGGTTGGAACTTTTAAACAAAAATTCCATAGGCAAGGATCAGTTTTCTTTCTTTGCAATGTATAATCACAGGCTTGTGACATTTTTTTTTTAAAAAAGACTTTTTTGTTATTGTTATTAGGACTGAAATGAATTATCAAAACAGAAGGTAATTAACTTTTCTCATTCAGTTCAGGCTCTCTCTCTTTTCTTTTGCAAGCTATACAGAAAGTGACGTAATATCATCAGAGGTTCGTATTCTACTGGAGTTTACACAGCTATAGAGACACAAAATGCTGTAAACACAATTAAGAAGTCTTGTCTTTTATTATTAAAGCACCAGGAACCCTAGATTACTGCTGTAAATCAGATGAAGATAATCTCATTAATATATGTTGCTAGGTCTAGAAGCACCTGAATTTTGTAAAAGTTTAAAATAAAAATCTGGAGAAATGGAGTGTATGGGGAGGGCAATCCCTTCAGCATCATAATGTGTCACAAACATTATTTTATGGAAATTCAACCATTTTTCATAAGGTTGAGTATTTATACTTTGAGCAATCCAAAGACTCAAGAGATTTTTGTCAAGCCACACTGCATAGCTATGGTCCACTTTGTTAATTAGCCCGTGAGATATAGTTTAGATTTCAAAGAGAGAAAGAGAGAGATTGGTTCCATTAGCTTACATTCAAATACTTTGTAAGTATCCCCAAAATAACTCACTTTGTTTAATAAAGGGCTTAGACACTGATGTAGGAGAGTGTAAATTTTACAGTATGGTTAGCATATGTGCTTAAAGTATAGCCTGTGGTGGGATTTATTTAAGTTAAGTTTTTGGCCAAAAAAGAAAAGAAAAGGAAGATAATACATTGAAAATTTATAACCAATCGAAAATACTGTAGAGTGTTATATCTTTCACCCGGTGTATTTTGAAACAATTACTGTTTGAACTGAAACTTATCCCTTATAAGTTTCTGTTTGATTATTCTAAAAACAAAATTAAAAATCCTATTTAAAAAAATTAAAAAGAGAAGAGATACGTACAAAGCACTGATCCTGCAAAAAAAAAAATAACAATCCATTCTAAGTGGGTAAAGATTTAAAAGTGGGTTTTAGCAGAATCAGGCTCTGAGCAAGCTTTATACCTCATGCAGACTAATGTGTAAATGAGCTGTTTAACCATAGAACTCACTTAGTTCACTGCCATTCATGCCACTGGGCAACTGGGTAGAATTCTGGAGGATGGGTGGGTAATATTAGGATCATAACATGATGGTATGCATGTGATAATAGGATCAGGATTTTCCCCCAGATTAGAAGGATGAAGTGTAATTTAATACCAGACCAGACCAACTTGTGACCTGCCAAGGCAAACCCAGGTATGTGAAGTGTCCTGCTAACTACTTGCTTTGAGGACCCACCAGGAAAAAAAAATGCATCCTCAGGCCAATATTAAAAGCAGCTTTGCTGAGCCCCTAGTGGGCTGGTTTACATAGTTTACGGGTTACAGTCTACTTGGTCGATTGCAAATTTTGCTGGCCCACACAAAGGCACACCTATTGAAATCCTGTGAAACTTATTCACGTGTTTACTCTAGAAACCATTTTTTTTTTAAATCTGTCAGATTAGCACAATTGTAGTAGTAGAGTTTCTTATCCTGTCCTCTTTGGGTAGATACTTGAGATACAGGAGTATCCTTTCTGTAGATATTATGGTTCTGCAGTGGGGGCGGGGGGTTGGATGCTACTGAAGGAGATTCTCCAGAATCATATTTGCCTTTGTGTGAGTTCTTTTAGAAAGTCCCATTGAGAAATGTACGTGAAGAACACAGTGATACATACTCATTGCTTTGGATGTTCCTAGGTTGACCCTGCAAGCAGGAGTCATCAAGGATATAATATCCTTATTATGGGTGTAGTGGTTAAGAGTGGTAGAATTGTAATCTGGGGAACCGGGTTTGTGTACACGCTCCTCCACATGCAGCTGCTGGGTGACCTTGGGCTAGTCACACTTCTTTGAAGTCTCTCAGCCCCACTCACCTCACAGAGTGTTTGTTGTGGGGGAGGAAGGGAAAGGAGACTGTTAGCCGCTTTGAGACTCCTTTGGGTAGTGAAAAGTGGGATATCAAATCCAAACTCTTCTTCTTCTTCTTCTTCCTGCAAGCACAATGCGGATAATCCAGCCTGATATAGCATGTATCTCTACGGAAATCATTCTCAATGGACTGCAGTGGAGGCAAACGTTATGTGGAAAGTTAAGGATGAGAGACTTGCTTTGTTGAAAGGGACACAGGTTCATTCCCGTGCTGTAATTGTGCCCCAATGCTTTGTTTGGAGAACAGGATTGTGACAATTGTTAAAGTGTTGGAAAGGAGAACATGTTGCAAAACTGCTTTCTCATAGCTCTGTAGTGTACTGAAGCACCATGTTTCTCAACTAGATCTACCGTGGTGATCTGTCTCAGATGTGAGTATTTTGATCCACTGTCCATAAATACTGAGGTATTTGGGAGTTTCAAGCTAATCCTAGTCCTAACCCTATGTCTCGGTCCGCCAGTATCTAGATTAAGGGACACTGAGGTCTACACTGTTGCCAACGCAGCCCATTATCTCTTTATTGTTGGGATGTTACATCATAATTACAAGCAGATAAGATAAAAATAAAATATTGTTTATGCATTTAGTTTTTAACACATTTCCAAACTTTAATATTTTATTTTTTAAAAAATCTCTAAGCAGCATACAAAGATACAACATGGAAATTATAAAACAGAATCATAAAAATGAGACGTGACATAAAGACTAGTAGAACTGTATTGCAAAGGCAGACTGAGTCATACCCAGGAGAAGAACATTTGGAATTAATGGACCAAAGATAACCATGCCTATCAGTGGATAGGCCTAATGATGGATTGTTTATCTAACTAACTATGGCTAACACTCAGTACAACCCTCAGTAACAACCAAAGGGTCCAATATTATGGGTTGGGAAAAGTCAAGGCAAAAAGATGTCTTTACAAGATATCTGAAGCAATTGCTGGGTAGTAGACAGTAGGGCATTCCAGAGTGCAAGGGTGATGACAGAAAAATGCTTCTTTTGAGGTCACTGTCCTGTGATATTCTGTAAGGTGCCAATGATCTAAGTGATCTTACAGGTCTGTACAAGGACAGGTAGCCTTTCATGCGACTTGATGCAAATATAAGCGTAGCACTCTCATTAACCTTAGTCGGACTTAACTAACTGAAATCCAAGTACTTTAGTATTACTGAATTGTGGATCAGAACCACCATTCCTAAAAGCATAGGAAAGGGGAGAAGGATGAGACCCATGGTAGATTAACAGTGGAATTGGGTTTCTTCTAGTTAACACTGCTGGAGGTTTTCATAGTTGCTTTTTTTTTTTTTTTTAAATCAGAGCCATAATTTGGCCAGAACAGGATGAGACTGGAATGTGAAATATGCAACAAATATTACTGAAAGAATTCCATTTGGGGTCTTTCAGGTTTTTGTGTTGGTAATTTATCCAGGTTTTTGAATGATGTGTTTGATATAATGGTGTTTATATAAGGTCTAAGGCATTTTCACGACATGCTTTTTATGAAAATGCTTTATGTACAAAGAATAATAGTAATGCAACTTGTGTGTATAAAAATTTCAAATATATTTTGTTTTGTTTAGGCTATTTGTAGGCCAAAATCAGTCCAGGCTTGAAATCCTCAGAATGTTTACTCCAAGGTAGTCCCAGTGAAATTATGAATCACTTCTAAAGCTCTATGAAGTCAACAAAGATACCCCAGAAGGCTTTGATGTGCTTTAGAGGAAAGATGTTTGTTAATCCATGATCAGTCCAGTGATCTGAATAGTCAAAATAAGCAAGTAATGTTCACTTGGACAGTAGATGCACTAAGAATTTAAGAGGGAAACAGCATGTGATCAAATCTTAACCAAAAGCTAGGTATTCTACATTCATGTTGGACAGAATGTTGCCATCAAGGCCACATGTTGAAAGGTCTATTAGCTTGACATTTCATTGGGACTCATTTAAGATAATATTTGACTAATAATACTTGGCTAGCCTAGTGGTTTTCAGATAGAATGCTGGGTTCCTCATAGGTTCATCTAAGTCCCCCAGTGATAAGTCTTGCATTGGTGGAGAAACTTTCTTGAAAGTTCTCTACCATCAATGGTCTTCTCTTACAATGGGTTATATCCAACATTAGTCATGCTCAGAGCAGACCCATAGGAATGGATATACATTACTAACTGGGGTCCATTAATTTCAGTGGGTCTGCTCTGAATACAGCTAATGTTGTCTAGAAAGCACTGCATGGGGAAACATTCAAACTTCTTGTGTAGCTACGGTTAGATATTCTAGAGGTCTGGGCAACAACTCATGCAAACTGATTATGAGACTTAGAGAGTTTCCCAGAAATTGTTGCAGCATGCAATAGGTCATGCAGAAAAAACTTTTTGGAGCTAGAAAGTTTGAAAATATGTGTTCTAAGCCCTAGCGAACACAATAGACCTAGTTATCTTGTTTGATGATAGGCTTTAGCCACCAGCCCTAGTGGCCAAATAACTCTTAATTTTTTTTTAATAAAAAAATGCCTTGTTCTCTTTGTTTCTGAATAGAACCTGGGGTTGTGACAATCTGTCATTTTGCCACCCAGTGCTTTAAGTGGCCTGAGGGATAGTTTTTCCTACTGGTGGGATAAGAGCTATCCCAGTAGGGAGATCAGTTCTTTTTACATTGGGCAAATTGTATATAGGGTCCCTTTTTTTAGATCTTAAGGAACGTTTGTCTTGCAAAGTCCAGTTGTTAACCCAGATGGGACTGAAATACATGTGACCACGCCTTTAAGAAATGGTAGGGGGGGGGAATCTGTTTTATAAAGTATTTGGTTCTTAATGTGAATATCTTGAAATCTGTTAAGGATAATGTCCTGTATTAAACATGTAAAATAATGTTTGTCTAAGTAGCTAACAACAACAACTTCTACTAATAATACAATGAAGCAAAATATTACCCTGAATGGGAGGTTACTCATGTTTGGAGATCTGTTGTAACTCAATAACCAATTTGTTAATGATGTTGTACATTCAATAGAAGTTCTTTGGGAGGAAGCATGGATGTTGGAGGATTTGTATGTCTTTTTTGTGCCAGATGTGTATGTTGTGCCATGTATGTAAGACAAGAATAAACTGCTACTTTCATTCATCCCATCCCAATACAAAGATTTTTTTGCAGATGCATGCCAATCAGCTTTTATTTTCATTTTAAAGAGTGGAACTCAGTGTGAGTTTTTGAGAGACCCTGCCTACTTTCATGCATCACAACAATGCTCAAAAACCCCATGGTGCTTTTCAAGAGTCTGAAGCACCCTACATGCATTATAAATTATTAGCCACTATAAGAACTCTATAAGGTAAAAAGCATTTGTTATATTTTAGCCCTCCATATTGCAGATAGAGGAAACTGAGGCCAAGAAGAAGTGTGCATGCAGTATCTGAAGAAGTGTGCATGCACACGAAAGCTCATACCAAGAACAAACTCAGTTGGTCTCTAAGGTGCTACTGGAAAGAATTTTCTATTTTGTTTTGAGGCCAAGAGGGCATGGTTTGTCTATGCCCACTCAGTGAGTTGATATAAAGAGGTGAGATTCAGACCAGGAGCTCCCTGATCCACAGATCAGCCTCTTAGCCATATGTCTACATCTATGACATCTTAGTTACTTCATGGCATCATCAATGAATAGATGAACAGAGACCTAACATGGTAAGCCCTGGAAGGGACTGGTTGAGAACCAGGAAGATGATGCTAACATTAGTTGCTCCATACAACTAAACAGGCCACTCTGAACATGTGATCTGAATAACTAAAAACTATTTTGTAAGTTCAGCTGGAAAAACAGAGTTACGACTAGAGTTGTTGCCCTCATTTTTCCTTGAACCTTTGAAGGTGATTTGGAAATTGCAACTAATCCAGAACGTGGCAGACGGAGTGGCCTCTGGGGCCATAAAACACTGGTCTTAAAGGATCTACATTGGCTCCCAGTACATTTCTAAGAACATTTCAAAATGTTGGTGCTGAGCTTTAAAGCTCCAAACAGCTTCGGCCCTGAATACCTGAAGAAGTGTCTCCACCCCCATCGTTCAGCCTGGACACAGACTCTGCCTCTGAATCTGAGCCCCCCCCCCCGAAAAGGGTGCCTTAGTGGCTGGCTGCAGAGGACGGAGCTGAACTGCTTCTCTCTGGAAGGCAGCACTGCTGCCACCTGCCGGCTTTTCTCATTGCCTTTGTGGGTGCCCAGCCCCCACAATTATACTATTTTGGGTGCCCAAGCAGCCACGGCCCCCTGAAGTTGGCTCCTATTCTGTCTGGGTTGGAGTTACCATTTATTTATTTAAAATTCATGTCCCTTATCTTCTCAACATCTAGGTTTCAAAACATATTCAAAATGCAAAATTTAAAACATAAGTTAAACTTCAAAAATATAAATTTAAACAAAGAACACCAGGAAATTAATGTGCAAAATTAAATCAGAGGCCATGCACAACTGTTAACATGCCTGAGTAACAGAATGTCAACGAGTGAAATTTCCCTCATAATTGTATACTAGAAAAGGCTGACCCTGTTCAATTTGTGCCACTCACACAGCTGTTAAAGACCCAAGGCACAATTTACTTTGTTTCTGCACTTTCTTGCTGCAAAGAAATATCTTCAGCAGGGAAGACAAACAGAATGCCTCATATTCCTTCCTTCTGACTGTTTAGCAACATTGCCTAATGTTGCTTCCACATTTTACTTTATAACTTTCTTTATAGGTGTTCAATTGACACACACACACACACACACAAACACACACACTGCTACCTCGAGTTACAAACGCCTCAGGTTACAAACGCTTCAGGTTACAAACTCCGCTAACCTGGAAGAGTTACCTCGAGTTGAGAACTTTGCCCCAGGATGGGAATTGTGTGCCGGCGGTGCAGCGGAAGCAAGAGGCTCCATTAGCGAAGGACAGTTTCAGGTTAAGAACGGACCTCCGGAACAAATTAAGTTTGTAACTAGAGGTACCACTCTAGTTTGTAACTAGAGGTGTGTGTGTGTGTGTGTGTGTGTGTGTGTGTGTGTGTATTTCAGGCCAACTACTGCTGCAGGGTGCAAAACAGGGAAATGAATGTGAAGATGAACTAGAAATCATTCAAAATTCTACCCCAAAATTAACTTAGCGTATCTTTAGTTCAGTGTTTCCCAAACTTGGGTCTCCCACTGTTTTCAGACTATAATATCCATCATCCCTGACCACTGGCCTTGCTAGCGAGGTGTGATGGGAGTTGTAGTCCAAAAAAAGCTGCAGACCCAAATTTGAGAAACACTGCTTTAGTTGATGTACTTATAGTTCATTCCAAGCACTGGTACCAGTTCAGACTCTTCCTCTGTCTAGCATAGTAATGTGACTGCAGTTGCTCCCAAGGTTTCAGGTATAGCTCTGTCCCATGACCTAATCCTTTTAACTGAGCCTACCAGGGATCAAGGGGACACAAGTGGCGCTGTGGGTTAAACCACAGATCCTAGGGCTTGCCGATCAGAAGGTCGGTGGTTTGAATCCCCGTGACGGGGTGAGCTCCTGTTGTTTGGTCCCAGCTCCAGCCCACCTAGCAGTTCGAAAGCACGTCAAAGTGCATGTAGATAAATTGGTACCGCTCTGGCAGGAAGGTAAACAGTGTTTCCGTGCGCTGCTCCGGTTCTCCAGAAGTGGCCTAGTCAGGGCCGTCTTAGGCAGATCAGCCGCCGTGGTGCAGCGATCCCTCCGGCGCCCCCGGCGTGCCGCCTCTCCACCTCTGGGTCCACCTCCCTCCCGGGCTGGCCACCCCTTGGGGGGGTGAGTGGGGGATGAGGGGCGTGGCACTGGAGCGGCGCTGGGCTCTGCGCGCCCTTCCAGTGCTCCAGCTGGGGCTCCCCGCGTGGGATGGGAGGCGAGGGCGGCTGGCTCGAAGCCCATGGGGGCGGGGGCGGGTTGGGGAGGGGGCGCACGGTATGCCGGCGGGCTTCCGGGGGTGCCCCTTGGGGGGCCGGCGCTCTGGCGCACCGCGCCAGTAGCCCCTATGGATAAGGCAGGGCTGGGGCTAGTCATGCTGGCCACATGACCTGGAAGCTGTACACCGGCTCCCTCGGCCAGTAAAGCGAGATTAGTGCCGCAACCCCAGAGTCATCCGCGCCTGGACCTAATAGTCAGGGGTTCCTTTACCTTTACCAGGGATCAAGTTTGAGACATTTGACCTGCCCCTAAGCGGTGATCCCTCCACTGTTGTATAATACCTTCCACACAACATTTTCATTTGAAGTTCATTACACTGAGAAGCTAATTGCATCTGTCCCTTGCTGCAAAAAGCAACTTAAAGCGTATGACTCCACTGTGTATCGAAAGGTCCCCTGCACCCCACCCCCCTATTCAAATCTATTAGGACTAAAAGGATATCCTGGGAACGGGAGGCTAAATTATTTACCGAGAGTCATTTAAAAAACCATTGCGTCAATTTGTTTTAATTTTGTGTCCTTCCCCACTGTGCTCTTAGGTAAGTGAAATGCCCAAACTGCTTTAAAGCATGAAGAATCCCATTATCTAGCACAGCGCCCATGCTCTCTTTTTATTCCTCACAATAAATTTAAATGAAATACACATTATCTGAATTGGTAGTTGCTATCAGAGCTGAAAACAAACACATTCACCTTTAATCTTCATGCTATATTACCCTTTTTGCAGTTCATACCCATCATTTGTGGGCTTCCTCGGCAATTGAGACATCTGAAAAATGATGCCTTTCACAGAGTGCGCTTTCTCTCTCTCTGCATGAATTCCAATACCAGGAAAATGTACGAGTTTATAGAAGAAAAGGAAATGCATTCACCAAATGGTGGAAGCTGGTAATGGGTGAACCATAGCTGTCAACTTTTCCCCTTTTCTTGCGAGGAATCCTATTTGGAATAAGGGAATTTCCCTTAAAAAAGGGGAAAAGTTGACAGCTATGAACTCCCCCACCCTGGGCAAATGGTGCTTTCATCCATTAGGGCAACCTATTACAAAGCTGTAGAAGTTAGGAAGCTGCATTTATCCATTGGTCCATCTAGCTCAGCCTTATCTGCATGGACTGGCAACAGTTCTCCAGGGTTATGGCAGGGGGGACATTCCCATCCCTGTGTAGAGGTGCTGGGGGTTTGAAACCCTATTCATGCAAAGCAGATGCTCTCCCACTGAGCTATGCCCCCTCCTCATTCATGCTTCTCTATGGTGACACAAATTCCTCCATTCTGCTATTTAACCCTTCTATGCACGATGATGCCTGAAGCAAATCTGAGCACAGAAGACATAGCAAACTGCCTTACTCTGAGTAAAGGCCCTGAGTCCATTTAGCACAGTACTTTTTTAAATTGATTGTTGGTGGCTGTCCAGAGTTTTGGATAGGGGAACTATATATTCCTAAAATCACTGCATAGTTGATTGGCTAGAGTTGCACAGTTGGCTAGATCATGGTGCTGATAACACCAAGGTTGCAGGTTCGATCCCCAAATGGGACTGCTACATATTCCTGTATTGCAGGGGGGTTGTACTAGATCAGGGGTCAGCAAACTTTTTCAGCAGGTGGCCGGTCCACTGTCCCTCAGGCCTTGTGGGGGCCCGGACTATATTTTTTTTTTTTTTGGGGGGGGGGAATGAAAGAATTCCCATGCCCCACAAATAACCCAGAAATGCATTTTTTATTTTTATTTTTAAAAAGGACACATTCTACTCATGTAAAAACACGCTGATTTCCGGACAGGCTGCGGGCCGGATTTAGAAGGTGTAGTATTCAATATTCTAGCTGACTTGTAGTATTCAATATTCTAGCCAACAAGATTTCTCCCCCCCCCCCCCGGTCTGTGTTGTTAATGAATATTTTTCTATTTTTAATTCAGCAGTCATTTTAATGATCGTCTTTGCTATGTTTTTAGCTTGTTGTGTTTTAGTTGCATCAGCCGCCTTACATCCCAGACTGGGGGAAAAGGTGAACATGACTAAATATAAGAAGAAGAACACTCCCACCTGGAGATTCCAGGGGATGAACCCAGCGCTTTTTGGATGCAAGGCAGATACACCGAGCAAAGTCCCTTCACCCTGCTTCCCCCAGGATAGAGTTGGAGTGATTTGGATCATGTTGAGATAAATTTGGACAAACACAAACCCCTGTTGAGAGCCAGTGTGGTGTAGTGGTTAAGAGCGGTAGACTCGTAATCTGGTGAACCGGGTTCGCATCTCCGCTCCTCCACATGCAGCTGCTGGGTGACCTTGGGCTAGTCACACTTCTTTGAAGTCTCTCAGCCCCACTCACCTCACAGAGTGTTTGTTGTGGGGGAGGAAGGGAAAGGAGCATGTTAGCCACTTTGAGACTCCTTCGGGTAGTGATAAAGCAGGATATTCAATCCAAACTCTTCTTCTTCTTCTGTGTTGCAAAATGTGACAATCTACAAAAATGCAAACGCAACACGCTGGCTAATAACTGTTAGTGAATATATAATCGGTTATGATGTCATTCAAAAATATATGAATAAGCCACTTCAAAATGATGTATATATCATACAACACATCTCACAAAATATACAAGTAACTAGAAGTTGTTATATGTATCAGAATCAAACAAAGAATCAAACGAATCAAAGATTAGCGAGGAAAGCCAAGCCGTCTCTCAAAGGAAGACATCTCTCCGAAGTCTCAAAAGGACAGTATATCTGGAATAGTTCAACTGTTTTGGAATACAGTGGTACCTTGGGTTAAGAACTTAATGCATTCCGGAGGTCCGTTCTTAACCTGAAACTGTTCTTAACCTGAAGCACCACTTTAGCTAATGGGACTTCCCGCTGCCGCCGCGCCACCAGAGCACGATTTCTGTTCTTATCCTGAAGCAAAGTTCTTAACCTGAAGCGTTATTTCTGGGTTAGCAGAGTCTGTAACCTGAAGCGTATGTAACCTGAAGCGTATGTAACCTGAGGTACCACCATACCAAATAATTATCAATGAAATATTCATACTAGTAGGAATCATGCAAGTGATTCGGCGCTCACTGAATAGTGTAGCTGCTGATGCTTACAACACAAATGCATAGGGCATATAACGATGACTATAAAGTTGAGATAAATTTGGAAACAGAAGAGAGGACACAAGAAACAGAGGATGAGGCTACCACCCATGGTGGCTATCTTCTACCTCCACTGTCAGTTAGTAAACCTCTGAATACCAGTTGCTGGGAACCACAAGTGTGTGTGTGCTGTTGTGTTCATATCCTACATGTAGGCTGCCCCCAGGCATCTGGTTGGCCACTGTGAGAACAGGGTGCTGGGCTATGATGGGTCTTTGTCCTGATCCAGAAGGAGTCCTCTCCTCTCCTCTCCTCTTGCATCATGGATAGTTTTCACACATTCAGCTTTGCCAGGTGCTGCTCTTGTTACCATGTTCCTGGTCCATATGTCAGATTTTGTCTGAAAGACCTTTTATTTGCTGGCTCTGTTCATGATAGCTCTGTCATATTATAGGCCCTGAGTGCTCCCCCAGGAGAAGGAATGGCTTGTTTTATTGTTACTTTTGATAAGGCCGTAAAGTCCAGAACTACTGCATTGGCATTTCCTCAACTGATGAGGCAATATACAAAGGTTCGTCATCCGCTCCCTCTGATAAAAGAAAGTGAAATTTAGACATACTTGATTGCCGTGTTCAGGAATTTGATGAAAGGAGCTGAACGCGGCACAGAAATGTGTTGCAGGCAGAAATAAGGGGCATAAACAATAGAGGTTTGTATTGGCCTCTCTGCTTGCCATAACTTATAACTTTAATAGCATCCATTTATCTAAAACCGGCAGTTTCCTTAAAGTTTACCACAGATATACAGCCACTGCTTGGCCTTAAAAATCACAATGACAGAGTCTTTAAAAAGAACAATAGATGTTGCAGACAGCCCAGTGTCTTGGAAAGAAAGGAGGGCGGAAGGAATGGCTTCTCTTTCACAGCTAAAATATGCAGTGAAATATATGTCACTTGTTTATTTGGAGTTACATTCCACCCAGCCCCAAAACCTTAAGCCGAGGAACAGAAAGAAATGGGCCAGAAATCCCTGACCCACCACACAGGAGAGAATTTGGATGAAGCAGAGGTGTTGTAAGAACATAGGCAGGGCCCTGCTGGACTAGGCAACTGTAATCAAGTCCACCATCCTATTCTTACTGGGGCAAACAAGATGCCCATTATGGTTATCCTACAAGCAAAACCTGCCTCCAACAGCTCTCTCCCCACCTGGGATCGCAAGCAATTGGGGTGGGTTGGGGGCGGAACACACACCCTCCAAGTGTATCAATTTTCCAGGGACAGTCCTGGAATTATGAAAGCCATACCAGCTTCTGATTTGATCCCAGAATGTCTCTATTTCCCCTGCCAGTGCCGTTGCCACTGAGCTTGGGAAGGACAGTGACAGTGACTTTGGCTGTGAGAGAGTATCCGGTCACCTCTCTACAGTGCTTTTTTTCTTTAAAAAAATGTTTAGGGTTACTCTCATTTTCCTACTCATATTCAAATGTTGTTGTTTAGTCATTTAGTTGCGTTCGACTCTTCGTGACCCCATGGCCAGGCACTCCTGTCTTCCACTTCCTCCCACAGTTTGGTCAAACTCATGTTGGTAGCTTTGAGAACACTGTCCAGCCATCTCGTCCTCTCATCCCCTTTTCCTTGTGCCCTCAATCTTTCCCAACATCAGGGTCTTTTCCAGGGAATCTTCTCTTCTCATGAGGTGGCCAAAGTATTGGAGCCTCAGCTTCAGGATCTGTCCTTCTAGTGAGCACTCAGGGCTGATTTCCTTCAGAATGGATAGGTTTGATCTTCTTGCAGTCCATGGGACTCTCAAGAGTCTCCTCCAGCACCATAATTCAAAAGCATCAATTCTTTGACGATCAGCCTTCTTTATGGTCCAGCTCTCATCTCATGTTGAAATACTGCCCCTCAATGAGGCCAAACTTAGATTCACAGAATATTTAAGGGTATGCATACCCCTGCATACCCCCAGAAAAAAGCACTGCCTCTCTATGTGCTCTCCAAGGCTGCTGTTCCTCCCTTGGGCAGCTCATAGCAGCTTCCGGAGGGCAGGTGAGGTGGAGGAGAGGCTGCTGCCATGGAGGACCAGCCTTGTGTGATGCGCCAGCTCCGAGGGGCAGGCAGAGGGCAGGGCTGCCCTGGGTGGGAAGAAAGAGAAAACAGAGTGGAGCTCAAGGCACCTTGATTCTTTAAAAAAAATGCTTTGTGCACCTGCACCTTATCTTGCCCCTTTCTAAAATTTATTTATTGATGTTTGGGTAGTTTTCCCCCTTCTAAATCTGCCAAAGAATAAAGCGAAATAAAACAAAACTGGGATTAATGGATGGTGGAAGGTTTGTGCGCTGTGTCTCATTGGTGTAGTGGTGGTGGCACTGATAATTTTCAAAAGCATGCCCACCCTCCATTAACTGATGGAGTCTGGTCGGGGGAAAGGGGAGATAATATTTGGCACGGCCTTAGCAGATCCTAGCGAGTCTGTCAGCCTGGCAGCAACATCCCAGTTTGCATCTCTATTAAATTAGCTCAGCATGGATCACAGGCTCCAAAATGTCAGCTTCTAAAAATCAGGCAGGCATTTAAAATGGTGCCATATCGACAAAGCTGGGAACACGGGGCTGCCTATTGACCCTGGCAGTTGGAATATAATCATACTTCAATCAAGGAGACGGACTTTACTGTAGATTCTTATTATCCAGTCAAAAATGTTTTGAATAAGAATGTATTATCAGAGGTGGGGGGCGAATTAAGAAGTGATAAATAGTGTGCCACAAGCACTCTGCTGTGCTTGGTGGTTATGAAGATAGTCATTTTAGATAGAGAATTAGGTTTCTTTTCTTTTTTTTCGGCGGCGACAAGGGTGGTGCAATTCATGTAAGGCCTCCCGCAGCTGATTGATTCCCTCTGTTTTCCTATGCTAAGTAATATAGGATGAATTATGTATGAGAAATACATACGCTGAATGCTGAGCTGCAGCTTCTTCAAAAGCATAACCTCCAACACTCTTCAGATGAAGGATCATGTATTGCAAAACAACATCAAACCTATGGTTACGTAAAACATAATAAACACACGAGACGTAGCCGGCTCGGCTCTTGCATAGATAAAGTATACTATTCACTGCATCAGATTATAGATTTCAATGGAAATAACTCATAAAGTTCAACGGAAAAAGCAGAAGACCCAGTAGATCAGTTCATTCTCTAATCAGTTCATGCATAAGGTCCATACATGTACTAGTGTCTATTCCACCTGTGTCTGTTCATAAAGTCCAAACAATCCACATGGAGCTTTGTTACAGTTCCACAGAACCCTTTCACAGAGCCTTAAGACAAGGATTTCTGGAATATTGACCTTTTTTCGCCATCCCGGGCTTCATCAGTTGTACAAGTTCATATGTGATGTAACAAGATAGTGGATCTTATGGCATAGTTGAACTTCATGAGTTATTTCCATTGAAATCTATAATATGATGCAGTGAATAGTATACTTTTATTTATGCAAGATTACAGCCGGCTACGTCTCGTGTGTTTATGGATCATGTATTGCAACAACCGCCTAGGTCTGGATGCAGCTTGCTCAGTGGGGTCTGTGACTCTAACGGTCAGTATTGGAGCAAGTGTGTCCTTGGACTACCATTTGTAGTCATTGCCCTATCCACCTTTGCCCAAATGGGACCCAAAGGCATAACAAAAAAAGAATTCCCCATCTCTTAGGGTTGCCATACGTCCGAAATTTCCCAGACATAGCCGGAATACGGCAGTCGGGTATCACTTAAATGTCCTGGAAAATCCAGACATATAAAAACCCATGTTGGAAGTCTTGTTTTGGCAAATTTCCTCAGAAATATCTCAAAACAACTTTGGCTCAACAACTTTCAGCCAAAAAAGCCCAACAACTTTCATGTCTGGATTTTCACTTTTTGAAATACGTCGTATAAGAAGCCACTTTGCACCGTCTCCATTCGCACCCCCATCACAATGGAGGAAGGAAAGGGTTAAGCACAATAGCTGTCTCCTTCTTGATCCTTCCAACATCCCTTTTGCCACACACGATGACATGATGTTTCACATCTGGTTGCGTTAGGCCCGTCATCATTTCTCAGGCGGCCTGTTCAGTTTGACACAACATAATACGACACGTCTGAAATAATATGTCAGAATAGGAAAATGAGAAGAGTAGAACTTCTTGACCTTGGCACACTGGCTGTTCCCGACAGATTTTCAAAAGCAGCCATTTCCCCTTCACCAGCCTCCCATCTAAGGGTTTTTGTTGTTGTTGTTTTGTATCACATACAAGTTAATTTCTGCTTCACATTCCAAGATTAAATTAAGAAAGGCAGGCTTCTTAGGAAACACTGCCTGCAGCAAAGGAAGGAGCCCACAACTATATCAATTCTTTTGCAATGCAAAAACTATAACAATAAAATGCTGTCCAAAGATTATTTTTATCCCAGTAGCTTCAGCAGATTTTCAAAATGCTGCAGCCAACTAAAATCACTGGCTATGATCCAACACATATGTGCAGAGAGTTAAGCACAAAAGGGGTCTTTTCAACAAATATGTAGAGGCCAGCAATTTGGTAGGCGAGAGGGAACATCTTCCACCTGCATAATCTCTCATAATTCCAGAATTAAGGACCATCCAATGGAAACTGATTGACAGGTGATTCAGGACAGATGAAAAGAAGCTCTTTTTCACACAGTGCAGGGATAGGAAATAATTTCCAGCCTTAGGGTCACATTGCCTTCTGAGGGTGAATGGGGTCAGAGCCAAAGATGGGTAGAGCATCAAATGTGAATTTTACCTGCGTACAGTAGGCTAGTTGCCACTACCTCTCTCTCTGCTTCATCCAGGCAAGCAATAGACATTATCAGAATGTAATAACACATCCCAGCCAGGCAAAGACCCTCAAGAATGATGCCGAGCAGAATCAGTTAGAGGGGTGGTTTGAGGAGAATCTGGCAAACTCTGGTTCCTAGTGTAACTCACCTGAGTAGCTTTGAGTGTATCATAACCCAGATTGCACCATGAGTCTACTTCAGAATCTGCAGCCTGTCCTTGTTCCTCCTAGTGATGAAGCAATAAAACTGCTAGCACACTTGCAAAGCTAAGCTGGGTCCAATATGGTTTAAAATTGGATTGGGGTGTTTGTGTTGAGATTCCTGCATTGCAGGGGGTTGGACGACCCTTCCACTTTTACAATTCTACAATTTTCTGCTCTTTTAAACCTTTGGAAATAGGTATTTTAACTGGACACACCCTAGAGCAGTTAGGAGGCAGGGCTGAGCAAATAAGTTTCCCTGGGATTGGTGGGGCTTGAGGATATTCTGTCACTCTCAGGTGTGGAATTGCATGAAGAAAAGTGTGCCTATCACCAATGTTTACTTTCACCACCTTGTAAGAAGTGCCCCTGTCAGGCTGTTTTGTGCCCTAGGCAAGGCTAACTATTTGCTCCCTCCTTTTATTTATTTCATTTATTTTTTTGCTAACTTCAATTTTCAAAAGCAGATGTCTTGTGGGGGAAAAGGAAACGCATAGAACTTGGAACTTCAAACTGCTAAATGTATTTTAAATCGCAAGAAATAAGTAAAGCAATAATATTGAGCTCCAGATGGTGGGTGTTCCCCCCCCCCTTTCTAATCAGCCGTAGCTCACTAGAAAGCGTAATATATTTTCTAAATAAGATTAAATTTAAAATTAAGTGCATTTTCACTATGTGTATAACACATAGCCTCCAATCAACTCTTGTTGTTGTTGTTCAGTCGTGTCCGACTCTTCGTGACCCCATGGACCAGAGCACGCCAGGCACGCCTATCCTTCACTGCCTCTCGTAGTTTGGCCAAACTCATGCCAGTCGCTTCGAGAACACTGTCCAACCATCTCATCCTCTGTCGTCCCCTTCTCCTTGTGCCCTCAATCTTTCCCAACATCAGGGTCTTTTCCAGGAAGTCTTATCTTCTCATGAGGTGGCCAAAGTATTTTCATCTCAGCTTCAGGATCTGTCCTTCCAGTGCGCACTCAGGGCTGATTTCCTTAAGAATGAATAGGTTTGATCTTCTTGCAGTCCATGGGACTCTCAAGAGTCTCCTCCAGCACCATAATTCAAAAGCATCAATTCTTCGGCGATCAGCCTTCTTGATGGTCCAGCTCTCACTTCCATACATTACTACTGGGAAAACCATAGCTTTAACTATACGGACCTTTGTTGGCAAGGTGATGTCTTTGCTTTTAAGATGCTGTCTAGGTTTGTCATTCAACTCTATGGTCCCTCTATTTCACAAATACATAAAACAATTCTAATGTAGAATATTTTTTTTTTAATGGTAAAATTATTCACAATATATAATGAAAGTAAAGTATCACCAGAAATCCATAAGGTAGAACAAAAACTAACGTGTAAAAAGCTGTGTCCCTCGATTTTGTTGTTTCAGTTCTTACCTGTTGTTTCAGTTCTTACCACTATGAGGTCCCAGGACAGGTTGCAGCCATTTAAGTTCCAGTGTTATGTGAGAGAAGCAGGTCAATCTTCTGCTGTCACATAGCAGCAGCCATTTCATCAGGGATACCTTAACTCTTCCCCTCACAACTGGCCATTATTATAACTAAATTCCTATTTGAAGAAGTGTGCATGCACACGAAAGCTCATACCAATAACAAACTTAGTTGGTCTCTAAGGTGCTACTGGAAGGATTTTGTTTGCTTGTTTGTTTCGACTACGGCAGACCAACATGGCTACCTACCTGTAACTATTCTTATAACTGTAACTTTAAGAACTGGTGGCTGAGGTTGCATTCCTCATCTCTTAGTCATTGTCTGCCATGCATTTTAATTGAAGAAAAATAATAATACATGATGCAGAGACTACCTTACAGTTTGTTCTTGTAAACCACTTTCCGAGCCTATTGCTGCTAAAACGTGAGGCAAAAATGCCTTAAACGAACAAGAAGAAGATGCCCCCTGGTTGCTATGGAAGTGAATAGAGGAGACACATAATATTTAGTAATGGGGGCTAGCTAGCCCACAGTATGAAATTACACTGACATCCACTTCTTCAATCAAGAAAACAATGTTCTTCCCTATCTACGTAATCATATTGATTCTCTCCTCCACCCCACCCACCCCCATATCTCTTTTATGAGGAGCTGTCCCTTCTGTCCATTCTCGAGTAGCTACAGAGCTTAATCTTTTGGAATGGACCCAAATCATATAGAACAAATCCACTTTATTCACCTACACCTTCAGATTGCTTTGTAGCCTCTTGAACCACAAATATATACAGCCAGAGACGAGGGGCGAGGGTGCTTTTGAAAGGCAAGCCAGAGCCTTACACTGGTGGTCACAGAACAAAGCCAGCCAATAACTTAGGTCTTAACCTGTGGCTTCCACTCCTTGAATGTCTTCTAAAACTAGTGATGCTTCTGAAATGCCCCTCCTCTAAATTCTGCTAAGATTTTGGAGGCGGAATTACCTGAGCTTGTTAAAAAGCAGAATTGAAACATTAGGAAGCACTCTCTGGTAGTAAGAGCTTGGTGCTGCGATAGATTAGATAGATAGATAGATAGATAGATAGAGACAGACAGAGATGATAGATAGATAGATAGATGATAGACAGACAGAGATGATAGATGATAGATAGATAGATAGATAGATAGATAGATAGATGATAGACAGATGATAGATAGGTAGATAGATATAGATAGATAGGTGATAGATAGATAGATGATAGATAGATAGATAGATAGATAGATAGATAGACAGACAGACAGATGATAGATAGGTAGATAGATATAGATAGATAGGTGATAGATAGATAGATAGATAGATAGATAGATAGATAGATAGATGATAGATAGATGATAGATAGATAGATAGATAGATAGATAGATAGATAGATAGATAGATGATAGATAGATGATAGATAGATGATAGATAGAGATAGATAGAGATAGATAGAGATAGATAGATAGATAGATGATAGATAGATAGACAGATGAGAGAGAGAGAGATAAGAGAGTCCCCTCACCTACTTGCTCACAATATTTTAAAAAGGGAGAATGAATGGTGACATGAATGGAAGAAGAGAGCAAGCACTTGAGAAGCTGCTCTTCACTGTCTCATGGATGGAGTC
Organism: Lacerta agilis; assembly: GCF_009819535.1. Lineage (NCBI taxonomy): Eukaryota > Metazoa > Chordata > Lepidosauria > Squamata > Lacertidae > Lacerta > Lacerta agilis. Next base: position 7,220,903 of record NC_046322.1, on the reverse strand, counting down.
AGTCTCTCCCTTGCCATGTGTCAGAGACCAGGCTGAGGAGTACAACTCTGATGAGGAACGATGGGAGCCTACCCCTACCCCTTCTCATGGCCAGGATCCTGAAACTACACAGGAGCAGTGAGTAGTATTGATTTGGAACAATGGTTGCTGAGGGCACAGTTCGGAGGACAATAGTTGGGCAGAACTGGGAGGTGAACAGTGAGAAGAAGAACAACGGGAAGAGAGTGAGCTAGCAGACTCTCTCATCACTGGAAGACGTGTAGCTTCTCAGTCCCAAGGCTAGGAGATTAGATAAGGTGACTTCGCAAAAGGTCTCAATGGTTGAGAGATCAGTTGGCTAAGAGAAGAGAGGGCGGAAGTGACTAGAGGGAAGTAGGAGGAGCCTTAGTTGGGAGCAGCTGCACTCTGAGAATGGTCGCTTGTTCTTTTCTGCATTCATTAAACATTTCTGTTACTGGTAAGAGACTGCTTTCTCTCGGTACTGCTTATCTATGGCCAAGGGGGGAGGAAGCAGAGCCCCAAAACCTGACACCATGATGCTCTTGCTGGGATGCAGTGAAGCCAGCCTTCCCATGGGCTTGGGTCCTTGTCCAAAGAAGACAAACATTAGAATGGTGTGAGCTGCAGCCCAACTTCACACTGAGATCCCAAACCGCATAAAGTTCTTTACTATATAAAGAGTTTTCTTTAATACTCTTCTACCTTTTGTTCTGATGGCACATAACATCTCTATAATATTTGAGCAGTTCTTTTTGTTGCTGTTCAGGGTCTTTGAAGAAGAATTACTTGCTGAAGTGCTCTGCGGAGTTATCTCTAAGAAGCTAAGTGGAATATATATCCTTAAGCATAAAAAACCCTTTAGCATTCCTGAAGTTGGAACAGCAGACAAAATGTGTAATAAACATGGGCAACATCACGCGTTAAAAAGTCTCGTTCATCCTGGGTGAACCATCTCTGCTCCTTTTCATTTGCTACGGTCTTCCCTATCCTTGACTCTCCTTTCCTTGTATGCCGGATTACTATCAAAAGAGGAATTCTTCCTGCAAAGATTACCTGCAGCAGAATCCGGTAAAACACCAACTCCTGCCTTGCTTGGCACCAGTGACTGGAAAGAGGTGTGATAAAATAAAGATGGAAGACTGTTATTAGTGTAGATATAAGATTGAGAGTCTGAGTTTTACCACCAAAAGAGGGCACAAATTAATCTACATTTGAAAGAAAATTCTGACACATAAAAGGGAGCAGCCTCCTTTCCTCCCCCCCTTTTAAGTGAAGAAAAGGTAGGCATTGCATGATTTGCTATGAACCAGTGCACAGAAGATTAATCTTCGTCCATCTATTAGGAAGAGAGATGGCCCACTGTTGCTTGTTCATAGTGGCTCCTTTTTCATCCAAAGCATTGTCTTTTGTGATGTGAATTTTATAGGTTTACAACCTTCCAAGGTGAGCTCATTTATGGCAGATAGTTATTTACCATTTCTACCACCGTGGCTTGGAGTCTGAGCCACCCTTCTCACCAAATTTCCCAAGCTGGTCAGAATAACCTAGATGAGCTAAGGTATAGATAGTGATCCTTTTAAGACATGAATCATCAACATGGTTCAGTGTTGTTGGACTCCAACTTCCATTAGCCACAGGTAGTGGGGCCAACCGTCATGGATGATGGGAGCTGGAGTCCAACAACATTTCAGGTGCCAAAATGTCTTGGGCCAACCCTGGTTTTAAGTAATGATTTGGGGGAAGGTTTTATGACAAGATGAAGGGACGCGGGTGGCGCTGTAGTTTAAACCGCTGAGCCACTTTGCCAATCAGAAGGTTGGCGGTTCGAATCCCTGTAACGGGGTGAGCTCCCGTTGCTCAGTCCCAGCTCCTGAAAACCTAGCACTTCTAAAGCATGCCCAAAAGTGCAAGTAGATAAATAGGTACTGCTCTGGCCGGTGACCCAGAAAAAACTGTCTGTGGACAAACGCTGGCACCCTCGGCCTGTAAAGCGAGATGAGCACCACAACCCCAGAGTCGTCTGCGACTAGACTTAACTGTCAGGGGTCCCTTTACATTTACCTTTTATTTAATGACAACACACTGAATAAAGCAATTGGTAGACTTTGGGGCATGGCTAGATGATAGGTTGAAAGTAGCAAAGGAAAGAAAAAGAGCAGATGTACCCAAGAAAGAGGGGTGTGGTTGGGTTTGAAAACAGAAGATTAAGGAAGCAGGGAGAAAGAGATTCAGGGTTTGGCTTGCTGATGGATTTGTTAGAGTGGAAGAGGAGCTAATACATTTCCTTGTTTCTGTGAAACTAGGGTTCAGTGTGGTGGGAAATGAGGATGCCTCCTCAGCAACAGAATTTTTTAGAGAATGGAAGTGGTAGGAGTGGAAGAAGAAGTAGAGTTTGGATTTGATATCCCGCTTTATCACTACCCAAAGGAGTCTCAAAGCAGCTAACATTCTCCTTTCCCTTCCTCCCCCACAACAAACACTCTGTGAGGTGAGTGGGGCTGAGAGACTTCAAAGAAGTGTGACTAGCCCAAGGTCACCCAGCAGCTGCATGTGGAGGAGCGGAGACACGAACCCGGTTCACCAGATTACAAGTCTACCACGCTTAACCACTACACCACACTGGCTCTCAGGGAATTTCCTGTGTGATTTTTTTTGTGGTACCCAAAATCTTCCTAACTACTAAGGTGAAAAACATAACATTCCAGACTCAAATTGTACTTTAAATTGAAAATAAAAACAGTCTACAAACCACATCTTCCTGACAGTGATTGAATGTGAAAGGTTTTTAAAGGGTGCAAGCCAGGAAGAGTTTGTCTAAATCTCTGAAAAATATCTTCTAGAAATGCAACTTTATTCCACTCTGTGGGGTGTGGGGAGGGAAGATTTACATTTATTTTAAGTTTTTCTGGTGGAAGCCTCAGGGCATCAAAACTTCTTGATTAGTAACTGCAGGAGGGTGGGGGGAAAGGAAGGTGTGACATTTTAGATGATCATCTCTTAGCTTAATGCTTGAGTCTGGTGCTCTTTAATTTCACTTTAAATTTACAAGTGCACTTTAAATTTACAAGAGGGGGGTGGTGAAGATTTACACCGAAGGAGATCACAATCAATGGATTAAGGTAATAGGTGTTTCAACTCAGCTTTCTTGAACATGTCATGGCTGAGTTGCTTTGATGGAGATTGAAAGGGTGGGGGTCTTGTTCTCTGCGTAGGCCAGGACCTCCATACACAGTGCCCAGGCTTCTGCCCTGGAGAGAAGGCACGCCCCACTGTCTTTCGAGACAGATGGATACCAGCAATGCATTTTTGTGCGTGTTACTTGGATGGGAAACTGCATTGCAAAATTCAGAGAAGTGCAAATTTCAATGGACGCCTGTTTTTCAGTTCATGCATTGTTTTGGAAAGCGAGAACTAGATAGGTTCACCTTTAAATGAAAACTGAATTGAATTTCTCCATCTCTATGTCATACAAAGTACCATAAAAGTATAATATTTTAAGTAATAAAGGACACCCCAAATGCAGTGACACATAAATACAGTAGGATGTGTTCATTTTGTATGATTGGCAGCTATTGCTGAAATATAGAGAATATAAGGAATGCTGTTTTTAGTTGTATTCTGGCATGATGTTGAAACACTTGAGCTTCTTTTAAAATTATGCATGGCATGAAGAAAATGGGCAGTTAAGCATTCCATACCTCTCAAAACGCTAGAACTCATGGACCATCTTGAATGGCTGTAAAAGAGGATTAGACAGATAAAGTTTCACCTCCACTGTTAGAGACAGTATACTTTTGAAGTGCAGTTGCTGGGAATCACAAGTAAATACAGTACTGTTGCACTCAGGTTCTGTTTTTGCACTTCCCATTAGTATCCGATTGGCCACCAAGAGGAAAAAACGCTGGACCAGTTGTGCTATTTCCCTACTCATTCTGATTTTCTTAAATGGAAGTTTTACATATAACTGGAGTATCTGAGCCATGAACTAGGAAGTCCCTGGTTTGTATAATGGCCCTGCAAAACCTCTTAAGCTGCTATTTCCTCAGTTTCACCCCTAGGTGTAACCAAGGGCTGATGATACCTTGAAGAGTTCTGCTCTGCATGCAAAATCATTCATGAGGAAGATCACTCCACCCAAAAAGATCTCAAGTAGCTGGTCTGGGAAAGATCCCTGCTTAACACTCCAGAAAGGAGCAATGTTCTGACTGGCATCCAGCTTCATATGTTCATCATTCACTGAAAGTTATATCAGTTAAGATCTCTTCTTCAGGGCAGAGAATGCTGCCGACATTTGTAAAATCCATAGGGAACAATAGTTTTAAATACATGAGGTTGTTTTCCTTCCCTTGCCCTCCCCCCCCCCAAATCTATTTGACTTGTCTAATTAGAGACAGATATGCTAATGCTGCAATTTCTGATGTGTTGTGGGGTACCAAGACCCTTACAGCAATTCATCAAGGTGGAATTTCCAGAGAAATCAATGTTTTTGCCTGAAGTTCGTGAGACAGCCTACAAGGTCTTAGCCACATGGATTCTGACAGAGTCAATAGAATCTTCCCAATGCCCTCAAACCCCACTTTGAAAATTTATCCTTCAGTCTGTTTTCAGCACTCAATGAAGTTGAAAGAAAACTCTCCCTTTGGTAATGCAAGGTATTAAATTGGGCGCTGAGAGAGACTTACCTTTCTGTGCGGAACTAAGAAGCATCCCATTGTAAAGAAAAGCTGGAGAGATTGAGATTGGAGAGCAGGGCTGCTATACCTTCGTTCTAGTAACTGAAGTCCAGGGCTGAGGGCCTTCAGGCGGTTCCCTCACTGCGAGAAGCCAAGTTACAGGGAACCAGGCAGAGGGCCTTCTTGTTAGTGGCACCCACCCTGTGGAACACCCTCCCACCAGATGTCAAGGAAATAAACCACTACCTGACATTTAGAAAACATCTGAAGGCACCCCTGTTTAGGGAAGCTTTTAATGACTGATGTTTTAATGAATTTCTAATCTTTTGCTGGAAGCTGCCCAGAGTGGCTGGGGAAACCCAGCCAAATGGGCAGGGTACAAATAATAATAATAATAATAATAATAATAATAATAATAATAATAATAATAAACTGTCTAGTGTCACCATCAGCTGTAGTTGCTTTTGGAGTTACCATAGGTGACCTAAAATCCATCAACGTTTTTTTTAAAAGGAAAGTGTTTGTCGATGTGAAATTTCAAGAATTCGTAAGTTTTGCTAAACTTCAAGTGCTTGCAAAAGTGTGTTTCCAGTTTAGCATGGGCCCAGCCACTAAGTGCTTGGTGTAGTGGATTATGTTGCCAGTTTGTACACTTGCAATGTGCCTCTCAAGTTCATTATATCTGGCCTGTTTGCATTCTTACAGGACTGAGAGTCTCCTCCATTATGGTATGGCCAGCTTGTACAACTACATAACTGGGAATCTTCTATATATGCTACATATGTTCTTATGGCTGGGCTTGGTGCAACTAGCCTTCTTCCTGGCTCTGTTGGAAGAGCATGGGACTCTCTTAATCTCAGAGTCATGGGTTCAAGCCCCATGTTGGGCAAAATACAAGGTGTGACTGGAAAGTTTGGTGCATGGTCACAGAAATCGAACAGTGAGAAATATTTGAACATACAACTGGCATCGGAAACCCATGAAATGCTCACAATTGTGTACAGAGATGAAGCTGTAACTTGAAAGACAGCGTGAGCAGTTTAAGCATTTCCATGAAGGGTGGCAAACCATTGAAGATGACCCTTGGTTTGGCAGACCATCGATGAGCAGGACGGTGGGAAATGTTGACAGAGTTCGTGAGTTATTGATGCAGAATTGAATGATGGTGAAAGAATCGCATATTCCATGTGAAATCGTTACTGAGTTGTCCCACGGTCCATATTCTCCCGATCTGGCCCCACTGGATTTCTTTCTTCTTCCAAAACTGAAAACTGAACTGAAAGGGCACAGATTTTCCAACATTTCACACGTCCAAGCTGATGTGACGAGGGAACTGAAAGCAGTACAAAAAGAGGACTTCTCCAGAAGTTTCCAACAGTTCTACGAACGTTCTCAATGGTGCTTAGTATCAGAGGGGGGATACTTTGAAGTATGTATGTCCGAATACTTCTTGCTGTCCAATTTCTGTAACCATTCACCAAACTTTCCAGTCACACCTTGTAATTCCTGCAATGCAGAGGGTTGGACTAGAGGGTTCTTGTGGTTCCTTCCAACTATATAATTCTATGGTTCTGTGGGAAGGAGGTCAGGGTGGATGCAGGGGAAGCCCTAGGCCAGCATACCCAACAGACTCTCATGTTAGGCTGAATAGGACTGTTGTCAGGTCCCAAGCTCACTGATTGTAGTGGCACCACAGCAGTGATGGGAGGGATGACAACAGCAACCCTGTTATGTACTGAGTTGAATAGGATCCAAAATGCACCAGTCTGATTGGTCCTAGAACAATAGGATTGAGATTGCAGCAGTCTGACTGGTCCCAGAACAATAGGATTGAGATTGCAGCAGTCTGATTGGTCCCAGACATAGGATTGAGATTGCAGCAGTCTGATTGGTCCGCAGGAGCCACCCAATCCAGCTCCAGGTGGAAGTGAATCCGCATTCCGATTGGCATACAGGAGTATCCCTGAATTAGCCAATCACGTGGGGCCAATTGTGTAAATAGTGTATATAAAGCAAACGTTTTGGGGGAACTGCATTTCCTCACTACTATGAGCTGAATAAAGAGCATGAAAGTCACACTGGACTCCGAGTATCTTTCAAACCCCATAGTCTATTAACCTCCTTGCAAGCTATTGCAAGTAGCAACCCACACAAGCTATCCACAGTCCACCATGTTGCTTCCTAGACTTCCTATGCTATCCCCCAGCCCATTCACAAAAATAGATGCAAATAGTTTAAAAAGTGAACAAAGTTTATTACGGAAAGGGGATCACACTGTCCTCTTTTGCTCTGCCTCCTCTCTCTGTCTTAACTAATACCAATAAAAACAAAACCACCAGCTGCTCAAACAAACAACCACTCCCTTCTCCTGCTTGCCTACAACGAGCAAGTTTCAAGCTGTTTGGAGGTGTGGCCTTGAAGGAAACTGCTCTATGCTCAGAACAGCTCCCAGGTCTACCCCAAAGGTTAATGTTAGATACGTCTGCTGGAATAAACAAGTCTGCTGGAATAAACAATGCAATTATTGCTTGCATTGAGAAGAAGCCAATAAGCATTAGCCTGTGGCAACACCTACTTGGTCCCATTTGTTGATCTTAATGCCTTTACAGGGCAATGGAGGAGAAGACCATTTCCAGTAACCTGATCAAGGCTTGTTTAAGGGTGATTCAGCTACTGATTCAGTGGCTAATAGGTAGCCATTGCAGATTCTTTACTTCAGACATGATAGATGCCAGTAAGGGGCACCACTCGCCACCCAGGAACCTGGTGCAGATGTTCTGCCTGTACTATCTAGATATTTACAAGGAGCCCTAAAACACAGGTCTACAATATGACGGATGATCTGAGGCTGTTAGATAGCCACCTTCACAGTACTTCCTTACTTTTGTCACATTTGTTAGAATCATAGGATTGTAGAAGCCAAGATTCCCATCAAGTACTCAGCTTGGCTTTTCCATCACAAATCACCTACAAATTGCAGTCAAAACTTGTCATACAAGTTCCCAGGATGTGTCAAGTATTCATCAAATGGAACAAGCGGTCAAGATCTGCCCTCAAATTTGAAGCCATCTGTTCAGAATGGTTTCGTTTCAGCACTGCTGGTGGCAATGAAACCAGCTTAACTTTTATCCTTACCCTCTTGGACCTCTCCTGAGTTATTTGTGTGGTAGAGACTTCTACAAAGAAGCATTTATCACCACCTTGAAGGCCTCTATTTTGTCAGCCATAGTGAAGGTTAATGGAATTGCAGTAGGTAGGTACTATATGGGTCTCTCCTCCACAATTTACAACCCATTCAAATTCTTTCCTTCAGGTTAAAATAGCATGAGACCTGAACTGACTGACAGAGCAGGGTAAACCTTTTTTAAACAGTAGGCCCTCCCTGAATAGTGCCTGGGGGTAATTGTGAATGGGTTTTCAGACAGTGCTGTGAATGAAATCAGATACATTATAGCGAGACAAGAGTATCACTTTTTTATTATATAGAGTTGACTCCCCTTCTCAAATCCATGAAAGGCTATCACACCATCCCCTGAAGTTAAAAGGACACCATATTATATATTTTGTTATCTGCCTGTAAAATTAAACCGATAAATGTTAACGTTTGGATGGAATTAACTAATGAAGGCTTCTGATCGGGTGGCACATGTTTCAGAATGAGATTTTGCAACTGTGGTGCAGGAATTTTGATGGAGCACTTCAAGGAGAGGAAAATGACATTTGCCAAACAGAATATGAACCCCATCCTCACCTCAGGGGGGGGGGGGAATATGTTGGGTTCTCCTTGAAACTTCTCAAATGTTTCTGCTGAAAGGGGACCTCTATATTTGTTTCAACATTGACTCCAGAAGTCCCATGATCATCTACAGATGTAGCCTCCACTCTTTATGTTTCAATTTATATTTCACAGATGCTTTTATGCAGAATATTGTTTTTAGGAGTAGCCAATGTGGGGCATTCCAAATGTTGGACTTTAATTCCCATTACCACATACTATGTTGGCTCAATCTCATGGCAGATGAAGTCCAGCAAAATCTGAAGGGCACCATATTGCAGTGTTTTTCAACCACTGTTCCGCGGCACACTAGTGTGCCGCGAGATGTTGCCTGGTGTGCCGTGGGAAAAATTGAAAAATTACTTTATATATAGTCAATAAAGGCACAGAGTTAAATTTTTTAACATTTTTTAACATTTTCTAATGGTGGTGTGCCTCGTGATTTTTTTCATGAAACAAGTGTGCCTTTGCCCAAAAAAGGTTGAAAAACACTGCCATATTGGCTACCTGTGTTTTAGGTCACAACCACACCATATATTTAAAGTGCTATGATATGCCTTTAAAAAGCCAAGGATTTTGGGAGCTGTAGTTTGTTACGGGTACTGAGAATTGTTAGGAGGTTCCTTTTCCCTTCACAGAGCTAAAATTTCCAAAGTTGCCTGTGAAGAGTGATTTACTGTCAAACCACTCTGGAAATCGTAGCTCTCAGCACCCATGACAAGCCACATGTCCCAGAATTTTTTTGGAGAAGAAATGATTGTTTAAAGTGGCATCATAGTGTTTTAAATGTATGGTTTGATTGTGGCATCTGACGAAGTCCCATCTCAACCTATGATTGTGCCTTCCTTGAGGAATCCCACAAATTTCACTTCTTTTAGGTTCCCATGAAGTTCCTCTGCTGTTTGGTTGAAGAGAAACCGTCAGGTTCACTTGAAATGACATGCTGGTTGCAATTCTACAACTGATCATACCATTGTACGTTTGCAAGTTCCTGTGTGCAAATTTCATGGAATGGTATTATTTCTGCACAAACTTTCACTTGAGCAATGCACATGAAGTAAAATATTATTAATAAACATTAGCAGTGCCATTGCACAGACTTACTTTCCTCCAGTTCAAATATAAAAGGAAATCTTCCATCCATTTAGGAAATAATGTATTACTATGACTATGACTACTATTTCCCAACAATTGCATCTCAGATATCTTGAAAACATTCACAGGTTGCCATGAATATAAAGGATAGCTAAGCTTTTAAAGGTGCATAACGTTATATTTATGGGATTCACTGGGGGTTAGGTTCATTCAATGCCCCCAAGTTGATTTCTCCAGTACTCTTTCAATTAATCTTAATTGACTGTCCTTAATTGGAGGTTCCCAAAGATTTGAAGCTCTCAAAAATCAAACCTCCTTTTGTTCTACTGGGTTGTCAATTAAAGTTGACTGATTACATCTCCCCTCATCCTATGTGGATAACATGCAATTAATTGCTACAATCTGCAAAGAGTCACCAGCAAATTGCTTACAGGCAGCCATCCAGCATCCTAGATATTCCAGACTTGGACATGAGAGTCCCAGTGCCCAGTGCTGATTCTTGGAGATCTGTTATACATTGTATGTCACAACAAGGCTCTACAGTGTGCTCATTGTGTGGGGCTGCCAGTAGATTAAGTGGTACATTAAAGAGTGATTAGATAATCTAAATAGAAATATAGGGTGTCATTGGGAAGGTGCTTAGTGTAATGAAGTATGGAGCACACTTTTCAAGATATTCACAAATGGTGATGCAAATGCGCACTAGTGATTAAACAAACAAAAACCCTGGGGTTGCTCTAGGTTCAAGCCCTGCAAGAGTCTTTGCAGAATTAGGCTCCAGGTGCAAATACACAAGTCCACAAACTGCAGGTTTCTGCTCAAAACAGGCATCTTTCTCCCCACAAGCATCTTCAAAGTCACTGTGAGAATGGGATGCTGGACAAGATAGGTCATTGACCTATCCATTGGCCTATCCAGCAGGCTATTCTTAAGTTCTTATGAGGTTTCTAGTACATGTCCTAAGGTACATATTCCACATCAGGAAATAAAAAATTCAATGACAGCTTTAGATATTATTATAGACAAGCTAATGGAGTTTTTGTGGCCCACAAAGAACACAGTTGATTAATTTGTGGTGGAATCAAGAGCAAGTCGCTGTTGATTTATGGGTTCCGTTGAGCTATTGTCTTTCTTTCTGTACATTACCCCTTTTTTAAAAAAAGAAACTTAACAGATTGATCAGTCACTAGAAGAATATCCTCTTTAAACTGATTAGCAGCAAAATGACAGGCAGCAATCCTTCCAATAGCTTTGGCAAAAGACCTCCGAATGGAAGTCAAGGGTTGATGATCTTACTTTTTCAAAATCCCCTTATAAGCACCTTTGCACTATTTAATGAGGTGCCTTTACCAAATCTATACTCTTGGAAAGAGCAGAAGGGGCTGCTCTGAGAATGTCCCCAGACCTATACCTTTTTTTCTAGAAAGGTAATTCCTCCTTTAAGTCTTACCTTTTAGTAAAGGTAAAGGTAAAGGGACCCCTGACCATTAGGTCCAGTAGCGAACGACTCTGGGGTTGCGGCGCTCATCTCACTCTGTAGGCTGAGGGAGCTGGTGTTTGTCCACAGACAGCTTCCAGGTCATGTGGCCAGCATGACTAAGCTGCTTCTGGTGAACCAGAGCAGCACACGGAAATGTCCTTTACCTTCCCGCCAGAGCGGTACCTATTTATATACTTGCACTTTGATGTGCTTTCGAACTGCTAGGTTGGCAGGAGCGGGGACCAAGCAACGGGAACTCACCCTTTGGGTACCTTTCAGTATCCAACTGCAATTTCAATTGTGGCTCCCCCCCTCTTAAAATGCACCATTTAGGACTAACACCAGTCAATACATATAAATCTCAATAATGGCTTTGGTTGGGCTCTAAAAAAACAAACACGGACTAAAATGGTTTCTCCTTTTCCAGAGGCTCAAAGCTCTTTCCCCCCTTTCCCTCTTGAATTGTATACATGTTAACAAACATACTAAAAATACATCCTTGGCCAAATGTTTGCTGTATAATCTATAATGTCCTCTTAAGTCAATGGCATCCGGGAGGGACCATCGTTCAATGTCTGAGCACCTACTTTGCATGCAGAAAATTTCAGATTCAATCCTACTCTAGGCAGGGCTGGAAATGTCCCCCACCTGAAATACTGGAGAGCCACTGCCATCCACTGTAGATAATACTAAGCTGGATGGACAAGTGTTGTGACTCTGTACCAAGTAGCATCCTACATGCCCACGTTGCATGCTAGAAATCGAAGGCTTTGGCAGCTTCAGGAATTCCATGGGCCAAGCCATCGTGGATAAGCTTTGCCTTCAGCACTTCTTGGAGGTTGACATGATGCCCTTTATCCGAGGATCACAAATATTTTTGCTGAATATGTCCACGACCATTTCATACTTGGGGAATGTGTTTGACATTGCAATTTGCTGAAAATAATTCTGAAGGTAATTTGTGTTTGAGAGGGGATTTGCAATACGTTAAAGGTAAGGTCATTGGGGTACCCATAGGCTTAAAGAATGCGATACAGTGGTACCTTGGTTCTCGAACTTAATCCGCTCTGGGAGTCCTTTGACTCCCAAAACCATTCGAAAACCAAGGTGTGGCTTCCGATTGGCTGCAGGAGCTTCCTGCACTCAAGCGGAAGCCTCGGCGGATGTTCAGCTCCCAAAAAAGGTTGACAAACCGGAACACTTACTTCTGGGTTTGTGGTGTTTGGCAACCAATTTGTTCGACAACTAATAATAATATAATAATATATAATATTTATTATTTATACCCCACCCATCTGGAGTTCAATAACCAATGTACCACTGTAGTGTGGTATTTCTAGTAACATATTGCGGGCAATTTTTAGTCTGCATTTGAGTTCTTTAGTTATGAGCCAGCTGAGCTTCTTCTTCTTAAGTGTTTATTCATTATCTCTTCTTGTGATGGGACAGCATTACATTTTTACCTTGTAAGCCGCCTTGAGAGGGTTTCTGCCTACAAAATATTTTTTTAAAAAAATAAATGCATAAATACATGTTTGTTAAAACAAAAAGAAAGAAAAAAGTGTTCATCCATTCATACGGAGGGCGAGAGAAGCACTGCCCTCCTTCTGAATTATTTTCAGAGTGCAATCACGGAACCAAATCCGATTGGCTGTATAGCCCCTGTGATAGCATAGTGCTCGCTTTAGGAGCTGCTGCTTAACACAGGAGTGAAAGGGTACTCCTGTGAGGTGGTGGAGATGTGAGAAGGGGACAAATGCAGCAGCTCCCCCTGTCCTAGAAAGCTCACCTGCCAGAAAGGAAGCATGGGGGGCTCTGCCACAACCACTGAGCCACAATGGCTGCTGCTGCTGCTTCTTCTTCTTTCTTCTTCTTTTCTTCTTCTTTCTTCTTCTTCTTCTTCTCTTCTTCTTCTTTCTTCTCTTCTTCTTCTTCTTCTTCTTTCTTCTTCTTCTTCTTCTTCTTCTTCTTCTTCTTCTTCTTCTTCTCTTCTCTTCCTATTTACCTGTATTCATCACAAGAGCAATCTCAGCCAATCAAGGATCAAAATATCACAATATAGTCAATCGGATCTCTCTATATGGCACCACTGGGTGCAAACAAACCCAGATGAGAGATTGGGCCATCAAAATCAACCGAGAAGAAGGGCAAGTGAGTAGGCAAAAAAAAAGGGCCACAAGAGGTACTTTTTTGACTCTGCACTCAGTGGTTTTAAAGCCACTCAGGGCCACAAATGCCACTGCCCCATATAAAATACTATATAATGTACTGTTGAAACCAGATCAATGGAGGTAAGCAAAGGCCAGCTTGAAAATCTTGTCTGTCTGCATATCATTTTTGAAGGGTTTTTCATGTAAATAAAAAATAAAAAATAAACCCCAGAATTATTTCTCCTCCAGAGTTTTTTCTATCAGGCTTATGTAGCAAAACACAAATGTTTCCCCTGGTACACACATTTATATGCAAATCCATATAATGCACCTATTGAAGATTCATTGCACTATGGTGTCTAGATCTTAATTAGTTTATTATAGCCTCTCTCATAGCTCACTGCTTTCCATATGGCTGTTCAGCATTTTGTAGCTGGTGCTTATTCCTTTTTGCCTGCATACCTTTAGCTTCCCACCACAGGCCTCCCACAACCTGTCAGTCAGTGCATCTGAATCCACTTTGGTGTGATTCCCCATAAAATTTAAAGCTGTTAGAGAGTCGGTCCATCTGACCTCCTCTGGTCAGCAGCTTTAAAAAAGTCTCTTGCAAACCTCACAAAATAATATTCTGTGATTTCTTCTACTTGGTAGCAGCTAGGGATGTCAGAGACTTCCATCAGACATGGGAGTGGATATTGCTGATGGTTGTGTATTTGTCTCCTGTCCTGAACAGAAATCAATCCAGCAAATACGATTGCCATTTGCTGTTGCTTTAAGTCCACGAATGATATGCAATTGATTGTGTTTCCCTTGTCATTTGCATTGTGTCTGGTATTCATTGAAATGAATGGGGTGGAATAATGTAATGGCAGTGTGATTTAAATACAAACGTGAGATTAGCCTGCTGGATCAAGCCAATGACCCTTCTAGTCTAGCATACTGTTCTCACAGCGGCCAACCCAATGTCTGGAGTTTCCAGGGAGTTTCCAGCAACTCGTATTCAGAAGCATTTTGCCTCTGGGTGTGGAGGCAGACCAGCAGCCATCATGGCTAGTAGCCATCGATAGACCTCTCCTCCATGAATCATCTAGGATGGTGGCCATCACTGCCTCCTATGGGAACAAGTTCCATCATTTAACTATGCACTACACGAAAAAGCGATTTATTACATTAAATGTACAAGTTATGTCATTTTGCCACTGTGGACAGTGAGGCAAATATCTTGGGCAGAAGATAGTGTGGCCATATTTCAAGAAGTAAAAATCCAGACATAGTTGCTGAGTTTTTGGGGGGCGGCAGGATGGCAAGTGGGCACGCGAAATTGCCATATGGGAGGCAACAGCGCATCCGCTTCTGCCAGGGAACATACAAAATCCTGGACATTTAATCTTAAATCAACCCCACCCCCCGATGACCATGTTAGCCTTTGCCGCCCCCCCCCCCCCCGGACATCACTGGAATTTTCCAGTTTATATGGCAACGCTAGCAGAAGACAAACTGCAGTGGAACAGAAGCAGGGCTGCATGCAATAGGAAAATGACGCTTTCTTACATCCCTAGTAGGAACCAAATTATTCCTTAATCTCAAAACTCCGCAGCATTTTGTGTGAGGGTTTCTTATGAGCAAATTGCTGAACAGTGAAGAAGTGGGTCATTGCTCTCTGCTGTGAGGTCAACTGTCATATTGTTTTTTAAAATCAGCTTGTCATCTCTTATGAGGCTATTGGAAACAGATGCAACAGAATCATAGCAAAGGAACAGAGTTAAAACCACAGCAGGGGAAGTTCAGCTGGTGCACTCAAATTTCATGGCCTCCTTACTCTTGTCCATTTGTCATGGCTGAACACCAGAACGTCTATAGACATTGAGGAAGGGCCAAAACTCAGTGGCTGAGCATCTGTGTTGCATGTAGAAGATCCCAGGTCCAATCTATAGCATTTCCAAGTAAGGCCCGGAAAGAGCACTGTCTGAAATCTGGGAGAGGCACTATCAGTCAGTGTCGGCGATACTGAGCTTGTTGGACCCATGGTCTGGTTCAATGGGTGGCAGATTGCTATGTCCACATGATTCCCATCTGTGGAAAACCATGTATAAGCCAACTGCAAAAAGATCAAACCACATTAGGGGAAAGGCAGAGGGTTTGCAAGGCACATCTGTGTATGTCAGTTATTGAGAATCACATGCAAGGAGAGGACTGTTGCAATCAGCTCCTGCTTGCAGGCTTTCCATTAGCACATCGTTGCCTACTGTGAGAACTGGATGCTGGATTCAATGGGCCTTTGGACTGATCCAGCAAATCAATAGGAGTATAGCGTCTAGATCAAGGGAGGTAATAGTACCACTATATTCTGCTCTGGTCAGACCTCACCTGGAATACTGTGTCCAGTTCTGGGCACCACAGTTCAAGAAGGATACTGACAAGCTGGAAGGTGTCCAGAGGAGGGCAACCAAAATGGTCAAAGGCCTGGAAACAATGCCTTATGAGGAACGGCTTAGGGAGCTGGGTATGTTTAGCCTGGAGAAAAGAAGGTTAAGGGGTGATATGATAGCCATGTTCAAATATATAAAAGGATGTCATATAGAGGAGGGTGAAAGGTTGTTTTCTGCTGCTCCAGAGAAGCGGACATGGAGCAATGGAATCAAAGTACAAGAAAGAAGATTCCACCTAAACATTAGGAAGAACTTCCTGACAGTGAGAGCTGTTTGGCAGTGGAATTTGCTACCAAGGAGTGTAGTGGAGTCTCCTTCTTTGGAGGTCTTTAAGCAGAGGCTTGACAGCCATCTGTCAGGAATGCTTTGATGGTGTTTCCTGCTTGGCAGGGGGTTGGACTGGATGGCCCTTGTGGTCTCTTCCAACTCTAGGATTCTATGTTTCTAATTCATATGTTCAAGGTCCCTTCTGTGCACCTGGCCAAGAGCCCCATTCCTGCGGTGGGTGGAACCAGAGGTAAAAGTGGGCAGAGAGAAAAATGCACATTTTATACACACCTACACCAGACCCTCCAAGTGTCCCTATTTCCCAGGACAGTCCTGGATCTATAGAAGCTGTCCCAGATTCCGATTTTATCCTGGAATGTCCCACTTTTCCTTAGGACGTCCCTATTTTCATCAGATAAATGTTGGAGTGTGTATGGAGTTATGAGACACCCCCCCCCCAGCCAAAGAGATAAGTAACAATACAACCTTTAGAAGACATGTGAAGGCAGCCCTGTAGAGGTAAGTTTTAAATTTTTTATATGTTTTTATATATGTTGAAAGCCGCAGAGAGTGACTGGGGCAACCCAGTTCGATGGGTGGCGTATAAATATTAAATAATAAAATTATTATTATAATGAAATAGGATGTCCTCAATTTTCATGGGATAAATGTTGGAGGGTATGATACACAGACACACAAATAACCTTCTCTATCCTCCATCCCTAGGGACGCAGGTGGCGCTGTGGGTTAAACCACAGAGCCTAGGGCTTGCCGATCAGAAGGTCGGCGGTTCGAATCCCCGCAACGGGGTGAGCTCCCGTTGTTTGGTCCCAGCTCCTGCCCACCTAACAGTTCGAAAGCACGTCAAAGGGCAAGTAGATAAATAGGTACCACTCCAGCGGGAAGGTAAACAGTGTTTCCGTGCGCTGCTCTGGTTCACCAGAAGGGGCTTGTCATGCTGGCCACATGACCCGGAAGCTGTACGCTGGCTCCCTCGGCCAGTAATGCAAGATGAGCACCGCAAACCCAGAGTTGGACACGACTGGACCTAATGGTCAGGGGTCCCTTTACCTTTACCTTTATCCTCCATCCAGGCAAATGGCATGCATGAAGACATTCCAGTGAGGCCAAAGCACTCAAGGAGGGTGCAAGGCAGAGAGTTAGTGTAACCTGAAAAGAGAGCAAGACATCCTAGAGGTCTAGAGGTCTACATTTGAAATCTGGGTCTGTATTTCCCCACCCCTGTCTTGCAACAACCTTGTGAGGGTGTTTAGGTCGAGAGACAGTGACTGGACCAAGTTTACCTTGAAAGCATCTTCGCCAGAGGAGATTCCAGCCTGGGGCTCCCCAGTCAAAGTTCTAGCCCAGGGGTCAGCAACCTTCGGCTCTCCAGATGTTTCGGACTACAATTCCCATCACCCCTGACCACTGGTCCTGTTAGCTAGGGATCATGGGAGTTGTAGGCCAAAACATCTGGAGAGCCGAAGGTTGCCTATGCCTGTTCTAGCCACAGCACCACACTCTCTATTGCACTTTCCCTCTCTTCCCTTGAAGCAATGGAATTTGCAAGCTTTCCCCCAGATATGGTCTTTTTTTAAATTGCTTTCTGCATTTCTAACCAAATATGATTGCTAAGGAGTGGGGGAAATGCCCAGTGTTTCCCACTTAACTGGGTCTTTCATTTGTATGCCCTCATCCATATTCATGTGTTTTAAAATGATCCACATGTCTTTAAGGCCATTGCTTGCTGGCACAAAAATCACTTACGATTTGCATAATGCTTGGGACTGAAGTTTTGTAGACTCCCAAGTTCACCAGACAAGTGGCAGGGATGCTTATGCAGGCTAATTGATGAGGAAGTGTGCAGATCTCCTAAAGATAAAACGATCTCCAATGCAGTCTCATGGTGCTGTATACAGCAGCTGCTTGCTATATCAAGATCCCATTATTTTAATCCCACATGCTTCTTATTTGCAAGATGACTCCTCTTAGTGCCAAAATCAATGCGGTATTATATGTGTAGCTGCACCAAAAATGGCAACTTTGCCTCTAGTTCCCTCTCCTGCTTGATAGGACCTGGTATAATTTATCCTGCATCATGCCATCAAAAGAAGGCATTGCTGTATGCTAACTGTGGCCAGTGTCACAGCAGCCCAGAAGCGGGTTAGTTTATAATAATTTATAATAATATATTGGATGCGGGTGGCATTGTGGTCTAAACCCACAGAGCCTAGGGCTTGCCGGTCAGAAGGTTGGTGGTTCAAATCCCTGCAACAGGGTGAGTTCCCATTGTTCGGTCCCTGCTTCTGCCAACCTAGCAGTTCGAAAGCACACCAGTGCAAGTAGATAAATAAGTACCGCTCCAGCGGGAAGGTAAATGGTGCTTCTGTGCGCTGCTCTGATTTCACCAGAAGCGGCTTAGTCATGTTTGCCACATGACCCGGAAGCTGTCTGCGGACAAACGCCGGCTCCCTCGGCCTATAGAGTGAGATGAGCGCGCAACCCCAGAGTCGTCCGGGACTGGACCTAATGGTCAGGGGTACATTTACCTTTTTAACTGGAGAATGGATATAGGAATCAGCCCTCCTAGGAAAACTGATACGTAAACTGAGAACGTCTAGAGGTCAATAAAGTAAGTGCATTTTCTTTTTCTGTTTGGTATGATTTTATTGTTTGCGTTAATAATGCAGAGCATAAACAATCCCCATGGAAGAAAATTCCCTTTCGGGGGTTCATTATGGAGGCTCACACCAAGCTCCCAATTGGTTAGACATTATTCAAGGCTTTTTCTCAGCTGGAAATTGGTGAAACTTGGGTGGGTGCCATTTTCATTATAAGAAAACAAAGGAGTTGTTCATAGTGAGTTCCAGCACCTCTTTTCTAGAAAAAAAAAAGAAAAACTAGCACTTGCAGGACAAATTCCAGAGAGTCTGCAAGAGCTTTCCATTGTGACACACACCATTAAAAAAAATACCATAATCTTAGCTGTATCATCCTCTTCCCAACCATCTTCTGGAACTCTCAGTGCATAGTTAAAATGTGGAACTTGTTCCCACAGGAGGCAGTGACAGCTACCAACCTGGATTGGTTTAAAATGCAAATTTAAAAAGATGCCTGTGTTTCCACTTGCATATTGTCTCAGGAAGAGCGTACAGTTGTACCTCAGGTTACATACGCTTACGGTTGCATAATTTTCGGGTTACGAATTCCGCTAACCCGGAAGCGCAACGTGAAGTGTGCGTGATTCACGCATGTGCAGAAGCATTTTTTGGGTTTTTTAGGTCTTGAATTATTCTGGTTACATCCTTTTCAGGTTTTGTACTGTAACCCGGAATGAATTAAGGATGTAACCCGGGGTAACACTGTACTTGGTAAGTTCACCCATAAATGTGAACATCAAGTAAATACATCTCCCCCTCCACATGCAGCTGCTGGGTGACCTTGGGCTAGTCACACTTCTCTGAAGTCTCTCAGCCCCACTCACCTCACAGTTTGTTTGTTGTGGGGGAGGAAGGGAAAGGGGAATGTTAGCCGCTTTGAGACTCCTTCGGGTAGTGAAAAGCAGGATATCAAATCCAAACTCTTCTTTTTCTTCCCTCTCCTTACCAGTGGAGCTGGACTGATTTGGCTTTACTGAAACATCTGCAGTGGAGTCATCTGAAGTCAGAAGGTGGTAATGAGACATCATTGGGCCAGAGGGACATGGCATCACAAGCTCATCTTGTGGAACTCCTTCTGTGCCTGGCCCTGCATGCAGTTAACCTTTTACCCCAGATCACTTGACGAAAGTTTCATGACAAAGATACCAGAATCTTGCACCTTCTTTAAAGTTGGCATTGGTGAGCTCAATTCCTTGGAGTCCCGTTTTGCTTGGATTCTCGTATTATAGAAAGCAATCTGAGGTACTGATTCACACAACCGTGTAATTCCTGCAGTACTGGGGGTTGGACACGGGTGGTGCTGTGGTCTAAACTACTGAGCCTCTTGGGCTTGCCAATCAGAAGGTCAGCAGTTTGAATCAGTGCGATGGGGTGAGTTCCTGTTGCTCTGTCCCAGCTTCTGCTAACCTAGATGTTCAAAAGCATACCAGCAGAAGTAGATAAATAGGTACCACTGTGGCGGAAAGGTAAACTGCGTTTCCTGGCACTCTGGCACTCATCAAAGTGTCCCGTTGTGCTGGAAGTGGTTTAGTCATGCTGGCCACATGACCCGGAAAGCTGTCTGTGGACAAACACCGGTTCCCTCAGCCTGAAAAGTGAAATGAGTGTCACACCCCATGGTTGCCTTTGACTGGACTTAACCGTTAGGTGCTACTTTACCTTTACCTTTTTTACTGGGGGTTGACTAGATGACCCTATGGTCCCTTCCAACTCTACAATTCTATGCTTCTATGAGAATACACTGGTATTTTGTGGATTAGTTCCTTGCATTGCTCTGAATTCTGCCCCCTGCTTATTTGCATCCCCTGGTAAATAACTACCCTTCTGTTTATGCAGCCTCTCCTTCTGAAATGTATGAGAGTTAAATCCAGGGTCTCTGATTATCTAGGGGTTCTTTACTGAGCTGTCACCTTGCTTCAGGCTTGGAGCAACCCTTCGGCGTGAAAACAAATCCGAGCTCAACGTTGCTGTTCTTACAGCAGAACAGATAACCAAGACAAGTCCTCTAAACCTCATAAAGGTGCTTGGTTGGTGAGCAATAGGCAGCTTTGCATGTCCGGGAAGAGGACAGTGAAAGAAAAGCGATACACAGAAGGGAGGGAAGTATGTGAGAAGGGGGGGGGGTGACGAGCTGGATTTTTATTGGAAGCTCTTAAACTGGTTGCTATGAGACCTTCTGCAGCTAATGCAGGCACCGCAGCCAGTGAGGGAGACTGCTAAACTGTACCTCTCGTGTCTCTCTCACTCTCTTCCCCTCCCCAATTGCTTGCATAGTTGTTTGAAAGAGAGCGTCTGCCACTTCTGTGCCCCCCTCCCTCTCCCCAGAAGAAGATGGAGACTGAACGTGAAATTCCCAGTTCCTCCAGCAGTTCTCCAGGAGACTCCAGGGAGTACAAGGTGGTGATGCTGGGTTCAGGTGGAGTAGGCAAGAGTGGTAAGTTTCTGCTGTTGCTTTTGGGTGGGCTGGGGTATGCGTTGAAGGGCAGTGTTTGAGATGAACATGGATGTATGGATAGGGGGGAGGGCACATTTAATAGCGTCGAAAATCCTGCTCTCCGTAGATCCATAATTTGGATTAGCGAGTCGGTTTCTGTTGGTGTTAATAATAATAATAATAATAATACTAAAGATTTTGATTATTCATTGTGCCAAGGGCTGGTTTGCCAAGAATTTACTATTGTCAAAGTCTTGTACGGATTGTGGAAAGAGAGAGGGGAACAGGAGCTGTGTCAAACCACAAATGCACAACTCATATTGAGTCCGATGGATGTGATAGCCCTTTGGATGTTTTGAATGTGGGCCTGATGAGCCTGAAACCCAGTGCCTGCTGGGTTTCAAATGCTACATGCTATAATGGGATAATGGCAATTGGCCTATATATTTCCCCTACAACTTTCCATCTTAGAGTTGTGCAAGGGAGCCCACCCACGGCCGATGAAAAAGCCAGCTCAGCAGTGACAAAGTGAATGGGATGCTTGTGGCTAACTTTCCCCAACTTTTCCTTTTGACTTCTTTATGGCTTGCCATTAGACCTTGGCTCATAATACAGTCACCTCTTGCCTGCCAAGTTATTAGGATGTAACTCTGATATTCTCCTTCTCCCTCTGGACAAGAAGTTTGTCGGTACCAGACGTATTATAATGCCCTGGAGAGAGAGAGAGAGAGAGATGCTGTTGTTCAATGGCTGCGGTATCCTCTGAATGAGCTGTTACTTACTAGGTCTGGTGTTTGTCTTTTGCCAGAGATTGTAACCTTTTGATTTATCTTTGCTGACACTTAACATCATCTAATCTTAAAGCTACTTTGCTGAGCACGCAGAGTCTGTCTTGGCACTTGCTTTCTGGGATGATGTACCTGCCTGTGAAACATGCCTATAATTACATCTGCTAAACCCCTTACACTCTATTAAGGCTCAGGACTACTAGACTGAACAAACAGCTGAATCAAGCTGTACATATTTTGTATATGAACTGTGCTTTCCTTTTGTTAAAAAAAAAAAAAAAAACCACCTTGACAACATAAAGTGTGAAAAACAGCTAAATTTTATTGACCTGGCTAGAATCTCTCAGAGTTTCAGGGTGGGGAGCAATCCATAAAGGGGAACTGAGCAAGCAGATGGGGAGAGGATTGCCTCTCCCCCACCTTGATGGCCTTATGTCTGACACAACAGTAGGGAACATCTGGACTAGGCAATCTGTACATTTTACACGTGGAATGCATTTAGAGGGTCCTATGCAGCCCAGGCATCTGTAGGAACATTAATTGTGATGTTGGTGAAAGTTTGTCACATGCCTCTAAGTTGCCACTGAACTTAGTCAAAAATTAAAAAGAAAAGAAAAGTGAATTTGGAGGGTGCTGCTCAGGTGAAATATCCAACAGTACAGAACATCTGCCCTTTGAGGGAAGGTGAAAATGTCCAGATATTTTTTTTGTTTAGGAGGGCAGACAGTAACTTAAGAGGGAATGTGCCAGATATTTAAAAAGAATAACATATATATGCACATTCTAAAGTGGATAGAGAGAATGTTCTCCACCTTTTTAAACACCAAGGCTGAAATCCTATACACATTTTCCTCAGGACTCAATTAGGCTTACTTCCTAGAAATGTAGAAGATTTCATTTCATGGCTTGTGCGGGAGTCACTCAGTGAAACTGGTCAGCAGCAGATCTTGACATCAGAAGATACAGTGGGTGGGTAAATGAACAGAGGATGCTGGAAGGATGTGACAGAACATCTACAGTATGCATGCAGAAGGACTCAGGGTTCAGTCCCCAGCACCTTCAGGTAGGACTGGGATGGCCGTTTGCCTAAAATTCTGGAGAACCAATAAAAATCAGCATAGACAATTCCGAGCTAGTTGGACCCATGGTTTGACTCAATATAAGTTTCACATTTTGCTGGAATTCACATGGTACGGTAAGAGCTACTAGTTTAGTTGGCTTAAGAGGGATAAGCCAATTTCATGGTATGGCACTGTGTTCCAATGTCTAGTTATGATTCCTGAATTTCATGAGGTTGGACTTGGACGACCCTTGGAATCCCTTTCAATTCTATAATTCTATGAGTCTATGTCTATCGGCCATGATGGTCAAGGGGAAAGCTGAAGTTGCTGAAGGACTGCAGTGCAGGGGAAGGTGCTAACTTTCAAAACATTTCAGGGCTTTCCAGAAGCACCTGTCTTTCCACTGCTGGAAACAAGATGGGCAAAACCCTATTGGTCCTGATCCAGCAGGGGTCTTCTTTGTTCCTTATCTCTAGGACTCTCAAGTGAGAGTCCTGATCGCCCTGATCTGGCCACAGTGATCCATGTGACGGTCACCTCCAGACTTGATTATTATAACTCGCTCTACGCAGGGCTGCCCCTGAAGCTGACCCAGAAACTCCAGTGGGTGCAGAATCCTGCGGCAAGGCTCCTCATGGGGTCTTTGCCACGGGACCACATTCATCCAGTGCTCTACCAGCTGCACTGGCTCCCGGTGGAGTACAGGGTCAGGTTTAAGGTGCTGGTTTTGACCTTTAAAGCCCTATGTGGCTTAGTACCCTCGTACCTAAGGGACCGCCTCTCCTGGTATGTCCTGGGTAGGACCTTAAGGTCCTCAAATAATAATCTTTTGGAGGTCCCGAGCAACAAAAATGCTAGGTTGGCCTCAACTAGGGCCAGGGCTTTCTCAGTATTGGCCCCGACTTGGTGGAACAGTCTATCACAAGAGACCAGGGCCCTGCGGGATTTAGCATCTTTCCACAGGGCCTGCAAGATGGAGCTGTTCCACCTGGCCTTTGGGTTGGTTTCTGTCTGATACTTATGCTTCATTCTTTTATTGGTGGGTTATTTGAAAATGAGACTGCAGTTTTAATTTTGAATTTTAATTTTGTATTTTAATCAGTATTTTAAATTGATTGTTTTTATGTTTTTGCTGTGGTTTTAATTAGTGTTATCTGCCCTGAGCCCGTTTTTTGGCTGGGAAGGGCGGGGTATAAATTATTATTATTATTATTATTATTATTATTATTATTATTATTAGAGTTAAATGGCTCTGCACAGGGAGGTGGAGGGTTGACACGAGGAAGGAGGTGGGCAGGAAGAAGGGACAAAACAGCTGCCATTGGCTTAGGCACTCTGCTCAATCTGAAAAGGAGATCATCAGTTCCAGATGCTTGCAGAAACACAGGGCCCATTCTAAGCAATGTGCTCAAAGAGGCTTTCCGTCTGCTAGGTTTGCACTATGTAGGACTGTTCTTGAAGTTTTGCCTGAAGTGCAACCCAAAAGGAATTGCTGGCTAGGTGATGGGGGAGGAATTCAAGTCAATGCACATTTAAAGCCAAGTCTATCAGATTTGCACTTCACGGAAACAATATGCAAACTGAATCAGAGCTCTCCTTTGAAATTCGCACTTCTCCAAATTTTGTCATGCCAATTCTCCACCCAGACAATATTTACAAAATGCCACATATGAAAAGCCCTCAGATACTACAATGACATACGCCGTGTTTTTATTTCCCCAGTCATACAAAATCCTTTAAATGAATTCCTATGCCTTAAATGCCTTGTAGAAGACATGGACCCTGAGATTACCCTGAAAGTAGCGAAATACTGTGTAGCAGCCATAAAGCTCAGAGAAAAAGCGTTGTTATCGCTATGAATAGGACCCTAAATGGCAATTTTTAGGCAATAATTTAAATGCCCCGATTCTAATCTATATATTTTAAATGCTGCTGTATACGTGTATATACGTGTATGGTATTTGTTGTGCAAATTTTAATGTATTACTTTTGTATTGTTGATTTAGTGAGTTGATCTGTGACCGTAAAAATAAATTCATTCATTCATACTTTAATGATCATGGGTTCTCCCAACAAATCCTGAGAGCCGTAGTTTGTTAAATGTACTCCCTCAAAGAGCTACAATTGTCACCACCCTTAACAAACTACAGTTCCCAGGATTCTTCGCGGGTCATATAAGAGTAATTTAAATGTTGATGTTTTTGTTAATCACCTCTCCTCCCCCCCCTCCTCCTCCTCCTCCTCCTCCTCCTTCTTTTTATACCCCACCCATCTGTCTGGGCTTCAACAGCCACTCTGGGCAGCTTCTAGCACATACAGAAACATAATAAAACATCAAACATTAAAAGCTGCCTGATACAGGGTTGCGATCAGATGTCTTCCAAAAATTCTGTAGTTCTTTATCTCCTTGACATTTGATGGGAAGATGTTCTACAGGGAGGGTGCCTCCACCAAGAAGGCCTTCTGTATCCAGGCTGAAAGATGGGGATGGAGACACTCCTTTGGGTATACAATTTAAAACAACCCCCAGTCACAGAAATAAGGCTGTGGGAATTATAGTTTAGCCAGGCACTGGCATGTCACGCCTCTCTATCAAGATAGAATAATTCATATATAAGTGTTGGCATGCCACACTAAATTAGGTAAGTTACAGAGCCCTCATTTGCCATACCATTTGGCTCTGTGGGCATTGTGGGCACCAAGTTGGAAAACACATGTTTAGGCAGAGCAGGAGAACAAAGGAATAGCTGGAAAAGTACTGGGGGATCATGAGGTTTTCAGCGGGAGGGGGTGAGTAAGTGAGAGGAGAGCACGTACACAATGATGATGTCATATGGGTGTAGCCAAAGGAGCAGCTTTCCATATTTGGTATTAGAAGGTAGCACCATTCCTTATTTGGTACTTTGGAGTTCTCTCTGTATGTTAATGTTTAACCTAGCTGTGAGTTTTCAATAAAAGGAGCCCCCGAGAATGCCTCGTGGTGGCCTTCCCTCCATTCTCACCCTTCTGTTTGACGCGTCGTTAATTATCATTGCAACATAAGGCTGGTCCTAAAAATCTGTGTTGATGCAATAGCATTCGAACAAAATGGTCCCCCTGAGCTCAATCAAGTCGGGCTCAACTTTTGTTCTTCTTATAAAATCATAGAATTATGGGATTGGAAGGGATCCAAAGGGTAATCCTGTCCACTCTCTACAATGTTTATCACAGAGAAACTGCACTCAGATGGTTGTGGCACATGGTGACCCAAATGGCAGGCCCTGATGAGTGTGGGTGCTGTGTCTTGTGGTGTGTGGATCTTCCTCCAGCCCCTTCCAATGTTATGATTCCACCAGACAAAGGGAAGGCATGCAAAGCAGAGAGGAGTGCTTTGGCCCAAGAGGAAAGACTCGCACATCTGCCAGGGAGCCAGCTGCCCCATTTCCAAGACAGCCCGTCTGTGCAAAGCCCAAACAGCTTCCTTTTACTACCCTCTTATTTAGGCGCGAAACAAGAGATACACAAAATATATTTAAAGGACCCTGCATCCCAGTCTTTAAATTTGTTATGCTAATTACGCTAATAACTATAATTAATTACAATGCACTCCGCTCAGTGTTTGCAGTAATTAGCCATGAGGGCTGCACAAAGCATCGGGTTAAGCATTCTAAAAGGAAGGAGCTCTAAACAAGCCAGAGTGAACTGATATCGCACTCCTGAGTTAGCTGGAATTACTAGATGACTCATAGTGGGATGGAATGTGCAGGGTGCAATATTATGAGGAGGTGGGCAAAGCCTCATCGGCCCTGGAAAGAACCATGGAGAAGCTATCCATGGAGGGGCAGTTTACAGCAACAGCTAAGGTGACATTTTTCCATCTTCGCCGCATTAAGCAGTTGGTCCCTTACCTCTCCCGCTCCGATCTGGCCACAGTGATCCATGCAATGGTCACCTCCAGGCCTGACTACTGTAATTAGCTCTACGCGGGGCTGCCCTTGAAACTGTCCCAGAAACTCCAGCGGGTGCAGAATGCTGCAGCGAGGCTCCTCACTGGCTCACAGTGGAGTATAGGGTCAGGTTCAAGGTGCTGGTTTTGACCTTTAAAGCCCTTTGTGGCCTATGGACCTCGTATTTACGGGACCGCCTCTCCTGGTATGCCCCGCAGAGGACCTTAAGGTCCATGAATAACCCGCCCTGAGCCCGGGTTTCTGAACTGGGAAGGGCAGGGTATAAATAAAACTTTATTAAAATTATTATTTATTTATTATCTTGTTTTAGCTTAATGGGATGGATGAGTGGTGGCTCCTCAATGTAGCCAGAACTTGGGATCAAACAATTGTATACCCCTTGCAATGCGGTCAGTGAAAATGATGCTGTCCTAACAACAGTGCTATGGTGAATGGGATAGAGCAGGACTAGGTGGACCTTCAGCCTAGAAGCCAAATGGGGCTCTTCAGAATCTCTATCAGGTCCTTCTCCACAGGCTATGCCTCCTCCTTAGCCTTGCACCACCCTCGAGTGGTTTTGCCTTTGTGGATTGTGCTGTTGTCGTTATTTGGATTTCTATCCTGCCTTTCCTCCTGAAGGAGCCCAGGGCAGCAGAAGAAAATGAGCTTAAAAAGCATTCTATAAACAGTTTAAACACCCTAAAAATAGCTGGGGTGAAAAACAAGTATTCGGTAATCTCAGGAATGCTCAGAATTCACACTTGAGACATCAATTTTGTTTGGGTTTTTGGCAATAATTTAGGCCACAACTTTATTCAAATACAAATTCTGTGAGTGGTTGCGTAGGCATTGGTTTAGACTAGCTGTCCACCGGGACAGAGCTGACTTTGGGTCAGTGTCGGGAGAATGCCAACTGGGGAGAGTTAAGGAAGCTGGGGGCAAAGCCTCCCTCTCCCCAGAGGTCCCAGGGGCTCTGGCCATGGCCCTATCCCCTACCAGGGGTTCGGACAAAGCATAAAGAGCCCCTGGATTCCTTTAATGGAATTCCCTGCACAACATTATCACCATGATTCTGGAGGTGGGCACCACCCTTCCAGTAACCAACACAATAACCAATGCCTAACTGCCAACCTTACAAGTTGTGACTAGTTGCTACTGCAGTAGGCGAAACCCAGATGGCAACAGCCAATCAGCCAAATGGAAAAATTCCTACTGGGCCCCTGCCCCAAGAGCAGACGACCCCATGAAAGGCAGTTGCAAGGTCAATGCAGAGGCCTATGAAAAGAGGACGGGAAGGGTGGGTGATCCGAAGCATGCAGCCAAGAGGAAGATCACCCTGTGTGCAGAGCAATATAAAGGATGCTGGGCTGTCCATCACAAGTTGCAACATTTATCTTTGCCCAGCAACACTTCCTGACCCTATTGCAGCTAAGGCCGGCTAGCGGCCCCACCCCACTGGCCAGATTGGTGTCTTGCCAGGCCCGACTGCAACACGTGTTCTAGCTAATAGTAGAACTCGATTATTCAGCCATCACATGCCTGCGTACACAGGACAGTATTCAAATTTCTCCTAAAAGATAATAATGATGAAGACAGGAACACCTCACCAGGAAGGGCAGTCCACAAACTGGGAGCCACCGCTGAAAAGACCCTGTTGAGGGTCAATGCCAACCAGGAGGTTGACCATGGTACCACCACCAAGAAAGTCTCACCTGCTGATCATAGAGTTTCAGGTGCCTGATACTTTGAGAGATGCTCTTTTAGGTATTTGGACCCCAAGCAAGGGTTTGGGAGTTCATATGCTAGTATCAACTCCTTGAATTGGGTTCAGTAGCTCACTGGCAACCAGTGCAGGTCTTTCAGAACCAGTGTTATTGGGAATGTTTTTCTGTGCTGAGTTTTTTCAATTTTCTTTTTACCAGCTTATTCCTGGTTCAGACTTGACTTTTTCACATTAAAACTTTTTTTGTTCTTTCTATAAGTTTTACCTGGACTGGTTTTCTGATTGGATTTCCCTGGATTCTGTATCTGGGGAACCAGATCAATCTGTAGTAACGTGCACCAAAGACCACAGGATTCCTGATTCCTGGAATTTCACACTGGATTGGTAGCTACGATCTTCTCTCAAACGAAAACACCATGGGGTTGGGACAGCTGGGATAATGTAGTGAGCTTTAACTAGAGAGATCAAGGAGTTTAGGTGAGCTACTGCAGGATTCAGCAATGGTTGAATTGTAACTGATTTGAATCTTGCACATCATTCTTCTGAATACTGCTCAGTTTAAAAGTTAAGCTGCATATTCATATTCTATTTTGTTTTATTTCATTATTTGCATATACCATTTCTCATTTCTTCCTTTCCTGGGATTTATTCATGTATAATGTGCTGTTGATTTTCTCCCTTTGATTTCATTACGCTCCGATCTTTTACAAACTACAATGTGTTCATTGGCCTTCTGCTGGTGTCTTTAAAAAGAAAATTCCTAATGGATTTTGGCTTCTCACTTCCTGTCTGGTCACCACCCTCTTGCGGGTTGGGGCAATTTAAGAGCCTCATTTTTTTAGGCTGAATCCTGTTGCACCTACTTGTATTTGTTTAAAACAGCCATGGGGAATCTTTGGCTTTCTATGTGCTGTTAGACTATGTTGGATCACTGAGACCATCTGCAGGAATGCCTCTGGTCATTTCCCAAAATGGTGCGGCTCATTCAGCAACCATGAGAAACTGAAACTTTAGTGCCATTGGTCCAGTCCTCTGGAACAGCCTGCCAACAGACACTCAGTGGGGGCACACTGTGCCAACTTTTAACAACCTACTGGAAACTTTCCTATTCTGCCAGGCCTATGTAGGCAGCTAAGAGTACATGGAGCCAGTGTGGTGTAGTGGTTAAGAGTGGTGGACTCGTAATCTGGTGAACCGGGTTCGCGTCTCTGCTCCTCCACATGCAGCTGCTGGGTGACCTTGGGCTAGTCACACTTCTCTGAAGTCTCTCAGCCCCACTCACCTCACATAGTGTTTGTTGTGGGGGAGGAAGGGAAAGGAGAATGTTAGCCGCTTTGAGACTCCTTCGAGTAGTGATAAGGCGGGATATCAAATCCAAACTCTTCTTCTTCTTGCACCATCCTCGAGTGGTTTTGCCTTTGTCGATTGTGCTGTTGTTGTTATTTGGATTTCTATCCTGCCTTTCCTCCTGAAGGAGCCCAGGGCAGCAGAAGAAAATGAGCTTGAAAAGCATTCTATAAACAGTTTAAACACCCTCAAAATAGTTGTGGTGAAAAACAAGTATTCAGTAATCTGATATCAAAGCGGGATATCAAATCCAAACTCTCATTTATCACCATCTTTCCACAATGGTTTACTGATCTTAGTTTAAAATTTTGAAAACTTTTTGTGCTTTTACTGTATGGCTGTAATTTCATTTCTACTGTTTCAAACTGCTTTGATATACTTTTGTGATATAGTGGCACATATATTTTTTTCCCATATAAAACAGGGTTGCCATATCTTGAAGGGCAAAAAAGAGGAAAGCCTGAACTGCTGCTGGGCAGAGAGGCACACAGGTACGGGCACATGGGGCCACTGCCACCACACTTGCACACCTCTTTCCCCAGCTTAGGCTGGCAACAGTTGCGGCATGTAGAGCACCTGCGTGCCTCTTTCCTGGCTTGGGTTGGCAGTGGCTGCGGCATGCAGAGGTGCCCATGACTGAGCTGTGTGCACCTGAGCCCAAGCCAAAAATCAAACAAACAAACAAACAAACACCCTGGCGTAGTAATGTACGGAAGTGAGAGCTGGACCATAAAGAAGGCTGATCACTGAAGAATTGATGCTTTTGAATTATGGTGCTGGAGGAGACTCTTGAGGGTCCCATGGACTGCAAAAAGATCAAACTTATCCATCCTTAAGGAAATCAGCCCTGAGTGCTCACTGGAAGGGCAGATCCTGAAGTTGAGGCTCCAGTACTTTGGCCACCTCATGAGAAGAGAAGACTCCCTGGAAAAGACCCTGATGTTGGGAAAGATGGATGGGCACAAGGAGAAGGAACAACAGAGGATGAGATGGTTGGACACTGTTCTCAAAGCGACTGGCATGAGTTTGGCCAAACTGCGGGAGGCAGTGAAGGATAGGCGTGCCTGGCGTGCTCTGGTCCATGGGGTCACAAAGAGTTGGACACGACTGAACGACTGAACAACAACAAGATAAAAAGGGAACCAAACAAACAGATAATAAAACTCCTGTCACTCCCAACCAGCATGCCCAGTGGTCAGGGATGGTGGGAGACGAAGTCCTACAGCACCCGGATGTCCATAGCTTCCCCAACTCTGGTTTAAAACCTTTTAAACGTTGGATGATCTTGTGAACAAATAGGCAGAGCAGCTTCCATCCCCGGGAGGAAAAGGCCTTCGCTCAACTTGAAGCCATTTATCATCATTCTGTCAGGCTCAAAATGCATTCATGTTTTTTTGCATTAACATTTATTTTTACAAATCTGGACAGAACTGCTGGTCAGAATTCTTTCCGCCTCGGGGGCGACACAAACATAAAGCCTTTCGTTATTTCGTCAGCGTCTGCGATTCGCCTGCCAGAGGCGACTGGGATTCAATTATGTTTCCCATGTGTACATTTAATGGGTTCCCTTGTGTAAGTCAAATACCAACGGGTTGTTGAGAGAACGTGGCATGGTTTCTCCCTTCAGAACTGGGGGCTGGGGGGGGGGAAAGAGGCACAGAGATGGTGACAAATTGGACGAGGGTCAGAGGAGAGCAACAAAATATTATTAAAGGCCCAGAGTTTCTGATTTATGAGGGTGGGATTAAAGGAGCTGTACATGTGCAGCTTCGACAAACAATAGACCCCAGATTCTTTCCATTTGTGTTAATATGATGGAGAATTAGGCTAGAGGTCTCTTTGTGAGATTTTTAAGAGCGCATGAGCATTAACAAGGGAGCCTCCAAAGTGAGAAAGGAGGGGCTGTAACCAGTGGGGATAATGGGATGAAATGATTGAATTAAAACCAAGGGACATTTCGGTTGAATATTTAATTTGGCTGTGGGGCGCTTGCTTGATGTGCCTTTCAAGGGAGGGCATTTATCAGCAAACATTTGCTCACAGAAAGATTGATTGGCCCATGGAACCATCTCCCAGGGGAGCAGCTTTGTAGAAACTCCCAGCACGTTTGAAGTGAGCTGCAGAAAATGAGCATGGTTCGCAGCATTTCAAACGTTCTCACGTCGCCCAGGGAAAGGGTGGATCGGACAACTTCCACTGTGATTTGTTCTACTCTAAGGCCACATTTAAAACAAATTTAAAACACGGTGATATCACTTTAAATCAGGCTTCCTCAACCTCGGCCCTCCAGATGTTTTGAGACTACAATTCCCATATTCCCCGACCACTGGTCCTGCTAGCTAAGGATCATGGGAGTCGTAGGCCAAAAACATCTGGAGGGCCGAGGTTGAGGAAGCCTGTTTTAAATAGTCAAGGCTCATCCCAATGAATTCTGGGAGCTGTTGTTCATTGAGAGGCTGGCAAAACAAAAAACACACTAGAATAGTTGACAAAAAAAGACATTTTAAAAAGACCCTAAAATGAAATTTGCTAACTCAGTTTTTTAAAAAGAAAAGAAAAGAAAAAACCTTCTTCTTCTTCCTCCTCCTCCTCTTCTCCCCTCCTCCTTGCACCTTATTGAGGTGTCCAAATAATGCACCATCAATACATTATAATAAACCACCCCAATCTCCAAGTGGTGTGATACTACAGGGTTCCCGGCACCTGCCGAGGATTCGGTTCCCTTGGAATGAGGGACAGCAGAGACCGTGGTATCTTTAGGATATACAGGTGAAACTCGAAAAATTAGAATATCGTGGAAAAGTCCATTTATGTAAGCAATTGTTTTCATTAGCTACTGGAGTTTAATATATGAGATAGACTCAAGATGTGCAAAGCGAGATATGTCAAGCCTTTGCTTGTTATAATTGTGATGATTTTCACAGCTGATGAAAATCCCAAAGTTGAAATTGTTAATTTGGGCTTCTCACCAGCTGTACGCCATAATCATCACAATTATAACAAACAAAGGCTTGACATATCTCGCTTTGGATGTCATGAGTCTATCTCATATATTAGTTTCACCTTTTAAGTTGAATTAGTGAAAGAAATGAACCTTTCCACGATATTCTAATTTTTCGAGTTTCACCTGTACAGTATATCCAATACAGATATCAAGTGGGATAAACCTCTCCACTTAGAAGGTGTGTTGAAAAGGGGACACAAGGACCATAATGGCAAGGCACAGCCATCATGGTTAGTCGCCACTGATAGTCCTCTCCTCCATGCATTTGTCTAGTCCTCTTTTCAAGTCAACTAGGTTGATGTCCATCACTGCCTCCTGTGGAAGTGAATTCCACAGTTTAACTCTGCCCCATGTAAAGAGGTACAGTGGTACCTCAGGTTAAGTACGCTTCAGGTTAAGAAGTCCACTTAAGAATAGAAATCGTGCTCTGGTGGTGCAGCGGCAGTAGGAGGTCCCATTAGCTAAAGTGGTGCTTCAGGTTAAGTACAGTTCAGGTTAAGAACGGACCTCTGGAACGAATTAAGTACTTAACCCGAGGTACCACTGTACTTTCTTTTACGTGTCTTGGATCTCTCAACATTCTGCTTCACGGGTTGCCCATGAGTTCTACTGTTATGAGAGCCAGCGTGGTGTAGTGGTTAAGAGCCAGCGTGGTGTAGTGGTTAAAAACGGTAGACTCGTAATCTGGGGAACCGGGTTCGTGTCTCCCCTCCTCCACATGCAGCTGCTGGGTGACCTTGGGCTAGTCCCACTTCTCTGAAGTCTCTCAGCCCCACTCACCTCACAGAGTGTTTGTTGTGGGGGAGGAAGGGAAAGGAGAATGTTAGCCGCTTTGAGACTCCTTCAGGTAGTGAAAAGCGGGATATCAAATCCAAACTCTTCTTCTTCTTATGAGAGAAGGGAGAGGGGGAAAACCTCTCTCTCCCCTTTCTCCATGCCATGATTTATTTATTTATTTTTCAATTCTCTCATGTCTCTTATTTACCTTTTCTCTGAATGAAGAAGTCCCCACTTTTCTTCAATAGGAAGGTCTTCAATAGGTTCTGGAAAGTCAGCAGAGAGACCATGTGTGTGATATGTTATAGGAGGAAATTTTAATGACTAAGTGCCACCAGACTAAAGGCCCAATTCTGATGTAGTAAAGAACAGATCTCTTGATAAGATGAAATCTGTGCGATACACTGTACCGCACAGCGCAGTGATTGGTTGCCTCCATAAGGGACGGTGAGATCTTTTTGACACCCCTAATAAACAGAGATACACATTAATATAGCATTAGGGGGATATGAAACGAACAACTAGGTCAGGGTCACGATCATCTGCCCTTTGGCTCTATGCTTCAGACACCTGTGGCTAAAAGAACCTATCACCCAAATGATGATGTGATAGGGAAGGATTCCTGGATTAATGCAAAAGGGGATCCTGCAAGTTCAGTCCAGAGTTCAGCCAAACTGTCATGGACAAATGTTATGCATAATTCATTTTTTTTGACTTAGTGCCCATAAAGCGTTGACGGGAGAAAAGAAAAGAAAAATCAGCTGGCAGTTCAGAGAGGAATGATTTCCACTTGCCTCCGAGCTTCACTTCTTTGCATGGGCCTTTCCTTTAAGGGCACAGGGAGGAAAACAAATTTATGAGAGCGATGCCAGGTGGAAAATACCACTTGTTTATGTTAGTGAGCTGTGTGCCGCTTGCCCGATTTTTCATATCCCATTTTTTATCTTCTCCATAAACTACTTTAAGGGCATTGCTTGTTAATAAAAACATTTTATTAGGAATATGTGGGTTTTTCAAGGGCTCAGATTTGCAAACTCTTTATATCGGCTTCTATGCATTTGCTTCTTGCTTTAGATTCCACATCTTGAAAAAGACATGTAAATACAAGTGAATACCATCCCCATGCCCTGTATTAGATTGTGCATCAAAAAGTGCATTTAGGAAATCAACCCCAAAGTGTGGGCAGACCAGATGAATATATTGAGTCAGACCAATGGCCCATCCAGACCAGGCTTGCCCCCTCTGACTAGCCAGATGGGCAGGGTATAATTAATAATAATTATTATTATTACCAGGTCTGGGGTCTTCCTAGTCCTACTATATGGGTTTCATGCATATCAACCCAATCTGCGCTTTCTGAACCACTCTGCATAACACAGTTCAACCACCCACTGGTTCCTGCTCCTCTGAATTTTCTGATGTGGATTTCAGCTAGACATGGACATTCCCTTGATCTCTCGACCCAAGTCTCTGTTTTGAATTACTTTGTAGTTTTAATGGGTCTGCTTTATTGCATAGAATTATAGAATTGCAAGGGACACCAAGGGTTATCTAGTCCAACCCTTTGCAATGCAGAAATTGTAGCCAAAGCATCCACAGTAGGTGACCATCCAACCTCTGCTTTAAAAGTTCCAAGGGAGGGAGGGAGACCCTCCACTGTTGAACAGCTCTCACTGCATACTTTATTTGTGGTATCTGAAGAAGTGTGCATGCACACGAAAGCTCATACCAAGAACAAACTTAGTTGGTCTCTAAGGTGCTACTGGAAGGATTTTTTATTTTTATTTTGTTGTGCCTTTTAATTACTGTAACTTGAAGCCATTGGTTTGGGTCTTAGCCTAAGGAGCAGGAGGAAACAAACTTGCTCCATCTTCCTTTTAGATATCTGAAGATAGCTTTCATATCTCCTCCCAATCTCCTCTTTTCCTGGCCAAACATACCCAACTTCCTCAACCGTTCCTTATAAGGCTTGGTTTCCAGACTCTTGATCATCTTGGTTGCCCTTTTCCGCATCTTGGTTGCCCTTTTCAGCTTGTCAATATCCTTCTTAAATTGTGGTACTCAGAACTGGACACAGTACACCAGGCGTGGTCTAACCAAGGCAGAATAGAGCAGTACTACTATTCATTTTATCTGGACACTATACTTCTGTTGATGCAGCCTAAAATAGCATTAGCTTTTTCTTTCTGCTGCTGCATCTCATGGCTCACTCATGTGAAACTTCTGGTCTGCAAAGACACCCAGATCATTTTCACATGTACGTAAAGGTAAGGTAAAGGGACCCCTGACCATTAGGTCCAGTCGTGTCCAACTCTGGGGTTGCGGCGTTAGTGGCCAAGGGAGCCGGCGTGCAGCTTCCAGGTCATGTGGCCAACATGACTAAGCCGCTTCTGGTAAACCAGAGCAGCGCACAGAAACACCGTTTACCTTCCCGCTGGAGCGGTACCTATTTATCTACTTGCACTTTGACGTGCTTTCGAACTGCTAGGTGGGCAGGAGCAGGGACTGAGCGATGGGAGCTCACCCCGTCGCGGGGATTTGAACTGCCGACCTTCTGATCAGCAAGCCCTAGGCTCTGTGGTTTAACCCACAGCGCCACCCATGTACTGCTGGCAAAACAGGTGTCCTCCATCTTATATTTGTGCAGCTGGTTCTTCCTGCCTAAGTGTAAGGACCTTACATTTGTCCCCATTGAGATTGATTTTGTTAGCTTGGGCCCAGTTCTCCAATCAACTTGGTGGACACAAACAGACTGAAACACCCCATGGAAGGATACTCAGAGAGAATGTGCGTCTCAAGAAGGAGCCCCTGCATGCAAGGGAAATGGAGGGAGCAGAAGGCTCGTAAATGTTATCATAAACCAATTTCAGGCAGCACCTGCTCTTGTCTCCAGGATACTGGAGGAGTCTCTAAACTCCCAGGTGGCGCTTGCAAAATCTAGGAGGATTTTAGCCTGAGCCAGTATTGTGAGTCTCAGCACCTGGTTCTTTTTAATGAGTCATTAGACTAAGCCAGCATTACCCACCTGATCATACTTAAACAGGCATTAATCATTGTAGCCGCATTGATTTTGGTGAGGCTGTGCCTGTTGTTTCAGCTTAATATAAAGAGCATGCAGAACATGGGTGGAGCACGACTCATTTATTAAAAAATGGATAAGCAATGCCAAGGCTTGAGCTGTAACCTGGAGAGGCATATTTTATAACCTAAGTTTTCATGTGGTGAGCTGCTCTTGGGAATGGGAGAATCTGTCCGTTTTGGTTTATCTCGTTTTCCTGCTCTTTCCAGTTCTCTACATCTCCAGATCTGTTAGGGATATTCTTTCATAATGAGTTGTCATGAAAGTTCAGCAGCATCTTAATGCAAATGTCTCCTAACATACAAATCTTTGAGTTTTGCCTGATAGGCAGATTTTTGCAAAGCATTTCCCCCAAATTTTATGCTGTTTTCGCTAATATGTGCACTTTTCTCAGCTTGCATTCAAAATCGGTGCAAATTTCAGGTGATGCCTGGGTTTTATAGAACCACACAACTGCAGAGTTTGAAGGGACCCCAACTGTCATCTAGTCCAGTCCCCTGCATTGCAGGAATCCCAGCTAAAGAATCTCCAACAGATGATCATTCAGCCTTTGTTTAGAAACATCCAATGAAGGAGAGTCCACCATCTTCTGAGCTTGTTCTTTCCACTGTTGAACAGCTCTGAGTATGAGAAAGTTCTTCCTAATGTTTAATCAGAATCTCCTTTCTTGTTATTTGAACGAATTGGTTGGTGTCCTGCCCTCTGGACCAGCCAACCATGGGACAGTTCCAGCTTCCATGTGACAATCTTTTATATATTTGAAGATGGCTATCATATCAACTCTCAGTTTCCTCTTCTCCAGGCCAAACAAACCCAACTCCTCAACACTTCCTCATAAGGCTTGAGAAATTTCTGTTTGCAAATTGTTTTGGAAAGTGGAAATTCGGTAGGTTTGCCTTTAAATCTGAACTGAAACAAATTCCTCCCCATGTCAGCTGTTCTTCACGAAAGTATGTTTGCATCTCTACCTCCCAAGTTGGGCCTCCAACCTTTGGGATTCACCCCTTAGGCTGTGTCATTCACAACCATTAGACCTACAGCAATTAGCCAGTCTTCTGTGGCTTCTATAGAGCCAAGCAAAAAAGGAGAAGCTTCACCTGCTGATTTCTGCATATAAAATGTCTGTTCAAGGCACCAGCAAAGGCAGCCTGTTGTTGCTTGTTTTCAGAGCCACTTGGCAACCCTCTTTCCCAGCACTGTCAACATAATTAATGGCCACCCTCCTTAACATATCCATCAAGTTTATGTAGATGGTTCCATTTATCTTGCAGCACTAAGAATGCAAGGAGAAGTGCCCTGCTGGATCAGACACAGATTCCCACCCACCCCAAGCCAGGATCCTGTTTCACAAAGTGGCCAACCAGATGCTCCTGGAAGGACTGCAAGCAAGAGCATAAGGCTGAGAGTCCTCTCCCGCTGTATTAGCATTTGGGAGCTCCCTGTCTCTGATCTTGGAGATAGCATGTAGCCTCTGATAGCCTCATCACCCAACAAGTTGTCTGATCCCTTGACAACTTCCCATAGACAGTCATGTGCCTATAGGAACAGAGGCAGCTAGGTGCAGAAAGGAACTGTCCAATTGTCCCTATTTTCCAGGGACAGTCCCGGATTTACAGAAGCCACCACAGCTTCTGATTTGATCCCAGAATGTCCCGCTTTTTCTTAGGACATCCCTATTTCCATCGGAGAAATATTGAAGTGTATGGTTGTTGTTCTTCAGTCGTGTCCAACTCTTTTACCTTTCACTGCCTCCCGCAGTTTGGCCAAACTCATGCTAGTCGCTTCGAGAACACTGTCCAACCATCTCATCCTCTGTCGCCCCCTTCTCCTTGTGCCCTCCATCTTTCCCAACATCAGGGTCTTTTCTAGGGAGTCTTCTCTTCTCATGAGGTGGCCAAAGTTCTGGAGCCTCAACTTCAGGAAGTGTATGGTAGGGTTCCTTATTTCCATTGGTGAGATGTTAGAGGGTATGGAGTTAAGCAATCCCCAAGCCATGGAGACAAGTAACTATACAACTTTTAGAAGACATCTGAAGGCAGCCCTGATAGGGAAGTTTTCAAAATGTTTTATTATGTTTTTATATGTGTTGGAAGCTTCCCAGTCTGATGGGTGGGGTATAAGTAATAAAATTATTCTCTGGAGGTTCCTGCAGAGCAGTCCTGGTGTGGGATGGCTCCTCCCCTCTTGTGGGTAGATAGAGTCCAATTTGGATACTCCTGGGTGAGGGGCCACCCCACCCTCTCCAGTCCGGCCCTACCTCCTGTACAGAAGGGTTGGGGTCCTCAGAGCTCCAGAGAGCTCAGTGCAAAACCATCCATTTATTCCCTTTTATTTTATTTTACCTTTATCCGATTTCTTCAATTACTGACAGCAGCTGGGGTGCTGCAGCAGTGGCAGCAGCAGTAACAGGGATCCAGCCCCCCGGGGGACCTATTGGCAGTGGCGTAGCAAGGCCAGGTGGTACCCGTTGCAGATGTTTTTTTTTGTCACACACCCCCACACACACATTGTCAAAGAGAGCCGCGCAGGTGATCACGAAGCAGATCCCACCTCCCCATCCCTCCCTCCACCCCCTCTGTCAAAGAAAGCCGCACAGGTGATGCTGGTATTGGTCGTGATCCCGCCTTGCCTCGCCAGAGATATGGCTCCTCCTCTCCTCCCTCCTCTCCTCTCCACCCCTAAACTAGCGCGTGATCTCTCTCTCTCTCTCCTCTCAAACCAGCTGGGCTGCGGAGCTCTCCTAGGCGCCGCTTCTCCCCACCCCACCCCCCAAACCAGCACACCTTGGCCCTTAAATGAAAGTCAAAAGCAGACAACCACAGCCTCTCCCGCCTCCGCGCTGTTCTTGGGAGTCCGCGTCATCCCCAGAAGGACCCTGCCTTGCCCCATGAGCAGCACAGCTTCGACCACAGCCACACAGATACACACAGCACCCAAGCAAGGGTGGGACATGGATGGGCAGGGAGAGCAGGGACGAGTCGCCATCACGATGAAACTCAACCCCGCTCGATTCCACTAAACAGTCAGCGTCAAGTTCAGCCGGCATTTTGTCACACACATCCATGATGGTGCCCAGAATGGCCCGCCCCCCGCTTCCCTTCCTACGCCCCTGCCAGGGAAGAGGCGCTGGCAAGGAAGCCCCATGGAGCTGAGCAACACAGGAAGGAGGGGATCTCTGTGCAGCATCCTCAACCCCTTGCAGGATCGCAGCAGCAATGAAAGAGCAAGTGCCTGCCTTAGTGGCCAGCCCTTTGCTGCATTGCCTCCAGCCAAGAAGGCACCTTTTTTCCTTGCCACCATCTTCCAGCAGCAGATCCCCCCTCCTTCCAATGGAGCAGTGGAAGGGAACAGGCCCCCCAAAGGCAGCCGCTTCTCTCTTGCACCTCCTGGAGCTCAGCAGGGAATGGAGCGAAGCCCACCAGCCTCATCCACTGCTCACCTCACCTCATGGAGCCAAGCAGGGGAAGAGAGCAAAGCCTTGTGATGCCCATCACCAGAGCAGTTTCAGCATGTCAATATGGGCATAAGGTTAAGGGTTAACACACAGCCATAACAAGCGCACATCATAACTCCAGCAAAAGATCCTAACCCCCCCCCCCAAGCAGTTTGTATATGAACGTACATGAGTGCTGGCGGTGAACATGTGAGTCCAAATACGCACATCGTAGCACAGCAAGAGAAAGCAAAATATTAGCTCCTACTTTCATGGGGGGGGAATATTTAAGGGAATATGGGGGGAGAGAGAGATTTCTGCCCTGTCTGAATATGCAAAGAGTGGGTGTCCTCTTTTATGATGCTGTTGGGGCTTCTGTTTTAAACTGGAAAAGCCTCAAAAACAGTTTAGCACTTGGAAATGGTGTCCAGTTACGCTTCTGGTGTGTTCCTTTGCTTCTCCAGTGCTTTTGCAGAGTTTTTCCAACTTCCAACTTCTTCTTGCACAATGGTGTGTGTGCCTTTCTTGCCAGCAAATAAACTCCCACAAAGTCTAGCTTGTTTGAAGCAAGCATGCTTTATTTACAAGCATAAATCACGGACACTCCCGGGCTTATGGACGACATGTCTCCGCTCCGGTCAAAAGTGAAAGCAGAACAGAGAAAAAACAGTGCGTCACATAAATCACATAGGCTTTGCATACAGCAGAACTACCCGGATGTTGTGACATCATCCTCCCTGTTGAGCTTATTTAACCCCGAAAGCTCCAAACCTCACAGATGCCCAGGTGAAGGCTAGAACTGTACATCTTCATTTCTGGTTCCGTTTCTGGGACTCTACTCTCCACTCCCATGATCATTATTATTTGTTTAAAGATGATATCTATGTTACTAGCATAGTCCCAGGCTGCCCTCCTGGGCAATGTATGAAGGAAAACTTACCAAAGAGGAGCAAGGAGAGGTTAGGGAATGTAGTTTGCGAGATGAAAAGAATAACCAAAAGGGAAAAGACGGGAGGGTACTTCATGTTCACCCTGCTGTCTCTCAGGGCTTATCCACACTTTCCTGTTGCTGCACTCTTTTCCTGGCAAAGATCCACACTTTAAAGCTCTGTGTCCAAGTGCTCCTTCCCCTCCCCCGCTACATCACTTCCTGGAAAACCCACTCTTTAAAGCTGAAGCACAACAAAAGGCAATTCAAGATTTCAACAGATTGCTGTTTGCTCCGGTTCAGCTTTAAAGAGCAGGTTTTCGTGGGGAAAGCTCTGCACCAAAAAAAAATCTGGCATTCAGACACAGAGCTTTAAAGCATAGACC
This sequence comes from Lacerta agilis, assembly GCF_009819535.1. Classification (NCBI taxonomy): domain Eukaryota; kingdom Metazoa; phylum Chordata; class Lepidosauria; order Squamata; family Lacertidae; genus Lacerta; species Lacerta agilis. Next base: position 7,179,488 of record NC_046322.1, on the reverse strand, counting down.
ATGCCTGGAATGCATAAAGGGAAGGTGGAGGTGGAGGAAATGTAAGCCCCCAGATTCCACCCTAGGTAGATTTAATGCCTGACCCCTTTTCTAATTATTTGACTAGCCAGGCTTGCTTCTCAATTGCCATTGCTGTAGTTGGCTTGCTAATATACAGTACTTGTCCAGCTCAGTGTCAATAGAAAGGGTGCTAGTTATGGTGAAACCCAGATAGACAAAATAATCTGCTTATATGTGTACCTATACACATCTATCACATACATGTGTAAATAAACCATATATCCTAAAGACACCACAGTTTCTGCTGTGCCTTATATCAAAGCAAACACGAGCCGTGGGTAAGCACCTTGAACCCCTGGAATCTCACACCACTTGGAGATCGGGGTGGTATGCCACAGGTTATGCAGTGGCAGAGCTTCATGCTCCGGCCCTGGGGGTGGGAAGCAGGGGGGTCAGGGCTGGCACACTTTCTGAGGGTGGGGTGTGCCGCCCGCAGGGGCGAGGCATGCATTCTGGGGGCGGGGCGCACCAAGATGGAACCCTATCTGGATCCCGCTGCCTGGGGCGCCCCGCCCCCTACACCCCACCCTTCCTACGCCAGTGAGGTTATGCAACAAAGCTTCTGCTAGTGCAACTGTTGCACTGGATTTCATATGGCACAAACATTATTGTCACCCTCATGCTAATGCAAAAGCTGTTTTGCTGGTGGTCAGAGTGCTGAACCAAGGATCACCCAGTGAAAGTTGGGTCAGTGTCCTCAAATAAAGTACTTATTTACCTAAGAAATGCCTAATTTTTTGAACTAAGATGTGGTGAGGGCCCCTAATTTCATGGCTTTAAAGAGGGATGAAGACACATAATTGAAAAGAAGAATCATGGACTAGTGATCATCTGGTCCAACCCCTTGCAAATGCAGGAATGTGCAGCTATCCCATATGGGGTCGAACCTTGGTGGTTTCAGTACTGTTCTCTAACCAACTGAGCTATCCAGAGGTCTATTGAAGATCAAATGGTGTGTGTGTGTGTAACTTATATGTCCAAAATCAATACGCCAGTTATTGCTAGCAATAAGGCAGGGCTATTGCCTCCATACCCTGCTTCAGGGCTTCTTCAAGAGACGTATTTGTTATGATGAAAAATCTTAACTCGGTCATAGAACACATGGTGTGAATGCAGAAGGATCAATCTCTGGAACATCAGGCAGTGGTTTCATAAGATCCCTTATGAAACATTGGACAGCCGCTGTCAGACATTGCAGAAAACAGTGAGCTAGACACCATGATAAACTGACTCAGTTTCCTTTGGTTTCATTTTTCTTTTCTTTTTTAAAAAAAAGATTAATATTGCATTGGTTTTGACTTTATTGCGATTCCCATAACGTGCCGTACACTGCTTTGTGGTTTCTAAATGAAAAGCAGTATTTAAATATTTTAAAAGAAATAATATATATAGCTGAGAAAGGGGATACCCCAGGCCGCTGCCTTGTGACGAACCATCTCTGCCTGCAGAGTCATTGTGGCTACTCGTGACATTGCTGCAAACTTGAGGCTGCAGTCTGTGGAAGCAAGAGTGTTTGTTTTTTTCCCCCTTCTTCCCCCATTTGGCTGCTGCAGCCTCAATCACTCAGGTCATCCTCTTCCCTGGCACCACCACCGCCACTTGTAAAGGAGGTTGACTTCAGGGGAATCTATCTGCCTTGCAATGTGGGGGATTTACTAGCTAATCACTGATTTATTTAATGAGTGTGGCGGTAAACAGCAGGACCATGTTTCATATAAATAACACAATCGATAATGGCTGCCCCTCTGCTCCTGCATCTAACTCATCCTTGTTAGAAATAAATTTGCTCTGTGTGAGCTGAGAGCAAATATTCCTATTTAGCTGAGTTTATCCTGCCAGTCGGTCTGTGAGTGAATCCTGGCTTCTTTGTAGAGAATTAGAGGAGAGGGAGAGAGTAGGGGGCACAGCTTCTGATGGAGCAAACTACTTAATTTCTTAGAAAAGGGAAATAAACCTGACTGGGCTTAAGTCTAACTGGAAACCACACTATTTGACTGTATTTTATTTTGATGATTTCCCCTTCCATTCCACCTAGGGTTGCCACCCTAGTTTGTGCAGGCAGAGGATGTGACTGTGAGGAGGAAAGCTGAGAGTGCTATGGTGGAATCTCAGGCTTTGCCCAGGCAGGGTGGGTGGGTCGGAGAGTGTGAGAGGGGTTTTTCAGGGGTCTCTTCCTGATCAAAGCACACACAAAGAGTACCTGAGGAAGTCTGTACCTCGATGGTACAAAACATACATTGCATGAGAAGATCCCAGTTTCAGCATCTCCAGTTAGGGCTGGGAGAGAACACTGCCTAACATTCTGGAGATCACATATAGAATAAGAGAACAAGAAGAACATACGTTTAAAGAAGATCGGAACAAGTTTATTGAATATATGGGAAATAGTTGTGTACATCTGAAAACGCTGGCAGCATTAAGATAAATTCAACAGTGTTAACAAGTTTTGATGGATATAAGAATGGAATACTAAATGGCATAGTTTATGTAAAATATGCAGAGATTTATGATATGTAAAATGAACCGTGGAAACAGAAGAAGGGAAGTCATTGATATAGTAAAATGTAAAATGAGTATTTTAAACTGTAAAACATAAAAAATAAATAAATAAACAACAACAACAATTCTGGAGAGCAGCTCCCGTCCAGTGTAGGCAAGACTGAGATGGGCCAAACATCTGGCTCCATACTAATCAGCTTCCTATTTTTCCTATGTTTTCAAATAAGTCACAGATTGTTTGGGGAAAGTGAATTGCGTGGCAATGTCTCTCCCTCCCCATGGGAATTAATGACACGTGAGATGTAATATAGGTTTAATGGGCGGAAAGGCCACAACTTTATTGGTTATGGATGTTGAGCGGTATCCGGCCGACTGGGTTGGTTGGCCGGCCTTCGGGCGATGCGTCGGGAAACCTTCCAATCGCACAGGGGCTGAGCTCTCAACCCCTGAGCATGTGATCAGGTCGTGAATGCCCGCAATGCCACCTCCTGCGCATGTGCGGAAGTGGTCTTGTGAGCATAATATTTGCTAAAAGAGAAATAGCCTGATCTCTCCAAAGAGTGGTGTGGCCTTGGTTCTAAGTCATAAATTGGAGTGGGGGTGGGGAGCTGCTGGTTCAAAAACACAAATAAAAGTGCCTGAAAACAAGAGAGCGGACTAGTACTCCAATGGGGCTTTTGAACCCCCCCCCCCCCCGCCCACTACAGAGGCAAGGCACAGAAATCAAGAAAATAGCTGCCAAGCTTACAATGTCTTGAGCAGAGGAAAGTAAGCTTGCCTGTGGCTGTTTTCCCAGTAGGGAAGCATCCTTCATGCCAGGTACTGAAGTTTCAGAATCCCACCCCTCAAATTTAATCTCCCTCCCTCCCTCCCTCCCTCTCTATATATATCTCACTGCTCAGTTGAGCATAAGAATTGGGGGGAGAGAAGAGGAGTTTGATTTTGATTGCACTTTAATGCAAACTTTCCTAAATTGCACATCCTGAAATACAGTGTGAACCCCAATGACAGCTGCCCTTCAGACTTTGCACGTCGCCATATTTTGGAATGGTGATCACCAACTCAAACAGAGCCTGCAAAAAATGTATATCCTAGTGGAAATGCACTAAATTGTGGGAGAGTGCTCCATGAAAAATGTGCATATTATATACAAAAAAATGTGTACACTGACGAGCTTTGTGAGGATTTTTAAAAATTGTAAACTGCTGCAGAAATGTGGAAAGCTGAATGTAAGATTGGAAAAATGGGAAGCTGAGGGATACAGAGATGGACATGTTTTCCCAGCCTTTGACTGGGGTGGACTCTCGTCCCATGCTTTTGCTCAGCTATCTTCCTTGTCGTTTTTTTCTGAAATATTGGTGGTTTCTTTGGGAGAGATTCAAAACTTAAGAGTAACATACAACAAATTATCCAGTGAAAGTCTAATACTTGTCCACTTTTTATTATTCTAATGTGGTTCCTAAGGAAGACCAATAATTTCTTTTCTGGTATAACCCTACTTGTGTTTCATCTAAGTATGCTTTGTGGGAATGCTTGCCTTTGATGGTGAAGTTCTACTGGTGAGATTAAATAGACTTTTCATGCTTTTGTAAGCATGAAACAGCTGAACAGCTAAGTTTTGATCACTCACGTTGTTTCAGGATCTCTTGAACCACCACCCATGCTTTACAATTCCCATTGCAAGAAGACACAGATTCACTGTTGCAAATCAGCACCCCAACCAATCAACAGATTTGAGCATATTGTCATAATTGACAAACCCTGTGACTATTCATTGCAGGAGAACAATATGTGTGTGTGTTAGGCAGTAGGATTGCTCTACTCGTGGCCTGCTTGTGAACTTCCTAGAGGCATCTTATTGTGGGAATTTAGCCTTACACTCCATAATGAGTGGACAAGAGATCAATGCCTACTAACGGCAGTGGTCATCTCCTTCCTTTCGTTGAAGCAAGTATGCTTCTGAATACCAGTTTCTGAGAATTGCAGGTGGGGAGAATGCTGCAGCGTTCTTCTCACAGGCATCTGGTTGGCCAATCTGAGAACAAAATGTTGGACTAGATGAGCACTTGTACTTTCTTGAGTGTCATCTAGTAGCAGAGGGAGAGAGGGTAAGCAGGACATGCTTGGCTGCCTAGGCTGAGACAATACCAGCTCTATTTGTCTCTTGCACGATCCATTTCCATCAAAGGATGTCTTGTATTTTGACCGAAAGCTTGTGATCAGGAATACTGGACTAGATGGGCCATTTCCTGATCCAACAACCTCATCCATTTTATTGTTATTTTAAATAGTTTATTATTATTAAAGATGTTCTCATGTAACAAAACAGACAAACAAACAAACAAACAAGGAAAAATACATATAGAGTCTACTTTCAATTCATAGAGTCTTTTTCACAGTTCATTTACATTCGGTATGAGACACTGTTGGCATAGACATTATGTGGTTGTGGGGGAAGAGAGGTGGGGGATGATATTTCATTCTATTGCATAGTGTTTGCATAGGTTTTTGTGTCAGCATCACATGGGTAGGTCCTTAAGCCAGTGTGGTGTAGTGGTTAAGAGTGGTAGACTCATAATCCAGTGCTGAATCGGAACACACATCATTTGGGTTTTCTTTGCAGGCCAGGGGTCCCTCTACCTTTACCTTTTAAGGTGATACCAGCTTGGCTGTAAGTCCTTGAAGAGCTGCTCCCTACCTTGCAGGTCTTTTCCCACATGGCCTGGGAAGATGGTGCCCTGACTGAGCCAGTGTGGTGTAGTAGTTAAGAGCAGTAGACTCGTAATCTGGGGAACCGGGTTCATGTCTCCACTCCTCCACATGCAGCTGCTGGGTGACCTTGGGCTAGTCACACTTCTCTGAAGTCTCTCAGCCCAACTCACCTCACAGAGTGTTTGTTGTGGAAGAAGAAGGGAAAAGGAGAATGTTAGCTGCTTTGAGACTCCTTCGGGTAGTGATAAAGTGGGATATCAAATCCAAACTCTTCTTCTTCTTCTTCTTAAGCGGCCTCATTTTATGTTGATGTTGTTGTTGTTAGTGAATTTTCCAAAAAGAAACAAATACAAACAAAGTCAAACAATAGAAACTAAATCATGATAAAGCAATGTTCTTAATTTCTTAACTGCCATCTGGAGACTCCTTTGGGGATTCTTCAGACGTTTAGCTGTACAAGTAAGAATACACATATCATGTTTTTCAAAAAATGAACATCCAGACACAACTACCAGGAGCTAATGACTGGAGATGGTTCTCTGTTGAGTGTAACATTGGATACCATGTTGACTATCCCTGGCCTAAGAAGACAAAAGATGATTGTAATGATGGGAAATGACATTACATCTGTTTCAATAAATAGGAACACTGTTTTTTTTTTTCCTTTTTCTTTTTTAACCTTAGGAAAGGAAAGGGAAATAGTAGCACAGAAGAAGATAAGTGCCAATAATGTTTCCCCTTGTCTCTCATCATTATTCTGCCACATCGCCACATGTCAATCAATGGCGGAAAGAAATATAGGGCTCCGTTACTGGCAATCAAATTGATTTCATTGATTGACGCATACAGAATCTCTGACTGAGCTAAGTCCGATGGCCCATCATTTGTCCGCCTGTCACATTTGCTATGTATATATTATTGAGCTGATTGAATCTTAGGGCAATCCAAGCCCCAACAAATACCACAAACTGAAAGGGGAAAGTCAGCCAAGAATAAGGGACAATAATTAATGAAGACAATGACTTAATGATGAATACCTTTAAAAACCCATAAATGCAAGTGTCTTATCTTTAATTTGTTCAACTGATAACCCATTGTTCCTCACAACAACCCTGCAATGTAGGTTTGGCTGGGAAGAGAACCACCAGCCTAACATAAGAACACAAGAAGAGCTTGCTGGCCTATGGCCCATCTGAATCAGCATCTTGTTCTCACAATTGCTGACCAGCTGCCTGTGAGAAACCCTCAAGCAAGACCAGAGCACAAGAGCACAATTTGACTAGAAAACTCTCGGAGTCTCTCCAAAGTCTACAGTTCTATGATTCCCACAAATGGGGTTGCCAGAATCACTAAGCCCGGCTGCCTCCAATGCTCTGGAGAACATAGCCATTATGGCTAATGATCTTCTCCATGAATTTGGCTAATTCTCTTTCAAAGCCATCCACATTGGTGGTCATCACTGCCTTCTGTGAGAGCAAGTTCTATAGTTTAACTGTGCACTGTGCGATTAAATATTTTCTTCTATCTGTCCTGAATCTTCCAACATTCAGCTTCACTTGAATGAGTTCTAGTGTTAGGAGAGAGGGGTGGAACCTTCCTCTATCTACTTTCTCCATGCCATGTATTTATTTATTTTTTTTAAAAAAAAAACTTATGTCAATAAAGTGGTATCACAGTGTCATCAGATGATGGTTGTAAGAACCACAAAGCCCCATGCAACACTTGCAAATGGCCCTGTGTAGGGCTCTGAAGTGCTGCTGAAATCACTGGGCATCAACTGATGGGTGGGGACTTCAAGACTGCTTTTAGCAGGGATGAGCTATGTGATTGAGTTTCCTGGCAGGAACTTGGTCCTGCAGCCCATCTAGCTGTGTCTCTACTTGTCCCATATGATGCCAAGTGTGAGACAGGTGGGCATGGTTTAGAAAAACAGCCTCTCAGGCCAAACTGGAACATGTGCTGGACTAAATCTGGCCCATGGGACAGAGGGGTTACCTACCGCTGTTTTAGTGTATCCTTACTGACTGTAATGTATTCTTATCCTTATTCCTTAGGCTCTTGAATTTTTTAGGTGGTTTAGAACACTTGTGGAACTAGTGATGAGTATGCATAATAATAATAATAATAATAATAATAATAATAATAATAATAATAATAATAATAAACCAGCCCACCACTTTAATCATATATACAAATAGTTACCTTATTCTCCAAGTATGGATACTTATGTGCCCCAAATGGCCCATCATTCTAAAATGAAGGCATCCATGAGCTCAGAGAACCTCAAGGTTTGCAGAAGCTCAAAGCAACTTTATTAAAAATTACTTGTTTACAGTGGTACCTCAGGTTACAGACGCTTCAGGTTACAGACTCCGCTAACCCAGAAATAATGCTTCAGGTTAAGAACTTTGCTTCAGGTTAAGAACAGAAATTGTACTCTGGCGGCACAGAGGCAGCAGGAGGTCCCATTAGCTAAAGTAGTGCTTCAGGTTAAGAACAGTTTCAGGTTAAGAACGGACCTCCAGACGAATTAAGTATGTAACCAGAGGTACCACTGTATTTTTATTTTTATTTTTTTTTTAAAAAAAACCTCTTAAGAAAGGGGAAGACCAAAACAGTCCAATGAGGACTGAATATGCTCAGTAGGCATGAAAAATTGATTGATGTAGGTGGTGAGGAATGAATGTAGTATCCTGCGAAAAGGCATGGTTGGAAGCATAGTTGGAACACACAACCCTAACACTCATATCTCATATGACAATATTTGTTCACACAGCTGCTTCTCTCTCTCTCTCTCTCTCTCTCTCCCCCTCCCTCCCTCCCTCCCGCTCTCCCCCTCTCTGTTGGCAAACGCTCTTGGGGAGACAGCAAACCCCCCAGGACCTCTGAGAGTCTCCCAGCAGGCACGTCTCTAGAATGGCATGTCCCTTCACTCCAGAGTGCCTCTCTGCAACACTTCTCATATGAAAAGTGCACACAAGTCTTCTGGCATCACACAGCAAGAAGAAGGAAATGTCCGTAGATCTAAACTACGTTTTATTTACATTCTATACAGACAATCCATAATCACATCTGTGTTCTCCAAGCTCTGGCAGAACAACTGGCTGCATAATGCAAAAGTGAAAGTACAGTACAATAACACACTCAGACGGAAGAGATAAGACAGTCTTCCATTCCCACACTCTTCGCAGACATCTCATGTGATTTATACTAACCATACCTGCAGCATCAGCTGCATAAAATCCCAACAACCTCCCCCATTTTAGATAACCGATGCTGCGTAAGTAAGAGCAGCATTAAGTGACATAAACATACAGTTGCCATACACATAGTATACTCCTGTTGTACCTGTTCCACTTTTGGAACTCCCTGTAACTGGATTGACCAGTTCATACCTCTGGTTACCTTCCCTCCATGGGATTAGAGCTCTAGCTCTACCTTGGTCTGAGGAAACACCATTGACTCTTGCAACCTTTGGGTGTGGTTTCATGTCCTTTGTGGACAAACCCTGTACCCCATTCAAGACCTCAGTTTCTGAAACTTCTCCCTCTCTCTTTATTCTCTTGGCTGGGTGGTGGTGCTAGGAAGGACCTGCAAGCAAAGAGTATCATTTCCGGAAGAGAAAAAAAAATGTCAAGGATATCTGAGATACCAGGTAGATGCCGTATTGAATATCTGAGAGCATGGGGGAGACAAAAGGAAAACCCCAGTGGAAATCAAGAGACAGGCTTCACACTTTCTTGCCTGCAGCCTTTATTGCCTTTGCCCTCACAAGAACCACATGAGACAGGTGACATTAATTCCCAGGTTATGACTGAGATGCTGAAGTTGAGAGAGTAGCCAAGAACACAGTGTGTTTCTGGCATTGGTGGAAATGTTGCTTGTCTTATTGACACGCTTTAAAGTGTCCCCCCCCAATCTCCTCAGATGTTTTGCCTGAATACAAACCTTCAGTTTCTTCTTCTTTCTCTTGATCTTGATGGAATTTGTGGCAACTAATGATATGGGAATTTCTTACAGAATTTTTTTCAGTGTGGGTGAAAAATAATGCAACATTCTTTCCCCAAACACTGTGAGTTAGATCCAGACTTGTGCTCAGGAAGGTTCCACTGGAACTGGAAGAAAGGGGTAGCAACACACACACACACACACACACACACACACACACACACCTTCAAATTTGTCATTTTTGGTGATTCCTTTAGAACAGCATGAGATGCTGTCCTGGGATCTTCTACTGCCTTCCTCTAGCACAGAGCCCCTGCTGGTTCCAGGTTCCCTCCACAAATGGAAAGAGCACAGTGTTCATTTAAGGTATACTTGTCCCTTTCAACATTTCAAATACCTGCATTGCAGAAATCACCTGTCCAAACACCCTGTGAATTCTATATTTTCACTATGATAACTTTTGCAGCGGGATTATCTTGGTAAATGTTAAATCTTACATCAACTCATAACTTTTAAATGGAGGTGCTTGGTGTATTTTTTTTTAAAGATCCCACATTAATAAATGTGCAGCACTGCAAATCTCTGAAGCACAAGGGTGCCCTTTTCTTTAAAAAACCAATTTAAAAAATCAAAGACAGAGCAAATGAACTGAAATAGCAACAACTCTCGCTGCAGCAGATCATAGCGCTCATCTTCTGTAAATGGTTCAAGATGAAGTGCGTTAAGTGTTTTGATGATACCACATATTCCGGGCAAAATTGCAGGTTATTACATAATTCAGAGCAAAACGGCACTGCTTATGGGAAGGGATGAAAGTGCCTTACCACTAGCACAATAAATGTGCAAAGCTTCCAGTGGAAAATAGAATATGGGAGTTAATAATAACAGTGATACTTGCCAGTGCCAGCCCTATGATGAGGCAGAGTGATACAACTGGCTCAGGTGGCAGATGCTGAGGGGTGGGGGTAGACAGAGCTGTGAGTGCCCTGTGGCTTCCCCTGTACCCCCTATGCTACTCTACTACCCTGAAGTGCTGTGGAGATACTGCCCTTTTACCAGTACTGAAGTAAGATTCAGCTTCCAGTCCAATTGGCTTCTGTATGTGTCTTGGGAGAGAGAGCCTCAGGCAACAAATGTCTTGAGCCAACCCTGATTTTGGGTGGTTGTGTGATGCCCTTAGAGTGTTCAAAGATGGGAGGCATGGCTCACTCCACTGGCTGGGTTGAGAGACCATCTGTCTCCTCCTCTCCCTCAACTTGCAACCATTCCAGTTGGCATCAGCTGAGGGAGTGGAGTGTCACTCTGCTGGCTCAGCTGATAGACCCATCACTATTGGGCTTGTCCTATCTACATGGAGGGTAAGGCTATCAGTGGCTAGTAAACACAATGGCTGTGTTCTCCCTCCACTGTCAAAGACAGTATGCATCTGAATTCCTGTTGCTGGGAATTGTCGGTGGGTGGAATGCTGTTGCACTTAGGTCCTGCTGGTGTGCTTCTCACAGACATCCAGTTAGCCACTGCAAGAACAGAATGATGGACTAGATGAGCCCTTGGCCTAGTCCAGCAAGTTTCTTCTTATGTTCTCTCTTGATTGGCATCTAGCAGCAGAGAGATGGCAAACAAGGTTTGCTCCACTGCCTAGAGTGAGACAGCTCCATTTGTCTCCTCCCCTGCCTGGTCCATTTCCATCCAAGCAGGTCATTATATAGACTTCATTATACAGGGAGCCAGTGTGGTATAGTGGTTAAGAGTGGTAAACTCGTAATCTGGCGAACCGGGTTCGCGTCTCTGCTCCTCCACGTGCAGCTGCTGGGTGATCTTGGACTAGTCACACTTCTCTGAAGTCTCTCAGCCCCACTCACCTCACAGAGTGTTTGTTGTGGGGGAGGAAGGGAAAGGAGAATGTTAGCCACTTTGAGACTCCTTTGGGTAGTGATAAAGCGGGATATCAAATCCAAACTCCACCTCCTCCTCCTCCTCCTCCTCCTCCTCCTCCTCCTCCTCCTCCTCTTCTTCTTCTTCTTCTTCTTCTTCTTCTTCTTCTTCTTCTTCTTCTTCTTCTTCTGTATATGAACTGGTACTTAAGTTTCCTCTCCCCTCTAACCATCACTATTTCCTTTTATATCATGCCTTTTAGATTTCAAGATGGTGAGCAGAAACTTTTTTTTTTTTTTTTACTCAGAATAAACCCATTGAAATTAATTAACACGGTTAAATTAGGTCGTTTCAGCAGGTCTAGTGTAAGTAAAACTTACTCAAGTACCCCCAATTCAACTAGAATCATAGAATCATAGAGCTGGAAGAGACCACAAGGGCCGTCCAGTCCAACCCCCTGCCAAGCAGGAAACACCATCAAAGCATTCCTGACAGATGGCTGTCAAGCCTCCGCTTAAAGACCTCCAAAGAAGGAGACTCCACCACACTCCTTGGCAGCAAATTCCACTGTCCAACAGCTCTTACTGTCAGGAAGTTCTTCCTAATGTTTAGGTGGAATCTTATTTCTTGTAGTTTGAATCCATTGCTCCATGTCCGCTTCTCTGGAGCAGCAGAAAACAACCTTTCTCCCTCCTCTATATGACATCCTTCGATATATTTGAACATGGCTATCATATCACCCCTTAACCTTCTCTTCTCCAGGCTAAACATACCCAGCTCCCTAAGCTGTTCCTCATAAGGCATCATTTCCAGGCCTTTGACCATTTTGGTTGCCCTCCTCTGGACACGTTCCAGCTTGTCAGTATCCTTCTTGAACTGTGGTGCCCAGAACTGGACACAGTATTCCAGGTGAGGTCTGACCAGAGTGGAATACAATGGTACTAATAACTAATGAGTCCTTTCAGCAGAATCCCTTTGTAAGGAGATGTGCTTGTAGAATGAGTCTTCCCCTTGCTCCTCCTCCCTCAATGGCTTAGCATTTTTGGGAGAACCGAGTTGTGTTTTGCAGTGTAAAGGCAGCACACTTGAAGAGGAAATGAAACAATGTGGAAAGTGCTCAAATGAGAATAAGCCAGTATACAAAGGGCAGGTTCTCCTCTTTTTCCAGCATCAGATTATCAACTACAGAAATGAGCTTCTTCTCTTTTTCTGTCTCTTTCTGGAGGGGGGCACTCCCAAGTCTCTGGTGGGGCCAAGCAGCATTCCTTCCTCTGATTGCTTAGCAACTGGATTAAGTGATTAAATAACCTTAGCAACAGCAGCTTCTCTGCATCTGCAGCCTTAGAATGGTACCTCTGTGTTTAGCTCTTTAACTTTATAAACATCCAATGACTTACTTAAATGAGGGGGGGGGAAGCTAAGAATCTGGCACCGGTGCTGTCTTGAAACTTGGTACATATGTATTCTCTTTCCCCACTGTCAGCCACTCTGAATGTTGCCTTACTGATTGCTGAAAGGAACTATGTAGATAGTTTGCAGTCATGGATAAAGGAAGCAAAAGGCAAAGGAAGATAGGAAGGAGTTGGGCCCCAAGACTTTTGTTTTCTTCAACAATAGTAAAATAATAATGAAGAATAGTATGACTGGATGCACAGTTGCTCCTAAATTAATGGATGACGAATTTTAAAAGACTGTTGTGTGGAATAATAGGCAGGGAATGAAAATCTCCAGCAGTTCAGAATCAGATCAATGGAGACAATGTTCAAATAGTTGTCAGAAAATAGTTTTCTGGGAAATTGCATTTACCTTGAGCTTCCACAAAGAAAATACAGTAGTGATGTTGGAACTGTAGGGTTTTCCCATGTTGGGACTGGATCACTCAAAGGTCCAACATTGGTTGGATGAAGTGAATCAGATGGACCCTTCCACCTCTAGATGGAACCAGACTTGGCAGACCCCTGTTGTGTTATATCCAGGATGGAGAATGTGTGGTCTTCCAGATGTTGTTGGGCTCCAGTTCCCATTAACCTTCTCTGGAATGGCCAATGGAGACAGAGCCCAATATCTGGAGGACCACATGTCCCCACCACTATTTTATACTAGGTTTTTCTGACTCACTTTTAAACAAAAGCAACACACACACACACACACACACACACACAAACATATCTATGTGTATTTTTTTTTATTAGCAAAAACCAGTATGGTATTTGCAAAGCTGCAAACTCTGGTAACGTTCCAAACTCCAGAGAGGAGCACAGGGGACATAATTCAGTCTTGGCTTGAATCTTGCAGGACTGAAAGGGGGGGATCCCTTTCAAAACATTTCTGAGTACTTAAAAGAAATCACCTAGTTCCCATCTCAAGTCATTTATACAGATCTCTCTTTTAGAATACTCCCCCCCACCCCCATTCCTCATATTATAGCTAGCAGTTGGGTTGTACAACCCATAGTTTGACAGTCTTACCTCAAATTCTGCTGTTATAACTTTTAAGTGGGAATTGTGTGTTTGTCTGTCTGTCTGTCTGTCTGTCTGTCTGATATGAACTGGGGATACACCATACACACTTCGGTCTGGTGAGTCCTCCCCACAGCTTCTGCCATCTGTGTAGACCCATGTTTCCACCCCTGGGTCCTTGCCATGGGAGCATATTCTCTCAGTGCTCTACCAGCTGCACTGGCTCCTGGTGAAGTATAGGTGGTGGTTTTGACCTTTAAAGCCCAATGCGGCCTAGGACCCTTGTACCTATGGGACCGCCACTCCTGGTATGTCCCGCAGAGGACCCTAAGGTCCATGAATAATAATAGCTTGAAGGTACTGGGCCCTAAGGAAGCCAGACTATCCTCCATCAGGGCCAGGGCTTTTTCAGTGATGGCTCCAACCTGGTGGAATGCTCTGTCCCATGAGACTAGGGCCCTGCAGGACTTGGATCTCCTTCCGCAGGGCCTGTAAGACAGACCTATTCTGCCTGCCCTTCAATTTGAATTAGCCTGATCCTCTATTCCCTTTTCCCTTTTCCCTTTCCTCTTCTATGAAATAACCTTTTCTGGGACCCCACATTTAAATTCTTCCCTGGTCTCCTTGCTGGTCCTAGTAGGACCAACTTGTCCAGTTAGTCCTGGTGATCATTTGATGTCTACTGACTGGTTTTGGTCCCCCCCCCAAAAAAAAGACCCCTATTTTTTTGAATTTTATTGATTATGATGCTACATTTTATGTTGTATTTTATGCTGTTTTATGCTGTTTTTAAGTCACATTTTAATCAATGTTCTATATTTGCTGTTAGCCACCCTGAGCCTGGTTTTTAAATCAGGAAGGGTGGGGTATAAATATTTATTATTATTATTATTATTATTATTATTATTATTATTATTATTATTATTATTATTATTGGTTGACAAGCACAGGGAGATCTGTCAGAGGGTCAGATTTAGCCCACTTGTGAATACCTTTTCTTAATGATTTGCTAAAGCCAAAGGTCCTGTGAAATCCTGTTTGTTTCCCACCTCTTGAAATATTAGAATTCAGTGCCATCCAATGAATCTGTATCTTGGAGGATTCAAAACAGACAAATAAGATTTTCCCCCCACAGACCATATAGTTAAATGATGGAATTTGTCCCCACAAGGTGCAGTGATGAGCATCAACTTGGAGGATTTTCAAGGATGCTTAGGCACGATTACAAATCCTGAGAACCCCCACCCCCATATGCATCGGGATACCACTAGTAAGTCCCTCCACCATTTCTCCTAAGCCCCATAAGCTAGTCTGTCCTGCATCTCCTAAGTGAGAATGTTGCCCTCAAGTTTCATGAAGGTGCTGTCCAGCAAGAGGTGCTGAAATAAGGTTCAGAAGTCAGGATGGCTGGATAATGTACATCAAACAGGTATCTCGCCTCCTGCATCAGGGAGCAAAATGGCTTGGGCCAGTCCTGGTTCCTACACTGAGGTTCAAAAAATGGTTGGATTGCTTAGAAAATGAATAGTAAACAAGGGGTGGCTCACCTGCGGCCCTTCAGATATTGTGAGCCAGCATGATCAATGTACAAGAATGATTTAGATGCAGCCAAGTTTTTGAATGGACCACCTGGATGTGCACACAATTACACCAGTGCTGAGATAATTTTGATTGCTGCCGATCAACTCCTGGACCACGTTCAAGGTCTTGTTGTTAACACAAAAGACCCTGAACAACATGGAACCATGTTACTTGAAAAACCAACCACCTGCTCTTGTATAGACCTATAAGATCACTAAGACCATCTGAGTAAATTCTACTTGTGGCATTACGTATCATAGGCAATCTGAAAGCAGGCAATTTATGCTGTTGACCAAGTACTGTGAAATGCCCTTCCTTCTGCCATACGCACAGCAGCAATCATTTGTTGTTGTTGTTGTTGTTGTTGTTGTTGTCAATTTCATTTCTCTTCCACTTTATATTTGCTTCAGGTTTCTTGCAAATATTTGTTTTTTTGAACAGGTTGCCCTGACACATAAGGTTGGTCCTTGTCTTAAATCTTTAAATCCTCTAGATTTCTGGTTTATTCCCTTTAATATGCCTTTATGTGTTTTTATATTGCTGTTTTATTAGTTTTAGGTTGTGTGTGGGTTTTTTTTGGTGTGTTCAGGATACATTGTTTTAGACTGTACACTACTTAAGAGGTTTTTTTAAACATTAAGCAGACTACAAATACAGTGGTACCTCAGGTTAAATACGCTTCAGGTTACATACTCCCCTAACCCAGAAATAATGCTTCAGGTTAAGAACTTTGCTTCAGGATAAGAACAGAAATTGTGCTCTGGTGGCACAGCGGCAGAGGGAGGTCCCATTAGCTAAAGTGGTGCTTCAGGTTAGGAACAGTTTCAGGTTAAGAACAGACCTCCAGAACGAATTTTCTTAACCCGAGGTACCACTGTAGTTATAAATAAACATACAAACAAATAAATATATTGTCCAGCAACATGAAAAGAGCCACAGGTTCTTATGCTTAACATGAGTCAACAGTGTGATGAAGTGCCACAGCACTGAGATTGAACATGAGTGCAAAAAGCACCAGTTCTTCCCAATCCATTACTGGGGTGGGGGTGGTTGGAAATTCTGGCTTTTTATAATCCAGAAGAGTGATTATATCTGATATCAGTGCTCTCTCCACGTGGTTCCCTCGCGTGAAGGCAGTTAGATCTCTGGCCCACTATTTGAGTGATCTGATAAATCCTGCGCTAAGAAGGGCCTTTACACTAGCTCGATTTCATGCCATTCCCACAGCATTCTTACAGGGTGTATTTTCCAATACTCCTCTGGATCTTCGACTCTGCCCATGCAACAAGGGAAAGATAGAGGACTTTATTCACTTCTTCCTCTACTGCCCACTATATGCCTCAATAAGACCTAGACTTCTCCCTCTAATCCCGCCGACTATCGCCAGGGATGTTGAGTGTATGAAATACATACTGGTGGATGCCAACCCCTTGATTTCACGTGGAGTGGCCACCTACATATTACAGGCCCCGAAATTCAGGACCACCTTTTTGGCTAACTTCCCTTAGCCTTAGTCTTATGTATCTTCCTGACATGGACTCTGTCGTCATGCCCTGCTATTGCTTTTTATTTTATTTGTATTTTCCAGCACAATTTTACCTCCAATGTTTTAACTGTATCTGTTCTATTCTTTGTATAATCGTGCCAGGCCACTGCCTGGTCTTTTACTATGTGCTACGGCCATATGGCTAATGCAATAAATAAATTGAAATTGATATCAGTGCTGTGGATCTTATGATTTAGACCAGGTTTCCCCAAACTTGAGTCTCCAGCTGTTTTTGGACTACAGTCCCTATCATCCCTGACCACTGGTGCTAGGGATTATGGGAGCTGTAGTCCAAAAACAACAAGTTTGGGAAACACTGATTTAGACTGAAGCTAAGCTATCGCTCTCCCTCCTTTTTAAGGACTTGTCTCTCCATCTCCATAAAGGATGGTGTGGGATGACTGGCAGGTGGGCAGAACTTGCTTGGTGATGCTTTGTGGGCTGGGGCAGATATACCTTTGATCTAGTCCAGCAGCAGCAGGACTCTGCTGATATTCTTACATCACATCTTGCTTTTGCACTTACAAGAAACACACTATAGTGATTCCTCCTCACAATATCTGTAAGCCCTTAGATGGAGCAGTACTTCTCTCTCTCTCTCTCTCTCTCTCTCTCTCTCTCTCTCTCTCTCTCTCTCCACTGCTAAGTCTATCAATCCACACTCTTGGGTGGTTTAAGAAGTATGGCTTTAGCCTTCTTCCCGACACCTGGGTCTAATAATGCCATCTTCTACTTCTTTGTGAAGTCTATGAACACTGCAGGAGTTATTCTTCCCCCTGTATGTTTTACTGCCTTGGTATTGCATGGGCTTCTGCGTATGCTTTGCAATTGATAAGGCTCGAGGGTACAAATATCCCAGATAACAAGCGGATCAACACAGAATAGATGGAGACTTCCGGGGTCTCTCAGCCCAAAGGAAAGCTCATTGAGTAGCAAAGTGCAGCAACCAAATTGGATTTTACACTCCAGCACGTGTACACTGAGGGCCTTCTCAAGCAGATAATCATAAGCAGAGCTCCAGTGGGTTGAAACCTCCTTCTCGGAGTACAGTTTTAGAAGCTCTTTTTTATCTTAGTATTTCTTTCTTCTTTCTTATGTGGAAAATTCTATTGCTTTAAAGTTAAGAATTGCCTTGCTGGGTCAGATATTGTCTAGTCCAGCATTCTTGTTTCCAATGGTGCCCTGATCATATGTCTCTGAACGGCTCACAGCCTGAAAAGGACACAAATCTGGAGAGGCACTAAACTTTCTCAGAATGCTGTCGTCGTCTGTCCGTCCGTCCGCCCCCCCCCCCCCGAATTTTCTCTTTTGTCCCCTTTGGGAAAGAAGGCATTTCCCCAAACACTCTACAACTTTGGGTGTGTGTGTGTTGGATGTCATTTTCAGAGGAAGAAATGGGCTCCAGGGAGGAGGAGAAGAAGAAGAGTTTGGATTTGATATCCCGCTTTATCACTACCTGAAGGAGTCTCAAAGCGGCTAACATTCTCCTTTCCCTTTCTCCCCCACAACAAACACTCTGTGATGTGAGTGGGGCTGAGAGACTTCAGAGAAGTGTGACTAGCCCAAGGTCACCCAGCAGCTGCATGTGGAGGAGAGGAGATGTGAACCCGGTTCACCAGATTACGAGTCTACCGCTCTTAACCACTACATCACACTGGCTCTCTAGAAACTAACAGCTATTAAACACCCCCTCCCCTCTTTTTTTCCTCCCTCCCCTCCCTCCCTCCCTTTCCTTTCCCTTCCCTTTCATCCTTTCTCTCTCCCTCTAGTTAAAAATGTTTCTTTTTTTATTTTGTAGGCAAATAAATAGAGATAAATCTAACTTGACAGCAGACAAACCTACCTAGGGAGGAAGTTCAAGATGGAGCAGGAGCACGTAATGCTCTTGTTCCCAGTCACCAGCTGACAGAGAAGCCTCTCTGAGGATGCTGATGACACTTTCCTGTGTTCATATGGAAGGATGAGAAATAAATTCCATTCCATTGACATTTAAAAGTGAACTTACATACTATGCCCTCCCCCCAATAAATAAATAAATAAATAAATAAATAAATAAATACACACAGAGACTGAAGCACAGTCATCTGTAAAAACTCACACTTCTCCAAATTTTGAAATATCAAATAAGCTGTACCAAGACGCATATACTAGGGTAAAGTGTGCAAAGAATGCATATGTTATGGGAAACTGCACTGCAAAAAATATATATTATGTTAAGAGAAATTTTCACTCCAATATTGATGAATTTACATGGGCAACTGGCTTCTCCCCTCCTTTTTAAAGCTGTTATGGAAATTTGGATAACTGATCTTAGAAAGCAAAATTGACAGGTCTGCACATCCAACATCAGATGAACCTACCCAGGGCGGAACTTCCAGAAGAGGCAACAGCACCCAGTGCTCTGCCTCTGTTCTCTATTCGCCACTCGCAGGGGTGCCCAAACTTTTTTCAAAGAGGGCCAGATTTAATTAAGTGAACATGCGTGAGAGCTGACCAAAGTTGTTGACCTTTTTTAAGGATTTTACCCCAGGAGATAAACTGCCACAGGGGTGCGGATTAAACCAACCAGCAGGCTGGATTAGGCCGCCAAAATGGATTTTACACATGCCTGCAAGATGGAGAAGCACCTCCTTTTCTTAGGTTCATGCTGCAGGATCTGGTTGGTCCTTTCAAGTTTTGAAAAGTTAAACAACCCTGTTGAATTGCGCTCAGGAGATGCAACTCAAGGCTGTTGCCTCACCCTCTGCTGATGAATTTATCAAGTTAAATAAGCATTCCCTGTAGAGTGCATTCCCTCCTGCCTGTCCAGAACCTGAATTTGCAGCAAATCAAGCTCCACATGTTTAAATATGGGCAAAAACATTCTGCTTATGGAATCTAGATTGCATGCCCTCTGGCCAAGATTCATATAGGAATGCAGAAGGCTAAGGTTATACTGAGTCAGACCATCTACTTCAGCCACATTAACACTGACTGACAGCAGCTCTCCAAGAGTGGAATATTTCCAAGCCCTACCTGGAGACAACAGAGATTGAACCTGGGACTTTCTGAATGCAGGGCGTTCCTTTGGTTCCCTTCCAACTCTACAATTCCATGATTCCTCTTCCACTGGGTTAAAACCCTTCTCTAGTCATATAACTGAAAATTATTAACCTGGGAGTCTTTCTCAGCTTTACCTGGAGACACCAGGAATTGAACCTGTGACCTTCTGCATGGAAAGCAGATGCTCTGCCAGTGAGCTACATCCATTCCCGGCATAAGATATGAGAGATTTGCCCTGTACAGCACCAGGCACAGCACTGACATGGCACTAACTCAGTGTTCAGGGAGCCTCAATAGTAGCTGGCGCTTCAGGTATTCCCCAGTGCTCATTAAACATTCAGTCCCTAAATGATTATGCTTCTGTCTAATGACAATGTCAGCTTTAAAATAAAAAAGTAAAAAAGTAAAATACTGCATGTGATAACAAGGAAGGGTGTAGGCCTATTAGGAGAGAAACTCCTGGAGGTGAAGGTGACAGCTTTATGGCACTGGCCCTTTCCCTTATTTGCAGTAACTCATTTTATGTATAGTGTTTCATATTGGTGCAGCCAAAGGGCTGGATCTGCTGGTGATTTACTCCCTCCCATAAGGAGGATGGGAGCTTGCAAGAAGGGAGAAAATAAGTCTGTTGATTAGAACAGTAAATTAAGGTGAGCCGGCGAGCAGGGAGCAACAGAGAACAAGATTCTACAGGCCTGCATAAACATTTCACGCTGTTTTGCCACTTGTTACTTTGCTTCCCTATAAACTATGCACTCAAAGCACTCTTAATCCCATCATAAAGCTCTCTTCCCCCTTCATCTTCTTCCTCACCTCGCTGGGTGATTTTATTTCTCCTTTGCTCAAGTCAAACCCTTTGGTTTGTTGTGCTTTTGCCACACAATCAGAATCAAAGTTTCTGTTGCTGGGGTTGCCCAGTGGAAGCTGGCCCGTTTGGGCAACTGGGACAATACTCCACCAAACTCTTTAAAAAAATAAAAAATAAAATATTGAAAGTAAATTTGATCCATACAATTTATCAACATTACAACCAATTACATTTTCCCCCCCTTTTCTCCCCTTCCTCTCCCTTCCCACCCCCCTCTCCCCCCTCCCCGGACTTCCCTCAGCTCCCTTATCTGATTTGTTCATTCATATTGTTTCTGCGTGTTAAACAATTGTACATATCATTTCCCTATTCTTCACATTCATGTTCTACTAATAAAATTGTGTATGTTTATTCAAAACCTGCCAGTGAGTCTAAGTCTCTTTGTTGTCTTTTCACGTAGTTTGTAAAAAGTTCCAAGTCTTCCTGAAAGTCCCGATCGTCCTTTTCACGTAGTTTATATGTTAGTTTTGCCAATTCCGCATAGCTCATCAATTTTTCTTGCCATTGTTCCTTGGTTGGTGTTTCTTCTTTCTTCCATCCTTGTGCTAGCAAAACTCTTGCCGACAGTTAATGCTCCACCAAACTCTATCTACCCTGAGCCACTTCCCTGGCTTCCTGTTTACAAGCAGTCCAGTGGATGGAACAACCTGTGAGCTTCCTCCTCCTCCTTAACCTCAACATTGTAGAACTCTGAAGGGCAAAAATAGGATGAGATGTTTCTGCCTGAAGTTGGCTCTGGCCCCAAATACTATTGGTTTCCCTGCCTTCCACTCTACCAGTCCCAATGGGCATCAGCTACCATGGCCACAGAGGAAGAGGAAAAGGACGAGGTTTGGGTATTGTTTGCTGCTAAATGATGAGCTTGATCAATGACCAATATGTGATCCAAAGTGAAATCAGAATCAAATGTTGGGTGACCAGTTCTAGGCACATCATGTGAGGAACTTCAAGGGAAGATGAAATCAAGCTTTATATCAACACCATTTTTTATTTTTATTTTTTAAAAAAGGGGGTAGATGATGGCTTCCATCATCCCTGACCATTGGCCATGCTGCCTGGGGGTGATGGGATCTAGAGTCCAACATCAGGTTCCCCAACCTTGTCAGTGACTTCCCTGGTGTAAAAGGATCTTACCAAAAAACAAAAAAAAAAACAAAAACAATTCTCTTCCAGAGAGATATCAAGGGAAACTTGAGGGAAGCTAAAAGGGTTTGTATAATCACAGAGTGGCTAACCAGGAATCAGGGGCGTAGCAAGGTAAATTGGTACCTGGGGGCAAAAAAAAAAAAAAAAAAATGTCACCCCCCCCCCCAGGCATGGGAAGGTCAGGTGGTACCCGGTGCGGAAAATTTCTTGTCAACCCCCCATTGATCCCCCCCCTGCAAAAATGGTTTTATGTTATTTCATATTTTCTTACAAAGGAATAATAACAAGTAATAATAATAATTAAAAAAAACTTTATATATATATATCCCACCCTCCCCGGCTGAAGTCAGGCTCAGAGTGGCTAACATCAGATACATAACATTGGTATAAAATCAAACACTAATTAAATTACCTCCTTAAAACATCTCAAAATCAAATTAAAGTCTAATTAGATGGCTTTCCACAGGGTTAGGGTTGGGAGCAGTAAGTGCTCCACTGAACTGAAATTTCAGCCTTCATGACATAGGAAAACAGCCAAGTGAACAGCTATTTTGGTGGCGGAGGGTTAAGATATTAACCAATATTCATGAAATTTCATATATAGCTATATAATTCCTAGTATAGTAAGATAAGAGCTTCGGAGCAGGAATTAAAAAAAAATTCAAAAGAAATTTTCAAAAAAACCCAACCAAAAATATTTTTTTCAAAAAAATAAAATTGTTCCTTGATAATCTGGCACCCCCTCCATTATGGAACACGGGTCGGCTTGCCCCCCACCCCCTTGCTATGCCCCTGCCAGGCACCATGTTGGCACTTCAACCTCCCATGCTGCCTTTCAAGTGACTCTCACCCCTCTCTGTACAAAGTAAAAAATATCGTAAGGGCCATGGGACCATACTTTCCTTTCACACCAAAATGAGCAGTGGCTGGATAAAGCCCCTTCCGCCCATAGAAAGGAGGAGGGGTCGCAGGCATCATGAGTCCTTCACATGCGCAGGGGATGGCTCCATCCCCTGTCGCCATTGGCTGAGCCCCGGGCGCGGTGCCTGGCTGGCCGACCAATCGGTGTGGCTGAAGGGTGTGGCTTGTTGCATTTAAATGAGCGTGTGGCCAGGGCTCAGCCTCCTGCTTCCTGCTCCCAGCTGACTTGTTTTCCCCACCCACCCTACCTTTAGGCAGCTTTTCTTCCTGACCTTGCTATGGACCACGGTTGGTCGCCGTTGAGGGGCCTGGTAGGAATTTTCCCACTTGGCAAAGTGGCTGTTGCCTGGTGTTTTTCGCCTACCTCGTAGCAATTTGTCACAACTTTGGTCTTGGCGGTTAGGCATTGGATTATCTCGGGAAGACTGAAGGTGGGAGGGAGGTTGGGCCATCACCTCCCCCAAATGCTGAAGGGTACTTCATTATGGTGCTGGAGGAGACTCTTGAGAGTCCCGTGGACTGCAAGAAGATCAAACCTATCCATTTTGAAGGAAATCAGCCCTGAGTGCTCACTAGAAGGACAGATCCTGAAGTTGAGGCTCCAGTACTTTGGCCACCTCATGAGAAGAGAAGACTCCCTAGAAAAGACCCTGATGTTGGGAAAGATGGAGGGCACAAGGAGAAGGGGACGACAGAGGATGAGATGGTTGGACAGTGTTCTTGAAGCTACTAACATGAGTTTGGCCAAACTGCGAGAGGCAGTGAAGGATAGGCGTGCCTGGCATGCTCTGGTCCATGGGGTCACGAAAAGTCGGACACGACTGAACGACTGAACAACAACAACAACAACTTCATTAAATGAGTCCGGGGGGGCGTGGCCCTGTCCGAAGCCATGGTAGGTGAGGGCCAAAGGCACGCCCCATATCGGTGACCATCGGGTGAGTCCCTAGCTGATGTGCAGCAGCAGGGGCTTTTCCATTGGTGGTTAACCCTTCCCGGACTGCCAGCATGACGTGCTGGAGAAGGATATAGTCGGTTAGTTCCAGTGCCTAAGCCAATACTGATCAACATCCGTAACCAATAAAGTTGTGGCCTTTTCATGCCCATTAACCTTACTTATTGAGTCCTGTGTCTTCATTTCACCACGGGAGGGGTCGGGATATTGAAATGCAACATGTTGTCTCTTCAGTTCTGTTTTTTTGCCTAGGGAGTCTTGCCTTCAGCATTTTTTCAATAAATGCATGGGGCGGGGAAGCATTTGAGAATCTAACACATCACCTCGTGAGCTACCATGAGTTGCAAAGATACTTCCAGAGGGATCCACGATTTGGAAAATTAAACATGAGGCATATCTAGGACTAAGGACCTGAATGCCTTAGATGATAAATTTGGAGTTAGAAGAACAAATCACTTTCTTTGTCAAGAGTGGAATTGTGGAAATAGGAAGACTTAAAACAGACACAGGATACTTCTCCCTTTTATTTGGTGCTCGAGGATGGAACTAGATATTATGGTAGAAAATGACAATTGTACTCCCTCTGTCAAATGCATGCAAAATTGGGAGGGGCACAGCTGTTTGTCAATTGATTTATACTGGGAGATATAATTGCATGCTTAGGACTTTCTCATGGAAAGGAGGACTATAAAGTACTTAACATTGGCTGGATCATGCACATTTAATTTATATTTTGATGCATATAAAGGGTACAAAATTGAATAATGTGTCGATTCCATCAAGGGGGGGGGGGATAAAAGATTTAAAAAAACCCACTAACCTTTTATTATTATTATTTCAGCATTTGTAGATTTCTGACCTTTTCAGCCACACATAAAAGCTACAATGAATCACCTCCATGGTGCTTGAAGCACTCCCTCTCACCCTAGAATACATTCAACCATTGTTTCTTTTGTCAATATTTCATCCAAACAGAGCGCACACATCTGCAAGGCAATGTGAGCACCCTTTTGTTGGGAGCAGAATGGAGAGGATAAAGGGATAAGTAGCTATTTTATTTTATCTGAACCATAAATTTCATAGGAGCTCTTCATCAGGATTAAAAAATAAAATAAAAATCCCAGTAGCTAATGCATAGTTTCCAACATTTCACAGTGGAAAGTAGGGACACTCTTCTGTATTCATAATGTCCCTAGTCTCATTGCTTGAATGCCCCAATACAAACTTTTTCACCAATAGGTGCTGTTAATAGAGTCCCCCTCCTGTCCCTGGATGCTGCAATGCTCTATTCTTCCCCACAGTTGTTGTTGTCTAGTCGTTTAGTCGTATCCAACTCTTTGTGACCCCATGGACCAGAGCATGGCAGGCACTCCTGTGTGCCACTGCCTCCCACAGTTTGGTCAAACTCATGTTAGTACCTTCGAGAACACTGTCCAACCATCTCGTCCTCTGTCGTCTCCTCCTCCTTGTGCCCTCCATCCTTCCCAATATCAGTGTCTTTTCCAGGGAGTCTTCTCTTCTCATGAGGTGGCCAAAGTTTTGGAGCCTCAGCTTCAGGATCTGTCCTTCCAGTGAGCACTCAGGGCTGATTTCCTTCAGAATGGATAGGTTTGATCTTCTTGCAGTCCACGGGGATTCTCAAGAGTCTCCTCCAGCACCATAATTCAAAAGCATCAATTCTTCAGTGATCAGCCTTCTTTATGGTCCAGCTCTCACTCCCATACCATCACTACTGGGAAAACCATAGCTTTAACTGTATGGACCTTTGTCGGCAAGGTGATGTCTCTGCTTTTTAAGATGCTGTGTAGGTTTGTCATTGCTTTTCCCCCAAGAAGCAGGTGTCTTCTAATTTCATGACTGCTGTTACCATCTGCAGTGATCATGGAGCCCAAGAAAGCAAAATCTCTCACTGCCTCCATTTCTTCCCCTTATATTTGCCAGGAGGTGATGGGACCAGTAGCCATGATCTTAGTTTTTTTGATGTTGAGCTTCAGACCATATTTTGCGCTCTCCTCTTTCACCCTCATTAGAATGTTCTTCGATTCCTCCTCACTTTCTGCCATCAAGGTTGTGTCATCAGCATATCTGAGGTTGTTGATATTTCTTCCAGCAATCTTAATTCCGGCTTGGGATTCATACGGTCCAGCATTTTGCATGATGAATTCTGCATATAAGTTAAATAAGCACAGAGAATGTAAAAGGAATAAAAATAAATAAATCAAGGAAGTTTTTGTCTTTTTGATTAATTATATGCTTGGGTAAAACAAGCACACTGTTTTCCTGTTGTTATTATCAGAAGATCAAAGTGAAGCTCACCAGCCAAAGCATTTGAAATGGAGGGATATCTTAACTCCTTGCTGCTGCCACCAGGGACCTCATGGTACCAGTGGTGGAAAGTGGGATGTTGGTATGTCAGGCTGAGAGATCATGACTGTTTCAAGAATACCCAGTGATCTTCAAGGTGGAATGAGGATTAGAACCTGGGTCGCCCCAGTACCAGTCCACAGTGGAGCCAAATTCACGACATACATTTAAAGCACAATGATACAGTTTTGAACAACCATGGCTTCCCCAAAGAATTCTGGGACCTGTAGTTTGTTAAAGGTTCTGAGAGTTGTTAGGAGACCCTAATTCCCCCCAGAGAGCTACGATTCTCAGAGTTCCCTGGGAAGAGGCATTGATTCTTAATCCCCACTGGGAAGTGTAGCTCTGGGAGAGGAATAAAATCAGAGGCACACTTTGGCTCCCTTGCCAAGGGGCAAGGAGCTGTATCGGCACCTCCAAAGCTGGCAGAGGCCACGGGCCAGAAAATCAAAAAGCTTGTTGCCTTTTGTGCTCCTCCAGTGACTCCTTCTGTGGTCATCAGAGTCATGTCTGCTCTGCTCCACCTCTTTCTCCATCCTTCTCCATTGATCCATCTGCCTTCCTGCCTGCCCGTCTTCCTGCCTCCCTCTCTCTTTCCCTCCATCCACTGCTTTCCCTTCTCCCTCCCTCCCTTTTTCTTCTTCCTGAAACTCTTGCTGCCCCGCCTCTGTTCCCCCCCTCCAAGTCCCACTGGAAGCTCGGCTCACTCTTCTAATAGCATCCTTAGCCAACTGGGAAGGGGGCCCTGCAGGGCTACTATGATGGCCCACACCAGTGACCAAATTCTTCCGCTCAAGCCTGGCCACCCAGAGCTGGGGAGAAGTGGTCCATGGAATGCACAGGCTGGCGGGCTCCTAGCTACTCCGAGTCAGAGTGGAGAGGCATGGT
The DNA here is from genome assembly GCF_009819535.1 of Lacerta agilis. Taxonomy (NCBI): domain Eukaryota; kingdom Metazoa; phylum Chordata; class Lepidosauria; order Squamata; family Lacertidae; genus Lacerta; species Lacerta agilis. Next base: position 7,152,624 of record NC_046322.1, on the reverse strand, counting down.
TTTTGCACCCTGCTGGGGCTGCACCCTTGGCAGGGGCCAACCTAGTCAACCCCTAGGTATACTCCTGAATACAAGTCTCAGCACCCTTAAGAAACTTCACCTCCTAGAATGATCACAGTCAGAGTTCAGTTCCAGAAACACCTCTTTCCCCACTGTCAGAGGTAAACAGAGGAATGCCCACCCTGCAGACCTTAAGGAGCAAAAGGCTTAAATGTGGTCCTTAATCCCATAGTCTCGTAGAGTTGGAAGGGACCCAACAGGTCATCTAGTCCAACCCCTTACAAGGCAGGAATCACAGCTAATCACATACTTCTATCAAGATTCTGGCCTTCTGGTAGCCCAAACTTGTTCATTTGATCCTGCAGACCTTCTCTTGCTTTCCCATTCATCCAGTTTTGACAGATGTTGCAATAGGTCAGAGGAGCAGTCTAAGTAGTCTAAGCAGAAGTTTGATTTCTTTACCTGACCAGTACGCTCTGGTTTTTCTATGCCTTCCCATTATGTCTCCAACCCTGCAGAGTGCATGTTGCAACTCTGCTCCATTTGCAGAGTTCGTCAACTCCTGTCACAGCTGTTTCATCACTGCTTGAAGTCAAGGGTGTAATTTTATGTGGGAGAAAGCTCGGGAGACTATGGAACGACTTGCGTTATCTGAAAAGGATTTATTTACCATTTCTCCCAAACAGTAATACATCTATTCAGAGAATATTGAGATCTTATTATATGGAATCATGTCAGCATTTAGAAAATTAGAGGTTTCTTTTTTAAACCTGGAATGAACAGATTTTTTTTTTTTAAAAAAAAATCTTTTTAAAGATGATCAGACTCATAATTTCTCATTGCTCAAGCTGGTTGTCTGGAAGAAAATTGTTAGTTGAGCAGAGGAGAGGGAAGCCTGAGCTTAGAATGTGCCTGAAGAGATTGTACTGAGAGCAGAGATCTGGGTAAGAAACATTTACAAGGCCAGGTGGAATCTCATTGGCCCCTTCTTTCACCTGATCCCTGCAGCACTGATAGATGCAATACCACCTCCGGGCCAATTGCAGTGCTGAATGCAAATCAGAAGCACCTGGTGCTCTGAAAAAGCTACCCAGATGCATTGTGGACAAGACGAGTTACTGCCATGGTCCCCAGATGGAGATCCTCAGAGCCTTCAACTTGTGGCCATTACATTATTTTAAAATGACTGTTAGTAAAGCATTTGGATATTGCTTTTCAGCCCTGAGGACCACCCATTTAGGTAAATTCTTGGCATCCGATTTCCTCTCTGCATCAGCACCATAGCAGTTTAGCAGAATGGTGCTGTTAACAGTGGCGGCAGCAGCGGTGGAGGATGTGGAGAGGACAAATTCCTGGAGGAGAAGGATAATAATGACTACAAGACATTATGGCCATGCTCTGCCTCCATAGTCAAAAGCAGAAATGCTTCTGAATACCAGTTGCTGTAAGCCACAGAATGAGAGAGTGCTCTTGTGCTCGGGTCCTCCATGGGGTTTCCCACCAGCATCTGGTTAGTCACTATGGGATCAGGATGCTGGACTAGATCTATCAGGGCTCTTCTGATGTTCTTATGGCAGGCATGCCCAAGAACCCTTAGCATAGAATTATAGAATCATAGAATCATAGAGTTGGAAGAGACCACAAGGGCCGTCCAGTCCAACTCCTTGCCAAGCAGGAAACACCATCAAAGCATTCCTGACAGATGGCTGTCAAGCCTCTGCTTAAAGACCTCCAAAGAAGGAGACTCCACCACACTCCTTGGCAGCAAATCCCACTGCCGAACAGCTATCACTGTCAGGAAGTTCTTCCTAATGTTTAGGTGGAATCTTCTTTCTTGTAGTTTGAATCCATTGCCCCGTGTCCGCTTCTCTGGAGCAGCAGAAAACAACCTTTCACCCTCCTCTATATGACATCCTTTTATATATTTGAACATGGCTATCATATCACCCCTTAACCTTCTCTTCTCCAGGCTTAACATACCCAGCTCCCCAAGCTGTTCCTTATAAGGCATTGTTTCCAGGCCTTTGACCATTTTGGTTGCCCTCTTTTGGACACGTTCCAGCTTGTCAGTATCCTTCTTGAACTGTGGTGCCCAGAACTGGACACAGTATTCTAGGTGAGGTCTGACCAGAGCGGAATACAGTGGTACTATTACCTCCCTTGATCTAGACGCTATACTCTTATCTGCTGAGGTCATAGGAAAAGCGGCAGAGGAAGATCTCTATCCCATACCTTTTGGGGTGGGGTGTCCTTGCCAGTCAGACTGTGCCAGATGGGGATAGACTATAAACCTGACTTGGTGAATACCCTCTTGATCATCCTCCGTTCACACAACAAGTTCAAATGGCATTGGGAACTGGAGAGGTGCTTCCAATGTGAAACCCATTTCTGCCACAGATTTACCTTGGGAACTTAAGGAAAACCAAAGGCCCGTCTAGTCCAGCGTTCTCTTCTTGCAGTGATCAACCAGATGTCCAGACAGGAGGCTCACAAAGAGAAGCTAAACACAACAGCCACCTCAAGCCATCTCAAAACCACTGGAACCAGCTCTCCATGCATTTGTGAACGCACCTGCCCTTCAGTCTGATTTTCAAATGGATATTTGATGTATATAATCCGTTCTGAGCCTGAAATACATTGACTGAAGTTTGGTGGCTGAAGCTGGGATCTGTTCCTTATCTTGCTCTTCATTCGTTTTTGGCCATTCTCCTTTTCTACGGCTGGGGGGGGGGGTTGTCAAGCTGAGAGGCCATGGCATGGATAAATATCTAACCAATTCTTTGCCAACAGAGAAAAGAGTTTAATAATTTGCTCCCACTGAGCCCCTTTTATGGGGTAATTGCTACTCATTTCATTGGATTTCATCAGCTAAGCAGGATTCCACTGGCTAGTGATGTCTAAATGAGACCTCTTTGCAGGTCAGAACAGGGAGGGAGGGGGAAATCTTGTAGAAAATAGCATTTAATCTATATTGATCTAAAAGTGCTTTATGGTGTTAGAGGTCACCATATTGCTGCTGCCGTGGGCTTGTCTCCGGAGAAATAAAACAAGGTCGTTTTGATCAGCGATGGCCTTTAAGAACATAATGGTACCTCTCAGAGATCAGTAGGTGAACTGGACAATAAGACTCCACCGCCCTGCTGCCTAATTGCCATAGCTGTCAACTTTCCCTTTTTTTTGCGGGAAATTCCCTTATTCCAGTGTAGTTTCCCATTGCAAAAAAAGGGAAAGTTGACAGCTATGGCCATTTCCCAATGCAAAAAAGGAAGGTTGACAGCTCTGCTAATTGCATTTCCTCAGCAACCATCTGAAATGGAGATCTTTAAATTGCCCCAGAGGGAGAGAAAGGTTGTGACTGGTACAACCAGAGGCCTAAATCAGGTTTTTTTGGGGGAAAGAACCATGTATATTTATACAGTCATAACTCGGGTTACATGCTTAATTGGTTCCGTGTTGCTGTACGTAACCCGGAAAACGCACTTTGCGCATGCATGGATTGTGTGCAGGGCAGGTTACACCTCCGGGTTATGGGAGTTCGTAACCTGAAAAGTACGCAACCCGAAGCGTACGTAGCCTGAGGTACGACTGCAATATATATCAGCAGAAGACTGGTGAAAGCATTTCAGTTCATGAGAGATGCAAGCATGATCTACAAATAATATCAAAGGGGGAAATCAAAAGCACTTTATACATAAATGAGTCTTGAGGAAGGGACAGTATAAGTCTGTGCAAGGAGGAAAATGGGGTACCGTGATTACACTGGGAAATAAAGTGTGAAATTGAATCAACTGATATTAAAGCATTAGGGGGAGGAATTCAATGTAGGACTAATTTAAAATCTCTTTCTAGTGTACCAGCTGTGCTAGTGAAATGGCTTCAGCAAGAAAAGACGCAGCAAGCCAGCAAGGTTTCCGTGACTGATTGTGCAAATCAATTGTTGTAGCCCTGATACTTCCTGTTGCACAATTGGTTGCACAACTGGTGGCTCAACAAGCTTCCAGTAGCACAACTGTTGCATTGGATCACAGATTCCATAATGCTGAATTGCAATTTACTGCCAAACTTAAAACCATGGAGAGACTTGGTCTGAATAGAGACATTGGATTCTTATCTCATTAAACACGATAAAGCTATTTTTGGCCATCTCACCCCTTGCTTTTTCCTGTTGCAAGTCGTTAACAGTCGTCAACAAGTTTACCACACCTATCAGCCAATCACCCATTCCCACCACCCTTCTGAGTAATACCGCTTCCCACCCTCTCACTATATATAAAGGTCTGGTGACTTCTGTTTCAATGTATCTGAAGAAGTGTGCATGCACACGAAAGCTCATACCAAGAATAAACTTAGTCGGTTTCTAAGGTGCTACTGGTCAATATATATATATTTCTACTGCATCAGACCAACACGACTACCTACCTTAATCTAGATTCCACAACCATCATTCTCATCCTGATACGGGGTCTTATCCATGTACACTCTCGACTCAGAGCCACTGGAATGGTGCAACTTCATCCTTTCTTCACACCAAGGGGCATTGTGGCAGAGCTTGTACAAGCCCTAGTCACCACAGCAGCAATCTTTCCCCAGTTTTCAGAATCCAGAGGTCCAGGCCAAGATTAATCTCGGTTCTCTCTTTTGCAACAAGAAACAAGCGGATGGTTTATGAGTCTTTTAAATTATGAGCCACAGTTTTCTTCTGCTTAGTAGCTCTGTTGGCATTGCCCTCTGTACCCCTAGACTCTTGAAATGCAAGTAACCCATTTTCTTCCATTGTCCTAAATGGAAATAATTGCAGCCTGGCTCCTCTGCAGAGAAAAAACAACTTATAGATGCAAGGTGATTGAGAAGAGGAGGAGGCGGGGGGAGGAGGAGTTTTGACCTGATATCCTACCTTTCACTCCCCTTAAGGAGTCTCAAAGTGGCTAACCATCTCCTTTCCCTTCCTCCCTCACAACAAACACTGTTTGAGGTGAGTGAGGCTGAGAGACTTCAGAGAAGTGTGACTAGCCCAAGGTCGCCCAGCAGCTGCATGTGGAGGAGCGGGGAAGCGAACCCGGTTCACCAGAGTACGAGTCCACTGCTCTTAACCACTGCACCATGCTGTTTTGTGTCTGTATTATCCCACTAGCAATTGCGGTGGACCTATTTTGGCCCATGGGGCATTAGTCCCTCATCGCTGCTCTCCTGAGAGTCTACAAAACGGGCAGTTGTTTGAGGAGGTGATGAAAAACCAACCTGATCAGTGCCTTGGTTGATCTTCCCTGGCACCCCTCTAACACTCCTGGAATCTGTCAGTTAATTCTGCCACATGTGAAGAAGTAAAAAAGCCAATGCAATTATGGGCTGCAGCTAAAAAAGCCAATGCAATTCTGGGCTGCATCAATAGGAGTATAGCATCTAGATCAAGGGAAGTAATAGTACCACTATATTCTGCTCTGGTCAGACCTCACCTGGAATACTGTGTACAGTTCTGGGCACCACAGTTCAAGAAGGATACTGACAAGCTGGAACGTGTCCAGAGGAGGGCAACCAAAATGGTCAAAGGCCTGGAAACGATGCCTTATGAGGAACGGCTTAGGGAGCTGGGTATGTTTAGCCTGGAGAAGAGAAGGTTAAGGGGTGATCTGATAGCCATGTTCAAATATATAAAAGGATGTCATATAGAGGAGGGAGAAAGGTTGTTTTCTGCTGCTCCAGAGAAGCGGACACGGGGCAATGGATTCAAACTACAAGAAAGAAGATTCCACCTAAACATTAGGAAGAACTTCCTGACAGTAAGAGCTGTCCGACAGTGGAATTTGCTGCCAAGGAGTGTGGTGGAGTCTCCTTCTTTGGAGGTCTTTAAGCAGAGGCTTGACAGCCATCTGTCAGGAATGCTTTGATGGTGTTTCCTGCTTGGCAGGGGGTTGGACTGGATGGCCCTTGTGGTCTCTTCCAACTCTATGATTCTATGATTCTAAGTCCTTCTTTTCTTGCTCATTCATATATCCTCCAGGTCTTCCAGGTGACATCCATTCATGAGATGTTCAACCAGACTCCACCCTGTATGTATGCATGTATGTGGAATGGTCAGGCTGGCAGAGCATTTTTTTAATTTTAAAATTTCAATTTAGACTTAACGTGACATGATTTGCAGCCTCCCCCCCCCTCTTCCCGGATCATTTCTTGGAGTGTGGAGGGTTAACCGGCTGATCGAAAAGATGAACAAGATTAAACATTTATTGCCATGTTAATAAATGATTGCACCTGTGTTGGAGGCAAATATAAATGTTAAGGGGCCTCATTATAAATTCATAGCAGCTCCGCAAGGATAACTGTTTAAAGAAGTCTCTCCCCGTCAGTCTGGATACGGGAATTGTAGGCCAGGCTCTGAGGGGAACAGGGCCTGCCCAATACATACATTTCACTGCCTGAGGTGAACCAGCAAATGGAGTCTCCCCTCAGAATCCTGGGAATTGTAGTTTGAAAGGCTGCGTCTGGTGTCAGGGAATATAAGTCCCTGGGACAAGATTCAGCCTTTCAGACCTGTCTGTTCTGCATCCTCCGTGAGTGTTTTTGACTTAAATGTGTATTTGAGTGCCTAATGCTTCTCGCTTGCCTGAATGGAGGATAGACAGTGATGCGCGAGTGTGAAGAAACTAGCCTACTGTATAAAAATAGAACAGGAAGCGATAACTTCTAGCAGTGAGAAAGGCAGCTTATTCAGCGATCCTGGAGGTGTTCCTGTGCTCAGTTTATTAGAAGGAAAGCATACAAAACCAGCAGCAAATAAACCTCCAGTCTCACCACAGAAAATGAGAAAAACCTGCCCTCCTTCCGACCTCTGCCACCGAAGCAGCTGCCTCATCGAGGCTCAAAATAGGGCCAGTTCTGTTGGGCAACACGCACATGACTCTCACCCGGGTGGCAGGGAGTGTGGGCAAGCTTGGTTTGGTGGTGTGTCCCCTCCCCCCGAGAAGTGTTGTACTTGCATCACTACATACCCTCCAAGTGTGCCGTTTTAAGTGGGACATCCCATATTGACAGACCACCCCAGCTTCTAATTCGGAGTATCCCATTTTGGCTCCTTTTCTCTGGCTGTGGCAGAATGTGGGACCAGAAGATGGGCATTTGGGGTTCTGTGCTGCAGCGCAAGTCAGTTGGCTCACACCAGAGTGCAGGACCAAAAAAATGGGGGGGTCCAGTGGCAGAAGAAGCTGCTCAGGTCGTTGCGGGGTGCACCACAGGGCCTCCGGAGTCTGCCTGCCTCCCAGCCACCCTACAGCTGGAGGGGGGCAGCAGGCAGACTGTTTGGGGCAGCATGGAGCCTGTGTGCGCCCAAGCCACCGCGTCTCTCTTGGGCGCGCTGCAGTCCCCACGGAGAGTGCCGCCCGACATTTTATCACCCCCCTCAGTGGTGACACCCAGGGCGAACCACACCCACCACACCCCCTTCCTGCGCTCCTGGGGGGATTACCTTGACCTTGCCACTCTTCCTCCTTTTGTCATGGGGCTTCCAGAAGCTGGCTTCCAGAAGTATGTCTTCAGCGTTGGCAGAGGAGGAGGAGAAATATGTGCCTTTCTCTAGACTGCTCTTGGCTGGTGGAGCATCTCCTGAGGCAGTGCAGGAGGAGGAGGCCAGCGAGCAGATGCCAGCAGACAAAGGTGGGAGCAGAGGGGGAGGGGTGAGTGGCCAAGCGAGCGACGGGGTCAGTGGGAGGGTGGCTTGTCTTGATTTGCCCTCTTAAAAGGTTGGGGGATATGTCACTATTTGGGATGCACCTAGGCCTTAGATTATAATCTGTTTCTCCCAACCTCCCAGATTTCTGCAGTGATGTCAGATGGTAGTGCCGGGATGTTGCCTGGGTGGGAAGTTTTGTGAGCAGAACTTTTGGGCTTGATCCCAGTGCACCAGCTCCAGACTCTGCAATGGCAGAGTGACTGGTTTGGGATCTAGCAGATCACTGACCATCTCAGCCCCATGCTCAGATCACACCATTTCAGGACTTTCCTCTAGGCTCTGCCAGTGAATAGCCCACCACTGTGACCCCTGACCACAGGTTTGATGCAGGAGGGGGGTGCGGAGGGGGGTGCGGACCGTACAGTCCACCCCGGGTATCACCCTGATGCGGTGTGACAAAATGGCAGGCAGCATTCATCACTGCGAGGCCTGCAGAGTGCACAAGCCACGCGTCTTGGCGCCTGCAGGCTCTGTGCTGTCTGCCCGCTGCCTCCCCCCGGCTGTAGGGCAGCTGAGGCCCCACTGTATGCCCATCCCTATGGGCGCCACACACCCCATCTCGTCCCTATGGGCACCGCACACCCCATAGTGTGTGATGCCCATAGGGGATGGGGCACGGGGCATCCATAGAGATGGAGTGCGCCACAGCACCTATAGGGACGGGACGGGACAGGGTGTGCCCCGTTCAGTCCCTATGGGCGCCGTGTGCCCCACCCCTATGGACACCGCACCCTGTCCCTATGGATGGTTCGCCCCATCCTTATGGGTGGTTTGCCCTGCCCCTGGGCACCCCCCCCCCCATGTGCCCAAGAGCACATGGGCTTTTGCTCAGATCAGACAAGGCTGTCTATGTTCTTTTTAAGCAAAAACAAAATAAAGAGAGAAAATGACTGTCTGGTAGGAGGGCATGGCATTGATCTCTGTCTGCAGTTTGATACTATAGTAATAGACGAATCTGTTGCTGATGACATGCTTTTTGGTTTCATCAGAATATTAAAATCCTGTCCAAAACTGCACCTATGTATAAATTAGGGACAGTTATCTCTGAATTATATATGCAGCAGAAGAGGCAGCTGTATTAAAATGAGGCTTTTAAATGAGAATGAGTAAATGAAATACATGGGTAAGTCTGGAATTGAAATAAATACATAAAGATGCAGAGGAGAACGACTATAATGAATGGTATGTTTATTGTACCAAAGGGAGAAAAAAGAATATTCCAATTGAATTGTTGTCATTATTCCCTAAAATCTTGAATTGCAAGTCATCATATAGATATTTAATGAATATTTGATAAGGTTTTGAAGAACTCTCTGTTACGACGGCATGATTTAATTTCAAGCTGCTCAATAAAAAATAGAAAGATAGTTGTTTGAGACGATTGGGTGACTTCTTTAACCCTTGTACTGCCCGTGATTTGCCGGTTGTCTCAAATATCTGAAACAATTAGCTTCCTCCCTTCAGATTATGCAACAAGAACACCACAAGTCTTCCATGCAAATGAGAAGAAGCATTCAGTATGGGAGAAGAAGAAGAAGAAGAAGAAGAAGAAGAAGAAGAAGAAGAAGACATCTTTAGCATTTTTTTCAGTCCCATTCATTTGTGAACAATCCTTCCTTCTGTTGTATTGCAGGGTGAATGGGGAATACCGGTAGCTCAGCAGTGAAACATGTGCTAGGTTAATTCCCCCAATCTTTTGGTTGTTGTCCATTACAGAAGCACACTTCTCAATTTGTTCCTGTGGCAATTTCATGGCACAATGTGCAAGGAATTTCAGTTGCCACGAAGTTGCAAAATGTTATGCTGCAAATGTGGAAATGAAAGTCCAGCCATGTATGTTTATCTGTTAAGGAATTATGTGTGAACTACCTGCAACAATCAGAATCTAAGCATCAGTCAAATCCACCATCCTATTTTCAGGAGTAGTGTTCAAGTTGCCTTTGGGAAGCCCACATAAAGGGTGTGGAGACCCAGCCCATTATGTCCATAGTATCTGTTATTCGGGGATAGGATGCATGTGTACATTTTTGTTGTTGTTCAGTCGTTCAGTCGTGTCTGACTCTTCGTGACCCCATGGACCAGAGCACTCCAGGCACTCCTGTCTTCCACTGCCTCCCACAGTTTGGCCAAACTCATGTTAGTAGCTTCGAGAACACTGTCCAACCATCTCATTCTCTGTTGTCCCCTTCTTGTGCCTTCCATCTTTCCCAACATCAGGGTCTTTTCCAGGGAGTCTTCTCTTCTCATGAGGTGACCAAAGTACATACAGACATGTAAATGGGTTTCCAGAATGGTGTACAGTGTTCTGGATTTAGAACATAGATAAGAGTTAATGCACTCTTTTTGGGCAAAACAACCCCCCACCCCTTGAAGAAATATTTCAATGGGGTTATTTGGATCCTTTGTATCAGATTTAATGGTAAAAACTAACACATTTGATTAGAATGGAATAAAGAAATCATAGATTGGATGAATTCACAGTAAATTGGTTGCATTGTAAAAAAAAACATTCTAGTGCATCATATGCAATTTTGCAGCATTATATTAATAATTTAATTATAGTATATCAAAAATGGGGAAATCTAGTTTTTATCTAGTCCATGTTGTAGTAAGAATGGATCAGCTTTTGCTTTTGTGTAGTTTTCGATGGTCACAATTTTTCTTATATTTATATTTTAAAAAAGAAGAGAATGCTTTTATGTGCGAATTAATGCCTCGAATATAAGGGACAGGTCTTCTCAGTGGTGGCCCCATATTTGTGCTCCTCTCTGAAAGGAGTTACAGTTGCCCCTTGTACAGTTCAGGGATATATTTATTCATTGCAGTAGTCACCCTTTAGCCCGATAGCCTCTCAGAAGGGCATACATAAACTGTTTCTAAGTTTGTCCCTGCCTTCAGGCTCACCATCTAAGAAGGCAAGACACACAAGGAAATAGGAAATGAAGGGAGGAGGGGAAAGCAATTTCAAACGCAACTGGTCATAATGTTGCACCCAGTGGCCAGTTATGGTTCTGATTGTTTTCCCTTGAGAAATAACAGCAACTCTTCTCCTTCCCACCCCCAGATTAGATCCACTAGCAGAGCCGTGACAGTGTCTAGGCCAGGAGGACAGGACAGTTATTCCTCAGACAGCTGCCTTCTAAGCTGTTAGAATCCCCTTTTAAACGTCTCTCAAAAAATCAATAGTTTTGAGTTACTTTCAGCTGTGAATTTCTGATTATTAAATGGCTATATTACTACTGGTTTTTAATCATGTATTTCCTGATGGTTTGATTGGTTAAAAAGAAACACATACACACAAAAAACACACCACATTGAGCCGGATTGCAGGATAGATATTTTTTTAACTGCCATTTAAAATTGTGGTGTTTCATTGAATTGTATTTTACTGAATATTGTAGCTGCTTTTCGCTTGCTCTCCCTGCCCTGCAAGCCATATCGGGAGGGCTTTGCTCAGAAAGGCAGCCTGGAAACATTAAAATAAAATAAAATAAACTGCACAATCCAGTGGTGTTTATTATTATTATTATTATTATTATTATTATTATTATTATTATTAAAAATGCACAAAATGCTTTGGGATCCTGACTGCTTTCGCCTCCCAGACACCATAGCTTTGAGATCTTCTAAACAATCACAGCTACCGACTTTGGGGACGCTCCAGTGTTGAAATCCCTGTTGCGTTCCCTTCACTTTTAGAAAATGTATCAAATGTGCTCGTGGGCAGCCAGGTGGGAGTTCATGCCTTAACTTTCTGATGGACTTCTCTGCAGTTTGCGATGATTCTTCTCCTGCCCATTGATTTCCTATCAGAAAGACTTGGCGCAATAACCGTGTGCATATATATAATAAATGATGGCTACCAAAAGGCTGAACGACGCGCTCTTTGTGAGCACTCCATGCTACCTGGATTTTTATTGATTGCAAGGGGGTGGGTTGTGCTACAAGGGACAGCAATAAAGCTAAGAAGACAGATGAGATGCATTTTGAATGATGTGAGTAGGCAGCGACAGTCTTGTATATTCATAGTCTTGCCCTCCTGGCATCTGAGGCATGCAGAGGAATGAATGAATGGTAGGTTCTGCACGGTGATAGAATGGACTGTACCACACAAGAGTGATTGGGATTTCCATGCATTTGGGAAAAAAAGATGAAATTAACTAATATTTTAGTTAAGGGAAGGTAGACAAGTCAATAATATGCTTAGCAAAAACTGAATCTAAGAACATAAGAAGAATGATTTTGAATCAGGCCCAAAGGCCCATCTAGTCCAACATCAGGAAACAAAGTCCTTGAAAAATAGACTATACTTGCTTTTCGCTGTGACGTCCGTTGAAGGCAAGATTTCTGCATGTCTATTTTTAAGGTCTTTAATTTATTATCATTATAGTAACAAACCAAAACTATTAATATACTGCAGAACTGGTTCTTTTCCAAATGTCATATGGTGTTTGTTCTGCTAACTCAGAGAATCCAGCGTGACAGTGCCTACACTTTGGAACTCCCTGCCCACTGATATTAGGTTGGTGGCTTTTGGTGTTGACTCTGCCCTCTGTGAGCTTTTTTCCCCTAACAGATTACCTGAGTGAATAGGGGTTGGCAGGGGTTGGGGAGAAGGTTCTTCACCTGTACTCTGAGGCCTGTGTAAGTTCTCAGTCCTAGAGAAATGATTCTCCTCCTCTATTTTCTGGTAGAAACTGGACTGCAGACATTCTGGCACCCTTGTCTCCCTGACCAGTTGGAACATCCATGGCTATTCGACATCATCATACCCATCAGTCAGTTGAGCCAATCAGCTCCAGAGGTTGCATATAATAATAATAATAATAATAATAATAATAATAATAATAATAATAATAATAATAAATTATTTTTGTTTTATTTATACCCCGCCCTTCCCAGCTCAGGGCGGCTAACACTAATTAAAATCACAGAAAAACATAAACACAATCATTTTAAAATAACAGATTAAAATACAAATTTAAAAATTCAATATTAAAACTGCAGTTTCATTTTCAAATAACCCACCAATAAAAGAATGAAGCATAAATATCAAACAGAAACCAACCCAAAGGCCAGGTGGAACAGCTCCGTCTTGCAGGCCCTGCGGAAAGATGCCAAATCCCGCAGGGCCCTGGTCTCTTGTGATAGACTGTTCCACCAAGTCAGGGCCAGTGCTGAGAAGGCCCTGGCCCTAGTTGAGGCCAACCTAGCATCTTTGTTGCTTGGGACCTCCAAAAGATTATTATTTGAGGACCTTAAGGTCCTACACGGGACATACCAGGAGAGGCGGTCCCTTAGGTACGAGGGTCCTAAGCCGCATAACATCACTAGTCCAATATACAGTATTGTAGGTTACTGAAAACAGGAATGAAAAGCATTAGGCTGAGGATTTTGTCTTCAACTTTCTTTCATTTCTATTCTGGACAAGTTATGCATGAGATATGTTGCTGTGCTGGTCACTTTAGGATAACAAATGTGTACAATAACAAATATATTAACAAAGTGCAGAGCTGAGGAGGGAATATAACTCACTTCTTATCAAGGTCAAGGTGTGAGTCAGGAATAGTTTTTTTTAAAAAAAAAATCTGCCATTGAGATTTTTTTTTTTTTAAATCCCATCCCTGCTTAGGGCTCTATTTTTTCAGTTATTCATAAATGCAAACTACTTGGTTTTGGTTTTACTGAGCTGCAAATCACAGCTGCTAATCATTGACGCATCATTTCCATCCCTTTCTGTTTCCCCAGCGATGACAATGCAGTTTATCAGCCACCGGTTCCCCGACTACCATGATCCCACCATAGGTAAGTTAAACCCTCTTTGTTACTCCAGCACTTTGGGCCATGGAGCAATGAGAAATTGGGCTTCCAACTGCTGAAAATGTTTCTCATTGATTGCATCCCCTTTATCCAAGTAACCCATTAATTAACCAATTAAATGGAAATACATTTGCATATAAATCGGCACCTGAATATCATTTCCACGTTCGAAATTCTGAAGGGAGAACAAGATTGCCTGCAGCATGATAAACCAAAGCTACTACATGTGGTTTGAAGAAATGGCTCCCTTTAGGATTTCTTTGTTGTTTAGTACACCATGAACACACTGGAACTAAAATAGCCTTGAAAAATAGGGAAAGGGGACCATAATCATAACCATGTTAGCATATTGGTTCTCAGTGTTTTATGAACTCAACTTTTAGTTGATTAATCTGCTGATGATGCAGATGAAAAGCTATAGCAGCCCTGGTTGAAATGAACCATGCCCATTGTGTTGGAAATAACTACACAGTCCCTTTATGTATGAGCAGAGGCATATCTAAGCTCCCTTGCACCCTTCAAAGCCAAGAGAGACCATGGAACAGAAGAAGAAGAAGAAGAAGAAGAAGAAGAAGAAGAAGAAGAAGAAGATCATTTTGGATTTGATATCCCGCATTCCACTACCCGAAGGAGTCTCAAAGCGGCTCACATTCTCCCTTCCCTTCCTCCCCCACAACAAACACTCTGTGAGGTGAGTGGGGCTGAGAGACTTCAGAGAAGTGTGACGAGCCCAAGGTCACCCAGCAGCTGCATGTGGAAGAGCGGAGACACGAACCCGGTTCCCCAGATTATGAGTCTGCCGCTCTTAACCACTAAAACAGAAACTTTAGAAGCTTGCTTTTCAACACCTTTTGTGCTCCACACCAGTGAATGGATTCCCCCGCAAAGGCACCCACAGGAGCCTGCACACACCACCCAGCTGTCCAGGGCAGTAGAGGAGCAGTCCAGGGAGCGTGTTAGGGGATGGGCTCCTAGTCACTCTGAGCCACAGTGGAAAGGCACAATTTTTGTGTACCTCCCAGGCCTGCGTCCTTGGCAGGAACAAACCTTGGCCAACCCCTGGGTATGTTGCTGTGTGTGACTAACTCTCCATGTTCTTCCTTCTCAGCATAGACCTTCTTTTAGGGTCCTGCCAGAGAGCTGTATATAACCCAGTTCAGTAAAGCAGTTTGTTACCAACACCCGTGTGCAGCCTGAATATTGCAAAGGTTCAACTGGCAAGTTTTGCAATGTGAACTTTGTGAAACCTTCGAAAATTCAAAATGGCAGTTACTTGGCCGGGGATTTCGGGAGATGCCTAACAGTAAGATTAGCTTTTAGGTTGGTATTTCAGAATCCAGTGTTTTTGTGCAAGGGGAGGCAGGCTTTTTAGGCCTGTGGGCACATTTGGATTGTTGAGCGAGTGCCAATGGCACCACCTGCTCTGGCAATTTCTCTCCCTCTTCCCCTCAGATTTGCTCCCCCTCAAACAGAAAAAGAGCTAGAGCACACCCATGCAAACACGTCACATGTCCTAAGTCAGATATAGAAGAAGCCTTGAAAATCACATAGGGCTTAAAGAGGAAGTTGGCAAGAGTGACACTCTTGAAACTTCCTTCTTCAGCTCTATGTACTTTTCCAAGGAGAACAGGGTAACAACACTCACCACCTCATGCATGACCCAAGAGGCAGTGGTGTGGTGAGTCAGAGACTCTGTTGACACCAGGGGAAGACCTCAAGTACACCACTACACCCATGGGCTCCTTGAGGGCAACCTCAATGTACCTACATCCTGATGTACCTACTAAGTGTGAACTTGTAGCAAAAAAGGATGAAATTTCTGTATACAGAGCAGCTCATAATTTGACCAACAGAAATACTGCAAGTCATTCATAAAAGACTGAATGAAATGGTTTGGAATAGTCCTTCTCTGAGTATCTGAATCTATTTTAAGGCCCGTTGATGGGTGGGGCAAAACATTTTTTTTTTTTTAATTTAAAGCTGTGGTCAAGGTAGTGTGTGACACGGGCTAGAGCTCAACTTCGAGCCTACCAAGTGGCAATAGCAACGGCGAAGAGGACCTTCTTCACCGTTTCTATTGCATCTGCAGAAAACAGCAGCAGGAGACTCTTCCAGGTGGTTCGCAATCTAGCAGAACCACCTTCATCATCGGGGCCTGGTAGGGACCCCAAGATCTCCTGCAATGCTTTTGCAAAGTTTTTTGCAGATAAAGTCGCTCAGATTCGGAAGGAGGTAGATTCCGCTGTGGGAGCAGGGCCGGGGCGGGAGAGTGCTAGAGCTCTGTCTAGTCATGTTTCATGGGATCAATTTCAATCTGTTACCTCCGAGGATGTGGACAGGCTGCTTGGACGAGTGAAACCGACCACCTGTCTCCTTGATCCTTGCCCATCCTGGCTAATAAAAGCGAGCCGGGAAGGACTGGGCGATGGGCTCCGCGGGGTGGTGAACGCTTTCCTCTGCGAGGCAGTCTTCCCATACTCGCTGAAAGAGGCGGTCATTAAACCGCTTCTTTAAAAAACATCTTTAGACCCGGCCAATATGGCCAGCTATCGCCCAGTCTCAAATCTACCATTCTTGGGCAAGGTGATTGAGCGGGTGGTTGCGGAACAACTCCAGGCACGCCTGGAGGATGCGGACCATTTGGATCCCTTCCAATCGGGATTCAGGCCTCATCATGGGACTGAAACTGCCTTGGTCGCACTGGTCGATGATCTCCGGCGGGCTAGGGACAAAGGTGAGAGCTGTTTCCTAGTTCTGCTGGATCTCTCAGCGGCCTTTGACACCATCGACCATAACATCCTTCTGGACCGGCTAGAGGGGTTGGGAGCTGGAGGCACTGTTATGCAGTGTTCAGAAAGTGGTGATGGGGGATGAGTGTTCAGACCCCTGGGCTCTCACTTGTGGGGTGCCTCAGGGTTCCGTCCTCTCCCTCATGCTTTTTAATATCTATATGAAGTCACTGGGAGAGATCATCAGGGGGTTTGGGCTGGGTGTTCATCAGTATGAGGATGATACCCAGCTCTACCTCTCTTTCAAATCAGAACCAGTAAAGGCGGTGAAGGTCCTGTGTGAGTGCCTGGAGGCGGTTGGAGGATGGATGGCGGTTAACGGATTGAGGTTGAATCCTGACAAGACAGAAGTACTGTTTTGGGGGGATAGGGGGCGGGTGGGTGTGGGGGACTCCCTGGTCCTGAATGGGGTAACTGTGCCCCTGAAGGACCAGGTGCGCAGCCTGGGAGTCATTTTGGACCCACAGCTGTCCATGGAGGCACAGGCTAATTCTGTGTCCAGGGCGGCTGTCTACCAGCTCCATCTGGTACACAGGCTGAGACCCTACCTGCCCGCAGACTGTCTCGCCAGAGTGGTACATGCTCTGGCTATCTCCCGCTTGGACTACTGCAATGCGCTCTGCGTGGGGCTACCTTTGAAGGTGACCCGGAAACTGCAATTAATCCAGAATGCGGCAGCTAGACTGGTGACTGGGAGTGGCCGCTGGGACCACATAACACCGGTCCTGAGAGATCTACATTGGCTCCCAGTACGTTTCCGAGCACAATTCAAAGTGTTGGTGCTGACCTTTAAAGCCCTAAACGGCCTCGGTCCTGTATACCTGAAGGAGCGTCTCCACCCCCATCGTTCAGCCCAGACACTGAGATCCAGTGCAGAGGGCCTTCTGTCGGTTCCCTCACTGCGAGAAGCAAAGCTACTGGGAACCAGGCAGAGGGCCTTCTCGGTAGTGGCGCCTGCCCTGTGGAACGCCCTCCCGTCAGAAGTCAAGGGAATAAACAACTACCTGACATTCAGAAAAAACCTGAAGGCAGCCCTGTTTAGGGAAGTTTTTAAACTGTGATATTTTAAATGTATTTTAATGTTTGATGGAAGCCGCCCAGAGTGGCTGGGGAGACCCAGCCAGATGGGCGGGGTACAAATAATAAATTATTATTATTATTATTATTATTATTATTATTATTATTATTATTATTATTATTATTATCTGTGCTAGCAAGTGGGTAGGAAGCTTATAATTTTTCATGTAAACAATCTAGATCCTATACCTAAGAAGGCTGAATTCTCCAGCCTGCATGTAATGTCTGCACTGAGAATTTAACTTCCATTCCATAACAGAACCTGTTTTTCTTTCTTTCGTAAGTCATTAATTTATACCAGCCAGGAGTTTTTGACAGCAACAGAGCCCCACCCCAAGCTTCCAAATATATATTTGCAACCACAATAAGGACTAGAAACCTGCTTGTTTGTTAAGATTCTCAGGAAGATGGATCCTGTGCCATTTGCCTTATTGTGTCTCCTTTTCCGTTCTGTGGTCCTATAGAAATGTGATATGTCTTTCCAGCCTTGCCCACAATGCTATCAAGGAAAGGCCAGACCAAATTGTAACCCCGTGTCTTTTGAGTCTTCTGAATTATTGGTTTGCAATTGCCGTTGCAACAGCATTCTGTGGCAACAAGCAACATCGGATGTCACTGTCCATCAGGCCCTTTTGCTTGATCCCAGAGATGGTGGGCATTGTTATAAATTCCTAGTATCACCTTTAAAAGGGAAGAGTGAGTGATGATCCCAGAGGTACCCTTCTGGATGTCCACAGGGCACATTCATCACTTTGGATTAACATTGCTGAGCATTCGGTGCTGACAGATGGCTGAGAGCAAACATTTATCTGGCTATAAAAGGAGATGGCTTTAAGAGAACGAAAGACAGAAGTTTGCCGCACTCCGTTTTCTTTGAGCTCTAACCATTTCCTCATCTTTAACCATTTCCTCATCTTTCACACTTCATATCTGCAGGAAAGAACAGCTCCCAGACAACAGGTGGGGTGTGGGGTGGAGGTTTTACTTTTGCACCAGTTGGCAGAAGAGTAGAGAGGGTCAGACATTCCCCTTAAGCCAGTTTTGGGCTCAGGACCGCAATACCTCAAGGATCACCTCTCTCCATATGAACCTACCTGGAAGCTAGATTCAGGCAGGTAGCCGTGTTGGTCTGACGCAGTCAAAATAAATAAATAATAATAATTTAATTAAAAGGTATCTGAAAAAGTGTGCATGCACACAAAAGCTTATACGCAGAACAAACTTAGTTGGTCTCTAAGGTGCTACTGGACATTTATTTATTTATTTTTTATTTTTTATTTCGACTACCTGTACCCTGTTATCATCCTCTGAGCCCCTTCTTCGTTTGGCCACTCCATGAGGGGTCTGGAGCCAGTGTGGTGTAGTGGTTAAGAGTGGTAGACTCGTAATCTGGTGAACCAGGTTCGCGTCTCTACTCCTCCACATGAAGCTGCTGGGTGACCTTGGGCTAGTCACACTTCTCTGAAGTCTCTCAGCCCCACTCACCTCACAGAGTGTTTGTTGTGGGGGAGGAAGGGAAAGGAGAATGTTAGCCGCTTTGAGACTCCTTAAGGTAGTGATAAAGCAGGATATCAAATCCAAACTCCTCCTCCTGCTCTTCTTCTTCTTCTTCTTCTTGGTGGCAACACAAGAATGGGCCTTTTCTCTGGTGGCTCTCCATTTGTGGAATGCTCTCACCAGAGAGGTTCGCTTGTCACCTTCATTATACACCTTTAGGTGCCAGGCAAAATCGTTGCGCTACAACCAGGCCTTGGGCTAATTAACATCCTATAACCTTTCAAATGTGTTTGTGGGATGGGGTGAGAGGAGGGGAGTTGTTGCGTGTGGTGGTTGTTATGAATTTTGTGCTTTTATCTTGTATTTTTATGTTGTGAACTTCCTTGAGAACTGCGGATGAAGGGCAGTATACTACTACTACTACTACTACTACTAATAATAATAATAATAATGTTTAGTTAGTTGGTTAGCACAGCGTTTAAAACTTAGACTAAAACATCATTAGGGCAGCATTCATGATGCAAAGGCCTCCTGAAATAAAATCATTTTAACCTGGCATCTAAATCTTTGCAGGGACGACGACTGCCTTATATTTTTTTAGGAAGGTAGTTCCATAAAGTTGGGTCCACTAGGCTGGAGTCACAACTCTCATTGACACAAGTAATGCTTCTGAGCCATGGAGGACCAGAATTAGATCTCCCCCAGGTGATCTCTGTGATCAGCCTGGGACATACAGGGCAAGGTGGTCTTTCAGATACCCTGGGCCTAAGTTGTTCAGCAGCTTAGACACTGGTACAAGAATCATGAACAAGAATCACTGGTACAAGAATCATGAACATGACCCAGTATCAGATGGGAATCCAGTGCAGATTATTTAACAGTACTGGCACACACTGGTGGTTGTTCCCATCACCATTCTATCCATGGCATTCTGCAGTAGCTGAAGCTTCCAAACCAGACCCTAGGGCAGCCCCACATAATGTGTGTTTAAGTAGTCCAGGCTATGCATGAGCTAATGTGATCAGGTTGTCCCTGTCAATGAGCTGCTGCTTACTTTAGGTGACTACATGAATTTGTCCTGGGGTTAATCTCTGTGTTTACTTCCAAATTCTGGGCTCTGCCTGCAAGCGTTACAAATATTCCTAGGCTCTTGCTTCTAGGCTCATAGCAAATTGCTGAAAACTCTTCCAGTTCCACCCCTAGATCTGCTATAGGGCTCAGACCATCCATCCGACCCAGCACCTGCCAAGATACCAGAATTTTGTATGAGACGACAGCCTAATCTTAAAGTGTTTTCCCCACAAAGAAGAAATATGTTGACTTCTGTACGTTTATTTCAGCATATTTTTAGGATCAGTGTATTTTCTAAAAGCAATTCAGATTGGTGGTGTTTATTTATTTTTAGTTTTGCATTGCCAAAAACATGACTAATGCTTCCATCTACTGGTCCCCAGTTGCCTGCCTGACTGTCTCTCAAATATAACCAGCAAGCCAACTCTCTGTAGCAAAACATCCGAAATTTGGGATCACAGACAAAAATCTGTGATTGGAATTATGCAAAGCAGGCTGATTTGCATAAGCTTCCTTTGCATGTTCTCTCCAATTTTGTGTGGGGTTTTGAATACTGCATTACGGTTTGTTTGCATAAATTCGGAAAAGATTGCTGGAACTCATGTAACAGTCTTGGAGATTAGGGGTATCTATTAACCTATGCACACCAAATCTTCCTATCTACCAATGACAGATCCAGTTTTTCTTATGCCTATCCCTGAGTCCTAGCCGTGTCTACTCAGAAGTTAGTCCTGTTGCATTCCATAGGTGATATTGAAGAAAAGCGAGATTGCCTTACCCATCGGTGAAGGGCAATCAAATCAAGTTATAATTATTATAATTATTATTATTAACACATGCCCACTCAAACACTTCAGTTTGAAGAACTGTCATCATTTCAGGTGACACATAATAATATGTCTTCTACCCAGATGTTTAGTTGATAAAAAAAAAACCTTCCAGTAGCACCTTAGAGACCAACTAAGTTTGTTCTTGGTATGAGCTTTCATGTGCATGCACACTTCTTCAGATACACTGAAACAGAAGTCACCAGACCCTTATATATAGTGAGAGAATGGGGAGGGGTATGACTCAGAAGGGTGGTGGGAATGGGTGATTGGCTGATAGGTGTGGTAAACTTGTTGACGACTGCAATTGGTCTTACAGGAAAAAGCAAGGGGTGAGATGGCTTAAAATAGCTTTGTCATGTACAATGAGATAAGAATCCAATGTCTCTATTCAGACCAGGTCTCTCCATGGTTTTAAGTTTGGTAATATGTTGCAATTCAGCAACTTCTGTTTCCAGTCTATTTATGAAATTCCTGGTCTGAATAGAGACATTGGATTCTTATCTCATTATACATGATAAAGCTATTTTTAGCCCTCTCAGCCCTTGCTTTTTCCCTGTAAGACCATTGCTTTCAGAGCTATGGTGGGGAGAGGAGGCACCTGTGGCTTCCTATTGGCCATGGCTGCATCCCAGAAGTCCTATCCTGCAGCCAATAGGAAGCCATTGCTGCCCGTTCAGTCAGGCCCCGTGAGGAGCTAAACCGGCGCACCGTATCCAGCCCACGGGCTGTAGTTTGCCGACCCCTTGTCTATTGTTATTTTAACTATCTGAAAGTCTTAAATTATTGTTAATTATTCTTATTGTCAATTATATTATTTTATATTATTTGTAAGCTGCGTTGAGGGCCTTTTTAAACAATCAAGTGATGTCTAAAAGTTATGAAATGAATAAAATTGGGGGGGGGAGAGACACAATATATTTCTTGAATTTCTTTGAGGAAATGTGGTGATGTTATTCTCTTTTGGCCTATTACCCCAGTAGCAACTACACTTGTTAGAGTCAACAATATTGTTAGATGGGCCATTGTTTTTCCCCAAATAAGCATGTATTTTCACAACAGATTTTCAATGATGTGCCTCATTAAGAATCCCTGGCCCGACTGCATCATTGAGCAGAATTGTAATTTTGAAGGAGGGGTGGTCTTGGAAGAAGAACGTTCCTTGCTTGACTTGCTAAACCATATGTGGCGACAATTCCAGAGGACATCCCTGGAAGAAAATGAAATCATTTCCATTGTACATTTCCTATTTAATAGATATGGGGAAACAATTTCCCAGCAATGGCAGAAACAATTTTCTTCCCGAACAAATGGAGAACTAATGATTTTGCACTCAAAGCAGTTACTTGGCAATCTTGCTGGGCATTAGTGTAGCTAGAGAGATGGGGGAGGAGGAGGAGGAGGAGGAGGAGGAGGAGGAGGAGGAGGAGGAAGGAACAAACTGGGTGGGTGCCAAGGTGCTCAACAGCCATGTAACTGATCTCAAACCAAATCCATGTAAATCAGGTGGCATGCAGATTAGACAGCAAAGCAGCAAGCTAATTTTAAGCAACAATAACATGTCAGGAGGATCTGCCTCTTGAGAAGCACTTGGAGTCAGGGTCATGAGAAGAATGATATTGGGGGCCATCTTCAAAGACTTTTGGAGTCTGAAACATGGAAATGATGTGCTCTCAGTATTACTCTGGGATGTGTTCCAGTTCTCTAGAAGCTGGAAGACTGGAGATTGCCAGAAAATGGGGGGGGACTGCTTTGGGAGGGGGTGAATACAGATGTCCAAGTGGTGAATGTTTTTAGAAGAAGAAGAAGAAGAAGAAGAAGAAGAAGAAGAAGAAGAAGAAGAAGAAGAAGAAGAAAGGGAGGAGGAGGAGGGAGAGGAGGAGGAGGAGTTTGGATTTGGAGTCTCAAAGCGGCTAACATTCTCCTTTCCCTTCCTCCCCCACAACAAACACTCTGTGAGGTGAGTGAGGCTGAGAGACTTCAGAGAAGTGTGACTAGCCCAAGGTCACCCAGCAGCTGCATGTGGAGGCGCAAAGACGCGAACCCAGTTCACCAGATTACGAGACTACAGCTCTGTGTCCACAGGGACATTCTGTGAGCCACCCTTTAACACAATGACACAGGGATGGATAGCCTGTGACCCTTTGGATGTTGCTAGACTGCAGC
Organism: Lacerta agilis; assembly: GCF_009819535.1. NCBI lineage: Eukaryota > Metazoa > Chordata > Lepidosauria > Squamata > Lacertidae > Lacerta > Lacerta agilis. The sequence goes on along the minus strand of NC_046322.1, from coordinate 7,129,654 downwards.
TCCCCGCATTCCTGATTATTGGCCATTCCAGACGGGGCTGATGGCACCCAATGACATTTAGCGGGCACTTGGAGGAGAACAAGTTTTCTGAGTGGTAGGGATGGTAGAGGAATGTGATTCAGTCTGCATTTAAAGACAGACATACCTGATTCAAAACAATATGCAAACCAAAATGTAGCCATCCATCACAATGTTGACTTCTCCAAATTTTGCAATGGAGTTCTCCAGCCAAGTATTGTGTACAGAAATGTACCAGTTAAATTAACGGGACATTAGTGAAAACAACATAAACAAATGCATCATAGAATTGTAGAGTTGGAAGGGGCCATGGCAGATGACCCTCCAATCTCTGCTTAAAAACCTCCCATCCAAATCTGAGGGACAAATTTTGTTTCATTCACATTTAAAGAGGAACCTACTTTATTCATACTTTCTCAACCGGTATGCGAACTAAAATACAGCCCCTCTTAGAAATTCGCATTGATCTGAATTTTGCACTGCAATTCTGCAGTAACGTGTATAAAAATCCACAGGCTAGGGTAAAGCATGTGTAAAATGCATGTGTTTGTGAAAAGAACAAACAACGATGCATTATGTTTGAGGAAATTGATTTGCAAAAATGTGTATATTAATTTAACATACAAAGACGTTATTAGCTCTTAAAAAACTGGTGAATTTTCAGTCAGACATCCAAATGGATGTGCAAATGTTGGTAAGGCAGGGGGAAATGAGAAGCAGAGAGAATCAGAGAACTATTAGATTCCTCCATCCCTACTTCTAAATAAACATTTATGAGATTGCTCTGGCAATGAATGGGGGGAAATGCACATTACTGTTAGGATCAAACAAAGTGGAGTGCTTTGTCCTTGTGAACCAGCTGATCCTCTCTCCTCTGCCCAGATAATTGTCCTGAATTATCAATGCAATGTCACCTTTTGACAACAGGGAAATATTTGTGGAAACAATAGAGGTGGCTTTGCACATTCCTGGCGCTCTCTCTCTCTCTCTCTCTCTCTCTCTCTCTCTCTCTCTCTCTCTCTCTCTCTTCTTTGTGCAGCTCTCTATCTTCTCTCTCCCTTTCCAGACTCACTTCCAATACCACTACTCCAAGGTTAGGGGTTAATTGGTAACTTTCCTTTGGGGCACTTAGCCAGTCCCTCTTGGCTCAGAAATACAATTGCATGTCAGCACTGATCACTCATGCCTGAAGAGCTTAAGGAAAGGGAAAGCTAGTGGAGCGCAAGAGATACACACCATCAAGTGTCACCGTTAATCACAGGCACCAAGCTTTTTAATGCACAGGGTATTTTACATCAGTCGGCACACTGCACACCTTCAAGGCGTACCTATGAAATTGCAAACACCAGGCATTCCAGTATTTCCCATCAAAACACCATCAAAGCATTCCTGACAGATGGCTGTCAAGCCTCTGCTTAAAGACCTCCAAAGAAGGAGACTCCACCACACTCCTTGGCAGCAAATTCCACTGTCGAACAGCTCTTACTGTCAGGAAGTTCTTCCTAATGTTTAGGTGGAATCTTCTTTCTTGTAGTTTGAATCCATTGCCCCGTGTCCGCTTCTCTGGAGCAGCAGAAAAAAAAAAAACCTTTCACCCTCCTCTATATGACATCCTTTTATATATTTGAACATGGCTATCAGATCACCCCTTAACCTTCTCTTCTCCAGGCTAAACATACCCAGCTCCCTAAGCTGTTCCTCATAAGGCATTGTTTCCAGGCCTTTGACCATTTTGGTTGCCCTCCTCTGGACACGTTCCAGCTTGTCAGTATCCTTCTTGAACTGTGGTGCCCAGAACTGGACACAGTATTCCAGGTGAGGTCTGACCAGAGCAGAATATAGTGGTACTATTACTTCCCTTGATCTAGACTACATCTCCAACAATGGCTTCTTCTTCTTTTCCTGATTTTTATTTTTTTATTGTATGCTTTTTAATCTTTTTGTGTTGTAAATTCATACATACATAATTTTATTTGTATGCCGCCTTTCCATAGTTGAAGCCATGCTCAAGGCGGCTTACAATATGAAAAAAACAAACACAAACGTAACCAAAGTAGTCACAAACAATAAATAAAATATCGAAAAGTACATAACCTATTAAACAATTTCCACATAAGTCATAAGAAGATCAAAAATAAAGATACAAAAGATTAATGCCAATAACAGCAACAACCCCTCCCCAATAAAAACCCCTAAACAATTCCCCAACCCAAGAGTCTGTTCAGCAGCCTCAGCTTTTTGTAGTTGGAGTCAGTCCGGGCACTCCCTCTCAGGCCAGGTGGGAAAAGGTGTGCAAGGCAAGGAGCAGGTCTTCCAGAACTCACCGCAAAGATATAAACTGCTTAGTTATGTTTTGCGATTTAACTGTCTATAAATACTTTTATAAATAAATGCTAATAAATCGAAGGTGTATGAAGTATGAAGGTTGTGTGGGTGTACCATTCTGTTGGTTATCCGTAGCATAACATCTGGGGGCATAGTGCCTCTGAACATGGAGAATCCATTAAGCTGTCACCAACCAGCACAAAGGAAAGTGGCCGGCAGCCCAAATATCTTGGACAGTGGAGCCATTAGAAAGAGCAATGGAGATCCTTAGGCAGGAGATTCAGCTACCCAAGAATTCTAAAGGCAAAAAAGTTGCTTTAGAATAATCTGCAAGTGTTTTCTAAAACCTAGAAGATCTTCAGAAAAAAAAGAGAGAGCAACCAATTGCCCTGTTTGCTGATACAGGTGGGTAGCCGTGTTGGTCTGCCATAGTCGAAACAAAATAGAAAATTCTTTCCAGTAGCACCTGTTTGCTGAGAGATGCTGGCAATAAGCAAAGGAGAAAGAGCAGAGGCGTAAACAAGGTCAGGTGGTACCCGGTGCAGATTTTTATTTTTTATTTTTTGCCACACCCCAGCCCCACATTGCAATTTTTGGGAACGTTGCCCATAGTTGTTGAGCTTTTCTTTTAGGCAGAGTTGGCCGCAAAACAGATATGCCTGCAGATTGCGCAAATCCAACCAACAATCAGATAAAACTGTTTCAGCGCTGCCAGCCGCGGGTGCTAGCACCAACCGCCGACTGCAAAAATCTGACCACCAATCATATTAAACTGCCCGCTGATCGCCGGGCGTATTTGCGTGATCAGCGGGTGGATTTTCACAACGACAATCATGCCAATCGTGAAAATCTGCCCGCCGGGGGTGTGCGCACTGCCACGCTGATCCGCCCAGGGGGATTTTGTCACCACCCCTAGGCATGACACCAGGGGCAGACCGCGCCCCTGCATCCTCCTTGCGATGCCCCTGAGAGAGGGTTGCTGCTTTTTCTGCCCTACCTGTGTGCTATCTGGAGGCGGCATCTGACTGGACACAAAATTCTCCACTGGACTGCTACTTGACCTAGTCCAGCAGGTCACTTCTTGTATCATGTTCTTACCCAGAAAGGTTTATAGAAAGCAATGCTTGTCACAGATGCTACTGGGAGCACTCCCTACTGCTATAGAATCTTGTGGAGTTATTTGTTGTTCACACACACACACACACACACACACACCCCTTTGATGCATACGACACCTTACAGTAACAGAAGCAAATTAAAAGTCCTTGGTCTGTGGGGCTTCCAATCTAATTCCAACAGAAGAGAAGACAAGGCAGAAAGCAGAGAGGGGAGGGGAAGGAATACGAAAGTGCCTATGGAAACTGGGTGAGAATATGTGAAAATAAATTGCCACGTTGCCAGGCTCTGTTTCTGTGAGAACTAAAGAACTGAGCCAAAGTATTTTGATTTTGAACGATGAAAGCATTGCAAAAAAGAGAGAGAAAGAGAAAGAGGAAGAAGGAAAATGTATATTAGGCAAAACCGCATACAAGAACGGGTGTATTAGGGAAGCAATTGCAAGCCAAGGCTATTTACTTCCTCCTCCGACCCATCCCCAAACTTGGCCCTCCAGATGTTTTGGGACTACAATTCCCATCATCCCTGACCACTGGTCCTGTTAGCTAGGGATGAAGGGAGTTGTAGTCCCAAAACATCTGGAGGACCAAGTTTGGGGATGCCTGCCATACAATGACTTTGAACTGATACAGTCCACAACTTTATTGATTACAGATGGAAGAGGTTTGGATAATCATTAACTTCCAGCCCACTTGCCGGAAGTGGCGCCATGGGTCAATCTGACAGCAGATTACATTAAATAGGGGGACCCCCTCAGGGTTCTGTTGCCTGGGGCGTGCTATTGGTCCTGGGCCCCGACAGGGCATATGGACATAGGCAACTCGATGAGGAAGGAACAGGTAAAGGGTCCAGATCTAGGCTGCTTAAATGCACCAGGAGCACACCTGAGGGAAGCCTACCTGCTCTGTCAGTCCTGCCCCCAAGGTCAGCCCCGATTGGCCAATAAGGCAGGCAGGCTGGGATCTGGCACCTAATAGGAAGAGAGGGCATAATGCCCCACCTGCCTGCTCAGGTAGGACTCCAATCTCTGGAACTACCTTGTCAGGTCCTTAGGAAGCTTTCTCCATCCCACAATGCCACCACATCTAGGTGGTGAGTGATCTTGCACTGAAACAATGGTGAATTTTCAGGAGGCCTTTTCGGGGAAATGTGGAGAACTGAAAATCAGAAAAAAATAGAAGGCAAAATGAACCAGAACTGACTGCCTCACCCATTCCTTGTCATGTCTCCCCACCCACAATCTTCACTTTTCTGAGCTAAACAGATCCCTTTCTTTCAACCTTTCCTTATAGGACCGTTCCCCCCAAACCCTGGACCATTTTTGTAGTCGTCCTCTGAGCCTGTTCCAATTTGTCGACACCCATAGCAAGCAGAAGGGATCTAAGCTTGTTGGAAGACACTCTTCAAAGCAAAACGAAAGACTTCAGAAAGCACCCCCTTCCGCATAAAACATGAGTCATTTCTAACATACACAGTATGAACCCACTTGCCACGCAGACATTAATAATAATAATTAATCTTTCCAGAGCTGCCTTTCTGCTGAAGCGGGGGGGGGGGGGAGGAGGAGTGTCACTCACTTCAAAGGTGTGTGCATGAGCAAGGCTTTCCTAGTTAATCAGAACCAGTTCCCCCTCTGCACCAGAATAGCAGGTAGCAATTTCTTTCCACTTCCGACCCTGTGATTTTGCTACTGAGTGGAGATTAAGGTGGCAATGATTCACTTACTATCATTTCAGGGAGATCAATTAAAGCCTATACTTACACTGAGAGGTGTTTCCAGCTTGTGTGAAAATAAAAAAAAGTAAATAGTGTGAAAATAAAAAAAAGTAAATAGACATTTCTCTTCTTTCTCCCCGAAGACCAGGGCTGTCTTAAGCATATGTGGCACTGGGGTGCAAAGATTCGCCCAGCACCCCCCTCCCAGGTTGCCCAGTCCCAGGCACGCTGGGGGGCGCAGCCGACCAGCCTCCTTAGTGTCTCGCTGGCTCTGTCACCCCCAAACTTGTGCAGAGCCCGTGGCGCTCTGACTGATGGATGGGCTCTTCCCTGGACTCAACTCTCGGGCTCTGGACTCTCAACCTGGCGCCCCTGAGAGCCCGACGCCTGGGTGCCCCACACCCCTAGTATCTATGGGTAAGACAGCCCTGCTGAAGATGACCCATCCAATGAGGCAGAGGTGAAATCTAAAAACATATAAAAAAAGTTCTGAAAATGCTTTTTAAAAAAGCTTTTTTTTTTAAAAAAAATATACATTGAATTTTCCATAAGGCCTACCATCGCCATCTAGTGTCACACTGTATATTGCACTTAAAACACACTTAAAACGTTTTATTTGCAGCTGTATAGCTGAGTTCAGAGAGAGAGAAAAGGAAACAAAATTTTGGGAGATGCCAGCCTCAGCTATTGAAATGTCTAGGGGAGAGAGCATGGCTGTGGCCAAAGAGGGACCCATAGGGTTGCCTCTGATCCTTTCTTTAATTTTTAGTTTCATTTTTTAAAGATACAGCTGAGCTCAAGTAAGAAATCAAGGCTTGGGTTTTTGTTTTTTTGAAGAGATCAACTGCAGATTTGCATTCTGGTACCCACTGTTATCGAGGGGAACTCAAAGCAGAGCTAAGTTAAAGTCCCTTAGAGGTGCACTAGTGGAATCAATAACTTATGCAAGAGGAGGCGCAGGAAGCCAGAATGGCCCAATGATTCCAAAGATTGCTGTAGATCTGATACTTACACAACCGGTTCCACAACAAACTTCCACAACCACAACTGTTGCGTTGGATTTCACATTGCACCACTTCCTTTTTTTTAAAGGGGGGGGATTCAAGGTATCTCACAACAATCTATAGCGCTTAAAAACAAAGCAACAGCAATATTCACTGTGCATTAAAACAAAACTCCCTTCCTCATAGAATGACAAATCATCAGGAATAATAAATTAGGATAATGCTAACCAGCCAGTTACATCCCATCAAATGCATGCGAGTAGAAGAACATTTTAACTTGGCGCAGAAAATATAATCATGATGCCAATCAGGCCTTATCAGGGAGAGTATTCCACAGATGGGCTACAACTGAAAAGAGCCTCTCCCTTCCCACAACTCTCTTGGCAAGGACTTCATATGTTGATCTTGGGAGATGGGTAGATTCATGATGAGAGATATTTTTCATCAACGACTGAGGTCCTGAGCTGCATAAGTCTTTATGGGTTAAGACCAGCACTGAAACCACAACTGAAACGCTCCACAAATGTGCTTCAAATGTGTGAAATCTGCTCGACACATTTAGAAAGAAAACAGAATTGGAGAATGTCTTGTAAGGCCTACTGAAATAAGTTGAGCATGCCAGACCTCTGCAATATAGGGGGAAGATTTAGAATTAGAGCAGTGTCAGTATTTTTTATTTTTATTTTATTGCTCTGGATACCGCTTGGTAATTTGTTTTATTTATTTGCATGTGCATTGTTTCCTTATCGGTGACTTAAGTACTTCAGCTGTGTGTAACACCTATTGAATTTCAAGGACTTAATTAATTTTAATATAATATCCAATGGTACAATTTGCTTTTCAAAGGGAATTAACTTCTGAGCCATTGAGCAGTAAAAGTAAATACAAAAATACATAGATAGCAGAGAGAAAGACATTCCCATGCCAAGCTTGATTTGCATTTATATAGTTGCCATAACAGTAATGAGGATCAATTTGCTTAATGATTCAAGATATATTGGAATAAATCGCAAGGGCTGTTGGAAATTATCAGAGGCCAATTCAAAGAGATCTGGTCATTTGCTAAATCACCACATCCAAACCACTCCTTCTCAAAGATTATGAACTGATCTAGCATAATAATAGCCTTCTCTGGCCAACCAGATGGTTAAGAGTTGTAGACTCGTAATCTGGTGAACCGGGTTCGTTTCTCCGCTCCTCCACATGCAGCTGCTGGGTGACCTTGGGCTAGTCACACTTCTCTGAAGTCTCTCAGCCCCACTCACCTCACAGAGTGTTTGTTGTGGGGGAGGAAGGGAAAGGAGAATGTTAGCTGCTTTGAGACTCCTTCAGATAGTGATAAAGGGTTTTTTTTAAATCCAAACTCCTCTTCTTCTTAGAAGTCCAAAAGTAGGATTCCCTCACCCCTTGTGGTTTCCAGCAACTGGTATTCAGAAGCATATTGCTTCTCTCTGTGGAGGCAGAGGATAGGAATCAGAATTGGTGGCCATCAATGGCCTTATCTTCCATGAATTTGGCCCATACTCTTTAAAAGCCATCTAAGTTGGCCTTAGCTGTCTCCTGTAGGAACAACTTCCATAGTTTTAACTATGTGCTGTGTAGCTGTCCCAAATCATCCAACCTTCAGCTTCATTGCATGTCCACAAGTTCCAGTGTTATGAAAGAGAGAGACTTTTCTCTCTCTCCACTTCCTCCATGGAAACTTCTCTCATGTTGCCTGTAATTCACATTTTCTCTAAACTAAAATGTCCCAGATGCTGTAAACTTTTTTCACGAAACCAGGAACATAGGATAAAAGTCTGGTCCATCTAGCTTGTGATTGTTTGTTCTGATTTGCAATAGCTCCCCACGTTCTCAAGCAGAGCTTTCTTCCATTCTCTGCTTCCTGGTCCTTTGCTTGGAGACGCCAGGGATTGAACTTCAGATCTTCTGCATGCGAAGCATGTTTTAGGGTCCCTCCCTGTGGTGCCTGACAGAAACCTTCATGTAACGTGACACTTGCCTGACTGTGCCACAGTGGGAAGATGGCTCAACCTGGCTCCTAGGAGATTTTATGATGTGGCTAATCAAAGCTCAATGTCAAGAATTCTAATTAACCAACTAAACGCTGTATAGACTAAAGAGCAGGGACAGTGAGCAAATGAAGATGGGATGTTTTGCTCCATCAACATCTTCAAGAGATTGAGCTTTGGGATGCTAATGTGTGTCAAAGAAAAATCAATAATGGAAACAATATTGTATAATAGGCACCACTTGGTCCTACTTGACTGCCACTGCTGGGTGATTTCAAAGGGAGGGGAGATTTTGCAGGTGTAGGGGTGTTAATCATGGCATCATGCAGTCCTAGCTGGGACAATGCTGCAATACTTCAAATCCCTATACTAAACAGCAGATAAAACCTTCAGATGGCATACCCACAGGTGCTCCATCTGCCTTGTTGCCAGTGGCAAGATCAAGCCCACTTGGGATGAGATTCATAAAAAAATCAGGGCTGATGGCAGTACCCTTTCTAGGCGGCAGTGGCAGCCATGGCAGGGCAAAGCAGCCTTTCGTATTTCACCTCAAGCAGCAAAACGGGACATGCTGCCCTTTCTAAACAGACACTGCAGCTATGGCTTGTTGTTGTTTAGTCATTTAGTTGTGTCCGACTCTTCGTGACCTCATAGACCAGAGCACGCCAGACACTCCTGTCTTCCACTGCCTCCCTGCAGCTTGGTCAAACTCATGTTAGTAGCTTCGAGAACACTGTCCAACCATCCAATCCTCTGTCATCCCCTTCTCCTTGTGCCCTCAATCTTTCCCAACATCAGGGTCTTTTCCATGGAGTCTTCTCTTCTCATGAGGTGGCCAAAGTTTTGGAGCCTCAGCTTCAGGATCTGTCCTTCCAGCGAGCACTCAGGAATGATTTCCTTAAGAATGAATAGGTTTGATCTTTTTACAGTCCATGGGACTCTCAAGAGTCTCCTCCAGCACCATAATTCAAAAGCATCAATTCTTTGGTGATAAGCCTTCTTTATGGTCCAGCTCTCACTTCCATACATCACTACTGGGAAAACCATAGCTTTAACTATACAGACCTTTGTCAGCAAGGTGATGTCTCTACTTTTTAAGATGCTGTCTAGGCTTGTCATTGCTTTTCTCCCAAGAAGCAGATATCTTTTAATTTCGTGACTGCTGTCACCATCTGCAGTGATCATGGAGCCCAAGAAAGTAAATCTCTCACTGCCTCCATTTCTATCGCTAGAGATGGGCTAATCCACCAACGGTGGTTTCTCTCAGTTCCTCGTATTTCCAGTTTTAAGTTCAGATTCCCCCTTTCTTCATCAGTTTTCATGATTTTTTAATGCATTGGGATAGCAGGGTCAATTAGCTATTGAAACCCTTTTTCATGCAGAATGGGGAGTATTTGGCTAGTAAATACTGGTTGGGGAGTAGATTTTACCTGTTGCAATCTCACACAGAGAGATGCTTGTAGGTAATAAAATAACAAAGTTGTTGATTGTAGGAAATACAGAATTGGGATATAAATGTTTCTAATTCGAGTCTAAGTACCTAGTCTTGCTCCTTTGATCTCTAAGAGGATAGATAAAGACAACTTCTCATATTAAAGTCTGAGAGAGGTGTGTGAGCAGGATAGATTAAAGGTGCAGGGGCTGTCTGGGGATACCAAATATCAGGCAGCCCAAGTAATGGGCTCTTAGGTGCAGAGGGCTAGTTTGGATTTTAACATAGAACCTGGCTGTCCATATGTTCCTGCTGATAAATAGTCTTTCTCAGGCACGTTGTTGGGAACTCCTGGCCCTTCTCGCCTCACAGCTCACCGCACAAGCGAGGCACACCATCCATCACCATAAACACACCGCCTGTCTTGCATTGTTGTTTAATTAAACAACAGAGATAATTTGCAGCCCATGTTGCAGTATAAATATTGTCCGACGCTTCGGCTCCATTTAACCTTAACAAGAAAATATGAATAACAAGACGGGGCGTGAAATATACAGTGGAGCAAAATAATCTATACAAATATTAGCTGGTGCTTATTTTCCACTTGGTTTCAGAGGAAGACAGCAGCCAACCACTATGGCGGGGGGAGGCAACAGTTTGTGTAGAATTTTTTTAAATGTTATGCATGTATAAAAGCCAATTTGCTAAATCGAAAAAGTAATAGACTGAGGAAGTAAACTTTTAAAGGTTTTTTTAAAAAAATAATAACCAAAGCTGACCCCCTCCCAAGCTGATTTTCAACCGATGAGACATGAAACACACCTGTGTGGTGTAGTGGTTACGAGTGGTAGACTCGTAATCTGGGGAACTAGGTTCGCTTCCCCGCTCCTCCACATGCATCTGCTGGGCTAGTCACACTTCTCTGAAGTCTCTCAGCCCCACTCACCTCACAGAGTGTTTGTTGTGGGGGAGGAAGGGAAAGGAGAATGTTAGCCGCTTTGAGACTCCTTCGGGTAGTGAAAAGTGGGATATCAAATCCAAACTCCTCCTCCTCCTCTTCTTTCTCTTCCTCTTCCTCCTCTTCCTCTTCTTCTTCTTCCTCTTCCTCCTCCTCCTCTCCACAGATCAAATGTTCAGCCTTCACCAGCTGCTGAGGAAAGAGCTGTAGCTCATTGGTGGAGCATCTGCTTTGCATACAGAAAGTCCCAAGGTTCAATGTCTGGCATCTTCAGGTAGGGCTGGGAATGTACCCAGTCTAGGAATCCTGGAGAGCCTCTGCCAGCCACTTTAGCTAATATGGAGGTAGTTGGGACAATAGTGTGACTCATGGCAGCTTTCTGGGTTCCTAAAGTTCTGTGAAAACTACAACACCGCAGCAGATAAAATATCATATATAATCAACTAGGCATACACGAACATCTCATCTCATCAAACATTTGAAATAGAGCAGTATCTTGACCCCAGGATTATTTGTTTGTTCTTGTGCTTTTTTAAAAAATTAGGCATTCCGTCTTCTCATTTTGTATTTTTTTATGGTGTGAGCTGCCCTGTGATATTTATAAGAATGGCGGTATATAAATTTAATAAATAAATAACAAAAGATGTCAAAGGAAGCCTCACTGCAGAGAGCATTCTGCAGGCAGCAAGAGGGCACTTTTGAAAAGACTCTATAGGAGTCTATCTATAGGATACTGTAGCGCACATACCACCACCCCCCAATGCCGTTAGCATAAGAAAAATGAATTATGCAAAGTAATTTCCATGATTCATGCATGTTGCAGAATTATTCCTTGCTCGTTGCAGAAATTAAAGTTGCATTGGTGCCCAACTTTGTCTCCTTTCTTCCTTTAGCTTATATGGTTTATTTCCTTTTTCTTATGCTTCTCCCCTTGCAGAGGATGCTTATAAAACACAAGTACGTATAGATGATGAACCTGCTTATTTGGACATTCTGGACACTGCTGGACAAGTGAGTAGTTTCTCTGCCTGGACAATTTGACCTGCCAATGAAAGTTGCCACATAGTGTGCGGAAGGAGACTGAAAAAATAAGGGAAGCTCAAATATATATATATATGTATATGTATATATATAATATGGGAGAGGCATTTAAGATCCAGGGCAGAGGGAAAGTCCTGTAAGGTGAGAACTCCCCTTCCTCTAAAACACGGGTAGGCAAACTAAGGCCTGGGGGCCGGATGCAGACCAATTGCCTTCTAAATCCGACCCATGGACGGTTTGAGAATCAGCATGTCTTTACATGAGTAGAATATGTCCTTTTATTTGAAATGCATCTCTGGGTTTTTTTGTGGGACATAGGAATTTCTTCTTTTTTTTTTCTTTCAAAATACAGTCCGGCCCCCCAACAAGGTCTGAGTGACAGTGGACTGGCCCCCTGCTGAAAAAGTTTGCTGACCCCTGCCATGGATGGGAAACTTTATTCCTTGTGGGGAACTTTTCAGGAGCCTCATGCTGGTATTGGGGAAGGCCAGAACAAAGGGTGGGACAATGGATGAGACTCTTACCTTTGTACAGTAGTCTAGACTGCAGCCATGCAGAGGTCAGAGATCTCTCCACACATCTCTCTCTAACCTGCTAAACAAGAGGCATTATTCTAGGTCAATAATTCATTCCAGCCAGGTAAAAGCATTCAAAGAGGTAATGAGAGCATAGCTGTTGAGGGTGTGTGGCCTTGGGACAAAAGGTTTGGCCTGTGGAGGGGTGTAGTCTAGGGCAGTGATTGCCAATGTGGTGCCTGTGAGCAAATGTGTCCCCACAGAGGTCTTTCCTGGTGACCCTAGCTGTCCCCCCGCCTGCACTGGATGCCATGCCCCCATAGGCGGTGTGCCTCACCCCAGGATGCATGCCACAGCCCAGGATGCGTGCCACGCCCCTGCAGGGGCGTGCCACGCCCCTGCAGGGGCGTGCCACGCCCCAGGACGTGCACCAGCTCCGCCCCCACCTGCTCTATGACCCCCAGTGCCCGAGTATGAAGCTCCGCTGCTGGTTTCAGGGTATGCATGTGTCAGGGAGCTGACAGGGAGAATAGGCTATTCACAGAACAGAAAAAGACAGTGACACAATGGCTAACTTACAGTTAGTTTCTAACACAGAATACACAGAGACTTCTAAGGGTTGCTCCTGTCAAGATGAAGTAGTTGCCCAGATTGGCTTGTAACTCCTCCACCCACTCTAGCCCTCTGTGTCAGTCTCCTTCCTCTGTCCACATGAGCCTCAAGGGATCTTCTCTGTTTCTGCCTGGCTCTCTGCTCTGTGACATGCACCAGGAGCCTTATTCTGGGAGGTAGGGGAGAGCTTGCAGGCTGTCAGCAGAGAAGCTGTCAGGGTGTCAATACTAATTCCCATGGGCTGGTGCACCTAACTGTTTCCTCCTCTTCATCCTTCCCCAAATTCCCAGCCTCCAGCTCTTCCCAGCTTTCCCCCTCCTCTGGGGTGTGGCCAGTTTCCCACCACCAGGAGTCAGGATCCAATTCCTCTCCCTCTGTGCTTTCCCTGGGGGGCTCTTGGTCAGGCAGCTTCCACCACTCCTCCTCACCCATCCAGTCCCCGGCGTTGTGTGTGTTGTGCCTACAACATTTTATCTTGTTTGTAAATGTGCCATTTGCCCCCCAAAAGTTGTTGGGAGAACTCTGAGGAACCAGTCAGAAATGGCTGGAAGGCAGCAGTCAGACCCTGAGCATGAGATTCATCACTTGTTTTTGAACAGCTTTGACCACCTGGCTGCCACATTAGGTTTCCACCACCGCCACCATCTCTGTAGGTGTGAACTCCAGTCTGAACACAGAGCCACATTCCCCAAAACTGCCAGGTTCTTCTTGATAACATCAATGGGTGTTGGCTAGACAATGCCTTGGCAATCACCAAAGTGCAGTCAGCAAAGCGTGCTGCGTGACTGTTTAGGGAGGTGCATTTAGAAAAGGAACAGGAGATCAAGAGACTGTTTGAAAATGTACCCAACAGTTGTGGAGGATCTGTTCCAAGGTACAGAGACTCCCATTTGCTTTTGTTATTGTTGTCAGAGGAATGGGAAACAGAAGGTAGATCTTATTAACTCACTGGCAGGAAGCTAGGATGCCTCCCCCCCCCCCTTTGAAGCATCATATTCCCTGAGATTGAACATTGATAATGGCAATCATTGCATCTGTCCTGCACTGTCTCTGTGGGCTCTTGTTTATTGATGCTAATTAATGTTTTGCATTCCAGTGTTCAAAGATGTTATAGAAAGTAAATGTATTTTATGTTTATCTTAATGGATATCTAGTGAGTTAAGCCTGTATGATGATATTGAACATTTTGGCAATCTACAAGGGTTAAGTGCAGTTCCATATTTACTAAGTGCAATCAGGACACTTTTAATAGAGGTAAAAGTCCTATTTGCATGACTACCTGGAGAACAAAAGATCCCAGTTCTCCACCCCTTAAACACAAACACACACACACACACACACCCCTAAAGATGTGTACAGTTTACAGTGAAGTGTGTTCAGTATTTACAAGAAAATATATAAATCATATTTCAAACCAAGCTTCTTGCAGCTTTCCACAAAATTATATTCTGGGCAATAGTTATATTTTATAATGCCTTCTAACAAAATAAAAATAATTTTCATAAACCGTTTTCCCACCTGTTGCATTATTGCTTCAAAATAAGTATTTCTCTCCAAGGTCGGTGATTGGGGGAAATGTCAGTTCAGTGGTGCAATGGAAATGGTATCAGCTGTTGAGTGTGGGTGTTTATTTACAGGCAAATTATGCCAAGAGAAAACTATTATTTAATCATTGCAAATAATTAGATACGGATGATAATAATATAATGATATTCAAACAAGTTTATATCTATCTGTCTATCTTAGCTATACATCATAGGCTTGGGAGGGGTAAATCTTCACTCAATACCTACATTTCCAACACTGGATGGTAATAACTACAATATGTTATTTTAATTGGAATTCTACATGGCACACCACATATCACCCATTGATAGGTTACAGTCAGGAGTCTTTCACAGCCCTACCTGGGGATACCAGAGATTGAACCAGGGATCTTCTGCATGCAAATTGCTGTACCATGAAGGTAAGGTCTTTCACTACACTGAAATAGGCCATTCGTCAATCTAGCTCAGTATTGTCCACCTTGACTAGCAATGTCTCACCAGGGTTTCAAGCAAGGGGACATCCCCAACCCTACCTGGAAATGTCAAGGATTGAGCCTTGGGCCCTCTGCACACAAAGCAGATGTTCTACCACTGAGATATGACTATTCCCTAGTGGAATCTAGTGAGCATTCCTGGGGCAGGACCTGGGATCTTCTAAATTCAAAGCAGGTTCTCCACAATGAAGCTTTTGCCTCCTCTGTCCTGCTTCTTGGTTGTACCAGAGTGTGGTGGGATGTTGACAAAAATCAATGAAATGTTGAAATCCCACTTTTATATATAGAAACCTTGTTCAGAATGGGGAGTGAAGGGGAAGGACAAAGCAAGAGAAGATCCACAGGTCACAAGTGACTCAATACTTACCAGAAAAAGCTATCACCTTCAGACTCCTTCGGGACCCTTTCTTCTCCTTCCAGTCCTTTCTGCTCTTTCCCCAAACATAATGACTGAGCTATTAATCCGTTCCCTTTACTATTAATGATGCATTTTGTGATTTAAGGTGAAAATCCATTTTATACTATCCTGCATGCAGATGAGAAGAGAGCACATAGTTTATAGTGCGCAATAAACCAAATGAAGCTGGATTTCTTTTTTACTTTATTTTTCTTTAAGGAGATTCAGCAGTGAATCTTGCTCCACTGACTGCATCTAAGAGAAAATGATCAAGGTGTTTCTCCTTAAGGAAAAAGCCATTAGCATTAATATGAAAGACAAAATTTCCCAAGCGGGACACTTGCACAGAACTGTTTTACTGCAAGTGGGAAGGAGAATCGCCACCCCTTCTGTTTAAGGGATGAATCCAGAATCAAGGCTGGAGGAACTCAATATTTTCACATTCTTAGAAGAAATGATCTGGTCTGCAATTCAGTAATGTGGAATTTTTGCTTTCTCCAAAGGTTGTGATTCACAGTTTGAGCATATCACGATACACATGCAATGAAAAAAATACACTTTACATTTTTTCAGTGTTTTTATAGAACACTGAATGTAATTTTTACCTTTGTATATTAGGCTAGTTTCTTCACACACATATACCCCTCTATCTTCCATCCAGGCAAACAAGAAGCATGGCCAGAGTTCAAGGGGCATATCCCAGCCAGGAATATAGGGTACAAAGTAGAGCAAGCAAGGTGTGTCACTTGGGGAGAGTCCTGGGGGCCAGATAGAGAGGTCTGGAATGTCCCATTTGGCCTGTGGGTCTGAGGTTCCCAACTCCTGCAGCACATAACATCTAGGCATGTCTGTTCCAGTGAAGGCATAAATCAGCACCTTGGACAGCTCATCATAGACACTAATGCAAAATTGTGCTTATGCAACCTAAGGTCTGTTCACAAGGAGGGTGCAAAAATGAGGCATGTGGCTCAGGAAGTTATGTGGCCTAGAGAGAGTCTTGGGTGCAATATAAAGCCTCCAAGTCTGAGGTTCCCCATTCCCACCAGAGAGACTTTTCAGCTTAACATATAAAAGCAACACAATGGTATTGTGTGCAAAAGCATAAAAATGCTGACTTGGAAAAGTCCCTATTGAGTTTGCAACCCAAAACACCTTTACTGTGGACAGGAGTATTGATTTTGTTAAATGGAACCAATTCAGAGAACCCTAAAATTGGGAGCAGGAGTTTGTCAGCCAGTTGCCTGCCTTTTCTTGGGAACATCCTTCGTCCAGTTCTTCAGTCTTTAAGCCCATGAACAGATGGCATTTGCTTGTGCACATATCCTAGATACCACCTGCTGTCTGCTGCCTTCATCCGTTTTCCCATTCGCCGTCTCCCTTTGTAAACTTTGTTAAGGGGAAGAAAAATGAGAAGACCAAAATCATGTTTTCCGAGTGCTGCTATTTCAGCTTTGCTTGCCCTGGCAACCAGCAACCTACGAGTGTTCAGCTGTTTTGTGCAGATGGCGTCTCTATAAATATTCCAGTATGAATTCTGCCTTTCCTGCCTTCTAGTCGAATATAAAGAGCCTTAGGGTGTCAGTGGGTTGTACTTCCCCGGAACCATTGTCGTCAAAGTAGCAAAGATTCCCTTTGTATTTCCTAATGATCTCTTGTGCAATCTTGAAACACAGAAGACCACCACCAACCAATTTCATAGAGTGGAATCTTCTGTGGCACATGTTCCTTGTTCAGCATCCCCTGTTGATGACCTCAGGCTACCTGAATGAATGCACACAAAATCTGTGAAGTCTTCCGGGTTCTAACCTTTGAACATGACCATCCTGTTGGGCAATTTAGGTTGTTGTTTGGATCTCCAGTCCAGGACAGTGTTATTTGGAGAATGAAGTAGCCTCTGAAGCACATATGTTGTCCACGCCAATCCACACTTCTTTTTTAATCCTCTCCCCTTGGTGCTATGATACTGATAGTGTTTTAAACACAAAACTTTGCTTGGCGCTCCTGTGTGGGACCTGCCTGTTCAGCACAATATACTGTTCAGCACTTTCAGTATTACATTTCCTGGGTTCATGTGTACATGAGATAACAATGTAGCTCATATTTGGTGCGTCCTGAATGCTAATGTCTCCTTTGATTTCTCCCTGCTACGAATGTGGCATTTTGCTTAATTAGTAAAGAAGCGTTGCTTGCTGCTGTCATTTGGAAAGAAAGAAAGGTTTTCTGTTCTGAATTTTTTTTTTTGAAAACATAGCAAATATAGAGAACGCTTCTTAAAGAGGGCTGTTCTTCAAAATGCAAGGTTTGAAAGAGGTTTCATGAATTGGAACATGCCCCATACACAATACATCTATGTTATTTCCAAATTGATTTGCTGTAATTTGCAAAGTCCCATTCTGCTTTCTCCATACAAAGGACAGAAGTGCAGCTTTGGTTTTTTTGGTGTGTGTGTGTGTGTGTGTGTGTGTGTGTGTGTGTGTGAGAGAGAGAGAGAGAGAGAGAGAGAGAGAGAATCATTGGGAAGCTCCATAGCTCAGTGGTAGAGCACATGTTTGCATGTCAAAGGTCCCCAGTTCAGTCCTCATCATCTCAAAGTAGGCAGTGGAAGATTCCTGCCTGAGACTTTGGAGATCTGCTGCTAGTCATTGCAGATAATACTAAGCTAGATGGCCCAATGGTATGACTCAGTATGAAGCAGCTTCCTATGAAATGATCGCATTTGGAATGAGACAGCTTCATATAACCTCAAAAGACCTCCAGGTCTGTAAAAGTGTAACAACTGTGAGCTTTATTGGGTTACCTTTATTGAAATCCATTGCAGAGAGATGGACATAACAGAAAAACAAGAAGAAAAACATATACTATATGTGAGACATCCAAATTCAAATAGCATATATATATATATATATATATATATATATATATATATATATATAGGCTATCAGTGTCAGGAAACCCCCCTCCCCACAGCTGGGAGGGTCGAGGGAGCGCCTGCGATACAGAGAACTCCCCAAGCTGTTGTCCAGCTCCTCCTCCCCCGACAGCATAGGAAGAGAGCATTCCTCTAGCGAGGAGGGGGTAGCAGAGGCAGGGAGGAGGTGGAGAGGCACTGAGAAGATGACAGAGCCTCGGCACCATGGGAAGAGCTGGGAGAAAGGTCAGGTTCCCATGCTCAGAGATAGGAGGCAGGATGGACGTAGAGGAGGGAGGCGTGGGTTTCGTATTTCACGCCTGTTTTGCTGGGCAAAGAGCAAGAAGTCCTCATTCCAGGGATCTGCAGATGATTGAGATGGACGTTTGTTTTTTCAGCTTCACTGTACATAGCTGTGCACAACAAAGAACTGAGTTTTAGAAGTTCTGCGTTTGGCTTTTACTCATGAGCAACCACTGAACATCCTTACAATCAGTTTTGCATTATTTACTGTAACCAGACAAACAAAAATAATTCAAGGGAAAGAAGGGTGGAGGATTATACCTGGATGTGTTATTAATATTAGAAGTGAATCACCTGTGTTTTTTTCTGCTAGTTAAAACGGTAAACAAACTCACTTTTGAAATAGAAAAAGGAGAAAAAAATTACCTTAGAAGCACACTCTCAGCAACTCTGTTCTTTATAGGCTCTTTATTTTGCTTGCTAAATTATATAGCATCTCAATGTTACTCTGCAGGCAGAATTCACGGCCATGAGAGACCAATATATGCGAGGTGGAGAGGGCTTCATTATTTGCTATTCCATCACGGACCGACAGTCCTTTCAAGAAGCTGCAGAATTCAAGGAGCTCATTTATCGTGTCCGGCATACCTATGACATCCCCGTGGTGCTGGTGGGGAACAAAATTGATCTCAATGAGTTTCGGCAGGTAAGCAAAGTTGTTGCCATTTTTAAAAATGAATAATAAGAAGGGTTGGCTCTGGAGCATGCAGAATGCCACTCTAACTGCAGGTGTGAACCGAGTCTGAACATCAACCAGCCTTTCTGACAAATGATCATCTGTCCAGCATATGGCATTTTGGTTAATTGGGAAATGAATGTTGCTCGCTGAAAGGGAAGAGGTTCTATTGCATGTGTGAAAAGACTTGCATTGGTGAAATGAGTTTTTGAATCATAGAATTGTAGAGATGGAAGGGATTCCAAGGGTCATTTAATCCTACTCCCTGCAACATAGGAACCAAAGAATTCCCAACCTCTTCTCCAAAACCTCCAGTAATGGAGAGTCCACGATTTTCTGAGGTAGTATATTCACTGTTGAACAGCTCTTGCCATCAAAGTTCTTCCTGATGTTTATTTTGTGGGAATGCTTAGGAGTGTGGATGATGATATATTATTTTATATATCTCATCCCAGCTTCTGTTAACAAGCTCCAAACTTAGCAGAGTTCCATTCCCTTTCTAAAACACAGCAGAGACGGTTGCATAGGCTTGCTAAAGCCTCTGTAAGAAATATATATATTCCTGGTATATTCCCCTTCTTCCCTCTTAAAAGTAAAGACACAACACTTCTCTTAAAAAGTATAAAAGAGTTTACTCACAGCTTTTCATCCTGAGTTACAGTACAGTCTCAGGAAGGCTAGCTTAGATAAATGTATTTACATGTGTGAAGCTGGTTCCATAAGGGAACAGTCTTCACCTGTGCCCCTCTCGGCTGCAAGCCAAGAGAGCATCCTGCTTCTTGAAGAGATGAGTCCAAAAGAGAAAGCGGGAGACTGGCTCCTGTGCTTTTGTGTAAACCTGCCCAGGTGAAACCACACCCATCTCCAGTTACATAGAGGAAGTTGCCTCAGTCCAAGTAAACAGGAAGTTACAGCTGGAGGACTGAGACACCTTCATGTCCACTCTAGTAATGGTATGTTTTGACTGCTCTGTGTTTACATCCCACATATTTGTAATGTCCTTTCTTGCCATTTAAATCCATTGGTTTGGGTCCTCCCCTCTGGAGCAGCAGAAAACAAGCTTGCTCCATCTGCCATGTGACAGCTGTTTGGATATTTGAAGAGTTAGTTGGAAGTTGCTGGCATGTCCTTTTGCCTCCTGCCTCTTGGCCACCCTTTCTCCAACTCTTGTCTCCCTCCTATCAACACCACAAAGTTCCTCATCAGACCAAAATAAGAGCCCCATTGGAATAACCCCAAAACTCACAGTACTCTGGATCCAAGCCATTATCCATTAACTGTAAATTATGGCAGCACATCATCAATGTGGTGCAAATTATAAAAAGTCCCCTCCTCTAAAATGCAGCAGAAGGAAGGCAACAGAAAAAGAGGGAGTGGGGAAGAGGAAGAATATGCAGTTGTTTTACTTACATGCTGTCAATCTTACCAGTAAGCATGACAGAAACAGTCAGTGGGGCAAAGCAGCAGCATTTACCTGACCCCCTGTTACAAGCATGAGGGTAGCTCACCTGTAGATCGGAGAGTGGAGGCAGTGGTGAGGTCACTGTGCTTGTCCCAAGAGTAATCCAAGAAGTGAGGTCCAGGTCCGGTCTGGGGTCCAAAGAGCCAGCGAGGAGCCAGTCCAGCAAAGCCAAGGCAGGATACAGGGCAGGAAACCAGGCAAGGTCAGGAACAGAATCACAGGCAGAATCTGGCAAAGAGCAATGTTGCTCCCGCAACCTGGGGTGGGGTCCGACAGCCTTTTATCTCTGATGAGGTAATGGCCAGTCCCAATCCCCCGACAACTCACCACTGTGTCTCACCCGAAGGCGAGCACTTCTCCTGCGAGTACTCAGGTCCCTCCTCCTCTCAGACCTGAGTCTCTGCAGCTCGGGAGATGCTGGTGGGTTACTAGACCCAGGAACCTCCTCAGCCTCTCCTGACCCAGCCGGTAGTGGAGCAGCTGTCAGTGATGACCCAGCTGAAGGCAACGAGCTATTCTCTGCATCTGGAGCCAGGACAGGCTCAGGCCCCTGACTCGGCCCAGCTGGTGCTTGTTGCAGGGGAACCTGTGCAGACTGGGGCTCTTCGGGATAAGGCCCCAGACTTGGTTCAGATGATGTCTGAGGCAGAGGATCCAGTGCAGACTGAGACTCCTCTGGTTCTGAGTCTGAGCCTGAGTCCCAGGCCATCACACCTTCACCCCCTAATCTGCTGTGCTGCCTCATGTGTGGTGGAGAATTACCAGTGTTGAAGTCCAACTGCTAGTTCATATAGCATATAGTTCAAGCTATGGTTTTCCTAGTAGTGATGTATGGAAGTGAGAGCTGGACCATAAAGAAGGCTGATCGCCGAAGAATTGATGCTTTTGAATTATGGTGCTGGAGGGGACTCTTGAGAGTCCCATGGACTGCAAGAAGATCAAACCTATCCATCCTTAAAGAAATCAACCCTGAGTGCTCACTGGAAGGACAGATCCTGAAGCTGAGGCTCCAATACTTTGGCCACCTCATAAGAAGAGAAGACTCCCTGGAAAAGACCCTGATATTGGGAAGGATGGAGCGCACAAGGAGGAGGGGACGACAGAGGACAAGATGGTTGGACCGTGTTCTCGAAGCCACCAACATAAGTCTGACCAAAATGCGGGAGGCAGTGGAAGACAAGAGTGTCTGGCATGCTCTGGTCCATGGGGTCACGAAGAGTCAGACACGACTAGACGACTACACAACAACAACAACAACAACTGTGGGGAAGAATAGAGAATTGCAG
This sequence comes from Lacerta agilis, assembly GCF_009819535.1. Classification (NCBI taxonomy): domain Eukaryota; kingdom Metazoa; phylum Chordata; class Lepidosauria; order Squamata; family Lacertidae; genus Lacerta; species Lacerta agilis. The sequence goes on along the minus strand of NC_046322.1, from coordinate 7,107,832 downwards.
CATCCAGGGACAGGAGGGGGACTCTATTAACAGCACCTATTGGTGAAAAGGTTTGTATTGGGGCATTCAAGCAATGAAACTCTCCCTCCCCCCCCCCAAAAAAAATGCCTTATTTTTTTTCTACTGAAGCAGGTTTTAAAAATCCAGCTAAACTGCAAAAGGCAGTTACCCACACTGGAATTCCCATCCTGGTAGAACATAGCAAGGGTGGTATAACTAGCACATCTGCTCTCCCCAGTCTTTTCATCCTTCAGTCCTGGATGCTGCTGTAAAATTTTTGCATATGAAATGCATTATAATATTATTTACGGTGCCTGGAGGAGGGAGGGGGGAAGTAATCCCACTTCCAGTGTTCCTTGGCATTGTTTTGCATTTGACAACAATTTCATAACAATCAGACAGGGTGTAGGAGTCGGGTCAGACAAAGCCATTGTTTGATATGCAGTCCCCCTCCGCAATGCAATTAATGATGTATGTCGTCTGTCTCGCGAATCTATCTATGGCGGTCCAGGAACAAGACTAATCTGCAATTAAAATGACACATCAGGGGGAACTTCACTGCAACAAGCAAGCTTATTAGTTTGAAATAATGTTTCGCCTTTCTGATAGCCCCGGTAAAATGATTGTGGCTGTTCCTTTAAGTAGGTTATGTCGTTTTTAAGTATGTCGTGTTGTTATCCCCGGGAACAAGGGGTTTATCTTTTCACCTTCTTAAGACAAATTGGAATTTAAGAGGCTGGGAAGAAGTGCTGTTTGCTACCCCTGGAAAAGTTAAGCAGTTGACTGCAAAGGATTAGCACATAGACCCATGTGCTTGAGGGAATACTGAGCTGTGTTATGCAATACAAATAATGTCTATTTTAAATATATGGTGTGGATGTGATCCCAGATAAAGCACATGCTTGTTTTTGTGGGAGGTGGGAGAGCTAGTTGGATGGGCAGCCAACTTCTGCTTAAAAACCTCCAATGAAGGAGAGTCCACAAACTCCCGAGGGAGTCCTTTCCACTGTCAAACAGCTCTTACTGTAAGAACGTACATCCTGATATTTAGTTGGACTCTCCTTTCCTGTAACTTGAATCCAATGGCTTGTGTCCTATGCTTGGACTACTGCAATGGCCTCTACGTGGGGCTACCTTTGAAGGTGACCCGGAAACTGCAATTAATCCAGAATGCGACAGCTAGACTGGTGACTGGGAGTGGCCGCCGGGACCACATAACACCGGTCCTGTGAGATCTACATTGGCTTCCAGTACATTTCCGAGCACAATTCAAAGTGTTGGTGCTGACCTTGAAAGCCCTAAACGGCCTCGGTCCAGGATACCTGAAGGAGCGTCTCCACCCCCATCGTTCAGCCCGGACACTGAGATCCAGCGCCGAGGGCCTTCTGGCGGTTCCCTCACTGCAAGAAGCAAAACTACTGGGAACCAGGCAGAGGGCCTTCTCGGTAGTGGTGCCTGCCCTGTGGAACGCCCTCCCTTCAGATGTCAAAGAGATAGACAACTACCAGACATTTAGAGGACATCTGAAGGCAGCCCCATTTAGGGAAGCTTTTAATGTGTGATATTTTAATGTATTTGATTTTTGTTGGAAGCCACCCAGAGTGGCTGGGGAAATGCAGCCAGATGGGCGGGGTACAAATAAATAAATTAATAATAATAATAATAATAATAATAATAATAATAATAATACCATCCAGAGCAGGAGAAACCAAGCTTGATCCATTTCCCACATGACAGCCCTTCAGATATTTGAAAATAGCAATCATTTCACCTCTCAGTCTCCGTTTTTCCAGGCTAAACATACTCAGCTCCTTCAACCATTCCTCATAAGGCTTGGTTTCCAGTCCCTTAATAATCTTGGTTGCCCCCCTCTGTACGCCTTCCAGCTTGTCAGTCACTTCAATTTATTGCGTCTAGCAAACAGCCATTACACACAAGGAAACAAGAATAACAACAAGAATACAACTACTCCCAGCTTGTCAATATCCTTCCTAAACTATGGTGTCATATATCCTGAAAGGCAGGTTGTTGTTGAAGAGATTACTCATCATCTCATTGTCATTTTTTTTAAGGGCGGGGAGACTGATCTCTTCCTTTAGGGAAGGGGATGGGTGTATATGGTTATTATTATTTGTTGTTGATGTTATTGTTGTGCTTTAAGGTACTGATTGGATTTGGCAAAGATTATTTTATAGCTTGAATTTTGTATATTTGTTAAGGTTTGTGAGTGGCCTTGAGGGCTTTTTGGCAGGGAGGGGAATCAAAAGGCAGCATAGAAATAAACTCTAATGGACTTGGATAGGATGAGAGACAGAGAATGCCCTGAAACTATTCAGATTATCTGGGAAGAGATTTGAACTAATGTCAAAGCCCAGCCATCCTATCCAATGCATCATGTTTCCCATAGTGTGAGATGCATACCCCTAAGGCCCACAGAAGGATTACAAAGGGTGTGTTGCATATTTTTTTCATTTTATCGTAGTCATTTCAGGTGCACATAAAGAGATAAAATAGTAAGCATCAAAACCACTCCCAAATTATATCTACCCAAGAAGGGGTACACCGGTAAGACGAAACACTCAAAAGGGGTACATGACTAATGTATGTTTGAGGAAACCTTTGCCGTTATAATTTTGAGCCCTTGTCCATTTAGTTTAAAACAGGTGCATTTCTTTTTGTTTATCACATGTTCCAGGGAAGAGGTTCAGAGGAATCCGACAAGGCTTTGCCCTTTGCTCAAACCTCCTTTGTGTCAATTTGCAATGAAACCCCGCCAAAGTCTCTTTTACTAAAACAGATATTCATGGGAACAAAATTGCATTTGGTGGAAATTAGAGTTCAAAATGGCTTCCCCAGACTGTGCATTACTTTCCCACCATCACAGAGCAACACCTCTCTGAGATCATCTTATTTTTCATTTGTGAAGTCTCTGCTAACTTAAGCAGTTATTCTTGCTGCCTCGGTGACATTATCCGGATAAGCTCAGCTCCCTGAACATCTGGTAGAGAAACCTCTGAATTTGCAGACCTATTTCTATCTCCTAAAATAAGCCTGAACCCTGGAGATTTGTATCATTTGCCCAAAAATAGATGCTCTACAGTGCCCTAAATCTGTTGGTTTTATGGCACTAACCACAAGCTACTAAATCTTGTTACATAAGTAGTGAAAGAACAAAGAATCTTTCTATTGCCGTATGCTATAGCTTGTGCTTTTCACCTTCCTGGAGCCGCCCTAACAGCCCCAGGCTTCCCTAACCATTTGCCTTTCAGATCCTCTCGATCTGGTTTACAAATGCATGTCATTGCTTGAATCAGCCCTTCACGTGGTGAACTGCTTGAGTGAATGGCTCACCATAGATCCAGCACCATATATACCAAGCTTTTATAGCCCCCATGCTAGCAATTTCAAAATGACTACTGTGTGGGTCATGGGACTTGGAAACCTGGATATGCTTGGCTTCCTATGGTCATGCCAAGCAGTTCTCCCAGCAGACAATCAACTGCGACCAGAGGGAACCTTCTTGAAGCAAAGTAAGACAATTTCCAGCTTAATTAGGTGCTAACTGTCGCTCCAGCTGCAATGCTTAACAGTCCATGATATAAGAACTAGAAACCCAAGTTGTATATATTTTTTATTTTAATAACATTTCACTTTTAATTGCATTTAACCTTTTAGATAGAATGCACAAAGGGAAAGGTTTGATTTCTGTGCAAGATTCCTGCATTTTACAACCTTATGCTCTCCAGGCCATAAACAAGAAACTTTCTCTAACCCTGAAAGTGGCACAAACAGTCATTAAAGGGTGTTGTTCTAGTTAACATTGGAGTGTAAATACAAACATATCCTTCAAGCTTCCTGGGTGATAGGAGAGGTGAGGGAAGTGAAACAGAGAAAGGAATGTCAATAGCACACTTTGCAAAGGGAAAGGGGTGGGGAGAAAACCAGAACAGTTGGCCATGCCCCTGTGAGAACCTAGCAGTCCGGCCAAGCCCAATGGACACCAGCTACAACTGACTGATGTTGCAGAATAAGCAGCAAATCAGGTGAACTGGATTTCACGCACCCTAGTACCGAGCCAAAAATACTGAATTGAGTGTGGTCCCTGCATTCCAGATGAAGTGGATTTCAGCGTCATCCTTAATAATACTTGCATGAGAATGAAGTCAAAACCAATCTATTTTTTAACACTGTTTGTTCTGAACCTCCAGAACAGAGCTGCCATCATTAATGTTCAAAAACGTCCTGCTCTGATGCACAATCAGAGCTCACAGGTACTGGAAGTTGTATCACTCAAACATAACACATGCTAATTAGACTTTCATCAACCTGCCTTCTGAAACACCATCATTCCTGTTAGGATTTCACTTGCTCTCCTTTTATTTTTTTATTTATTTTCTTTAGGTTTGCTTTGAGTGATACAAACAATATGTCTTTTGACATTTCCTTGGGTTGATCATTGTAGCGTAACAGTTTAATCGGATATCGTAAGAAATTGTTGTGAGCATAAAAGACACATCAAAACTGTTGTTAAGAATGACTATTTATTTAGTGTTGTGACACGCTTCCTAATATTCACCATCATTAAGGACTTCAGTTGTGCAAATTATGGATGAGAAATGCTATCTTTAGCATTTGCATGTACTGTTGCTGATTCTTGCTCAATCCTTAGCAGATGTGATGATCCATTGTTACCCCTCTTTGTTTAACAGCATCATTTGACACCCCCTCCCCAGAACATCCAACTCTTAATTGACTGTACCCTTAGGTATTTGAATAATTTTCCAGGGTTCTGTATTGTGTGGGGTTTACATCCCCACTGTAGATGATCACCCTCCAATTCATGGAGGGAAACAGGGCTGGCAGCGGGGGGCAGAGCCTGCTTTAGCGGGAGGTGGGGGTGGTGGAGAGGCAAGCAGCAGTTTCTCCACTGTAGCGAGAAGCTGCAGCTCGCCCGTCCCGCCCAAGCCTGGCCAGTGCCCCCTCCATTTTGGCGCCCTAGGCAATTGCCTAATTCGCCTAAATGGACGCGCCAGCCCTGGCAGGGGGCAGGGGGCAGCTAGCATGAGCAGCTCCCACTTCTAACCCCTTTGTGTGCTAAGTTAACTCAGAATACAAACGCCTGCATTTGAAACTGCCTTATAATGATACAGACCATTGGCCTATCCAGCTCTGTCTACAATGACCGGAATCAGCTTTTCAGGATTTCTCCCATCACTACACAGATTGCCAAGGGGCAGATGGGACTCATCAACCTAGAAAGGTAGCCCATCTAGGAGAAGACCAATCCTGACCCTAAATCTCCACCGGTGCTGGATTTACGTAAAAGCTAAACAAGCTATTGCTTAGGGCCCCACTCTCTTGGGGGCCCCCCAAAAAATTAAAGGAGAAAAAATCTGGATGTACGTTTCCAAAATATAAGATAAGTTCAACAATTACTTTGATAAAATACATATTTTGTTATGTGCAAATGGCTTTAGATACCTATTAGGTCCACAAATTACCATATAGCATATATTCAACATAAAAAAAACAGTGGCAATTTGTTGTTGACAAAGGACAGCTGGACCTATAAAGGGCCCCTTACCTTCAGTAGCTTAGGGCCTCATCAAACCTAAATCCGGCCCTGATCTCCACTGCCTTGCAGGATATCTATGGGAGAAGAAAATGTTAAGGAGGAAACCCTGCACAAATCTTGAGTGGAGTCCCTAAGACAGCTAGATGGCTGTCAGGGTCGAGTCAGATGAGGAGGAGTGGTGGCAAGCCCCCCCCCCCCCGACAGGGCAGCACCCACAGAGGAATCTGAGGAGTTTGTACCTGGGGAGGACTGGTGGCGGCACTCCTCAGAGGAGGAGGAATCTGACAGGGAGGAGGAGGCAAGACCAGAGCTAGAGGAAGAAGTGGGACCAGAAGCAGGTCCCAGTCAGGAGGGGAATCAGCCGATCCCCTCTCCTCCTCCCTTCTCAGCTGTGGAACGCCGAGCAGAGAAGCGTAGGTGGCAAATGGAGACAGCTGTAGCTCATAGGAAGCGTGGGAGTGAACCAACTTCTTAAGGAAGCCGACTAGCCCACTCTACAGCTTCTGCAACCGTTGTGCTGGGCGCGTGGTTGCTTTTGCTTGTCTTGTTCCTGTGTTTCTGGTTGTTCCTGACTCCTGGCTTGTTCCTGATAGACTTGGTTTGTTCCTGACTTGGACTGTCCCTGACTTCGGCTTCTCCTGACCCCAGTACTGATACCTGACTTCGGCTGGCTTCTGACCTGGACTGTTTGACCTTGGCTTATCTCAGCCTGACTGCTGCGCTTCAGCACGCCAACTTGTTGGTGCCCTAACAATGGCACCTTGTACATCACTATCTGGCAACTCCTGCAGCCAAGCTGGTGCTAAACATATTGCTCTGGTTTCATTTGGACCACATCCGTAAGGCCGAGAGGGGGGGGGGGTCTTGTTGTCTGGGCAGCTCAGGACCTCCATACACACTGCCAAGGCTTGTGCCCCAGGGAGGTCATTTCAGTGCTGCTAACACAGTGGTTTGACTTCACCTCCAGAGATGCACTCCATTGACAGATAGAGGCCAGAAACAACAACATGGAGAGGCCAGATATTGAACTTCAGTCATTCTGCATGCAAAGTATATACTGGACCACTGGACCACCCTCCTCCCCACCTGAATCAAGCTATTGTCTTATCACTGCTTGCCTCTTAGATATCATATTCAACCTCTTGAACCGGGTTCACATGTGCATATCAAGTGGTGAATTGATCGTGTGAATGAATCACCATAGATCCAGCATTGCAGACCTAATTTTTATAGTCCACAAGTTGGTAATTTGAAATTAACTACTATGTGAGTAGGTGGGACTTTGAAATCTGGATAGGCTCAGGTTCCTGGCAGCCATGCCAAGCAAGTTTTCAACAGGTGTACCTGTAGGAGTAAGTTTGTTTTGCACAACAGTAGATGTTTGTGAGCTATTGGAGCTGTGCTAGCAAGCATGTGGTTTGCATAATGCACAGAGGCTTCTGAGAGGAATGGTTTGGGCCTCACTATAAACAGTTAAGACAGATAATGGCTTGGAGAAGGGCCTAAGAGAGTGTACAAGGAACCTTTGCCTAAGTTACAGGTCATTCTGTGTCTTGGATCTTGCTTTACATTCCAATACGAAGAATAACTTTTGCGGGAAATGATGCTTGATCCAGAATACGTCTGGACAGCACAAGCCAAGCACATTTGCATTCCAAACTGAGCTTGTTATGAACATCAGCAACACCGCTAGAGAGAACTGCTGGTGTGGCAAGAGAAATTAATCAGTGAATTAATTAAAGGTTCCTGCGATTGCAAAGTGTCCATCCTCAGCTTCTCCACCTCCGCCTCCTGCCCCTGAGGCAGAGTTAGCCTCTATTTGTTACAGGTAATTCTGCTATGTGTCTGTACTGAGTGCAGTAGCTTCATTCAATTACCATGTTTCCCCTATTTTAAGACACCGTCATATATATATATATATATATATATATATATATATATATTCCTCAAGGAAACACACTATGGCTTATTTTCAGGGGATGTCTTATTTTTATTACGTAAGCACGCACAGAACGCCGCCGCTGGAAACTTACCAAGTGACGGCGCTGCTGCGAGGCTCCTGGGGAACCAGTTAGTCCGCCCTGTCCCTGAAGGCTGGAGGGATTTTATTTGCCCCCCCCCCTTGAGGGGAGCAACAGTCAACAGAGAGTTGTGGCTTTCCCCCCTCCAGCTCAGCCCGGCCGCAGGTGGCTCATTGTTGTCGCGCTGTGCGCTCCAGCTGCATGCCTCGTGCCCACCTCACCAGCTGGCCTGAGCAACAAGCAGGAGCCAGAGCGGGTGGCTGGAGAGAGCGAGGCGGGCGCTGGAGTCCCCAGAGAGCGCTCAGCTCCCAGCATTTAAAGGCATGGCTCTCCCAGGAGTGAGGTGGGTGCGCGCTTTCTCGGTGGCCCACCCACCCGCTTTTTGTTCCCCAAACGCACCAGTCGCGTCTTTGGTGGTGCTTCGTCCTCCGTGCGCCCTACTCGATGCGTGCAGCGCCGATCGCAGCCTGTGGAGGGAGCTTTGGTTTGGGGGCAGGCAAAGATTGGGGGGCAGGAGGTGCTGCTCAAAGAAAAGAAAACCCCAAGCCGTATTCAGTCAGAATTGGAAAGTACTGAGTTGGTGTGGAGGTTGCCAACTTTAAAAAACAAAAGCCTAGCCGCGCCACCTATGCCTTTAATGGGAAATTGAGCGGAGGGTCGAGGCAGACTCCTTCGTAAGCACATGAGAAGATGGATCAGGCTGAAGCTGTTGCCGGGAGGCGCTGCGTCCAGCCCCGCCTCTTCCTTGGCGCCCTCCAGAACTGCGCCTATCACTATGACTTATTTTCGGGGTACGGCTTATATTTCGCAAATGTGAAAAAAATCCTGCTATGGCTTATTTTATGACTACGTCTTAAAATAGGGGAAACATGGTACTTCTGATACAGATATTCTGCCTTCATTGCCGATGGGGGTAGTCCTACCCCAGTTCTCCCTCGGCTAATAAGCTAAGGAGCAGTCCTTTTGAATTTAGTGACAACAGATTCCTGCACGAGACCTTCCTAAGCAATTGTATATGTCAGTGAAATCATGTATAGCATGAAACTGGATATCTCCCAAGCAACCTAAAGAGCAGTGGATCACTAAACATTTTAGAGAACCAGGATTTTATGCAAATTTAGCCAGCCAGGACAAAAAAATCAAAATGTCTCATTCTTCTGTGTGTGTGGTGCCATGGTCTTCGCTTTCCTAGAAGCCTCTCAAAACTGTGAAAAAATTCCAATGAAACATAGTTGTTGTTGTTTAAAAAAACTAGGATAAAGCTATACAACTTACACATCTAAACTTAAATCCATAGTTTATACATCCCAATAGTTTCTAATTGGCAGGCCTTTCCTTTTAGTGCCTTCTTAAAACTTCATTGTTCCACCCAGCCTTTGTTAGCCTTTAATACTAGTTTGTTGCAATTTACAATGACTCTATACTCATCTTTTTCAAAGGGGGGGGGTTAATGATTTTTTTTTTCTATTTTGATTCACCTTTACACATACTGTGTTTCCCCGAAAATAAGACATACCCTGAAAATAAGACATAGTGATGTGGCGCCTCCCTTAAGATGGCCTGGATAGGCATGGCTATGCAGTGTACCGACACGGAGCGGTTAAAATAAGCATGGACCAATGGTACCAAGTAGTATGGGTAACAGCCCTACTAGAAAAATTAACCAGCAACCTAAAACTAGCACGGGGACAAACAGAAGAAGATACCTTCACCCCCATATGGTCCCCCTTCATCACACACACAGCTCAACAAGACAATGACAAAAACCTACCGACAGCATACAAATCAATATGGCTAACCTGATCCAAAACACCCACCCACCCCACTCACACAGAAAACCAAAGATCAACACAGCCAACCACAAAGGAACAAGCACACCCTACGCCAATCGCGACCTCTCACCGCCAAAGAAACACAAGCGAGCAACAGAGAACCAACACAAACGATGCTGACACCAAATCCTACATACACTAAGGAAAATAGAAACATCGCCTCCCCACCCCACCCTCCCCCATCCCACCCACCTCCTTCCCCCTTCTCTGCCTAATGTCTCAACAACCAAAATTGATCTGTAAAAATGTTACATGGAAAAATGCGAGAGACATTGTACACACTTTTGTAAACCAAGAAAATCTTTAATAATAATAAAAAAAAAACAGGATAAATGCATATGGACCAAACTACATGCTATGAAATAATAAATCTATCTGAACTAAAAATAAAAAATAAAAAATAAAAATAAAATAAGACATCCCCCCAAAATAAGCCATAGTGTGTTTTCTTGAGGAAAAAATAAATATAAGACAGTGTCTTATTTTGGGGGGAAACGCGGTACAGTGGTACCTCAGGTTAAGAAATCAGTTTCGTTCTGGAGGTCTGTTCTTAACCTGAAACTGTTCGTAACCTGAGGTACCACTTTAGCTAATGGGGCCTCCTGCTGCCGCTACAAGATTTCTGTTCTCATCCTGAAGCAAAGTTCTTAACCTGAGGTGCTATTTCTGGGTTAGCAGAGTCTGTAACCTGAAGCATCTGTAACCTGAAGCATCTGTAACCTTAAGTGTCTGTAACCTGAGGTACCACTGGGCAATCAACGCTGGTATAGAAATACTTTAACACAGATATATTTTTCTTCATAAAGTTGTTTTTACTTCTAATTGTCCCTCAAGGGTACTATGATATATTAAGGGCTATAATCAGTGAGTTTCATTTTCCTCTTACCTTGTAATTCTATACAACGCTACACAGTGCAATACTAAAAATAAACAAACCAAATAAATATCTACACAGAAGTAAGTCTAATATGATTTTATTCCCAGGGATGTTACTATAGAATTGCAACTTTAATTAGTGAGATCTTGTTGTGTTGTTACTGTATTTTTAAAAGTTTTTTAAAATAATAATAATAAATAATAAATAAATAAATAATAGAACAATCATTTCCCCCTCATGTTGTTGTTGTTGTTGTTGTTGTTGTTGTTGTTGTTGTTGTTGTTGTTGTTAGAAGCAATCCATAGAAACAACCTGGATAAAATTATACAGAAGACAATATCGATTGTAATCTTTCCAGAGAAAGCGGATAAATAACAAGGGAGAATGATGTTTTTTCAAGCCCCAACAGGAATCTTCTCAAGCTAATGTTTGATTTTAGTAAATCCAGGGTTGTTTTTTTCCTTCCTTCACCATGACAACAGTGAAGTTTACAATTAGCAACTGCAGTCATAAAAATATGCAACTTTTGTCCTGCACCTCTGCATCAAGTGTAAGATACAGGTTGGGTACGTGTTAATGCATCTCCAGACTGGTGGGTTCTTGTGAGTGTCTTCTGCAACATACCATCAATTCAATAATAGCTTATGTGTGGTGGATTTGTACAGGACCATCCAAATACCATACCATTCCATTACCTGTTCTCCATTGCTTTCCCCAATGTTATTGCATTTTGCCACCTGGAAAGGCACTCTTATGCTATAGTCTAACAGGTAGATCGTCCAACAGGTAGATCGTGATCTACCGGTAGATCACCGGACATTGGTGGTAGATCACTGGTAGATCATTGGCTCCCCCCAAAAGAAGTTTAACAAGTTTGGCTCCCCTAAAAAAGCTCAAGAACTTTGATGGGCTTTCCTCCTCCCCAAAAAAGCTCACCAATTTCGACCTGAACCGCAAGAAAACGGGTCTTTCCTCCTTCCTAAAAAAAGCTGAACAACTTTGAACTGAAACCCCCCAAAAGGGGGTAGATCACTGCCAGTTGTTAACTCTGTGAGTAGATCGCAGTCTCTTGGGAGTTGGCCACCTCTGCTATAGCACAACAAAAGCAGGACAACAGAGCCCTAAATGGCTCATGCCCCAAGTAGCTGAAAGACCACCTCTTTTCCCACAGAACCTCTCAAGTGCTGAGATCAGCATAGGGTACCCTCTTGGTAGTTCCTCTACACTCTGAGGCTCAGGTTCGGGGTGGGATAAGGCATTCTCTGTGGTCACCCCACGCTATGCAATTCGCTCCCCACAGAGGTGTGTCTGTCATCTTCATTGTACAGCTTCCATTGAATGCTGTACAGGCAACACATTTACACGGGAGTTACATTCGGAGGCACTGTGCATGTAAGTGAAATCGTGTATATTTGAAACACCATTGAAAAAGCCTGCAAACACCCCTTTCTGCCCCCGCTCTGACCTGCCCCATTTCCCCTCTTTTTGTGATGTGTTTGGGTCCCTTCCATGTTCGGTCACACACATATTGAACATGGTTAAATGGGGGATTGCCACTCCTGACCCTGATTTTTTAAAGTATTTTTTATTAAAGGTTTTCTTGATTTACAAAGGTAGTGCAATGTCTCTCTTGTATTTTTTTCCATGTAACATTTTTACAAATAAATTTCGTTTGTTGAGACATTAGGAAGAAAGGGGGGAAAGAGGTGGGCGGGATGGGGAGATAGGTGGGGTGGGGTGACGATGTTTCTGTTTTAGTTAATATATGTAGGGTTTGGTGTTAGCATGGTTTGTGCAGGTTCTCTGTTGTTCACTTGTGCTCCTTTGGTGGTGAGAGAGGTCAGGGTTGGTGTAGGGTGTGATTGTTCATTTGTGGTTGGCTGTGGTGGTCTTTGGTTTCCTTTGTGAGTGGGGTGGGTGAGTGTTTTTGGTCAGGTTAGCCCTATTGATTTGTATGCTGTCGGTAGATTTTTGTCATTGTCTTGTTGGGCTGTGTGTGTGATGAAGGGGAGCCATACCGGGGGTGAAGGTGTCTTCTTCTGTTTGTTCCCCATGTCAGTTTCAGCTTACTGGTTAGTTTTTCTAGTAGGGCTGTTTCCCATACTACTTGGTACCATTGGTCCATGTTTACTCCTGACAGGTCTCTCCAGTGTCTAGTTATGATGTTTCTAGCTGCTGAGAGTAGGTGGGTTATGAGTTCTTTGTGTTGTAAGTGGGCATTCTTGTCTTGGAAGATGTTTAGTAGGACCAATTCCGGGGTGGTTTCTAACACTTGCTTGGTTATCTTACATATTTCTCGTATGGTTGTTGTCCAGATTTTTGACTCTTGAGGTGTATATTTTTAGGCCCCACCTTATATTTTGGGATCGCAAGCTGTATTAAACTGTTTTCACCATTGTGTTTTAATGTTGCACCCTGCCTTGGGACCTTACTCAGTTGCGTTCTGAATACCTGTTTCAATATGATCCTTTATTACATTGCCTCATACTAATTCTTCTCAATAATGTTCTGGTTGATATTAGACAATTTCCCCTGGGTGTTTACTTGAAAATGAGTGAGGCAGAAATTAATTCATTTCACACAGTGTTCTTGAAGAAGGAAGTGTGTTGCTGCAGAGGATGGGTGTGCAGAGGAGAAGGTATAAGCGGGTTTATACAGCAAAATATTTAACTAAGCATGTGGGAGAAGAAACCCTGAAAATTTCCTGAAATGGTGGTTTTAAGATGTAGCGACAGCATCACAGTTTTTTTGGGGGGGGAGGAATCCAATTCAGTTTAGATCTAAAGATGAACTTACCCAAATCACTGTTTCCAAAACAATACTGTTATGTACTGAGTTGAATAGGATCCAAAATGCAACAGTCTGATTGGTCCTAGAACAATAGGATTCAGAATGCAGCAGTCTGATTGGTCCGCAGGAGCCACGCAATCCAGCTCCAGGTGGAAGTGAATCCGCAACCTGATTGGCATACAGGAGTATCCCAGAATTAGCCAATCACGTGGGGGCCCATTGTGTAAATAATGTATATAAAGCAGACATTTTGGGGGAACTTCCATTCCTCTCTACTATGAGATGAATACAGAGCATGAAATCCACACTTGACTCCAAGTCTATTTAAATACAGAAACTGAGTCACAGCCATACCTGGGAATCCACAGTTCTCTGAATTTTGGAACACAATTCTCCAGCTGAGTAATATGAACAAAAATGTGTATACAGAACTGTGGTAAAAAAAAAAAAAAATGCATAAAATGCACATTAGTGAAAACAACAAAAATGCATTATATTGGAGAAATAAAAAGAAAAGCACATATATAATGGATGTTTGTAAAGAACTATCTCAGGAGTTTAGACTCACTACACCAAGACTGAAGGATATTACAATAATGCACAATTCAAATCTTGTCTGTTCAGAAGTAAGGCCCAGGGATTTCGCTGAGACTGATGTCCGTATGTGTCTACACAGGACTTCAAGCCAAAGTAAATCCTGGCTTGTTTGCTCAGTTTACTCAGCTGAGTCGCTGTCCTTTTGTCTCTAAATTTGGGGAATGGACCCTGCCACCTCCCTCTTTGGAACACCCTGTCACCAGGCAACTTGCACCATGTTGCCTTCCTGCAAATAATACGCCCCCGGTGTTGTTGTTGTTGCTGCTGCTGGTGGTTTTTTTTTTTTTAAAATCCATTTTTGAACAACCACCGCCTCACGCCTCATTTGCACGCAGTTGACCGTGCACCATTCTGCATCTGTTCCAAGCGGAGTTGCACTGTATCATTTTCACATTCTGCCTTTCAACTGAACAGCGCTATTTGTCCAGCGAAAATGGCCTGGTGTTCAGCACCATTAACACTCATGGTGATAGGTAAATAATGATGCACGGGAGAACATTAAAATGAGAAATAGACAGAGTCGCTTAGCTGAACTGCTCCAAACCCTCAAGCGAGCTTCTGCTTAGATTAGGAGTTGGGGCTTGGATTCCAGTGGGATGCTGAAGGACAAAAAAAAAAAAAGAAGTTTAATTTCTCGGCCCATGAGATGTCAAGGTCAAAGGTAGTCTTTTATTCCTAGTAGGCCAGCTTTAATGCCATCTTGTTTTCAGGTCTTCCTCGTAGCTTAATTTCTCCTTCCTTCCTCTTTTCTTTCCTTCTTTCCCTTCCCCATGCTTTTCTTTTTCCTTTATAGTGGTACCTTGGTTCTCAAACTTAATCCTTGCCGGAAGTCCATTCCAAAACCAAAGCATTCAAAAACCAAGGATTAATCCGTTCCAGATTTTTAAAAAAACAACCCCTAAAACAGCATTTTAAACATGAATTTTACTATCCACCGAGACCATTGATCCATACAATGAAAGCAATAAGCAATGTACTGCAGTCACACAATCAATCAATCAATCAGTAGCTGAATTGGGTTCCACAGTGTCACAAAAAACCCATAAAAGCTGCAAAAACAAAACGGCAAAATAAATAGCAAAGTCAGACACACCTCGGCGTAACACTCAAAATGGAAGTGTGGCACTCAAAACGGAGCATGTTCAGCTTCTGAAAAACGTTCACAAACCAGAACACTTACTTCCAGGTTTGCAGTGTTTGGGTTCCAGGTTGTTTGAGTACCAAAACATTTGAGAACCAAAGTACCACTGTATCCCCTTTTTTCTTTCCTCTCTATACCTCTTCCTTCCTTCCTTCCTTCCTTCCTTCCTTCCTTCCTTCCTTCCTTCCTTCCTTCCTTCCTTCCTTCCTTCCTTCCCATTCCACCTTCTTTCTTTTTCCCATCTCTCTACTCCACCTCTCCATTTTATTTACAAATTCCCCATTTTATTCCATTGCACTTGGATGGTTGTAAAAGAAGGAGCAAGCATACATACAAAAAAGCTTAGGGCTGAACTAAATATACAATGTGGGTACAATGTGGATCCAGGTGGCGCTGTGGGTTAAACCACAGAGTCTAGGGCTTGCTGATCAGAAGGTCGGCGGTTTGAATACCTGCCACGGGGTGAGCTCCCATTGCTTGGTCCCAGCTGCTGCCCACCTAGCAGTTCAAAAGCACGTCAAAGTCCAAGTAGATAAATAGGTACCGCTCTGGTGGGAAGGTAAACGGCATTTCCGTGTGCTGCTCTGGTTCACCAGAAGTGGCTTAGTCATGCTGGCCACATGACCTGGAAGCTGTACGCTGGCTCCCTCGGCCAGTAACATGAGATGAGCGCTGCAACCCCAGAGTCAGACATGACTGGACCTGATGGTCAGGGGTCCCTTTACCTTTACCTAAATATACAATGAATGTAGGAGCAGAGGCACACAGTAAATTGCCTGATACATAGCCATATGTATCCTATGGCCATAACATAGGAGACTCTCTTCATCCCATTGATCATTTTGGCTGTTTTTTTCTGAACCTTTTCTAACTCTACAATGTCATAACAGTGTTGCAGTGAATGTTGAAATTATGAATATGACACTGCATATGCACCAAGTTTTGATTGGAATATTTTCTTTCTTAAATGAAAAGCTTAAGCTTACTCTACTCTTTGTTGGAAGGCAAATGTGTGATATTCTCATCCAAACAGCAGGACATTTTTAATGTAGGATGTCTACAGGAATAAAATAATTGCTTATCATAGAAGAGCTGACAGTAAGAAGGAGAGGATATTATTAAAAAAAATAAGTGCATGTAGGGGACAATGGGAGACCTCTAACAGTGTTCCTTGATATTTCCCTTTCTCCCTGCCTTTGACTTGAAATAGGGTGGTAGTAGATTTTTTAATATCGTGCAGAAAGAGAAAAACCTATTTCCTCCTTGTAATTTAATTAGCAGGTTTCAGAAGCATATAAATAGGGAGTCTGTGGTTTTTGTTTCATGAAGTGTGCGGCACTAAAGCAAAAAATGGGATTGGAATGAGCTGTGGTCATTTTCATTTCTTGATCAAAGCCCCCAGTGGCTTTTGTGAAGCTATCAAGTAATGAATGTCAATCTGCTATATGTAAAAAGAGGATATCACTGATATGCTTTAATGCATATCAAGGAAATTAATGCAAAGAGATAGGTGCAGGGTGAATTACTTGATTATTTGGGGGTACAGATCCATTGCTTTCAATGCCATCTATATGCTATTTGGATGTAGAATCGCAGACTTGTAGAACTGTAGCATTGGAAGGGACTTCCAAGTGTCATCTAGTCCACCTTCTGAAATTCAGGAATCACAGCTAACATGTACCAGGCAGAAAGCATGCCTCAGCCACATACACCTCCCCCATCATTCAGCCCAGACACTGAGGTCCTCCTCCGAGGGTCTCCTGCTGATTCCCTCACTGCAAGAAGTGAAGTTACAGGGGACAAGACAGAGGCCCTTCTCAGTGGTGGACCATCCCTGTGGAACGCCCTCCCATCAGATGTCAAGGAGATAAAGAACTACACAACTTTTAGAAGACATCTGAAGGCAGCCCTGTATCAGGAAGTTTTTAATGTTTGATGTTTTACTATGTTTTTATATGTACTATAGAGTGACTGGGGAAGCCTAACAATGATGATGGTGATGATGTGGGTGGCTCGGTGGTCTAAACCACTGAGCCTCCTGGGCTTGCCGATTGGAAGGTTGGTGGTTCGAATCCCCACGACGGGGCGAGCTCCCGTTGATCTGTTCCAGCTCCTGCCAACCCAGCAGTTCGAAACCATAACTGTGCAAGTAGATAAATAGGTACCGCTGCGGCGGGAAGGTAAACGGCGTTTCCGTGTGCTCTGGTTTCCGCCACGGTGTCCCGTTGCACCAGAAGCAGTTTTGTCATGCTGGCCACATGACCCGGAAATCTGTCTGTGGACAAACGCCGGCTACCTCAGCCTGAAAGTGAGATGAGCACCACAACCCTATAGTCGCCTTTGACTGGACTTAACCATCCAGCGATCATTTACCTTTACTTATGGTATAGTGGTTAAGAGTGGTAGACTCGTAATCTGGGGAACCGGGTTCATGTCTCCGCTCCTCCACATGCAGCTGCTGGGTGACCTTGGGCTAGTCACACTTCTTTGAAGTCTCTCAGCCCCACTCACCTCACAGAGTGTTTGTTGTGGGGGAGGAAGGGAAAGGAGAATGTTAGCCGCTTTGAGACTCCTTCGGGTAGTGATAAAGTGGGATATCAAATCCAAACTCCTCCTCCTCCTCCTCCTCCTCCTCCTCCTCCTCCTCCTCCTTCTCCTTCTCCTTCTCCTTCTCCTTCTCCTTCTCCTTCTCCTCTTCCTCTTCCTCTTCCTCTTCCTCCTCCTCCTCCAGGAAACTGCAAGTGAAGCAATGGGGGAATGCAAAAGGTTTATATGGAACTGGGGACAAGGCCCTAGTTTATATGGAACTGGGGACAAGGGTAAAGGTCATTTGCAGCCAGCACCATGAAAGAGCAATTAGTGGAGGGGAACATTTGCCAAAATGGAGGCCACATTCCTTCTCCCTGGTTATTTGTGTTGTGCTTTACCACTATATCCTAAGGCAAGTGGAGTGTCTGGAACTCTATAAACAAAAGGGTCTAAAACAGGTGGGGAACCGCTGTCAGTCCAAGGGGTGTGTTCCCTTTGAGGCAACCCTTAGAGCTCATGGTGGGCGGGCCCAGAAGCAAAGCTGAGCAGAGCAACAAATGCAATTTTTACCTTTGTGTTAGAAAGCTAGCTTCAACACACATGCACACACCACTCTGTCTCCTCCATTCAGGCAAGCAAAAGGCATTAGCAGGGCTTGACCACCCATTCCAGCTAGGGGTGTGAAGGAGGGCGATTGAGGGGTGTGGCCTGGATAGTGTTTGGAGGGCCGGACAGAGAGGGCTGGAGGGCCAGAATGTTTTCAGGGTAGCACCTGCCCCATTCTAGCCTATCATAAAGACACCACTTTCTAAGTGTCTAACAAATATCTGTAACTTATTGCTTAAAAACCCATCAATACTTCGTTGCTTGAAATATTTACAATGGGGGGGGCAGGCCCCAACATGTTCATCAGCATTAAAAAACAAAACAGATCCTGCTTTCAAGAGTGATAACTGTGATGAAAAACTAGGGCTTTTTAAGATATAAAAAACCCCAAACACATACATTTTAAACTGTGATTAATGAACTTATTGATTTATTCCAGCGATCCTTTAATTAATTGTTTTCAGCGCCTGCAAATGTAAGGAGCAATAGCAATCCGATCCAGATATCAACTCAACCTTTCTGGAGCGGATGTTCCTGGGGACTGATTTGCAGTTTTAGCCACTGTACAAAGCGGGGGCACGCATTTTAAAGACATTTTCAGTCCTTCCTTCAAGCAGCACTACTCCCTATCAGGAACTTATGATGAGGTGGGACAAAATCCCACCCCTCTTGCTGATCCTGTCTGATCCTGTGTGTGTGATGTTGCCCTTCAACTCACTCACCTGTAAATGATACTGTTGCTTGCATCACATTGCAGCAATTGGTAATGGATGCTCAGGGTTGTAGATATGACTGCAACTTCATATATATGAAAAAAGATCCCTCCGTGTTAAAACTAATGTTCGCAACCCAGCCTTAGCATACCGGACTGCAAACTTTCCCCTGATATGCTACCTTTCTAGCTGCAAGGGCTTTATATTTTTACTCACTTTTTAACATGAGGGATAAAGCAGCGAGGTCAGCATGACTGTTGTGTCTGTTTTTATCCTGTGGGAAAGCTACCAGTCCTACCAGCTTTCTCACACACGTGATGTTTTTTCACTGTACTGTTGTACTTTACTTTCAGTTCTGGCTCAAGAGATGCTGGACGCTATTATGCTCAGCTCTGAAATCATGAGCTGGCTAACAGAAACATATTCTGCATTTTAACTGCATTAAAGTAGTTTTAGCCTTCACGGCTCGTGTGTGTTGTTCTTCAAACTGGGAACAATCACATATTACTAATGTGCCCCTGGACTCGAGTAGCCAGGAGGGCATGCAAGCTTCGTTCCTGCCTGGGGGTCAGTCTAACAACTTGCCCCCCCCCCCCGGGACGTAGCATAACAGCATCACCTGCAGGAGCGTGGCGCGCGTCCTGGGGGGGCGTGACACGCCGCCTTCGGGGGCATGGCGCCCAGCGCAGGCAGGTGGGCAGCCGTGATGGCACCTTACTGGGATTGCGCTGTCGGGGGTGGTGAGCTCCCCCCACACTACTCTTCCTCAGCCAGTGTTCTGAAGGCATAGACAGGCTGTTGTTTAGACTGGCACACATGACCACATCCTAGGTTCACACCAAGAGCTGTAAAATGGAACAAAGATCAGCTGTATACCTATGGGAAGACTTCAAGCAGGGACTAAGTTAAACGACACTCTCCCTTCTTCCCAGCAGCTGTCATTGCTGCCTACAAAAGTGCTTTAGTTCACATATTGGTTTGAGAAGTGCAAATTATAGGTAATTTCTCATTAACATGCAATCAGAATCAAATTGCTCCTCCCCAACCTTCAACCCCAACCTTCCCAAATTGGTTGAAATCCCAAAAATGGGAAGAGAGTGGTTAAGAGCGGTAGACTTGTTATCTGGGGAACCAGGTTCGCGTCTCCGCTCCTCCACATGCAGCTGCTGGGTGACCTTGGGCCAGTCACACTTCTCTGAAGTCTCTCAGCCCCATTCACCTCACATAGTGTTTGTTGTGGGGGAGGAAGGGAAAGGAGAATGTTAGCCGCTTTGAGACTCCTTCGGGTAGTGAAAAGCGGGATATCAAATCCAAACTCTTCTTCTTCTTCTTCTTCTTCTTCTTCTTCTTCTTCTTCTTCTTCTTCTTCTTCTTCTTCTTCTTCTATTATGCACCAAAAGATTGTCATCAGCGGTGCGGCCCTTGTTCCTCTGGGGTCTCCTTGCATGCTCAATGAGGTCTAGCCTCTTTGAGCCTCACTCTGAAATCTGGGCAGCATGCTTCCAGAGTTTGGCCAGAATCAAAGAAAATAAAATCTTCATCCCAAGTGGTTCCATATTGCCCTCTTTTTACTTCCAAGTCAGCAGATTTCGGATCAGGGTGCCAAGCTGGTGTCTTCTTTTCAGAAACTCTGGTCTGTGGACTGTTGTACGTGGCTATCAAGTGAGGGAATCGACAGTCTCCGCTAATTTTATATCCTCGGTGCTTTTGTAATGGGATAATTTACCACGTAGGACTAGTGGTCCATTAATCCATCTTTGACAGCACGGTCATAAACTTGAATGGCAGCAAATAGTTAAGGCTAATCAAATGGAAGGCAAAATATTCTGAGTGGTGAACTGCAACCTGAGAGCTCATTGTCCCATCCCCAAGATATTTGCACAGACGTAGAAAGGAGCTCTAAAATAAAAAGTCACGTGGATTATACTAACTTCTGGCAGATGACTAAAAATAACCTAAACAGCAGAATACCAACCTGAGATGAACAATGCGAATTGGACAGTGAAATTCTAAACAAATGTGGTCGTAGCTCTTTTCCTGCTGGGAAGGGGGAACCTGTAGACTGAGTACATAGCCTGCAAACCCTTGTGAGCACTTTCTGCAATGTTTCCAATAGTGTTGCCTGAGGCAACATTCAAAGCAAATGTGAAGATTTCTCCTCTGAGGAAACATCCGAGGAAAGTTGAGGGTAGACTGTTGCTTAAAGAGTTGCACTGCTGGTGTGCCAGTGGGCAAGGAGAGGCCACCGCACAACTGTCTCACCCATACCATATTTCAGAATGGATTGGGAGGTTTCTCCTCAGGCCATTTTGGAGGCATTTTGAGAGATGCCAAATGAGTTTTTAAAAAGCCAATGCAATTTTGGGCTGCATCAATAGGAGTATAGCATCTAGATCAAGGGAAGTAATAGTACCACTGTATTCCGCTCTGGTCAGACTTCACCTGGAATACTGTGTCCAGTTCTGGGCACCACAGTTCAAGAAGGATACTGACAAGCTGGAACGTGTCCAGAGGAGGGCAACCAAAATGGTCAAAGGCCTGGAAACGATGCCTGATGAGGAACGGCTTAGGGAGCTGGGTATGTTTAGCCTGGAGAAGAGAAGGTTAAGGGGTGATATGATAGCCATGTTCAAATATATAAAAGGATGTCATATAGAGGAGGGAGAAAGGTTGTTTTCTGCTGCTCCAGAGTAGCGGACACGGAGCAATGGATTCAAACTACAAGAAAGAAGATTCCACCTAAACATTAGGAAGAACTTCCTGACAGTAAGAGCTGTTCGACAATGGAATTTGCTGCCAAGGAGTGTGGTGGAGTCTCCTTCTATGGTGGCCTTTAAGCGGAGGCTTGACAGCCATCTGTCAGGAATGCTTTGATGGTGTTTCCTGCTTGGCAGGGGGTTGGACTGGATGGCCCTTGTGGTCTCTTCCAACTCTATGATGCTATGATTCTATGAGTTGTTTAAAAAGGGGGGAGTAGCAACTTTGAATAGGCATTTGGATTTGGCTACCACTTTCCCTGCAATGTTATGGGGCAGTGTTTGAGTAGTGTCCCCCCCCCACCTTGGATTTTGTTGTTCTTGTGATAATTGGAGGTGGGGGTGGAGATTTGGAAGGTCTAAACTGAAAAGGCAAGTGAGAAGTACTGCCACAGAACTTGGGGACAGCCCATGAAGCTGAATGATGGAAGATTCAGGACAGATACAAAAGGATACAGTGGTACCTCGAGTTACAAACGCCTCAGGTTACAAACGCTTTGGGTCACAAACTCTGCTAACCTGAAAGGGTTACCTTGAGTTAAGAACTTTGCCCCAGGATGAGAACGGAAATCGTCTGCCGGCGGTGCAGTGGCATCAAGAGGCCCCATTAGCGAAAGCAAACCTCTAGTTAATAACAGTTTCAGGTTAAGAATGGACCTCCGGAACAAATTAAGTTCATCACTAGAGGTACCACTAGAGGTTTTTAGAACTGAAATATCAGCCTGATGAAGTTAAACTACAGATCAACAGAGCCAGACTGATACCCAGAGAGAACTTGCTGCAAGACAGACCCCCCCCCAAAAAAAACCAGAACACTAGTAATCACATACAGCTCCCAAGTTAAAACAGTACAACGCATCATCAGAGATCTACAACCTCTCCTAAACAATGACAGCTCTCTTTCTCAAGCTCTGGGAAGAAGACCTTTCATCCCCTACAGACAGCCACCCAATCTCAAACAACTCCTCACCCACAATAATACAACAACAGGACTCAACATGGACACTGGTACCAGAGCCTGCAATAAACCCAGATGCCAACTTTGCTGCCACATAAACCCGGACATCAAACATACCATCTCAGGACTATTTAATTGCTCATCTTCTAACATTGTGTATGCCATCAAATGCCAACAGTGCCCTTCAGCTCTCTATATTGGACAAACAGACCAAACCCTACGCCAAAGGATAAATGGACATAAATCTGATAACAGGAATCACAAGACAGAGAAACCAGTAGGAGAACACTGCAGTCTCCCAGGACATTCTATGCAAGATCTCAAAGTAGCTGTCTTAACACAAAGGAATTTCAAAAATGGACTGGAAAGAGAAGTTGCTGAATTGCAACTAATTACCAAACTTAGAACCATGGAGAGACCTGGTCTGAACAAGGACATTGGATTCTTATCTCATTATACATGACAAAGCTATTTCTAACCTTCTCGCCCCTTGCCTTTTCCTGTAAGACCAATTGCAGTCGTTAACAGTCGTCAACAGGTTTTCCACACCCATCAGCCAATCACCCATTCCCACCACCCTTCTGAGTAACAGCCCTCCCCACTCTCTCACCATATATAAGGGTCTGGTGACTTCTGTTTCAGTGTATCTGAAGAAGTGTGCATGCACATGAAAGCTCATACCAAGAACAAACTTAGTTGGTCTCTAAGGTGCTACTGGAAGGAATTTTTTTTTCTTTTTTCTTTTGACTATGGCAGACCAAAGGGATGCGGGTGGCGCTGTGGGTTAAACCACAGAGCCTAGGGCTTGCTGATCAGAAGGTCGGCGGTTTGAATCCCTGCAACGGGGTTAGCTCCTGTTGCTCAGTCCCAGTTCCTGCTCACCTAGCAGTTCGAAAGCACATCAAAGTGCAAGTAGATAAATAGGTACCGTTCCAGCGGGAAGGTAAACAGTGTTTCCAGAGGGCTGCTCTGGTTCGCCAGAAGGGGCTTGTCATGCTGGCCACATGACCCGGAAGCTATACGCTGGCTCCCTCGGCCAGTAACATGAGATGAGCGCCGCAACCCAAGAGTTGGACACGACTGGACCTAATGGTCAGGGGTCCCTTTACCTTTACCATGGCAGACCAACACGGCTACCTACCTGTAACTGGTGTCTTTAAGTCAGGCTGGGAGAGACTCCTGTCTGAAGCCACTTGTAGACACTGCTGACAAGACTGAGCTAGATGAACCAAGGCTCTAACTTGGTACAAGTCCTAAAATGTTGCTGATTTTTTACCTAAAGAGAAATCTCAGACCAAACTACAGATTGAGCTGAAGAATCTCAAGAGAAGTAAAAGGAGTTTGAACCAGAAAAACAACATTTCCTTCCTCCTTAAAATTTTTATTTATTATTTATTTTTTGCTTTGGTTTAAACAGCTGGTCCAAAGACATAACACTATTTGTTTCTGCTGTTTTACTCTTTTTTCGCCTTCCACCAAAAGCTTAATTATACCTATCTGCCCTTTATTTAACCTCTCTCGTGTATAACACCAAAGCTGATTGTAACAGACAGAAAATTATGAACCAACAAACTGTGAAGTAATGAAGTGAAAAATGCGAGTTGTGAACTAATGGATTGGAAACTAACCAACTGTGAGCGAGGTCAATCGCACATCTCAAGCCATCTTGGACATCCCTAATGCAATGTGAATTTCAGACTTGGCTTCACAGCTGGGAATGGGTGAGATATGCCAGATATTCACATAGCTTCACATAATGTTCCCAGCTCTAAAAACCACAATGCAAGAGAAGGTCCCTTTTAAAAGTCACCCGTGGTCCAGAGAGTGCATACTGTATGGCGGAGAAATTTGATTCAGTTTGCATTTACATTAAGTCTTACTTTTGGGGAAGAAGGATATGAACGGAAATACAGTTATACTTCAGAAATTTTGCTGCTCTGAATTTTGCAATGCAGTTCCCCAGCCAAGTAATGTGTGCAAAAACACATATGCAAGGGTAAAGTGTGCAGCAAAATGAGGGTGCTGGGGTCTAAACCACTGAACCGCTTGGGCTTGCTGATCAGAAGGTTGGCAGTTCGAATCTGCACAATGGGGTGAGCTCCCATTGCTCTCTCCCAGCTTCTGCCAACCTAGCAATTCCAAAGCATACCAGTGCAAGTAGATAAATAGGTACTGCTGTGGCAGGAAAGTAAACATCATTTCCGTGCGCTCTGGTTTCCATCATGGTCCTCTGTGCGCCAGTAGCAGTTTAGTCCTGCTGGCCACATGACCCGGAAAGCTGTCTGTGGACAAATGCTGGTTCCCTTGGCCTGAAAAGTGAGATGAGTGCCACACCCCATAGTCGCCTTTGACTGGACTTAGCCACCCAAGGGTCCTTTACCTTTATCTTTTTTACCTTTGCATCAAAATGAATGTATTAGTGAAAATAATGTAAAATCGTGCATTATATTTGCAGAAAGGGCTTGCAAAAAAAAAAAAAAGACAAAATTGTCTGCCAAAATGTTAGGAGAAATTCGTATTCAAATGGTGATGAATTTTCATGAGTGTTAAGAATAATAATCAGACAGACGCATAAATGTGGCATACTGAATTTAGGATTGGGAAAATGAGAAACAGACAGAAACCAAAACTGACAGATTCACCCATCCTCATGGCCAAGTACAAATAACAAAAAGGAAAACTAAACTCAATAAATTGCTTTGTCCCTAAGGGGTCATCTCAAAATGACTAGCCTTCTAGTGGGACACTGGTTCTCCACCTGAGCTCTGTTGTTGGTTGTTGAGTGCAGATCTGCTGTTTCTTCCTATGTTCTGGTGATGGATGAATACTGCAGGTGCAATTGATTTTTTTTTGGGGGGGGGGGAGGAGAACAGAAGTGGTAAACTTTCAAGTGGTATTCTATGCACTCCCTATGTTTCTCGTGTAATGGCTATCTGTGGTCTGAGTTGGTGATGACCAGCGTGGTGTAGTGGTTAAGAGCGGTAGTCCCGTAATCTGGTGAACCGGGTTCGTGTCTCCGCTCCTCCACATGCAGCTGCTGGGTGACCGTGGGCTAGTCACACTTCTCTGAAGTCTCTCAGCCCCACTCATCTCACAGAGTGTTTGTTGTGGAGGAGGAAGGGAAAGGAGAATGTTAGCTGCTTTGAGACTCCTTTGGGTAGTGATAAAGTGGGATAGCAAATCCAAAATCTTCCTCTTCCTCTTCTTCTTATGGAATTTAAATATACAGCATCAGCCACTAACATAGATGGCTTTACAAGAGCAGGAGACAAATTCATAGAGACGACTATTGATGGCTACTAGGTCCTCCATGGTCGGAGGCAGTAATGCTTCTGAATACCACTTGCTGTGGACCACAGGAGGGGTGAAGCCTCTTGTCCTTGAATCCTGTTTGCGTGTTTCATACGAGCATTTAGGTGACCACTCTGAGAACAGAATGCTGGACTAGATAGGCCATTGACCTAATCCATCAGGCTCCTCCTACATTATTAAGTTATGGACCTAATGGTGCATTTTGGCATAAAGTACACTTCAGAGAGATATAATAATCAACACTATGTAGCTAAACTATGGTTCTGTAGAGAGTGGGTGGAGGGACCCGTGACTAACTTGGTAAATCTAAATATTTAAGAAAGCATGGTTGACAAAAATACGGCTGTTATTCCTGTGTGTGCGTGCCCGTGCAATCTTCAATTAAATTATGATATTAAGTTGGCTGCAACGAGAGTCCATTAAAGATTTAGTTACCTTCTGTGGTGAACATTAAGAAGCTATTACTCAAATTCTATTTAAACAGTTAAAAGGAATTAAAATGTATAGGAAAGATCATTACATATCACGAGCTAATTTTCCAACACAAGCTTAGCGACTGATAGATTGCTTAAGCCTCTCCAAGGTTTTAGTTTCCCACTCAATAATTTAGAGGCGAAAGCGGGGGGTTATGTTGATTTATAATTTGTTACCATCAGTCTGTCGTGCGGAGCGAGGAAGCCCTGCTGCCATAATAGGCCTTATTGCACACTTCTTTATTTGAAGTCGTGCTCTTCCTAGTTGAAACTTGATGACTATCAGAGAGGAAATGGCATCAGTTCAGCAAAGGTCAAACCGCTTACATTCACCATGGCTTTTCCTTTCAGGAAACAATAAGGCGAAACTGTGCTCTCCCCCTCTCGCTCCCTTTGCAATGAAGCCGTAATATAAACATGTCTGTGTTTCTTTCCCAGATGCTTCAAAGCATACCCTGTCTGGTTCTCTTTTTTGGTTTAGGTTGGCAGTAAGGCAGGTGCTTAGCAGACGTTCAGCATAATCCCTTGTTCGGCGGAGGAGGTTCTCTCTAGGAAGCAACTGAAGGGCTAATTCGCCCTGCAGTGGCTCAGGCCTTAGTTACATGAATATCCTGCTTAGATTACTGCAATGTGCGCCACGCGGGGCTGCCTTTGGGAAGTGTTCAATAACTTCCTTCACCTCAAAGAGCTGACTATATGAACCTTTCCTTGTTTGTTTGTTTTGCAGAACAAGGAAATCTTCAATAAATACTAATTTACAGGTGAAACTCGAAAAATTAGAATATCGTGGGAAAGTCCATTTGCGTAAGCAATTGTTTTCATTAGCTACTGGAGTTTAATATATGAGATAGACTCATGACATGCAAAGCGAGATATGTCAAGCCTTTGCTTGTTATAATTGTGATGATTATGGCGTACAGCTGATGAAAACCCCAAAGTTGAAATTGTTAACTTGGGGTTCTCATCAGCTGTACGCCATAATCATCACAATTATAACAAATAAAGGCTTGACATATCTCGCTTTGCATGTCATGAGTCTATTTCACACCCAACCCCCAGAGAAAAATACTGGCAGTCCTGCTGGCTGCTTAACAAGGGACCTGATGATGCTGTTTCACGTGTTCAGACCTTTTAACCTCACCCCAAATAAATTCAGATAGGACTCAAATTTTAGTTTGGTTTTTGGCAGAATTTAGGCCACAACATTATTGATTACAGCAAGTGAGTGGTTGCATAGGCTCTGGTTCAACTAGCTCCCTGCTCCGCATGTAGCGCTGACCCAGGGTTCCAGCATAGGTCAGCCAAGGGCGAACACCTGGATAAGCGGAAAGTCAGGAACAAGCTGTCTCCACCACCCAAATGTCTCCCTGGACTCAGGCATGGGCACAACCCCCTCTCAGGGTTTGGCCAAACCATCAAGTCCTTGGATTCCTTTAACGGAACACCCTTCACATAGGGATGGTGAGAGTGTTCTCCCATCCCTATCACTTGAACCAGAACCTATCTGCAACCTTACAAGTTGTGAAGATTTGCTACGCGGCAGGCGAAACCCAAATGGCAACAGCCAATCAGCCAAGTGGGAAAAATTCCTGCCGTGCCTCTGTCCAAACGACAGACGACACACGACGGCATAGCAAGGTCAAGCGCACAAGCCTTAAAAGTAGGGAGAGGTGGGCGGGTGGTCCCATGCACGCACTGAAAGAGGAAGCTCTGGGTCACGTGCATGGGTATAAATAGGTCCCTCGATCCATTTAGCCTGCGTCCCATTGGCCTGATTGAACCCTACATCGAGGGACCTACCAATTGGGTGTTGTACCCACCCACAACACAGGGTTTGGTTGCCAGGTCTCACTGCAATAAGTGCCCTCTTTAAGGGAGGACCCGATAAACCACCTTGAGTCAGGGTATAAATAAATATATAACAATAATAATAATGGTTTTGACCAGGGATGGGGAACCTCAGGCAGAGGGGAAGAATATGGATCTCCAGCCCTCTCTGTCTGGCCTTCAGGAACATCCCTGCTCCATCCCTGCTCCAGCACCAGATTTAGGGCCCTGAAGGAAGTTCCACTGCACAGGGCACTGAGCCAAGGGGGCACATAATAATAATAATAATAATAATAATAATAATAATAATAATAATAAACAATTATATAATTATAAAGGTACCTACTGAGAAGATTCGTATTTTTTTTAAAAAAAACAACAACTGTAAAAAAGGAAAATAACATATATTCAGTCGGGGGGGGGAGCATCCAATGTTCTCCTTGTTCAGGGTGCCATATTACCAAAGACCGCACCTGCTTGATCCACACCTTTAAAAGAGAATTAGACAAGTTCGTGGAAGATATGGCTATCAATGGCTACTTTGTGTTCTGCCTCCACATTCAGTCTGCTTCTGAATACCAGCCGCTGGCTATCACAAGGCAAGAGCTGTTGTGCTCATGTCTTCCATGTGAGTTGCCTCTGGTGAGTAACTGTGAGGGGGGGGGATTGGAGTAGATGTGCCTTTGACCTGACCCAGCAGCTTTCTCCTACTGTTCATAAAAAGAAGAAAAAGACCCTTAGTTTGATCGAGGAAGACAAATCTTGTTTTCTATGTGTCGACTAGTAAGTAAAGAAGGCAGCTGCATTTCTCTGGCAGCTTTGCCTCAGAGATGTCTTGTCTTCTCGTACATTCAAGTACAAAAGCTCCTTAAGCTGGCATATCGGACAAAGGTGGGACAAGCTAATGGGATTTTCAATTTTCTTCTCAGTCTTGCCTCTCCCCTCCCCTCTTTTTCCACATTATGTGGCTAAATAATTGAAAAAAGTTTTGCAAATTACAGATCCCAATGAAGACCCTGTACACAATAATCAGTTAATTATTCAAAGCTTTCTAGTAGTGTTATCGCCAGAGCAGTAATTGGAATTTCTTTGGCACTCATTCAGCATTCTGTGATTATATTTCAGAAAGGAGATTCGCTGGGGTGGGGAGGTCAGGTAGCAAGAAGCATAGTGTTGGGGATCTTGCTTCTCTCTCTCTCTCTCTCTCTCTCTCTCTCTCTCTCTCTCTCTCCCTTAAAATAAAACAGCCAACAACTGGAAATCTATGAAATATTTCACAGGGGCCGAAGGACCCAGGAATCAAAACAAAATCATCTAAATTTCACTCAGCAAAGTAAAGCTCTGAAAGAAATCACACAACAGAAAGGGTGGGGGTGTGTTTTCTTTCTTTTATGACTCAGGAATAGGATGCTTATTGTCCCCAGGTAATTGTGGGAGTGAGAGCTGGATCATAAAGAAGGCTGATCGCAGGAGAATTGATGCTTTTGAATTATGGTGCTGGAGGACACTCTTGGGAGTCCCATGGACTGCAAGAAGATCCAACCTATCCATTCTGAACGCAATCAGGCCTGAGTGCTCACTGGAAGGACAGATCCTGAAGCTGAGGCTCCTATATTTGGCCACCTCATGAGAAGAGAAGACTCTCAAGGGTTTGTCCGTGAAGCGAGGTCCAAGTCCAGTCCTGGGTCTAGGGGTCCAAAGGAGGTCAGTCCGGCGGGGAGCAAGGCAGGGAGCAGGTCAAGGTCCAAGGCAGGTTCAGGCACAAGGTTGCAGGTTAAGCATACGCTTGCAACTAAGTTGCTCACGCAACTTGGGCTGGGTCTGGCTGGCTTTTATCTGGCCCTGTGCTTAGGGCGGCCCTGATCCTCCGGAGACTCACCTCTCCTCCGGGCCTGGAGGCGAGCACTCCTCCTGTAGGCACTTAGCTCCCTTCGCCTCTCTGTCCTGAGCCTCTGCAGCTCAGGAGAGGCTGGTGGGTTACTGGGCCCAGGGGCTGCCTCAGCTTCCTCTGAAGAGGCTGGGAGTGGAGCACCTGCAGGCAATGGGTCCTCCCTCCCATCAGGAGCCAGAGCAGACTCTGCTGATGCCTGCACCTGGGGATCCAGCACAGGTGGGGATC
Organism: Lacerta agilis; assembly: GCF_009819535.1. Classification (NCBI taxonomy): domain Eukaryota; kingdom Metazoa; phylum Chordata; class Lepidosauria; order Squamata; family Lacertidae; genus Lacerta; species Lacerta agilis. The sequence goes on along the minus strand of NC_046322.1, from coordinate 7,077,706 downwards.
CTTCAGGCTCAAGCCCTGGCCCCGGCTCAGCTGTTTCTGGAGGCGAGGAATCCTGTGCAGGCTGGGATCCCTCAGGTTCAGCATCAGAGTCTGACTCCCAGGCCATCACAAGAAGACTCCCTAGAAAAGACCCTGATGTTGGGAAAGATAGAGGGCACAAGGAGAAGGGGATGACAGAGGACGAGATGGTTGGACACTGTTCTTGAAGCTACCAACATGAGTCTGACCAAACTGTGGGAGGCAGTGGAAGACAGGAGTGCCTGGCGTGCTCTGGTCCATGGGGTCATGAAGAGTCGGATACGACTAAACAACAATAACAACTGTGGTTTAATGTGGCTCAAAATGAGTCCAGTGGCCAGTAAACATGGAAATGTTAGCAGTTGTGGAGTAAGTAGAGGGAGAAACCACCCTTGCTTATTTATTTACTTGCACTCCTCATTTCCTCTAAGGAGTTCAATCTGGCACTCATGATCCCCGCGCTGCTCATTTCACCCTCACAACAACCTTGTGTGTGGTAGGTTAGGCTGAGGGAGGGCTGCCTTCAGATGTCTTCTAAAGGTTGTATAGCTACTTATCTCCTTGGCTCGGGCACCACGTAATTCCATACTGCATAATTCCACACCCTCCAACATTTCTCCGATGAAAATAGAAACGTCTTCAGGAAACGCGGGACATTCTGCGATCAAATCAGAAGCTGGGATGGCTCCTGTAAATCTGGGACTGCCCCTGGAAAATAGGGACACTTGGAGGGTCTTCTGCGAAGATACAGCTTCCAGAATTCCTTGGGGGAAGCCATGGTTGTTAAAAATGATATCGTCTCGCTTTGAATGTATGGTGTGAATTTGCCTTGTTCTCTATTCAAGGACCCAGACTGTAGGCCACTCTTTCCTAAGCAAACTCTAGGGGCAAGTGTGTGTGTGTGTGTGTGTGTGTGTGTGTGTTTTCAGTTACAGCTGAGCAGCTTTTGGGTATTATGTTCCTTTATAATTAATACAGTCAATATTTCACAGCCGTCATTTGAAGCAATCGTCTTCATTAAATAACGAAAAAAGGCCAAGCAGCCAAATAAGGAATGAGGCATCTCTTTAAAATTTAATAGGCCTCCTTTGCAATGGTAATAAGAGAACATTTAGCTTGTCTCTATTAAAGGAGAGAGGAGTGCAATGGAGGGTGTGCGGAAATGATAGAAATCACGACGATACCTGATGCTTCAGAAGCACTGACTTGAGGAACAAATATTCAAATGGACTTACAAACAGCAAGCTCGATATGCAAAATGCAAGGTAATTGTATTTCCAAAGAGATAAACTTCAATGCCTTTTTTCTGCATGAAACAAACAAACAAAAATCCTTCCAGTAGCACCTTAGAGACCAACTAAGTTTGTTCTTGGTTCTTGAGCTTTCGTGTGCATGCACACTTCTTCAGATACACTGAAACAGAAGTCACCAGACCCTTATATATAGTGAGAGGGTGGTGAACGGTATTACTCAGAAGGGTGGTGGGAATGGGTGATTGGCTGATAGGTGTGGTAAACCTGTTGACGACTGTTAACAACTGCAATTGGTCTTACAGGAAAAAGCAAGGGGTGAGATGGCTAAAAATAGCTTTGTCATGTATAATGAGATAAGAATCCAATGTCTCTATTCAGACCAGGTCTCTCCATGGTTTTAAGTTTTTCTGCATGGATATTTTACACGCACTAGAAGCTTTCGACAATTAGGGGCAAATCAGATGCACACGAAATCTAGTTAAGGTACATCTCTGCTGGATCAGATGAAATATTCATCAAGTCCAGGGAGGGGAGATATCTCGAGCCTTGGAGCCAAATGCTTCCTTTTAGGTCTCTGTATTTAGCCCTTGAAGAATTGATGCTTTTGAATTATGGCGCTGGAGGAGACTCTTGAGAGTCCCATGGACTGCAAAAAGATCAAACATATCCATCCTTAAATAAATCAGCCCTGAGTGCTCACTGGAAGGACGGATCCTGAAATTGAGGCTCCAATACTTTGGCCACCTCATGAGAAGAGAAGACTCCCTGGAAAAGACCCTGATGTTGGGGAAGATGGAGGGCACAAGGAGAAGGGGACGACAGAGGACGAGATGGGTGGACAGTGTTCTCGAAGCGACTGGCATGAGTTTGGCCAAGCTGCAGGAGGCAGTGGAGGATAGGGGTGCCTGGTGTGCTCTGGTCCATGGGGTCACGAAGAGTCGGATACGACTGAACGACTGAACAACAACAACAACATTTAGCCCTTGAGGCTGTCCCCACACCACATCCCTTCCTGGGCCACACCTATCATCACCACCCCTGTTTCTTGAGTGGTTTTTTTTTCTCCTGGCTGGAACGTGTCCTTGAATGTTAAAAGTGCTTCTTTCTGGCCTTAATGGAGGACAGAGAGGGATCGTGTATGCGTGTGTGGAAACTAGTCTAACGTGAAGTGGTAAAATCCCCATTTATTTCTCTGCCCAATTCGCCTCTGGCCCCACCCAGTATAACAACAAAAATGGCAATGTGATCTTTCAAATGGGCTCTTTAAAAGAGTCATTGCAGGTCCATGGGCATGTTGTGTTAGACAAAGCGAGATTTTAGCTCCTCAAACAACCAAAACGTAGCTGTGCTAGCAGCAAGACTTTGCTTGCTGGCATTCTTCAGACAGGTGCTTTTGTTTCTCTCTCTTGACAACCGCAAAACTCAGCATTCATTGGGGAAACCATGCAACAGTAATATTCCACGCGGTGTACACAGTTGTTGTTGCTGTTATAATTTCTTAGTCACTTTATCTTGCCCAGAGCAACCAAGAAGGGGGAAATACATTAAAAACATCTCACCCATTTCTAAAAAGCCATAGATGCCGTATTTTTGCTCCATAAGACACACTCCCCCCCCCTAAAAAGTAAGGGGAAATGTCTGTGCGTCTTATGGAGCGAATGCATGGTCCCTGGAGCTGAATTGCCTAGAGGCCAAAAGCAGATCCTGCTCTCTTTTTTTTACAAAGAGAGAAGGGGGTGTTGAAAGGAAGCCGCTGAACAGCTGTTCAGCAAGTGATCTGGAGAGAGAGAAGGCTCCCTTTGCAGCCCCGCCCCCTTGCCCAGGCCTCCATTGTTGAATGCAGAGGGAGGCTGTTTGTTTCCCAAGCGACAGGTGACTGGCTGATTAGATTATCTGTCTGGAAACTGTAGAAATGGGTGTAGGACTAGAAGCTGCAGAACTGTGAATGAAGCCCATAAAAACGGGGCTTTTCCTCTTTGCAAAGGAAGCTGCACCACTTTGAGCTGATCCACATAAAAGCAGGGCTTTTCCCTTTGCAAAAAAGCTGCACCACTTTCAGCTGATCCTCAAAAAAACAGGGCTTTTCCCTTTGCAAAAAAGCTGCACCACTTTCAGCTGATACTAAAAAAGCAGGGCTTTTCCCTTTGCAAAAAAAAGCTGCACCACTTTCAGCTGATCCTCAAAAAGCAGGGCTTTTCCCTTTGCAAAAAAGCTGCACCACTTTCAGCTGATCCTCAAAAAAGCAGGGCTTTTCCCTTTGCAAAAAAGCTGCACCACTTTCAGCTGATCCTCAAAAAGCAGGGCTTTTCCCTTTGCAAAAAAGCTGCACCACTTTCAGCTGATCCTCAAAAAAGCAGGGCTTTTCCCTTTGCAAAAAAGCTGCACCACTTTCAGCTGATCCTCAAAAAAGCAGGGCTTTTCCCTTTGCAAAAAAGCTGCACCACTTTCAGCTGATCCTCAAAAAAGCAGGGCTTTCCCCCTTTCCTCCTCTAAAAACTAGGTGTGTCTTATGTTCAGGTGCATCTTATGGAGCGAAAAATACGGCAGTTAAAAACAAACATGTGGTTATGGAGGAAAGTCTTTGCCTGGCACCTAAAGAAATATATTGATGGTGCTAGACGAGCCTCCCTGGGCAGAGCATTCCATAAAGGGGGGGCTACCCCAGAAAATGGCTTACACAATATGTCACAGAAGTTATTTTCTTTTACTGGTAATGAGGCAGGCTGGGTCCAATATAGTATCTGAAACAGTTATGGCAAAGCGGCTTCTCCATAGAGAGAGCACGTGTTGTGGTGGGGGCCTGCAAGCTACCCCTTAGTTGCTGGGCGGCTTAGTTTGGATGACCATTGCTATGATTGGACCCTGTGTGTTGTTGGGGTGATTTACAGGTGAAACTCAAAAAAATAGAGTTGGAAAGGTTAGATGTGGAAAGGTTCATTTCTTTCAGTAATTAGAAAATTCAGGTAAAAATAGATGTGGAAAGGTTCATTTCTTTCAGTAATGCAACTTAAAAGGTGAAACTAATATATGAGATAGACTCATGACATGCAAAGCGAGATATGTCAAGCCTTTATTTGTTATAATTGTGATGATTATGGCGTACAGCTGATAAGAACCCCAAATTAACACTCTCAACTTTGGGGTTTTCATCAGCTGCACACCATAATCATCACAATTATAACAAGCAAAGGCTTGACATATCTCGCTTTGCATGTCACGAGTCTATCTCATATATTAAGCTCCAGTAGCTAACGAAAACAATTGCTTACGCAAATGGACTTTTCCACGATACTCTAATTTTTCGAGCTTCACCTGTATATGTTGCCAATTTGTGATGGACAGCCCAGCTTAGTTAAAAGGACAGCTCACAGCGTGCTCCGCCTCTCTGATTGTGAGCTTCGGATCACCCGCCCTTCCCTCCCTAATTTTTAGGCCTCTGCGTTGACCTTGCTGTTTCTGTCATGGGGTCGTCTGCTTTTGAGGCAGGGTAGGAATTTTTCCATTTGGCTGGTTGGCTGTTGCCATCTGGTTTTCGCCTACTGCATAGCAAATAGTCACAACTTGTAAGGCTGTTGGTTAGGCATTGGTTCTTATTTGATTGGTTGGTGGAGGGGACTGTTGACATATTCGTTTGCCCCTCCAAAGTCATCATGGTGTGTGGGGATTTCCATTAGAGGAACCCAGGGGCTCGACATGCTTTTGTCCGTATCCCCCAGTCGCGAGCCAGGGCCACGCAAGAGCCCCTGGGAGCCTGTGGGAAGAGGGGAGAGAGTGATTCCCCCTCACTTTCTCTACCCGAAAGGCTTTTACCCTACTGACAAATGTCAGTTCTGTCCTTAGGGGACAGATAGTCTGAACCAATGCCTAAGCAACCACTCACGTACCATGTAAGTCAATAAAGTTGTGGCCTCACTGGGGAACTTCCCTAACCTTTGTCCCAAGATAATAATAAATATAATAATAATATTTATTATTTGTACCCCGCCCCTCTGGCTGGATTTCCCCAGCCACTCTGGGCGGCTTCCAACAAAAATCAGATACAAAAATATCACACATTAAAAACTTCCCTGAAAAGGGCTGCCTTCAGGCATTTTCTGAATGTCAGGTACTTGTTTATTTCCTTGACCTGTGATGGGAGGGCGTTCCACAGGGCGGGTGCCACTACCGAGAAGGCCCTCTGCCTGGTTCCCTGTAGCTTTGCTTCTCGCAGTGAGGGAACCGCCAGAAGGCCCTCGGCGCTGGATCTCAGTGTCCGGGCTGAACGATGGGGGTGGAGACGCTCCTTCAGGTATACAGGATGATATACAAGATGATAGCTCCCAATTCACCTCTGCTAAAATTTGGTGCAGATATTACTTGGGGGGGGGGGTTACTTACAGGTTTAAGAAGCTGAAGCCATTGTTTCTTTGACCGTGCCACCCAGAAAGCTTTTAGCTATACTGGGATCTGTGTCTCCCATTTCTGAGGTCTGTGTTTATTTCCTGTAACAATGTTGGCTCCCAGAAACTCTGTTGAATTACTTTTGCTTTCTGGAGTCATTCTGTAGCTCTGCTGTCCAAGGGATACAGTCTTCAGGGCAGGCAACTTCTGACAGCACAACATTTAAAATGGAATGGGATAAATGACCCTTCTTCTTCTTCTTCTTTTTTTCTATAGCAAAAGCAAGCAGCCAAAAGTGCCTGAAGTATTCCGTTGATGGAATTTCAGCCACATTTATTTGTTCAGCTTCGAGGCAGCCAGAACTTGGATGAACACATTTTATGAGTTACATTTCCCCTTCAGTTATAGTATTAATTAAAATTCACATGGGGGCGGGCGGGAAGGTGGACTTGCAATCTCCAACCATATCTTAATTTGGAGTTTAACCTGGGTCTTATCATTAAATAAGAGTCACTCTCACACAGGCTGAAAGAATTAAATGGCAAATGGGAGAGGTTGAGTGTAGTCTCCGAAAGTTAATGATGACTAAAGCTGCAATCCTAACCCCACTTCCCTGGGAGAAACCCCCATTATAGTCAGTAACAAATCCTTCTGAGTAGACATGGTTAGGCTTGGAATAGGATTAATTTAAATCCTATTGATTCCAATATGTATTAGTTGCAACTAACTCTTCTCGGGTGTGTTCCCCATGTGAAAGTTTATATTGAATTGTGCATTCATTCATATATCACAAAAAACCCTTTCATGATGTGTTTTCTGCGGCCATTCAGGGTTTCAGTTGCTATCAAGGATCATGATGAAACATGGGAACAACTTCAGTCTCCCATTCATGGGAAGCTCTATAGGTCAAATGCATTTAAAATATGTTTTGAATTGAGAGTTGAGTCTACTCCAACCTTCTCTAGCCTTGTGTCCTCCAGATGTATTTGACTCTAACCCCAACCAGCCCAATCCAGCAGGGGCAATGGGCAAGGTTTATGAGACTTATAGTCCAACAACATCAGGAGGGCAGCAGTTTGGGGAAGCCTGCTCTACTCGGGGCTAGCCTACCCATGAGATGAGGCGAAGTTGTGGTCTCAGGGCAACAGGCTCCAGACAGCTGGAAGGGGCAGCAGATCTCACTTACAAGGAGCTGTCTGCTCTCCTCCTGTACTTGTGGGTCTCCTCCTCTGCTGCGCAACTTCCACCCACCTATTGCTGCGTACCAACTCACCTCCTCATAGAATTGCAGTCATTTAGTCCAATCCCCTGCTATGTGAGAATCTCAACTAAAGCATCCATGGCCATCCAACCTCTGCTTAAAAACCTCCAATATAGGAGAGTCCATCACCTTCTAAGTGAATCTCTTCCACTGTCAAACAGCTCTCACCAAATTGAAGCCATTGGTTTGGACCCTACTCTCTGGAGCAGGAGCAAGCAAGCTTGCTCCATCTTCCCTTTAGATATTTGAAGATGACTATCACTATCAGTGAAGGATAGACGTGCCTGGTGTGCTCTGGTCCATGGGGTCGGACACGACTGAACGACTGAACAACAACAACAACAACAACAATCACGTCTCCTCTCAGTCTCCTCTTCTCCAGCTCTTCTATCTGCTAGAGATGTGAGGGGTTAAATTTAGGAATTTTTCCATGCAAAAGCATGTGTTCTACCAGTGAGTAATGGCTTCTCCCTGCAGTGTAACATTTTAAATATTTAAAAGCAATGAAGCCATAGAGCCAGTGAAGACACATATTGACCATGAAATATCCTCTGCAGAAACACACCAGTTGTCTTGATTATGGAATTTTTTGGTTCTTCCCAGCTGTGCATTCCAGATCTCTGGGACTTAGCATTTTTCTCCTGCTGGTTGTATAGTGACTTCTGCTGACTTCATGTTGGTGGTATAGAGAGTGTATTAACACTGTACTGGTTTTGGAAAGGATGTGATTCGGTGGTGGATAATCTACTTTACATGCATGAAACCCCATGTTCAATCCCTGAAATCTGCAGGTAGAGTTGGAAGAGGTCCCTGCCTAAAACCCTGGAGGGTGACTGCAGGCCAGTATGGACAGTACCAATGATCTGGTTTCATGTAAGAAGCATCACACCCTTTTCAGCCCCCTCCCCTCAATAAGAAATGGTTCTTTCCCACTGTGTGTTGTACTATGTGGTGTTTCTATATGAGTCATTTGCCTCTTCATTGAGTATTTCACCGGAAATTCCTCTTGTGGTGTAGTGGTAGCCAGTGTGGTGTAGTGGTTAAGAGTGATGGACTCGTAATCTGGTGAACCGGGTTCGCGTCTCCGCTCCTCCACATGCAGCTGCTGGGTGACCTTGGGCTAGTCACACTTCTTTGAAGTCTCTCAGCCCCACTCACCTCACAGAGTGTTTGTTGTGGGGGAGGAAGGGAAAGGAGAATGTTAGCCGCTTTGAGACTCCTTCAGGTAGTGAAAAGCGGGATATCAAATCCAAACTCTTCTTCTTGATGCCAAAACTTTCAACATGAAATCTGAACAAAGTGAAATTTCCAAACGGACCTGATCTCTTGCCAAATGTAGATGTGAATGAAGCTGTTCACATCTCTGTGCAGCAGGTGAGATATTGCAGTGCTGGAAAATATCGAGGATAATAATAATAATAAATTGCAATGCAGGAAGTATCCTTGAAAGTGAATAGAATATCTGCCTTATTACCCTGGGGGACACCTTTCGTCCAGCATCTATATCTGCCCACTCCTTAAGAGTCCTTCTCTGGAGTCTAATTCCCCAGGAAGATGGATCTGCTATCAGTTCTTCATGCCATTGATGCTTTAATGTAATACATGTCAGGAAAGGTTACATTTCCTCTCCATATTTTCCTCCAAATTATGTCAAATCTCATCACGTAATGTGCTGTCAGCACACGGCACAGCGATAGCCAATTTGATTCAATGTGACATGTGGTGGCAGAGGTCGTTTCACAGATTCCTGGTGTATTTTCCAACCCTCTGGGGGGTTTTCTACCTACGATTTCAAAGCAGTTTATAACCAACAAAATCCAGTGTTTTCCATCTCATAGAAGAACCTCATTTGGGGCGGCAATAAATAGAGTTGCACTGCAATCCTATGTGCTGCAACAATCCTATGTATGCCTGCTCAGAAGAAAACCTCTCTGAATTCACTGGGGTTTTCTCCCAGGAAAATGTGCACAGGATTGCAGCCATGGTACCTTCTTTTATTCTGTAGCTTGCTTCTTATGCACATAGACAGAGGCTGGGAAGGCCAACATTGTTATTAGTTTGTTTCATTGGTACTGAACTGGGCCAAAACTTTTGGCAGCAACCTCTCCCTTTTGTGAGAAAAGGTGGGGAAGATTTTGTGTCTGGGGGAGACCCTAATGAGAATGCCAATTAAACTTAATTGTTCAACGGGGTGAAAGAGCTGAAATCAGGGCACCGCCATATCCAATCATTACTCATCATTCGGAAGCCACATGCACACTGCCAGACAGATTGCTGGGGCTGTTAGCAAGGCAGTGCCAACCACCAGCTGCAATTTGGACTGAATCCCAAGTCATCATCTTTCTTTAGAGAAAGAGCCAGTGTGGTGCCAAGTTTGTTAGACCTGGGTGACCAGGGTTCGAATCACCACTTTTCCATCAAGCTCCCCAGTTGACCTAGGGAGCCAGTCACTGCAACTCAGCCTAGTCTACCTCACAGAGTTGTTGTGGGGATTAAATCGGGGCTGGGGGACCATGTACACAATGTGAAGCAAACTGGATGTCAAGCAGAAGATTCCAACCTGGACTTTGTCCAGATAGACTTTATTTGTATGTTCAGGGCTTGCGTGCTCCCTGCATGAGAAAATGATGCAAACCTGAAACACCTTTACTTGTGTACCTTGTATGTAGATTTGGCAAGAGCCAAAAATGAAATTGGAGATCAGGTTGGTGTGCATTTTCCCCATTGACAAGTTGCTAGTATGATCATTGTAGCTGACGTGTTCAATGCGTTTCAATTGTTGAATTTTGTATCTGGTTTCTTTATTTAGTGTGCATTATTTTTGCATTGTAAATCACTTTGAGACATTCCATATGATACGACCAACAAGTCGAATGCACTAATGATAAGGTGTTGTATCCAATGTGCATGTGCTTTAAAAGTTTGGTATGTATGTAGCTGTTAGTACCAAGCACAATACATTGTCCATCCCCATGATTAGAAAACAAAACAAAACCAGAATCGGTTATGAAAAACAAGCAGTAAAAAATAGCAACTTATGCAAAACTTGCATAATATATGCATATTCGCTTTAATTAAATAATTTATTCGGGTTTCCGAATCCCACTTTTCTTGTTGCAGAATCTGGATTGCCTAGGTACAGAATTTTATTTTATTCTATTCTGGTAAGACACACACAGACCTCCGAACGTTATGTGAGGGAGATTATTACATGAGTAGGTTAACTCCGTGCTGTAACTTCTCTCTTTTCGCCACTCCACCATCTCATGAGTCGCAATCTATGTCAGGTGAATAAATGAATTGGCCCAATTTTCTGTTCTCATTATGGGTGTTGTCATGGCAGGTGAATTATCGTGGGATTTTGTCGCCTGATCTATTTGGTGAAATATGAGTGTGCCAAGGACATTTCAGCTCTTATTTTCTATGATGGGATTTTCCTGACTCCCCCTTTTCACCTTTCTTCTTGCCCCTCATGCACACAAGGCCTTAACAAGGGGGTGGAAGTCACCATCCTGAGTTTTAATTCAAAGAGGGTAAGATGCCAGGTGAGATGAACGGGTCAGGCATCCCAGATAAAACTGGGTTAATATTCTGCACTGCGACATTTAAAGGTGCAAAGACAACATCATGAATTAAATGATGCAGGAAAGTTCTGCAAAGAACGCAGCATATGCATGAATCCTCAATACATTTCGCCACAGCAGCAGCGCTTGGGGGAAATATGGGTCTTGCAAAAGCCTACCAGAATCATAATTCCATTGAAACACCAAGGGATCATCACAGAATCCGAAGAACTGCCCATTAATTTTTAGCCCAATAGAATTCTTTCACATGGAAAACCCTGGAAGCAAGATTCACCTATCCCAGGCAGCAATACAATGTCCTTGTAGGGTAGGGAGAAGCTGAGAAACAGTCCTGTCTTTCACACAAACCAGAAGCCAAATAATTGATCTCATTGGGCTCTGACTGACTTGTGTTATACCAGCTGCAGAGAGTACAATCTTAAGACTTCTGCCTCTGGCTGAGATGGGCCAGCTGGAGCCCAGGGGATTGATTAAGTGACCTTTATCTTGCAAGCTTTACTGAGATTTGATGGGAAGGAAGGGAGAGGATGAGTTTAAAAGGTTTCCAGATCTCCTCCTGACTGGTCCTTCAGACCGGCTTGGGGTCAGCCAACTCTGAGTTTCTTCTCCACATTGGAGAGTGCTCATTGAGCCCCACAGCTGTCCAGAATGCCCTGAGGAGGGTCAGGATTGTCCAATAGGTAAAGGGCCACTGGATGGTTAAGTCCCATCAGAGGCGACTATGGGGTTGCAGCGCTCATCTTGCTTTCAGGCCAAGAGAGCTGGCGTTTGTCCACAGACAGCTTTCCGGGTCATGTACCCAACAGGACTAAACCACTTCTGACGCAGCGGGACACTGTGATGGAAACCGGAGTGCACGGAAACGCTGTTTACCTTCCCGCTGCAGTGTTGCCTATTATCTACTTGCACTGGCGTGCTTTTGAACTGCTAGGTTGGCAGGAGCTGGGACAGAACAACGGGAGCTCACCCTGTCGTGGGGATTCGAACCTCCGACCTTCTTATCAGCAAGCCCAGGAGGCTCAGTGATTTAGACCACAGTGCCACCTTCGTCCCCATAACCTCAGCAGAGATCCTAGTTAGGAATTACTAATGTGCAATGATTGCAATTTAGAAAGACCCTGGTGGGAATAGACACTGTGTGGATGCAGGTGACCAATGACCACAATGTGGAATAAACAACTTGGGCCATATTCACACCATCACAGTGCTTGAATGAGGTCATCGTCAGCTGATAATGTACCCCACAAGGCAGGATATAAACTCATTTTAATGAATAAAGTCAGATATACACAATGTACTTAAAATGTGGGAAATATAAGCATCATTAGAACATAAGAAGGGCCTGCTGCAGTGGCACCCGCCCTGTGGAACACCCTGCTACCAGATGTCAAAGAGGAAACCAACTACCAGACTTTTAGGAGACATCTGAAAGCAGCCCTGTTTAGGGAAGCTTTTAATGTTTAATAGATGATTGTATTTTAACATTCTTTTGGAAGCCGCCCAGAGTGGCTGGGGAAACCCAGCCAGATGGGCGTGGTATAAATTAATAAATTATTATTATTATTATTATTATTATTATTATTATTATTATTGACCAGAATTCTGTTCTCACAGTGGTCAAGCATGCAAACAAACAGAACCCCAGCACAAAAGTATTCTCCCTTCCTGCAGTTGCCCGAAAAGCACTCTTCCCTTTTGTGTTTTCCAGTAAAATCTGGAACACTCTTCATTATAGGATGACCAGAAAGAAGTCTGAAGTCTAATAAACTGCTACCTACTTATCTGCACATTAATGCATGGTATGCAGATCAGCTTAGTTAATATCAGAATTCACAAACTCCCTAAAGATTGCCTAATATAAAAAAGTCAAAACAAAATAAAATAAAAAAATTCCTTCCAGTAGCACCTTAGAGACCAACTAAGTTTGTTCTTGGTATGAGCTTTCATGTGCTCATACAAAGAACAAACTTAGTTGGTCTCTAAGGTGCTACTGGAAGGAATTTTTTTATTTTATTTTGTTTTGACTATGGCAGACCAACACGGCTACCTACCTGTAATATAAAAAGTGTGTACCTGCATTTGCTTCTTGTTGAAATGAATGGGGCTGCTTGAAATGAATGGGACTGATATTTATATTATGGGCTACTGGAGCAACCTTAAGATGATCCAAAATTACCAAAGGGACCATAGAGACAGAGGTGCTACAGGTGTTAAGCAAAGGCTACAGCTGGCTAGCTCAAGCCAAAGGTATTGTCAGTTTTGCAACATGCCTTGCCAATTGCGCCTTTTGCAGTGATATAAACAAATGATGCGTAAAGGCCATTATCACGTTCTTTATGGAACAGGAAGGCCTGCAACCCAGATTTATGTCTCGCCAAAGCATTATTTCTTACAATATTATCCATTAGTTGTGCACAAACTTGTTCAGGCAATTTAGATAACATAGGTAATGGTGGCACAGAGTGATATGAAAACCCTGGGGGGAACTTATTCAGATATGGGTGTCATTCTGCTCCTTGTGTCCAGATGCAAACTGACGGATTGCAATAACAAATTAGTCACAAAAAAGGCTGTGAGCAGGTGAGACGTGAAGCAAAAGAAATTGTTACATTTAAGAGCTGGGTGTTCACAATGGAAAGGGAGATTGACCATTAGGGATAGGAAAGTTTCATTAAAAGCCTGCTCACCCATAGACTCGATTGGTGGCCTTGTGCAAGTTATATTCCTAAACTTCAGCTACCCATCTGTGACAACCACAGGGGTGATATGAAGCTGAATGTGACGAGGAAGCTAAAATAATTTTCCAGCTAAGAATACAATCCAGAAATTTCTTTTGCTCTGAGAAAATGTCTGATAATAATAATAATAATAATAATAATAATAATAATAATAATAATAATTTACAGTGGTGCCTTGCAAGAAAAAATTAATTTGTTATGCGAGTGCTGTCATATAGCAAAAAATTCATCTTGCGAAGCACTAACGGGGGAAGAGCGGTTTGACGGAAAAAAATCACGGAAATTTTTTGTCTTGCGAGGCAAGCCCATAGGAAAATTCGTCTTGCGAGACAGCCTTTCGCTAGCGAATGCCTTTCGTCTAGTTAGTTTTTCATCTAGCGAGGCATTTGTCTAGCGAGGTACCACTGTATTTATTTATACCCCACCCATCTGGTTGAGTTTCCCCAGCCACTCTGGGCGGCTCCCAATCGAGTGTTAAAAACAATACAGCACTAAATATTAAAATCTTCCCTAAACAGGGCTGCCTTCAGATGTCTTTTAAAAATAGGATAGCTGCTGATTTCCTTGATTTCTGATGGGAGGGCATTCCACAGGGCGGGCGCCACTACCGAGAAGGTCCTCTGTCTGGTTCCCTGTAACCTCACTTCTCGCAGTGAGAGAACCTCCAGAAGGCCCTCAGAGCTGGATCTCAGTGTCCGGGCTGAACGATGGGGGTGGAGATGCTCCTTCAGGTCTACAGGACCGAGGCCGTTTAGGGCTTTAAAGGCCAGCACCAACACTTTGAATTGTGCTTGGAACCGTACTGGGAACCAATGTAGATCTCTATGGACCGGTGTTATGTGGTCCTGGTGGCCACTCCCAGACACCAGTCTAGCTGCCGCATTCTGGATTAATTGCAGTTTCCGGGTCACCTTTAAAGGTAGCCCCACGTAGAGTGACTTCCCTCAACTTGGATGGCTTTAAAAGAAGATCAGACAAATTAATGAAGGATGAGACCTGCAGTGGCTACAAACCCTATGTTCAGGTATCTGAAGCAGTGTGCATGCACATGAAAGCTCATACCAAGAACAAACTTAGTTGGTCTCTAAGGTGCTACTGGAAGGATTTTTTTAATTTTGTTTTGCCTATGTTCTACCTTCACTGTTGGTGGCAGATGACATCTGTATAACAGAGGAGCGTGCCTTTGGGGGTTAAGTCAAACTGTTGCAAAGTTACCATGCCTGCTGTGGCTGTAGAGACCAATACAGGAGAGACATGTTTTGTTGCAGCTGGGGCAAAAGAAGTCGTCTGGTTATGCTACTGCAGGTGCACCATGACATTTCTTCTCTCTGTGCTCCTCCCAACAGTCATTCCTCCCCTGGTCACTGCTGTGGATGCATGACCTGACTGCCTGTCTCCAGGCAATGCAGGAATCTTTTGCCCAGTGTGGGGCTCAAACCCACAACCCCGAGATTTAGAGACTCATGCTCTATCTACTGAGCTATCTGAAATAACATGGCACTTGGTGACTCATAGTGCTTCCCTCACCTACCCTCAACCCAGGCTCATGACTGAGTGGGTGATTGAAGGCTCCTGGGGAAGTTGAGAAAATATTGGACCCCCATTACAGTTTGTTTGGAGGCACACTGTGTGTGTGTGTGTGTGTGTGTGTGTGTGTGTGTATCTCAGTAGTTCAGCTCATTATCCAATACAAGGGAAAGTTTTTCCATCATTGTATGCCGGCCTCACCAAAGCCCAAAATCCCAGTGACTCTTAGTGTGTGATATTTTGTTCTCTTCCTTTTCCTTCTGGTCTCTAATGCTTATTGATTACTTTTTCTTTTATCACTTTCTATTGATTACTTGTGTCCATAGTTATTCATAAGACATATTGATCATGTAGTAATTAACCTCTAATGGGGGTCAGCTAAGGTCAACAGCATGGCCTTGCCCATCTCGATTTTTGTTAATTTGTGCTTATTGGGATTTTGTTTTTCTCATTTTCAGTTTTGCAATTGATTTTGTTTTTCTCAGCATGGGCTTCTTTGATATGCCATGAAATATTAAAATTGTTTACAAGCTGTGTTGAATTGTCTACTGCATTATTTTTCTTGGCTGGTGCCCCTGCTAATTGTTATAACGCAGTCTTCTCCAAACTGGTGGTCTCCATATGTCTCAGACAACAACTCCTGGCTAGGGATCATGGGAGTTGTAGTCCAAAGCATTTGAATGTCACCAGCTTGGCAAAGGCTGCAATAATGTTGTGAAATATTGTACTCTATTGTTGAGTGCTTATTCAGAAATAGAGACATGCTGTATGCAGGTAGATATGTATGTTTTGCATTTGCGCATCAAGGTCCCCAACCACCCCTCAGAATAACTCACACCACAGACAGTAATTTAGGTTTTGGTTTTTGGCATAATTTTGGCTACAACTTTATTAAAATACATAATATGTGAGAGGTTGCATAGGCATTGGTTTAGACTATTTGTCCCACTGGGGACAGAACTGACGACCATCAGTAAAGGGAAAACACTTTGGGGACAGAATAGGAGCCGGGGGTCTGACCCTCGCCTCTCCCCTAATGCTCTCAGGGGCTCTTGTGTGGGGCCCTGGCCCCCGACCGAGGGATACGGACAAAAGAATGGCGAGCCCTGAATTCCTTTAACAGAATTCCCCACGCAGCAGCAGCATTGGAGGGGCAGACACAGCCAATCTTTACCCCTCCAGCAACAAACACAAAAACCAATGCCTAACCGCCAACCTTACATGTTGTGACTAATTGCTACGCAGTAGGCGAAAACCAGAAGGCACCAGCCAATCAGCCAAATGGAAAAATTCCTACCAGGCCCCTGCCACAAAAGCAGACGACCCCATGACAGACATAGCAAGGTCAACACAGAGGCCTAATAAACGAAAGGGGGGGAAGGGCGGGTGGTCCGTTGCACACAGCAAAGAGAAATATCGCAGGGCGTGCCAAGCATTTAAAACCCTCTGGGCTGTCCATCAACACATTGCAACATAGAAATATCCCCCACAACACCAAGGACCCAATCGTAGCCATGGCCATCTGTACACTCCCGCCCAACTCTGGAGGGGTGACTTGCTGGCCCCCACCACAACACATGCTCTCCATGAAGGAGAACATGCTACATCAAAATACAAACAAATATTGGACCTGCTTCTCTGTGGCCACAGCCTCTGGAGAATTCTCAGGGAATACCAATGATTTTGAGAATAACAGGGAACATTTCTCCGAGGGTGTCCCATACACTTCTAGTATTGAACTGAATTTCAAACCATGTAAAATGTTTAGGTAAACATTAATGATGCTTGTGCCTGGCTTAAACTCTCAAGGATTTTCCTGGAAGATAAAATATTAGAAATCTTTTCATTGAACTTTAGCATACCTCCATTTCTGATTAGAAGGCTGGTGCTGGATTCTGTTGATGTTTGGCGTAACTTCTCCTTGAATATTTTTGGACTAAAACTCCTATACACAGCTGCCTGCAGGACTGGTAGCCAGGGATGATGGGAGTTGCAGTTGAAGAACATCTGGAGGGCCACAAGATCTTCATCCCTAATGAAGAAGTTCAATGTATCACATACTTGTAAAGGTAAAGGTTGGACCTCTGACCATTAGGTCCAGTCGCGGACGACTCTGGGGCTGTGGCACTCATCTCGCTTTATTGGCCGAGGGAGCCGGCGTACAGCTTCTGGGTCATGTGGCCAGTTTGACTAAGCTGCTTCTGGTGAACCAGAGCAGCGCACGGAGAAGCCATTTACCTTCCCGCCAGAGTGGTACCTATTTATCTACTTGCACTTCATGCTTTCGAACTGCTAGGTTGGCAGGAGCAGGGACCAAACAACAGGAGCTCACCCCATCACTGGGAATCGAACCGCTGACCTTCTGATCGGCAAGCCCTAGGCTCTGTGGTTTAACCCACAGCGCCACCCGCATCGCTCACATACTTGTAGGCAGTGCTATTTTTTCTAGAAAAAGAGGTGCCAGAGCTCATCATGAATTTCTCCCTTGCTCACTTAGAAAGGCAATGGTGCCCCCCCAAGAGGGGTTGGAGCTGAGCTCTAGTGAGCTCTTGCAGAGACAAAGTCCTGCTTATAGGTACTGAATCCTACAAGTACCTACATACTTGTAGCTACTGAATCACATACTTGTAGGTACTATGCAAAATGTGTTCAAAAGCAATCATGACACCAATTTTCAAAATCCCTCAGACATTTCTCCAAAGAAGGAACCTACAAGTCCATCTTTAAACATTGTATTAGGAGAAATATGGTGAGAAATATATAGAATAACTTCCCTATCTCTGTTCCACCTTTCACTGTCTGTCTGTCTGTCTCTTTCACTAGCACAAACCATGGTGCAACCCAAACAACAAGCTGAATCCATTCAACAACTTCTATTACAGCAGAAACGGTCCTCAAAACTTCAAAGAACTTCACAGAATGAAGGATTGGACCCTACATTTGGACCACCAGGTTCTGCTCAGCTGAGAAACATAATGCTCTGTGCTTCTGTCCCCATCATAATTCTTTTCCTGCTTCCAGTTACTGATGGAATAAGGACAGCTAGAGGACTCTTATCAGGGCAGCTCATTCAGCAATATTAAGTGAACTTTGTTTTATGTTCAGACAGTTTAGCAATGATGCCTTTTATATGACTAATTTATGTCGGACATGTCAGGAGTGCTTTTTTTCAGATTCATGGCATTCACCACGGCGTCAGCAGGCTGTCTTCCTATGCAATGTGCAGGGACATATTTAACCGGACAAAGGATGCAGTGGGAAGGAAACCACTTAGAAGCACCCACTAGAGAAAACGCCTTGAAATAAAATATATATATGATCTTGTAGGATGCACAGGCTACCAAATAGCCTTTACAACCCATAATATGAGTTGTGTTACTCATATTACAGGTCTGTGGGTTAACCCAACCTTTTGGACTGCTTCTGAACATGCAAATGCAAGAACGGTCCTGCTGTTGACAGGGACGCAGGAACAAACCTACCCAGACATATATCTGCTTTAAAAGTGCTATTGATTTTATCCTTAATGATAATGGCTCGATGCACTATGACTCTGAATGCTAGGAATCGCAGGTGGGGAGAGTGCTGTTGCGCTCAGGTTATGCTTGTGGGCATAAGCATCTGGTTGGCCACTGTCTTGGTCCGATGTCTTGCCAAATGCAAGGTGGTTCTTTTAAAATGAAATTCAGAAGTAATACAGAACACAAGTGAGTGAGAAAACTAAAGATTTTATTCGAAACAGCAAACACCAAGCAATATATACATACCAAGCAAGCACTTCAATCTGCCACTTGGAAGCCCTCAAGAAGCAGCGAAGTGACTCCCCCAGGTAGCCTCAGTTTGCACAGCCCCACAGCCGACCAGTCCGTGCACGAGCTTCTCAAAAACTCTGTCCCAAACCATCCGATTTATAGATAGCTAGCCTGTGTGGTTTGCTCGACTGGCTATGTGCAGATCATTCATTAGTCACCCCCTCCCAATGCCTCACTTTCTCAAAACAATGCCCAGCATCAAATATGTACCCAGCACTATCGCTTCCTCCCAACTGATTAGGACATTAAAGGCTGTTCTTCATGCCATCAAAGAACTTAACAAGAGACAGGGAGGGGGGAGGAACAGAGGCAGGAAGGGTAACTGTGTCAGATCACTAACTCCTTGAAATACAATTTATCTTCCAGGTAGATTGCCCATACAGTGGACCCTCTGGATACAAATTTAATTCATTCCTGGGGTCCATGCGCACCCCGAAAAATCCATACCTAGAGCCACCGCTTCTCTGCACACACGTGGCGCGATAGAGGGCTTCTGTGCATGTGCGAGTGGCGAAATCCAGAAAAATGCTTCCAGGTTTGCCACTTTTGCAACTCGAAGTTTGCGTTACTCGAGAGTAATGTAACCCGAGGGTCTACTGTATACCTGATCCATCAAGCTTGTCTTACTTTCTCATGAATATCTACTGTGGACTTCCATGTTATAAAGGGTAGCTTTCAAGAGGTTTTTTTTTTTTTTTTTTTTTTTTTTAGACCTGAGCTAAAGGTTTCAACGGTCCACCAAGTTCCAAGGTCCACCATAACTCAGTACACCTTGAAAAGGTAACAGATGGGAGAGGGAGAGAATTGGGAAGTGGAATCCAAACAAGGACAGATTTTTACCTCATTTACTGCCAGCAGCATTTGTTCTCTCCCCTGGCTGGAAACCATTTTGTGTTTCCTCTCCCAAATCCTTTTTTCTCATATGCACACAGAAAGAAATCTCCAGTCCCTGTTTTGCCATGGCTTTGATGCCATCAATGTGAAACCAAATCAGATTGAGGACAGGAGCAGGGCATCTTGCTTCCTTCTTCCCCTCAAGCATCTTCTAGAGAGGAATTAGCAATGGAGGAGAAATTTGGTTCAGTTTGCATATAAAGGTGGAGCTATGTAATTCACTTTCTAAATAATAATAATAATAATAATAATAATAATAATAATAATAATAAGTGGACTGAAATCCAGCCCTCCTTCTCTGAAGTTTGCAGTGCAGTTCTCCAGCCAAACAATGTGCACAAAATGTGTTTAGGGACATGGGTGGTGCTGTGGTCTAAACCATTGAGCCTCTTGGGCTTGCCGATCAAAAGGTCGGTGGTTCGAATCCCCACAACGGAATGACAGTGGCAGAGCTTCGTGCTCCGGCACCGGGGGGCGGAGAGCAGGTGGGGTGGGGCTGGCGCGCATCCCAGGGGCATGGCACACCACCTGTAGGGACGTGGTGCACATCCTGGGGGCATGGCATGCTGCCTGTGAGGGCATGGCGCCAAGTGCGGGCAGGGGGCAGCCGTAATGGCACCCCACCGGGATCGTGCTGCCGGGGGCGGTGCACTCCTCCCCGCACTCCTCTTCCTCCGCCAGTGTGGAGTGAGCTCCCATTGCTCTGTCCCAGTTCCTGCCAACCTAGCAGTTCGAAAGCATGCCAGTGCAAGTAGAAATATAGGTACAGCTGTGGCAGGAAGGTAAACAGTGTATCTGTGCGCTCTGGTTTCTGTCACAATGTTTTGTTGCACCAGAAGCAGTTTAGTCTTGCTGGCCACATGACCCGGAAAGCCGTCTGTGGACAAACGCCAGCTCCCTTGGCTTGAAAGCGAGATGAGCACCACAACCCCATAGCCGCCTTTGACTTAACCATCCAGGGGTCCTTTACCTTTACAAAATGTGTATAGTAGGGCAAAGAGGGCATAAAAAATGCACACATTTATGAAAATAGCATATAAAATGCATTCTATTGGGAAAGATTATGGAAAATACGATTTGCAAAAAATGCATATTAAGAAAAATACCATACAAAATATGAATATTATGAGACACTCACACTCAAATGCTGCTCAATTTCCATAAGAACTTTCTTAAGTGAAGAAATATACATCAAAAATGGATGTGGGAATGAGGAGAACCGAACCGAAAGGACAGGTAACAGGTGGGGTACAAAACCCTACCCCAAATAATCACCCATCTTCTCTGGCCCCTGAAATCACTCTGGAAGCATTGCTTTAATTACTTTCAGCTCAGATCTAGTTTTGGGAGCCAACATCAGTCTCCTTTTCAGAAACAATTGGCACATAACAGCAACTTTCTCATGCACAAGCTGCTCCACCCCACCCCACCCCGAAATCAAGGAGTACTCAAAAGGAAACTGCCATGTTCCATTTTTCTTCTTCGTTAAATTTCTCTTTCTCTAATAATAAAAAAGCACGCCATCGAATGTTGCATTAGCTGGAGGTTAGCCTTGGAAAGTAATTTAATGTGAATATCATTATTAAAACCCTACTGCTTCCGATGGGTTTCTCAGATGAATAAATCTGTGGTGATATAAAATTACTTGATTTATAACTATGTTATTAGTCAATTGAAATGTCAGTTATTATCTTCCCTTGCTCAAAAGCTTTGGATTTGTCATATAATTTTATGCATCTTTTAGAACAGGCTCAAAAAGTCCCAGGAAAGAATGTAGGAGCAAACTTCAGCCTGAAGGATAATAGCCGAGAAACTCATATCCCCTCCCCCCCCCCAAATGTGGCTCAAGTAAGATATCACAGAGTCGATAATTGATATGGCAAAATAGCTACATTTAGAAAAGTCATTTCTTGGTTAATAGAGCTTGATGACTAGACTAGATTGGAATGAATTTACTGCAGAAATATCTGTTGCAGCATGGGTCATGCAGAAGCTGAGTGAACAGTGATGTACAACTACAAGGGATAGAATAATCTGGTATTTCTAACATCTGTCAGTTTCCCATTTTCACGGTCTTCAGTTCATCTCCTTGCCCTATCAGTTTGCAACCTTTTTTAATAGAAAAAAAGTATTCGTGAAAATTCATGTCATGCACATTTTGTGTTTATTTTTCCTAATATACAAGCAATTTGCAAGCAGTTTTCTCTGCTATAAATGCCTTTTGTGCATTATTTCCATGAATATATGCATTTTTCTGCACACTTCCCCCCCTGGTATATGGGTGGTATTCAGTTAAGTTTTACTCATGGTATGCTCATTGAAATGAATGGATCTAACTTTGTCATTAATTCATAGAATCATAGAATGATAGAGTTGGAAGAGACCACAAGGGCCATCCAGTCCAACCCCCTGCCAAGCAGGAAACACCATCAAAGCATTCCTGACAGATGGCTGTCAAGCCTCCGCTTAAAGACCTCCAAAGAAGGAGATTCCAATGGGTCTATTCTGAGTAGAGCATAACCTATGTTTTCCGCGCCCCCCCCCTTTTTGTATTTATTAGTTTGGTTGGAGAACTGCCACCCCACAATTCAAAGTATAAATTTTGAAGGATAGTGCCTTTTCAGTTCAGGAATTAGGCAGATTTGCATTAAAACAACGTTTATTTCATTAGTGCATGGACCATAGCAAAATAAAACAAAATATCAAATGTTTGCGATGTTCATAGAAGTTCAGAAGTCACAACTAAAGTTAATACATAAAATCCATACAGAATTCTAAAATAAATGAAGCTTTACTTATTCAATGGGTAGGCATTACTAAAACAAAAAGTGACATTTTTTATGCTTTCATGTCTTCAAGTCTCCATGACACTTTACAGAAATGGAATTCAGTAACTTTCCCCTAAGTGTGGCAGTGTGTAACACAAACGAACAAAACCCTGCACAAGTCACATGTGAATTAGGGCTGCCATACATCCATATTTTTCTGGACGTTACCGGGATTTCAAAGGCAGAATTGATGTCCAGGGAGAATTACCGAAAGGTGGTGTTTCGTCATGGATCTTAGGAAAGTCAATCAAAGAAACGTTTCTTCTTGACATTTTTCTTTTAAAAAATTGGGTCCACCCCTAAAGAGGGCACGTGTTGCGGTGAGACCTGGCAACCAAACCCTGTGTTGTGGGTGGTTTTGATTGACAGCCACAACACCCAGTCGTTAGGTCCCTCGATGCAGGGTTCAATCTGGCCAATGGGACGCAAGCT
The DNA here is from genome assembly GCF_009819535.1 of Lacerta agilis. Taxonomy (NCBI): domain Eukaryota; kingdom Metazoa; phylum Chordata; class Lepidosauria; order Squamata; family Lacertidae; genus Lacerta; species Lacerta agilis. The sequence goes on along the minus strand of NC_046322.1, from coordinate 7,054,979 downwards.
AAAGGATCGAGGGACCTAACCATGCACGTGACCCAGAGCTTCCTCTTTCGGTGCGTGCATTAGAATACCCGCCCACCTCTCCCTACTTTTAGGGCTTGTGCGCTTGACCTTGCTATGCCATCGTGTGTCGTCTGTCGTTGGGACAGGGGCACGGCAGGAATTTCCCCCACTTGGCTGATTGGCTGTTGCCATTTGGGTTTCGCCTGCTGCGTAGCAAACCATCACAACTTGTGGATAGGCTTTGGTTCAGGTGATAAGGATGGGAGAACGCTCTCGCCATCCCTATGTGAAGGGATCCATCCATTAGAGGAATCCAGGGACTCGATGGTTTGGTCAACCCCTGAGAGGGGGTTGTGCCCGTGCCTGAGTCCAGGGGGACATTTGGGTGGCAGATAGAGCATGTCCCCAGCTTTCCACTTATCCAGGTGTTCGCCCTTGGCTGACCTATGCTGGAACCCTGGGTCAGTGCTACCTGCAGATCAGGGAGCTAGTCAAACCAGAGCCTATGCAACCACTCACTTTTTGTAATCAATAAAGTTGTGGCCTAAATTCTGGCAGAAACCAAACCAAAATTTGAGTCTTGTCTGAATTTATTTGGGGTGAGGTTAAAAGGTCTGAACACGCAAAAGCTCAAAAGCCTTTGGGTTGTCCTGGTTTTTACTTTTTGAAATATGGCAACGCTATGGGAACCAAACCACTTCACCCCCATCTCTACAAATAATCACAGTTAAAAAGCAGAGTTTATATCCCCACTCATCCAGACAGCTCACACAGCCAAACACACACCAACACTCACAGTAACCTACCTTCACTGGTTTGCAGTGTGACTAAAATGGAACTGTCCCCATGAGTTCCCTAGTGATAGCGTGGTGGTGGGATATAAATTTGAAAAATAAAATAAGTGACATTTGTGTCAGAGAGACACACCAGCAGCTGCCAGGGCCAGATAGTATCTCAGTGGCAGAAGGTTTTATGTTCTATCCCTGTCTGAAACCCTGGAAGACCATGGCTGCCATTTGGCTCTGAGTTAGGGAAAAAATAGCGGGTTGACTCTACATAGGGCAGCTTCCTATGCTCCTTCTGCCTTCTGGTGATTTCACACCATGAATTCCTTGAGGCATTCTATATAGTTTTGCCAGGCTTTCTCCACTCCAGAAACAAAAACAGCCGGTTGTTTATTTCCCCCCAGTCACAACCGTCCCTCATTATTTCAGGCCTTCTTACCAGGTGCAAAGAATCGAGTCACATAATCAAATTCCTCAGCAAAGGCATTTTTTACCCCCTTGGTCGATTTCCTAACACATACAGATCCCCCCCCCCCCCAGCTAACAAGTGTCTGTGCTAATCAGCTTCGCCCACTCATTTTCACAGAACGTGTGAGAGCTATTTTTGGCTCTCCTTTTGCTGTTCATGCCAGTTGTTCCAATGCTCCCCCACCCCATCCCCCAAGCATTCCAGCCTATCTGCTTTCCCATGTCCAATAAGATAGACCAGGGGTCCCCAAATTAAGGCCCGCGGGCCAGATACGGCTTGAGGGTCTCAATTACCCAGCCCGCGGCGACCCCCGCCCCCACTGCCGCCACTAGCTCTTACCGGCGCAGCACGGCTGTCCACTTCCAGGTCAGCAGAGCACCGGAAATAGCTTGTGCGCATGCACAAGCATCATTTCTGGCGCACTTCCAGGTCGGAGGAGGCCCATGCTTATGTGCACAACCTATTTCTGGTGCTCTGCCAACCTGGAAGTGCACTGGAAATGATGTTTGTGCATGCGCAAAGGCTATTTCCAGTGCTCCACCGACCCAGAAATGCGCCTGAAATATAGCATGTGCGCACGCATATGGGCGCGCGCTCCCCCGCCCTCCGGCCCACCACACGATCGGCGCTGGAGGAACCAGCCCTAGGCCTGGTAAGTTTGCCGACCCCTGGTATAGACCATTCCACTTGCAAACAAAAGCCACATTGAATAACTATTTCACTATCTTGCATGCATACCCTCCAACATTTCTCCAAACAAAATAGGGACACCCTAAATAATAATAATAATAATAATAATAATAATAATAATAATAATAATACCCCACCTATCTGACTGGGTTGCCATTGCCCCAGCAACCCTGGGCAGTTTCCAACATATATAAAAACACAATAAAGCATTAAGGATTTATTTATTTATTTATTTATTTAAAAAACACCTTCCCTACACAGGGCTGCCTTCAGATGTCTTCTAAAGGTTGTATAGTATATCCTTGGCTTGAGGGTCACATAGGTCCATACCTTCCAGGATTTCTCTTATGAAAACAGGGACGCCCTAAGGAAAAACCGGACATTCTGGGATCAAATCAGAAACTGGGATGGCTTCTGTAAATCCTGGACTGTCCCTGGAAAATAGGGGCACTTGGAGGGTCTGTACATGGAACTTGGAGAAATGTACCTCCTCTGAGGAGAACTTAAGTGGCCCCGTGACAGGAGTGAAATAACAAGAGGGGACACAGAGTTGGGAAAATCTTTATTAACAGGAGTAGAAAGTGGGCGAGCCATGGCAGTAGGGCAAGGATCCTGGTCTACATTCCAACAGCCCTTGATGGCCTTGTATACCTGAATAATCATCTCCACCCCTATCATTCAGCTCGGACACTAAGGTCCAGCTCTGAAGACCTTCTGGTGGTTCTCTTATTGAGAGAAGTGAGGTTACAGGGAACCAGTCCCCAGTGCCACGCATGGTATTTGCAAAGACAGGCTTAGGATGAGCACTGGTCACCTGAACATGGACTCCCCCTCTCACGCTGTGGTGAGATGTGCCGTCTTTATCCAACCACACCAATTATTTATAAATTTTGCACCTGTAGCTATAAAGAAGCACATGCAGATTCAATGCAGATCTGCACTGGTTTTAGGAGGGGTGATGAATTTCCTGTATTATCACAAGTTTGTAGTGGAGCCTTATTTGCCCCTACGGGTTCCCATTGTTGCGCCCGGTGAAAAAACATGTAAGCAGAAAAGACACCTGAGGCAGCTGGCTTCAGAGAGAGAAAGATTTATTTTCTGCATGCAGAGGTACTGCGGTGTTCAGACAGCCAAGCAAGTACAAAACTAGTCAATTTTCAGACAGTTCTTAAAGACAGTTCTCTGGCTCTCTTCCCACCCCAGGAATCTTCCTCTTGTCCATATAAGGAACATTTCCTGTTGTACATTTCCTGTTGTACATATAGGGTAAAAGGACATTTAGCCCTGAGTTGGTTCATGTGCACTCCAGCAAGGCCATCCTATCTGTGACCTAGGCAATTCCTCTCTGTGCAAGGACAGTTACTCTCTGTGTTATCTCCAGACTCTTAGTCATAGCTTGCCAGAAAGAAGTGCAATGCAGATCAAAGTTCACAGCTTTACAGAGAGGTTTCATTAAAAAAAAGCTTAACAGAGGCACTTTTATACTTCTGGACTAACAATACATTCAGGTAAATATATACAGGTTAGCTAATTAACCCTTTCAGTAGAATTGTAGTGTTGCAAGTGACCCAGAGGGACATCTATTCCAAACTCCTGCAGTGCAGGAATTAAGCCATGGGTTGTTCTTTTAGTCTTGTTTTCTTCTGTTCCGTTTCGGTGAGTTATAGGCGGCATGTCGGCAGTTTTGTCTGTTGTATTCTTGAACTAAATTTGCTGGAGTTGCTTTGTCTCTTCCCCGCTTTTTCTTTGTTGCAAGCTAAGAACAGGCAGGAGACAGCATTACTCTGGTGCAACTGTTTCGCACGTCACCCTCCCTGAAAGCAGATAAAATATAATTCCCCTCGTAAAGCCAAATCTTTAGTTTCCTGGCTCCTCTGGGCCCTGGGACCAGATGGCTTCCTCTCATTTTGGCTGAGATTCAGTCTGCAGCTTCCATTTTGGCCTCTCCTTTGTCTCAGGCTCTGGATTTTTACGTGGCAACGGCTCAAAGTGGTCAAATAATTGCTTGGAAAAGGCTGTTTATGGGCAGAAATGGGCCTGTTTCCACCAAATAATGCTTTGCAAATATTTTGTATATCACCATAAAGCTAATTAGAGGTTTTTTTTGTGTTTTGTTTTTGTTTTGCATCTACAAGGTACATGCGATGCAGTAGAAGGTTTTCCTGGGATGTCGGTGGTTTTAACTGATTTGATGGATGTTGCAAAATTAAACCTATTGAAAAACTTATGTGAGATGATAATAATGATAATAATGATAATAATAATAATAATAATAATAATAATAATAATAATAATATGGGCATTTAAAATAGAATTGGCTTTGTGCCTCAACTTTTAACTCTAGGCTGATATCCAGATGTAACACAGGTGATACTTTTTCTGGCATGAGAACAAATGATGGAAGAACTTCACCCGCTGAATGTTTGGCTGCCAGGGTGTTGTTAAAGTTGCCCTGGGCAAATTGAGGTGGGGGGGTTGGGGGGTTGGGGGGTGGGGGGGCAGAGCAATGACAATCTGTCTTCTAGATCTGATTTTCTTCGCAGTCTGTAATACATTTTTATTATGAGAAAATGAACCTTACACCCCCCCCCTCATCAGTTTCTGGAGTCTGGTGCAGGGCAGGGGGCTAAAATACTGAAAGTGCAGACAATTGGTGGGACAAATTTCATCACAGTTGTCAGATAGATGAGCTTCCTTTCTTATCCTAGTTTATGTGGTGGCTGGCTGCACAGGCAGAGCAAGCCAAAGATCAAAAATATAATAATAATATATCAAAGTATAAAGAAGAAGAAGAAGAAGAAGAAGAAGAAGAAGAAGAAGAAGAAGAAGAAGAAGAAGAAGAAGAAGAAGAAGAAGAAGAAGAAGAAGAAGAATTTATTCATACCCCGCCCATTTGGCTGGGTTTCTCCAGCCACTCTGGGCAGCTTCCAACTGAATATTAAAAACACAATACAGCATTAAACATTAAAAACATCCCTAAAAGGGGGCTGTCTTCAGATGTCTTTTAAAGGTAAGATAATTGCTGAGAAGGCCATCTGCCTGGTTCCCTGTAACTTCGCTTCTCGCAGTGAAGGAACTGTCAGAAGGCCCTCGGAGCTGGACCTCAGTGTCTTGGCTGAACGATGGGGATGGAGACGCTCCTTCAGGTATACAGGACCGTGGCCATTTAGGGCTTTAAAGGTCAGCACCAACACTTTGAATTGTGCTCGGAAACGTACTGGGAGTCAATGCAGATCTCTCAGGACCGGTGTTACATGGTCTTGGCAGCCACTCCCAGTGACCAGTCTAGCTGCTGCATTCGGGATTAATTGCAGTTTCCGAGTCACCTTCAAAGGTAGCCCCACATAGAGCACAGTATTGTACTTTTGCAGTCTTGTTACCTCTACAGATACCCACCTTGGGCAGGGAGGTTATCCAGTAGCAGCCAGCAATGCTTCATCAATGCTTGCGGAATGCCAGCTAAATTTACTAGTAGCTATATATTTTTCATTTAAGTCCATGGTGATTTGTGAGCAATTATCTCTCTTTTCAACCCCTCCCTATTCTTTTTTCTTAAATAGGCTGCCCACACCAGTAAAAATTAAATTGGCAACTTTGCTGTATTAATTTTAACATCCTCAGAAATATCGCTTTGCTCTTGTCCTAGTGACATTCATGAAATATTTAGCAGGGAAGGGGGAGGATTTCTTCACATTGTCGATGTATTTCACCAAAGAAAGATGTTATGTTCCTGGCCCATCGTGGCATATTTATAAGAAGGACCTCTAAGTCATTCCAGGGCCTGGACACCAGGACATGACAAAGTTATTGTATCAGGAACATACTTTGCCTCAAGACTTTCTGGATGTAGGCCCCGCTACTTAAGACCTAGAGCTGAGAAACATCTAACTATCTTCCTTGAGAAGGTGGATTGGAAGAGATGTGAATCTGCAGTAGATCACAAGCTTTTCATGGAAAAAGTCTCACATTCAACCCCCTCCTCAAGCTGCCCAGTTAAAAGATCAGATAGTAGGTTGAATGATCAGGTTGCAGGAGAATGACCTTTGTGTAGGTCTCTGGAGACCTACTGATGGCCTGAGTAGGCAATACTGTTCAAGATTGAAGGTTGGTAGAAGGTAGCTCAGGGTCTGCTGATGAATCTCATATTGTTTGTAGCATAACAATACATTGTTGTTGTTTTTTTTAATAACATCTGTCCAACAATGGTCCCATCTGCATAAGACATTTAAAGTAATAAAGTCAAACCTCGGTTGTCAAACATAATCCATTCCGGAAGACTGTTCGACTTCCGAAATGTTCGACAACCAAGGCGTGGCTTCTAATTGGCTGAAAGAGCTTCTTGTACTGAAGCAGAAGCCACTTCGGGCATTAGGGTTCTGAAAAAATGTTAGAAAACCAGAGCACTTACTTCCAGGTTTTTCCACGTTCGGGAGCCCAAATGTATGGTAATAGAGGCATTTGGGAACCAAGGTTTGACTGTGTAATACAAATGTGAACAAATAATCATGGGAAATCTAGTTTGCTAAGCTTGCTAGTTGTTAGGGGACTCCCATTCCCTTCACAGAGCTACAATTCCCAGAGGGAAGAGAGATTGACTGTTAAACAACTCTGGCAGATCCTGAGTATAAGGGAGCTTCCTATGATGGATAGATTGGAAAAGCAACTGCCAGTTGGGAATGTTCCAGGTTCAGCCTCTGGCATTTCCATTTACAAAGGATCTCAGATTGTAGGGCTAATACTTTGGAGAGTCACTGCCACCCATAGCAGACAGAACAGGGCTAGATGAGCTAATGGGATAAGAAACTTCTTTTTTTTAATAAGAATTTTATTGGCTTTTTTTCAAAACAAAGAACGACAAACACATACAGCACACAAACATAACAATCAAAACATAATAAAAAACAGATATAACCCCACTAAAACACCAATAATTCTTTTTCTTGTTTGAAACAAAAAAAATAAAAAAAAAAAATTCTTGTTCGAATCTATACTGGGTGACTTCCCCCGCTTTCTCTCCTTTGGTTCCAATTCCCATTTACTTTAATAACTTCTCATCTCTAAAATTCAAATCATCCAAAAAAAGAAACCTAAACATACTTCTTAATATTCAATTCTACTTCAAATTAACCCATTACTTCTTAACTAACATCTTACATCTTATTTCACTTAAACTGCTGCTAATAAAAGGATTCACATATCTCTTCTCTAATTCAAAAACTTAAAATCTTAACACACCGGCTTCAGGGTACCATAATAAACCATCCTAATTGTATTTTAGATATTTCACCCTATCCCTTTTCTAACCATTTTCTTTCGCCATCTCGGGGTCTCCCCCCAGACATTCCTCCATCTTACACCAAGACCATTTTCCAGAATGTCCTCTTTTCTTATAAGTCCACCGTTCCAGATGCAGTCTATAACAGTCCTTACAGGGAGCATCAGGGTACACAGATCATCACCTTCCAGCATCTCCACTTCAAAATTCCGTTCATCTTCTGATCGTAGATATACAAATCTTTTCCCCATCATTCCTGGGCTCTCACCCCAGAAATTGGATATAAATTGTCTTCTAATCCTGGGTCTCTCACCCCAACAGGATTTTTCATCTTCTCGGAGTTGCATTGACATTGTACTTTGTACTTCAATAATTCCCTTAAGTTCCCTGCCAAGGTTTTCTTCCAATTTAACAAAGTTCTGAAGAGTCTTTCCTGTGGAATATAACTTTTTTTTCGACATCCAGGTTCAACAAAATTAATTTCTGATTTAGCAATTCTAAGTTCAAAAGAATAATCCTTTGTTTGTAAGTCAGTCCAGAGTCTAAAGCCAGCTTGAAAACGAAACCCAACATGGTAGAAGTGGGCATAGGGTATCAGGTTTCAGTATTTTCCATCTTAGCCACAGTACTTTTCCATCTTATTCATAGATTCCCGCAGCCATTTTCCCTGGAGTCAGGGTGAAAAGATTACATTCTATCCACTTCAAGAAGAAATATTTCCACCAACTTAGCTCCCCTAAGAGGGGTTCAACCAGTCTCACTTGTCAAATTCAGAACATTGTATCCACCACTGCGACAGCAGTCACCATCAAAAGCAGTTACTTCCTCTCCACACAAAGGGAGAAACGGGCTTCCTTTCCAACGTAGCTCCCGGAGCGCCAAATGTCAAAATTAAGTCCAATTATTACAGTACTCACGGCCTGCGGGTTTCTTCTGCTTTTCTTCTGACAGGTAGAACGATCTCGCTCATCGCGAGCGGCGGCTGCCGCTTCGCCGGTCCGGTTGGGGCATGCCTCCACAGCCCGGCGCCGTGGTCCCTTCACCCCCACTCCCCCTTTACAGGGGGAACGGGAGAAGGGTTCGGCGCCATAGCGGGCTCGCTGGAGAGCCCATGCCACGGGACGCTCGACCCGCGGTTTAGCGGAGCCCCGCTTTGCGGTAGCGGGGCTCCTACCCCCGGGCCGGCCTGAGTCGCTTCGCTGCCGAAGCGACCCACGACCGCCCGCAATGGCGTCCTCGCCGGAAGTCCAAGAAACTTCATTCATGTTCTGTTGACTATGGAGCCTAACAGAAGACAAAAGAATGGGGATGGAAAAGTCTGAGGAACAAGCTTCACCTTCTGTATCCACTGTAAAGACAATGACATGTCCACGTTAGTGATGTCATAAGAGGCATGGGAGACCTGTGGTCTTCCAGGTAGAAGCTGGAGGTCAACATCAGAGGGCTGGACTGGATGACCCTTTGGGTCCCTTCCAACTCTAGAATTACAATTCTACAATTCTATAATCAGTCCCGGCCTGCATGGCCAATGGTCATGGATGATGGGAACTATAGTCCAACAACACCAAGGGGATGGTGGTCACAAATTCCCCATCCCTTTGCTACCCTATCTGGATCTCCCTTACTGTGTTAGGCTGTGTGGAAGAGGACAATCAGTTGTTCTAGTCTACATGACTTCTGCGTAGGAAGTTTGTAGCTGTCATCTAGGCACTGAATTGCAAACTGGACATGCACTTCCATATGTTCCAAACCCTGCCCAGATCTAGTCAAATCTCCAGTTTGATTCACTGGTTTTGGCCATGTAATTTTTTATATGTGGACAGACTAAATCAGACCATGTTTAAGTGAAATTGGTATTTTATTAAGCTAACAAAACGAGCCTTTCCAGTGATTTAGGAAGCTGATATAAACAGCCAATTCCAAAGACACTAATGAGTACGCCTTCCAGAGATAATGCATGACATTGATCAGAGGGATCAACTAATATTGCAAAAGCCACAATAAATAATTTCCTATGAAAAGATTTTTATTTTATTTATTTTCACCTCTGAAATGTGCTTGGCGAGACAGTAGAATTATGAACTAGGAGGAAGAAGAAGCTTGCATGTTTCGATTTCGGTTTCACATCACTTGCCCAGTCATTTGGAGCTCATGTTTGTCTTTTATTAATTTCTTTTTTTTTTTTTTAGAAGAATTTATTAGCATTTTCATAATGCAACACAAACCCAGACCCACACCTACAAATACAAAACAATTACAAATACACATAATGCCAGGATTCTTCTTCTTGTTTATATACCTAGTAAAAAAAAAATTCTATTTCCGAATCTTGACGTTTGACTCCCCCTGCCTTTTCACCTTCGGTTTTAAATCCATATTTTACTTTCTTAACACCTTTTCTCTATAAAATTTTTTTTAACTTAAATTAAAGATAACACAATTATCTTCATCATCCTATCATATCATAAGTCTTAACAGAATATTCTTATAAAAACTAAACTTATTTCTTCTGTCCATTATCATGCTGCTTTAACTTAAAATCCAATATCCCCTTACTTATTCAAAATAAAGTTATTCTTAACAGGCTTCACTCTCCGGTTTCAGATACCATAACAGACCATTTAGGTTTTACATTTAGTGCTTCATCCCACCCCCCCTCTATCCATTGTCTTTCTCTGTCTTTCGCCGGAACCAATCCTCGAGATGTCTTCTTTTACCAAGTTTCCACAGATCCAGGCAGTGTTCACAACAGACCTTGCATCGAGTTTCAGGGTACACATCACATCTTTTCTAGGCTCCTCCGTTTCTTTGTACCATACTTCTTCTTCTTGTAGAAATCTTAATTCCATGTCCCTTGCCCCCGAGCTCCCACCTCGGGGTCTGGATATTATAAACTTTCCCGTTCCGGGGCTGCCACCCCCAGAAAACGGTTCCTTTTCCCGGAGTCGCCCAGCCATTTCAGACCATCCTTGAAGTACCCCTTCTAACTCTTTGCCAAGGTTTGCTTCCATTGTGTAAAACTTTTGAAAAGCCTCCTCTGTGGGAAGTAAGTTCTTTTTATTTATAATCCCACTCAAAACTTGCAATTTCCGATTAAGCAGTTCCAACCTCAAGACAGCAAGCATTTCCTCCTCCTTTAGACCAGAGTTCAAAACAAGATCAAATACGTAGTCCAGCATTTTGGAGGAGAGGGTGGGTATCAAATTTCAGTTCCTGTCTCTTCCTTCCTTTGTTTCAATTGTTTCCCACGTCAGTCCAAATTTCCCATCGCCATTTTTTCTGAAGCCAGAGTGTAAAGATCAAAACTTTAAAAGGAGATATTTTCTGCCCACTTAATCCCCAAAGGGAAATCTCAGCAGTCTCAGTTTTCAAATTCCAAACACTTTGTATCCATTATTGTAGCAGCAGTCACTCAAACTGGTTATTTTCTTTCTTTCCCGAAGGGAGAAAGGCAGGCTCCCTTTCCTCTTCCCCCCGGATCGTTCCAAAGATAAAAAAAGTCAATCAAAGTCAGTCAAATACTCACGACCACCGGGTTCTTTCAATTCACTAAAGACAGGTAGAACTTAGACGCTCATCACAGGCTTTGCCGCCGCATTTACATCCCGGTTGGGGCATGTCCCCTATAGCCCGGCTCCGTTGTCCCTTCACCCCCACTCCCCCTTTACAGGGGGAGCGAGGGAAGGGTTCGGAGCCACAACGGGCACAGCCGGGGAGCCCAGGGTGCGGGACGCTCTTCCCGCACCCCACCGGAGCCCCGCTTTGCGGTAGCGGGGCTCCAAACCCCCGGGATGGACTGGGCGCTTCGCAGCCGAAGCAGCCCACGACCACCCGCAATGGCGTCGCCGCCGGAAGTCCGTCTTTTATTAATTTCAAGTTATCCATGGTGCCCGGTGCCCATTAGGACTGCTGGGGAGGAAGGCAAGGAGCCCAACAGAAACAATGACAGGAAGAGCAAGCTAATTCTAGTATGGGCCCCAATCCTCCTCCCAGCTGAGTTCTGAAGCACAGAAGGAGGACACTAACAGCCTAGGCCACCCACTGCATTGGTTGGAACTAAGAAGGCAGTTTAGAACTAAGGGTAGCCGTAATTGACCAAACTCCACTGCAAATTATAATCAATTACCTGTTTTGCTTTTATCCCATGGAATGGTCCATCATAAAAGATGCTGGGAGTTGTAGTCCATGACACCTGGAGGAAAGTCATGTTGGCCATCCCCACCATAGCGTCAAAAGTAAAGTCACTGCTCACTGCCTTGCATACACCATTCTCCAAATAGCAGTTTAGACTTACATTTTGTTTGTGTCTATGTATGACGTAGACAGCATCTTAAAAAGCAGAGACATCACCTTGCTGACAAAGGTCCGTATAGTTAAAGCTATGGTTTTCCCAGTAGTAATGTACGGAAGTGAGAGCTGGACCATAAAGAAGGCTGATCGCCAAAGAATTGATGCTTTTGAATTATGGTGCTGGAGGAGACTCTTGAGAGTCCCATGGACTGCAAGAAGATCAAACCTATCCATTCTGAAGGAAATCAGCCCTGAGTGCTCACTGGAAGGACAGATCCTGAAGCTGAGGCTCCAATACTTTGGCCACCTCATGAGAAGAGAAGACTCCCTGCAAAAGACACTGATGGTGGGAAAGATGGAGGGCACAAGGAGAAGGGGACGACAGGGGACGAGATGGTTGGACAGTGTTCTCAAAGCTACTAACATGAGTCTGACCAAACTGCGGGAGGCAGTGGAAGACAGGAGTGCCTGGCGTGCTCTGGTCCATGGGGTCACGAAGAGTCGGACACGACTAAACAACTAAACAACAAACAAATGTATGATATGAATTTGACTCAGGGATCCAGGTGGAGAGACCTTGTGGAGGACTTGATGGAGAATGCCCTCCCTCTGTGTAGTCTATCTGTTCTTCATGCAGGATATGAACACCTTCTTAAAAGTAAAAAGTTGGAAGTGCTGCAAAAGAGTTAACCTGGTGAAAGAGATGGTCAACTGCAGTCATGGCTCGACTGGAGTCATTTAATTGATCGTTCTATTGAATCAATACATTAAAAAAAAACCAAACCCAAACATAGATATGCTGTGTATGCATCCATTGGTGTGTGCATGGGTGCTCTGAACATAGCCCACGGTGACTTTTGAGCTCTGTGCGGATGACCCATTAAGCAGAGCACAGAATTTAGCACTGCTGAAGCCAGGATGGCAGGGTGGTAATTCAAAGGTTGCTGTGGCAACGACGCTTAATTTCCAGCAGTCAGACAAAACAAAGGATGGTTTATAGGACAATTAATATAGGTTGTGCTCCACGTCTTCAGGCTTTCCGCTGCCCGAGGTAACGGCCATTAGTGGAGCCATAAACTATGTGATTATCTGCATCGCTGGGTCTCAAATGAAGACATTTATTTTAAAATTTCATTCAAGACAATTCAATTTTTTTAGAAAAGAGAGAGAGAGCGAGATGATTTGTCAAATGTATCTTGCAGGCATTGATGAACAGTTGCTATAAAGGGGGAAAGAGCTAATAATGAGATATCACAGAATGCCGAGACATCCGTTGTGTTGAGGGGCAGACTTGGGAGATGACTGGGCTCAACAATTTGATGCTTCGGAGTGAGGGCCCTGCTGACAGCCTCCTGCTACATGGATGACGTGTGGATTCATTTTGGTATGCCCCAGGACTTGATAGGAGCACGGCTGCCAAGCCCCACCCAAAAAGAAAATGGGATTTTTGATTCCAAGGATTGGCCATTACATGAGACACTTGGTGCAATGGACCACTGCAATGGGTTACACACATGACTGCATTGGGAACAAAATAAGACAGCAAAATGCTTTATTGTTTTGTTTTGTTTTGTTTTGTTTTGTTTTGTTTTGTTTTGTTTTGTTTTGTTTTGTTTTGTTTTGTTTTAACATTTCTATCTCACCTTTCCTCCAAGGAACTCTAGGACCTTTAAGACATTCCCCAGAGCCCCTTCGCCAGGTCCCCGTCTAACAATGTGAGCCACTTACTAGAGAGAACAGCTCAACTGCAGAAGAAGAAGAAGAAGAAGAAGAAGAAGAAGAAGAAGAAGAAGAAGAAGACTTTGGATTTGATATACCGCTTTATCACTTCCCAAAGGAGTCTCAAAGCGGCTAACATTCTCCTTTCCCTTCCTCCCCCACAACAAACACTCTGTGAGGTGAGCGGGGCTGAGAGACTTCAAAGAAGTGTGACTAGCCCAAGGTCACCCAGCAACTGCATGTGGAAGAGTGGGGATGTGAACCCAGTTACTCAGATTATGAATCTACTGCTCTTAACCACTACACCACACTGGCTCTCACCTGGAAATGATCACCTGGTACTTACATTAGGATATTTCCTTTACCAAGTGACGATCTTCTTGATCTACCAGGCCTTATAACTTGATCCTTGTTTATTTCTCCCCTTGTTGGGTTTTACTGCTGGTTTATTGATCATAGGCTGCTTCGTATGACTTTGTTCTGATTCACATGGATTTGCGCTGCTTCTATGCTCATTTTGTGCTGGTGCAGTTTGTTGACTATTTATCTTGAGTTGTTAATTGATTACATTTGCATTTATTAATTTCAATAGATAGATAGTGTCACGGAGACAAGCCTGGATCGGGAGAGGAGCGTGGGAGGAGGATCAGTGAGGGAAAGCAGCAAAACAGACAGGCAGGGGGAGGGGGCGAGGTATCGAGAACCGGGCCCATTAATCTCAACAGATACGTCCGACGATGAGGACAGCAATCTCTTAGAGGTATCGCCAGAAGAAAGGGGGAGTGCTGATGTCAGTAATAAACAGGGGGAGGGGAACAAAAGCGGGAAGAAGAGATTCACGCGTCACTTCCGGAGCACCAAGGGGTTATTGTGTTGGAAAAGGCGCGTAACGGAAGATAGCAGTTAGGATGTTTGTTTTAATGGAGTGTAGACGTGAATTATAGCTCTGTAATTAGTAAGGACAATAAAATGCTTTCAAAAGCGAGAAACGAGCCGGGTGTTATCTCACCGCAACACCAAAGGCAAGGTTGCCGTGACAACACATCCTAACTCTACTGCGTTGCTGTGGGACTGTTGGAAAGGAGATATGGAAGGGGTCGAAGAGAAGCTGAAAGCTGCGAGGGCCAGCTGGGAGATTCAAGCCAAGGAAGCAATTTTGAAAGTTCGGCAGGAAGAAGAAGCCAGAGCTGATGATTTGGAAGAGATAAATAAGCGTTCTGAGCTTCGAGTTGCCAAACTGGAGGAAGATTTACGAGATCTTCAAATTAGGCTTGATGAGGCTCGCAAGACCGGTGGAGGAGGAGCCACAGCAGTGGTGACTCAGAGGCAACAGCTGGCATCAGTGAGTAAGTTTGATGGGGACCCCAGGGGATATTTGGGGTTCAGGACTGAGGTTGATTATGCCCTGAGGGTGAGAGGGAGAGACTTTGAGACTGATGCTGAGAAGGTAGCCTTTATTATTTCACACATGACGGGGTCAGCGAGAGAATGGGTACGCCCACTTTTGGCAAGTAACAACCCAGCGCTTGGGAATCTCCAGGATTTCTTGGATGCCATGGCGGCTCATTACACAAGTGACATTGATCAAGAGATAACAAAGCAGGAACTCATGAGTCTCAGACAAGGGAAAGGGACAATGAGAGATTATGTGGCTAAATTTACCCTTCTCTGCCATAGACTGGGATGGGAGATTTTAGCCCCACAAACTGAAGCGTTCTTTCAGCAGGGGCTGAACCCGAAAATTTTGGATGAAATAAGCAGGGGACCGAAACCCAAGGATACGGATGCTTATATCAAACTGGCCCTGCAAGTGGGGGTTCGGCAGGAACTAAGGGAATGGGAAGGGCGAAATGTACCGGGCAGTAAGACATTCCACGCTTACAGGAGGCCTTCCCAGGGTGTTCAGCCGGTTCAGGGAAACAGGCAGCATCTGCCCCCCGAAGAGCCAATGGAAATCGGTCGTTGGGACACAAGAGAAAGCCTCAAAGAGAAACCTCGCAGGGAGCTGCTAAGCAAGGGGGAGAAGGAGACGCGCAAATGCTTTGTGTGTGACAGGACGGGACACCTAGCCCGTAATTGTTCGCAGAAGCGAGTGTGGCAAGGGATGGCAGCGGCTGCGGGGCAGGAGGCGAGTGGGGAAGCACAGGAGCAGGGAGACGCCAAACGCCTGGTTGGAAAAAAGAGAGGAGCAGACCGACCAGGCGGCACGCAAGTAAACCCCCCACAACAGCAGAGTGCAGTGACTCCAAGGGAGCCCAGGCCGGGAATTGTGCTGATGGTACGGCTGGAATTGCCAAACGGGTACCCCCTAGAGGTAGAAGCTCTACTAGATTCGGGCAGCTCAGCCTCTTTCATGTCCGAAAGCTTCGCCAAGGCCCACCAGATCCATTTACTGCCTTTGGATTTTCCCCTGGTGGTGACCACAATTGATGGGAGAGAGCTGCTGGGGGGCCAAGTGAGACATCAGACACCGCCCATGAGGATGAGCGTCTCGAGGCATCAGGAAGTGATTGCTTTCAATGTCACACACCTGTCCGGAGCGCCAATCATATTGGGCATGAGCTGGTTAGATCTTCACGATCCGGTCGTTGCCTGGCACCAGAGGTCGCTCACCTTCGGATCTTCGCATTGCACGGAGAATTGCCTGATGGAGGTGGAAACGTCGGAGACGGAGGGGAGGATCGCCACGGTACGGTTGGAAGACTCCAGGGGAATTCCACCACAGTATGCAGATTTCAAGGAAGTGTTCAGTGAAAAGGAAGCCAACAGACTGCCCCCCCATAGGCCGTATGATTGTCAAATTGAGTTGCTGCCGGGGGCAAAGTTGCCTGCAGGAAAGTTGTATTCTATGTCGGAGCAGGAGTTGCAGGAGCTGAAGGAATTCCTCACACTGAACTTGGAAAGGGGATTCATTCGCGAATCGAAAGCGGTGGGAGGAAGTCCGATTTTTTTCGTGGACAAGAAAAATACGGCACAAAAACGCCTTATTTGTGACTACAGGATCTTAAACTCGCGAACGAAACCGACCGCCTTTCCGATGCCCAGGATCGACGACTTGTTGGCGGCAGTGTGAAAAGGGAAGATTTTCACGAAGTTGGACTTACGAGGAGCTTACAACCTCATAAGGATCAGAGAAGGAGATGAGTGGAAAACAGCTATGTTTACCCCGTTTGGCACCTACGAATACACAGTGATGCCTTTTGGCCTCCAGGCGGGCTCACACACCTTTCAAGCATTTATGCACCATGTGCTGGGTCCCTTGTTGTACCGGAGCTGTGTATGTTTCTTGGACGATATCTTGGTTTATTCGGAAAATGAGAAGCAGCATGAGCAGCATGTGAGACAGGTGTTGCAGAAGTTGAAACAGCATCAACTGTATGCGAAGCTGGAGAAATGCCAATTTCATGTGCGGCAAGTGGACTTTCTGGGGTACAGGGTGTCGGACAAAGGTCTGGCAATGGACGGGGAGAAGGTAAAGGCAGTGTTGGATTGGAAAACACCCAAGACCAGAAAAGATGTACAACGCTTCATTGGGTTCAGCAATTTCTACCGCAAGTTCATCAGGAATTTTGCGCAGCTCACTAGCCCAATAACCGACACGTTGAGTACTAAGAAGAAGTTTCAGTGGACTCCAGAGGCGCAGGAGGCGTTTGAGCAGTTACGCAAGGTATTCGCCTCAGAGGAACAGCTGCTGCACCTCGACGCGGAGCGGCCCATACGCATGGAAACTGATGCGTCGGACAGGGCGGTAGGAGCGGTACTGCTGCAACAGGATGCAGCAGGCGACTGGAGACCTTGTGCGTTTTTCTCAAGAAAACTCAGCAAATCGGAACGCAACTACACCATCTGGGATAAGGAGCTGTTGGCCATTGTAGCGGCGCTCAAAAAATGGAGGCATTTCCTTATCGGAGCCCGCCATCAGATCCAGATCTACACGGATCACAAGAATCTGGAGTACTGGAGAACAGCCAGAGTGCTCAACCAGAGACAGCTCAGATGGGCGGAATTTTTTGCCGACTTTGATTTCAGGATCCATTATGTCCCGGGGGACAAGAATGCGAGGGCGGATGCCTTGTCTCGCAAGCCGCAGTACCTAGAGGACGAGGGAGTGCCGGAGGAGAGACATGTGATGCCACCCAGCCGATGGCAGTGCGCTGGAGCCAGGGATCAAGAGTCTCTCATACGACGTCTAACTAGGGAAGATGCGTTTGCGCAGCAGAAATTCAAAGACCTTCAACAAGGTACAGGGGTGGAAGACGGCTTCGTAGCCAAGGATGAACTGTTGTTCTACAAGGGAGCATTATATGTTCCGGGCGATCACTTGAGGGCTAAGGTTCTCAAGCAACTGCACGATAGCCCTTCGGCAGGGCACCCGGGACAGCAAAAGACCTTGCAGTTGGTCACCAGGGATTTCTGGTGGCCAGGGGTGCAGGAGGACGTCAAAGGCTACGTGCAAGCTTGTGATTTGTGTCAACGGGTCAAAAGTGACAATAGACCCCCTGCCGGACTGTTGCATCCCATGCCCACCCCGGGGAGGCCATGGGAGATGGTGTCCATTGACTTCCTGACAGATCTGCCGGCGTCGAAGGGCAAGACGGCAGTGTTAATCGTAGTGGACATGCTCACCAAGATGTGCCATTTTGTGGCTTGTCCCAGGGCGGTGTCGGCAGAGGAGACAGCCAGGTTGTTTGTAGACAACGTTTTCAAGCTGCATGGAGTACCATCGAGGGTCGTGAGCGACAGAGGCCGCCAATTTACGTCGCGGTTCTGGCGCAAGCTCATGGAGCTCTTGGGTGTGGAACTCAACTTGTCGACGGCCAGGCACCCGCAAACGAATGGACAGGCAGAGAGGGCCAATGCTATACTGCAGCAGTACCTACGTTGCTACGTTAGCCGACGACAGACGGACTGGCCAAAGTTCCTAGCTTTAGCGGAATTTGCCTATAATAACTCAGTTAATGTTTCCACAGGGATGACACCCTTTCTTGCGAACTATGGAGGACATCCGAAGTCGTTCCCGAGGGGAGAGGATCGGGGCCCGAGTGTGCCAGCGGCAGAAAATTTTGCGGAGGAGATGCTCCAACTGCACGAGCAACTCAAGAGCACGCTGGACAGGGCCAAAGAAGCCTATAAGAGGGCTTCGGATCAGCATCGGAGGGAGGGGGAGGCCATCAGGGTGGGGGACAGGGTGTGGTTGTCCTCCAGGGGGCTGCCCACCAGAAGCAGGTGCAGGAAGTTAGAGCACAGACGTTTGGGACCCTTCCAGGTAGTGGGCCAGGTCAATCCCGTAGCCTTCAAGCTGAGGTTGCCTGAGGACATGAGAATTCACCCCGTGTTTCACAGAGCGCTGTTAACACCATACAGGGAAGGGCACCCTTATCAAGGGGAAGGGGGGGGTGACAACAGGGCCTTCAGTGGAGGAAGTGGGGGCAGGCAATGAGGCCACTGAGATCCTCGATTCCCGGTGGAGGGAGGGGCAGGTGGAATACTTGGTAGCCTGGGAAGGGGAGGACCCCGAGAACAACACATGGATGCGCCATGATAATATTCAGGAGGAATACCTCAAGGCTGAATTCCATGCGTTATACCCACAAAAGCCAGCCCCACCGGGGTATGAATGTTGGCAGGGACATCAGGAGAAGGGCATGGGGGACCAAGGGTCCAGAGGAGGGGAGGAGGCAGAGGAACCCCATCCAGACTGGTCAGAGGAGGAGGGGGACGAGGTAGTGTCATTCGCACCCTTTACGACGGAACAGTGGAAGACGGTGTTTGAGTCGGATGAAAATGAGGACACAGACTTCCTGGGGTTTGTCACTCCACCGCGCACGGAACAGTGGCAGCATGGGAACGGGGAAGTGGAGAATGTTAGCACGATCATACACCATCCGCTTGAGTCCAGCGACTCCGGGGAGGAAGGGGGCTTGGAGGAGGGAGTGGATGTCACGGAGACAAGCCTGGATCGGGAGAGGAGCGTGGGAGGAGGATCAGTGAGGGAAAGCAGCAAAACAGACAGGCAGGGGGAGGGGGCGAGGTATCGAGAACCGGGCCCATTAATCTCAACAGATACGTCCGACGATGAGGACAGCAATCTCTTAGAGGTATCGCCAGAAGAAAGGGGGAGTGCTGATGTCAGTAATAAACAGGGGGAGGGGAACAAAAGCGGGAAGAAGAGATTCACGCGTCACTTCCGGAGCACCAAGGGGTTATTGTGTTGGAAAAGGCGCGTAACGGAAGATAGCAGTTAGGATGTTTGTTTTAATGGAGTGTAGACGTGAATTATAGCTCTGTAATTAGTAAGGACAATAAAATGCTTTCAAAAGCGAGAAACGAGCCGGGTGTTATCTCACCGCAACACCAAAGGCAAGGTTGCCGTGACAGATAGATAGATAGATAGATAGATAGATAGATAGATAGATAGATAGACAGAGATGCTCAGGTGAAAATGAGGGCTGCAGCTAACCCAGTTTTAATCTCTTAGAGGACATATTTCCTTGTCTCTCTGAGTTATAGTGGGATTAAGAATGTCTTGGTGTATCAGTCCATCTGGTCCAGAAATCAGTTCCCTACAGTGGCTAACCAGATGCTCATTTGGAAGCTCACGAGGAGGACATGCCAGTAACAGCACTCGCCAGTTGTATGTAACCAAGTTACTGATATTTAGAGGTAGATGGTCTGAACATGGTACCAAAAACATATTTTTTTTAAAAAAGAGATTTTATTATTTTATCATATAACAAAAAAGAAACAACATTAAACATACATAAACATAAACATAGAAAAACATGATAAACAATTCAACGATAAAAAACACAACATTAACATACCAAAGAAAAAAGAAAACTTATACAAACCTTATCAAATTCTTATCTTTGTTACTCTACTTATTTATATTTCTTAAGGGGACTTCCCCTGGTCCCTCCTCTGTCTTCAAAAACATATATACTTTTTAAGGTAGCTTCCTTTCTTTTTTCCATTATCTTATACTCAATATCCTAATGTTCTTTAAATTTATCTAAACCAATATATTTCTTAACTTATATTGTATATCTTAACACTTTCTTATACCAATAATTCCATCACATCAAAATTTCTTTTATAACCATTATAACTAACCTTATACTTCTAAAGCCGATTCTTATATATATTTCTGCTCAAATATTCAGACATTCAATTTCACGTGCTTAACTAAATAGTCCTTAAATTTCTTCCAATCTTGCGACACCTTCTCCTCCCTCTGGTCTCGGATTCTGGCGGTCAGGTCTGCGAGTTCCATAAACTCCATCAACTTCATCTGCCATTCTTCAATTGTTGGTATCTCTTCGCCCTTCCAGACTCTTGCCAATAAGATTCTAGCCGCTGTCGTGGCATACATGAAAAACACTCTATCCTGACTGGGTATCTCTTCGTTGGTCATGCTCAAAAGAAATGCCTCTGGTTTCTTACAAAAGGTAATTTTCATTACCTTTTTAAGCTCATTATAAATCTTATCCCAGAAGGCCTTTACCCCTGAACACGACCACCACATATGATAAAAGGTACCTTTCGACGATTTACATTTCCAACACACATCCGACATTTTAGAATTCATTCTAGCTATCTTAACTGGTGTCAGATACCATCTATATATCATTTTCATTACATTTTCTCTTAAACTATTGCATGCAGTAAAATTGATACCTTTCTGCCACAATCTCTCCCAGTCATCCATCATAATATTATGACCCACATCTTTTGCCCAATCTATCATTGTTGATTTAACCAGTTCATCTTTCGTATGCCACTCTAGCAACAAATTATACATCTTGGAAAGGTTTTTAGAGTTCAATTCGATCAGTTCTGTTTCCAGTTTTGATTTTTCCACTTGAAAACCAATTTTTTTGTCTAGTTTAAATGTTTCATGTACCTGATGATATTGCAGCCAGTCGGGGACTTGGCTTTTAACTTGATCGTAGCTCTTCAGCTTAAATGAGTCCCCTTCCTGCTGCAATATATCCATGTATCGTAACCAACTTGCAGACATATTCGGTCTCTTATAGGCCTTGGCCTCCACTGGTGAGATCCATCTAGGAGTCTTTCTCTCCAGTAAGTCTTTATACCTAATCCAAACCTGATACAAAGATTTCCTAACTATATGACTCTTAAAAGTTCTGTGGATTTTTGCTTTGTCATACCAAAGGTATGGATGCCAACCAAACATATTATCGTGTCCTTCCAAGTCCAACACATCTACATTTTCTAGTTTAAACCAGTCTTTCAACCAGCAAAAGGCCGCTGCTTCAAAATAAAGTCTTAAGTCGGGCAGGGCAAAGCCTCCTCTCTCTTTAGAGTCTGTCAGAATCTTAAACTTAATTCTAGGCTTTTTGCCCTGCCATATAAACTTCGATAAGTCCCTTTGCCATGTCTTAAAACAGTCCATTTTATCCAAGATTGGTATGGCTTGGAATAAAAACAGCATCCTTGGTAGGACGTTCATTTTGATCGCTGCTATTCTTCCCATTAACGACAGTCTCAATCTAGTCCATATCTCCAGATCTTTCTTTATCTCTGTCCACAGTTTTTCGTAATTGTCTTTATACAGGTTCACATTTTTTGCTGTGAGATTGATACCTAGATATTTTACAGATTTAACAAAGTTGAGGCCTGTGCCTTCTTGTAGTCTTTTTATCTGTTCTGCACTCATATTTTTACTTAAAACTTTGGTTTTCTGTTTATTTAATTTGAAGCCAGCTACACGTCCAAATTGTTCGATTAGTTCCAAGGCTTTGGGGACACTGCTTTCCGGTTCTTGCAGGGATAACATCAGATCATCTGCGAAGGCACGTAGTTTGTATTCTTTCTCACCCACCCTGATTCCTTTTATCTGTTTCTCTTTTCGTAGCATATTTAAAAGGACTTCCAGGACCGTAATAAATAATAAAGGGGAGATAGGGCACCCTTGTCTTGTTCCTTTTTCAACTTCAATTTCCTCCGATATCACACCGTTTACTATTATTTTTGCTCTTTGTTCTGTATAAATGGCTTTGATGCCATTTAAGAATCTTTCTCCAACTCCCATCTTTTCCAAATTCTTTTTCATAAACATCCAAGATACCTTATCAAAGGCTTTCTCCACATCAATAAACAATAGTGCTGCCTCTGTGTTTATGTTCCTTTCCAGTTTTTCTAAAATGTCCACAATAATTCTTGTATTATTGCTTATTTGTCTTCCTGGAAGGAAACCTGCTTGATCTTTATGTATATAGTCTTTCAGCACTCTTTTCAATCTTGTAGCCATAACATTTGCAAAAATTTTATAATCCACATTCAAAAGGGAGATTGGCCGATAATTTTTCATTAACGTTCTATCTGTATCTGGTTTTGGAATCAGTGTGATAAAGGCTTCTTTCCACGTCTCTGGTGCCCTATCTCCTTCTAGTATTTTGTTGCAGATTTCTTTCAGAGGCTGCGAGAGCCAGTCTTTAAGAGTCTTATAAAACTTTGCTGTTAATCCGTCTGGTCCTGGTGCCTTTCCTAGTTGCATGTTCTTAATTGCATCCTCAATCTCTTGGGTCGATATTGGGTGGTTGAGGGTTACTAATTTATCCTCTGGGACTTTTTGCAGACTGTTTTGTTGCAGAAATCGGTCTATCTCTTCTTCTTTTATCCTCTCCTTGTACAGTTGCTTGTAAAATTTTTGAAAACACTTTCTGATTTCCTCCGGGTTCTCCACTATTTTCCCATTTACTGCTAGATTGCCGATGACATTTGCCTTTTGTCTTCTCTTCAATTGCCAAGCTAGTAGCTTTCCACATTTGTTCGCAGATTCAAATGATCTTTGTTTCATCATTTTCAGTTTCCATTCTATATCTTGATTCATAATTTTAACATACTGAGATTGCAAGTATTTAATTTCCTTTTGAATTCTTGAAGATTTGGGATGACCTCTTAACTCTTTTTCTTTAGCTTTGATTAATTTCAACAGTCTTTCCGTTTCCACATTTTGTAATTTTTTCTTTTTTGCTTTTTCACTTATGAGGAATCCTCTCATTACCGCTTTACTTGCATCCCAGGCAATTCTTTTTTCTACCTCCGAGTTCCAATTGATTTGAAAATACTCCTTCATCTTTTTCACAGCTCTTTCTACCAGCTTGGTGTCTCTCATCAACGCGTCATCCATTCTCCATCTGAAAGAACCCTTGGAAACCATTTTGAGGGTTACCTGTACAGGATTATGGTCCGAATAGGTCTTTGGGCCGATTTCCGCTTTTTGTATTTTAGAAGCCAATTCATTCGATATCCAGATGTAATCTATCCTCGACCATGACTGCTGAGATTCACTATAATAGGTTGCCTCTGTATCGGTGGGGTTTTTTAACCTCCAAGCATCCTCCAGATTTAAATTGTCCACCATTTGAAAAAAAGTTCTAGGTAGTTTCCCATCATTTGTTAATTTGGTTCTTTGGGATCTATCCATTAAAGTGGAAACTGCACCATTAAAATCTCCAAGGCAAACTAATTTATAATCCAAATAGTCCAACAGCAAGTCATGTATTTTTTTGTAGAAAATTGACTTTCCATCATTCGGTGCATAAAGTCCCAGAATCAAGAATTTTTCGCCTTGTATTTTAATTTCAATTGCGATGTATCTCCCTTCTTCATCTTTAAATAACTGTCTTGGGCTGTATTTCTCCTTTGCATATATTACCACACCTCTCTTTTTGACCTTATCTGATGAGATGAACTCTTGGCCTAGCTTTTTGTTTTGTAATAATCTTCTATGTCGCCGAACTATGTGTGTCTCCTGTAAACATATAATGTCCAAATTCTTCTTTTCCAATCCATGAAATACTCTGCGTCTCTTTGGTCTCTGGTTCAATCCCCGTACATTCCATGTCATTAACTTCAGGGCCATTTTCCTCTGTTTTAATCTTCTCCTCCAGTTGCTTCTGATTTCTTGTCGTCTTCTGGGTCTTTATCACTTGGTCCTGGTACCCCCGGGGGTGGAAGTACTCCTGGACGTCTGTATACAGATGATGGTTCAAGTGGCGTCTCTTTAAGCTCTTCCAGATGTTTGTCCAAAAATTTCTGCTTTTCAGCCAGGGATTTGATTCTTATCTTTTTTCCTCCAAATGTAAATGCAAGACCTTCTGGAAATTCCCAACTGAAGGAGATATTATTTCTTCTTAACTCCGCAACCAGGTCGTTGTATGGAATTCTTTTGTCCAAAAAAAATCTGGGGATATCCTTATAAAAAATGACTTTGTTCCACTGTACCACCAAGTTATTTCTATAGTGCAGATCCAGAAAGAAATCCCTATCGTTTCTATCATGCAACACCAGCAAACAGTCACTGACTGTTTTGGTGCTTTTCTTCCCTCTGGATCCTCTAGGCCCACCAAAAACATATTAGCATGAGTGCCAAACAGGTCTTGCTTGGGAAAGCATACCATTGGTATGGGGCCACAAGTGAAAAGACCTCTCTCCCTGTGTCATCACCATTGAGTCAGCTTGTTCAACCCCTGCCATGCAGGAATCTCAACTAAAGCATCCATGACAGATGGCTATCCAATCTCTCCATGAAAACCTTCAAGGAAGGAGAGTCCACCACGTTCCAAGTGAGTCCGTTCCACTGTCAAACAGCTCTTACCATCATAAAGTTCTTCCCGCCATCCCATTTTGCACCAGCTGCCTTTTTCAAGCTATACTCATTACAAAGAAGGAATAATGAGCTTAGTCTCATCCAGGCAGCAACAAGCAGGCCTGAGCTATGTGTGTTCCAGTAGATTGTGGGACCATCTCAGTGTAGCACCAGGCAAAACACAAGAGGCATGGTTGATTCTCCTACATATATTGTAAACCACCCTATAATCTTCTGATGAAGGGCAATATAGAAATTTAATTGATGATGATGATGATGATGATGATGATGCTACCTGTTGATCTCGCTTGGGGGGAGGGGTAGTTTATATTGTGAATTTCCCAACAGACTGGCCAGTTCGTACCCACTTGCTAACTTGCATTTGTTCCTCACCCTGGGTCCTGCTTCACCTGACAAAGGGATATAACACAAGTGAGGAAGTTTTTTCAGGGCTGCATTCCTAGCATGGCCCTCATGAAGACTCATGAAACAGTATTTTAGGTTAATGGGCTAAAAAGACCACAACTTTATTGGTTACAGAATGTGAGTGGTATTGGCTTAGGCACTGGAAACCACACAACTGTATCTGACTCCTGCCCGTCTTCAGGAGTCTTGGGAGGGTTAACCACCAATAGGGGGAGCTCTGCTGATGCACATCAACTAGGAACTCCCCCAGGGATTTCTTTAACGGAATACCCTTGAAATAGGAGGGGTAGGTGATGGCCACCGCCTCCCCTCCCCTTCAACCAAATACTCCAATGCCTAACCGCCAAACCTTACAAAGTTGTGACGATTTGCTACGCGGTAGGCGAAAAACCAAATGGCCGGTGCCAATTAGCCAAGTGGGAAAAAAATTCCTACCAGGGCCCTTGGACAACCAAGGCAACCAACCAGGGTCCATAGCAAGGTCAGGAGATGAAGAGCCTAAAATAAGGGAGGGCGGGAGAGAGGGAGAACTGACCAAGCAGGGAGAATAGGGGTGAGTCCTCGGCCACAGGCAGTTTAAATAGCCCACGCCACACCCCTGGACCATCCAGATTAGGCGGCCTAGGGATGACATGGCTGAGGACCAACCAATGGCGCAGGGGCTATCCCGCCCCATGTGAGTGGGGATGGCTTGCTCCCAGTCCGCAACATCATCTCCCTGGGAACGGGAAATGGCTTTGTTGAGCAACCTTATGGCGCCCGCATGTCAATGGCAAAGGGACACTGAGGCAAATGTGGACTCCTGGGGCTGAGTTTCTGCTTTCATCAAAATTCTCTTACATCCGTAACACAGCGAGAGCTCTGGGAAGAAGTATTGGAGAACCCGGCATATAACAAATCAGCAGGGTGGTGAGAGACTTTGGATGTGGCCCGCAGACAGCATGCTTATGTAAAACAGACAAAGAAAGATTTAGTAGGCGAGCCGATAAGACATATCTAAAAGGAAAGCAAGTTTCAAAATTGCCCTAAGTGGGATAAATTGCAGTATTACTCTGGCGATGCACACATAAAAATGGATTATCTTAGAGGAAAGCAATAATACAGAGGAGATTCTTATTTAATAAACTTTCAGGGCTCAGCTTAGTATTTTGTACTAAATAACAATAGCGAAAAACCAAGAGGATAGTTTTCCATTTTTAGATATTTGTAAATGTCAGGGCTTGATTTACTCTCCATTTCACATTTCTTTCTTTATTAATTTTCTATTTCATTATCAATACTGACACTTTGCAGCCCAGTGCTCAGGCTTCCTCCACAAGGACACACAAGTCGTTGGATATAGCATATCAATCACTCTTCCTGTGTGACATTTTAGACTGTTACATTGCATTCTCGGACCGATTTGCTCATGATATTCAACTCCCGGCTTCAAAAATGTGGAAGAGGAACCATTCTTATTTTGTTTCCAGGCTCAATTCAATGTGCTCACAGTTGTGTTTAAGGAACAACACAACTAGTAGTGTCTCTCATATCTGAAAGACCACCTACATCTTTACGGATCCTTTCAGGTATTAAGATCAACAGAGAGGAGTGCTCTCTTGGTCATTCCACCACCCTCAAAAGTGCAGGGAATAGCAGTCTCTGTTGTTGACCTTAACATGTGAAACTCTTAGTCCACAAAGGTGTGTCTAGTATTTTCATTGTATAGATTCTGCCATATACTGAAAACTCACCTCTTTGGCATGTGAAAATGGAGATATCTTGCTTTGTAGGACATCTCTATTTTTGATTCTGAGGTCCAGCACCAAGGGCCTTCTGGTGGTTCCCTCACTGCGAGAAGCCAAGATACAGGGAATCAGGCAGAGGGCCTTCTTGGTAATGGCACCTGCCCTGTGGAATGCCCTCCCATCAGATGTCAAAGAGAACAACAACTACCAGACTTTTAGAAGACATCTGAAGGCAGCCCTCTTTAGGGAAGCTTTTAATGTTTGATGGACTACTGTATTTTAATATTTTGTTGGAAGCCGTCCAGAGTGGCTGGGGAAACCCAGCCAGAATGCAATTCTGGGCTGCATCAATAGGAGTGTAGCGTCTAGATCAAGGGAAGTAATAGTACCACTATATTCTGCTCTGGTCAGACCTCACCTGGAATACTGTGTCCAGTTCTGGGCACCACAGTTCAAGAAGGATACTGACAAGCTGGAACGTGTCCAGAAGAGGGCAACCAAAATGGTCAAAGGCCTGGAAACAATGCCTTATGAGGAACGGCTTAGGGAGCTGGGTATGTTTAGCCTGGAGAAGAGAAGGTTAAGGGGTGATATGATAGCCATGTTCAAATATATAAAAGGATGTCATATAGAGGAGGGTGAAAGGTTGTTTTCTGCTGCTCCAGAGAAGCGGACACGGGGGAATGGATTCAAACTACAAGAAAGAAGATTCCACCTAAACATTAGGAAGAACTTCCTGACAGTGAGAGCTGTTCGGCAGTGGAATTTGCTACCAAGGAGTATGGTGGAGTCTCCTTCTTTGGAGGTCTTTAAGCGGAGGCTTGACAGCCATCTGTCAGGAATGCTTTGATGGTGTTTCCTGCTTGGCAGGGGGTTGGACTGGATAGTCCTTGTGGTCTCTTCCAACTCTATGATTCTATGATTCTCTATGAAATATTAGTATATCAAACCTGCTACTTGAGTGCCTAAATGCTGGTGTTTCCTGAATTGAAGGAGTATATATGGCTGTTTGGTTCCCATTGCAGAGTTTCCTGTGTCAAATTTGCGGTTTCTTTCTTTCTTTCTCTCTCTCTCTCTCTCTCTCTCTCTCTCTCTCTCTCTCTCTCTCTGTGTGTGTGTGTGTGTGTTTAGGGATGTCATTTTAATCTAGCAGGTTCAGTTTCTGGCACAGATGTTGGCTTGTGTGGCCTGCAAACCAAAATGCCTCTTTCCACTTCTATCCAATTTACTTTAACTCGATTTACTCCAGTCATCTTATTTACTAAGAGCAATCTCAATCCTTTGAGTGCTGATTCTTAGGAAGAGGGAATTATCAGCATGTTTGAGGAATTCCAAAGTCTTCTAGGAATGCAACCGTTGAGGAAAACCCACACTCTAAATTCCAGCCCAATGAGGACGGCTGTGCTGGCCCCAAGGGTTTGCCCATGAAGCGAGGTCCAAGTCCAGTCCTGGGTCTAGGGGTCCAAAGGAGGTCAGTCCGGCGGGGAGCGAGGCAGGAAGCAGGTCAAGGTCCAAGGCAGGTTCAGGCACAAGGTTGCAGGTTGAGCACACGCTTGCAACTAAGTTGCTCACGCAACTAAGGCTGGGTCTGGCTGGCTTTTATCTGGCCCTATGCTTAGGGCGGTCCCGATCCTCCGGAGACTCGCCTCTCCTCCGGGCCTGGAGGCGAGCACTCCTCCTGCAGACACTTAACTCCCTTCACCTCTCTGCCCTGAGCCTCTGTAGCTCAGGAGAGGCTGGTGGGTTACAGGACCCAGGGGATGCCTCAGCTTCCTCTGAAGAGGCTGGGAGTGGAGCACCTGCAGGCAATGGGTCCTCCCTCCCATCAGGAGCCAGAGCAGACTCTGCTGATGCCTGCACCTGGGGATCCAGCACAGGTGGGGATCCTTCAGGCTCAAGCCCTGGCCCCGGCTCAGCTGGTTCTGGAGGCGGGGAATCCTGTGCAGGCTGGGATCCCTCAGGTTCAGCATCAGAGTCTGACTCCCAGGCCATCACAACGGCATTCCCAGCAACTACAAAATGTTGGCACACTGTTCCCAGAGGGGTGGGAGGGCCAGAAACCCAAAAATGAATGGTGTAAGC
Source organism: Lacerta agilis (assembly GCF_009819535.1). Taxonomy (NCBI): domain Eukaryota; kingdom Metazoa; phylum Chordata; class Lepidosauria; order Squamata; family Lacertidae; genus Lacerta; species Lacerta agilis. Next base: position 7,025,899 of record NC_046322.1, on the reverse strand, counting down.
TGAGGAGGGGGCACTGAAAAGGAAAACGCCACATTGCAACATTTTGGGGTGACCATGACGATGACAACATAAGGTGGATGTGCAAACTGATGCACAAAGTAGCAGAGTTTAAGAATGGAGACAGTATCCAAAGGTAAACCCCACTGAAAGCAATGGGCAGCATTTGCATTATCCAGAAGTGCATTTATTTATGTTTGTATTTCCTAAAAAAACTTTCTAAAACAACAAAAGTGCATACATAAAAACAATTCAAATCCAATGCAGATACCAATCAATCACTCAACCAACCAATCAATCAAAATCTGTAGAGATAAGGAAACAGCTTCCACACATACCTATTTGTGACTTTGCTTGAAAGTTTCAGAACAATACTTTGCACACATTGTACAGGCATTCTAAATTAAGGTTCTCTCTCCGACCCCCCCCCCCAACCATTTCTTCCTGCCCATTTTATAATAATCTGGAAATGTGTGCAAATCTAGAAATTACTACCTTGTACGTGTTTTCCAACAGAAGCCATCAAGATGTCATATTTTCACAATGTATCAATTTGTAAATGCCTTGACAATTATTTCCCTGCTTATTATTTATCACGCCTTACCCTCTCATAATGTTGAAAGAAGGGTCTCTTTTGCTGGTTAACAAGGTATAATAGCAAGATGTTTTCTTGATAAATGGCATGGCATAAATCAGGTTATAGCGCACGCAGTGAAAGAGTTTTCCATAATAAAAGGCTAACAAATAATAACGCCATACGCTTTATTGGATTTCAGTTGTTACCAGAGTTGTTCACATTGATATGCGACCGCAGATGTTTCTTGGTAGTACTGTAAACCACTGACGCTGTAAACTACAAATCCCAAATCTCCTGTATCGCACATGAAAGAACCAGCATGTCAGTTATTTCTTTCAACAAATCATCTAAAGTGAAGAAAACAACCACAGCAGCCTAGAGGGACATTTGGGGATAAAAGTGCAGAGTTTTGGGCCAGACTTTGGTCTGGCTCTCACAAAGAACATATAGATGGTGTGTGTGTGTGTGTGTGTGTGTGTGTGTGTGTGTGTGTGTGTGTGGAGAGAGAGAGAGAGAGAGAGAGAGAGAGAGAGAGAGAGAGAGAGAGAGAGAGAGAGACCTGTGTCTGGACTCTGCAATTTAAAATGAGGTGTAGGTAAGTGAATATCCCCACACATAGAAAACTACATGTCAGAGGGGAAAGCTTTTTTTCCTGCGTACTGCCAGGTTGGGTTGCTTCTGGAGGACCAAGCCAGGAAGGAATAGGTAGAGTGGATTCATTACCCCAGGGGCGGGGAAATGTTTTCAATTTGAGGACCTTGTTCCCTTCTAGGCAAGCATGCAAAGGCCACATGCCCATGGAGGGTGCGGACAGAAGCAAAAATATACGAAGCAGCAATTGTAAATTCTACCTTTGCGCAACAGGCTAATTTCTACACACACACACCTCTTCCACCTGGAGAAGCAGGAGGCATTATTGACATTAGAATTATAGAATTATAGAGTTGTAGGGTTGGAAGGGACTCCAAGGGTCATATAGTCCACACCCTTGCAGTGCAGGAATCTCAACTAAAGCATCAATACAGTTACAGGTAGATTCTTATCTCATTATACCTGACAAAGCTATCTTTAGCCATCTCTCCCCTTGCTTTTTTCCTTTAAGACTAATTGCAGTCATTAACAGTCATCAACAAGTTTTCCACACCCATCAGCCAATCACCCATTCCCACCACCCTTCTGAGTAATACCCCTCCTCACTCTCTCACTATATATAAGGGTCTGGTGACTTCTGTTTCAGTGTATCTGAAGAAGTGTGCATGCACACGAAAGCTCATGCCAAGAACAAACTTAGTTGGTCTCTAAGGTGCTACTGGAAGGATTTTTTTAATATTTTTTATTTTGTTTTGCATCAATGACAGATGGTCATCCAACCTCTACATAAAAATTTCCAGTGAAGGAGAGACCACTACCTTTCAAGGGAGTGTGTTCCACTGTTGAACAACTCTTACTAGCAGAAAGTTCTTCCTGATGTTTAGTCAGAATCTCCTTTCTTGTAACTTTGAAGCCATTGGTCCATGTCCTAGCCTCCAGAACAGGAGAAAACAAGCTTGTTCCCTCTTCCATGTGACGGCCCTCAAGGTATTTGAAGATGGCTATCATATCTCTTCTCAGTCTACTCTTTTCCAAGCTAAACATACCCAGCTCCTTCAAGCACTCATTCCAGCCAGGCAGAAATGCATAGGGTTTGAAGCAGACAAAGTGAGGCTTGTCACTTTGTGGTGGATTTCTGAGGACCAGATAGGGGGGCCTTGAGTGTCACATTGGGCCCTTGGGCCTGAGCTTCCCCAGACCTTCAGTACATATATTGAAGCACAGACAGATCTGGTCCAGTCAAGGCACAAATAAGGACCTTGGGCAGCTCCTTACAGACCCTGATGCAAGAGGTCCCTCAACTCAGAGCTGGTGCTTCTTGTAACCTCGTCAAGATGGGCAAGACCTATTTTGCTCACAGAGCAGAGGGGATACACGGAGACTGGAGTAAAGGATGCCAAAAGGCAGTGCCATCCTCCAGACTGGATGTAAATACAAAGGCAGGCAGGTGGGCACCTGAGGGCAGATTGAAGTCAGTGGGCATCATTCCACTTGTCCAAATGGAGCAGCCTCTAGTGGAAAACACATTGCATATTAAATGCAAAGACACACTGAATGCCATGTGAAGTCTCGTGCTAGACAAAGGAAGAAGAGGAGCCAGGAGGAACATTGTGCCACTAACAGCAGTCCCCTAATATTTAGAAGAATTCCACCTCCCCTCCTTAAATCACTCCCCCAGTACTCAATTGCCTCTATCACATCACACCTGCTCTTAAAGAGAGAGATCAGGAGAATCTTAATTTGCATCAGCCACTGGTCATAGCAATAAAATAAGATACAATGTACTGAAGATAGAGCTAAATGCTTAGCTATACAAAATACATTCTAGACATTTACATCAGTACAAATTGCAGAGTTAATAAAAAAATTGAGAGTGTTAAAAATATCAAATAATAGATCTTATTCTAATTGCCCCTGTTGTTTTTTTATTTTACTTTTTTGCAGTTTTTGCTGTCACCTGATTATCTTGATCTCCTAAAAGAAAAGACACAATAGCAATGGTTGAGCAACCTGGTATGGGTGGTAGTAGAGGGGTAATAACTGCCTCAACCTGCTCTTAAATAATATTGCAATGTTAGATTGAAATACACAAAATTCAGGATGTCCGCGGCCTGGCAGATGTCAACCCACTGGGTCTTCCACTTGTGCCACATCACATCCTCTTGAGCAATAAAATAACACAGAAATAAAAGTGATAGAGATTTCATATCCCTAAAGCAACTGCTTATTCAAGGGGAAAGAAAATTTGCTGGCTTAGTATTACCATAGTCGCACCTGGCAAACTAGGGTTTTTTTAAAAAAAAAAAAAAAAGAAAGAAAGAAAGAAAGAAAGAAAGAAAGAAAGAAAGAAAGAAAGAAAAGAAAAGAAAAGAAAAGAAAAATTTGGACAAAGGAAGCATCTAGGCAGAGGGAAAAGTATGTGTGTTCTTACAAAAAGGGTTGCATAGGGCCACAAGGATGTCAAAGACATATCAGCAGGTCTGGAAAATGAAGTTCCAAAGGGTAGTATAAAAACTCTTGATAGCGGATTTCTTTTCAGGAACAAAGATTTTGCCGGCTTGATAGAAATTCAATGGCACACAAAAGGCCTTTTTTGATGTCTGTTCCATCTGATAAATACAATGACTTATAGCAGGAAGTGCTGAATGCCGTGGTTGTGTGCTACCTGATTTGCTACCTAGGAGATAAACATCACTTCCTCTGATGAGTTTTAATTTTCTCCCCTTTCTCTTTGGGCTCTCTCTGCCTTTCAGCATTTGAAGGGAAAAAAATAAGGGGATCAAAGCAGACTACTGTAGAGTACGCTGTGGGGAGAACACAAATCAAGGAGTAGGTAGAGGAGGAAAATCTGAGATGATGAAAAGTTTTCTGATACCCAGAATACTAGAATGTATGAATGAATATGGTAGACTAGCAGGTTTCAAATTAAATTATGGGAAAACAAAAATATTAGTGAAAAATATGGAAGAAAAAGACAAAGTGGAACTACAAGAAATCACAGGATTGGGAATAAAAAAAATAAGATATTTGGGAATTAATATAACAACAAATACTATGGATTTAATTGAAGAAAATTATGGGGAAATATGGAAAGAAATTAAAAAAGATCTATCAATATGGGATAAACTAAATTTATCTCTATTAGGGAGAATATCAGTAATAAAAATGAATATCTTACCCAATATGATGTTCTTATTCCAATGTATCCCAATATTAGGAGGAGAAAAATGTTTCAAAAATTGGTAAAAGGATTTGGCAACATTTATTTGGTCCGGGAAAAAACCGAGGATAAAATATAAAATTATGATTGATAAGAAGGAAAGAGGTGGATTCAGCCTCCCCGATTTGGAATTATATCATGATGCGGTGGGTCTGACCTGGCTAAAGGAATGGATTAAATTAGAGGATTCGGATGTATTGGATCTAGAAGGAGTGGAGACGAGGTTTGGATGGCATGCCTATTTAGTTGATGAAAAAGTTAAAGTACATAAAGGCTTCCTAGGGCATATAATTAGAAAATCTATATACAAAATCTGGGAAAAACATAAAAGAATCCTAGAGCCCAAAACACCATGGTGGGCGTCGCCAGCAGAGATCGTAGCAGTGAAAAAATGGAACATGAAAGAGAATTGGATTACCTATAAAGATGCATTAGAGGAAGAAAATGGTGTACTCAAACTAAAAGATTATGCAGAAATTAAAGCGTATATCACAGATTGGTTTCAATATACTCAAATTAAATACAGATTACAAAAAGACAAGAAAGTAGGATTCGAAAAAGAATGTTCTAAATTTAGTAAATATTTAATACAAGAAACATCAAAAAATATATCTAAATTATACGATCTATTATTAGAGTGGGAAACAAAAGACGAATTAGCCAAAGCATCTATGATTAAATGGGCACAAGATATTGGGAAAAATATTATGTTTGAACAATGGGAAAAATTATGGAAAGAAGATATGAATTTTACCAGATGTAATATATTGAAAGAAAATTACTTAAAAATGCAACACAGATGGTATTTAACACCGGAAAAAATAGCCAAAATGAATAAAAACTGCGGAGATATCTGCTGGCGATGCAACACTGGGAAAGGTACCATGATGCACATATGGTGGAATTGCTCGGATATAGCACAATTTTGGGATATGATATACAATGAGATGAAAAAAATGGTTAGGCACTCATTCAAAAAAACAGCAGAAGGTTTTCTACTGGGAATAGTCCCAAGAAGCCTAAAGGAAGAAAGTAAAACATTATATCTATACGCAACAGTAGCCGCAAGGCTACTGATAGCGAAAAATTGGAAAAGCGGGGTAATTCCAACAAAAATGGAATGGCTTGCCAAACTTTTAGAATATTACAATATATCCAAAACAATGGAAGAAATTGGAAGGACCACAAGAGAAAAGACAGAAAAAAACTGGTTTTTTCTGTCTTTTCACAAGAGAAAAGACAGAAAAAAACTGGAAAGCGTTCAAAGGGTACTTACAAAATTATGTTGAAAAGTCGGATCTCCTATTGTAATAAACAGGTTCCGTTTTAAATATTAGATATTAAACAAGCTGAATAATAAAGGAGAATTGTAAAGAATTGTAAAGAAATAAGAAATGGTAATAACAGTGTGTTGAAAGAAAAAGGATAAGTGGAAATGAACTGCAGCTGAGTTGACTGGAAGTCAAGCACAGGGTGAGGGGGGTGTTGAAAGGTGGTGGGGAAAACAGATGTAAGGATGCAAGGGAAGACTGGTCGATTTTTTTGTTTTTTTCCGTTTCTGTTCCTTATCTGTTGTTGTTGTTGTTGTTGTTGTTGTTGTTTTTCTGTAAATGATTGAATGTTAGTTTACTTTGTAAAAATGAGTGAATGTAATAATGAGTGAATGTTAGTTTATTTTGTTTGTAATATGCGAATGTATTAATAGTTGTATTGGCAAATAATAAAATAAAGCTTTTTTAAAAAAAAAAGAAAGAAAGAAAAGTTTTCTGATAAAAGGCAAACAATGATACTGCTGTCTAATTAATTCTGTCTGTCTGCATGTCTTCTTTATACATGCACTTACGCATTTATGCACACGTAAATGACCAGGGTTGGTGAAAATTTGCTCTGGATGAATGTATATAGTAGTTAGGAAAATGATTTTGATCCTTAAAGTTGTGAGTTCAAATGTGACCTCAGCTTTGAAGCTCCTAGGTGGTCTTAAAGCAAACCATTTCTTCAACCTCCCACATGCCCATATCTAATAAAGGGGTGACATCTGAGCATTCTCACCCCATTTCATTCATAATTGGACTAGGCAACTGAATATTTCCTTTCTGGGAAATAGCTTGGCTTAGCTTGAGCCAATTGAGGACCGCAGTGATGTTGCACTGCTGATGAAGTCACTGGATGAGTATTGGATTCTGTTCCTTCAGTCCATGCTCATAACCCATGATTTACAATGTAGGCTGGAGAGGAACTTAGAGATTTTTTAAATTTCCTGAAATTTGTATGCCAAACCATGGAACGTATGAAGCTGTCATATACTGAGCCTGACCATTGGTCCACCTGGCTCGATATTGTCTGCAACGACTCACAGCAGCTCTCCAGGATTTTGGACAGAGGACATTTCCATCCCTAACTGGAGATGATTGGGATTGAACCTGGCACCTTCTGCATGCAAAGCAGATGCACTACTACTGAGCTATAGACCTTTCATAGAATTATGAACTCTGGCAAGGTTGCTAACAAGAGCACTGGCTTCCTTTAAAGGGAGGGAGTTGTAATGGTTCCTGAAGTGATGTCTGTGAAATGCTCTGAACATTCTGTAGCGTTAAATGTTTGCTAAGTCATATGAGAATAGATTGATACTACAGGAGCTGTTGCCATGCGTGGCCTCAGCCACAGCTTGTGGGTGACAAGTTCAGCTCTTGAAAAAATGGTCATGTTAAAACACTGAGTCTATTTCTGGGGGAACTGAGAGCCCTAATGCTGGAAAATGTGACAGCCAGTTTTCTGACAGATTGCCCTGAGCCTCCCTGTGATCTTCCCCAACCGAGGTTGACTCAGAAGAGATCAGAAGCACGGAATTTGGCAGGTGGTGACTTGAAGCAAGTGCACAAACCCTTGTCATTCTCAGCTCTGCCTGCCCCCCGCCTGCCCATCCTTTGCATTCAAGATGCTTTCTCCTTGCAACAGACAAATCAAATGCTTCTCACTCACACAAGCACAAAGAGCCAGCCTTCAACACCTTGCAGTTCTCATCAGTACTAAAATACATGTTTGCTAATATTCAAAATCTGAATCAGACCGAATGCTATCTGGCTAAAGCAGGGATCGCCAACATTCAAATAGAGGACTGTCCCCCTGTCTCATCCTAGTCAATGCCATATCCTCTAAAGCAGGTCCCTTATTTGCCTTCTTAAAAGTATGCATGTATGAAAGTATTAAAAACAAACAAACCTTTTTTCAGCCCTCTTCCAATCATCAATAACATTGGTGACGGCATTGCAATCAGCACAGCTTTATAGATTACAGATAATTTCGAAAATGTGCAAAATGCTTTGGGGAGAAATCGACCCTTAATCACTCTCCTTGATGATTGATGCTGAGATCTTCACAGCTCATGTTAGACACAGAAGCCATCCAGGGATGCTGTAAGGTGATCCAAGTGTCTTATGTGTTTCAGCCCTGAGGCCACTGTTCCTGAAACATTCTTTTTTTTAGCATAATATTGCCTTAAACTCCCCCATCAATCCTGTCCTCCACAAGAAGAAGCTTTGAGGGATAAAATGTGAGGAGTAAAAGCTGTCACTTCTGAACCAAGTCGGCAGATGTGCGTGCCTTTCCTTAATCTTTGCCGTGTTAAATTGCAGATTGATTTAGTGGTTTTAAACCTGGTCTGTATAAACAGTGTTAAGTCCATGATTGTTGGAGCATGGCAGCCAATAATTGGAAGGGCAACGTTTTCTTGGTTTGCAAATCAAATGTGAGTTATGGGCTGCAATCTTTTTTTTTTCTTTTTTTAAGATGGCAATTAGCCTGTTTTCTTTCATAAAACTCCCTGTCGGAAGGGTTGGTTAAATTGTTGCTGGGGCTATGCAGCAAAAAGAGAGAGAGGAAGGTAAGAAATTTCCAGGGACTTTCCAGGAGAAAATGAGAAGGTTGGTTGTTTCAAGAGATGGAGCTGCCTTAGACCACTGTCCATCTAACCCAATGCCATTTACTACTCTGACTGGCAGAGGACCTGCAAATTCTCAGACAGTGGGCAGAACCTCAGCTGGGTATGTTTGTGGGATTGCAAACAACATTCCCTGTGCCACCCCATCCTTTCTCAAGGGGCTTTTTAAATGCCATCTCTCTATTTCTATGTCTCTGTCTGTCTGTCCATCTCTCTCTAGCCCAGAAGTAAGCCTGCCAGGACCCTAATTTGGCCCAAGAGGCCATTTCCCCCCAACCTGCCCCACCATCTGACATCTTATGTTGAGCAGGTAAAGATGTGGCTGAAAGGGAACTACCAGGAGTCTTAACATAGAATCATAGAATCTTAGAGTTGGAAGGGACACCAAGGGTCATCTAGTCTGACCCCCTGCAATGCAAGAATCTCAGCAAAAGGATCTATGACAGATGACCATCCAACCTGTTTAAAAACCTCAAAATAAGGAGAGTCCACCACCTCTTGTGGGAGACTGTTCCACTGCCGAACAGTTCTCACTGTCAGAAAGTTTTCCCAAATATTTAGCTGGAATCTCCTTTCTTGTAACTTAAAGCCACTGCCTCGAGTCCTACCTTCAACAGCAGGAGGGGAAAAAAGCATACTCTCTCTTCTCAGTCTCCTCTTTTCCAGGCTAAACATACCCAGGTCCTCATAAGGCTTCGTTTCCAGACCCTTGATCATCTTGGTTTCCCTCCTGCCACACATTCCAGCTGGTAGCCAGAATCGGACACAGTATTCCAGGTGTGGTCTGACCAAGGCAGAATAGAGCTGTACTATTCCTAATCTTGATCCTTCCAAACTTTGTAGAAAATTCTTTCCAGTAGCACCTTAGAGACCAACTGAGTTTGTTCTTGGTATGAGCTTTCGTGTGCATGCACACGAAAGCTCATACCAAGAACAAACTCAGTTGGTCTCTAAGGTGCTACTGGAAAGAATTTTCTATTTTGTTTCGACTATGGCAGACCAACACGGCTACCCACCTGTAACTTCCAAACTTTATTCTCTTTTCCATGATCCAGAGTTAAGGCAGGATATAGATCTCAATGATAAAGGAAAGAGAGTTAAACCAGCCTGGGTGTTTTTTATATAGCTAATGAAAGGCAGCCAGGCTGAAAGAGTTACTTTAAGAGAAGCTTTGTACCAATTATCATTCCACCTGTGGCCAGGAAAGCCTCGTCATGGCAACCCCTCTACCTTTAATGACTGGCGGCTCATCATGGGGCCGAGAGCACTGATTGCCGCAGCTTCAGGTGTGGCGTGTGCGAGAAGAGATTTATCGCCTCCCTACTTTGGAGGCCAACCTCCAAATCTGCCAGACTGATTTAGCTGCTTTACGTAATGATAACTCCCTGAGCAAAGCACACTTAGGTAGGGAGTTTGATGCTGCTCTTGGCCAAGTTTTAAAGTGAGGCACAAACACAGAAGCAGAGAACGAGCAGGGAAGGGACACAATTTATTTCTTAGCTGTGATTCCTGCATGGCAGAAACGTTGGACTTGATGACATCCAAATCTACAATTCTGTATTGCTGTGAATTTTGGGAGTCAGTCTGGATAACACCCTGGACCCTTTTCTAAAACCTGCGAACCTTTATCAGTGTGAATGTTTAAGAGCAAACCTGCCAAACCAGCCTCTTTGTCGAGGTAGTGGCTTTGGCTGGTTAGTAAGGTACCACAATTTAGCATATCCAAAAAAAGTTGTTCTGTGCAATAGAAACAAATGGGGAGGGGCTTTCCCAAACCCATCGCTCTCGGGTATCTAGTACCTAGAAGAACAGGGCAGAATGGTGCTGTGGGTTAAACCACAGAGCCTAGGGCTTGCTGATCAGAAGGTCAGTGGTTTGAATCCCCACGACGGGGTGAGCTCCCGTAGCTCGGTCCCTGCTCCTGCCAACCTAGCAGTTCGAAAGCACGTCAAAGTGCAAATAGAAAAATAGGTACCGCTCCGTCAGGAAGGTAAACGGCGTTTCTTTGCGCTGCTCTGGTTCGCCAGAAGTGGCTTAGTCATGCTGGCCACATGACCTGGAAGCTGTACGCTGCATCCCTCGGCCAGTAAAGCGAGATGAGTGCCACAACCCCAGAGTCGTCTGCGACTGGACCTAATGGTCAGGGGTCCCTTTACCTTTACCTTTACCTTTACGAGGGAGTTAGAAGCTGGCGAGAGAGAGAAACACATGTCTTGCTCTGTGTTGGATCCCAAGTTATGACTAATGGAGAATCTTTTGGGATTGTTAATTCTGTGAGCCCTTCCACCCTACGCTCATGTTGTACATACTATATGTGTAAATAAAACCATATAACCTAACGGCACCAGAGTCTCCGCTGACCTTCATCCCAAGGAAACTACGTAATTCCTGGTTAAGTGCAGGCACCTCTGGATTCTCTTATCACTTGGAACTGGAGGAGGCATGCAACAACACCAACACACACCCCAACACACACACAAGATCCCAAAAGCACAGTTAAGGTATTGATTTGTTTGCTTTCTTGCTTTCTCCCTAGGTGATGTAGAAAATTGCGAGCTCCTGTCAAGTGGGACCCAGAGACGGGCAGTGCCTGCCAAGCTGTGCCCCACTCCTGGCATTTCCCTCTCCCTTCCCTGCGTCCTTTTGGTGTGCGGGAGCTGACCTTAGCACAGCACTAGCTGTCTTAAAAGATGGCAGGCCATCCATCACTGCCTCCACATGCTGTCAGCGTTCCATTTAATCTCACTTGTAATTTTCAGAGGAGAGGCTGGCAAAAGCCACAACTGGAATTTTAATGGGGTAGCCAATAAATATTTCTCCACTTTATGAGGTCACGGGGCTGCCCAGAGTACCTGAAAGCTGAGATATTTTCCCAAAGTTTTAAACGGTACGCTGCATGTGAAATAAATAGGACGCATATAAGTCAGTGCTCGGGGCAGATAAAGGAAAGCGTACTTCTTTGTGCATAGCCTAGCTAAACTATGGAACTCACGCCCACAGGAAGCAGCGATGGCCATGGATCTCAGGGGTCAGCAACCTTTTTCAGCCGTGGGCCGGTCCACTGTCCCTCAGACCTTGTGGGGGGCCAGACTATATTTTGAAAGAAATAAAATAATAATGAACACATTCCTATTCCCCACAAATAACCCAGAGATGCGTTTTAAATAAAAGCACACATTCTACTCGCGTAAAAACATGCTGATTCCCAGGCCATCCATTGGCCGGATTTAGAAGGTGATTGGGCCGGATTCAGCCCCCGGGCCTTAGTTTGCCTACCCATGATCTAGATGGCTATAAAAGAAGGTTAGACAAATTGATGGAGGAGAGGGTTCTCGGTGACTACTGGCCATCATGGCTGTGATCTGCCTCCAAAATTTAAGCCAGCAATGCTTCTAAATATCAGTCGCTGGAAACCAATGGAAGAGGAACGTTCTCTTATGCTTGCAGGCTTCCCATAGACATCTGACTGGCCTCTGTGAGAACAGGTTGCTGGACTAGATGATTCAGTATTGCCCTGATTCAGTATTGCTCTTTGCATGCTCTTAAATTCTTATATTGCATGCTCTTATATTCTTATATTGATGCTTTTGAATTATGGTGCTGGAGGAGACTCTTGAGAGTCCCATGGACTGCAAGAAGATCAAACCTATCCATTCTTAAAGAAATCAGCCCTGAGTGCTCACTAGAAGGACAGATCCTGAAGCTGAGGCTCCAGTACTTTGGCCACCTCATGAGAAGAGAAGACTCCTTGGAAAAGACCCTGATGTTGGGAAAGATGGAGGGCACAAGGAGAAGGGGATGACAGAGGATGAGATGGTTGGACAGTGTTCTCGAAGCTACTAACATGAGTTTGGCCAAACTGCGAGAGGCAGTGAAGGAAAGGCGTGCCTGGCATGCTCTGGTCCATGGGGTCACGAAGAGTCGGACACGACTGAATGACTGAACAACAACAACAACATATTCTTATGTATAGTAAAATGGCTTTTTATTTTTTATTTTTTAAATGATACCCTCTCTATCTTCCTACATCATATTTTACTATTATGTTCATTTAATTTATTATCATATTTCTATCCCACCTTTCTTTAAAGGAGTTCCATGCAGCATTTGCCACTCTTCTCCCCATCCCTGTTTTTATCATCATAGCTGGCCCTGTTAGGTAGGCCAGGCTGAGAGATGGTGACTAACCCAAAGTCACCCGAGTGTAGCTTCCTGGTCTTCCTGTTATTAGTCCAACCTCTACACCACACTGGCTCTTAAGGTGGTTTACAGCTATGGAAGTGGTAGCCTAGATGGAGCTAAGTCCATCTGAAAGGCACTTCCAAGACACTTCATGACTAGGACTAGGTATATGCTGTCATTATTGATACCCACCTTGGGGTGCTAGAATTGGAAACAGGGGAAGGGGGAGGACTTAAGCTTAGAAGGCAGGATTTGACTTTTCAAGTCTAGGGAGGACTTTTGGTGTTGATTGGTCATGCCACTGCCTCTGTTAAGGTATTGCTCACCACTCCTTGAACTTTCAATCCAACTAGTTCAAACATACCATGATGGGCAATGGCCAGGAGAATATGTTGTTGACTGTACATGGTCCATGTCTTCAGGCCTCTTTGACTGAAACTGATCCCAAAAGATCAGGGGAGATGTTGTGTTCAATATTAGAGCTTCAAAAGATGCAGTTTCCAGGTCTGTCTCCAGGTGATTATACAAATACTGAATCCAAAAATAGTCTACAGAAATTATAGATGGTTCCCAACCATAGCAGGGATACTTTGATATCAATTGTTTGAATCTGACTTGGCTGGACCTACAGTCAATCTGTGCTCGGGGCTTACTTCTGTGACAAAGACCATCTTAATTTTTGTTGTAGGTCTCCCGAGAGGAAGGTGTCAACTTGGCCAGACAGTATGCCTGCCCTTTCTTTGAGACCTCTGCTGCCTTGCATTTCTACATCGACGATGTTTTTCACAAGCTGGTGAGAGAAATCCGAAAGAGGGAGAAGTCTCTGCATCTGGCAGATGGGAAGTTGAAGAACAAGGACAGTCTGTGGCAGAAACTGAAAGGATCTTTGAAGAAGAAAAAGGAAGTCCCTTCTTGATGGTGGTCCCCATGCAGTTTAGCTGCAGTGTTTGGGAACTGCACAGAACAATTCCAAAAGACATCATCTTATGCAGTCTTATTTTTGCAGGGTTCCTTTTATGCAGCACCAGCCTTCTAACTTTGGGTAAGATTCTGTGCAAGGTGGGATACTCCCCCTCCTAGTGTGTTAGTAAAGAGAAGGTTGTGTTGCATTTAATATGTTTAGTGGAAAGAAAAATGCACTGTGGGTGTATCTTATTTCATGGACAGTCATGTTCAGGTATCTTATTTATTTATTTCTAAAGATTAATGGTCAACTAAGTCATACACAACGTTAGACACATTGAAATCAATCGAATGTGATTCCTTCAGTCTTATTATTATTATTATTATTATTATTATTATTATTTTCAAGGAGGTCTACCCTGAGCATGACTAAAGTTGGACGTCAGCCACAATCCATACCCCACTCTTCATCATAAATCGACCTCTGTGTTGGTCACAACAAACACCTACATAAAAGCAATGGCCAATGCTGTTAACTCAGAAGACCTGGCAGAAATGAAACGCATTCACCTGGTACTAGAAACCAACTAACCTTAGCACCAGCTGAACAATGGGGGAAAGACTAATCCAAGCCAAGGTGTCGCCATCAAGCTGGTCCTCTCATAAATTCCAGCTGCCTAGGATTGGCTTGGTGATGGCATAACCAACAAGGTCTGCTGGCAGAACTCAAAACACTGTGCTTAAGGCATATTATAAGTACTTACAAGGACTGTTATGAAGTGTTGACTGAATGGAAAGGCAGTGTCTGTCATCAGGAACCCAGTCAGCACAAGGACCTTATGTCACCAGCAGTTATGTTTACTTTAGGTTCCTATATTTATTTTTGATTGCATGCCACTTGAGGGCCCCCAGCCTTGGCTTCTACCATAGATCAGCCTGTTCTTATTCCATTCCTTCATACTCGCCTGCTTCTGTAGGTACCGTGGTTCTTGATTTATAGCCACCCAGCTTCCAAATAATCCATAACACTTAACCCTACCTAATTGGCCAAAGCACACAAAGGTCTTGGTTGGAGCTTCTGCCATAAGTCATAACCCAACTGGGGAACACTTCAGACTGCTGATCCTAATTAGCCAGGATGCCTCCACCAAGGAATGCAAGCAGGGAAGCCTTTGTAGACCTGCTGAGGCAAGGATGGCAAAAATTAGCAGTCTTTTCCTCACCAGCATCCGATTATCAAATGTCAGACAGACATGGATAGTTCTGCTACAGCTCCAAAGAGATGAATCACTTTGTGGTCAATCACCCTGGGATCTGGATATTTGGCCACAACATGCACATATACAATCAGCCATATATTCTTTCCAGTGTGGAACACATGGTGTCCTGTACAAACATTTAATATATGAGCCCATTCACTCTCTTCCCTAACCCTGGCAGATTTGATTCTTATCTCACTATGAAGTCATTATCTCAGCGGGTGGTCATAAAACAGGTTGGGATATATGCCCAATTAAGGCATGCCTTTAAATCCAGCCAGGATATTTATATTGCCCCCATTATCATTGTGCCAGGCCACTTGGAAGCCTTGTTAATCTCATTCTCAGGAGCCTAACCCAAGAAATGATGAGGCATATATCATCGGCGCATCCTTTGGCAACATGGCATCTCACATAGGTTTTGGACTAAACACCAAGCAGCCACAGCTAGCACAGCCGAGCTGGTCTGGATTGATGGGATTTGTAGTCCAAAAACATATTGAGGACACTAGGTTGAAAAAGGATGCACTGGAGCGGCAACATGTCAGGAACAGAACCCGTACGTAAGGATTTCTTTGTGCTTTTAGAGAGATGTTATGATCGTGATTTCTTGCTCTTTCTTTCCTACACAGTGTGAACATAATATAGAAAGTAGAGCTGTGCATTGCTCCCCCAATTCAATTTGGGGGTCCTATCCAATGCTTCAGAGTGTCCCCAATCCAGGATGAGTGTCAAACCTTTTCAGAGCCAGGAATGGTCAGGTGCCTGCAAAACCCATTTTGGGGATCTGGGCTAAAAAGCAGTATAGAAATAATTGGATGATGATAATGATAAATACTGAATCCAGGCCCCAAACCAAATCAATGAGTTTGCTTAATTGGGGTTCAGAGGCCTAATTAAACACATGTTCAGGAGCAGGGAGAATGAGACGCACCCAGAGGGCATGTACTACCCAACTCCTCTCCCCTTTTCATAGTCCCAGATCACTCTGTGTGGACCTGATCTAACCTAGGGCAGACTGAACCCACTCCACCCAAATCCTGGGTGAACCCAAAACAGCCCAGTTTGGTTCAGGTTCGAAGATAGGGCTGGAGCCACAGCATGACTCCAATCAGTAGGTAAGTAAGTAGGTAGGTAGGTAGGTAGGTAGGTAGGTAGAATTTCATTTGTTGTGCTTTGTGAAATAAATATGGAAGCATGCGCAAGAACATGCCAAATCAGATATTTGCAAACTAAATATAGGAATAAAAGAGATATAAATTAGGGAAGGGACAAGTTTACATTCTTGAAATTAAGACTTGCTGCTGCTCCCCACCCCTGGTTTTCATTTTTTGCATCATCATAGATTGTTTTGTCACTTGCTATGTTTAATATTTTATCTGTAAAAAAATAAAAAATAGGATGAATGCAGCATTCAGTGTGCATGCCATAATAAATGTAGGAAAAGAAGATGGTGACATGTTGTCTGTGCTTATAGAGGCTTGCTTGCAGCCCCTGGTGCTCAGTTTGCCAGGGTAAAGAGATGAATATAGCCATTCTCCATGTTTTAGGATTATTATTATTATTTTTTAATAATGAATCATGTGACTTGGGAATCAAACTCACTGGTGTGGTGTCTCTTTCTTTACTTCTTTATTCTGTGAGCATGGAAGAGACTATCCATTGCGTCACATGGCCTTCAAGATGACCTGCACTTAGGCAGTGGCAGCCAACATCTGTGACCAGGGCCGTCTCGTCATAGGGGCTGGGTGGTGCGGTGCGCCAGGGCGCCGGGCCCCCAGGGGCGTCCCCGCGAGCCCGCTGGCATACCGGGCGCCCCCTCCCCAACCCGTCCCCCACCCCCACGGGCGGGCAGGCGGGCGCTCGCGTGCCGGCGGGTGAGCTGCAAGCCGGACACCCTCTGGAGCCCCAGCTGGAGCACTGGGAAGGGCGCGCCACGCCCCGCGCTGCTGCAGCACCACACCCCTCATCCCCTGCTCGCCCACCCCCTCCCAAGGGGCGGCCAGTGCGGGAGGGAGGCGGCACGCTGGGGGCGCCGAGGGATCGTTGCGCCACGGCGGCCGATCCCTTTAAGACGGCCCTGTCTGTGACCCTACAAATGGTCTACAACTCTCATCATCCCCACTTCTTTTCCTCTTCATAGGAACTCTGACAATTGTAGCTCTATGAGAGGAACAGGGTCTCCTAATATGCACCAGCACAGGAAAGGGTGGCACAGATGATGCCCCAAAGGCTGGAGCTTAAGAATGTCTAACAGCAACAGTTGCTGATGGAGTTGGAACTTGGGGAAACCTCCTGCCTCTGGATCCCCAGGTGGGTTGAATCATCTCCATAGGGGTAGGAGAGGGGTGGCAGCATTGTGAACTTATGTAAATAAGGTTAGGTTAGGATATTCTATGACAGGCGTGGTCAAACTTGGCCCTCCAGCTGTTTGGGGGCTACAATTCCCATCATCCCTGACCACTGGTCCTGTTAGCTAGGGATGATGGGAGTTGTAGTCCAAAAACAGCTGGAGGGCCAAGCTTGGCCACCATTGTTCTATGAGAAATATCTGAAAGGAAAGCTTGTTCCAAAATGATTGGGAAGGGGGAAATTCAACACTTTCTCTCTGTAAGCTAATTTGCTTGTGCTTTGGAGCACAACTCAGTGGCCTTGCTCAACAACAGCTGCCATTATTCTTATTAATTGTGATTCCCCCCCTTTATTTTCCCTCATAATTACTTGACATTCTTATTTTGTGTACTGTGTATTGCATCTTGTTCGTCCTTGGCAATGGAGTGGACTAAAAGCGCCAAAAGAAAAGGAAGAAAAAAAAACACACCAAAACAAATAGAACGAAAAACAAACTCTGGATTATCAGGTCGACATGTTACTTGGTTACTGTTTGACTGGATGAATAATTGCCTTTCTTTTTGTAATAACAAGGGAGTGGTGTGGGATGTCAATTTCCCTTTTGTTTTGGCAAAGGCAAAGTTAAATGCCTGAAACAAATTAAACAAATTGAGGTGAATGTCACGAATTTCGGATTGCAGTAATGCAAATCCAATTAGAGCAAATTAAACGATTATCAAATTAAACTCTTTCATTTCAGAGGTGAAACTCTCCGTGTGGGTGAAGTTGATGTAAGAGAGCCCTTTTACTGAAGCTGATTTCCCCCAGATGTCTTTCATAAAATGTCAGGGCTTGGATTCCACTCGTAGTTTTTTTTTTTTTTTTGCCCTCTTTATTTCCCAGGTTCATGCAAACCAACTTTGGGGGACCCGTCCACGAATATCTGCAAAGACCAATCTAACAGACACCATTTCTCCTCATATAATAGCCATTCATTTCTCATGCATGCATGGTTTATATTCCACAGATGGGAAACCTGTGGCCCTCCAGCTGCAGTGGGACTCCAACTCCCATCAGCCTCAGCCAGCATGGCCAATGGCCAGGGATGATGGAAGCTATAGTCCAACAGTTTCCCATCCCTGTTATAGACCTACCCTCCCCCCAACGTGATGCAGGAAAACTACAGCAGACCCTATGGCTGCACTGAAGGGTAGGAGCTCCAACGAATGGATTCAAGTTGCAACAAAGGGATTTTGACGAAACATCAGGAATAACTTCTTTGGATTCTTATCTCATTATACATAACAAAGCCATCTTTAGCCATCTCACCCCTTGCCTTTCCTTCCCTTGCCTTTCCCTGCAAGACTAATTGCAGCCGTTTAGAGTCGTCAACAGGTTTTCCACACTTATCAGCCTATCACCCATTCCCACCACCCTTCTGAGTAATACCCCTCCCCACTCCCCCACTATATTTAAGGATCTGGTGACTTCTGTTTCAGTGTATCTGAAGAAGTGTGCATGCACACGAAAGCTCATACCAGGAACAAACTCAGTTGGTCTCTAAGGTGCTACTAGAAAGAATTTTCGATTTTGTTTTAACTTTCTGACAGTGAGAGCTGCTGTGACGGCAGAGTCGGCTCCCTCAGGAGGTCGTGGGCTCTCCTTCCTTGGAGGCTTTTAAGCAGAGGTTGGATGACCACCTGTCATGGATGCTTTAGCTGAGATTTCTGCATTGCAGGGGGTTGGACTAGATGACCCTCAGGGTCACTCCCAGTTCTGCGTATGATTCTATGACTGGCTTGCCATAAAGCAAAGGGCAGCCCCTCCCCAGTAACTGGTTCCAGTTGTCAAGTTGATCTTTCACCATGAAGCTTCTCCTAATCATCTACTAAAATCTGCTCACCCATATCCTAGCCCAGTGTTTTTCAACCACTGTTCCGCGGCACACTAGTGTGCCGCGAGATGTTGCCTGGTGTGCCGTGGGAAAAATTTGTTTATTTGATTCCTATTCAAGAGAATTACTTTATATATAGTCAATATAGGCACAGAGTTAATTTTTTTAACATTTTCTAATGGTGGTGTGCCTCGTGATTTTTTCCATGAAACAAGTGTGCCTTTGCCCAAAAAAGGTTGAAAAACACTGTCCTAGCCCATCAAGTTCTGCCCTTTGAAGCATCAGAGAAAAAGTCTTTGGTCCCCCCGCTCTATGTGACAGTCCTTTGGGTATTATGTGGCCTTGTGCACCCTCAAACGCCTCTCCTTCTGGTTTAACACATCCAGTTCTTCCAACCATTCCTCAAAAGGCTTGCTTTACATGTTCTGGATGACCTTGGCTGTCCATTGCTATTTGTCTACATTCTTCAAACTGCAGCGCATCGTGAAGTTGCCCAAACTTCAACCCACTCCGAAATAAAAATTTGCTTAGCTCATAGCATTTGTGCTCTCAAAGTTTGGGAGACCGGGCAAAGCTTGCAAAACCTGAATTAAAAAATTGAGGGTTACATTTGTTACCTGTGCCCAATTTTGCCTTTTGGCATCACCCACCACTGACATTTGTTCTCTCAGAAGGTTGCATGTTGTTGAAAGTATTGATTTTGCTATGAGTTAGGTCTCTCCAAGGAGGGAATTCATAAACTGGGTGCTGTCAACCGCTACCCCTGCCTGAACCCTAGTACTACGGACAATCAGACTTATTCCATATACTGTCCTGCTATTGTTCTGTGGGTTGGCTCTGATCTGCCTCCTTGGTGGTATTTTAAATAATTGTGCTTTTTAAAAAAAAATAAAAAAAATGGGAAATTGCTGTGCTCCAACACATATGCAGAATGAATAAACCATGTAGCCAAAAAGGAAGCAGGATCTGATTGTGCAATCACATCAGAAATCCCCTTTGTTCTCTGATTTCATTACTTTGCATACGAACCGAATCACAACCTGTAAGGAAAACACATGCAAGCTATCAAAAAGGCCTGTAGCAGACTGTGTTCACGCCGTGTTTTCCGAACAAAATCCAAAGTAAAAGAGTGATGGATGGGTAATGCAGTGGTGCCCCTCTGGAGAAAAGATCAGGAAATTTGGATGCTGGATTAGAGAGAGCAAAGACGCTTAACACTTTCAATTGTAAAGTTGCCAGGTTGTCGTTGTTTATTTTGTTTTGTTTTGTTTTTGTTTTGTTTTATTGCATGCTACCACATGTCACCAACCTTATTCAGCTAGCTATTGATGTGGCATTTCTGTAAACTCATAAACAGTGAGGCCAGTGAGTCTCACTGCAAATGTGAATGCTGACCACAAAACTGGCAAGAACCGGTGAAGAGAGAACCTAACAGCTGAAAAACTGCTCCAGGCAAGAAGGACTCTGATAGGTACAGTGAAAAAGATGGGTTGAGTAAAGTTGCATTTCAAGGACTGTGGTTGGATGAAGAGATACTGAGATGCTGAGGGGCCGGAAAGTAATTGGGTTAGAGGGTGAACAGCAAAGATGATGTAGAAAACCACCTTGAGGTTTTCTACAAGCAATAAATAAAATAAATAATAATATTTCCTATATAGTTTGTGTGCTAATGGGAAGCTCTTGCAGACTCCTAGGGCTCTGTCCTGTAATGCCTTCCTGAATAAAGTCTGAGCAGTTGGGACTTTGGTTTGAATCTCCATATTTGAACCCCCAAGAGAAATTTCTCCCGTACTATAAAGTCTTTGGAAAAACAATCCTTTCTTCTTCCATAGAAAATCTTACTTTTGTGAAAGATCAAGAAGGGATCCTCAATATTTTCATTTGTTGGGCATGTGTACAAGCATCGTCCTGGTTTCTGCATGGAGAGGGTGGGGCTGTGGGTGGGGTTTGTGAGGCATCTGGTTCACACACTCACAAAAAGGAAACATTTTAAAATCCATATTGATACCTTTTTTTGAACCAAGAACTTCATCTGAATGTTCAGGGGGTGTGAAAGCTTGTGGTTAACTCAGTTTCAATTCACACATTAGTCCAGGATGTGCAGATCACATCAGTTCACAGTAGAATTCACAAAGATCAAATTCCTCAGGTATCTGTATGTATGACACTTCTGTAGCTTTATGATAACACAATCCAGTTTTCTCTGGAAACCTTTAACACTGATAGGACTGTATCCAACTAAGTGCTTCTCAGGGTAAAGAGACCCCTGACCATTAGGTCCAGTCGTGTCCGAATCTGGGGTTGCGGCGCTCATCTCGCGTTACTGGCCGAGGGAGCCGGCGTACAGCTTCTAGGTCATGTGGCCAGCATGACTAAGCCGCTTCTGGCGAACCAGAGCAGCGCACGGAAACGCCGTTTACCTTCCTGCTGGAGCGGTACCTATTTATCTACTTGCACTTTGACATGCTTTCGAACTGCTAGGTTGGCAGGAGCTACTCAGGGTATACCTACTTAAATGAACGAAACTAAGACAATCAACTCCAGTAATTCTGAGTACAATTAATTTTGGGCACAACTGAAAGCTCCCCATACCATTATTTACCCATAGCCTGGTAGCCCATATCCTTCCTTTAGGCGACAGCATTTCAGAGCTACCTCAAGCCCTGATGTCTTCCCACATCTAGAGGACAATCTAAGATCGATTGTCCTGACTGAAGGATTCCGGGAGAGGAATAGCAAGCAAAAAACCATCTCAGCAGCTGCAACTGGTCTCCCTACACCCCAGGCAATACCATTGTCCTTATTGTGGGATGGATTTCAGGAGAGGACAGGCAGGCAGGTGAAAACCACATCAGGGTCTTAATGGGACTTTTCTCCTACACTGTGACACACACCCCCCGGCAATCTGCCACCAACTGCCCTGTGTGAAGGATCCGGATGAGCTTTTAATACATTAAAATAATATGTTGTGTTTTTAAAATGTGTCATTTGGTTGTAAGCTGCTCCAGGAGGATTTATATCCTGAAAGGTGGCTTATATAAGCAATTGCAACAAAATTAATCAGGCCCTGTGGTTAGAAAAAGCAAACAACTCATGGGGGGGGGATGTATGAAAAGTGACATAATGCGAAAAATTTTCGAACATTTGTGCAGGCTACAGAAATCACTCTTACTATGTACAGAATTGGAGAAACTTTGTTATGAAAGCCTGATTTTCTTTTTATGCTGTAACACAGATAATGCAGCTTATTATATGCACAGTATTTGAATTACACTCTTGTCTTGGAGTTGGCTTATTTCTTTCACCGTGTGCAGTTTATTCTGCCTGCACTTTGCTCCTTCTTTTGGATTCTTTTTGGGGGGGCTGAAAAATCTCCCTGGAGCCCTGTGGGATATCTGCATGGCACAGTGATTTGCATCGAAGATGGGGATAGTCTTGTAACTGCTGAGAAAGCCACCCCAGAGGCCCTCCCCTGGCCTTCCATCCTGATTTATTGCTTTCCCCAGCGCTGCTGGATTCCGCCATCCTCCTTTAACCAAATGTTCCAATTTTGCTACAACCGCTCTGAATTATGAGGTTGTTTTCATGATCGGAACGAATGTCCACTCGAGAGCCCCAAGCTCCTGTGGCGACTTGAATCTCTCCCTCAAGAGGTAATAAAGATCAGAGCCTCTGATGCAGCTGTCTTCCCGACTGTATGTCTTCTGTCATTAGACAATTAATGTGACAATGAAAATTTCCCAGCCCAGCACTTTGTCATGCATCAATATTTCTCTTGCCCCACGGTAGGGCTTGGAGACTCACAACAGCTTCAACAGCTTACAAGAACCAATGTGAAAAGAGTGTTATTGATCAC
This sequence comes from Lacerta agilis, assembly GCF_009819535.1. NCBI lineage: Eukaryota > Metazoa > Chordata > Lepidosauria > Squamata > Lacertidae > Lacerta > Lacerta agilis. Next base: position 7,003,149 of record NC_046322.1, on the reverse strand, counting down.
CACCTCTGGAGGAAGAGAAGTTGGGGAATAAGGAGTTGTGGAAAGCAAAATCCACTGACTCCTTGCAGGGAAGCCCCTCAACTGAAGGGTATTCCGGTAAAGGTTTCCAGGACGTGGCCCTGTCCAAAGCCCGGGGAGCTGAGGGCCTAAGGCACGGTGATCACAGGGGGAATTCTGGGAGATGTTAATCACTCGGGTTCCTTACTGGTGGTTAACCCTTCACTGACTCCCAACACACGGGTTGAGGTCGGATATAGCTGACAGGGTCCAATGCCTAAGCCAATACCGCTCAATATCTGTAACCAATAAAGTTGTGGCCTTTACGCCCATTACAATTGGCATAACGTGACTGTGTCATTACTTCTACAGGGAGGGGAGGGACATAGCCACGCAATGCCACTACATAAAGGACATTGGTCAGTGGCTGGGTGGTTATAAGAGTCCGTGGCAACTCAATAACGGTGTTGTTGAGGGTTTTTTTTCTGGTGGATTCTGGAGCATATCATTGACACTATGGTGGTTCATTTGTGGCGGCTTTATACTGCAATGTCCATACATGGTTCAACTTGTTCTGTGATGCTTCACAAATGTTTTGACATTTTGGCCATCTTGCATTATAGTGCAACAAAACGAGGACGCAAACAGCTGGAACATTTGTGGTACAAAAATCACAAGGTTTCAGCGGGGAGTTAAGGGACATGCTCCAAAGGTTTTGCAGGTGTGAACACTATCAAAAGTGGGATTGTGGATCTCCATCGTGAGGACATTGCAAGAATATTAGCAGTATATTAGCAGACAAGTGATTGTGGGGAAAGAATTCAACATCCCCATCACCATTCCATTACTCCAATCCTATTCAAATCCTATTGAGGAAGGGTCATAGCTCAAAAGGAGAGCTCAAGCTTGGCATTCAGAAGGTGACAGGTTTAGTCCCCAGCATTTCCAGGTAGGACAGGTAGGATTGGGGAAGAGACCCCATTGAAGCCATGGAGAGCCACTGCCCGTCACCATTAACAATACTGAGTTAGATAGTTCAGTGGTCTATCTCAGCATCAGGGAGCTTCCTATGCACCTATTAACACTGTTTGAGCATCTTCTCCCTGCGCATTCTCCAGAACATGAGGGGCATGAGAGTGAGCTTGTGACGTTCTCCACTCCATCACATTCTTGATGGCCTGGCTGTCAGGGGCTGGACTGAGGAGGAATGGTGGGAGCCCCCCCTACACACCTTCCCAGGAAGAGGAGGACAGTATAGATTTAGAACAGTGGTTTGAAGAAGGGCATAGTTCAGAGGCTGATAAGGTTTCCCTTTCAGCTGGGATATAGTTGAGGAGCAGTAGGAAGGAGAAGCACTGGGGGATAGTAAGCTGGAAGAAGACACAGTGTCTTTGGAAAGCATTCCTGAGCCCCGCTCTCCCAGAACTAGGCGAAAACTGAGGGGGAATAGAACAGAAATCTCACAGATAGAAAGCACTGACCAGAAGTGACGTAGATTAAGAGGGACTGAAGTGGTGTTGGGAACTTTACTTGCAGCAACACCATCATTAATGGAGACAACATTCCTTTGTCTCTCTCTCTGTGAATAATGAATAAATTACGTGGTAATAACTCTTTTCGGTTATCTGCCTTTTGACTGCCACCAGGGGAGGGATTGTAATTCCCCGAAGACTTGATATTGCCTTGACCCTGACCCTGCCAGCCAGCCACACACAGGTATCCTGGAGAAACACCACCAGTCAGGGTAGACAATAGTAAGCTAAGCGGACCAATGATCTGACCCAGAAGAGAAGGCAGTTTCATATGTTCAGAGTGCAACCCCTTCCAGACTATTCTGAAATGGAAAGTAAACCACTGGGAGATGCTTCGTGAACATCCAGCATCTTGTCGTTTTTGAGGTTTGAGGGAGAGGTTTGCATGGGAAGCTGGCACAGCTCTTAATCTTGCACAGCACGGCTCTAAACCCTCATTTGCTTGCCCTCCAAATCTAGGCGATGGCAAGGATGTGGCCTGCTGAGGACTGGTAATGGCATTTCACGCATACGTCTCTCACACAGGAGGACTCCGACTAGGCCTGCAAATGCCATATTCCGAACTTCTCGCTGCTGGCGGCTCTGCCACGCAGCATTCACGGGCCAGATGCTAATGCAAAATGCAAAAAAGCTGGCTGGCTCCTTCGGTGTTTTGCTAATAAGGTGCTTTCCATGTGTTTCTGAGCCTTGAGCAGGTGCATTTGGAAGAAACCCAACTGCAGGAGGAAAATACAGCAGGGGGAATTTCTTGAAGGAGGCAGATATGTGGTGGAGAAGCTTGAAGAGCTCTTTGGCCCATACGAAAAATGATTGGATTGTCTGGGAAAATGCCAGTTCCCCCCCCCTTTTTTAATGCTGCCATTTGGTGTGGTCTCTCTCTCTCTCTCTCTCTCTCTCTCTCTCTCTCTCTCTCTTAGTCTCTCTTTCTTTCTTTCTTTCTTTCTTTCTTTCTTTCTTTCTATCTTTCTATCTTTCTATCTTTCTATCTTTCTCTCTCCCTGTGTGTTCTATTAGTTTCATATCTGTTTCACAAGGAAGGAGGCAATTGCAAAAGCCTATAACAGTCCATTTGTTTCAGAAACCTTACAAGAAAATAGTAGCAGTAGCAGTAGCAGTAGCAGTAGCAGCAGTAGTAGTAGTAGAAGTAGTAATTTCTCAGCCACTCTGGGCGGCTTCCAACAGAACATTAAAATGCAATTATATATTAAACATTAAAAGCTTTCCGGTTAGGTGCCGAGTCAATGGCGGACGGGAGTCCGATGGCTCCGTCCTCCGTTAGGCGATAGGGATCTCCGTGCCTGCGCCACGGGTCCCTTAAAGCCACGGGAAGAGCGTCCCGTGGACCGACGGCTTCGTGGGTCCCAGACGTGCTGTCTCCGTTCCTGATTTACCCTCGTAAGGGGGAGAATCGGGTGAGCGGAGCCCCAGCACGGGACTGAAGAAGCGACTGCCTGCGGAGGATCAAAGCAGCGATCCCGCCAGACTTGAGCACCCGGCACTTCCTACATAGAAACTTCCAAAGAAACTCTGTAAGTCAAAATATTGGATTATTCTACAAGTTTAAAGAGCACTGCTTGCAGAGGAAACTTTAAAAGGAAGCCTGTTCCCTTTGAACTGTTTGCGCGAGCTTGGTAGCGCTAAAAGATCAAAGCCGCGGCTAACGGGAAAGTTTTGCGAACTCTGCCAAACTTTTTAAAAGTGATTTAAAAGTTGTTTAAAGTTTGTTTAAAGATCCAAAAACAGTTGATATGGCAAAAGAAGAAGCCCCTCACCCTCTGGATTAGGATTCCGGGTCAGTAGCGGGCTGGGATATATTGTTGCCATTTTTCCTTTGTTGGTGTTCCAGTGTTACAGTGACTGTTTACCAGTGGAGATACTTTGACTCTTTTGCAGCCAGATACAAGCTATTTTATAGACTTGGTGGTTACATTGCAAGTGAGAAACAGATACTGACTTGGGCTATTTAAAATAGACTTTTCTTGGCTTTAAGGAACTTATAACTTTTGAAAAAATCTGAACTCTTGCCTAAAAGTTGGATTGCTGGACTGTTGTGGATTCCTGGCTCAGCAGCCTCTTTGTTCTCAGAAGCTAGCTGCAGGCCACCTGGTGTTTACTTTTGGGACTGTTGGTCTTCTGCTGTGAATGTCTGAGATTGTCACTACAGCAACTGGAGTGACCTTGAGATTACAGTTACAGAGCCCACAGGGAATGGAACTTAGATCTAAAGGAACTGGCTCTGAAAAAAGGAAAGGCTCTGTTTCCTTAACCCTCCAGGAACAAATGGAGAAATTGGTTGCAAGTGTTGCAGAAATTGCAGCAGGTTTGAAAAGTGTCACCGATGGGTTGAAGCAAACACAAGAATCGGTGAACACTATTGGTGCATCAGTGAATACCACAGTCAACTCTGCAATTGAAAAACTCCAAGTGGATATTAAGGCTGATATTAAAACCTCTACCCAGATTTTAGAAAAATCAATTGGTCAAATTGAGGAAAATGTAAAAAAGAACAGAGAAGAAATTAATAAAATTGGGCAGGAGGTGACTACGTTAAAAAAGGACTCTGAGGAAATCAAAGTGGTCAGAGAAAAAATAAAAAAGGTGGAGGAAAAATTGGACAATTTAGATTTGGAGCAGCTAGAAAATATTGGAACACGGCAGAGAACTGTGGAAGAGTCTCTCGCTTTTCTGCAACTACATCAGAGGGAAGGAAACATAAGAATAAGGGGTCTTCCAGAATTGGAGGGGGAAGACCTAAAAGCCTATATTGTGGAACTATTTTCAACTTTTTGGGAGTTAGAAGAGGTGAATGTCTCAGCACGCATAGTGAAGGCCTTCAGATTTGGACCAAGAGGCTCCAGAGGAAAGAAAAGCACCAAAACAGTCAGTGACTGTTTGATTGTGCTGCATGATAGACACGACAGAGACTATTTTCTGGATTTACACTACAGAAACAACCTGGTGGTACAGCAGAACAAAGTAATTTTTTATAAGGATATCCCCAGATTTTTTTTGGAAAAAAGAGCTCCTTATAACGACCTGGTGACGGAGCTAAGAAGAAGAAAAATCTCCTTCAGTTGGGAATTCCCAGAAGGCCTGGCATTTACGTTTGAAGGGAAAAAGATAAAAATAAGGTCCCTGGCGGAAAAGCAAAAGTTCTTGGACAAGCATCTGGAATTCTTTAAAGGAACCCCATTAGACCCAGCACAGCTCTACAAGTTTCCAGAGGTATTTCCACCACCGTCGGGATCACCAGGACCAAGCCAAGATCCAGAACAAGAAAAGAAAGGAGAGGCAACTGGAGGAGAGGAATAAACAAAGAAATGGCGCTCAAGTTAATGACTTGGAATGTTCGGGGATTGAACCAGAGACCAAAGAGACGCAGAGTATTTTATAGCATAGAAAAGAAGAATTTGGACATAATATGTTTACAGGAAACCCACATAGTCCGGCGTCACAGAAGACTACCACAGAACAAAAAATTAGGCCAAGAGTTCATATCATCGGACAAGGTCAAGAAGAGAGGAGTAGTGATTTATGCAAAGGAGAAATATAGCCCAAGACAGCTATTTAAAGATGAAGAAGGGAGATACATCGCAATTGAAATTAACGTACAAGGCGAAAAATTTTTGATTCTGGGACTTTATGCACCAAATGATGGAAAGTCGATTTTTTACAAAAAAATACATGATTTGCTGCTGGATTATTTGGACTATAAGGTAGTTTGCCTCGGAGACTTTAATGGGGCAGTTTCCACATTAATGGATAGATCTCAAAGAACAAAACTAACAAATGATGGGAAACTCCCAAAGACTTTTTTTGAAATGGTGGACAATCTGAATTTGGTGGACTCTTGGAGATTAAAAAACCCCACAGAAACAGAGGCAACGTACTTCAGTGAATCGCAGCAGTCATGGTCGAGGATAGATTACATCTGGATCTCGAATGAATTGGCTCCAAAACTACAAAAAGCAGAAATCGGTCCCAAAACGCTTTCAGACCATAATCCGGTGCAGGTAAACCTAAAAATGATTTCCAAGGATTCTTTCAGGTGGAGAATGGATGATGCATTGATGAGAGATACCAAGCTAGTAGAAAGAGCGGCGAAAAAGATGAAAGAATATTTTCAAATTAATTGGAATTCAGAAGTGGAGAAAAGGATTGCTTGGGATGCAAGTAAAGCAGTAATGAGAGGATTCCTCATTAGTGAAAAGGCAAAAAAGAAGAAACAACAAAATGCAGAAATGGAGAGATTGCTGAAATTAATCAAAGGAAAGGAAAAAGAATTAAGAGGACATCCCAGATGCGTCAAAATCCAAAAAGAAATTAAATATTTGCAATCTCAATATGCGAATATTATGAATCAAGATATCGAATGGAAAGTGAAAATGATGAAACAAAGAACATTTGAATCTGCAAACAAATGTGGAAAACTACTAGCTTGGCAATTAAAGAAAAGACAAAAGGCAAATGTCATCAGTAAATTGGTAGTAAATGGAAAAAATGTAGAGAAACCGGAGGAAATCAGATGGTGTTTTCAGAGATTCTATAAGCAACTGTACAAGGAGGAGAAGATAGATGAAGCAGAGATAGACCGATTTCTGGAAAAGAATGGATTGCAAAAGGTCCCAGAGGAAAAATTAATAACTCTCAACCACCCAATAACGACACAAGAAATAGAAGATGCAATAAACAACATGCAATTGGGGAAGGCTCCAGGACCGGATGGATTAACAGCAAAATATTATAAGACATTGAAAGACTGGCTATCACAGCCGTTAAGAGAAATTTGCAATGGAATACTAGAAGGAAATAGGGCACCAGAAACGTGGAAAGAAGCCTTTATCACACTGATTTTAAAACCAGATACTGATAAGACTCTAATGAAAAACTACCGTCCAATATCCCTTTTGAATGTGGATTATAAAATCTTTGCAAATGTTCTGGCTACAAGGTTGAAAAGAGTGCTGAAAGATCATATTCATAGAGATCAAGCAGGCTTCTTACCAGGAAGACAAATAAGTAATAATACGAGAATTATTGTGGACATTTTAGAAAAACTGGAGAGAGACATAAATACAGATGCAGCACTATTGTTTGTTGATGCAGAGAAAGCTTTTGATAAAGTATCATGGATATTTATGAAAAAGAATTTGGAAAAAATGGGAGTTGGAGAAAAATTCTTAAATGGCATTAAGGCCATTTATACAGAACAAAGAGCAAAAGTCATTGTGAACAGTGTGATATCGGAGGAGATTGAAGTAGAGAAAGGAACAAGACAAGGGTGCCCTATTTCCCCTTTACTTTTTATTACGGTCCTGGAAGTCCTTCTAAATATGATTCGGAAAGATAAACAGACAAAAGGAATTAAAGTGGGAGAGAAGGAATACAAATTACGCGCCTTCGCGGACGATTTGATGCTATCCCTGCAAGAACCAGAAAGCAGTGTCCCCAGAGCTTTGGATTTAATTGAACAATTTGGACTTGTAGCTGGCTTCAAATTAAATAAGCAGAAAACCAAAGTTTTAGGTAAAAATATGAGTGCAGAGCAGATTCAAAGAATTCAAGAAGCCACAGGCCTCAATTTTGTTAAATCTGTAAAATATCTAGGTATCAATCTCACAAATAAGAACTTGAACCTGTATAAGGACAACTATGAAAAACTGTGGATGGAGATAAAAAAAGACATGGAGATCTGGACAAGACTTAAACTATCGTTAATGGGAAGAATAGCAGTGGTTAAAATGAATGTCCTACCAAGGATGCTGTTTCTATTCCAAGCCATACCAATTTTGGATAAACTAGACTGCTTTAAGAAATGGCAAAAGGACCTATCGAAATTTATATGGCAGGGCAAAAAGCCAAGAATAAAATTTAAGATCTTAACAGACTCTAAAGAGAGAGGAGGCTTTGCCCTGCCGGACTTAAGACTTTACTTCGAAGCAGCGGCCTTTTGCTGGCTAAAGGATTGGTTTAAGCTAGAGAATGTTGATGTGTTGGACTTGGAAGGACATGATAATATGTTTGGGTGGCATGCATACCTTTGGTATGACAAGGTTAAGATCCACAGAACTTTTAAGACTCATATAGTTAGAAAATCCTTGTATCAGGTTTGGATTAGATATAAAGACTTGTTAGAGAGAAAGACCCCTAGATGGATCTCTCCAGTGGAGGCCAAGGCCTATAAGAGACCGAACATGTCTGCAAACTGGTTAAGATATATGGACATATTGCAGCAGGAAGGGGACTCTTTTAAGCTAAAAAGCTATGATCAAGTGAAAAGTCAGGTCCCCGACTGGCTGCACTATCATCAGGTATTTGAAACATTTAAGATGGACAAAAAAGTTGGTTTTCAAGTAGAAAAATCAAAACTGGAAACAGAACTGATAGAATCGAACTTTAAGAACCTTTCCAAAATGTATAATCTTTTGCTAGAGTGGCATACGAAAGATGAACTGGTTAAATCATCAATGATTGATTGGGCGAAAGATGTAGGACATAATATTATGATGGATGACTGGGAGAGATTGTGGCAGAAAGGTATCAAATTTACTGCTTGTCATAGTCTAAGAGAAAACATAATGAAAATGGTTTATAGATGGTACTTGACACCAGTTAAGATAGCTAAGATGAATACCAAAATGTCAGATGTATGTTGGAAATGTAAACATGCGAAAGGTACCTTTTATCATATGTGGTGGCTGTGCCCAGCGGTAAATGCTTTCTGGGATAAGATTTATAATGAGCTCAAGAAGGTAATGAAAGTTACCTTTTGTAAGAAACCAGAGGCATTTCTTCTGAGCATGACCAATGAAGAGATACCCAGTCAGGACAGAGTGTTTTTTATGTATGCCACAACAGCAGCTAGAATATTATTGGCAAGAACATGGAAAGGAGAAGAGATACCAACGGTGGAAGAATGGCAGATGAAGATGATGGAATACATGGAACTCGCAGAACTGACCGGCAGAATCCGAGACCAGAGGGAGGAGACGGTGTCACGAGAGTGGAAAAAATTTAAAGATTATTTAGTTAAATCAGCAAAATTGAATATTTGAGCAGAGATAAATTAGAGGCTTTAATAGGGTTATATTAGATAAAACTGGCAAAAGAAAATTTTTGTATGAATGATTTATTTGTTAAATAGGAGTTAAGATTTGACATTAAGATAAGATTTATAGTTGATTAAGTTTTTGACTGTGTAAAGTTAAACATATTGAAAATTTGAGCAAATGTTAAATGAACAAGATATAAAGCTACCTTTAAGATGTTTTTGACTTTGAAGACAGTGGAGGGAATGGGGGAAGTCCCCATATTGAGAAGTTAGTAACAAGGAAAGTATAAAGATAGGTAATGGTTAAGGTATGTATATGTTCTTTTTTCTCTTTATGTTTATTGTTATTGTTATTGTTATTGTTTTTATTGTTGTTTTTATGCCTTGTGTTGTTGTTGTATTTTGTTTTTAGGTGTTTTATTGGAAAATAATAAAATCTTTTAAAAAAAAAAAAAAACATTAAAAGCCTACCTAAACAGGGATGCCTTCAGATGTCTTCTAAAAGTCTGGTAGTTGTTTTTCTCTTTGACATCTGGTGGGAAGGCGTTCCACAGGGTGGGTGCCACTACCGAGAAGGCCCTCTGCTTGGTTCCCTGTAACTTGGCTTCTCGCAGCAAGGGAACCGCCAGAATGCCCACGGAGCTGGAGCTCAGTGTCCGGGCAGAAAGATGGGAGTGGAGACGCTTATTCAGGTATACTGGACCCAGGCCGTTTAGGGCATTAAAAGTCAGCACCAATATTTTGAATTGTGCTTGGAAACGTAATGGGATTAGCTTTCCTTAATAAGAGAAAATAAGTGATACACACACACACACACACACACTATATTTCTGGTTCGGTATCGCCTTTAAAAAAACCCACCAGTTTCAATACCTCACTGGGCTGCACACAAAGATGAATGCAGAATAGGACACGATCAACTGATTTATTTATTTATAAAAATGTATTTAGTGGCCTTTTCACATGTAATAAACATAATTCAGTTTACAATGAACAACAGCAGCAGCAGCTAGTCTGTCATTGTTTGGAGATAGGTGGAGCATCAGCTTAAAGTCCTCCTCAGAATCATGTTATAACACATATAATCCAGTAGGTCTCTCTCCCGATGTTTACTTCCGTGGGTCTGGGGACGTTGAGTTGATGGATCATCACGTCTCATATGAATACCCTCCAATATGTCCAAGCCCAAAACTGGAATGCACATCTTCTGGGGCCATGCTCCCGTGCAAGTCATGTGACCTGCAGGAGATCGCAGCCCCCCACCACCACCTACAAACACTTTTCCCAGGGTATTATAGCAGTGTGATATTGTGCGAGATTGTGGTGCCCAAAATGCTCACTGTGCTGTTGCTTTAAAAATCGGGATGCCCCAGTTTTCTCAAGTCAGTTGAGGGGGCATGAATATGGGAGATGAATGGATGCCAGGTGTTGCAAAAGGATAAAGGGCCTCTGGCCATCCTGAAACTGGCAGGTCAATTTCTCAGCCGGATCAATGGACCACACCTGTCAGGGACTGGTCTGGATCTGAAGATTTGCAGGCAGATCAGCTTCTCTCAGGAGAGGAGGGGGGGGATATTCACCTCCCCCCCGCCTCCAGCATTTTCAGAAGCAGAGAGAGAGCCAGAAGGTGAACAGTTTGGGGAGGAGTTACCCAGCTATGAGATAAGGACAGGGTAACCAGAAGGGAGGGGGGGCTAGAAGAGACTTCAGTTGATAGTGTGGGGGGGGGAATGCGTGGGAAATTAGTAAAGAGAGATGTGTCCATCCCTACACATGACTAAGACAGCAAACCTAGCACCTATTCCCAGGGAGTAAGCTGCATTGGACTGAAAATGTTGTTGTTGTTGTTCAGTCGTTCAGTCGTGTCCGACTCTTCGTGACCCCATGGACCACAGCACGCCAGGCACGCCTATCCTTCACTGCCTCTCGCAGTTTGGCCAAACTCATGTTAGTAGCTTCAAGAACACTGTCCAACCATCTCATCCTATGTCGTCCCCTTCTCCTTGTGCCCTCCATCTTTCCCAACATCAGGGTCTTTTCCAGGGAGTCTTCTCTTCTCATGAGGTGGCCAAAGTACTGGAGCCTCAACTTCAGGATCTGCCCTTCCAGTGAGCACTCGGGGCTGATTTCTTTGAGAATGGATAGGTTTGATCTTCTTGCAGTCCATGGGACTCTCAAGAGTCTCCTCCAGCACCATAATTCAAAAGCATCAATTCTTCGGCGATCAGCCTTCTTTATGGTCCAGCTCTCACTTCCGTACATTACTACTGGGAAAACCATAGCTTTAACTATACGGACTTTTGTCGGCAAGGTGATGTCTTTGCTTTTTAAGATGCTGTCTAGGTTTGTCATTGCTTTTCTCCCAAGAAGCAGGCGTCTTCTAATTTCGTGACTGCTGTCACCATCTGCAGTGATCGTGGAACCCAAAAAAGTGAAATCTCTCACTGCTTCCATTTCTTCCCCTTCTATTTGCCAGGAGGTGATGGGACCAGTGGCCCTGATCTTAGTTTTTTTGATGTTGAGCTTCAGACAATATTTTGCGCTCTCCTCTTTCACCCTCATTAAAAGGTTCTTTAATTCCTCCTCACTTTCTGCCATCAGGACTGAAAATGACTTGTTTCTAAATAGACCTATTTAGGTGTACAACATACGTCATGGGTCACACATCTGCAGGGAACCTTGCAAAGCAGCCCTCTGAGGCTTCCTGCGCAGTGCAAGAGGTTCGAATCATTTGAATCCCGGCTGAATGAAAAAAAAAGGTAACCCCCCCCCCCCAGGATTAAAAGAAGAAAAGCATTTGGGTATGTAAATTCCATGAAGACCAAGTTAATAATTTGCATGTTTTAAATATGGGGGTATATATATGAACTTCCATTAAAAAAATATAACAAAGCGATGTTTAACATTAAATTAAAGCATCAATAAATAAGAGTGGGCAATGTCCCGCCCCCAAGGCCTGTCTGAGCAGTACAGCACTGTCTATTGGCAGGGAGTTCCATCGCCTCTCATATTAAGGTACAGGCAGACTGTGTATATTAACCACATTTGTAAACAGCAATGCTTCTGAATACCAGTTGCCGGACGCCACAGGAACGGAGAGTGCTCTTATGCTTGGGTCCTGCTTATGAGTTTCCCACAGGCATTTTGTGAGAACAAAATGCTCGTTCAGAACCACAGAATTGTAGAGTTGGAAGGGAACCCAGAGGTCGTCTAGTCCAACCCCCTGCAGTGCACGAATCACAAACTAGATGGTCCACTGGCCTGATCTAGCAGGCTGTTCTCAGGTGATGGTGGCTTTTAAAAATCATTTTCTTGGGGGAGCACCTTGATATTTCCTGTTTGACATTGTTTAGTCGATTAGTCGTGTCCGACTCTTTGTGACCCCATGGACCAGAGCACGCCCGGCACTCCAGCCTTCCACTGCCTCCCAGAGTTTGGTCAAATTCATGTTGGTCGCTTGTATAATGCTGTCCAACCATCTTGTCCTCTGTCGTCCCCTTCTCCTTGTGCCTTCAATCTTACCCAACATCAGATTGGCATCCTTTTGGTGGTGTGTTCACTCCCACAGGAGGCAGGGATGGGTGCCAACCTAGATGAGGCTTGCTTGTGGGCTTCCCATGGGCCAGTGCTTGGCCACTGTGAGGACTGGATGCTGGACTATATGGTCCTTTGACCTGATCCAGCAGGATTTTTCTTATGGCCTTATGTATCACATGACCATTGTTAGCTGTGACGATTCATCTAACGTATGTGGCAGCAACTACCCTTTGGCAGTCTCTCTCCTCATATATCAGACAGGCGTCATCTCTATTATCATTTCAGCTCCTGCTAAAGACCTTTCTTTTCTAATAAAGATTTCAAGTGGGGATTTCAATTTCGGACAGTATGAGTATTAAACTTGAAAGTCGCCCAAAGTGGATGGGGCAAACCAACGGTAATCATCTTCGTCTTTCTTCTTCTTCTTCTTCTTCTTCTTCTTCTTCTTCTTCTTCTTCTTCTTCTTCTTCTTCGTCTTCTTCTTCTTTTCCTCCTCCTCCTCGTTGAAACTAGTTTGAAAACTTGCCCATCTTTAGTGCGGACAACATAGCTATGGCTTTAGATGATGTTATTGTGTACATTTGCCAACCACTATGTACAAAAGTATAGTGTGAAAAAGTGATTCCTGTGCATTTCAAAGGCTGTACACATGTGTACATAGCCTTAGTTTCTAGCTTCTGCTTCCAGGTCCTCATTTTCCTCAAAGCCCTGCTTCTTTCAGCGTGACTTCTTTCACCGTTACTCACAACCAAAGGCCCCCATGTTGCTTTTCCCCAGCTCCAATGCAGAAAAGAGTTTCCTCCATTTGATTCATTGCAACAAGCTGAGCACAGCCATCTGATATGAAGCAGGTGTTTTGCCCCGGAATGGTTTCTGAGCACTTGACAACCAATGTACAATCTTCCACTGGAAAAGAAAGAAATCTGTTGCCCAGTTGGTTGGTTTATTTTCTCCTGAAATCTTCTTTTCCTAATTAAACAGCTGGTTCCTTCTCAGCAGAGATAAATTCAGTTTACTAAATGGGATTTCAGAGGTCCACATCAGGGTCTCATTGGCCTAGACTTCTCGCAGATAACATATGGAGAGTCAATTACTGACTCAGCCAAGATCTATCGCACATAACATCTTAGAGACGCCAGAAGATTAACATGGGAAAGCTACTGTCCTATAAAGAAATTTCCTCGGGTGATTATCCAGCGGTTCCAATGAGTAATGCACGGGTAGGTGTCTTAGAGGAAAGACTGAAAATATTAAAATGCATTGCAACACTTCAGCTAAGGCCAGAATAATCCCAAATCCATTCCGTTCAACTCAGGTGAGCAGGAGAGCCATAGAAAACACTGAAACAGGATCATTGCCAGGCTTTGCTATGGGTTAACCAACATCTCTCATCACTTCTGGGGGAGTTCAGAGGGATTGATGAGAAGGGGGAGAAGTAAATCACACCCTGGGTTGATAAAACCTGTGATTCAATTTGTCATTCAATTTGTCATTGAATTTCTACTTATATTAAATTTCAAGGTGAATCCCAGTGCTACCTTAAGATGAGTCCTGCTGGATTAGGTGAAAGAGGGGTCATCGATTCCATTATCCTGTTGTAACAGTGAGACACCAAATTATTATTATTATTATTATTATTATTATTATTATTATTATTATTATTATTATTACCCTGCCCATCTGCCTGGGTTTCCCCAGGTACTTATTAGAAGCCCCAAAGTAGAACCTGAAAGCAGCAGCCTTCTGCCCTCTTGTGATTCCAGCAACAGGCATTCTGAGGCATATTGCCTCAGACAGTAGAGATAGACCCTCTTATTTTCCTCTCTCCTCTGCTCCACTGGTTGAATTAAATTTACACCGTAAGCTGCTTGGGGCAGGGACCTTATATTTACTTAATTTCTCTGTAAACACCTTGTACACTGCTGGCAATATGTAACAACCTGCGATAATGTATGGCATGAACTTTTTTTTTTATCCAAAGACTTCCTTCTGTGAGGCTTACAGTTCTCATGTAAAAGTTACCTTGAAAGTAAGAATGCGACCTCTCCAATTGCCGGGTTGCCAAATTCTGTGTTTGGGACAACCTGGAATTTAGGTGAGCCAAATGTGGTTTTCTTTATCTTTTATAAATGCCCGCACCCCTGGAAGTTCTGCTTTGAATATTGTAAAAATAACTCCACATGCATACACTCACATATAAACTTCAATATAAATAAAAGACAAGTGAGTTGGAGGATTAATTATCCCACGGTCTAACAGAGACCACCATGCTGTAGCAGCTGACAAACGGTTCACAAAATGTTTTCTTAGTTAAGCGTTGGATCACAAGGGATAGCCCAGCAATTTGTCAAGCTGAATTAATGGATTTCTGGTAGGCGGTCTAGCATTTACATTTGAGTCAAATCGCAGGTGATCTTTGCTATATTGAGCTGTCTTCGTTTCCTCACTTAAACTCCCAGACGGCTGGTTATACTGGAGCACCATGTCACGAATGCCCCTAGTCTTGATTTCCTGTTTGTCATGCTCTACTGAGTAAGGAAAGAAGCGCAGTCGTAGGGGGAAAGCAACCACAAACAGCGCTTTATTTAACTAGATGGTCGTGCCTCTAGGGGTAACCAAAGAAAGTGACTTTTTCATTTTTGTTATTTTCAGTAATCCTAAAAGAGCGGACAACAGGTTTTAATTCACCTTGCTGCAAGAAGGATATTTGCAGACACCCAGTGCTTTTTTCTGGGGGTACTCAATGGTATGCAGTACTGGGACCTCCCCCGCCCCTAAATATTAAAAGTGTGGCACTTACTGTAACAACTTCATGGTGAATACCAGCACCCTTTTTTCCTTAAAAAAAGAAGGCGGAAAGCACTGGTTATACCAATGCAGAAGGGGAAAGGGGTTCATTATAACCATCTGCATTTTGGAGGTGCCAAGTCAAACTTCATTTCTGCTTCATTGACTACACAATGGACCACAGCAAACTATGGGGGGTTCTTAAAGAAATGGGAGTGCCAGACCACCTTATCTGTCTCCTGAGAAA
This sequence comes from Lacerta agilis, assembly GCF_009819535.1. NCBI lineage: Eukaryota > Metazoa > Chordata > Lepidosauria > Squamata > Lacertidae > Lacerta > Lacerta agilis. Next base: position 6,987,998 of record NC_046322.1, on the reverse strand, counting down.
TCTCTATATGAGACAAGAAGCAACAGTTAGAACTGGACATGGAACAACTGATTGGCCTGAAATTGGGAAAGGAGTATGACAAAGCTGCATAATATTATCTCCCTGCTTATTCAACTTATATGCAGAATACATCATGCAAAAGGCTGGACTGGATGAATCCCAATTAGGATTGCTGGAAGAAATACCAACAACCTCAGATATGCAGATGACACAACTTTGATGGCAGAAAGTGAGGAAGAATTAAATAAGGTGAAATGAGGGTGAAAGAGGAGAGCACAAAATATGGTCAGAAGCTCAACTTCAAACAAACAAACAAACAAACAAACAACTAATATCATGGCCACTGGTCCCATCACCTCCTGGCAAACAGGAGAGGAAGAAATAAAAGCAGGGACAGATTTACCTTCTTGGGTAAAGCTATGGTTTTCCCAGTAGTGATGTATGGAAGAGAGAGCTGCACCACAAAGAAGGCTGATCACCAAAGAATTGATGCTTTTGAATTATGGTGCTGGAGGAGACTCTTGAGAGTCCCATGTACTGCAAGAAGATCAAACCTATCCATTCTGAAGGAAATCAGCCCTGAGTGCTCACTGGAAGGACAGATCCTGAAGCTGAGGCTCCAGTACTTTGGACACCTCATGAGAAGAGAAGATTCCCTGGAAAAGACCCTGATGTTGGGAAAGATGGAGGGCACAAGGACAAGGGGACGACAGAGGATGAGATGGTTGGACAGTGTTCTTGAAGCTACCAACATGAGTCTGACCAAACTGTGAGAGGCAGTGGAGGATAGGGGTGCCTGGTGTGCTCTGGTCCATGGGATCACAAAGAGTTGGACACGACTAAATGACTAAACAACAACAAGAACAACAACAACAACAACAACAACAACAACAACAACAACAAAATACAAATGCATGCAGACAATGGGTAGATAAGCAAAGGGCTTTGGATCTGAGTTGCAGTGCATTGTTTGGTTACCTTGTTTGTGATGAATTGGTCTGGGAGTGGCCAGTGCTCTCAGGGTATCGATGGAATAAAGAAAGAAATAAGCAAAACTTCTCTCATTTTAGCAGTAAAACGGATATTGCCAAGACAACCAGTTTTCTCTCTGAAAATATATCAAACTCTATGCTAAAGCCCAAAAAGAAAGAAGAACTACGTAATCCAAAATTAAAATCCAAGAAATGGCACAAATTTGCCTTCCTCTGCTGGGAGATGGAGACTGTCATTAGCAAGATAATTGCAGATGGAAAGAGATACTTTAATTCGGGGAGGTTCATATCAATCTAAGATGAACATTCCTGGAAGGACTCCTATCTCTTAATGCAGCAGAAGCTTTTCATTAAGCTGCTGCTAGTTAGCTTATTAAAACTGGTGTATAGCTTTGCCTATAAACATTTAATCATGTAGCCCTGGATATGACTCAAGTCAATCTGGGAGAATGTCCAGTGACTCCTTCCAAGCGGCAACCATTGCAGGTCCTTGCTTTTAATCACTTAGCCCTCTTTCAAGAGTGAACTGTGCATGCTGGACTGCAAAGTACCAACAGATACCTTTAGGCTCGGCTCAAGGAGAGGGCCAGCTCTGGATGGGAGTCACTTGGGGACACTTCTGGATCCAGCACTATCTCTGGAGGCATAAGTGACCTCAGTGGCCTTCCATCAGCTTTTGCCGTTGGCCCAGCTGTGACCTTGTTATTCATAACAGAGGATCACAATAACATAAGAACGTATAAAAAAGCCTGCTGGAGAAGACCAATGGCCCATCTAGTACAGCATCCTGTTTTCACAATGGCCTATTAGATGCCCCCGTTGGAAGCCCACAAGAAGGGCAGAGTTCAACAACACTCTCCTTGATCACGACCCCCTAATTCAGACCCTTCCTTCTACGATTTGGAAAGTGACAGAAGCAGAGTCTATAATACCCGCCATTTCCCACGTAGGTTTTACATGTGAGTTGAATAACTGGATTGGGCTGTTTTATGAAGGATACTGACAAGCTGGAACGTGTCCAGAGGAGGGCAACCAGAATGGTCAAAGGCCTGGAAACGATGCCTTATGAGGAACGGCTTAGGGAGCTGGGTATGTTTAGCCTGGAGAAGAGAAGGTTAAGGGGTGATATGATAGCCATGTTCAAATATATCAAAGGATGTCATATAGAGGAGGGAGAAAGGTTGTTTTCTGCTGCTCCAGAGAAGCGGACATGGGGCAATGGATTCAAACTACAAGAAAGAAGATTCCACCTAAACATTCGGAAGAACTTCCTGACAGTGAGAGCTGTTTGGCAGTGGAATTTGCTGCCAAGGAGTGTGGTGGAGTCTCCTTCTTTGGAGGTCTTTAAGCAGAGGCTTGACAACCATCTGTCAGGAATGCTTTGATGGTGTTTCCTGCTTGGCAGGGGGTTGGACTGGATGGCCCTTGTGGTCTCTTCCAACTCTAGGATTCTATGATTGTATGCTTCCGAACTGCTAGGTTTGCAGGAGCAGGGACCAAGCAAGGGGAGCTCACCCTGTTGCGGGGATTCGAACCGCCGACCTTCTCTTCTATGATTCTATGATTCTATGAAGAACATAAGAAGATTCCTGCTGGATCAAGGTCAGTGGCCCATCTAGTCCAGCATCCTGTTCTCACAATGGCCAACCAGATGCCCCAATGTGAAGCATACAAGCAGGTCCCAAACACAAGAGCACCCTTCCATCCTGTGGCTTCCAGCAACTGATACTCCAGTACATTACTGCCTCCAGTTGTAGAGGCAGCGCATAGCCAGCATGGCTAATAGTCAGATAGTGCATCAATATTGTGGGTCCCACCAGTTATTTTATATCATGATTTCTGTCTACAATTTTTTTTTTCCAAATTGGCAGTTTGATCAAATCCAACCAAGTTTAGCATTTCTGCTGTGCTTCCTGCCTGCACGAGGAAACTCACAAACAACAGATGGCGAGAAGCTTGTCCCGAAAAAAGCTCTGAACAAATGATCTGTGCGGCCTTACAACATGCAGCTCTTAGATTTTTAATATCGACTATTAAACCTGCCCTCGTGTATTGTCAGAGTCTGGAAAAAGAGGAAAGCAAAGTACTAATGGTCTAAAGCCACAGATGTTAAAACACTAACAGTCCAATAAATCTCTGGGAAATAGTTTTATCATTTTGCACCATGCAGCACTTGCGCATATTATTTGGATGAATTTATGGCGAGGAATTTGGCATCCGTAAGAAAATTCCAAATGGCAGGATTTATTAGAGCAAAATACTGTTGCAATTAACAATAAATCGGGGAAATGGCGAGTGAACTCACTTGTATCGTTACCTTTTCATTATCAGGGAAATGGCATGTAATAATTGGAAGGTAGAAGGGGGGACCCTGGTCTTTTCATTCTACTTGTAACAGGAATGCAGACATCAGACTGTATAGCATAATAGGCTATCTGCCTCCGAGGGTTTCATGTTACTGCGCCAATATATTTGTTACTATCGGGGCATTGTTATTATTATTGCCAGCACTGGGCCATGGGCTTCCTGGGGAAGGTGACTCGAAGCAGGTCTGAAGATGCTATTAATGGATCCCAGCAAAAGAGGGATTGGTAGATCTGCAGAGAGCGCTGCAGCAGGCACAAAGATGGAGGCATAGGGTAGCATTAAGCAGAACTGATCTACTGAAATCTATGATAGGTCCATTAATTTCAATCAGTAAGACTTCGTTCAATTCCATCCGTAGGTAGTTCAAAGAAAGCATATCTCAAAATCAACTTTTGGGCATTGCAAAATGTGAAGGTAGCACTGCTGGATCAGACCAAAACTGCTTCAGCATCTTGTTTCCCCACAAACTGGGTAAACACTTATTGGAAGCCCACAAACAGTCCTTGAAGACAACAGCCCTTCTCTTCTCTACTGTTACTTCCCAGTGATTGGAATCTATGTAGCTGAGCAGGAACAAAGAGCAAAGGAGCATCCCTTCTGCTGAGTCAGGCCACTGGGGGGGAGGGCGATGTTGCCATGTCACATCATGCACGTGAGCATTGTGCCTCTCTCTCTCTAAGCTTCCTGGGCTTTGGGAAGAAGGCAGCAGGCCTCTGACAGGACGCTAGAGGCCTTCTACCACCTTCCCAAAGCCAGGCAGGTTTTAGGAAGGTGGCAGGAGGGCTCTTGGATCCATCAGATAATTGCACCTTCATAACACAGGCAGAAGCTTCCCAGGTTTTGGGAATGATGTACCATGGGAACATGCTCAGATAACATTTTAAACTAGACTTATGTCTTTATAACTCCATCACCATTTAAAGCCCACTTGAGCTGCTATATATGTTACAATTCATGAATCCTTCTGAGTGAGTCAATGGTAATTTTACCTTTTACAAGACTGTTGTGTGATGGTTATTTTATGGAGGGGAAAGGGGGGGATACCAGGAGAATCTTGTTGTTGTTGTTCAGTCGTTCAGTCGTGTCCGACTCTTTGTGACCCCATGGACCAGAGCACGCCAGGCACCCCTATCCTCCACTGCCACCAGCAGTTTGGCCAAACTCATGCCAGTCGCTTTGAGAACACTGTCCAACCATCTCATCCTCTGTCGTCCCCTTCTCCTTGTGCCCTCCATCTTTCCCAACATCAGGGTCATTTCTAGGGATTCTTCTCTTCTCATGAGGTGGCCAAAGTATTGGAACCTCAGCTTCAGGATCTGTCCTTCCAGTGAGCACTCAGGGCTGATTTCCTTCAGAATGGATAGGTTTGATCTTCTTGCAGTCCATGGGACTCTCAAGAGTCTCCTCCAGCACCATAATTCAAAAGCATCAATTCTACGGCGATCAGCCTTCTTTATGGTCTGCCTTAAAATCTAGTCTGCCTTAAAGCATTTTGGATTCCTTAAACTCAAAGGCAAAAACTAGCCTAGCTAAGCTTCCCTTTTAATCTGCAAAGGGATGGCACTCTGCTGAACTCACAAACTTGAGAAAGGAAGGATAATATCTAGTAAATATATCCTCCTCTAGCATCTATTCACAGCCCAACAATGTCATCCCATGAGATCTCATGAGAGGGCAAGGAGGGAAGGCAAGGCCTTAAAAGACCTTGCTTACGTGGGCTCAGGGACATTTCACCCTTTGTAAGCTTCCCACCTACCCATCTTCATTGTTAAAACCTCATCGGGAAACATGCTCTTTAAAGCAGGATTGGAGCAAATGTCAATTCAGGTTTCCCATGGGTTGATCTTTGCTCCAATTTAAAGAGCGGGTTTCTGCGGGGAATGCCGGGAAGCAACTAAATCAACATCAATAAAAGCTTTCTGTCAGTAAGAGCTGTTCAGCAGTGGAATTGTCTCCCTTGGGAGGTGGTGGACTACCCTTCCTTGGAGGTTTTTAAGCAGAGGTTGGATGGCCATCTGTCATGGATGCTTTAACTGAGATTCCTGCATTGCAGGGGCCTGGGCTGGAAGACCCTTTGGATCCCTTCTAAGATTCTGTGATTCTATAATTCGATTGCATATGCAGAAGTCATTGGATATACAGCCTGTCACCTTGAATGATTTCCTGTTTGGTGGGAAATGCAGCAAAATCTGTAAGTCTACTACTTTCTTAATACATCCAGAGAATTTCCAGCTCCTTTTGCTCCAAAGTAGAAAGTAATCTGTGTTGCTAAGGAGCCTTGTTCTTCTCTGGTTTTCCCCACCCAACTCTATCAGCTCCCACACATAATTATAACACAGGGTAGATGTGTAAGTTTACAACGTTGCAGATGTGTGTTGATTAATGTGCTCAGAGCTTCTGCCTCTGCATTTAAGACAGGTATTTCTCCCCCCCCCCTTTCTCGGTGTCTTTGCAACTTTGCAATTTATTTGCATGTCGAGGTTACCGTCCCAGCTCCCCCCAGTAATTCAGACATGACACGTTATTTTTGGTTTGGGTTTTTGGCATAATTTTGGCCACAACTTTATTTAAATACAGCCAATGTGAGTGGTTGCTTAGGCATTGGAACCGACTACTGTCCCCCCAGCCATGGGACAGCTGACATTCGCTTTTGAGGGCGAAGTCAGAAAAGGGTGAACACCTAAGGCAGAAGCGGAGTCGGGCAACGACCCAGGCTTCTCCCCCAAATGCTCCCTAGGACTCCGCTTGGCCCAAGCCTCCCACCATTGGGTATGGACAAAAAGCAGAAAGAGTCCCTGGATTCTTTTAACAGAATACCCTTATTTTCAGGGGTAGGCCCAACCAATTTCCTACCCCTGCCCCGCGCATTCAGAGGTAGGCCCAGCCTATCCATACCTCTGAAGCAGCGTTACTAGGGGCAGGCCCAGCCTATCCTGACCCCTAGTGCAAGCAAATTTATACCAATGCCTAACCGCCAACCTTACAAGTTGTGACGATTTGCTACGCAGTAGGCAAAACCAGTGACAAAAGCCAATCAGCCACCGGATAAATTCCTACCAGGCTCCCGCTTCAAAGCAGACAACCCCATGACAGGCATAGCAAGGTCAAGCAGCAAAAGCGCCGTTCCCAAATTAGGGAGGGCGGGCGGGAGATCCGTTGCACACCGCAAAAGTGAAACCAAAGTTTCACAAACTTAGGTTATAAAGGCAAGAGCTGTCAATCAACCAACTAGCAACATGCTAAGCTCCCCAGCAACTTGCCTTAACCAATCCTAGCTGTGGCCAGCCCAAAACCCCCTCCCATCAACTTGGAGCTGCTCCTTTAACCCTTCTGCAACCCGTGCTCTCTTCGATGGGAGAACACGCTTTGCATGTCGAGGTTACCGTCCCAGCTCCCCCCAGTAATTCAGACATGACACGTTATTTTTGGTTTGGGTTTTTGGCATAATTTTGGCCACAACTTTATTTAAATACAGCCAATGTGAGTGGTTGCTTAGGCATTGGAACCGACTACTGTCCCCCCAGCCATGGGACAGCTGACATTCGCTTTTGAGGGCGAAGTCAGAAAAGGGTGAACACCTAAGGCAGAAGCGGAGTCGGGCAACGACCCAGGCTTCTCCCCCAAATGCTCCCTAGGACTCCGCTTGGCCCAAGCCTCCCACCATTGGGTATGGACAAAAAGCAGAAAGAGTCCCTGGATTCTTTTAACAGAATACCCTTATTTTCAGGGGTAGGCCCAACCAATTTCCTACCCCTGCCCCGCGCATTCAGAGGTAGGCCCAGCCTATCCATACCTCTGAAGCAGCGTTACTAGGGGCAGGCCCAGCCTATCCTGACCCCTAGTGCAAGCAAATTTATACCAATGCCTAACCGCCACACGAGCTACCCCAAGCTCGCCGCCAACCGCTCACAGACCCAATCCAACCTTTAGTCCCTCCGCGATATCTTCCAACCAGATATCGCTCCCCCGGGGAGAAAGGTGGACTCCATCAGCCCAATAGAGCTGACCTGCCCGAGCATAAATCCTGGGGTGCCCAATAGCGACCCCCCCCAATTCCAGGACCCTAGCAGAAGCTACTGCGTTGACACGCTTCCTGGCCTTCTCTGTACCCTGCGGGTGGAAGCTGCCCCGCCATACCTGCCTCTGGAGCCAATGAGACCAGAATAGCTTACAATCAGGCACCAGCGACCTCAAAACCCCCAGATCCCTTTGGATTGTGGAACGTAGAGTAAGGCAGTCCAAATCTGGCAAATCGTTTTCCCCCAAGTGCACCACGATGGCGTCAGGGCGGGCCTCCCCATTCAAACGGTGCTGGATTAAAGGTAACAGTTCACACCAGCGCATGCCCCGCCTGGCCATCCAAGAAACCTGCACATGTGTGGGGAAGCCAAGGCCTGCTCCGAGACCAGATTCCTCTGCACGAACTCCAGCCCAATGGACAATGCTGTGCCCCACCATCCAAATCCGGGTGGCCGCTACACCTGGAGGGGTCAAAAGAAAATGTAAGTTCCGGAATTAACGCCGCCTCCTTACATAGCCTCTGTAAGCCTCCGACTTCCAGCGACCCATGTTCTTAATCCGCGCTACAGACAAACCCCAATGTGCGGCCGTGGTCGCGGCCCCGATGCGGAAGGAATGGGGGGCAAATCCGACTGCCGAAACACCGCAGGCAGAGATTGCTTTGCGCATTACCCTAGAAAACTGCTGGCGTGTCAAGGGCTGCCCGTCAGCATGGATCAGCAAGGGACCCTCGCCCGAGGGCCTAACTGCGAGATATCTGGCCAAGTCCTTCACAGGACAAGGCCCACCCTGCCCTGTGGCTGGCAATGCCATGACCGTACCCCTTCCCAACTGGTCAGTTTTTGAGCTACGAATTGTCAATGTCACCTCAGCGTCAGATAGGCTGGCGTCCTGATAGAGCAAGCCCCTGTTATGCCCGGTTGCGAATGTTTCCAAGAGCACTTCCCCAATTCGCAACGCACCAAAAAAGGTCAAGGAGAAGGCTGCAGCAAAAAGCCGGGCCTCATATTTAGACCAGCAAATAGAACGCAAAGCGGAACGCATGCTGGTAAGCAGCTCAAATGAAATGGGCCGCCTCGCGGCCACCTGGGGAGTGCGAAGCCTGCCCCAGCCTTCTAACGCTCTGCGGACCACAAATTTAGCGCAGGGGTCCGAATCAAAAAGGGCCTTAGAGAAGAAGGAAATAGCGGCCGCCTGCAATTTTAAAGTCCTAGCCGCTCTCCCCTGTTGGAAAAGGTGCGCCAGATACTGCAGCACCTGGGAAGATGATGGGCGCAACTCCATCCCCACAGCCACCGACTCTCGGTGAAATGCCAGAAAGTCCTTCCAGGCCTTGTCGTATGACCGAAGGGTGGAAGGGGAAACAGATGCTGCTACTCCCTGCCAAACTACGTGCTGCCAATGGTCCACAGGTATGCCGGGAAGGGTTCCGGGAGAAGCTGCGCGTCCGGGGCGAGCGACCTGAAGCGTTCCATCTGGAAACGGGACAGGGCGTCAGCTATCTCGTTAGTGACCCCAGGCACAAACCGAGCCGAAAATACAATATTGAACCTGAGACAGTGAAGCACGAAAGCCCTGAGGAGGGCCGATACCCTGGGCGAGCGCGAGGACTGCTTTGCGAGAATGGTCACAACCGCCTGGTTGTCAGACCAGAAGCAGACACGTCGGTCCCTGAAGTCCTCGACCCAAATATGCACGGCAACGGCTATGGGGAAAAACTCCAAAAAGGTTAGGTCACGCGTGACTGCCTCCCCTTGCCAGGTTGTAGGCCATGCCTGCGCGCACCAGCGCCCATTCCAGTAAAGGCCGAAGCCCAGGGACCCTGCTGCATCCGAATGCACCTGGAAGTCAGTGTGGAGGTTCCGCACGTCCTGCCATAGTGACACTCCGTTGAATTCCTCCAGGAATTGCAACCATACCTTCAAATCAGCCTTCTCTTCCTTAGGCAGTCTGCGCCTATGGTGCGGGCTGCGCATTCCCGCTGTCAGCCTATACAATCGTGAACAAAACGGTCGGCCGGGAGCCACCACCCTACAAGCGAAATTAAGGTGCCCCAGCAGTGACTGCAGCTGCCGAAGAGTCACCTTCCTCAAGGGAAGGAGATCAAGAATGACCCCTCGCAACGCCGCCAACTTTTCCTCAGGTAAGCGGGACGTTTGGGCCACTGTATCCAATTGGATACCCAGGTAAGTAAGCTGAGTTGCGGGGCCCTCCGTTTTTCCTGCGGCGAGAGGCACTCCCAGTTCCTCTGTCAGGGCCTGAAAGGCCCTCATGAGTGACAAACAGTCTCCCGACTCCCCCGATGACACCAGCAAAAAGTCATCGAGATAATGAGTCACCCCTGATAACCCTGTTTTGAAGCGGAGGGCCCAGTCTAAAAAGGTGCTGAAGCACTCAAAGGCCGCGCACGCGACCGAACATCCCATCGGCATGGCCTTGTCGAAATAGTAAGCCCCTTCAAAACGAAACCCCAGGAGCCGGAAGTCCTGCGGGTGAATGGGTAGCAGCCAAAATGCTGACTCAATGTCGCATTTAGCGAGCAAGGCCCCGGGGCCAAATTTTCTGATTAATTTAATAGCAAAGTCCAGCGAAGCATATTTCACCGAACACAGCTCCTGGGGAATTACGTCATTTACTGACGTGCCTCTGGGATGAGACAGATTATGTATGAGGCGAAACTCCCCAGGGGCTTTCTTGGGCACAATTCCTAAAGGGGAAAGGTGCAAATTCTGAAACGGGGGGGGCTCAAAAGGGCCGCCCATGCGGCTCAGCGCCAATTCCTTTGCAATCTTTTTTCTGGCCACTTCATGCATTTCACGCACCGACTTTTGGTTAGGGGGGTTCCGTGCCACGGGTAACGCGACCACCGGAACCCTGAATCCCTCAACGAAACCATCCCGCAGATAGGCCGCTGCAACCGCGTTGGGGTAAACGTCCAGCCAACGCAGGAGCGCCGGTACCTTAATTGGGGAGAAGGCCAGGGAGGAAAGGACGCTACTTGCTGCCCCCGGCGACTGCGGGGGAGGGGGCAGGCTTGGCTGCCTGTGAGGCCCCCCCTCTCCCGCCTCGAAAGGGCCGCTTCCCACCAAAACAGTTGGAGGCAGGGTGATTCCCCCCGCACTTGGAACACCCGTGCAAGTACTTGCATGACTGCCTTTGGCAGGACCCTTTATTAAAGTCCCAGCAGGATAGTCGGCGGGTCGCCTTCGATGCCCCCGCCTTTTGCTTAGGTTGTTCCGCCGGCGCCTTTTCAATGGACGGGCCCACATGCGTGGTCCACAGGTCCAGATCCCTGCGGTCCCAACGAGCGGTATGTATCCGATGTGCCCTGCGCCTAAACTTCTCATCGTAAGTGATTGCCGCCGCCTCGCCCGCCATGGAGTAGGCCGAGCGAACAATGGACTGGTAAACTAGGAGGTGCAGAGCCCTGCGGGGATAAGCAGCTGCCACTACGCCCGCGTATTCCTGAAAACAGTCCAGCCAGCGCTCAAAGGTCCGCTCCGCTCTGGCTGAGCTGGAGCGTTTCTTAGACGCTGAGTCTGACTTAGCCTGGCCAGGCGACTCGTCAGCTGGGGGGGCCAATCTGAAAATATCAACATAGCGGCCATCCAGGATCCTGGCACGAATTTTGGAGGATAGGTGGCATCCCGGCACTATGTCCCTAGCCTTTTTGGTGGACACCGTTACATCGGGTAACAGCACCCCATTCAGGCAGTCCTGGGTGGCCCCATACCTTGCCCTGTGCGAGTTGGCCCTGCGCTGCCATGCCCATTTCGGCAAACCTGGCACCGATTCCCCGAAGCCCCAATAAAGGCCCAGTTGGGAGTCGGAATCGTCATCCGTGGTATCAGATGACGTACCTGATGAAGACGACGAGGTGTCCCCCTTACGCCGCTTGGCCCGCTTGCCAGCACGCCGCCCGCGTCGACGCTTGCCTCCCGAGGAAACTTTAGTGGGGATCGGCAGACTGTCCTCAGCCGAGGAGTCGGACGACGGGTCCTGTGCCAACGTATCTGCGGTGGACTGAGAGAGAATCACAGGTGAGATAGCAGTGTCTGAAACAGGCGCCGGAACACCTCGCGCCCCACTACTTGCGCGGGGTGTGGTGGACCTCCCCCGTTTTTTCCTCCCCTTCCTGCCGGCCGGCGAAGGCAACACCCGTGCCGCCGCACGGGTCACAGGGCGAGAATCCCCTGCTGACCGGCCACCTCGGGCGGCCCTTCCTTGCGACGAGGTGCCTTCATCCTCCTCGCCGGACTCCTCAGAAGGAGGGGGGGAGGTTGCGGCCCGATGAGAAGGCCCCGCCCGGCCCCGACCCCTAGGGGCCGTGCGCTGCAGCAGGCCGTCCAGCCCAGACGCCAGGCGGGCCAAAGCCTCGGGGTCACCCGCCAGGCCGGCGATGAAGGACTCTACACTCCCAGCTGCGCGGGGAGGAGGCGGCGATCGCAGCGATTGAGAAGGCCCCCTGATCACCCTTTTCGATGGAGTGGAAGTTGGAGAACGAGCCGACTTCTTTTTTGGTGCCATCGCTGCTGCAAGACAAGAAAATTCAGCACTCAAAGCACCACAAACCGCTGGGTCTGGCCTTTCCTGTAATCCGAATAATAAAAGGTGAAATGGGCCCAGTTGCCACTACCAACAAAAATGGCCGCCCAATGAGTCGGGCCTAGGCCAGGCTTTCACTAGACGAACAGCCACTGGAGGGTGTCACCCCCTTGCCACCTAAAATGGCCACCGTCCCCAAAATGGCCGCCCAATGAGTCAGGCCCAGGCTACCTCACCCTGTCCCAGGCCCCGATCCTAAAGCAAAAAGAGGGGGGGGCTGCAGCCCAAGGCAGAAACTGCAAGGGCCCTGGGCTAAGCTGGCAAAACACAGCACACGAAGCAGAGACAGGGGGGAAGGGGCCGATGTGAAGGCACCCGCTCCCAGCCTCCGCTCGCCTGAATGGCCAGCGAGCCTGGAAGGCCAGGCCCCCGACAGGGCCGAGCGCAGCCCAGCGGCCAAGGCTCACGGCAAGGGGCCGGGCCCGCCTGTGAGCCGTGCACAGAGCGGCCGCTCACCCTCCGCAAGCGGCCGCCGGGGCCAGGAGAGCTGCGCCGCCACGCTAGCTCACCCGCAGTGGGGCCGCCAAGCCCTTCCGGGAAGGCCCGGACCAGCGCACCACGCCCCGGCGCGCGAGGCAGCCGGCAAACGAGGCCGGAAGCCTCCGCCGCTAGGGAGAAGCGCCGGGAAGTGCTCCCTCCCGCTCACGCGGCGGCGCGGCGCTCGGCAACCGGGGGCAAGGCACAGGCTGCAAGGCAATCGGCCGCCCCCAGGTGAAGTCCGCGGCGCCACCCCAGGCCCCCCCGGAGCCCCGCGGTGCAGCGGCTCCGGCTTGGCTCGCTCTCCCGGAGGCCCCCGGCGCGGCCGCAGCGGGGCCCCGCGGTATTAGATGCGCGCCGGCAGATCACACTCCCGGCGCACCCGTGCAACGGCCAACAAGGGAAGAAAGGTCGGTAAGAACTTGCGCGCCCGAAATGCGCGCAGCGGTCCCCGGACGCCTCGCGGTGCTCGAAAGGAACCGGAGGGGGGAGGGGGCTGGGAGGCCGCACTTCAGAATGGTGGTCCGAGCGACAGGCTAGCTCCCAGGTGCTATTAAGAAAGGGGGCGGGGAAAAAACCCCTCCGTACGGCCGGGAACGAGCCGGTACGGGGGTGGGGGGGGTAGGGTGGAAGGGAGGAACAAGGGCTAAATATAAAGGGAAGGTTTCTTTTTTTTTTTTCTTTTTTTTTTTTTTTAAATAGAACGTACAAGGGAATAAAGGAAAGGGTAGGAAAACAGATAGGCACTAAATGGCCCAAATACAACCGTAATCCCAAAGCTCCTTCCGCAGCGACAGCAAGGAGACAGAGATCCGTTGCACACCGCAAAAGTGAAACCAAAGTTTCACAAACTTAGGTTATAAAGGCAAGAGCTGTCAATCAACCAACTAGCAACATGCTAAGCTCCCCAGCAACTTGCCTTAACCAATCCTAGCTGTGGCCAGCCCAAAACCCCCTCCCATCAACTTGGAGCTGCTCCTTTAACCCTTCTGCAACCCGTGCTCTCTTCGATGGGAGAACACGCTTTGCTGAACCAAGCAGTTGTAAGTGCAGGGCCGGATCCTCTTTCTCTTTTCCTTTTTCTCAAAGGCAGCCCTTCCTATGCATTGACTCTTCTTTTACACTCTTTAGGAATCCGGATAGCAAAATCCATTCTTAAGAGAACCGTATTACCAGTGGGAGGGGGCTCGTTTCCACTCCAGAGCTGTGTAGGGACAAAAGTGTTGATTTCAAAAGTAATATAGTTTTCTAATTATGCTCCCTCTAAAATTACCTCTGGGAAAGCAAATGAGAAATAAAAGTTTCCTTTTAATTACAGGAATGAAGAGGAGAGTATATATACCCTCTAATTACATGGCTGCAAATAAATGTGTTCTGTTACACTTTTTGCAGCTCGCATCGGAGGTCTATAGCACAAAGGCACACACAAAGCCAATGCTCTCTTCATTATCCTTGCAAACAGCAGCCTTCAGAACAACTCCTAAATATCAACGTGGGGATTTATACAGCAAAGAAGCCACCTCCACACATGTTACTTTGGAACAACACGAAAGAAACAAAATAAAATTTAACAGGGGCAGATGCAAAATGTTACACACAGGACAAGAGAACCAAAATATATAATGGTTGTGTGGGAGGCATACGGATATAACATCTTGATGAATCTGACCAAGATCCATCGAGGTGAAGGGTAGAAAACCTATGGCTCTATATTGGACTCCAGTTCCCATCTGCTCCAGCCAGCATGGCCAATGGTTGGGGTTGATGGGAGTTGGAATCCAACTGTACCAGGAAGGCCACTTGAGCACTGGTGATGAACAGAAGTCCCCATCACACCCAGAGAGCAGCAGAGAAGATTAAGTGGCCCAAGCCTGGCCATGGAGCACACAGTTCTGCCACCTAACAGCTCACCATCATTTTCTGCACCCACAACGTCTACCAACACCTTACTATGACTTACGGTAGGGTTGGTCCAATGGAGAAGTGCATTTCTACACATTTTAAAGTGTGCCTTTCCAAGTGTCGGTTGTGATGGAGATGTAGGTATGGATTATGGTACCATTGTAGGTGAATTGCATGCTGGGATCAGGTAGGTAGCCATGTTGGTCTGATGCAGTCAAAATAAAAAAATAAAAAATTGTCCAATAGCAACTTAAAGGTGAAGGTAAAGGTACCCCTGACCATTAGGTCCAGTTGTGTCTGACTCTGGGGTTGCGACGCTCATCTCGTGTTACTGGCCGAGGGAGCTGGCGTACAGCTTCTGGGTCATGTGCCAGCATGACTAAGTCACTTCTGGTGAACCAGAGCAGCGCACGAAAACACCGTTTACCTTCCCGCTCGAGCGGTACCTATTTATCTACTCACACTTTGACGTGACTAGGATACCACTTTTAACAGTCACACTTTCACAGAAAGGATTGTGGGATACATAGTTTGTTAAGGGTGCAGAGTAAAGGGACCCCTGACAACTGTACCTCACTTTACAGGCCAAGGGAGCCAGCATACAGCTTCCAGGTCATGTGGCCAGCATGACTAAGCCGCTTCTTGCAAACCAGAGCAGCGCATGGAAACACCATTTACCTTCCCGCCAGAGTGGTACCTATTTATCTACTCACACTTTGACGTGCTTTCGAACTGCTAGGTGGGCAGGAGCAGGGACCGAGCAATGGGAGCTCACCCTTTGCGGGGATTCGAACCGCCGACCTTCTGATCAGCAAGCCCTAGGCTCTGTGGTTTAACCCACAGCGCCACCCATGTCCCCACTCTATTAAAGAAAGTAGAGTTTCTTAGAGACCAACTAAGTTTGTTCTGGGTATAAGCTTTCTTGTGCATGCACACTTCCTCAGATACACTGACCCTTATACAGTATATAGTGGGAGGGTGGGGTTTTTCTCAGAAGGGTAGTAGGAGATGGGTGATTGACTCAATGGGTATGGTAAACCTGTTGATGACTGTTGATGACTGTTGATGACTGCAATTAGTCCTATAGGAAAAAGCAAGGGATAGTATGCAGATGGCCAAAAATAGCTTCAGAATATGTAGCATTCTGGGAGTTGTAGCTAGAGGGCAAATAAGGAATAGGGAACAGAAGAAGGAGAGGATGGAATTGAAGACCAGCAGAATTAGGTTTAGCTCTGTTCTAAGGGTGCATTTGGAAGGATTGGTCTTGGTGTTTGGGCATTCATACAATATGACAGAAATGTTCATGCATATCCACTGTGTGCTGAGGTCCCAGCCCAGGAAAGTGTAGCTTGCTACTGTGCATCAACCCTCTACGCCGAATTGGGGAGGTGGGTCAATTTAATGGGGTGTGGGGAAAGGCTTTGATCATAACAAGATAAAAAGATATTTGCTGGATCAGGCCAACGACCCATCTAATCCAGCATCCTGTTCTCACAGTGGCCAACCAGATCTCTGCAACGCCTATCAAGAAAAAAAAGCAGTGCAGTCATTTCTTATTAGGTAGGAAATGTTTATTCATAAATCTCAAAGCTCCACAAATATCAAACCGACACTCATCATTTCTTCCTTGCAGGATTAAGTGGTTGGTATATTTGGTAGTTTTCTGAAAAGCAATCTACCGCAGTAAATTTCAAAGTAAACATTGTAAATCTGTATTGAAGAGTGAATGCATTTGGAACTAATGCTGGGCTATTTCTTTTCAAAAGTTTGAGGCTGGAGAGCAGTGGCGGGGCAGGCAAAATGGTCCACTGCAAAGCAGGCGCGTACAGAGCCGCTTGGTCACCCAGGGCAGCAAACCAGCGGTGGCGCTATGCATTGTATGCACTGCACACGTGTGACGCATAGCTGTGCCGCCGGGCGGGACCCGGGCAGGCCATGGAGTGGAGCGGCCTTGCCCCGCAGCCTGCTCACATGCCGCCGAATTGTCAACCCCCTCCCCTGGAACTCAGGGTGGCCCGCCCCCACCCCCTTGCTCCGCCCCTGCTGCAAAGTGAATAGGGCAGGCAACAAAAGGCTGGCAATGTTTTCGCTGCAATCCTATACATCATGGCATCCAATCGGTGCCTTCCAGAACTTGTTGGACCACAACTCTCATCACCCATGCTAGCATAAGCAGTTGCGTGTCGAGACCCCAAAGCCGCCCTCCCGGGAATGAAATAAAAAAACCAGGACACAGAATATAAAGTTAATGTTATTGGGCAAAATTTGGCCACAACTTTATTGGTTACAGCATGTGAGTGGTATTGGCTTAGGCATTGAGTGGACCTGACTATATCTGACTCCTGCCCGCAGAGCAGGAAGTCCAGTAAGGGTAAACCACTGATAAGGGGAGCCCCGTCGATTCAGACCAACTCGAGTTCCCCTTGGGTTCCAATGGGGTCGTGGCATGGCCCTAGCCTCGCCCCAGGCTTCGGACAAGATCCCACACACCCGGATTCCTTTAACAGACTACCCTTAAGCTTGGAGGGGCAGGCCATGGCCAGGCCTCCCCTCCCCCATCATTAGGTTACTCAATGCCTAACCGCCACAAGAGTCCCGAACCGAGGAAGCGAGCTGAAAGGAAGTCTCTCGGCTCGCGCCTCACCTTTTGAAAGGGAGCCCCCGGCCACGCCCCCAGCCGGCTGATTGGCCGGTTGCCTGCTGACGCGGCCGGGGACTCCTCCGAGCTGCGAGGGACGAAGTCCCCCGCCCAACAGGAAGTGGGGAGAGCGGCTCCGCGGTCCACCACAACTCCTCCCCACAAGGAAGTGGAGCGGATCTCCCAGCTTCTTTCTACATTGTTGAACATGGGAGCCCACAGGACAGAATAAGAAATCCTGAATAACATAACAGCCATGACTCATTGTTCTTTCATGAGAGCAAAGTATATCTGGTAAAAGACATCAGGCAACATTTGATGGTTGTTGGGGGGCTTTTCTGGTGTGTGTGTGTGTGTGTGTGTGTGTGTGGAGTTGCTAACCTCCTCCTGTGTTGAGATAAACTTGTTGCAATTTAATTATTTCATGCTTCCTTTACTGATCCAAGCAAGCCAAAAGGGCTGGAGAACTACAAGCATTTCCCTGCAAAACTCCATTGAGGAACTCGTGAATTTTTCATGCACCTGTCAGTTTTAGGGAAACGGCGCCATTAAGCCCTCGGCCAAATGTCACATTTCCCAAAGCAAATGGTCGGGGCTCCCTGAATGGCTGTATGGGATCGGGGTCAAATGACACGTGCTAGGTAGAGGAGGCTCTGAATTCTCCTCTCTTCCTTCTAGCTGCCAAGTAAGCCTGACCCAGCTAGAAATGAATGGACTATGTCATCTGTTTGGATTTTTAGAAAGAAACAGTGGGCATCTGTTCAGGGCCATGTAACTGGTCCCAGAACAAAGCACAGAAGGAATAAAAAGTATTCCAATCTTCCGACAGAGTAAAATTGCAAGCAAAAAGGAAGCTGGACATAGCATAGCTCTAGAATTTTATGTGTCCCTGACTTCCAAATATCAAAATGAGTGACCTCCAAAGTGGAAGGAACATGTTTCCATCACTCCAGCTATAAAGCTGAGGGATTTTGTGGGACAGAGCATGCTGAGGATAAATGGGAATGCCATCCAGATCTCTTCCATGGCATTTCCCAGTTATTTCCTCACTTGGCTTCTGAGGATGCTTCACCTCCTACTTATACTGGGACCATTTATTCCCGTAAGATAAAAATTATTTCAGGTTGGGCATCCTCCAGCTTAGCATGGAAGATGTTGGGAAAATCAGTCCAATGAGCCAAATGTGGCCTTCCAAGCTTCTTTGCCTGGTGTCTGGGACTCTGTCCACCAACACCTCCTCTCTCTAGGCCCACATCCCTCACGGATTCTGCTTTGCACTTTCCTTGAATGTCTTTGCCTGGTTAGAATGTGACTTCAAACTGTGATAATCCTTCTTGTTTGCCTTTGTAGAGGGGTGTGTGTAGATACGAGCCTATGGGGAAGAGTCATAGCTCAGTAGTATGTATCTCTGTTGAATGCAAAAGGTTCCAGGTCCAATCCCTGGTGTAGCTAGGTAGGACTGGGAATTCCCCTGTCTGGAATGCTAGAAAGCCACTGCCAGTCAGCCTACCCTATTCTACTTTGACAATACTGAGCTAGATGGAATCAATGGTCCGACTCAGTATAAGGAAGAAGAAGAAGAGGAGGAGGAGGAGGAGGAGGAGGAGGAGGAGGAGGAGGAGGAGTTTGGATTTGATATCCTGCTTTATCACTACCCTAAGGAGTCTCAAAGCAGCTAACATTCTCCTTTCCCTTCCTCCCCCACAACTAACACTCTGTGAGGTGAGTGAGGCTGAGAGACTTCAAAGAAGTGTGACTAGCCCAAGGTCACCCAGCAGCTGCATGTAGAGGAGCGGAGACGTGAACCCGGTTCACCAGATTATGAGTCTACCGCTCTTAACAACTACACCACACTGGCTCCCTATGGCAGCTTCCTATATGCCTATGGGTGTAGAAACTAGCTCGGCACACTTTCTTTCCTTTTGGCCTTGCCCACTACTGAGAGCCACTGTGGTGTAGTGGTTAAAGCAGCCTTACTCAACCTTGGGTTTCCAGATGTTGTTGGACTACAACTCCCATCATCCGTAGCCAGCGGGAGCAGCAGTTAGGGATGATGACATATGGTAGTACAATGTCAACTGGAAACCCAAGGTTGAGAAAGGTTGGGTTGGCGTATTAGACTAGGATCTGGGAGACCAAGGTTCAAATCCCCACTCAGCCAATCAAGCTCCTTGGGTGACCTTAGGCCAATCACTGGCTCACAGCCTAACCTTCCTACCTCACATGGTTGTTGCGGCGATTAAATGAAGAGGGGAAGAACCATGTATGCCCTGAGCTCCTTTAAGAGCTCAGGGTATACATACTCCTTTACCAGCTGCACTGGCTCCCGGTGGAGTACAGTGTCAGGTTTAAGGTGCTGGTTTTGACCTTTAAAGCCCTATGCGGCTTAAGACCCTCATACCTAAGGGATCGCCTCTCCTGGTATGTCCCGGGTAGGACCTTAAGGTCCTCAAATAATAATTTGTTGGAGGTCCCGAGCCACAAGGAAGCTAGGTTGGCTTCAACTAGGGCCAGGGCCTTCTCAGTACTGGCACTGACTTGGTGGAACAGTCTGGCACAAGAGACCAGGGCCCTGCAGGATTTGGCATCTTTCCGCAGGGCTTGCAAGACAGAGCTGTTCCACCTAGCCTTTGGGTTGGTTTCAGTTTAACCCTGATGTTTCGTTCTTTTGGTGTGATTGGTGGGCTACTTAAAAATGAGGCTGCAGTTTAGATTTAATTTTAAATTGTCTTTTAACCTGTATTTTAATGAATTGTTTTATGTTTTTGTTGTGATTTTATTGGTGTTAGCCGCCCTGAGCCCGGTTTGGCGGGGAAGGGTGGGGTATAAATAAAAATGTATTATTATTATGTTTGGCCAAACTGCGAGAGGCAGTGAAGGATAGGCGTGCCTGGCGTGCTCTGGTCCATGGGGTCACGAAGAGTCGGACACGACTGAACGACTGAACAACAACAAATTATTATTATTATTATTATTATTAAGAACAAGGTGGCCTATAAATTCAACGAACAAAAAATATTCCCCCAGAAATGAAACCATACCTTTGGAAAAGGTCCCCTGCCCCCTAGCCAACAATACCACAAGGATATTGCTTGTTAGGGACATCCAACACAATTCTGATTAGCCTTCCTGCGAGCTGGTATGCTTTGTCTGGAGTTCAGTTTATTGGTCTTCCCTGGCAAATGAGTCCAGAGCTTCTTCTTTTTTTAATGTAACTCAGGGCATTGTAATTTGTGTCACATCCTTTGTAAATAAAGCTGAATTTCGAAAGAAACACTTTAAATAATTACATTCATATTTTTTATTGCATTTATTGCCGTGATTTGGATCACTGTAATTTGAAATAATGTGCCTTTTTCACAGCAAGCAGGAATGCAGGCAATAATTTACGTTGATTAATATATTAGTGCCACATCTAGCTGGGGGTGTCTGTTGGTAGCAAGACACCAGTATAACAAATGTGGTGGCTGGTGAAGCTGCGCTATATTTGAGAGCAAAATGTCTCCACTTTTGGCCAAAGCAAGATGAAATCACGCCTCTGTCATTTTCCCTCTTGGGAAGTGGTCTGTCATGGATAGCTTATCGGGGGTCAGAAAATAGGCATGGAAAGTCCCCTGAACTCAACCCTCTATGGATGTCAGCTTGGAATTTGATTGAGACAGTTGTGGGAGGTCATGGTTTTAAGGCTTGGATCCTTTGCAAAGGACCTTCTTCGTGAGAGATTTTTCCTAGGAATAATTTGCTACGTTCCTTCACTTCTTGCTCAAAGATAAAGAAATGTGAAGTCACTGAGCTCAAAGAAAATAGGAAATCGCTAGCAGACAAAAGAAAATACTTCATCATACGAAATGCAATTAACTGAGAGGATTCACTCTCACAGCACAGGGCAATGGCAATAACTGATAATAACAAAATACCGGTATAATGCAGTTTAAACCACATTGTACCCCCTTGAAGTAGAGCAATAGTACATGACAAGTCAACAAGAGAGCAGTCAATAAATCAAACACAAGGAATATAAGGAGCGATCCCAGTATCGAAGTAGTGAGAGAATCCAGGGTTTCCGGGCTTGGTTTCCTTGGAATGAAGGTCAGTGGGAATTGTGTCTGTAGGAGGCATGATTTTATTTACACATAGATACTACACGGAGAGGGATACAGCTTTAATATCTCAGCAGATCTTGCTTTTCTGTCAGTTACAGCTTTGGATCCAACACAGCACAGAACATGCATGTCTTCTAGCCTTCTTCCAACTTTCTTTCACACAACAATGGCTGTTTTCTTTTACCTAGCCATTAGCTGAGGTGGTGGAGGAAAGGCCCACCCATTAACCTGTAGGGCACCATCACTTAGTTTTCACCTCCTTGGCTTGTGACACAAGATGTGATATGTCTGCGGAGAGTGGGAATCACTATGTACTGATGAAAACCAACAACAAGAAGGATACAGCCCTGGGACAACAGCTTCACAATGAGGCTGATGAGTCTTCCCAAACCCTGCATCATCAACCGCTCATATTTCCCAGGGGAAATAGTTCCAAAGTGTGGTGAAACCTCCACAAAGGTCCTTTCCCTCATTCCATTCAACCTAATCTCTCTTATCAGTGGGCCAGAAATCAGGATCTCACTGGCTGATTGCAAAACACAGGCAGGTTTATCTCCAGCACCTCATGTTCAGATTTCATGGTTTTATTGAATGGCATACTGCCATACAATTTTGTGAGCAAGTATATGCCCTTAGCCAGCTGTTTTGGAGCAGTTACACCACTGACCTATACAGTTCTAGAATATATTGCTTTTGCTCAACTTCAGCTTCCTGGAACTATGTTGAAAAGAACTGGCTTCATTAGGGATTCCAGGCAGACACACATTTCCTCCCTCCAGTTGACTTGCTAGCTCCTTTCCCCCTCTCCACCCACCCATCCCACTTCTCAGTTGTGGTTCAGCAGCATTGCACTTCCTCCACCAGTCACGCTGCTTTGCAGTCCATCATGCCAGTGTCTGTCAAAAAACTCCTAGCTAATATCTGCCGCTCCAAATCCCCAGACTTGCACAGAAAGGGAATGAGCACGAGAGAAGGGCAGATGAATAAACCGTGAATGGAAGGTGGCTCATTCAGGGTTAGGGCATAAATGTGACTGATCCTTATATCCACCAAGATGTTTAAGAAGCCTTTTTGCATCTGGCCCAAGAATTCATCTCCCATTACTGTTTCCGTCCTAATATGTATACAGTAGAAATGCTACAAATAATCTAAACAAAATAAAAAATTAAAAAATCCTTCCAGTAGCACCTTAGAGACCAACTAAGTTTGTTCTTGGTATGAGCTTTCATGTGCATGCACACTTCTTCAGATACCTGAAGAATACCTGATATCTGAAGAAGTGTGTATGTACACGAAAGCTCATATCAAGAACTAACTTAGTTGGTTTCTAAGGTGCTACTGGAAGGATTTTTTATTATTTTATTTTGTTTTGACTATGGCAGACCAACACGGCTACCTAACTGTAACTACAAATAATCTACAATTTCTAGCTTCAAGGGCAAAACCAGCATATTTCTCATTTCAGTTGGGTATCTTCAACATTCATGGGGCTTATTAGAATATTATCACTGGGTGTAGGGGATGACTGGGGCATAATTAAGCCAAATTTGAAACAATCATGGTTGTGTGATGTACAACAATGCTCAGATCTGTTTTGCAAAACAACAACAACAACAACCCAAAAGGTTAGCTCCTTAGATAGGTAGCAGCAGTCTGAGATATTACTGTCAGATCTTCCAGAAAGTGGAGACATTGAATGAACAAACTGGTGAGAAATTTAAAGGGGATAACACTGTGTACCAAGTGTAGTTTAGAACTGTGGCGTAATACATGCAATGGAAGTAAGTCTCAATGAGCTCCGTGGGGTCTACTCCCAAGTAAGAGTGTGCTGCACTGTGAATGGGGGAAATGTTGTGCAATTGATCCAACATTTGTTGATGTTGATGTCGAAGGGTGTGGCAATCCCAAACCAGCAGCTGGTTTGAGATTGTCATTGTCGAATCGGCAAAATAAAGAAATAAATAAAGAGGCTGAAGGAGCAAGCTGATACAGATATAAAGAACGAGGGATGAACCAAAAGGATTTCAGATCCTCATTACGCAAACCAAGCCCATCTCACCTTTTGTTGTTCCCTATCCCACTGTCCAACGTACAAGGAGGTGGAAACTTCCACAGAAATAGCAGGAAGGGTTTTACACCTCTTTCCTATAGAAGTTATGTTTGCTGGTTTACATCAACATCAATGCTATTTTCACACACAAATTATCAGTGATGGAGGCAGACAAAATCAGAGAGGCCACCAACTCTTGCCATAGAGGCAATTTGGCAGCAGAATGGCAATTCTTCCAGTAGCCAAAGACCCGCACAATCAGTCAGAGACATCTGAAAGTCTGCTTTGGAAAAGCAACAGGTCTCACCTCTTAAAGAGATTTCCTACACTTTGTGGGGCTCTCGAAACAACAGCAACTTGCCAGTCGGGGAGCAAACCAGAGCAGCACACGGAAATGCCGTTTACCTTCCTGCCGGAGTGGTCCCTATTTATCTACTTGCACTTTGACGTGCTTTCGAACTGCTAGGTGGGCAGGAGCAGGGACCGAGCAACGGGAGCTCACCCCATCATGGGGATTCGAACCGCCCACCTTCTGATCGGCAAGCCCTAGGCTCTGTGGTTTAACCCACAGCGCCACCCACATCCCTTCACAAGGTTGTAGTGGGGATTAAATGAGGAGAAGAACCACCCAAACCACCTTGAGCTCTGTGGAGGAAAAGGTGGGCTATGAACACAATAAATGAATAAATACATTGAATTTTGGTTCTATCCAACTTTAGAGAAACTATACATGCTTTTTGCAAGATACACATACACACATACACACACACAGTTTTGCTTTAAAAAATGTATGTAGAGCATTTTTTTAAAAAAAAAATGAAGGGAATCTTTTTGTTCACATACTGGGAGGCTGCAGTTGGCATGCCTTGGAAAGTGATTAGAGAAGAGTTCAGAGTTCTTGGACTACTGCAGGCAAGTGGTCTTCTTCATCTGTAGAACTGAAATATGGTGTCAAAGATAAATACGTTCAGGACAAAAAAAAAATGTGCGCGAGAGAGAGGAAAATCCTGCTGGAGGAAAAGGTTTTAATGTGGCTTGAAAGTGCTTTCACCATCTGTCTGCCGTGATAAGGTCACATCCCTGAGACAACCTAGATTTGGTTGTCTACAGTTGAAAGCTGACACAACAAGTATCAAGACAACAGATGTCACTAAAGGGTCAGAGATTCCATTCTGAATCTCTGAGCTGGTGTGCTATAAAAAGCTAAAGGCCACACAGCTAAGCACACACCAACATTCAAAAGAAATAATTACCTGGATAAAGTGGTATTACTGTATTACTCAACTTAGCTGGACCTTGTTCTCCACAATAAGTTTTAGTGGAAATTCAGCAGGAGGAAGGAGGAAGTCATATAATATTTTGTACATGGGATATCAGGATCTCTTCCAGATAAGGGATAGGGGAGGAATTCAATTCAGTTTGCGTTTAAAGGCAAACCTACATAATTCCTACTTTGTTCCATCTTCCTGACAGTTTCTTCCCTGTTAATTTCAATTTTTGACATGCTCTACAAACAATTTAAGATCCTCTACTGGAAATCTAGCACTCATTTCCATGTTGTTGTTGTTGTTGTTGTTGGATTGCAACCATGGAAACCTGGAATACTGCAGGAGTTTTGCATTGTATGTTTCCTTTGGTTTCCGTGGATCAGACCTGCACCACTCATGTAACCAAAATTTGGGTGTTGTTTTTGCATACTGCATGGCGAATCATGGGGGGAGAGAAGTGTGCATGTGAATAAGTGTGTGTGTGTGTGTGTGTGTGTGTGTGTGTACGTGAGACAAGTCTGATGACATTCCCTGTTGTGTCGCACCCTCTGGTGTGAACTACATTTGGAGCAACATGATGGCTCCAATAGCCACAGTTCCCTAATGCAACAGTTTAAAGCAGAGCTTTCCAGACTTTTCATGTTGGGGACAGACTTTTTAGACATGCATCATTTTGTGACACGGTAATTCAGTTTTAAAAGCAATCCAGGGGTCCCTTTCCAGCCCCGGGAGGAGCATGGGGAGTGATTGCGTGACACACCTACGCACTGCAGCCAAAACACTAAAGTGTTTTGGAAAGCTCTGGTTCAAAGGGAATGTTAATTCCTATACCTGAATGCACCCTGAGGTGGTATTTCTGTTACCCATTACTCATTGAGGCCAGTGTCACATATGCAAGAGTGTGATCTGACCACAAAACTGGTAAGAAACAATTGAGGAGGAACCTAACAGCTGACTGTTAAAGTGAAAGAAAGAAAAACTCCATATAAGATACAATAAGGGCAGGTGGTTGGGCAGAGGATGAACAGCTAAGTTGATGTATATCTCCTATATATTGCGTGTCATAATGCAAATGCTCTTGCAGATGCTTTGAACTATTTCCAGCATCAAACAATTTTCATTTCGTTCTTATTTTCCCAGCACGGTCCTCATTGCATGTTCAAATATATAAAAGGATGTCATATAGAGGAGGGTGAAAGGTTGTTTTCTGCTGCTCCAGAGAAGCGGACACGGAGCAATGGATTCAAACTACAAGAAAGAAGATTCCACCTAAACATTAGGAAGAACTTCCTGACAGTGAGAGCTGTTTGGCAGTGGAATTTGCTACCAAGGAGTGTGGTGGAGTCTCCTTCTTTGGAGGTCTTTAAGCAGAGGCTTGACAGCCATCTGTCAGGAATGCTTTGATGGTGTTTCCTGCTTGCAAGGGGGTTGGACTGGATGGCCCTTGGGGTCTCTTCCAACTCTATGATTCTATGATCCTCCAATTCAAAATCAGGGGCAAGCAGGCTAGAGATAAAGCTTAAAAAATATGATTATTCTTTATTTCTTAGTATAAATTTAATGATTTATTCACTGGTGTTGACGCTTTTATTCATTCCACGTTTCCTCCAAAAAGTTCAAGGTGGGTGTGCTTTAAAGGTATGGTTTGGATCTGCCCAAAGAATAGATGCCTAAGCACAAACCAAATTGTGACAACTCTCTGTTGGGACAAGTGTTCTGTTCCATTCGGTTTTGAAATTCACCCAGCCCACCCGCCACAGAGTCCACAGCGCCCAGATTTCCTCCAGCCCATCTCTGCAACCTCCCAGACTCCCACCTTCTTTCCGCCTAAGTCAATGTTTTTTCTTTCTTTTTCTTTTTGCCTTTACGGTGCACTAAAACACCTCCCCGAACCTGAAGCAATCTGGGTTCATGGCTGTAACAAACGCAGCCCTGTGTGTTTTAGAAAAACACCACCTAATTCTTCTTTGTAGCCAAGCCTAACATAAACGGAGATTTATCTGCTTGCTAACAATATCTATTATGGGCTTTAGCAAAGGGGGCAGGGAAGGGATGGCTGTTCACTCAGTGAGACGTTATCACTAGCAGAGTGCTGACACCTTCGATAAAAGCAGCAGCTGTATCTCTATAAAATCTTTCCTTTTAAAACCACCAAGTTTATATCAGCAGTTAGCCAGAGAAAGCCGGAAACATTTGTCTTGCCGGACATGGCTGTCACTTCTTATCCCGCTGCAGGTTTTTTTAATTGAGATTGTCAAATAGCAGGAAATTTGACTTAATGCAGCTCTCAGACCCAAAAAACACTCTGCTGTAATTCCGTGGCCAATTTCTCCTGTCTCTTGAAGCAGCGGGCCTAATCTCAGAACAAGAAAGCAAAATGCAGCAATATTAAAACCAGACAGCAGGGATGGGTGGAGATGGGTCTCTCCAGATGCCATCAGACCCCAGTTGCCAGTGGCAATCCAGAAAGCAGGATTTGAGCACAAGAGAAAGTCTGCCTTCCTGTGGCTTCCAGCAATGGGTATTCAGAAGTATTGCTGCATCTGACTGTGGAGGCAGAGCATAGTCAACATGGCTAGTAGCTAGAGATGTAAAATTTCTGGAAATTTTGAAGCTTGGAAAAAAAACACGAAAATTTTCGGGAAAATTGAAAAATATATATGCTACATTAGCACTTCTTTTTTTTCTTTTCCAGATTGAAAGTCATTCTGTTATTTGAGAAACATAAAACATAACTATGGACAATTTTAATGGGCATGAAACAATTATTACATACAGAATTTACTTTTAAAATAATATTTACAGTGGAACCTCGGGTTACGCACATCCCAACCCGGAAGCGTTTCCAGACCGTGCGCGATTCGCACGCGCCCCCCGGTGCGCAAAACGCTTCTGCGCACTTCCCGCATGCGCAGAAGCGCTCAAATCGCGCTACTTCCGGTTTTTCGTGTGTTCGGGATACGCATGCACGTGTTACGCATGACGATCCGGAACAGATTGCGTGTGTAACCCGGGGTTCCACTGTATTTGTATTTGTAACAAATGGAGCAACAATCTCCTGAACTGTTTACTAGTTTATGTGGATCAAAAAACAAAAACTCCACAAAACAATTTTTAAAAATCCAGAAGTAACAATTATTCATATTTCCTCTCCACAGTATTTTTTTTTTTTAACCCTTCTCATAAAAAGAACTGAAGAAGGAAGTGGGACTAAGTTTCAATGAATGGGCATGAAATTTAATCCGAATCATTTTCTGAGCTGTAATTAAGTATATACTTTCAGGCCCTTTTTGTTGCTCTCTATTTTCTTCCAGTGCTTTGAGGCCTAGTGAAGAGGAACAGAACCAATGCATACCACACGCATGCAGAAACAAAACTGAAACCTTTTCTTTTCTTTTCTGGTAACAACAGCACCTCCTAAAGGAAGAAATGTATCTCGTTCTTGCATTGGAGAGTTCAGTTTGTAACCTAGGACTTGCTTGTCCTCACAGAAATTAGAATAATCTGATACCATACATATTTTTTTTAGAAATGATTTATAACATATTTGAACCCCTTATCTTAAAATATTTTATTCATCATGTTAAAATAAAACATTCCATAATCTTTTATTTATTTATTTATTTTTCAATTTTTCCAAAAAAAAATTTTGGGGGGGGGGGCTTCAGGAAAAAAGAACGGTTTCCCCCCTAATTTTTCCGGTTTCCCCCCCGGGCCTTCACATCTCTACTAGTAGCCATTGATACCCCTCTTCCATGAATGCTCTTGGTGGCCATCACTGGCTCCTGTGAGAGTGTGTTCCATCGTCATTATCAAAAGCTAAATACTGCCATGAGACCAAGAGTCAACAAGTACCATAAGGAAAGGGTGAAAAGAGCTTTGAAGAAAGAATTCAAGGAGATGCTAAACTGTTAAGAGGTGCCCGTGGATCTTCTAAGAGTAGCAGATGCTCCAGTGGACCAGAGTAGACTGGGTCTTCTCAGAGTTGTGTTGCTTGAGAATGCAGCACAGGCATCATTGAGATTAAACATCTCAATTAGAGGCACCCCAATGAGAGAGAATATACTTACTTTTCGGATCCTAACAGTTCTGCGGGAAGAATAGATGCAATATTGTTATCTAAAGAATTAACGCTAAAAATATCAAAAGCTGAGATCCACTCTAAAACTATATCTGACCACAACGCAGTGTATGTTTGGCTTCAAGGGAAGGATAAAAGACAGGTAAGGTGGAGACTAAATGAAACTCTTTTAAACGATGAAAAAATAACTGAAAGAGCTAAAAATACATTGAAAGAATTTTTTGAATTCAATTTAGACAAAGGAACGGATATCAGGACAGTATGGGATGCAAGTAAGGCAGTCCTTAGAGGATTTTTCATAAAAGAAAATATAATTCAGAAAAGACAAAAGGAAAAGAAGAAACAGGAAATTCTAAACGAAATCAGTTTGAAGGAAAGAGAACTTTATAAAAAGCCAGAGGACAGGGATATCAAAAGAAATATTAAATTGCTCCAATCCCAGTATACTATGATTATAAATGAAGAGATTGAATGGAAAATAAAATTAATGAAGCAGAAAAATTTTGAATTTGCTAATAAACCGGGTAGACTTCTAGCATGGAAACTAAAAAAACAACAGAGTGAAAGGATAATCAATAAGATAAAAATAGACGATAAGATAATAACTAATCCTAAAGAAATTGAAGATAGCTTTGTAGCATTTTTTGCGAAACTCTATAAAGAGGGAGGGGAAACTCTAGATGAGATTAATAATTATTTGAACTCATGCAACCTCCCCAAAATTACCAGTGAACAAAATAAAGGGTTAAATGACCCGATCTCAGCTTTTGAAGTTCAAACGGCAATTAAGAGATCTAAGCTGGGGAAAACGCCTGGACCAGACGGGCTTCCGGCAATCTATTATAAGAAATTGGAAGATATTCTGTCTGATCCTTTGAAAATATTGATGAATAGTATTTTGGAAGAGGGTAATATGCCGGAATCCTGGAAGGAAAGCTTCATAACTCTGATCCCTAAGCAAGGCGCAGACCAGTTGATGATAACCAACTATAGACCCATCTCGTTGTTAAACAACGACTATAAACTATATGCACATATTCTAGCGGAGAGAATGAAAAGAGTCCTTCAAGCTATAATTCATGAAGATCAAACAGGTTTTCTCCCGGGCCGCCTTATGCAGAGTAATATTAGAAGAGTAATTAATATCTTGGAATACTTAGAAGGGCATATTGATAAGCCATCGATAATAATGGCGGTGGACGCCGAAAAGGCGTTTGACAACGTGTCATGGGGATTTATGAAGGAGCTGCTGCAGAGAATGGAATTTGGCGAAGCAATCTGTAAAGGAATCCAAGCAATTTATAGCAAGCAGAGGGCTAAAATTATAATTAATGGGAACATTTCGGAGAGTTGCGAAATTAATAAAGGGACAAGACAGGGGTGTCCGCTCTCCCCACTGATTTTCATTTTAGTTATGGAGGTTCTAAATAAGAAAATTAGAGAAGAAAAAGAGATTAAGGGTATAACTCTGGGAAAGAATATCTATAAAATACAAGCGTTTGCGGACGACCTCATAATAACATCTGAAAACCCTAAAGGAAGTCTACTCAAAATACTGGAAATAATGGATAAATTCGGAAAGGCTGCGGGCTATAAACTGAATATAAATAAAACCAAACTTATGGTTAAAAACATCTTACCTGAAGAAAAAGAAGAAATTGAGAAAACAACAAAGCTTAAAATATGCCAGAAGTTTAAGTACCTGGGAATATGGATAACCACCAAAAATATAAACCTATACGAGGATAATTATACTAAAACATGGGCGGAGATGAAAAAGAAATTGGCGATATGGAGCAAACTGAAAATATCCTTTTGGGGGCGTATTTCGGTGATTAAGCTTAATATCTTACCCAAACTACTGTTTCTGTTCCAATCTATCCCAATCATAGGGAAAACAGACTGTATTGAAGCCTGGCAGAAAGAGATTTCAAAATTTATTTGGTTAGGAAATAGACCAAGAATTAAACATGTATTGCTTATAGATCACAAAGAAAGAGGTGGATTTGGTCTACCAGACCTGAAACTATATTACGAAGCAGCCTGCCTTTCCTGGGTTAAAGACTGGTGCCAACTTAAAAACACGGACCTGTTGGATTTGGAAGGGCATGACAACCGCTTTGGTTGGCATGCATACCTTCACTACGGGAAAGCAAGAATTCATAAAGGCTTTACGAATCATATTATCAGGAATGCCTTATTCAGAGTCTGGGAAAGGTATAAAGGGCTGCTAGCGCCAAAAACACCTAAGTGGATCTCCCCAGAAGAGGCCAAGGCACTTAAAAAGAGGAACATGAAAGGGAGCTGGTTAACATATAATTCTTTACTGTTAGAAGAGGATAACCAATTGACACTTAGGCAGTATGAAGAGGTTAAAGAGCAATTATCAAGCTGGCTGGACTATCACCAATTGCACGAAACTTTCAAGCAGGATAGGAAAAACGGATTTACAAGGGAACCGTCCAAATTTGAAACAGAGATACTAAATAATAATACCAAGATAATATCAAAATTGTACCAAATCCTCCTTGAATGGAAAGTCAAGGAGGAGGAGGTCAAGGAAGTCATGATCAGATGGGCGCAGGATATCGGCCACCCTATTATGTTAGATCAATGGGAAAAACTTTGGAAGGTTACAATGAGGTTCACAGCATGTTATAACATCAAAGAAAATATGCTCAAA
This sequence comes from Lacerta agilis, assembly GCF_009819535.1. Classification (NCBI taxonomy): domain Eukaryota; kingdom Metazoa; phylum Chordata; class Lepidosauria; order Squamata; family Lacertidae; genus Lacerta; species Lacerta agilis. The sequence goes on along the minus strand of NC_046322.1, from coordinate 6,956,812 downwards.
ATGCAGTACCGATGGTACCTAACTCCATCAAGGCTCTCCAAAATGTACAAAAACCTAGCTAATAATTGTTGGAGATGTGGAGAAAGCAATGGTAATATGTTTCATATGTGGTGGACCTGTAAAAAAATCAAAGTTTTCTGGAATCTAGTATATGAAGAACTTAAAAAAATTTTGGGTTTGACATTTTGTAAAAAACCAGAGGCCTTCCTACTTAGCATCATAGGTAACGAAATCCCAGAGAAACTAAAAGATATTTTTTTATACGCGTCTGCGGCTGCACGAAGTTTGATAGCGCAGAACTGGAAGGGAGAGAACGCGCCGGACATAAAAGAGTGGCAAATTAAATTACAGGAATACGCGGAGATGGCCCATCTGACCAACTCCCTAAGAGGACACAACAGACAAGCCTTTGTGCTAAAATGGGAGAAATATAGAAGGTATCTTCAAAGCATCAATAACGGTATAAAGTCTATGGCGGCCTTTGAGTGACTCTGGAGTTGCAATGGGAGTGTAATATATGACATGGCTAAAAGTAGAAATTGAAATGTTCTGAAATGGAGGTAAAAGATAATATAGCAGTGTTGAGCACATTCATAATGAGGAAAAGACTGTTCATAGGGAAAGGATGGGAAGTTTAACTAAAGAGATTAATTTTTGTATTTTTGTATGTTGCTGTTTTTTCTTTCTTTCTTTTCTTTTTTTCCTTCTCTCTTCTCCCCCCCTCTTTTCCCCCCCTCTTTTTCTCCTTTTTTTAGCTTTCATGTTATTTTATGTTGTTGTTTTTTTTTCCTTCTTTCTTTTTCTCTTCTTTCTTTCTTTCCTTCTTTCTTCTTTTTTTTCTTTTCTCATTTAGCATGTTTTTGTTAAAGGATAAAAAAAGATAATATGTGTAGTCATATATTTCCATGGTATCTACTATTGGTAGTACTTCTTTTCTACTATGGGGTGTAAGACGAAGGAAAAAGAGACAACCAAAAAGGGAATACTTTTGATTTTTGTATTTTATTAATTTATATAGTGGAATCTAACCTGTAAATATGTACAAATGGAAAGTACAAATGGAAAGTATGTACAGAATGTTTGAGATATTGGTGGATGTAAGAATTGAAATTCAATAAAGTATTTAATTTTCAAAAAAAAAAAAAAAAAAGAATGCAGCACAAAGCAGGAGAGCAAACTTGGGCCCCAGGTCAGTGCTGTCAAGTATCCCGTTTCCCCCGAGAATCTCCCTTATTTCAAGCAGTTTCCTGCTGCTATCCCTTATTTTTTATATCCCTTTAATTTCCCGTTTTTTCAAAGGAAGCAGCTCCTCTCCCTCCCCCTGCTGGCCAGGGACTGGGAAGACCTCGCCTCCTTGCAGCCTCAAAGCAAGCGGGAGCCATTTCCCGCGCTTACAGGCGTCGTAGCCCACGGGCAGCGTTTCCAAAATACAGTAAGCCTACTGCGCGCGTTCACACCAGTGCCGCCCACTTTTGCTTCTGGCTCTGCCCACCACTGCCATGTGACTGTCCCTGGGATAGGTGAGGCTGCTGATCCCTTATTTTCAAATCCGTAACTTGACAGCTATGCCCCAGGTTATGGGTGCCTAGCATGTGTGGCATCATGACATCATGTTGTAATGTGACATCATGATGTCAAGCACACACACACACACACACACACACACACACCGGTCTCGGAACCTGACTTCCGGTGATGCTGGAAGTCAGGTTCTGAGACCTTGCAAGACCTCAGAAGTTGTGTGGGGGCCTTGTGGTGTGGGTGCTGAGCACCGACAACATTTTTTTGTGGGTGCTCAGGCACCCAGAGCCCCCATGCTGGGCGCCCCTGGCACAAAGTAGATGGTAAATTCATTCATCAATTTTGGGGAACCAACACTTCATTGTAAAATTAAGTGAAGAGCACGATCCAATTGATACTGTAGCTACTATGTTCTGATCCACATATACATCCATAACTGGGAAATTAGGTCAATCCACATTAAATGTAGAAGAAGAGAAGAGTTTGGATTTGATATCCCGCTTCATCACTACCCGAAGGAGTCTCAAAGCGGCTAACATTCTCCTTTCCCTTCCTCCCCCACAACAAACACTCTGTGAGGTGAGTGGGGCTGAGAGACTTCAGAGAAGCGTGACTAGCCCAAGGTCACCCAGCAGCTGCATGTGGAGGAGCGGGGACGCGAACCCGGTTCACCAGATTACGAGTCTACCGCTCTTAAACACTACACCACACTGGCTCTGAGCGACTTCCTTTTCCTTCACCGCTGAGATCTACAGTATTTAAGACCTTCATCACCACAAGGATATAAAGCTCTGAGAAGGAGATCTGTAGGCAGCAGTTCCGACAGCCGTGTCTGTGTGCGGAAGGAAGGTTTGATTTCCATGTACAAAGCAGTTTTGTGTGTTATTGTAATGAGAAAGCTTCATCTATTGACGCAGGGGAGTCGTGTGTGAGTCCTAGCTGGTGTAAACTCTCCAGAACATGATAACCAGTTGCCTTTTCACAGTGTGAACCCTCAGAATGAAGACTTTATCAGATGCTTTCCACTATGGACACTTGTTGAGCCAAGAAAACCTTCCTTTGCCCTTTGTTTTTATTCATCTAGGTTTTTTTAAGCTAGTCCCAGCTTTGAATTCCCTCTGTGTGAGAGAAACGGAAGCTGTGTGAGTAGCTAAGAGAGAAAAAATTATCCATGCTGAGACCAAAGGTAGCAATTTATCATGTCAGAGCTGCAGAGCTTGAGTGTAAAAAAAAACCTTAAAAAAGTCTTCTACCTAATGAGGCAGAAAGAGTCCAAAGAAGATGGGATCATCTTTCCAAAGTTTGCTGCAAAATTTGGGATCATTCACCAATATTTGCACTATATATTGCACCTTATTAAAGGTGCTGTCACAGTTTTTGCTTCTGACTCCCAAACGCTGAGGAATTATATCTAATTTAACCTTACCAGCCTAGAAACTGCATCAGTAATGCAGAAAGAATGCTTTGTTCATAGCTTAGGGGCTATGCACAATTATATCTTTGGATGTACTGCACATTCAGTTGTATTCAGATTGTAAATTCTCCTTTGCTTATCAGCATTTCATTGATGGATGAAGATTTATAGTCAGTCAGTTGTGTATCTTGGGTCTGGAGAATCTCATCCAACGAGAATGCAAAATCCGATCGTTTGCAATATATAGGGACATTCAAAATCTCCTGACCCCCTCCCCATAAGCTGATGGGGGAGGGACAGAGTAAGGAGAGGGGGAACACCCCAATTGCCTTAGTGTGATTCATTGTGCTGGCTCCCAGTAGTATTTATTTATTTATTTGGTTTAATTTATTTGATTTCTATATCGCCCTTCATCATAAGATCTTAGGGCAGCTCACAGAATAGAATCATAGAATCATAGAGTTGGAAGAGACCACAAGGGCCATCCAGTCCAACCTCCTGCCAAGCAGGAAACACCATCAAAGCATTCCTGAATAAATAGTACATCTATTTAGTTGACTGCATCCCTATAATTTTAGAACCATAGGAAGCTGCCTTATACCAAGTCAGACCATTGGTCCATCTAGCTCAGTACTGCCTACACTGACAGGCATTACCTCTGCAGGGTTTCAGGCGGAAATCTCTCCCAGTCCTACCTGCAGATGCTGGGGATCGAACCTGTGGCCTTCTGTATGAAGGCAGCTGTTCCACCATCAAGCCAGACCCCTTCCCCCTGATGATGCTCAGGTGATGCTGCTTTGAAAGATAACACTGTCAGTGATTGCTTGAACCCACAGACCTGCAGCTGCTGCCTGGGGACTTCCATCTTCCTCCATCTGCCTGGACCGGCAGAACAGGGACCTTCCTGTAGCTACTGAGAGCAGTGCAAGGACTAGGACCCTGGACAGGCAGGCAGCATTGATAACACCTACTGCTCCAGTTACAGGTGGGTAGCCGTGTTGGTCTGCCATAGTCGAAACAAAATAGGAAATTCTTTCCAGTAGCACCTTAGAGACCAACTGAGTTTGTTCTTGGTATGAGCTTTCGTGTGCATGCACACTTCTTCAGATACGTATCTGAAGAAGTGTGCATGCACACGAAAGCTCATACCAAGAACAAACTCAGTTGGTCTCTAAGGTGCTACTGGAAAGAATTACCTACTGCTCCAGTTAGGTGTGCACCAGCTGCTTTGGGGGTGGGGCTGCCCCAAAGGGGAGACACCAATGGGAGTCATCCCGGGGGGCGTTACTTCAGGGGTGGAACGAGGCTGTGGGCTGGCCCTGTTGTGGCTGCTGACTTGCGTAAACCAATAGATAAAAGGATATATAAAGGAACAAAACTCGAAAGTGTTTCTCTACTAGCAGGCGGGCCAGCTGCAACTTATAGACCTTAGTAGAAAGAGAAACTAGTGAATTATTTAATGAGGAAGGGAGGACTTTCTTATTCCAAAAAACTTTCGGGAACTGACTGTCGTCATAAGGGAAATTCTCTAGCAGACTCTTTGAGTTCTAAAGTAAAATATCAGGAGACTTCTTGAAGCCACTGGCTAGTGTCTATTGTTTTCTTCCGCAATCCTTCTAAGAAGGACACTAAGTCTTCCTAGGGGGACACAGGTAGGGGTGTGTGTGGAGAAGGCAAGCCATTGACGGGAATTTGTTTGCTGGGGGTGGTGGTATTGCCCACCAGCCATATAGAGAAGAACTGTCACCACTGCCTACCAAAAACCCTACCAAAATGGTCACCTTCTTCCACTTGGAAATGAGAGGCAATAATGGGGGTGGTGTTTCTCTTTGCCCCAAATGTATTGCATGGCAAGGACCTAATCTGGAGTCAATTGGTGGCATTCCGATGTCAGCTTTAGACATAGCTCAAGTTCTTTTTCAGCCTCTCAGCAAATACTTGTGGATGCCAAGAAGCATCGCTGCAGATAATTTGGCTAATTATCTGTCCAATTATGACAATTGCTGCCTCTCGACACTGACAACATTTGGAGATGGCCCAGACCATCTTGGGTTTAATGATATTGTAGCGTGAAAGAATCCCATGATTAAGTGAATTTACAAAAAAAGGGCTTTTTTTCTTTTCTTTCCCAAGCATTGAACCAGTTTGAATTCTGAAGAGAACATGGGGGCATTTATCATATTTTTCCATCTATAAGATGCCCCCATGAATCAGACGCCCCCTATTTTGGGGGGATTCAGATTTAAGAAAATGGGCAGAGACACTATCTGTGTATAAGATGCCCCCTAATTTTTGAGATTGTTTTTCAGGGGGGAAAACCTAGTCTTATACACCAAAAATACGGTAATTTCAACATAAAACAATTGTCCATAAAAAAATAACAGAAATTTTCTCAGAAATCCTTCAGTCCTTCCTCCCCATGCCCCAATATTAGCTGCATTCAAACATAACCTTAAGACATGATTTAACACTATGCCTATTGAAGTTGGTGATCATCACTACATTATAGAGTAAAAGGTAAAGGTAAAGGGACCCCTGACCATTAGGACCAGTCGCAGACGACTCTGGGGTTGCGGCGCTCATCTCACGTTACTGGCCGAGGGAGCTGGCACACAGCTTCTGGGTCATGTGGCCAGCATGACTAAGCCACTTCTGGCGAACCAGAGCAGCGCACGGAAACACCATTTACCTTCCCGCTGGAGCGGTACCTATTTATCTACTTGCACTTTGACATGAGTCAACAGTGTGATGCAGCAGCTAAAAAAGCCAATGCAATTTTGGGCAGCATCAATAGGAGTATAGCATCTAGATCAAGGGAAGTAATAGTACCACTATATTCTGCTCTGGTCAGACCTCACCTGGAATACTGTGTCCAGTTCTGGGCACCACAGTTCAAGAAGGATACTGACAAGCTGGAACGTGTCCAGAGGAGGGCAACCAAAATGGTCCATGGCCTGGAAACGATGCCTTATGAGGAACGGCTTAGGGAGCTGGGTATGTTTAGCCTGGAGAAGAGAAGGTTAAGGGGTGATATGATAGCCATGTTCAAATATATAAAAGGATGTCATATAGAGGAGGGAGAAAGGTTGTTTTCTGCTGCTCCAGAGAAGTGGACACGGGGCAATGGATTCAAACTACAAGAAAGAAGATTCCACCTAAACATTAGGAAGAACTTCCTGACAGTAAGAGCTGTTCGGCAGTGGAATTTGCTACCAAGGAGTGTGGTGGAGTCTCCTTCTTTGGAGGTCTTTAAGCAGAGGCTTGACAGCCATCTGTCAGGAATGCTTTGATGGTGTTTCCTGCTTGGCAAGGGGTTGGACTGGATGGCCCTTGTGGTCTCTTCCAACTCTAGGATTCTATGATTGTATGCTTCCGAACTGCTAGGTTTGCAGGAGCAGGGACCAAGCAAGGGGAGCTCACCCTGTTGCGGGGATTCGAACCGCCGACCTTCTGATCGGCAAGCCCTAGGCTCTGTGGTTTAGACCACAGCGCCACCCGCGTTACAGATAGTGCATTCCAATAGAATCATAGAGTTGAAAGGGACTCAAAGGATCATCTAGTCCAACCCTCTGCAATGCAGGAACCACAGCTACAGTAATTTCATTATTCACAATGTAAAGAAATGCTCTGTCTTTGGCAGAGAGTCTTTCGCAAACCTTCTACCTGTGTGCCTTTAAGTGAAGATGTCCTCTTTGTATTTCACGAAGCAAATATCACCCTGCGGGCCAAGGTAGAAACAGGTAAGAAAGTGTTCAATTACCAGCCCATCTCTGACAGTAATGTCGTTAGTGCAAAGAATTTATTGGAAGGAAATGAAAGCTCCAGCCTTTTGAGGAACTGCGGCCAGCTTTCAAGATTAACTGACAAGAAAATATATTGAGTGCTACTAATGGGAGATGTGTCCTGCCTCACTGCTATGGGAGCTGCCACACAGAAATAATGAAAGATTTTACAAAATGTTCCTGTGACATAATTTATATGGAACCAACACATGTCATAATGCTGGGTAGCGAGTGACCTATGATACTCTAATGTGTCCTGTAAGCTCATTAGTTGTATCAGGGGTGGGGAACATCCAGGCATATGTCCTGGGAGCCATGATGGAGGGCAAATGGATTTCCCTGGCTGAGCGTTGCAGGCAGCTGTTGGAGATGGCAACAGAATCTGCTTTAAAAATGTATATTTCAAAGGTTCCTTGGGAGAACAGGGGATTTTTTGTGTGTGTGTGTGTGTGTGCACATGTTAGAAATGCAGTTAAACACTTGTTTGATTTGTGTCAAGCTTGGATCTGCATTCAGTGGAGAGCCAGTGTGGTGTAGTGGTTAAGAGCGGTAGACTCGTAATCTGGTGAACCAGGTTCGCATCCCCGCTCCTCCACATGCAGCTGCTGGGTGACCTTGGGCTAGTCACACTTCTCTGGAGTCTCTCAGCCCCACTCACCTCACAGAGTGTTTGTTGTGAGGGAGGAAGGGAAAGGAGAAGGTTAGCCGCTTTGAGACCCCTTTGGGTAGTGATAAATTGGGATATCAAATCCAAACTCCTCTTCTTCTTCTCTTCTCCATGCCTGGCCCGACAATGCCTTGTGGGTAAGGGAGACTCATTACACTTAAAGACCTCTGTCTAAGACTTTTTTGCCAAAGGGAGCTCAAGAACAAAGCAAAGGTCCCAGGCTCAATCATGGGCAATTTCAGTTAAAAGGACCAGGTAGCCAAATTGGAAAATCAGCTGGAAAAATAATACACACATTTCTTTGATCAGCATTCCGTCTGATAGCTTGAGTCTTTCTTTTCCACTCCCTGGGGAAGTGTTAGCTGACATCATGAAATGGCTGCAGGAGGAGAGATCAAAAGTATTTTTGCCAGGATGATTTTACTTCCTTTCTGACCACAGCTCCTTAGAATAGACCACTTTCTTTCTGCTTATTTTGAGTTTGAGAAGCAAACTGGGTTCCCCCTCCCCCTTCTCAGAAGGTGAAATGGGGGAAGGGTTGGAGGGGAATTCTACCACCCCCTGGCCACCTGCCACCTGAGGCAGTTCCCCTGTTCTGCCAAATGGCAGGTTGGAATTCAGATGTTAGGATACTTTGAATCCGAATGTTGGAAGTTTCAGAAAGTGCTTTCTTAACACAGTGGGATATTCAGTGAAAGCACCTGGATCGCTCAGTTGGTTAGCATGGTGCTGATAATGCCAAGGTTGCAGGTTCAATCCCCATATGGGACAGCTGCATATTCCTGCATATTCTTGCATCCCTTCCAACTCTAAGATTCTATTATTCTATGAATTTGTTCTCACAAGAAGTGGTGAGGGCCATCTCACTTGGATGGTTTCCAAAGAGCATTAAATAAATTCATGGAGGATAAGGCTACTAGCCATGATGGCTATATTGTTCCTCCACTCTTGGAGGCAATGCTCCTCTGAATGGCAGCTGCTTGGGGTCATAAATGAAGAGAGCACTCAAGGGTTGCTTGTGGGCTTCTTAGGAGCATCTGGTTGGCCATTGTGGGAACAGAATGCTGGACTAGATGGGCAGCAAGGTTCTATGCTCTTAGATGGTGTGTCTCTATGCTCTTAGATAGTGTGGTTCACATTCTTCAATTGCTTAAAAGATAGTTCCTCACTCTGATCTTAAGTAAAGGAGGATCTCTGTGGGGGAATCAGGAAAAGCCAATCTATGCCACACGAAGTTCTCAATTTCTTCTCCCCAACTGAGGTGTTCCCTTCCGGTCCATGCCTACCTTTCAGTTTCATGCAGCTGCCATTCCTTATAATTAATTCTCCCTTTATACCACTAAAAGCCCTGGTGCTTTGCTTTCTCTTAATCTCAGAACAACGGAACCATTAAATGTATGCCCTGCAGGTTTCTTTCATTAGCTTCTTTTGAACTTCTGAATGAATTCCTTGGGATTTGGGCTGCTTATGGACTGACACTTCCATGACAGTCTTTTGATGTGAACTTTCATGCCACTGTTACTATGACAATGGAGCGATGCCGTGTTGGTTTAATTGGATTTTTTTATTATTATTTCTTGTTGCTCAGAAGGCTCAATATGTTTTAATAACTGGCTCAGATGTTTCTCATATAATTGCTCGCAGCTATAATCTTATGCCTTATTTCTCACTCTCTCAAATCTTCTGTTGTGTTTTTTGGGGGGGTTGGGATTTGGAAAGCTGTGTCCAAATGTGTTTCATTCTCTTTCTTTTTAGGTGGAACCCTGACTGGCTGACTCCAGCTACAAAAGCTGAGGCTGAGGAACTGAATATTGTTCGTGAGGTTTTGTTGGGGTAGAGGGTTGTTGCCATATTTGATATTTAATATTTCTATTTTTATATTAGATCTCACGATTTATGCAAAAAATATTTAATTTGGTTTTATACTTTTTGATGTCTTATTTATTGTTTTTGGCTACTTTTGTTATGTTTGTAATCAGGGGCATAGCAAGGGGGGGGGACCAACCCATGTTCCATAATGGAGGGGGTGACAAATTATCAAGGAACAATTACTGCCCTACTAGGGCGGTTCATTAAAAAAACAAAAAACACTTTTTTTTTAAATGCCTGCTCCAAAGGTCTTATCTTATTATACTAGGGATTATATAGCTATATATGAAATTTCATGCATATCGGTTAATATCTTGACCCTCCTCCTCCAAAATAGCTGTTTACTTGGCTGTTTTCCTATGTCGTGAAGGCTGAAATTACTGTTCCCAACCCTAACCCTGTGGAAAGCCATCTAATTAGACTTTAATTTGATTTTGAGATGTTTTTAGGAGGTAATTTAATTATTGTTTGGTTTTACACCAATGTTATGTATCTGATGTTAGCCACCCTGAGCCCGACTTTGGCCGGGGAGGGCGGGATATAAATAAAAGTTTATTATTATTATTATTACTTGCCATTATTGCTTTGTAAGAAAATATGAAATAACGTAAAATCATTTTTGCGGGGGGGGGGATCAATGGGGGGGGGTGACAAGAATTTTTCCGCACCGGGTACCACCTGACTTTCCTACGCCTCTGTTTGTAATTATGTAATTTGTGTGTGTTGGCTGGAAACTATGGAAAGGTGGCATACAAATCAAATTAATAACACCATTGGTTGCAATTATTGTACAGATATAATAAGCCTAAGAACAATACCAAGCAGATAAAACATCCTAAAACGTAATTAGAATCCTTTTAAAAATGTTCGTATGACCCTTACTTAATGGAAGAAATTTGCAATTTTCAGTGTCACCAGCTTGTCTTGATTTGCAAAGGGAAAAGTCACATAAAAAATGAACGAGCACCCTGGCAGAAACAGTAATACTGAAGCAATTCACTCTTTGGGTGAATATCTGTACAATCTCTGCCATCTCCACATGGAGATATCCAATTTTTGTAATGAGATTCTCATGTAACAACCCTCTCAAGTACTGCTGAAGGAAGCAGATTCAGCCATAAGCTCAATAAGGCTCTTGCACATTTGGGGTCTGAAAGATCCTGTAGATATTATGCTACTGCATGAAGAGAGCTACTTGGAAACCAGTCATCCAAGACAGATTATTTTGTTGTTAAGTATTAACCAAGCATTGCCTGAATGTGTATTTTGCTATATCCAAACTCCTGGCTCACCTAGGAACATACAAGTAAGACCATTGTCCATCCAGCTCAATATAATCAACACTCATGTTCAGCAGTAGCTCTCCAGGATTCCAGCCCTGCGTGGAGATGTTGGGGCTTGAACCTGTGACCTTCTGATGCAAAGCAGATGATTTACCATGGAGCTATGACACTTCTCCAAATGATCTATGGCAGGGGTGGCCAACTCCCAAGAGACTGTGATCTACTCACAGCGTTAAAAACTGGCAGTGATCTACCCCCTTTCAGGTCAAAGTTATTGAGCTTTTTTAGGGAGGAGGAAAGCCCCATTTTTTAGGCGTTCAGGTAAAAGTTAATGTGCTTCTTTAGGAAGGAAAGCCCTTTTTGGTGGGTTCAGGTCAAAGTTGTTGAGCTTTTTATAGGGGAGCAAAAGTTGTTGAGGGGAGCCAGTGATCTACCACAGATGTCCAGTGATCTACCAGTATCACGATCTACCTGTTGGACGTGTCTGATCTATGGCGTTGGGTGTTGTTTTTGCATAACAGCATGTTCCCCTTTTGCCAAATATAGTTAATTGTCTGCCGGATCATGTGTATGAAGCAGCCTGGAGTTAAGAGTGCTCAAAACCACTTAAATCAATGGGTTTAGGCACACTTAGCTATGCACTGGAATGTAGCCAATGCCTTTGACTTATCCATAAGGACTTCTCTCTTGCAAACTGACTTTCCGCAGCCCTCCTAGGCAGCCCTAATCCCTTTAGGTCTAGCGAGCCGACACCTCTTAACAAACCTCCTATGCAAATGTTGCCTATTTGGGGGATTACATGGGGATTTGCAATTTCCCTGTTTGTCTTCATGTCTGGGTGTCACTGGGTGAATGCTATTAGCAAATTTAGCAGGGAAGTGGAAAGGTAATCTGCAGCAGAGAGGATACGAAGGTGCTTTGCTAATTCAAGGGCTGGGGGGGGGAATATAGCGAGTGGGTCCGTCTACCGTATTGCAATGTTATTATCTCAAGGGATGCTGGCCAATTAAGGGGCTGTGCTTTTTAACAAATTAATCAAGTGCTTAATTGATTCAGCTTAAACATGTGTGATATTAATACAGCCTCAATGTAAGTACCTTTTTTTTGCAAATATGAGATTTTTTTTTTAGCTAGAGACATGCTGTTGTATTTTTTGCTATTTCTTGATGTATTTTTGTTGTCTTGATTCAATTTGATTCACTTTTGTTTTCTGTGTCATTTTACTTGAGTTCATTGTTTGGGGAGAGTCATTGTTTGTCACTTAAAAAGCGGTTAGCATTATTATTACTATTAACAACAACAACAGCAACAGCAACAACAACAACAACAACAACAACAACAACAACAACAACAACAGTAATAATGGCAGCAGCAGCAACAACATCTAGGGCAGACCCTCCGAGTGCCTCTATTCTCCAGGGATATCCCTGACTTACAGAAGCCATCCAAGTTTCTTATTTGATCCTGGGATGTCCCACTTTTCCTTAGGATGTTCCTATTTTCATTGGAAATAGGGTGTTGCTGCAGCTGAGTTCGGCAATGTCAGGAACCATGCTGAGGAGGGCTGCACTGAGGAAGAATGGTGTGAGCCACCCCCTCCCCCTGATCCTGTTCCTGAATCTTCCCAGGAGCAGGAGGACAGTATAGATTTGGAACAGTGGTTTGCAGAGGGGCACAGTTCAGAAGGCAGAAGCTGGGAAATACTGGATGGGGAACAGCTACCAGAAGGAGGATGAGTCTGTGGCCTCTACATGGCCGCTGCTGCACGACGTCTGCCCGAGTTCACTGAACACATGAGGATCAGCCCCATGTGACACACTGGCTCTGGGGGGCAGGCAGAGGGCAGGGCTGCCCTGAGTGGCAAGGGAAGGGAAGTGGAGCAGAGTGCAAAGAGTCTTGAAGAACTGCAAGGGGAGAGAGACTTTCTGCTTGGCATCCAAACATGGCTTTTCCCACCTGCCTTGCCCCACCTTCCAGCCCTAGGAGATTTTCCCAGACCATTACCTTGAGAACAGCAGAACCAGGTGGGAGGAGAGAAGAGGAGTTCAGGGATATTTGTTAAATTATTATTATTATTATTATTATTATTATTATTATTATTATTTAATAAATTGTGTGTCTTTGTTTCTCAATTTGATCCTTTCACGTGATTTTGTATGTTTAGTTGTATTTTATGCATTGTGACTTGCCAATATATTTATTGATTATAGTTTAAGTGTAAACTGTTTAACTATTATTTGCTGATATTTAATTTTACTGTTTACTATTATATTCTAATGGATTATTGAATATTACTACACTTGATATAGGTTGTTTAAAGTTATTGTGACCTTTTTGTATTGGATCAGATTGTTATTATTAATCTTTGATGTTGTATTATGCTTCTATATGTGTTGCTTGCGTAACCCAGCCATATGGGTGGGGTATTATTATTATTAAATAAATAAGTAAGTAAATAAAATAAATTCTTTGTGCATCCACATCTAATCTTGCCCCTTTTATAAATTTATTTTTTGTTGTGTGCCTTTGTTTTTGTTAATCTACCAAGAATAAAACAAAATCAGGATTAAGGGATTTTCTCAGGATGAGGGAAGGCTATTGTAGTAGTTGTGGCACTTGCCCTTTTTCTGATATGAAGAGCTCTGTGTGAGGGGTAAAAAAAGTGGGGTCAGCTGCATGGGATTGAGAAATGTCCCTATTTCCATCTGAGGAATGTTGGAGAGTATGCATAGGATTGTCTCCAGGTGTTACTTTGCTAAGAAAGCTTTACAGCAGAGCTTTACAAACTGTGTGTCACGACACATTAGTGTATCAGCTGCAGTGTGTGTCACACAAACTCTCCTCCTGGGGCTGGAAAGGGGCGAGTTTAACCTCCGGTTTACTGTGTCACAAAATGATGCATGTCTAAAAAGGGTGCCACCAACATTAAAAGTTCGGAAAGATCTTCTTTACAGTCTCTAATTCAGACCCTTGGCCTTTACCCAAATGCCAGCTATTTCAATCCCGGTTTTTGCATGTGCATCTCATCTCACCAAAGCTTCAAGTGCCATTTGAATGGTCATTTGCCTATCCAAAAGCCCACTAATTGTGAAACATATTTCAGACGACAATAATGGGGCAGCCAGTAAGTCGTAAAAATGTACGCTTGACTTCAGCAATAGGAAGTGCGTGGGAATTATTAATAAGGGAAAAGATTGCAAAACATTTTGAAAATGCATAATTTATTAAGGGATGGCCAAGGTGGACTCGTAAAAATAGACCATGCATGTGTTCTCTTTGCCTGTGTTGGCAAGGCATGAGGGGGGAAAGCAGGTAACAGAAATAGCATCCTGCTAATAACTACACAGGCTAAATATTTCAGAATATAAGAAGGACCCTGCTGGCTCAGTTCGAAGGCCCATCTAGCACAACATGGTGGCCTCGCAGTCAGCAATCAATTGCCTATGGGCTACCTTGATGGCCTCCACTGTCAGAGGCACTCTCAAGGTTGTATCATCGGTGAACAACATCTCTCAGATAACCACACTTGTGTCTAGGGGTACAGATGTGAGGGCTGAACAGACTCCCATCACTCCTTCAATGAAAATACACAGCTGAGGTGGAAGTATATGAGAACAACAGGGAGAAAGCTATGCCAAAGAGAGTTGGCACGAGTGCCTGTTTGGCACTATTCCTTATAGGAAAGGTGTCGGAGGATGAGCTGTCCTACTGGATGGTGCTGCCCATGTTCTCATGGAAGGTCATGATCATCTTGTGATGCTGAAGTGGCCATCCTATCTTGTTGAGCAGTGGGAACAATCCTTTTTGACTGATGAGGTCAAAGACAGTACATGTGAAAAGGATCTAGGAGTCTTGGTAGACCATAAACTTGACACGAGTCAACAGTGTCATGCAGAGGCTAAAGAAGCCAATGCAATTTTGGGCTGCATCAATAGGAGTATAGCGTCTAGATCAAGGGAAGTAATAGTACCACTGTATTCCGCTCTGGTCAGGCCTCACCTGGAATACTGTGTCCAGTTCTGGGCACCACAGTTCAAGAAGGATACTGACAAGCTGGAATGTGTCCAGAGGAGGGCAACCAAAATGGTCAAAGGCCTGGAAATGATGCCTTATGAGGAACGGCTTAGGGAGCTGAGTATGTTTAGCCTGGAGAAGAGAAGGTTAAGGGGTGATATGATAGCCATGTTCAAATATATAAAAAGATGTCATATAGAGGAGGGAGTTGTTTTCTGCTGCTCCAGAGAAGCGGACATGGGGCAATGGATTCAAACTACAAGAAAGAAGATTCCACGTAAAAATTACGTAGGAAGAACTTCCTGACAGTAAGAGCTGTTCAACAGTGGAATTTGCTGCCAAGGAGTGTGGTGGAGTCTCCTTCTTTGGAGGTCTTTAAGCAGAGGCTTGACAGCCATCTGTCAGGAATGCTTTGATGGTGTTTCCTGCTTGGCAGGGGGCTGGACTGGATGGCCCTTGTGGTCTCTTCCAACTCTATGATTCTATGATTCTATTCTATGATTCTAGGTCTGAATACCAGTTGCTGGGAACCACAGAAGTGGAGAGTACTGTTTGTTATGTATTCAGTGGTCTGTGTTTGCCTGAGCTTGAGTTTGGACTAAGCATTCTGAGCCCCTGTGTCCTGATTCGATACATGATATCCAATCACAGAACACTTCAGGATTTGGGCCTTTGCCATTGGCTCTTAAATATGATTCGCAGTTTGGAAGTTTAGACAGCCAGTCACGTTGGGAGTGGGAGTGGCCCAGGCCTTCAGAAATGTATATAAGCAGTTGCTTTGTCCCTGTTGTTCAGTTCTGTCAGTTCAAAAAAGGTTCTTGCTGTTGACACTGTGTCTTGCCTCATGGGAACCCACCTACACTTCACTGTTCTCAGGTCCCACCTATGGACTTTCCATGGCCACTATGTGAACAGGATGCTGGACTGGGTAGTCCACTGTCATGACTCTCCAGGCTTTTCTTCTGTTCTTGTGTTTGATAAGCAGACAAGGAAGACCCGAATGCAACACATTTTCCTGAATTTTGTACATCTGGTTGGTTGATAGGGGAGCAAATACTTACATCAATCTCTGACTTTTGTCTTCTGAGTTTCTGGGGTTTTTCCTGTTGTTATTCTGTTTCTCACAGCTACAATAAACCTATCATTAAAATTATGGACTGGTCATTTCTTCGTCGGAGGGCAAATGGGAAAATTTAGCAGGGGGTCAAATACTTCCCCCCCTCACTGTATGTGTGCATTCTGATCTTTTTTAAAAAATAAAAATAAAAATGGGTCCTCTTCTTTAACTTCGTTAAATTTACTTTCAAACTGCAGCCTCCTTCCAGCGGCAGGGGAGAAATTCAGTTCAGTTCCTATTCACATGTCCTGAAAGCACAGCTATCCTTTGAAATCTGCACTGCACCAAATTTTGCAATAAAGCTCTCTAACCGAAGAATGTGCACAAAAAATATATCTATTATGGATAACGGTGCATTAAAATGCATATATTAGCAAAACTAACATATGAAATTGCATTGGCTGTGGGGAAGGGAGGGGGCCAGTGGGCTCCAGTCTCAGCCTTGGAACAGGGCTGCAAAACAGAAGAGAGAAATGGCTTCATAAATGGAGTTGGGGAAGTGAAAGGGGAGCTTAGTTAGCTGTGTGAGGTGGGAAGAGGAAAGCCAAGGGGCCATCATGTGAAGAGGTGGTTTAGTAAGTGAAACAAGCAAAGGGACAGCCCCTGGTTTGCAAGTAAAGGTAAAGGTACCCCTGACCATTAGGTCCAGTCGCGGACAACTCTGGGGTCGCGGCACTCATCTCGCTTTATTGGCCGAGGAAGCCGGCGTACAGCTTCCGGGTCATGTGGCCAGCATGACTAAGCTGCTTCTGGCGAATGAGAGCAGTGCATGGAAACGTCATTTACCTTCCCGCCAGAGCAGTACCTATTTACCTACTTGCAGTTTGATGTCCTTTCGAACTGCTAGGTTGCCAGGAGCTGGGACCGAGCAACAGGAGTTCACCCCGCCACGGGGATTCGAACCGCCAGCCTTCTGATCGGCAGGCCCTAGGCTCTGTGGTTTAACCCACAGCGCCACCCACGTCCCTTAGTTTGCAAGTAAGGACACTCCAAATAAGAGAAAATAAAAGCACTTCAGTTTCTTGAATGTGAAGATCAGCATATATAAACCTGATCAAATCCTGAATGCCAGGAAGGAGTCCAATTTAAATTCAAGGCTACTGGATCTTCAATAGCCACCATGTAGAGATGCAAATATCTTGCTCCCTTTGATTGCTGGGCATAAAAACAACCCAACCAAGACTTTCCCTTCCTCTGATGCTGTTTCCTTCCATGCAGATCTAGGGTCGGTGCTACTTAACAATTCAATCCAGATCATCAGAAAAGAAGGACCTAATTTTAATTTTAATGGCAACTGACACACTCCTTCAGTTTTATATTCCTATCACAGGGCACATGTTGGGTTGCAAAGACTAGAGCTGATTTGAATCCTTCATTTGATATATGAAATGTACCGAGAAATAATATTTTTGCTGCAATTGTGCATGAATCAACCATATGTTTCACACCAGAAGTTATATGTTTATCTCTCTTCTAAGCTTCCAATTCAACATGTTTATTAAATTCTTTGTGTAAAACTAACAGATTATTCCATTGAAAGGGAAAGGGTGTTTCTGGGAGGGCTAGCATCAAAGGATCCAGTCCATTGCTGTAATATTTTGCTTTCTCTAGTTGGGGGATTAGTTGTTAAGTCACTCAATCAATTGAAGTTAGGGGTGGAGCCACAGTTGAAGCCTTCGTCCACCTCACCTACATTACTGCTTTCGGATCTGGTTAGCTTCTGGGTTAGCTTCTTCATTTTATCAATCTAGATAAGCCATTCCCCTGATGCCCTGACACTGGCAATATTCCTCACATCCCACTTCTCCTTGTGCCCACCATCTTTCCCAACATCAGGGTCTTTCCCAGGGAGTCTTCTCTTCTCATGAGGTGGCCAAAGTACTGGAGCCTCAACTTCAGGATCTGCCCTTCCAGTGAGCACTCAGGGCTGATTTCTTTAAGGATGGATAAGTTTGATCTTTTTGCAGTCCATGGGACTCTCAAGAGTCTCCCCCAGCACCATAATTCAAAATATATTTTAATATACTGTGGTTTGGATACAGTATATTAAAAAATAATTATTATAATTTTTATTTTATTATTACACATCCCTAAACTAATGCTCAATCTCGTGCAAGGTAGCTAAAGGTGTGACTTTTCTTCCTGCTTCGTATCTCTCACCCACCAAGCTGCTATTTCTGTACATTCTGCCCTGAAATGTTTAATCATGATTTAATTCCTGTTCTTTAAATAAAAATGAAAGAATTGCTCAGCAGAGGTTGCTAGGCCTCCCCTCGCCCTCTCCCCAAGGCAGCTGTTGGGATGCTGTGTGTGTGTGCAATTCAGGGGAGCACCTTGACCTTAAGATCCTTGCAGAAAACCTCACTATATCTTGCTCAGTGGAATGGACATCTCTGGATCACCATCAGGTCCCCAAAGTGTTAATTAGCGATGACTGTGCTACAAAAGGTCTGGAGGGCTCTTTCATAAACTCTTTGGTGGCTTAGGTAGACATTCCCATAAATCAATATGAGAGCCAATATTTTTTCTCCTTCCCAGATTCCCGGTCCCATTTGCTTGGTGGTTAGATGTTAAATATCAGAAACACAGTTGTGGTGAACCGCTACTGATGTGTGCATTTATCTGCTTGTTTCATAAAGCTTACACACCACAAAAAACAACAACCTCAGAGCAGTTTACGAAAAGAATATAACAATAAAATTATCACTGAAAACAGGTAAACGCAATTGTCTAAAATGTTCGGCAACAATTTAAATCAGGGTGACATTAAGAACAGGTGAAAACATGTGTCGACACTCTACATATCTGGGTAAAAGGTAAAGGTAAAGGTACCCTGGACCACTAGGTCCAGTCGTGGACGACTCTGGGGTTGCGGCGCTCATCTCGCTTTACTGGCCGAGGGAGCCGGCATTTGTCCACAGACAGCTTCCGGGTCATGTGGCCAGCATGACTAAGCCACTTCTGGCGAACCAGAGCAGTGCACGGAAACGCCGTTTACCTTCTTACCGGAGCAGTACCTATTTATCTACTTGCACTTTGACATGCTTTCGAACTGCTAGGTTGGCAGGAGCTGGAACCGAGCAACGGGTGCTCACCCCATCGCAGGGATTTGAACCACCGACCTTCTGTTCAGCAAGCCCTAGGCTCTGTGGTTTAGACCGCAGTGCCACCCGCGTCCCTACACATCTGGGTAGGCTTGCCTAAACAAAAAATTTTTAAGCAGGCACCAGGAAAAGTACAGGGAAGGGGCCTGCCTGATATCAATAGGCAGGGAGTTCCAAAGTGTAGGTGCTGCCACACTAAAAGGTTGATTTCTTGCACATGCAGATGAAATATTATGTGGGACCCATAATAGTTCCCGTTCTATGTACCACAATGAAACTGCAGTCTGGTCTCCATCACATTACTCAGTACTCTTTGGATCCAGACATTAGCCAGACATATATTTTTGAAGCACATTTTCTCTTTTTTTCCCCCACCACAATTTGCCCAAATCCGTCTCTTCTTAATTGTGACAGGAAGGGACCTGAGGCACAGCAGATAAATATTGTTGGTCCTGTATGACCAGAAAGCAGAACTGTGATTAAGGGTCAGGCAACCAAGGCAAGTACTTGGGACACAGAGCTTGATGTGTTTGTGTATCAGGCTTGGAGGGTGTCTGTCATGAGCCTTCCATTCAGCCATCTATTCAACCAACAGCTAAATCAGTGGTGCGCTGTGTGAGCCCAAAATTTGGTGCCCCCCTGCATCTCACCTGGAGCTGGAACACCCCATAGGCCCCGCACCCAGTGCGGAAGGAGACCTGCCACACCGCCTTAAATCCTCCTTTGTTAGCCCTAGAACTCATGGACATCCAATGAAACAGAACACTGGAAGATTCAGGGCAGAAAAAAAATGAATTCTTATTTTTTAGTGAACACCCATCTCGACAACTATTTTGTATCTGGTTCTGGACCTCAGGGATCCAGTAATAATCTAGATAGTACCAGTCTTGTGTCTGCCAGGACCAGTCAGGTCTGCCCACCCCTGCCTCAAATGTTCCTGCCCCAAACACCTACCAAAGCTGTTTGTGTGGTTGAGCAAGATCTCTCTCTCTCTCTCTCTCTCTCTCTCTCTGTGTGTGTGTGTGTGTGTGTGTCACAAACACGAGATGATGATCTGGGCACATGGTTTTTGCCAGTGGTCCAGATTCCACTTTTGTAAACTTCCACCAAAGCAAAGTTGCAAAAAGAACTTGGAAACACTTCAGAGTTAAATTTATGCCTTCACTTAGTAGGGATTACAGCTCTGGAAATATATTTTTATATATACATGCTTATAAAATGTTGTGATGCATTTATTACAGGAGATCTTTTCATTTCGGTAATTAGTACAAAGTTGCATCTCCTTAGACTTACCACTGTGCACTGCGGCAGAGCGGGCCGTGATTCATGCTTTTTGTCATTTCCCCTAATGATGATTATAATTCATGACTTTGAATTTGGGCTTTATGAGGCCATACACTGTTGGCAATTTATCGATTGTGCCATTGCTATTATGCTACTGGAGAGCACCCATTTGTTCAAATGCCATAGGGGGTTTTTTTTAGGCGAAAACTTATTTATCAGGGAACCCTGGTTAGAGCTTCAGCTTTGTAATTTCCATAACTACCTTTGAGGTCTCGCAAGAACATACTGTGCTGGATGGATCTTGGATGGGCATATCTTAAGAGGAGCCTTGCTGGATCAAACCAAACGCCCAACAAGTCCAGCTTATTCTTCTCACAATGGCCAAGCAAATGTGCAAATCGGTCAATCTTGTGTCCCCCGCCCCAATTTCTCACCCCCCCCCAATTTAAGAACATCTGTTGTTGGCATCCGGGGGTTGAACAGCCAGCTGGCTAGCAGCCTACTGGATCATCTCCTTCCAGCTGTCATGCTGTGAAGATCCCTCAACCTCTGGTGTGACATAAATCAGTGACCCAAGTCTGCTGGCATGGGCACATTTTACTTAGCAGAGCAAACTGTGCAACAAAAAGAGGCTTGAGGCTTGTGAATACATACTAGCAAACTACAGATTTATTATCATAAATCAGAAACAAAGAAACATGTTGTGCCGTCTCTTCCGAGAGAGAGAGAGTAAAGCAAAAGCAACACAGACATGTGACATGTAACAATCCCATGTCTGTAACTAAAGGTGGAATGGAAAATTCCGGCATCCTGTGCTCACAGTGGCCAGCTAGATGCCTCTGGGGAACCCACACTGGTGCCAACTCTATGGGGTCCTGGTTGCCTGGGCCCCCACAATTTTTTGTGGGGACTCAGCACCACACCGCATGGCTCTGACACGACTTCCGGTTTCTTCACGGTGTCACATTACGTCATGGGAGCCATTGGGCACCCATAAGCTGAGACCCAAGTTGGCGCCCTTGAAACCTGCAAGTGGGACCCGAGCACAAAATCCTTCTCCTCTCCTGTGGCATTCAGAAGCGCTACTGCCTCCAACCATGGGGACAAAGCGCAGCCATCATGGCCAGGAGTCATCAATAAGCATGTCCCCCATGAATTTGTCCAATCCTTGTTTAAAGTTGGGGGTCATCACTGCCAGTTGTGGCAGTGAGTTCCATAGCTTAACTATGCAAACTAAATCAAGCTCTCCCCATCCTTCCAATTTTGAGCACTCTCGTAGGGGACCGTGAAATTCAAGCTTAGGGCATCTCATTATGTGAAGGAGTGTAGCCAGCCACTGAGGTGCACACGGAAGGACCGAAAGACAGATACAACACCCCTCCCACCAAACTTCTAGCTCAATTCACATATTTCCTTAGATGCATGGACGGAAGCAGTACTTGAAGTGGGGTGGGATGAATGGGCTTTCCAGGAAAACATTCCCAGGTTCAGTCCCTGGAGTGTCCAGGTAGGGTTGGGGGATAGAATAGCTTAATGATAGGACCGTAGTTCAGTGGTAAAGATCTCAGGTTCAGTCCCTAGCATCTCCAGTTTGCTTTGGGTATGTTCCCTGCCTGAAACCTTAAAGCCTCATTGGCAGTCAGTCATGACAATGCTAAGTGGCTCCCCATTTGAGGAATGTTCTCCCCAGGGTGGTTCAGTTGGAACCTTCACTATGCACTAATTATAAAAGGTAAAGAACCCCTGGATAGTTAAGTGCAGTTAAAGGCAACTATGGGTTTTTGGCACTCATCTCGCTTTCAGGCCGAGGGAGCTGGCGTTTGTCCACAGACAGCTTTCCGGGTCATGTGGCCAGCATGACTAAACCACTTCTGGTGCAACAGAACGCTGATGGAAACTAGAGCGCATGGAAATGCAGTTTATCTTCCCTCCACAGCAGTGCCTATTTATCTACTTGTACTGGCATGCTTTTGAACTGCTAGGTTGGCAGGAGCTGGGACAGAGCAACGGAAGCTCACCCCGGACACAGGGAATCGAGCCACCAACCTACTGATCGGCAAGCCCAAGAGGCTCAGTGGTTTAGACCACAGCACCACCCACACCCCCCACCTTTAGGCGCCAGGTGAAAACATTCCTCTTCACCCAGGCCTTTGACTGATTAGCATCCCTTTTAAATGTGTTTCCAGGAGGAGATGCCAGGAGAGGGGTACTTGGTTTTATCTGTTCTTGTTTTTATTATGTATTTCGTGGGGGTTTTCTTGTATTTTTTATGCTCTGAACTGCCCTGAGATCTGCGGAGGAAGGGAAGTATACAAATTCAACAAATAATAATAAATAGATGGGCCTGCTCCTTAAGTTTCCATGTTGCTCCTCCACCACCCGTTTTGCACCCTGCCTGGCAGAACTAAATCCATCCCACTCCCTTGACTTCCTCCTCCTCCTCTTCCCAGCACCAGACAAGAGTCCTGCTCTGTTTTGCTTCAAATTCTGCACCTGCTCATCAACCCTTTCCCCACGATTCGCAAAACTGGAAGAGAATATGCAAAAGTCTATAAATCGTCAAAAAACCCCACAAATTATGCAAATGTGCTTTATTTGCATAATGTATACCAATCACCAATTTCAGCTTTTCTTGGCACTGAATCTGGCTCACATGGGTGGGATGGTGGGGGGGGGGGAGAAAAAAAAAACCAGAAGAAACTTCATCTATTGTGCAGCACAGACTACATATGGCCTTGTCTATGGGAGTCATGAGTAACATCCATCCTTCCAGGATCTTCTTTTTTAAAAAAAAGAGCTCATTGTCTCTTAGACCCACAAAAGGGCCCTTTTTATAAATAAAAGAAAGATGCTCTCAACCAACAGATGTTGGGGATGAAAAATCGCTAAGGTGATAGGAATTTATTATTTATTTATGGGACCACCATCTGTTCCATGCAGGATTCTTGCATGCAGAAGAAACTCTTTTTTTTTTTTTAATCAGACAGCCTTGAAAGAAGAAGAAGTTTACACAGTTTTGCATCTTTCTTAATACTCCGCAGTCAAATCAGTGACAAATGTGTGAATCAAGCTCGGAGTGTTTGAGCCATTTGGAGACATTGCCAGGTTTTCTCTACCACGTGAGCTTTGCTTTTTCTTGAGAATCTGAACATTGGCTGCCTCCGTCCTCTGCCACCCACTCCATTCACCCGTGTCTGTGGATGAAACCCTGTCCTTCTTGAGGGCATGGGCAGATTTCCAAGTTAAATCAAGGTTCTTTTCAACAAATTCAAGCAGAGTGGGTAGCCTCTGACTTACCTGAGAGCAGCCATCTTTCCCTGTGTGAGTCCTTGGCCACATTAACAGCATACATTTAAAGAACTAGGATGCCACTTTTAACAGTCACACTTCCACGGAAAGGATTGTGGGATACATAGTTTGTTAAGGGTGCAGAGTAAAGGGACCCCTGACAACTGTACCTCATTTTACAGGCCAAGGGAGCCAGCATACAGCTTCCAGGTCATGTGGCCAGCATGACTAAGCCACTTCTTGCAAACCAGAGCAGCGCATGGAAACGCCATTTACCTTCCCGCTGGAGTGGTACCTATTTATCTACTTGCACTTCGGTGTGCTTTCGAACTGCTAGGTTGGCATTTTGGTGCTGTCCTTGTTAATTTTCAAATGCTTTCCCAAGACTCTCAAGCCTGACTTGGGTTAGGAGAGAGTTGATCAGTTAGAATGGAGCTGAGTCAGGAATGCCTTTTTGCCAAAGTAGGGCTTCAATAAGTTCTCAAAGGAGAAGAAGGAGATGAATAAGTTGTTTCATGCATGGTGGAGGAACATGGTGGGAGATAGGGAGATGGTTTCAATGGGGGGGGGGGTTTCAATGGGGTGTCAGCAGCAGACGCACAGACAACATTGTCACTCCTGGCAGATTCTGCCAAAATGATATCAGAAATTTGGTTCTCCCCCCTCTCTTTTCTAATAAGGGAAAATTAGGATGTGTTGAGGAGACATGTTCAAGAGAAGACTTGAAAGTCTAATGTGCTTGAAGAGAAAAGGGCATGGACTGACACCAAGTAAAGGCCAGGCACTTAGGGATTTTAGAGGGAAATTCTTCACGTTGACGGTAATTGATTTCTGAAATGGACAAAGAGAGCCAGCATGCTGGAAACAAATTTAGCAAGCATTTAGAAGGTGAGGTTTAGAATGGGAGAAAGGTTGAAGCTCTTTCTGCAACTGGGTGGGGGGAAATGGACTGTTGGTGAAGATCGGATACAGGATACCCCAGAAGCAGCAAAAAAACTGAGGGAGAGGAAGGAATTGGTGAGCTTGTTGTGTATGGATGGTCAGATATACAGTATCAATTTCAGTTTCTTGTGTTTTTTCCAATTTAAATTCAGGACTGCACAGTTTCTCATCAGTGCATTCATTTTTAAAGTTCTCCTGAAAATTCATCAACATTTCAATACAAATTTCTCCTAATAGGCACAGGTTTTATGCAGCTTTTACTAATGCAATGCATTTTGGTATGCTATTTTCAATAATACATGCACGCTTTAATAGATTCATTTTTGTCTGCATGACTTGGCTGCAGAACTGCATTGTATAATTTGGAGAAGCACAGTTTTCAAAGGATGACTGTGTTTCAGTTCATGTGTTGTCTTGAAAAGT
The DNA here is from genome assembly GCF_009819535.1 of Lacerta agilis. NCBI lineage: Eukaryota > Metazoa > Chordata > Lepidosauria > Squamata > Lacertidae > Lacerta > Lacerta agilis. Next base: position 6,932,104 of record NC_046322.1, on the reverse strand, counting down.
GCAAATTGGGTCGGTTCATCTTTAATTTTTTTACCACATCCAATTTTCTCCCATCTCCAGGCTTGAGCTGGGATCTGTGACAATGACCCAATAAGCAAGCAGCACTGGATAGGGACAAGCTTGGTGCAAAAGTGCTTTCTCCAGAAGCCAAGGCAGCTCACAGAGAAATATCAGAAGCTGGAAAACAGGGGACAATTTGGGAACGATAGGTAGAGGCACTGGAATGGATAGGAAGAAATTTCTTCAGCTTCCCTCTGAAATGGAGAAATGGGGAGGTGGAAAAGAAATAAAGGGACTTGCTAATCTCTTTCCTTCCACCAGTGGACATAGAAAACAGCTGGGGAAACCAATGAGAGAAACAATATTTGCAATCAGCAGTCATAGCTGATTCTTCCTGTCAGCCACTGGTTTGCTGGCAGAGGAAACAAAAGAGCTGCAATAGTCAAACACATGATTTATAAGCAAAAGTTTCCAGGTCCAAATCCCTGACATTTCATTGGTCCACATATATAGCCATGCATATGCTCCACCACTGTGCTTTGGCCCTTTCCCCGTTTTTCCAGATAAGGTTCCAGATAGGTCTGTTTGCCGCTCTGGCATGGGCAGATTGCAAGGTGGGTTCTGGGGCTACTCTCATGAACCAGCATATGGCAGGCCGTATCATCCCCTGCTGCTGAAATTGACCAATGGCAGCAGGGCCTTGTGGGCATTCCTCTTGGTGCAGGATCAACTACCCAATGGTGTCACCTTGTCACGATGTCCTACACACGAGTAGAACCTTGGCAGAGACACATGCCTGACTGGCATGTTCCCTCCCTCCTGGGTGATCGTTCGGGAGCTTCAAAAGCATTCTTCAGCCCGAACATCACAGCGACTGATGCCAAGAAACATCAGCACACTTAGGGATCCGCAGAGTTTGCACAACTGTGTAACAAACCTCAGCAACTCGGCATTTTGCTTAATCAACTTTATTTACATATAAATACACATGAAGCACTGCAACATGACTCCTTCTCTCTCTAGCATCAGACAGCAAACAGAAAGAAAAAAGGACAATAGCCCCACTTCAGGAAACACAGTAATACAAACATCCTGTCTTCGTCACATCCCATTCCTGTGGAATCAAAACACAGTCATGTGATAGACAACAAATGCATGACTGCGCATGGGGAATGAATCTCCAACATACCTGACCCCACCCCCAGGACCAAGATAAACTGTGACCTGCCAGGCCACTCAGAATGCTGAGATGGATAGACCAATGGTCTGACTTGCTATGAGGTAGCATCCTGCATTCCAAGCACCAAGGGCCCTGCTGGAGGAAACTAACATCCACCTAGTCCAGCATTGTTCATCCTGCACTGACCACACTGATGCCTTCAGAGAAGCCCCAAAAGAAGGACAGGAAGCCCTTCCCCACTGGTAACATAGAATCAAAGACTCAGAAGTGGAATGAACCCCAAGTGTCATCTGGTCCAACATCCTGCAATGCAGAAATCACAGTTAAAGAATCCCCGGCAGATGACCATCCAAACTCTGTTTATAAACCTCCAAGGAAGGATAATTCACCACCAAGGTCCGTTCCATTGTTGAATAGCTCTTACCGCCAGAAATTTCATCATAAAATCCCATCATTATTAGGAATAGAGAGCAATTGGCTGTTAGGAACTTGGAGGTATCAATCATCCTAGAATTTCACAGCGGGAGTGTCTGGTGCATAGGTCTAGAAAACTGGGGACAGGAGAGTTAGAATTATGTGCAATCCCAAGGAGGGGAAGGCGCATCATGTTCATATCAGGCGAGATAAATGCACAGTATCCCATTAGATTAAAGAGCTGTCAAAGCAGGTTGGTCGATCCTGTTGTGTGACAGTTGTGACCCACCCCTTTGCTAGGAAAAGGTTGTCAGCGAACAAACCACACAGGTATATGAGCCCTGTTTATACGCAAAGGTAATGCGGGGAAAGTGTGTTCCGATAAGATATTAGAGTTACAAACATCATTCAAACTTGCTCTGTAATAAATCCCACGTCTGGCTGAATTTTCTATAATTTTATTGGCAGGTTCTCCCTTCAGGGCTTGTTTATATAAGATCAGTTATATCTAAGCTGCATTCGCAGCTCACTCTTTTCCTAAATTAACAAACCACTGGTCAGCAGATGGTAAAGAAGACAGCACTTGAGCATGTCCCACATAAATTTCCAGGCTCCAGTATGAATCCTACCCAAAGGGGTGGTTAATTGGAAGGGTGGGGAGAAGAGACTGGAGCTGAGTTTCCCGTTATCCTGATAACATCTAGACTGGGGTGCTTTAAGGCAGAGATATTCAATGTGGTGCTTTCCAAAGGTGGTTAGACTACAACTCCCATCATCCCTGGCAATTGGCGATATTTATTGGGGTGGATCCTTGTTTCTTATGGAGCTGTCTATAAAACTTTTTAGAAATTTAAGTTTGCTCCAAATACTGTAAACTAGTGCTGTGCCAAAAGAGAAAAACATACAGTGGTGTCCCGCTAGACAAAAATAATTCGTTCTACGAGTTTTTTCATAGAGCGAATTTTTCGTCTAGTGAAGCGGCAATGGAGTGAGGAGGTTTTCGCGCAAAAAAAAATTGTCTTGCGAGGCAGCCCCACAGACTTTTTCATCTTGCGGGGCAGCCTTCCGCTAGACGAATGCCTTCGTCTAGTGAGTTTTTCGTCTAGCAAGGCATTCGTCTAGCGGGGCACTACTGTATCTGCCTTGAAATATAAATGAATCTCCAAATGTTAAAGAAGAAATAAACTGCATTCAAAAATCACCCAAGGGGAAGAAAAATAGTCACTGAAATTCTCATGGGCAGGATGCATGAGGATATAAAAAAAAGTCTGCTGGATCAGACCAATGGTCCATCTAGTCCTGGTCTCCCAGTGGCCAACCAGACGCCTGTGAGAAGCCAGCAAACAGGACCTGGGTACCACAGCATTCTGTCCATTTGTGATTCCAAGCAACTGGTATTCAGTAGCTCTGGCAGCAGATGCAGAACATAGCCTTCGTGGCTAGTAGCCAATGATAGCTTTATGCTCCATGAATTTGCTCAATTTTAATGTCATCCACACTTGTGAGCATTATTAAATCTTGTGGGAGCAAATTCCAGAGTTCAATGATGCACTGTGTTGAGTTTGCCGTGAGGGATAGCTCCGTTCGTAGAACATGAGACTCTTAATCCCAGGGTTGTGGGTTCAAGCCCCACAATGAGCTAAAGATTCCTGCAATGGGATGTCCCTATTTCCATCGGAAAAAATGTTGGAGGGTAGGCTGCACTGTCTTCCTGGGTGCCCAAACTTCAGTCGAAGCCCCAAGAAAGATATCCATTAAGTAAATGGGTCTTTTTTTGAGTCAGGAATTATGGGCAGGCACACAAACCACTCTTGGCCACCTTGAAAGCCCGGAAATCCCCGAAATTCTAAAATGATTGGAGGATGAGTCCGAAAAACAGAACCCTGTTTCACAGCACTAGTATAAATTTGAGCCCTATTCATTCAAGCATTCAGCCTCCCCATTGTCAATCACTGTGGACCCTATGATCAGCAGATGAGGCATCATTTGTGGTGCCTCCACTGAGGGATGCTCAGTTGGCAAGCATCCTTGACTGCCCAGCACATATACATGGTATATCCCATAGCCATTCAGTCATTCAAACCTTCTACACCTTATCTATTAAAATGCCCAGGATGGTTTGCAATGAAATCATGTCTGCCAATTCACCTTGAACAGTCTGTTTCTGGCCATCCATTAATGCACATCCATCTACAAACATTGTCATATACCTATATTATCTATATCTATTCATTCAGCCTGGGTTGTTTGCTATGAAGACCTTTAAAAGTGTGGCTGGAATATGTATACATATGAAAACAGAGATTACTAACAAAATGTTGGCATCATGTTTCCCTCTGTTTTATTAAGCAGCCTTGCAATGTAATCATTTCTTCTTCCATGTGCTGGGTGGAACCAGAGAAGCTTGGCTTCTCTCCCCACCCCCCACCCCTCAACCCCCACCCAAATACTTTTGTTTTTTAAAGAGACCCTATTGTATAAAAATTTAATGAAGGCAAAGACCTTGAAAGTTTCATCGGCAATGCAAGCCAAATGCACATTTCTTTTGATAGAGTATGCAGAATAAAATGGCTAGCAGTTAAAATCCAGTGGAACGGCAATAATGCGAGCTTGTAATTCTATTTCTCATCCCCCTGATTACTGTCTGATGTTTTTGTTTATCACTGAATCACACGCCGGTCCCTTCATTTGCAGCCCCGTCGTGGGCAAACAACTCACGTTCCATCATGAAAAAACACAAAAGGCCAGGAGAATAAATTGAACAACGTCCCCTCTTCCGCTATTTAAGGCTGCAATGATTCCAACTTTTTTTTTATCCATTCCTCTCCCCTTCCCCTCTCTTCTCAGCCCAATACAAATGCCATTATTTTAAGAACTGGAGAGTCTAATCCCTCCTAAATTACATTAAAGCACCTGTTTTCTGCAATTTTTCTTTTCTTTTCTTTTTTTCCAGGAGTTCATATGAACATTCCTTGTTTAAATTAATGAGCTTCTGCAGAATTTGCCTTGTGGGAACTGAGGATGTAATTAAGGTTAGGAGTACACGTGCTTGTCTTACTCAGTGTTGGGGAGAGTGGTGTGTTGATTGAAACATCTGAAATTGCATCTATTTAATTACTGGCATGCTGAGGTTTGGTTCACACATGCATGTATGATTCTATGATCCTCAGAGTAGAGCCACAGAAATGAATGAAGATTCTGCCTTGGTCAGACCACATCTGGAATACTGTCTCCAGTCCTGGGTGACATAATTTAAGAAGGATATGGACAAACTGATATGTGTGCAGAGGAGGGAAACCAAGATGATCAAGGAATCCAAGCCTTATGAGGAATGGTCAAGGGACTTGGGTATGTTTAGCCTGAAAAAGAGGAGATTGAGAAGAGATATGATAGCCATCTTCAAATATATAAAGGGCTGTCACACAGAAGAGGGAACAAGCTTATTTTCTACTGCTCTGGAGTGTAGGACCCAAATCAATGGATTCGAGCTACAAGAAAGACAATTCAAACTCAACATCAGGAATAACTTCCTGGCAGTAAGAGATGTTTGACAGTGGAACACTCTCCCTCGGGAGGTGATGGACTCTCTTTCCTTAGAGGTTTTTATTTTTAATTTTTATTGGAATTTTATTTACAACATAACACAACCCCCCAATACACAAATTCACCCTCATTAAACATGAACATACAGTGAGCATAACATACAATACAAACAACCAAATAAAAGACTTCCTTTATCCTGTATCTGGCCTCCTTATTTACTTCTTATAAACTGTTTCCTCTATGGATAATTATTGGAATTTTTCTAATTATAACTTAAATATCCACAAAGTCTCCTGTGGACATTAATTGAAACAAGTCCAGGTATGTATTTTAGGGCACTGTTTTGTGAATTATTCTCTGCATTTCCCCCATGCTTTTTGAAAGTCTTGTCTAGTGTGATATATAATTGCCTCTGTTAATCTAACCAGTTCAATATACTCTAACAGTTTATCTTGCCATTCCGTTTTTGTTGGCACAATTTCTTTTTTCCAGTTTTTAGCAATTAGAGGTTTTTAAAGCAGAGGTGGCACTGTGGGTTAAACCACAGAGCCTAGGGCTTGCTGATCAGAAGGTCGGCGGTTCGAATCCCCGTGACGGGGTGAGCTCCCGTTGCTCGGTCCCAGCTCCTGCCCACCTAGCAGTTCGAAAGCACATCAAAGTGCAAGTAGATACATAGGTACCGCTCCGGCGGGAAGGTAAACGGCATTTCTGTGCGCTGCTCTGGTTCACCAGAAGCGGCTTAGTCATGTTGGCCACGTGACCCGGAAGCTGTACGCCGGCTCCCTCAGCCAATAAAGCGAGATGAGCGCCACAACCCCAGAGTCGGACACGACTGGACCTAATGGTCAGGGGTCCCTTTACCTTTTTACTAAAGCAGAGGTTGGATGGCCATCTGTTGTGGATGCTTTGGTTGAGATTCCTGCATTGCACAAGATGATACTCAGTGTCTCCTCCAACTCTGAAATTCCATGCTTCTATATTTCTGTGACTGCATTTAAATCATGGTTACCTGACATCTACAAATTAGTAGATATGCAATTTTGCCCCCCTCTCTCTGTATGTGTGTGTGTGTGTGTGTGTGGTGCAGTGTGTGTATGTGTGTGATGACCAACTCCTACATCTGACTGCCTTGAATTGGTCACCATCTGCCCTGTTCAAAATCTTGATGTGAAGCCACTGGAACGACCCATCCTTTAAAGAAAATTTCAAGAGATATTTAAATCTGCAGTCTACGCCCAATACTTAACTCAAGTGCAGATGCTTGCTCTGTAGCTGAGGGCGATGTAAAACGAGAAGATATGCATGACATGAAAAGTTGTAACATACTTTCTTCTCCTTCTCCTCCTCTCCCTCCCCTCCCACACCCTTACCCTTACATGAAGAATTTATCTTCTCAGTCACGCTCGGTATCATTTTTCACAAATGAATGGCTTTCTCCTATTTATGCGCTGTGCTGTTTCTGGCTATCAAAATGAATAATGCTTTGGGAGAAATGTTATATTAAAAAGAAGAGAAAGGGAGAGAAAAGAGAGGGCAGGTTGCTTCTAAGTGGGATGGGGATAAGGGTGTTGTTGTAGTTTTTTTAAGCCCCTATTTATCCTGTTTGGATCTTGGGCCATGTTGATGCCCCATTTCCCAAGAGGTTGTTGTTCTTTTCAAAAAAAAGAAAAAAAAAAACTCTACAATTCTGTGAACCAAAGCTCTGTCACTTTTTGAGGCAGATTCATATGTTCATTGGCCAGCACACTTTCCCCAAAACTTAGGCTCAGTTCTTCAGATCTTCAAATCAGATTGCTGCTGATACTTTCCTTCAAAGTCACTAATAGATTGTTGCATGCCACCCCAAACTCTTGAGAGGTGCAGGATTCCAGGGGTTCTAGGTGCTTACCCAGGATTTGTGTTTCCTTTTGGGAATGAGGCCCAGTGGAGACTGTGGTGTCTTTATGGCATACAGTCTACTTACACACATATACAGTCTGAGCCTACAATGGAGGGGTTCACAGCATTAACACCCCCCAATAGAGTCTTGTTTCTCCCATTGCTTGGATTCAAACAGAAATCAACCATTGTGCTCTAACCTTCTCTCTAACTTGCTTCCTTTACCAGGTCACATCACACTCAACTCAAACTCAAACTCTGACTTTGTCTTCTAATTCACTCTGAGTTGAGTAAGGGGCCCCATCCATTTTCTATCTGCTTTCTTTATGCCCCATTACCTTTCCTTTGTTTTCTTAATGGCTCATCTCCCTGCTGATTTCCTGAACATGGGAAGCTGTGTCCAAGAATCAGGAGTCTAGTCTAGTTTAACTCCCAGTCTTGATTGCATTCTTACACCCTCTGGACCCAGGAATTTAGGGGAGTCTGGCACCCAGAAACTCATAACATTATACATTTTTGTGCACAGTTACACGAATATATGCATTTTCCTGTTGTCTGAAGCTCAACATCAAAAAAACTAAGGATCATGGCCACTGGTCCCATCACCTCCTGGCAAATAGAAGGGGAAGAAATGGAGGCAGTGAGAGATTTCACTTTCTTGGGTTCCATGATCACTGCAGATGGTGACAGCAGTCACGGAATTAGAAGACGCCTGCTTCTTGGGAGAAAAGCAATGACAAACCTAGATAGCATTTTAAAAAGCAAAGACATCACCTTGCCGACAAAGGTCTGTATAGTTAAAGCTATGGTTTTCCCAGTAGTAATGTACGGAAGTGAGAGCTGGACCATCAAGAAGGCTGATCGCCGAAGAATTGATGCTTTTGAATTATGGTGCTGGAGGAGACTCTTGAGAGTCCCATGGACTGCAAGAAGATCAAACCTATCCATTCTCAAAGAAATCAGCCCTGAGTGCTCACTAGAAGGACAGATCCTGAAGTTGAGGCTCCAGTACTTTGGCCACCTCATGAGAAGAGAAGACTCCCTGGAAAAGACCCTGATGTTGGGAAAGATGGAGGGCACAAGGAGAAGGGGACGACAGAGGATGAGATGGTTGGACAGTGTTCTCGAAGCTACTAACATGAGTTTGGCCAAACTGTGAGAGGCAGTGAAGGATAGGCGTGCCTGGCGTGCTCTGGTCCAGGGTGTCACGATGAGTCGGACACGACTGGACGACTGAACAACAACAACAATGCATTTTCCTGCACATCTATTGGCTGGAGAACTGCATCGCAACATACATAGAAGCTTGAATTTCAAAGGACGGCTGTGTTTCAGTTTGCACATTGTTCTGGAAAGTGCAAATTAGGTGGGTTCAGCTTTAAATGAGAATGGGAATCAATGCTTTCCCTCATCCCTAGATCTTACAGAAACATCACAAGTCTCCAAGCTCTCTTTTGTGAAGGCTGATGCCATTGGAACTTCCAACTGCTCAGGGAAGTTAGCATGAAACAATGTATAATTAGACAAATCCTTCAACGCGCTTATCTCAGCTCCGGCTGGTCCTGCCTCTATCTTCTCATCTCAGATTTGGAAGTCTCATTTTATTATTCTGGGGTCAAGGCAGTTCTGAGCAGAAAAACAGAAACACAGCAAATTAAGATGTGCAAGAGATTAAGGTGCTTAGGTTAATTGTGTTTTCATTTCCTTAATAAGAAAATTCTTATGATAATTCTTAGAAAAAGGCATTGGTCTTCTTAGTACAACAGGGAGAATTAAGCACAGAATTAGTGCTTAAGTCCTATACCGCTTACCTGGGAGTAATCCCCATTGAACTCAGTGGGATTTGCTTTTGAGCAAGCATGCGTAAGATTGAAAAGCTAATTTATATAACTCAGCCCAGTAATATACAGTGGTATCGCTGGTTAAGAACTTAGTTCGTTCCGGAGGTCCGTTCTTAACCTGAAACTGTTCTTAACCTGAGATACCACTTTAGCTAATGGGGCCTCCTGCTGCCACCGGGCGATTTCTGTTCTCATCCTCAAGCAAAGTTCTTAACCTGAGGTACTACTTCTGGGTTAGCAGAGTCTCTAACCCGAAGCGTTTGTAACCTGAGGTACCACTGTAGTGCAATTTTTGCATTGTCTTTAATTTGCTTTTAAAACATTTGCATCACATTTGTAGGCTCTGAGAGGACTTGCAAGAATCCTATCAAAATCAATGAAACAAAACCATAGAATTATTGAGTCGGAAGGGACTTTGGAAGTCAACTCCCTGTTCAGTGCAGGATCCCCAGGGCTTCAGACAAGGTGTCTTCTCCAGATCTACCCAGAGAAGCCAGGGGTTGAACTGAGAGTGACAGTGAGAGCTGTTCGGCAGTGGAATTTGCTACCAAGGAGTGTGGTGGAGTCTCCTTCTTTGGAGGTCTTTAAGCAGAGGCTTGATAGCCATCTGTCAGGAATGCTTTGATGGTGTTTCCTGCTTGGCAGGGAGTTGGACTGGATGGCCCTTGTGGTCTCTTCCAACTCTGTGATTCTATGATTCTATGAGCCTAAACCCCTTCCCTGAAATGCTGGCCTTGGGCACTTGGTGGTTCTCTCTCTCAGGCAGCAAAAAGTCTTGAGCTGGCTCTGCTGGTTCCTCTGACTGTGTGGGGCAGCTTATGTTGGCCACCTGACAGTCAAGAGAGACAGAACTGCTCTTATAAACCTGACACTCCAGTATCCCACCCACCCCCTTTGTTTTTTTTTTTTTTTTTTTTTGCCAGCTATTATGAGATGCTGTCCATGGGCATTCAATCCTAACTTAATTAAGTTGGCAAGCCTCAACACTGCACTGTCGGGGCCTGTTATATTTGCGAACCTGCTGGGTATCAAGTATTCGTCAACTGCCTGCATTAACTTTTGATCTGCATGACATGTAATAAATCTAGGCTGCTGCCCTGCTGAGTTTGGTTTTATAACCTCAGCGTTGTTAAGGCAAACCCTGCATCTCAAAGCCAGTTCCTGTCAGGCCCTCTCCCAACTGCTACTCATGCCTTGCCTAGTCCTGATCTGTTTCCCCTCCCTCCCTCCTTCCTTTTTTTTTTTTTGGCTCCTATTTTGATTGATCTGCCAATCTCTTGAGAAGGACTCCAGCATGTTCAGAGCTATAAACCTAAGATGATCTGTGCGCACCTCTTCTTGGCATCTAGCAAGCAGGTGTGCCAACTATAAACTCAGAGAGAGATGCTATTAAAAACCACTGAGCATAGAATCTGGGACCCACAGCACTGGTGGGTATTTGGATATGCAATGGCTGGATATAGCACTAGCAAAAATGAGATGCTGGTGATGATTTCAATTTATTTGTCACTTGTCACATAAACTGTAATATCCAAGGAAATTATTGCACATGCAGAGTGATGTTTGTGATTTATTTTCTTGACAGACATTACAAAATTGCCAGCATTTTAGTGTGACTATTCTTTTTTTAAAAAAACAACAACAACAATTTTTTGGATGCAATTGTCCCTAATGCATGCATTTTGCAAGCAGCTTTACCCAATAGGCTGCATCTTTGCATGGCAAAAAATAAAAAATATATATATTTATTTCACAAATAGATGCACCCATGAACCTTCTTCCCTAATCGACAGTTTTCAACAAACATTTTTTGTTTTGTTTGAGAACTGCATTTAAAAAGAAAAAGAAAAAGAAAAGAAAGAAAACCAGGAAACACGAGTTTTGAAAGACAGTTGCATTTCTGGTTGCATATTTTTTTCGGGAAGAGTGATTCGGGTATGTTTGTGTTAGAATCAAACAAAAATTCTCCAGCTTCTCTTTCTCCGGGGCACCATCGACAGCCAGGCTCTGCCTACTAACTACAATAGCTATGCTCTGTCTATGTGGTTGGAGGCAGTAATTTTTTCTGAGTATCAGTTGCTGGAAGTCACAGAAGAGGAGAGTGTTTTTGTGCTCAGGTCCTGCTTGCCTGTTTCCCACAGGAGTGCCAACTTGGCCCCGTGTCCAATTTGTGGGTTCCTGTCCCCTTCATGGGGAATCTTGGGGGTGCTCAGGCACCCAGGTCCCCAGGGAGCTGGCACCTATGCATAGGTACATGGTTAGCCAATATGAGAACGGGAGGATGAGCCATTGAGGCAGGCAGAGGTGGAGCACAGCTGGCAGCATCCCCACCTGCCCCTCCGTGCCCTCTGGCTGCCCGCTGTGCCTGGCCCTTCCTGGCGGAGCGCGAGGGGCGCCGGAGTGATCTTTGCGCCAGGGCGCCAGATTTACTTAAGACGGTCCTGAGGATGAGCAATAGAGACCTGTGGCTGTTTTAGATGCACTGAATACCCAAAGCTTCCAAAATGAGAGGTTTTGCATATCCCGAAAGGCAGCACACCTATCAAATTATTGATGGAAGCGCCATATAAAAGGCTGTGCTCAGAAAGGATTTAATGCTAACGTAGTGTTTCATTGTTCCATCACTTTGCAAGCTGGATGGTCTGTACCCAAGGCCTCAGGTGTGGTACCCAGATCAGGCAACCACACATTGGATTCAAACCATGTTTTCCCCCCCCCTCAAGTGAAACTCTTTAATAAGCCAGCTCAACTTTCTCTCTCTCTCTCTCTCTCTCTCTCTCTCTCTCTCTCTCTCTCTCTCTCTCTCTCCCTCCCTCTCTCCTGCAATTAATTTTTATGGGGTTGAATTTATAGGCAGAGAGCACATAAATGAGGCCATATTTCAAGCGGCCATGCTGTAATCCTGACAACAAAATTATTTGACAGTAAAATATCAAATATCCTTTTAAACACTTTTTAAAGCATGTCAGAGGTGACTTTGAAGCAGGCCGAGCAAACAAACTCCCCCCGCTTTTCGCTTGAGGACTTGTGTCCATTAGAGTTCATCCGTTGGCAAAAGGTTCAGGAATATAGCATGATCATAATCAGAAAGCCCACAGCTCTCACCAGATTCCTGCTAATAATCTGCCAAAGTAGGAAAATTCCATCAGCTAGTAACTCAGGGGAGAGGGGTAGTGATTATCCTGCTGGCCCCACCCCAAGTCAACACCCAGGGCAGGGGGGCTCCCTCTACAGCAGGGATGGGGAGTTTGTGGCCCTCCAGATACAACCATAGGATTTTTGAGTTGGAAGTTACACCAAGGGTCATCTAGTCCAACCCCCTGCAATGTGGGAATCTGAACAAAAACACCCATGACAGATGGCCATCCAACCTCTGCTTAAAAATCTCCAAGGAAGGAGAGACCACCACCATTCCACTGTCAAACAGCTCTTACTGGCCTCCAACCAGTTTGGTGTAGTGGTTAAGAGAGGCAGACTCATAATCTGGGGAACCGGGTTAGTGTCTCCGCTCCTCCACATGCAGCTGCTGGGTGACCTTGGGCTAGTCATACTTCTTGGAAGTCTCTCAGCCCCACTCACCTCACAGAGTGTTTGTTGTGGGGGAGGAAGGGAAAGGAGAATGTTAGCCACTTTGAGACTCCTTCAGGTAGTGAAAAGCAGGATATCAAATCCAAACTCTTCTTCTTCTTCTTCTTCAACTTCCACCAGCCTCTTCTTCTTGTAGATGTTCTGTGGGATAACCAGCCTCATATTACTAACATGCCTGTTTAATTAATGCATGAAGGGGTTAAAGTGATAGAGAGTAAGCTGTCCTGCCAGACTTAGCTCACCTTAGGAGGGACTAGTAGATCAAGCCTTTGTTCCCCCCAGTCTACCGAAAAAGCTCAGCATATGAAGAGGTTCAGCTCACTGCTGAAATTTAGCCGCAAGTCTCTCTTGAGTTCCTATGCCAATAATTTAGGAACTTTCACCACTTTTGCAACTAAACGAAGTTTTATTGCCTGTGCAACCTTTCTGACTGATGTATGGAAAAACATACGAATCTGACCTTTGGGGAGTTTGTAAGTAAACAATTTTTAACTTACCAAACAGGTGCTCTTTTAGTTCGCTGGAGGAAAAGGGAAGTTTTGGAACTCAAAAGGGCATATTTTAAAGGGATAAAAACTTATATTTCCACACTTTTTTCTACAAACCCTTGGATTGAGGTATTGCGTAGGGATATCGGTTGTTGTTCTTGTTGCTGCTGCTGTCATTGGTGTTAATTTTTTGTATCTTTATTTTTAGTTCTTGCTATGATTTATGTGAAAATTGTCCGATTTGGTTGTGTGCATTTTGATGTACTTTATTTATTTTTTATGACTACTTTGGTTATGTTAGTAATAATGTAAATCTTTTCATGTTGTAAGCTGCCTTGAGCACAGCTTTAATTATGGGAAAGTAGCATACAAAGGTGGCACTGTGAGTTAAACCACAGAGTCTAGGGCTTGAAGATCAGAAGGTTGGTGGTTCGAATCCCCGTAATAACGGGGTGAGCTCCCGTTGCTCGGTCCCAGCTCCTGCCCATCTAGCAGTTCGAAAGCACATCAAAGTGCAAGTAGATAAATAGGTACCGCTCCGGCAGGAAGGTAAACAGCATTTCCATGTGCTGCTCTGGTTCACCAGAAGCGGCTTAGTCATGCTGGCCACATGACTCGGAAGCTGTACGCCGGCTCGCTCGGCCAGTAACACGAGATGAGCGCAGCAACCCCAGAGTCGGACACGACTGGACCTGATGGTCAGGGGTCCCTTTACCTTTTTACTAAAGCAGAGGTTGGATGGCCATCTGTTGTGGATGCTTTGGTTGAGATTCCTGCATTGGGACTGCTCCGGCGGGAAGGTAAACAGCATTTCCGTGTGCTGCACTGTTTCGCCAGAAAGCGGCTTTGACATGCTGGCCGCATGACCCAGAAGCTGTCTGTGGACAAACGATGGCTCCCTTGGCCTATAGAGCGAGATGAGCACCGCAACCCCAGAGTCGGACACGACTGGAGCTAATGGTCAGGGGTCCCTTTCCCTTTTAGCATACAAAGAAAAAGATGATGATATCTGTCTGAAGCGTATAAGAGTCGAAATGGGATGTTAGCTGATTAATGAAATTACAAATAAGTTTTCCAAAACGAAATTAGTCACTGATTTTAGTTTTATGCTTAAATTTTTAACTTTTTAAAAAATTTCTCTGAGATATGCTTTTATGGAAATGTTAATATTGGTCCTTGTGAGTTGTGTTTTTATTTGCGGCTTGTACGGTGCCGTTGTTTTATTTGATTCTCCTTTGTTTGTTCTGTTTGTTCTGTTTTTGTATTGTAAGATGGGCGCAAATGCCGAATAAACATCTATCTATCTATCTGTCTGAAGTCTGGAAGGCTACCCTACGACACATGCACAGAGGGAAAATGGAACCAGCAACAGGATTCCTCCTGTATGTTTTTCACGTACTTTGTCTCCACTGCCTTTGAAACCTTTTCCTCTGCTTCCTGCAACACCTAAACCTTACCTTTAGTTGCTTCCAGACTGTTCCTTCCTTGATCGATTGCCCAACCCAATGCCTACTCATTCTCAGCAGCACTTAAAAACTTTGTTTATTAGACAACGTATGGCTCCTTATGTTATTTGCAGAGGATCTTAATGGTTCTCCTTGTATTGTTCGGGATACAAATGTCTGTATTAACAACAGCAAGGGCAGAAACATCTCTTAATATGCCCAGCTCATCTGAGTGGCGCATCCTTATGGGTGCCTTAATAAGGCATTTAAAATCATAGGGAAATGCCACCTGACAAAAAAATATTTTTTATTTCCACTTTCCCTTCCTACCTTCTCGGACCCACCGCTGAATAGCCAGGTGGAAATCATGCATGAAATATGATTCTATTTAGTTTAATGGCACTCAGAGCCCAAATGGGCACATTCAATGTATTATCTTAGCACTGCAAGACTCCATAATGTTTAATGCAATGGGAATCTGTTCAATACTGAACACGAATGAATGGGAAACGAGGCCTTCCTCAGCCTTCTTCCCATTATCAGCAGAGCAGTAAATTCCAAGAAGCTGCCCCAGTTGTGCTCATTTCCAACGTTTGGTGTATTTATGGACACACATCCCATTGTATATGCTCTTAGTTGGTAGACCTTGCCCTCCGCACTAGAGCCTCCCATATCTGGATCCATTCCAAAACCCATGTTTCTCAATCACGAAAATGGCAATATGCCGACAGGTTAGGAAGACGACAATGGCATACCTTTGCAGACCACTTGCTTTCGTCCTTGGCATTGCTAGTTCAAGCATCTCAGCAAGTGATGCATTTGGGAAAGGCCTTGGCAATGCTGTAAGCAGGGTGAGTGATAGAGCTGGCCGAAAGCTGGACAGGGACTCAAAAATGGGCATCAAAAAAATCTCCTAGAATGTGATGTGCGCAAATAGTGGTGTCAGAGTGTGGCCAAAGAGTGTACGGCGTTCAAGAGGTGTGTCCCCCATGGGTAGGGAGAAGGAAGTAATTTGCCCCCACCTTCAACCAAAATGAGAACCCAAACTCAGCTATGCCTTGAAATTCATGCTTCCCCAAATTTCACGTTGCGGTTCTCCAACCAATCATTGTGTGCAAACGCAAACATGTTAGGTAAGTATTTGCATAAAATGCGTACATCAGTGAAAATAACATTCAACGTGCATTACATGGGAGAAAACTGATTTGCAAAAATAGAAATGTGTATTGATCTTTCTAATATCCTGCAACTCATTTCCAGGACTTTTGGACACCACAGAAAGACTTTAAGAAGCAGGCTGGCACACTAAGTTGAATAATAGAAGCCTAACCACCCGACCCTGACCCCTCCTCCTCTTCCCCACCCCTTTTTTTTCTTCCTAATTGTTCAAACCAATTCATAAACCAAGAACTTATACATTGACCACTAATAATGAAACATACGCTGTAGATATTTTTCCACATTTATTATGCTATTTTTGTGATATACAAATGACATGAGAAAACTTGGTATACTTATTTGCTTAACATTATTCTTGTTTATAAAACCCATAGATGATGATGATGATGATGATGATGATGATGATGATGGAGGAGGAGGATGAGGAGGCTGGCCCTCGAAGCTATTGCAGCTCATTATATATTTTCTGGAACTTGATACTGATGAGCTTCAACATTAGATAATAAATGGGGGAAACAATTCAGCCCACTCTACCTTCAGTCCTTAATGCCAGGGGTTGCCAAATATTCGGGACTCATGAGCACATCTGCAGACTATTGCGAGCACCATTCACATGGAACAGTTGTCACACAACTATGCACATGGATGCATAATGAAGTTGCTTCCTCCCCACCAGCATTTAGGCTGAAAAGAGTTGTTATTGTCCTTGCTTTCTCTCTCCCCACCCCCACCCCGCCTAATGTTATTGTGATCTTACTGGAGAATGCAGCTGGGGAGGCAATAGTTAACGTTCCCAAGCCTACTCTCAACATGGAAGGTGTGGAGAGGTGGGACACCTGGGCCCCTGGGAGGGGCTAAGTCCACCTGTGGGCCCTCCACTGACAACCCATGTTTTACCCTCTTTAGAAAAGTGATTGGGGGAGGAAGCTGGGGAGATGGAAACAGAACAAGCGCAGCTACATAATCTATAGTTTTGTGTTCAGTGGGGGTGGGGGCGTAGGCCTAAATGGAAAGCACAGTTATGAGTAATAACAGAGCACATTCCTGACTCCTGCTGCATCTATAACTATAATTTTGCCAATGACGCAAATCATTGGGGTCTGGCAATGTTGCCCACGGAAGCTTAAATGTTTTGTAGGTAGTATTGATTTGGATTTGAATGTCAGAGACTATTCTTACCAACCCCCGCTGCCCCCGCACACCACCAACATTGGCACAGACAGAAACACACACGTACGCACACAACCACATAATGATCATATTGTCCCCTGAATTCTAATTAAGTGTCTTTATTTTGAAAGCCGGCAAACAGCACTGCAAGTATGCAATTATCAAGGTAGTTATTGACCCTTTGCGGGGGCAGAATGACCACAATTTTAAGCATTGCTGAATAGCGCATGATTTGCATTGAATGAAGCCCTTTTTTTCGCCAAGATGGATTGGTTCTGCTTTCTAAATATATAATTTGCAGTCCTGAAAGAGATGACTTAAATAGTTCAAATGGAACATGAGACGGTTATTAACAGGTCTGATGACATGGCAATGTGAAATATTAACCTTTGCAAAATCAATCGCCTGCTCATCTCTCCTTGTCAAAGGAAAACTAATTGAATTAGTCAGCAGAGAAGTTTGGGTCTGATTCAGCAAATCAGAGCAGCGCAAAGGTTGGGTTGGATCCGGCACAATGAAAGCTAATGAGCAGGTGCCAGATGGATGCATGAAATGGGGTGCTCCAAAGCTCTACTCGGGGTATTACACACTTGAATAAGCAGAACACGGATGTAAAGACAAGAACATTAGCTCTGCTTCCACCCAACGCACCATTGTCAACCCCTAAAGTCATGTGAATTTTCAGTCTGAGGGCTGCATTTCCTCACAGGCAACTTTCTGAAGGCCACAGAAAGGATGGTATGTGTGATGGCCTGGGAGTCAGACTCTGATGCTGAACCTGAGGGATCCCAGCCTGCAGAGGATTCCCCGCCTCCAGAACCAGCTGAGCCGGGGCCAGGGCTTGAGCCTGAAGGATCCCCACCTGTGCTGGATCCCCAGGTGCAGGCATCAGCAGAGTCTGCTCTGGCTCCTGATGGGAGGGAGGACCCATTGCCTGCAGGTGCTCCACTCCCAGCCTCTTCAGAGGAAGCTGAGGCAGCCCCTGGGTCCAGTAACCCACCAGCCTCTCCTGAGCTGCAGAGGCTCAGGGCAGAGAGGCGAAGAGAACTAAGTGCCTACAGGAGGAGTGCTCGCCTCCAGGCCCGGAGGAGAGGCGAGTCTCCGGAGGATCGGGGCCACCCTAAGCATAGGGCCAGATAAAAGCCAGCCAGACCCAGCCCAAGTTGCGTGAGCAACTTAGTTGCAAGTGTATGCTCAACCTGCAACCTTGTGCCTGAACCTGCCTTGGACCTTGACCTGCTCCTTGCCTCGCTCCCTGCCGGACTGACCTCCTTTGGACCCCTAGACCCAGGACTGGACTTGGACCTCGCTTCACGGACAAACCCTTGGGGCCAGCACAGTATGGCTGACGGGGCGAGAGTTTGTAGAGAGTGGGCAGACCAATGGATGTTGCTCCTCACCTTTGAAAAATTGGCTGCATCCCAGCCACGCAAAAGTCATCTAGTCCAACCCCCTGCAATGCAGGAATCTCAGATAAGCATCCATGGCAGATGGCTATCCAACCACTGCTTAAAAACCTCCAAGGAAGGATAGGCCACAACCTCCCAAGGGAGACCGTGCCACTGTCAAACAACTTTTACTGTCAGAAGGTTCCTCCTCATGTTGAGTCAGAATTTTCTTTCTTGTAACTTAAAGCCATTGGTTCAAGTCCTACCCCCCAGAGCAGAAGAAAACAAACTTGCTCCATTCTCCATGAGACAGCCCTTGAGATATTTGAAGATGGCTATTGTACCTCCTCTCCTCTCAGTCTCCTCTTTTCCAGGCTAAACATACACAGCACCTTCAACCATTCCTCCTGAGGTTGGGTTTCCAGACCCTTGATCATCTTGGTTGCCCTACTCTGTCCATGCCCCAGCTTGTCAATTTTCTTCTTAACCTGAATGCCCAGAACTTGACACAGTACTCCAGGTGTGGTCTGGCATCTGGCATCTAGCCAGGTGAGGTGGGGAAAGACTTACCCTCAGTCACTAGAGCATGAGACACTTAATCACAGGGTTATGGGTTCGAGCCCCATGTTGGGGAAAAAGAATCCTGCGTTGCAGTGGGTTGGACTAGATGACGCTTCCAACTCTATGATGCTATGATTCTGTCTCTACGGCAATAGAGCAACCTGTTTGGATACGGTAAATAGCAGTGCTTGGTTGGCCAGCTAAGACCATCACCTTAACAAATGAACTGGTTTGGCTGCTTAGGAGCCTCTTCTACTAGATTGTACTCAGGAAACCACCCAGCCCTGTAATCCTCAGAAGAAGAGTGGCATAAAAATTCAATAAATGAATAAATACATAGTTTCGTAATGGTTTTCTTTTATGTTGATACACGAAGTATGGAAAGGTCCCTTTGGTCTTCAACATAGTTCTATCCACAATGCTGGATCAGCATTGGATCACTCTCTGACACAAACAAACTGGCCTCTGATTTATTGTAATCAGTTATGGAACCTCAGAGTTTTGGGCTGAGCAAAGGGCAGAGGTCGTACTCCAGGGATCCAGACGCAGTAATATGTTTAATGTGGTGGTGCTGGCATTTTCAAACTTTTGCTTTTGTTTAAAATGTAGGGATGCATTTAATGTGTTTACACCATAAAGCTTCCGCTGCCCTTTTCAAAATGCTTCGCGCAGCATCGCTTTATCTCTCCTGAACAGTCCAGAATTTATAGCTTTCCGAGGCTGGCAAAGGTTCCCTTCTTCTCATTTCCTTTTGTACTTGCAATATTAACAAATCATTTAAGCGCAATTCCCATACAGCCCCGGTGCACTTTACAAAGTAATAGAACAATATAACATTGCAGTACTGTCCTAGATGGCCCCACAAATTAGGCAAAAATACAATCAGTCGACCTCCCAGTGTCAATTGAAATGAGTACAGCAAACCTGTCTTTATTTCTTCGGAGAGGATAATGCAAAAACATTTCCCACTTTGGTATCTCAAGAAATACTGGAATATGCACGAGTCCCTGTTGTAGGAATTCAAGGGAGCAGAGAAAATGCAACACAATAACAGCTTTCTTGATCAGTCCCAGAGCCAATCTAGTTAAGCGTCCTGTTTGCTTCTATAAAGCTCACAATAGCCTTTTCCCATAGTTGATCACCGGCCACTGGCCTTCTGCTTCTGAAGTGTGAAGGCTACTTTTGCAATCATAAAAGCATAAGAACAACCCTGCTGTGTCAGGTGTGTGTGCTGGGACCAGCAGGGCTTTGCAGGACTGGGGCCCTCTTCGGCTTGTTCTGAAGAGGCAGGGCGTGGCTGCACAGGTGAGACTGCTTAGTAACTCATTGCACCTGGTGGCAAGAGCCGGCAGGGGATATAAGGCCCGCTTTTCCCCTCGGCTCTTTGGCAGAGTAACACATTCCCTGCCTCACTGCGTGCCTCCTTGTTTGTTGGTTGTGACCTCTTGCCTTGAGCCTTGGACCATGACTACATACCTTGCCTCTTGAGAGCCAGTGTGGTGTAGTGCTTAAGAGCGGTAGACTCATAATCTGGGGAACCAGGTTCGCGTCTCCTCTCCTCCACATGCAGCTGCTTGGTGACCTTGGGCTAGTCACACTTCTTGGAAGTCTCTCAGCCCCACTCACCTCAGAGTGTTTGTTGTGGGGGAGGAAGGGAAAAGGAGAATGCTAGCCGCTTTGAGACTCCTTCAGGTAGTGATAAAGCGGTATATCAAATCCAAACTTCTTCTTCTTCTTCTTCTTCTTCTTCTTCTTCTTCTTCTTCTTCTTCTTCTTCTTCTTCTTCTTCTTCTTCTTCTTCTTCTTCAACTGCATCTTCTTGCCTTGACCCTTGGACCGTGACTTGTCTCTTGGACTGTGACTCCATGCCTCCACTCTCAGACTGAGACTTGTACCGCGTGCTTCCCGGCCCCCGGACCCCAGCTCCTCGGACCCTCTGCCCTATCCACTTGCCTCTGGTCCTGATGTTCTTTGCTGCCAGCCCGGACCATGACATGCTGGATCAGGCCAAAAGTCCATCTAGGCTATCACAGCTTCCCATGGGCATCTGGTTGGCCACTGTGAGAACAGGATGCTGGACTAGAAGGGCCATTGGCCTGATCCAGCAGGCTGTTCTTACGTTCTTAACACTCTGCTCTCTCATTGGCCAACCGGATGCTCCTGGAGAACCCACAAGTAGGACCTGAGTGCCGTGGTGGACCTTGGGGTGTCAGAATTCAGCAGTGCCCTGTGCGACACCAAAATTCAATGCCCCTGCTTCTCACATGCCATTCTAAGTCATAGCTATGGTGTCCCTTGTGGTGCTTCCAAGGCTCCGTGCCAAACACGACTGAACCGGTTGTGCTCCCCTAAATACACCTCTGCTGAAGGCAACAACACCTCTTCCTGCTTGTGATTCCCTCCAAGTTTCCCTATTTCGCACTACTCTGAATTTTGCAGAGCAGTTCTTTAGCTGAGTAATTTGTGCACAAGTGCATATACTATAGGAAAGTGTGCCTATACTAGTGAAATGAGGATGCAAATATGCATTAGGGAAAATTGATCTGATTCCCCTCCTGCATGTTTAGCAAATGTGCATACACAAATATATGTATCAGGAGAAATGTGTGCAAGTTTTCTTTATAGGATTCTCTTTTTCATATGTGGAAATGTGGATAACTGATTGGACTCCAAGAATAATATTAGCAAGTGGAACATCAAAGGTGTTTAACATATGGCATCGGCAATGGGGCAGAGGGCACAGGTCTCTCTTTGCTGAGAGCGGAAATAGCTGCAGTCAGAAAGCTAGCCATCTCCTGCGCTCCAGCTCTGTGTTTTTCTAAAGCCATTCACTGTGGAAAGACACATGTCTTACAACCGCTCCCTTCTCTGCTGGTGGAATGCGCGGCTCTCGCTGGGGTATGCCACTGTGTTTGATGAGGGATAAATGTGCATTCCCTCTGCCCGGCGCAGATCCCGCCAGCAGCCGCTCTTTGAAGTTCTCATCTGTATGCATTAGAGCCGAGAGTCAAGCCAGTGTGTGCTCTGCTCCAGCCCACGGTGTGTCACAGTGGCAGCACCTAGAAAGCCTATGAATATTTATCAGTAGGAAAAAGGCATCCATGTGTATTTGCTCAATCTCTCTCCCCGCTCTTCCTTTCCTCCCTTCAATCACACACCTGATTTTTTTTTTTTTTTTGAGAGGGAGAGAGAACGCAATGTACCAGATACCGCAGACAACCTCCAATACATAACCAAAGGCTGCATGCAGAGTATTTCTTTTCCTATTTCTCTCCCCCCCCCAGTACCTCTTCATTTTGCATTTGTGTTTTGGGGAGACTGAGCATGAGCAAGGATGTTTGTGCGCTTGTGGGTCTGCTTAGGGGTGTATGTGGTTGTTCCTGGTTGGGATATGTGAGGTTCGCGTGATGGTGCTCACGAGTAACGAAGCAGGAACCCAAACAGTCTTTTGGCAGTTTTATTGGTGCAAACTATTTACAGTGCAGAGCTACAGAAAGCATGTCTGTCTCAGTCGCTGGCAGAATCTGGGAGTGGCTCCTTCTGGCTCCTTCCCCAGCATAAGAGCTTCAGCACCCCAAATCTCCTCCTACCCTCCTTACGTTTCACCCCTCTGTGCAATTGGGGCGCCGGAACTGGCGTGCTTCCCTCCTGACCAGCCTGACAAGGTGAGGTGCTGGGGCTCTTTGCAACATCCCCAAGCCCTCTCCTCTCCCAGCTGGCCCCTTCCCCTTCCTCCCCACTGGAGGTATGGCTGCTCTTCGAGCTGGAAGTGGTGCTGCTGCTCAAAAGGGTCAGGGATCTCTGTAAGCTAACGGACCCTCCGTTCCCTTCAGCGGGCCATGTGGCAGCACCCTGACAGGATAAATTTGTGTAACCATGCTGACCATCAGAAGATGCTACCCAAGATCAGGCGAGGAGGCATCCACTCTTCATCTTCCTATTTCTCATTTCTTAATCTCAGAGGAACATGGGAAGCTGAGCTATGGTCCTTCCACCAGTCATACTCAAAAGACTGTTGGAAATAATGAGCATTAAAAGCAGATCAAGAAAACCTTGTGATTGCCTCTCTGTCCCCGTGGCTTTATCCTGGGGTGCCATTCAGGAAAGGCAAACAACTTTCTTTCATTTTTGATGCCCCCTCTTCCAGGCCTTTGCTGGGGGGTGAGGTGAAGCCAGCTACAATGTGTTAAGTAGGGATAGGGAACTCTGAGAACTGTAGGTCCAGGAGGAGATATGTGGGAGTCTCAGCATCCTTATCAAACTACAATGTGACATGGTTGGCACTGTGGTCTAAACCACTGAGCCTCTTGGGCTTGCTGATTGGAAGGTATGTGATTCGAACCCATGTGACAGGGTAAGGTCCCGTTGCTCTGTCCCAGCTCCTGCCAACCGAGCAGTTTGAAAGCATACCAGTGCATGTAGATAAATAGGTACCGCTGTGGCGGGAAGGTAAACGGTGTTTCCGTGTGCTCTGGTTTCCATCACGGTGTCCTGTTGCACCAGAAGCTGTTTAGTCCTGCTGGCCACATGACCCAGAAAAGCTGTCTGTGGACAAACGCTGGCTCCCTCGGCCTGAAAGCGAGATGAGAGCCGCAACCCCATAGTCGCCTTTGACTCAACTTAACCGTCCAGGGGTCCTTTATCTTTACCTTCTTATAAGAACAGCTCCTCCCACAACACCTCGTCATAATTATATCCCAGCTCTATCACTGAAATTTGTTCTCACTTTCCATGAAGCTAAAGAGGCCCTACTGGCTTCAGTTAGAAGTCGGGTATTTAGTGCCAAATGTTGCATGTTGTGGAAGATTCTTCCAGCACAGATTTGGCAGGCATTTTTGCTTTCGACTTTCAGGCATCTCTTGAAGATATTTTTATGCCAACAGACCTTTGTAGCTATATAGACTTTTTTGTTTGCCAGTCATTCTAATGGCTATTTTCTTTTGCAATTACGGTGAGTTATGTTGCATGGTAGACTGCCTCAGTATTTTATATGTGTTGATGGTATATGATTGTTAAAATAAATAAAATAAAATACATATCGGAAGATACTGCTTCTGCTTTTTTTAAAAAAAAAAAATCAGCTCAACTTCCCTTTATTTTTGGTTCTTTTCATCAGAGGAGGTCACATCAAGACACGGGGAACCTTTATACCAAGGATCATTAGTGTGACAGCTGAATAATGGTCGGGCTCCTCTTCTGAAGGTGGGAATGTGATGGCATTTATTTTCCCATCACAAGGGGAATCAAAGAGAGATGCTTGCATGAGTGAGGCAATATTGTCAAAATTATCCCAGAGAAAAGGAAATCATTAACTGAAATCATTAACTGAGTAATAGTTTTCCTAAACCTTATTTTTTCCCCTTTTCCACTCCCTTCAGTAATACAATGGCTGCATACCCAACTTCCTGTCCAGAAATTACCCATATATGTTTACATGTGTGTCTGTCAATTTCTGTACCTCTGTTTCTTATCTTTCAAGTCTTAAATTCAGTTGTCCACATTTCCAAAGCAATGGGCAATATAATCTTCCTGAAAACCCACCAGCATTATACTGTAAATTTACCCTGATACACAAAATTTTACATGTGGCTATGACGCGGTTATGATGCATAAGGGACGTGGGTGGCGCTGTGGGTTAAACCACTGAGACTTGGGCTTGCCAATCAAAAGGTTGGCGGTTCGAATCCCCGCAATGGCGGGGTGAGCTCCCGTTGCTCGGTCCCAGCTCCTGCCAACCTTGCAATTCGAAAGCATGAAGTGCAAGTAGATAAATAGGTACTGCTCCGGTGGGAAGGTAAACAGCGTTTCCATGTGCTGCTCTGGTTCGCCAGAAGCAGCTTAATCATGCTGGCCACATGACCCGGAAGCTGTACGCCGGCTCCCTTGGCCAATAAAGCGAGATGAGCGCAGCAACCCCAGAGTCGTCCACGACTGGACCTAACGGTCAGGGGCCCCTTTACCTTTATGACTAATATACATGTTTTTTGCAAGCAATTTCCCCTCATATAATGCATAGTTTGCATGTTATTTACATTAATATGTGCATTTGTAGACACACTTTGCTGTGACATGTGCATTTGGTTGGTAGAACAGCAATGCCACTTTTGAGAAGTGTGATTTTCGGAGGATAGCTGCGCTTCCGTCTGCAGATTGGTTTGAAAAGTGTGAATTAGGTACCGGTAGTTCCTTGTTAAAATGCAAGCAGGATTGAATTTATTCCCCATCTCTCCTGTGCAAGCATACACCAACTAAATGCTGGTCAAATCTGATGAGCAGCTGAGAGGGAAGGATGCAGTTATAATTATACTCCCAGTTTTCTGAGACCACACTGTCTTTTCTATCCAATTTGCCTATCATTGAGGCAGTGGCGTAGGAAGGGCAGGGTGTAGGGGGTGGGGCGCCCCGCATTCCAGGGGAGGGGGGTGACACTTGGTGGCCCCTCCCCAAACTGAGCCCCGCCACCCGGCACCCGTCTGTACTGCTTTACGGATGGCCGGGGCAGCCCCATGACCCGCCGCTTGCTCAGCAGCTTGTGGGGCTGCCCCATCTGTACAGCAGCAAGGACAGGGCAGCCCCACAAGCCGTCGCTCGCTCGGCTGCTCTCCTGGTCGCCACGGGAGCAGCAGTGCTGGCCCGAATGAACTGCACATGCCTGGATTTCCGCACATGCGCAGTTCGTCCGGCGTTGTGACGTCACGATGCCCCTGCTCCCAGGGGGGTGCCTCCGCGCTGCTGCCCCGGGCAGCCAAAAGGCTTCCTCCACTGCTGCACTGAGGAGAGGAGGCAGGACTGTCTATCCAAATGTGGCCATGCTCCCTGTTCTCTGAAATCAAGCAAGCTTTCCAGGCCCTAAATGGAAAAAATGAAAAAGGATCCCCCTTTCTCTGCTGATAGAGAGCAACAGTTTCATCTGCAAAAAGAGGAACTAGGATTTTGTGAGGTGAGAGAATCAGAAGAAAATCCCTGCTGGATCAGGCCAAATACCCATCTATTATTCTCAGGTGCCCTGAGAACGAAGCAGAAAAATGGAAGCCTCTTGCAGAGGAAGAAAACTGTTTTGGAAACCAGAGGACAGATTTCAGGGCAGCCTTCCTTGATATTCATTATGTATAGATGCTAGGAGAGGATATGTTGATTCGATATTATGCTTCCCTCATGTTAGTTTAAGTAATCCAGGATGCTTTAAGGCAGACTGGATTCTCCTGGTATTTCCCACATTTTAAAACAATAATCACATAGTCTTGCAAAAGGTAAAAATAACATCTACTCTCTCAGAGTTTCTGTTTGCAGAATAACAGATACAGCAGCTTTGTTCAAGCAAGCTAAAAATGGTAATACAGTTACAAAGAAATAGTACAGTCTAGCTTGAGATGGAGTCTGAGCTGTAGCTCAGACTTAGCAGTTGTTCTCACATTTCTGACTTGGAGATGAGATGAAGAGGAAGAGGAAGAGAGGAAGCAATAAGAGGATGTGCCCAGGCAGGTAAGGGGTGCAACAATATATATGCCCTCCCCCTGTCAGGTGTAGAGGTTTGGAGCTTTCAGAGTTAACAAGCTCAACCAGGTCGCCCCGCACATCCGGTTTTCCTATCGCCGGAAGACTCTGTGCAATGTGATACTTGTTGTTTCTGTATCTTGTACCTTTCGTTTTTGACCTGAGAAGGAGAAAGGCGACAATGTCTTGCGTCTCTCCAGGAATGTAATTTATGCCTTGTAAATAAAGCTTCTAGATTAGGAAAAGAAGCAGGACTCTGTCGTCTGTAATTGCTGGCATGCACACACACCGTTGCGCAAGAAGATACTCTGTGGATGGCACAGGAGAAGCAAGTGAGAATGTACAGCAGTTATGTGCGCAGCAGAAACTTGCTGGACTCCATTTGTGTGCTAGGTTGGTTTCAAGACTTTCCAACAATCCAAAAATCTTCATCAGGGAACAGTGAGAGTGTCTCTCACAGAGTTCTCTCCAGCAAATTTACAGGAAAAGTCTCTGAGCTTCCGTTCCTATCATGTACCTAGCTAGCAAACAATGAATCATTGGTTTGACTGCCCTTTGAATATATCACAATTATTTATTAAAATATTTGAACCCACGTTTAAAAAGTCACCTTAGGGTAACTAACCATGATCTGGAAATCAACGCTACAGAATGAAAACCATGTTGCTAACAAAATCACCATTACAGCACAGTAACCAAAGCCTGATCAGTAGAGTTTGAGATCAACAATGCAATTACTGCCAGGCAACCCTTTTCCCCAAAGGTCCAGAGGGCATCCATATTTTATTTGCATTGTTTGGCAGAAGACCACTAATGATGCCTCCAAGCACAATAACCGAGGAAGTGTTGTCCTCTGTGTCCCCTTCCCCTTGCCTAGATGGGCTGGAAACATAGTGGAAGGACTCTGATGTTCATCTAACCATTAGAAGATATTGTGGGCTGAGAAAGACACCTCTGTGCCCAAGCTGGATGGAACAATGGCCTGACTCTGCTTACGATGCTGACTTAAACTACTTGGGGAAGAATGAGGAATGTATTTCCTATCTCTGTTTGTTCCAAAAGGAAGGAGTTCATTGGTATTCCTCAGGTTATACGCTTCAGCATTTCTCATAGAACAGCAGACAGCTGTTTCTGGCTGTAGAGGCAGAGCAGATGCTGGACGCCAGTTGTCAGACCTTGGCGGTGTGTTTTAATTGCCCCTTTGAAAAAGATGAGTTCGGAAATTCAAGGAAAAGAACTCACTGTGTGGGCTGCAGCCATCCTGCCAGTAAGATGGGCATGAAGAAGAAGAAGAAGAAGAAGAAGAAGAAGAAGAAGAAGAAGAAGAAGAAGAAGAAGAAGAAGAAAGAAGCTGTACCTCCAGCACAGCCTGCAAGTTATTATTTTAAGAAAGGAAAGTGATTAAGAGAAGAGGCAGGAGAAAGACGAGGAGCATTACACGGCTTAATTCCAGGATCCAAGATGTACCTGCAACTTTCACGAGGCAGCTGTGAAGTTTTTACAAGCCTTAAGATCCTTACTGGAGGAGCTACAGTGCAATGAGCCCTGACACTTTGTCAAACAACAGAAGTGCATCTGCAGGTTTAATAAGCGGGAGTGTATCTGACCGCCTGCTGTTCTCAGCCAATTTGTCGTTGACAGTGTTCCCATTCCTGACAAGCAAAGAGTACTGAGAAGAGGGGAACAACAGTAGGATGCACAAACTTAAGTAATGCCTTCCTTGATCTGGTATCTGTACCCATCTGAACAACACAGATACGACTCCAGATCATATACTAACTGGACTTGTGGATCCTCTCTGTGTAATCAAGGAGGGGATGAGTGTCCCCCAAAATATGGCTATGTTCTCCCACTGTTGGAGATCATTTGCCTTCATTTGCTGGGAACTGTTGGTGGGGAAGAGTGTGGTTGTACAAATAGTCTGCTTGCAGGCTTCCTGTGGACTTCTGGTTGGCTACTGTGAGAAAAGGATGTTGGAGTAGATGGGCCTTTGACAAGAACCATCTGCAGGGCTCTTCTTAAGTTTTTGTATGAGGACTCCACATGTCAAGATATTGAAATCCAAGGCAGACTTTTGTAAGTTCCATTGCCCCTCCTGGTTTTTATGGTGGACATATCTTATGATTGGATTCAATCCCCAACAGTCAATTGCTAATTTAAACCCCACTTTACATTAAAGGGTACATAGGGAATGCAAAAGTGAGGCTAACTTCCTTGTCCCACCATCCGCCATACAGCAGAAACTATTGCAGTACATGGAACATGCAAGGATCATGGCAGGTGAGATACATTGTTTTGTGGTGATTCTGGTTCCTGTTGGGAAGATAGCTCTCAAAAAGTGGTGCTAGATGCTATACTCCTCAATAGGAGTATAGCATCTAGATCAAGGGAAGTAATAGTACCACTGTATTCCGCTCTGGTCAGACCTCACCTCGAATACTGTGTCCAGTTCTGGTCACCACAATTCAAGAAGGATACTAACAAGCTGGAACGTGTCCAGAGGAGGGCAACCAAAATGGTCCAAGGCCTGGAAACGATGTCTTATGAGGAATGGCTTAGGGAGCTGGGTATGTTTAGCCTGGAGAAGAGAATGTTAAGGGGTGATATGATAGCCATGTTCAAATATATAAAAGGATGTCATATAGAGGAGGGTGAAAGGTTGTTTTCTGCTGCTCCAGAGAAGCGGACATGGAGCAATGGATTCAAACTACAAGAAAGAAGATTCCACCTAAACATTAGGAAGTACTTCCTGACAGTAAGAGCTGATTGACAGTGGAATTTGCTGCCAAGGAGTGTGGTGGAGTCTCCTTCTTTGGAGGTCTTTAAGCAGAGGCTTGACAGCCATCTGTCAGGAATGCTTTGATGGTGTTTCCTGCTTGGCAGGGGGTTGGACTGGATGGCCCTTGTGGTCTCTTCCAACTCTAGGATTCTATGATTCTATGGTGAGAGATGGCTGCTCTGTCTCCCGTTGCTCCAGTTTTTGAGACTTGGGGTGCATTTTTTTTTAGGTCTTGCCTTATTTCTGTAATGTAAGCTGTTTAACGCTTTTTTAAAAAATATTGTGTTGTGGGGCCTATCCACACTTTCTTCTGCTCTTTCCAGGCATGGTCCACACTTGAAAGCTCCATGGCTGAGCAGGGTTGGTTTTTGTTCTATTGTGTTTTTACTATATTTTGTTGGGAGTCACCCAGAATAGCTGGGGCAACCCAGTCAGATGGGTGTCATATACATCATCAACATCATCGTCATCATCATAAATGCAAACGACCAGGTCCTTCAAATAATTATATTGTGAATGTATAGAGTGAACATCTAGGTAGATTAGATAACCTGCAATATCATTTCATCCCTCCATTATCTTATGAAATAGCTCACTAGGGCTAAGAAATATCATATTAAACTCTTTATGATTGGGCAGATTATGACAAAGTATTACAAGGCTCTAAAAGTGCAGCTTCCATTACAATTCGCCATTGCATTTAAATTGCACAAGAGGGACTCACAGCGAAATGTTACAGCATAACTTCCTCCCTAACAGGAGTGCTTCAATTCAGGGATCCTGCCAGTTCTCCTGCAACAGGGCAGCTCAGTTCAGGAGGCACTCTGCGCATTCTGCAGAAGCATGTGATTGCACCCTTTGCACAGTTGCTGAAAGTAAACTCTTTGCAAGTTTAGAGAGGAAGCAAACCTTGGAATGAGCGGGCATCCCAGGCCAAGTGGGAAAACACCTGTAAGGTAGGAAGTAGCTCTCCAAGGACTTACAGCCAAGCTGGTAGCACCTTAAAAGGTAAAGGTAGAGGGACCCCTGACCATTAGGTCCAGTCGCGGATGACTCTGGGGTTGCGGCGCTCATCTCGCATTACTGGCCAAGGGAGACGCCATACAGCTTCTGGGTCATGTGGCCAGCATGACTAAACTGCTTCTGGCGAACCAGAGCAGTGCATGGAAACGCGGTTTACTTTCCTGCCAGAGCGGTACCTATTTATCTACTTGCACTTTGACATGCTTTCGAACTGCTAGGCTGGCAGGAGCAGGGACCGAGTAACGGGAGCTCACCCTGTCACGGGGATTCGAACCACCGACCTTCTGATCGACAAGCCCTAGGCTCTGTGGTTTAACCCACAGCGCCACCCACATCGCACCTTAGAGACCAACTAAGTTTGTTATTGGTATGAGCTTTCATGTGCATGGACACTTCTTCAGATTCTACGGCAAACGAACACGGCTACCTACCTGTAGCCTAGCTGTTGTCTGGCCTCTTCAGCAGCCTCAGCTGGTTTTAAAAACATGTCGCGATAGGTGCTATTTTTCTAGAAAAAGAGGTGCCAGAACTCACCAGCAACACCTCCCACATTCTGTTAAAATGGCAATGGCGCCCAGCTGAGAGGTGGTAGAACTGAATTCTGGTATGTGATGTACTTGGATCATTGCTTTGGATTATTGTTTTGCATTTTACCATTGATGTTTTAAAATATTATAAGCAGCCTTGAATACCAACTTGGGAGAAAGGCGGGATATAAATACATTAAGTATATAAATAGACCATTTTAAGATTTCTTTTGAGCTGCATAAAAAGAGGTTTTGCCACAATCAAACGCTATATAAAATGTGTTGAATGAATGAATGAATCAGTAGTGGAAGTGTGTGAGAGAGGAGTTTTGTGTGCATACATGCAGTGCTTTGTTTGTTTCCAGGGGGTACTCAAGGGTACTCAACACAGACACCTATTTTTTGTTGTTAAAAGGTGTGGCACTTGCTGTAACAACTTAATGGTGAGCTCCAGCAGCATATATAACTGTAGGCATGTTTGCTTTTTATGGTGGTTCTCAAAGGGAAGGGGCATACTACCCTGATGTGGCAGGAGAGGATGACAAGTGTGGCAGGAACAATCAAACATTTAAACATTTCAGTATAGTGTAGTGTAGTATAGTTTGGATATATAACCAGAAACCATATTCATGCCTCTCTTCAAGAGCACTGGCTATTCTTCTACAGTTCGCCATGACTTATTGTTATGAACAAGGATTTTCAACTTTGACTGATATGAAAGATCAGAAGAGAGAAAGGCATGTTTGTGCTGATGAGATTAGAGTTTGTTTGTCTCAAATTAGACCTAGCAGAAGTGAGACTGTCTTGCCAGAGTGGTACATGCTCTGGTTATCTCTCGCTTGGACTACTGCAATGCACTCTATGTGGGGCTACCTTTGAAGGTGACCCGGAAACTACAACTAATTCAGAATGCAGCAGCTAGACTGGTGGCTGGGAGCGGCCGCCGAGACCACATAACACTCGTCTTGAAAGACCTACATTGGCTCCCAGTACGTTTCCGGGCACAATTCAAAGTGTCGGTGCTGACCTTTAAAGCTCTAAATGGCCTTGGTCCAGTATACCTGAAGGAGCATCTCAACCCCTATCGTTCAGTCTGGACACTGAGGTCCAGCTCCGAGGGTCTTCTGGCAGTTCCCTTACTGCGAGAAGTGAGGTTACAGGGAACCAGGCAGAGGGCCTTCTCAGTAGTGGCACCTGCCCTGTGGAATGCCCTCCTACCAGATGTCAAAGAGAACAACAACTACCAGACTTTTAGAAGACATCTGAAAGCAGCCCTGGTTTAAAAGGGAAGCTTTTAATGTTTGATGGATTACTGTATTTTAATATTTTGTTGGAAGCCACCAAGAGTGGCTGGGGAAACCCAGCCAGATGGGCGGGGTATAAATTGTTATTATTATTATTATTATTATTATTATTATTATTATTATTATTAATTTGGGAGTGTGTTCTTATGTGGCTGCATCATTTTATACTTTCTGGATATCCCGTAATCATATTATAAAGTAGTTGTGTTCTACATTACAAATCAAGCACTGCTAGGAGCTGCTTCTTTTTGTTTTCCAAAGTATTTCTTATCAATAATAAAAAAAAACCTGGTGTGGCATGAGCGAATGTTTATTCCGGAAGTGTGGCCCAAAGAAAAAAGTTTGCGAACCGCTGCTTTAACTTCTCAAACCTGCAAAGAAAACCCAAATGATGTTTGTTTGGATTCAGCAGGAAACAGCTATTTCCCTCCCCCCCCCCCCCGAAAAAGCGGCAATGACAAAATTAAAACTTATTGGAGCCAAGTCTAGAAATCATGGGGCAAATGAAACTATCAGTGAGCCCTAAGGCAGGGTTGGGCGGGGTGGGGGGTCGTCTTTTTTCATCTCAGGAGCTGCATTCTTTGTTCAGCAATCTTGCGGTTACAACAACTTATCTGACTTTGATAAGTGGGTGGGAGGACACAGCTGCTTTGTGCCATACTAATTAAATGCAATCATGCCTGGAAATCAAAGGTATCCTGTAGCAGAGCAAATCCTGAAGATTTTAAGCTCCTGCTCAGCACTGAAACGTAGCAGTGAAAGATGGAGGTCACGTGACGACGCTGCCGCATTTTGCCAGGAAATGAATCAAGACGAGCGAGAGAAAATGAATCAAAGGGAAGGGGCTGAATTCGAAACTGCGCATTCTCCCAAAGGGCTGAAAACTAGGAAGTTTCTCTTGAACCAAAAATGTTTTCTTCACTTTTATTCTGAATGCATCTCTCATTGATAAAAAATTTGTTGCAAGGTCCTCACCAAGCACATGCATACCTAGCACATGTGGTGTGCTTGTCGATATGCCTAGGATTTTTGGATTTTTATTTTCCAACAGATCACTTTAATGATTGAGTTACAGGTGGGTAGCCGTGTTGGTCTGCCATAGTCGAAACAAATTAGGAAATTCTTTCCAGTAGCACCTTAGAGACCAACTGAGTTTGTTCTTGGTATGAGCTTTCGTGTGCCTCATGCTCTCTCTGATGCTGGCAATATTTAATTTGATGGTGGGTGACATGGTTGTTGAACAGAAGAAAAATCTTGTTAATTGCAGTCAGGTGTCAGACAATGGAAATACATCTCTCCTGCCCCCAAGGCTCCACCTATATGGGATTGGATTTTTTGTTTGTTTGTTTTTTTTAAATAAGAATTTATTGGTTTTTCAAGAAAAATAACAAACAAATAAAAACATTACAAACATACTACATACAACAACACGTTAAACAAAAAAAGAAAAAAAAATCATACAAAATATAAACAAAATACATAAAACACCTATTTAACTAACTCAATCTTATTTCCAATCTTATTCAATAGACTTCCATATATGGGATTGGATTTTGAAGGATCTTGAATTAGTTGAAATTGATAAGTTGACCAAATTGGCTTATAAGATGGAAGGTATCTGCTAATAATAATAATAATAATAATAATAATAATAATAATAATAATATATTTATACCCCGCCCTTCCCAGCCAAAAACCGGGCTCAGGGCGGCTAACACTAATTAAAGTCAGAGCAAAAACATAAAAAACAATCAATTTAAAATACAGATTAAAATACAAATTCAAAATTAAAACTGCACTCTCATTTTCAAATAGCCCATCAATAAAAGAATGAAGCATAAGTATCAAACAGAAACCAACCCAAAGACCAGGTGGAACAGCTACATCTTGCAGGCCCTGCAGAAAGATGCCAAATCCCGCAGGGCCCTGGTCTCTTGTGATAGACTGTTCCACCAAGTCGGGGCCAATACTGAGAAAGCCCTGGCCCTAGTTGAGGCCAACCTAGCATCTTTGTTGCTCGGGACCTCCAAAAGATTATTATTTGAGGACCTTAAGGTCCTACACGGGACATACCAGGAGAGGTGGTTCCTTAGGTGCAAAATTTGCTACAAAATTTATTGTGAAGTAAATAATTATAATGGAAATTTGAGGGGTATCAGGTTTGAAAGATATTATTATTGTTGTTGTTGTTGTTGTTGTTGTTGTTGTTGTTGTTGTAAATGATCATTTATGTAAAGTGTGAACTGTTTAGATTGATGTATTGACCCAGTTTTCTCCCAACAGTGGTTTCCACCAAATTTTGAGTACATTTTTTCCACAATGGTTAATAGATGTCTGCTTGTAAATTTTTATGATTTTACTGTATGATTTTATGCATTTTTGTCACAAACCACTTAGATTTTTTTAATGAAACAGCAGTCTATAAATATTTGTATGAATAAAAATTATAAGTGTGTGTGTGTGTTTGTGCACGTGCCTCTAACCTAATAATGTCTCAGGGTGGCTATCAATTAAGTTATTAACTTCCCTTAACTGCCCACACTGAAGGCCAGAAATATCAAATTAACACATACATACATCCCCAAGAAGGGATAGCTCAGCTGGTAGAGCATGAGACTCTTAATCTCATGCTTGGACTAGATGTTCCTCAGAGTCCCTTCCAACTCCATGATTCTATGATCAAACAAATAACTCTACATTGTGGAGAAGGCTGGGGGGGGCAGTGCCAATCAGAGGCTCCCTGCAAAAAAATATCTGCTTTGCCCAAGCAACCAGTTGACCTAAGTAGTGTTACAAAAGTTGGGTGCCTCCCACACTCTCTGAAGAGTGGCAGCAAAAGCCCATGCGGTCCTAGGCGCTCACCCAGGGTCTGTGTCCCTTTGGAAAATGGAAGTCATGGCAGAGACTGTCGTGGCTTTAAGAAATATGGTTTATTCACCTATTTACACCTTCAGTCGGCATGGAGGGAGTCCAGACCTTCCAGCATGGCCATTACAAGATGCAGCAGCTCAGGCTGCCTGCAGCCAGCCACCTTCAAAGATGGATTTCAGGTCCTCTTCCTGAAGAAGAAGAAGAGTTTGGATTTGATATCCCGCTTTTCACTACCCGAAGGAGTCTCAAAGCGGCTAACATTCTCCTTTCCCTTCTTCCCCCACAACAAACACTCTGTGAGGTGAGTGGGGCTGAGAGACTTCAGAGAAGTGTGTCTAGCCCAAGGTCACCCAACAGCTGCATGTGGAGGAGTGGAGACGCGAACCCGGTTCACCAGATAACGAGTCTACCGCTCTTAACCACTACACCACACTGGCTTTCCTGCTTCTCCTTCGGAGCAACTCTTGCTTGAAAACTCCCTTTTCCTGTCCCTTCAAACACCCCACCCCCTATCACCTTGGTAACATCTCACTCAAGAGCTAAAGGATGCTCTCAGATGGCCCATCAACACATTTTGTCATGTTAACAGCTTTGCTCTACACACTAAGCCGGCCAGGAATTCCCTGTGTGGCACAGCTCTGAAGCTTGTACTTTAATCCATATCCCCATTCGAGGGTTGCCATATGTCCTCTTTTTTCCAGGGCACGTGCTCTTTTTCATGAGTATGTAAAATGAGAGTCGTCATAGCAACCCATAGTTAAAAGTAAGGTAAAGGTAAAGGGACCCCTGACCATTAGGTCCAGTCATGTCCGACTCTGGGGTTGCGGTGCTCATCTCACATTACTGGCCGAGGGAGCTGGCATACAGCTTCCATGTCATGTGGCCAGCATGACTAAGCCGCTTCTGGTGAACCAGAGCAATGCACAGAAACACAGTTTATCTTCCCGCTGGAGCGGTACCTATTTATCTACTTGCACTTTGACGTGCTTTCAAACTGCTAGGTGGGCAGGAGCTGGGACCAAGCAACAGGAGCTCACCCCATCGCGGGGATTTGAGCCGCCAACCTTCTGATCAGCAAGCCCTAGGCTCTGTGGTTTAGACCACAGCACCACCCGCAAGTAGAAGAAGAAGGTAAAGGAGAAGAGAAGGTTAAGTGGTGATATGATAGCCATGATCAAATATGTAAAAGGATGTCATATAGAGGAGGGAGAAAGGTTGTTTTCTGCTGCTCCAGAGAAGCGGACACGGGGCAATGGATTCAAACTACAAGAAAGAAGATTCATCCTAAACATTAGGAAGAACTTCCTGACAGTGAGAGCTGCTGGACAGTGGAATTTGCTGCCAAGGAGTGTGGTGGAGTCTCCTTCTTTGGAGGTCTTTAAGCGGAGGCTTGTCAGCCATCTGTCAGGAATGCTTTGATGGTGTTTCCTGCTTGCAAGGGGGTTGGACTGGATGGCCCTTGTGGTCTCTTCCAACTCTATGATTCTAAGTAGGAATTGGCAAATGTGTTCTCCTTTGCTCTTCAAATATGGCAGCCCTATTCGGAACCCTGGCATTTATTAATTTCTAGATTTACCCTGAATCTATGACACCAGTGTTATGAATGCCCCTTCCCATTGGGCACACCTGGCCATGTGATCCCCAGACCTCCTCACCTTAGGAAAGACCAAAGTGAGTTTTCTCCCAAAGAGGAAGGGGGTGTTGAGGTAAATTCTCCCCTGCTAAAGAGCAGGAGTACTTTCTGACCCCTTTGTTGTCGCTTTTCTCCTGCATGGACAGTTAGTAGAATATGAGACTCAGTTCAAACACCACTACAAATGAACTGCTTTGGCGCATATGGATTAAGCTCAGATGGCACACTTTCTTCCCCCAATTAAAAGTGTGTCCTGGGCCCCATACTACATTTCAAGGTTCCTCAAAGGCAACCGGCTTCATAGTATGTTTATGATCACAGTCAGTTTAGGACAAATCAATAGATCTAAATCAGTTAGTAATTACAGTAGGGAATAATGTATACACAGTATTGCAGATTGCATTGGGAGATTGCAAACATGTTCTTCTACTGTGAGGAAGAGAAAGAAAGATGCTGCTTCTAACAGAGAAAGCGAAGAGAGTGATGTGAGGTACCACAGCTTAGATGAAAGGCTGATCTTCCCTTTTATGAACTGAATGCCACGGATGCATTTGGAAGTAGCTTTGCCGGCAACCAGCTAATGCATTAAAAGAAACCTTATTAATGATAATAAGTACTGGGAAAAAGAGGATGGTGACATGGAAGATTAGAAAAAAGAACATAAAGCATCCTCAATGACAGGCAACTGCTTCATCAAATATTTGAGTGCGCAGTTTGAGCCCTACATGCAAATTTAAGTATTTATCTATTTGTGGCGTTTAGATTCCACCCTTTTCCTCCAAGAAGCTCAAGGTGCCGCACATGATCCCTCCCCTTCATTTAATCCCCACAACAACCCTGTGAGGTAGGTTAGGCTCAGAGGCAGTGACTCACTCAGCTTCATGACCAAGTGGGGATTTGAACCCTGGTCTCCTGGGTTCTAGTCTGAAGCACTAACCACCCCACCACACCGGCTTTTGAGATAACATTTTTGAGATAAACTAATATTGGGCTTTCTCATAAGCAATGGCAGAAAATTTCAGATCTGGGTAGGGAATTGGTGGATCTGGGTAGGAAATACTACCAAACCAGCTCTTCTGGTTTGGTAGTATTTGGAGAGCCTGGGATTAAACCAACACAGGTTCAAGCTACTGGTATATATATTTAAAGGTACCAGTGTTGGTCCATAAACAAAACAAAAAATAAATAAATCCAAAATTCATAGTTGGGTTTATTAGGACTGACCTAAATGTCACAAAATAGTGGCAAGGTTTCTCCATCAAGCAAGATATTATTATTATTATTATTATTATTATTATTATCCCCGTCCATCTGTCTGGGTTTCCCCAGACACTCTG
The DNA here is from genome assembly GCF_009819535.1 of Lacerta agilis. NCBI lineage: Eukaryota > Metazoa > Chordata > Lepidosauria > Squamata > Lacertidae > Lacerta > Lacerta agilis. The sequence goes on along the minus strand of NC_046322.1, from coordinate 6,894,461 downwards.
GGCGGCTCCCAACAGAATATTAAAAACACAATAAAGCATCAAATATTAAAACTTCCACAAACAGGGTTGCCTTCAGATGTATTCTGAAAGTCAGATAGTTGTTTATTTCCTTGACATCTGATGGGAGGGTGTTCCACAGGGCGGGCACCACTACTGAGAAGGCCCTCTGCCTGGTTCCCTGTAACTTCACTTCTCTCAGTGAAGGAACCACCAGAAGGCCCTCAGAGCTGGACCTCAGTGTCCAGGCTGAATGATGAGGGTGCAGACGCTCCCTCAGCCTAATAGCTTAGCCCAGTGGCCCATCTAATTCAGTCTCCTATTCTTACAATGAACAAACTGATGCCTGCAGGTCCAGAGCATACGAGTGCTCTCCCTTCCTGAAGGGGACGACAGAGGATGAGATGGTTGGACAGTGTTCTCGAAGCTACCAACCTGAGTCTGACCAAACTGTGGGAGGCAGTGGAAGACAGGAGTGTATGGCGTGCTCTGGTCCATGGGGTCACGAAGAGTCGGACACGACTAAATGACTAAACAACAACAAAGGACTGGACCTGACTTCAGATGCTGACTCTGCCTCCAGGCATGTACACCTCAGAGACTCTTCTGCTCGGTTGGCCCCCAACTCCACTGAGCCCTGTATGTTGTTGCTCAGCAACGAGACTATGACACCACCATTGCTGTTAGCCATTGATAGCCCTCTCCTCCATGAACTTGTCTAACCATCGCTTAAAGTCACCCAAACTGGTGGCCACCACTTCCTCCTATGGGAGCCTATGTCTTAGTTTCTGGTAGGAAAATGCCATAGAGTGAGTGCAGACACCCATCTATAGGGTTGGCCAGGAGATACCAAAACTAATGGAGTATTTTGAGGTACCTCAGCCATCCTGACCAATGGCCAGCGATCAATAGGAATATAGCCCACCATATGATGGATGAGGATTCCTCACCCCAATTTAAAAACATTAATTGCTGCCAGACCACTTCAGACACACTACAAGATTTTTCTTCTTCTAGGTATGGGGGCAAAGCAAACACTAAAAGGGTGGGGCAGGATACTTTCCAGCCACAAAATAGGAATAGCACCTGCATGTTTTGTCTATATTTCAGGTTCTACAAATGTTACAAATTTGTTTTTAATGAAAACTGGGGGTCTGGAGGTTGTGGTTCAGCTGGGGTGTGTGTGTGTCAGTTGCTCTGCATATCCTCTTGCAGATGTCCATGCAGAAATCCCTTATTTGTCTCCTAGCTGTGTCCTAGCTGAAGAACCTGTGTCTGGATTGTACCACTTTAGAAGGGAGAATGGTGTGACCTTTTGTTCCTTCCTGCAAAATTCCTCCAACGTCAACAAATAAAAATGAGCACGTCCGGGTGGGGGGGGGGGGAGTAGGCGAGATCTCTTGTCCCTGCCATCTAGCTCCTTCAAGGCATGTGCCTGCATGCGTAAAACATTTCATCAGCTCACCCGTTTAATTAAATATTATCTCTCCCTCTTCCCAAGCACTGGCTCCGGAGTCTATTTTTATTTGTTCTCCCTTTTCCACCTCCAACTTCATTGAATTAATTTTTTCTTCCCTCATCACCGCGATGTGTCGTCCCCCTGCCTCCCGGTCCCCTCTCCTCGGTAACACACTTGTGGTTAGCAGTAAGATTTCCATGGAAACATCAGGGACAGTTTGGATGGAGATGAAGGCTACATCTCTCCTGCGAGTTAAAAGGTTACACAGTTCACGTCTCCCCTGAACAGCTTGATCCAAGTCTTCTAGCGGTCAATAGCTGGCTGTCTTTTAAGCTGCATCAAGCATGTATGTCCATCCATAAAACTCTGTGTGCATGTCTGGGCAGAGGGTGGGGGCTGACGTGAAATTTTGAAGGTAGATTTTAAAAAAATAAATATTGCTGAGAGCTATCTTGAGCTGATATGGGGAGGGGAGTAACAGTTGGGCAATAGTTTGACCAACCGAAAGGTCACAGGGAATTGAGCGAGCTTTCTGAGTCCATCAATAGTTGCCCCAGAAGGTGGGCTGAAGGCCCACGATACAGGAAATTGCCTGAAGCTAAAGAGCTCTCATCAGTGCAAGGGTTGGATAGTGACCTTGTCTGAATCCCATCATGAAATATGAGCATGCCATAAAAAATTAAAATTTAAGAAAGAATTGAAATTCTTCAGGATGGATAAGAAGAGAGAAGTGTTTGATGCTTTACTTTTTTGGAAACCGCCCAGAGTGACTTGGACAACCAAATCGTATGGGTAGCATATTATTATTATTATTATTATTATTATTATTATTATTATTATTATTATGTCTGAATAATAAAGCAAACAGCAGGGTGGACAGGATGTATTGCAGGTCTGCAGAAAAACTGGTCATTTTCCTACATGGCTCAGTCTAACAAGGGAGCAGCTTTCTTCCAAAACGATGAATCCCTCACTTGATTCTGTTTCTTTTGAAATGTAAAGATATCAAGGGAGCACATCCTGCTTCGCCACCTCAGGTGAAACAGGAACATGCTTCTCTGATCCACTGCCACCACACCAGGGGCACTGACTTGGGCTCCAGGTTATTGGTGCCCAATGGCACCCGTGACATCATGACGGCGCTTCCGAGGCCTCGCAAGATCTACAACACAACTTCCTGTTTCTTCCGGAAGTCGTGTTTGGGGGCCTGGCCAGGGGGGGGGGGTCACAACGGTGCTCCGATGCAACTTCCGGTAGAACCCGGAAGCTGTGTCAGAGCCCTGAGTTGTGAGTGTTATGTATTGAAGTTCTCACCCTAGGCCACTAGGGGTGTGTGTATATAGTTCATTCTGCTGCAGTTTTCACTCAGGTCCGCATATGCAAAAGAAGGATTGTAAAATGACGTTCAGGGATTGGTTAACTGCGGAAAGTTGTTACTGTTGCTTTGTAGCTGAGTTCTATATAAGCAGGCTGCTGAGGCCTTCAGTTCAGTTCTGTTCCAGCCTGAGAATAAACAAGAGCTGTTTGGAAATCACTGTGTCGTCTCCTGTGTCCACCCACGACTTAACAGTGAGTGCTTAAGGTGAAGTTGAAAATGGGTACAAATCAGGCCTGCAGAATAAAAGAGAGAGGTAACAAGCAAGACCAATAGCTTCATTGAGTGGGAAGGGGTTAATGGAAGGGAGATTGGTGAGTGGGAGTGAGTGGGGGGGACACAGTCCCTAGCAGGACATGACACTGATGTCACTTCCTGTGTTAGTGCAGTCAAGAATCTGCTATTTATTGTCCTTTCATGGAATAATCAGCTTCTGCAGACCACACCCAACAATCCAGGAACCCCAAAACATACTTGGATGAAACCGCTTCGAAGTACTACAAAATCCTACAAGCTCTGTTAGCTTGATAATTGTACTATCTTTGATTTGTGGCATGCATTGTAAGGTGGCCTGGGTCTTTATAACCTAATAATTTTGTCAGGTTATGAAATGAGCTATCAGGTGTTTTGTGATACACAGTGAACCTTTTTTTATTTGTCAATAAAAAGCAGCAAATGGAACTACAAAACTTCATTGTTGAGCATGTCTCCAGGGTTCAGCTTCCCATATATTCATCGTATGTGTGCCTGTGTGTTCATTGTCTTTGTGTAGGAATGCATCATGTTGTCTAGACTTTAGTGCATAGTGTTCCTAATGCACACATTTTTGAATGCATGTTTTGCTAAGACATTGTTTTGTGTTGTTTTTTTTGTTATTTTCGCAAATATATGGATTTCTACACACACTTTCCCTTGATATATGCATTTTTGAACACAATATTTGGTTGAAGAGTGATCGCTCCCCACATCAAATGGGGGGTGATGTTTGCATGGTCGCACACAGCCCCTTGAGCTCCTAGGCGAAACCTGGTAGTTCGGACTGGCTGCGCCTTCCCCCAGGAGGGATACCTGGGGTCTCCGCCTACCCCAGCTAAGCGCCCAATCCCGCCTGGGGGATGTGTTGCCAGTGGATTGGCCCACACAATAAAAGGTGTAGCTTACTGGGAAGCAGCAGTTGGGCTCCAGACCTTCTCCCACCCTCCACTCCTTCAATTAACACTTATTTTGCAGGTTAACCTCTTCTCCACAGGTACGCAGGCGCTGCTATGTCAAGGCCGCTGTTGAAGGGCCGGAAAGGAATTTTCCTGCATTGGCAGGTTTCGCCTTTCCCATAGCAATTCATCACAACTTTGGCAGTTTCAGGCCTTGGGCGCAATCCTTTAGTCATCTTCCTAAATGGGGGTGTGGGGTGTGGGGTGGTGACTCCACACCACCAATGCGGTGGTCATACCAGGGTTCCCCGTTAAAGGGGTATTGGGGGGAGGCATTGGCCATACACCGAGAGGTTGTCATTGCTCTCCCCCACCAGTGGCGGCAAATGGGGGGTGGGCTATCTGCTTGAACGTATGTTCTCCAGAGCTAGCCCAATCCCCGCACATTCTGGATAACGCTGCAGTTTCCCAGATCCCCGGCTGGGGGCTGGGAAGGATAAACACCCAATGCCGGAGCCAAGGTCTCCCTACATCTGAATCTTAATAAAGTTGTAGCCAATTTTAATCCTATAGCACATTGTCTTGTGTCATTATTCCGCTCGGGGGTCGCCTGGGGGTTGGGGGACTCCGCCTGTCCACACAAATACATCTCAAATTCTGGAGAAGTGCAAATTGCAAAGGAGAGCTGTATTTTGGTCACAGGTTTCAGGAAGTGTGAATTAGGTTTAAATATGACTCGTGTTGAAATTCTTCCCCACCCTTACTGCATGGAGCCGTGCCTCAATTCAGTGACTTTCAACAGCTGGATATCCAGAGAGGAACTTCTCTGCTATCTGTGCATACTGTAAATGCACGAAGAAGAGCCCTAACATCCCAAAAGGGCAAAGATTGTGGCTGATTTAGCACACTGGCCCCTTTACAAGGGTGAGAGAATAATTCACCAAAACATTGCGAGGTTTAGTCAAATGTAACAAATGAAGCACTGATGGACTTGGCTCCAAAGTTTCCTTTCTGTCGTCATCATTTCAGAATTGATTGTCTAATAGACACTTGGCTTGTTTGTTAATTCTCAGCTGGGAACCAGAAATTTAGTTTGCAGTCTCACAGCCTTGTGTGTTGTACTCAGCTTATGTACCAATCATACTAGGCATGCCAACTCCATGGGGCTAAGGCCTCTATAGCCCCCCCCCCATGTCCACTGTGATAGGGTTCAGCACCCTCAATCCTGACGGGGCAGAGGAGGCCTGGTTGTTATTTGCCCCGGGCAGTGCTGCACTGGGAGAGAAAGAGAAAAGAAAAGGCAGGGTCCTCTCTCAAATTAAGCTCTTGACCCTTGCCACCCATGGAAAGTGGTGGACCTTTCCATTTCTCTTCTGAGAACTTTCCTTTATTCTCCCACTCATTCACCCTTGAAGGTCTCCCCTTCCCTGCCTCTCACTCAGGGTCCTTCCATGAACCGTAAACCACCTTAATGTATGTGTAATCCTTGGACCCCCAAGTGTTGGGTTTTCTATTCCTCTCACTGTCCAGATCACATGTCTGTGTTTATGCATTCCAGCACCGATTGTTGGAATCACGGGAGTGGATGTTTACTGTATTCTGTTTCCGTTTGTTACCTTCTTCTTCAGACTTCTCTCAGCAAAAGGAGACATGCTTTCCTTTGTTCTGTCTTACGCTTAATAAAGTAGTTGCGTGTCGAGACCCCAAAGCCGCCCTCCCGGGAATGAAATAAAAACACCAGGACACAGAATATAAGGTTAATGTGATTGGGGAAAAATTTGGCCACAACTTTATTGGTTACAGCATGTGAGCGGTATTGGCTTAGGCATTGAGTGGACCTGACTATATCTGACTCCTGCCCGCAGAGCAGGAAGTCCAGTAAGGGTAAACCACTGATAAGGGGAGCCCCGTCGATTCAGACCAACTCGAGTTCCCCTTGGGTTCCAATGGGATCGTGGCATGGCCCTAGCCCCGCCCCGGGCTTCGGACAAGATCCCACACCCCCGGATTCCTTTAACGGACTACCCTTAAGCTTGGAGGGGCAGGCGATGGCCAGGCCTCCCCTCCCCCAACATTAGGTCACTCAATGCCTAACTGCCACCTTACAAAGTTGTGACGATTGCTAAGTGGTAGGCGAAAACCAAATGGCCCAGCCAATCTGCCAAGTGGAAAAATTCCTACCAGGCCCCCAACAAGGGCAGGCGACCAACCGAAGTCCAAAGCAAAGCCATAGGGTGAAACCTGCCTACAGGGAAGGGAGGGAGGGTGGGAGATCCGAGGAAGCGAGCCGAAAGGAGGTCTCTCGGCTCGCGCCTTACCTTTTGAAAGGGAGCCCCCGGCCACTCCCCCAGCCGGCTGATTGGCCGGTTGCCTGCTGACGTGGCCGGGGACTCCTCCGAGCAGCGAGGGACGAAGTCCCCCACCCACAGGAAGTGGGGAGAGCGGCTCTGCGGTCCACCACAACTCCTCCCCACGAAGAGGTGGAGCGGATTTTTAGTGCACATAACCTCAGCCTTAGTCCGTCTGTGTTTTATCTCTGCCGGACTATGAATATGTGCTCAGTGTCTCCACGACATGAGTCTTTATAAATTGTCGGGAAGGGCTGTCGGAACTCCCTAGAGCCACACGCTGGATGCTGATGTGAGAGACGGGCTGGAATCATTCCTGCATTATGCCTGGTGGTCATCCTAGCCCCCGGCCGACCCAACACCAAGAACAGATCCAGAGCAGAGGGAGTGTGGTTCAATTCTAATGAAGTCAAGTCTTCTACTAGGGCACACGAGTGGAAGCAAAAATAGCCACAGCAATGAATAGTGGACAGCTCAGACTTCTCCAACACATGAGCCCTCCTTTCATTTCCAAACTGTGATTGGTGAATGAAGCTGGCTCTCTAAATTCACTTGACAATTTGCAGACTGTTTGCAAGCAGTGAGATGTGTGGGAGGAACTCCTGGGCCCGGCGCCTGATATCTGGCTTATGAAGACCTCATCCGCTAAATGTTCCTGAACACCAGTTCGGGTTAAAGCAATTCCAAAGGCATAAGATCTAATCTTGCATCCAGAGGACATTAACTCCGGAAATTGTTTTGAAGCTGAACTCTCTTGGCTACAAATGGAAGAACACAATCAAAGAGGAGTGTTGTGTTTAGTTAAAGTTGACTTTCCCTTTCCACTACTTTCTCCCTTCTTTTATCCCTTCCTTAAATAGCATATCAACTGTCAGCTCTACTTACTTAGAAACCTTAAACCCTGAGAGGTCGTTCTTACATGAGTAAATTAATTATTTAGTGAGTGATGGATTGCATGACATAGAAGCAGCTCGAGTGCCCCAAGTCGATGATGGAGGAGTAAGATCTGAGATCTGAGCTTAGCATGGAGAGAACAGAAAGGAAGTGAGGGGAAACAGGCCAATTGTTTTGCGCTTTCTACAAATGAATCGAAAAATTTAACGTCACATTCCTCCAGTGCTTGTTCCTAGGTAGAAGAAGATGAGGAGTTTGGATTTGATACCCCGCTTTATCACTACCCTAAGGAGTTTCAAGGGGGTGTGGGTGGCACTGTGGGTTAAACCACAGAGCCTAGGGCTTGCCGATCAGAAGGTCGGTGGTTCGAATTCCCGTGATGGGGTAAAGCTCCCATTGGTCGGTCCCTGCTCCTGCCAACCTAGCAGTTTGAAAGCACAAAGTGCAAGTAGATAAATAGGTACCACTCCGGTTCGCCAGAAGCGGCTTAGTCATGCTAGCCACATGACCTGGAAGCTGTACACTGGCTCCCTTGGCCAGTAAAGCGAGATAAGCAGCACAACCCCAGAATAGTCCACTAATGGTCAGGGGTCCCTTTACCTTTACCTTTAAGGAGTCTCGAAGTGGCTAACAATTTCCTTTCCCTTCCTCCCCCACAACAAACACTCTGTGAGGTGAGTGAGGCTGAGAGACTTCAGAGAAGTGTAACTAGTCCAAGGTCACCCAGCATCTGCATGTGGAGGAGCAGAGAAGCGAACCCGATTCGCCAGATTATGAGTCCACCACTCTTAACCACTTCACCACACTGGTAGCAGTTGCTCATTGGGATTTGACATTTATAAGAGAATGGAGACCAAAAAGGACTTGAGAGTCATTCAGTTCCTTGGGTTTCTGCTATAGGATTCTTCAAGCTTTGACTCTTTAACAGTGAGCAGCGATTTACAGAGGCCATTTCAGATATTGAGACCGGATGTGGCAGGGTGTTAGCAGCTGTTATTGGGGTGTGTGGGTGTGGATCCTACCTTACAAATGAAGGATTTGAAGGATGGCCAAAGGAAGGCATCTATCTGAAGATGCTGCTATTTGGAAAGGTCTGAAAGTTGCTCATCCAGTGTAACCATCTAGCACACAGCTCACCTAGTCTCAATGTCTCCCTGCCAGGGTGAGGTGGGTTGGATTCCTATTAAAGTCAGAGTAATTATTTCTAATATTTTAATTTCCCCAACACAATACTTTTAGTTACAATCAGTTGCAACATTCTTTACATGTTTGTCTCAAGAAACAAAAATACAAGGGAAATACAGCGGTACCTTGGTTTATGAACAACTTGGATTAGGAATGCTGCAAACTCGGAAGTAGGTGTTTTGGCTTGTGAACTTTGCCTTGGAAGCAGAACATGTTCCGCTTCCTGTCGAGTATGTTCCATTTGTAAATTGAGTCCCCCACTGCTATGGGAAAGCACGCCTTGGTTTAAGAACAGACTTCTGGAACGGATTAAGATCATAAACCAAGGTACCACTGTACAGGCATATATGATAAGTGTTATATGCATTTTATTTTTGATATACGCATTTTATGCATAATTTACCCCTGTCAGTGCACTTTTGCATGCAGAGAACAGCAAAGCAAAACCTGAAGAACTGTGGATTTTGAAGGGTGCCTGTGTTTGGTTTGCATATTGTTTCAAAGAAGCAGCAAATTTGTAAGTTTGATTCTAAACGTGAACTGTGTTTCTCACTAATCTCTAAGTCCAGCATCCAGGTTCCCACAGATGTCTTCAGGATGACAGGGCATGAAGGCCTGTGACCTTCTTTGGTATTGTCATGAGCACGAATTATACCTATAAGAACAAGAGCTACAATTCGGCTTCCCACACCGTCCCCTGTTGCCAAGATTTGGAATCTCATTTGGAAATGTTGGTTGGGGTGTAATCAAGGCAGGATTCTTTTTTTTTTCTTCTTCTTCTTTTCATGATTACCATTACAGACATTTACATCCAGCTCCATAAATCGTCAACTGAAGCTTTGAGTATATCATTATTTATTGCCTCTTTGAGTTTGCATCTGTTTTCAAATTTCGACTATCAGAGTTGTGACTTGACTCAGCAATTACCAAGAACTTCGGGTTGCAGGGATAAATATGTAGATTGAAAAACCCTGCTTCACGCTGAAGGAGGAATGAGAATATGCCTCTTTGAGGATCATTTTGGGAAGCAGGAGAACATAAGAATCTCTGCCATACAGAGTCAGGATATTTGTCCATCTACTTCAGCCTCCTGCAACCTAGTGCCCTCCAGGTGTTTAAGACTGTGAATCCTATTTTCCCTGACCATTGGCCATGCTGGCTGGAGCTCCTGGGATCTGGAGTCCAACAGGATCTGGAGGGCATAAGGTTGAGGGGGACCAAGCTAAATAATAACAACAACAACAACAACAACAACAACAACAACAACAACAACAACAACAACAGATTAAAAGTACATTAAAACATCACTCATTAAAAACTTCCCTAAACAGGGCTGCCTTCAGATGTCTTCTAAACGTCAGGTAGTTGTTTATTTCTTTGACACCTGATGGGAGGGCATTCCACAGGGTGGGCGCCACTACCAAGAAGGCCCTCTGCCTGGTTCCCTGTAACCTCACTTCTCACAGTGAGGGAACCGTCAAAAGGCCCTCAGTGGTGGACCTCAGTGTCCAGGCAGAACGATGGGGTGGAGACGCTCCTTCAGGTATACTGGGCTGAGGCCTACTCCAGCAATGTCTCTCTTGACTGCTGGTGCAATGTGTGCATGCTTCCACTAAGCTACAGTACTCCCTGGAGAGGCTTGGTGCCCCGTTCATTCTCTGCTGTGTCTCAGAGAGTCATGGAATCACAGAATGGTAGAGTTGGAAGAGATCCCGAGGGTCATCTAGTCCAAACCCCTGCAATGCAGGAATCTCAGCTAATGCATCTATAACAGATGACCATCCAACCTCTGCTTAAAAACCTCCAATGGAGGAGAGTCCACAAACTCCCGAGGGAGACAGTTCACTGTCAAGCAGCTCTTACTGTCAGGAAGTTCTTCTTGGTGTTCAGTTGGAATCTCCTTTCTTGTAACTGGTTCAGGTGCTGCCCTCCAGAGCAGGAGAAAACAAACCTGCTCCATCCTCCATGTGATAACCCTTAAGATATTTGCAGATAGCAGTCATATCTCCTCTCAGTCTCCCCTTTTCAAGGCTGAACATACCAGTTCCCTCAACTGTGCCTCATAAAGGCTTGGTTTCCAGACCCTTCATCATCTTGGTTGCCCTCTTCTGCACATGTTCCAGCTTGTCAACATCCTTCTAAAATTGTGGCACCCAGAACTGGACACAATACTCTACATGTGATAGAACTGAGTGGTACTAAATGTTTGTTTTTAAATAAAAAAAATAATAAAAAAAAATACTGTGCCAGCTCTGGAACTTCCTTGTTTTTTTATTTTTATTTTATTTAATCTGGTTGGAACATGTCCTTGCACTCCAATAAGGTCTCTTCCTTGTCTGGATGGAGGACAGAGAAAGTCCTGTGAGTCCCAGTTTTCCCTCTGGCCCCACCCACCCCTGGCTTATGGGACCTAGAAGGTTGCTCAGAAGTGAACATGGTTCCCAGGCTGCAAAAGGGTCCCCACCTCCTGTCCCAATGCGAACAGCAAAAGTGGTTGGGGTGGTGGAACAGAATGAAGACATTTCTCAGGCCACAATTACCCTGGAACGTTGCCTTGCTAATTAGCTTGCAGGAGCTGTCACGCTGGTCGATAGCCTTTCCTCCGCCGAAGACAGCGTTATTGTCTGATTCATGTTTTGACTCATCTCCTTGCCCCGTTACGTTAATCGTCTGCTGTTGATCGCCATTTAACTAAATGCGTCTAGGGAAATAGGGTGAATAACAGTAATGGGGGAGACGAGGATTATGGTTGAGATACCCATAAAGAATGTGAAGGGTTATCTCTCTCTCTCTCTCTCTACCCCCCCCCCCCCAGCTCCAAAAAAAGGCCAGTGAGGAAGCCTGACCTCTATACCACTTCAAGTCATGGCAGTGTAAATTACAAGGGAATAAAATATTGCCCGCTTGTGCAATTGCTGTGTTGTTGTTATTGTTCCATTACCAGAGCACTAGCAGAAAGCACCATAAAGAGGGAGAGGTAGCTGAAAGGGAAACAATTGGCCTCCTTTAACTTTAACTGCTTCAAATCTTTATTGCAAAACCATTTTTTTTTTGGGGGGGGGTGTTCCTTTTTTTGATGTTGTTGTTTCTTAGACCAGATCCATTTTAGGAGCCAACGGTGTGAATTTCCCAACATCAATGGAATGAAAGGTCAAGCTTCGAACAGCTCAATCCTGTGAATTGTGGTCTAAATGTATGATCTACTGAACCCAGCTTCAATTTTGCAAAAGGAGAAGTGGCGGGGGGGTAAACAGGAACAAGTGCATATATGCAAACCCGTTTTCAGTCTCTGTGAGGTAAAATGCAGGATGCAGATTGGGGGAAGGGCATTTGCCTAACGGTCAATTTCCACTGTGTGGAGCTTTCACACAATGTAAAAGCCACTTCTGGAAATCTAGCAGAATATAGTAGAAGTTTATGCTCATTTCCGAGTTCTTTGATTCCAGGAAGAAGAAGAAAATCCATTTGCAATCCAATTTATGCAGAAAATCATGGGAGTAAAGCTACAGCATTTGGAGTGGTATACCGACATTTAGTTCTTTCCAGTTGTTTTGATGTGTCAAAGATGGGAAAGCAGAAACATGTATGTGTGGAGAGGGTGGAGGACAAGCAATGTTGTCCAGTGGTAGCCATTGTTCTGCCTCATCAGCCCTGTTTGGGGAAGTTTTTAATCTGTGGTATTTTAATGTATTTTAATATTTGGTGGAAGCTGCCCAGGGTGGCTGGGGAGACCCAGCCAGATGGGCGGGATACAAATAAATTATTATATTTACACCTACGGGTGTAAATGAAATTTAGTGCATCATGCTAGTATATTGGACAAAAAAGAAGGAACTTTAGAAAATAGGACAGAGGCATCAGCATTAAAATCAGGAAAACCAATGCAACATTCCCCACATCTGATTGCACTCAAAGTCAAACCTTGGTTGAACTTACTTTGAGCAAGAGGGAAGTCCCAGCTGATGAAATATTTTAGCCGCAAGGACAAAGCATGAAGATAACAAGTGAGTTAGGCAGCTGTGAGATTTTGGGCTCATTCAAAGTGAATTAACTCAGTAAACAACAAGAACAGGTATGCAGGGAGAAAATGAGCCTGGGTGTGACACATATCCAGTGTATGATATAGAATACCACATGTGTGACTATATGCCTTTTGGATAAAATTTTTGGGTGTATGTTCATGCAGTGAGCTCCTGGATCTCAAGCATGATGTTTTGAGGACAAGGAAGCTGACATATAGAAGCTGAGCAAGTCAGAGCACAGGGACAGAATGAGACCTTCCAAGCTTCTCTATATCTCACTCAGGATTCCCACCAGGCCCTGCCCCTTCGCAGGAGGTCCCTCCACCAGCTGTCCTCCATGCCCCCCTCAAGCATTTTTGCATACCCTCCAACCCATCGAGGTGACAAACCGGGACGCACATCTTCCAGGACTGCACTACTACACAAGTCATGTGGCAGTGCCAGATTGCAGTCTCGAAAGATGTGCTTTTCCGGGGCCACGCTTTCACAATGTCCAAAAATGCACATTTTGGGGCACTGTGTAATATAGCACCACCAAAGGCACGCATGTCAGGGGGTGGGGGGGCAAGATTGCTGCACGAGATTGTGTGATATCTTTGGGCACTGTGCTCTCGTGTGAAAAAAAAACCCCAGGATGTCCCGATTTTATCGAGACAGTTGAGGGGTATGCTTTTGCCAGGCTGGAATGTATCCTCCAAAAAGTATTTTGCTTGCCTGGATGAAGGCTAGAGAGATGGTGGGGAGCTAGCCCAGGGGGCACACTTCAGACCATCTGCGCTCCAACATCCTGGCACCACTCCAGATAGCAGGAATCCACCACCTGAGGTAGTCCTGTTTACCATCCTCCTCTCTTTTTTTGGTGGGGGGGTAATTAAGACGCGGGTGGCGCTGTGGGTTAAACCACAGAGCCTAGGGCCTGCTGATCAGAAGGTCGGCGGTTTGAATCCCCACAATGGGGTGAGCTCCCGTTGCTCGGTCCCTGCACCTGCCCACCTAGCAGTTTGAAAGCATGTCAAAGTGCAAGTAGATAAATAGGTACTGCTCCGGCGGGAAGGTAAACGGCATTTCCGTGCGCTGCTCTGGTTCGCCAGATGTGCCTTTGTCATGCTGGCCACATGACCCGGAAGCTGTATGCCGGCTCCCTCGGCCAGTAACGCGAGATGAGCCCCTCAACCCCAGAGTCAGACACGACTGGACCTAAAGGTCAGGGGTCCCTTTACCTTTAATTAAGAAGAGCATGCATGCTGACTTGCCCCTTGGAGTCTGAAAGATCCCCTGAAAGCTTTGTGTTTAAGGTGATCTGATCCAGAACTTCCACCTGTGACGTGAGAGCCCCTTTAAGTCATCACTCTTCTTGGCAGTTGCCAGGCTACGGACATGTTTGTGAAGCAACCCTGTCAGAGGAGACTCCCAAACACGCTCCATTTCCTGTTCCCCTTCTCCTCCATTCAACCCTAATTCAACTGCTAGACGGGGAAAGTGCATGCAAATATGAAACTCCAGACATAATTATAGTACCAACATCTGTATATTTTCCAAATATACCTTTCCCTTTTGTCTTGGTGTCACCTGCTCCTGCCCACCACTCGTTACTCAAAATGAAGAGCTGTGTTTAACTATCTCTGCGTTTCGTCTTCCACCTCTTATTTATGCTGAAGCTATGCATGAAACAGCCATTTGTATTCGGGTTGTGGCAGTGCTCTGACTTGGCCTATAATTCACAACCAGAAATATTATATTTCTTTTGTAATTGTACTTCTATACATATCAATTAAAAGGAAGTTTAAAGGGGGAGGGAGTGCTCCTTCAGGAGCCATGATCGATTAGATGGGTCTCCAATTCTCCTGGGACAAGGAATTCTGGCTGGGTCATGTATTGGGGTGTGCATCAGCTCTGGGCATATCCTGAATTATGGGGTGAATCAGTGTGATTCAGGGAAGGTTCCCATAATTCCAAGTCGGATTAAACTGCTAATGTGGTATCTCGAGTTCAATCAGGGGCTCCCTAAGTAGCTTTGTGGCCTTAAGTGTCCAAAAAAAATGCAAAAATTAAGTGAAAAATGTTTGTTTTATTAGAAATGAAACCAAGCTGACTGGAGAAATGCCCAGAGCTCAAGAAGAAAGTGGGTGGAGAGATGGAGGAATCTTTTATTTTATTTTATGAATATCTCTAGCCATGATGATGATGATGATGGTGTGTGGTATGAAAATATTCTGGACATAGCCTAGGTTTATTGTTGTGTATCAGATCTAAAGTTACCCATGTGAGTTAAGTTAGTGGCAATTGTCCTGGACTGATGCATCTAAATGTTGGGCCGTCAATCATTCCACACACACCTGCCACACACAATCGCCTACTTGAAAAATAATGCCCTGCCGTTTTCTACGGTGAACATGGCATTCTGAGCTGCATGAAAGAAGCTTAAATTTAAACTGAAATCTCTGGAAGGCAAACGTACATTTCTCGACGACTCTGAAACTTGCAAACGGAAGCCTTTTTGAACACCACCGCAACTTGTGGATATCATTTGTGACCCTAATTACTGCTGTACATTGGTAATAGCAAGCCCAGCACATAGATAATTGGCTTAGCTACACAATGATAAACATGTCAGGCTATAACTTTTGCCGTTGCTTAGGACATAAAATGGAGATTGGAATGTCAGTGGGTGTTTTATATCAAATAAAATCACAGACAAATGGATGGAGAGACCTGAGCCTGTGCCTGAGCCTAATGGGATCGAACCATTAAACTTTTGAGCAGTCTCCTCTATGGCGACAACAAAACAACAACAACAACAACAACAAATATAGGATGGAGACAATGAGCTTGGCTAAGCAAGGCTTAAGGGTGAAATATAACAAGCAGAGGGGTCATTGTTTAATGTGACATAAGGGACTTAAGTAGCATTTGAGCAAGATTCCTTCTAGGGAAGAACAAAAGGATTCCTGGATAAAAACACATATTTTTTTCAGGGGCTGGCTAGATGAACCTTGGAGATCCCTTCCAACTCTATGATTCTACAAGAAGAGACTGCTGGATCAGGCCAATGACCTATCTCATCCAGTATCTTCTTCTCATAGTGGCCACAAATAGTCTTTAAATTTCTTCCAGTCTTCTTGCACCTTCTCCTCCCTCTGGTCTCGGAGCTTCGCGGTCAGTTCTGCGAGTTCCATATATTCAATCAACTTCATCTGCCAATCTTCTACTGTTGGGAGCTCTTCACCTTTCCAGTTTTTAGCAATCAAAATCCTAGCAGCTGTTGTGGCATACAGTATCTTCTTCTCATAGTGGCCACACAGATACCTCTGGGAAGTCCACAAAAAGGATCTGAGTGCAACATCTCCTCTTGTGGCTTCCAGCTACTGGTATTCAGAAGAATTTCTGCCTTCGACTATAGAAACACATAGACTTAGTGGCTAATAGCCATCAATAGCCCTCTCCTCCTTGATAAAGTTTTGTCCAATAGAATTAGTTACTTAACTAATGGCCTTACAGAACACTTTTCTGGCAAAAGTTATCCCCAAAGTGGTTTGCATATTATGCATCAATACATACACAATCCTTTGCTTTGCACAATGTTCCAAAGTACTTTGTAAAAGTTTTACTGAGCCTTAAATATACAGATTGTTTGAAACGGTAGCTCAAAGCAACACCCTCGCCCCACAGGGAATTGTGGTTCTAGGTCTCTCCTCTCTAAGCACCTTATCAACTGTAGTTGGCCATTCCAGTGATATAGGCAGTGTGGTGTAGTGGTTAGAGCAGGGCTCAGCAAGGTTTACCTTGCCTGGGCTGGTTCACTCCAGCAGAGAGCGCTCTGTGGGCCAGATTGCCTCTGCGCAGATGCAATTTTCAGCGCCACGGAAGCAAGTCCCCGCTCCATGCTGTGCCGGTTTAACATAGCATGCGGGGGCTCACCAAGCAGGCAGCTCAGTTCGGGGATGGCTCGGGGGCCGTTTAAACAGCCCCCGTGGGCCACTTGTGGCCCATGAGCCGCAGGTTGCCGACCTCTGGGTTAAAATGTTGGACTAGGACCTGGGATACCAGGGTTCCAATGTCCACTCAGCCGTGAAGCTGGGTGTCCTTGGGCTAGTCAATGCCTCTCAGCCTTCCTAGCATGCAGGGGTGTTGAGGGGATTGAAAGATGAGGGAAAGAAGCATGTAGTTGAACTTGAGCTCAATGGAGATTAGGTAGGGTGTAAAAGCTATAAA
Organism: Lacerta agilis; assembly: GCF_009819535.1. NCBI lineage: Eukaryota > Metazoa > Chordata > Lepidosauria > Squamata > Lacertidae > Lacerta > Lacerta agilis. The sequence goes on along the minus strand of NC_046322.1, from coordinate 6,877,818 downwards.
TAAATGAATGCATAAATTTCTTCTGAGACGGACTCACTTCCACTGATTGAAAAGCGAATGGTTCATAATTCTTGAGATTCCTGCATTGCAGGGGGCTGGACTAGAAGACCCTTGGGGTCCCTTCTAGCTCTACAATTCTATGATTCTACAAGCTCTGCAACTGCAGTTTGCAAAATGGCAATCTCCCCATTGGATGGTGCAATGCACACAAATATTAAACCCAGACTAGGAGATGGAGAGAAATTTGATTTAGTTCATATTTAAAGCTGAAACTAGCTAATTCACACTTTTCAGAATGAGAACTGGAAAAAAATCAATCCTTTGAAACATGTGCTTCTCCAAATTTTCAATGCAGTTCTTCAGCTAAGTAATCGCTACAGAAATGCATATCCTAGGGTAAAGTGTGCATAAAATGCATTAATAATAATAGCAACAACAACAACAACAACAACAACAACAACAACAATGTGCAAATATTCATTGGAATGGAAAAAATGCTTGGTGGCAATGTCTGCATCAGGCAGAATTGCATGCAAAAATGTGTGTAGAGGGAGAAATCTGCACTAAAATGCTGAAGGATTTTTGCAAGGACTTTATAATAATAGCAAACTGGTGTGGAAATGTGGATAACTGAATTTAAGGCTGGGGGAAAAATGAGAAATGAGCAGACACCAAAAGTGACTGGTTCTCTTATCCCTGCCCCAGACACAATGCATCTGTTTTTTCGTGTGTTTGTCTTGTGTGTGCTACGTTGATCAGCTGAAGAGGACGATTTGGTCTGTGACTGTTTAATAAAATTTGATTTGATTTGATTTGAATGCATCTGGTCTTCATTTTGAGATTTAACTTCTGGAGGCTGGTGGTAGGACCTCAATTCAAACTGCTAAAAATAGCAACTGTAAGCAACTCAGGTTGTTTTTAAATAAGGTATCCCTCAGAGGTAACAATGGGGATGGAAATAAGGACGTTTTCTTTCCAGAAAATGGCGATTGCCTCTCTAAAACAGAGGTATCTGGGATGTTTTGTGTATGTTGCCATAAAAAGCATAATGAGATAAATCAGGTATAGAGAACCTCTGAGTGTTGGTGGACTCCAGCTCCCATCATTGCTAACCATTAGCAATTCTGGCTGAGATTTATTGGAGCTATAATCCGACATCTGGAGGGTCAGAGGGGTTCCCCATCCCTGCAATTGGGTCGGTCCAGCCAGGCAGTCTTCCCACTCCTAATGTAGCATTTATTAAAAATTGATCTGTATTGATCCCAAATCAATAGCTTTCAGAGCCTCCCAGAATAAATTGGCTGTGCTTATTTCACAAGCCCTTGCAAACAAAGAATGAGTGGACGGCTCGCATCGATACAGGGTCATTGTCCATGTGCGCTTCAAAGTAGCACATTTCAAGCTGCCTGTTTAGGCCTTCATCCTTCAAGCAGCAGGTGGCTTTTAGGGGGAAACGCACCATTGCAGCATGAGTCCCTTCGTGTGTTCAGATCTGCTGGGGGTTCTGCTTACAACTGCCTTGGCGAAAGGAACCAAAACTGTTGAAGGAACACAAGCTGTGTAGCACTGGCTCTGGGGTCGCAATGTCCATGAATGCCATTGTTTCCTGCTGAAAGAAACACAGAGTAGCAATGTGCCATGCAATGTGTTGTTGTTTAGTCATTTAGTCGTGTCCGACTCCTCGTAACCCCATGGACGAGAGCACGCCAGGCACTCCTGTCTTCCACTGCCTCCTGCAGTTTGGTCAGACTCATGTTGGTAGCTTCGAGAACACTGTCCAACCATCTCGTCCTCTGTCGTCCCCTTCTCCTTGTGCCCTCAATCTTGCCCAACATTAGGGTCTTTTCCAGGGAGTCTTCTCTTCTCGTGAGGTGGCCAAATTATTGGAGCCTCAGCTTCAGGATCTGTCCTTCCAGTGAGCACTCAGGGCTGATTTCCTTCAGAATGGAGAGGTTTGATCTTCTTGCAGTCCATGGGACTCTCAAGAGTCTCCTCCAGCACCATAATTCAAAAGCATCAATTCTTCAGTGATCTTTGTGGTCCAGCTCTCACTTCCATACATCACTACTGGGAAAACCATAGCTTTAACTATACGGACCTTTGTCGGCAAGCCATGAAATGTGCTTATGAACAAAGGACCCAGATGCAGGCTATAGGCTTAGCCTTAGTTCCTTAGGAGGGACACAATATGTCAAATACTACTAGCTGCTAACCATGATAGTTATGCTCTGCCTCCATGGTTGGAAGCAGCAATGCTTCTGAATACCAATTGCTGGAAACCACTGGAGGTGAGAGTTGCTCTTGCGCTCAGGTCCTGCATGCCCATTTCCTGTGTGCATCAGCTTAGGCACTGTGAGAAGCAGAGGGTCCATTGGCTTGACCCAGCATGCTCTTCAGATGTTCTTAGATCAGGAAGAATGAGCAAGAACGTCTGCTTCCTTTGTAATGGGATGGGAATCCTTAGGACCAGGGGCCCCAGACCTCTCCACCTGTCCCCCAGGACCATCTTCAAAACCACATCCACCTCTAACCTTGTTTCACACCCTCTTTGAGTGTCTTCACCTGCCTGGAATGTGTCCTTGAGCTCTTGCTTGGATGACTGGAGAACAGAGATGTGTGCATGGAGAAACTAGCCTACTGTGCAAAGGTAAATTCACATTTTGTTTCTTTCCAATTATATTTAAAAAAATTAACATATACAAGCAAAACACAATTTTGTCTTTTTAGTTGACTTCCCACCCTGTTTTCAATGGAGCTGTTGTTTCTCCCCTTCTGCTGTGCCCTATCTTCTCTCTATTAAATCGCAACCACAATGTTATAATCTATTTACTTCTGTTGCTCATAGCTCAAATCCTGCTTGCCAGTTCATCATACTAAAATATTTATTTAAGTAGTCCATCCGTTCGTCCATAAAACACTCATCATTAGATATTGCTGTTAATTTTGTTGGTTCTGCATAATCCAACATCTTACTTATCCATTCTTCTTCTTCTTCTTCTTTTTTATAATAATATTTATTGAGTTTACAAAATTTTTTACCATAATCACAATCCATTAATTAGTCATATCACCTAAAACATTGCTCAAACTGAGTTTCGACTCCCCCCCCCTTCCCACTCTCTGGCTTTCCTAAATATCCACTTAAATCTTAGCGTTTCCATAACAACCTATTTACCTTCTTTCTATCTTGATAAAATTTACCTTTTCAATTGTAAATCAGTTCCCAATATTAACATTACAAAATATTTTAACTCAAACCTACAAATGTTTTCATATGTTTACAGCGCTCTTTCATATATTGCACAAATTTACTCCAGTCCTTACCAAACAGTTCGTCACGCTGGTTTCGGGTCTTCCCCGTCAGCTTTGCCAGTTCTGCATATTCCATCATTTTGATCTGCCATTCTTCCAATGTTGGAAGTTTCTGCTGCTTTCATTTCTGGCCCAAAAGTATCCTTGCTGTCGTCGTGGCATACATAAACAAATTTATGTCTTTTGGGGGGAATTTCTTCTCCAATTATACCGAACAAAAATGCCTCTGTTCTTTTTTCATCAAAATCATATTTAAAAACCTTTTTCAATTCATTATATATCATGTCCCACTTATCCATTCTTCTTTGGTGGGAACTTCTTCCTTCCTTTTCTGCACATGAAGAATCGTAACTGCTGCTGTTACATACATTAACCACTTTTAACATTTTCTTTGGGATTTCTACCCCTCTAATCCCTAACAGAAACACTTCAGGCATTTTTTGGTATACTCATTTTAAACATCTTTTAAATAAATAAATAAATCTCATCATGAATCAGGCTAAGCTCAATGTCAGGAAACCCCCCTCACCCCAACAGGTAGCATTCCCAGGTCTGTTGCGGTACAGGGAACCACCTCCCCCTCTCTGCCACTCCTCCAGTGGGGAGGGGGAGATGGAAGCAGGGAGTCGGGGCAGGGGCTGTGTCAGGATCACAGAGCCTCAACACCAAGCAGGAAGCGGGGAACAGGGACCTTTTCCCGCGCTCCGATCTCGAAGGGAGGAAGGATGTGGAAGGGGGAGGCGGGGGTTCAGAATCCCGCGCCTCCTGTGCTGGACCAAGAACCGGAAACGGTCATTCCCTGACTCTGCTGAGGGATGAGATGGACGTTTTTACTGTAGCTCCACTGTAAATATTTGCACAATAAAGAACTTAGTTGTTAGAAGTTTGGCTTCTGGCTGATTACTCATGAGCAACCACTGACGATCTTACACTCAAGGTGCAGGTTCTGGTGGGTGAAGCCCTGTACAGTTTGGGACCAGGATTTGTCCCCTGCCTGAAACCCTGGGGCAGCATTCAGTATTGACAATACTGAGTTAGATTAGCTGTTAGTCTGAGAGGGGTACAATTAAGTTTCCTATGTCCCTATGAAAGTTGTAAGGATTTTTGAGAGAATATAGGTAATAGGGTCCTTAACACTCTCAACATAAGTTCGAAGTGCTGTGTTATTATTATTATTTTTTCAAAGCATTTTTGAGAATCCTGGTACATTATGAGCTCAGATTCAGCCCCGTTGAGGCCTGGGCTATTAAAATGGTTCCCTTGCCTGAAGAGACACACTGTGAAATATCACACCTTGTCAGCACTTGCTGGCTTTGCTGAAAGTTGAGGTGAGGATTTGACTTTATGTCCTTGTCACTCTGGCCTTGAGACCTGAGAGATGTGGAACACCTTCCTTAAAACACAGCATGATGGATAAACGGCAGCAACAGCTGCCTTAAACTATTGGTGATGAAACCTCTCTGTAAAGTACAGATTGATGGCCGGATGGCCATGGTAAAGGGGGGGGGGGAATGTACTGAAATATCTCTCGATGGCCTCCTTCACAAATACATACTGCAGGAGCACAGTTCTTCATTGAGAAACATACATCACATTGCATAAACCCAAACTTCTTGCCCACCAGCCATTCGGGATTCTCATGCTCTAAGGATTGATGAGTGATTCTCCTTGCTCTGCAAAGATCATCTCCTTCTCTACAGCACTATCATAAAGGTTCAAAGGTTGTGACTGGGGGAAATTCCCTTTTGGCGTTCAAGTGCAGAGGCTTACACCAAATCCCCAGTTGGTCAGGCTTTATTCGGTAATGCATTACTGGACAGAGTACAAAGAGTCTGCGAGAGGATTTCCATTAGGACACGCACTATTTAGTCAAATATATGCCGTTTTAGCTGTTCATTCTCTGTTCAACCACCCACTGCCACCCCAGCACTTCACCAACCACAGTCCATGAAATACAACTCATTTATTTTACTGTACGTGTCGGAACCCTCCTTGTACCTTATTTTCACTTTAAGAGACAACCATTCATTTCCTCTTTGGCGGGTTCTTATCAGTTGGTGGCCATCACTGCCTCCCACAGGAGTGAGTTCCATAGTTTGGACTATGCAGTGTTTTGGATTCCAGAACAACAGCATTCCACTCTGCAACATTTGGTTGCACATCCCACTTCTACATACAATGGCCAACTGTTAAAGCAGGGGTAGGCAACCTAAGGCCCGGGGGCCAGATGCGGCCCAATCGCCTTATTAATCCGGCCCATGGACGGTCCGGGAATCAGCGTGTTTTTACATGAGTAGAATGTGTCCTTTTATATAAAATGCATCTCTGGGTTATTTGTGGGGCATAGGAATTCTTCCCCCCCCCCAAAAAAAAAATATAGTCTGGCCCACCACATGGTCTAAGGGACGGTGGACTGGCCCACGGCTGAAAAAGGTTGCTGACCTCTGTGTTAAAGTCTTCAGCATCAGTTTCTGGGCAAGTGCCATACTTTTCCGTCTATAAGATGTCCTCATGTATAAGACACCCCCTAGTTTGGGGGACTCAAATTTAAGAAAATGGGGAGAGATGGCACAGAGTTGTTGAGATTTTTTTGTGGAGGATTACCCATGGTTGTTGAGCTTTTTTTAGGGGGGGATTGCCGAAAACCGCTCACCCACACATGCCGCTAAATCTGCCTCCCATCTGTCCCATCGCTGGCGGAAGCTGCCAATCACCCGCCCAACTGCCGGAGCATCAGCCAATCAACACCACCCATTGACGCAGTAACCAATAACACGCACAATAGCCGGTGACAGCCTTGGCAGCAACCAATCAAGCACCCACCCTGTGCACTGCCCATGTATAAGATGACGCCCACTTTTTAGCATGAATTTTAAAGAAAAAACATAGTCTTATACATGGAAAAGTATGGGATATTGGACTGCATGCACTACCTGTTGTGGGTCAATCAATAAATCAATAAAATTTATTTGACCGTCAGTCAGTACACAATCATTATCCATGCAAAAATTAAAACGTCTGAACATCTCAAGGAGCTTAACACTAAAACATACAATGAGAAGTAGATTATATATTTAGACCCATGTCAATACTGTCAATTTTAACCTTATGTCGTTTAAGGGCCGAAAAAAGAAATTTGGCCTCCAAGAAAGTTTTGGTACCAGTGAAATTGTTCAACAAAAACAAAATCTGTCTTTCTCCATCTACTAGGCTAAATTGACCTAGGGGTGGAGCTCTAAGTTTTTGTCTAAGATCTGCGTAAAATGGGCAGGTCGAAAGGATATGTTCAGTTGACTCAACCGCTCCCTGGGCACAGTGACAGGATCTCTGGGCATATGGAACTCCCCTGTGTGTTGTGGGTCAGTGGAGATCACAATTAACTTGGATGTAGCAGAACTGTGTAATAAAATGCAGCAATTGCCGCTGAGGTATCTCTTCTGCAGCAGCATTCTGATAGCAAGTGATAAATATCCTTTATCACACCTTGCCGTTTATTGCAGTGGCATCAGTTCATAGATACACATACTGTAATATACACACAGATTGAAAGAGATACGTTACAATGGCAGCCAATGAATCTTAGAATTTAACAGTTAACAAAGTATAGAAGCACGCTCTCCCCCTTCCTTCAGATACCTTCATCGTGCAGGTCATTAGAAAAGAAACTTTTTAAAAGCTTTTAAAACCTCTATATAGGGATCAGGAGCTCACAAAAAAACAATGAACTGGACCATGAAATCAAATCCAAATTAAATCCCATAGTGCATCTCATTGAATTAAAATATTATTTACGAGGCACTTATTTATGAGGAGACTTTAAAAGTGCTCAACTTTGTCCCTTATATTGGTCTTCTTTTTATATAATGTGTAAGCCTATTAACACCATCTTCAAGGCTCAGTGGTTTCTCTTGCTAATAGCACAATCCTATATATGTTTACCCAGAAATAAGTCATATCAAATTCAATGGAACTTACTCCAAGGCGAGTGCTAGGTCTGTGCATTGTCCGCATGATCCAGTCCAGGTCCCAATTTGCCACTTTGTAAATCAGCTGAATGCAGTCTGGACCAGTTCAGAGGTTGCTTGATTCAGCCAAGGGGTCTGAGTCCACTTTGTTCCCGTCCCCCCATTCCCCCCCCCCCATATTTGCAATTGGATAGTCAAAAACTATATGCAACAGAAGTGGGTGGAATTTGCAGGTATTCCAGAGTGCACAAAGCCTGCCAAATTGCAGGAAAATACATAAAGGGACTTTGGCGATGGACACCTTTATATTTTGGTGTATGTGTGTGTGAATCATGTATACATTTTCTCATTCGGAGGCAAAATTGGATGGAATTTGAAGGCAAGGTTGCTCTCTCTGGGGGTATGAAACTGCCAAATCTCAGAAGGATCGCTGCAGTAGTTTTCCTGCAAGAGAAGTCATTACAATTTGGAAGTGGGAAACTATTTTCCCAAGTATTTTGTGTGCAATTAATCTGAAAACTATAAGCATGAGAGATATGTCCTTTGGTCATCTACCTTATTGCCCCCCCCCCCCGGGAGGAAGGGGGTTCAGGGGCTTTTGTACTAGGCAGGGGATTTGCTTCCCAGGTAGAATCATACCCTCCAATTAAAAGGTTGCTCTGTTACTCACTATGGAGTTATTCCCGCATAGCAGGGTATTGGGCTAGAAGATTCTCAGTGTCCCCTCCAACACTACAATTCTATGATTCCTACATCCCCTCTCCCCAGTCTGTTCCATTACCCCATCAGCCCACCCTGGCATTATGGCATTTTCATACTTGAAGACCTTGTTTTTGCTTTCAGCAACCTTGGTCCAGTATACCTGAAGGAGCGTCTCCACCCCCATCATTCCACCCGGACATGAAGGTCCACCGCTGAGGACCTTCTGGCGGTTCCCTCACTATGAGAAGCCAAGTTACAGGGAACCAGGCAGAGGGCCTTCTCGGTAGTGGCACCCCCCTTGTGAAACACCCTCCCACCAGATGTCAAAGAGGAAAAACAACTACCAGACTTTTAGAAGACATCTGAAGGCAGCCCTGTTTAGGGAAGCTTTTAATGTTTGATGGATTACTGTATTTTAATATTTTGTTGGAAGCTGCCCAGAGTGGCTGGGGAAACCCAGCCAGATGGGCGGAGTATGTATAAATAAATAAATAAATAGGTAGTAGTAGTAGTAGTAGCAGCAGCAGCAGCAGCAGCAGCAGCAAGATAAAAAAGGTAAGGTAAAGGACCCATGGACAGTTAAATCCAGTCAAAGGCAACTATGGGGTTGTGGCGCTCATCTCGCTTTCAGGCTGAGGGAGCCAGTGTTTGTCCACAGACAGCTTTCCAGGTCATGTGGCTACCATGACTAAACTACTTCTGGTGCTACGGAACACCGTGACAGAAACCATAGTGCACAGAAACACCGTTTACCTTCCTGCCACAGCAGTACCTATTCATCTTCTTGCACTGGCGTGCTTTTGAACTGCTAGGTTGGCAGGAGCTGGGACAGAGCAACTGGAGCTCACTCCATTGCAGGGATTTGAACCGCTGACCTTCCGATCGGCGAGCCCAAGAGGCTCAGTGGTTTAGACCACAGTGCCACCCGCATCCATAATAGTAGTAGTAAATTGCATAGCAGTAAAAACATCTGCTGCCTTATGGTACTGATGACTTCTGTTTCAGTGTATCTGAAGAAGTGTGCATGCACATGAAAGCTCATACCAAGAACAAACTTAGTTAGTCTCTAAGGTGCTACTGGAAGGCATTTTTTATTTTTTTATTTTGTTTTGTAACAACTAACAAACCTTATTCCAACATAAGCTTTTGTAAACTTCATCTTTGGTATTGGACGTGAAGGAATGGGCTCCAGTTCATGAAAACTTCTATCTTTCTATATACATATAAATACAACACTGTCATCACGCAGGCTCCATTGGAAGATTTGTACTGCCCCATCACAGTGCTGGATTTGCAGGGCAGGGTAGGGAGTGCCCCAGCTGGCGCACCACTAAAAATACAGTAGGAAGAGCTGTCCTGGGACATTTTGCTGTGGGAATCAAAGGACAATAGGCAAAAGTCTGGCAGTTGAATCTTACTTCAACACTAGAGGCAAGACAGAATCTTTCATTGCCCCTGCAGGCAGCAGGGTAGCTTAGAGGGCTCCAAAAGGCCATGGGGAAAGACCATGTGACATAAACTTTTGGCAACATAGCAGCTGCTGCCAAAGGCAGGTACTTCATACTGCCTAAAGACAGGGCCGGACCTAACAGTAAACACCAAGAAAACTGGACACTTCCTTTACTGAAGCAGGTGGAACAAAAACTCATCCGATCCCCACTGAAGGCATTTGGTGACCCCTGCCTTTTGTGTGGTTTTACACTGAACGCGCGCACCCCGAGCCAGGATCGATCTGCAAGTTTCTCAGGCCCAATTGTATAATTAGTTCTGCTGATACCGAAGGCAGGTGAGAGTCATTAACACATGCTTTCCTTGTAGGGGGAATGGACGTACAAGTGTCCAAAAACTCCACAGCAGGAAGGAGATAGCAAGGGAATCAATATTTACTATTTAATGCAAAGTCTGCTAATTAGCTGCAGGGTAATCAATGGGGAGGGTGGAGAGGGATATCCTCTATCAGATGCTTTGCCCTTTTGCTGCCTTCATAGTAATTTCAAGGGATGTTTCCACTTCGAGTATCATCTGAACCAGATTTTCTGCACTGTTGCTGCAAAAATCAGGTCCATCTGTGCTAACTTAGGCATTTTAAGCTGCTACTGTACTTGCAACCAATATGGGTGTGAGCCTATTAAACTCAGTGGCCCTTACTTCTAAGTAGACATGCCCAGGATTCTACTGTTGGCTTGCAATCTTATATGCATTTACCTGGGGCTAAGTCCCAATGAACTCAGTGGGGCTTACTTCTGTGTAAACTTGTATGGGGCTGCACTTTTAAGGTGCATTTTTAATGTCTGACAACTGGCAGGGCTCCTGTAATATGTTCTGTCTATAGGGCAGGTAGAACTTTAGCAGGATGAACCCCTTTCCTGTAAGTAGGGACCCCGCCCTGCTCCCCTGCAAAAAAAAAAACACCACACCAGCAACAGATCAGGTTCATAATATTTTTAAAAAGATGCAGAACAGTTGTAGGTCACATTCTCTGCACACAGAAAGTCACAGCATTGCCAGTTAAAAACCATTTCATCATTCCTGGGATATATTTTTTTAAGTGACTTTTTTGCGACCTTTCCAGATGAGGCTGTGTGTTCTATCTTTGCATGAATCCCTGGGTGTCTCCTACCAGCCAGGGTGTGAGCTCCTCTTATCAGTGTGTAACCATAGCTGTTAACCTTTCCCTTTTTTGTGAGAAATTCCCTTATTATAGCATTGGGAAACAGCAGGGAGTGTTGACAGCTATGGTGTAACTCACATTCAGGCTCAGTTACAGGTGGGTAGCCGTGCTGGTCTGCCATAGTCGAAACAAAATAGAAAATTCTTTCCAGTAGCACCTTAGAGACCAACTGAGTTTGTTCTTGGTATGAGCTTTCGTGTGCATGCACACTTCTTCAGATACACTGAAACAGAAGTCACCAGATCCTTAAATATAGTGAGGGAGTGGGGAGGGGTATTACTCAGAGGGTGGTGGGAATGGGTGATTGGCTGATAGGTGTGGAAAAGCTGTTGACGCCTCTTAACGGCTGCAATTAGTCTTGGGGTGAGATGGCTAAAGATAGCTTTGTTAAGTATAATGAGATAAGAATCCAATGTCTTTGTTCCGACCAGGTTTCTCCATGGTTCTAAGTTTGGTGATTAGTTGCAATTCAGCCACATTCAGGCTGAAGAGTGTTCCCCTCCCTGCTGTGAAAGCAAACCTTTCAGGGACTTATACAGTGGATGAAATGACTATGTGAGCTAGCTTCTGCCATGTGGACTTAGAATCCACAGCCATCCTTGCAAATATTATGACACTGTAATTAAAGAGCCCTACCCACCCTTGTCAAGGGGACCTGTGTCTTTACTCCTTGAAGCAATGCTAATTATGGAGAGGGTGAAGGTTGGACTGGGTGCTCTCCAATCTCCAAGATTTTAAAATCTGTGAAATCAATAAAAAATACTACTTTTAGATGTTTTATACAACTACTTTTGTTATGTTTGTAATTCTGTAATTTTTTAATGTTGCAAATCACATTGAGCATGGTTTTAACTATGGAATGATGGCCTCCAAAAATTTTACACATCACTTGGGAAGGCAGGCGCACTAATGCCAGTGTACTGGAAGAAGCAAATATCATTAGTGTTGAAGCAATGATTCTTCGACATCAACTTCGTTGGACTGGTCATGTAGTGCGGATGCCTGATGATCGTCTTCCAAAGCAACTACTCTATTCTGAACTTAAGCATGGAAAGCGTATTGCTGGTGGTCAAAAAAAGAGGTTTAAAGACTGTCTCAAGGCAAATCTTTAAAAATGCAGCATAAACAGCAACAACTGGGAAACACTTGCCTGCAAGCACTCCAATTGGAGAACAGCCTTTAGCAAAGGTGTCATAGGCTTTGAAGACACTCGAACGCAGGACACAAGAGAGAAATGTGCTAAGAGGAAGGCATGCTTGGCAAACCCTCGTAATCAACTCCTGCCCACATACCTATGTCCCCACTGTGGAAGGACGTGTGGATCCAGCATTGGCCTCCACAGTCATTTACGGACTCACTGTTAAAACCGTGTTTATTAGTTGGCTACGAGTGATCGCCAAAGAAGGTTTTAAGTATGCAACGGTGGCATGGAAAATTATGCAAGTATGCATGCCCAGATACCATTTAGGCAAAAGCTAAAAATGAATTTTCTCTTAAGTAGAAGCCACATAGGCTTGAGAAACCATGTGCTGTAAATGTACAGTTAGCACATGTTAGGTGTCTGCTGTAAATATGACCGCAGACCAGAATTTTTTCCTTGGTTCCCAGAAGATTGATACTCACTTTAGTCTCAATGTGATTCCTTCCTCTTGGTAGCTCCCTCACCAACTTTTATGAAGGTGAAGAAGCGATTGGAGCTTCTGGTATTCATTCTCAATTTGTTCCTGTTTACAGTATCGCTTTGCATGCAATAATAGGAAGCAAAATTTTTTTTAAATAAAAATCATCTAGGGAGTCCTTCCGAACTTGGGAAACATTAGCTTTACAGCTAATCTGATTAAGCATATTTCTAGACAGACATATGGGCCATTGGTGGCTCGTAACGTATTTATTAGCAAACTTTATATGGCAGCATCAAGGAAAAGGGAAAGGTTATAGAAGGCAGGTTGGAGAGGGGGAAAGAGTTGCAGCCATATGAACAAAAAATCTATCTTTCTCCCGTTAGGGCAAAATAACGTTTCGTTTGGATCCCTCAATGGGTGGAGTTTATTTGGGCTCAGGGTCAAAAAGACATAAGGGTGTTCACACGTTAGGATTGGGCAATGTATCAAGACATCGTCCCAAAAATTGGTTTGAAGTCCACATCATATAACAGTTTCATAATATTTATCATGGTGATATATTGTGATATATCACAGTGTGTGTGTGTGTGTGTTATGTAAAACATTGCAATATGGGAAAAACTCCTCCTCTCATGATTCCTGCTGCCCCTTTTGTTCTGTTTTATAAAAATAACAGTTGTAACAATATGTTAAAGGTAAGGAAAAATGTGTCAGTTTTTGACCCCTAAGCAGCAGCAGTTGCCAGGATGTTACCCTGCTTGCATCTACAGCAGTGTTTTTCAACCACTGTTCCGCGGCACACTAGTGTGCCGCGAGATGTTGCTTGGTGTGCCGTGGGAAAAATTGAAAAATTACTTTATATATAGTCAATATAGGCACAGAGTTAATTTTTTTAACATTTTCTAATGGTGGTGTGCCCAGTGATTTTTTTCATGAAACAAGTGTGCCTTTGCCCAAAAAAGGTTGAAAAACACTGATCTACAGAGCTACAGTACATCCTTATTTCAGACATCATCATATATCAGTATATCGTGATGTTTAGCTGGCGATATATCACAATGTTCAAAACCTGATATCGCCCAGCCCTATGAGCTGCTCTGAATCCTTTGTTCCTCACACAAGTGTTATGAAATTTAAGTGGAGCAACTGCTCAGCAGAATACATGCTGAGGAAACTACACATATTGAACATAATTAAGAGAATGCAAAATAAGTCCTTTGCTTGGTTTTAATTATAGAAAAAAATAACAGAAGTTATACTAAGTTTACAAAACCTTACAAACCATGACCCAACCAATGACCCACCCACAGGGGGGGGGTACAGCAGAGATGCACAACACTCCTTATTATATACTACATCTGATCATTATTAACACAGCTCAATTAATACAAACCCAACAACACCTGCTGTGCTGCCCCACAGCTGCAAAACTAGGTCATGACATTTACTTTTGACTCTTAAAGAGGTACACATTTTGTGGAACAATAATGAACCTTAATAGATGAACTATTCAACAAAAAAATCCCACTCCTCCCCAGAGCTCTCCCTCTGTCTGAGGCTAGATGACTAAATCTAAGGAGAAGATTTTATCAGTTGTGAAGGCCCTTATATAGAACTGCCCACCACAGAGGAATTTCCCTGGTACCAATCCTGACATATTTTCAGCTCAGATGTTCCAGCATATTTTCTAGTTTGGCTGGACACTACATTTTTTTAATGGCTTGCTAGATTGTATGGATTGTACCAGTCTTACTGGTTCTCTGATACTTGAATTGATTACCTGCAGTGTTCTATTGTATTTTTTATTGGTTTATTACCGGAAGCCCTTGACATTTTGCATTGAATTGTGGCCTTTATGTTGATTAACAATCACGAGTCAGAAGGGTGGATGAAGACCAGATGCAGAGTATGCTGGAACGTCAATTTATTTATTTATGGCATTTTGTATGTCCCATACCATAAACTTCTCTGAGTGGGTTACAATAAATAATTTAAGAGAGCTATTTAAATATGAAAGGAGATACTGCCAACCCCAACCCCCAATAAATGAGGCTGGTGCAAGTATTCCTCATTCAGTGAACCAGATTGGGTTGGATTGCTCCATACTCTACAAACCCAATCGAGGTCCAATGCAGGCCCTGAACCAAGTCAAGGGCCTTGCACAGCCCTAGGGTTGAGTGAAGACGAGAGGGCAAATTCTGTGTCTGCATCATCCTCCTTATTCCTCACTGACCACACAATCTAGCCATCCAACCTTCCCATTCTGTTACAGTCCTAACTTCATGCACCCTGCACAGGTAAAGTGCAGGGAGAGGAAGAGGAAGATGGGGTGGGCAGAGTGCATGTGATTGAGAAAAGGGGTGGAGAGAGAGAGAGAGAGAGAGAGAGAGAGAGAGAGAGAGAGAGAGAGAGACGGAGGGGTGGTTCTGCAAAGCTTCAAACTCTGTTTGCATCCAGCTTAGGCTATAGGTCCCAAATGGCTTTCCTTATGTGTCAGTGTTCCTTCATTGAAAAGAAATTGTTCCTCACCCGTGGCTTAATGGCAGTGCACATGTCTTGCATATCCAAGGTCCCACATTCCATCTTCTAGTTAAAAGATCGTAGGCAGCAGAACTGGGGGTGGCTTTTTTCCACCTCAGTCAATGGAGAACTAGTGGTGGTAGGAATAGAATATGGCAGTCTAGCTTGGTTGCTCCAGTTGTCGAAATGCATCTAAGCCATGCTTAGAGGCAGTGAGAGATTTCACTTTCTTGGGTTCCATGATCACTACAGATGGTGACAGCAGTCACGAAATTAGAAGACGCCTGCTTCTTGGGAGAAAAGCAATGACAAACCTAGACAGCATCTTAAAAAGCAAAGACATCACCTTGCCGACAAAGGTCCATATAGTTAAAGCTATGGTTTTCCCAGTAGTAATGTACGGAAGTGAGAGCTGGACCATAAAGAAGGCTGATCGCCGAAGAATTGATGCTTTTGAATTATGGTGCTGGAGGAGACTCTTGAGAGTCCCATGGACTGCAAGAAGATCAAACCTATCCATTCTCAAATAAATCAGCCCTGAGTGCTCACTGGAAGGACAGATCCTGAAGTTGAGGCTCCAGTACTTTGGCCACCTCATGAGAAGAGAAGACTCCTTAGAAAAGACCCTGATGTTGGGAAAGATGGAGGGCACAAGGAGAAGGGGACGACAGAGGATGAGATGGTTGGACAGTGTTATCGAAGCTACTAACATGAGTTTGGCCAAACTGCGAGAGGCTGTGAAGGATAGGCGTCCCTGGCGTGCTCTGGTCCATGGGGTCACGAAGAGTCGGACACGACTGAACGACTGAACAACAACATGCTTACTCGGTGAGCAATAGAGCTTATGTTGAATCTCTCCTATGACAGTATTTCATCTTTTTTTTTTAAGAAAAGAAAATCCTTTCACGTATGTGATCCAAGAGAGACATCTATGATTTTCTTAGAAGAAAGATAAATTCTTCCCATGTGACATAAAGTTCTCCAAGTTTGTCATTAATCTCTGGAGTAAGAAGCCTGTACGAAGGCAATTTTGGCCATGTCATACTCCTAATCATTTTAAGCCAGTGCACAGAAGCTTTATGAGAATCAAGGACTTTGGCTGCCAAGGGCATAACAACTATTTCTTGAAGGCTTATTTAGGTTTTCTACTCATGCTGAAGTCTTTTGTGTTCCTTGTTTTTAAAGAGAAGTTGATTTCAGATGATGCGGAACTCCCTAAGCCCCTACTCAAAGAGCATATGCAATTCATTGATTTATTATTAATACTTATAGCCTGTTTTTCACTAAATGGTCCAAGGGCAGGTAACAAAAATATCGCAATTAAAATGCAATGTGCAATTCAACACACACACATACACACACACCACCACCACAACCACCACAGAATTAGGAATCGAACTTCACACTATGTTGAACCAGTGCTATTTTTTTCTAGAAAATGAGGTACAAGAACTCACCAAGAATGCCCCCCTCAATCTCTTATAATGGCAATGACACACACTTGAGAGGAGCCGGAACTGAGTTCCGGTGAGTTCCAGCCAAAAAAGCCATGTGTTGAATGCTCCATTAGTGCAAACATTTCATCATTTCAAAGAAACAGAAATATGCCTCTCCAAAATGGTCCGAATTACTCGACTCCATCCAAAACAAAAACAACAAAGTGTTTTAGTTGTTCGTGTACGGAGGCCTGAAAACTAGTGACCAACTGGTGACTCAGTTGTTCCACCAATTGCAGAATCCAAATGGACCCAGTATTTCATAGCCATATTTAATTTCCTGCAAGGTGAATTGAATGGAAAGGAGATCAATTATAACAAACTGGACAGACTAGAGGAGTGGCCAAGGGTGAAATGGCTGCTCCATTTTAGACTATTGTCTCATACTTACGAAGATTTCAAAATCAGTCCAAGATTTATGCAGCATTTGTAGATCTCCGTGGTGCCTTTGATTCAGCCGACCATGTGATATTGTGGGAGAAGCCTGCAGAGTTAGGAATTGATCAATGTTTGTTGATCTTAATACAGAATTATATTCTTTTAAAGCCTCCCAAATCAAACTCAATAACAAAGGTTACCTCTGATATCCCTAACACAAAAGCTGTTAAGCAAGGGCGTATTCTTGCCACTTTTCTCTTTAATTTGTTTTTACAGTTAAACCTCGGTTGTCGAACATAATCTGTTCTGGAAGCCCATCCGGCTTCCGAAATGATCAGCAAATGAGGTGTGGCTTCCGATTGGCTGCAGGAGCTTCCTGCACTCAAACGGAAGCCACGTTGGACGTCTGGCTTCCGAAAAAGTTTAAAAAACCAGAACATTTACTTCCAGGTTTTCGGTGTTCGGGAGCCAAAACATTCCAAACGGAGGTGTTTGGGGACCAAGGTTTGACTGCATTAGATTTTCCAGAGCACATCCAAAAAACAGAATCACATGCCCCCCAAATCATCCAAAACCCGGTCCCATTTTTACTGTATGCAGAGGATGTAACCTTATTATCACCAACAAGGATAGGTTTGAATCGTCCTTTTCTCTGCTTGGTTTCTTATTGAAAAATTAACAAGCTCTCTATAAATTATGAGAAGACAAAAGTTCTGGTCTTCTCTAACTCCCAGAAACTAGAGACATGGAAATAAGAGCAGAAGAAATCCAGCAAGTAAAGAAGAAGAAGAAGAAGAAGAAGAAGAAGAAGAAGAAGAAGAGGAGGAGTTTGGATTTGATATCCCGTTGTATCACTACCCGAAGGAGTCTCAAAGCAGCTAACATTCTCCTTTCCCTTCCTCCCCTACAACAAACACTCTGTGAGGTGAGTGGGGCTGAGAGACTTCAGAGAAGTTTGACTAGCCCAAGCTCACCCAGCAACTGCATGTGGAGGAGCAGAGACACGAACCCGGTTCCCCAAATTACGAGTCTACCACTCTTAACCATTACACCACACTGGCTCTCAAAGATGCATAGATATCTTGGAATTGTATTCCAGAGCAACTCAGGTTGTTCAAACCATCACGCAAGAGCTAAAAAACAGGCAACGTGTACCTCCTCATCAGTAGCTCGCTTTTATTTTCAGAAAGGTAACCTGAAACTGACATTGGGACAAACAGAAGAAGACACCTTCACCCCGGTATGGCTCCCCTTCATCACACACACAGCCCAACAAGACAATGACAAAAATCTACCGACAGCATACAAATCGATATGGCTAACACTCACTAACCCCACTCACACAGGAAACCAAAGACCACCACAGTGAACCACAAATGAATAATCACACCCGACGCCAACCTCGACCTCTCTCGCCACCAAAGGAGCACAAGTGAACAACAGAGAACCTGCACAACAGTGCTGACACCAAACCCTACATATATTAAGTAAAATAGAAACATCGTCACCCCACCCCACCCATTTCCCCATCCCATCCACCTCTTTCCCCCTTCCCTCCCAAATGTCTCAACAAACAAAACTGACTTGTAAAAATGTCACATGGAAAAAATACGAGAGAGACATTGCACCACCTTTGTAAATCAAGAAAAACTTTAATAAAAAATACTTTTTTAAAAAAAGAAAGGTAACCAATTTACACCAGCTGCCATTCAGATTATTCAAGCAAAAGTGTCATACCAGCTACTTTTTGGGATCCCAATATGGATAAAGGTAAAGGGACCCCTGACAGTTAAGTCCAGTCACAAACGACTCTGAGGTTGTGGCGCTCATCTTGCTTTACAGGCTGAGGGAGCCAGCAGACAGTTTTTTTCTGGGTCATGTGGCCAGCATGACTAAGCCACTTCTGGGGAAACCAGAGGAGCACACGGAAACGCCATTTACCTTCCTGCCAAAGCAGTACCTATTTATCTACTTGCACTTTGACATGCTTTCAAACTGCTAGGTTGGCAGGAGCTGGGACCAAACAACAGGAGCTCACCCCGCCGCGGGGATTTGAACAGCCGACCTTCCAATCAGCAAGTCTGAGCGGCACAGTGGTTTAGACCACAGTGCCACCCGCTCCCCCCAATATGGATACAAGCATATAATAGTGATTTAGATAAGATGCACTCTGGTTTCTTGAGACATATCCTCGGTCTCCCAAATTCAATCAAGTATGAGATGATGTGTTCAGAATTAGGTATACACATGACTGAATATTGGGTGTGGACTAGAACTATAAAATACTGTGTGCGTTGCCACTTTCATACCCAACCATTGTGTCGGCTTTCCGATTTACTTAAGAGCTCCTATAAATCCAGATGGCTCCAACTCATACACAGAAAAAAATTAGATCTATCAGTATTGACTTGGAATTATTGTATAATTCTAGTGAGCGATTTATTTATCGCAATATCCAAATTAGATTAAGGGATATTGAAAAACAGAACATTGAGTCAGCTGTAAATAAAACTGCTACCCCAAGTTCTATGGTTTAAACACAATCAATAATAAGATCACCTATATCTCAAAAATTAATAATTCCAGCCCAACGCAGGGCATTTATGTTAGCCTAACTGAACGTTTTCCCCTCAGCTTTTAAGGGCGGATATTTAAGCAGCCCTAGAAATGATAGACATTGCGGATGTTATTTGAATGTGCCAGACACTGTAGAACATATTCTTTTCTTCTGTCCACTGTAAAAAAGGTAAAGGGACCCCTGACCGTTAGGGACGACTCTGGGGTTGGGGAGCTCATCTCGCTTTACTGTACAACCAGTTATTTAAATGCATGTTATTCCCCTTTTGGGGTAGTTTAACATCATGACACAATGGAAAATATCAGATTCGACCTGTCTGATATTAAGCTGGAGGTAACTACAAGGGTGGCTGAGTCTCTTTCAATAGTATCTCATAGAGTGGTGAATTTAGCAGGAAGAAATGACAATGAAAATTTCTGTTACTATATACAGTATTTTATATGGCTGCTTTTTTGTACATGTTTTAAAATTTTTGTATATGGATGTTTTAAGATGGTCTATATCTGTAATGCATAATAAAGGTTTGGGGAAAGAAAGCAAACACTTGAGTTTGCTTGACGATCTCCCTTTCCTTCTCCCCTATGCTGTTCTGGAGGATCTCCAAACCCACAGAGCCAATTCTGGGGGTCACAGGGGGTAGAGGCGAGGGTGAAAGCCCCATTGCACAAGTGGAAGTCCATGCATGGGGCTTCCAGTGATGAGACTTCATCAAATAATAGAATCATAGAGTTGGAAGGGACCCAAGGGTCATCTAGTCCAACCCCCTGCAATGCAGGAATTTCAACTGAAGCATCCATGACAGATGGCTACCCAACCTCTGCTTAAAAACCTCCAAGGAAAGAGTGTCCACAATCTCTGAAGGGGGTCCGTTCAAGTGTCAAACAGCTCTTACTGTCACAAACTTCTTCCTGGTGCTTAGTCGGAATCTCCTTTCTTGTAACTTGAAGCCATTGGTTCGAGTCCTACTCTCCAGAGCAGGAGAAAACAAGCTTGCTCCATCTTCCATGTGCCAGCCGTTAAGAAATTTGAGCCCCATAGGCTGGGATTCAGCTAACTTTTACTCAAAGCACTTCTCCAGTTACAGCTCCCGCCCAGATACCACCACCGCCCTTTCAGCATTATAATATTTGCATATGGCTCTGACACACATTTCAAAGCCCTTAGAATCATAGAATCCTAGCGTTGGAAGAGACCACAAGGGCCATCCAGTCCAACCCCCTGCCAAGCAGGAAACACCATCAAAGCATTCCTGACAGATGGCTGTCAAGCCTCTGCTTAAAGACCTCCAAAGAAGGAGACTCCACCACACTCCTTGGCAGCAAATTCCACTGCCGAACAGCTCTCACTGTCAGGAAGTTCTTCCTAATGTTTAGGTGGAATCTTCTTTCTTGTAGTTTGAATCCATTGCCCCGTGTCCGCTTCTCTGGAGCAGCAGAAAACAACCTTTCACCCTCCTCTATATGACATCCTTTGATATATTTGAACATGGCTATCATATCACCCCTTAACCTTCTCTTCTCCAGGCTAAATATACCCAGCTCACTAAGCCGTTCCTCATAAGGCATCGTTTCCAAGCCTTTGACCTTTGGCATTCATGCATATAACCTAGCACAGAGGCCTATTTAAATGCTTATAGTAATAGTCATTCAGCTTGTATTACCTGGGAACAGGTTAGAAATATAGGTGTTCTAGTGCAATCATCACATGTATAGTTCAGAACAAAAGGAGCACTGTGTATATTCTCAATCATGATCGCACTTTCTTCATTGCATTCCACATGAAGAATCTGCCTGTTGGAGTTCTACCAGCCAATTTATGGCCCAGGGTTCTGCAAAGTTCCCCCTTAATTTATTCAGTAAATTTCACATCCTTTAGACAAGACGTATTGAATCCCAGCCACTTGGGTTTGATTGATCCCAGTGGTAGGGGTAATATGTTATCTTGTTGCAGCAATACCTGACAGGCGTTTATTATAGATTCTCTCTCTCTTTTTTTTAAGGGCTAAAAGTCTGCACACAACAGCCACCAAAGTTTGTGAAATCCCAAAAGGTCATTTCACAGAAAAAGAACTTTAGAAATTCGATAAAGCTGGGTTGATGTAAAAAATGATTTGCTGTAGGGCTTCAAATATATAGGAGCCAAAGGGGAAAGGGTGGTTTAGCATTCCCTAGTCTTGACTTGGTGGCCACTGAAGTCAGAAGGAACCATCTTATAGAGAGCGATTGCTAATACCCCAGAGGACAGGATCACACTTCAAAATGACCTTAACAGATTAGAGAACTGGCCAAAGCAAACAAGATGAATTTTAACAGGGAGAAATGTAAAGTACTACACTTGGGCAAAAAAAAAATAAAAAATGAAAAGCACAAATAGAGGATGGGTGACACCTGGCTTGAGTGCAGTACATGTGAAAAGGATCTAGGAGTCTTGGTAGACCATAAAATTGACAGGAGTCAACAGTGTGATGCAGCAGCTAAAAAAAGCCAATGCAATTCTGGGCTGCATCAATAGGAGTATAGCATCTAGATCAAGGGAGGTAATAGTACCACTATATTCTGCTCTGGTCAGACCTCACCTGGAATACTGTGTCCAGTTCTGGGCACCACAGTTCAAGAAGGATAGTGAAAAGCCGGAATGTGTCCAGAGGCGGGCAACCAAAATGGTCAAAGGCCTGGAAATGATGCCTTTATGATGCTTAGGGAGCTAGGTAAGTTTAGCCTGGAGAGGAGAAGGTTAAGGGGTGATATGATAGCCATGTTCAAAGATATAAAAGGATGTCATCTAGAGGAGGGAGAAAGGTTGTTTTCTGCTGCTCCAGAGAAGCGGACACGGAGCAATGGATTCAAACTACAAGAAAGAAGATTCCACCTAAACATTAGGAAGAACTTCCTGACAGTGAGAGCTGTTGGACAGTGGAATTTGCTGCCAAGGAGTGTGGTGGAGTCTCCTTCTTTGGAGGTCTTTAAGTGGAGGCTTGAGAGCCATCTGTCAGGAATGCTTTGATGGTGTTTCCTGCTTGGCAGAGGGTTGGACTGGATGGCCGTTGTGGTCTCTTCCAACTCTATGATTCTATGATTCTATGAAATCTGCATTCCAGCTGCTCCAAATTTTTCTCCCTATGCAAGAGGACTTCCATTTTTCTGCCCCATTCTCAGCTCACTTGAGAGTTTTTTGGGAGGGGACGAAGGGGGTGCACTCCCTGTTGATTGTCCCAGTACTTGGAGTCCAAAAGTATACTGCAACACAAGAAGCATCCATATACTGTGTCAGGCCATTGGTTCATTTCCCTCAGCATTGTGTACATTGATTGGCAGTGGCTCTTTAGGGATTCAACCAGAGTTCCTCTTCCGGCTGAAGCACTCAAACTCAGGTGAAGAAGTCCTGAGGATGTGTGTGGAGAAAGGAGCTCCAGCTGTATAATCAGATAGCTTTACCTGGAGATGCTGAGGACCGTACCTGGGACCTTCTGCACTGAAAGCAGATGTTATACCACTGAGCTATGGCCCTTCCCCTCCATGCCTTTGACTGTGGAGATTCCACTGCACTTCACCACAGTGTATGTATAGTTGAACTATAGAAGCCACACCTAAAGGAGGGAGTGATGGCACTCAACTAGGATGGCAGCACGATTCTAAGTACAATTCAAAATGTTGGTGCTGACCTTTAAAGCCTGAAGTAGCATCTCCACCCCTGTCTTTCAGCCCAGACACTGAGGTCCAGCTCCGAGGGCCTTCTGGCAGTTCTCTCACTGTGAGAAGTGAAGTTACAGGGAAACAGGCAGAGGACCTTCTCTAGTAGTGGCAACCACCCTGTGGAACACCCTCCCATCAGAAGTCAAGGAGATTAGTATCTATACAACCTTTAGGAGACATCTGAAGGGAGCCCTGTATGGGGAAGTTTTTTTTAATGTTTAATGTTTTATTGGTGTTTTTATATATGCTGGAAGCCACACAGAATGGCTGGGGCAATCCAATCAGATGGACAAGGTACAAAAAAAAAAATTAAAATTAAATTAAAAAGAGGGTTCCACAAATTCATGGAAGACAAGACTATTGATGGCTGTTAACTATGGTGGCTGCCAGGCCTGCAGGCTTCCCGCAGACATCTGGTCAGCCCCTGTGAGACCAGGTATGCTAGACTACATGGCCCATGGACCTGATATAGCAGGCACATCTTAGGTTCTTATTAAGGCTAACAGTCTCAAAGAAACTTGGGGGTGCAGCTGGAATAACTGGGTGGGTAGGTGTCATCAATACCGGAGGAAATGACTAGTGTGGAATCAACCTAGGAGGGTCCGCACACTCTCACAGCACACCATCTTTGATTAAGAGATCGAATCCAATTAGCACTCAGTAATCGGAAAAGCAGTGAGAGTTCTCTGCTTTGTGCCTCTCGAACAGCTGGATAAAGACCTGGGAGGAAGCAAGTGTAAACCCCTTACAACTAAAAATAGGTTAAAAAAAGAAAAGAAGCTATCATGTATTTTTTAAAAGTATTTTTTATTAAAGATTTTCTTGATTTACAAAGGCAGTTCAATGTCTCTAGCTATCATGTATTTTAAACCAACTGTTGCACATGAGGGCTGAGAGTGAGAAGTTTCTAGCCAGAACGAAACATATTGGAGTAAGGTACCACTATATACGTGAGATGGTCCAGAATGGACTCATGGAACTGTCTTACTGCTGCACCAATGAGATGACTGCTGACATCTTGACAAAACCCTTGCCTAGAGAGAGTTTCCAGAACCTATGTCTCAAGCTGGGACTCTGGGTGGTTGAATGAAGTTGTATTTGCCTGAGAAGGGGTATGTGGGATGTAAAAAGGACAGGAGCAGTCAAACCCAACTTTTGCAAGAGTAGACATAAAGGTTGTCTCAGTCCTCCAGCCGGAACTTCCTGCCTTCCTGGACTGAGACAAAACTTCCTTGTATGTAACTTGAGATGGGTGCGGCCTCTCCTTGAAGAACCACAGGTCAGGCCTCCATTTTTGTCTCTTCAGTCTTCTCTCTCTCATTGCCATCTTAACAGCAGCATTACTAAGATGCACCCTTGGCTCTAGGCCAAGAGAAGAAAAGGGGGACTTTCTCCCATAAGGAGATAGTCACCACATGTTTAGTAACTTTTAAGTCTGCCTCTGGGATCCTTTGTGTGAACAGATGATTTCTTGTGAGTAAACGTTTAATACTTTACTGAAGACTGTGTAGTGTCTTATTAAAAGAGGGATTAAAAAGGGGAAGACACCAGGATAATATTTCTAATGACTCTAGTGAGTCTGTGCAAGCTATCCGCTGTGTGTGTGTGTGTGCTAAAAAGGGAATGTTAACTCTGCAGATATTATAGAACTTGTAAACACAAGTTGGGACAGGATATCTAAAACAATATATCCTCCCCCACATCCCTTAACATTCCCACATATTTCACAGGAGGCAAGTCCCACCAACCCCCCCCCCCACCCAAAATGAACCTCCTCCCATTCATTCCCAGCTCATCTCTTCAGCAGATACCGAAAGGCTCAGGCTTCACTTAAATTACAAGAATGAGAAAATGGGGAAATGGCCTGAATTTCAATTGGGCTGGGGGCTTCGCTTCCCTTGTCTAGGCTCCAGGAAGGTCTGTCAATGTGCTCAGAGCATGTCTTGGGCGAAGGCGAGCACAAGGCTCCTTTGAACATCAAGCAATATGTTTGTCACGGCTGAGGAACGTTGTAACCCAGGAGTTTGCATGACAGAAGCAGCTGCCGCCTGCGAAAGGAGCCTCTGGGTCCCAAGCCCACAGTGGAAGCTAAACGAACAGACAATGAAAGCTCCCAGATCAGGGGATTTCATGTCTTTCTTCTACATGAATCAAGGACATGGAGCAGAGAGGGAGGGAGGGAGGGAGGCAGGGAGGCAGGGTGGGTGGGTGGGGGTGAGAGAAAGTGGGTCAATGCGCATTTTGCACAGTGGGAAAGACGCAAAAAGCCGAGAATGCTTTTCTGCTCGCCTTTGATGTGCCAGCACATCAAAGGCACCCAGTGTGGGGGGGAAAGGGAAACTACCAGTGAGTCATTCAGAGAAAGCTGAAGGGGTGGCTGGTTTTATTTTTCATTTTTTCAATTATTATTATTATTGCTGTTATTATTATTAACATGCATCTAGATGCATCTTCCGTTTTAGCAACGAGCACATTGGGCTTGTAAAAGAAGGTCTTTATAACACTTGCTCTTGTCTCTTGAGATTTTACATTAGACGGAACTGTGAGGTGGAACTTTTGCAAGATTTACTTTGTGTGTGCCTTTAATGAATTGATTCATGGAAGTGATTGCCATTTGTTTATTCCCCCCCCAGTCTACCCTTTGGGTTCAGGATGGCTTTGGGCAACTTTCTTAAAGTTGCATCTTATCACTGTCCCAGAAGGGTTTGAAATAGAAGTCTAGGGAGGGTATGGATTTAATAATAATAATAATAATAATAATAATAATAATAATAATAATAATAAATTATTAAAATATTAAAAATTCTATAGGGATACTCTCATTTTCCTACTCATATTGAAATACTGCCCCTCAATGAGGCTAAACTTAGATTCACAAAATGTTTAGGGGTATGCATACCCCTGCCTAGCCCCCCGCCCAAAAAAGCACTGCATTATAATAAAAAATGCTCCTTCCTCCCAGAATAATCTCTCTCAAGAATTAATATTTCTTGATTTTATGTATTTATGTATAGCTTCCTATGAAGCTTCTCTAAGTGATTTCAGAATACAATTAAAACAACTGCATATAGAAGAACAGTTGATCTAGTCAAAAATGTAGGCTTCGTTAACCCCTCTCGCTTTCCCAGAGGCCCCCAGGTTCCTATGGGTTCATGAAAGTTTTCACACATTTATTTGTATGCTGCATTTATACCCCATCTTTGAAGAGGGATAGAAGGAGCTCAAGGTGAAGTAACATGGTCGCCCTCCTCCTCATTTAACCCCCCCCCCACAACAACCCTGTGCGGTAGGTTAGGTGGAGAGGCAATGACTGGCCCAAGGTCACTCAGCTGAGCTTCATAGCCGAGTGGAGATTTGTATCCTGGTCTCCCAGCTCCTAGTCTGACACTCTAACCACTACACCACACTGGCTGTCATCTGACAGCATTGCCATAACTTTCCCCTCTGTTTCCTCTTTCTGGAGTTTTAGAGAATAAGGTGAAGAATGCCAGCATTATTATTTTTCTGAAGCCAATGTTGACATCACCGTTACATCAGCACTGAATGGTGGAGCTGGATTCTCTACCCCCCGCTCCTTGCCACAGAGCTGTTTTCTGATCATTTCCGATTTTGAGTTTTCCTTCAAGCTCTGATTCAATTTCCCCGTAGCCTAGTGATGTTCCTGAATTTCTTTTGAATCCAAATTCTCAACGGAATCATCACCGGCTCCCTGTACGTCCCAAAGAAGAATGGAACTTCACACACAAGGATTTCAATGTTAAATTTGCATGTGGTCCCCTTCATGTGATACTGTCAAAATATGCACTTCTAGAATTTGATTGATGGTCCATGCACACATCAGATTGATTTGCATCATGCAGTGTGAATGTGACCCGTTTTGCTGAGCTTAGCCTCCTGTTGCAGGTAAAGTCTACCAGCATTCAAAAGCGTTCAGTAGTCGGCTGACCCTACGTCTCTCTCTGAGTCCACACAAACATGCTTTCCCTGGGTGTGTTGCTTGTTTGGTTAGCAAATCATTTTATCGGTGCAGGAAGATGACTCTGTGCTTGACTAACAGATTGACAGTCCTGGGCCCCATCTGCAATAAACATTTAAAGAAGTATCATACCACTATGAACAGTTGTGCCTTCCCAGCAAAAAATCCTGGAAAGTTTAGTTTGTTAAGGGCAGGGCCGCTCCACCCATGAGGCAAGGTGAGTTGATCGCCTCAGGTGGTCAGTTCCCCAGGGGCAGCAAATCCAGCCTCCAAGGAATGAAACACCTGCTGCTGTTGTGCTGGTGGTAGTGATGGCTGTGGTGCTCTCCTTAGAAGAAGAGTTTGGATTTGATATCCCGCTTTATCACTACCCGAAGGAGTCTCAAAGCGGCTCACATTCTCCTTTCCCTTCCTCCCCCACAACAAACACTCTGTGAGGTGAGTGGGACTGAGAGACTTCAGAGAAGTGTGGCTAGCCCAAGGTCACCCAGCAGCTGCATGTGGAGGAGTGGAGACACGAACCCAGTTCCCCAGATTACGAGTCTACCGCTCTTAACCACTACACCACACTGGCTCTCATCTTAGAGGTTGGACCTGCCGCCTCCATCACATGCTACGTCTACAGCAGCCTCCCAGTGAATAGGTGATGCTACTGGTCTCATCCTACCTCTACGGCAGGGGATGCACCAGCCCAGCATAGTTCAGATTGGGTCAGTATTCCTCCTGAGATTAGCCTTCGATTCCCACTTCAACTGTTGAGTAATTTGATTCCCCCTCTTGTTCCCGATGTTGATCTTCCCTGACCCCATCACTCCTGGTGTAGGAGGCACTTTCTTGAGGTTCAGGTGCCAAAATGTATTAGGCCAGTCCTGGGTCAGGGTGCTGAAAGTTGTGAGGAGACCCCTTTTCCCCTCACAGAACTGCAATCCTAAGAATTCCCTGGGAAGTTGAATTGATAATTGAAACACTCTGGAACAACCTTGAAGTTGGGATGATAACTTTTGGGCACCCAGCATGAGCACTGAAGCATTGGTGTTATATGCTGGCAGTAACATACCCACCAAGAGTCTAGTCCTCAGTATTTTGCACCAGCCAGAATTCCTCGAGGCTCACCCCACATAGATCACATTGCAGTAATCAACTCTTGAGCTTAGCAGTGTGTGAATGAATATATTTAATCACAGGTCCATTTATGATCTGGTGAAGATTCCTGCATTGCAGGGGGGGTTGGAACAGTTGACCCGCAGGATCCCTTCCAGCTCTGCAATTCTATGATCCTATGTCTTCATTTTGAATCGCCATTTGGTTCCCAAGATATATTATTTATTGATGCCTTCCATATATTAAATGCTCCGGTTCATTTATTGCCTCAAAGGAGTGATGTTGGTGGAGGAGATGAGCGAGTGTGTGTGTGTGTGTGTGTGTGTGTGTGTGTGTGTGTGTGTAAGGTTGAATTTCTTCCTTCCCCCATCTTACAAATGGTAAGGCAGTCCTGGACACCCAATACAAATGTCATGGCAAAGAGCATTCTGGGAAATATCATTTCCCAGACTTCTATCTCCTGTCACTGAATATCAAAGGAGCCAGGGGGAAAGGAGACCGCCTTGGTCGCAAAAAGGTTTTTCTATGCTTTGAAGTTCTTAAACCTCTCTCCCTTGCCCCCCATTACCAAAACTTCTCCTGAATGAGGAAGATTATGAACATATGGGTGAGAGCGATAAACAAGGTCAGCAGAGACTCGAAGTGGACTGCGGTTTCTTGGGTTCATTTCCATTTAGATCTCCTGGAGATTGCAATATGAAAAGGTCACATAATTTATGGGATAGCTTTATTTGCATTATCTCCAAGGTGGCGATCCCGGTTATAAATAAGCTAAACAATGCAACTTTTGCCAGGAGTACAGAAACCATCTCTCTCTCTCTCTCTCTCTCTCTCTCTCTCTCTCTCTCTCTCTCTCTCTCTCTCTCTCAGAGCTGTTTTAATGGCATCCATTTGTCTGACTTTTATTTTTCCGTTCCTCCTGGGGATCGTTCTAGCTAATAAATTATATGTAGACCTAGCAATGTTCGCAATTTAAAAAATTTTCCACAGTTTTCTGCCACAGCTGTACTGCCCCAACCAGCCAGCCTAGCCCTGGGTAACGAGATTTATTTTCCATGTGCGCTGCCAAGCCAACCTGAAGACAGTGTTAATAGAAAAGGTCACAGGCTGATAAACCGACATGCCTCAAACCTTTTTCGGACAAATCCAGGGACGGGTGGATCGCTGTGGGGAAGGGGTATGAAAGTTGAGTGTGACGGATATGAAGGAGTGGCAGCGGTACACAATTGTTTTTGGACACTGTTCCCGTCGATAGTTTTCTAGAGCTAATGGATGTTTTCAGGGGTGTGCGGAAATGCTACAAATGTAGCTCTGGGGAGGTTAAGGAGCTTGGAGCGTGAAGAGAGGACCCAATTCTGAAGGAAATGGAGCAGCTTCCCTCACCTCTCTGCTCAGCAAAAAGAGACAGATTTATTTTTTGAATAGTTGACCTGCGTCTAGCTTCAGATGGTGCATTCACACAATCAAATTAGCGGGCACCACAGTTCAAGAAGGATACTGACAAGCTGGAACGTGTCCAGAGGAGGGCAACCAAAATGGTCAAAGGCCTGGAAATGATGCCTTATGAGGAACGGCTTAGGGAGCTGGGTATGTTTAGCCTGGAGAAGAGAAGGTTAAGGGGTGATATGATAGCCATGTTCAAATATATACGGGATATCAAATTATTCTTCTTCTTCTTCTTCTTCTTCTTCTTCTTCTTCTTCTTCACCTCACATTCAGATAAATGTTCTCCCACCATGTTGCCCAGTCATCCCAACACCCATGTTAGAAGGATCCTCTTTATCTCATCACCTGGCCTGCAACTGAATGTTTCCCTAGATTCAGGACCCCCCCCATGTCCTTTTCACTGTGCATTCATGTCATGGACTGGCTGGATGTTGGAAGCTGAAGAGGCAACAGGGTTTAGTGAGCAGGAGGAGACTGTGGCAGAGAGCAGTCAAGACTCAGAGGCAGGAGAGGAGGGGGACTTGGAGACAGAGCTGAGCCAGGCTGCTGAAGAATGTGGATAGTCTCTCCCAACTGGAGAAAGGTTGTTTTCTGCTGCTCCAGAGAAGCAGACATGGGGCAATGGATTCAAACTACAAGAAAGAAGATTCCACCTAAACATTAGGAAGAACTTCCTGACAGTGAGAGCTGTCCGACAGTGGAATTTGCTGCCAAGGAGTGTGGTGGAGTCTCCTTCTTTGGAGGTCTTTAAGTGGAGGCTTGACAGCCATCTGTCAGGAATGCTTTGATGGTGTTTCCTGCTTGGCAGGGGGTTGGACTGGGTGGCCCTTGTGGTCTCTTCCAACTCTATGATTCTATGGTACAGAATATGAGCTGAAGGGTTGCAGAGTTTAAATGCTGAACTGGAAGCAATACTAGCTGGGCATTAACCTAGGTGTCTTTCAAAGAGGGTTAGACAAATTCATGGATAATAAAACTGTTGATGGCTACCAACCCTGGTGTTCTACTTCCACTTCAGAGGCAGTATACTTTCGAACTGCAGTTGCTGAAAAAAAACATCCCTGATGCTAATGAATACATGCAGCCTGGATAGCTCAGTTGGTTAGAGCGTGGTGCTGATGATGCCAAGGTTGCAGGTTCAATCCCCATATGGGACAGCTGCATACTCCTGCATTGCAGGAATTTGGACTAGATGATCCTCAGAGTCCCTTCCAACTCTACAATTCTATGATTCTATGATTTGGAGTCCTTATTCTGCGTCTGATGCTTCCAAGGCTGCTGCAGCCTCTGTTGGTGAAGCCTCCGTGATGTACAGTCTTATGTTTAAAATTCCAGTATGTTTCTTATTTTCTTGCCCCCTGTCCCTCACTCCACCAATAGGAATAAGGGATGGCTCCAGCTTTCTTCATTCAGCCTGCATGTGCATCCCTGCCTCAGCCTCTGAGAAGGCGGTGCATGGTGCGAGGGGCACGCGAAACCAACACTGATGTAGAATATGTCCCTATTTTTACCCGAGGAATGTTGGAGGGTACATAGAGAGCAGCTTCCTATGTTCCCATGTACTCCCATTTCCACTACATATTTATACACCAAAATGGTTTCATTTTCTGAAACCTGAAGTCGGGTCAATGTTTTGGAAGCAGTTCCTAGCAGTAAAAGAAACCCAATCTGAGCATTCGTGCTAATAAAATATTGACACAGAGAGTCAAATGGGGGAATCCTGGCCTACCTGTTGACTGATATGTGCCACTCTTCTTCCCTCCTTTCCCCCTAGTAGTTCTTAGAAAGTCTCCCCACCACACACACACACACACTTTCTCTTGGGCGTGATTCTCCTGGGAGCTGGGGCTCTCGTCTGTAAAATGAGGGCATCTCAATCAGAATTGGGTTTTTGCATCCCTGAACGTCTGTTATAGCAGATTAACTAAGCTAGTGAACTCAATTTAGGTGGAGCAATGTATCCCCCATTCATCTCAGCTGGGTTCCCCAGCATGTTTTGCTGCTGTGTCAGAGCCCCAGCGATTGGGGCATAGCAAGTGAGCATATATTTATTTATTTTAAGCAGCACTTTATTAGAAAGCTGGATGACTAAAAATAGATGGATTGTAGAGGGATGAAGATATCAGGGCTTGCATCTCTTATTGTTCGCAGTCTAATTTACTTCTCTCTCTTTTTTTACCACGGCCAATCACCATCTTCCCGAGTGCCTGTTTTTTCCTACAACTTGATCACTGCAATCTAGCCGAAAGCCTCCTTTGAAAACTCAAGAAATCTTTTATCAGGAAGAGAGGAACCCGACTCTCATTCTGATAAAGACATCAAATTCCCAGACAAAAAGGATAAAAAAAAACCCGTGGTTCTCCAAAAACAACACTGCTGAGTAAGTTTGAAGACCAATTGCAAGAAACCCTTGTGGCTGTGATCTTGAGCTTGTTTAAAATGGAAGTCGTTCTGGCTGCGAACAAGAGAGGGCTCGAAGGCCTCTCCACAAACTTAGTCTAGATGGGAACTTTAATTGTGTAGACAATACACACTGTGGCTGCTAGATGCAATGCCATGAACAGAGGGTGCCTTTACCTAAAGGTCCCACTTTCCCCCCACTAATTAATTTTCAGCATGGGAAAGGATCAGTGCTGTCAAGTATCCCGTTTTCCCTGGGATTCTCCCTTATTTTAAACAGTTTCCCATTGCTCTCCCTTATTTTTTATTTCCCTTAAATTTCCCGTTTTTAATGGAAGCAGCTCCTCCCCTGCTGGCCAGGGACTGGGTGGGAAGACCTCGACTACTTGGAGAGAAAAGCCTCAGCCCTCAAAGCAAGTGGGAGCCGTTTCCCATGCTTACAGGGGGGTGTATTCCTCCCCCTGCATCAGCCCCTATCCATTGCCGCCGAGCCCCTCAGCTGGCCAATAGGGTTAGCTGGTGGGCGGAGCCTGGCTGCCTTTGAGCAGCTGCTGCTTCCTGTCCTGTTTTGATGGGATCAGACAAGAAGACAATGGGGTTCCATCGCGCGGAGCACATGGCTGCCCTCCTCTTTGCTCCGCTCCGAGCCCGAGCCCGCTTGGAGTTTACATTGCTGCTCCGCCCACTTTTGCTTCTGGCTCCGCCCACCACTGACATGTGACTGTCCCCGGGATAGGTGAGACTGCTGATCCCTTATTTTCAAATCCGAAACTTGACAGCTATGGAAAGGATCCATGTTGACTTCAGTATATACAGTGTGTGATCAATGACTACTAGCCATGACGGCTATGCCCTTCCTTCACAGTGAGGCAGCAATGCTTCTGAATGCCAGTTGCTGTAAGTCACATCCTTCTTATGGGTTTCCCACAAGCATCCGGTTGGGCACTGTGAGAACAGGAAGCTGGACTAGATGGGCCAATGGCCTGATCCAGCAGACACTCCACTTGAGATTTGTGATAGGTCTGTTGGCACAGGGGCGTCGCTAGGGGGGCGGGGGGCGGACCGCCCCGGGTTCCATGGGAAGGTGGGGTGACACTTGGGCCGCCCTGCCCCGCCGGCGGCCCCCGAGCAAGCTGCGGAGCGAGGCCACTTCGCCCCACGGCTCGTGCAGGGCCCACCTGCCAGCACCGCTATTGGGCTGCCCTGCCCTGCTGCACGAGCCGCTGCAGAAGCAGCAGCGCCGGCTCAGGTGCGAGTGCGCATGCGCGACATTTTGCGCGTGTGCACTGCGTCTGGGCCGGCGCTGCTGCTTCCACAGCGACGTTGCGAGCCCACTGAGTGAAAAGGCGGCTTGGGGGCAGCTGCCGATCACGCGCGGCAGCCCCCCAAGCCGCTTTTTCATTCAGAGGGCTCGCAACGTCGCTGCGGAAGCAGCAGCGCTGGCCAGGGGGGGTGCCTCCTTCGCGCTGCTGCCCCAGGCGGCGCGGAGCCTCCCTCCGCCCCTGCGTTGGCAAGAACCTAGGCCAGGCTTCCTCAACCTCGGCCCTCCGGATGTTTTGAGACTACGATTCCCATCATCCCTGACCACTGGGTCCTGCTAGCTAGGGATCATGGGAGTTGTAGGCCAAAAACATCTGGAGGGCTGAGGATGAGGAAGCCTGACCTAAGCTATATAATTGTATTGCCGTGAATGAATCACCCCGTATCTTACATGATGCAACCATCACTGATGCAACCTTGATCAGAGAGAAGCAGTAGAGGTAAGCAATAATGTGGGTGCAGAGAAAGATCTTGCTTTGAAGATGTTTCCAAAGTGTGGATAATACAGGTTGAAGCATCTCTAAATCGAAATATCCATGTGTTCCAATTCAGCATTAGCGAGTCTGTTGACTCATGCCCCAAAGGCAACAGTGGGTGATCGACCTGCAGGCCAACCAGCTGTTGGCATGGCTCTTCATCATCTGTTGGTTGCTGTGACCTTCTTTTTAGTCCTGTCCTTACTACTTTCCTCCCATCATCTATCTGCATTAATCATGCAACCTTTGCACCGTAACAAACACGCCATGCCTTACACAGAGTTCATATATTTATTGTTTCAACATGGGTTCTTTTACTGTGCTCGTATCCTGCCCTAGGATTGATTTCAAGGAAGGGCGGGTTAGAAATGTTTTAAAGGAACAAATCAATATATATAAAGTTAAAGATTCCTGGAGTCTGGTGGGGAGACTTGTGTGGATGAACATAAAATATTGTGCTTCAAACACACACACCCATTTATAGTTCAAACTCATGACTTCTGTGCACTGCATATATCAATTAGCAATGGGTTAAGGAGGTGGGGGGTGGGATCTGCAGGGGCTATCAAAGCCAGACTTTAGCAAGTAGCTGCTGTCTACATTCCACTTGCCTGATTCACCACCACCAATTTTTGAGGACGCTGTTGTCATGCGGAAGGGGCCATCTCTACCGATGTCTGCATCTGTAATTTTCTACAGACTTTTCATTTTTAGAAGAAGAAGAAGAAGAAGAAGAAGAAGAAGAAGAAGAAGAAGAGTAGAAGAGTTTGGATTTGATAGCCCGCTTTATCACTACCTGAAGGAGTCTCAAAGCAGCTAACATTCTCCTTTCCCTTCCTCCCCCACAACAAACACTCTGTGAGGTGAGTGGGGCTGAGAGACTTCAGAGAAGTGTGACTAGCCCAAGGTCACCCAGCAGCTGCATGTGGAGGAGTGGAGACACGAACCCGGTTCACCAGATTACGAGTCTACCGCTCTTAACCACTACACCACACTGGCTCTCAATTTTTAGGAATTGTGTCCACAAGGTGCTGTTGTAAAGGCTGAATTGAAGAGATACTGTTGGGGGTGGTGCTTTGGGCAAATGTTGAGGCTAAGCTGTAGGCAAAAACCAGTGTATAAGTGGTGGCCCAGAAGCCAGGAGCTGGGCAAAGGAGTTGGCACTTAGAAGAGCTCAGGAACGCATCAGAGCCAGGAAAGCCTTAAATCTT
The DNA here is from genome assembly GCF_009819535.1 of Lacerta agilis. Lineage (NCBI taxonomy): Eukaryota > Metazoa > Chordata > Lepidosauria > Squamata > Lacertidae > Lacerta > Lacerta agilis. Next base: position 6,842,952 of record NC_046322.1, on the reverse strand, counting down.
GTTGCTCAGGTGAGGGCGAAACCCTAACAGGAGGATTAATGGCTAGTCTCCATGAGTGGGGCAGTCTAGAGCCTCAGAATTTTACTGTACCAGGAAGATGGCTGAAGCTGCAAGTCTGATAGGGTTACCACATGGAGGAGAGAGAGAGAGAGAGAGAGAGAGAGAGAGAGAGAGAGAGAGAGATCTTGAATGTTCTCCATTCTCGTCCTTTATTCTAAGACAGTGGTATCCAAACTTTTTTCAAAGGTGGCCAGATTTGATGAAGTGAACATGCGTGAAGGTCGGCCAAGGTTGTTGAGCTTTTTTTAGGATTGAAGTCATTGGTGGACTTATTCCTTCAACAGATTCATTTCTCAGAATTGATTGGGGGCCAGGATTAAATCAGCCAGGGGGCTGGACTTTGGACATGCCTGTTATAAGAGAACTCTCCCTTGCTACATGCGGAAATCTAGGAAGGAAGTAGCTTTATTACTTGTGTCTCTGTATTACTAGTGTGTGCTAAGAAGGCTTTGAACTTGCACATTGAGTGATATTTTCTTTGATTCAAGAGGCAACATTCTACCTTTTCAACAAACCAAAGACCCATTGATATTTGCAGGGGTAGAGATTGTGATTGTGGTGGGGACGACTGCAGACCCTCCAAGTGTCCCTATTTTCCAGGGGCAGTCCCGGATTTACAGAAGCCATCCTGGTTTCTGAACTGATCCTGGAATGTCCTGCTTTTCCTGAGGACATCCCTATTTTCATCAGAGAAATGTTGGACTGTATGGAGCTATGTGACTGCTGAGCCAAGGAGATAGGTAACTATACAACCTTTAGAAGACATCTGAAGACAGCCCTGTATAGGGAAGATAACTATTATGATTATTTAATGTTTCATGTATTGTTGTGTTTTTATATATGTTGGAAGCCAGTCAGAGTGGCTGGGGTAGCCCAGTCAGATGGGTGGGGTATAAATAAAATAAAATAAAATGGGAAAAGGATGTCCCTATTTTCATTGAAGAAATGGGGTATGCAATTGATTGGGGCAAATTATCACCCATGTCACAAGTCGAGGAAGACAATGACTTATTCAAATATATCCCAGTTGTGTATTGACTGCAACAGTCATCATGTAACAATAAAAGGTGTTGAAATTCACCCTTCTAAGATTTACAAGGGAACACATTTAGTGCTACATGGTAATGTCCAGTAAAGGTTTGCGGGCAGGACTTAACAGCATTTTTTATTGCTTCCTTTGGTATTCACTGCAATAACATTTATCACGTTGAGGTGTTCTGATATTCATGGGGACATCAGATGTAATTCCATAGAAATTACTGTTAGAATGAATGCCAGCTAAATTACAATGGAATTAATGTGGAATTAGATATTACAGTAACATTATTATCAAAAGAGGGCCAGGTGATGAATGTGCTACTCAGATGAGAATACCAAAAGGAATTAAAGTCAGACCTGATTAATCCAAATCAGTTTGCAGGCTCCATTTTCATGCAGATTAAAATCCGTTACCCAGCTGATAAATCAGCAAGTGGAGCCAGGCAGGCAATACAATCAAAGGCAAGTTTTCCAGACAGACAGAGCATTGTGTGCTCAGAACTGTCTGCTCTGTATAAACTATAAAACACTTTTTTTAAAAAAAAAATACACTTTGGCATTCCATAGTGCATGGCCAGCACCCCAGGAAATGTAAGGTTTTCCGATTAACTCTTCGGAGTAAGGACCCGTTTCACAAAGGCTTTCCAAATAATTTGAGAAGGGGAAGATGAGAGAGATCAAATTATCCCTTCTGAATTGTATCAAAACCTTTATTGGCATCACTTACAAACATTCAAAATAAATAGGCCAGAACGATCTCATCGCGGTATCATCAGTACAGTCACTTGCCAAAGGGAAGAGGAGGCCAGCAATCTATCTGTGGGTCTCCAACAAGGGCAGGGACCTGTAATGTACTTCAGCGGCAAAAGATCAAATAGAGGAACTTAGCTACTGTCTTGGTGAGCTCCTTGTCTCTCCCCTGTAATAGGAAGCGTGTAACCTCTATCTCCGGTTTCCATTTTGGGATACATAGTTGATCTAGGTATTGTTGGCAGAGATCATCATACATTTTGCATTTGAGGACCACGTGAGCTAGAGTTTCCACCAGATGGACCTCACATGGGCAGATCCTATCTCCTTCTGCCGTCTACCCCAGAGGAGGTTAGAGGGTTTGGAGTTGAACCTATCCAGCAAAAAAGCCCTTTTTCTTATGGGTTAAAAAGAAATTGTAGATATTTGGGATTAGATTCCTGGTCCCAAGAGAGTTGAAAATAAATAGGGGAACATGTTTCCCCCCCCCCAGCTAAAAATTAGTTCCTTTACCTTCTGAATTGTGGTAGGTCTGACTATAGGCACTGCTTTGGTTCAGTTTACTTTCAGAAGTGAAGCATGGGAGGCGTAGCTTACACCTTTAGAAAGCCACTGTTGCATAGTGGTTTGAGTGTAAGACTAGGACATGGGAGATGAGGGTTCGAATCCCCACTCAACCATGAAGTTTCAGGGGTTGACTTTGGGCCAGTCACTGCCTCTCAGTCTAGGCTGCCTCACAGGGTCGTTGTGAGGTTTAACTGATGATAAGGAAAAAATCCTGGGGTGCAGATTTACTCTGCTGCCCATCTCGTCGGGGTGCCACTACCTGCGGGTCTCTCTGCTCAACAAAAGGAGTCTCCAGCCAAGTTAAAGAAGCAAAACAGCGGTCAGTAGACCTGATCTTTATTTGTTGCAACAAGGTTCATACACATAAAGAGTAGGAACCCCAAGCATGGGGTTGCATGAACTTTTAAGACCACTCTCCATTTACCATCACAAATATGTCACAAAGTAGGAGTGTTTGGCATGTAGAAACATGAGCCAACCACCCACCCCTGTAAATCACCCCAGTTCCCAACACCTTTTAACTACCCTCTTCCCCAAAGAACAATAAGCAGTATTTACTTATCCCTCCCACAACACTAACAATTGGGAAACACTGAGCTGCAAGTGCTCCAATTGGAGAACAGCCTTTACCAAAGGTGTTGTGGGCTTTGAAGACACTCGAACACAGGACAAAAGGGAGAAACGTGCTAAGAGGAAGGCATGCTTGGCAAACCCTCTCCATGATCAAATCCTGCCCAGAAAACTATGTCCCCACTGTGGAAGGACGTGTGGATCCAGAACTGGCCTTCACAGACACTCACTATTAATACCGTGTTCATGGAATACAATCTTACTTTTCTACGAGTGATCGCCAAAGAAGACGACGACATCGTCTTGGCTCTTTCTTCCTCTGACCAACCATTTTCAGCCACCCCATTGCCCCACCATCTCTTCATCTAGCCACCATCCTTGAAATGCAACTTTACTCAGGGGCAGAGCAAGGGGGCGGGGGCCGTCCGCCCTTGGTACCACCCTGGGGGAGTGACACTCGGGGCGGCGCCCCGCCCCCGCGATCGGCGCTGCCGGCGCACGGCAACTTTTAAGGCTGCAGTGCGTGAACAGCGCACTGCAGCCTTAAAACTTGCCACACCGCTGCTGCACGGTCAAAAGGGGTGCTGGCCGGTCGCACCTGCCATCTTGGCATGCGCAGCCCACCTGGGATGTTGCGCACGTGCGGCATGACATCATGGCGCACGCGCGCACTAGGGGGCGGCACCCCGCCCCCAGGGGCGGCAAACGGTTCTCTACGCCCCTGACTTTACTAAACCCATTTTCATTGAACCTAACAGAACCCTCCTTGTACCAGTTCTCGCTTAACTGGTTCTTACTAGTTTTGTAATCAGGCTGCACTGTTGCATATGTGTCACTGGCCTCACTGATAATGGGTAACAGAAATTCAACCTCAATAATCAGGCATCATGGGAGTTGTGGTCCAGAGAGAACAATGTTGGCTACATCCGAGCAGCACCTCCAGAGACTGATCCCTTTAAAACAAAAGGCTGCTTTCTTACCCTCGGTAAACAAAGTTGTTGAAATGAGCTCATTCCTTCTTTGCCAAATTTACAGCTGCTCTATGACAAAAAAGGCAGATAGGAAGCTATTCTCCAAGACAATTACAACTCCTTCCCTCCTACACACCCGGTAGAGAGATTTTCATTCCAGGCAGGAACATATTTCACCAAAAGAATCTGGGAAATTGCAAAGAACAAGCTGAACTGATCTAGAAAGAGGAAAGTTTTTTTAAAATATATTTATTGGTTTTTATAAAACAAAAACAACTACAACATAATCAAACATAAACACAATACAATTATTTAAAAACAAACCTACAATAAAAACATACCTACAATAAAAACAAACCTAGAACAACAACCACAATAAAGAAACAAAAAATCTCATTAATTATAACTAATAACTGTCCTTCACATTGTAAATTGACTTCCTCCTATCTCCTCTTCCTGCGTTCCTTGTCTATCATCTTTAGTAACTTCTAAACATCTTGCAAAACATTATTTACTATAAAAATTACCTAATTAATTAGTCTTAACTATTATCTTATCTTATTTCATCTATCTCAAACACTTAACCTATCTCTACATCTACAGTCTAGCTTTCCTTCCAAGTTTTATCTAATTATCAATCATACAATAATTTTTTAAATACAATTTGAATTTCTTCCATTCTTCTTCCACTGCGTCGTCCCTCTGGTCACAAAGTTTCCCGGTCATCTCTGCGAGCTCCATATAGTCCATCATTTTCATCTGCCATTCTTCAATCATTGGGATTACGTCAGTCTTCCAGTTTTTAGCTATCAAAATTCTAGCTGCTGTTGTGGCATACATAAATAAAGTTCTATCACATTTTGGGATTTCTTGGCCTAGGATGCCCAGTAAAAAGGCTTCTGGTTTCTTTTTAAATGTGTTTTTCAACACCTTCTTCATTTCATTGTAAATCCTTTCCCAGAAGTCTTTTACCTTTGGGCATGTCCACCACATATGGAAAAAAGTTCCTTCTGCTCCTTTACATTTCCAGCACTTATTAGTTTGACCATGATAAATTTTTGCCAGTTTAACAGGTGTCAAATACCATCTATACATCATCTTCATTATATTTTCCCTAAGCAAACTACATGCTGAAAATTTTATACCAGTTTTCCACAATTTTAAGAGGGAACTTTTTTGAGGGGTGGGCAGGGCTTCCGCTTGTCATCACGCGAGAAATCAGCTCTGAGGGCTGGAAAGACATCATTTGGCAATGTGGGTACAGTGGTACCTGGGTTTACGAACTTAATCTGTTTCAGAACTCCATTCTTAAACCAAAGCATTCTTTGTGGGGCTTTTGGTTTTAACTGGAAAAGCCTTAAAACCATTTTAGCACTTGGAGTGGTGTCCAGCAACGCTTCCTCTGCGTTCTCCTGCTTCTCCAGTGCTTTAGCAGAGTTTCTGTTCAAACTTCTTACTTCTTCTTGCACAACGGTGTGTGTACCTTTCGTGCCAGCAATTAAACTCCCACAACATCTGGGTTGTTTCAAAACAAGTACGCTTTATTACAAGCATATAAATTACAGAGCTTTGCCCAGAGATTGAGAAGACATCTCTGGTTCCTCCAAAAGTGAAAGGAAGACTGACTCGGAAATAAACGGTGCGTCACATAAATCACAAAGACATCGCATACAGCAGATAACCTGGATGTTGTGACACATCCTCATCCCTGTGGGAGGAGCGAACTGTTGAGCTTCTTTAACCATGAAAGCTCCAAACTTCACATTCTTAAACCAAGTTGTCCTTTTCCATAGCAGCGAGGACTCAATTTACACTCAGCAGGAAGAGGAACATGTTCTGCTTCCAAGGCAAAGTTCACAAACTAAAACACCTACTTCCGGGTTTGCAGCATTCTTAACCCAAGTTGTTCATAAACTAAGCTGTTCTTAAACCAAGGTACCACTGTATTGTTTGTCGTTATTAAAATATAACTCTGCAAACACACACACACACACACACACACACACACCCCTGCAGTGGAAATAGTTAGAATGGGGGCAGGGTGTCACTCAGTGTCACAGCCACTACTTTGCAAACCAGACTCCAGCATCTCCAGATTGTCTCCGCTCTGAAGCACTGATATATGCTACTAGCCATAATAGGCAGCACTGAGCTACACGGAGCGAGCAATGTTCTGATTTGGTTTAAGGCAGCTTCCTGTCTTCAAGCTTCTGGGTGGTATTCAACCAGGGCTCCATCTGCACTACACATCCAACACAGTACCATACCATAGCCATGGCTTCCCCCCTCACCGCCAAGATTCCTGGGAACTGTAGTTTGTTAAGGATACAGAGAGTTGTCAGAGAACTCCAACCTTCCCCGCCCCAAGCTATGAATCTTAAGAGTGGTTTAGCAGTCAATCCCTCTTCCCAGGAAACACTGGGAATTATAGCTCCATGGGAAGGGGGGGCAGAGGTCTTGTTAACAAACCTGTTGTGAAGCTGGGGCCCTGACAACTTCCCAAGCATGCTGAATGCTGGTGTCTGTCATCTACAACAGGGTTGGGGAACATCTGGTCCAGAAGCTGAATGTGGTCCTCCAGGCCTCTCTATGTGGCCCTCGAAACAATTCCCACTGGTCCTGCTCTGGACCCTGAATGTTTGTGCACGCCTGGAAGTTGTCCTTGAACCCTGACAAGGCCTTTTGCTTGTATGGATGGAGAGCAGAGTTGAGTATGTGAGAGTATGTAGAAACTAGCCTACCGCAGTCGAAATAAATAAATAGGTACCCAGGTACCAAGAACAAAGTTAGTTGGTCTCTAAGGTACTACTGGGGATTTTTTTTGAAATTGTATTTATTTAGCCTACTGCGTGAAGGTTAGTTATATTTCCATTGCTCTGTCTTCTTTTCCATTTGGCCTTGTGTGCTACTGATACATGGCCCCCCAGAAGGGAATGTGGCCCTCAATCCATTAAAGGTTTCCTGTAGCTGCTCTGCAAGGTGGCCTCCCATTTCATAATCCATAATGCACTTTAGGCATTGGATAACTAGGAGAAAGAATGGAAAGCAAAGAATCCTTCATATCTCACTGGGTTCTCCCCCTCCTATTCCCCAGCTGTTAGCAAGGAGAAATGGCTTTATCCCTTCTATGTACAATCCTGGCACATTATCGAGTTTACCCCCATACTTAGCATCTTTATAAACTGTAAACAAGACATAATGGTTACACAGCAATGCCTCGTGTAATGGCAGAGTCAATAATGCTAAATTGCAACTGAATAAGCTCTCTGCATTAATACCAAAATAACTCACCACAAATTAACATCGTTAAAGAAAAGAAAGTGGTTGTAGCGGGGTGGGGGAGAGAGAGAGACAAACCCGGCAGAGGTAACATGAACCAGCCATTTCTTGGGAAGCCTTGTGGTTAAATGAGAAGCTGACTTACACCCAGGGCTAAGCTGCTAATCCATCTAGCTCGGGGTCGTCAGCAGCTCTCAAGGGTTTGTGGCAGAGATTGTTCCCACTGCCACCATGCCACCTGGTCCTTTCATAGAATCGGAGAAGTGTAGAACTAAGGGTAAAGGTAAAGGGACCCCTGACACTTAAGTCCAGTCACAAATGACTCTGGGGTTGCAGCATTCATCTCGCTTTACTGGCCGAGGGAGCCGGCGTTTGTCCGCTTCCACAGACAGTTTTTCCGGGTCATGTGGCCAGCATGACTAAGCTGCTTCTGGCAAAACCAGAACAGCGCACAGAAACGCCGTTTACCTTCCCTCTGGAGCGGTACCTATTTATCTACTTGCACTGTGTGCTTTTGAACTGCTAGGTAGGCAGGAGCAGGGACCAAGCAATGGGAGCTCACCCCATCGCGGGGATTTGAACTGCCAACCTTCCGATCGGCAAGCCCAAGAGGCACAGTGGTTCAAACCACAGTGCCAGCTGCGTCCCTAAGTGTAGAACTAGAAGGGACCCAAAGGGCCATCTAATCCAACTCCATCCTGCAATGCCATGAGATGCCAGAAGTTTTCGGCTAGGGACATTTGCATGTAAAGTGGGCGCTCTACCATTGAGCTATGAGCCCTTCCACAAAACTTTGCATACTGTTATCAAGCAAATGAGGATGTAAGAAGGAAGCAGGTGATGAAGAAGACCTTTCTGTGTCTGTGAACTTGGAGAATGGACCAGTGGCCTGATCAGGCACTAGGCACCTTCCTTTGTACTGGGCATTGTTTCTAGGCCATCTTCAAAAATAATCCCATAAATGTAAATAGTTGGGATTGGGTTCTGATTGGCAGACCCAAATGCAGGAGAAGGAATAACTGGGGCAGAAGTGAATGGTATAAATCAGAGCAGGAGGAGGGATCTCTGCATGGTTCCTCACCTTCAGCCACTTTATTTATTTATTGCATTTATACTCCATGTTTTCTTTCAAGGAGCCCAAGGTGTTCTCCCTCTTCCCACAACAACCCTGTGAGGTAGTCAGGGACTGGCCCAAGGCCACCCAGTGAAATTCAGGACCAACCAAGTGGAGAATTGAACCCTGGTCACTTGGGTCCTACTCCAAAACTCTAACCATGACAAGGGTATCGGCTCTTCCCACCAATCTTCAGTGGGAGAAGCTGGGGGGGCTGGGGGCAGCTGAAGGGGATAGAGATCAAGAGGTGGCCACAAGTGATCAAGACTTTGAACAGGAGGGTACAGTATTGTCCCCTAGAACCATCTTCGAAGATGGGAGCAGACGCACCTTGGAGGAGCACGTGTTTACAATCCCAGCATTCTTACAGAGGGAGCAAGTCTTGCAAGTGAGTGCACCATGCCACATCTTTGAAAGTTGAGCAGGGCATCAAAACTTATTGGGACATCTTTGTGATTCCTTCCAGTTCTTACCTCCTTGCCTGATTCCTCAGCTCCTGAATTGTGACTCCTGAATATTATAGCCACATTCACATCACCTGTTCAAAGTGTTATGATGTCACAGTCATGGCTTCCCCCAAGGAATCCTGGGGGTTGTAGTTTGCTAAGGGTGCTGAGAGTTGTTAGAAGACCCCTGTGCCCCTAATTCCCAGAATAGTTTAACAATCAATCCCCTCTTCACGGGGAGCTCTGGGAGTTTTATCTCTGAGAGGGGAATAGGTAAAGGTAAAGGGACCCTTGACCATTAGGTCCAGTCGTGTCCGACTCTGGGGTTGTGGCGCTCATCTCGCGTTAGTGGCCGAGGGAGCTGGCGTGCAGCTTCTGGGTCATGTGGCCAGCATGACTAAGCCGCTTCTGGTGAACCAGAGCAGCACACGGAAACACTGTTCACCTTCCCGCTGGAGCGGTACCTATTTATCTACTTGCACTTTGACGTGCTTTCGAACTGCTAGGTGGGCAGGAGCTGGGACCGAGCAATGGGAGCTCACCCCGTCATGGGGATTCAAACCGCCAACCTTCTGATCAGGAAGCCCTAGGCTCTGTGGTTTAACCCACAGCGCCACCTGCATCCCCTCTGAGAGGGGAATAGGAGCCTCCTAAACAACTCTCAGAACCCTTAGCAAACTACAGCTCCCATAATTCTTTGGGGTAGCATGACTGTTCAATGTGCTATCATAGCCCTTTAAATGGGTGGTGAGTGTGGTTTATGTCTGCTGTTGAGTCTGTACCATTGCTTGCCTGAATAAAGATCTCTTCCTTACTTATTCTCAAGAGCTGCTGCCTGTGTGTGTTGTGTGGGATCCTGATAGTAGGATAGCCGTGCAAGATCCACATTCCCATCATTTGTTGAGCTAGTTCTCATTATTCATCCTGTTCATAGACTGCCAGATAAATGTGAAGGCAGAACTAGGGAGTTTATGAGGGGTGTGATGAAAGTACTGGGTTTGGGTCTGTTACTAGACCAGAAACTCCATACAGCTGTCTCTCTCTTTAATCACCCCCTCTGTTGTGGAACCATGATTGACCATGCTGTGTGTTTATTCCCCCCTTAGTTTATGGGTCATTTTCAAAAAACGCCTTTTTAATTTCACTCAGAATTAATCTTCCATAGTGGTAGCCTCTGCTCAGTCGCCCTGCTGTTCTATAGTCTATCTGTAGTTGCGGAAGGATTAAATAGCCCATTACCCCATAACTGGTGGGGAGTCCACCGGGAGTCAAAAGAGGAGAGAGGCTACAGAACCATTCATCAATATGAGTCCGTTTCTTCCTCTTTAGATGTGGGATCGTGGCACAATACAGCAATTAACTCCACTGAGCTCACAAATCCATAAATTAGCAATGGGGTGGAACCTCAACTCCTGAGTCGATTCAGGATTTCTGGACCAATTCAAGGATGGTTTGGCTCCACAGGCAGACAAGGCGGTCACCTAGGGTGGCACAGCTAGTGGGGAGCACCTGTCACGTTGTGTCACATTGGTGCATCAGAGCAGTTACAGGGAAGCATTTGCTGTGATCGGCTTGTTCCAGGGCTGCTTTCTTTCCACCTGGCAAACGTAGTCTTGCCATACACCATTTCAGTAGGTCAAAATAACTACGATATCAAGGGATGTATTGCAGCAATCATCACCAGTAGACATTCACAAGCCAGCTAAAGGGCCACAGTTCTCAGGTGGAGCCATTCAAGTGTCAGAGTAGGACTTGGGAAGCCAGGAATCAAATCCCACACTTAACAATGAAGCTCCCTGGGGACCTTAGGTCAGTCACTCACTCGCAGCCTTACCTACCTACCTACCCACCTACCTACCTATCTCACAGGGTTGCTGTGGGGATTAAATGAGGTGGGGGAAACCATATACACCACCCTGACTTCCTTTGAGGAAATGTGGGATATCAGTGCAATGCAATGCATTCAACTAAGCTTTACTCAAAGTAGACCCAAGATCATCCAGTGAGCTTCATGGATGAGTGGGGATTTAAATGCTAGACTTCCAGGTCCTAGTCTGGCAGTCTGACTACTACACCACACTGACTCCCTAATATCTATATATTTTTGAAATAAGCGCTTACTGTTCTTCCTCTTTCTTGCCTCTAGAAACTCAGTCCCCCCCCCCACCCAGAAAACATATCTTTTTCATTTTTCATTTGTTTTTCATTTGTGTTTTCAGAGGCAGGAAAATGAAGTGACTTACGGTTGGTCGGTCAGGTAATTATTCCTTCAAAAAACTATGAGCAAAACCATGTCCATAATATATTTTATAGCTCCTTTGTATCGCCAACACATTTATTTGTTTAAAAAAATTAAATAACATCCCACACTTCTGTTTTAGAGATGGAAGCTCCAAACATCCACACACAGTAAAAGCAGTAAAAAAAGCAATTGAACAACCAATGGAGCCAACAGCATCAAAGAAAATCCATCAGGAACAACATCAACGGGTGTCGATCAAACTACAAGCAACAGATCATTGGGAAAGTGACACTTTCATTTTTCTCTGGAAGGCAGGAAGGCAAGGAGTCCCACTAGCCAATGGTCAAGGGTGATGGGAACTCAACAACATTGGGAAGTCCACTGGTTCCTCAGCCCTGTTTAAGGGGCTCCATCATAGAATTAAAGAGTTCAAAGGTATCTTGAGGGTAACCTGGTACACCCCCCTGCAATGCAGGAATCTCAACTAGAGCATCCATGGAGACGGTGATCCAACCTCTGCTTAAAAACCTGCACTGCATGAGAGTACACCACCTTCCAAAGGAGTCCGTTCCACTGTCAAACAGCTCTTACCACCAGAAAGTTCTTCCTAATGTTTAGTCAGAATCTTCTTTCTTGCATTTAAATCCATTGGGTCACCCTCTGGAGCATCAGAAAACAACCTTCCTCTATATCCTACAGTGGACATGTTTGACAGCAGGACAGACTTCCTCAGAAGGTTGTGAACTCACCTTCATTGGAGGTTTTTAAGCAGAGGTTGGATGGTCATCTGCACTGGAGGAGGAAGAGGAGTGCGGGGGGAGCACACCGCCCCCGGCAGTGAGATACCGGTGGGTTGCCATTGCAGCTGTACCTCCTGCCCGCGCTGGGCGCCATGCCCCCACAGTTGGCATGTCATGCCCTCAGGACGCACACCATGCCCTTGTGGGTGGTGCGCCATGCCCCCGGGACCCACCCCAGCCCCACCCCACCTGCTCTCCACCCCCCGGTGTTGGAGCATGAAGCTCCACCACTGGTCATCTGTCATGGATGCTCTAGTTGAGATTCCTGCATTGCAGGGGGTTGGACTGGAAGACCTTTGGGGTCCCTTCCAACTCAACAATTGTACAGTTCTATGATTCCTTGTGACAGCCCTTCAGATATTCGAGAATGGCTATTACGCCAACTCTCAGTCTTCTCTTCTCCAGGCTAAACATGCCCAACTCCCTCAACTGTTCCTCAGAATGCTTGATTTCCAGATGTTTTATCACGATTCTCTTGGAGGAGAATTTATTGTTGGGCAGAGTCCCTTGACCTCTGGTCCTTTGCTGCTATTTCTATTTCTACTTCTTTAAAAAGTAGATGGAGATAATCATTATCATTACCTAGCAGAGAACCACTGTTTGAGATGTAATCACCTTCTTCCTGAATCAGGATTTCATTTGCTCCTGGTTCAGTCACTTCCCCCTTGTCTGATTGCAGCCGAAAACTCAGCTCTCAGATATTACTCATGTTTGAACATTAGCTCCCTCGGAGAGCAGGTTGTCGAGGAACTCCACCCCATCCATTATAATTAGCCATCTCTTTTCTTCCAGATCTTTATAGGACTGGAGCTCATTAGAGCACCGATTCACACTGCTAATTGCAGAGTTAATTTTACCCCAGCAGACTTTAAAACCCTAGGAGTTCGAGCCGAACGGTTATTATCATTTCTTTCTCTCAGAGGCTTTGTGTAGTTTTTGCCTTGCCATGCGCTCCATTTCTGAGGAAATGACAAAACATCCGCCCAGGGGAAAAACCTGAAAGAGGCGTCTTTTTTTACTCTGAGCCACGACATATGAGTCTTCCGGGGCTAAGTTAACTCAGAAAAGCATGAGGAAGGAGTAACGGATACAGGGTCTGCAAAAAAATGAAGGGCAAGTGTGTAATAATAGTTTTAAACATTGCAAGGAGTTAAAATGAAGTGGAAGTATTTGTTAATTATTGCATTTACTGCATTTATATACCATATTTTTCTCCAAAGAATACAAACTGGTAGGATTGCCATATCTTGAAGAGCAAAAAAGAGGACAGTCAAAGCTGCTGCCAACCTGTACCCGCATGTCTCCTTCCCCGACTCGGGCTGGCAGTGGCTGTGGCATGCAGAGCAATCTAAGCCTGAGCCCGAGCCGGGAAAACCCAGACATTTCCTTTAAAATGTAAAACTCTGACCAGATGGGCATGTTGATCCCCCAAAAGAGAACATGTCTGGGTTTTCCCTGATTTATGGCAACACAACAAACTGGTATACATGGTTCTTCCTTTCTCAATTAATCCCCACACCAACCCACACCCTAAATTAGGGTGAGAGCCAATGATTGGCCTAATTTATCTGATGAAAATATGGATGTCCTATTCCATAATAATAATAATAATAATAATAATAATAATAATAATAATTATACCACACCCATCTGACTGGTTTGCCCCAGCCACTCTGAGCAGCTTCCAACATATATTTTTCCATCTATAAGACGCCCTCATGTATAAGACACCCCCCAATCTTTGACATTATTTTTTTTTTCTTTTTCCCGCCCCCCATATTTATTTATTATTTTAGGGGGGGACACCTAGTCTTATACACGGAAAAATATGGTATATAAAAACATAATGAAACATTAAACATTTTTTTAAAAAACTTTCCTATACAGGCCGGGCTGCCTTCAGATGTCTTCTAAAGGCTATGTAGTTACTTATCTCCTTGGCTCAGGGGTCGCATAACTCCATACTCTCCAACATTTCTCTGATGGAAATAGGGATGTCCTGAAGACAAGAGGGACATTCCGGGATCACATCAGAAACTGGGACAGCTTCTATAAATCTGGGACTGTCACTAGAAAAACAGGGATACTTGGAAGGTCTGTCTGCCTAATGTCCCCAGTGAGTTTCATAGCCAAGCAGGAATTTGAACCCTGGTCTACCAGGCCCTAGTCCAACGCTCTAAGAAATATACCACACTGGCTCTACAAATGCCATGCATCTCTCCTGTCAAACAAGAGCCATTATCACAGTTGAAGGACTAGAGTTAAGGGAGTTATTTGGTTCAGTTTGCATTCAAAGGCAAACCTACTTAACTTGCGCACTTTCCCAAACGATGCAAGAACTCAAAAATAGCCATTCTTCCAAACTTCTCTGAATTTTGCAGGGTAGTTGTGTGTGCAAAAAAAGTATGCACTAAGGTAAAGAATGCATAGGGTTGTGGAAAAAAAGATATATTGTCAAAAATGCAATATAGTGAGGAAATGGGTTTGCAAAATGTATATATTAGCCAAAAAAAAAAAAATCATGCAAAATTAATAGGCGGGAAATGCACAAAAAAGGTTGATCAATATCATGAGAGCTTGATAATAATACTAACCCCAAACTGATGTGAAAATGTGGAGAACTGAATTTAAGAATGGAAAAGTTAGAAATTGGTGGAAACTGAAAGTGATAGATTCAACCCTCCTTACCAAGCAAACTCACTTAAGGAGGGCGTGGCCTTTGGAAGGGGTGTGGCATGAGGAGTGTCCCAAGGGCCAAACTGATTGCCCTTGAGGGCCACGTTTGGCTGCTGGGCCTGAGCCTCTCCACCCCTGTCCTAAAAATTGCAGCAAGACTTTTTTATGAATAAGCATGTGTGGGATTTCTTTTCAGATGTTCACAGTTGAAGTGACAGACAGGGCTACCAGCCAATCAAAGAGTGGCCCAAGCTGTCGCTCTTTCTTGCTGCTCCATCTGGGGGAAATTACCAAAACGCCCTGAGGCAGCTGCATTGAAAGGAGAAAAGGCGGGAGGGAGCAGATGGCCACTCCTATGCTCATCTGTCCATTGTTGTTGCGAAGGCACATTCGCATTAGCTGTAAGTTCTTCGTATTGTTCCATGCCACACCAATCTCCGAGAGAATCCAGGGGTTCCAGACACTTACTCAACCTCAGTCCAGTATACCTGAAGGAGCGTCTCCACCCCCATCATTCTGCCTGGACACTGAGGTCCAGCGCCGAGGGCCTTCTGGCAGTTCCCTCGCTGCGAGAAGCCAAGTTACAGGGAACCAGGCAGAGGCCCTTCTCGGTAGTGGCACCCGCCCTGTGGAACACCCCCCCCACCAGATGTCAAAGAGAAAAACAACTACCAGACTTTTAGAAGACATCTGAAGGCAGCCCTGTTTAGGGAAGCTTTTAATGTTTAATAGATTATTGTATTTTAATATTCTGTTGGAAGCCACCCAGAATGGCTGGGGAAATGCAGCCAGATAGGCGGGGTATTTAATAATAATAATAATAATAATAATAATAATAATAATAATAGCAGTGAAGGCCAGCAGAGACTGTGGTGTGTTTAGGAGGTATGGATCTATTTACACAATTCTACAACCTGAGTACAAGATGGAGGGGTATCTGGTTTGTATGCTGAAAGTCCCAAACTGAATCCCAAGCAGCTAGAAGTCAGACTGGGAGGAACCCCTACCTGAAACCCTGGAGAGCTGCTACCTTTTGGTGTAGATCAATGTTTCACAACCTTGGGTCTCCAGCTGTTTTCAGACTACAACTCCCATCATCCCTGACCACTGGTCTTGCTAGCTAGGGATGATGGGAGTTGTAGTCCAAAAACAGCTGGAGCCACAAAAGTTAGGAAACACTGGCATAGGCAATACTGATCTAGATGGAACCATGGATAGCTCAGTTGGTTAGAGCATGGTGCTGATAATGCCAAGGTTGCAGGTTCGATCCTCATATGGAACAGCTGCATATTCCTGCATTGCAGGGGGTTGGACTAGATGATTCTCAGAGTCCCTTCCAACTCTACAATTCTATGATTCATTACCTCAGTGCAGGGTAGCTTCCACTTTTCATACGGAAGGACACACATTCCCCCATCCCGGCCTTAGAAGACATCCATGAGAACATAAGGAGAGCAATCTGGATCAAGTCAATGGCCTGAATTGGGAACACATTGGGTTTCATTGTATGTCCATGACTTCTTGCGTTATGAGAGAGAGCGCAAAACATTTCTCTATCCACTTTCCCCCATGCCATATGTAATTTTATAAACTTTTATCATGTCGCAACTTACCTTCTCACACTGCACTGTTTAGTATTCACACCATGGCAACCAAATTCGTGGAATCCCCATTTAAAACACACTCAGTACAATGGCATACACACAAACCCTTGGATGTATCTCAACTCTGCAAAGGTTTAAAGAATCGGTGCCACCTGCCCTAACCCTGCTGCAACACTTTGTACTAGCGAAACCTAGACTGTCGGTCTGTTTGTTTTGTTTATGGTGTGCTGCTGACGCAATATTATCCACTGCAAAGCTGGAGTGTTTCCAATTATCCTAGGAATACACGGCATGTCAGCATCCCAGAAGAGGCAGCATCACCTGCCAACATCCCAAGACGTTCCATTTTAGAAGATGAGATGTGGTTATGAAGCAGCGAGTGTCATTGATTTCCCTGCATACCTCTCTTTGCTCGCTCAGTCGCTCCCATAATAACAACAGCATAATGCATGTTAAATAGATTGGGCTGATCTCGCAAGTCCCCTTCTTCCATAGCCTCTAATCTTGTCAGTTGACTTACAATTTGGTCCTTGGCAGCCAATTAAGAACCCATATGTCCATGGCACTTATCTTTGTTCCATTCTCCAAATCAAGTGGTTTGTCACCGGTTTCAAGGAGATCATCGCAAAATTGTATCAGAAGAGCTTCCTTAAGGTGGGAAAAGAAGACAGAGTCCTTCACAGACAGGGAGAGATATTTATTTGGGGGAGGGGGATTTAGGAGTTTTTTTGCACAATATAGTGCAAATATATATTGCAATATTATCTGCCTGCATGCCTGCCTGCCTATATTCGTTTACAGCACGGAGTTATGATCTGCATTTGGGGGAAGGGCTTAAAACTCAGCGGTAGAGCATTTGCTTTGCCCCAGAAGGTCCTGTCCTGGACATGGGTAAGACCAGGAATATTCCCTATCTGAAACCCCGTGGATTTGCTGCCAGTCACTGTAAGGTAAAGGTAAAGGGACCCCTGACCATAAGGTCCAGTCATGTCCGACTCTGGGGTTGCGGCGCTCACCTCGCTCTCTAGGCCAAGGGAGCCGGTGTTTGTCCGCAGACAGCTTCCGGGTCATGTGGCCAGCATGACTAAGCCACTTCTGGCAAACCAGAGCAGGGCACGGAAACACCATTTACCTTCCTGCTGGAGCGGTCCCTATTTATCTGCTTGCACTTTGACGTGCTTTTGAACTGCTAGGTGGGCAGGAGCTGGGACCGAGCAACGGGAGCTCACCCCATGGCAGGGATTTGAACTGCCGACCTGCTGATCAGCAAGTCCTAGACTCTGTGGTTTAACCCACAGGGCCACCTGGGTCACTGTAGACAGTCCTAAACTAGATGGGACAATGGTCTGACTCAGCACAAGGCAGCTTCCTAGGTTCCTAGGATAACCATTATCTAAATTGAGGGGGCGGGGGCTCACAACATATATAAAATACAATCAAAGCTTAAACATAATAATATACAATAAAACCATCTAAAATATCCATTTCATAACAGTAAAATCCTAACAGCCAACAGAGAAGTAGACTAAAACATTAGCAGTAAAACTCAATGAGACGCTGGCACAACACCTTTAGTTTCTAGCCCCTCCTTATATCAGGAAGAAAATGCCTTAGGGGAGAGGTAGGTTTTCCACCCTTATTCTACAAAGTAGCTTATTCAGGACGCCTAGTCTTTTCCCCTTGGTGTTTCCTGTGATTCCGGAAAGCTTGCCCAATTCTGTGCCCCCCATGAATTACTGATGTTTTATTGCTCTTTCGATAGCCTGATAGCTGAACACAACGCGTACCATGAATATTTAACCGTAAGTGGTTGCAGAATTCGGAGGACATGTTTTATCAACTCTGTTTTGTGGTGCCTTCTTGCTAACTTCCAACTAATTAACTCCCCAATGTGCAAAGCTATCAAGCCCTTTCCCCGCTCGTGGCTGACATCTCTCGGTTCCTTGGTACCTCGCTTGTTTCTTTTTACCTTGTTGTGCTGCCATTTTCTTCTTCAGGATAAGAACATCACAAGGGGGCCCATCTCATACAGCATCTTTTCCCACAGTGGCCAACCAAATGTCTCTGGGGAGCCTACAAGCAGCAGCAATGGAGGGGACTTGCCAGTTGACTCACTCAATCCCCACTTAATCAACCCCCATTGTCGACTCCCCATACCCAGGGAGCCACATCTTCTGATCTATTGATTACTATGGTACCTACAGAGGTGGATTTAGAATAATAGGATCATAGAATTATAGAGTTGGAAGGGACCCCAAGTGTCATCTAGTCCAACTCCTTGAAATGCAGGAATTTAGCGGAATGTTTGGTTCGGCTGCACTGGGTTCAGAGCCTTGGGGACTCCGCAACTATTATGTATAATGGAAGGCAAGAAGCAGGGGGCACTGGATTTTGGCACTGCACAGGGTGGCACTGAAATTTGAGACCCCAAGGCATTGTTAAAACTCTGAAGCCTGTGAGCACTTTCTGAAGACCTTTCACATGCTACTAAGACCAGTCTCTTCACCTCTGAACTTCTTCAGTGATGCACAACTTAGCAGAGTAGTGCAGCTTTTCCTAGGCAACGATTGAGACTGCTCAGTCAGGACGATGATCAGGAACAAAGCTGACGACTAGTAACTTGATTTTGTAGTTTATTATATAAGGCAGTAAACTTACAAGCTATATACAAACTATACTACAGAAGGTCATAACCACAGCCCGAAAAATTATTGGTCATCCTCTCCCATCTTTGGAAGAACTATACAGTTCCCATTGCCTTAAAAAAGTAAACAATATTTTACAGGGTCCATCTCATCCGGGATATAATCTTTTTGTGCCACTGCCTTCGGGCAAGAGATATAAAACAATTAGATCAAGAACAAAGAGATTGAAGAATAGTTTCTACCCAAGAGCTATAACCATCTTAAATGCTTTAACCAGATAATATGACCTTGGAGAGTTGTGATGGGTGTGTATGTATGTGCATGTGTGGCTGACAATGTGTTTTCTTTTTTGTGCTTTTTTTGTTTTGTTTTTATGGGATGGCATCCAATTTTGTTGCACTTGTACAACATTGTACTTGTACAATGACAATAAGGAAATCTTATCTATATACAGACACTAACTTCATCACTCTCCGAGCACTCCAGAATACTCCTAACTAGCCAAATAATGTCATAGGTCATGCTGCCTATATGAGAGACCTGAGCCAATCACCGAGCTGTTACTAGATCCTCTTATCTCCAGGCAAATTTCTCCCATGCTCTGTCTCCCTAGCCCAGCGGTGGCGAACCTATGGCACGCGTGCCACACTTGGCACACAGAGCCCTCACTGCTGGCACACACGCCATCAACCCATCCACGCTGTTGTTGTTTTTTCCCCAGGCTACAGCCTGCGTCCACTGTTGAAACCCGGTATACATGTTCTCGATCCCGCCGGCGCCTGGCTCCTCCTCTTCCTCCCTGCTCTTTCCTCATCCCCATCCCATGTGTTCTAACCGCGCGGCGCCGGCTTCACGCGCTCGTGGCACTGCATCCCCCTCCTCTGGTTCCGGCCTCGAGAGATTCGGTGTAGGCGAGGCGGGCAGGCTGTTTTTCCTCCTCGGCTTCGCGGGTGAGGAGAGCGCGAGGGGGAAACAACAGTTAAAAAGGGGCGGGGTAGAAAGCATGCGCGTGTATGTCATAGATGGGAGGGGGTCGCGGGGGGAGAGCTTCGAGGCTGCTGCACGAGGAGGCGGCCAAACTGTTGGGGTCCCCCAGCAAGAAGAGTCGAGGGGGGAAGGCGGTTAGACTGAGCTGAGGAGAAGGGCGAGTGAAAGGGGTCGCCTCTTTCCCTTGGCCAAACCCTCCCCATAGGCTGCCTCGTCTGTGGGGTCAGCAGCTCCCAAAAAGAGCTCAACAATTTTGGGGAGCCCCCCCCCCCCCCGCAAAAACCCCTCAATGAAAAGCTCAACAGCTCTGAGCACTTTGCGATAAATAAGTGGGTTTTGGTTTGCAATTTGGGCACTCGGTCTCTTAAAGGTTCGCCACCACTGCCCTATCCTGTAGTCCAAACACTAATTGATCACTAGCCAAGCCGCACATAGACTATGAACGCCAACGGGCATGACCTACCAGGCTACCTATGTAATGGGCAACCTTTGCGACAAGCTGCTACTCCTCCTTTCAGTCTGTATCCCATTGCACACTCAAGTATATATGTTGCTAAGTATCATGTCACATAGTACCATGACCACACCCACCCTCACCCTGGCCATTCACTTTCCTGACCCTGCTTTGCACCTCAAGTGTTTTTGCTTGTCTGGAAATTGGATAATGCTTTTTTGCTTGCCTGGATAGAAGACAAGGCGTAAATGTGCATAGGAACTAGCATACTGTACAGAAGTAAAATTTACATTTGTTGTTGCCTTCAAACCCACCCACCACTGGTTTGTGACCCTCGAAAGGTTTCCCAGAAGGAAATGCGTCCCTTGGCTTTACAAGGGTTCCCTGTAACTGGGGTATAGGATTGCAGCCTAAATTCTACAGCCCTGCTCCCGTGTTCTAAATTGCACAGCCCTCTTTTTTCCTATTTCTTGAAATGTAAGCCTAAGTGTGCCTCAACCGCATGCTGGATCGTGGCCTGCAAGTTTTAGTCAGACCATTTAGGTGTCAGGCTGAGATCTAACGGCGGCCCAAGAACAATGCGTTAACAAGTTTATCAAGCTACCTTGCCCTTTAGAGCCTCTTAATGCTTATTTTATGCCTGCAGAATATACGGTAGGCAGAAGCGTTTGCAATTAGCACACTTTGCAAGGTTTTATAAGACAGCAGGCAAAAGGCCAAGAGACTCAGATGGGAGAGTCACCTTCATCCTGCAGCACAGGCAGAGACATGGGCTGGATAGATGAGTCAAAGCGATGTTCTGGACATCATCGCCAATGATTCCAAATAGCCTTACATTCTACAGGTGAAACTCAAAAAATTAGAATATCGTTGAAAAGTCCATTTATGTAAGCAATTGTTTTCATTAGCTACTGGAGTTTAATATATGAGATAGGCTCATGACATGCAAAGCGAGATATGTCAAGCCTTTGATTGTTATAATTGTGATGATTATGGTGTACAGCTGATGAAAACCCCAAAGTTGAAATTGTTAATTTGGGGTTCTCATCAGCTGTACGTCATAATCATCACAATTATAACAAATAAAGCCTTGACATATCTCGCTTTGCATGTCATGAGTCTATCTCATATATTAGTTTCACCTTTTAAGTTGAATTACTGAAAGAAATGAACTTTTCCACAATAGTCTAATTTTTGAGTTTCACCTGTATCTGGTAATGTCTCTGAAAGGTTGGGAATGGATCCTAAGATTTTCCTAGGATGCAGGTGATGTCCCTGGCTCATCCTACTTTGACCTTGGACTTTAATGAGCACACAATCACTGATTACCCAATAGACAGACTAAACTTCTTTCTTCTTCTTCTTTGGCGATCACTCGTAGCCGAGTAAAATTGTCTTCCATAAACACGGTTTTAACAATGAGTCCGTAAGTGATTGTGGAGGCCAATTCTGGATCCACATGTCCTTCCACAGTAGGGACATTGGTTTCTGGGTGAGAGTTGATCATGGTGTGGATTTGTCAAGCGTCCCTTCCTCTTAGCACGTTTCACCCTTGTGTCCTTCATTCAAGTGTCTTCAAAACCTGTGACACCTTCAGTAAAGGCTGTTCTCTATTTGGAGCGCTCACAGGCAGGTTTTTCCCAATTGTTGGTGTTTATACTACTTTTTAATAATTTGCCTTACTTCCATAGGAAGCAAGTCGAACGGACTTCAGTAACACATTCTCTTTGAAAACCAAGGTACGGCTTTATTTGGTATGCACTTTTGACTAATAAACTCCTATTTGCAAGCCAGTTTCCAAGATATACTGCACTTTAGTGTTTCATTATTGTCACTAATATACGCATTTCCATACACACTTCTGCCTATTATATTGCTACAAAAATTGGGGGCCACACACCTGCCAAGCAGTAGCAAGATTCCAGGGGGTTCCGGGCACCAAGGGTCTGTGTTGCTTTCGAGAACTGAGAGGCAGAGGAGACTGCCATAGCTTTAAGAAATATAATTTACTCATATGCTTAAACCTGAGTTTGGAGGGAGGGAGTTCAGATCTTACAGCATGGTCATCTCAAGAAGGGCTTGTTCTCCACAGCAGCACAGGCACTGGAATCAAAGGCATCTCTCACAGCAAGCCTCCTCAAGAGGTATCTCTCTCTTTCTTCTCTCCCTTCTTCCCAGCACATCTTGCTAAAAACAGTCCTTTTCCTGTCACCTCACACCCAGTTATCATCAGGTGGGTGAGAGGGACAGTTCTCTTGCATCGTCAATGGCCCTCAATGGTCCTCTATTGTTTCTTAATGGCTCTAGCTTGGCCAGGTTGTTTTGCATAGGCTAGCTGAGGACCATAAAGAAGACTGATCACCGAAGAATTGATGCTTTTGAATTATGGTGCTGGAGGAGACTCTTGAGAGTCCCATGGACTACAAAAAGATCAAACCTATCCATCCTTAAAGAAATCAGCCCCGAATGCTCACTGGGAGGACAGACCCTGAAGTTGAGGCTCCAGTACTTTGGCCACCTCATGAGAAGAGAAGACTCCCTGGAAAAGACCCTGTTGTTGGGAAAGATGGAGGGCACAAGGAGAAGGGGACAACAGAGAATGAGATGGTTGGACAGTGTTCTCGAAGCTACTAACATGAGTTTGGCCAAACTGCGGGAGGCAGTGAAGGATAGGCGTGCCTGGCGTGCTCTGGTCCATGGGGTCACGAAGAGTTGGACACGACTGAACGACTGAACAACAAAAATATGCAACTCATGTAAATGCAATGTGTGTGTGTGTGTGTGTGTGTGTGTGTGCAAGTCACATAAATGCAAAATGACATTCATGGGTGGGTTCCCAATAAACATTTTCTTGTTCTAAGTGGAATTGTGGGAAGACAGAAAGTCCAATGTGTCTCAAATATACAGTAATACAAAACAGTATTCTTTTTGTGTGTTGGGGGGTGGATGGGGTGTCCCCCAGTATCACTTTTCTTGTTCCAAGTGGAATTGTGGGAGGATAAAAGACATGGATGCGTCTGAAATATAATTCACTTAGTTTCCCTTGGCCAATTTTAAAGTGAAAAGTTGGGGGGGGGGGAGTTTTGAAGGAGAGAGAGTGGGAGGGAGAAAGACCTTCTTTTATATCACTAGGATATAAAAAATAAATTACAGCCTGTAACCCATCCCTTGGATATTAATAAAAGTTTGGCTACTTCATAAATAGAATTCATAATGAAGGGTTTTAAAACACTGATTTCTGCACAAAAAGAGATTGAAATTGAATCTTAAAAGCCTTGCGGTTGGACTCTCCAGTGGTGTAAATCCGTGCAGCCCTAAGGAAATTGAGCGTGTTGCTGGGGGCTTAACCCTGGTCCAGGATCTGCCCCCTTTCAGCGGGAGCAGGAGCTCTGAAAAGGAATCCCTCTCCCATCACAAGAGTGGCGATATACCCAACAGACCTCTTTGCATAGAGAACATTCATAATTACAGCTGCGCAATCACCTTCTAGACTTTTAATGACTTAATAAGATTTTTAACGACTATCTTTCAAAATGAGAGGCCCTGCTGGGGGAAAAGAGGCTTGTAAACCATTACCCAGCTGTGACGGGGCCCTCAAAGACATAGGAACCGGCTCCTGTTAAATACGGGGTTTAGTGGCCTGACCGGAGGACAGCTGTGCCACTGTCTCCCTGCAAAACCTGCTCAGCCATTTTGCAAATACACCTTTGACTTCCATCTCTCGAAGCCTGAAATAGGATTGTCTGTGAATATCACAGAGGGCGGCATTGGGTATGGGTTCCAATCCTTGCCAGGTTACTGGGGAGCTACCGAAAGGTGTGTGAAAGAGCTCAAAAAGAGCCCTGAAATTCTAATTTGCAATTGAGTTTTAATTTGCTTTTCCCCCCAGGGTGAGTTTAATGCCTATTATTACATCTCCATGGGGCAGCAAAGACTGAAATGCTAAGCAAGATTTGAGTTTTGAATTAAACTATAGAGTTAGCCTGATTTGAGGGAGCCATTATTTCCACCGCTAACCTCCACCTGCACAAGGTATCTTCAGTTTAGAATTAGGTATTATTATTGCAAAATGTTAGGCTACCCTCAGTTACCATCCAATTCAATGCACTTACATCTGAGCAGACATGGTTAGGATTGTAGCCTGAGATGCCTCTCCACATTAACTGTCAATCCCATGCATGTTTAATTGTACATTATCTCCCACTGAATACAGTGTACCCAATAGACGGCTTTTGAGCATTACAATGCGACCCCAAAGTCATGCTCAATCATACCTTTGAAACAAATAAAATCAGTGAATATTTTGCATGTGGTAATCACTGAAAACTCGGGGGGGGGGGGGGGATATGAAATATATTGCAGATTATGGCATTCTCTTTTTGAGACCTGTTGAAGGTCTTTCTTTTTCAGCAACCCGTTTAAGTCTCACCCCCCCATCCCAGTCCGTATCACTGTTGGATTTGAAATTTTGTGTACAGTGGTACCTTGGGTTACAGATGCTTCAGGTTACAGATTCCGCTAACCCAGCAATAGTACCCCGGGTTAAGAACTTTGCTCCAGGATGAGAACAGAAATTGTGTGGTGGCGCAGAAACAGCAGGAGGCCCCATTAGCTAAAGTGGTACCTCAGGTTAAGAACAGACCTCCAGAACGAATTAAGTTCTTAACCTGAGGTACCACTGTATGTTGTTGTTCAGTCGTTCAGTCGTGTCCGACTCTTCATGACCCCATGGACCAGAGCACGCCAGGCACGCCTATCTTTCACTGCCTCCCGCAGTTTGGTAAAACTCATGCTAGTTGCTTTGAGAACACTGTCCAACCATCTCATCCTCTGTCGTCCCCTTCTTCTTGCGCCCTCCATCTGTCCCAATATCAGGGTCTTTTCTAGGGAGTCTTCTCTTCTCATGAGGTGGCCAAAGTACTGGAGCCTCAACTTCAGGATCTGTCCTTCCAGTGAGCACTCAGGGCTGATTTCTTTAAGGATGGATAAGTTTGATCTTTTTGCAGTCCATGGGACTCTCAAGAGTCTCCTCCAGCACCATAATTCAGAAGCACCAATTCTTCAGCGATCAGTCTTCTTTATGGTCCTTCTGTATGGTACCACTGTATAGATATATGAAATTGTTGTAACTGTTTTAATTGTTGGTGCCTTCATTGTTAATTTGCTTTGTGATGTTTTATAGGAAGGGATACATGCATGGAAAGAAAGAAATGCGTATTTATCTCCCTATACAGTCTCCTCTGAGTCTTTTTTTTTTTGTTTGTTTTTTTGAAGGGGAAACATGCTATTTCATCATAATCAGTGTGTTAGGTAATTTATAAAGTTTAAGATGACAATTCTCCACCCTGAGGACACTCCAGAACGCAGGTATAAACAGAGGTGGTCGCACCCATGGAAAGAGTACTGGACAATGCAAATAGGGGAAGTTAGTAGCATGAGAATGGAGGGGTTATACCTCCACCTTCATGGAAAAGATGGCATCTAAGGAGTGAAGGAATAGAGATAACATCACAGAGAATGAAACTTGTACTATCAGCAGGTTTGGTGATGAGTCTAATCTGTTCAACGTTGGATGAGGATCCAATCTGATAGGAAGTGTTATTTAAAATATCTTGGCAGGTTCCAACACCAGACACCTTCAGGCAGCAGCCAGGGCTTGCCCTTATTTTCTTTTCTAGCCCAGCACTCCAAGAAACACCAGGCAGTTGGATCTGGTCACCATTTTCTTTTCCCAACCTAGCAGCATTTGGGGACACCTCAGGAAGTTTAAAGTGTCAACCAACAGCTTGGAGTGCAACCTTCATAGCCAGTTAAGCCTCCCAGGACCCACTGCAAGAAGAGGATCCCCAGCAGAAGACATATCACACAAGGGTCCCTCAAACCTGGAGCAGGCTCCGAATGGATGCCTGGAAGCTGAACCAGCGTGGAGGGGATTAAAGCCTTCTTTCCCACACAGCACATCACCCATGACTCAGCCAGGTGATCTCTCTGACTCCCCAAGTCCACAGGTCACAAAGGCTGGAGTTGAGTTTGTGTGGCTTCAACAAGGAATCGGCTTGGAATGGAAGCTTATCTAGGTCCTAGAGACTCTACCACTTCCTTGCTCTCATTCAGACCCTGATCTGAGCAGGTGCTTCTATATGCATTTCCATCCTCCTGAGGAGCCTCAGCTGCAGCTAACTGGGCCTTTCAGTGGTGGCTTTGAAGTTTCTGCCCAGCTTGCCATCACCTCTTCTCCTGGGGGGTGGGAATGACAGCTGACCTGCAACCAAGGCATCTGGTGTGGGAACCTTTAGTCCTAGGGCAGAGGTGTTCAGTCTTGATGGACTCTTTGGGGTCATTGGGAATGCGGAGGGTCTTTCTAGACGGTCCTATTCTCTTCCTCTGAGGAGACCTCAGGTTCAAGGTCTGGGCAGGGCTGAATTCTGAAACCTACCCACTTATGCTTAGTGATAAGGTGGTATCCCAGTAGATCTGACCAGAAGGCCTTCCAGTCCAACACTCTCTTCCCAACAGCGGCCAACCACAAGCAGGATGTTGTCATCACGATACCATCATCGTTCCATCACCATTACATAAATATATGAGTTGGTCCTCTATATTAAATGTACCCTCTTGTTGTTGTTCAGTCATTCAGTCGTGTCCGACTATTCGTGACCCCATGAACCAGAGCACGCCAGGCACGCCTGTCTTCCATTTGTGGGAATGTTTAGGAGTGTGGATGAGTATATATTATTTATATATCTCAATCCCAGCTTGTGTGAGCAAGCTCCAAACTTAGCAGAGTTTACATTCCCTTTTAAAACACAGCAGAAAAACGTTTGCATAGGCTTGCTTAAGCCAGCTATATTCCTGGTATATTCCCCTTGTTCCCTCTTAAAAGTAGAAAGACACAATACTGATTATAAGATATAAAAGGAGTTTACTTACAGACATCCAAGAATTACAGTACATGCTTCAAGGAGGCAGACAAACTTAGATAAATGTATTTACATGCAGTGAAGCTGCTTCCATGAGGGAACAGGCTTCACCTCTGCTTCTCTCAGCTGCAGGCTGAGAGAGAGCATGCTGCTTCTTCAAAGGATGAGGCAAAATGGAGAGTGATCTTTGGGATGTTGTTCCCAGGTAAGACCACACCTACTTCTGGTTCCTGTAACTCAGTCCAGGTAAGCAGGAAGTTAAGCCTGGAGGACTGAGTTACCTTCATGTCCTCTCTAGGAGTGTTGTGTTTGGCTGCTCTGTGTTTACATCCCACAAACCCCTTCTCAGACGAACACAACATACAAAAATATACAACTTTATTCAACCACCCAGAGTCCCAGCTTGACACGTAGATTCTGGAAACTCTCTCTTGGGAGGGGCTTCGTCAGGATGTCCGCAGCCATCTCATTGGTGCAGCAGTATGACAGTTCCACAAGTCCATCCTGGACTGCCTGACGTATATAATGGTACCTCACACCTATATGTTTTGTCCTGGCAAGGAACTTTTCACTCTGTGTCAGTTTTATGCAACTCTGATTGTCCTCCAGCAAACTGACAGCTTGCTTTCTCACCAAACCAAAGTCCTTGATGAGTTCATCGAGCCAGGCAATCTCTCGGCACGCTTCCGATGCAGAAATATATTCAGCTTCTGTGGAAGATAATGCTACACAGTTCTGTTTATAACTGCCCCACACAACAGGTCCATCCCCAAACATAAAAACATGACCACTTGTTGATTTATAATCAGCATTATCCCCAGCCCAATCTGCATCAGTGTACCCCACCAACTTAGGGTCACTGACAGCTGGCAACCTTAATTTACAGTTCACCGTACCCTTCAGATAACGCACCACCCTCTTCACACCAGCCCAATCATGCTCAGTGGGAGAACTCACTTTCCTGCTAAGAATCCCCACTGCATTGGCTATGTCAGGTCTACATGTGGTAACTAAATACAAAAGTTTACCAATTACCGACCTATATTCACTGTTATCTGGCAACAGCTTCGAATCCTGCTGATTCTTCAGGAAGTCTGTGGCCATGGGCGTTGCAACTGGGTTTGCGTCTTGCATCTGCATGCATTCAATCAGTTCATTTATTTTCTGTCGCTGGCTGAGAAGGAACGATCCATCTTCCTCTCTTTCCACCTGGATTCCTAGGTAGTACTTGACATCTCCTAGTTCTTTGACTCCCACCTCTTTGCTGAGGTGTTTCACAATTTGCACATAGTCTCTGTTATTAGATGTTGCGATAATCAAGTCATCAACGAAAGCCAATATATAAGAAAATTGTCCATTACTTGACTTACTGTACAAGCACTTGTCAGCGTTTCCTTGCTTGTATCCAAGTTGCACCAGCATACTGCGCAATTTCTGATTCCAAGCTCTAGCAGCCTGCCTTAATCCATAAAGTCCTTTTTCTAATTTGCAGACTAGATGAGCCTCATTCGGTTTTATAAAACCCTTAGGCTGTTTCATATAAATCTGTTCTGTAATCTCGCCATGCAAAAACGCAGTCGAAATATCGATGTGACGCACGTCCATTTGCTTAGAGGCTGCTATGCTCAAAAGCATTCTTACGCTACTGTATCTTACAGTTGGTGCAAACGTTTCATCATAATCTTCACCATATTTCTGCGAAAATCCTTGTGCTACTAGCCTTGCTTTGTAGCGTTGCACTTCCCCTTCTGACCCCTTCTTAACCTTGAAAACCCACTTGCAGCCAATGGCTTTCTTACCCGGAGGTAGTTCTGTGAGGGTCCAAGTCTTATTTTGATGCAGTGCATCCATCTCCTCCTGCGCGGCCTTCTTCCAGAGACTGGCTTCTGCAGTTGGCATCCGCTGAATCTCTTCCCATGTGGAAGGTTCCTGTGGTGACGCCGACCCTGCAAGGTAGGACAACCTTACCAGTGGAACACCTCTGTTGGTTCTGGATGAGCGTCTGACCTCTGGTTCTGGTTCCTGAACCGCATCAGCTTCTTCATCATCCTCCAACGCTGACATGTCCCCTTCTGGATCCTCTTCGTCTCTGGAGCCGCCAGGATTCTGGTCCTCTGCGTCTTCTGGTGCATCACCTGTAGGGGGCGCTATGACACTAGAAGGCAGATTAGTACTTTGTGGGGTTACAGAAGGAAAGTGTATAAGTTCTTGAGTCCATTCTGACTCTTTGGAACAGTCAATGACAGTCTTCCTTGTGTCAACCTTTGCAGACTGGCTTTCTGAAAGATCAACCTCATAAACATTATTGATTAGCTTTCCTTGGATATACACTTCACCATGCTTGGTTACATTGCATTGTCCATTTTCAAATGTGACCTTGAAACCTTTCTTTTCAAATGTGGATACACTAAGTAAGTTGCAGTTCAATTCTGGTACAAACAGAACATTAGACACTCTGGTTCTAAATGGTTCATTGTCTACATTGAATTCCAAATGCACAGAACCTGCACCTTTCGACTTCAAAATGCGGCCATCTGGTATCTGAATTTCAGATTCTTCATCATTTAGTTCATCAAAGTACTTTTCATTAAAACAAAAATGGGAGCTCGCTCCAGAATCTAAATACCACTTATTATGCACATTTTCATAATTCTGGACAGCTAAGCTCCTTTCTTGCAGCAGCATGTTGCACTCATGCTTCCCCCTTTTGTCCCCTTCTGGCTTAAAGGGGCGGGGTTTGTTCACTTTAGGAGATTTACAGTCCTTTGCTATGTGATCTCTCCTCTGGCAGTTAAAACAAGTTATTTCTTTGGCCTTTTTAAATTGCTTTGAAGCATAATTATAGTCACTTCTCCTAGAGTTGCGTTCTTGAGAATCCAAGCTTTCTCTGCATTCCTCTCTTAAGTGGCTGATTAATTCATTAAAAGTCAGATCTTTTGTGTGATCCATTAGGCTTCTAAATGAAGAAAATGCTGGTCCTAGCGATGCTAGCAAGAAAGTCACCTTAGTCACTTCATTAAGAGCTTCAGGAGTGAGAGCAATTCTTTGCACAATCTCTGAAAAACTCTTAACATGCTCTGTGAACTGCTCTCTGGAGTTCATCTTTAACTTGAGCAATTTATCTAGCAAATGCCTGTAGGAGTTCTGTGTAGATGCTCCATAAATCCGCTCAATGTCTTTTAAAATCTGGGATGCATCATCCTCAATGTTTATTAAGGATAGATGCTCATCACGAAGTGCACTTAAAATTATGTGCTTGGCTTCGCTATTCTTCCTTTCCCAGGCTTCAATTTTGGCTAAATCTTCTTCTTTATCTCCTGTAGGCTTTTCATCTTTTATAGCCTGCAGAACGTTCCTTGCACTCAGATATACCATTAAGCGTGGCTTCCAGTGCACAAAATTATGGTCGTTCAGCAGCATATAGTTTGGCCTTGCTTCACTAACAAAAGCTACACTAGCCATCTTAAAATTCAAAAAGTTGAAAAAAAAATTCAAAAATCCAAAAATTTGTCAAAAATTCCAAAAATCAAAACCTCAAAAATGCTCAAAAATACAAAAACCTCAAATAAATCTTCACTGCCTCTGAGTACTGTAAACTCTGAGGGAGGGGAGGGGGTTAATCCCTTTTCAGCACAAAGAACAAAGACAAAGAAACATGTGCTCACCAGGAAGTACTTTAAAAAAAATCTAACTCAACTCAAAAACACAATCCAATGCAATCCTTCAAAAATACACAAAAATATGCAATACTGGGGCCAATAACCCTTTGTGGGAATGTTTAGGAGTGTGGATGAGTATATATTATTTATATATCTCAATCCCAGCTTGTGTGAGCAAGCTCCAAACTTAGCAGAGTTTACATTCCCTTTTAAAACACAGCAGAAAAACGTTTGCATAGGCTTGCTTAAGCCAGCTATATTCCTGGTATATTCCCCTTGTTCCCTCTTAAAAGTAGAAAGACACAATACTGATTATAAGATATAAAAGGAGTTTACTTACAGACATCCAAGAATTACAGTACATGCTTCAAGGAGGCAGACAAACTTAGATAAATGTATTTACATGCAGTGAAGCTGCTTCCATGAGGGAACAGGCTTCACCTCTGCTTCTCTCAGCTGCAGGCTGAGAGAGAGCATGCTGCTTCTTCAAAGGATGAGGCAAAATGGAGAGTGATCTTTGGGATGTTGTTCCCAGGTAAGACCACACCTACTTCTGGTTCCTGTAACTCAGTCCAGGTAAGCAGGAAGTTAAGCCTGGAGGACTGAGTTACCTTCATGTCCTCTCTAGGAGTGTTGTGTTTGGCTGCTCTGTGTTTACATCCCACACCATTGCCTCCCTCAATTTGGCCAAACTCATGTTAGTAGCTTCGAGAACACTGTCCAACCATCTCGTCCTCTGTCATCCCCTTCTCCTTGTGCCCTCCATCTTTCCCAACATCAGGGTCTTTTCCAGGGAGTCTTCTCTTCTCATGAGGTTGCCAAAGTACTGGAGCCTCAGCTTCAGGATCTGACCTTCCAGTGAGCACTCAGGGCTGATTTCTTTAAGGATGGATAGGTTTGATCTTCTTGCAGTCCATGGGACTCTCAAGAGTCTCCTCCAGCACCATAATTCAAAAGCATCAATTATTCGGTGATCAGCCTTCTTTATGGTCCAGCTCTCACTTCTGTACATTACTACTGGGAAAACCATAGCTTTAACTAAACGGACCTTTGTCGGCAAGGTGATGTCTCTGCTTTTTATGATGCTGTCTAGGTTTGTCATTGCTTTTCTCCCAAGAAGCAGGCATCTTCTAATTTCGTGACTGCTGTCACCATCTGCAGTGATGTACCCTCTGTATAGTGCAAATCAATCTAAGTCTTGGGGGTGAAGGAAGAGTGGAACCCTATGTAGTATGGAGGCGCTAGATAGTAAAGGAAGATTTTCTGTTCCCTGCACCACTTTCTCCATTAAAGCAAGATCTCACTGCAGGCAAGATCTCAAGATGTTTTAGCTTCTTCCTCTGGAACTCATGGTAAACGTGGCTCTGCACACACTTTTACCACCAGCCATTTGGAGGAGGATGCTATCTTAGTTAGGACAAACCTTTCCAGCAGGCTGCAGAAGGGGAGAGGTAGGAAGTCCCTGTAACAGCTCTGCTGAGACCAGCTGTCTTTGGTTCCTCCTCTTCCTGAGCTCTTTCCATCCCAAATGCTTGTTCTAAACTCTGTAACTTTAAGAATGAGTGTATGAGCTTGCTTGTTTCCTCCTCCCTCCCCATCCTTTTTTCATTTTGTGCTGTGTCTTTCACATTATCTTGACACTTATTGATCTGTAGGCCACTCTGGGAGCCTTATTGGCTTCACTCCCTCAACAAATGTTAATGTCTGTCACAAAATACATCAAAACATGAGCAAACAGCCATATCTTTACCACTCACTAAAATTTCAAATAAAGATTTTGTCAGAATGGAACATGTTACCTCCCGGCATTTTCCCGAGAATGAGAAGGGGGAAAACCCACAAAATAAAATATAGCTGTTATAAACTGTTAATTATGGTTTATAATAGTAATAATCCCAGAGATTTTGATCATTACGGTAGTTAATGACCAGTTTGTTATAGTTTTAACAGCTCTCAGTTCCATCGAGGGATACCCAATTAGCAAGCCAGTCGTTAAATACTAGTAATGACTAATTATTTGAGGATTAAAAGCTCTAGTATAAATAAAAGAAAGACTGTAACTCTTTTAACGTTTGGGGTTTTAATGCATCCCTTCCCTGCCATGAGTTCTCCGCGGCTTTTGAAATGCAAGATTTCTGTCAGGGATTCATATTGCCTCAACAAACTTCCATTTTATGTCTTTTCCATATGTGAGATTATCATTCACATCAGCCTTTGTTTTGTATGCCTTTACGCTTCTGTTATCCAGTTTATTTTCCTTAAAACTCCATATAGGGTTGGGTGGACATTAAACAGGGTGAGTGAGGGACCTTTAGGTAGGGGTGTGTGTGTGTGTGTGTGAAATACAGCCTCTCTATCTGGCTACCCCTCTCCCCAGACCACACTTAACAGCCTTACTTAACACCATTCTTTAGTGTAAGTGAAATTCATCCTTCAACTCTGATTACACATCTTGCCTTACTGCATGGAAGACAGGGAAGATGTATAAACTATCCTATTGTACAAAGGTAGGATTTTCATATGTTGCTTTGCCCCCACCTGTCACCGACATATGGCCCCCAAAAGCCTAAAAAGCTCCAACCCCCTGATGTAAAGGATTGTGTGTTCCCACATGTGTCTACATCATCATCATCATCATCATATTTATACCCCTGCCCATCTGGCTGGGTTGCCCCAGCCACTCTGGGCAGTTTCCAATTCATATAAAAACATAATATGGCACCACACATTAAAAGCTTCCCGATACAGGGCTGTCTTCAGTTGTCTTCCAAAAGTTGTATAGATCTTTATCTCCTTGAAACCTGATGGAGGGCGTTCCACAGGGAAGGTGCCACTGCCGAGAAGACCCTCTGCCTGGTCCCCTGTAACTTTGATTCTCGCAGAAGGCCCTCAGAGCTGGACCTCAGTGTCTGGGCTGAACCCAACCAACAAGGTCACCAGAGGAGATTCTGCTCCATGACTCACCACCACCTGAAGTTTAGCTGGTGGGTGGTCAGGCCCTGGGAGGACCAATTTTAGGAAATTGCTGAAGTTTGTATTGGATGACCCAACAGTTGTGTGATTATTTCTTCATCTGATCAGATTTCTCTTTGTTGGTGCTGAATGGTTTCCGTCTTTTCACTGTCCCACATTAAGAGGTTCAGTTAGCAGGAACTTGAGATAGAGTCTTCTCTATGGTAGCACCTCATCTGTCAGATTCCACCCCAAAGGATTATCCCTATCCCTGACAGGTATTCAGCCAGGTAGTTTAAAAAACAAACCCACTTCTGGCCAGGGGCGTAGGGAGCCGCTTTGCCGCCCAGGGTGGCAAATGTGGGGGCACCCCCCTGGGGGCGGAGCACCACTCCCTAGCGCGTGTGCGCCCTGACGTCACGGTGTGCATGCAGCATCCCGGGTGGACTGCTCTCCTGAGCCATCCCTCTCACCTCCTTGCTTTGCACTTTTCTGGAAAACCAGCAAGAGCAGTGGTTGAGTGGGGTTGAGCAGGGCTGGCTGGCCTGGAGAGAGTCTTGAGGGCCCAATGGAGAGACTTTCAAGGGCCATATTTGCCAACCAGGCCTGCGGCTCCCCACCCCTGCCCTATAAAAGAAGAACAGCCATCTTTCTGTGAAACCTGGTGCTGGAATTGCAGAAATGCCACTTTCTCCAGTAGGGCCCATTAATCAAGAACCCAATCGCGACCTGCAATTAACGCTACAGTTGATTAATCCACATTGATCCCTCAGTGGACACCATCAGACCCATTCCTTTCCACACATCTTGGGCCGGGGGGGGGAGGCGTGAGGCTGGATACTGGGTCTCCCATTTATCTTATCTGAATTTCCTCAATAAAAATATCAGTCTTGGAGAAGAACACGTTATCTGAAAGACAGCTTGCCCACAGCTAAGTGATGCTTGCCATTAAACAATCTGTGCCATTTAGCATTAGATTAAAGGGGCTGCAACAAATCGGTTGGAGCTTTGGGCTCGATGGCAACCAGTTCTATATTTCTTCAACTATGCAATAAAATGCAACTGTACCTGTTCTGAATCATGGTTTGCAAGATGCAGCCCAGGCAGACAGGGGTTAAGAAGCTGAAGCTGAATCCTGACAATGTGATATTGATGCTAAGTGAGAAGCTTTGGGGTAGCATAATATACTTATTATTTATCATATATACCAGTTTTTCCTAACCTAATAAACCCCCTCCAGGTGATGTTGGACAGATAATGAGCACTCACACTTTATATGTGGGTGCCATTTGTGGGATGGCGCGTGGGGCTACAGTTCCCAGGGAACTTACTAGAAATAGGGGGCTAGCTTGCTTCTCAGTGTTATTATTCGGAGGTTCACGCCCAGCCTCAGTAGCTGGGAGATGGGGCCAGCACCATTTATATATGGGGGGGGGCAGAGGCATAGGAAGGTCAGGTGGTACCCGGTGCGGAAAATTTATTGTCACACACCCCCATTGATTCCCCCCACCTGCAAAAATGGTTTTACGTTATTTCATATTTTCTTACAAAGGAATAATAACAAATAATAATAATAATAATAATAATAATAATAATAATAATAAACTTTTATTTATATCCCGCCCTCCCAGGCCGAAGTCGGGCTCAGGGTGGCTAACATCAGATACATAACATTGGTATAAAATCAAACAATAATTAAATTACCTACTAAAAAACATCTCAAAATCAATTAAAGTCTAATTAGATGGCTTTCCACAGGGTTAGGGTTGGGAACAGTAAGTGCTCCACTGAACTGAAATTTCAGCCTTCACGACATAGGAAAACAGCCAAGTAAACAGCTATTTTGGTGGAGGAGGGTCAAGATATTAACCAATATGAATGAAATTTCATATATAGCTATATAATCCCTAGTATAGTAAAATAAGACCTTTGGAGCAGGCATTTTTTAAAAAAAGTTTTTTTAAAAAAATGAACCGCCCTAGTAGGGCAGTAATTTGTCACCCCTCCATTATGGAACCTGGGACAGACCGCCCCCTACGCCCCCCCTTGCTATGCCCCTGGGGGGTGGAGCCGACAGTAGCCAGGCAGTTAGCTCTGGAGATTCACCCTCCCTACCCTCCCTTTGTTTAATGTTTTCTTGTTTGCAGGTTAACTTTTTCTTCCTGTTTAGCAGGTGCTGCTATGGTCTTTGACTGGTTGCTGTTGAAGGACCCGGAAGAAATTTTCCTGCATTGGCAGGTTTTTTCTTCCCCGTTGCAATTCGTCACAACTTTACCGGTTATAGCCTTGGGTGGAATCCTTTAGTCTTTTCTTCCCCATATGGGGGGGGGGCGTGAAGTGGTGACTCACCCCCCTGCGGCAGCAATTCCAGGACCCCCCTCTTAAAGAGGTTATATATATGGGTGTCACTGGCCATATACTGAAAGGTCATCAGTGAATATGGGCTGGGCTGCCTGCTACCCTTACGTCTCACAGAGCACCCCCATATCCCATTTACCCTGATGAATCCCAGTTCCCCCGGGGGCTGGGTGGGATACATGCCCAAGGCCTAAGCCACGGTCTTCCTACATTCAGAAGTTTAAAAGAAGTTGTGGCCTAATTCTAATTCCATAACACGTTGTCAGAGTCTTTATTCCTTTCTTGTGATCCCTGGAGGCTGGGGCTGTCATAGAATCAGAGTTGGAAGAGACCACAAGGGCCACCCAGTCCAACCCCCTGCCAAGCAGGAAACACCATCAAAACATTCCTGACAGATGGCTGTCAAGCCTCTGCTTAAAGACCTCCAAAGAAGGAGACTCCACCACACTCCTTGGCAGCAAATTCCACTGTTGAACAGCTCTTACTGTCAGGAAGTTCTTCCTAAAGTTTAGGTGGAATCTTGTTTCTTGTAGTTTGGATCCATTGCCCCGTGTCCGCTTCTCTGGAGCAGCAGAAAACAACCTTTCTCCCTCCTCTATATGACATCCTTTTATGACATCCTCTATATGACATCCTGTCGTGCCTGGTCATGCAAAATGAAGAACTTCTTCAAACAGCTCAATAGCGAGTTCCAACTATGGAACTCACTGCCCCAGGAGGCAGTGATGACCACCAACCTAGATGGCTTTAAAAAAGGATTAGACAAATTCATGAAGGAGATGCCTACCGATAGCTACTAGCCATGATGGCTATGCAGTGCTTCTGAATACCAGTTGCTGGAAACTACAAGAGGGGAGAGGGCTTTGTGTTTGAATCCTGCTTATACAATTCCCATAGTCATCTGGCTGGCCATTGTGAGAACATGATGCAGGATACCATGGCTTGATTTGACCATGGCTTCCATCATCCCTGATAACTGTTCTCCATGGCTGAGGCTGATGGGATTAAGAGTCCAGCAAGATCAGGAGGACCACAGGTTCCTGAACTTACATAATTTACAACTGATGCAGCTCTTTGTGTGTAGCCCAGAATCACTCAACAGGTTTACATCCCTTTGCAGTCCCAAGGATTGACTTATGTGCTGCTCTCTGGGTAGGGCTGCCCTTGGAGATGTTTGGAAGCTGTATGTGAGAAGACCAGGGGAGTACATTTAGCAGCTCTGTGGCAACTGCACAGACAGAATGGGGAATGTGCTAGGTTTCCGGTGGTGTTACAGTTCGGCCTTTTTCACGTTCACAGTTTTGAGACTTTACTTTGACTTGATGGATGGTGCAAAAACATTTTCAATCAGTGTCATGAGTTGCCACAAGTGCAAAGGTGAGATCAGTTTCGTTCCTGTCATTCAATGCTGATCTTCCTTTGCAATGTGCAGCCCCGTGGGGATGTGGGCTAAGTTCTATGGCGCACTCTCTTTTTTTAATATAATTTTTATTATTTTTTACACTATACTACTACAATATAAAATTAAATCATACATTTTCATACATTTTCCACTTTGGCTTGCAAAGGCATGACTTCCCTCAATCCCTCCACATGGCTTTCGGAATTATATCTTGATATTATACTTCTTTAATCAACCATTGCTTACATTATCATAAAATTCCTTCTTACTTTAACTACCATACTTACAATAATATTTCTACACATTAACTACAAAACTTCTTGAAATCCTATTAGCATATTCAATTGTAAATTGTCTTTTAAGTAGTTCATAAACTTTAACCAGTCTTTGATGAATTTCTGGTCCCGCTGTTCCCGGATTATTCCCGTCATTTTGTCCAGTTCTGCATATTCTGTCAATTTCACTGTCCATTATTCTTTCATCGGCAATTCTTCTTGTTTCCATTTTTGTGCTAGAAGAATCCTAGCTGCAGTCACTGCGTATTGGAAAAGTCTAATGTCCTTCTTTTCTATGGCGCACTCTCTGTCCGTGCAGGGAAATGGTGAGACAGATCCTCCTATTGGTTACATTTAATAAATGCAACCTGTTTACCAAACAGGTATCATCTTGGCAGTGGTGGACATGGGTACTATGGTACCCTGTGCGAGGCCAACATTTGGTGCCCCCTCATCCCTTGTCCAAATGAGGCACTTGGCTTTGGGAAGGAGGAGGGAGGACTCTGGCAGGGTCCTTTTGTCTCCCTTCCTCCTTCCTGCAGCTGGCAAAGCACTAACTAGGCTTGGGAAGGAGAAGGGAGGACTCTAGGACCCTGTCAGAGCCTCATGCTTCCTTCCCAAAGTCCATTGCCTTGCTTTTGAGGCTTTGAGATGGTGCCCCTTCAGGCCAGTGCCCAGCGAGTGAGCACCACTCACATGGCAATAAATCTGCCCTTGGTTTCAGCTCTTCTTCGGTGTGTTAGCAAAGCGTCCTTGGAAAGAGAGGATACAGGCACTGTCCAGTTATTTCGTGAAGTATTCTGGAGTAGAGGGAGGAAAGATTATCCCTCGGGAGGCTGTGGGCTCTCCTTTCTTGGAATTTTCTAAGCAGAGGTTGGGTGGCCATCTGCCATGGATGTTTTAGCTGAGATTCTTGCATTGCAGGGGGTTGGACTAGATGACCCTTGGGGTCCCTTCCAAACTCTATGATTCCATGAAACAGGATGGGTGAAAGAACAGGGCCAGAACAAGAGCAACACACCCTTCTGCTTTCATTTTTGCTTGGCAGAGAGGATGACTTAACATTTGTCACATCTACGGCAGAGGAAGGAAAATAAGAGGCAAAAATGTGTGATTTCCTCACACGTTTCGTGAAGAGTCACCAATAGCCTGCAAAGATGGTCCTGCATATAGACAAGGTGACAGCTGTTTCCTTTACTTTGAGCTACTTAACAGTGCCACCTGGTGCCTAAAGACCTAGCAGATGTGGAAATTTCACCCACCCAAAAATGCCGCTCTCTTGCAATCAGAGAGCTAGCAAATAACAAGAGTTAGACACACAAAACAGCCATTCTTATTGGCACTTCCAGCCTAAATTTAAACACTTTTACCACTCTCGCTTTCAATGCAGAGGATAGAGTGCTCTCACCATGGAGATAAAAACCCCAGAGAAAAGCAGTGGGAGTCGTGAACAATATAAGAAATAGCCCGTGCTATTAATGAAAATAGCAAGACAATATGTAGTAATAAAACAAGGCAACCAGAAGGAATTCTTCATTTTTAAGCTGGTTTGGACACAGGAATGAAATGAGATATAATCCAGAGATCTCATCAACAACTCCACAATATTCTCCTCTTCATAGGAGAATTTGGTATTTTGGTTTCAATCTATTTTATACACCTTTAAGCGCCAGGCAAAAACATTTCCCTTTAACCAGGCATTTGGCTGATTGGCATCCAATGCCCCTTTAAAAAGTGTTGTATTGGTTTGTTCTTGTTTTATTTTGGTTACGTATTTTGTGTTTTTCTATTCCCTGGTGTGAAGAGGGACACTGTTTTGCAGAGTTGGCAACCTGGGATGGAGGGAGGGGACAGCCCAAGCATGACTTGGATTGGGGCCCTGCCTTGCTATTGCCAGTTATCCCAAAAGGGGTGGAGGAAGAGGTCACCAAGGCCACCCTGCCTTCTGAGAGTGATGTTCTCACAATGACCAGGGAGTTGGCTGGCCAATCAGCAGACCTAGGATAGGAGCTGGAGGAAGGCTCATAGAATTACAGATTTGGAAGGTACCACAAGATTCATTTGGTCCAACCCCCTGTATTGCAGGAATCTCATCTAGATAATGACAGATGGCCAGCCAACCTCTGCTAAAGACCTTAGGAGAGTCCACCACCTTCCAAAGGAGTCCATTCTGCTGTCAGACAGCTCTTAAAGGCATAAAGTTCTTCCTGATGTTTAGTTGGAATCTCCTTTCTTGGAAGTTGAATCCACTGGTACAGGTCCTAGCCCCCGGAGTAGGGTTGGACTCAACTTCTCTCACCAAGGAAGTACCACTGTCCTCTCCCCAAATGGATGCATTAGAGTCACGAGACCTGAGCTTGGTCAAGGGACCAAAAGATCCAGTTTTGCAGAACTCACCAGCAGTTCTATACCAATCCAAACACAACAGTCTGCCCACTAGGCAATGCTGTCTCTGAAACCGTCTCTTTGACCTGTAACAGCTAGGGCAGGATAAGCTTGCTATTGTGCAAGCTGCAAAAAATCCATAGCAATTCTGAGCCATGCCTAATCATAACCCAATCTCATGTTCATGTTGTAAGATTCATGAGCTAACAGCTTCCAGATATACAGCCGAGTATTTGGAAAAGAATAATTTATACAATTTCTGCCTAGAAGGTTTTACAGCCAGGCTAATCCTCTATTACAGACAAGCTAACCGAGATCATTCATGATTCATACCTGTGGTTTTGTTGTAGTTAACAATAAACAGGTGGATGTCATGTTCGGCTTTTAAAAAAGAGGAAAAGAAATCAATGTTTTTGGAACTGAAAGGGAATGCACATGAGGCTGGTGGCAATTTAAAATGTGCAAGGGAAAAAAAGAAAGTTATTTTCAGTGTGTTTTCCTAAAGTTTATTCAATGGGACTTGGATCAAACTGGACATAACCGGCTCATGGCATTCATTTTGCTCTCTAGGAAAAAGAATAAGATGGTACCGTCAATGGCCAGAATCCAGTTGGACCAACAACTGAATTTTACATCCATATTAGCAATGGGATAATGTCCTCTGCCTTCGGATGAGCAAACCTGTCAATTTTTGTCTCTCTCATTTTCTCATCCTTCAGTTCAGTGCTCCGTATTTTGATATCAGTTTGCATTTTTTTGTTAAAAAAAGTCACCAGGAAAATTCATCAGCATTTTACTGTGAATCTCTCTGAATACAGTGGTGCCCCGCTAGACGAAAATAATTCGTTCTACGAGTGTCTCCGTAGAGCGAATTTTTCGTCTAGCAAAGTGGCAATGCAGCGCGGAGGTTTTTGCACAGAAAAAAAAATTTGTCTTGTGAGGCAGCCCCATTGACTTTTTCGTCTTGCGGGGCAGCCTTCCGCTAGCGAATGCCGTTCATCTAGTGAGTTTTTCGTCTAGCGAGGCATTCGTCTAGCGGGGCACCACTGTATACACATTTTAAAATGTTTATCCCATTTAGCACCCTAACCAGGCTTGAGGACAGCAGAATAGTTATGAGGATGCAAGAAAGGGTGCAGGCCACCCCTAGCTCTATCCTTCAAGGGATGATGATGAGTGGGAGGGCTGTCTTAAGCATATGCAGCACCAGGGTGCAAAGATCCATTCGGCACCCCCCCCAGGTTGCCCAGTTCCAGGCGTGCAGGAGGGCGGAGCCAGCTGCCTGCCTCAGTGTCTCGCTGGCTTGGTCGCCCCTGAACTAGTGGTACACAGCTACTCGCAGCAGAAGAGCCCGCCACAGCACTCTGACCAACAGGTGGGCTCTTCCTTGGACTCAACTCTCGGGCCCCGGACTCTTGGCCTGGCACCCCTGAGAGCCTGGTGCCCTGCACCCCTAGCACCTATAGGTAAGACAGCCCTGATGAGTGATCAGAGGAAAAAGAGGGAGAAGACTGGGAGGAGGAGGTGTCAGAAACTGAAGAGGTAACAAGGCGTATTGAGCAGGGAGAGTCTGTGGCAGAGAGGAGTCTAGAGACAGAGGCAGAAGTGGAAGCAGAAGAGGAGCGAGGCCAGAAGCCAGAGATGAGCCTGGCTGGAGAAGAGGCACGTGTGCCTCCCCCTCCTGCTGTGACAAGCTCCCCTCCCTGCTGGTCTCCCAGGACCAGGAGAGGCATGAAGAGGGCGGAGGAAAAATTAGCATCATGCGGGTGCTGTCTCAGGATTCCCTGGGGGAAATCATGAGGAGGAAGGGATTTCGGCAGCTGTGGGGAGATGGGGACCTTCAGTCTCAGCAGGACCTGCTGGAGATGAGTTGCTATACCCATTAGGCATGACACTCCCATGCAGGTCCTGCTTTTGCTAATAAAAAGTTAACACGAACTTGCACAGCATAATTTACTGTTGTCTATCTGCTGTGGTGCCGGAGGAGACTCTTGAGAGTCCCATGGACTGCAAGAAGATCAAACCTATCCATTCTTAAAGAAATCAGCCCTGAGTGCTCACTAGAAGGACAGATCCTGAAATTGAGGCTCCAGTACTTTGGCCACCTCATGAGAAG
This sequence comes from Lacerta agilis, assembly GCF_009819535.1. Taxonomy (NCBI): domain Eukaryota; kingdom Metazoa; phylum Chordata; class Lepidosauria; order Squamata; family Lacertidae; genus Lacerta; species Lacerta agilis. The sequence goes on along the minus strand of NC_046322.1, from coordinate 6,800,682 downwards.
AGAAGACTCCCTAGAAAAGACCCTGATGTTGGGAAAGATGGAGGGCACAAGGAGAAGGGGACGACAGAGGATGAGATGGTTGGACAGTGTTCTCGAAGCTACTAACATGAGTTTGGCCAAACTGCGAGAGGCAGTGGAGGATAGGGGTGCCTGGTGTGCTCTGGTCCATGGGGTCACGAAGAGTCGGACGCGACTGAACAACAACAACAACAATCTGCTGTCTACCTGCCCACTTTTCACCCTGACTCCACCCTCCACTGACATGCAGCGGTTGTATTTGAGGAAATGTGGCCTTTAAGTTGAAAACTGTTCCCCACCCAGGGGATATTTATAAAGATATAAATTGTACAGGCAATGCCTGTTTTTATTCCCTCTCCCATTGCTCAGCTAAACTTAGGATATGCATACAGAAGCTAGATGCCCTTGGATTTTGGGGTATCCTCCCATCCATTTTCATTTCCTTTGCAGCCCAGCTCTGGCATGTCTCTACAATTCCCAAATTCCCACTATTTCTACAAAAGAATGCTTTGCTGGCCATGCCTTTATAGAAATATATTTGGCACCTAGGAAGTCCACAGTGGATCATGGTTCCCTAACATTTCTATTGAATCTGTAACAGATGCACTGACATTATTATTTTTCCTTTCAAGAGAGAGGTGGAAGGTCTGTGCTGCTAATTTTCTCCCTTGGGCAATGATAGCTGCTACAGTTATTACTATCCTGTTCAAAGTATAGAACAGCGTTTTTTAAATAATTAAATGTACTTCTTCTTTTTTTACTAGAAATACAAACATTTTTTTAAAGGGCAGAGATTGAAGTAAGAGATAATTGTGAATCAATATGTTTCTTTGCCTGCAGTTGTAGGTTCTAATTCATCCGTGCAGCATTTATTTTTACTGAATCCACACTAGAAAGCACAATATAATTATTGCCCAATAATAGCATGAATCATTTTCAAGCAATGATGCGGGGCGATGGCAACACACATTCCTCAAGACTTCTGCTATGGTCTATGGACTTACTCAATAAATGCTCTTCTATTCCATTCCTCAAGTCAAGAATTCATAAACTGCCACTTCTCCTTCAACACTGACATGCAGGATTAAGAGACCACCATCACAAAGCAACGACATCAATTATGCAGTGGCCCCTGCAAGGTGTCTCATCAAACAAAGTGGCCCTCAAGCTGGAAATGGTCCCTCAACACTTGCTATAGACTATAGAGAAGTCTTTAGCTGATGGAATGAAATGGAACCCAGACCAGCCTCTCTCTAGATGGGGAGCTGTAATGCTCAGGTGTGAACAGGCCCTCTCCTAAGCTTTGCTAAATGGATTCACAAATTTTGATGGGACGTGGGAAGATTCTGTATTAATAAACCCATTCATACTGGGGGGGGGGGTTGTTCAGGTAACCACTGAGGGCTTGAAAAGTTATCACAAGCACATAGAAGATGGAGCAAGCTTGTTTTCTCCTGCTCTGGAGGGTAGGACTTGAACCAATGGTTTCAAGTTACAAGAAAGGAGATTGTAACTAAACCCCAGGAAGATGTTTATGACAGTGGAACGGTCTTCACCGGGAGGTTGTGAACTCTCCTTCCTTGGTGGTTTTTAAGCAGAGGTGGGGTGTCTATCTGTTATGGATGCTTTAGACAAGATTCCTGTATTGCAGGGGGTTGGGTTAGATGGCACTTGGGGTCATTTCCAGCTCTACATTTCTGTGATTCTATGTTACACTGAGCTTAGAAGCCAGTGTAACTGCCATGTGTCCCTGATATCCAGCTTCAGTTAGGACACTCTTGATCTGTTGAAGTTTCTAAACATTTTTCAAAGGTGCATACAGTGCACTACATTAATTCAAACAAGACCAACCAATGCTTTTGTCACCCGGTCAAGAATGGAGGGAATTCCCCAACAACTTTGAGTTCCAAAACACACACATACACACACCACACATATAGTAAGCCTTGATATGGTATTGCATGTCATTTATAACTGGATAGTGTGATTTGTCTAGAATCTGCAGTAAAATCAGGTGCAACAGTCCTTTCACCAATGCCATTTTATTCCACATGCACATGGAGTTACAGTGTATATAGCACTGGGAAACCACATAACCCATGATGCACTGTGACTGACAGCACTGAACAGATACACAAGGATGTCAACCAAGAACAGTACAATCTCAAAAACATCATGCCAGCACAAAGGACGACTGTGTGCATTTGAATGGATTGTCAGGGGGAATATATGGTCTGCCATTTTATAAATAAGGAGTAATTCTTGAGGTGGGTGAGATTTAGAACATGAGAACAAAAGAAGGGCCTTCTGGATCTGACCAATGGCCCTTCTAATCCAGCTTCATGTTCTCACATGTGGCCAACCAGCTACTTGCTAGCTAGATGTAAGCACTACAGTGCTCTGTCCATTTGTGTATTCAAGTAACTGATATTCAGAGTCGGTTACTGACAGTGTAGGTGAGGGTTGAGAGACTCCCCGCCTATACACACACACCCCAGCACTTAACTGTGTCATTTCTTAAGCAAAGCAACTCATTCGATGCTAAATTTCCAAGGATAATATTTTCAAACAAAGTTGATTTTTGCAATATATTCTATAATTTATTCTGAGAACTCTACAATAGTCCCATGGTTTCAGATTCTTTCTTCTTTCTTTCTTTCTTTCTTTCTTTCTTTCTTTCTTTCTTTCTTTCTTTCTTTCTTTCTTTCCTAATGCAGTTGAATCAGGGTCCCCTTGACAATAACTGCTCTTCTGAAATGTGCACTTGGGGGATATGTAGTGTGATCCTGCGCCTGCGGCTTTCTAACATTTCACTCCCCATCTGACAAAAAACCAATAACCCGTTTTCTTTTTATTAGCCACCTCGCCAAACAATACAAGAGATGATCTAATCTGCACTGTTTGTCCTGCTTAGCTTAATACAACTGCAGGAGAGTGTTGAAAAATGGCAGAGGCAGAGCCCTGCAAAACTATCGAATGCAGTAACAATGACGTATCGATTCCATGAGCCGGAGGGTAAACTGGGTAGGAGTCAATACCTTCTCCCAAGACCTACTGAACAAGGAAGAATGAAAAGGGAGAAGGTTTGAGAAACAAGATTAAGTTGTAATCATTGCCATACATTCTGTAATGGGAAACCCAGCCGCCGTTTTGCATGGGTCCCTTCCACCAAAGTTGTCCAGGTTGGCATTAAACAATATGAGATTAAAGACTTGTCAGACAAACTAATGAGTTTTGGATTGATTTCTGTCTTCAGCCGTGTTACCAGCATTTCTGACAGCTATGATTTATAGGGTATTCTTTAGGTCTCTTCATGAGAGGAGCTGTTTATTTTACTTGATGGACAAGGTATCTAATGTTTTCTAGTGGAGTGTGCAGATGGCAGGAAGGACAGTAATTGCTGAGGTCATCTCTCAACATCAGTGGCATGTGCATCCCCTATAAATTAGTCATTGAAATCTCAGGCATTGAATGCCAGCATCCTCTCTCCATATTTTATTTTATTTTATTTTATTTTATTTTATTTTATTATTTGCAACCTTTGGTCAGTGAAGTTCTCTCTGGGGAAGAAAAGATGTCTACTAGTTCCTTTGTTTAATAAATGAAGTTGGTATAGTCAATATTAAAACTTCCAGTGTGGATCCTTCCATCTCAGAGATGTTTTTGGAACAGTGCAAATTTAGGATCAGCAAAAGAAATGAGACCTGAGGCTTAAGAATAAGGGTAGTCAACAGAATGCTCTCCAGGGGTTTTTGGATCAATTTCCATAAACCCCAGCCAGTGTGCATTGCCAATGGCCAGGAATGGTGATATGTTTATTTACACCCAACCATTTCCTCTGATGGGACTCAAGTCAAACTTGATGGGACTCTTGGTGGACGTTGTAGCCCAGCAACATTTGGTGAGCACCTTGTTGCTCACCGCATCTTAAGAGAGCAGTGTGGAAAGGATTAGAGTCTTATCAAAATAACTTTCATAACTTTATCTCAATCATTATCTCAAAAACACCGTAAAGTGCATCGTCCTTTTTAAACTGCAGATTACCGAGAGATAACAGCTTGCTTAAACCTTCCGAAGAAATTTGTGGTTAAGATGTGATCTTGCTTGTCTGGCAACAAGGAGAGGTGAGAGAAGGTGATGCAGGCAGCCTGACTGCATCTCCTGCTTACCTGCAACCAACCACAAGTTTAGCTAGAATTTAAAACCTTACTTAAATACCGCACAGAGATCCCAAATAAAGTCGGGCCATGGATCTGGGTCGTGTCAACAACAGATTGTCCTGGGTTGCATTGGGGCCACTCCAAATAGCTCGATCAGACCCCGAATTGAATCAGGAGAGGCATGCACAGCTCTAGTTGCATCCTGCAGATTCTGCATTCAGCAGGGGATCGGATGGTATCCTTTCCAACACTATGGATCTATAATTCATCAGATCCTGACTGTCTTGAACATAGTTTGTGAGTGCAGAGATGGGGCTGGCATGCATGGCGACATTGTGACATGCCCCAGTCTCCACACCGCATTTGATTGGATGTTTGAATAGAGCGTTTCTGCTGTCTGAGCATGTGACAGGCATGTGGGTTCTGTTCCAAAATGGAATGAATGGAGGTCAGAAAGAGCAAATATAGATTTAACACTTGCATATGCATATCACCTGATTGTGTAAAGCAACCACAGAATATGTTCTCTCAGCAGGCTGGTAGAAGGTTGTAACTAAACCTATATTGTGCCTTCCTAATGAGAGAGAATATTGGAAGTAAAGCTTTTGGAACATCAGCAACAAATCATTATTACATGAAAATCCCCGTCCCACAGCTGAAGCACAAAGATATTTTTAATCAGCCCACTAATAAAATTCAGACATTCACTCCTTTGATATTCAAATTTGTATATCCTTCCTTTGAGAGCCTTGATGGTGATGTTTAATCCGATTCAAATCAATGCATCTCTTTTCAGTTCAGTTATGTGTAATTTGCCTTAATTTGTTCAATTTGCTGTGTTTTGTTTAATCTTCCTTTGTGAAAATTGATGCAAAAAAGAAAAGAAAAAAGAAAATCCAACTCGGTTATAAACTCATGCAGCCATTTGTTTAAAAACACATCAGGATTCCTCCAGAATACACACACACACCTGGGATTGGTGTGGAGAGGAAATAAAGAACTGCAATTGGTTGAAAGGATGTTACAATGCTCACAAAAGGTGGTATGTTGAGAGGAGGAGGTTGGTTGCAGAGAGAGCCCTCTCTAGGATGACTTGCACAACCATAGTGAGTGCTTGATGATGAGGAGGATGATTTACAGGGGCAGGGTGGTGATGGAGTGTAAAGGAGACAGTGGGGGAATCCCTGAATTTGTATGTTCAGAAATGCAAATGCGGCCTCTGGGTTTGGCTCCGCCTCTGGCTCCTCCCAATGTCAGGACATCACACATTTGACATCACGATATCACACGTGATGTCAGGACGTCACATGCGCGTCATTGGCCCCCTCAATCACCCTCATAAGCTGGCACTTCTGGGTTCAGTTGTGCTAACTGAGCACCATACGAATTAGCTCTGGGACAGCCAAATTCCAATTGTACTATGTCATCATCAAACCTATCCATTCTTAAGGAAATCATACCTGAGTGCTCATTGGAAGGACACATCCTGAAGCTGAGGCTCTAATACTTTGGCCACCTCATGAGAAGAGAAGACTCCCTGGAAAAGACCCTGATGTTTGGAAAGATGGAGGGCACAAGGAGAAGGGGACGACAGAAGACGAGATGGTTGGACGGTGTTCTCGAAGCTACCAACATGAGTTTGGCCAAACTGCGGGAGGCAGTGGAAGACAGGAGTGTCTGGCGTGCTCTGGTCCATGGGGTCATGAAGAGTCGGACACGACTAAACAACTAAACAGCAACCAAATGTCATCATCATCATTACTATTGCAAAGTTTTAAATTTAACAGTCCAAATGATGGGCAAACTGTTTTTCTTCAAAATTAGTTCTCCATTTTCAAGAGTCACCCCTGTAAGCCACAGAAAACTCAGGACAAGCTGTTTTATGAGGCCCTGCAGTGCTAACATCTGGGCTCAGTAAATTTCCTCACCCCTACTGTGGAAATACACAGCCTATTTCTCCTTACTGTCCCCCGACTGCTTCCCAGTTCTCATCTGCTCCAGACAGAAACAATTTCCCTTCATCTTTGGCCCCTGCAGGTGGACTTTGGTGAAAGACTGCCTCTATCTCCAATTGTTGCCCGCTGAGTTTATGGAGATAGATTATCAAGGGCTGAGGTGGCAAAGGATTTGTGTGGAGTTATGGTTTGGTCTCCTTTTCTTTTCCATTCTCCCCCGCCCCCTTCATTCCCCCTCTAGAATGTTTCCAAAGTTATGTTGCCTCAAGAGAGAGAAGGAAATATGACTCTGAAGAACGAACAATTCTGAAGGCATAGTTCCAGCAAGCCAGACCAATTCATTTGAACAACAGAAGCCTAACTGCATGTTAGAGAGCAGACTGTTTTGATGGCTGCTGAAAACAGCCTCCCTATATCATGTTCTGCCCCACACCCATCCCTGCATCCCCGTTAATATGTAGTTTCACTTACTCATGGGTAGGAACAGGGAAGACATCCCTCAGAATACCAATTGCTGGGTTCCACAAATGGGTACAATGCTATTGGGCTCATATAATTGTAGACCCACTCGCTGGATCATCACCTTGTTGTGGTGAGTGGGCTTGCATGTACGTAGTGTGTGCATGCTCAGAGTGCTAAACCACCCTAAATATATTTGCAGAAGCTTACAAAAAGCTTGTCCTATCACTCAACATCCAAAAAAAAACAACAACCCCTAAGTGCTGCACCACAAGTACAAAATAACCTTTCGGCAGTACCACAAATCCAAGTCAATGGTGTAACATTGGGAAATGTTGATCACTTCTCCTACCTAGGCAGTTATCTTTCCACAAGTGCCAACATTGATGCCAAAATCCAGCATCACCTGAGCTCTGTGAGTGCGGCTTTCTCCCAATTGAAGTGCAGAGTATTTGAGGACCGGGACATTCACAGGGAAACCAAAATGCTTGTTTACAAAGCTTGTACTACCAACCTTACTATATGCTTGTGAAACATGGACCACTTATAAATACCATCTCCAACTCCTCGAAAGATTCCATCAACGGTTTCTCCGGAAAAAAAACTTCGTTGGACTGGTCATGTTGTGCGGATGCCTGATGATCGTCTTCCAAAGCAACTACTCTATTCCGAACTTTAAAAAGGAAAGCGTAATGCTGGTGGTCAACAAAAGAGGTTTAAAGAGTGTCTCATGGCAAATCTAAAAAAAAAAAAATTAAAAATGTAGTATAAACACCGACAACTGGGAAACACTGGCCTGCGAGCGCTTCAATTGGAGAACAGTCTTTACCAAAGGTGTTGTGGACTTTGAAGACACTCGAACTCAGGACACAAGGGAGAAACGTGCTAAGATGAAGGGACGCTTGGCAAACCCACACCGTGATCAACTCTCACCCAGAAACCAATGTCCCCACTGTGGAAGGACATGTGGATCCAGAATTGGCCTTCACAGTCACTTACGGACTCATTGTTAAAACCGTGTTTATGGAAGACAATCTTATTTGGCTACGAGTGATTGCCAAAGAAGAAGAAGAAGAAAATTGTAGAGTTGGAAGTGACTCCAAAGGTCTTCTGGTCCAGCCACTTGCAATTGCAACTAAAGAAGCCCTAACAGATGGTCATCCAAACTCTGTTTATAAACCTTCAGTGAAGAAGACTTCACCACCTTTCCAGGTAGCCCATTCCACTTTTGAACAGCTCTTCCCACCAGAAAGTTCTTCCTAATGCTTGCACAAAATCTCATTTTTTTGTGGTTTGAATCCATTGGTTCGGGTCCTACTCTCTGGAGAAGTGGGAAACCAGCTTGGTCCATTTTCCATGTGACATTCCTTCAGAGATCCTATTACACTCAGATCAGTTTCCATCCCAACTCACAAATATCCATTTCCTCAGGCATCCCTATTTTTGCATCACTGTTTCTCCCAGGGCCTCCTGAATGTCAGCAACTGGTGGTTCCATTGTTGACCTGCACTGGTCATTTCCCATCAGCCTTTGGGAGGGGAGGGGAGGGCCTAAAGGCAACCACTGAGTCTCGATAGTGCAAGGCACAAGACCTTAACCCAAGTGTGGGGGACCTTTGGCTCTCCAGAAGTTGCAGAACTACAACTACAACCATTCCTAGACATTGAACATGCCTGCTGAAGCTGTAGGGAGTTGTCCTTCAGTAACATTTAGCTGGTCAGCAGTTCCAGAGGAAGGGATGCAGCTCAGAAGCAGAGCCAGTGGCAGACTTAGGGGGGTATAGCCCTGGAGGTGTCGTGAGGGGGGCACCACAACTATGATGTAAAATGGAAGGCAAGAGGCAGGGCGTGACGAATTTTGGTGTTGCACAGGGCACCACTGAACCTTGAGACCCCAAGGTCCACCACTGGCAGAGCTACATGGTCCCAGAATTGATCCTCATTAACTTCACATAGGGCTGGGAGAGATCTCATTCTGAAATCCTGGAGAGTTGCTGACAATCAATGCAAGCAATACTGAGCTCAATGGTCTTAGTCAGCCTGGGGCAACCTCCTATGTCCCTGTCTTGCTGATACTGTTTGATCATAGAAACATAGGAAGCTGCCCCATACTGACTCAGACCATTGGTCCATCCATAGAATCATAGATTCATCAAATTGTAGAGTTGGAAGGGACCTCAACGGTCATCTCTGACCTCGAGGGTCATCTATGAGATTTCTGCAATGCAAGAACCTCAGCTAAAGCATCCATGGCAGATGGCCATCCAACCTCTGCTTAAAAACCTTCAATGAAGGAGAGACCACAACCTTCTGAGGCATGTCTGTTCCACTGTCAAACAACTCTTACTGCCAGAAAATTATTCCTGATATTTCCAGCCCAGGGATTAATGATCTACGTAAGTATAAGGCAACTCAAAGAGCTTTCTCACTGACTTCAAAGAAACTTCACTGGGTGTGTCAGTTTGCCCCACTGCTGGCCAAGGGGCCAACTTTTAAGGTGTCACTGGAGGCAAGCTAAGTTTTAGTAGAAATTTAATCAAACCTCTCCTGTTAAATATTTATCCAATTACACGAGTGACAAGCGGAAAATGAATGAACCCCTTTTAAGGTAAGAATAGCACACAGCAGATGGGGATTTTTATCATTAAAGATATAATGAGATCATGAGAACCACCAAAGGGGCAAGTTAATCAAATAAGGCCATTCTATGACAAGCAGTCTGTCGAGGCGGAGGGGGCTGGCTTACATTTGCTGCACAGTACAAGTTGCGTTTGAGTTAATAAAGGCAAGCAGCCATTCTTCCCAAACTCGTTAGGAGACATCACATTTGAATGGGAAAGACCACAAGTGACATGAATGAAAGCAGCATTTCCAGAATGTAAATGAACACAATGTCCTTTTAAAACATGGAGGGGTTTTTTGGGGTGGGGTGGGGTGGGGGGTTATTGGGTTGTTGCTTTTATTTCGATTCTATATTTTGTGGTTTTATATTTTGATTTTGTTCTGTGAACCGCCCTGAGACCTCCGGGTATAGGGCAATATATAAATCCAATTAATTAATTAATAATTAATTAATAATTAATGCTCTCTAGAAGTTAGGGGCTGCAACTGCGGTAATCCCTGACCGTTGACAGCAAAGTGGCTGCAGCTTATGGGTTGGCTGGCTGAGATCCTCAGAAACAGCATTCTCAATTCAGTACCTCATTTTGATTCCTCCTCTCCCCCCCCCACGCCCCCAGTTCCTGCCAGGAACAAGCTGGCAGTAAATAACACCTTGCGAGTTGGAGATCTTCACAGACTTGGCAGAGGGTCAGGCCTCATGAGCACAGCAGCTCATCGCCTGGATCACCCATGGATCATTTGCCAAGGCTGAAAGTCCCCACCTCCCCACAGCCGTCTAAGTTCCCTCCTCTCCAGTTTCCACCAAGCACTCGTCTGCATGAAACCAACCTCTCCTCCACCTTTTTCATGCCTCTCCTGGTTCTGGGAGACCAGAGGGAGGAGAGCTTGTCGCAGCAGGAGGGGGAAGACACCCTGGCATCTTCACCATCCAGACTCTTCTCTGCTTCTCCTTCTGCCTCTGATTCTGGGCTTCTCATTGCCACAGACTCTCCCAGCTCACTATGCCCTGTTACCTCTTCAGCTTCTGACACCCCTTCCACACCCTTTTCCCTCTGACCACTCGTTGTTGTGCCAGCACCAATACCCAGGCTCTGAGCCTTCTTCCCTTGAGGGTTGCCCACCTGGTTCCTTCCACCATTCCTCTGTATCCAACCAGTCCATGACAGTTCCTTTGTTCCTGCAGGGGGTTGGTTTCCTGTATCGTAGGGATTGCACTAGGTGACCTTTTGTGTCCCTTCCAGTTCTACAATTCTGTTATTCCTGTGGAACAAGGTTGTGGGTACAGAGAAAATGAATGACAGACCCTTCTATCCCTAATGGTCAGTTGCAGCCTTTCCATCCCCTACAAGTGTTCTCTTCCTGCTCAGTCTGGGTTCAGTGTGGACTCCTTGGCGTCTCCTGATTTTACTCAGCGAAGACAAATCATATTCTCCTAACAAAAATGCCACTGAGCCTTGACATTCCTTTGAGTGTCCTGGATGGAAGGGGGAGATACTTGTTCACTTCACATTTTAATAAGAACCTACTCAATTTGCACTTTGCAAAACGACAGCAACAACAACCCTCTCTTTTAAAATCCACACTTCTCCAAAATTTTCATTGCAGTTCTCATACCAAACTTTGCATACAGAAATGGGCATATTTGTGAAAGATGCACAAAAAAATGCATATGCTTGTCAAACTGATTTCCCCAAAGATGCATTCTGTTAGGGGAGAATCGTTTTCAAAAACCCACATACAGTTGATAGAGCATGAGACTCTCAATCTCAGGGTTGTGGGTTCGAGCCCAACATTGGGCAAAAGATTACTCAGTTGCAGGTGGTTGAACTAGATGAACCTCAGGGTCTCTTCCAACTCTACGATTCTATGATTCTACTAAGCTAAATTCTGTATCAAAATGTGTGCATCGGGGAAAATGTGCACAAAAATGGGTGGGCGGACTTTGTTTCTTCCTTTAAAAAATGTGACGCAAACATATGGCAGTTTTCAAACAGACTGAAACCTGCCAAGTAAGATATCCTATATTTTCCAGGACTAACTTTGACAGGTGGGTGGTGCCTCCCACGCCACAGGAGTGCTTTTGAAGCCCAATTGCAAGCAGGGCCGGTGCGTCCATTTAGGCGAACTAGGCAATTGCCTAGGGTGCCAAAATGGAGGGGGCGCTGGCCAGGCTTGGGCGGGACGGGCTAGCCAGCCCCGTCTCGTCCATTGGGGCTGGTTGGCGTGGCATGCCAGGGCACCTGCACCTCCAGGGGTGCCCCCACGAGCCCACCGGCATACCGGGCGCCCCCTCCCCAACCTGCCCCCATGGCACAGCCGCTGTGGCCCAGCCCTATCTTTGTGCGCAGCGAGCGGGGGGAGCCGGGTGCTTGCCTCTCCACCACCCCCACCTCCCACTAAAGCAGGCTTTGGCAGGGGGGGGCACCAGAAGGTGGTTCGCCTAGGGTGCAAGAAGCCCTAGTGCCGTTCCTGATTGCAAGCAATTTCACCAGAACCCTTTTTGGAAATGGACTTCAAAGGCAATGTCCTGCAGTACTGATCAGCTGGTGGACACGGAAACATCACCTTTGAAGTCCCTTTGCAAACGACTTGCAAACAAACATGAAAACAATGGCAGCCAAACATTTAGCTGCTTCACACCTGGCATAGTATATGACATCAGCGACGAAGCAGGGGGCTGTGGCTTGAGAGAACTGCCCAGTGCCCATGCTGGCTAAATTAGGATCCTCTCATAGCCTGATAAGGTTCCCCTAGCCCTGCTCTATTTGCTCATGAAATTCTTTTACTGCAATCCTGTAATGGAAAATCCCAGGTGTGGAACTGCCCAGGCACCTGGCCCTTGGGGATAAGCCCACTGGTTTCTGCGGAGTTAAATAAAAGAAGTCCAGCCACTGGAGCAAGGACAAGACAGGGTTTATTGCATAATAGGTTACAGTAAAACTGCATACTTTTAAAAACTCCTATCATATCCCAGAATACAGTTTGGAAACATCATCACTACATCACAAAAGGGAAGGGTTATACATGATTAACATATTGGAAAAACAAGATTAACATACGGGGGAAACAGAGCAATATCAGGGAGATAGCCCTGAGCCAATGAGAATTGGTGTTAAGTATTGGCAAGGATACCTTGAGCACTTATCTGGGAGAGAACAATGGGATTCCAGCTGAGGGATATTAGCCCAGTGGCTTCCTGAAGCACCCAGAGATTACCTGCTGAGGCATTTCCCTGTGCACGTGGTCTCTCACCTACTGGATCATGGCAGAGAGATGGGTTCCCTTAACGGCATCACTCCATACCCCAATGAGTTTACTCGGGAGGAGACTTTGCTTGGGTGACCCCCCCCCCATAATTTCCGTAACAATCCTATACCTACTTCCTTGGAATAAGTCCCATGCCATCAAATCTGATGTAGCTCTAAAGTGAATGTTTCATCTGTGCAAGGTTTTCTGCTCTCTTCCCAACTCCTTCCATTGTGCACCTCCTAAATCTGTTCCAGGGGTTCCTCCAACCTTCTAGGGAAGATCTGGGGAGGGTACAGAGCATGTATGGGGTAAAGGGAGGGGGAAATTCCCATTGCACACGCATAAATCCTTGTACTAATGGAACCTCAGCAGCAATTATAGGATTGTGGCAACATGCAAGAGTACTTCAAATGCACACCCAACCAAGCCTTTGATGTGAAGCAAAGGCTTGATCAAGTCCTTTTTGAAATGAATGTAAACTGACAGACCAACACGAACTGGCCCTTGAATTCTTTGAGGTTTTTGTTTTCACAGATGGGCTGCATTTCAGATTAAAAGGTGCGAAAGGCAGAGATCTGACTACCTGTAACCGGGTGACAGCATTGAAAACCACCCTGCTTATCATATACTTGAGGCACGTCCATAAAGCCACTGGAAATTAATTCCTTTTTGGCAATGGGCCTGGACACATTTTTATAAATAAAATAGAATAATAATAATAATATTGGATTCTGAGAGTTTTAGCCCTCTTGGGGGCTGTATGTTCCTTTGGTGATACTTTGAAAATAGCACGTTGAAGAAATAAAAGTTATCGGAATGGGGTTCCTGTCTAGAATCTCCACATGGATGAATGAGGATTGTTGACAGTTTTTGTTTTGTTTTGGAAGAGAAATGTAGAAATGGGGGCTTTAAAAATCCCCTCTGTTATTCTCTTTTATTTTTCTATATTCTTTGTCGCTGTGCATTTGTTTCAAAGAAGCACAAGGGGGTTTCAATGTCTTGCTGTGTTTCATTCTCGAGTTGCAAAGAAGAAAAGAAAAAAAGAAAATCCTGGGCCAAGAAACTAAAGGAAAGGAGCAAAGTATAATTCACCCTGTGTGAAACCGAGTCCTCTAGAGTCAATAAAGAAATGCCTAATCATGACTCCAGTTTATGCTGGCTCAAAAACTTTGTGGGCCCCTGAGAAAAATAGGAAAAATTGGTGACGTGACTTTTTTTTGTCCTTGAATTTCTCAAGCTTGAGAGAACACCTTATCTCTTATATATCCAGTAGATCACTGTGGGAGAGTTTCTGCTTCAAGTTCCAAAGATCTCACAAGCTTACTCCATAACAACATACTTATAACGATCCCTGAGAGGCAAGCAGCCTGATAAGCAGCAATGGCTCTCTGTCAGTTTTATGTACGTTTATTTACAAGAAAAACGCATCCAGAGCAAGGCTTCCCACCTGCTCCCATTAACAGTAGTTGATCAGTCTGACTCACCGTTCCTCCTCCAACAGGAAGAATGCCAAAATCCCGCCTTTCTCCTCCTTCCCTTCTGTTGTTCTCTGAGCTTCTCCAGTCTCCTAGTACAGGGACTGAATGGCTGGCCTGTCTCCTCCCCACTCCCAGAAGACACAACCTCAGACTCTGCCTTATTTGCTGGTTGCCTGGCAATGCTCTGACCACCTTCTAACTCTTCCTCTCCTTGGAAGCTTACAGTGTCTTCCCTGGGAAGGAGGGGGGCCGGACTGCCCTTTCTAGACTCTGACAGCCAGCTCTCATCTGCAGAGTCAGCCCCTTGCTCACTTAGCTCAATTTCTGAGGCCAACTCTCCCGCTGTGCTCTGGGGGGGGTGTGTTCCTGACAATACACATACAAACACAACTTTCCATTCAAAAGCAAGTGTAGGGTTACATAGAATCGTAGAGTTGGAAGGGACCCTGAGGATCATGTAGTCGAATCCCCTGCAATGCAATATGCTGCTGTCCCATATGGGGATTGAACCTGCAACCTTGGTATTATCAGCACTATGCTCTAACCAACTGAGCTGTCCAGTCTTCAAGGAGAATACCACTATAGAACAGCCCTCCCCAACTGATCGTCTTCAGAGGTGTTGGACTATGGCTCCAGCCAGCATGACCAATGGTCAGGGATGATAGGAGTTGAACCAGGTTGGAGAAGACCACTATACATAAAACTGGTATTCAGTGGCATTGCATTTCTTAGGGCCAGATGCTGGAAATAAAGAACAAAGGGTGGTTGTCACCTTCATTTCTGAGCAGCCAAAGGCATTCAAGAGCATAAGAATAAGAACTAGAAAAAAAAAAAAGAAATGACCCATTGGATTTTGCCAAAGGCCCATCTAGCCCAACACCCTGTTCTCAAATGGCTATGAGAAGGCCACAAGGAAGACCTGGGCACAACAGCATTATTCCTGCCTGTGATTCCCAGCAACTGGTATTCAGAGGCATACTGCCTTGAACAATGGAGGCAGAACATAGCCATCATGGCTGGTAGACATCTGACCAATGATCACTAGGAAGCAGAATACTAACTGAGATGAACCAACAAGAAAATCTTGAGTTATAGCTCACCTTTCCTTCAGGGAGCTCAAGGTGGCATACATAAGTTTCTTAGGAAGTCTCACATCCAGGAAGCAACAAGACTCAGATCTGCTTAGAAGCAGTATTGTCACTGTGCCATGGACCTCCTCACATTGACTTGGTACCAGCATAGACAGTCAGGAAGTGAGCAACCATTTCTATTTCCTTGAAGGCTGTTTTCTGTTGACTTGAGTCTGCCTCCCCTGTAAACATTCCACACCCTTCTCAATTGTGTAAAGATTGTTTTGTTCAATTGCATCGGCATAAGTCTTTGTCAGTGGTGCATATTGTGACAAATGGCTGAAGTTGAAATTAATGAACAATAATTTAGTTGTGTACAAAGGAACATAAGGCTGGGGGTGTGGAGGGGGGGAGAACGGTTTAATTATCAGAGAGCCTGGTGGGAGTTTATTTCACAAAACCTCCATAATTATGCTGACAACCATTTGACAATAGTCTTGTTTTTTGGGGGGAGACTTTCATTGTTCAAAGAGAGGAAGGAAGGGGGTGAGAGATGCTGGTTTTGTTTTTCAAAATTAGAACTGGATGGATGAATCAATGAGGAATTATTATTATTATTATTATTATTATTATTATTATTATTATTATTATTATTGCTTCAACATATGTTCTTCCAGAGGTTCAAAATCTGCACTTGGATGAATAATGTAAAAATAATGATCTCATATCCTCATTCATAGGCTTTATAATGGATAGCTTGTCTGCATTTGAATCAGCATAAGGGTATGGCAGTTTAAGAATTCACCCCAAAAAATATGTTCACGTGCTTGTTTGAGTCCTCAAAGCAAACACACACTAACACTCTGCACTTCTTGAACTGGCTTCTTGAAATGACCAGAAGCCACTGAAACTGCCAACTGTAAGGGGCCAATGATGTTCCTTCTTGTAAACATCAGAAGAGGTAATGCTATGACCCAGTGCTCTAACTCCACATCCTCAGGGTCGTGGATTCAAAGGACAACTCAGACTAGGAGGAGAATGCACCCTCTGAAACACCCTTTGATGCTCCTGACTCCTCAAAATGTCCATCATCAGAGGACCTCCTGATGCCTAAAGAAGTCTCATGACCTTCTTCAGTGGTGCTGTGGTGTAAACCACTGAGCCTTGGGCTTGCTGATCGGAAGGTCAGCGGTTCAAATCCCCGCGAAGGGGTGAGCTCCTGTTGCTCGGTCCCAGCTCCTGCCAACCTAGCAGTTCGAAAGCACGTCAAAACAGTGGCAGAGCTTCATGCTCTGGCACCAGGGCGAGAAGCAGGAGGGGGTGGGGCTGGTGCACATTCTGGGGGCTGGGCGTGCCACCCGCAGGAGCATAGCGTGCATTCTGGGAGAGTGGCGTGCATTCTGTTGGCAGGGTGCACAGGGTGAGGGGGCAGCCGAGATGGAACCCTACCAGGATCACGCTGCTCGGGGCGCCCTGCCCCCTACACCCTGCCCTTCCTACGCCACTCTGTCAAAGTGCAAGTAGATAAATAGGTACCACCCCGGCGGGAAGGTAAACGGTGTTTCCATGCACTGCTCTGGTTTCGCCAGAAGCAGCTTAGTCATGATAGCCACATGACCCTGAAAAACTGTCTGCAGACAAACGCCAGCTCCCTCAGCCAGTAAAATGAGATGAGGGCCACAACCCCAGAGTTGTTCGCAACTGGACTTAACTGTCAGGGGTCCTTTACCTATACCTTTTTATAGAAGAAGCACTCCTGCACCTCAGCTCCTAAAAACAGTCTGCAACCCTTTCAGAGTAGAGGCTCCACTCACTCGGAGTGGGGTTTCAAACAACCAAAAGTTTGCTTTTTAGAATAACATTCATGCTTAACTTAGTTGACTGCTAACATTGGTGTCATTTGGAGCTATCCAGGGTGCTAGCTGATTTGCTTGATTTACTTTAATCTTTGACCTTGTTTTTCTGGACTAACCCTCTGCTTTGTCTCACCTTGCATTCCTAGAATCTACTCTTTGCTTGACCTGATCCTGTTTCTTGCATTTGGAACTGATTTATGTGTTCTAATGTTCCTGAACTATATGTCTAGCATTCATGTGTGCGCGCGCACGCACACACACACACACACACACACACCTTGATTGGAACCCTCTCTCATAGCTCGGACCACTTCCTAGAACAAAACTGAAAATGCATATATAGTGGGGGCTCACTTAACAAAAGCAGAGACATCACCTTGCCGACAAAGGTCCGTATAGTTCAAGCTATGGTTTCCCCAGTAGTGATGTATGGAAGTGAGAGCTGGACCATAAAGAAGACTGATCGCCGAAGAATTGATGCTTTGGAATTATGGTGCTGGAGGAGACTCTTGAGAGTCCCATGGACTGCAAGAAGATCAAACCTATCCACTTTGAAGGAAATCAGCCCTGAGTGCTCACTGGAAGGACAGATCCTGAAGTTGAGGCTCCAGTACTTTGGCCACCTCATGAGAAGAGAAGACTCCCTGGAAAAGACACTGATTTTAGGAAAGACTGAGGGCACAAGGAGAAGGGGACAACAGAGGATGAGATGGTTGGACAGTGTTCTCGAAGCTACCAACATGAGTCTGACCAAACTGTGGGAGGCAGTGGAAGACAGGAGTGCCTGGCGTGCTCTGGTCCATGGGGTCACGAAGAGTCGGAAACGACTGAACGACTGAACAACAACAACACTTAGCGTTGTGGGAATGTATAAATCCTGTCTCAATGTGAGCCTTCACTGACACCAGTGAAGTAAACTCTGACTTGAACCCGGAGTGTCAAATGGGAGTCTTCACAACCCTAATTTCAGCTCAGCCCTTCAAGCAGAGAAGGCAAAGGTGTAAGGTTTTTGGAAGGGATGTGAAAACATAATGCCGAAGGAAAGGTCTATCCATAGCCATGTTGGCTGCATGAAACTGCCATGTTCAGAAGTGGTGCACAACTGGACACCAGTTGCTGGAGGGTCAAGCAGCAGAGGACTACTGTCTTGGTGCATCCTTCTTCAAACTTGGGCTGTGTCAGGCTGGTAACATCTGGAGGCCCACTGTACACAACACTACCACACATACCTTATGAGTAATACACAGGGACACTTCTGCAGCCAGGATATCACATGCTAATCAAGTTCAAAGAAACCCATTTTGACAACAACTGATAGTGAGCAAACTATCTTCTGCTGGTTTTAAGTGTCTTGCAATGACTGCCTTTTATTTTTTATTTATTGGTCAGTTCCTGAAGCCTTTTACAATGCAGGCAATGATGCTCTCCCCCCTCAATTAAAGGGGCAGCCGTCATTCTCCACAGCTGCTTTGCTTTTATGGTACTTCTGAAGATTTCACTGGCAGCATAACAGGACTATCAACTGACTGATACCAACACCCCTTTCCTCTTCCCTATATTAACGTTGTTGGGAGGGGGGCATCCTTATTTCTTTCAAATCCCTGGTGAAAATTAGAAGAAAAAGAGACTGTACAAAGCATCCCATAAAATGGCCTATGCAATCATACAAATCAGCGTTAACCTTTTGTGTTCATTTCAGCTTGGCATGTCTGGATTAGCAATCTCTAACCATTGCTTAAAGTTCATTTTATAGCCATCTGCCTCTCCCCCTTGGGCTGTGTGTTTTAAAGGATCTTCCTCCCCCCTCGCATACTTTTGGAGCAGGTTTGCACCAAGGTCACTGCACACGAGAGGTACTGGTAGTTTCCCTTTTATGATGCAAATCAGGGGTTTTGCAGCTCAGCCGCCACAATAAATAAATAAGGCGGTTAAATATACAACTCTCGTCTTTAAAGACTGAAGGTCACCTAAGAGCCCTTCTACAGCAATTGGGGAACGGGAAGAGGAAATTGGTCCTTTTAATGCTCACCGCCTCATTTGCTCTCATGCATCCTCAAACTTGCCCATTTTCTCTGATTCTGAACTGGTGGAAGTTCAAGGCACAGTCCTTTTATTTTCACGCAATCAAAAACCGGTGGGTGGCTGAGGGGAGCAATATGGAAGAGCTGGGGAGAGAGTAATGTCCCCACATTCATCAGTGGCACATTTAAGCATGTGCTTCACTCTCCAATAGAAGTCAAAGGTACTTCAAAGAGCATTAAGAAGGTAAAAACATGACAACTAATCCAGAATGCGGCAGCTAGACTGGTGACTGGGAGTGGCCGCCGAGACCATATAACACCGGTCCTAAAAGACCTACATTGGCTCCCAGTACATTTCCGAGCACAATTCAAAGTGTTGGTGCTGACTTTTAAAGTACTAAATGGCCTCCATCCAGTATACCTGAAGGAGCGTCTCCACCCCCATCGTTCAGCCCGGACACTCAAGTCCAGCACCGAGGGTCTTCTAGAGGTTCCCTCACTGCGAGAAGCGAGGTTACAGGGAACCAGGCAGAGGGCCTTCTTGGTAGTGGCTCCCACCCTGTGGAATGCCCTCCCATCAGATGTCAAGGAAATAAACAACTACCATTCTATTCTCACATTGGCCAACTAGATGCCCATGGAAAGCCTACAATCAGAACCTGACAGAAGGTTTGAATATTTCCCGCACTTGTCTTCCCATGTGCACTTCAAAAGTGTACAAAGTTATAATGAATAAAGAGCCCCTTGTTTAATTCCAGACCTTCTGTCTCGCCTCTTCATTTCATTTTGTATTTCTGCAGCTGGTTCTTCCCGCCTAAGTGTAGAATCTTATATCTGTCCCTATTGAAATGACTGTGTGAAAAGGGCTAATGCTAATGACTTTCAGGCCATATCCTCAGCATACATTTAAGCCACTAATATATTGCTTTAAGAATCATGGCTTCTCCCAAAGGATCCTGGGAATGGTAGTTTGTTAAGGGGGCTGAGAGCAATGATTTCCAGAGTTCTCTGGAAAGAGGGATTGACTGTTAAACCATTCTGGAAACTATAATTCCATGAGGGGAATCGGGGTCTCCTACCAACCCAGGGGTTAGCAACCTTTTTCAGCCATGGGCCAGTCCACCATCCCTCAGACCATGTGGTGAGCCAGACTATATTTTTTTTGGGGGGGGGGAACGAATTCCTATGCCCCACAAATAACTCAGTGATGCATCAACTATAATAAAGTGCAAGTGTCTCTGCGTCCAGTCCCTGTGTCCATGGGATTGCACTACTGCACATGTGCCCCACGGACAGCCGTTGGGACTTGGAGCGCAGAGACTTCGGGAAAGGTCGGCGTGAGGAGAAGGTGGGAGGGAGGGAGGAAGGAAGGGCGGGGCCGGCTGGCTGTCAGTAAGCGAGGAGGCGGCAAGCCAGCCAGGGAATGCCCGGATGTGAGAGCGGGAAGGGGCTGGGGCGGGGACGAAAGCAAGCGGGCGGGCAGGCGTGTCTGCGAGGCTGGGTGCGCACGCCGAAGAGACCGGGCTGAGAGCGTCGATGTCGTCTCCCCCTCCCCAGCAACAGTGCTGCTCGCTTCTCGCAGCCCCGCCCGCGGCTCAAGATCATGCAGCCGAGCGTGACACGGTGTCCTTTTTCGCCTGTCAACCGGGACGCAGCAAGATGAGTTAGCGGCCGTTAATTTAATGGGCATAATACCCACTAGTTTTAAATAAAAGCACACATTCTACTTATGTAAAATCACTCTGATTCCCGGACCGTCTGCGGGCTACATTGAGAAGGTGATTTGGCCACATCCAGCCCACTGGCCTTAGATTGCCCACCCCTGTACCAACCCATGGAAAGCTTGTAAACAGAGTTCATCATTCTGGAACATGTTGGGTCCTTGCTGGGGTTGACATTTTCCCTCCATCCCTTGGGATCCTTGTTGTCCCCCCACATACACACACACACACTCCCTATGATTCCTATTGTAAAGGGTAAAGGTAAAGGTACCCCTGACTGTTAGGTCCAGTCGCGGATGACTCTGGGGTTGCACGCTCATCTCACTCTGTAGGATGAGGGAGCTGGCGTTTGTCCGCAGACAACTTCTGGGTCATGTGGCCAGCATGACTAAGCCACTTCTGGCAAACCAGAGCAGTGCACGGAAACGCCATTTACCTTCCCGCCAGAGTGGTACCTATTTATCTACTTGCACTTTGATGTGCTTTTGAACTGCTTGGTGGGCAGGAGCTGGGACCGAGGAACGGGAGCTCACCCCGTCACAGGGATTCGAACTGCTGACCTTCCGATCAGCAAGCCCAAGAGGCTCAGTGGTTTAGACCACAGTGCCACCCGCATCCCTTGATTCCTATTGTACCCACCCTAAAATGGCAGTGTTTCTATGGAAGTTGAAAGACGCATTCCAGCCAGGCAGAAACAATTGGGGTGGGGAGGTGTAGCAGGGCAAGTGAGGTATGTTCTGGGGGAGAGGAGTGTGTGGTTGAGGAGGGGAAATGTCTCAAGGGCCAGACAGAAGGCTGGAGGGCTGTAGTGCCTTATCCCTGCTTTGGTTTCATGGGAACTAAATTGCTTGAAAATCCAAGCCTATTAACCGAACAGCTTTCTGAATCGGAGTGATTGACGGGACACTTCTGGGCACACACTCGCATCTCGCCTTCTGCTGTTTAAGCAGCTCTGCTTCCTTTGTGAGATTTCCCTTTGAAATTACAGAAATTAGGGAGGAGTGGAAGTCTTAAAAAACCGACTATAATAGCTGGTGCGTGTTAAATATTCCATTAAAAGGTGCATTATGCTGACAAAAAAGAAAGAAGGAGAAGAAGACGAAGGCAAGCTTCCTTTGGAGTGTGTTTATTCGGTGGGTTTACAACTGGGAAGTGCTGAAAACTGCACTGTGTGTTATTTTTATTAGCAGCAATTTCAATACTTAGCAGTTGGGTGCACAAGAGACACAAAACAGAGAGCTTGACACTGTAGGGAAAGGCTGTCTCTGAGAGCGTGGGGAGTTCTTTGTTCCCAGCAAAGGCCTTCAAATATCTGAAAGAGGGTTGGCGTTTGGCTGGCCCAAAAAGCAAGAGTTAATTTTATTTCCTTCTCTCTAAGCTCGGCTAGCTGACTTCATCTGTGGTGTTTCCCCGATTGCTTCACTTCGGGAGAAATCCAATGCACAAGAAGATGGTGTGAAGCAAACCAATGTAAATTAAAGCGGCGTGAAGTTAACAACAGACCCAAACCCTGTTCAGCAGTGGGGCTGTTGCTCTGCATAATCTTGGCAGAGGGAAAACAAGCCTTTAAAATAGTGTTCTCTGCTGGGTTGGCAGGTTTAGGATCCAGCCTACGTCTCCCTGCTCTGGACCCACCCCTACCATACAACCAGATGACCCCTTTGGCTATTGGGGGGATTGCAACAGCCTCAGCTCAACCAGCTCTTACCCATGAAATGACTACAAGAGACTTGTGCTCAGCAGCAATAGTTGTTTATAGTTTATTACTACATTTCTATGCCGTCCTTCATCTGAGGATCACAGGGAGGTTTACAATATGAAAACAGGGGAAAAAATACAAACCCTGGTAACAAACTGAAACAATAACCCCTGGGGGGGGGAGAGAGAGAGAGAGAGAGAGAGAGAGAGAGAGAGAGAAGGAAGAAGAAGAAGAAGAAGAAGAAGAAGAAGAAGAAGAAGAAGAAGAAGAAGAAGAAGAAGAGGAGTTTGGATTTGATATCCCGCTTTTCACTACCCGAAGGAGTCTCAAAGCGGCTAACATTCTCCTTTCCCTTCCTCCCCCACTACAAACACTCTGTGAGGTGAGTGGGGCTGAGAGACTTCAGAGAAGTGTGACTAGCCCAAGGTCACCCAGCAGCTGCATGTGGAGGAGCGGAGACACGAACCCGGTTCCCCAGATTACGAGTATACCACTCTTAACCACTACACCAGAGACAGAGAGTTTAAAATGCCAATGATGGTTTAATCATCCCAAGGCCTGGGAGAAGAGGACTGTTTTCCCCCAGCACCTAAAGATATGCAATGAAGGGACCAGGTGAGCCTCCCTGGGGAGAGAAATCCACAAACGGGGAGCCACCACAGAAAAGGCCCGTTCTCATGTTGCCGTCCTTTGTACCTCTCACAGAAGAGCACGTGAAGAGGGGCCTCAGATGATGATCGCAGGGTCTGGGTCACTTCATATGGGGAGAGGCGGCCCCTGAATGGCCAGAATATGGCCTGTCATACGCAAAACGAAGAGTTCCCAACACTCCCCACCCCCCCAAAAAAAGTATGTGCAGAAAACACACTGCAAAGCAATTGCTATTTACTTGGTGCCTCTCCCCATTCTCATTATGATCTTTGTCAGGTGTATGGATTTATGTTCCATTATTTTCTGCACCCATTACCATGTTTGTCAAGGTAATGAATGGAATGCAAAATCTGCATCTCCAATATACATAGCAAATTACATCAGACACCTGTTATGGCGGCTCTGGTCATTAGGGTCCCTTCGTCCCCTCCAAGGCTCCGAAAGCCAGCAGTCAGTACTCGTCCGACTTCCATTCACTGAGGGATTGATTCAGGATAGGTCAGCGGGGCCGGCCAATCCAAGAGCAGCGTGCTGGAAGACATCCACCCCCCTCATGGCTCAGTAATTCACTCAAGTTAATTCCCAGCCCCTCGTTCTCTTGACAAATGAGGAGGGGAAGTGGCATGAAATTAATCGGGAACACTTTATTATACATGACAAATGGTTATTAATTTCTGTGATGCTCATTACAATAGCATTAATCATGGCGAACCCTTTTTGGTCTTACAGAGCAAGCCAGGAAGATGCCATTCCATACAAATCCTGGTCTAAATTTGAATTAATAAACGTCCACTTACTTTAACACCTCGCACAATTAATCTGTATTCTCTGACAGGGTTTGGAACAAAGAAAATGGAATATAATAATAATAATAATAATAATAATAATAATAATAATAATAAAAAATCCATGATCCAGAGCTGGGTTAGGTGTATGAAAACTCATTGATTGCCTTACTACTTTCCCTGCATAACCAGGTGCCCTCCCCAAAAAATGTTTTATGGTGCATATGTATTTTAATTCCACCCCCCAAAGGATTTGAATATTTCACTTTTCATACAATCAGTTAAAGAAAGGTTGGATCAGGGATTCTTCAGCTGTGATTCTAGCATTATAGAGCAACTAGATGACTCTCAGAATCCCTTCCAACTCTACATGTGATTCTAATACACGATCCACATGTTCAAAAGCAGGGGTCGGCAAACTAAGGCTTGCGGGCCGGATCAGGCTCAATTGCCTTCAGGATAGGGCCCGCGGACTGTCTGTGGATTGGTATGGGGATTGGGGAATCTGTTCGTTCAGGCTGTGCCACTTTTTCCCTGTGCCATTCATTCCATTCCCCCCTCTCCCTCCCGCACACTTCAGTGGCGCCTCCTCCCTCCCTCCTCCTGGCTTCTCCCCGCCCTGCCTAGAGGAGGAAGGGGGCTGGGCTGAGCTGGCTGAGTACCATTTTAAGCAGCCCCTCTCCGGAGCCAGCCCTTTTGCGCCGCTCATCTTCCCTCCGCCGCTGCCCTGGGGCTCCTGTGGGCCAGAGAGCAGAGCAGATGAGCTTGCTTTGCCTACTCACGAGAAGCAGCAGCAGCAGTGGTGGCGGCCGTGGCGGCGGCAGCAGCCCCTGGGAAGGTAAGTGCAGCGGCTGGGGCTGGGGCTGGGGGGTGGGGAGGAGGACTACTTGCCCCCCTCACCTCTACTTCCAGCTCCCCCCCCTCCAGTGCCACATCTCCGGCTGGCCACAAGGTCTGAGGGACAGTGGACTGGCCCGCGGCTAAAAAAAATTGCCTACCCCTGTTCAAAAGTGTCAAGAACACCAATATTTTAAAAGCTTAAATGTATTATTATTATTATTATTATTATTATTATTATTATTATTATTATTATTTTGCTATTACAGCCCTGGAATAAATAAAACAGTTACTTAATAAAAGGAGCAGATACATCAAGGAGTGTCTAACTTGTTCTTCATTTGGTGGGAAACTGTCAATATTTCTTTAAGTGCAATAATTTCACATAAATGTGTGTGGCAGATTCCCTGCCCCTGAAATTTCCCACTATATTTTAATGCAATGTATTATGAGGTCCCACTTTTCAATGATTTCACTAAACTTCTATCCATTGCTAAACAGGGCGGTGCAACCCAGTGCCCTCAAAATGATTTTTTGGGTCACAGCTCCTCTCACCTGAGCCATGTTCTTTGTTGAATAAGAGTAATAGGAGCTGGAATCCCAAATGTATGGAGTGCCCCAAGTCTGGGACAGGCTGCCTTATTCTGCATCAGACAGGGCAGGGCAGTCAACAATTAAAAGCATTTGCAGCAGCACCTTGTAGATGTCTACCACTTAGATCAGGGGTGGCCAACTTCCAAGAGACTGCGATCTACTCACGTAGTTAAAAACTGGCAGTGATCTACCCCCTTTTGGAGGGTTCAGGTCAAAGTTGTTGAGCTTTTTTTGGAAAGGAAAGCCCTGTTTTGGGGGGTTCACATAAAAGTTGTTGAGCTTCTTTAGGGAGGAGGAAAGCAACATTGAGCTTTTTTTTAAGGAAGGAAAGCCCTGTTTTTGGTGGTTCAAGTCATTTTAGGGGTACAGGGCAAAGATGCTGAGTTTTTTTAGGGGAGCCAAGGTTTTTTAGCTTCTTTGGGGCAAGCCATTGATCTACCGGTGATCTACCACAGACGTCCAGTGATCTACCGGTAGATCATGATCTACCTGTTGGACATACCTGACTTAGATGATCAATCTATCATTGTCTTCGGTGGGAGATGGCTTCCTGCAGATGCCCTCTCACCAGAAAGTCCCATGCATTGTAGCTACAGAGCTTTTAGTGTTTCCTCCTGTTCTGGAGGCTAGGACCTGAACCAATGTCTTAAAGTTGCAAGAGATAGATTCCAAATAAACATCAGGAAGAACTTTCTGATGGTAAGAGCTGTTCAACAGTGGAACAGACTCCCTTGAAAGGTAGTGAATTCTCCTTCTTTGGAGGTCTTTAAGCAGAGGTTGGATGGCCATCTGTCATTGATGCTTTAGTTGAGATTCTTGCATAGCAGGGGGTTGGACTAGATGAGCCTTGGGGTCCCTTCCAGTTCTACGATTCTACAATTCTATAATTTTGGCCCTCAGTGTAAGTAAGATCAATAAGTTAGTGACACAGTTAGTGACCTATATTGAGTCTCACCCTCTAGCTCAGTACTGCCTGGCAGCAGTTTTCCAGGGTCTCTGGAGACAGTGGGGATTGAACTTGGAATCTTTTGAATGCAAAGCAAGTCTTCTAGTAACGAGATGTGATGTTTGGAGCTTTGAGGGTTAAAGAAGCTCAACAGATCGCTCCTCCCACAGGGAGGATGTGTCACAACATCCGGGTTATCTGCTGTATGCGATGTCTTTGTGATTTATGTGACGCACCGTTTATTTCCAAGTCAGTCTTCCTTTCACTTTTGGAGAGACCGGAGATGGCTTCTCAATCTCCGGGGAGAGCTCTGTAATTTATATGCTTGTAAATAAAGCTTACTTGCTTTAATCAAGCCAGACTTTGTGGGAGTTTAATTGCTGGCACGAAAGGTACACACGCCGTTGCGCAAGAAGAAGTAAGAAGTAAGTAGTTTGAACAGAAACACTCTGCTAAAGCACTGGAGAAGCGGGAGAACGCAGAAGGAAGCGTTGCTGGACACCACTCCAAGTGCTAAACTGGTTTGAAGGCTTTTCCAGTTAAAACCAAAAGCCCCACACGAGATACAGTCCAGATGCTGCTTTCTATGTGCCTAAGAAGGTCTTGGGTGGAAGAGCACCTACTCACATTCTCTAGAGTCCTGGTGCCAGCTGCAAATTGCCACAATGGGGCAACTGTGGTCACAGATACTCCTTTCATCTGCGACATGAAACAAATGTGAGCCATAACACAGAGAGATGCTTCCCTCCCAATAAAATATAGGATATAATAAACTGAACCTCTATAAAACGCCATACCACATTCTATGAATTACTGCAAACGCGCCTCCGTGTTGCTGGAACCAGGTAAAGCATCTTGTAACTTTGCCTGTGCCATAAATCCACTTACCTCTCACTCTTTTTCCCGTGCATAATGTGTCTCATCTTGTTTACTTATTACCAGTGATTTATTTATTAAACTGCTCACATAAAGAAGCTACCGAAACAGAACAAGCCTGAAAACTGAAGACAAAGAAGTACAGGTGAAACTCGAAAAATTAGAATATCGTGGAAAGGTTCATTTCTTTCAGTAATTCAACTTAAAAGGTGAAACTAATATATGAGATAGACTCATGACATGCAAGGTGAAAGGTTGTTTTCTGCTGCTCCAGAGAAGCGGACACAGAGCAATGGATTCAAATTACAAGAAAGAAGATTCCACCTAAACATTAGGAAGAGCTTCCTGACAGTAAGAGCTGTTGGACAGTGGAATTTGCTGCCAAGGAGTGTGGTGGAATCTCCTTCTTTGGAGGTCTTTAAGCAGAGGCTTGACAGCCATCTGTCAGGAATGCTTTGATGGTGTTTCCTGCTTGGCAGGGGGTTGGACTGGATGGCCCTTGTGGTCTCTTCCAACTCTATGATTCTATGAAAGCGAGATATGTCAAGCGTTTATTTGTTATAATTGTGATGATTATGGCGTACAGCTGATGAGAACCCCAAATTAAAAATCTCAACTTTGGGGTTTTCATCAGCTGTGCGCCATAATCATCACAATTATAACAAACAAAGGCTTGAAATATCTCGCTTTGTATGTCATGAGTCTATCTCATATATTAAACTCCAGTAGCTAATGAAAACAATTGCTTACATAAATGGACTTTTTCCACGATATTCTAATTTTTCAAGTTTCACCTGTACATTCCCATTAGATGTTTAGCGGCATCCAAAAGTACTCCAGAAATCCCTGACTTCCCTCTTCTTATACTTTATTTCCTCTTTCTTTGCATGTGTATGCACAATTGTTCCTCTGCTCTAATGTCACTAAAGGGACATTTTCAGGGTTAATGATGCTTTCTTCTTTCTCCTTCACTATGGCATCCTGGCCTATCAGATGTCCTGGATACAAGCTGGATAGGGCTTTACACACCGAAACCAGCACCTTGAACTTAGCGCAGGAGCTAATTTTGAATCCTACCAATAGGTTACATTCCAGCCACAAGAAACTCAGGGATTTTTCCACCCAGGCAAGCAAGAGTCCTTATTTCAGTTTGCTATTTCATTCGCCATTCTATTACATAAGTGGTTGCCTTACCCTCGGCTGTGAGGTCTAAGAAACTCCTGGTGTTTGCAGCAGGGGTGCCAACTTGAATAAAATATTGAGGGAGGGGCCAGGTAAGCCCCGCCCTGCATAATCAATCACACGTAAAGATAAAGGACCCCTGGGCGATTAAGTCCAGTCAAACTTGACTATAGCGTGTGATGCTCATCTCACTTCAGGCCGAGGGAGCCGGCGTTTGTCTGCAGACAACTTTTCTGGGTTATGTGGCCAGCATGACTAATCCGCTTCTGGTGCACGGAGGACTGTGACGAGTGCCAGAGAGCATGGAAATGCCATTTACCTTCCTGACACAGTGGTACCTGTTTATCTACTTGAGTTGATATGCTTTCAAACTGCTAGGTTGGCAGGAGCTGGGACAGAGCAATGAGAGCTCACTTCATCGTGGGGATTCGAACCGCCGACCTTCTGATTGACAAGCCCAAGAGGCTCAGTGGTTTAGACCATAGAGCCACCTGTTCCCTTAATCAATTGCAAGATGCAGCACAGACATGCTATTTGAATGGCAATGCCCCTCAAATATTTTATGGGGGGGGGGCCTGAAGGGACCCTAGCAGTTGGCTCCTATGTTCTGTGGGTACTTTACACCTGACTTTTTTGCACAAAGACACCACAAGTGTGTGCTTTGAAGAATGGGGGGGTAGCACTACAAGTAAATTTTGGCATGGAATTCAGTACAAAATTTTTTATAATGACCTTATCCTTGTTTTTCCCCTTGCTTATAATTATTGACGGTTTAAATGCCTTTTAAGTGGAGGAAGGTTTACATATATCTAAAATCAATAATACATTACAGCCAGACAGGGTGAGGAGAGGACAGAGCCAATCTGGGGGGCAAATAATGTGGGAGGGGTGTGTGACCCAAAGGCCAGATAGAGGGGCATAGAGGACTGCATCCAGCCTTATAAGAATAAAAAATGAGCCTGCTAGATCAGGCCAGGTCTAGTCCAGGCACTCAACTACGTTAGTATTTTTTTAAAAGCATTTTAAATGCACTGTAACACTGTGGCACCAGGTGGCGCTGTAGAGTTAGGTTTTTCAGCAATGTGATTTCCCATTATGAGTTTTACAACACGTTTTCCTGAAACTTTTTTTAAAAATGTGTCTAGATCCAGCCCTGCATCCTAGTCTCACAATGGCCGACCAGATGCTTCTGGGAAGCCTGCAAGCTGGACCTGAGCACAAGAGCCCTCAGTTATTCAGAGTATTCAGAGGCAAAATGCCTTTTGATGGGGAGGAAGGACAGGCATCAGGTTCCAGTAGTTAGGGAACCAGACATTCTGTAAGGCACAATGTCACACAGTGGTGCAAATGCTCTCCAGTTGGGGCTTCCTGCAGTTAAAAAAAAGAAAAAGAAAAAAAACATTATATTTTGCACCTGAGCTCTCTGGAAGCTCGGGTTTAAGGAGGCAGCTGTGAAAAGCCTGGCTAATCTCCACCAGAAACGAGAGTGTGATCACGGTCGGTTTTTTTTATTTTAACAGGGGAGAAGATAAACCTTTCCATATTTGAACTGAGCGCGGTTATTAATGGCCCTCCTTACGCTGCCTGACTGTGCGGATCCAGGCTGTATCGCTCAACAGCTGGATTTTCCAGCAGCTTCATCTAATATTCACAGGCGATTGTCCCCGCTGATTCCAGCACAGGTGAAAGGTATTTGACAACCTGAATTATCTCGTTCGGTGTTTGCTTTTGAGCTTCGGCAAAGATATTGGGCAATTATTTGTCTGCGGCTCACTAAAGGGAATGACAGGGAAGTTAAAAAAGAAAGAAAGAAAGTGAAGTGAACAGCTATGGTTACATTTGTATATCTCCATTTTTCCCCCTCCACAAATCTCCAGGTTCCATATGGAAGGCTTGCTTTGCAATAACTGTGAGCAGTACATTAGACTGAGAATTAAGGCCCCCCCCTCCCCATGTATTATGACAAGTTCCAGTTTCTGATTGTATTTCTTTCCCCCAAGGGAAAAGCACCCACAGGAGGCTTGTGTGATTTGTATGTGTGCAATGTTCACAAATCTCTTGCCATTCCAGCTGATTGCCTGTTTTAATGAATCCTCACTTGCTTTTCTCTGTGTAGCGGGGAAACATCCTTTCCCCACACAGGGAGAAAAGCAATGATATGCAGGGATGGGCGGAGCTCAGAAGGTGATTCCATGATGTTCCCACTGGGTTCTGGCATTATGAGAGGGAGTGCCACCCCCCCTTTCCCACTTCCTCAACACCATGAATAATCTTAAACACATAGAATCATAGAAATTGTAGAGCCGGAAGGGATTCCAAGGGTCATCTAGTCACCTAGTCCAACTGCCTGCAATGCAGGGATCTTTTGCCCGATGTGGAACTCGAACCCACGACCCTTAGATTATGAGTCTCATGCTTTGCCAACTGAGCTGTCCCAGATCAAGTGAATTCCGTATCGCTTTTAATGGGTTAAAAAAAAAAGTTTGTACATTACTCTGCACCACCCTGATATTTTACGAATGGGCAGCTTGCAAATGATTTTTAAAATAAATGGGAGATAAAGGGCAGAGAAAGGAATGTCTTGTTCACACAGCACATAGTTAAACTATGGAATTCGCTCCTTCAAGGGGTTGTGAGGGCCACCTGCTTGACAAAATCATGGAGGGTTAAGGCAGCCAATGACGAGTAGCCACAATGGCTAATTGGCTACGTCAAAGGCAATTGTTTTGATTCCACCGTCAAAGTCAGCATGCCTTTGAAGACCAGTTGCTGGGAACTGCAGATGGGGAGAGCATTGATCTTGCACTCGAGCAGCGGCAGAGCAAGCCAATCAGGCGCCTGGGGCAGCGCACATGCCCTGCACCCAGGGGCGGGGCCAGCCACCCATGGGGCGGGGCAAGCCGGGGCAGGACGCTCCGCAGGGCCTCCAAGGAATCTGCCTGTTTCCTCCCACTCAGCCGCCCTATAGCTCAGGGGAAGGCGGTGGGCAGACAGTTTAGGGCAGTGTGGACCCTGCGGGTGCCCAAGCCACCACATCACTTCCAGGAGAGACGTGTGGTTTGGGTGCGCTGCAGGCAACCCTGTGAGTGCCGCCCGACATTTTGTCACCTCCATCAGTGGTGACACCCGTGTCGGGCCACCCCCCACCGCACCCCCTTCCCCCGCCCCTGCACTTCGGCCTCGCTTTTGAGTTTCTCACAGGCATATGGTTGGCTGCTGTGAGAACAGGATTCTGGACTAGATTGGCCATTGGCCTGATCCAGCAAGACTCTTCTTATATTTTAAACGGATGGAACTTTTACCATTCCTTCCGTGCGCCCGTGCACACACACACACACACCATAGTCTGCATTCAAGATTGCTGTTTCCCATGGGTGTGTTTCTTGTTATTATTTTCAAAAGACGAGTTGCTCCACTAAGTGTCATGAGTTGCATAGTAATCTGAGACACTTCGTGAATATTCCCCATGCACGCAAAGGATGTCAAGGCTGCAGCAGCCAGCCCATCGCCTGAAAGAATCAGGCTACCAACACTATCTGTAGAGGCCATTGCCATTTATATCCACATAGCACAGTGACTTTCTAGCCTTAGCTTTCTTGACACCGTTGGAGGCTGTGGGAACAATTTTTCCAAATGAAAGTCATATTGGAATGCATTATTCATGTATGGTAAAGGGAGAGGGTGTGTGTGTGTTGATGTTCTCAAGCAGTTAAGCATCGTTTGGCTACCCAGAGCTCAGCTTATTACATGCTGGGAAGAGTTACAGTGTTGCAAAATCTAAACCCAAAATGTAATTTATTGTGATTAAGTGTCAAGAGAGGAGTAAACAGATCTACCACTGCGATTTCAGATCTTTTCTTATAGCACAGCAAAAAACAACAACCCTGTGCATTCTCCGCAGGAATTTCTTCTCCAATTATTATTTTCTTGCTGTTGTTAATTGCTGTATTTTTGTTAACCATTCACAATCATTTTATAGTTTCCTCTCAGTGGCATTTAATTGTTTTGTATGTTTTTTTTTGTAGGGGTGATGCATTAAATGAGTGTTGAAAAATAAACAGATGTTATAATAGTAACAAGTGGTCCTAGGCCCCTTGTTTATTTACGGAGGCAAATCCTCTGTTGAATGGCGCTTTCAACAGGGACTTTGGAAATATGAGAAATACGAAATCTGAAATCTGAAATACAAGAGGCCCCCCTGGTATTGGCATTCTGCCGGCTCTTGAAGATGCACCTGTTTAGACAAGTATTCCCCCGATCTCCTGACTTGAACTTCCTAATCTAATCACTGTAATTGCAGATTTAACTGCTTGAACTGTTTTGCTGCCTTTGTGGGTTTGCTTTATTGCACAGCCTTATCGTGAATTCTTTAAGGTTGCCTGCTCAGGAGCATACCAGACCCTGAGATTTGAAGGCCCCAAACTGAGACCTGGGGGGGAGGGCGGCTCCTGGAGGTGTCATGGGTTGGGTCATCAACCCATGACACCTGATGACAGTGTTTTATGAGTTAATGTGCACCCCAGTTTGAGTGGCAGATATCCTGTGGGAGGCGGGACATTCCACACTTTAAAAGGAGGGAGCAGCCATTGGAGAGAGAGGGGGGGGGAGAGGGAGAGTGGTGACTGGAAGAAGGAGGGTGTGGGGCCAGGATAGTGGTGGGTAGGTTAGGATAGGTCGAAGATGAGTATGTGATGCTGAAAGAAAGTTTATGCTGTAATGAAACTAAGCCTATAAACGATTGAATTACTGAAACTGTTATGTTCTGAAAGAAATAAAGACTTGTTATTGTTGCGCTAAGAAAGTATTGTCGTTTATTTGGTCCAGTGAGTTATGTATGCTCATGAGGAGGTGAACTCAGGGAAAAGACAAAACTGACCTGAAGGGTGATAGTTTGTGTCTTGGAGTTTCACTCAGGATGGGCTAGAAACCTTGGTAATGCCACAGAGTTGCTAAGAGGGCTTAGCTAACTGATACAGTGAGGGATCTAGAGAGAGAAAGACCCTGAACTGTAGGCAAAGAGGAGTTTAACCCCTGAAGCCCAGAGCAGAGGATATAACCGGTCATGGCAGCTGGACCAGAAAACTCCCGTTACTAAGAGATCCCCAGATTATAAACAAAAGGGGATTGACATCTCAGACGGACCTCAGAGGGACAGGTGGGGTGGATCGAAATTTGACCCGGAACACCTGATTAGAAATTCACTTAGTAACAAGGGGAGAGTGTGAAGGGGAGGTTCGTCACAATGCCACTAAGCATTAAACGCAGTTGCTGAGAGAATGCCATTCAAATAAAACTCAGAAGGTCTAACAAGTGAGCAAATAGGTTATCTTGGCCAGGGGCGTAGCGAGCCGCTTGGCTGCCGGGGGCGGCAAGCCAAGTGGCACCCCGAGGGCGGGGCGTCGCTCCATGCTCATGACACATGCGCACAGAGCAATGCCTCCGCCCGGGCCAACAAGGAGGGGCGTCTGGCCCACCCCCTCCATTCCAAAAGCTCCGCTTTTTTCGCCGTTGGCTGGAGGCGCCAATCGCGGGGGCGGGGCCCCTGCCCTGAGTGTCACCCCCCAGGGTGCTACCCGGGGCAGACCACCACCCCCCGCCCTCTTGCTCCGCCCCTGATCTTGACTACCAAGATGGCATCTGCAGAGCTTCCAGAACAGTTCACCTTTGGTTCAGCACAAGGTGGGGCACACTAAATTGTGGTTTGTATGAGTTGGAGAAGTTGCCCAGTCAGTCCTTAGGCTTGCAGATGAGCTACTGCCAGCAGTGGGATTACAGCAAGGCAAAATATCTTAAACCAAGAGTAGCTAGTGTAATGTAATGTCCTCCACAGTTTACTTGGAATACAACTCTCGTCATCCCCAGCCAACATGCAACACCCTTCCGTTTCCACATTTCCATTGTCTTAAGTGCTATTGTCTAGGAAAGTCCTTGGGAATTGATTCTGGCATAAACTGGGGCTGGGTAAACCTTCCATATCCTTATGGGCCCCAGCCAGCCCCAGTCAGCATGTCATGGGTCAAGAGTTGGCTTCACCTGCTGAGCAGCAGCCTCAAGGAGCAGAAAGCGAAGTGACTCCACCTGCTGATTCGCATTCTTGCTCCTGGTGAGAACCAACTGGCTCCAGCTTTCTTAAGCAGGGTCTCCAGCATCAGTCGGTTGCTAGAAACAATATTGGCCATTCCTGGTCAGGCCTAGCTGTTTCTTGTGACCTTGGACCCTCGGCTTTCTTGAGCCCTGGATCGTCTGACTATGTGAACTGAGAAACTCCTGGCCTTAGGACTGGACTCGACCTTGTATATACAGACTCTGCCTCCAGGCAACTACCCCCCGAGACTCGGCCAGTTGGCTGGCTTCTTTCTCCACTGAGCTCTTCCATGGCTGACAGCACAGGACTACGACACCAAGCGTCCTGGGTGATGGGAGTTGTAGTTCAACAAAATCTGGAGGATGTCACATTGCCTACCCCTAATTTAAATGAAGTCTTTGCTTCTTCCAGGGAGGGGGGGGTTGAAATCACCCTGTAACCCGTTCAACCAAGATGCTTTAATTTCACAACTTGGAATGGGGAGGGAGGAGGAGGAAAAAAAAATCTTTCCAATCGAATCTTTATAGATCTCTGAATGCTAAATCTAGTAAAGTTATCTTATTCCTGTAATAAGAAGGTCAGCAGTTACCTGGGGCTCTCCTCATCCATCCTGGCATTTAGTAAATCAAGCATTGGTTACAAATTAGAGTAGGAAATTAAATGAGCTCAGCTGCCCAAAGTCTCCGCTTGAAGGTTAAAAGTTTAAATACCGTTTGGGGTAGAAAATCCGGCAAGGCTCTATATGTCAATGCCTTAACATGGTAGATAGCGGGGTTCTACATGTGTGCATCGGGCAGCAAACACCCAAGGCATCAAATGGATATTGGGCTGATATCTATTCAATAGGAGGAAACATTGCATTTATCAGCTGCTGAAAGCAAAAGCAGTGTAGTGCTGGACCAAACATGCTCACTGGATAGCTTTTGGCTGATGGGGTTTTTTCTTCTTCTCTTGCAGGGGGCAGGGGAGGAGGTGAATGTTAATTGTCCAGCCTGGCATGCTACTTCTCCCAGTAACACAAACCATTTCACTTACCCAAATCTCCCCTCAGAGCAATGCTACAGGGTGATGTAACTAAGGATGGATGAATCTATCGTTTTTTGGTTTCTCTGTTTCTATTTCCCCCCGGTGCTACGATCAGCCCATCACAGCAGCAATGCAAAATGTCATCGGCATTTTAATACCCGAATCTCTCAATGTATGCATTTTTATATACGATTTAACTCGAAATGCATGTTTCTGCAAGCAATTTCCACTAACACTAATTTCCCCCCGTTACTCTTTATGAAATACATGATACATGCGCAGTTTCCTGTAATGCACACATTTTTGTGTGCGTGCAAATTTGGGTTGGAGAACTTCTCTGCAGAATTTCGAGAAGTGCAGTTTTTGAAGGATAGCTGCTTCCATTTGCATAAGCAGGTTAGGTAGGTTTGCATTAAGATGAGAACTGGACTGATTTTCTCACCCTGTAGCCATGTAGCCAAATAGGTATCCCCTCTGCCCAATTTAGAACTGTGCCTCTCTGTATTGTATGCTTTTCTATGTATTTCTCTGGGGTTTTTTGTTTTTCGCTTTTTTTTGCTTTTCAGTTAACCAAAGCTGCGCCATTATTAACAGGTGAAAAGAGCAGGTAGCTCTGATGCCACTCATAGGGCCCCTTGCCCCCATTAACAGAGTTTAGGTATTGCATACCAGTGTAAAGGAGAGGCTGGCATAGAATCAATTCGGCTGATGGGAGCCAGCTGGAAGATGATGGAAGAAGACACCTTGATAAGATAACAGGAGTTTCTTAGGTAGAAAACAGCTCCAAATATGGGGTGTCCAATTGGAAGGCCAGGTAAAGAGTGATGAGCTATTCAAATTGCTGTAATTATTATTATTGATGATGATGATAATAATAATAATAATAATACCCTGACCCCATCCATCTGCCTGGGTTTCCCCAGCCACTCTGGGCAGCTTCCAACAAAATATTAAAATACAATAGTCCTTAGATATTAAAAGCTTCCCTAAACAGAGCTGCCTTCAGATGTCTTCGAAAAGTCTGGTAGTTTCCCCCCCCCCTTTCACATCTGGTGGGAAGGCATTCCACAGGGCAGGTGCCACTACCGAGAAGGCCCCCTGCCTGGTTCCCTGTAACTTCACTTCTTGCAGTGAGGGAACCGCAAGAAGGCCCTCGGAGCTGGACCTCAGTGTCCGGGCAGAACGATGGGGGTGGAGATGCTCCTTCAGGTATACAGGACCGAGGCCGTTTAGGGCTTTAAAGGTCAGCACCAACACTTTGAATTGTGCTCTGAAACGTACTGGGAGCCAATGTAGGTCTTTGAAGACCGGTGTTATGTGGTCTCGGCGGCCGCTCCCAGTTACCAGTCTAGCTGCCGCATTCTGGATTAGTTGTAGTTTCTGGGTCACCTTCAAAGGTAGCCCCACGTAGAGCGCATTGCAGTAGTCCAAGCAGGAGATAACTAGAGCATGCACAACTCTGGTGAGACAATCTGTGGGCAGGGAGGGTCTCAGCCTGTGTACCAGATGGAGCTGGTAGACAGCTGCCCTGGACGCAGAATTGATCTGCTCCTTCATGGATAGCTGTGAGTCCAAAATGACTCCCAGGCTGCGCACTTGGTCCTTCAGAGGCACAGTTACCCCATTCAAGACCAGGGAGTCCTCCACACCTGCCCGCCTCCTGTCCTCCCAAAACAGTACTTCTGTCTTGTCAGGATTAAACCTCAATCTGTTAGCTGCCTCAATCGGTAACCAGTAATATTGCAGAAATGATACAGGCACAAGAGCTTCATGTATTCAGAATACTATATAAATGCCTTGACTTCTTGTATTTTCTGTCCAGCTTTTGGAATTATCCACTGGGGCATCCTTTGTTCTTACTGCAGTAAGCACTAAAGTTAAACTTTCCTTGGCACTGCTTTCTTTATTTGGGCTAAAGAGGAATGGCGTATTTTCAGACCCCCTTTCTAGGGTAACACCCCCATTCCTTGATGCGACATCACTCTGGTGGGGGCTTCTGGGGAAAATACAAACGCACACCAGTTCTGTTCGGGGGAGGGACACCATTTTTTTTAAACAAGTCATGCTGATTCATTGCATAGTGGCCTTCTTAGGGATTTGAGGAGAGATGGTAGGTGAGAGCATACTACACAGCCTATCTGTTTCTGAGTTTCTAATCTTAAATCCAGTTCTCCACATTTCCCTATGAGGTTGTGATTTAAAAAAAAAAAGTCCTCAGCATTCTGATGTGAATTTATTCCAACATGCACATTGTTGTATGGAATGTTGCACAAAATGCAGATTTTTACAAAGCCATTTCCACCAACATATTGTGTTTCTGCGCTGTTTTCACTAATATGTGCATTTTCTATGAACACTTTATCCTAATATTTCCATTTGTGTAATCCTTACTTGGTTGGAGAACAGCATTGCAAAATTGAGAGCAATACAAATTTTGAAGGCTAGTGGTGTTTCAAAGCGCATCTTTTCATAGAATCATAGAATCCTAGAGTTGGAAGGGACCCCAAGGGCCATCCAGTCCAACCCCCTGCCAAGCAGGAAACACCATCAAAGCATTCCTGACAGATGGCTGTCAAGCCTCTGCTTAAAGACCTCCAAAGAAGGAGACTCCACCACACTCCTTGGCAGCAAATTCCACTGCCGAACAGCTCTCACTGTCAGGAAGTTTTTCCTAATGTTTAGCTGGAATCTTCTTTCTTGTAGTTTGAATCCATTGCCCCGTATCCGCTTCTCTGGAGCAGCAGAAAACAACTTTTCACCCTCCTCTATATGACATCCTTTGATATATTTGAACATGGCTATCATATCACCCCTTAACCTTCTCTTCTCCAGGCTAAACATACCCAGCTCCCTAAGCCATTCCTCATAAGGCGTTGTTTCCAGGCCTTTGACCATTTTGGTTGCCCTCTTCTGGACACGTTCCAGCTTGTCAGTATCCTTCTTGAACTGTGGTGCCCAAAACTGGACACAGTATTCCAGGTGAGGTCTGACCAGAGCAGAATATAGTGGTACTATTACCTCCCTTGATCTAGACGCTATACTCCTATTGATGCAGCCCAGAATTGCATTGGCTTTTTTAGCTGCTGCATCACACTGTTGACTCATGTCAAGTTTGTGGTCTACCAAGACTCCTAGATCCTTTTCACGTGTACTGCTCTCAAGCCAGGTGTCACCCATCCTGTATTTGTGCCTTTCATTTTTTTTGCCCAAGTGTTTGCATTCAGTTCCCCCCCCCCCCCAGAAAGTACCAATTAGATTGGGCAACCTTTAAATGTGAACCAAATTTCTCCCCCCAGCCACAGAATGCCAGTCTACTTTCATAGCCTACAAATGGGGCTGCATTTGAGGCTACCTGGGGATTGAAAACAACTGTGTCCTTCACGTCCTACATTTGAGCTTCTGGAGACAAGCCTGGGCACTGCTAGAAAATGACTTTTGGGCTAGATACGGCTGATGAAGTTGGACTTGCATTGAGCAGTGGCACACTTTCCTAGATGCGCTTCTTCGAGGCTTGATTTAATCTCTGACGGAGAACAATGGCATGAAAATAAAGGGGGCATAATAGCACGGCTCAGAGGGGTGAAGGAGGGAGGGAAGTGTTTAAATAAAATCCCCAGATGAATATTTAACTGCTGGGGTAGACTTCCGGCGGCGACGCCATCGTCGGGTGGTCGAAGGCTGCTTCGGGTCCGAAGCGCCTTGTCCATCCCGGGGGTTAGGAGCCGCGCTACCGCAGCGCGCGGCTCCGGTTGGGGTGCGGGAAGAGCGTCCCGCACCCTGGGCTCCCCGGCTGCGCCCGCGGAGGCTCTGAACCCTTCCCTTGCCCCCCCTGTAAAGGGGGAGTGGGGGTGAAGGGCAAACGGAGCCGGGCTTCGGGGACATGCCCCAACCGGGATGCAAATGCGGCGACAGAGCCCGCGGTGAGCGTCCAAGTTCTACCTGTGAAGAATGGAGCTAAAAGAACCCGGTGGTCGTGAGTAAAGAATTTGATCAGAAATCGTGCTTTTGGAACGATCCGGGGGGAAGGAGAATGGCAGCCTGCCCTCCCTCCCTTCGAGCTCAAGAATCTAACCAATTCGACTGATTGCTGCTACAGAACTGGTTACAATGTATTTAAAATTGACACAGGAGACTGGCAAACTTTTTTTTTTTGGGAAGTTAACTAGAGGAAAATATCTCCTTTTAAAGTTGCGGTATTTGCGCTCCAGTTCAGGAAAATGGCGACGAACAAAGAGGGGAGTAGAAATATGACACCCGTTTCCTCCTCCTCTGCCAGTATGCTGGGTTTCGTCCTTGAACTGGCACTGAACTCTGGACTAACGGACGAACAGAGACTCACTGCCTTGAAGGTGGAACTGCTTTATAGAAAAGTCAAAGTCTTGTGTGGGGGTCTGAAATGGAACCAATTGCCCACAGAGGAGGCTTACAAAACTTTTGATACTTTGGAAGAAAGCCTTGCCAAAGAGCTGAGAGGATGGATGCAAAGATGGAGTGAAATGAATGAGCTACTTCGGAGAAGAAATTCGCTTTTTGGGGGTGGCAGCCCCAAGGCGACGTTAAGATTTCGTATATCCAGTCCCCGAGGTGTGAGCTCGGGGGCCAGGGACAGAGAATTAAGGTATCTACAAGAAGAAAAGGAATGTTACAAAGAACCGAAGAAGCTGAGAGATGATGAGATGGACACCTCTGAACTCGCGGCAAGGAGAGGTTTGGACTGTGCCTGGATCTGTGGACGCTTGGAGAGGGAAGAGATATGGAAGTTCAGTGCTGATGCCATTAGGAGAAGAATAATGGACAGAGGGGGAGTGGGGTGAAGCATTAAGTAAAACTTTAAGCAGCCTGATATGGTAAATTGAAATCGGAGGGTGAATACTGTCAACAACTTTTTGTTATATTTCTTATTTGAACATGAAAGGAGATATTTCAAGTTTTTATGTTACTAGCAGCAACCTTAAGGATAGAAGAGATAGATTAGATGTGAATGATTTGAGAAGATTTATGAGGTGGAGTATAAGCAAAGTGAATTTAAGTGGATTAAGTTTATGGATTTAGAAGATTAAATGGTGAGGTATTATTATGATGATGCATTTTTAGCAACTGTTGAAGATATAATTGAATGTAATTATACAATGGTAGTTAATGTTTTTTTTTGTAGGAGAAATGGTTATAAAATAGATTAAGGATACAAACTCGAAGGTGAAAAGGCAGGGGAAGTCAAAAGTCAAGATATGGAATTAGAAATTTTTTTTTTAGAAAGATGCATTAAGAAAGCTTGACACTGTTTGTATTTGTTTTATTTGTTTTGCATTTGTTTATTGTAGGTGTGGGTGTGGGTTTATGTTTGTTATAGAAAAATCCCAATAAATTCTTATAAAAAAAAAAAAGAATATTTAACTGCTGTGCTCTTGGCATGTGAGAGTATGTGAGCCCAGAGAGCTTTGTGCATAAAGCAAGATGCTTTGGAGAACCCCGGTGAGATCAGCCACTAACTACCTGTTTTTGCAAAATGCCCCTGGGAGTGGCCATTTGAGCATAATAAAAGGAAACTGCAGCAGATTGGATGCAATTAGGATGTGGTTTTTTTTTTCCTTTTTCTTTTGCAGAGGAGAGCAGGGGGGGGGTATGGCTACTGGAATGAATCATGGGCCACGTGCAAAGGTGAAGGTGGTTTCTCATTGAATATGCGTTAGACATTTATACATTTTGTTTATTATACTAATTTATTACTTTTAGAAATCTTTGTTTAAAAGGCTAATAAGCAACTAGAACATAAGAATGCAATTCTCTTTAGGGCGATTAAACCTATGGGGAGTCCACAAGCAGGACCTGAACATAACAGTTGTTCCTTCCAGTTGTGATTCTCAGCAAGTGGTATTCAGACGAATTCTGTTCCTAA
Organism: Lacerta agilis; assembly: GCF_009819535.1. Lineage (NCBI taxonomy): Eukaryota > Metazoa > Chordata > Lepidosauria > Squamata > Lacertidae > Lacerta > Lacerta agilis. Next base: position 6,759,497 of record NC_046322.1, on the reverse strand, counting down.
AGGTGATGGTAGAACATACAGTGATACCCCGGGTTATGCAAGGAATCCATTCCGGGCAGTGCTGTCAAGTATCTCGTTTTCCCCGGGAAACTCCCTTATTTCAAGCTGTTTCCCACTGCCATCCCTTATTTTTTATATCCCTTTAATTTCCCGTTTTTCAAAGGAAGCAGCTCCTCCCCCTCCCCCTGCTGGCCAGGGACTGGGAAGACCTCGCCTCCTTGCAGCCTCAAAGCAAGCGGGAGCCATTTCCTGCGCTTACAGGGGCCATATTTGGCCCCCTGCTTCAGCCCCTATCAGCTGCCGCCGAGCCCCTCAGCTAGACAATAGGGTTAGCGGGGGGTGGTGGATTCTCACTGGCCTTGCTTCGCAGCCTGTGGTTTTCCCTGGTAGGAATGTGACCTTGAACTCTGATAATTAACGCCTCTTGTTTGAAGGCTTGGCAAACATGTCTGTATGTAGGAACTACTGTACTTGCACAATGTACAAATATGGAGTTTACATTGCTGCTCCGCCCACTTTTGCTTCTGGCTCCGCCCACCACTGCCATGTGACTGTCCCCGGGATAGGTGAGGCTGCTGATCCCTTATTTTCAAATCCGAAAGTTGACAGCTATGATTCCAGGTCGTGGTACATAACGCATGCATGTGTATCACGAATGCATAGAAAAACCCCCAAAAAACCCTGGAAGTAGCGCGATTTGAGTGCTTCTGTGCATCCGGGAGTCGCACTCACTCCAGAAACACTTCTGGGTTGCGGGCGTTCGCAACTCGAATGTCCGCAACACGGGGGGTGCATAACCCGGGGTACTACTGTACTCATTGTGGCTGATAGCCATTGATGCCCTTGTCCTCCATGAACTTGTCTGATTCTCTTTGAAAGGCATCCAAGTTAGTTGGCATCACTACATTCTGTGGGCGTGACTTGCAGAGTTGAACCGTGCAGGTTCTTTATTTCATCTGCCTTCAATCTTCCAGCATTCAGTTTCATTGGATCACCCAAAGTTCTAGCATTATGAGAGTGGGAGGAAAAACTTGCCCATACCATGCATAATTTTGTTTAATTGCTTCTATCGTGGCACCTCTTGCTCTCTTAAAATCAGGCATAGGCAAAGTCGGCCCTCCAGATGTTTTGGGACTACAACTCCCATCATCCCTGACCACTGGTCCCGGTAGCTAGGGATGATAGGAGTTGTAGTCCCAAAACATCTGCAGGGCAGAGTTTGCCTATGCCTGCTTAAAATGAACAGGTATTATTATTGTATCATTGAATTACATACGGAAATCTCCCAGGAAGATGTCAGGAGCCACAGTCAGGAGCAGATCAGCAAAAAGAAAAAAGAAAAAAAGGTGTCAGTGAAGTTAACTCTTTATTCAACTAAACCAGATCAGCACAGGCCTAGTGATCACTGCAACACTTCCCACTAGGTCTTGCCCCAATACCAAGAACAAACTCAGTTGGTCTCTAAGATGCTACTGGGAAGAATTTCCTATTTTGTTTTGCCCCAATGAGGCAGTTGTGAGGACTGAAGGTCTCCCCACTGCTCTCTAAGGCTCCTCCCCTGGTTCCTTCCCCAGCAGCCTAAGGCTCTGTCATCTAGTCTCTGCCCTCTTCATTTCTCTGCCAGTGTGGTGTAGTGGTTAAGAGCGGTAGACTCGTAATCTGAGGAACCGGGTTCGCTTCCCCGCTCCTCCACATGCAGCTGCTGGGTGACCTTGGGCTAGTCACACTTCTCTGAAGTCTCTCAGCCCCACTCACCTCACAGAGTGTTTGTTGTGGGGGAGGAAGGGAAAGGAGAATGTTAGCCGCTTTGAGACTCCTTCGGGTAGTGAAAAGCGGGATATCAAATCCAAACTCTTCTTCTTCTTCTTCTTCTGGGAAACCAAGGAGGAGGGGAGCTGACCACTCCCTGGATTCTTCAGCAGCCTTCCTCATCTTCGTCTCCTGTCTGTCTGCGACAGCCTCTTCTTGCCCACTGCAAACCTTTTGCCTCTTCAGTTTCCCACACCACCTCCTCTCTGTCTTCTCCCTCTGACCGCTCTTCATCATCATCATCCCACCACCAATCCCCTGGCTCCGAGCCTTCATCCCTTGGGGGTTCTGCCAGACCGTGCCTCCCACCACTCCTATGCATCCAGCCAGTCCATGACATCAGCTTAAAAGTGCCTTGAAAATGAACCTCATCAAAGCACAACACGAAGACCCTTTCCCCACACTGCAACAGTTCTGCATAAATTGGCTGCAACCATCTAAGTCCCTTTAAACTAGTGGAGAGCGGGAAGCTCGCCCTCTTTGTCCAGCTTCCCAGCTGGTTAGGTTCACCCGCCCACCCTCCCTTTAGGTTTAGCATTGGCCTTGCTATGGACTTCGAATGGTCGCCTTGGTTGGCCGGGGGTGGCCTGGTAGGACTTTTTCCCAATTGGACTAGCCAAGATGGGGTTTTTTTTCGCCTACCTCGTAGCAATCATCACAACTTTTGGTTTGGCGGTTAGGCATTGGAAATCTCCATATGAAGGGGGGAGGGGAGGCAGCGTCATCAACTGCCCCTCAATCGAAGGGTATTCCGGTAAAGGTTTCTGGGGGGCGTGGCCGTGCCAAAAGCCCGGGGAGCTGAGGGCCCAAGGCACGCCCCTTACGGTGATCACAGGGGGAATTCTGGGAGATGTTCATCACTGGGGTTCCTTAACCACCGTTAACCCTTCACTGACTCCCAAGACACGGGTTGGGGTCGGATATAGCTGATAGGGTCCAATGCCTAAGCCAATACCGCTCAACATCCATAACCAATAAAGTTGTGGCCTTTACGCCCATAACGTGTCTGTGTCATTACTTCTACGGGGAGGGGAGGGACATAGCCACGCGAGCAGCAACCCCAGGTGAGCTCATCCCAGAATATGTGACTGCACCACACACAGTGCTCATGACCGAGTGGGAAATAGACATAATTTTAATCCGGGCAGAATGGCAGTATTGCCTGTACCCCATTCGGTTGTTTGGTTATCTCTGTTTCTGCGCGGTTCGCCTTTCAGTTCTGAGCCTCACAGCTATTTCGGATCTACGGTAAGAACAACACTCAGTAATTCAGTAATTAATTTCTAAGTTGAGCTGGAAGCTACATTTCTCCCGCCCAAGCTGCCCCCCACTCCTTCCACGCCGCTGCTCAACATGTCTCCATCTGAATTAAAGGTTTCGCTCCTTAAGACTGATCTCCCCTGTTTACTCCGAACGAGTTTGCCTGTCATCTTTTTTACGGCTCTGCGTCAGGATTATGTATAATTCAATCAATACCTTGGGGCAGACTATTTGATGATTACAATAAAAAAAAAATCTCATTTTGCTGTACTTTGTCGGGAGGGTTTCATTATTGTATGCTACTCGGCTACAAGACTTTATGGGACTGTAAGCCCCACGGGACATTTTAAAACATACGTTTTTTACGACGATTAAACTCCAAGATAAACGAAAACATTAAAATAAGGTATTGGGCTCATTTCCTTTTGTCTGTGATAGATACGAATGGGGGACATAAAAGGGGATAAATGGCGAAGCCCCCCTCCCACTTGCAAAAAAAAAAAAAAAAACCTAATGTGTTACAAGCAGACCAGTTGCTCAGCTTCCCCTTGCGGGTTATGATTGATTAGTGGCAAAGGGGCAGCAGCAAAGCTGAATTCCCCCCCCCCCCACACACACACAAGATAAAACACTGTCAGCAGGATGGAATAGATTCGCACATGCAACAAAGACTCCCCGCTGGATTTTTCTTCCCCCTCTAGTCTTAGGCCAACTTATTCAGCTCTCTTGATGGGCGAGATTATTCCAGTACAAAAGTATTTTGGTGGGGGCTTGGATTTTTTTGGGGGGGGGGCTGGGTGGGGAATAGTGGTGTTACAGTGGACTAATTGTGCACAAACTTCTGAAAGGAAAGGGGGTTTGAGAATTCCTAAGCAAATTCCTGCTCAGTGCCTGAGGGCCCCAGTCCTGCTAGGGTGGGGCCTAGGGGGGGCTCTGTAAAGGACTGCTGCCACTGGTGCTGCTGAGCAGAGAGGGCTCTGTTTTGCTTTGTTTTTGGTTTAAATTGCTGTTATTTTTTATACCCATGTCATCTTAAACTGTGATATTAATGCTGTATTCTTAATTTTAGATTTTGATTTATGTGGAAATGGTTTTCCAGTTGGTGGTGTATTTTTTTAATAAGTGGTTTACTTATTTATGACTTTTGTGATTATGTAAATCTTGTCATGTTGTAAGCTGCCTTGAGCATTGTTTTTAACTGTGGAAAGGTGGCATACAAATAAAAAAACAAACAAACCCCAACCCCCCCCCCCAAAAAAAAAAACCAACACAGTGGCCACTGGTGACCATTGGGGATTCGCAGGGCAGGAGGCAGGAAGACCAACAATAGGGGGAGCCAGAGCTAATGATAGGCAAAGCAACTCCCTTGACTACTTTGCAAGTTAGAAAGATAGGCAGATGCTGGGGCTGAGAGCAGACAGATGTTGATGGGGCAGTGCCCTGTTTGGCATAATGGACGACTATCCAGTAGCAAAGCGTCAAACAGACAGGAAATGAGAGCCAGTGGGGTGCAGTGGTTAAGAGCAGTAGACTCATAATCTGGGGAACCAGGTTCGTGTCTCCACTCCTCCACATGCAGCTGCTGGGTGACCTTGGGCTAGTCACACTTCTCTGAAGTCTCTCAGCCCCACTCACCTCACAGAGTGTTTGTTGTGGGGGAGGAAGGGAAAGGAGAATGTGAGCCGCTTTGAGACTCCTTCGGGTAGTGATCAAATTCAAACTCTTCTTCTTCTTCTTCTTCTTCTTCTTCTTCTTCTTCATCTTCATCTTCATCTTCTTCTTCTTCTGTCCCACATGCCTGGAACTGCCTCCATGATGACTCCTCCCTCCTTTAAAACAGGAGTGCCAGAGACACCATGGTGTATTGGACAGAATGTTGAGCTGATACCTGGGAAACCAAGATTCTTGGCAGTGAACTTCAATGGATGGTGTTGGTCCAGCCACTGCCTGGCATTGCTGTGATGACAAAATGTGGAGGGGAGAACCATCCACACCAACTTGCACTCCTTGGTGGAAAAGTGGGATGTGTAAATGCCTGGAGACAGTCGAGTTGTGTATCCACAGCTGTGGCCAGAGGAGGAATGACCACTGGGAGCAGCGCAGAGAGAAGAATTGCAATGGTGCATCTGCCACAGCACAACTGGATGCCTTCATATGCCCCAGCTGCAACGAAACATGTCTCTCCCGTATCAGTCTCTACAGCCACATCAGGCGCTGTAGCTCTCCAATGGTTTGACCTCACCCCTGAAAGCGACCTCTCCCATTGTCTCCCGAGAGATAGAATGATAAAAGCTGGACAAGACTGAGCATTTCTTAGAGAATCACCGAGGCACTCACTGCAGAAGGTATGGTCAGCCATGCAAATTGGACAACTCATGGTAGCTGAACATCATGAACTTGAAATCCTGCCTTCTGTCAATTCCAGTTCTCTGGGCAATGTCTCATTCAATACCACATTGTTCTCTCCTGCTTCATCCTCATGACTGCTCAATGCACAGATATCTGGAAGTTATTAGCACAACCCCCCCCCCCCCGTTCCCTATGCCAGTATACACATAACTGAAACAAACACATCTTCTCCTGTGTACTCCTGCAGCCATCATTCTCCCCTTATTTGCTTGTCTCTCCTTGGTTGAATTTTAGAGAAAAGACTTGCACTCTCATATTCTTTAATGCACCTGCACATTAATGATGTGGCATGTTGAGAAGAAGAAGAAGAAGAAGAAGAAGAAGAAGAAGAAGAAGAAGAAGAAGAAGAAGAAGAAGAGTTTGGATTTGATATCCTGCTTTATCACTACCCGAAGGAGTATGGGCAAATATGTCATTCTTTAGATGAGAGAGAGAGAGAGAGAGAGCTATTCTGAAGAAGCATTGCAAGCAGGAAGATTTCCAGGCTTTGCTTTGACTGGAAGCTATTCAGCTCCATTTCTCCAGCCTGGCCTTGAAACCACTAAGAGAAGCTTACTTTAAAATAAATAAATAAACAAATAAACAAATAAGCACCCATAGCAAAAAAAAAAAAAATCAAAAAAAATATTCTCCCTCTACCCTCTCATCTGTACATCAAGAATGCACCTTCTCTGCTTCAATGTTTCTCCACTCCCCTTTGTTGCTTCCCTCATTGCCCCCTGAGCCAGAGCTGCAGAAGTATTTCAAAATATGCAGGGCTCCAGGTTGTTGCTCATGTGGAGCAGCAACAGATTGCATTTTATTGGATTTGCTGAAAATCAAGTTTTGCTCATTCCCCTGTCACACTGCATTACAAGAAAAAGCCTGCTGCTCCATGCAGGGCCAACCACAGTTTTTCATGCTCCTGGCTTAGCTCTCTGTTGGAGTACCTGCCTTGCATGCAGAAAGCCCACAGTTCAAACCACAACATCTCCTGTCTGAAACCCTGGAGAGCCACTGCTGCTCAATTTGGACAATACTGAGCCAAATGAACCAATGGTCTGACTTGGTATGAGACAGCTTCCTATGTTCCTGTTTAGAGGAAAGACTGTGGCTCAGTGGCAAAGAATCTGTTTTGCATGCAGAAGGTCCCTGGTTCAATCCTCAGCATCTCCAGGAAGGACCGGGAGATAAACTTGTCTGAAACCCCGGAGTGTTTTCACAACTTGTATTCCCCCCCCCTGTTGTGAACCTCCCTGAGATGTTCAGATGAAGGATGGTATTGCTGTCTGCATCCATCTGTCTTGAGAGACAATGGTGTGTGCCTCTAGGGGTGAAGTCAAAACTCTGTGTTAGCAGCACCAACGTGACCTCCTGAGGGCGCAAGCCTGGGCAGTGTGCATGGAGGTCCTGGGCTGCTCAGGTGAGAAGACCTCCCACTTGGCCTCACTGATGTGGTCCAAAGGAAAGCAGAGCAAGACGTCTGGCACCAGCTTGGCTGCAGGAGTTGCTGGAAGGAGGTGTAAAGGTAAAGACAAAGGTACCCCTGACCATTAGGTCCAGTCACGGACGACTCTGGGGTTGCGGCGCTCATCTCACTTTATTGGCCAAGGGAGCCGGCGTTTATCCTCAGACAGCTTCCAGGTCATGTGGCCAGCATGACTAAGCAACTTCTGGCTAACCAGAGCAGCGCACTGAAACGCCGTTTACCTTCCCACCGGAGCGGTACCTATTTATCTACTTGCACTTTGACATGCTTTTGAACTGCTAGGTTGGCAGGAGCAGGGATGGAACAACGGGAGCTCACCCCGTCATGGGGATTCGAACCGCCGACCTTCTGATCGGCAAGCCCAAGAGGCTCGGTGGTTTAGACCACAGCACCACCCATGTCACTGGAAGGAGGCGTACAAGGCACCATTCCACCGTCTGAGGGACTCAACTCTGGATTTGCGTAGGGTTTACTCCTTAGCCTTTTCTTCTCCCAAATATATCCCACAAGGCAGCAGAGGTTTAGGATCAGAGTTTTCCTTCTCCTAGATGGGCTACCTTCCCGGGTTGAGGAGTCCCATCTGCCCTTCCGAGGGCAGGAGAGAGAGAGAGAGAGAGAGAGAGAGAGAGAGAGAGAGAGAGAGAGAGAGAGAGAGCTGCTGCCAATCAGTGTGGACAGTACTAAGCCAGCTGGATGAATAGTCTGAATCGGGACAAGGCAGCTTCTTCTGTCACTGCTGCTGTTGCTGCTGCCTCCTCCCTCCCTGGCTCACTAACTGAGCTCCTTTACCTGGCATGAACCCAGGACCCTGAGAATGCAAAGCCTTCTCTTCCCCACTGAACGACGTCCCCCGTAATTGCTTCTTGTTCCTTCGCTCGCTCGCTCGCTCACTCCCCTGTTCAACCAGACGCAAATCTGCTTGGTAAGTGCCACATCACATGCCTCTCCAGCCCTGGCGCGACTTACGTAATGACAAGCCTCCTTTGATTGTGTTACGCTGTATTAGTCATTTGGTATTCCAGGCTGAACCTCCCTAAGCTAATATGATGAATTATCTCTCTGCTGTGTGGACTTCCTAGAGTGGATGCCAGCTGCAGTACCTGAAAGGTTACTGTGGCAACTGGAAAGGGAGGGGGGCGGGCGGCATCCAGGGATTGCATTGCAAAGATACCTTTCCCTGGGCACCAGTGGAACAATTGCCTTGGGCGGGTAGGGGGGGCACAGTGGTGGGGAGGCAACAATTGTAAAACAGGAACAAGTGTTACAGCGAAGGCAGCTGTTAGGATTCTAGCAGAAAACCACCTCTACGGATAATTTTGAGAACTAGGTCAGCGCTGCGTCCTAGGCTGCATCTCAACCATACATTCAGAGCAATCTTTAATTAAATGTGCCTGCTGCCCTTCATCTGAAGACCCCAGGGCAGTTCGCAACAGGAAAAAAAAACGAAAACAAAATGAAAACATAAAATACATAATTAAAAAAACCAAAACTAAAGCAATTATAGGGAGTGAAAGAAATTAAAACATCAGCCAGTGCAATGCAGGGTTGTTGTTGTTGTTCAGTCGTTCAGTCGTGTCCGACTCTTCGTGACCCCATGGACCAGAGCACGCCAGGCACGCCTATCCTTCACTGCCTCTCGCAGTTTGGCCAAACTCATGTTAGTAGCTTCGAGAACACTGTCCAACCATCTCATCCTCTGTCATCCCCTTCTCCTTGTGCCCTCCATCTTCCCCAACATCAGGGTCTTTTCCAGGGAGTCTTCTTTTCTCATGAGGTGGCCAAAGTACTGGAGCCTCAACTTCAGGATCTGTCCTTCTAGTGAGCACTCAGGGCTGATTTCTTTGAGAATGGATAGGTTTGATCTTCTTGCAGTCCATGGGACTCTCAAGAGTCTCCTCCAGCACCATAATTCAAAAGCATCAATTCTTCGGCGATCAGCCTTCTTTATGGTCCAGCTCTCACTTCCGTACATTACTACTGGGAAAACCACAGCTTTAACTATACGGACCTTTGTCGGCAAGGTGATGTCTTTGCTTTTTAAGATGCTGTCTAGGTTTGTCATTGCTTTTCTCCCAAGAAGCAGGCGTCTTTTAATTTCGTGACTGCTGTCACCATCTGCAGTGATCATGGAACCCAAGAAAGTGAAATCTCTCACTGCAGGGTATCCATATGTTTGTCTCTCTACCACTCTTCCTTGGACATCTGTATGTCAAAAGCAGAAAACAGATGCATGATATTAATCAAGGGAATCAGGGGTGAAGGAATATGGGTGAACTGACCCTGCTATAAGCTGAAGTACACACACACACACAGACACACACACACACACACACACACACGAGCATGCCATCTCCTGGAACATTTGAAAAGAAAAGACTTCCACCAGAACATAACAAGAACCTACAAGATCAGGTGAATGACTCATCTTCCCTCCAGCATCCTGTTCTCACAGTGGCCAACCAGATTGCTGCTTTTTTCTTAATAAAGCATATACTTAAGCTCTGGAGGCAAGTCCAGGGTTATCTTTTAGTTTCAGCCATGAAAAGAGTTGATGCCAGTCATTCTTCCCCAGCAGAGAGAAAGCATAGCCTGTTGATGCTGCCAGGAGCAAATTCCTCTGAATAACAAAATGATTAAGGAGGCTCGCTGCTCTGGGTGGATGCAACACCGCCAGTCTTCTTGGTCAGCACCCAGGTTTACTTTGCATCAGTTTCCAGTGACTCACACCTCACTTCAAGGTCTTTGTCGTCAGCAGGCTCTTCTGGAAGACAGACTTTAATTGCCAACTGCCCGGAATCAGATACTGATGTAACAGGAGGCAACGACAGGGTTTCGTTCACCCAGACCTGCTTGGAACACAGATCCCTGCGTCTTGATCTGCCAAATCTCCTGATGCTTTGCTGGATTCATTTAGCAATAATGGTTATGTTTGATTATGGTAGCTATGAAAGCCTTTGCAGCATACAAAAAGAGACCAGAGCTCACCCATAGGGCCACCTGGCCAGCCCTCTAGCACCGTTAACATCCATGGGCAAATTGAAGAGATAGGCAATAGGCAATAGACCTATGATGGAAAGAGCAATACTTGAAATTAAAGTTACAGGTGGGTAGCCGTGTTGGTCTGCCATAGTCAAAACAAAATAAAAACAGCAGAAAACAGAGGGTCGTCAACAGGTTTTCCACACCTATCAGCTGATCACCCATTGGCACCATCCTTCTGAGTAATACCCCTCCCCACTCCCTCACTGTATTTAAGGGTTTGGTGACTTCCGTCTCAGTGTATCTGAAGAAGTGTGCATGCACACGAAAGCTCATACCAAGAACAAACTTAGTTGGTCTCTAAGGTGCTACTGGAAAGAATTTTTTATTTTATTTTGTCTTGAAATTAAAGTCCTTGATCCGCAGATATCTGTGCTTAGCAATGGACAAGGTGCCACTCGAAAGAGTCTTCGGTGTGTGCATCCCATATTTTCCCCTTCTGCAGGGGAAACATTTCACTTCCTCCAGCCCCCTCTGCTGCACAAGGGAGCAGGCGATACCAATGGGTTTACCTATCAGGGAGCCCTGCATGCAAAGGAACAACCAGGAGCTAGCTGTAAGCACTTAGTGTTTCCTTTGTAGGTGTATCCATATTTGCACCACAACTCGCAGGCCATACTGGGACTCATGCCAGGTCTGACGCCCAAGGTCTAGAGGTTCCTCACCTTTGCCCTAACGTGCAGGAACCCACAGCCACCCAGATGCTGCTGGACTACAGCTGGCATCACTCTTTGTCTTGTTGGCAAAGAGAAGAGGGGAACGGAGTCCAAAAATCTACGGAAGGCAACAGAGGTCATCTGGAGGGCACGGTCTATGCACCACAATGGCAGCAAGCCCAGAAACCTGCCAAGCCAGACCAGTTCTGTGTTGTCTGCAATTGCGTTATCAAGAGGGATCCCTTTCCCAGGGATGCCAGGGATTGAACCTGGAACCTTCTGCATGCCAAGCATGTGTCCTGCCATTTAACTATGGCCCACCCACCCCCATCGTGCATTCACCTACAGTCCACTGCTGACCGTTCTAAGCACCTGTTGGGGTGTCAGTGAGATGCACAGTTCAGCTGAGGGTTGCACGCTGTGAAGCAATGGCTATGCAGCAACAGGGAGAGCAACATGCAACTTACAAGAAGCATTGTTGTGCAGCACCCCAATCTCCAAGTGGCTCACAATTTCAGCGGTTCCAGGCATAGTTACCCAGGGTCCAAGCTTCCTTTTAGAAATGAGGCACAGTGGAGACTGTGGTGTCTTTATGATATATGGCTTACATACACATATCATAGAATTGGAGAATTGGAAGGGACCCCAAGGGTCATCTAGTCCAACCCCCTGCAATGCAGGAATATATTCAACCTCAGCCTTTGATGGAGGGGTTCACAGCATTAACACTCCACGGGGGTCTTGCTTTCTCCATAAGCGCAACCTTGGATTGTGCCCTCTGACTCCTTCTCCAACCACCTGCTTTTCTCTCTGCATTACATCACTCATAACCTCCTAGTCTAAGCTTCCAGCCCACATTGCTTCAAACTTCTCTCCTCTAAGCCCTGGCTTGTTTTTTTTACAGAGTGGAAGGGGCCCACCCATTGCCATTTCACACAGAGTTTCTTTTGATGATCTTCTTAATGGCCCATGCCCAGGCTATCACCTTACAAAGGAGAATAGCCCAGCTTACGGTACTTTGCTTTTAACACATGCTGATTCCAGGGGATTTGGAAGTGTTTAGCAAACAGCCTTAATATACAGGGTCTAGCTATGGCTTCACACAGATTATCTTATCTTAGCTAGCTTTTGACACCCCAAGCCTTAATTAATTCTAACACCTACAAGACCCAGGAATTGAGGGTGTCTAGTCCCTAGAAACTCATAAGAGCGAGCAACTTTCAACTGCGCCTTCCGGTCTGTCGATCGTGGTGTGTGTCTCTTACTGCTGTCACGATCTCTTTATGATCTGCTGCAAGCACATTTCCTTCACTTGTTCTTATTATCATTGTATTGCTTTTGGGCCTCAGACAATTATTCCAGCTGGGAATGAGCATGCTTATATGCTGCATCAGTTCCTTTCGTTCTATTCGCGCTGCATGTGTCATGTGCAAGGCACATTTCATACATCTTAATTATGTGATTATCTTATGAGATGGAAATCTCCTAGCCTCTGGAGAGGAGGAGGAAGGGAATATCACCGGCGACAAGAACAGAGGAAGTCAAAACTCATCAAACGGTTTTCACATTGCTTTCGCTATTGATTTGCCAAAAGATTATTATTGTGGTCCTTCTCCCAGCTTTCTCTCATTAGAGACTTATTGATTGTTAAAGCCTCATTATTGCTCCGAATGTTGGAGTGTATTTGGGGATGGGGAGGCAATTGATAAGGGAGGCATATTAAAGCTGAAAATTTATGAGGATGCTGTTTGCTAAATTGAGCCTTCTTTCGGTAGGACCTCGGCTCATTTTTAAGGCGCAGAAAAGAATTAATTAAACCCCTTACATGACCACCTCCTTGCCTTTTAATAAGGTCAGGGAGGGAATATATGTTGCTCTCTTTTTTACCCATAAAACAAGCATCCTGGGATTGATTGAAAGCACCAAAACCCATCTGACAATTTTACTGCAAAACGGATGCTCATTTAACAGCTCTCCTAGCTTATCTGTATGGCAGGGAAAGCACAATTCTCCTGTGTTAATTCAGCAATGACCATAAACAGCCGTAGGTCTCTCTCCCTCAGACATTGTCCTTCTGTTGCAAAGTTCTTGTTCTAGTTTTCTGAATGTGATCTTAAGTTCACGGGAGGTTTTGCTTTGCTGGGCAACATTACCCATACCAAACTTACAATTTGAAATTTCCCACAATGGTTGGACTATATGGAACTCGCAGAACTGACCAGGAAACTCCGAGACCAGGGGAACGAGGCGGTACAGAAAGACTGGAAGAAATTTAAAGACTATTTGAAAATTTATGCTAAGATTAGCATTTAAGAATTGAACTGGAAGACTAGATAGGCTACAGATATGGAAAGTATACAAGACAAAAGGAAAGATAGAAGTATGATAATGAAAATAGAGGTTAAGAAAAAAGATTAGATATAAATGATGATTATATAACGTTAAGAAATTACTAATGATGATATACAGTGAACGCAGAAGGAGAGGATGTGAGGAAGTCAACTAACAATGTTAAGGAATATGATGTTTATTGTTATTTTTGTATTTCTCTTTTTTGTATTGTGTTTTTGTATTTTTTGTTATTGTTTGTAGTGTTTATTTGTAAGGTGTTTTTTTTGGAAATTTAATAAAATTCTATTATTATTTTTTAAAGTGAAATTTCCCACAATGGTTCTCTTCTTCCTTCTCCCAGACCAGCTGGATGGAGCAAGTTCATCTTCTGCTGCTCCAGAATGCAGGACCTTAACCAATGGATTCAAATTGCAGAGAGAGAGAGAGAGAGAGAGAGAGAGAGAGAGAGAGAGAGAGAGAGAGAGATATTCTGAATCAACATTGGGAAGAATGAATTTCCTGATGGGACTAGATGGGTCATTGGCCTGATCCAGCCTGCTCACCCTAGGTTCTCATTTTGTGGAAGGGATTCAAACACTTTCTGGGAAATTTGGATTTTCCAGAATTAAAGTGGATCGAAATGCTCTGCTGGCAAAACCAAACAAATCAGCTTTCTAAAAAGAAATAAGAATGTTTGCTGTGATGGAGAAATGCATTGAAAAGCATGGGATGAACATACTATATTCAGTGAGATGTATAAACACCCTGAAGTTGGAACAAAGACAGATGAATGCTTGCTGTTGTGTAACCTCCCTGCAAAAAAATCAGAACAAATGCTCTATAAAAAAACCAGGCATGGTCTAATGTCCATGTAAGATTTGCACAAGGAAATCAGTATAAATGATCAATAAATGGGTGCTCTGGAAGAGCTCATTGGCCTGATTCAGCAAGTCAATTCTGATGTTCTTAATTTACGAAATAAATGCATCGTAGAGCGGTAGCTGGGTGGTCTTTGCCCAGAATATATAATAATACAAATAAAGATGGGAAGAAAAAGGGCTTGTCTATTACTAGGACAGGGGAGATCAGACGAGAAACATCCATTCTGTCAAATTGAACGATCCCGGGCTTTAGCCCTTATCCTCTGCCTTAGCATCAAGATGTCTTGGTCTTGAAATGAAGTGTCAAATATCATTTAGCTCTGGATGCACAAGATATATGGCTGCCCTTGGCGGGAGTTGATAACTCAGCGCTCTCCATGTCAAATGTGTATCTACCTGATAGCGCCTTCCATAAAAAACTTTACCTTGCTCTCCCTTCAACTTCATAAAAACAGTCAAGTTGCAAACCTTGCTGGCTGCAATTTTCCACAAATAGACCCATTTGTAAGGGGGTGGGGAGCAGGGTGGTGGTAGTGGTATCATTCACCGCCTTCCCTTCTGGGGGAAAAAGGAGGCAAAATAGCTTATCAGGAGTTGGAAGCAGGTCAAGGTGCCAAAGCAGCATATTTCATTATTAGCATAATAATAACATACTCCACTAAAGTACGAAGCCATTTGGCTAAGTTACATTTCTCACTTCCTTGAAGATGGAAAATCACACCTTTGCAGCTAAACTCTGATTTTAAACTTTATTCCTTGATATACTAATTCTGGGGTCAGCACTGCAGAATCAGTGGATACTTGAGCAACCTGGACATCCCCTTGGCACATGCAACTCCTATTCATTCATTCATTCATTCATTCATTCATTCATTTTTTAAAAAAACCCCGTAAGGCTTTGAGGAAGCTGTTTGGTTGCTGGGTTACATTTTGGGGGTGTTGCTCGCCTTTTGTGTTTGTTTGTTTTTTGCGGAGTGTAGATTTTTCATCCCTTTGGGTAGGCGGGGGGTGTTTCTGAGATCATAGAATCATAGAGTTGGAAGAGACCACAAGGGCCATCCAGTCCAACCCCCTGCCAAGCAGGAAACACCATCAAAGCGTTCCTGACAGATGGCTGTCAAGCCTCTGCTTAAAGACCTCCAAAGAAGGAGACTCCACCACACTCCTTGGCAGCAAACTCCACTGTCAAACAGCTCTTACTGTCAGGAAGTTCTTCCTAATGTTTAGGTGGAATCTTCTTTCTTGTAGTTTGAATCCATTGCCCCGTGTCCGCTTCTCTGGAGCAGCAGAAAACAACCTTTCACCCTCCTCTATATGACATCCTTTTATATATTTGAACATGGCTATCATATCACCCCTTAACCTTCTCTTCTCCAGGCTGAACATACCCAGCTCCCTAAGCCGTTCCTCATAAGGCATCGTTTCAGCAGCTCTTCTTTTGTGAAATGGGTATTTTGTGGTGCCCACAACATTCTATTAGAGGGGGAAAGAGCTCTGAGGAATCAGGTCCAGCATCCTGTTCTCACAGTGGCCAACCAGATGCTCATTATGGGAAACCAGCTAGTAGGACCCGAGCACAAGAGCAACACTCCCCTCCTCCTGTTCCCAACAGCTGGGATTCAGAAGCATTGCTGCCTCTGAATGGAGAAGAATCGAATGGAACAGCTCTAGTAGCAAGAAATGTGCTGCAATAACAGATTGTGCCACCCAGTGTGCAACAAAGTAATCAGAATCCCGATTGTGTGCTCCCTTGCGCAACTACATCGCGGTGGCACAGAACATTTAACCAGTGGAACAATAACAGTGCTACCTCGGTTTTTTGAACATCTCAGTTGACGAACGTTTTGGTTTTCGAACACCATAAACCCAGGAGTAAATGCTTGCGTTTTCGAACACGCCTCAGAAGTTTGACGGCTTCCGCTGAGTGTATATGTTATTTTTTCTCAATTTTCCCTATTAAATTTGCAGGCTGCCCTTTGCGCCTTGATTTTTGAAAGTTTTGGAACTCGAACAGTCTTCAAGAACAGATTATGTCCGTAGACTGATGTGCAGGTGTATACCACTTTCGGTTGCAGTGGCTATGACCTAATGCATCTTTTATTTTCTTATTTCTATTTGTAATATAGAAATAGAGAGCCAGTGTGGTGTAGTGGTTAAGAGCAGTAGTCCCGTAATCTGGTGAACCGGGTTCACGTCCCCGCTCCTCCACATGCAGCTGCTGGGTGACCTTGGGCTAGTCACACTTCTCTGAAGTCTCTCAGCCCCACTCACCTCACAGAGCGTTTGTTGGGGGGGGGGAGGGAAAGGAGAATGTTATCCGCTTTGAGACTCCTTCTTTTTCTTCTTCTTCAAATGCAATTTATAAGATACCTAATTGCTTTGTCTAAGCACACTTGAGTTTATGTTATCCGCTTTGAGACTCCTTCGGGTAGTGATAAAGCGGGATATCAAATCCAAACTCTTCTTCTTCTTCTCTTCTAATATGCTATGATACCAGTAAACTGCTTAGAGATCCCACCCCTCTTAAATGTTAAGTGGAATTTCAAGTATCAAAATAAAAGTGATCTGACAGACTAATCCAGATCTGAGCCCTGGCTGGCTCTGCCAGTCTCCACTATCAAGTGTGCTCACCCCTGACTGTCCTGAATATGAAATTATTGTTTTTGCTCTGCAAAAAAATGTCTCACAGCTCCCTTGGGTTCCCCATTCTACAACACCACTGGTCCTGCTACACCCAGCTGGAACATAGCTTAACAGAGCGGGGAGAGGAGGAGCTGGACCATCAAATGAATCTATGGGGAGGCATGTCAGACACCATTTTATGTGGCAGTCATTCAATGCTGAATATGCATGGGCAAACCGGAATACATGCATCTCTGCTGGTTGGATATAAGCAGCCATCTTTTCCACCTGCGTTACCTAAGTAGCCCAGAGTTCCCATTGTTCACTTGCAAGTCATATCACCCCCACCCTGACATAACTGCAAGCTCTGTTGCTCTGTCCCACTGACAGCAGCAGGCAGAAGATTCCCACCCTGTGCTGTTTTATTCCCTAGACCTTGCCAGGTTTGAAACACCTGCGATGGTTACAGTATCAAGGCAGCTCCAGCCGTGACTTGAGGACCCTATAAATAAGCATGCAATATACCTGTCACTCACCCGAGATAAAAAATATGGCATGTGCCTGAATAAAAGATTGTAGGTTGGTGTACCTTTTCAGAGATAAGGGAGCAGGCTGATGTTTCGTTGTATTTCAAGAGCAGCAAGTAATAAGTTTTGTTCCTCTGTCTAGACAGTTTCTATCCATTGGGTTAACCCATCAGCACTATCAGTCAATCACCTGCAAGGAGAAAAGTGCTTGGTTTTAAATGAGCAGACAGTGTGATTTTGAAGCTCTGCGGAGGAGTCCTTCCCCCACACACATGCATTATTATCCAAAAAGAAAGAAAGAAAAGATCTGCCATGCCATGGAATGCCATGCTGGCTGGTGATGCATGCACCCACCTAGTGCTACTCAATCCAGATTAATTGCTCACATATCCTCTGCATGGCTGAAAGGAATATCTGGGTAGGAAAAGCATTAACAGGTGCCAGGGAACATAGAGGCCTCAGTACCTGCTGCAGCATCCCTCAATATCTCATCTTGCTTTTGAATTTTTATTGGAGATCTTACTTCATGCAGGTCATAGTTTGTGGGATAACCAGTCTCATATAACCAAAATGCTTAAGTTTAATTAATGCATTGAGGGGCTGATTAATGAATGAAGGGGTTAATTAAGGCATAAAGGGTAATCTGTCCTGCTAAGCTAAGCTAGGGCAATCCCCATCATCTTGGGAGGAAGGAAGTCAAGTCTATTGTTCCTTCAGTCTACCATGTGAACTCCTTTGTGTAAAGAGGTATAGGCTGGTTGTTCCAAGCTCAGAATGCATGGCCTTTTTCAAGCCATCATTGTGTTCCTGTACCAATAATTTAGGAACTTTCACCACTGTAACAAAACCCAGTCTTTCTGCCTGTGTTTTCTGAATGCTGTATTGGAAAGCTCATGAACCTAACCTTTGGAGAGTTTGTAAGCAAACCATATTTAGCTTACCAAATGTCTATTTATCTATGCTCGGGTAAGTGAGAAACTTAGGAAGGAACTCACAAGGGCATATTTTAAAGGTCTAACCGTCAATATTTCCACTCTTTGCTGCATCTTTTGTGATTTTAAATCTCTGCTGGGGTTCTTTCACCAAAGACTACGTGCCGCAAATGTGGATCTTGGCATCCAGGAATTTCCTTTGATATACCTATTTTTTTTTCCTTGCCAACTATCACATTTAAATCATGGAACTTGGTCCCACAGGAGGTAGTGATGGACACCAGCCTAGATGCTTTAACAGAAGATCAGACAAATTCATGGAGGATGAGACTATCAATGGTTGCTAGCCATCGTGGCTATGCTCTGCAAATTGTACAGACCACAGTCCATGGTGCAGCCAGGTGATTTCAGACCCTGAAATAATAGTGTTATGGGGCAGTGTGTGTGTGTGAGGATTTAAGCATCCATGTGTATTACTTCAGTTGCAAAACACACACGATGAATGTTCCTCCTTTCCCATCCCTAGCCATTCCATGCTTTCATAACCTTCATAATGTGCTAGAGCAAAAATAAATAAAATAAGCAAAAAATCAATGGACGGTTTGCCTTTTTGATTGAAAAATTGGAAACAAAAACTCTTGAGCATGTACAATTTCACATCTTGAATAAGAGTGCTGCCTGAATAAGAGTGCCACCATGCCCACAGGAATGAAATGGTTTGCTGCTGCTGCCCTGACTCATTTAATTGGAAATAAGCACCATTTTAATTGGGAATAAGCATCTCTTTTCTAAGTAAAAATAATAAACCGAGCATCTGTACCCATGTACACTCCTGGGCAGCCACTGGCTGACTACAAGAAGTTTTCAGTGCATTTACTCCATTTGGGCAAGGATTTATACCCCATGCTCTGGCTTCTGTGTGTCTCGCACCTTCCCCAAATCTGCTCTGAAGGATTTGTGGGGTTTTTTTGGGGGGGGGGACCGAGAACAACTTTTGGAGGTGCATGGGTGGGGGGGGAGGAGAGGGAGGAAACCTCTCTTGCACAAGGACAAATCCTTGCACGACCAAAACAAGTTGCTTAGTGCTACATTGGATACACATACATACACATGTAACAAAACAAAAGGGAAAGAAAGGGCGCTATAATGGTCAGTACTGGCCTCAGTGAGCACAGCAATCTCCACGCTTTCCCATGTGAGTTTTATGTGCTTCTGCCATCAATCTTGTCCACTATTTTGGTTGTCCTGTGGGGGTCATGGGCTGTGGAGCCCTGGACTTCAGCCATAAGGTATGGCAAGACCTGTACCAGAGGAAACAGTTCCTCTACTCTGCTTCTGATTTCATTAGGAGGTGGCTCATTTTTATTTTTTCGCTAATCAGGTAAAAAGAATGCAGCGAGGTTGGACGGGCAGTCTCCTTCCTTTTAAGAGCACCAGCATGTATTTTTCCTGCTACGCCATATTATCCAATTTGGAGGCAGCGCAGGAAAAGGTGAAAAGAACAAAATTGGTTGATTAGTCATTTAATGTTTTGCACTCCTCGCTTTGTGGCCACGATCCAGCACAGAGCTAAGTGCCCTTAAGCTTGTTATAATTATGCCTTGGACTGTGGCTATTATCTTTGAAAATGTGAATGTAATAAAAACCCATAAAGTTCTCTCTCACTCTTTTAGTAAAGCAACACAAATGCCAGCGGCCAATCCCATTAAGCTAAGAGAAAGCACAAAGTTAGCAGAAGTAAACTTGGCGCAACATGATCGAGGGCTTGCTGGCACAAATGCAGTTCTAACAGATTTCCTGAAAATTAGGGTTGCTTGCATGGCTGCTTTGCAAAGGACATTCTTCTATTGGGATGGCTGCAAGAGGACAGGAGTCCTCTGTTTCAACAGCTATCTGGTACCTGTCCTGTGTAAACATAAATAATCATAAGGAGGGGATGCATGGACTACAAATCCACAGTGAGCACTGAAACAGCCAACTGAGGAAGCACACAGTTTTCCCCACAATGGGCAAATTTATTGGGCCGGATTCACACTAACCAGAGCCAGTGTGGTGTAGTGGTTAAGAGTGGTAGACTTGTAATCTGGGGAACCGGGTTTGCGTCCCCGCTCCTCCACATGCAGCTGCTGGGTGACCTTGGGCTAGTCACACTTCTTGGAAGTCTCTCAGCCCCACTCACCTCACAGAGTGTTTGTTGTGGGGGAGGAAGGGAAAGGAGAATGTGAGCCGCTTTGAGACTCCTTAGGGTAGTGATAAAGCGGGATATCAAGTCCAAACTCTTCTTCTTCTTCAACCAGCAGAAGGCAACACAAAGAATGACGCTAGCACAATGTGGTGTTTTCCCTCTCCTCCCCCTGTGCACCCCCCTAATTCATAGCTGTCAACTTTTCCCTTTTTTTAAGGGAAATTCCCTTATTCTGAATAGGATTCCTCGCAAGAAAAGGGAAAAGTTGACAGCTATGCCTTAATTGGCTGGGGGAGGGGATGAGAACCTCCAGAACAGCACACAGTGGAAGGGAGGGGAGGTCATTCCAACAGATAAACATAAAAAGTTACACTGATAGAGAGAGTTCCTTGGTGTTCTGTTGAGTTCCTCCCCCTGTATTCCCATTTAAATTTTAATAATTATTTGCGTAATTATTATGAAGAACTTTCTGATAGTAAGAGCTGCTCGACAGTTGAATGGACTATCTTGGATGGTGTGAGACTCTTAATTGAAGTTTATAAAATGGAGGTTGGATGGCCATCTTTCAAGGATTCTATTGCTGTGAGTTCTGCATTGCAGGGGTTTGGACATTCCAAATCTATGATTCTATAGATGATGCTTGGGGTACCTTAAAGGTAAAGGTAAAGGGACCACCTGACCGTTAAGTCCAGTCATGTACGACTCTAGGGTTGCGGTGCTCATCTCACTTTACTGGCTGAGGGTACCTTTCAGCACTACAATTCTATGATTCTATGACAGAGCATCTGCTTTGCATGCAGAAGGTCCCACTTTCAATATTCGGAGCCTCTAGGTAGGTCTGGGAGAGAACCTTGTCTGAAATCCTGCGCAGTCACTAGCAACACGTGTGGATGATACTGAGCTAGATGGATGATCTGACTCAGGACAATGCAGCTTAGCCTGTTCCTGCATTCTCCCTCCTCCCTCCCTTGCCTCATCATGTGAGAACCTTTACCTGGCATGAACTCAGTGTGGGAGCAGTCAAATACAACATTCCTTGTTTTCCTAGAGTGGACATGCAAGGGTATGTTTGGTCGAAACATCCTGTTCCTCCCGGGCTGGAGCATCCTTCCTTTTGCATGTGACAGAAGGTGGCCATGACCTAACCTGTCCAGGTAACAAAAGGACGAGGCACGCAGCACACCTCCCTCTTTTTCACTTGCTTCTACGTTTGACCAGCTTCTAGCTAGGACTGCTCTGTTGGCTACTCAGCTAGCAGAGGCTGGGATCATTCCTCCATATGGGGTAGATCCACATGTACATATTTGTAACCAAGTCTGCCTTCAGGGATCACAATGTGAACTGATGTAAGTAAACTACTTTTATTGACTTTGAATAAGATTGTGGCGTCTTTATTCTTTTAAGAGGGATTTAAGGGAAGTTACAAGGAATGTACAATTCAGTCTAAGACAGACTGAATTGTATAATAGTGAGAGGCTTACACAAGCCTGCAACCAGCTATCTGCTGTGCATGTAAAAAGGGGAATGTAAACTCTGCTAAGTAAAGGAACTTGCTAGCACAAGTTTGGAAGGATATTAATAAACAATATATCCTCTCCTGCCACACTCAGGATCTTGAGAATGCAAAGCCTTCTATTTCTCACTAAACTACGTCCTCCGTAATTGCTTCTTGTCCCCCACCTCTCCCAAATGCAAATCTATTTGATAACTGCCACATTGTATGTCTCTCTAGTTTTGGCATGGCTTCCATAACTGCAAGCCTCCTTCAATCATATTACACTGTATTAGTCACTTGGTATTCCAGGAAGATTCTCTCTAAATGAATACGATGGATAATCTCTGCTGTCTGGACTTCCTAGAGAGGATACAAGGGTCGAGGAAAAGTGTCTCGATTGGCACATGTTGCACTGGAACAATGACATATCTCCTTTCCATATAACTTAGATCTCCCAAAGTGATGGAAGTGCCAAAGGACAATTTAACACTACAATAGTTTCCATACCACTATGGCAAGCTTGGGAGAGACTCTAAGACAGCAAAATCCATTACAGAGCCAGTTCTTCTTTGAGGTTTCACATTAATTTAAATGCTCAGGCTTGCTGGCATCTCTTGACTGTTTTTGATTTTGACAGGCACCAAATATGAAATTTCGTAAGTTGTCAGATTTTCCAAATACCATTGCACATCATCCATCAAACGCAGTCAGATATTAAATACCATTGCGTTGCCACCCATCAAATATCATGAAATATGGAATCGCGCTGTACATCAGCTCTCATGCACAGTCATATATGGAAATCAAATATGAAAGGCAAATACCAATAATTTTTGCAATAAAGCAGTTCTGGGATATCGAGCGAGGAAATTTAGAGCAGCAAATTCATTTCAGCCATAGAAAAGGGCAGGTGCAGAGTCTCCAGGATGCGATGTGAAATAGCATGCAGAACCACAGTTGAGACATTTGGCAAAAGAAAACACACAATGAATATGTCTGGAGCCACACAACTTTGGGACATATTTACACTTGCTCTGGATTTTCCACCCTTCTTGAGTGAGGCCTTACAATGGGGTGCTCTTTAAATCCATGACAACTTTAAAACCTCTGGAGTAAGCAATCACCCCAAAGGCATCTGTTGAATCAGCGTCCTTGAAAGAAAATGGAACCGAGAGAGGCGTCTGCTACAATTTTTCCTTCCTTCATGCTTTTCTCTACTGATGCAACTTGAGTGGAATTACTTCTCGCTGCACTGGTGGGGGAAATGAGATTAGAAGTTTGCAGAGACTAAAGGGAACCCAGTTTTATTAAAAGAAGTAAATAAACCCCAAGGCCAATTCTCTTCTCTTCCCCAGAAATCTCTTCCTTCTTTCCTTTTAGTTTTTGTATGTGCAGGAAAGGAGAAAAAGGATCCCACACTCTTTAATTGCATGGGAGAAAAGTGAGGACTGCAAAATCCTTTCATTATTGTAAGAGGCAACCTATAACGAGACAGGAAGTAGGTATTCTGAGCTTCTCCACCAGTGAATCTGCTGCTAAGTCCCCCGTAAGTGTCTAAAACTTTTATACAGTGTGGAAGGAGTTTTTTTTGTGAAAGCAATCAATGTAAAAGAAAGGGAGTTCTGGGAAATTTGGGGCTGCCTGTGCCAGCTTTCACCCCCCCCCCCTCTTTTATAGAAGTCATTTGGGAAATTGAAATCAAGTTTCAGTTTTATTTTATATTTCAAGTATGGACTTAGCTATCATTTCCAGGGGCTTAAGAAGGAGTGTTTGAAGACGAAACTGGGGTGCGGTGCATTACACGACTAAGTGGATTACTATGGGCTTAGCTTTTGTAGGGTTTTTCATGCCTCAAGAAGGCGATACGGAGCAAGGTAAACTGAAGGATAAGCTGACATAACAATGTGAGATCCAAAGGCAATGGGAAACAAACAAAAACAAACAAATAAACATGAAGGGGAGGGGCTGTAGCTCAGTGGCAGAGCTTGTGCTTGACATACAGAATGAGCAGGTTCCATCTCTGGCACCTTCAGTTCAAATATGGCCCTCTACATCTCTCTCTCTGGATCTTGGGACTCTTCCCAGGTCACACACTCTACCTTAACCACATGCCTTCTCCCCAAGCCACACCCTTACTGGCCTTTTTCACACCCTCCTCGCACGTTTTTGGCTGGACTGTATCCTTGAATTCTAATTATTCCTCTTGCTTATCTGGATGGATGATGGAGAGGCCCATGGGAGTGATGATGATGATGAATTTATTATTTCAGTCACAGACCAGTTCCAGCCCACATACAATATCAAGGAAGTCATAAAGCACAATAGGGATACATTTGAATTTGCAATTAGGTATAACAGGGACAATACAGATATAGCAACAGTTAAAAAAATGGGAGTGTTTACAGTCCAAAGGTCAACTTTACAGTCTTTGCTCTACTTTTGCTTCTATCCCCTTCCACCACTTAAAGGCAATGCTCCAAATGGACCAAGGCTCTTAGGCACAAATAAAAACAAAAAGTTGCCACCCCTGAGTTAAAGGAATCAGGTAGTGGGTCTGCTAAGATCATCTGCTAAGTTTCTGGAGATCTGCTGTTACCTCAAGTAGGCAATACTGGTTTAATTTTACAAATAGCCTGTTCAAATATAAGGCACTTCCCTGTTTTTTTTTCCCTTGGCCCACATCTGAATAGCTCCAGGAGGTCAGATGGCAGGCAACTTTTGGCAGAAATGTAGGAATGGGAGGTAGGGTTGGTTAAGCTTGCATTTAAATGGTCACCTACCTTATTTGTTGCTTCTGAAACGATGTGTGGACTGACACACAACTACAGTGGTACTTCAGGTTACAGACACTTCAGGTTACAGACTCCGCTAACCCAGAAATAACACTTCAGGTTAAGAACTTTGCTTCAGGATAAGAACAGAAATCATGCTCTGGCGGTGCAGTGGCAGCGGGAGGTCCCATTAGTTGAAGTGGTGCTTCAGGTTAAGAACAGTTTCTGCCTAATGTCTCAACAACCAAAATTGATCTGTAAAAATGTTACATGTAAAAATGCAAGAGACATTGTACACACTTTTGTAAACCAAGAAAATCTCTAATAAAAAAAAAAAAAAGAATGGACCTCCAGAACGAATTAAGTGCTTAACCTGAGGTACCACTGTACCACTGGAAATTTGCATATCTGAGAATTATACGATTTGGTTCTCCAACCAAAACTGGTTTACAAAAATGCAGAAAGGTAAATATTTTAGTGGGGAAAAAACTATAGGAGGAAAGTGCTTGAAGTGCACACAAGCAATATTGAAAGGTGGGTGAGAGAACCCACCTGTCAATTATGTGTTGTCATAATTGCATCTTGTGATTGACATGTAGCTTGTCCCACCCACCTGTCAATTTTGGACCACAGAGCCTAAAGTTTTCCCCACCCCTGCTATAAATGGTCTTAGTAAAAAGGTAAAGGGACCCCTGACTGTTAGGTCCAGTCGTGGATGACTCTGGGGTTGCGGTGCTCATCTCGCTTTACTGGCCGAGGGAGCCCATGTACAGCTTCCAGTTCATGTGGCCAGCATGACTAAGCCACTTCTGGTGAACCAGAGCAGTGCACGGAAACGCCGTTTACCTGCTGCTATAGCTGGGATAGGTCTCCTTACAGTCTGGAGCCTCCCAATGAGCAACCTGCCCTGTCAATTGCATCAGGCAATTTATGAGACCATCGCAACATTGCAAATGAAGCAACGGTTTGTCGAAGTCATACATACAAACTATCCAATTGCTTCTGGGTCTGTAAGCATTAGTGCTGAGATTAATCCAGGTGGGTCAAGAATCACGCCCTATCAGTTTGTCTCCTCTTAATAATTTTGATGCTAATGCCAATTTTGGGCAATGCAAAGTGGGTTTTTATTTTTATGGGTGCTCATTTGATGCTTATTTACACACAATAAAGAAGTTGTAGAGAAAGGGCTGTGCAGTAATTAAGTTCCATCTCTCCTGTCCATTCTTTGAACGTGAAGATAATTGCCTTCAGCCCTTATAAATCGTCAGACGAATTCCACCAAGCAATAAACATGGTACTGTATCTTGGTAATTGTCTATTGACTGCACTTTCCAGTATGAATTAATTTTCAATTACAAAACTTACTTTCTTCCTGGATCAGGCCAGGAACTTTCTAATTGAACTGACAAATATCAGGCAGAACAACCTGCTCCACATCAGCCTCCTTAAACAACTGGCCATCCACTGCTTCTCCTGTACAAATTGGGGCCAGGAGAGAACAATGGGCAGGAGAGACGCTTTGAGATGAACAACGAAGGATGCTTAACCCTTCCTTTGCCCACAGAGCATACACCTTTGACCCCTAAAACACCCAGATAACAGCTGCTTTTCTTTCAAATGAAAGTGAACCAATAGATGGGTCTGGGATTTCAGATGGGGACAAAGCGCTGACTGAAGACCATCAGCCTGAAGGAGTATCCCTGTGGAGATCTGGTGTGGGGTGTCAGAACTGCTCCCTTGTTTGCCTCCAGTTATGCTCTGCTAATAAATACATCATTACAAACTCCCCAAAATTCTCTCTTCCAGAGGAAACCAGACCAAAGATCAGCAGATGATCCTTGGTGGCTGCCAATGTTCCTGCACCATAACTCTCCAGGTTGCTGCTGTCGGGAGGATCGTTCTGCCCCATCACTGTCCCTGGATTGGGGCCTGCCAAACTTCCACAGGAATTGACTTCCAAGAACTGGGAATCTTCATTCCCTTTCCCAGGTTATTCTGAAAGAGTCCTTGTTAGACCAACTGCATCCACAAATGTCACCTGAACACAAAATCTGAATCCAAGCCTCTCTCTCTCCTTGAAGCCATCAATTCTCCCATATTGACCTGATTATGGTCTAAGATGGAGCCCTCTCAATAGTCCCTATGAAGTATGAAGTATGTGGTGTGTGTGTGTGTCTGAGGAAGGGCCTCTCTAGAGGTGGCTCCTTGCAGATGGGACTCTCTCCCTACTGAGATGTGTCTGGCAACATTGATTTATAGTTTCAAGTGGGTGTTCGAATGAAAGACCTGATAAGACACAAATATTCATTGCTGCTGCTGCTATGAGTGATCCAATGATTTGATAGTTGCTGTGCTTTTATTTTTAAGGATTGTGTTATTTTATGGGATATATATATCAGGGATGTCCAGCAGGTAGATTGCGATCCACTGATAGATTGCCGGGTGACCATGGTAGATCGCAGGACCCTCTCCCACCCCTCTCAAAAACTTCGACTTCCTAAGAAAAGCTCAACAACTTTGGTAGATCACTGCCAGTTGTTTTGTAGTGGGAAGAGATCTCAGTCTCTTGAAAGTTGGACCTGCCGGATATATATAAATCTTATTTGACTTAGGAAAGTGCCCTGGGGTAGACCTTGGTAATAGGGTGCCCTGTGAAAGACCAAAATGTGATCCACCCTGCAAGCCCTCACAAGGTGCTGGGCTTTGGGGAGGAGGTGCAAGGCTCTGGTAGGTTCCTAGAGCCCTCCCATCTCCTTCCCAAAGCTAGGCAAACAGTAACTAGGCTTTGGTAAGGAGGACTCTAGAAACCCGTGTAATAAGCAAAAATCTGCCCTTATTCCCTTATGGGGTACACAAGAGCCCTTTGTAGGTTCTCCATCAGCAGGAGAATATAACAGAGGCCAACCAGAGAAGACTGAGAAGCAAAGTCTTTATTTTTCGCTGTTACAACTGGGTCCTTCTTCTCACTCAGGAGAACAAAGAAGGAACCCAGAACAAAGGCTGCCTGTCCTTATAAAGACATTTCAAAAATCCCTCCTTGAGTCCAGGCCAACCCCCCCAGATACATCAGATCTACATCACAAATTGGGAGGGTTAAAGGAGGTAACCTGAGAATTTCTGACACCTATGCCATCCCTCCTTGACCCCTCCCAGACACACATTTCTGCAAAAACAAAAGGTTTCCTGGCTAATGCTGGTCTAAGAACCATCCTTTGTTTTAGGCTGGGAGTGAAAACGGTTTTCAGGGCTGTTTTTTTCTGTGCTGCCTCACACACGTGTATATGTGTCTGCTTGGTACATTTATATATATATATATACACACACACACATACACAGACACACACATATGCACGCACGCACACACACACACACACACACACATATACACCTTAATATTCTTACAACACCTGTTAGAACTCTCATGTCTCCTCCCCCCCCCCCCGCAGCTTGGTGCCCTGTGAGGAGGAACTGGTCGGGTCATGCTGCCCTAAATCTGCTTCTGTCTGCTCTGTGGCTTGTGGAAAGGATGGCACAAGAAAGAAGCAAATAAACTCAAACACTATTGCTCCAGGGACTTCTTGCTGTTTTAGGAAGTGGGGAAGCACATGTTGCACCAAGGTGGGGCAAGGGGAGAGATCCATGAGAATGCATCAGAAGGGAGGTTTGCTTCCAGAAGTGGTCCATTGGGTGGGGTGGAGCTGCCACACTTGTTTTCTGGAAGATGGATCACAGTTGTTTCCTGGGAGAAGGGGAGGACCGAGGTAGCAGGAAGGTTAGCACAGTGCAGGAAGGTTAGCACACACAGAGCCAGTGTGGTGTAGTGGTTAAAAGCACATGCAGCTGCTGGGTGACCTTGGGCTAGCCACACTTCTTTGAAGTCTCTCAGCCCCACTCACCTCACAGAGTGTTTGTTGTTGGGGAAGAAGGGAAAGGAGAATGTTAGCCGCTTTGAGACTCCTGAGGGTAGTGATAAAGCGGGATATCAAATCCAAACTTCTCCTCCTCCTCCTCCTCCTCCTCCTCCTCCACCTCCTCCTCTTCTTCTGCAATTTATAAGATACCTAATTGCTTTGTCTAAGCACAAATGAGTTTATCAGAAACGCTGTACAATGGTACCTCAGGTTACAGACGCTTCAGGTTACAGACTCTGCTAACCCAGAAATAGTACCTCAGGTTAAGAACTTTGCTTCAGGATGAGAACAGAAATCCTGCAGTGGTGGCACGGCCGCAGCAGGAGGCTCCATTAGCTGAAGTGGTACTTCAGGTTAAGAACAGTTTCAGGTTAAGAATGGACCTCCGGAACGAATTAAGTTCTTAACCTGAGGTACCACTGTATTTATTATTAATTAATCATAGAATCATAGAATCATAGAGTTGGAAGAGACCACAAGGGCCATCCAGTCCAACCCCCTGCCAAGCAGGAAACACCATCAAAGCATTCCTGACAGATGGCTGTCAAGCCTCCGCTTAAAGACCTCCAAAGAAGGAGACTCCATCACACTCCTTGGCAGCAAATTCCACTGTCGAACAGCTCTTACTGTCAGGAAGTTCTTCCTAATGTTTAGGTGGAATCTTCTTTCTTGTAGTTTGAATCCATTGCCCCGTGTCCGCTTCTCTGGAGCAGCAGAAAACAACCTTTCACCCTCCTCTATATGACATCCTTTGATATATTTGAACATGGCTATCATATCACCCCTTAACCTTCTCTTCATGCCTCCTTGTATTTATTCATACTTCAATGTCTTAACTCACTGGAGATCAATAGAGTTATGTTTAAGTCTAAATCTATATTTAATTCTAAATCTCTGCAAAAGATTCATTTTAAAACAAAATTAAAAGTGTAGGGGGTAAATAACAGACCCCCTGCCATTCATTTCCAGGCTTGAGCTGAGAAATCTATACTAGTCCTTAGTAGGAGTCCCACATGAGAAAAACTGAGATGAGTTACGGTTCCTAACTTTCAATTCAGCTCCTGTGGTCATTTCTTTCAGTAGCAGCCAGTTGCTCGGACATCTGCAATCATATTCATCACCATGCCATGAGTAGCCAATTTCATTTGCTGTTCTCTGAAGATCAAGCTGCTGGTAAAGGCAGAAGAGCAAGTTGGGCTGTGCTTCATTCCTGATCAGTTGGCAACTCTATGTCTGGTAAGCAGACACAAATTAGATTCCCTTTCACAAAATTTGGTTGAAAACTTCCAATGAAATCTCAATAACATCCAATGCAAATCAGAAGATTGAGGCCCTCCTTGAGATTGTCTAAAGGCGACACATTTTTCATATACTTCTGAATTATTACTCACCCCATTTTTAAATGAAAAATTAGATCAGCTAAGTGCATCACTTTGATAAAAGCTATGCAAATCTTTATATACAGGACCCATCTA
Organism: Lacerta agilis; assembly: GCF_009819535.1. Classification (NCBI taxonomy): domain Eukaryota; kingdom Metazoa; phylum Chordata; class Lepidosauria; order Squamata; family Lacertidae; genus Lacerta; species Lacerta agilis. The sequence continues at coordinate 6,729,726 of NC_046322.1, read as the reverse complement.
TAACGGTGACAGCTCTGATAAAGTATTTGATTCCAGCTTCAAAGAGGAGACCCAACTATTTTCTGAAAACGAAAGCTATTCTTTCTTTGCTTCGTTTTTAAATAAAGCCTTCTGCCTCTTCCCCTGCTATTTCTGACAGTTACAAATTACATATATTATTTACTGTGCTTTCCTTCAACTCCCTGAAATAATTAATACTATAAATAAGACAATGGCTAGAAATAAATACTTCCCCCCCCTCCAGTGTGGGCTTGGCAGAATTTGCGAAAGTGCACAGTCAGTTATACTGAGCATTTGGCTTTCAAGCAGAGAAGAACTTTTAGACTCCTCCAATGGGTTGTGTAGAAAGACTGTCAAGTCAAGATGCTCTTAAGTACCATTTCCAGGCAAATTGCCCCATGCAGGGGAGACTGTGAAAATGTGTTGTTCTCCTCCTGCTGATAGGGAGAAATCTGTGACTCAAATGGTAGGCAGTGTATGCTTGCAAGATAAAAGAAGGAACTTTGCTGCCCAAAATGTGTTACAGTGAGCACCATATTTAATGATGTAGGTACGGTGGCAAAATTGGGCGACAAAAGACATGCAGGTTTTTTTTCTTTTGAAACCTCTTTAGCCTCCTTGCAGGGAAGCAAGGGGCATTATCAGAGTTCAAGAACACCCCCCCCCACCCAGTCAGGCAAATGCACTCAAGGAGGATGCAAATTAGAGCTGGTGAAGGGTGTGGTCTGGGAAGAAATGTGGCTAAGGAGGAGAAGTGGTCCGAGTAGTATCTTAAGTAGCTTGGGGGTCAGATTTGGCCTCCAGACTTGAGGTTACCGAATTCTTGTTTCAGAGAGCAGAACCCCAAGCAGAGGGGCAATTCTTAGAATCATAGAGTTGGAAGAGACCACAAGGGCCATCCAGTCCAACCCCCTGCCAAGCAGGAAACACCATCAAAGCATTCCTGACAGATGGCTATCAAGCCTCCGCTTAAAGACCTCCAAAGAAGGAGACTCCACCACACTCCTTGGCAGCAAATTCCACTGTCGAACAGCTCTTACTGTCAGGAAGTTCTTCCTAATGTTTAGGTGGAATCTTCTTTCTTGTAGTTTGAATCCATTGCCCCGTGTCCGCTTCTCTGGAGCACCAGAAAACAACCTTTCTCCCTCCTCTATATGACATCCTTTTATATATTTGAACATGGCTATCATATCACCCCTTGACCATATCATCTCTTGACCAAGAGATTACCCTGTAATTGCCTGCAGTTGCCCTATGCATGGTTTGATACACACACACACACACACACACACACACACACACCTCAATTTGCACAGGGGTTGCATTCTGGGTCGAACATGGATAATCCTGCCTCGCCCCCATTACGCCCAATCATGCCCCTTTTCCTGCCACTTCTGCGTTCATGGAAATGAGCATCTGCACCGTCACATTTTTTGAATGTGCACAAAATGGACATTTTGTAATTGCTAACTGTAATATGCTATTAATCAAATATCTAACATTAGTGTACTTGCCTTCCTTTTTTCAGAAGAAAAAAACACTTTATTGGGTATAACATGGGTGTATGCATATGAGAGACAGAAATAGGGAACACTATCAAACAGTGGAAGATGCAGAACATTTTTTTTTATATATGCATTTGTGACTTTAAGTCACAAAAGTTACTAGATATAAAATGAAACACACCACTTCTCCAAATTTGGGAAAACAATCTCCAGTGTTTGGAAGATCAGGCAGTGCAGATACCATTGAGCTAGATAGGTGAAAGGTTGAACTCTGTGCAATGCAATTTCCCATGTCATCAAAGTTTTTCCTACTGCCTTACAACAGCTAGAATTTGCAAAGCTCTCTCTCTGTGACATCACAGCAATTGAGCCAATAACCTCAGCCAGAGGCATGATTCTTGGGCAAGCTGAGTCACTCACAGGAGCAACGAGCACCCACTGCAACACCAATGGAAAGGCACAGAATAACTGTAACTGCTGGTTGAGTTTCAGCACTAAAAGCAAGAAATCACCCGCACCACAAATAAGTAAGTAAATTTATTTGACTGTTCAATTATCTACCTGCCCTTCCACCTTCCTCACAAAAGCATCATGTTGCATTAGTTCCTGTATCTAATTTGGTCATGCTGAACACCTGGTACACCCCCCCCCAACCTTGAAAAACAAGATCCCTTCTGCATTGACCTGACCTTTTGCTCTGTTGCCTCAATCAGCTTGCTTTGTACACCTGGGTCCTGCATTGAAATGACTCCCAGACAATTCTGCTCAGATAGGGAGGCTTCAAAGACATGGAGAGCCGACAAGCATAGCTAGGTTTCTTTAGCAGCATTGCCATTTTATTGTGGGGAGAGAGAGATAATGCATCTTAATGCAGGAAGGTATTTAAAATGGTGGGGTCTAGAACATTATGTTTCAGGGTCCAAACTCTACTGAAAATCTGGGGCTGCCTCGACTGTTTCACTTCCCCTAGCTACCACCTTTCTCTTGCAGGATGTGACATGAAAAAAAGAAAGAAATGTGTATATTTATGCACAGAACAGAGAAAATTGAGCTTTTCTCCTTCTCTCCTAACACAAGAACCCACGGAGCTGAATGTTGGACTATTCCGGAGAGATAAAAGAAAGCATTTCTTCATGCTTTGCACAGTTAAACTGTGGAGCTTGCTCCCATAGGAGGCAGTGCCGGCCAACAATTTGGGTGGTTTTGGACAAATTCATGGAGAACAAAGACTATCAATGGCTCCTAGCCATGATGGCAATGCTCTGCTTCCATGGTTGGAGGCAATAATACCTATGAATAATGAGCGGTAGTGAGCAGGCCAGCAGTAGAAGATACCATGTGTTCCAGCCCAAACATAAGGGACCACTGCACTGGAGAACAGGTCAATCACAGCAAACTAAGAAGCATAGGATAGGAAGGTGCCATTTCCTACAGCAGTGCTGGCTGCAGCTGATGGGAGTTGTAGTAAAAAATATCTGAAAGAGACCAGGTTGAGGAAGGCTGCCTTAAAGGTTTGTGGGCAAGCAAGAACATGCTATAAATACATTAGTGATCCAATATACAGGCCCACGCAGGACAAGCTTCCTAGTTGTCTTGGCAGCAAATTTATCCACAGTCAGGTAGGAGTAGGTGGTTTAACTCTTTGAGATATTGCTGATAAACCTGGAATAAAACAGTGGCCAGTAATTTATCCCAATGATTGCATCTCATGCCTTTTGTGTTGAATAAATAGCTGCTATCCAATGTCCTGAAACAGGACTTTGGTTTCTAGCCATGCTGCTATCCGAGGTGCTGAAACTCAATTGGCTTCCTCCTTGACATTCCTCAAACCCAAGCTTCCTCAACCTTCGCGCTCCCCTCCAGATGTTTTTTTTTTTTTTTTTTTTATAAGATTTTTATTATTTTCCAATAAACAAGAGAAACACATAACATAACATAAACACCAACATTAACACAATAAAAAACACATTACATAAATACAATCGACATAGAAAACAATTAAAACAAAACCAAAACCAATACATACCTAAACTGGAACACCAATCTATCTCTTACTACTTAACAAAATCTAATTTCTAATCTTCTAAAGGGACCTCCCCCGCTTTCCCTCCTCTGCCTTCAATACTAATATACTTTGGTAATATCCATTTTTAACATTACAATTCATTGTCCAACCTTTTATAATATCATAAAGACTTAACATCTTATAGTATCATGAAATAATTCTTAAATCAATCTTATACTTCTTTTCACTTGAGCTGCTGCTATTAATCAGTTACATATCTCTTCACTAATTCAAAATTCCCAAAATCGTAGCATCAAAATCTTAAAACTTAACATCAAAATCCTAAAATCTTAACACACTATCTTCAGGGTACCATAAATCCATCCTAATACAATTTTTATCATTTTCACCCTATTCCCCTTCTCACCATTTTTCTGCTCTCTCCCATGCCCCCCCACCATTCATCTTTACATTTCCCTCTATTGTCCTTGTTCAGTATCATCTTAAAATTTATAAATCTCCTCCTTGGGCGCCTCAAGAGGCACCAGCTCTCCTCTCCCAGCAACTCCATTTCGCAATTTTGATTTCCTTCCACTTCTGTCTTCAAAAATCTTCTCAGCTTCATCTCTGGACTCCCACTCCAGAGACTGAATCTCGTAGCTCCAGTCAAAACATCTGCCCTGTGTCTCTCACTACACCAGAGCCGTCCATTTACCTGGGGTTGCTGAATCAATTCGTCCCATTTCGCCAGCACCTCCCCCAGTTCCCTGGAGAAGTCTACTTCCAAATTATCAAAATTTTCCCAGATCTGGCTGGTCTCTCCTGCTCCACAACAAATTTCTTTGAAATTACGTCCTAACCAGTTCATTTTCCGATTCACAAACTCCAATTGCAGAAGGATTGTTCTTTGTTCCTGGGTAATACCCGGATCTAGAATCAGTTTAAAAGCGAAAGCAAGCATGGTTGGAGAAAACAAAGGGTGTCGAATGTCAGTAATTTTCCATCTTGCGTATTAGTTTTCCAGCGCCATTTTCCCTGAGACAGGGTGCCAAAATTAATTCCAAAAGCCACAGAAGAGATATTTCCAAAATCTTCAATCCCCCAAATTGGGATTTAATCCATCTTCTCTGTCAAAGTGCTTCGTAGCAACATTGTGTCTAGTGATACAGCTGCAGCCGCTTGAAGCTTAATTACCTCCTCTGCACAACAAAGGAGAGGGACGGGCTTCCTTTTAACATCCCTCCCGGTTGGCAATTATTCAAATGTAAATCCAATTAGTCCCACACTTACTGCAGCCGGGGTTCTTCTTTTTTCTTTGAAGTTAGCAGGAAAAGCTTGGTGCTCAGGTCTGGCAGAATTGCTGCTTTGATCTCCCGGGGGGGTGCATCCGCCTCTTCAGTCCCGTGTCGGTAGCTCCGCTCGCTTGATTTTCCCCCCTTACGAGGGTCAATCAAGAGCAGAGACGGCACGTCTGGGACCCACGAGGCCGCGGTCCACGGGACGCTCTTCCCGTGGCTTTAAGGGGCCCTTGGCGCAGACAAGGAGACCCCTAAAACCCCCCGGGGACTGGAACTGACTCAGCTCCACTCCGCCATTATCCGGCACCAAACCGGAAGCCCCCTCCAGATGTTTTTGGCCTACAACTCCCATGATCCCTAGGTAGCAGGACCCAGTGGTCAGGGATGATTGGAATTGTAGTCTTAAAACATCTGGAGGGCTGAGGTTGAGGAAGTCTGCTCAAAACCCTTGAACTAACTGAAACAAATAACCACTGGTGTCTCCAACAGTGATGCACTGGCTATTTTGGTTAGCAAGATTGCCTTGTTCTCAGAAAACCCTCCAGTATTTCTGTCTGGGTTTTTATAGTTGGGGGAGAAAGCCTCTCTTGCAATTAAAATCTCTTCAGAGTCAGAAGCCTTTGCAGTGGTGGCTGCTGCTGAAAGCAGCAATATTGCTATATATAGCCCAGGAGAACAATCCAATTTTACAGTTTCCACTTCCACCCAAAGGCAACATGTTTTCAGCACTGGAGAAAATAAAGACGGCACAAAGGTGACACTTGGATAAGAGGGGCAGGGGGGATTTGATAATAGAACTATTATATTAAAAAAAAAAACTTTAAAACCCACCCTAAAATATCTTGGCTTGGTATGGAACATTATATATATATATATATATATATATATATATATATATATATATATATATATATATATATATATATATATATATATATATATATATATATATGGTGCCCTGCAAATTGAAGCCTCACAGTAGGTTCCCTACCCCATTTTGTCCAGTTCATTTAATCCCATGGTTTAGTAAGATTATGATGCTGGGTTTCCTTGCCTCAGCTGCATTGTATCAAGTCTGTCTGTTGGTCCATCTAGCTCAGTATTGGCAGCACGGACTGACAGCGTCTCTCCAGAATTTCAGGCAGAGTTCTCTCTCCCAGTCCTAACTGGCGATGCCAAGAGTTGAACTTGGCAGCTTCTGCAGGTAAATCAGATGCCCTGCCACTGAGATATAGCTCATCTCTAACATAGTAGAGAAATAAAATGTTCACTGCAAGACTGGCTTACAGTGAGACTGGCTCGGCTGTATTCAGAGTAGGCCCATTGTAATAAATGGACAGTAACATAATTACAGTGGGTCTAGTCTGGACAGAACTTCAATGGATAAAACCTATTGACCGTATAATATACTCTGCTGGAAATATGAAACAAATTAACATTTTCTGTCATACGTTTTGCAACGGAGGACACATGTATACTGACAAATGAGCATGGAAAAGTTACAGGGATTTTTCACAACTTGGCAACATTCAGCTGTAAGATATGGTGGTGAAAACATTTTCCCATCTGGAATAGAGATCATCAGAAAATTTTACAATTTCTACCCAAGAGCTGAGAAAGACAAATGAGAAGTCTTAAAATAAGAGAACTTTGCATCAAAAGAATTTTATTAGTCTTGGGATATTTAGTCAATGTACATTATTCTTTATTGAGAGAATGAAAGAACTTTAAGGGCTTTTTAAGACCATCAGTGATATTTAGCTTTTTTTTCCATTGTGGCTGGGCTCTTGCTGACACTTTGGAAGACAGCTGTTGCCAAAAGAAAGAACCACACAGCTGCTTATTCCCAATAACAATTTGGACAAGTCCTATCAGTGAACCCCAAACTTCAGTTCCCAAGTCCATAAACAGCTTTGACAATACTTTTCTTTCCATTAATTAAAATGGACATTTTGTAACACGTGCTCCTATAGACACCAGCCGATTTAAGCGCAGTGGTAAGCTTCAGTTTCTGACTCCAACATCAGGCGTAGAGAAACACTTAGATGGCCGTGACACGTCCTTCTTTTCATAGTATTTGCATTTGGAGGGATACTTCTCTCTTTCCCAAACTTCTTGACCTTGTCTTAATGGAAATCCAGACGAGGCAAACTATCTGAGCTGCTAAAATGTTCAGTACACTCTGTTGGGTGCCATCTTCAACAGCTTAACACACAACCATGTGGTTTCCTCCAGAAGCTGATGGGGCTCATTTTCTCCAGTACTAAATAAGAGGGGGGAAGAGAGAAAGAAATCAAACATAAAGTAAGGCATCAATTTGGCTTGGATGCTGTAGGTCGCTTTACTTGTTGCCTTCCCAAGACTGACTGCACTGGGTGGGGTGGAAGGGAGTTTATTGGGCTGGGTATGAAAGACCTCGGAAAGGTGGATGGCAATCGGGAGTTACCGTATTTTTCGCTCCATAGGGCGCACCGGACCATAGGGCGCACCTCGTTTTTAGAGGAGGAAACAAGGGGAAAAAAATATTTTTCTGGTTTTCCTCCTCTAAAAGCCCTGTTTTTCTGAGGATCAGCTAAAAGTTTTGCAGCTTTTTTTGCAAAGGGAAAAGCCTTGGTTTTTTTGAGGATCAGCTAAAAGTTTTGTAGCTTTTTTTGCAAAGGGAAAAGCCCTGGTTTTTTGTTTTTTTTTTGAGGATCAGCTAAAAGTTTTGCAGCTTTTTTGCAAAGGGAGAAAAGCAAAGAGGAAAAGCCCCATTTTTATGGGGTTTAACTCACATTTCTGCAGCTGAAGGAAAGGAAGACATTTCTACAGTTTCCAGACAGATAATCTAATCAGCCAGTCACATGTCGCTGGGGAAACAAACAACCTCCCTCTGCAGCACATTCAACAATGGAGGGCGCGGCTGAAAGGGAGCCGGGACTCTTATCTCTCTCCCGATCTCTTGCTGATCAGCTGCTGAGCGGGGTCCTTTCAACACCCCTTTTTCTCTTTGTAAAATAAAAAGCACAATCTGCTTTTGGCCCCTGGGCAACTTGGCTCCAGGGACCACCATTCGTTCCATAATACACACAGGTATTTCCCCCTAATTTTTAGGAGAATAAAAGTGCGTCTTATGGAGCGAAAAATACGGTATGTAGATGCTGATTTACACCCCTGACTGTTTTGCCCTCTTTTCTACAAATCTGTAATGAAGGAATTTCACGTTCTAAGTTGGATACATGGCAATTCCCCCAACTCTCCACCCTCAGTTTTAACCATTCGGAACACATGCATCCCTAGCACAACTTTCGTCTGATACCTGCATACACAGTAGTCAACCAGTTGCTAGAGCTGAATAACCACTCTGTGCTGGGGCTGAATGATAAGGTGAACTGGGGTGATGTTACCCTTCCCTGAGTCGAAGCATGATGGGAAACTCAGCTTCATAATTAAGAATAAAAACATTTCCTTAGATCTGAAAGCTAAAGTACAATTTTGGTTGGAGAACCAAATCACATAATTCTGCAAATCTCCAGTGGTACCTCGGGTTAAGAACTTAATTCGTTCTGGAGGTCCGTTCTTACTTGACAAACCTTTATTAGGCATTTTACAAGTAAAATCGCGAGAGAAAGAATCACATACAAGAACTTTAAAATATATATACACAAAGAAACAACAATTAAACTCATAGACTGATTGTATGTGTATATATGTAAAATCTAGAATTTCCTCCTGAAAGTACTCCTTGAAGCACTGCTGCCAAAAACTCGGCTACCCCCGCAGTCACCCCTTGGTCAATGTCAGAGAGACAGAATCCAACGCTTCCACCATGCTACGGTTTCAAACCACCCAAAAGGGGGGACAACACGCGTTCACGCAGCGTACTGTGTAGTGGACAATAAAAGAGAATATGCTCCACAGTGTCCGGGACATTCAGGGAACATCTGCAGTATCTCTTGTTTCTGGGAATATTCTGATATCTACCTCTGACAAATGCCGAGGGAAAGATATTCAGTCGGGCCAGCATAAATGCCCTACGTTGGGCTGATATTATTAGTTTAGTTCTTAACCTGAAGCACCACTTTAGCTAATGGGACCTCCCACTGCCACTGCGCCGCCAGAGCACAATTTCTGTTCTTATCCTGAAGCGTTATTTCTGGGTTAGCGGAGTATGTAACCTGAAGCGTATGTAACCTGAAGTGCATGTAACCTGAGGTACCACTGTACTTTGCAAAGGCATATGTGGAACATTACAAAGAAAAAGTTCATTTCCTGCAAGTGCTGCTTCTTAAAGTTGTCGCGTCTGACATTTGTGTTCGTAAAGACATATGCGGAACACAAAAAAGCTGCTATTTGGACCTTACGTATATAAGAACTGACCTATTTGTATTTCCTGTTCAAAATGTTGGTCTTCAATTGCTTCTACTTAATTTGATAATGTGAAAAGAGGTATGTTTATGTGATTTATAAAGAATTCACATAGTTAAACACAGCCAGTTACACTGTGGGTGTTATCATTATCCCTAGCAGAACATGCAGGCCAGAGTGCCAATCACAAACTTTCAAACTTTGTTGGAGCTTGAGTGTGTCTTCCTGCTTTTTGAAAAGGCTGCATTATCTTCCAGATGGGCTTCCAATGAGAAACCGCCAATGGTTGGGTCATACTGTAGCACTGAGGCCACGTGAAACTTGATGCTTTCCAGTTAATTAAACTTGATACCCATCAGTAATAATATATATTTACTTCTGGAAAATAAAATAAAATAAAATAAAGAGCCTCGTAAAATGTGGTGATCTGGAATAATAGCTGGGGCTGCTGGTTTCGCCGGTTGAGATAAGAGGCTTTAATAATGTCAGCGGCTACAGAAGCCCATTGTATTTCAACAGCGTCACACGCCAATTTGCACAGGATTTAAAGCAGCAATTATTTTTGCCCCTAATTAATAAATGTCCTGCAGAAAACCACGGGAAGCATATCCAGTCCCAAGAATAAACAACTGAAGTCTGTGGACCGGTATAGCAAACTTCTGCTACATCCTCCTTCCTCGAAAGATGAACACAGTTGACTAGTTGTCATTGCCTTCATCAACCAGTTGCCCTTTGTATGTCCTGGACTACAAACTCTCCCAACATCATGGCTGTGCTGGCTGGGATCGATGGCAGTGCAGGTCCAAAACATCTGGAGGACAGCGGGTTGGTGAAGGCTGCTAGTCACAATGGCTATGCTCTGCTTCCATGGTCAAGGGTAGAAGTGATTCTGAATCCCAGTTGCTGGAAACCACAAGAGGGGAAGGTGCTTTTGTGCTTGGGTCCTGCTTGTGGGTTGCCCCCTGGACCAACGGAAGTTTCCGAGACATCGTCAAGCTCAGCCTCACCTATAGCACGTTGCAATAAACCAGTCTAGAAGTTAGCAGAGCATGGAGTACAGTGGACAAGTCATTTCTGTCCAAAAGGGGCTCTAAGTGTTTAACCATCCAGGAGTGGAAGAAAGCTCTCCTAGCCACTGAGGCCACCTGAGCCACCACTGACAGTGATGATTCCAGGAGCAACAGCTTGGATGCAAGTGATGCTGGAGACCTGATGCTTTAAAAGCACCACCACAACAGAAGAAGAAGAAGAAGAAGAAGAAGAAGAAGAAGAAGAAGAAGAAGAAGAGTTTGGATTTGATATCCCGCTTTTCACTACCCGAAGGAGTCTCAAAGCGGCTAACATTGTCATTTCCCTTCCTCCCCCACAACAAACACTCTGTGAGGTGAGTGGGGCTGAGAGACTTCAGAGAAGGGTGACTAGCCCAAGGTCACCCAGCAGCTGCATGTGGAGGAGTGGAGACGCGAACCCGGTTCACCAGATTACAAGTCTACCACTCTTAACCACTACACCACACTGGCAGCAACCACCACCACCACAACAGAAGGAAGTTGAAGATCTCATGTACTAGCAAAGCACAGCCTGAGAAAACTTCTAATTGCACCACAACTGTTGTAAAACTCCTGGCAAAAGGAGGGAGGGAAACGTTATGAATGAATGAGCCCAGCTGGAAAAATAAAACATGAAGAAGCAAAAATGGATGACCGAGATCAAATCTGTAAAACTCTTGATTTATTAGCCCAACCTGGAAAGCACATTAACGCGCTGCTGGCACAAGAACTCTTGAGAAATGAGGACCCATCACAAAAGAAACTGCTACCTTCCACCCACCAACCCTTGGGGAGGGCAAATGGAGAAGACTGTGGATAGCCTTTTTCTTTTGACCATTAGGATGCAATCCATGGTCTGGGGTGTGCCAGTATCATTTTTAAAAGGGGGAAGACAGGGCAGCACTTCATATCAATAATGTGCATATCCAGTTACTGCAGTTGTGTGTTTACATCACAGTGTTCGGGATACAAGTTGTCTGAGGACAAACAACAGGAAAAAGCTCTCATGCTGAACTTAAGAGCCTGCCTGGAAGTCTCTGGCTGGGCATTGCTGGAAATGAGATGCTGGTATAGAGGAGCTTATGGTCTGATTCAGCAGGGCTCTTAAGGTGTTGTTGTTCTGGTCCAAGCTTCCTGCCATGGACTGAGATATAGAAGGCTAAGTGACCATGAGTGCACATTCAGATGAAAGCTTCCTATGCCACAAGAGACCATCTCACGGGACCCTGAAGGAAAGGCAGGTTCTTTCTGCTTTTTTTGGGGGGGGGGAGGTCTCCGTCTGGAACTTGAGGATCAGAAAGCACTCAAATTTGTAAGGCGAGCCAGGTTGGGTGACCCAGCATGAGCTCTGGAGGCACCAAATTCCAGCTCAGAGCCTGAACATGACAGCCCTGGGCTAGGAATCCTAGATGCAGCACTTCTGAGCTAGAATCCCCAGAGGAACCAGGGACTTCAGGGTTTCCAGTTCCTTGCTCATCGCATGGGGGTGCCTCTTTAAGGCTCCCCATTATGCGGCCGAGGTACATGTGTCATATGGAACATGGGATGGGTAGGCAGGATCAAAAGGTATATAAAAAAAACGCATTTGGGGGCAAGGTGCATTCAGAGCATGCAATCAGCTCCTAGTGACCTGTCCAGGGTCCTGAAAGCTGGGCACCGCATGCCCTCCTCTGCATTTGTGCTCCAGATCAGAGATTCCTTCCAGCCCTGCTGATTCCTCCTCATCTTGTTTGCTATGCCCTCTGCCTTCTTGTGACTTGACATTCTCATCTGTATAGCCAGTTGACAGAGACAGAGTGTTCTATTCTGGCTATGGCACATGCTTCTCCTGGACAGGAAGAAATCAGACGCGATGAAAACAGCATGCTTGGTTCCTCTGCCACAGACCTGCTGGGATGTGCAATGAGTTACAATGCAAAATCTGACTCGGGTGCCAAAGAATCAATTGTTCCAAGGTCTTGCTAAGCCAGGAGACCTCCACAAAGAGTTCTGCTGCCACTGTGAATGCAGGCAGACTGGATTTCTGTAGCTTGGCAAGGGGGCTGTGGAGATCACAGGGCCTCTTAAATATAGAATCATAGAGTTGGAAGGGGACCCTGAGGATCATGTAGTCCAACCCCCTGCAATTTAGGAATATGCAGCTGCTCCATATGGGGACTGAACCTGCAACCTTGGCGTTATCATGCTCTAACCAACTGAGCTATCATCTGAAGTGATCTGCTTCCCAAGCTACTGTTTTGCTGTTTAGATGGTTGTGTTTAGATGAGTGAGAGTGTGCATGTTTGTGTGTGTGTGTGTGCCTGTGATTTGGCAGTGTCAACCAAATCAGCTTGAGTTTCTCAGGTGATAAAGAACTAAGATTATTCAGGGCAGACAGGGAACTGCATTTTCAAACTTACATACCGTATGATTGACTTATGGAATTCACTGTTAGAATGGGTGAGGAGGTAAGGTATCTGGCCAGCTTTTTTTTTTTTTTTTTTTAAGAAATGAAATAAATTCAGGGAGGAGTGGTCTACCTGCAGCTACTACCTAAAAAGAAATACTTTTGGGCTCTTCTAATGTTCTTACCTGAGCAAACTTGTGGATCTGCTCCACCATCGCAGCAAAGAGAGCATGGACACTTTCATCTATCAGACTCTGCATGTAGTGCACAGCCTCCTCGTCAGAGAGATCCAGGCGGAACTTATCTTGCACCTGGGAAGGAAAGAAGAGAGCGGGAGAATTTTTAAAAAAGGAATGTGATTTTGTACATTGCAGATACAACCCCTTTGCCGTGTCCCTTTGTTGTTAGGAGGGAGTTTTCAAAGTACAAAATCCTACTCCAAAATCCCACAACCCCCTAGACGTAAAAAACAAACAAAAACAAACAAACAAAAACAAAAAAACAACAACAACAATGGGAGGACGGCATAGGCTATGAGATTAATCCCACTCAGTGGACCAGAATATGGTCTAAACCTCCCTTTAAATCCATATCAGCAAAAAGGAAACAACTCGCTCTGAAACTCACTTACAGATGGTACCTAATACCAAGGAAACTAGCGTTAATACACCCAGGAACCTCAGCAAAATGCTGGAGAGGATGCACCTCCACAGGCACATACTTCCACATGTAGTGGGAATGCCCCAAACTCCAACTATTTTGGACAACCATCATACAAGAAATATGCAAAATAACAGCAAGTATTAGAAGTCACCCACAAAACACCTTCCAAGATAATAATGCCCACTCACATCATAAAGAGCTCATACACAACCTACTTTCAGCAGCCAGAAACATCATAGCCAGACACTGGAGAGACCTATCAGGAGTAAGCATGGACCAATAGTACCAAGTAGTATGGGAAACAACCTTATTAGAAAAAAAACAACAACCAATAAACTGAAACTGACACGGGGACAAATAGAAGAAGATGCCTTCACCCCGGTATGGCTCCCTTTTATCACATACACAGCCCAACAAGACAACGACAAGAATCCCCCGACAGCATAAGAATCAATATGGCAAACCTGATACAAAAACATTCACCCACCCCACTCACACATGAAAAAAAGGTCGCCACAGCCAATCACAAACAAACAACCACACTCTAGGCCAACCCAACTTCTCTCATCACCAAAGGAACACAGGCGATTAGTAAAGAGAACCTGCACAAACGACGCTGACACAAAACCCCACACATTCTTGTTTTTTAAAGAATGTGAAATATGCATATACCCCAAAGTTCCCCGGGAAGATGCAAGCAATGCAAAATACAGTGGCTCAACAGTTTGCTGGAGCAGACTATTGCCATGTTATATCACAGCTGAAAGAATCACAGAGGCATAGAAACAGTTGGAAGGGACTCCAAGGATCATCTAGTCCAACCCTCCTGCAATGCAGAAATCACAGCTAAAGAATCCCTGAGAGAAGGCCATCCAACCTATGTTTGAAAACCTTCAAGGAAGGAGTGTTCACCCCCTTCCAAGGTGGTCCTTTCCATCATCTAATGGCTCTTACTGCCAGGAAGTTATTCCTAACATTTAGCTGGAATCTCCTTTCTCATAATTTGAACCCATGAAAGGACTGGCTGCCAGTTAGCTACCTAGCTAAATCCAGTGTCCTGATATTAGTGTGGAAAGCCCTAAATGGCTTGAGACCAAGATACCTACACTATGGTTTCATTCCTTACATACCCAACCAATTGCTGTGCTCTGCTGAATATTCCATCTTATCAGAAGGTCCGTTTCACACAATGATACTGAACTTTAGTGTTACTGAACCTTTGCAACTTCCTCCCGACAACCTTATCTGCCATGTCTACTGTTTTTTTCAGCACCAACTGAAGACCTTCCCTTTTCAACAAGCCTTTTGAGTGGAGATCTTAATCTGCATTGGAGTTGAAACTTGAGTTTACATATGAAAGTGTTTTTTATTTTACATACGATTTTTTAAAAATGGTTTTAATTGTTTTTAAATATGAAATTGTGCAAGTGGTTTTTTATTGCGGATGCTTTTATTGTCAAAACACATCAAGGTATTTTACTGAAAGCTATTCAGAAATGGAGTTAGTGGCATAAATACAATCTTGAAAGGCAACATTTTTTTTAAGAGCCAGTGTGGTGTAGTGGTTAAGAGCGGTAGACTCGTTATCTGGGGAACCGGGTTCGCGTCTCTGCTCCTCCACATGCAGCTGCTGGGTGACCTTGGGCTAGTCACACTTCTTTGAAGTCTCTCAGCCCCACTCACCTCACAGAGTGTTTGTTGTGGGGGAGGAAGGGAAAGGAGAATGTTAGCCGCTTTGAGACTCCTTCGGGTAGTGAAAAGCGGGATATCAAATCCAAACCACGCCAGGTGTATGGGCACATGGTTTTGCACAGTCATAGGCAAACTCAGTCGTCCAGATGTTTTGGGACTACAACTCCCATCATCCCTAGCTAACAGGCCCAGTGGTCAGGGATGATGGGAATTGTAGTCTCAAAACATCTGAAGGGCCAATTTTGCCTATGCCTGGTTTTGCATCTACACTTAATAGCTGTACAGTTTTGGGTCTCGTTGGGAAGCTTGTGGCGGAGGCTTCACTCCTTGCCCCCAGATTTCCTCCCCTCATGTGACGTGGGTACAAGGGACAGTGCTTACTCTATAAGGGATGATGTCCAGAGGTTGAACATTTGCTTTCATGCAGCAGGCTCCACATCTGGGCTTCTCCAGGCAGGACTGGAAAAGACTCCTGGTCTGATATCCTGGGAGAGCTTCTGCCAGCCAGTGTAGACAATACTGAGTGAGATGGACCAAGGGACTGACTCAGTAGAAGGCGATTTTCCTAGGTTGCTAAGGCAACCAAATCCCATTTCCAGCTGGGGATGGGGATGCAGAAGATTTTTGTTGAGGCTGGTCAGAGTGAAAATGCACGCGCTGTAGCTGTGGAGCTTTTTTAAAAATAAATAAATAAGAAAGAGCCTTTTGGAAAAACCTTACGGTTGTTCAGGGAAGCAGCACATAAGAGATGAAAACAGCAGTTCCACCAAAGCCACCTCTGTATGGTAGGCAAGAATTAGATTAGCGGGGATTACATTTTTCACCTGTGAATTAGTTACAACACTCATTCAGTTTCTTTCCACTGACAGCCGGGAGGCTTAAAAAGGAAAGTGCCAATGCTGGGCTTACATGGTGCGCGATCCAAACGCCTGGAGTCCTAAAACGAAAGGGGGTGGGGAGAAGATGCAGGAACTTCCAAGTCTTCCTGATTTGCCCTTGTGGGCAATGCCATGACCACTCCCTGTATGGAGGTGGTGGAGGGGAAAAAAAATACACCAATCAAGTGCTTTTCAAGGTTTTTGCATCCGAGGGCAAGAAAAGTGTTTGGCACCTGCTGGCCACCAGAATCTCATAAAGCACATGGAAGGTGTCTTCTGTAGCAGGATTCCATTTTTTCAAGGAAAGGGCCTCTAATCCAACCTCCTGCTGAGAGTCAGGCTAATCATTCCCCGGCCCTCAACAGGTTTGACCTACACAATCCTGGTCAGGAGTCTGTTGAAGGAAGGAGACAGGGTAAAACCTCACCCATATGGCTTCAGGAAAGGGCAATGGAAGCTCTGCACCAGGCTCTCTCTATATGCTCTCTCTATACGCTGTGGGTTAAGCCACAGAGCCTAGGGCTTGATGATCAGAAGGTTGGCGGTTCGAATCCCCGCGACGGTGAGCTCCCGTTGTTTGGTCCCTGCTCCTCTCAACCTAGCAGTTCGAAAGCACGTCAAAGTGCAAGTGGATAAATAGGTACCGCTCCGGCAGGAAGGTCAACGCCGTTTCCCTGTGCTGCTCTGGTTCGCCAGAAGCGGTTTTGTCATGCTGGCCACATGACCCGGAAGCTGTCTGCAGACAAATGCTGGCTCCCTCGGTCTATAGAGCGAGCTGAGCGCTGCAATCCCAGAGTCATCTGCAACTGGACCTAATGGTCAGAGGTACCTTTACCTTTACCTATTCATACAATGGGTCGAACACAGTGAAGAAGCTGTCTTGACAATGTATAAGTGCTTGTGTGGACGAGTGCAAAGTTGTTGATTTGCACAGCTAAAATACTGGGGGTATGCTCTAAACAGACTGTACGGGTGGTAAACGTTACATGTGAACAATGGTGCGAGTGCACAAGTGTTTGCGTGAGAGATCACACCCCTACTGTACAGCTGAACGTGCGCAATGAGAGCCCCCTCTCCCCCCTCCACACACCCCGATACCCTCCCCAGATGTGCTCCATAGGGTTGTGGGAACCTCTAAAATGCAGATATTGGGGTGCATCAGGCAGGAATCCTTGAGCCGATGGAACATTCACATAGGATGCAACACATTAAAATTATTATTATTGCGTTAGTTCATGGCTTTTCACAAAAAAAACACCTGAGTGACTTACAGAATGTGATAAAAATTCCAAGCACTTGTCAACCATTTAAAATCAGATACACAATAAATAAATAATAACCAAGGATTCTGGGATTCCCTCTGAAAGCCACAGGGAAATCACAAAGCTTCCACTCTGTATAAAGATGGCATTCTTATTGATTATCCAGTTCTGAAGGAGATGCCTGACCAAAATCAATGCTGCACACCCACCGTATAAGAGTTTCCCTCATTACACTCTTTAAGGCAAGAACCCCAAGCTGGTTCCTAATTCTCCATTTGCACAGAGGTAAATGGAAGAGCAGGGACGTGGGTGGCGCTGTGGGTTAAACCACTGAGCCTAGGGCTTGCCGATCAGAAGGTTGGCGGTTCGAATCCCCACCACGGGGTGAGCTCCCATTGCTCTGTCCCAGCTCCTGCCCACCTAGCAGTTCGAAAGCACACAGTGCAAGTAGATAAATAGGTACCGCTCCGGTGGGAAGGTAAACAGCGTTTCCGCGTGCTGCTCTGGTTCGCCAGAAGCGGCTTAGTCATGGTGGCCACATGACCCGGAAGCTGTACGCCGGTGGTCCCGACATCCTCAGCCGCGACTTCGACTGCCCGTGAACCGGACAGTGACAGGTTCATGGTTTTCTACAAAAATCCCTGAGTGGATTACATATTTTTATAAACAAAGTCCAATCCCTTGTCGACCATTTAAAATCAGGTACCTAGAAATATCTATCTATCTATCTATCTATCTATCTATCTATCTATCTATCTATCATCTATCTATCTATGTGTTCAATACAAGAAGAACAAAAGGGGGGAATACCCCCATCTCTACCCACTAAACGACAGCAAAAGCAGGTCATATATCATACCAGAGTACAATTTATGGCCAAGAGGAATGGAATATCCTGATGCAGGGAAGCTGACAGGGCTGGGGCCAGGTGTGTTTCTCCGGGCATTTCACAGTCAGAGGACCATTTTGCTGCAGTTAATTTGAACACCTTTGATTCGCTGCTTTGTTTTAAAACTGCCCTTGCCTAATCAGAACTTTTTATCTCTCTCTATTGCCTTGCTCACTTTCAGGAAACATGGTAGAAAAGTTTTTTTTTTTTTTAAAAAAAATATTTTAAAAATACAGTGGTGCCCCGCTAGACGAAAATAATGCGTTCTACGAATTTTTTCGTCTAGCGGTTTTTTCGTCTAGCGAAGCGGCAATGACAGCCGCACTTTCGCTAGACGAAAAAAAAAGACGAAAAATTTTCGTCTTGCGAAGCAGCCCCATTGACTTTTTTGTCTTGCGGGGCAGCTTCCACTAGACGAATGCCGTTCGTCTAGCGAGTTTTTTCGTCTAGCGAGGCATTCGTCTAGCGGGGCACCACTGTAAGACAATTCTTCCTATTCGCGCTGCTAACATGTCTCCATCCTTTCGTCCTTTTGGCGAATGTGCAATTAAAAAGAGGAGGGGAGGAGGAAGTCCGTGAAGCCAGAGAGGAAGAAGTCTTGCCAAGGTGACAAATTATTTCTCGGGGTCATTGTAGGACCAAGATTAATGAACACACAAGTTCCACTTGTGAAGCAATCCACAGGACAGGCAAGATCTCAGAAAAAAAAACTCTGCTCGGTGGTACAGGAAGTGAAGCTAATTTTGTTTTGAATCTTTGTGAGCGTTTACAAAATCCATTTAGCTGAATAATTTAAAAAAAAACACACACACACCCTGGTTATGTTGCAAGTGGTCAATCCCCCTACCCAAGCTTTATAGTTTGCACGTGGGAAGTTGCCTGCAACTTTTTGAATTCCTATTAAAATCCAGCCTTTGTTTGTGTAGCTGTTAGAATTATTAATGCCTCGCAAGCAAACTGCATCTTAGATGCAGAAGATGGGGAAGAAATTGAGATATAATTTTTGCATTGCTTCTACAGAGGCCCTTGCAATTATCTTTCCTCCAGCATCTAATTAAATATGGATTTTAGACCATTTGTAAGTCCTGAGACTAAAGTGGGGAGGCGGGAGGGGGAGGAAAAACAAACAAACCAGCACAAGAACGTAAGTTATTGTTCCAATATTGGTCCAAGAATAAATAACACATCTTCCATTGGGCCAAATACCATTGTAGAAAATACACAGAAGCATTTTCATTATGCTATCCTTCAGCTGACACAGTTTGGTGCCAATTCATAAGCCCTCCTGCACCTAATACAAACTTTGCCCAGATGTTTTATGTTCAGACACCAATTTCCTCTGCATTCAAAGCAGAGGCACACTCCACGCTTAAGCCCAAACACGATTAGCTCTCGAAACGAAAGGGAGGCACCCTCCTTGCGGCTCTCGGGAAATCCGATTGAATCCCAGAGTTTGCTGGATTTAGTTCCATTCTGGACATGGGAGGAATAAGTTAACATTGGCAATTTCACCTTTTGCCAGAGTAATCCGGCATCCCTACCCACCGCTGAACACGTCTCCTGGGCGGTTGCTCCTTTTCACATGTTATTGGTGCAATATGCGGACGGGGAGGTGTGTGCCCTGTGATATTGTTTGGCATGTGGACTGGACCAGCATTGGGGAATCTGGCCTTCCAGCTCCCATCAGCCCCTGCAGCCAGCATGTCCAGTGGTCAGAGATGAGGGGAGCTGTAGCCCCAGGACACCTGGAGGGCTGCAGGGTCCCCCGCCTCATTCGCCTGCAGCCTAAAACTACAAAAGCCATACTTGGTACTTGTAACACATTGACAGGAGGAGATGTACTGCATTTTTTAAAGTGTTATCCCCCCCCCCCCGGCTTTATGTGGACTTAGAAAGTACAGTAACCATGAAGGTAGTTCTTTAACTGATACGCATCAAAGCTCCCCAGGATGCATTCCATCAGTGTCAGAATAAACTGCAGATTCCCTTCAGTAACTCGGGAGATCACAGATAAAGTAGCTCCCTCTCCTCCACTACTCCTAGCACAAAACAAACCTTTTGACCAAAAAACAACCCTGCCTCCTCCTCCTCCTCCTTCTCCTCCTCCTTTCTTCTTTCTTCTTCTTCTTCCTCCCCATCTCTTGGAAGCAGCAAAGAGTTACAATGGAATTATTGAGATCAAAACTCCCTTTGCCTACCGTTAAAATGCCGGGAATGTAAACAGGATGGGTTGGGGCAAGGGAAAGTGGCCTCCACAATGAGAAGGTAAGGGGCACTTCAACTACTCCACCTGTTTCCTGGATGTTTAAAGTGTTCGTTCATGAGCAATAACGATTCTTTCGACTTTAAGCCTGCGTGCAAGGTTTGATCTTCTTCAGTGCTGCACAGCAGTTGCCGCCGCCCGAGGCATGTTATAAATATAATAACCACAGCGCAGCGGTACCTCGGTTTTCGAGCGTCTCGGAAGCCGAACATTTCTGTTTTCGAATGCTGAAAACCCAGAAGTAAATGCTTCTGTTTTCGAATGCGCCTCGGAAGTCGAATGGCTTCCTCTGCGTCCCCCCCCCCAATTTTCTCCACTGACTTTGCAGACCACCCTTTGCGCCTCGGTTGTCAAACGTTTCGGAAGTCGAACGGTCTTCCGGAATGGATTACTTTGGACAACCGAGGTACCACTGTATTATTGTAGATGTCATCTTCTTAAACTTTCTGATGGTAAAAGCTGTTTGACAGTGGAACAGACTACCTTGGTAAGTGGTGGGCTCTCTGTTAGAGATTTCAGAGTTGCCTACGTGCAGAAATGCAGCTGTCTTATCTCCAAGCAATTAAGTAATTAACTAGTTGGCAGAAAGCCCAGATCTGCTCTCTCTCAGACCCTTAGCAACGGCCTGTGATTGGTCAATTGAATTCCTAAAGACTCAGCTCTGTGTGAGAGCTGTGTGGTTAGTGTGTTAGTGGTTGGTGTGGAGAAAGTGGTCAGTGTAAAGAGAGAGAGACAGAGAGGAAAGGATTTTACGTTTTGTTTCTTTTATTTTGTAAAGTCTGTAAATAGTAACTTATGGATGCTAGTTGCTTCAATCAATAAATACTGTATATAGTTATCCAGTGAGTTGCCGAGTTCCTGCGTTGAGCTGTCTAGTCAATTTCACAACAGCCAGAAGCTTCCAGAAAAGTCTGCGTCTAACTCTGCGGTGTCCAGGAATACGTTATACTCCTGACACTAAAACTTAAGACTCTCCTTCATAGGAGCTTTTTAAAGCAGAGGTTGGATGGCCATCTGTCGGGGATTTGTTAAATGTGATTCCTGCACTGCAGGCGGTTGGACTAGATGACCCTCGGGGGTCCCTTCCAACTCTACAATTCTGTGATTCCATGATCTTCAGTTGCTCAAGCCCCATATGATTTTGGGCAATGGAGCTTCAGCCAGTCACGTCAAGGCTAGATACGTATCTTGACGCAAACCTCTCCCCTTTTGCACGATATCTGGCTCCGATGTGAGAAAGCTGGCAGATATATGAGCTTCACCTATGGATATAAGGTCTGGTCTTGCGCAGAGCCTAGTCGTTGGCCCACCTGGAATGCCTGCTCTGTGAATTGTCTATTCCAGGAATGGGGAGGTAGATCTGGCTGGTGGGCTGATCTTTATCTCACCCAGGAGCCAAAGCTGACTTGTGGGTGGACCACTCACCTGTCAATCACCTGGCACCACAATGACATCGGGGGACATTTGGGTACCAGTGTTCTACGTTCTACTCATAGACAGGTCCTTTGGGTGTCTAGTTATGTACAAGCAAGCCACACTGCAAACAACTGAAATCAACCAGCCAAGCACTGGACCGCCTAACCTCTCACAGTGATGCTAACAAAAACCCCTACACTAACACTATGCAACAGAAGGAAAGAACACCCTCCACCTCTCCCTCCCTTCTCTCCCCCCCCCCCCCAATCACAAGATGACCATGACGGAAGCATCTCTCACTACACGTAAACGAACTGTGAAAAAATACTCTATAAATCGAAAGTGGAGATGAAAGATGTACTTTCCCCTGTTTATAGCACAAGAAAATCCTTTTTTTAAAAAACAACTAATTATTAAAAAATGACACCAGGGGACTTGTTTTTGCCTGTCTGGGTGATCAGCTGACTGCAGCAAACCTCCCGTGGCCCTGTCGCATCCTTACTTGCCCCACATCTGTAATCATATATGACCCCATATGTAGGACCAGTGGGCGTGGCTTGGCCCAAATGGCCTCGTAGTCCAATCAGGCCCTCAGGTTTCCCACCTCTGGTCTATTTTGCTCTCCAGGTTCCAGAGAGGGGCCTTTGTCATCACTCCCTACCTCGTTCTTTTCAGCTGGAGATCCTGACCTCTGTCCCTGGGACCTCTCTGCATGCAAAACACATGTTCTACTACTGAGATATAACCCCCTTCCTTTAACCACCTACAAACAGTAGGAGAAAAAATAACAATAGATGCAAGAGATTGCATCTGGCAGTATTTGCTCTGAAGAAGCAAAATTTTGTACAGCAAAAGCGACATGAATTTCCAAGGGTCATCCAACCAAGCCGGGGCAAGGATCTCCTCTTTTCTGGCTTCAGGCATTAGGCTGCCCATAAGGCAATAACCTGCCCCAGAGGAATGATGGATTAACAAGCTAGAGTGTAAGACCAGACCCTGCTTTCCTGAGGCAGAGGCTAACAATGCCTGAGTCAGCTACTCCGGGCAATTTGGTATCAATGTTTAATGACTACATGTTGTGAACTCAAGAGTTAGGTAGAAAGAAAGAAAGAAAGAAAGAAAGGAAGGAAGGAAGAGCATCCACACCAAGTCCCAAAGCTTGTCTGGCAAGCTTCTGTTTTCCCACACACCCCTTGATATTTCATTCACAAGACTAATTGCAAGTCAGCCATTCTGAAAGTTATCTGTTGCTACAGCGCTCTGCCTCCAGCGAGGCTACAAGGCACTACTGATTCACGCTACAATGAATGAACAGTTTAATAGACATCTCATCACTTTGCTCATTGCAAAGGCAGCAAGCCCCAACACTCCATCTTGTTGGAAGTACAGCGGTACCTCGCAAGACGAATGCCTCGCGAAACGAAAAACTTGCTAGATGAAAGGGTTTTGCGATCGCAGTGGTCACTCGAAAACGTTTTGCGATCCACCCCCCCCCGCACAGCCGTTTCCATGCAAGCCACGCTTCGCAAGACGAAATTCTCGCAAGACGAAGCAACTCACAGAATGAATTAATTTCGTCTTGCAAGGCACCACTGTAAGTCCAGGGTTGTTTCCACCAGGGCTGAAAGTCACTGGGGAAGGGCCTTAGCTCAGTGGAAGAACACCTGGCTTGCATGCAGAACATCTCCAGTTCAACCCCTGTGTCCTGGTCTGAAACCCTGGAGAGCTGCTGCCAGTCAGTGTAGACAATACTGAGCTGGGTAGATCAATGGTGTGACTTGGTAAAAGGCAGATTCCTATGTTCCTTTCACACACTGTCTGTCTTCTGGATTGAAGGGTGGCAGCCTTTGATGGTTCAGGGGTCATGTTCCCTTCTGGGCTGGGGGATGCACAAGTCAGTGGTGAGTGTGGCCAGAAGAAAAAATGGGTGAGTGCGGATCTATATCGGAAGCAAGGGTGGGAGGAGACCAGCAACACCTCCTCTTTGTGGGATGCAACATGAGCAGTCAAGTACAACACTTCCTGTTTGCCCAGAGTGGATACTCAGGAGACTTCCTGTCAAACCTGGTCTCCCCCTGCGTGTGACTAGGTAGGTGGGCTTAACCCTGGGAGACCCCATAAAAGGGGCTGGTCACAGAGCTATCTTTCTTCTTCTTCCATTTACGTCTCTTGGACTGCATGTGGGATGAGTTCCCATATGGGATGAACTCAAACCCTCCTCTGTAACTCTAAGCTAAAGCCTGCCTTCAGGGATCCAACTGTGAACTGAATGTGAGTAAACTTCTTATTACTTTTAAAAGAAGACTGTTGTGTCTTTATTCTTTTTAGGAGGGATAAAAGGGGACTTCCCAGGAACCAAAGCCAGTTTGGATTGCTTAAGTAAAGGGATTCAACCAAATCTACCAACTAGCTTCCTACAGTATATTGGAGAATGCACTCTGTTGCTGGCTCACAGGCGTGAGTTAGGAAGGATACTATTAAATCAATATATCCTATCCTATTATCTGCAACATTCCCACACTCTTTTCCAGGAGGCCACTGTAGTTGGCAGATCCGGCCTCCAAGGAACTTGCCACAGCTGTCAATGCCACTGCTACTTCAGCAGAGGACGGTGGTGCGCTCCTTGGAGGCTGGATCTGATACCCCTGTGGATCCTGTTGCCTGAGGCAGCCAAGTCACCTTGCCTCATGTGTGGGCCGGCCCTGGATGTAGGCTGAAACACACAGAGACACAACCTCTCCTAATCAGGCAGGAGCCAATGGAAGGTATAGCTAAATTAATTCTAGTTTTGTCCCCTATCCTCCTTCTCCTCCCTGCTTTTTTCTACAAGTGTGACACTGGTATGAAGCGCAGAGGAAGCTGTAGGGTAAAGGCTCCTTCCTCCTGCGCCTCTGCAGAGATAGAAGTAAATGTCAGGTGGAGAAACCTCAGCTACCTCTTGGCCTTATTCTGGTTATTTCCCAGCACCTCTCCTGTTAAGGTCTCCCTAAAAAAAAACGAAAAGGGAAGCAGTGCACAGATAAGAGTCATTTTTTAATTATTATTATTTTTGCACGGGGGATTTGTCTGTGCAAAATGTTAAGCAAATGCTGAGCATCATCATATCCTACGAGCAGAAACTTGGGGCTCCTTTGGGATCGCTTGAACCTTCCTTCTGTCACTTTCTGTCAAGCAAACAGATGCTTTTTTGTTGTTGTTCAGTCGTTCAGTCGTGTCCGACTCTTCGTGACCCCATGGACCATGCCCCTCGCAGTTTGGCCAAACTCATGTTAGTAGCTTCGAGAACACTGTCCAACCATCTCATCCTCTGTCGTTGTTGTTCAGTCGTTCAGTCGTGTCCGACTCTTCGTGACCCCATCGACCAGAGCACGCCAGGCACCCTTCACTGCCTCTCGCAGTTTGGCCAAGCTCATGTTAGTAGCTTTGAGAACACTGTCCAACCATCTCACCCTCTGTCGTCCCCTTCTCCTTGTGCCCTCCATCTTTCCCAACATCAGGGTCTTTTTCTGGGAGTCTTCTCTTCTCATGAGGTGGCCAAAGTACTGGAGCCTCAACTTCAGGATCTGTCCTTCTAGTGAGCACTCAGGGCCGATTTCTTTGAGAATGGATAGGTTTGATCTTCTTGCAGTGCATGCTATGAACAGTTAAAACAGGGCTACTTTTCTTCTTCTTCTTCTTCTTCTTCTTCTTCTTCTTCTTCTTCTTCTTCTTCTTCTTCCTTACAGGCATTGCTGGGCTTGAAGAAAATAGATGGCCTTTATCATCCATCCCTGCTCCTGAACTCTGATTTTTATTTTTATTTTTATTTTCTTAAAAAACACACAATGCAACAGCGGCCCCTGCTGTAAGTCCAGGGATGTCTCACTGGAGAGAGCCCAGGCAGTTTGAAGCATTATGTTTCTGAAACCTGCCTGCGTTTCTTTTGTCTGGCGAAGAAATCATTGGTCCCAGATGCTCTCTCATTTAAAGGTCATGTTTGCTATGAAAGACACATGCTGAACTCAGAGGTCGCTTGGCTCAAAGGCTTGGGGAGGGGGTGAGGAGACTAGTTTTGTTTTGTCTTGTTTAGATTTAACAATAGGAAACTCGCATCCAGGCATTACCTAGAGAACAATACTGCCAAGTTGCCCCCCCCCCCCCCCCGAGCACCTTCTTCTCCAGCAGACAAAAATATTCTGTACTTATTATGATCTGAACGATTGTCCATCTTGGAAGGAGGCGAGGGAGACACTTAAAGCCGAAACAAAGAGGATATTTGCAAATCGCTGCATCGACTTCATCACCCAAGGCAGCGTTGGCTGATTTATTTTTTTTTAATTTTGGGGGTAAAAAAGGAGAAGTGCTGGAAAACTTCTTTTGCAAAAAAAAGTAGAAACAACACATTCTTTTCCATGAGCATGTTTAGGGGGAAAAAGCTGCTTTCTGCTGAGTCTAACCAGTGGTCCATCTAAGCTCAGATTGTCTGCAGTGACTGGCTCCGCAAGGTTTCAGGTAGGGGACATTTCCCCAGTCCTACGGGACGCGGGTGGTGCTGTGGTCTAAACCACAGAGCCTAGGGCTTGCCGATCAGAAGGCGGGCGGTTCAGATCCCCGCAACGGGGTGAGCTCCCGTTGCTCGGTCCCTGCTCCTACCAACCTAGCAGTTCGAAAGCACGTCAGAGTGCAAATAGATAAATAGGTACCGCTCCGGCGGGAAGGTAAACGGTGTTTCCGTGCGCTGCTCTGGTTCGCCATAAGCGGCTTAGTCATGCTGGCCACATGACCCAGAAGCTGTACACTGGCTCCCTCGGCCAGTAAAGCAAGATGAGTGGCACAACCCCAGAGTCCTCCACCACTGGACCTAATGGTCAGGGGTCCCTTTACCTTACCTTATATTGCATTTATTTTAGATTTGCCTTTACACCCTTTTTGCTGACCACCAGCATTACGATTTCCATTTTTAAGTTCGGAATACAGTAGTTGCTTTGGAAGACAATAATCAGGCATCCGCACAACATGACCAGTCCAACAAAGTTGATGTTGAAGAATCATTGCTTCAACACTGGTGATCTTTGCTTCCTCCAGTACACTGGCATTAGTTTGCCTGTCTTCCCAAGTGATGTGTAAAAAATTTCGGAGACACCGTTAATGGAATCTTTCGAGGAGTTGGAGATGGCGTTTATAAGTGGTCCATGTTTCACACACACACTATGTGTACATAACATAGTAACATATGAAG
Organism: Lacerta agilis; assembly: GCF_009819535.1. Classification (NCBI taxonomy): domain Eukaryota; kingdom Metazoa; phylum Chordata; class Lepidosauria; order Squamata; family Lacertidae; genus Lacerta; species Lacerta agilis. The sequence continues at coordinate 6,702,855 of NC_046322.1, read as the reverse complement.
GCAGTAACTCCGCCCCCATTCACCCCAAATATTGTAGAAGGTTCAGAAAAGGGCAGCCAAAATGACCAAGGGATTGTAGCGACCCACCTTTGAGGAAAGGTTGCATTGTGACTTTTCCCTTTAGAGAAAGGATCAATAAGACATGGTTTATAATAACATAGTTTATAAAAAATAAAATAAAAAAATCCTTCCAGTAGCGCCTTAGAGACCAACTAAGTTTGTTCTTGGTATGAGCTTTCGTGTGCATGCACACTTCTTCAGATACACTGAAACAGAAGTCACCAGACCCTTATATATAGTGAGAGAGTGAGGAGGGGTATTACTCAGAAGGGTGGCGGGAATGGGGGATTGGCTGATGGGTGTAGAAAACCTGTTGATGACTGTTAATGACTGCAATTAGTCCTAAAGGAAAAAGCAAGGGGTGAGATGGCTACAATTAGCTTTATCATGTATAATGAGATAAGAATCCTATGTCTTTGTTCAGACCAGGTCTCTCTGTGGTTTTGAGTTTGGTAATGAGTTGCAATTCAGAAACTTCTCTTTCCAGTCTATTTCTGAAATTCCTTTGTATTAAGACAGCTACTTTGAGATCTTTTATAGAATGTCCTGGGAGATTGAAGTGTTCTCCTACTGGTTTCTCTGTCTTGTGATTCCTGATATCAGATTTATGTCCCATTTATCCTTTGGCGTAGGGTTTGGCCTGTTTGTCCAACATAGAGACCTGAAGGGCACTGTTGGCATTTGACTGCATACACAATGTTGGAAAGTGAGCAATTAAATAGTCCTGAGATGGTATGTTTGATGTTGTTGGGACCAGTAATGGTGTTGTCCGGGTTTATGTGGCAGCAAAGTTGGCATCCGGGTTTATTGCAGGCTCTGGTACCAGTGTCCATGTTAAGTCCTGTGGACTCCTTAAAGAAATATTATAGTACGGTGAATTTGCGAGCAGGATTTGAACTATGAGCAACATAAGGAATTAGATATTACCGTATTATTGTTATGATATAAGAGAGAAAAGATAGGATGCAGCAAGAGGGAGTAGCAAATAAATAAAAAAAAACACCACGAAATATGGGGTGGGAAGTCGCCAAGGGAAAGCAAAATATATATTTTATGTATTGGAATGTATATGTGATTTTTTTTAAAAAATAAATTAATAAAACTGAAATAAAATAAATAAATAAAAGAACTGAAATAAAATTATTCATGTCATGGAGAAAGTGGATTGAGAGAAAAGTTTCTCTCCCTCTCTACAATTCGTGGAGATGCAGTAAAGCTGGAAGTTGGAGGGCAGATAAGAGAAAGTGCTTAGTTATGCAATGCATAGTTAAACTATGGAACTCCCTGCCACAGGAGGCAGTGATGGCCACTAACATGGATGGTTTAAAAAGTGGATTGGACTAATTCATGGAGGAGAGGGCGATCAGTGGCTACTGGCCAGGATGTCAGAGGCAATATGTCTCTGAATACCAGCTGCTGGGGGTTCACAGTTTGGCAGACTGCTGCCCCATAAACAGCAGCCCCTTTCATTGTTTTGACTCCAGATCCTGTCATTCAGAGGTGCAAAGCCTCCAGACATAGAGGTCCCATCTTGCTTTTGCGCTGGCAGATCCCTTTAAAATATAAGGAGAGGGTCATAAACATCAACATTAAGAAAAAGAAAACAGCAGATTTCTATTGCAATTATTTGGAAAGGAATAATATCAAGATGATTAGAAGATGGCAATTTGGGGGGTGGGGAGAGGGGGGGGACCTGAGTTTGTCACGTGCAAGAACAGCTTACTGTATGTGCTTTGATTATTTTTAATGAAGAATACAGTTGCTATAGTGATCCAGCACAGAGAAATATTTTGGTAGACAAAACCCTACATCACTCTTAAGTATCAGTGGGTATAAATTAGTCTATTTACGGAGACAAAGGCTGGAGAATGACAGAAGTGTGTCGGAGAGGACTGCGTTTGTACTGAAGCTGTTCAAAACCATCTTACCCTTAAGCTTTAAACACCAACAGAGTAAAAAATTGTGAATAAATTAGAGCTCTCCGTTTCCTGCGATTGTTACAGCACAGGGAAAGCCTTTATCGTGGGAGAGGTGTGTAAAAAGGGGCAAGGCCTCCATTTGATTATCACTATAAAGGAGTTGTGTTTAAACTGCACCGTGATTTTAAAAGCTTTTGTCATGTTGCCCCTTAACAACAACCCTGTGAGGCAGGCAGGGCACCTTTGCTCCCATTTTACTGGTGCATGCTTAGAGGCCTATGGGCTGGATCAAAAAAATACCTGCCCTCAGATCCATTTCCACGTACTGTGAAATACCTTTGAGATGTTTTATGGGCAGTCAAAGAAATGATGCTCGGAGAGGGTCCACGCAATGTGTGGCATAGCTTTTGTGCAGAAAAGGATAAGCAAAGCCGGGTTTTCCTCAGCAGATGCTAAGCTGCAGAGATGCTCTTTATTTTATGCTAATTAATTAATTATATTTATTTAATGTTATATTATATATAACAAATAATATAACCACCGGGTAGGTAAAGGTAAAGGGACCCCTGACCGTTAGGTCCAGTCGCGGACGACTCTGGGGTTGCGGCGCTCATCTCGCTTTACTGGCATATATATATATGCTTGAGGTGAGAACTATACACAGTATTTCAAATGCAGCCACGCCATATATTTGTATAAAGGCATTATGAATCTATGCCAGTGAAAGTTGTTCAACATCAGAAATAGATCACCTGAAAAATGGGCCCTGGTCAAACTTGCAGCTGAAGTTTCTGAAGAGTCCTCCAAGCACCTTAAGTCACAGGATTTTATTTTATCTTATTGTTTAAAATAATGAATTTTAGCCACTCATTGTTTCCCTTCTCTGTCATCCTGATGCTTTAGGGAGCCCTTGCACCAGGAGATGAGAAAATTGACTTAGAATACCCATCTGCATAAAGCAAATAGCAGTGTTTGTCTTGTAGCCAGGCAAACATAGCGCACTTTACAAGTCTTCGCCCCCAAGCCTTCCATGAAAATGATATTATGGCTGAAAATGGGCTATTGACTCCATTCAGGCACCGACAGGTAATTTAATTTTACAGGTCAAGGCAAAATGGATCCTTATCTTGTTTGAGTTTCTCGAAATATATATATGGATTTCTTGTTTAAAGCTTTGAGGAGGGGAACGGGGGGGGGGGGACAGGACGAAAATCAATCAAGACACAGAAAACATCTGTTTAAATTCTCCTCAACACAATGTGCGCGGCGTTATCTTGTTTAAATGAGTTTGAGCAAGCTGCCCACTTCAGCCAGGAGAAGTTTGAGGCAACTCTGTCCTCTCTCGACTCCACTCACGAGAGCTGAAACGCGGCCTTGTTTACAACGCACCAGAATAGCCTCTTATAACAATGGGTTTGCCTGGATGGAGGGCAGAGTCGGATGCGTGAAGAAACAAAGGCAAAATCTGCATTTATTTGCTCCACCCACTTTTGCCTCTGGCCCCACCCACAACTGGAATCTGGCCCCCGGAATACTGCCCTGAGGGTAATGCGGCCCTCAGATTGGGGGAAAAAAATGTTCCCCGATCGGTTATATGGCAAGAAGTGATAAAATACTATCAAATAGATACTGGAAAAATCTGGCTCTTTATTAGCAAAGAGATCCCAATTTAGATCTAGCCCAAACACATTGCTTCATAGGAATGATGTGCCAAGAATGGAAAATTCTCTTCTGTAACAAAGAACAAAAGGAAAAAGGAAAAAGAGAGAGATGATACTGCTGAAAATCAATGCAACTGTACCATTAGATAAATATAGATTTTTCCTGATAGGGCTGCAGAAAGAAAAGCTTTGCCACAGGGAGCGGAAAAATAATAATATAAATTCGGTTTCAAATTTCTCCCAGAATACCTGATGATTTTGCAAGACATCATTCTCACTTCAAACTGAGCAGCCCGTACAAAGTAAAAGCTATTGAACTGGGGAGAAATGGAAGTCCTTCTTGAGATCACCGTGTGCTTAAATACCAGCCGTCACCTTCAGGGCTTGGAAATTAAGGAGATTTAGCATCGCTTGGGGACTCCAGCGATTTCAATGGTAATTTCAGCACCAGCTTTTTGCTATTGGTGGGCAAGTGCAACACTATGATTGGCTATGTTTGGGGGCTCAATACACCGAAAAGAGTAAGGACGTGGGTGGTGCTGTGGTCTAAACCACTGAGCCTCTTGGGCTTGCTCATCCGAAGGTCGCCGGTTCGAATCCCCACGATGGGGTGAGCTCCCGTTGCTCAGTCCCAGCTCCTGTCAACCTAAGCAGTTCAAAAGCACGCCAAAAAGTGCAAGTAGATAAATAGGTACGGCTCCAGCGGGAAGGTAAAAGGCGTTTCCATGCGCTGCTCTGGTTTTGCCAGAAGCGGCTTAGTCGTGCTGGCCACATGACCCGGAAAAACTGTCTGAGGACAAACGCCGGCTCCGAACGCCTGTAAAGCGAAATGAACGCCACAACCCCAGAATCGTCTGCGACTTAACTGTCAGGGGTCTGTTACCTTTATACCGAAAAGAGAGCCTCATTCCTGAGAAGGCAGGAAAACAACCTCACATCCTTTCTCCCTCTCTCACAGCACTAGAACTCGTGGATTTCCGATGAAGCTCAGACCCTCCAAATGTCCCAATTTTCCAGGGACAGTCCCAGATTTACAGAAGATCTCCTGGTTTCTGATTTGATTCTGATTGGAATATCCCACTTTTCCTTAGGACGTGCCTATTTTCATCAGGGAAATGTTGGAGGGTACAGAGTTAAGCGACCCTCGGGACAAAGAGATAAGTGTTCAATTTGTCTATGTAATAGTTCGTGGTACTCCTCATGAGTAAGAGGCAATGACTTAGGATCTGTATATTTACATCAGTTTTATTATACAGATATGTACAAGACAGAGCTCCAAATTTCCATGACTGCCTTAGTCAGTCTCAGATTCCGGAGATGGCGCTTTCCAATGGCGCCTCCAACAAAAAAGCCTGGGGACCCCCCAGTCTCCTCCTTTCCTCTTTCCGTTTGAGCCCCCTATGTAATTGGGGCGACGGAACTACCATTTCCCCAACTGTCCCTGAACTGCTGAATTGGTGTCAGGACCCTGCAGCGTCTGACTGTCCTTCCACCAGGGAACTCTCTCCCTGCCTGTCACTCCCACAGCGAGGCTCTGGGCTCCTCAGGCAGAGTTGGGTACTTTCAGCATCCCAGGTGCCTCCCTCCACCCCAGCCAGCTCTCTGCTGCCTCTGGAGGCTCCCCTGACAGTCTATGATCATTATTTTTTTCTGTAGCTGATAAACTCTCAAAAGGTATGCCCAAAACTACAGTGGTAAAGTAGAAAGGTTGCAAGGACTCAGGCCAGGACGGCAATAAACAATGGTTTTCTCTACTTTTGTTGTTGAAAGTATAAAACACTCGGTACACTTTGACCATAAAACTAAAAAACTGTTTGCTACATGACTTGCTATATTATTTACTATAATTCGTTATGAGTATTCTTTCATATAGATATAAAACTTCCTATGGTTGTCGAAATGCTTGTTACACAACTGTCTTGATAGAAATGACTAAATAGATAATAATGTCAGAAGATAGGAGTTTAATTTGAGATTCTTTATTATTCCAGCTGATGAAGAATAAACGAAACAGGGCCTTGTCTGGAGTTAACAATCGTTGTAACTGGAATTTGTTTTATACTTTCAACAACAAAAATAGAGAAAACCATTGTTTATTGCCGTCCTGGCCTGAGTCCTTGCAACCTTTCTACTTTATTTCCTGTATTCTCCAAGGACTCCAATTTTCTAATCAAAACTACAGTGGTACCTCGGGTTAAGAACTTAATTCGTTCTGGAGGTCCGTTCTTAAACGGAAACTGTTCTTAACCTGAAGCACCACTTTAGCTAATGGGGCCTCCTGCTGCCGCTGTGCCGCCAGAGCACAATTTCTGTTCTTATCCTGAAGCAAAGTTCTTAACTTGAAGCGTTATTTCTGGGTTAGCGGAGTCTGTAACCTGAAGCGTCTGCAACCTGAAGCGTCTGTAACCTGATGTACCGCTGTACTTGATCAATGCCGTTGACATATCCTGGCAGAATTTTCGCAGCAGGAGACACTCCGTCAGCCGGAAAACCCAGGGCCGTATCCATACCACTGCAGGCACTGCTTGATTCCATGATCTGGTCCTCTATCGTGGATAATGCTAGGAGTCTTGTAGAGCCTGGGGCCCTGCCGGCTAGACGTTGGGTCGTGCAGCTTCCCGAGCCGCTCATTGCAAGAGCTTGCTTGATTCTGAAGGTGGCACTGCCGGCATGTATTGAAGACACAGCAACGAAAAGTGATGACATAAACATCGTCATACAAATAGGATGGGGAAGGGCCGCAGCTCAGCGGCAGAGCATCTGCCTTGCAAGCGGAAGGTTGCAGGTTCAATTCCAGGCATTTCCCATTTCCTCCCTCCTATGAATATAAACACAACAGCGATCCAGGCAGAGGGCCTTCTCGGTAGTGGTGCCTGCCCTGAGGAATGCCCTCCCATCAAGGAAATAAACGACTACCTGACTTTTAGAAGACATCTGAAGGTAGCCATATATCGGGAATTTTTTTTATGTCCGATGTTTTACAATTTTTTAATGTGGTGTAAACCACCCAGGGTGGCTGGGGAAGCCCAGCCAGATGGACAGAGTATAATAAAATAAAATAAAATAAAATAAAATAAAATAAAATAAAATAATTAAAGCACATATGATCAAACTTTGTAAAAGAAAGTGCAGCCTGGAGAGCTACGGAAATTAAATAAGAACATCATAACATCAGTAACCTTTCCAGATCTTCAGTCTTATGACATTAAGACAACATATTGTCACACAAGATCAAGAGCGACTCACTGTTCGAAAGAGAAATTGATTACTAAACTTCAAAGGCCTCACAAGGTATATCACACAAACTGATTCCACCCTCCCCACCGCTACCCCCGAAGAAAGCGCTTTGGGTTTTATTCTATTAGACTTTCCATTAAAATAGACTTTGAAAAATGGAAAGGAGACATCTTCATTAAAAACAGAAGGAACAAAAACGCTGTGATGTGAAGGACTGACAAAATAAATAAGATTCCAAATGCAGAAGCACATATATAATATAATAAGACGAGTCTTTTACAAGATCGGCAAAACTCAGAAGAAGAAGCTGCATTCGAAAGACCTCAGAAATGCTTCTTAGCCAGTAGCACATTGAAATGTAGTCTGAATGGAGAAAGAGAAATTGGGATGGATGGCTCTCTCCAGCCAACACGAAAACGTGCGCGCCGTTGCCCAAATGAAACATGAAACCTGTTGCCCACATATTAATAACAAGCTGGTTATGTTCTGCCTTAATTGGCACGAAAACACAAAGGAAGAGACTCTCCATTTGATAAAGGAAGAGTGTCAGATTGCTCGCAAGACAGAGTCCAGGCCGAACACAAACACCGTCACGTCAAGCAACACTGAACTCCTGACAGAGATGAATGGGATTAAACTAAGTGGTAAGTCAGAACTTGAAGTCTGCAGATGAGGAAAAGAGAAAGAAAAGAAAACAAGCAAGACCCCTGGAATCCAGAACAACTGACAATTTCGTTCTTTGATGGCCAATTATATATCCTTGACGATTGCATCTCAGTCAGTGACGAGGGTTAGGAAACGTAAAACCCCCCACAAGAGAAATCAGAACGGTTTCAGAAGTGGCTATTCCCACTCCTCCATCAAATTAAAAAGAGACCAGGCTGGAATAGGATGGGGTTTCTGAATCATTGGAAGACAGAAATGAGATTGCTCTTGTCTGGCAAGCTGCCCTCCTGCTTCTTTTATAGACTTCCTTCAGATAATGTCTAGGATGACTTCCAACATTACATTTCTCACTTTGCAAGGGTCCCTGGGCCAATGCATACCGCTAGAGTCCTCTGTGTGCCTGAGTTCAAGGGATTATCACAACCATCGTCAACCACAATGAAATTTCTACCCAGCCCTTCCTCTCAAAGGAGCCCAGGGCAGCAAACAACAATACAATTAAAAACAACACAATGCAATTAAAATAATCTGAAGCATCTTTAAAAAGACATAAAAATAAATTAAAAGAACATCTAAACTAGGGTTTACTGTTTGAAATATGGCAGGCATAGGCAAACTCAGCCCTCCAGATGTTTTGGGACTACAATTCCCATCATCCCTAGCGAACAGGACCAGTGGTCAGGGATAATGGGAGTTGTAGTCCCAAAACATCTGGAGGGCCGAGTCTGCCTATGTCTGAAATCTAAACACATTCAAAAACACTAAGAGCATCTCGAAACATTCGAACACAGACAGATACCCTCACAACCAACTAATCCAAGGTTGTCAGGAATAGCATCATTCAGCCTGAGAGCTGCATTTGCTTCTGGGCGATTTTCCTGGGGTGGAACACAAATGATTGGCAGAGCCAGAGGCAAAAAAGAGGGCGGGACAATGGGCGTGTCTCTTACCTTTGTACTGCGGTCGACATTGCGGTCACATAAAAGCCAGAGGTTTCTCCAGAGCCCCCTCACATCTCTCCAAGCAGGGAAGCAAGAGGCAACTCCATGGCTTGAGGTGATATTCCAACCAGGCACACGAGGAGGCATGTGGAGCAGGGTTGGCGAAGGCCTCAGCTTGAGAAGAGTTGCAAAGCTCAGAAAGAGAAGCCTGGCCTTAAGGACCAGAGCGTTCCCCGCTTCTGAACCAGCAGAAGCGAGGAAAACTTGACTGGCATCCTAAATCCTTTTAAAATGTGTTGTTGGGTTGCTGTTGTCTTTATTTCGATTGTGCATTTTGTGGTTTTATATTCTGATTTTATCTCGAGGACAGCCCTGAGACCTGAGGGTGTAGGGCGGAATATAAATTCAGTCACCAAAAACAACCACCGTTGTTTCATGGGAACAGTGACACACGATGGCAGGGGGCTGAGAAATGAAGCACAATGGTGGGAAGAATAAATGAAATGGGTTTGGGAGTCAAGCCCCTCTCTTTGTGGCCAGAGCACATGGCGTAGCACACACACTTTGTACTCAATTCTTACCTTCTTTACAGTCTTGTCTGGCTCAAGAGCTATGTCCGGGATGTTGGCATCGACCATGAGGGAGAACAGGTTCAAAATGAGGTTGGAATACCTGTGGAGAAGAAGAGGGCAGGCGTGGTAAGAAAATAATAACCCAGAGGGGAAGCCAATTTAGCAACAACCAGGGATTATTGTGGCACAGGCTTATAGGGGCTTGATGAATGAAGTGGATCCTTAATTGGCAGCGTGCCAGCCAAAGTTTTAGATACAGTTGGATGCACAATGTGGACAAAATGAGACATCTGAAGGTCAAATTAATCGCGCTCAAAAACGAACCTACAGCAAATAGAAAACGAGCAACCTTAGCTTTTCGTTGGCATTAGCTGGAACACTGGCTAATTAAAGTAAATTTCCTAGGGAGGATGAGAGACTTTGTTACTTTTGCAAGATGGGTGGAGAACTTCTATTCTTCTTCTTCTTGTCAGATGCCGTTCCCAACACTTGCATTACACCACTGGTTTTTGGCAGCGCGAAATCCACCCTGCCCTGTCCAAGGAGCCGACTTGGATGTGGATGGCGCTGTGGTCTAAACCAGTGAGCCCCTTGGGCTTGCCGATCAGAAGGTTGGCAGTTCGAATCCGCGCGACGGGGTGAGTTCCCGTTGCTCTGCCCCAGCTCCTGCCGACCTAGCAGTTCAAAAGCATGCCAGTGCAAGTAGATAAATAGGCACCACTCCGGCGGGAAGGTAAACGGCGTTTCCGTGCGCTCTGCTTTCCATCATGGTGTTCTGTTGCACCAGAAGTGGTTTAGTCCCGCTGGCCACATGACCCGGAAAGCTGTCTGTGGACAAAGGGCGGCTCCCTCAGCCTGAAAGCAAGATGAGCGCCACACCCCATAGTCGCCTTTGACTGGACTTAACCGTCCATGGGTCCTTTACCTTTTTACCTCTGACTGAGCCTTTGGGGATGGTTTAAATAACTTTTCTTTAAAAAGCTGTTTCAGGGGCTGGACCGAAATATTTCTGGTATTTCCACTGTGCGGACCTCGGAGCGTGTCTCCTGTCCAAAGTTAGCATCCGACCAGGGTTCTGTGAATTATGTGAACCAGCCATTTTACACCTATAACTTTGGAGATCCGAAAGCCATTTGTAACCATTAAAAAGGAACAGCCTGACAGCTGCCTTGAGCTTTACAACCAAAGTCTGTATGCTTGAAACAGCTGCTGGCGTTTCAAGGGATTGAGCTTAACATTTTACCGTCTCAAAAGTAAAATGTGGTGTGTGGGCTTTTGTTTTTAAATTAAATTTAATTTAAAAATTAAATTAATAATAAGTTAGCACCAAGATTTGAAAGAGTGATTATTTGAACTGACCTATTTAACACTGCAGATGGTGACAGCAGTCACGAAATTAGAAGACGCCTGCTTCTTGGGAGAAAAGCAATGACAAACTTAGAAAGCATCTTAAAAAGCAAAGACATCACCTTGCTGACAAAGGTCTGTATAGTTAAAGCTATGGTTTTCCCAGTAGTAATGTACGGAAGTGAGAGCTGGACCATCAAGAAGGCTGATCGCCGAAGAATTGATGCTTTTGAATTATGGTGCTGGAGGAGACTCTTGAGAGTCCCATGGACTGCAAGAAGATCAAACCTATCCATTCTCAAGGAAATCAGCCCTGAGTGCTCACTAGAAGGACAGATCCTGAAGTTGAGGCTCCAGTACTTTGGCCACCTCATGAGAAGAGAAGACTCCCTAGAAAAGACCCTGATGTTTGGAAAGATGGAGGGCACAAGGAGAAGGGGACGACAGAGGATGAGATGGTTGGACAGTGTTCTCGAAGCTACTAACATGAGTTTGGCCAAACTGCGAGAGGCAGTGGAGGATAGGGGTGCCTGGTGTGCTCTGGTCCATGGGGTCACGAAGAGTCGGACACGACTGAACGATTGAACAACAACATTTAACAGTAGAGAGTAAACCCAAATAAGGGGAAATGTTTTGTTTTGCTGGTTTCAATCTGAGCACAGGCTCACCTGTGCAGAACTACAGCTTCCATCATCCTTGTCCGTAGCTGGGGTTGAAGAGCTGTCTGGGGTTGATGACAAGGGATGAAAGGAATTGTAGTCCAAAACTTCCTGAAGGGCACGAGGAAGAGGAAGCTGGATTAGATGAACTCAGGGCGTGATCCACCAAGGTTGCTCTCGTGTTCTTGTGCTTTTCGAGTGTCTCCTTGCACAACGGGTCATTAAGGCAAGGAAATGAAGTCCTCAATAGATCAACTGCGGTTAAGCTGCATTTATCTTCCTTCTCCCTGTGCCACAGAAGACACAAAGCCTTAAAAATCGAGACTTTCCCCCAGCCTTGCTAAACACTACCAATGCTGAACTGAAACGCAATTAATTAGCTAGCGAAGAACAGAAAGCATCACCGTCGAACAATGACATTTTCCTGTGACAGGAGCAAGAGGGTGGGGAGAATCTCCCGTGAAGACAGAAGATGAAGACAGAAAAATAATTCTTTTAACAAATTATTCCCTTTCTTTTCTATTTCAGGGTGTTTTCATTTGAACTGTGTTCTCTCCCACCACCAGCTTTCAGCGTCTTTTAAATATATTTATACAGCCATTCAGAGTTACTTGAGAGACTCCCCAGACTGCAGTCTGGTTTTCAGAATAGATATCTCACTGATTCTTCCTAGACGCTTTATATATATTTAACGGGGGGGGGGGAGATTGTGGGTTTTATTCCCCCCAGTCTCCCGCTATCTTCTTGAGCAAGCTTCTCCCGTATCTCACCCCACCCTGAAATGAATTCCTTGGGCGCAAATTCCAAGTGTCTTTCTCTCCAACTATTATCTTTAATATTCCTCACTTTTGTGCGTTTTGTTCCACATACATCATAAAAAAAAAGATCCAATCAAGGTGTCGAGCCATTTAAATTCATTCCCGTTCAGGCATTCTGGAGACAAAAGGCTGCGCCGGCAACGTTTTATTACACATTATCAGGAGCGTTTCGAGAGACAATCAAGTTGGAACCGCTAGATCCTCAACGCTCTTCACCTTTTAATCTTATTGTCTATTAGCGCTTCTTTGTACAACTCCGGACATCCAGCTATCCATAAATTAAGAGAGAAGGCAATTCCTCAGCACCTGGGACCAATTCGTAAGTAATGCCACTTTAACCTTGCTCTGATCATCTCGTATCTATAATGTCCTCTCCGTGGGCCTAACCTCGTGCCACATCACTCCTCTTTAGTCGACAATTCTGCTCAAGTTACAGGTGGGTAGCCGTGTTGGTCTGCCATAGTCAAAACAAAATCGAAAATTCTTTCTAGTAGCACCTTAGAGACCAACTGAGTTTGTTCCTGGTATGAGCTTTCGTGTGCATGCACACGAAAGCTCATACCAGGAACAAACTCAGTTGGTCTCTAAGGTGCTACTAGAAAGAATTTTCAATTCTGCTCAAGTCATCTTTCTCTCCGGACGCTATCGCCGCCATCACCTCTTCCCTGAAGACTGAACAGTAGCTCTCAGTCACTGTCGGCATCTATTTCCAGTTTGTCGTCTTCACCTTTAAAGCTCTTCACACCTGTTCTCTCTTCGCTCACGTCTTCCCTTAGACCTGTTGCTCTTCCCTGTGAGTCCACCTCCCAGTGAGGTCCATCTGGATCATTTCCTGACACTTCTGGGTACATAGGAACAAACACACGAAGCTCCTTTATACTACAGACAATAGCCTTTTATACATTATGGTGCTGGAGGAGACTCTTGAGAGTCCCATGGACTGCAAGAAGATCAAACCGATCCATTCTTAAAGAAATCAGCCCTGAGTGCTCACTAGAAGGACAGATCCAGTACTTTGGCCACCTCATGAGAAGAGAAGACTGATGCTGATGTTGGGAAAGATGGAGGGCACAAGGAGAAGGGGACGACAGAGGACGAGAAGGTTGGACAGTGTTCTCGAAGCGACTAGCATGAGTTTGGCCAAACTGTGGGAAGCAGTGAAAGATACGCGTGCCTGGCGTGCTCTGGTCCATGGGGTCACGAAGAGTCGGACATGACTGAACGACTGAACAACAAACAAACTGATGCTCTGAATGTCACCTGCACAGGTTAATCCTGTTGCAATGATTCTAGGGAGAGATGGGAGTAACCGAGCTCACCGATTAATAACCTTGTTTTCTCATTCTGCTGAATTGCTTCTAATGCATTATCAACGACAGCTTATCAAAGGCATTGCTTTCTCCCTCCCATCTCTACTTTTCAAGAAGATGGAGCACTACTTCCCTCACGTCTGTCTCCCAAGGATCGCCACTAAAAGGCTGCGTTCAGATGGCACTTTTGTCTATCTGCCCGACACTTCCTTACCTGCTTAATTCCTTGTTTTAAAGGTAAAGAGACCTCTGGCCATTAGGTCTAGTTGCGGACGACTCTGGGGTTGCGGCTCTTATCTCGTTTTACTGGCCGAGGGAGCTGGAGTACAGCTTCCGGGTCAAGTGGCCAGCATGACTAAGCAGCTTCTGGCGAACCAGAGCAGCACACGGAAACGCCGTTTACCTTCTCGCAGGACCTATTTATCTACTTGCACTTTGACGTGCTTTCGAACGGCTAGGTTTGCAGGAGCGCTGCTCTGGTTTCGCCAGAAGCGGCTCAGTCATGCTGGCCACATGACCCGGAAGCTGTCTGCGGACAACCGCTGGCTCCCTCGGCCATTAAAGCGAGATGAGTACCGCAACCCCAGAGTCGTTCGCGACTGGACTTAACTGTCAGGGATCCTTTACCTTTTAATATCGATCCAAAGGCCACATTTGCATAACACAACAGGTAATGCAGTGTAAAAGGAAAATTCCAAATTAGGATGTTAGAATTACAACCAGGATTTTCGCTTTGTTTTTTTATGGAATAGAGCAGACATGTCCAACCGGGTGACAGCAATCTACAGGTCGATCCCTGGGGTGCTTCAGGTCGATTGGTGGATTAAGAAAAGTGATCACCTGTGTGCTCCTGATTAATCGCTCTGCGCCCCTCCCCCCGGGGCTATGTTCCATTTACGCTGCCGTCACCATAAATGTTCCCCCAAAGAAGGTCAACAACAACCCTTGCCAATGCTCTCCAAAAAAATCTCGACAACTTTTGACAATGACAATGGTTAGATCACTGCCGGTTTTATTATACTGGGAGTAGACCGTATTCTCTAGAGAGTTGGACGTGCCTGCAACAGAGGAATGTTTTTGTTTTGTTTTGTTTTAAAAAATAAAAACATTAAAGGAATAAAGAAGGAGCAGGAGAAGAGTGTGATGGTGAAAACGAAAAGACTGCGTTTGTGATTGTGCCAGCCAGCCAGCCTCTCTGCTCAAAAGCGAAGGGAGAACCGGTTGGTCAGCCCAGCAGCAGAAGAGCTTAAAAGGTTACCTGCGCAGGTGGAGGAAAGCTGTGTAGCACTGCTTGCGGAACTCCTGGTATTGCTCGCTCTGCGTCCCCCCCATGCCTTCCACCATCTCTTTGTTCAGCTTCATGGGTGGGGGAAGAGGTTTTGGGTCACGGCCCAGGATGTAGCCAAAATCGATGTGGAAAAGTTTGCCTGCATTTGGAGAGAAGGTGGATTATCATTAATTATTATTGCATCTTTATTTACTTTCAGAGCCCTGCGCCAATCATTTGGGGTTGCTTTTTTCAGTCAGCAGAATCAGCCAAAATCCCACCCACCCCCTCAGTTCAGCTCATCTGCTGGCGGATTCCCACATGGGAATAAACACCTCACCCATTCCAGTTATGCTTGAAGCACTTATGGAATAATTAAACGTTGTTGTTGTTCAGTCGTTCAGTCGTGTCCGACTCTTTGTGACCCCCATGGACCAGAGCATGCCAGGCACGCCTATCTTTCACTGCCTCCCACAATTAAACGCCTATCTTTCACTGCCTCCCGCAATTAAACGTTACAACTTATAAAATTACTGGTCTAAGGAAAATAAAGTAAAACCATGTAAGGGGAACGATTCCTCCTCTCTGACATTCAGCTGTCTGGACAGAATAACCAGCCCTGACCTCTCTCTCCTCCAGAGCATGCCTTATAAAGAAGTCTGTTGCCAAGGCAACCCTGTTGCCGGGCAAAACTTGTTGCTAAGTGCAAAACTTTTCAAGGATCATTTCAGCCCTTTCATTAAAAGAAGTCAGTTCCCCAAAGCCTTTTGGAACAAGGAAGTTTTCCATCTGCTGGCAGGAAGCATAAAAGAGGGAGCCAGTCTTGTTTATCCAGGGACAGAGTTCCAAACTCTGGGAGCCACCACCAAGGAGGCGCTCTCCTGCACCCCCACCAAGTGTGCCTGTGTGGGTGGAGAGACCGAGGGAAGCACACCCCTAGATCTCAAAACCTGGGCAGATTTGCATGAGGGAATATACTCTTCTAGATAGCTTGAAACTCTCTCTCTCTCTCTCTCTCTCTCTCTCTCTCTCTCTGTGTGTGTGTGTGTGTGTGTGTCTCACACAAAACTTAATTTTGGGGTTGTGGGTTCGAGCCCCATGTTGGACAAAATATTATTTCATGCCACTCTTCTAAGGAATACTTCAGACAAAAGAACACAAGAGAAGATGAAGAAATTAGAAAAGAATATTGTACGGCACTGACAAAATAGGATTTGTTTCTTGTACATACTGGATGCGGGTGGTGCTGTGGGTTAGACCACAGAGCCTAGGGCTTGCTGATCAGAAGATCGGCGGTGCGAATCCCCGCGATGGGGTGAGCTCCCGTTGCTCAGTCCCAGCTCCTGCCCACCTAGCAGCTCGAAAGCACGTCAAAGTGCAAGTAGATAAATAGGTACCGCTCTGGTGGGAAGATAAACGGCGTTTCCGTGCGCTGCTCTGGTTTGCCAGAAGCGGCTTAGTCATGCTGGCCACATGACCCGTAAGCTGTATGCCGGCTCCCTCAGCCAATAAAGCGAGATTAGTGCCGCAACCCCAGAGTCAGACATGACTAGACCTAATGGTCAGGGGTCCCTTTACCTTTACCTTTACCTACTGGACTTGGTGGTCAACTGAAAAGCTACATTTTAATATATTATGTTACAATGTTGATTTTGAGAATTTGAGAAGCTGTATCTAATTTTTGAAGGACAGATCCTGAAGTTGAGGCTTCAGTACTTTGGCCACCTCATGAGAAGAGAAGACTCCCTAGAAAAGACCCTGATGTTGGGAAAGATGGAGGGCACAAGGAGAAGGGGACAACAGAGGATGAGATGGTTGGACAGTGTTCTCGAAGCGACTAGCATGAGTTTGACCAAACTGCGGGAGGCAGTGAAAGATAGGGGTGCCTGGCGTGCTCAGTTCCATGGGGTCACAAAGAGTCGGACACAACTGAACGACTGAACGACCACAACAAATCTAATTTTTGAGAAGTAGCCTCTAGTAAATAACTTTGCGATTGTTACTATACGGGCTATTACGTTTACATGTTTTGTCAACTGGATTTGCGTAATATAGGCATTCTGGTGATTTTGGACAAAATATTCCTGCATTGCAGGGGGAGAGACCAGATGACCCTGTCACTCCCTTACAATTCTATGATATGTGTGTGTTTCTCTGTGTTTTGTGTAAATGTGCGCACGTGTGTATATGAATGTGTATGTATACTTGTGTATGTATTTATTTATTTGTGCATAGATAGATAGATAGATAGATAGATAGATAGAGTGGCCAGCCCTACAACAGACAGAGCACACAAAACACAGACAAGACAAAAGCCACAAAAAATAATGAAATAAGATGCTGCTGCTGGGGGTGGGGGCTACAGAATGAAAACTGAGAATTTCTTCATTTATATTGTCAGTTGGTTGACTATGAATCATTTATGAGAGCATTCCACCTTGGCTCAAAGCAATGAGAGCTCATTATTCTACCTGAAGTTGTGATTATTTTGCATTTTTCAGAGGGGGGTGGAGAGCACACTATGCCCTTCATGCTCGCCACCCCCCCCCCCCTTTATGAGACATACTCCTTTTCAAATGGTAATAAACCAGCTGACTCTCAAAAGTGGAAAGACCACGCCAGTTAAATGCACCACCCCAAAACAAATGAAAACGGAGGAGCTGTAAACATTTCCAGCGGCATGAAGCACACACACACACACACACACACACACTGGGAACCACTGGCGCCAACTCCAGGGAGCCATGGATGCTTCAGCACGCAAAATAATATATTTGCGGGAGCTGAGCCCATCACCCAAGTCAATGAAGTTGAAGCCATTTGTTGTGGGCACCCACAATTTTTGACACGAGGCGGCACTTATGGTGGGCACTGGGGACGAGTTTATGGAACCAAAGGGGTGGTAGCCCAAAGGTTTATTATTATTGTGTGGGTTAAACCACAGAGTCTAGGGCTAGCTGATCAGAAGGTCGGCGGTTCGAATCCCTGCCACGGGGTGAGCTCCCATTGCTCAGTCCCAGCTCCTGCCCACCTAGCAGTTCGAAAGCACGTCAAAGTGTAAGTAGATAAATAGGGACCGCTCTGGCGGGAAGGTAAACGGCATTTCCGTGCGCTGCTCTGGTTCACCAGAAGCGGCTTTGTCATGCTGGCCACATGACCCGGAAGCTGTCTGCGGACAAATGCCGGCTCCCTCGGCCTATAGAGCGAGATGAGTGCCGCAACCCCAGAGTCGGACACGACTGGACCTGATGGTCAGGGGTCCCTTTACCTTTACCTTTAACCACTGGATTAGGCAAAACAGATGGAACCAAGTTCTGCCAACAGCTACTGGGGCAAGATAGCCAAGTTAGCCAACGAGCAGGGTACCTCTAGACTACAAAGTGCTTTGAGAGAAGTAATGGAGGTAGATCCACTTTCTCCATGCCCTGCTTGCGGGTTCCAGAGAGCATCAGGAAAGAAGATTCCACCTAAACATTAGGAAGAACTTCCTGACAGTAAGAGCTGTTGGACAGTGGGATTTGCTGCCAAGGAGTGTGGTGGAGTCTCCTTCTTTGGAGGTCTTTAAGCGGAGGCTTGACAGCCATCTGTCAGGAATGCTTTGATGGTGTTTCCTGCTTGGCAGGGGGTTGGACTGGATGGCCCTTGTGGTCTCTTCCAACTCTGTGATTTTATGATTCTATGATCTGATTTGTCATTTGGGGGGAGAAAGTTCTTAGACTGGTGCAGCAAAGGAGGAGCATATCCAGGACCTTGGATAGCTCTAAAGGAACTTGCGAATGCAACTATGGGAGATGCTGTCCCTGCAGGGAGCTGGAGCCAACTGAAGCCTTAAGTAGGCTGCCAAGGCATGTATTGTGGTGGGCCCCACCTCCCTGGAGGAACAGGCTTATTTCGTGCTTACAGGTTTCAGCAAAGGCTGTGGAGACTGCAGGGAACTCATCTGCTGTGTCAAAGGACAGCAGCAGGTCTGTGACCTTGGGGTTGGCCACAAGGGACTGAAATGAGGTACTGAAGGTTCTCCCCCCAACCGAGGAAGTAACTTGGTCCTTACACTCCATCTGAGTCTTTAGATCAGGCATCCCCAACCTTCAGCCCTCCAGATATTTTGGGCTACAATTCCTATCACCCCTGACCACTAGATGCTGGACTAGCTAGGGACTAGGTGTCCTGTTAGCTAGGGATCATGGGAGTTGTAGGCCAAAACATCTGGAGGGCCACAGGTTGGGGATGCCTGCTTTAGATTGTGGGCTACGGTAAGAAGAGTCTGCTGGATCAGGTTGACTGCCCATCTAGTCCAGAATCTAGTTCTCACAGTGGCCCACAAACAGAACCCAGTGGCCCTCAAACACAAGAGCACCATCCCTTCCTGTGGTTTACAACAACCAGTATTCAGAATCACTGCTGCTTGCAACCATGGAGGCAGATTATAGCCATCATGGGTGGCAGCCATCAACATTCCTCTTAATGAGCATATTTACTAGGAAATAAATTATAGAGGACTCACTGAGCCTTAGTTCTAAGTAAAGATGCTTACACCAGGCTCCTAGGTAAAGGGTAGGCTTGAGAAAAAATGAAAAAAAAACAACAACAACAACAACAACAACAACAATAATATGCAGTGGACAGAAAAAATATTGCAAATATTAATTCTAGGTATGGATTGCTCTCCCAGAGGCCCTACATGCCAGAGGTCTTCTTTCGCCTTTGCTGTTCCGGGCTGCTCTGTGATTTTCCTTCCTAGCTTTCCCCCTACAGCACAATGTCTGAAGGGAAAACGCACAGGCTGTGTGTGTGTGTGTGTGTGTGTGAAAGAAATACTGTTGTGTCTGAATTCTCAACTGGAAGGTCCACACCTGCTTGGCTGGGAGGCAATTGCTGCTTGCTACAAGCATCCAGCCTGAGGTTGAGGAGAGGGTCTGTTAGTGGCATTGGTCTTGATAACAAACTGCAATATCCAAGTTCATTGTTGGGAGAAAAAGCAGGAGAGGGCTGTTGCCATCATACTACCTACACAACCACAGCTGGAAGCAGCATGCTGGACCAGACAGCCCCCTGAATGGATCCAGAAAGTCTCTTCGGATGAAGAAGACTTGGCATGATGCCCTGTTTGGAAATAAAAGCCTTGGGTAGATAGTGTTGAATTTACAGAAGGAGGAGGAGGAGAAGAAGAACAGTTTGGATTTGATATCCTGCTTTATCACTACCCGAAGGAGTCTCAAAGCGGCTAACAATCTTCTTTCCCTTCCTCCCCCACCACAAACACTCTGTGAGGTGAGTGAGGCTGAGAGACTTCAGAGAAGTGTGAGTAGCCCAAGGTCACCCAGCAGCTGCATGTGGAGGAGCGGGGAATCAAACCCAGTTCACCAGATTACGAGTCCACTGCTCTTAACCACTATGCCACGCAGGATTTCATCATTCCTGGTGAGAAGTCAAGTTTCTATCCTTGACCAAAGTGGTGCCCCTCTAGCTTGGCTCCTGTAGCCACAGTGTTTGTATACTGTTAAGCTATTACACAAGAGCACTCTCCCCTCCAGCAGTTTCTGACAACTGGTATTCAGAAGCATTATTGCTTTCAACTGTGGAGGCAGAGCAGTCATCCTGGCTAGTAGCTAGTCTTATCCATTGTCAAGTTGTCTGATCCTCTTCTAAAGTCATCCAACTTGGTGGCCACCAGTGTCTCCCATGGCAATGAGTTCCGTAGTTTAACTATGCAATGCACACACACTTTTACAGTGGACCCTCGGCTTACGTTACCCTCGGGTAATGTAAACTCCGGGTTGCGGAAGTGGCAAACCCGGAAGTATTTTCCTGGGTTTTGCCACTCCCGCATGTGCAGAAGCACTAAACCACACTGCACACATGCACAGAAGCAGTCCCCCAGTTGCGAATTCCTTGGGATGCGGCAGGACCTCCGGAACGGATCCCGTTCGCAATCGGAGGTACCACTGTAAAAGCAAGATTTATATACTGCTTAATAATGCCATCTAATGTATCTGAAGATGTGTGCATGCACACGAAAGCTCATACCAATAACCAACTTAGTTGGTCTCTAAGGTGCTACTGTAAGTATTTTTTTATTTTGTGTCGACTATGGCAGACCAACACGGCTACCTACCTATATCTAATGCCATCTAAGCAGCTTAAATAAAATTAAACATTCAGAAGAAAATACCATTGAAATGAATGGATTTAAAGGAGAAGTAGACAAAACAAAATTATCAAAATCTGATAAGGTTCCATAATCCATGTGGAGTATTTTCTGTTGAAAGATCTCAGCTATGGGGGAAGCCTCAGCTAGGAGGGTTAGAGTCCATGTTGCTCAAACATCGATGATGTAACAGGCATGGTCCAATAGGTGCTGATTATTTGCATTGCTACATTCCACACTGCATTTGTTATTGCAGGAAAATGGGGTGGATCCCTATTACCTACTTTACAGGGCCCATTTAAAGATGGATGTGATTTTTAAAAAGGCCACACACTCACAGATATGTTTAAGCCACACTAATCTCAAATTCCCTGATGCTGGGAAAGATGGAGGGCACAAGGAAAAGGGGACGACAGAGGATGAGATGGTTGGACAGTGTTCTCGAAGCGACTAGCATGAGTTTGGCCAAACTGCCGGTGGCAGTGGAGGATAGGGGTGCCTGGCGTGCTCTGGTCCATGGGGTCACAAAGAGTGGGACACGACTGAACGACTGAACAACAAAAATCTCAAATTTTCCTGGGTTACCTCCACTCAAGAGCAGAAAAACATATTGCCCACTTAAAATACCACATACATCTGAAAAAAAAAAAAAAACACATTTGAAAATCAGCAGGCTTTGATCTATGTTGCAGAGTTACACTAGTTATTTAATTAAGAACATTTAGAGGGATTCTTCTCTCTACTCATTTATTTCAAGACTGTCATTATGATGAGTCTAGAGATACACATATTTTTTTTCCAAAAAAGACAGCAGAATAAGTCTTGTGGCTGCAATTACATTTCTCATCCAGTTCTGTACACAGAGAATAAGAGGTGTTAATTAATCTTAGCCTCATTTGCATATGTAGCTAGTTCAGTAGATCTGTGTAGCACACTTCAAAAGTCGTCAGATCAACAAGAAGGATTGGTGTAGGAGTGCAAAAATTAAGGAACTGGAAAAAAGAAATATTAATATTTCTCTCTCTGTCTGTCTTTCTTTCTCACACACCATTTGTGCACCTTGCAATTGCATTAAATGCTTGTTAGGCCCTCATCAAACAGAATAGAACTAGTACACGTTATACCTTCTGTTCCATAAATAAAAATAAAAGATTTGCACCATGCCCAGTCCTCCACCTTAGGTTACAATATCTGCACAGTTCCTTGTTTTGCACAAATGCTTTTGTCTTGTTTTTATTTATTTAACAGAATTTATATACCACTTGACCGCAAGAAAATTTCCAAGGAGCGTACAAAAAAAAATAAGAAACTGCTCGCCCCAAGCCTTTCTCCTCCCTGCTCGTGCCCAAAACCCTTTTAAAAGAAGGGGGAGAATATCACACAACAGTTTCCAAACCACTCTGTGAAACACACGTCCCACTGTTAAACCTCACTGCAGGCGTGTTTAACAGAGGGGAGGGGATGTTTCGCAGTGCTCCCCCCGCCATTAAACCAGCTTGCCTGGTGCTGCCTGCCACCCACACAGTTGGCTTGACTGCCTGCTGTTCCTCAACTGCAGCGTGACGACAGCCTTACCCTTTTATGTATATAGGAAGAAATGTTAAGAAACATCGACGATAAGCAGGTATTTGAAACTATTCAAATTGTGATTGGAACTAACGTTGGCTAAAAAATAAATGAAACAAGTGCAACTTCTGGGTGTCTTAATAGAGTGTTTTTCAACCTTTTTTGGGCAAAGGCACACTTGTTTCATGAAAAAAAATCACGAGGCACACCACCATTAGAAAATGTTAAAAAAATTAACTCTGTGCCTATATTGACTATATATAAAGTAATTCTTTTGAATTTTTCAATTTTTCCCACGGCACACCAGGCAACATCTCGCGGCACACTAGTGTGCCGCAGAACAGTGGTTGAAAAACACTGTCTTAATAGAATCATAGAATTGTAGTGTCAGAAGAGACACCGATGGTCATCTAGTCCAACCCCCTGAAATGCAGGAATCTCAACAAAAGCATCCATGACAGGATAGGCATGCCTAAACCTAATATATTTTAAGGAGCTGCAGAAAAGAAGGTGCCAACCATAACAGGCTCCTTATCTGCCATAAGGAAAGAGGGAAGAAGCTAAGTTGTAGATTGAAATTGTACCCCCTGATCTACAGGCCCCGGAAAGATGGATTTTTTTTTCTTGTACTCCAACTTTTTCTTGTATAGTCATACCTTGGAAGTAGTACAGCTTAGTCCCCGAATGTTTTGGCTCCCAAACATCGCAAATCCGGAAGTGACTATTTTTGGAAGCTGAATGTCCGATGGGGCTTCAGCGGCTTCCGATTGGCTGCAGGAGCTTCCTGCAGCAAATACATGTGCATGCAACAGACAATCAAGCCAATCAAGAAGCCAATCAAGAAGCTATGCTTTGGTTTTCAAACATTTTGGAAGTCGAACGGACTTCCAGAATGGATTCCCTTCGACTTCCAAGGTACAACTGTACTGTAGATCCAGACATTTGCATTTCATTGCTTTGTCGCAGTTGTGTCTGTTGCATGCACATGTATTTGCATTTTATGTAAACTACTTCCCAGAACTACGGGTAGCAAATGGTATAAACATGAGTCTAATCGCCGCAAGTCATCCTGCATGTCTGTCCATGCATGCAGTCCAGCAGTATTGCGGTCTTGTTTCAAAATATTCATGAGCAGAAGAACAGCACGACACATCTGTATTGAGTTAAGGACTGCAAATAATCAGCATTTCATATTGCGGGGCTCCCGCCGCCATTCATAGACCCCCAAGATGAGAGCCTTCCTGACCCCTCTCGCTCTCTGCCATCTCCCCGGATGCATATTTGCAGGGAAAGGGGTTAAGAGGGCCACCAGAAATGCCTCCAAGCTATTTGTCTCTGTCAGTTTAATCAACTGTTTCCTCCCAAAGAACGAGCATTTCTTATTTCAAATTTGTCAGAGTCAACAGTCATGACAATGCCTGAAAAACAGCTTGAAATAAAGAGTGAGAAGGGGCAGGCAATGGGACCTCAAGGCTTCGTCGTCTTCTTCTTTTGCAATGAAAAAAACTGGGTTAGAACTTGTCAGGGAACTGTCCCCGGCACAGCGCAAGGTGGTGGAAGGGCTCTTGGGATGCTACAGAGAGCACCGGCCCTACCTGACCAGCAGCATCTCCTCTGGAAGCGGAGGGAGCAGTGAGGCTTCCAGCGGGGAGGGGCATGGGTCTCAGGAGATGGAGGGTCGAGGCTCTGGGGATGTCGGAGAGACCCTGCAAACCCCTAGCCCCAGGGACGATGAAGGAGGCACACAATTTCCGTCGCCCCAAAGGCGTTGAGGGGTGAAACGAAAGGATGGAAGGCGGGGTTTTCGTATACCGAAACTCTTTTGTTGGGGTCAGAACCGGAAGGGGCCATTCCCGGATTCTGGCGATGTTTGATACAGATATGAATTTGTAAGCTCTGCACTGTACGAAGTATGCACAATAAAACTACAAAAGGAAAGGTCAGAGTTTTGCCTGCTTACTCATGAGCAACTAACAGGGGACCTTACAAGAACTAAAACAACAACAATAATAATCTTGGTTGAGCGAATTTAATCCAAAGACTCATGACAGCATTTTTAGCTCATACAGAAACATCTACACTGACTGGTTGAGATTCTGCAGTCCTACCTTGAGATGAAAGGAGTTGAACCCGAGACCTTCTGCAACCAAGGCTTATGCTCTGCCATTGAGCTACAGCTGGCTGATTTCTTAACAAATAAAATACTATTGTAAGAATCTAAGACGAGCTTGCTGGATCAGGCCAATCCAAGTCTAGCATCTGGTTCGCCTGCTGGTCAACCAGATGCCTGTGGGAAACATGCAAGCAGCATCTGAGCACAGAAGCACTCCCCCATCCTGCAGCTTCCCACAACTGGTATTCAGAAGCATTTCTGCCTCTGTCTGTGGAGCCAGAGCACAGTCATCACGTCTATGAATTTGTCTGGTATGCAGGCTGAGACCGTACCTGCCTGCAGACTGTCTTGCCAGAGTGGTGCATGCTCTAGTTATCTCCCGCTTGGACTACTGCAATGCGCTCTACGTGGGGCTACCTTTGAAGGTGACCCGGAAACTGCAATTAATCCAGAATGCGTCAGCTAGACTGGTGACTGGGAGTGGCCGCCGAGACCACATAACACTGGTCCTGAGAGATCTACATTGGCTCCCAGTATGTTTCCGAGCACAATTCAAAGTGTTGGTGCTGACCTTCAAAGCCCTCAATGGCCTCAGCCCAGTATACCTGAAGGAGCGTCTCCACCCCATCGTTCAGCCCGGACACTGAGGTCCAGCTCCAAGGGCCTTCTGGCGGTTCCCTTACTGTGAGAAGTGAGGTTACAGGGAACCAGGCAGAGGGCCTTCTTGGTAGTGTGCCCGCCCTATGGAATGCCCTCCCATCAGATGTCAAGGAAATAAACAATTATCTGACTTTTAGAAGACATCTGAAGGCAACCCTGTTTAGGGAAGTTTTTAATGTTTGATGTTTTATCGTGTTTTTAATATTCTGTTGGGAGCCGCCCAGAGTGGCTGGGGAAACCCAGTCAGATGGGTGGAGTACAATAGTCTCTTGTCCACTACAGGAAATCCTATTGCCATTGCTGGTGCCAGGGATTGAAATTTGGGCATTGTGCATGCACGGTATATTCTCTATCAATTCTTTTGCCTTAAACTCCTATGCCACGCTAGCTCTCTGAACAGCATATATACATACTTGGGTGGTATTGATCCCCACCTTGAGGGTGTAATTAAAAGCAACAACAAAGAAACCTGACTTATAGTTAGAATAAATAAATAAATGCAGAGATCTAACATATAAAGAGGTCCCTGCTTTGTAGCATTATCAGGAGAACAGACATGTAACATACACAGAGGTTCATGTCTACATCAGTTCAGTTGTGAAAGTAGTTCTGCAAATAGTAATATCGGGCATCCTATTTCTACATACCGTAATTTTTGCTCCATAAGACACACTTTTTTCCTCCTAAAAATTAAGGGGAAATATCTGTGCGTCTTATGGAGCGAATGGTGGTCCCTGGAGCCGAATTGCCCAGGGGCCAAAAGCAGATAGTGCTTTTCATTTTACAAAGAGAAAAAGGGGGTGTTGAAAGGACCCCGCTCAGCAGCTGATCAGCAAGAGATCGTGAGAGAGATAAGAGTCCCGGCTCCCTTTCAACCCCGCCCTCCATTGTTGAATGTGCTGCAGGGGGAGGTTGTTTGTTTCCCCAGTGACATGTGACTGGCTGTTTAGATTATCTGTCTGGAAACTGTAGAAATGGCTCCCTTTCCTTCAGAAGCTGCAGAAATGTGAGTTGAACCCCATAAAAATGGGGCTTTTCCTCTTTGCTTTTCCCCCTTTGCAAAAGGAGCTTTGCTTTTCTCCCTTTGCAAACAAGCTGCAAAACTTGTAGCTGATCCTAAAAACAACAACAACAGGGCTTTCCCCTTTGCAAAAAAAGCTACAAAACTTTTAGCTGATCCTCAAAAAAACCAGGGCTTTTCCCTTTGGAAAAAGAAGCTGCAAAACTTTTAGCTGATCCTCAGAAAAACAGGGCTTTTCCCTTTGCAAAAAAAGCTGCAGAACCTTTAGCTGATCCTAAAAAAAAAACCAGGGCTTTTAGAGGAGGAAAACCAGAACAAATATTTTTTTTTCTTGTTTCCTCCTCTAAAAATGGGGTGCGCCCTATGGTCCGATGCGTCCTATGGAGCGAAAAATACGGTAATACCCATCCATCTCCCTTTTAAGATGTGCAAAGCATTTCACGTACATCTTCTCAGCACCCCTTTAAACAACCTTGTAAAGTAGGCGAACATTCTCCCCATGTTGCAGACAGAAGGACTGAGGCCCATAGACAAGAAACTGGTTTACCTAGTGAATACATGGATGAAGCAAGATCTAAGCCAGCCTTGGTTAACTTGGTGACCTCCAAGTGTTTTGCACTATGACTCCTAATACACAAACCTAATACAACTGGGTTGGCCGTGGGGTCTGAGGCTAGATCTCCTGGACTTCCACAGAAGGCTAATCTAAGCTATGGACTCCCCCAGCTCAAACTTTTAGAGAAATCGCTGCACGAGGGAGATAAGAAAATGCATCTCTAGATTGTTGCAGTGAAAATAATGCTCAACTTGGACTGGGCAGGCCCTAGAGTTCAATTAACCACTCAGCTTTGAATCTCACTGGGTGACCTTGGGGCAGCCGTGAGCTCTCAGGTTAATCCACTCCTCAGAGTTGTTGTGATACAAACTACCCTGAATTCCTTGAATGAACAGGAAGATACAAGACAGTAAATATCTTTTTTTTAAAATAAATTAAAAAAAACACCAATTATTATTTTTTCTTTGTTGAGAAGTCAAGGCTTGGAATAATCTCCGAGCGGCTCTACAGCCTATAGTTCTTGGGGAGCAGTTATAGGACTGTGGGTTGACGTTTAATTAACCAGCACCGCGGCTCCAGTACGCACGTTTACTCAGAAGTAAGTCCCACAGGGTTCAATGGGATTGCACTGGATCACAGCCGGATATCATGAAGCAGCACAATGTTTCGTTCTATGCCACAAAAAAAGAGATGTAAGCTTTTTGCAAGCAGGAGCTTTTAAGATTTGCCTGACGAAGTCTATATGCCAGTGCTGTAAAAACAGAGCCAACGCTCTCCCCGACTTTCTGTTTACTGCTACAGGCCAACACAACTGCTCCTCAGTAATCAGTAAAAAAAGAAAAGAAAATTTTCTTCGGATTTATCATGTTCATGCACTGCCCCCTACTGTACTCTTTGGGGCTTCCCAGTGCAAAAAAACACAAAACACAAAACAGAATGGGATGTATATGGATGTGTGTGTAGTAATTTGCTATGCAAATATACAGTGATCATCGTAGAAACATGGGGAACTGCTTTGTATTAGTCCGGTACAGTGTTTCTCAAAGTTTGGTCTCCAGCTGTTGTTCCACTACAACTCCCATCATCCCTGACCTCATCTCCTGCTAGCTAGGGATGATGGGAGTTGTAGTCCAACAACAGCCGGAGACCCCAGTCTAAGAAACACGGATCTAGTACCATGTACTGTGGCATAGAGTAGCTTGCAGCTTTCACCTGTGGTTCCCAGAAGCTGTCGCCTGGCTTCGACTGGCCAGTTAAACCAGAACAAAATAAAAATTTCTTTCCAGTAGCACCTTAGAGACCAACTAATTTTGTTTTTGGTATGAGCTTTCGTGTGCATATCTGAAGAAGTGTGCATGCACACGAAAGCTCATACCAAGAACAAACTCAGTTGGTCTCTAAGGTGCTACTGGAAAGAAAATTTTATTTTGTTTTTCTTAAGATTTAGTGTCAGGAGTATAACGTAGTCCTGGACACAGCAGAGTTAACCACAGACTTTTTTCTGGAAGCTTCTGGCTGTTGTGTAATTAACTGGACAGCACAACGCAGGAACTCAGCAAACTCACTTGGATAACTATATACAGTATTTATTGAAGCAACTAGTATCCATAAGTTACTATTTACAGACTTTACAAAATAAAGGAAACAAAACATAAAATCTTTCCTCTCTGTCTCTCTCTCTACACTGACCACTTTCTCCACACCAACCTAACACTAACCACACAAGCTCTCACACAGAGCTCACTCTTTAGGAACTCATTGACCAATCACAGGTCATTGCTAAGGGTCTAGAGAGAGAGCAGATCTGGGCTTTCTGCCAACTGGTAATTGCTTGAAGATAGACAGCTGAATTTCTGCACGTAGGCAATTCGAAATCTCTAACAGTTTTGACTATGGCAGACCAACACGGCTACCCACCTGTAACTGCAGTTAAACCAGGTGAGGGTAGCCAATGGGACTTAAATCCTTGGTGACTTACGGACTTCCCCTGCATGCAAAGACACAGACTCTGGCAGATTGAGCGGACCAATAGTGGGTCAAGGAGGCCGTTTCTGCATGTGCTGTAGAGGGAAGTGAGGAGTAGATGGGGTTCATCCACCTGGGAAGGTAACCCATCTAGGAGAAGGAAAACTCTGATCCTAAACTTCCTCTGCCTTGTGGGATATCTTCAGGAGAAGAAAATACTAAGGAGTAAACCCTACACAAATCTAGAGTGGAGTCCCTAAGTAAAAAAAAGGTAAAGGTAAAGGACCCCTGGACGGTTAAGTAAGTCCAGTTTTGACTATGGGGTGACTATGGGGTTGCGGCGCTCATCGCGCTTCAGGCTGAGGGAGCCGGCGTTTGTCCTCAGGCAGCTTTCCCGGTTATGTGGCCAGCATGACTAAACCGCTTTTGGCGCAATGGAACACCATGATGGAAGCCAGAGCACACAGAAACGCCGTTTACCTTCCTGCCACAGTGGTACCTATTTATCTACTTGCAGTGGCGTGCTTTCAAACTGTGAGGTTGGCAGGAGCTGGGACAGAGCAACGGGAGCTCATCGTGGGGATTCGAACCACCAACCTTCTGACTGGCAAGCCCAAGAGGCTCAGTGGTTTAGAACACAGCGCCACCCGTGTCCCAGTCCCTAAGACGGTTGGTTGGCACCTTGTACGTCTGCTTCCAGCAACTCCTGCAGCCAAGCTGGTGACAAACCAGCTCAGCTTTCCTTTGGGCCATATCAGCAAGGCCAGGATGGGGGTTTTGTTGTTTGGGCAGCCCAGGACCTCCATGCACACTGCTCAGGCTTGTGTCCCAGGGAGGTCACTACAGTGAGGTCTGACTTCACCCTGGCAGGTGCATTCCATTGCCTCTTGAGACAGACGGATGCCAACAACAGCAGGCCAGCTTCTGTGAAACAGCGCTCTCCATCCTTCATCCAGACAAACAAGAGTCCCATATACTTCAGCCAGGAAAAAAAGGGGCGTGTGAAATAGGGATAGTAAAGGACAGACCTGGGGAGAAACAGACCTGGGGAGAGTGCCTGGGGAGCTGCATCTGGCTTCTGGGACTGAGCTTCCCAATCTCTATGGTCAACGCTTACTGGCCGGAGGTCTCTTAAGCCCTACTTAGAGAAGCTGGGAGTTGAACCTGGGTCTGCCTTGCATGCAGAACAGATTCTCTACCACTGAGCTATGACCCTTCTCCCCATGCCAGGGGCTGAACCAGAAATCAACTGTGCAGGACTTCTGCCCCTGAGCTACGGCAGAGTCCCACCGAAGTTATTTCTCCTGCAGGTTGGGAGGGGAGCTGCCACCACTAATTTGAAAGACAGGTGAAAAGTCAATGTTCTCCTGTCCCACAGGGATGTTGTTTTCTGCTGCTCCAGAGAAGCGGTCACGGGGCAATGGATTAAAACTACAAGAAAGAAGATTCCACCTAAACATTAGGAAGAACTTCCTGACAGTAAGAGCTGTTCGACAGTGGAATTTGCTGCCAAGGAGTGTGGTGGAGTCTCCTTCTTTGGAGGTCTTTAAGCAGAGGCTTGACAGCCATCTGTCAGGAATGCTTTGATGGTGTTTCCTGCTTGGCAGGGGGTTGGACTGGATGGCCCTTGGGGTCTCTTCCAATTCTATGATTCTATGAAATTCAGACACACACCCACACCAGCTACTGTCTTTAAATTTAGAAGAGGAGGAGGAGGAGGAGTTTGGATTTGATATCCCACTTTATCACTACCCGAAGGAGTCTCAAAGCGGCTAACATTCTCCTTTCCCTTCCTCCCCGACAACAAACACTCTGTGAGGTGAGTGGGGCTGAGAGACTTCAGAGAAGTGTGACTAGCCCAAGGTCACCCAGCAGCTGCATGTGGAGGAGCGGAGACGCGAACCCGGTTCACCAGATTACGAGTCTACCACTCTTAACCACTACACCACACTGGCAGCACAACCTCAGGCTTCGGAATTTTTTGGGGAGAAAGCTGCAGCCATTGAGAATGCTTATCTGTGCACCCTTGGGGTGGGATCTGCTTTGGCACACAAATAGTGTACTGGCCACAATGGCTATGCTCTGCCTCCATGCTTGGAGGTAGAAATGCTTCCAAATGCCAGTTGCTGGAGACCGCAGCGTGAGAACAGTATGGTTGACTAGATGAGCCATTGGTTTGATCCAGAAGACTCTTGTGATGCAGCAGTTTGGGCCACAACTCAAGCAGCCGACTTTTAAACATTGGGATTCTGACGGAAGCGCTTCATTTATGGGACAGAAAATTCAGCTGCATTAAGGTCTGATTAATACCATAATTGAAGATCCGGCGGAAAGGAAAGAATCTCTTTGTTCAGTACGAATGTGATTATGGCCAATATCAATCTAATTAACTAGTACTAATAAATGTTTTTTAAATACACACTGTATTTGGAATGCAGTTGAGTGTATAATAGCTACTAAATCTGTTGAAGGCCTTTAAGAAAATAATAATAAAAAACCCACCACAAAGGCATATAATTAACAGATCTTGAAATTGCTTTTGTGATAGCTTGTATATATAAAAGGGTCCGCCAAATACCAATTAGCTACGTTATTTTATAAGGAACAAATTAGGAGTTTTGGAAATGATACCAGTTTTACTTCGTTCATTTTGTGAGGGTTTTTTTTTTTTACTTCTTCTTTTTTTTTCATCTTAGCAGTTTAAAGTTGGCTTGCCAGTGCTGTCCCTGTAAGCATTTGACACTGGTTAAATTTGACACCAGCTTTCCCACTTTCTGTGTACAGTGGTACCTCTGCTTGCGAACGGGATCCATTCCGTTCGCAACATGAAAAGAGTGCAAACTGAAGCGCCAAATCTGCGCATGTGCACGGCACGATTTGGCTGTTCTGCGCATGCGCGAAGCGCCGAACCCAGAAGTAACCCGGTACTTCCGGGTTCAGCATGTTTGTATCCTGTGATGAACGCAACCTGTAGCTAGAGGTATGACTATACATGAATTGATACTACACACACAGCAAAATCCGATCTGTACTATACATTTAATGCAGTATTATACCACTTTAAAAGTCCTGTGGTTTAACAATCAATCCCTCTTCCTTGGGAGCTGCAGCTGTGGGAGGGCAACAGGGGCCTCCTAGCAACTCTCAACACCCTTAAACTACAGTTCTTTGGGGGAAAACCACATTTGTTTAAAGTGGCTTGATACTGCTCTTGGTGCGAGGTGCAGGTTGGGCCTTATTGTAGCATATCTTCAGCTCTTAAGAGAAGCCCTGTTTTTAAGGGGACAGGAGTCTTACAGACGAGATCTCAAGAGTGGAAAGGGAACTATACTTCCCCCCGGTTTCGGAAATCTTCCTCCTTCTGTGCTGTAACATTGCCAAAGGGCTTTGCATGGCCAGTTGTGAACCCGAGAGATCTTATTAATACACAGCGAACTTAAGAATATATAAAGAGTCTGGTGGATCAGGCCCATCTAGTCCACTATCCTAGATTTACCATGGCCAACAGGGAAACCTGCAAGCAGGATCTGGGCACAAGGGAAATCTGTTATTCAGAAGCATTGCTGCCTCCATCTGTGGAAAGCAGAGCCCAGCCATCACGGCTAGTAGCCGCCCATAGCCCTCTCCTCCTCCATGAATCGGGTCCAATCCTCTTTTGAAGCCAGCCAGGTTGGTGGCCACCACTTCCTCCTGAGGAAGTGAGTTCCATAGTTTGAACTACACACTGTGTGAAGAAGTACCTTCTGTCACCGCCCCTGAATCTCCCAATATTCAGCTTCACTGGACATTCATGTGTTCCGGGGTTGTGAGAATGGGATACAAAACCTTTCTCTAGCCACTTTCTCTACACTGTGAATAACTTTAGGGTGCGTGTTGGGGGTGGGGGTGGGTAACAGAGGTGACAAGAGCATGAGGAACAGAGGACTGCTTGTTTCTGCTTTCATGGTATGCTTCAACCCTAAAACTCAGCTCCAACATATGGCAAGGTGTGAGGGGACCAGCAAGGTAAATTCTGCATTTCCTTTCATTTGGTATCTGAAGAAGTGTGCATGCACACGAAAGCTCGTACCAAGAACAAACTTAGTTGGTCTCTAAGGTGCTACTGGAAGGAATGTTTTATTTTTATTTTTATTTTTGTTTTGACTATGGCAGACCAACACGGTTACCTACCTGTTCCTTTCTCTGGTTACTCCGCGCCCCCCTCCCCGCCTCTCTGCATCTGCCTCTCTCTCTCTCTCTCATTTTTATTAAAGGATTTTCATAGTTCACAAAGGCACACATACACCTCTGTTTCCAATTCACAGACTCCTTTCTACAGGTCACTGGCATTCAATGTGAGACACTGCGAGGTTGGGAGGGAGAGGGGAAGAGAAGGTGGGGTTGTGATTTTTCCATTCTTTTGCTTAGTGTACGTGCAGAGTTTCTGTGTCAGCGTTGTGCGGACAGGTTCTTTATTGAGCTGTTCGTTTCTGTTGGCGGTGCGAGAGGTTGGAGAGGGGAGCCATGCCGGAGCGAAGGCACCCTCCTTTGTTTGTCTCCGTGTTAGTTTCAAATTTGTTGGCTAGCTTCTTCAGTAGGGCTGCTTCTCATGCAGTTTGGTACCAGTGGTCCCTGTTTACTGCTGACAGGTCTTTCCAGTGTCTAGTTATGACACTCCTAGCTGCTGACAGCAGGTGGCTTACGAGTTCTTTATAGTGTGAATGTGGATTGTTGTCAATGTTGGGTTTCTATTCCTCCCACTGTGCAGATCACACGTCTGTGTTTTTGCATTCCAGCACCGATTGTTGGAATCACGGGAGTGGATGTTTACTGTATTCTGTTTCCGTTTGTTAACTTCGTCTTCAGACTTCTCTCAG
Organism: Lacerta agilis; assembly: GCF_009819535.1. NCBI lineage: Eukaryota > Metazoa > Chordata > Lepidosauria > Squamata > Lacertidae > Lacerta > Lacerta agilis. Next base: position 6,669,513 of record NC_046322.1, on the reverse strand, counting down.
CGAGAGGAGACATGTTTTCCTTTCTTCTGTCTTACGCTTAATAAAGTAGTTTTAGTGTGCACAACCTCAGCCTTAGTCCGTCTGTGTTTTATCTCTGCTGGACTATGAATATGTGCTCAGTGTCTCCAAGACATGAGTCATTATAAATTGTCAGGAACGGCTGTCAGAAATCCCTAGAGCTGAACGCTGGACGCTGATGGGAGGCTGGAATCGTTCTGGCATTATGCCTGGGGGTCATCCTTGCCCCCGGCCGACCCGACAGTCTACCCCAAAAGTAGATCTGACTTTTTCAGCGTTTCACGAGTCATCCACACGACTTTCAGTTGCATCAGACCAGAGGGTAGAAACCTGATGTTTGCTGGACTCAACCACCCATCAGTTCCAGCCAGCATAGCCAATGGTCAAGGGTGATAGGAGCAAGAATGTTTCTAAAGCATTCTTGTTACGGAAAAGCACTATGGAAATAGTTCTCAAATTTCCTTTTTCCTTGAGCCAAATATGCAACAGGTAAAACATAATTCACTTTTATAGATGATTAGATGGTTAAGCCTGCAGGCCTAGTTAATTTGATCTGTATACCACTCTTAGCTGTTCTCGTCACGGCAGATGTAATGACACGGAACATTATTACAATTATGTCGGGGAAGGAACTTACCGAGTCTCGCATCCCTTCCTTTTAAGTGGAAAGCAGAAAATGATTTTGCACCAAGATGCAAGCCTCACAAAAGCAATAATAATAATAACAACAGTAAAAACAGCAATAACAAATAACAATAACAAGTAACAACAACAACAACAATAATAATAAGTTACCTGTTTTGGTTAGCAACAGATTATCCAAATGCCTGTCTCCAACGCCAAGGATGTATGTAATTACACAATATCCAGCTGGAAATAAAAACAAAAAACAAAAACGAATAATTGTCAACTGGCATAATTTCTATCTCTCTCTCTCTAAGAAATCACAAAGAAACTGAGACAGGATCACTGGGAATATTATGGAACGAGACTCTGAAAGCCGACCAAGGTTTCTGGCACAGGAAAGGACCAGAGGCTTCGGGAATAGCTGTGCATACATGAGGTTACCTCACAATTAGGCACATATGACCATGTAGGGTTAGGGATAGACCAAAGGAAGTGCCTTCTCTGCAGTTAAGTCACAGAGTTCGCTTCCGGAAGATGCAGTTATAGCTACCATACTGGGTGGTTTTTAAAGGGTTTTTGAAACAAACTTCTGGGAAGGATAAGAATATCAAAGGTTTGTAGCCATGATGGATACTGACTATCTCTAGTATCACAGGCAATATGCCTCTGAGTAGCATTTGCTGGGGAGAAAAGTGTGGAGAGGGCTGTCACATCCAAGTCCTGCTCCTAGCCTTCCCATAGGTATCTGTTTGGCCACTGAGGGACTTATTTATTTGTTTGTTTACCTATTTACAGTATTTGTGTTCCGAAGATCAAAGGGCACAACATAAAAAAACAACACAAAACGAGAACGCTAGCCACGCAATATTACACAAAACCCGTAATATAATCAATTTGTTTCGTTCAAGTAAATCTGCATAGCACCCTTCACCCATAGAGCTCAGGGAGGTTCACAGCATAAAAATACAAGCTAAAAATATATACAAAATATGCTTTAAAACCAAGAACAAAAACAAACCGATAACCTCCTCAACCCCACATATTTAAAAGAGCGTTGGATGTTCATCTGCCAAAGGCCTGTTCAAAGAGGAACGTTCTCGTCTGGCTCTTAAAGGTGCATAATGAAGGCGCCAGGCGAGCCTCTCTGGGGAGAGCATTCCACAGACAGGGAGCCACTGCAGAGAAGACCCCGTTCTCGCATTGCCACCCTCCGGACTTCTTGAGGAGGAGGCACACAGAGAAGGGCCTCAGATGCTGATCTCGGGGTTCGGGTAGGTTCATATGGAGAGAGGCATTCTTCTTTGCCCTTGCTAATAAATAACACCACTGATCTTTAGTTAATTCTCTGACTTTGCTAGGAATATAGGAAGCTGCCTTGCACCCAGTTTGTTTGTTTGTTTTTGCTTTTTAAAATGCTTTATTGAAATTAGAAAAAAGTAATATATAACAAAATTATCCATAAAAAATATTAGTGTTTGTTACATTGTATCGTGTTCTTCTTCAGATTCCATTGATTTCCCGTCAATCCCTCATGCGTCTAAACATTATTCTGCCTATTGCACTACTTATTTCAGTTTTCTTTTGTGAGATTTCGCAAATGTTATGTTTTCTAATACTCATCCAATATACGGCAGAAGTTATTCAAGAGCTGCCACAGACTTCATGTTATTACAATAATCCTTGAGATACATTTTAAACATGCCCCGATTCCTAATAAAAGTTTGTTCAGTGCGGTCTCTCAGTTTTTCTGTCAATTTTGCCAAATCAGCATATTCCAACAATTTATTTTGCCAATCCAGCTTTGTCGGTAATTTCTCACCCTTCCAGTTTGAAGCTATCAATATTCTTGCAGCCACCATGGCGTACAAGAATATTTCCCTCGCATTTTTTGGTATGTCAGGGTCTAAAATCCCCAAGAGGAAAGCCTCTGGCTTTTTAGATACAATGGTGCCCCGCTAGACGAATGCCTCGCTAGACGAAAAACTCACTAGACGAACAGCATTCGCTAGCGGAAGGCTGCCCCGCAAGACGAAAAAGTCAATGGGTCTGCCTCGCAAGACAAAATTATTATTTTTTTGGCGTGAAAACCTCCACGCTGCATTGCCGCTTCGCTAGACGAAAAATTCACTCTACGAAGACACTCGTAGAACGAATTATTTTCGTCTAGCGGGGCACCACTGTAGATAGATAGATAGATAGATAGATAGATACCCTAAACATTCTTTTAAGCTCACTGTAGATTACATCCCAAAATACCTTAATTTTCTTGCATGTCCACCACATGTGTAACATTTGAGTCTTCCCCTTTTCCACATCTCCAACGTTTACTTGGATTTACTTGGTATCTGAAGAAGTGTGCATGCACACGAAAGCACATACCAAGAACAAACTTAGTTGGTCTCTAAGGTGCTACTGGAAGGAATTTTTTTTAATTTTTTATTTTGTTTTGACTATGGCAGACCAACACGGTGACCTACCTATAACTGTTTACTTGGATTGTTCTTATATATTTTAGATAATTTTAGTGGTGTCAAACACCGACAGTATTGTATTTCCCCTCAAAGTGTAACAAGTGGCGAACTTCATGTTGACTTTCCATAAATTTTCCCAGTCCTCCATTGGGATGTTGTAACCAAAATCCTGAGCCCATTTGACCATAACAGATTTTACCTTGCACCAAGTTTGAACATGCTCCATCAAACTCAGAGTTCCTTACACTGACTGACAGCAGCTCTCCAGAGTTTCAGGCAGGAGTCTCTCCCAGCCCAGAGATTGCTTGCAAGGCAGACCCTCTGCCACTGAGCCGCAGCCCCTGCCCCGATTTAATGCAATCTGTGCCCTCTTAATCTCCTGACATCACTTACCACAGCTTTTGACGTAAGTGTCCATAACCTCTGCGCTTATTCCGTGGGGTCCCGTTTCGCTTGGTGCGTGTTTTCGGAAGAAGTTCTGAAAGAGAACGTCGCTGTAATGTTTATTTCTTCTCCCACGTAAAGCTCTGAAAGAGTCCCTGGGGGCTGGCTGAGCTCGTAAGTAGTTGGTGGCCTTGGATAAAATCCATTAAAGCATGTTACTGGTGAACACAGCCCACCCCCCTTCCTCCCTCACCCCCAAGTATCAATCTTGATATTTAAAAGGCATCCAAGGTCCAGTGCAGAAATAGCCTATATTTCTTTTAAAAACAGCAGATAACATTAAGCAAAGAACAATCAAGCAAATTACATTCCCTGCCCCCTTAGTGCTAACATCGCAGCACTCAGTGGATATCTGATGGAATTTCCTTAACCTCCGCAACAGAAAGATTTAAAATCACTTTGCATCACACACACACACACTCAAGAGCCTCTCCTTCGGTTCTTTAAAATAATCCCATCCTTTTGAATTTCAAATGCAGACTTATTGCATAATTACGGAGAGTGCTAAATGCTTCAAAAGTAGATATATTCCTTTTGTGCCTGGGTAGCAAAATTTAAATAGCATTAGCAATTCAAAGCAATTGTGAATGAAGATAGAGGAAACGAATTGCAAAGTGGGCATTAATGTACTTTGTTTAGGGGGAGGGAGGGCGGCACAACTAGAATCCCAAGAGTGAATTGGCCCAGATATAGGAACAAGGCCCCCTCTAGAAGAAAATTCAGCTTTAAAAAGTAGGGGGTCACAGGAGCAAAATCCTCCTTGCCCCAACAATAACACGTTACTGGTCTTCAGCACATCAGCCACCGCAACAAACAGATTTTTAAAACATGCAACTTTCAGAAAGGTTTCGATAAAGTCCCACACTGAAAGCTCCCGAGTAAAAAAGAAAAAGAAAAAAGAAAGAAAGCTCCCGAGTAAGCTTAGCATTCATGTTCCAGGTGGATGCGGTTATCAATGGCTATTAGCCATGATAGTTAAAGCGGTAACAAACCTAGACAGCATCTTAAAAAGCAGAGACACCACCTTGCCGACAAAGGTAAATATGGTTAAAGCCATGGTTTTCCCAGTAGTGATGTACGGATGTGAGAGCTGGACCATAAAGAAGGCTGATCGCCGAAGAATTGATGCTTTTGAATTATGGTGCTGGAGGAGACTCTTGAGAGTCCCATGGACTGCAAGAAGATCAAACCTATCCATTCTTAAAGAAATCAGCCCTGAGTGCTCACTGGAAGGACTGATCCTGAAGCTGAGGCTCCAATACTTTGGCCACCTCATGAGAAGAGAAGACTCCCTAGAAAAGACCCTGATGTTGGGAAAGATGGAGGGCACAAGGAGAAGGGGACGACAGAGGATGAGGTGGTTGGACAGTGTTCTCGAAGCGACTGGCATGAGTTTGGCCAAACTGCGGGAGGCAGTGGAGGATAGGCGTCCATGGGGTCACGAAGAGTTGGACACGACTAAACGACTGAACAACAACAACAAAGTTATGCTCTGCTTCCATAGTCGGAGGCAGCACTGCTTCTAAACCCCCGTTGCTGGAAACCACAGGAGGAGAAAGTGCTCCAGTGCTCGAATCCTGCTTGCAGCTGTCCCACAAGCATCTGGTTGGCTGCTGTGAGAACAGGATGCTGGGCTCGGTGGGCCATTGGCGTGATCCAAGAGGGTCTTCTTCTGTTCTTGATGATGTGGTCCAAAGGAAAAGAGAGCAAGACGTTTGGCATCAGCTTGGCTGCAGGAGTTTCTGGAAGAAGGTGCCCTCCAACAGCCTTAGGGACTCCACTCTTGATTTGTGTATACTTAACTCCTTAGCCTATTCTTCTCCTGAAAATATCCTATAAGGCGGCAGAGGTTTAGGATCAGAGTTTTCCTTCCCAGGTTGAGAAGCCCCACCTGCCCCTCTGCAAATTTTTACTGTGCTAAACAATGGCACACACCCACCCACCTAGGGTGCTGACCTGAATCTCACCCTAAAATGGAAACCGACCTTAAGGAGTACACATGGAGAAGCATTAGAAACCAAGCAAAAGCATTTATTTGGGTCATTTCTTTCGGGGTCAATTGTGGGTGGTGGGCAGCAGAAGAACAGGAGAAATAATAATCAATAAAGGTCACACACACGATCTACTCAGTTTTTATTTCCCTCCTTGGAATTTTGATATCCTAACAGCCTTATATGATGCAGAGTTCTTTTTAAACACTGCTTTATCCTTGAATTCCCCACATGCGATCAGGGGTAAACGAAGGCGTCATGACACCCAGGGTGTCGCTACGTGGGGCACATGTGTGGTATCGCTACGCACGACACATGAGCCGTACGTAGTGACTCCGCACATGCGCTGTAGATAGCAGTTTGTTGGTGCCGGCACTCCAGCGCCGTGTGTTTGGTGCTGGGATCCCAGAGTCGCCGCTACAGCCATGAACGGAGAATCCTCTACATGCGGCTGTAGCGGCGACGGAGGGATCCCACCGCCATCCGTACGGTGCTTGAGCGCCAGCAAACCGCTATGTACAGTGCATGCGCGGCGGCGTTACATACAGCGCATGCGTGTGACGCCACACATGCGCTGTACATAGCGGTTTGCCACTGGTGCCGGGATCCTCTGCTCAAATCCGCATCCGCGAACAGAGGATCCTCTACATGTGGCTGCAGCGGTGCGATGGCTGCTTGCGCTGTCGCGAGTCCCCATGGGGTGGCTTCTTGTTGTCCCCCCCAGACATGGCAACCGGGGCGCACCACCACCCCGCCCCCCGTTGCGACGCCACTGCATGCGATGCAATCTCAAGGAAATAAGGCCACTGGGCGAAATGCAAGAACGAGCAGGTGCTGAATCCAGTACAGGCACCCAAGTCAAAACACAAACCTGTATGCTTTCTTCGGTTGCAAGAACCTCAGCCACAGGGACTGACTGAATGAACTGCATGAAACCTGGAAAAGGGGGGGGGGGATGATAGAGAGAAAGAGACTCAGGGTCAGAAAATCTCAGGTGTAGGTGCCAAGAAGCCAACCTCAAATTCCTGTGTGCTTTTAAAAGCAGTGGGGTGGAATTAACCAAGTCTTAAACAGGCCGGAGCACTGTTCTTTAGAGTTTGCATTTTATCAAATTTATATCTTTGCTGTACCCCACTGTCAGGGAACTGCCCTCGGCACAGCGCAGTGAGGGTGACAGGGGTTTGGGATGTTACAGGGAGCCCCGACAACACCTGAGGAGCAGCACTTCTTCCTCCAGTGGGGGCAGCAATGAGACCTCAAGTGGGGAGAGGGAGGTTTCTTAGGGAACGGGGTGCAAAGGCTCTAGGGCGCAGAGGGTGGCACGCCACTTCCGTCACCCCAATTGCGCAGAGGGGTGCCACGTAGGGCAAGGAGGAGGAGATTTTGCATCCCACATCTTTTTTTGCTGGGGGAGGGTAACCGGAAAGGGGCACTCCCGGATTCTGCTGACGTGTTTCTGTAAGCTCTGCACTGTAAATAGTTTTGCCCAATGAAACTTTAAAAGAAGCTACGGAATCGGCTGGTTACTCATGAGCGACACAACAGAGATCTTACACCCACTTTTAAGGGAACCAAAGCAGTTGGAAGCCTTGTAAAAAAAACAAAAAAAAAACAAAAAAAACCCCCAAGCATTTAGCATCAAGAGTTCTCTAAAAACTCCTGCTCCTGCTATGATGAGTGTGTTTGGGGAGGTAGCCTTACCATGTTTTGTACTAGTGGCCAAGACCTTGTAAGGGGTCAGCTTCAAATCCAGATTCTCCTTGCGTAAGAGCTACAAGTAAAACAGAAGAGACAAGCATAAGGCAGGGGCGGGAGAGAGAGAGAGCTAAGAAATTATTGCTGCGTTGGAAGACAGCATACAGGTATCTTCTATCCTATGTGGTGGTCGTGTAAGGTAAAAAAAAAAGCTTTCTGGGAGATGATATATAATGAACTGAAAAAATGTTTAAGATAACTTTTGTAAAAAACAAAAAACAAAACAAAAAAAACAGAAGCTTTTTTATTGGGAATTGTAGGTATCGACATCCCAAAGGAGCAGAAACGACTTCTTTATGTATGTGACAACAGCCGAACGGATCTTACTAGCCCAGAGATGAAAAGAAGACAAAGTCCCTACCAGAGAAGAATGACAAACTAAGCTGTTGGACTATGCCGAAATGGCAAAACTGACCGGAAAGCTCAGGAACTAAGAAGACAAAAACTTCAAGAAAGAATGGGGGGAAATTTATAATTTATTTAGGGCAGTGTTTTTCAACCACTGTTCCGCGGCACACTAGTGTGCCGCGAGATGTTGCCTGGTGTGCCGTGGGAAAAATTGAAAAATTCAAGAGAATTACTTTATATATAGTCAATATAGGCACAGAGTTAATTTTTTTAACATTTTCTAATTGTGGTGTGCCTCGTGATTTTTTTCATGAAACAAGTGTGCCTTTGCCCAAAAAAGGTGGAAAAACACTGATTTAGGGGACCACTGTAAACGGATGAAAACATTAGCAGGATTGTGATCTCACTTGTTACAAACTCTATGGACAATATGGATAGATATAAAATATAGATTTGATAAAAGATGCAGTTGAAAACGCTGGCATTAGGACTTGAGATTCTGGGAAATCTCTGTATATGGAAATGTATTTGGTTTTGTTATAAATCTATATTTGAAAAATCAAATAAAAACAGTTGTTGTTGTTTAAAAAAGGAAGACAGCATGCAAAATGGCCCAGGAAAGAAACCAGCTTTGGTTCACAGAATTCTCCTGCCCCTGTGGATGTCTTGAAAAGGGGTTTGGGCGAATCTATGGAGGACCGTAAGGCTTTCAATGGTTACAAGCCATGATGGAAGTCTGCCTCTGTACACCAGGTGCTGAGAATGGCAAGTTGGGGGGGGGGAGATATTGTGGTCCTGTCCTGCTTGTGGTGTTCCCATCTCGCTGGCTGTTCTGAAAACAGGGTGGGGGACTAGCTAGGCCCTTGGTCTGTACCAGCAAGGCTTCTAGGTGCAAAAACACCTGCAGCGCCACAGCTTCCCCATTCCTGATTTAAAGGCTCATCTGCTCTGACCTCCCTGTATGGATGTGCTCCCTTTAACCTTCACATTTCTAACCTTTATCCATGCATATGAATCTTATAAAATCATAGAGTTCCTGAATTGGATTTTTTTCTGCCCAACGTGGGACTTGAACTCACAGCCCTGAGATTAAGAGTCCCCATGCTTTTACCAACTCAGCTATCCCACGTTTCCCTTTACTCAGGGCCTGGTCCCTCCTAATATCTCCGTAAGATAACTTACACTTACACTTAAAAAGGTAAAGGGACCCCTGACCATTAGGTCCACATCACTTAAAAAAAAAAAAAAAGTTTTATTTAAGGTCAGCCTGGATAGCTCAGTTGGTTAGAGCATGGTGCTGATAATTCCAAGGTTGCAGGTTCGATCCCCATATGGGACAGCCTCATATTTCTGTATTGCAGGGGGTTGGACTAGATGATCCTCAGGGTCCCTTCCAACTCTACAACTCTATGACTCTATGATTCTAAGGTTTATAGAGAAAAATACAAAAGTTTCCCTTTTTCTTTTAACCAAACCAAGACTTTTATCTAGATATAATAAAAGCACAAAAATGGGGGCGGGGGGGGGGGGGGGAGATAATTAGAGAAAGGAAGGAAGGAAGGAAGGAAGGAAGGAAGGAACCAGAAAAGAGAAAAATAGAAAAATAAAAACACTCAGATCATTTTTTAAAAGTTGTTTAAAGAATGAAATTCTGGTTGTCGTGTTGACAAAGACCTATTCACAATCTCCACCCTTCCTTCTGCTTAGCCATTGTCACCTTGTCCATGAGCGAAATGATCTGAAGAATTAGTTGATCCTGCCGCAAATCATCCCCGTGTTTAAATATAACAGGATACTTGTCCCCGTCTTCAGTCTTGAAAAACAACTGGGCTGGCATTAGGGCGCTCTGGTTGGAGAAACGGAAAATGCGGCATATTAAACTGTGACTGGAAAAGGACGGCATGGTTGGAGAGGGAAAGGATATGGAGCTGAGGTTTCTTCATTTTTCCACATTGTAAGTTGCCTTGAGCACTGTGGAAAGGAAACATACAAATAAACAAAATTGTATGTATATATATGCGTGTATTTATGGGCGCCACCTTGGGTCCCAGGAAAGGTGGGATACGAATGTGAGGAAAATAAATAATATTTGCACAGGAGAAAACGAACGAACTCAGAAGTCCACCAGCTTCTGTGTGCATCCAATATACCCCCTACCATCTCGACAGTACTAGAAAGGGCAAAATAAAACGAGTGGCACTGAACTGAAACCTAAAGAAAACAAAAAAATTCCTTCCAGTAGCACCTTAAGAGACCAAGAACAAACTTAGTTGGTCTCTAAGGTGCTACTGGAAGGATTTTTTTCATTTTATTTTGTTTTGACTATGGCAGACCAACACGGCTACCTACCTGTAACTTAAAAAAAAAATGCTAAGGGGAAGGATAGCTTTGAAGCAATTAGCTGCCCTCCCTAATTAACTTAGTGAAAAATGGCAGCTCTGTTTAAAACGCCCTTTCCGAAAAGACCTGATTGGTTTAGCTGGCAATTCGTCCCTAGTGAAAAGGATGGGAATGAAACCAATTAGCCTCTGCAAAATAAATACAGTTATCTTTTTCTTTTTTTCTTTTTTAACATAAACCGGCATCCTCATTCTCTCTCACTGAGTCTCAAAGAAAAAAAAAGCTATAGGCCTGCCTGCCCACATCCTTGCACAACATTTTAAGGGTGAGGTAAGGGTACCACACAGAGGCCCAGACACACGGGCCGCATTTGTGCTGTCTTCCCACAACACTTACTAAGGCCGTACACCTTTGCACCATACATTTAAAGCACCAGGGTACCATTTTGAATTATGGGAGCTTCCCGCAATGAATTATGGGATCTTCAGTTTGTTTGTTTGTTTGTTTTTAATATAATCTTTATTGAAGTTTCAAATTAAAACAGACATAATCGTCAAACAAAGACAGGAAAAATAGATAAAAAAGAAAAAGGAAAAAAGCTGAAAAACCAAACAAGTATATAAGAAATCAAATCAAATCTTACCTAATCTTTTCCGGACATCATCAATCAAATCATCTCAGATCACATCAAATCATATAAAAAAACTTAATAAATCAACATATAAAGCATATATAGCCTGTAAAAAATAACCCATAAAACTTAATGATTATCCATATTACAACTAGCTTATCCCTTTTGTCGTTTATCTATTTCTCTTATTCTATTTTATTTATCTCTATAGAATTATGAGATAGACAACTACCAGACATTTAGAGGACACCTGAAGGCAGCCCTGTTTAGGGAAGCTTTTAATGTGTGATATTTTAATGTATTTTGATTTTTGTTGGAAGCCGCCCAGAGTGGCTGGGGAAATCCAGCCAGATGGGCGGGTTCCAACAGAATATTAAAATACAATAGCCCAGGGGTGGCCAACTCCCAAGAGACTGTGATCTACTACAGCGTTAAAAACTGGCAGTGATCTACCCTCTTTTTTGGGTGGGGGCCGGGTCAAAGTTGTTGAGTTTTTTCAGGGAGGAGGTAAAATGTTGAGCTTTTTCTAGGGGAGCCACAGTTGTTCAGCTTCTTTGGGGGGAGCCAATGATCTACCAGTGATCTACCACAGGCGTCCAGTGATCTACCAGTAGATCACGATCTACCTGTTGGACGTGCCTGGTATAGTCTATTAAACATTAAAAGCTTCCCTAAACAGGGCTGCCTTCAGATGTCTTCTAAAAGTCTGGTAGTTGTTTTTCTCTTTGACATCTGGTGGGAGGGTGTTCCACAGGGCGGGTGCCACTACCGAGAAGGCCCTCTGCCTGGTTCCCAGAAGATCTGAGAGGTCCATTTAACTCAACCCCTTGCAACGCAGGAAGAACAGCTAAAAGATCCCAGACAGATGGCTTCCCCACCTCTGTTTTAAAAACCTCCCATGAAGGAGAATCCACCATCTTCCAAGGGAGTCCATTCTAGTTTGCAAGCATAAGCTAGCAAGCCTTACCAGAGGATGCTAAACACACACACAACAGCAACAACCACATCCCTGCTGACATGCTTGCATCCCACTCACGGAACATGGACAACAGACAAGACGGTAGGTGATTTACCTTGAACAATAATAATAATATCTTTAATACGGTCAAAGACCAGAGAGCCATTTGTAAAAGTATGATATTGTAACTTGTATTAAGCTACAAATAGAAATAAAGATGCGGGCCAATTCACGGAATTGGTGCTTACATTTAAAACCAAGTTTTAGCCTTTTAAGGTATTAAAATTTAAATTCTTAAGTCTATACTGTCTATTACCGTTCCATCGGTTTTAAAATTCGGACTCCGCTGTTGACATCATTCCTCATCTTACTCTTGTCGCAATGTGACAGTACTTTGCCACAGGCCTGATAATTTCGGGCTTCTTAATATCTAGGAGGTGTCTGGTATAGGTATCATCTGTGCTACCGGGTAATTTCCTCAGAATCGGTTCGATCAGCTCTTTTCTTGAGTCTCGGTATAATGGGCAGTGTAGAATAACATGCCCAATGGATTCGATCTCGTTGCTATTACAGGGACACACCCTTTGTGATTTACCTTGAACAGCGTCGCTTTCTCCGGGATTATCCCTCGGATTTTCACCTGAGGTTCCAGGGGCAAGGGAATGGGCTCAAAATCTGAAAGGTTCATCTTCTCGTTGTCTGCCAGGAGTGCCTGCAGCCTCTCGTTCTGAAATCAGAGCGGGGAAGGGGAAAGGAAGGGACAGCATGACTTGCTGAACCACGTGCTAATGCCAAACACCCCAAAACCGAAAACAGGGGACCCTTAACCATTCACTAGGAGCTGCAGCGTGTGGGCTAACTCATGAATGGAGGAAGGGAAGTCAACTGCAATGTAGCTTGTTCATCAATGGGCAAGCTACATTGCAGTTGACTTCCAAGAGAGAGAAATCAATGAAACTACCGTATTTTCCACTGCATAAGGCACACCTGACCATAAGACGCACCTAGTTTTTAGAGGAGGAAAACCCTGTGTTTTTAGGATCAGCTCAAAGTTGTTGAGCTTACTTTGCAAAGGGAAAAAAATCTTGTTCTATGGGGTTCAACTCACAGTTCTGCAGCTTCTTTAGGAAAGGAAAGGGAGCTGTATCTACAGTTTCCAGACAGATAATCTAACCAGCCAGTCACATGTCGTTGGGGAAACAAACAAACTCCATCTGCAGAACATTCAACAATGGGGGCCTGGGTAAGGGGAAAGGGAGCCAGCGATCGGCCACACATTCACTCCATAAGACACACAGACATTTCCCCTTACTTTTTAGGAAAGTGTGTCTTATGGAGCAAAAAATACGGTAGGTTCAAATGTGGCTGCTGATGGTTTCTCCATCACATGTTGCTGTTGTTGTTGTTGCTGTTTATTTGACAAAGTAATAATCATACATAAATAAGAATAAAAATGTGCACCCCACCATTGAGACCATTCCATTGTAACTATCCAACCTCCCAAAATCTGAACACCTCTTGCAATGGCTTGAACCCTTTCCGTTTTAACAGTACAAATTCTACAAACACCCTCCATATCTCCTCAAAACCATTTCTCCTGCATATTCCCTGTCTTACCTTAATGGCACATGTTAATTTACCATGAACAGCTATACCCCACATCTCTCTATACCATTGTTCTATTATTTTATATTCTGCTTGCCCCTTCCACTTCCTAGCTGTCATAATCGTGCAGTTGTCCATTGACTGATTGATTGACGTGGTGTTTCATTAAATGTTCTCCGCAAAGCAGCTGGAAATCGACACGTACATGCATGCAAACACACAGACCCAAAAATTCAGCACTGGGTGCAAAATCGTAGCTTCTTGAAGAAGAAAGATTAAGCAGGTTTCTAGTCCTTATCGCTACAAATACATGTGGGCAATGACTATTATTTCCAGTAAATATTTTTTGTTAGCATTTATGTCGTTCTTACTGTTTACTGGCGGAGAAGGCAGGCTATGCTAAAAATCAGAATTCATATCAGTTGTTCCGAGGCTGGGGAAGGTGCAAAGTTCCCCACGCTGGGTATTTGGTGCGGTTATGTGGCAGAACAAATAAAATGTGGAAATTAACAGCAGCGGAAATGGAATAAACAGCCGTGTGAATGCAGCCTATGGCTCCGAGTTCCAAACTGCACATTCTGTCACAAGGAAACCTCATTAAAAGAGGGATACATTTGCAGTGAGAAACACAAGTGTCAGGGGATTGTCCCAGGCTCGGCACAGGGTGGTGGAAGGGCTCTTGGGATGCTACAGAGCGCCTCAGTCCCACCTGACCAGTAGCACTTCCTCTTCCAGCAGGGGAGACAGCGAAGTCTCCTGTAGGGAGGGGGAGGCAGCCAAGGGAACTGAGAGCCGAGGCTCTGGGGATGTTGGAGAGACCCTGCACTCCCCTCATGCAGAGGGAAAGGAGAGAGACACGCCATTTCCGTCACCCCAACTGCGTAGAGGGGTGAAACGAAAAGAGGGGAGGCGGGGATTTCATATACCGAAGCTCTTATGTTGGGCTCAGAACCGTAAGGGGCCACTCTTGGATTCTGCAGATGGTTGATACAGACATGAACTTTTAAGCTCTGCACTGTACATAGTATGCACAATAAAACTACTAAAGGAATGGCTGGAGTTTTGCCTGGTTACTCATGAGCAACCAACCAAGGACCTTACAACAAGTATGGACAAAATAGCTTTTTTTTGGGGGGGGGGAGGGAAGGGAATATAGATACAGTATATGTATATAAATAAATTAAAAAAGGTAAAGGACCCCTGACAGTTAAGTCCAGTCGCAGACTCTGGGGTTGCAGCGCTCATCTTGCTTTACAGGCCGAGGGAGCTGGCGTTTCTCCACAGACAGTTTTTCCGGGTCATGTGGCCAGCATGACTAAGCCGCTTCTGGCGCAATGGAACACCGAAACCAGAGCAGCGCATGGACACGCCGTTTACCTTCCCGCCGGAGCAGTACCTATTTATCTACTTGCACTTTTTTTTTGGCGTGCTTTCGAACTGCCAGGTTGGCAGCAGCTGGAACCAAGCAATATATATATATATATATATATATATATATATATATATATATATATATATATCTGCATGTATATCTGTATGCATCCCTATACAATTCTCCCATTTTACCTTTTTTTTACGATTGCCACTTTCACGCTGCACTGCTTTCATGAGATGAACGAGCCGATCTACAAACGTCTGCTGGGCCGCCAGCAAAGACCGCATCACCCTGACAGACTTATCACCCTGCGTTAAATTAGAGGGGGGGGGGGAGAGAAGGGGAAGTAGAAAAGGATTAGTTCTCTCTGCTGTAATTATTTTGCCTTGAGTGGGGCTCTAAGCAATCACGGCTCTCGGAGCGAGCGGATAATAAACACCGACGTTCGCTCAAAAAAAAGGTGTGTGGGGGGAGGAGGTTTCTCCCGGGCACTCCCACCCCCCTTCCCAGCCCTCCATAAAATGCAATCAAAGTTCTCTGTAGCAGGTAGTTGGTTACCTGACCTTTCGGGGCTTTTTTTTGTTTGTTTGTTTGTTTCTTTCTACAACTGCACCAACAACAATTATTCTGGAGGTGAGGACTTATGTGACACGAGTCAATTTATACAGCAGAGAGGGAGGGAGGGGGGAGAAACCCCCAGAGCCCCGATGAATGAGAACTCCAAACAAGCACAAGGCTCTTTTCAGGGATGATGATTATGACTGATATTAGTGTGCCACCTTTCAACCGAAGACCACAGGGTGGTTCAGAACAGAAAAATACAAAATGTGAACTGCACTTTCAGTTTACTTTTAAAGAGTGCCATTGACGGAATTCATAATTGCCCAAATGGCGTCCCAGGAGGAATCCCTGGTCCTGAATGGGGCAACTGTGCCCCCAAAGGACCAGGTGCGCAGCCTGGGAGTCATTTTGGACTCACATCTCTCCATGGAGGCGCAGGTCAATTCTGTGCCAAGGGCAGCTGTCTCCCAGCTCCATCTGAGACCCTACCTGACCACAGACTGTCTCGCCAGAGTGGTGCATGCTCTGGTTATCTCTCGCTTGGACTACTGCAATGCGCTCTATGTGGGGCTACCTTTGAAGGTGACCCGGAAACTACAACTAATCCAGAATGCAGCAGCTAGACTGGTGACTGGGAGTGGCCGCCGAGACCACATAACACCGGTCCTGAAAGACCTACATTGGTTCCCATTATGTTTCCAGGCACAATTCAAAGTGTTGGTCTGACCCTTAAAGCCCTAACCGGCCCCAGCCCAGTATACTTGAAGAAGCATCTCCACCCCCATCGTTCAGCCCAGACACTGAGGTCCAGCGCCGAGGGCCTTCTGGTGGTTCCCTCGCTGCGAGAAGCCAAGTTACAGGGAACCAGGCAGAGGGCCTTCTCGGTAGTGGCACCTGCCCTGTGGAACGCCCTCCCATCAGATGTCAAAGAGACTTTTAGAAGACATCTGAAGGCAGCCCTGTTAAGGAAAGCTTTTAATATTTGATGAATTATTGCATTTTAATATTTTGCTGGAAGCCACCCAGAGTGGCTGGGGAAACCCAGCCAGATGGGAAGGACATAAATAATAAATTCATCATCATCATCATCATCATCATCATCATCATCTCTAGGACTTTTAAAGCACCAATCCAGCCTTGGGTGCCTGTTATTTCTGAGGTTCCCAGTGCACAGTCTTACAGCATCATGTTGTTGTTTTTCCTCAGAAAGCTATTATCAGTCTTGTTCCATGGTTTCGGCTCCACGAACATAAAACACAAATTGCTCGCACAACGTCATCACTACGGATTTCTGCCCCAGGTGAAGAGCAGCGCTTTTCTTAACCTGTGCAACAGCCTGCTATTCTTAAAATATCATACAGCCGAATAAATAATATACAGAAGCATTTAATATTTCCAAGGAAAGCGTGGAACAAAAATGACTTCTTGTCCCGAATGGGGAATTTGCCTTAAATGATCCCAGCGGTTGAAAGCAAGTGTGATGTTTATCACAATGCACTTTGTCTGCTGAAGTATTAGGAATCAGAGAAGGGGGAAAGGGGTGGGAGGGGAGAGAATTTAACCCAGGGTTGTCACAGGTGTTTTACAGAACCAGATGGGAACAAGAAAACCGAAATATTTATTTCTATACATTACTAACAGTGCCTCCAACTGTTAGCTTAGAACCTTTTCCTTTTCCTTCTTTGCAGTTAACATAATGTAAAGGTAAAGGGACCCCTGACCGTTAGGTCCAGTCGTGTCCGGCTCTGGGGTTGCGGCGTTCATCTCGCTCTATAGGCCGAGGGAGCCGGCGTTTCTCTGCAGACAGCTTCCGGGTCATGTGGCCAGCATGACAAAGCCGCTTCTGGCGAACCAGAGCAGCGCACGGAAACGCCATTTACCTTCCCGCTGGAGCAGTACCTATTTATCTACTTGCACTTTGACGTGCTTTCAAACTGCTAGGTTGGCAGGAGCTGGGACCGAGCAACGGGAGCTCACCCCGTCATGGGGATTCGAACTGCCGACCTTCTGATCAGCAAGCCCTAGACTCTGTGGTTTAACCCACAGCACCACCTGGGTCCCAGTTAACATAATAGAGAATGTCAAATGTATACTGTCTGGTCTAATGAGTGAAAGAGAGAGGAGAACTTCTCTCTATTCAATTTTATACACTTCTATCATGTCCAGGGCTGGATTTAGGTTTGATGAGGTCCTAAGCTATTGAAGGTAATGGGGCCCTTTGTACGTCCAGCTGTCCTTTGTCAACAACAAATTGTCTCTGTTTTTTTTTTTGTTTTGTTTTTTTTTGTTGAATATATGCTATATGGTAATTTATGGGACCCAATCGTGATATTTTAGGGAGAAGACTAACAGGCGGGGCCCATTACTTACATCACAGGAGCCTACACAACACAAAACACCGTTGCTGTATGTAGGTTTTATTTTATTTGTTTTTTATCTTACATTTTGGAAATGTACATCCAGCTTTTTTCCCCTTTAATTTTTTTTGGGGGCCCCCTAAAAGAGTGGGGCCCTAAGATATAGTTTGTTCAGCTCATACGTAAATTCAGCACTGATCGTGTCCTCACTTACCCACCCTTTCTCTGCATGGAAAAAGGCCCAAATTTGTAATGTTGACCCATATGGGCGTTAACCCCCCCCCCCGATCTTTGGGGTTTTGGGGTTGCCTGTTTTATTGTGAGGTGTGCATGCAACCTTTAAAATGATGCTCACCAGTCTCCGCACGGCATGAAACGGTCAACTTCAAAAATAATGAGCAGCATGTTTAGTTTTGATGTTATCGGAATTGGATAAGATGGTGGCTGCAAATAACGAAAGGACTTTTGGATTGATTCAACAGAAATACCGGTTGTGAGGAGATGGAAGATAATCAGACTGATATAAAATCCACACAGAAACATATTATTCATTTTAAATCGCTTGTGGGAACAACTCGGAGGCTGTGAAAGAATGAAGGGTAACAACAGATAGAACTGGAGAACATCGGAAAGAATACGACATGCAGTGGATGATGAGCCTTCCAAAACATGAAGCATGGGGAGTCCCAAAAAAATAAATTATAATTTGGCAGAATATTTGGATTATATGATTTGCATATAATTTGGTATATTTAATATGATTTGATTGAACCGTTAATTTGGAAACTTTAATAAAAATGATTTATATACAGTATATAAAAAAGAAACAGCCAACTTCACCTTTAGCAGAGCTTGGCTGAACCTTCTCATGACGTTCAAGTACATCTCGTGAGTTCTGGGGTCTCTCTGCTGGGTGTCCTGATCTTCACACTCCACGATCACGTACCTTGCATGGAAGATGAGAACGAGTCAGAGCTCAGACTAGAAGGAACACCTTTTCGCCCTGGCTTTTGACACCTGAGATATAGATATCTATAGGCCCATCTGCACGGTACATCTGAAGCAGTCGTTGCTTCTCACAAAGAATCCTGGGCATCGTTGCAAAGGGTGCTGAGAGTCGTTTAGAAACCCTTGTTCCCAGAACAGGCTCCAATAAGTGTTGGAAGTGCAAAGGAAAAGAGGGCACTTTTTCATATGTGGTGGAACTGTAAAATAATTTAAAATTATTGGGAAATGATTTATAATGAAATGAAAATAATGTTTAAGATAGCCTTTGTTAAAAGACCAGAAGCTTTTTTTTTTTTTTTTTTAATAGGCATTTACAGGTCAAAAGAGAAGAAACTTTTCATTTACATGTTCCAGATTGCGCTACGTAACACGGGCGTGCTTAACACGAACGCCCGGGGGGGGGGGAAGAAAAAACCCGGAAGTTCATGTGTTTTTGCGCTTCTGTGCATGCTTCTGCCCAGAACGCTTCTGCACACCCGTGCATTGTGCGCGCTCTGGGTCGCAGAGGTCCGTAAGTCAAACGTATGCAACACGGAGCGTATGCAACTCGAGGTATGACTGTATGCCACAACTGCGGCTAGGATATTGCTAGCCCAAAAATGACGAGATACCAATAAAAGAAGAATGGCAAGAAAAACTGATGGAATATGCTGAAATGGCGAAGCTAACTGAAAGACTTAGAGACAAGGACAATAGAGACTTTTTAAAAAGCCTGGGAACCATTTATGTTGTATCTACAGAAACATGGTGAAGAAATGGACTCACTAGCAGGGTTAGAGTAAACATTTACAATTTACAAAACAAAAATAGAAACTACAAGCATGGTGTTAGAATGATAATAATATTTAATTTAGAGAGTACAATGTTAATGCATAACAAAACAGGCAGGAGAAGTCAATATGTAAAAAAAAACAGAAGACGAAGTTGAGGGAAGTTGCGGGGGGGTGAGGGGGGAATTTGTTTTCCCCCCCCTTTGTATTTGATATATTAGTGTGATGAAGATAAAAATGTAAAATTCAATAAAAAAATATTTTTAAAAAAGGAAAGGAAAGGAAAAAAGAAACCCCTGTTCCCTTCACAGAGCTACCTCTTCCAATTTTTTCCCTGGGCTTGAATGTCAAACCACCTTGAGAATTGAAGCTCTGGTGAGGGAAATCGAAGCCAATAAAAGACATTCATCTCACAGTCTATACAGGATTGCTTCTTTGTAAAATAAAAATATGGATGTTACAGGTGCCTCTGTGACACAAAAGCAAGAGCAGAAACGGTCTCTAGCACTGCAGGGAATTATCCATTTTCCAGCTCACGCTTTGCACGCTTATATTTGCCAGTAGGTCCCATCACCTACTGGCAAATATAAGGGGAAGAAATGGAGGCAGTGAGAGATTTCACTTTCTTGGGTTCCATGATCACTGCAGATGGTGACAGCAGTCACGAAATTAGAAGACGCCTGCTTCTTGGGAGAAAAGCAATGACAAACCTAGACAGCATCTTAAAAAGCAAAGACATCACCTTGCCGACAAAGGTCCGTATAGTTAAAGCTATGGTTTTCCCAGTAGTAATGTACAGAAGTGAGAGCTGGACCATAAAGAAGGCTGATCGCCGTAGAATTGATGCTTTTGAATTATGGTGCTGGAGGAGACTCTTGAGAGTCCCATGGACTGCAAGAAGATCAAACCTATCCATTCTCAAAGAAATCAGCCCTGAGTGCTCACTAGAAGGACAGATCCTGAAGTTGAGGCTCCAGTACTTTGGCCACCTCATGAGAAGAGAAGACTCCCTAGAAAAGACCCTGATGTTGGGAAAGATGGAGGGCACAAGGAGAAGGGGACGACCGAGGATGAGATGGTTGGACAGTGTTCTCGAAGCGACTGACATGAGTTTGGCCAAACTGCGAGAGGCAGTGAAGGATAGGCGTGCCTGGCATGCTCTGGTCCATGGGGTCACGAAGAGTCAGACACAACTGAACGACTGAACAACAACAAAAAAGTGAGGCTTGGAACAAAGTTAGTACTGCCTAGAGCACAAGACCCTGCCACAAAACAGTGGCAGGATTCTGCCTTTTCTGTGTTCCCCATCAGTATCCTATATGATAGACACCTAAGTTTCCTATATCTCAAGGGCTTTCACTTGGAAGAGGGAGAAAGCTTGTTTTCTCCTGCTATAGAGGGTAGGACTCGAACCAATGGCTTCAAGTTACAAGAAGGGAGATTCCGGCTAAGCATTCTTTAAAAAAGCTTTCTGACGGTAAGAGCTCTTTGACAGTGGAACAGCTTCCCACTGGAGGTGGTGGAATCTCCTTCCTTGGTGGTTTTTAAGCAGAGGTTGGATGGACATCTGTCATGGATGCTTCAGCTGAGATTCCTGGATTTCAGGATGACCCCTGGGTCCCTTCCAACTCTAAGATTCTGTGATTTAAACCAGTACCATGCCACTTTAAACAGCCATGCCTCTCCCCAAAGAACCATGGGAACTGTAGGTTGTTAACAGTGCCGAGAGTTGTTAGGAGACCCTTGTTTCCTTTGCAGAGCTACAATTCTCAGAGTGGTTTAGCAATCGTCCCTCCTCACAGGGAACTCTGGGAATTGTGGTTTGTGAGGGGAACAGGGGTCTCCTAGCAGCTCCCAACTCCCTTAACGAAACAAAATAAAAAATAAAATAAAAATCCTTCCAGTAGCACCTTAGAGACCAACTAAGTTTGTTCTTGGTATGAGCTTTCGTGTGCATGCACACTTCTTCAGACACACTGAAACAGAAGTCACCAGACCCTTATGTATAGTGAGAGGGTGGGGAGGGGTATTACTCAGAAGGGTGGTGACTATGGCAGACCAACACGGCTACCTACCTGTAACCCCCTTAACAAACTACACTTCCCAGGATTCTCTGGGGAAAACCATGGCTGTTTAAAGTGGTACGAACTTAAAAATGGTAAGCGTAATGCTGGTGGTCGAGAGAGAGAAAGAGAGAGAGAGGTACAAAGACTGTCTCAAGGCAAATCTAAAAAAAATGTAGTATAAACACCCACAACTGGGAAACACTGGCCTACGAGTGCTCCTGTTGGAGAACAGCCTTTAGCAAAGGTGCCATGGGCTTTGAAGACACTCAAACTCAGGACACAAGGGAGAAACGTGCTAAGAGGAAGGCACGCTTGGCAAATCCACATTGTGATCAACTCCCACCCGGAAACCAATGTCCCCAATATGGAAGGACGTGTGGATCCAGAATTGGCCTCCACAGTCACTTACGGACTCACTTTTAAAACCGCATTTATGGAAGACAATCTTACTCGGGTTTGAGTGATCGCCAAAGAAGATACAGTTTTAGATGGGGCCTCCGTGTCTCCTCTCTCTCCAGAGCCTTTCAAAATAAGGCTTTTTGTACCTCTAGCTCCTTTCGCCCTCCCCTGTATCCCAGCCACAGATTACAAATCAAACTCCGGGCTTTCATCAAGGGTTAGTACATCCAAACACCCCTTTGATTATTTCCAACTCCTGCTGAGGCAGGTCGGGCAAAACACACCATTGATCAGCAGAGGCGAGGATTTATAGCTAAGTCTGCCAGAACTGTAGCTGATGACATTCAGATTTTGGCACTGAGAAATGGAGCAGTCTGGATAGAAGAAAGTGTGTGTTTGTGGAGGGGGGGAAGGGGGGAGTTTAATAAAAAAAACTGGCCAATTCTGTCACCGGTAAAGGAAGCAGAAAGTGTTTGGAGCAGGGAGCCATGAATATGGGGGATGGAAAGTAATTTTTAAAATCATCATCATTACTGGTATTTATTCCCCCCCACCCATCTAATTCATTTGTAACTGAAAATCAATAAAACGCTTTTTTTAAAAAAAAAAAGTAGCCAAAAAATCTTTCCTGAGGGCAGACTGAGCAGCCAGACCAAGTCTGAGGGAGAAACAGCAGGTCTATAGCACCTTTCTGAACTCCGCTAAAGGTCTGTGTTTAGGGAATTCAGAAGTGGCAAAACTATGGTTTAAGATACATAGAATCATAGAGTTGGAAGAGACCACAAGGGCCATCCAGTCCAACCCCCTGCCAAGCAGGAAACACCATCAAAGCATTCCTGACAGATGGCTGTCAAGCCTCCGCTTAAAGACCTCCAAAGAAGGAGACTCCACCACACTCCTTGGCAGCAAATTCCACTGCCGAACAGCTCTCACTGTCAGGAAGTTCTTCCTAATGTTTAGGTGGAATCTTCTTTCTTGTAGTTTGAATCCATTGCCCCGTGTCCGCTTCTCTGGAGCAGCAGAAAACAACCTTTCACCCTCCTCTATATGACATCCTTTTATATATTTGAACATGGCTATCATATCACCCCTTAACCTTCTCTTCTCCAGGCTAAACATACCCAGCTCCCTAAGCCGTTCCTCATAAGGCATCGTTTCCAGGCCTTTGACCATTTTGGTTGCCCTCTTCTGGACACGTTCCAGCTTGTCAGTATCCTTCTTGAACTGTGGTGCCCAGAACTGGACACATGATCCAAACACTCATTTTTCCTGAGGTTGAGGGGTCTAGGTTTGGTGAATGTCTGGGCTGGGTGCGGGATAAGGGTGAGGAATACTTAAGCAGGGGAGAAAACGGACAAGCTTTTGCTCTCCATCACCTTGCTGGTAAGGGACTGCGTCCCACTTGCCAGGAAGCTAGAGCGGAAACTGTTTGTGGCGCACAAGGCATCGACCCGCTTTTCCGCACTTACCAATACAAGTAGTTTGCCAGCGTGGAATTCTTGCAGGCTCGCGAGATCAAGAACGTGCAAAGGTCTTGCTGAAAGTACAGAGAAACATCGCTTAAAGGTTGTGAAACAGAGGAGGACCTGTACGTGTTTGAAACGCACAAACAGCTCTTTGGGATATTTATGTGATGGATATGTGCCACTTTGCTTTCTCCTAGGTAGAGAAAGCTGGAGGGGGAAAGGTCACACACACAAACATGTCAGGTTCAAACATAACAGTGGTTGCAGTTTGGCATTAAGAAAGCAATGTTGTGCTCAGAATCTCCCAGGATAAGGGATACCGAATGCCTTATATGCTATATTGCAAACTATATGAAACATCTAGGAGGGAGGGGGTATGGGAGTAATATTTGCTTGTTTTGATTAGTATGCATTTTTTTCCCTCAATTTGTTTTATGGATTTGTATATTTTAATTTAAAATTTCAATAAAGTTTCTTAACATTTTAAAAAATAAAAAAAATAAAAAAGAAACATCTAGGAAAAATATTTAGAGAAAAAGTTAGCAGTGGTAACTCAACAACAAGGATAGGATTAAATATCTGCTATCTGGTTCGGACATGTTTGCGATGTCTAATATTCGCAGTGAAGGTTGCTCAACTTGGGTTTCCCTCGTTATTTAAGATTCTGTTTTTTTATGCATTTTTTTCTTCATTGCATAGGTCAACAGAATTTCTCCTCCCTCTCCACACCTGCCCTCTAAATCTGCTCTAGGGCTTTCCTCAACCTTTGGGGGCAGATTTGGGGTGCAGGGCACCCACACGGGTAGAGGACAGGGCAGGGAACTTCCGTCACAGAAATGGAAATCCTTGCAACTAGCAGAACTACTTTGCTGGAGATTGTCCTCTGAAACCCAAGACCCCTGCAAAGTAAAGGTAAAGGTAAAGGGACCCCTGACCAATAGGTCCAGTCGTGGACGACTCTGGGGTTGCGGCGCTCATCTTGCTTTACTGGCCAAGGGAGCCGGCGTACAGCTTCCGGGTCATATAGCCAGTATGACTAAGCCGCTTCTGGCAAACAAGAGCAGCACACAGAAACGGCGTTTACCTTCCTGCCGGAGCGGTACCTATTTATCTACTTGCACTTTGACGTGTTTTTGAACTGCTAGGTTGGCAGGAGCAGGGACCGAGCAACGGGAGCTCACCCAGTTGCGGGGATTCGAACCACCGACCTTTTGATCGGCAAGGCCTAGGCTCTGTGGTTTAACCCACAGCGTCACCCGCGTCCCTGCAAAGTAGGCCACAGTATAATTCAGGTGGGGTTGGGTCCAATGTAGCTCACAAAGAGGCTGCTCCGAGAGATCGTGGTTGAGCTCAGAACTGAAAATCGGAACCTTCCCAGCTCCAATAGAGCCTGTTCTCTTAAAACTTAAGGGTTCCTGTCAGTATTTTACTCACCTCAAGGTTTTCGCTGTCGGCAGGCTCCTTTGATTTTGCTGCAGAAGGTGGGGGGGAGATGAGAGGCAATGGGCTTGTGATGATCTGAGAGCTGACAGGAGAATGGAAATGGGTTACACATGGATTTTAAGGCCTCTTTCTCATGGGAGGCTGTCTTAACCCAAGGTAGACCCTTGAGTCCATGAGGTCTAGTATATTTTATTCTTCTTATTTTGGGGTGGGGGGTGGGAGTGGGGGGAGAACCTCAGGTCCCAAGGGGCCACATGTGGATCCCCAGCCCTCTGGGAATCTTCTCAGACTGAACATGCTCTTCCTCAGACACACCTGTTCTCCCCAGGAAGACAGGATGCAAAACTATGCAGTCTACAAAGTTGAGTGGGAGAGACTCCCCACTCCCCTACGGACCTCCAGTCAGGTTAAGTCTCTCGCCTACCTGTCTATTTCTGCAGGATTGGCCCCAGACGTCGCCATGCTTTCTGTCATGGATCCCTGGCTGTCTTTCTTCGTCGGTTCCAACCCATTCTTGATGTCGTCGAAGTTTTCGTACTTCAAGGCCTGGACCAGCTGGAGCAGATACATCAGGAGATCCTGAATAAGGAAGAGGATGGCAGTGGTCCGTTCAGCTGCCGGGATCCCAGGATTTTTGGAAGCTAACCTACCCTGCTTAATTACTTGCTTCTTTCTCCGCGTGTTTAGGTAAAAAGTGCTTGTGCATTTGGGTTTCCCAATGGCGCCTTCGGTTGGCCACTGTGAGAACAGCATGCTGGTCTAGATGGGAGGTTGGTGTGATCCAGCAGGGCTCCAAATGCTGTTAGACTACAACTCCCATCATCCCTGACCGCTGTCCATGCTGACTGGAGCTGCTGTAAATTACAATTTGCATCATTTGGAGGGAACCTTTCAAGCCACCCATCCATTAGGCAACTGTACCAACTACAATCAATGTTTCCTGCTTGGCAGGGAGTTGGACTGGATGGCCCTTGTGGTCTCTTCCAACTCTATGATTCTATGATTCTATGAATCAAAACGATCAAACCCCATTGCACTCAGGCACACGGCCCAACCGTTGGACACATGGCCCAACCGTCCTAACCCAACAGCTCACATTTTAATGTCTAAACGCCACTCTGAAGAAAAGTACGTCTTTAGAGCTCGTTCCACAGAAGGCAGCAATGTAGCTCACCTGACTTCCCCTGGAACTAAATTCTATGAATATTGAAAATTAGGAAAGGGGTGGATGAAAGGGGATGGCTGCAATGCGGGAGATGAAAGAGGGAAGCAAGAGGGTGGGGGAGGAAAGAGAGGGCAAAGGGAGAAAACACATACAGTCATACCTTGGAAGTCGAACGGAATCCATTCTGGAAGTCTGTTCGACTTCCAAAATGTTCAAAAACCAAAGCACGGCTTCTGATTGGCCGCAGGAAACACCTGCAGCCAGTCAGAAGCCATGGAAGTCCCATCAGACATTCAGCTTCCAAAAATAGTTTGCAAACCAGAAATGTTCCAAAATGTTCAAAAACCAAAGAACAGCCTCTGATTGGCCGCAGGAAACACCTGCAGCCAGTCAGAAGCCATGGAAGTCCCATCAGACATTCAGCTTCCAAAAATAGTTTGCAAACCAGAAATGTTCCAAAATGTTCAAAAACCAAAGAACAGCCTCTGATTGGCCGCAGGAAACACCTGCAGCCAGTCAGAAGCCATGGAAGTCCCATCAGATGTTCGGCTTCCAAAAATAGTTTGCAAACCAGAAATGTTCCAAAATGTTCAAAAACCAAAGAACGGCCTCTGATTGGCCGCAGGAAACACCTGCAGCCAGTCAGAAGCCATGGAAGTCCCATCAGACGTTCGGCTTCCAAAAATAGTTCGCAAACCAGAACACTCACTTCTGGGTTTGCGGCGCCCAGGAGCCAAAATGCTCGAGAACTAAGGTGATCAAAAACCAAGGTATGACTGTACTGGGATAGCTCAGTCGGTAGGGCATGAGGCTCTGACTCTCAGGGTTGTGGGTTTGAGCCCCACATTGGGTGAAAGATACCTGGATTGTAGGGGGTTGCACACCCTCCCATCAGATGTCAAGGAGGTAAGTAACTGCACAACTTTCAGCAGACATCTGAAGGCAGCGCTGCATAGGGGAGTTTTCAATGTCTGGTGTTTTATTATGTTTTTATAACTGTTGGTAAGCTTCCCCGAGACAGGTGGACAAGGTACAAACAAAATGATCCTTGTGGCCCTTTCCCGACTCTACGATTCTACATGCCAGCCTATGGAAAAAGTCAGTCACACGTGTCTGGTTGAATCTAACCGGAACGCAGGACAAGGGAAAGCGGGGCATTCCCACACCTCGTCGTCTGCCTGCTGCAACCTAGCGACAGCGTAACGCCGGACTGTGGTGTTCGTGAAATGCGAGGACAAGAGCTCCAGGGAGTCTTCCACGTCCATCGGCTTCCACTTCCCCAGGAGCTCCAGCGCCTGCTTTGCTTCCTGCGGGAGGTACCAGTTGACGCACTTCAAGAACTTGGTCAGCGCCTGGAAGACAAAAGCTGCAATCACACAAAAGCTGCCTCCTTCCTCCTACTGAACTAGACACGGTCGAAAGCACTCAGTGGCGTGAAAGAAAAGCAGAAAGAACGATGGATAACATCAGAAAGGAGATGGATGATATCGGATTACGGAAATCAACGGAATTATGAAGCTGATCAAAATCATAATTGTCTGAAGCAAGGGAAGTCATACATAAAAATTAATAATTTGGCAATATATTTGGACTTATTTGGACTATTCGGATTAATTTATATTTATAATTATATGATGTGATTTTTGTAATTGGAAAATCTAATAAAAATTATTTTTAAAAAAGAAAGAAAAAGAACTAGACACGGTCAGGGCCGGTGCATCCATTTAGGCAAACTAGGCAGCTGCCTAGGGCGCCAAAATGGAGGGGGCACTGGCTGGCCTGCCCCCCGCCCAGGGCCGTCTTAAGTATACGAGGTGCCCTGGCGCAGCCGGCCAACTCGCGCTCCCGCGCTCTGCCGGGCAGCCGGAGGGTGCTGCCGGCGGGGCTGGAAGGCGGAGGCGCCCTGGCGCCTTGCGCCAGTAGGCTCAATGGTGAAGATGGCCCTGCCACTGCCCCCGCCCGGTGCCACTCCACCAGCGGCAGAGTGGCGGGGGACGGGAGAGCAGCCCGAAATTGGGCTTCTCCGCAGGGCCAGTGCTTGGGATTGTCGGGGGAGGGCACCAGAAGGTGATCTCGCCTAGGGCGCAAAAAACCCTAGCACCAGCCCTAGACACGGTCATTTCTAATTTCATCCCTGCCTTTAAAACAACAGTAGCAACACAGCAATGGCAACCATAAGAGCCCATGAACAGGGTCCGAACCACAGCGGGTTCAAATGCTCTTTTACTGGCTTAGCTACAATCCCATGCAACTCTCCAAGAGTTGTTGTCGTTTTGTTTCTTTTCTTGTCTAGCTGCCCTTCCTTTTCCTCACTATGCTTCAACCTCAAGTCGACTTCCAATCACGGGGTGGAAAGCCTACAGACTACAGGGGCCGTGGTAGGATATTCAGCCATTCACATGGTTGCAGGATAGCAGAATGTGCAGAACAACAGAATATTTAAAAACATTTCAAACCGCACACATCCACAGAGGAAGGGAGGATTTTTAAAAAACACCCACCCACACCCAGACATGTTTTGATGCCTGCGGCATTAAAAAGCACAGATAATTACAGTACAGGTAGCTCTAGTTAAGGACTCGATCAGTTCTGCGGTGCCATTCGCACCCCCAAAAGTCCATAACTAGAGTGCCGCTTCTGTGTGTGTTAAGTAGTGGGTGGACACAGCAGACAACACAGTGATTTCCAAGCAGCTCTTGTTTATTCTCAGGCTGGAACAGAAGTGAGCTGAAGGGCTCAGCAGCCTGCTTATATAGAACTCAGCTACAAGCAACAATAACAACTTTCTGTAGTTACCCAATCCCTGAACGTCACTTTCAATCCCTCATTTGCATGTGCGGACCTGAATGAAAACTGCAGCAGAATGAACTATATACACACACCCCTAGTGGCCTGGGGTGAGAACTTCAATACATAACAATGTACGCGATAGAGCGCTTCTGCGCATGCATTTGCAAGCCAAAAAGACGCAACATGAACCTAACGCAACACGAGGTATGACTGTAATTATAAGAAATATAAATTTAATTCAGGCACTCGCCTTTTCCTGATGAGTGAGATAATATCGGAATTTCCACACGAGGTCCTGCTCTTCGTAAGTCAGCTGCTTCGTCGGAGGGTAGCTCACGATGATCTAAATGAAAAGGCACTTATGGGTTTCTTTTATTTGGACCGAAGGAGTGGGGTGTTGTGTGCCCCATCCTAAGCACACAAACACCAAACCTCTAAAATAATACCTATTGCTAACACGGAGGCCAGAAGTGCCTCGTCACCTTCTGCCTCATTTGTATTCATTTATATACCGCTAATTCCTAAATAAAATATCAACGCAGTACACAAACCCATACAATAAAAAAGGAAAAGTTAAAATCAGAAACCAGATTTTACTACAGTGGTGCCTCGCAAGACGAAATTGATTTCGCCTTGCGGAAATTTCGTCTTGCTAGGCACCGTTTCTCATAGGAACGCATTAAAATTTAATTAATGCGTTCCTATGGGGGGGGAAGTCCAGGGGCCCCTTCCCACCGGCACCGGAGCCGGAGCCGCGCGGCGCCGCATTTTAAAGCTGCAGCAAGTGAACAGCGGCTCCGGTGCCAGTGGGGCAAAGTCGGATCGCGCCCGCCATCTTGGATGGGCGGGCGCGATCCAACGCCTCCTCTCCCCACTGGCACCGGCACTGGAGCTGCACGGCACCGCGTTTTAAGGCTGCAGCCAGCGAACAGCAGAGCTGCTGTTCGCTCGCTGGAGCTTTAAATCGCAGCGCCGCACGGCTCCGGTACCGGCTTGCAGTGGTACCTCGCCAGACGAATTCGCCTTGTGAAAAATAGCCATAGACGAATTTGTCTCGCGAGTCAACTAAAAACTCGCAAAACCCTTTCGTTTTGCGAGTTTTTCGTTGTGCAAGGCATTCGTCTTGCAGGGTACCACTGTATTGTGGAAAGGTGTATTCCTAACTTGCCCGTATAAGCCTGACAAGGAAGAAAGAAAAGATTTCAGGAGGGATTCAGAGGTTGAAACGCAAGGTGCCCACTGAGTCTCTATTGGCAGAATATTCCACAGGAAAGACTCGGTCCCTTGATGCCTTTTAAGTTAGACTCGGCAACTCAGGGAACAACCAAGGATGCTGATTCGTTTATTGACCTGAGATACAAGAGTTCAGGCAATCCCTAAGATATCCTGCACCCCCAATGTCTGTGGCTTTGCAAATTAATGTAAGAACCTGGGACCTTCTGTTCTTCAGCCAAACAAAACCTGCATAGGCAGCTGCAGTGATACCTCGGTTCTCAAACGCCTCGGTACTCAAACAGCTTGGAACCCAAACACTGCAAACCCGGAAGGAAGTGTTCCGGTTTGCGAACCTTTTTCGCATGCTCCGTTTTGAGTGTAACGCTTCCGATTTGAGTGCCGCACCGTTGTGTTTTTGTGGCTCTTACTGTTTTGTTTTTGTGACTGTGTGGAACCCAGTCCAGCTACGAATTAATTGATTGCGTGACGGCAGTACAGTGTTCATTGCTCTCATTTTATGGATCAATGGTCTCGTTAGATAGTAAAATTCATGCTAAATTGCTGTCTTAGGGGTTGTTTTTAAGTCTGGAACGGATTAATGCGTTCTGCATTACTTTCTATGGGAAAGTGCGCCTTGGTTTTGGAACGCTTTGGTTTTGGAACGGACTTCCGGAACGGATTAAGTTTGAGAACCAAGGTACCACTGTACTTCCTTCTGCTATCAGTTCTCTTTCCAACAATTAGCCCCACTTCTTACGAGCACTTCATCTGGGCATGCAGAAGAAGACTAACTTGAGCATCCCCCCGCAACCCCAACTGCTTTAGGCTGCTCCTTGGTACTATCTATCATCAGGGCCTTATATCAGGTGGCCCCTTGAAGCTGATACTTCAGTTCAATTGTATTCTACAGGTGAAACTCGAAAAATTAGAATATCATGGAAAGGTTCATTTCTTTCAGTAATTCAACTTAAAAGGTGAAACTAATATATGAGATAGACTCATGACATGTAAAGCGAGATATGTCAAGCCTTTATTTGTTACAATTGTGATGATTATGGCGTACAGCTGATGAGAACCCCAAATTAACAATTTCCACTTTGGGGTTTTCATCAGCTGTACGCCATAATCATCACAATTGTAACAAACAAAGGCTTGACATATCTCGCTTTGCATGTCATGAGTCTATCTCATATATTAAACTCCAGTAGCTAATGAAAACTATTTCTTACATAAATGGACTTTTCCACGATATTCTAATTTTTCGACTTTCACCTGTACATCCAAATAAACTGAAGTCACAGCTCCGACACCTCCGATATCCAGGCTACCGAGACACCAGAGAAAAGCTGGTGTTTCTCTCAATGTGTCTGGATCTGCAATCAGCCATCAAAATGTGACTGCAGAAGAACAGTGTGGTTTGACGTAATGATTGCAAACCATGGTTTGGGCTAACTTTGAAGTCAGAGCAAACAAACCATTGCTATGCCCTCTGGAGGCTAACCTCCTGCAGGAGTGCTGAGAGGCTGGGAAATGCAAACAGATAAGGTGCTCTAAACTACAGCTTGCCTGTACTGTTTGGAAGTCTTAACCAAGGTTTAGGTTTCCAAACTGTGGATAGCACTAAGAAGAAGAAGAAGAAGAGTTTGGATTTGATATCCCGCTTTTTCACTACCCGAAGGAGTCTCAAAGCGGCTAACATTCTCCTTTCCCTTCCTCCCCCACAACAAACACTCTGTGAGGTGAGTGGGGCTGAGAGACTTCAGAAAAGTGTGACTAGTCCAAGGTCACCCAGCAGCTGCATGTGGAGGAGTGGAGACGCGAACCCGGTTCCCCAGATTACGAGTCCACCGCTCTTAACCATACACCACACTGGCCATAAATCAGTTCGCGGTGCCTTAATCTGGTCAGTTTGAGAGGGTGAGGCTGAAAATCGGGGTACAGGTAGCACACACAACGTCTTGCGTTTGCATTTCAGGAGCTGCCAGTCAACAATACCCAACATCCGTTCAAAGGTGTGGGGGAACAGCAACATACGTTGAGCTGATCTCGGGTAGCAGCGTTGGGCTTGAGATCGTGGTCGGAAGGTCCACTTCTTAAACTCCGAGCAAGCTTGTGGTGTTTCCTTTCCACTAGGTTTTCCTTCAGTAAACAAGAGTTAGTTGAGAGAGAAGGGAAATAAGCTTGCATTCACACAACAGTTTATTCTGCTTCCTCAACGTTCCCCTAGTGTTAACTTCTGCATTATATCTGAGTGTTTGCATGACTTTGAAGCCGCTTTTAGAAGCTATCTGAAGACACCCCTGTACAGGGAAGTTTTTTAATGGTTTATGTTCTACTGTGTTTTTAATATTTTGTTGGGAGCCATCCAGAGTGGCTGGAGCAATCCAGTCAGGTGGGTGTCATATAAACAAGAAGATTATGATTACTATATTTTTCGCTCCATAAGACGCACTTTTTTCCTCCTAAAAAGTAAGGGGAAATATCTGTGCATCTTATGGAGCGAATGGTAGTCCCTGGAGCTGAACTGCCCAGGGGCCAAAAGAGGATCATGCTTTTTATTTTACAAAGAGAAAAAGGGGGTGTTGAAAGGACCCCACTCAGCAGCTGATCAGCAAGAGATGGGGAAAGGAGTCCCTGGCTCCCTTTCAGCCCCACCCTCCATTGTTGAATGTGCTGCAGAGGGAGGTTGTTTGTTTCCCCAGCGACATGTGACTGGCTGATTAGATTATCTGTCTGGAAACTGTAGAAAAGACTGCCTTTCCTTTAGAAGCTGCAGAAATGTGAGTTCAACCCCATAAAAATGGGGCTTTTCCTCTTTGCTTTTCCCCCTTTGCAAAAGGAGCTGCAAAACTTTTAGCTGATCCTCAAAAAACAGGGTTTCTCCCTTTGCAAAAAAGCTGCAAAACTTTTAGCTGATCCTCAAAAAACCAGGGCTTTTCCCTTTGCAAAAAAGCTGCAAAACTTTTAGCTGATCCTCAAAAAACCAGGGATTTTCCCTTTGCAAAAAAAGCTGCAAAACTTTTAGCTGATCCTATTAAAAAAACAAAAAAAAAAAACAAACAACCAGGGCTTTTAGAGGAGGAAAACCAGAAAAAATATTTTTTTTCCTTGTTTCCTCCTCTAAAAAGGAGGTGCGCCCTATGATCCGGTGCTCCCTATGGAGTGAAAAATACGGTACTTATGGAAAACTGAGCCATTCTCATTTGTACATTAAGGTGCATGAATACACACTCCCCATTTCAGCATCCCCTTGCCGTTCCACGGACTACGTTGTGCAGAAAACGACTCACCATAGACATCTGTGGATCTGGAACCTTGACGATCTCGGAGCTCGTTAAAATGGGCGATGACTCATCGCCGTCCTAGGTGACAAAGCCGTTCAGAGAAAGGAACATTAAATCTCTCAGCTGATAAAGACCAACGCGGCTTGTCAAAGGGACGTAATGTGTTCCAGAGACAAGATTTCGAAACTCAGCTCTTAAGCCACAGTGCCTTGAAGAAAGCCACTGCACGGGTGGAAGTGAGGGGGAACATGGAAATCCGACCTTGTGGGGAAAGAGACAACACAACGCAACAAAGTGACAATAAGTGTTGGAAATGTAAAGAAAATGTTGGTACCTTTTATCATGTGTGGTGGGAATGTAAAAAGGTGAGAATGTATTGGGATATGATATATCATGAGTTAAGAAAAATGTTGAAATATAACTTTGTTAAGAAGCCTGAAGCTTTTTTATTAGGTATAGTAGGTACAGGCATTGAAAAGAAGGATATTAGACTTTTCCAGTACGCAGTGGCGGCAGCTAGAATTCTTCTAGCACAAAAAATGGAAACAAGAAGAATTACCGATGAAAGAAGAATGGACAGTGAAATTGACTGAATATGCAGAAATGGACAAATTGATGGGAAGAATCCGGGAGCAGCGGGACCAGAAATTCATCAAAGACTGGTCAAAGTTTACGAACTATCTAAAAGACAATTTACAATTGAATACGTTAATAGGACTTCAAGAAGTTTTGTAGTTAATGTGTAGAGCTATTATTGTAAGTATGGTAGTAAAAGTAAGAAAGATTTTCTTTTTTGATAATGTAATCAATAGTTGATTAAAGAAATATAATACCAAGTTATAATTCAGAAAGCCATGTGAAGTGATTGAGGGAAGTCATGGCTTGCTAGCCAAATGGAAAATGTATGAGATTATTTGTTTAAATGTAGTATTGTAGTAATTTAGTGTAAAAAAATAATAAAAATTATATATATATATATATATATATATATATATATATATATATATATATATATATATATATATATATAAACACAACACAACACAACACAACAAAGCAATGGAACGGAAACACATTTTAAATTACGCAATGGCTAGGATTTGTTTTCGAATAATCTAGCAGGTTTATCAGTACACACCCAGCATCAAGGCTATCTTAAGATCTCTCCCTTCCCTTCTGTTGTGAACAGCAAATCCCCAGCTCAGGCACATCTTGTTGTGCATTCATGAGAATGCCATCAGAGCAAAAACCACACGTTCCCTCTCCACTTTCATGACACAGAGAGCAGGACTATAGCAGAGCATACAGTCTGTATTCTGGCCTTCCTCCGAAGGAAGTCCATAGGGGAGCGCCATACAGAAGGTGATCCCAGTCTGTCAGGGATGAACCAGAGGTTTCTAGTTCCCGGGGGGGGGGGGAAGAGACCTAGGGCTGGGGGAAGGAGGAGGTGTGCCTGAAGGAGGGGAGGAGGAGAGAGTTACGGAGGCTAGTGTGGAAGAGCAGAGTGGGTGGTACACCGAGCCAGGAGCTTCTTGGGAGCAGGAAGGGTTAAGCATGCGAGTTCGCCATTTCCTAACTGGTTGGCGGGGTAAACGCAGGTCTCAGCAGGGATCTGACTTAAGCAAATCGGATGAATGGCCGCTAGGTGATAATGACTGCTGTACATATATTGTAAATAAAATCCACAAAACCATTGGATTGTGTGAAGAGAGGAAGTTGCCCGCCCTGACACAGTCCATCCCCAGTTACATCAGCCCTGTAAGATAGGCTAGTTTGAGAGAGCGAGAGAGACTGGGTCACCCAAGGCCTGCCCAATTTGCTTCGCTGCTTGACAGGAGATTTAAACTCAAGTGTTCATTTGGGCCCTGCTAGGACCACAAAACCATCAGCTTCAGCAAGCAGTTCAGAAGTCACAATAAACCAAAAACAGATGTAAACTTCAGCCCTCTGTCATCTTGTGCCGGCTGCCTGGAACTTTGCACGGAATTTCTGTGACAGTTACGTGAGACCAATAGAAGTACACATATAAAAATAAAAAAGGTAAAGGACCCCTGGACGGTTAAGTCCAGTCAAAGGTGACTCTGGGGTTGCGGCACTCATCTCGCTTTCAGGCCGAGGGAGCCGGCGTTTGTCCACAGACAGTTTTCCAGGTCATGTGGCCAGCATGACTAAACCGCTTCTGGCGCAACGGGACACTGTGACGGAAACCAGAGCACACGGAAACGCCATTTACCTTCCTGCCGCAGCGGCACCTATTTATCTACTTGCACTGGTATGCTTTCGACCTGCTAGGTTGGCAGGAGCTGGGACCAAGCAATGGGAGCTCACCCTGTCGTGGGGATTCGAACTGCCAACCTTCCGATCGGCAAGCCCAAGAGGCTCAGTGGTTTAGACCAGTGTTTTTCAACCACTGTTCCGCGGCACACTAGTGTGCCGCGAGATGTTGCCTGGTGTGCCGTGGGAAAAATTGAAAAATTCAAGAGAATTAATTTATATATAGTCAATAGAGGCACAGAGTTAAATTTTTTAACATTTTCTAATGGTGGTGTGCCTCGTGATTTTTTTCATGAAACAAGTGTGCCTTTGCCCAAAAAAGGTTGAAAAACACTGGTTTAGACCACAGCGCATACTTCTGTTGTCTCCTGAGAGAGACGAATGCCAACCATACCCGAGACCTTTGGATGATGAGATTAAAGGAGACATCATGTATTTGGCATATTAAGATGCTATAAATTACTCAAAGAAGAAAACAGCAATGGTTGCTTAGCCAATGTGAGAATGATAACATTACCGTATTGTTTTGGAATACAAATCCTGGACTGTGTAAAAGTGACCAGAATGAAGAAATTACTGTATATTCTGGCGTATAAGACTACTTTTTAATCCAGGAAAATCTTCTCAAAAGCCAGGGGTCGTCTTATACACCGGGTGGAGAATCTGTGGTCAAGTATATCTCAAATTCTATATTTTAACTGGAAAAGTTGGGGGTCGTCTTATATGCCCAGTTGTCTTATACGCTGGAAAATACAGCATTAAGAAGAGTAGGGTCCCAGATACATTCTGCACCCCCAGATAGTTTAGAGGCATCCATCGTCTGCATCTTATACAGCTTTGACTATACGAGTAGTGAAATAGAATAAATGAAAACTGCATCCCTTTAGTCCAGTTACCGATCAATATAAGGTTTATACAATCATTTTTCTTCTTCTTCTTCTTGTCTGCTTGCTTACTGCTTATTTATTTCTTATCAATCTCTTCTTCACACACTCCTACCCATCTGAAAACGACAGGATTCTGTAAAGCAGTGACGGACTGGGCAACAATCAACATTCCTACCAAAATACTAGGATACTAGATTTTGTTAAGGGCTGGAGGAAGTCAGGAACAGGCCAGATCCTCAGTTAGGGTGGGAAACAACAAGCACTTGATTTAATTGCTTGCCGATATATCTACCAGGAAAAAAACTATCAGTGCAACCACACACACAAACAAGTGCCATTTCTAAGCTATGTTATTTTCAAAGGTGCTGTCAGGAAACCGCCCTCGCCGGAGCTTGAAGCGGTGCTGGGGCTTTTCCAGTATCGTGAACCCCCGTCTCTGCTGAGCAGCTCGTCATCCTCCTCGAGTGGAGGAAGCGATCCCTCTTCCAGTGGGGAGGGGGAGATGGAGGCAGGAAGTGGGAGCAGGGGCTGTGGCAGGGATGGAGAGCCTCTGCACCAAGCGGGAAGAGGGGGAGGGACCCTTTCTGTCGCCCCGTTTTAGCAGGGAGGAAAGACGTAGAGGGGGGAGGCGGGGGTTCAGGATCCCGCGCCTTTTATGTTGGGCAAAAAAAACGGAAACGGACATTCCCGGACTCTGCAGAGGGATGAGCTGGACGTCTTTATTTTAGCTCCACTGTAAATATCTGCACAATAAAGAACTTAGTGTTTAGGAGTTCTGTGTTTGCCTGATTTCTCATGAGCAACCACTGAAACACCTTACAGGTGCTATATAACGTTATCTTACAATACTTTAAGTTGCTTTCCCCACTCTTTAAATTTCAGATTATGGAGGCAATGAGCAGGCCTCACAATTTTGAGTCTGCGGCTATAGTTCTGCCTGCCACTCTGGGTTGCAAATGAGCAAAGTCAAACCTTGACTGGAGACCCAAATTAAGACCCAAATTAACGTACATTAATTGATTAACGAACTAATTACTTTAAAAAATATATGTGTGTCATGACACTCTTGTCTTTGAAGTTGCTGTGAGTAACTGCCGGCTCAAGCGTTGAGCTTTAAAAGCTGTTTATTAGACATGGATAATTACAGAGTGATAAATCATGCCTGCACTCCGAGCTAACAGACTTCTGGACTGGAATCCTCGCACCTCTTCCAGCATAGGAAGTTATGGGTCGCCCTAAAATGACGTCTGAACCTCCTTCTCCCCCTTTGTTCCCTCCCCTGTCTGCTACTGACAGTGTGAGTGCTTTCTCTTTCTTCCTGAGACGTCTGCAGAGGGGGGCTGGGTGACGTGGACGTATCTGTCGTTATTATTGTAACTTGCTCTCTATATTTACCCTCCTCCCCCTGACTGGCAGACTCCCAACTTTCTCTTTCCTCTATGCTCTCCCCCCTCTCTTCCCGAGCCACGCTTGGCTCCCTGACAATATGTATTAGAGCAAAACCATGTAACATACCACTTGAACATAACCCATACATTTTTGTACCATGCGTCCTCTCCAACCCTTAAATCATTTGAAATAAAAGAGTCCTGCAAGACTTATCTGCCCAAGTTTTAAAGTTGTAACGGTGGGGGTGTTTATTAAAATTGGTGTGTGGGGGGGTTGACGGGGAGGGGGTTGAGGGCAGGAATCAAAGGAGGAAAGCTGGGCCGGTGAATCTGAAGGTTCTTAAAACTACTTGCACTTATCAAAATTCTATAAACCTGAAGTGTACTACATGAATGGCTGGAACACGCAATCACACGACAGCTTCTGTATTTGATTTACATGCTCACATAAGTGTCTGCCACCTGGCAGATGTGTCTGCTAGGCTGTCCTGGAAGGGCAGGGGGGGGGAGGATTCCACCGCCAGCCCCGGCACGAGGGGAAACATGCAAATTTGTTTGCCTGGCGCTTGAGGTGCAAAAATAAGCAAAAGCTCGCAAAAGCCGCGTACCTTCTCGTAATAAACTATGCCGTATTCTTTGTCATCGCATTTTGCGCAGCGGAATTCAATCATCAGATACATAAAGTTGGAACTGCGCTTCTCACTCTGAAAGCAAAGAGAGAGAGGGAGAGAAGGGGAGAGATTTAATGCCAGGATAAACTGCACTGAGAAAGAATGGATTATCTCCTGTGCGGGCAACTTATGGATCAGATTTCCATGCTGCTGCTGCAAGGAATGGGTTTTTGTGGAGGGTGGGGGACCATGATGGCAGGCTGTAGATGTCATGGAGGTTTGGAGTCTCTGCTTCTCTGCAGACCCACTAACCCCATGTTTTGCAAACTTTGTTCTCCAGTTGTTGCTGGACTGCAACGCCCATCGTCCCTGACCACTGGTCCTGCTAGCTACAGATGATGGGAGTTGGGTCTCCAGCAGCTGTTGGACAACAAGTCTGAGAAACACTGCACTAATCCGTTGGATATTGGGGACCCACTATCAGGTCACAGCTGGATCTAAGGTGGGTTGCAGGAGAAGCACTGAAATGCAAATATAGGGAAAGAGGTGGGTCTCCAAATGCATGTGTGGATTAAAGATGGGTCAGAAAAGACTGGGGACTACTGGAGACTAAGCAATCAATGCGTGCAGGAAAGTCAAAGGCTGCCACACATCATTCAAATAATGATTTTGGGAGGGGGGTGTTAGAAAATGTACTAAATCAAATGTAAATATGTCAGACTGCTCCATCAAATATGAATATCCAAGACACTTTCATGGGACAGGTGTTGCCGCAGTTCCTGCCTTTTGGACTGTTTCATTGGAATGGGCTGTAAAACTCAGCAGCAGAACACATGCTTTGCATGCAGAAGGTCCCAAGCTGAATCAACTATGGCAACTCCATTGGGAATTCTCCTTACCTGAAACCCTGGAGAACTGCGGCCAGTCAGTGTAGCCTATGCTAATTGATATGGGTGAACTATCTGCTCAACATAAGACAGTTTCAAGTGTTTCTAGCTTGTTCTAGAATCCTAGAGTTGGAAGAGACCCCAAGGGTCACTTTGTCCAACCCCCTGCAATGCAGGAATCACAGCTGAAGTATTCATGACAGATGGCCGTCCAACCTCTGCTTACAAACCTCCAAGGAAGAAGATTTCCTTGGAGTTGAAATCCACTCATAAAGCTCACCGTCAGAAAGTTCTTCCTGATGTTTAGTCAGAATCTCCTTTCTGGTAACAAACTTGTTTTCTCCTGCTCTGGAGGATAGGACTCAAACCAAGTTACAAGAAAGGAGATTCTGACTAAACATGTAGGGGGGGGGAAATCTGACAGTAACAGCTGTTCAACAGTTGAACAGACTCCCACAAGAGGTGATGGACTCTCCTCTGTTCGAGGTTTTCAAGCAGAGGTTGGATGGCCATCTGTCATGGATACTTTAGTTGAGATTCCAGCATTGCAAAGGGTTGGACTAGATGACCCACACAGTCCCTTCCACACTCAACAATTCTATGATTCTATGAAGCTACTGGCAGAGCCAGTGTGGTGTAGTGGTTAAGAGTGGTAGACTTGTAATCTGGTGAACCAGGTTCGCGTCTCCGCTCCTCCACATGCAGCTGCTGGGTGACCTTGGGCTAGTCACACTTCTTTGAAGTCTCTCAGCACCATTCACCTCAGAGTGAGTCTCCTCTTTTCCAGGCTAAACATACCCAGCTCCTTCAACCATTCCTCATCAGGCTCGGTTTCCAGACCCTTGATCATCTTGGTTGCCCTCCTCAATATCCTTCTTAAATTGTGGCACTCAGAACTGGACACAGTATTCCAAGTGTGGTCTTACTAAGGCAGAATAGAATGGCATTTCCCTTGATCTGGACATTAGACTTCTGTTGATACAGCCTAGAATAGCATTAGGGTTTTTTTCCTTTTTTTCTTTTTTGCTTTTGTGTTTTTTTGTTTGTTTGTTTGTTTGTTTTTGCTGCTGCATCACACTGTTGACTCATCTTAAGCTTGTGGTCCACCAAGACCCCTAGATCCTTTTCGCATGTACTGCTAGTAAGACAGGTGTCCTCCATCTTGTATTTGAGCGCAGAAACTGGTCCATTACCAGCCTTTGAACTGAGAAATTTCAGAGCCGAGTCTTTAACGTTTGCACAGAATGAGGGTGGAGACTGGAGACTGGGTGCGCCCCCTGAATTACAGACATCCTGGGGCACCGAGATTTTTGCATCAGCGAGGCTCAGAAGCTCATTAGAAGCTCAGTGCCCCCTACGACCTACCTCATTGATCATCTCGATCTCCCGAAAGGTCAGTCTGTCCAGCCAGTCGACTTTGACCATGTGGCCTTGTCGGTGAGATTTGGTGAGCTGCCGTGGGTGGAAAGAGAAAGAGAGAGAGGCATCATTCTGAATTCCGATCACAGAATCGTAGAGTTGGAAGGGATCCCCAAAGGTCAACCCAGTCCAACTCCCTGCAATGCAGGAATTCGTTGTTTTGAAGACAACCGAAAATTGCTTTAAACTAAATATACATGACATGTATTTCAAGCCTCAGCAAAACACCCTTTATAACACCCAGCATGTTCACAAAATTCAGAGCATGTTAATCAAAGGAGCTGGGGGCAGGTGGGGAAAGAGATAGTTAACTTATTCAGAAAGGTCACAATCCACCCTAAAAAACAGTGTTCAGTCCCAAGGGTTTTGATGGGAGTGGTGCTGAGTGGAATTCCAAGCATCCTTCCCCAAGAATTAATTACCACACAAAAAGTGTGCTTAGCATTGCAACTTTGCATGCTCGATCCTCTTGCTGGAATCCACGAGACTGGGGGTGGCGGGAAACATTCCCAAATTTTTCATAACAGAGAACCAAGGCTGCATCGAGACGGCAGTTCGTTCAATGACTCTGACATTTCTCTGTTAATTTCTGCATCTCAGTCGAGCTCTCACACAACGCACGAGCCAACTTCTGGCAAATACAGCCCGAATACAAAAAAAAAAAAGTTTAGCACTTCCAGGAAACAATGTGCTTGCAAACTGCAGAGAAATGGGTGCTAAACTTGTGGAACATA
Organism: Lacerta agilis; assembly: GCF_009819535.1. Lineage (NCBI taxonomy): Eukaryota > Metazoa > Chordata > Lepidosauria > Squamata > Lacertidae > Lacerta > Lacerta agilis. The sequence continues at coordinate 6,628,226 of NC_046322.1, read as the reverse complement.
TTCCCAGGAGTAGCTTCTGTGTGGTGTGAAACCTCAAATGCTGAAATCGACAGCTGGGGGAAACGGAATAAACTGTTGTGTGAATGCGGGAGTCATATGGATCGTATTCAATTAAATCATTGCATAGATTTGCACGAGTGCGAGAGGATTTTTCTCCCTCCTGCCCCTGTGCATGATCCATGCCGTCTCCAGATCTGCAGGAACTCCCAGCAGATTTAGGGGGTGCATGGAGGGCGGAGGGAGGAAAACATTGTGTTGTGCATGTATAAATCTTTGTGCTGATGTAACATTCACATGAGCACTATGTTGGATAAAGCCCAATATTACTTGCAGTGAACTGGTCTCTGGACAAAAATTAAAATGGCAAGGAAAGTGAGCCGCAGTTGAGTCACATTCATGGGTCTTCTCCAGCAGCTGGACACATGAGTGTGCAAGATTCAGAGAGGTAAACCCACGCTGTGTCTACAATCTCTGAATCCGAGGTGCCCTTTAACTCTCGCAACACTTATTGGCTTTGACGCACTTATTGCCCTTATTGACATTTTAAAGGCAGCTAAGTTAGGCGCTTGCCACTGTACACTTGTAGCAGTCAGATTCAAATGTGAATCATGTGTTGTGTCGTTGCAATATGCGTGGAGGACCGGGTGTAGGTTTGATGAGGCCCTAAACTACTGAAGGCAAAGGGGCCCTTTATATGTCTAGCTGTCTTTAGTCAACAACAAATTGTCGGGGGGGTTTTGTGTTGAATATATGCTATATGGTAATTTATGGACCTAATAGGTCCATACACAACACAAAATACTGTTGCTGTATGTAGGTTTTATTTTATTTGTTTTTTATCTTATATTTTGGAAATGTACACCCAGGGTTTTTTTTTCCTTTAATTTTTTTGGGGGGCTCCCAAGAGAGTGGGGGCCCCACAGCTATAGCTTTTGTTTAGCTTATACGTCTGCTCACTCCACAAAGCGGGTTTGAATTGCAACCTACCTAAAGATTTTCCTTTTTGCAGAAGATTGGAAAACATTTATTGAATACATGGGAAATAACTGCATGCAGCTGAAAACGCTGGCAGCATTAAGATAAATTCAACAGAGTAAATAATTTTCGATGGATGCAAAAGTGGAAAAATTGATTTGAATGGTTATGCAGGGATGTAAGATGTGTAAAATGACCCATGGAAAGAGAAGAACGCAAGTCGCTGGATATTTTAAAGTTTGCAAAATGTTTATTTGAAATTGTAAAACAGAAAACGTCATAAAAATTATTAAAGAGTAAAGATTTTCCTTCTGCAAAAAAAACAAAAAAACACCCCACAACCCAGACACCAAGTCTAAAAAAAACCAACAACCATGAGATCGACCCTGCAAAGATTTCCAGATCTAGAATTTGTGGAAGTAAATTTTGTGCTGCAATAAAACCTTCACCTCAACCGTCCTCATAGCTAAGCAAAATGGCTGAACCTTAAATATTTATCATTTACGTTTTCAAGAGCTTCGTTAACGTAGAACAATACTCGAAATTTACCAAAATTAGGGAGAAATGGCATATAATGAGATGGTTCAATTTGCACAATGCAGCTCATCAGCAAGACTCAGTTAGGCCAGAGGGTGCACTGGCTCATTCAGAAAAATACACACTTCCAAAGGCCCCAGAGAATTGGGCAAAACAGCCTCAAGAAACCCCCACTGTGCCTGCAGCTCACAAGGGGACCCTCCCTTGGTAGCTTCGGACCCAAAGGCATTTCAATAAAACGTGCGAGACAGAAACACACATGCCCCCCCCCAAACCCCCGGTGAATTCGGACCCACCGGCCATATATTATGTTTGACAACCCCTGGATTTTGCAGTCCCGGACACACAGCCGAAACACATTAGCATAACATCGCTCGAAACAAGACGCACTCGGGGATGGGAGGCTTGAAGCAAACACCAATCCATACAGGTCAAGAAACCATGCATGCCACTTCTGGTGTGCGTTTTTAGTCTGCGTTGTTATGAAAGGCAACAAGCCCAATGGCAGGGGAGCAATGGCAAGGGAGGTACCGCTTCGTTTAACTCTCGTATCTTTTTGGGGGGATGGGGGGTGGGGGTCACAACTGACCCACCAAAGCGTAGACCAAAACTTCACCGCTACCACACTTCATGCTCAATGCTTCCTCTTACAAATGCATGGGGTTGACCGTCCTCCGTGGTTCCAGGCGCCACTCCCATTCCCCCATGTCGTTAAAACTAGATTCGGGCCAGTCAGACCTCAGCTAAGCTCAATTCGGGAAGGTGGAGTATTGGACATCAAAGGCAGACGGGGTCTGAATGACCCCAATGTGGCGAATATTGCCCTTTAACACAACAATCTCTATTTCACGCCAATACCGTAGTTAGGATGTTGGGAGTGCTGTATTTATCACCCTGGTGCTTTGCTGCATTTTAATTAACATCCCCTAGTTCATCTGAGTTAAGGGAGAAGATGCGTAAGTAATGGGGTCTGAGAGACCCTACAGAAATTAGGGTAATTGCAGACCAACAGCATGCCTCTGTACTGTTAAACCTTTCTGGCCACAATTACCCATACAATATATATATGTTTCTTTTCATATATACATAGAAAATTGGGATCACTGCCCAATGCACTATGCCAGGGGTCCCCAAACTAAGGCCCGGTGGGCGGATGCGGCCCAATTGCCTTCTAAATCCAGCCTGCAGACGGTCCGGGAATCAGCGTGTTTTTACATGAGTAGAATGTGTCCTTTTATTTAAAATGCATCTCTGGGTTATGTGTGGGGCCTGCCTGGTGTTTTTACATGAGTAGAATGTGTGGTTTTATTTAAAATGCATCTCTGGGTTATTTGTGGGGTGTAGCAATTCGTTCATTTTTTTTTTTTTTCAAAATATAGTCCAGCCCCCCATAAGGTCTGAGGGACAGTGGACCGGCCCCCTGCTGAAAAAGTTTGCTGACCCCTGCACTATGCATTAGACCAGAGGTTTTCAACCTTTGGGGGTCCATGGCTCCCTTGAAGAAATATATTCTTTTTGCAGCACCCGTGTGGGGCTCAGGAGCCCAATTATTTCACCCCTTGCCTGCAGAGCTGGCAGCCTCTCACCCTTCCCCCCCCCAATACTCTCCCTTGTGGAGTGTTCCCTCAGCCACCTCTCCCCTCTCTTTGGGAGTCCTCTGGGCAGCCGTGCCCCTGGTTTCTGAGCTGCCACCCTGCCCCAAAGAGAGGTGCCCCCTCACACTGCCCCCCACAGGGGCCTGGGAAACACCCCCTGGCCAGCCCCAGAGGCACCATTCGCCTGGGGAGCTTGTAGCCAGGGCTGCTGCAACAAACAGCTGTGCAAGCCTTTAGGAGGCAGAGACTCGAGAGGGCATTAGAGGAGGGAGGGGAGGAAAGAGGGACAGAGGCCAGTAGAAGAAGAAGAAGAGTTTGGATTTGATATCCCGCTTTTCATTACCCGAAGGAGTCTCAAAGCGGCTAACAGCTGCATGTGGAGGAGCGGAGACGCGAACCCGGTTCACCAGATTACGAGTCTACCGCTCTTAACCACTACACCACACTGGCTCTCTCAGTGTTGCCCGCAGCACCCCAACCATCATTCAAGATACCCCAAGGTGCCACAGCACACTGGGTGAAAACCACTGCTTTAGACAATGCCACACCGTGTCAGTTCTGTGACAACGAAGAGCAGGGCGTTTTCATGTGGAAATACCAATCTATGGAACTCCTTGCCCATGGATATTAAGCAAGCTCCATCTCTCTCATACATTTCAGGTGCTTTTGAAGGATGCAAGCTCTCCCTTGGAGTCAGCTGTATGCTTTTATGAAAAATAGCCTAAACACTTTCCATAGCAATCCACACTGCTCTTATCATTTACATTAGGTTCCTTATGACTCATAGAATCATAGAATCATAGAGTTGGAAGAGACCACAAGGGCCATCCAGTCCAACCCCCTGCCAAGCAGGAAACACCATCAAAGCATTCCTGACAGATGGCTGTCAAGCCTCCGCTTAAAGACCTCCAAAGAAGGAGACTCCACCACACTCCTTGGCAGCAAATTCCACTGTCGAACAGCTCTTACTGTCAGCAAGTTCTTCCTAATGTTTAGGTGGAATCTTCTTTCTTGTAGTTTGAATCCATTGCCCCGTGTCCGCTTCACTGGAGCAGCAGAAAATCACCTTTCTCCCTCCTCCATATGACATCCTTTTATGTATTTGAACATGGCTATCATATCACCCCTTAACCTTCTCTTCTCCAGGCTAAACATACCCAGCTCCCTAAGCCGTTCCTCAAAAGGCATTGTTTCCAGGCCTTGGACCATTTTGGTTGCCCTCCTCTGGACACGTTCCAGCTTGTCAGTATCCTTCTTGAACTGTGGTGCCCAGAAATGGACACAGTACTTCCAGGTGAGGTCTGACCAGAGCGGAATACAGTGGTACTATTACTTCCCTTGATCTAGATGCTATACTCCTATTGATGCAGCCCAGAATTGCATTGGCTATTTTAGCTGCTGCATCACACTGTTGACTCATGTCAAGTTTATGGTCTACCAAGACTCCTAGATCCTTTTCACATGTACTGCTCTCAAGCCAGGTGTCACCCATCCTGTATTTGTGCCTTTCATTTTTTTTTTTGCCCAAGTGTAGTACTTTACATTTCTCCCTGTTAAAATTCATCTTGTTTGCTTTGGCCCAGTTCTCTAATCTGTTAAGGTCATTTTGAAGTGTGATCCTGTCCTCTGGGATATTAGCCACCCCTCCCAATTTGGTGTCATCTGCAAACGTGATCAGGATACCCTCAAGCCCATCATCCAAGTCATTGATAAAGATGTTGAATAAGACTGGGCCCAAGACAGAACCCTGTGGCACCCCACTAGTCACTTCTCTCCAGGATGAAGAGGAGCCATTGATGAGTACCCTCAACAGTATATAAATTGGCAAATAAATACATTTTTGGGAAGGAAAACGAAACACCCTGTGATTAAATCCAGGCCTATCTGACCCATAATAGCAATTAATTAAGTTCATTTAGAAGCATAGGAGGGTTAATACACACTAAGGCAGCTTAAGAGCAGTGTTTTGCAGCATAATATATGCAACACGGAGAAAGCTTTTTAAGACGTTAGTCACCCGGAAGTTGCAACATGCATTTTTTCCACCAAAAAAAAAACAGGCGCCAGCAAACCGCGGCTTCTTGGTGTTGCTACTTACTTCCTCCAAATGTTCCTTGCCAGAGGCCTACATTAAAGAGACCCATTCATTAGTCGTGAGCTGTGAAGGGGCAGCCATCTCTAGACCATTAACCGGAATCTAATATTCTGCTTTCTCGGAAATTTTGCATCACAGCCTAATTGGCAGAAGGGAATTCCATCTCGGCGTAACTCTTAATTCAGAATTAACAGAGCTTAGCCAGATATGAAGGGAGTTGAAAACGTGAGAAAATAGGATGTTGCTGTACATTTACAACCATCCATTTAAAGAATTACTGTATTTTCCCGCGTATAAGACTAGGGTTGTTGTTTTTTATTTAAAAATAATGTTTAAAATTGGGGTCGTCTTATACACGGTTATATCCCCCGTTTTCTTAATTTGGAGACCCCAAAAATAGGGGGCTTCTTATACATGGGGAGAGCGTCTTATACACGGAAAAATATGGTATATAGTCATCGCTTCCCCCAAAAAATTATGGGAAGTGTAGTTTGTTAAGGGTGCTGAGAGTTATTAGAAAACCCCCATTCCTGTCCCACAGCTGCAATTCCCAGAGTGGTTTAACAATCAGTCTTTCTTCTCCAGGAACTCTGATTGCTAAACCACTTTGGAAACTGTATATCTGTGAGGGGAATAGAGATGGGTGTCCAAACATGTCTCACCACCCAAACTACAGCTCCCAGAATTCTTTGGAGAAAGCCACATCTATTCCAATATGGTATTGTCAGGAAAAAACCCTCCCCACGGCTGCCGGTGTTGCGGGAGCGTTTGGAATACAGGGATCCACGTCCGCTGTTCACGAGCTCCTCCTCCCCCTCCTCGGCCGGAAGCGACCATTCCTCAAGCGGGGAGGGAGAGGTGGAGCCAGGAAGGCGGTGCAGGGGCTTGGAAGGGGTCAGAGAGCCTCAGCACCGCAGGGAAAGCGGGAATCGGGGTCAAATTCCCACGCTCCAGGGTCGGATGCAGGAAGGACGTAAGAGAGGGAGGCGGAGGTTCAGAATCCAGCGGCTTTTTTGCTGGACAAAGAACCGGAAGACTTCATTCCGGGATTCTGCTGAAGACTGAGATGGACGTTTGAAATCTTACTGCACTGTACATAGCTTTCACAATAAAGAAATTCGTTTTTAGAAGTTCTGCGTTTGGGAGCGTTACTCATGAGCAACCACTGAACGTCCTAAGAGGTATCATAGTGTTTTAATACTGCAGAACCTCAAGGAACCAAAATGCTGTCAACTGTTTTCGCTCATCTTCACTTACTCCAACCCATTTCCCTGCTCACAGCTGTGAAGAATATCCCTATGTTATGAATGGTCCATGTCACCATTGAGAAAAAGAGGTAGGGAAAGGCCAATATACCGTACTTTTCCGTGTACAAGTCTACGCTTTTTCTGTAAAAATCATGCTAAAAAGTTTGGGTCATGTTATACATGGGTAGCGCATAGGGTGGACGTTTGATTGGTTGCTGCCGAGGCTTGTCAGGCTATTCTGCATGCTATTGGTTGCTTTGTCAATGGGTGGTGTTGATTAGCTGCTGCTCAGGCAGCTTCTGCCGGCGATGGAACAGACGGGAGGCGGGTTTTAAAAAGCTCAACAAACCGGAGCAATCCTCCGCAAAAAAGCTCAGTAACTCTGTGCCATCTTCCCCATATTTTCTTAAATTTTAGTCCCCCAAAATAGGGTTTGTCCTATACATGGGGTCGTGATGGAAAAGTACGGTATATGTGGACCGTCCCTGTATCAAGTGACTTTTCTTATTGAAGCTCTCAAAATTCTTAACCTTGAGCAAGGTGGTCCTCTGAACTAGCCAGATGTTTAATTGAGAATCAACCGCAGTCTGTCCATCATTTGAAGAATAAGTCTTTAAAGCTGTCTTGTCCCTAAGTGGCAACTAAACATTCTGTTTTGGCGATGGCAAACTTGGTTTAAGGAGCCATGTTTGTGCCTAGCTTATATATCCGAGTGTGTAACAATTCACAGAATCACAGAATCACAGAAAATAGATGATGATGATGTCCCAACCAAATCAGAGTGGCAAATTAAGTTGACAGAATATGCATACCTTGAAGACTTAACATATAGAATAAGGGAACAAGAAGAACATACATATAGAGAAGATTGGAAAACGTTTATTGGATGTATGGGAAATAACTGTGTACAGCTGAAAACGCTGACAGCATTAAGATAAATTCAACAGTGTAAATACAGGTGAAACTCAAAAAATTAGAATATTTTGGAAAGGTTCATTTGGTGAAACTAATATATGAGATAGACTAATGACATGCAAAGCGAGATATGTCAAGCCTTTATTTGTTATAATTGTGACGATTATAGCATACAGCTGATGAGAACCCCAAATTAACAATTTCAACTTTGGGGTTCTCATCAGCTGTACGCCGTAATCATCACAATTATAACAAACAAAGGCTTGACATATCTCGCTTTGCATATCGTGAGTCTATCTCATATATTAAACTCCAGTAGCTAATGAAAACAATTGCTTACATAAACGGACTTTTCCACAACATTCTATATTTTCGAGTTTCACCTGTAAGTTATGATGGATGCAATAGTGGAATGCTGAATGGTGTAGTTTCTGTAAAATATGGAAGGATTTATGATATGTGAAATGAAGCATGGAAAGAGAAGAAGGGAAGTCATTGATATTTTAAGGATGTAAAAATGAGTACTTTAAATTATAAAACAGAAAATGTAATTAAAAAATTGTATCAGATGATGATGATGATGATAATGGATGGCGTTGTTGTTGTTGTGGCCTATGTCAGACCACTCGCCCATCTCGCTCAGTTCTGGAACAAATCCAGTCTGAGTTCGGTAGCATGTTAACTAGACTGCTGTCTCCCTCTTCTGTGCATAAGCCAACTGACACAGCTGCACATAGACTGCACATCCTCTTAAAAAGGGACTATGGCGACATCTTAAGGAGAATCCCAAAATCACACATGGTTCTGCGGCTAGGAGTTATCTATTGGGCGGGACAGAGAAAACTTGGGTGGGACAGGAGGAAAGTCCTTGTCACCAGTTCTGGTCCAATTGCTTATTCTTTTAAAAAGTCTGAATGTCAACAGAAGGTCACATCCGTCTCCTTTTGACAACATCGTTCTCTCCAGCTGCCCAGTTGCCCTTTCACAGCAAAACGGTTCACTTTCAAAGCAAAAACTTCTACTCTCCTTTAGGGAACGGACCCTTCCTCTGCAGGAATGCACCAGCTGGTGAAACTATAAATCTTCTACCCTGCTAAGAATGTCGCCCAAGGCAGGCAGAAAGTGCATCCTTTGCTCTCCGGTGAGGCACCCCTCACTTGACAGGATTGGGGAATCCGAGGCTCTCCAGAGGACCACAAATCCCATCCCTGACCAATGGTCAGGATAATGGGAGTCGTGGTTTGCCAAAATCTGAATTAAGAATCACATAGCTTTGCATTTGCTTGGCGTGATTTATGCTAGCATGGAAAGGAGAGTGAAGGATCTTCACAAGTCAAGTCAGTTTGTAAGAGTCTTGAATCGCCACACTCAGGTAAAAGAGATTGCCCAAGTGCTTTGAAGAAAACAAAGGGACTAGCCGGTTACTTTTTTAAAAAATCGACTTTTGCTAGACACCCTAACCAGCTTAAAATGCATTTACTAGATTTTACAGTTCCTCCAATACTACCTGCCAGCACAGAGTGGTAACATGGATTGGGTGGTTGATGCTGCAAACATTTCCTCTTGAGTTCAACCTCGGCAATGTCGCAGTGACCTACCGACTAAAAATGTGTGGATTATAATGCTTTTTTTTTTTGTATTAGAATCCCAAGGTAAACTAGCCTTATAAGAGGTATGTGCAATTTAACGCAAGTTAGTTTATTGCCATGGTAAATCTCCAAAAGATCAAACTGACATATTTATAGCCCCGTTCCAGATATTCACTTCAATTTGCACAAAGCCATGGAGAGTTGCCTTGAAACCATGAAATCTGACATCCATATTTTTTAAAAAGGAAAAAGGAAGGGGGTGGGGGAGAGATTTAACAAGGTCTATTGAGCTTGGTGCCAAAAGTGAACAATATCAAACTGTCACAAAAGCAGGAATCGACGCTGCCCAGAGTGCAAAGGGGAAACATTGCACCAGATCTAGGAACTCAGACACAACGTGCAGGGTGGAAGGTGTTACTACAGCTCAGAGCTTCCTTTCCAGACTGGAAGGGGAATAGGGAGAGTTACTACAGCTCAAAGTTTCTTATCTAGGGTGGAAGGTGAGTGGCTAGAGAGTTACTGCAGCTCAGAGCTTCCTTTCCAGGCTGGAAGGGGAGTAAGGAGAGTTACTACAGCTCCAGGTTTCTTATCTAGGGTGGAAAGTGAGTGGCTAGAGAGTTACTGCAGCTCAGAACTTTTGCTTCGGAGTGGAAGGTGAAATCTAGGGTAGAAAGTGAGTGGCTAGTGTTACTACAGCTGAGAGCTTCCTGACCAACAGATACACTCTCTCTTCAGGCAGAGCTGCAATGCAACATATGGTCTGGGTGGTTGCTAACCCCAGATCTATCTCTTGTAACATTAATGAGGGAAGGAGGCATTAAATACTTCACATGGAAGCCAGCCTCCCCCAACCTCCCCTACTTTTTATTAAAATTGAAAAAGAAACTATTTTTTTAAAGGAAAGAAGGGGAGCGTAAAAGAAATACAGCAATTGAAACATGATAGGAAAGATGCAGTGTTAAATCACATTATAACGTGACTTAGTGATAAATCACTGTACGTATTTAACCAGAATGACAAGAGACTCCCAAGGAAAGTTTGAGACAATTGCTGGTAATTGAAAGATGAAAGCATTAAGACACCAATCAACGGCAAAAGAATCCTATCATCTTGCTTATTGAGGAAATGAATTTGTTTTTCTTAGATATTCCATTGGAAACAAGGACCATTTTTGTCTGTGCTGTCCTTTCCCCAATTGGGCGTACAGGGTGCGTCACACTGAAATTATACTTCCACACACGGAGGGACGCACAAGGACTTCCCCTCACCTTGGCAAGTCGACTCATTTGATCCTCCGAAAGAGTGCTGCTGGTCCTCCCAGGAGTCTTGGTGGGCTCCGAACCGTCTGCCTCCACGTTGGGCCAGACCTTCAGGTCGTGCATTCCCTGGCGGAACATCCTATGAGAAAAGGGCGGATTTAGGACAATGCCCACACGAGCACAGACAGAACACCCACATGCAGAAAGATCACCAAAGGATTTGGTACGGCAGCAGTAGCTCATCGCACGTGCCATTTCCTTACTATTCATCCTATTTACATTAAAACTTTCATACAAGGAGCTGGAACATAGTTCTCCGCGCTCCGAATTCAAGGCCCAAAACAACCATGTGAAGTAGGCTAGGCTAAGAGGCAGTGACTGGCCCAACAACTTCTTACAGATTTTGTGCCAATTACCTAAAACACCAACTACTTCCTTCACAAGGAAGAGCTTTTATGCTCGCAAGACTAAATGCTTTCCCCTCCGCAGTGAACACAGGTTTGTTGTTGTTCAGTCATGTCCGACTCTTCGTGACCCCATGGACCAGAGCACGCCAGGCACTCCTGTCTTCCACTGCCTCCCGCAGTTTGGTCAGACTCATGTTGGTAGTTTCGAGAACACTGTCCAACCATCTCGTCCTTTGTCGTCCCCTTCTCCTTGTGCCCTCCATCTTTCCCAACATCAGGGTCTTTTCCAGGGAGTCTTCTCTTCTCATGAGGTGGCCAAAGTATTGGAGCCTCAGCTTCAGGATCTGTCCTTCTAATGAGCACTGAGGGATGATTTCCTTAAGAATGGATAGGTTTGATCTTCTTGTAGTCCAAGAAGACTCCCTGGAAAAGACCCTGATGCTGGGAAAGATAGAGGGCACAAGGAGAAGGGGACAACAGAGAATGTGATAGCTGGACAGTGTTCTCAAAACTACCAACATGAGTCTGACCAAACTGCGGGAGGCAGTGAAAGACAGGCGTGCTTGGCATGCTCTGGTCCATGGGGTCACGAAGAGTCAGACACGACTGAACAACAACGACATATGGTATCAAGTGTCAGAACAACTTGGCCACAATAAGGAATTTTAGCCCATGGTATGACTATTTTCCACCTTCCTATTTCGACTCTCTGGCACCCTATCTGCATAACCTAGCAATTCTAAAATATAGACGTGCTTTTGCTCCTGCAAGATTGAATGTATTGCTCTCGGCTGTACTTGAGGGACAATTCCAACAGATCCCACACAAAAGCACTTATGTCCCTGTGGAAATGGCAGTACCGAATCAGTGGTGCATGCCCTTCTGGCTTGCACTCTTTATAGAGACTTGAGGAATGAGATTATCACCCCTCTTTTATTGTCCATTCCGGGTCGCGCAACCACCGCCATAGTGTCCTTTCTCTGGGCAGATCAAGTTGACAGCAAAGGTTGCAAGGTTTTTAGCTGGGGCAACTGGAATAAGAGCCGCCATTTGACTATCGATTCAAAACCCTAAAATGTATTTTATATAATTGACTTTTCATTTCTATTCTTTGTATACTGTACTGTTGTCTTATTGCTATGGCCAATGGCTGACGCAAATAAAGATTCATTCATTCATTCAAAGCAGTGACCACAGGAGGAATGACTGCTAGGAGGAGCTCAGAGAGAAGAAACGCCATGGTTCACCTGCAGCAGCACAACTGAACGTCTTCACCTTCCCCTGCTGCAACAAAACATGTCTCTCCCATATCGGTCTTGACAGCCATGGTAGGAACAGCAAGTCCCCAACAGTTTGACCAAAGGATTGATTCTCTCCCGAGATAGATGGAGGCCTACCAACAAGTCCACCATGCTGGCTATTTGATTTGACACAGAAACTTCCTCCCAAACTCTACATTTCAGTGTTTAAATCTGAAAGGCACAGAACACATGAAAGCGGAGCCACATACCCATACTTTCCGAAAAGCGAGACAGTCGTTCCCCCGACAGGGATTGCTTTGCCAGGTCCATAGACATCCCAAATTGTCAAGGCCACTTGGGCATTGCGCGGCAAGTCTGGATACTTGACCGGCAGTTTTAACCACTCGTTCCAGCTGAGGAGAGATTGTGGATATTAGTGTGGAATTTAAAAACCATACAATAGCGGAGCTGCAAGGTCCCCCAAGTGCCATCTAGTCCAACCCCCTGCAAATGCAGGAATCACAGCTAAAGCATCAGTGCAGATTAAAGCCATCTAAACTCAGTTTAGAGACCTCCAATGTGGGAAAGCCGACCACCTTTCATCAGTGCCGGATTTACGTATACCGTAAGCTAAATAAGCTAAAGCTTATGGCTCCACTCTTTTGCCCCCCCCCAAAAAAAAAATTTGAAGGGAAAAACTGGGTTTACATTTTCAAAATATAAGATAAAAAATAAATAAAATAAAACCTACATACAGCAAGAGTGTTTGTGTAGGCTCCTATGATGTAAGTAAGTAAGTAATGCTAGCCTGCTCCTACATATCACTGGTTTGCTCACTTCTATATATAGGGTGCCTACATTCTGCATGGACTGCTGGCATGGCAACATGTGCAAATGGCTTGAGATACCTATTAGGTCCACAAATACCATATAGCATATAGCACAGAGACAATTTGCTGTTGACAAAGGACAGCTGGACATATAAAGGGGCCCCAATACCTTCAGTACTGGGCCTCATCAAACCTAAATCCAGCCCTGTTCAAGGTGGTCTGTTGTGTTATCATTTTTAAATCACAGAAGAAAAGTAATCAGTGCTATTCATCGTGTGGTTTCTCCCATAACAGCCCCCTAGGTTGAAGCAAAAGCGCAATTCAGGACATAGATTTTTAGGTCCCAAAAATACTGTATATTCTGGCGTATAAGACTACTTTTTAATTCAGGAAAATCTTCTCAAGTCGGGGGTCGTCTTATACGCCGGGTGGAGAATCTGCAGTCGAGTATACCTCAAACTCTATTTTAACTGGAAAATTTGGGGGTCGTCTTATACGCCCAGTCGTCTTATACGCCGGAATATACGGTACCCTTTGCTCTTGTGACATGAATACACCAGAAAATATACCTTTTTTTGGGGGGGGGGAATGCCCTGTCTTTGACATTCTTCAGAGAGAGACCTACTGGCGACTCCCTTGAAGCTCAAAGTATCCGCTTGCAAAGAATCTGTAATCCAGTATCTGCTGAGGGACTGAAACTACTGAGATTGTTTCAGGATATTTAGCCGAGATTTTTAAAGTCAAATCTAAAGCTACTTAGTTTTACTTAATGGTGGCTACTGAGTCTTTTGTACGTTTCATGTGTTTAATATGTCTTTCCATGGGAAGCTTTTTTCTTTCTTTCTCATCTATAATCCTATTGTCTAAATTATGCCAATAAAGGCTGAATCAACGGGGGGATGTGGGGAGGTGGTCAGTTCCACCGTCAGACGGCTCTTACTGTCAGAGGGTCACCAACTTGGAAAACTTTAAAAGAGGATTAGACTAATTCGGAGGAGAGGGGCCATCTGCTACTACAGTGGACCTCTGATGCGAACGGGATCCGTTCCAGAGGCGCGATTTAGTGCTTCTGCGCATGTGCGAAGCGCCGAACCTGGAAGCAACCCGTTCCGGTACTTCTGGGTCTGGCACGTTCGTATCCCATGACGAACGCAACCCGCAGCAAATGCAACCAGAGGTATGACTCTACTAGCAACAATGTCATAGAATCATAGAGTTGGAAGAGACCCCAAGGGCCATCCAGTCCAACCCCCTGCCAAGCAGGAAACACCATCAAAGCTTTCCTGACAGATGGCTGTCAAGCCTCTGCTTAAAGACCTCCAAAGAAGGAGAAGGTCTATGCTTCTGTTTATGCTATGTCTATGCTTCTGTTTGTGGGTTTCTTACAGGCATCTGGTCGGCCACTGTGAGAACAGGAAGTTGGACTAAATGGGCCACTGGCCTGATCCAGCAAGGCTTCCTTGTGTTCCTATGTCATTATGACAGTGGAGATCATGGCTAATAGTCGTTGCCTACCCCCAGGGTCTGTTAAGTCTCACAAAGAGGTATGGCAGCCAGCTATCCGAATTGAAAGACGAAAGGCACTTACTTCCATCTGGTGCTAAAAGCTTTGTAGGACGTCCGAACCGGAAGGGCAAGAGGCTTGCCCTCTGCAAAGACCTGGCAGGTGACGTACAAGTCGGAACAGGTCTCCTGGTACAAGCCCGAGAACCTCAGCATGGGATTTTCCAAAACCGCTTTGTAGCTCTTCTGCTCTCTTTTCCCCTCCAAGCTTCCTCTAGGGAAACAATGCACAAAGGAAAAGATCGTAGCAACAAGATTTTCACACAGCCAGAGGTAAGTAAGTCCATCTACTGTTCCTTGTCAAAGTAGGCTTATGCAAGAGAAAAGGCAGTAAGCCTATTTCTAAGACCATTCCGCTTCAGACTGTAGGTTATGGCTCCAGTGTCTGAACGGGGTGCGTGCGAGAACTCCCTGCATGTAGAAATGTAGCATTAAAGGGGATGAGTTGTGGCTAGCCTGGCCTTCTTGATAAGCGAATTTCTATGGGCAGGGCATTATGCTTTTAAATGGGAAAGCATTCAGACTCAAAAGGAAAGGAAGAAGTCGCTCTGCATTGCTCACACTGGCAGCAGCAAGCTCTCTAGGGTGTCAGGCAGGGGACGTTCCCAACTCTACTTAGAGATCGATGCCACTGGGACCCTCTGCTTGCAGGGTAGGTGCTGCCCTACTAATACGTTTTGATGCAATTCAAGCCTTGCAGCGTTTGTTTTAAAGTACATTTTGAGCCTATGAGCAACTATTGAATTAATCGCACCAACAAATTATTTTAATAATAATAATAAAACAGACAAGGGGAAAAGATGCCTTGCAGAACATTTGTAACCTTCACCTCAAAAATGTCCCGTTCCCTATATCAGCAAGCTGCACTACACTGAGCCCATCCAGATCAGCATTGCCTACCCGAACTGGCAGCAGCACGTCTCCTAGGTTTCAGGCAGGGGACATTCCTAGCACTCCCTGGAGGTGCGATTGGGAATTGAACCCAAGACCTCCTGCTTGCAAGGTAAGGCGCTGCCCTACTGGTGCCTCTTGCTACAGTTCAAGCCTCTCGGCGTTTGTTTTAAAGTACATTTGGAGCCTTCGAGCAAATACCGAATTAATCGCAACGATTAATTGAATGCAACGACAATAATAAAACAAGACTAGCAAAAAGAAAAAAAGAAAAAGATGCATTGCAGAACATTAGCAATCTTCACTTCAAAAACGTCCCATTCCCTACATCAGAAAGGAGCATTGCACTGAGTCGGATTATTGGTCTGTCCAGTTCAGCATTGCTCACACAGACTGGCAGCACCACCTCTCCTGTGTTCCCAGGCAGGTGACGTTCCCAGCGCTTCCTGGAGGTGTCCCTGGGTACTGAACCTGGGGCTTTCTGAATATAAAATAATAATAATAATAATAATAATAATAATAATCTGACATGAGTTTGGCCAAACTGCGGGAGGCAGTGGAGGATAGGGGTGCCTGGCGTGCTCTGGTCCATGGGGTCACGAAGAGTCGCACACGACTGAACGACTGAACAACAACAACAAAAGCTTTCCGTGGGCCAGATAAAGAGACCTGGGTCTCTAGAACCCACAGCCTGGGTTCTAGAATCAGGTCCAGAAAACTCACGATAAATATCTAGGGTGCTTGTAGAGGGAAATATCTAGGGTGCTTGTAGAGGATAGGGGTGCCTGGCATGCTCTGGTCCATGGGGTCACGAAGAGTTGGACACAACTGAACGACTGAACAACAACAACAAAAGCTTTCCGTGGGCCCGATAAAGAGACCTGGGTCTCTAGAACCCACAGCCTGGGTTCTAGAATCAGGTCCAGAAAACTCTCGATATAAATATCTAGGGTGCTTGTAGAGGGAAATATCTAGGGTGCTTGTAGAGGATAGGGTGCCTGGCATGCTCTGGTCCATGGGGTCACGAAGAGTCGGACACGACTGAACGACTGAACAACAACAACAACAACAACAACAACATAATTTATTTACACCCCGCCCATCTGGCTGGGTTTCCCCAGCCACTCTTGAGTGGCTTCCAGCAAACATTAAAATAAAATAATCCATCAAATATTAAAAGCAGGGGCTCTGACACTGAGATGAGGACCCCTTGCCCCTATGGGGCTGCACCCCCACCAACAGCCATATATATTGCCCTCCCCACCCAAAAGCAAGCCTCTAGGCATGCAGATAAATGTGCATTTGCATTTATTGATGCATGCATGCGCATTACTCCCTTCCCCCCCCCCCGCAGCCCACTCACATCTTGAGCTGCACATTGATGTCCAGGTCGCAGCTGTAAACATAATGGAACTTCTCCGCCTCCCCCATGGCGGCTGCTCCTGGGATCCCTCCTTCCTCGCTCGCCCTTCTGCTTCTTTCCAAACAGCTGGTGGCTCCTCGGAAGCCCCGCCCCACCCGCTCCTCCAATCAGAAGCCGGCCCGCCTCGGAGCGGCCGTCTGGTTGGAGCAGGAGCCTCCTCCGCCGGCGTTCCCAAAAGGGCGCAGCGAAGCCTGCCCGGAAGTTATCCTGCTCCCTTCGCTGCTGGCTTTGGTGCCCGGCACAAAGATGGCGGCGGCGCCGAGTACGGAAAATGACGATGAGAATGATTAATGGCCGCGCCCAAGGGAGGAATGGGGCGGGGCGAAGATGGCGGCGCCCTATAGGGGGAAGCTTTTCCGTGATGCTCAAAAAAGGGGAAGTTGAAGGTGAGGGACTTGGGTAGGAGGGGCTTAGCTTTCGTTGGAGCCCATGAAAACTGGAGGAATATATACGTTGCTGTTCTTTTACTATATTGTGTTACATTATGCCACACACCCATTCCATCCCAGTAAGTGCGTTTATAGTGTTGGAAGCCGCCCAGAGTTGCGGGGTATACATGATAAAATTATTATTATTAGTAGTAGTAGTAGTAATAAACTAGATAACGTAAGTAAAATGTTTAAACAAAATTAAATTTTATATATATATATATATATATACACACACACACACACACACATATATATAATGGTAGTTTTTATCTTCACGGGAAAAGTAAATATTTAGCAAATTAAATATTGACAATACACTCCTGTGCTTTGCAAGCTCCAAAGCTCCACTGTGGCATAGAAAAGTTAAGATCTCAAATAACAAAATCTAATTGCGTGTTTAATGTCTTGGCGTGTGTGGCAAGGCTTGCTAGCTCTTGTTCACGTGCTGCTTCTCCCCCTCCCCATATATATATATATATATATATATATATATATATATATATATTGGAGTGAAAATATATTTCCTCTGCTAGGGGTACTCTCATTCTGACTCAAGAAAATCACCATTTTGTAGTTCAGATCGGGAAAAATAAATACAGTAAATGGACAAAAGTACAAATATTCACAAAATGTTTAGGGGTATGCATACCCATGCGTTCTACCAGGAAAAAAGCACTCTCTATCCTTATCAGAATATTGGGAGGGCAGGGGGACACACAAACAATATACAGGTGAAACTCAAAAAATTAGAATATTGTGGAAAAGTCCATTTATCTAAGCTATTGTTTTCATGAGCTACTGGAGTTGATATTTGAGATAGACTCATGACATGCAAAGCGAGATGTGTCAAGCCTTTATTTGTTATAATTGTGATGATTATGGTGCACAGCTGATGAGAACCCCAAAGTTGAAATTGTTAATTTGGGGTTCTCATCAGCTGTATGCCATAATCATCACAATTATATCAAATAAAGGCTTGACATATCTTGCTTTGCATGTCATGAGTCTATCTCATATATTAGTTTCACCTTTTAAGTTGAATTACTGAAAGAAATGAAACTCTCCACAATATTCTAATTTTTCGAGTTTCACTGGAGAAGCAGGACATATGGCCAGTTTGAGGCTTCAGCCTACTCACTAAAAGAGGGAGGACATTCTTGAGATGTTTTAGACTGATAGTAGTTGTTTGAAACATCTCTTGGGGACAGATGTCTTTACGGATGTATTTACGGATGCCTCCAAACAGCATCAATGCAATACAAATGTGGTGTCCAAAAGTCTACAAAATCTCCCCAGTTGCTCATATAAAAGGATAGAATTGTAGAGTTGGAAGGGACCCTGAGGATCATCTAGTCCAACCCCCTGCAATGCAGGAATACACAGCTGTCCCATGCGGGGACCATACCTGCAACCTTGTCCTTCTCAGCACCACCTTCTAACCAACCAAACTATCCTGTTGTGCTCTGTCACTTAGCTATGGCTGCTAATTAAAAAAAGTTTTGCAATAAATCGTCGTAACGATTCCCCGATCAGTCCACAAGTCGTAACAATGAAATGGTGAAAGCATTTTTTTACAAAAAAAAACACCATCATAATATCACCAGCCTAGAATGCAAAATTCCACAGATACCACTAGATGGGGGTAAAACACAAGAGTTGGGACCTTCCGCCACCAGAAGGGTCGTCTGCTAAGAAGGCAAGTCATTCATAGATAGATAGATAGACGTTTTTCAAACTTCACATCAAATGGGGGAAGAAGAAGAAGAAGGCAGGCAGGAAGAAAAACAACCCTAACTAAATCTTTTTCCTGCCTTTTTTTGACTTCGAAAGAAAAATGGGCATTTCAAAAATGTTCCTGATTAGATTGGAACAAAAAGATGATGCATCCGTTCGGGATGAATCACGAGGCGCGAAGCTTTCTGTCACCCTGATATAGACCTGAAATGCTTAGCTTGGATTTATAGTGCCGTCTGAGAGCCACAAGACTCTGTTTACTCATATGGGAAAACTGGGCGCAGTTTGCAGCCTTTCCTTCGGCGTGATCTGTTACTTTATCACCTTGATGGATCCGGAAGATACAATAACTCTGCCTTCTAATACGCGGGGCTACAATAGATTCTTTATCAACTGTCTTTGGTTTTAATCTCATCTCTTGGGGATAAAGCCCCCACCCCCACCCCACACTACCGATCTCTCACTTTGAAATGCAGACACATTAGTGCAACTCCTTGTGGCAGAATAATCCAATTTTTTGGGGGGGGGGGGATGGCGAACATAAGGGATAGGTCCTATGCTACCAAAATCAGAGGTGGACTGTTTTGCTGCCTGAAGATTTAAAAGTAGATTGCATTCAATGGGTGGCCCCATAGCTCTGTAGCCAGACACAAGCCTTAGAAGGGCAAAGTCCTAAATTCAATGTTTATTTCATTTCATTTCATTTATTTATTCCTATTTAACTAACTGCATGTAACCAGTTACAGGTGGGTAGCCGTGCTGGTCTGCCATAGTCGAAACAAAATAGAAAATTCTTTCCAGTAGCACCTTAGAGACCAGCTGAGTTTGTTCTAGGTATGAGCTTTCGTGTGCATGCACACTTCTTCAGATACACTGAAACAGAAGTCACCAGATCCTAAATATAGTGAGGGAGTGGGGAGGGGTATATCTGGTGACTTCTGTTTCAGTGTATCTGAAGAAGTGTGCATGCACACGAAAGCTCATACCAAGAACAAACTCAGCTGGTCTCTAAGGTGCTACTGGAAAGAATTTTCTATTTTGCATGTAACCACTTACTACACCAACAGTTAATGTTGCTTGACACTGAAAATGGAGCAAGAAGCCAAGTCAGGGATCCAATGGTACCCAGATCACTTTCAGCACCACGGAGAGCTGCCAAGGTCCTGCTGAGGCAGCAATAAAAGCTGTTGTCCTTGCAGGTACAGAGATCCATCTGAACTATGATGTACCTGTATGTTAACTGGATCTGTAGCTTAGCTCCTCCCCGGCTTGTTGAAGGGACCCCACCTTATCTTAACATCTTGGGGAAACAGGGGTCCTGTGGGAGACACCTCTTCTGAATCAGTGGAGGGAGGGAGGGCTCTGTCCTCTAGCCAGGAAGGTCCATGTGTGCCACTGGTCCATGAGAGCCAGTGTGGTGTAGTGGTTAAGAGCAGTAGACTTGTAATCTGGGGGACCAGGTTCGTGTCTCCGCTCCTCCACATGCAGCTGCTGGGTGACCATGGGCTAGTCACGCTTCTTTGAAGTCTCTCAGCCCCACTCACCTCACAGAGTGTTTGTTGTGGGGGAGGAGGGGAAAGGAGAATGTTAGCCACTTTGAGACTCCTTCAGGTAGTGAAAAGCGGGATATCAAATCCAAACTCTTCTTCTTCATGTGAATGTTGCTATTTTATTTTTAAGGTAATGTTGTTTTATATGTGTCTTTTTGATGCAATGGCCTGTAGGCTACGCAAATAAAGTTCTTCCTCCAAGGATGGAACCAGAGTCTCATTCTCTTCTGCATCCTCTAATTCCCCAGGCCAGGTCAAGGGTTATGACAGTTAGACACCTGTGAAGGGTGACTTCACACATCCACCTAAGGATGGGCCACCAGGCTGGCAAGACTGGTCCATGTGGCCTGTTCACCATCCTGTGACTCTCTTTTGCTCTGCTTGCAGGCTTCCCAGAGGCATCCAATTACCAGGGCTGGTTAGGAATTTGTGCAAAAGAAAATGCTGCAACAAACACACATGGCCATGAAGGAGGCAAGTGTGGTGGTGTCTGGCTGCTGTGATGGAGGTGGAGTGGCAGGGATGGGAAAGGCAAAGGTGCCTGGATCTGCCACCTGAGGTGACTGCCTCACCTTGCCTCATGAGTAGGCCAGCCCTAAAATTCGACACTGTCCAAAACGTGATGCTAGACTCAATGAACCAGCAAGGCTGGAGGCGTTATGACTAGGAATGACAGAAGTCCAGTAACTTACTGCTGATGGGTGAATCTATGGTGTGATTTGCATTTGATATTGCATAGAGTTCTGGCTTCCTGATATGAAGAGGGTATTGTAGAGCTGGAAAAGTGGCCACCAAAGTGATTGAAGGGATGCAGAAGCTCCCCTGTGAGGAAAGGTTACAAGACGAAACAGTAGGAATCATAGAATCATAGAGTTGGAAGAAGAAGAGAAGAGAAGAAGAAGAGTTTGGATTTGATATCCCGCTTTTCACTACCCGAAGGAGTCTCAAAGCGGCTCACATTCTCCTTTCCCTTCCACCCCACAACAAACACTCTGTGAGGTGAGTGGGGCTGAGAGACTTCAGAGAAGTGTGACTAGCCCAAGGTCACCCAGCAGCTGCATGTGGAGGAGTGGAGATGCGAACCCGGTTCCCCAGATAACGAGTCTACCGCTCTTAACCACTACACCACAAGGGCCATCCAGTCCAACCCCCTGCCAAGCAGGAAACACCATCAAAGCATTCCTGACAGATGGCTGTCAAGCCTCTGCTTAAAGACCTCCACAGAAGGAGACTCCACCACACTCCTTAGTAGCAAATTCCACTGTCAAACAGCTCTTACTGTCAGGAAGTTCTTCCTAATGTTTAGGTGGAATCTTCTTTCTTGTAGTTTGAATCCATTGCCCCGTATCTGCTTCTCTGGAGGAGCAGAAAACAACCTTTCACCCTCCTCTATATGACATCCTTTTATATATTTGAACATGGCTATCATATCACCCCTTAACCTGTTTGACAGTGGGATGGACTCCCTCGGAAGATAGTCATGGCTATCAACTTGGATAGCTTTAACAGCGGTTTAGACAAATTCGTGGAGGATAAGGTCATTGATGGTTGCTATCCATCATGGCTCTGTGTACCATCTACAACCGAAGTGTGAATGCCAGTTGCTGGAAACCAGAGGATGGGAGAGTGCTGTTGAATTCAGGTCCTGTTTGCAGGCTTCCCACTAGCATCTGGTTGGAAGTAGAGTTGGGACTAAACCAACCTTTGACCCGATCCACCCGGCCTCCTCTGATGTCCTTATATTCAAATGCATCCTTTCTTTCCCAAAAGTCTCCCCACCCACGGATAGGTCCTCCTGCAAAGGGTTTCCAATGGCACAATTTATTTGTTCTCTCCTCCCTCTCCCCCCTCCCCTCCTTTTTTGTGTGTTTGCGCTAATGTTCTGAACATTGACGCCGCATAGCCGATGATTATTTGCCAGACAGAGTGACTTAACGCAGATCTGCAAGCTGTTCCCATTTGTTAAATGTCAGAAAAACACATGCGAGTCAGTGGCTTTAGCACTTAGCTGCCAGCTGGTTCTTCTGAAAGGAGGGGACGGGTGACACTCTATCAAACAGCAGGCTTTCAAAAGAAGAGGAGACCTCTTCCAAACTGCGGTTCAGATGTTCTTTTAACAACATAAGCAAAACAAGGCGCTCAGCTCCCCTTCCCTCAATGCACACACAAACACACCAAGTCTCTCGCCCACTATTTTCTCTTGAGATCCGATCTTCTGTTTCTGTGGGTTCTTAGCACCCAAAGTCTTGCACAACAGGAGGGAGAGCGCGTTTACGGACATGTGTTGACATCATTGCACATATACTTAAGAACATAAACCAAGCTTGCTGGATCAGGCCAATAGCCCATTCAGGTCCAGCATCTTTTTCTCACAGTGACCAACAGGATGCCTGTACACATGCCCTCCAACATTTCTCCAAGGAAAAGAGGGGTGTCCTATCTTCTTCTTCTTCTTCTTCTTCTTCTTCTTCTTTCTTCTTCTTCTTCTTCTTCTTCTTCACCGTCATCATCATCTTCATCATCATCATCATTTTTATTATTTATATCCCAACTTGACTGGGTTGTCCCACACTCTGGGCTACTTCCAACATATATAATATTGTTTATTATTGTTTATTATTATTACCGTAATTTTCGCTCCATAAGACGCACTATTCCTTCCTAAAAATTAAGGGGGGATATCTGTGTGCCTTATGGAGCGAATGGTGGTCCCTGGAGCCAAATTGCCCAGGGGCCAAAAGCAGATCGTGCTTTTTATTTTACAAAGAGAAAAAGGGGTGTTGAAAGGACCTCGCTCAGCAGCTGGTCAGCAAGAGATCGGGAGAGAGATAAGAGCCACAGCTCCCTTTCAGCCTCACCCTCCATTGTTGAACGTGCTGCAGAGGGAGGTTGTTTGTTTCCCCAGCGACATGTGACTGGCTGATTAGATTATATGTCTGGAAACTGTAGAAATGGCTCCCTTTCCTTCAGAAGCTGCAGAAATGTGAATTGAACCCCATAAAAATGGGGCTTTTCCTCTTTGCTTTTCCCCCTTTGCAAAAGGAGCTTGCTTTTCTCCCTTTGCAAAAAAGCTGCAAAACTTTTAGCTGATCCTCAAAAAAAAAAAAAAAAACCCAAACCAGGGCTTTTCCCTTTGCAAAAAAAGCTGCAAAACTTTTAGCTGATCCTCAAAAAAAACAACAGGGCTTTTAGAGGAGGAAAACCAGAAAAATATTTTTTTCTTGTTTCCTCCTCTAAAAACAAGGTGTGCCCTATGGTCCGGTGTGCCCTATGGAGCGAAAAATACGGTATTTGTACCCCGACCATCTGGCTAGGTCCCCCAAGCCACTCTGGGTGGCTTCCAACAAATATTAAAATACATTAAAATGTCACAGAATAAAAACTTATCTAAATAGGGCTGCCTTCAGGTATTTTCTAAACATCTGGTAGTTGTCTATCCCTTTGACCTGTGATGGGAGGGCGTTCCACAGGGCGGGCGCCACTACCGAGAAGGCCCTCTGCCTGGTTCCCTGTAGCTTTGCTTCTTGCAGTGAGGGAACTGCCAGAAGGCCCTCGGCGCTGGATCTCAGTGTCTGGGCGGAACGATGGGGGTGGAGACGCCTTCTGGTATACAGGACCGAGGCCATTTAGTATGTTTTTAATATAAAAACATATTAAACCATTAAACATAAAAAACCTTCCCTATACAAAGCTGCCTTCGGGTGTCTCCTAAAGGTTGTACCGTTACTTATCTCCTTGGCTCAGGGGCTGCATAACTCCAAATCCCCCAACATTGTTCAAATGAAAATAGGGACGTCCTAAGGAAAAGCAGGAGATTCTGGGATCAAATCAGAAACTCAGAGGGCTTCAGTAAATCCGGGACTGCAGAGACTCCAAGTGTCCATATTTTTCCAGGGACAGTTTTATATATGTTGGAAGCTGCCCAGAGTGGCTGGAGCCACCCAGTCAGATGGGTGAATGATGATGCTGATTGAATAGGTAAAGGTAAAGGTCCAGTCATGTCTGACTCTGGGGTTGCGGCGCTCATCTCACGTTACTGGCCGAGGGAGCTGGCCTACAGCTTCCAGGTCATGTGGCCAGCATGACAAAGCCGCTTCTGGTGAACCAGAGCAGCGCACGGAAACACCATTTACCTTCCCGCTGGAGCGGTACTTATTTATCTACTTTGACGTGCTTTCAAACTGCAAGGTGGGCAGGAGCTGGGACCGAGCAACGGGAGCTCACCCCGTCGCGGGGATTCGAACCGCCAACCTTCTGATCAGCAAGCCCTAGGCTCTGTGGTTTAACCCACAGTGCCACCCGCATCTGATTGAATAGGACATCCCTATTTTCATTGGAGAAATGTTGGGACGGTATGGGACTGTCCCTGGAAAATACGGACACTCGTAGGGGTTGTACAAGGCCTGCAAACGAGACGTGAGTGCCACAGTGCTCCCCCTGTGCTTTCCAGCCAGTGGAATTCAGAAGCGTTGCTGCAATTTTATGTTGAGGCAGAGTGTGGCCATCGTGGTAAACCAGTTCAAGGGAGGAAGTTGAGACACAGATGCAGAGGCAGACAGATGGGGGACATAATATACAGACAAATTCCATATATGTGGGGGATATATTTTCAGCAACGTGGCTTGAAGATCCCCTACAAAAGCCACCTCACTTCATTAAAGTGACGAGGGGAGGCAGAAGCCGTCCCTTCTCCCCGCTCCCCAATACTTTTTAACTCCTGACAATCCTCATAATCAAGGGCATCTGCAAGTGGGTAAATGTGAAATAAGTGTTCACGTTAATTTTTAATCAACCAACAACAGCAATGTGTTAATTGAATACCATTGCACAAATGTAACATGATGCGTCAGCCATGTTCTTGAAGCGGGGAATGTTACCCTTTTGTTTATCATTCCCAGCTCCTTGGAGAAATAAACGAATGTGTTGCTTATCTGATCTGTGTCGACTGGGAAAGCAGGGCCAATTTCAATCCTGAAGTTCTCGCTCTGCTTCAGAGAGGTGATGATGCAGCTGCCCGGAATAGACCAGCTCGATTGGTTTAAAACAAGCTGAGCTTTCTCTCTCAGGGGAGCTGTGAGTATGAAGTGCTCTAGCAAAATACTCTGGAGTTTGGCACCAAAGACCAAGTGTTTGAATCATGCTTCAAAGGCGACCTGAACGAATTTCTCTGGGCCTAATTTTTAAACATATGGTAGCCGGAAAAAATCAACAGCCTCAGATATGCTGATGACACAACCTTGATGGCAGAAAGTGAGGAGGAATTGAAGAACCTTTTAATGAGGGTGAAAGAGGAAAGCGCAAAATATGGTCTGAAGCTCAACATCAAAAAAACTAAGATCATGGCCACTGGTCCCATCACCTCCTGGCAAAGAGAAGGGGAAGAAATGGAGGCAGTGAGAGATTTCACTTTCTTGGGTTCCATGATCACTGCAGATGGTGACAGCAGTCACGAAATTAAAGACGCCTGCTTCTTGGGAGAAAACCTAGACAGCATCTTAAAAAGCAAAGACATCACCTTGCCAGCAAACCCCCCAAGGGAGAGCTCAACTTCAGGATCTGTATAGTTAAAGCTATGGTTTTCCCAGTAGTAATGTATGGAAGTGAGAGCTGGACCATCAAGAAGGCTGATCGCCGAATAATTGATGCTTTTGAATTATGGTGCTGGAGGAGACTCTTGAGAGTGCCATGGACTGCAAGAAGATCAAACCCATCCATTCTCAAGGAAATCGGCCCTGAGTGCTCACTAAAAGGACAGTTCCTGAAGTTGAGGCTCCAGTACTTTGGCCACCTCATGAGAAGACAAGACTCCCTGGAAAAGACCCTGATGTTGGGAAAGATGGAGGGCACAAGGAGAAGGGGACGACAGAGGATGAGATGGTTGGACAGTGTTCTCGAAGCTACTAACATGAGTTTGGCCAAACTGCGGGAGGCAGTGAAGGATAGGCGTGCCTGGCGTGCTCTGGTCCATGGGGTCACGAAGAGTCGGACACGACTGAACGACTGAACAACAACAACAGCTTCTGATTCCCTTGCCTGTTTTGAAAAATTAGTTGGTAATTTGTGTGTGTGCGTGTGTACTACTTATTAGTTCATCATGGAATTGGAGAGTTGAATGGGACTCTGAGAACCATCTAGTTTCTAGTCCAACTCTTTGCAATGCAGGAATCACAGCTAAAGAACAGGGTTCGAAACTCCCATTGTTCTAGGCACATTTTGGGATGGGGAATTTCATTAGCGCGAGCAGTTTCTGAGCTCTGGGTGCAGTACTGCGCCTAAGATTTTAGATTAAAACTGCAGGGTGGAAGGAAAGGAAGACCTTTCTCTGCCTCCCCACTTCCAGCTACTCTCTGAAGACTGGAGAAGAGACCCTCGTAAGAATATTGGGGGGGGCAGGGGAATGACTAGACTATGTGAAAAATGAACATTATATTTTATCTGCAATCCGTTCATCTTCAGCTTTGTATTCCTGTTATAAAAAAGCGTACCTAGACATTCTGTTGTTGTGCCAATAACCGAGGTTAAAGGTGCCATTTAGCTTCCAGCTTTCATCACTCACTTTCTAACACTGCTAAAGGATCCCTGAGAGATGGCAATGCAACTTCTGTTTAACAACCTCCAAGAAAAGACAGTCTGCCACCTTCTGAGGGAGTTTGTTCCACTGCCGAATGACTCCTACTATTAAAAAGTTCTTCCTAAGGTTGCATTTGAATTATGGTGCTGGAGGAGACTCTTGAGAGTCCCATGGACTGCAAGAAGATCAAACCTATCCATTCTCAAAGAAATCAGCCCTGAGTGCTCACTGGAAGGGCAGATCCTGAAGTTGAGGCTCCAATACTTTGGCCACCTCATGAGAAGAGAAGACTCCCTGGAAAAGACCCTGATGTTGGGAAAGATGGAGGGCACAAGGAGAAGGGAACGACAGAGGATGAGATGGTTGGGCAGTGTTCTCGAAGCGACTAGCATGAGTTTGGCCAAACTGCGGGAGGCAGTGAAGGATAGGGGTGACTGGCGTGTTCTGGTCCATAGGGTCACGAAGAGTCGGACACAAATGAATGACTGAACAACAACAGGGTTGCATCAGAATCTCCTTTCTAGTCATTTGAATCCATTGGTTCGGGTCCTATCGTCTGGAGCAGCAGAAATTAAGCTTGCGACGTCTTCCATGTGCATCTCCATCCTGGCTAAGAAGATTGTCAGTTCTTGGCAGATGTTCCTTTCCTCTTGACTTCTTTCACCTTTTCTGCTTCTCTACTCACACTGGGTATTTGTTTTGCCCAGTAAGGGTGGGTGACTGGCCACTGTCAGGTTAGGATTGGGGGGAACAAGAAAGATTCTGCAAATAACAAAATACAAAATTCCTCAGAGCTGAGGTGAGCTTCCATAACTTGAGAAACCTCTCCCGGGCATGAGCTTCCCTTCCCCCACCCTCCTTCCAATATTGGTCGCTTGACAAGAAGCTCTGTCTCTCCTCGGCTCCATTCCACTGAGATGAAGCTCTGTCTGATAATGAGACCTCTTCCCGCCGTGTCCCTCATCTCTGACAGTGCTATTAACAGCTACAAACACACCTCGGCAGCTCAGATTTAAAAATAACCCAGTGTTTTCGCCCACCTTTCATGCTCGAAAAGGAATTTGTAAATTGTCAGGTTGACTTAATTTTTTCCTCTAGACTCACACCTATTTGCTGTAATAAGAATTTCCCCCTCGAGTTTCACTCAGCTTGCAGAACGTGGCGGGAGAATTGGGATTAGGGCTGGTATTTGTCTACCTTTATTATTATTATTATTTCTTATTTAAAAAAAAAAAAAAGCTGATACTCTTTCAGCAACTCGGCTATCCATTCTGGCTGCCAAAACAGCATTTTAATATTTTGCCTTGAGGGTCAAGCGCTTTATTTTAAGTTAGCTTTATGACTCCGCCAATGTCTTTCTCCCTGCGCTATCCTGTTTACTTCAAAAGCTCGATTCCTTGCCACTCTGATTATTATTTCCCATGTAAACAAATGCACAAATCTTGATTAATATTTATTTTTTTGGTTGCTAAAAGGGAGTGTGAATTTGGGACAAATCACCACTCACCGAAGCACTCAACACCAAGAATCCTTGAGAGGTTCCTTCATTTGCTTTTAGATGCTTTTAATTTTGCCGTGTTTTTTATTATTGCTACATTGCTCTCCTTTAGGATGAAGAGAGAGGGAGGCAAAAATGTCACCATCCAATTTGGCCAGACACAAGGGCGTAGCAAGGGGGGGCATAGGGGGCGGCCCGCCCCATGTTCCACAATGTAGGGGGTGACAAATTATCAAGGAACAATTACTGCCCTACTAGGGCGGTTCATAAAAAAAACTTTTTTAAAAATGCCTGCTCCAAAGGTCTTATAGGGATTATATAGCTATATATGAAATTTCATGCACATCGGTTAATATCTTGATCCTCCTCCACCAAAATAGCTGTTCACTTGGCTGTTTTCCTGTGTCGTGAAGGCTGAAATTTCAGTTCAGTGGAGCACTTACTGTTCCCAACCCTAACCCTGTGGAAAGCCACCTAATTAGACTTTAATTTGATTTTGAGGTGTTTTTAGGAGGTAATTTAATTATTGTTTGATTTTATACCAATGTTATGTATCTGATGTTAGCCACCCTGATCCCGACTTCGGCCGGGGAGGGCGGGATATATATATATAAAGTTTATTATTATTATTATTATTATTATTATTATTATTATTACTTGCTATTATTCATTTGTAAGAAAATATGAAATAATGTAAAACCATTTTTACAGGGGGGGAATTAATGTGGGTGACAAGAAATTTTCCGCACCGGGTACCACCTGACCTTCCTACGCCTGTGGCCTGACATTTCCTGAGATCAAGGAGGAGCTTTTCATCTATGCTTGGATATCATTTGACGCCATCTTGAATCAAGATGGGAGGCTGAACCTTTCCAATTTTGGTTACAAGCAGTGCAGGGGTTGACACCATCTGTCACTTCCCCTCTCCTGTGTCTCGGTGTTCCACTCATAGAAGTACACAGGGAGGCTGTACCTGTCATTGGCTCTGGCGCCACCTACTGCTGGTCTCCTGCCTTACACCTCACCAGGCCCACTGGGCAGCAGCAACGACTCTTCAATGCTGTGTAAACACAGGTCGCGCTATCCCAACACTATGCATTCTCAGGAAACTATTAGTTAGGCAAGCATTTGCATAACGAGTTGAAGATTTCCATTGAGTCCTGTGGGGAAAGTTCTAATTCATTCCCGACCACAGAACTTTGAACACAATGATCGGGGAAATCCTGGAAAACCTTCTGAAACCTTGCAAAAGACAGACAAGGAAGGAAAAAACATGTCTCTTTTTTGTCCAATCATTCCCCTTCCTCCCCACTCCTCGCATGGTTTCTGGTGAAACTGCTGCCACGGACCAACAAAACACGCAAAGTAAGGCTTGTTTAAGACTGCTTATTTGTACTACACACAGGTCTGGCTGTTTGCATAGAGATTCATAGAATTGTAGAGTTGGAAGGGACCCTTAGGGTCATCTACTCCAACCCCCTGCAATTCCTTCTTGACAGAAATGCCCTCTCTGAGGAGCTTCCTCCCGTCAGATCTCAAGGAGATAAAGAACTACGCAACTTTTAGAAGACACCTGAAGACAGCCCTGTATTGTTCAGTTTTTAATGTTTGATGTTATATTATGTTTTTTTATATTTTGCTGGAAGCGCCCAAAGTGGGTGGGGTATAAGTGAGATGACGATGATGATTAAGGAAATCTCAGCTGAATCATCCAATACTGATGTCCTTCCAACCTCTGCTTGAAAACCTCCAAGGAAGCAGAGTCCGCAACCTTCCAAGGGAGACGGTTTCCACTGTTGAACAATGGGTGGTCTAGACCACTGAGCCTCTTGGGCTTGCTGATCAGAAGGTCAGCAGTTTGAATCCACGTGATGGGGTGAGCTCCTGTTGCTCTGTCCCAGCTCCTGCCAACCTAACTGTTGAGAGCATACCAGTGCAAGTAGGTAAATAGGTACCGCTTGTGGTGGGAAGGTAAACGGCATTTCCGTGCGCTCTGGCTTCCTTCACGGTGTTCCGTTGTTCCAGGAGCGCTTTAGTCATGCTGGCCACATGGCACCCGGAAAGCTGTCTGTGGACAAACACCGGCTCCCTCGGCCTGAAAGCGAGATGAGCGCCTAACCCCATGGTCGCCTTTGACTAGACTTAACCATCCAGGGATGCTTTACCCTTTACCTTTCACTGTCAGAAAGTTGTTCCTGATGTTTAGTCAGAATCTCCTTTCTTGTAACTTGAAGCCACTGGTTTGAATCCTACCCTCCCAAAGCAGGAGATCTGTGGTATCTATAGGGAGGTTCTGGGTACTCATTTGTCGTGTTGGATAAGTAGTTTTTGCATATAATGAGCATTTATAGAACAGGACCTGTGTGCATTTCACAAAGTATAGTTCTGCCTGGTGCTACCATTGCGATTGAAAAGAGGGACCCCAACTCTCCAAACACACACTTGCTGTGTGAAGGCTGGTGCTGGCTGTACCCAGTCTGTCAATCATCTCATAGTGACAAGAGCTCTGCTTTTCCAGCCTGGCTCTGCAGAGATTTTCAACCTTGACAAATGCCTGACAAATGGCAATTGCAATCCAGGGTCTTGATTTAGAGAATGGAGAAGGTTTGCAAAAAGAGCCTCTCCCTTGGGGGGTTTGCCGGCCAATTCTATTCTCTTTTTTGTTCGGGTCCGTAGTTTTCCAGCCACAGATGAATGGCAGCTCACTATGCAATAACTCATGATCAAAAGCCAAAGCTTTCTGACTCAGCACAATGAGAATTTCTTTCAGGGTGTGTGTGAGAGAGAATGGAGCATAACCTTTCGCCCCCTCCACCTAAAAAGAAAAAAAGAAAGAAAGCATTTCCAATATCTCCAAATCAAACAAGGTTGGGTGTATTTTTTTACATTAATTGCCTGAGACGGACAGAAAACAATTACGGTATATGTACCATTCAGTGAGAGAGATGGAACCGGTATTGAGTAAGTGTTGAGAGATTCATTCCCCTGTTTATTGTAATCACGTGACTGGATATGTGTTTTCATTCCACAGAGTGGAAGTGGGTAGTGACAGAAGACAGGATGTTTTGTCTTACTGTGTTTCCCTGAAGTAGGACTATTGTCCATTGTTCTCTCTCTTTGCTGTGTGATGCTAGAGAGAGAGGGAACCATGTTGAAGTGCTCTGACTGTGTATATATGTAATAAAGTAGGTTAGCCAACATGCTGAGTTGCTGTGGTCTGTCACGCAAGCTGGGCAAAACTCTGTGGATGCCTAAGAGTGTGTTGATGTACTCCCACATCAATCACTTTGATGTCCGGGGGCTGAAGAAGCCGAGAAGCTCCCGAACGATCGTCCTTGTGAGTAGAGGCCATTTCCTGACATCGGTTATGGGCCCAGGTATTGGGCCACAGACCCAGTGCCAGCAGAGGAGGGACCGGCTGTTTTTGTCTTGGTTGGGAGTCTCCTGGAAGCGGCAGCATGCAACGTGAGCCAAGCCTTTTCTGAGTTTGGAAAAGCTGCAGAGACTCCGTGAGTAAACTGGCTGCCTGAAATCGAAAGTAGAAATTCGGCAAGCTGGAATGTTTGTGTGCAGCTGGCAAGAAGCCTTGCCAACAGAAGCTAAGATTAATCACTGCTTCTGAGAGATCCTAGCTCAGAGTAAGCTCCAAAATGGAGAGGTTGAGCAGGAATGGATTCCCTAGGTTTGCATGGAGGGACCTGGGAGAAGAGACGTCCCATCCCCTGAGTTTTGGAAATGGAGTGGAAGATGTACTAACTAGATGGAAGTATTCTGCATTGCATTGCATTATGATGCTGTCTTGAACTATGGAATTTGCTCCTCCAGGAGGCAGTGGTGGGCACCAACTTGAATCGTTTTAGAAGAGAATTAGACAGATTCATGGAGATGAAGGCTATCATTGGCTTAGCCATGCTTCGTCTCCATAACAGGGATGTGGGTGGCGCTGTGGGTTTAAACCACTGAGCCTTGGGGTTGCCGATCAGAAGGTCGGTGGTTCGAATCCCCGCAACGGGATGAACTCCTGTTGCTCGGTCCCAGCTCCTGCCAACCTACCAGTTCGAAAGCACATCAAAGTGCAAGTAGATAAATAGGTACCGCTCCTGTGGGAAGGTAAACGGCATTTCCGTGCGCTGCTCTGGTTCGCCAGAAGCGGCTTAGTCATGCTGGCCACATGACCCGAATGCTGTACGCCGGCTCCCTCGGCCAGTAACATGAGATGAGCGCCGCAACCCCAGAGTTGTCTGCGACTGGACCTAATGGTCAGGGGTCCCTTTACCTTCACCTTTACTGCCTCCATGGTTGTTGCAGCAATGCTTCTGAATGCCATTTGCTGGAACCCACAAGTGAAGGGAGTGTTCTTGTGCTTTCACGTTTCCCGAAGCCATCCAGTTGGCCACTGTGAGAACAGGATGCTGGACTAGGTGGGTCATTGGCCTGATCCAGAAGATTCTTCTTGTGTCTCAAGATGATCAAGGTTCTGGAAACCAAGCCTTATGAGGAACGCTTGGATTTGCTGGGTATGTTTAGCATGGGAAAGAGGAGACTGAGAGGAGATATGATAGCTATCTTCAAATATCTCAAGGGCTGTCCTATGGAAGATGGAGCAAGGTTGTCTTCTCCTGCTCTGGAGAGTAGGACTTGAACCAATGGCTTCAAATTACA
The DNA here is from genome assembly GCF_009819535.1 of Lacerta agilis. Classification (NCBI taxonomy): domain Eukaryota; kingdom Metazoa; phylum Chordata; class Lepidosauria; order Squamata; family Lacertidae; genus Lacerta; species Lacerta agilis. The sequence goes on along the minus strand of NC_046322.1, from coordinate 6,595,213 downwards.
AGAAAGGAGATTCCGACTAAACATGCGGGGAAAACTTTCTGGCAAATTCAAATTCAAATTTATTGCGGCTATAAGCCCATAAAAACATAAAATATGGAATATATGACATAAAATTACAGCAAACCATAGACCCTGGAGTCATAGGGAAACAAATCACAGCACAAATACAAGTTTTAAAATTGCAACCAGGAAGCAGAAAACAAAGTATTAGTGGTCGTGTAGTTGGCCACAGCGCCTTTTTTGAGATATGACAGAGTTTAGAAACCTTGCACTGGCAACAAGAGCTGTTTGACAGTGGAACAGTCTCCCACATGAAGTTGTGGACTCTTCTTCATTGGAGGTTTTTAAGCAGAGGTTGGATGGCCATCTGTCTTGGTTGCTGAGATTCCTGCATTGCAGGGGGTTGGACTAAACGGCCCTTGGTGTCCCTTCCAACTCTATGATTCCATAGGTAAGAGCTGGGGAAATGTTTTCAGCCTGAAGACCACATTCCATTCTGAGCGACGATGGATGCTGTTCCATCGCCAGTGTGGGAATCGGATTCAGCTACCCACCCGATCATCTTCTGTACAAGGCTGATCATTTTACCTTTTCCGCAGGCAACAAGATGTATTGGGTGAGCCCTGAGCAAGACACATGGCCACTATAACTGTGTCGGATGTTGAGGTCCCCTGAGAGGGGCTGAGTTTGGACAGCCGGAGATCTTGCCAAACCTAAGATGCAGCCGGGTCATCTGTACTCCTGCAAATGTACCAACGCAGCCTCTGTGGTCAACGTATGCATTTCTGGGTCTTAATGGTGTTCTCGAGGAGTGCTTAACAGGACCTATTTTACAAGCTGGCTGAGCTGCACCACTTAAATGCTATTATGTTGATGGATCCTGCTGACAATGGTTTAGGGAAAGACGAGGCGTCAGACAAAACAGAATGAATGTTTTATTGCGGAGGGGGTAAGGGGGAGCACGGGGGATTTAATATCATTGTTCCTTGGAACTTCCCCTTCTGCTAACACAGCACAGGAACCTTTTCACCTCTCAGTGAGTGTGTGTTCTTCCACTTTTAAAGATGCGACACATTTGCACAAAAATCACCTGTTTTGTCATGGAAATGGAATGCATAAATGAATCCAAAGTAAGGCACTGACAGCTCTCCAACATCAGCGTTTTCAGAATGCAGGCAATTGTGGTCCTTAAAAAAAAAGAAATGAGTAGCTGTATAGGCAATATCCCTTTTTACTCCAGGGTAGTTCTTTAAAAACTGCTTCTCCATCATCACCATCGTTGTCATGATCCAACTTTTCTTCCCAAGGCCTCCCTCACTTCCCCACTTCCTCACAACACTCCTGTGGAGGAGGCTAGGCTGAGAGAGCAGTATCATCAGGTTGGAACCGGTGGTTTTGGATTGCCGTCTTACGTTTGGTTGCAAGAAATGGCACCATTTCATAGAAGATTAGCTCAACAAGTCCAATCACAATGAGCTCCTCCAGGCAACCTGTCTACTGACTATTCGTCTTGCTTTGCATGCACAAAGCTTGTGTGGAGGTTATGTTGGATACATGCAACCTTGCATGCCTCTATGTTATGTACTGAGTGGAATAGGATCCAAAATGCAGCAGTCTGATTGGTCCTAGAACAATAGGATTCAGAATGCAGCAGTCTGATTGGTCCTAGAACAATAGGATCCAGAATGCAGCAGGCTGATTGGTCCGCAGGTCACCCAATCCAGCTCCAGGTGGAAGTTAATCTGCAACCTGATTGGCATATAGGAGCAGGGGCCGGTGCGTCCATTAAGGCGAACTACGCAATTGCCTAGGGCGCCAAAATGGAGGGGGCGCTGGCCAGGCTTGGGTGGGTGGCGGACGGGCTAGCAGCAGCTTCTCCGCTACAGCAGAGAAACTGCTGCTTGCCTCTCCACCATCCCCCACCTCCCGCTAAAGCAGGCTTTGGTGGGGGGCGGGGGGGCGCCTGAAAGTGGTCTGCCTAGGGCGCAAGAAACCCTACCACCGGTCCTGTATAGGAGTATCCTGGAATTAGCCAATCACGTGGGGCCCATTGTGCAAATAATGTATATAAAGCAGACATTTTGGGGTAACTTCCATTCCTCGCTACTATGAGATGAATAAAGAGCATGAAATCCACACTTGACTCTGAGTATATTTCACTCTAGTTCGTAGAGGGCAGGGTATATTCAGAACAACAGATAACCAGGATTTCCTGTCGAGTTCCCAAGCACCACCTTTTCCTGTTCATTTGTTCATCCATGTCGCGGGTCAGGAGTCAGCTTCCCCTGCTGACCAGCAGCCTGAAGGGGGAGAAGGGGGGCTGACTCCACAGAGTGACTCCTTCACAGAGAAGAAGGCACCAATGAGATCAAGCAAGCACTGATGAGAACCAGCTGGCTCTGGGCTTCTTAAACAGAGATCTCAGCAGCAGTCAGATGCTGCCAACAACGCCTGTAGTTCCTGGCCCTATCTTGCTGCTTCCTGTTCTCTGTCTGGATTCCCTGACCTCTGGATTGGGCCCTTGGTTGTGTGATCATCTAGATTCTTTAACCTCTGGGCTGTCTTGACTTCCCATGTAGATTAGGCAAGAGTTCCTCGGAGACTCCAAGACCCCGCTTGCTCAGCAACAGGACTCGGACGGGTCGACGGCGATCCCACACTTTTCGGCGTGTTTCCCCATCGCTTTTCGAAACTGCAAAAAAAAAGGTCTTTATAAATGGATTTGTTGCACAAGCGTGACAGAGCACTTCAATCCACTTGAAATGCACAAACCAAAATCTTTAATCCCTCTTGCAAAATAGTGACGCTGGAGGCACCCACAATCCAATAAGGACATTCTCAGCACTCTCACCTCAAGTACCTGGGTGTTTAGTAGAATTTCCTTCCTGTATAAGAGTGCAGCTGGTGCTCCTGCTACCCCTGCTGAGGTTTTGAGGGAGGCCCCAGAGGGCAGTGAGGCTGAATGTCCCCTCTCCCATTCCATTTCTTAGGCTGAAAGTGGCAAATTGAGACAGCAAGCGTTTCAGATGTTCTTCAGGGTCCGCAGCCCAATCCAGACAGTTTTGTTCGATGTTTTAATGTGTTGTAAACCACTTGTGAGATTTTCCTTCAAAATATAAAGTGGTGTAGAAATAAAATAATAATAATAATAATAATAATAATAATAAAATGCATTGCATCACAACTGTTCATGTGTTGATGGAGGAAGTCAGATCAAATTGTATTTGCTCATAGAAGGAAGGTCCTCTGTATTCCAATAAAACCATCTTCCAGTTGCCCCATTAGTGCTCTCATTTCTTTCTTTTTTTGTGAGTTTCTCTCTAACAGCTATGGTCTACACCTTTTGCGTGTCAAGGTCCCCAAACCACCCCTCAAGTAAAACACACTTCACACCAGATATAAGTTTAAGGTTTTTGACATTAATTTGGCCACAACTTTATTGAATACAAAATAAGTGAGTGGTTGCTTAGGCATTGGTTAAGACTATCTGTCCCTCTGGGGACAGAACTGACATCCACCCGCCTGTGGAGTCAGTACAGGGGAAAACGCTTTGGGGAGAGAATGAGTGCCCGTTCTCCCCTAATGCTCCCAGGGGCTCTTGCGTGGTCCCTGGCCCCCGACCGGGGGATACGGACAAGCATGGTGAGCCCCTGGATTCCTTTAACGGAATTCCCCTTGCAGCAGCAGCATTGAAGGGGCAACCACAGCCAACCTGCCCCTTCGCAGCATAGGAGGGGCAACCACAGCCAACTCTGCCTCTCCTCAACCAATTTATAACCAATGCTTAACCGCCAACCTTACAAGTTGTGACTAATTGCTATGCAGTAGGCGAAAACCAAATGGCACCAGCCAATCAGCCAAATGGAAAAATTCCTACCAGGCCCCTGCTCCAATGCAGACGACCCCATGACAGGCATAGCAAGGTCAATGCAGAGGCCTAATAACAGGGCGGGAGGGCGGGCGATCCGATGCACGAAGCCAGGAGGGCTCCGACGGTGAGTGCAGGGTCATTTATAGGCTCTGGACTGTCCACCAACAAGTTGCAACATATGAATCTCCCCAACGACAGCCAGAGCCCAATCACAGTAGTGGCCATCCATACTAACCCACCCAGCAGCAGAGGGGTGACTTGCTAGCCCCCACCGCAACACGTGCTCTCCATGAAGGAGAACACACTTTGTCGCCATTCAGGAATATGAAGATGTTCTAGTCTTTTCCAATTATGAGCTATTAGTTGCTTTGCAGAGACTAGGAACGGTGTTATTAATTCTTTATGTCGAAGGTTTTTCTGCTCCCTGTGGAATATTATCAGTAAAGCCAAGGATGGAGTATTCTGTATGGTACATCTGTGCTGTAAGATGATTTTATAAAAAACAACAACAACAAGTGCCACTGTCCCCAATAAGGCTTAATTGCATTGCAGGCCCACCCCTGTGTGGCATATTGTTTCAATACCTATCTAGCAGTAAGGTGTCATTTGAGAACTGATTCCATTACATTTCTGCAGAGTTGGATACCACTGACTCAATAGCTTAAAGGTATTTTCTTTTATACTAGCGGGAACAGAAAGTACAGGCTTCTGCGCCCCCCCCCCCCACATTGTGCCAGGCAGCTTGCTCAATATCAGACATCAAAGCAGACTCCCAGGCGTGCTTTGAACAGGGCTGGCCCAAGTCATTTGGGCACCTGAAGTGATCCACAAAATAGTGCCCGCCCCCTGCCGGACTAGGGAAAAAGAAGTGAGTAAAGATCTACATTGGGAACAGGGCAGAAGCTGATTAAGCTTCAGCTTCAGGGCCCCTGATCCCAGGGAGGCCCTGTTGGAGATTCATTGCCTGTGTGCAGTCATGGGATTGTTGTCTATCACATGACAGTGTTTTCATTCCACAGAGTGGGAAGTGGGAAGTGATGGGAGACAGGATGTTTGTCTTACTGTGTTCCCTGAAGTGGGATTATTGTCCTTTGTTCTCTCTCTTTGCTGTCCGATGCTAGAGAGAGAAGGAGCCATGTTGAAGTGCTCCGACTGTGTATATATGTAAATAAAGTAGATTTTCCAAAATGCTGAGTTGCTTATGAAGCTACTGAACAATCGTCCAGAAGGGAGGGAACATGCCAGTCAGGCATGTGTCTCTGCCAGGGTTCTACTTGCGAGCAGGACATTTCCTGACTTTAGTCCACACTGCTTTTTTTTTAATAAAAAAAAATGGGTCGGCTCAAAATTGCACTGAACTCAGTTTGACCCATTTTGTTGTTGTATATATTTCAATAATCCCAAGAGTTTGAGAGTCAGTAGCACAGATGTTCTAAACAACCCGACTGAAGAAAATAACAGTGACTACCCAGACCTTGTTGCTGGTCGTGAAGGCAGATCCTCGTAACAGTTCAAGCTTCAGCACACCAAAAACTGATTGGGAACAAGTGGGGAATCTAATCAACCTTACCCACTGGTTGAAGTGGGAATCAAAGGCTGTGGTGGTGGTTGGGGGGCACGTGACCCGTTCTGAATCACACTGAGCAGGTCCAGGAAACCCTTCCATTTCCTCTCTAGGGATGAGAGAAGACCACCAGTGCCTCCTATTTGCCAAGAGGCTGCTGTAGAGGCGGCTTTGGCTGGGCAGCTGAGAAAGTGGCAGATCCAGCCTCTGAGCAGTGTTGAGGCTGGATCCGCTGCTCCTGTGGATCCTGCCACCCGAAGTGGTTGCCTCACCTTCCTCATGGGTGGGCCATGTCACAGGGCTGCCAGGCAATGGGCTGGAGCCAAGGGAGGAGGCTGAACAGAACGAGAATAAGCCCTTGGAAAGCGACAGGCAGAAAGGGAGAGAGACATGAGAGAAAGAGTTAATGGAAGGGAACACAGAGGGGGAAGGGGGCTCTGATGCAAGCAAGGAGCCTCAGCACCGTCTGACCAGTTCAGGGACTGAGGGAGATGGGGTGCCCATCCCTTCCGCGCAAGAGCGAAGGGGTTGGAAACGCAGAGAGGAGAGGTGGAGGCTGGGGTTACCCAAGTTACTCTGCTGGAGGCGGAGTCGCAAGCCGCCACTTCTGGGATCTGTGAGCAATGAGTTGGACACATGAACACTTAGCTGTAACCTGTATATATGTATATAATAAAGGACTGTAAATATATCTCTGACTGAGCAGAGGTATTTCTTGGGGAAAGCTTCCAGACCGCTTCACAGACCAGACCTTGCTTTAAATCACCAAGTGTTTCAGTGAGCCAGCGTGAGGCTTCTGATTTGATGCCGGAATGTCCCCAGCATGGTGTAGTGGTTAAGAGCAGTGGACTCGTAATCTGGTGAACCCGGTTTGCGTCTCTGCTCCTCCACATGCAGCTGCTGGGTGACCTTGGGCTAGTCACACTTCTCTGAAGTCTCTCAGCCTCACTCACCTCACAGAGTGTTTGTTGTGGGGGAGGAAGGGAAAGGAGAATGTGAGCCGCTTTGAGACTCCTTAAGGTGGGATATCAAGTCCAAACTCCTCCTCCTCCTCCTCCTCCTCTTCTGTGTGGAGGCCACATAATATTTTACACGGAATTGATAGCTGCCTCTTATATGAGGAAGAGGAGCCCGGTGGCAGATTTTCAAAGAGAGTCAGGGGTCAATTGGCTTGAGCCACAACTGTGGCATCATTGATTAAATAAACCACTTGGGCTGCATTTACATGACAGTTTGTGCCATTTTGCTGACATGTCCCCAACTGTTAATATTTGAGCTTTCATGTTACGTAAAACCCACTTCCAGAAATCTGGTGGAATAAAGTGGGAGTCCAGTGCTCATTTCTGTGTTAATCGCTTCCAGGGGAGAAAATAATCTCCTTAACCTGGAGAGCAGTGGTGAAATTGGGGCTGGTATACTGCCATGCAGTTATTTCCTGTCATTTTCATGGGGAAATCATTGGGGGGACGGGGATGGGACAGAAGCATGCATGTGCAGAAAGTGTGAGGTCATTTCAATGTCCTCAAATGACATCCATTGTTGTATCGCAGCACACCCACGGGTGCGAATGAAATTTAGCACAAATGCCAGCATATCAGTCAAATAAAACCACAGTGCCATAGGACAGCAGGTACCGCGGTGTAAAAGGAAAATTAGAAAACAGGACAGAAATGCTAGCGTACAGAGGCGTACCGAGCCGCTTGGCTGCTGGGGGCGGCTAGCCAAGCAGGACCCGCCGGGGGCTGGGCCTCGGTCCGTAGCGTATGCGTCATGACGCATGTGCTACCGAACGCAGCCCGGGTGGACTGCGCATGTCCGCAGAAGCCTGAGTGGACTGCGCATGTCCGCACATGCACAGTCCTGTGGACCGCTGCAGACATGTGCAGTCTGCCCGGACTCCCAAGCCGCCACCCGGCACCCCTTCCATGCGGCGGCTGCTCGCACGGAAGGGCTGCTGGGCGGTGGCTTGGGAGTCACACTCACGGGGGGTGGGGTGGTGCAGAGTGTCACCCTCCCCAGGCTGGAACCCAGGGCGAACCGCCCCCAACGCCCCACCCTCACTATGCCACTGCTAGTATATAATCAGAAAAGCTGATGTAACATGCCCCATATCTGAAGTATAACTAAATATAAAACTAGCACTACATTTCTAAAGGCGGTACTTTGAGAAACTGGATTATTCCCCTGGCCTCACAACGGACTATTGATGGTTGCACTAGTTTCGTGGCTGCTAGTATCATGAACCTAAGCCGACGGTCAAAGCTTTATTTTATGCAGGTCTGTCCGGTGATTTTATGCAAATATCCGGTGATGGGAATTGAAGCTTAAAAACCGACCCTTTGTTTTCCCTCTGTGTTTTGTTTGTTACGATTTTACATTATTGCATTGTTTATTCCCCTCCTGCCTCAACAGTGATCGTCTTGGGCGAGGGAGGTGGAGGGAATAGCTCGGCCTTTGAAGGAAGGCAGTTGTTGCAGGTAATTGTTGAAATATCAAGGGTATTGCGCCCTCCATTACTTAAACTTTCATTTGTGGCTTCCATGGTTTTGAAGAATGTTTATGACTGACAATCCTTTCTTTACGGCTCTATCCTTCAAGCTCCGTCTGATACCATGGAGAATGACTGCATGAGTGCTTGATAAAATGTCAAGATGCCATTATTTCCAGGAGAGTGTTTGGGAGCAATGAGGTCCCCTTCAATTTATCTCAACCAGCTGACTTTAAGGCTCTGGGATTTCACTTCCTGGGCCACTGGCACAGATGCACGGAAAGGAAGACTTCCCGTCGCCCACTGCACCTGCTGCTATTGTGCTGCAGGTGGGTAATAACCAACGGCATTTGCTTCGGATTTCAGGTAACAATATTTGGGTTTTAACTAATCGGCCATGTGAACAGGAGTTTGTGCATGATAACAACCACAATTTAAGACACTTGAAATGCCAATGGCTAAGAAAGGAAGAGGAGGAGGAGGAGGAAGAAGAAGAAGAAGAAGAAGAAGAAGAAGAAGAAGAAGAAGAAGAGATAAACAGGCAAGGCAGGTGATGAGAACTGAGTGTGCAGAAGAGTGGAAGAGATAGATTTGCATGGTGTCCCAGTAAATCTTCAAGTTCAATCTCAAGATTTTTGCCAATCTTGTCCCCCCCCCCACTGAGTTGGTATCACATTTGGGGAGCACACAGAGAATAAATAATTTGTCTTCAGGGTGGGAAACCACCATGAATTATTTCGCAGGGCAATTAAAGCAGCGGAGTCTGGTCCATTTGGGTAAATTACAGTCTGACCCCAGTTGATTAGACTTGAGCATGGTGGTGATAATGCCAAGGTTGCAGGTTTGATCCATATATGGCACAGCTGCATATTCCTGCATTGCAGGGGGTTGGACTAGGTGAGCATCTGGGTCACTTCCAACTCCACAATTCTATGATGATGATGATGATGATGATGATGATGATTTTATTATTTGTTCCCCACCCATCTGACTGGGTTGTCCCAGCCACTCTGGGCAGCTTCCAACAAATATTAAAGCTTAAAGAGATACCAAAAATTAAAAGCTTCATAATAAAGGGCTGCCTTCAGATGTCTTCTAAAAGCTGCATCTTTATTTGACATCTAACAGGATGGTGTTTCACAGGGTGGGCGCCACTGCCAAGAAGACCCTCTTCCTGGTCCCCTGCAACTTCACTTCTCACAGTGAGGGAACTACCTGAAGGCCCTCCGAACTGGACCTCAGTGTCTGTCCAGGCTGAAAAATGGGGGGTGGAGACGCTCTTTCAGGTATGCAGTGCATTCCCTCATCCCAATATAGATTGGGTTCATGCCGTACATCACCTTCTCCCAAAGGAACACAGAGGTTCCGAACATTATTTGGAAGCTGATCCTCCTCAGCCTTTTACTCCATAAATACAACACTGTCTGAAGCTCTAGATGCGTATCCAGCCTCCCACCTCAAAATGCTTTCCAAACCAAGTAACTTAACAACTAAAAAAAAAAATCTCTTATATGAACAAAGGTTGGGGGTGGTGTGTGTGTGTGGGGGAGAGAGAGAGAGAGAGAGAAGGAAGGGAATGGAGGATGAAAAAGCACTTACCTGGTCAACATTATTTCATAAGATGCCAGGATATAAATCAAGAATGGGTCGACCTTCAGAGAAATTTCAGACTTATTTACAGTAGGATGCACTGATCACTTTATCTACCCATTGCTCTGTTCCCCCCCCCTTCCCTTGGCGACTCATAAGTAATGTGGTCCACACAACCCCCGTGTAAATAGACCCAATATTTCAAGGAAGGTCATGGTATATACTCCTTTCCTCTCTTATGAATATATGATGGTGTACTGCAGGCCTGCTACAGCATCTGTCTTCATGAGCAAGGAGCTCGGTTGTGTGACTCCTAATGCTGGCAGGCATGGCTAGTGGGCTCTGGAAGAGAATGAAGCATGGGCCAGGAACGTGTCTCGGGAGCCTCGTACCCTGGAGACCAAGATATAGGAAGCTCTGCTGCAAAATCGGGGGAAACTGAACCGAAACAAAATGGAGGGGAAGGAGGGGAACCGCAGGCCAAACGCCATCCTCCGAGCCACAGCCGCTACCAACCCTGCTTCACACCCTTTAAAAGTCGTTTTTGCGTGGCTTAAGTATGTAATTGTTCTCCGATAATGACTCTTGCTTGCCTGGATGGAGGACAGTGACAGAGGGTATGCTACCACCACACAGGACGGGCTTTTGGGTGGCAAGGCATGCAGGGATCCTGCTGTGCCCCTGGGTCAGAGCTGACCCGGGAGTGGAGCTGCGGTGTGGCTTCCTCATGCGCCATGGCACAGAAGAGTGGAGAGCAACGTTGCCGCCGATTCCCCTCTCTCCACCCCTGCCCCAGGTCCGGCTTGACCCAGGGGTGGAACTGCAGCTGGCGGCGTTGGGCCATCATGTGTGGAAGCTGTCTCCAGGGCTGTCTTGTGCTATCAGACCCAGGTTCCGATGAGAGAGCCTGTCGTAGGGGCACCTGCTCGTGCCCCTAAAAAAATATGTGTCTGGGGCCACGGTCCCCCCCAGCCCCTCATGCTACACCATGGATAGAGGCTGGAAAGAGGTATTATTATTATTATTATTATTATTATTATTATTATTATTATTATTATTATTTCTACCCCACCACTCTGGGCAGCTCCCAACATATTAAAAACAGAATAAAACATCAAACACTAAAAACTTCCCTAAACAGGGCTGTCTTCAGATGTCTCCTAAAAGTCAGATAGTTGTTTATTTCTTTGACATCTGAAGGGAGGGAATTCCACAGTGTGGACGCCACTACCAATAAGGCCCTCTGCCTGGTTCCCTGTAACCTCACTTCTTGCAGGGAGGGAACCGCCAGAAGGCCCTCGGAGCTGGACCTCAGTGTCCGCGCTGAGCGATGGGGGTGGAGATGCTCCTTTCAATTATACTGGGCAGGGGTCATTTACGGCTTTAAAGGTTTTGCCTCTGTCCCTGTTCTTCAGAGAGAGCCAGTTTGGTGTAGTGGTTAGGAGCGGCAGACTCGTAATCTAGGGAACCGGGTTCGTGTCTGCACTCCTCCACATGCAGCTGCTGGGTGACCTTGGGCTAGTCACACTTCTCTGAAGTCTCTCAGCCCCACTCACCTCACAGAGTGTTTGTTGTGGGGGAGGAAGGGAAAGGAGATTGTTAGCTGCTTTGAGACTCCTTCGGGTAGTGAAAAGCGGGATATCAAATCCAAACTCTTCTTCTTCTTCTTCTTCTTCTTCTTCTTCTTCTTCTTCTTCTTCTTCTTCTTCTTCTTCTTCTTCACAGGCATGTGGTCCCCCAGATTGGGGGGGGGGGGCTGAGAAAGGTTCCCAAGCCCTGCTTGGAAGAAATTGGTTTTTAAAAAAATAGTAGAGAATTACTTCTTCACACATGCTTTTCCATGAGTCGTTGGTGCTTTATATTCTTCGAAGGAGATTGTAAATCGCCAGTGGTCCACTTGTCAACTCGAACCTGCTAGGGTGTGGGGAAATCTGCAGTCAAAATGGCAATTACATTTGCTGAATAAGCATATGAAGGGGTTAAGGCTCACAGAGTCCCTGCATTCCCACAAAAGACAGGTCTCTCCTTTCCTTTCAAGCCAGCGATGTGAGCAGAAACACCTGGTTGGGCTCTGTTCAGAGCCCAGACTCCATTTTGGAAACTAATTTTGTTTTATTTTGTAACTAATAAGTATTTTTACCTGCATGCTACTTTGATATGTTTGCTGCCTGCATTGAATGTGAGTAAACCTTCTTATTTTTACTAAAACATGTGGTTTATTCTTAGCATCGGGGAGAAACACGGGAAAGGTCAGCAAACCGCAAATAAACAGGGATAAGAGGTGTAATTGCCTAATTCCTAAGTTGCAAAAGTGTGTGTTTTTACTCTGCTTAAAAGGGCTTTATAGCCTGATTACTCTCTCACATTCAACAGGAGGCTTAAATTTTAGTTTATAAATTTAATCCTCAATCCATCTCCACTGTACAGGAGTAAACGCCAGTAGATTCAATTCCCTTCCATTGAAAAACATACATTGTATCATGTTTTACAGTATTTGACCCTGCCCTAACTCCATTCTGGGGATATATAGTACATAGTTTGCATAGAGTTTGCTCCACACACAGAGCTTATGCTCTGAACAACACTCACCACATTTGCTCCTCTTCCAGCAAAATGAATGGAGAAGCCATAATGGGCAACAGAGCCGAACACAGACTCTGGAGCACATCCAGCAAGAACGTATCACCAGTTCAAAATGTTGGCCTACAGCCGTGATGTCAGGCTTCGGTGAATCAGCTTCCTCTCCCCATGGCAGCAGATAAGAAGATCAAAGAAAGGAGCGTCTTAGCAGTTAGAAACTTTAATAATCACAGCGAAAGAACAAAGAACATAGAAATGGCGGTGCTCCCAATTAAGGGCAACACCCCCTTCAGTCCCTATTAATCTACATCATTCCTACGTCTTGTAATCTGATATTGTACCCTCTGTGCATTCTGTTCTGACACTTTCTGAGCTCTTCTTGACCTTGGGCTGAGCAGAGGAATGCTGTCCAGGGACTGTGAATCTGTTAACTCTCTCTCTTCCAGTGTTTCTTCTCCTAGCTGTTTCCCATCCAGTGTTTCCCAGTTTCTGCCTTCTGAACTATGCCGCTCTGCAAACCACTGTTCCAAATCTATACTGTCCTTCTCCTGGGAAGATGCAGGAGCAGGAGCAGGGGGATGGGGAGCCTCCCACCATCCCTCCTCAGCACAGTCCTGGACACGTGAACTTCAAGGGCACGTACAGAAGCAGACTGCATCTGCTTCCCCATTCCTGCAGCCCCACTTCTGGAGGTTCACCTGTGTCAGGAGCTGGCTGGCTGCCAGCTTAGATAAACAGCACACAGTGGTGGTAATTACAAGAAGAGTTATTGTATACAGTCATTAGCCTCAGAGCCGCTCCCACTAGCGACTATCCATCACAATTCAGTTGAAGCATCTGAGCTATCATCACGTCTCCAACAGGAAACACGAAAACGTCCGCCCCTCCTCCTTTTTGATTGACGCCTCTCTTTGACCTTTGTTCTTCTGTGAGCCATTGGACTTTCAGGGTCAGCTCCCTCTGCCAAAGATTCTCCCCTCCCCCGAGATGTGACTAACGGCCGCACTCCAGAGGGTTGGCCTGCGTCCAGCCCGCTCTCACTGTACTGATAAGGTACCTTCTCTCCTCCTTCGGGAAAGGGGGGCTCTAGCCCACTGCTTTCAACTGGATGAAAGGCACATCTCTCTCCCCCCCCTTCTGAATGACTGCCCCCTCCCCCAACCCAGACTGCTCCTCTGGGCTGTGGGAAGCTATTTCCACAACAACCTGAGTCCGAAATGGGCTGGAGTGCACGGGTGGATGGGGACAATTCTTTCAAAATAGGAAGCTCTCCAAAAATGCCATTGCGACCCCAGAGCCGCTCAGAATGTATTGGAAATGCCACACTTAGCCAAATGATTAAAGCCTACATCATGCAAATCCACCCAGGCTTTGATGGCTGTTGATAGAAGACAGTTAGCTGTAGGCAGTATCAATCCTTCCCTGTATCTGCTTGAGGACGGTGCCTGCAAGGCCAGAGAGATGCAAATACCCTTGTCGTATGCTATCCATCAATCCGAGAAGCATGTACTTTGTAGCCACCCGCGGCAACAGAGAATCAATATGTATGAATTTTTTGTCACTCAGCTGGTATTTATCTTTGAGGGAGAGAAGACAAACACCAGGGCCGAGCCCGGGTCAGAGTTGCGAGATGGCGTTAGCATCGCTAAGGGAAAGCGGGTTGACAGCTGGCAAGGAGAGGGGTCAGGTGCTGTTGACTAGCTGGAGGTAAAGGGAGGAAGGAGGGGGGAAGATCAAAGGTGAGCCGAGAGCCCGGCGGGATGGAGCCGGTGACCTGAAGGTGAGGAAGTGGGAGGGAAACCCTCTTCAAAGGAAAGATCCGTGTCCAGGAGTGGCACACATGACCTCTGGAGTGTCAGCAAGTTGTTTGTTCCCCCCCTTTCCCTGAAAAAAAAAATGGCAACAAGCTAAAGGCAAGCTCTTGCAGACAATCAGGAAGAAAATGGCTGAGTTCATGGAAAGGATGAGAAGATAGTTTGGTGGAATAGTTTTCAGGTGCAAATCCCGATGTTGGTCAAAGCATCGAGGTAAATTCCCTAGGACTGGGGACAGGTAGCAAGGATACATCAACTGTATAGAAATCTGCTCCCTGGTTTCTCAGACATTTTTGTCTCTTGCAAAATAGACTTTCTTTTTTCTGCCTTGTTCTCAGAGCACTAAAAAATTAAATTGTGCTTGGTGTTTGAGCTTATCTTATTTTTGCAAAGTGGCAAAGAGTGGCTGATGTGCTATCCTTCCCTAGTAAACATATTTTCTAGCATTACTTCTACCATTCTTCTATACTTTTCCTCCCCAGTCAGAGGCAGTGAGGCTTCTGAATACCAGCTGCTGGAATCCACAGGAGTGGAGAGTTGCTTTTGTGCTCAGATTGTGCTCAAAGCATCCAGTTGGCCTCTTGTGAGAGAGAACAGGGTGCTGGACTAGATGGGCCATTGGTCTGATGCAGCAGGCTCTTTTGTTCTTATGCAGCCTCCCTGGGTGCTTTCAGATCTGGAAAGGAGCAGTTCCTTCATGAAGTCTCCCCCTGGAGAAAGTTTGAGTCCGCATTAGCTATATTGGAATGATGGGAGTCTGAGTCACTTTGAATAGCTTAGCTATGTTTAATATCCTAGTTCTGATCTGATGATAAAGTCCAGACCTTGATGAAACTGCTGGTGAAACGGGAAGATTTGAAGCTGGCCACCCGTTGGGAGGACATACCCACATGTCTGAATGACTTTGTATAACCTTCTCCAACATTGGGAAGATAGACCCATATGCCTTATAGACTTTTGCATAACCATCTTTAACATTATATTGCACTTTGTATATTGCACTTTAAATCAGCACTTTGATGTTTTAAAGCATATATAGGCTTTGCCTCTGAGGAAATATCTATGTATACTTTTTGTATGATGATATTGTCAGTTTAGTTCCATAATTAATACATTTCTATCCAGAGATATACACGGTTTTGTATTTTATCTGTGGAGCACCCAGGAGGGCTGCAGGATGCAGACCGCTGGTGAGACTATTTGTAGAATGAGAGAAAAGACACAAGCACTCCAGGGTCAAAAGTAAGGTAAAAGCAAGACATAAATCTTTCATTCCACCCATGAGAACTTTAGAAAAGAAAACCTCCCTTTATCTTAGTTCTGTGAGGGAAATAGGAGTATCCCGACAACACTCAGCACCCTTAGCAAACTACAGCTCCCACAGTTGTTTGGGGCAAGCCATGCCTGTTCAAAGTGGAATGATACTGCTTTTAATGTACTCCCCACCCCTGTGAACCACGTTAGGATACAATAATTGGGGGGTGGGGGTGGAGTAAGAATATAAGTTGTGTGTGTGTGTGTGTGTGTGTGTGTGTGTGTGTGTGTGTGTGTTTAACTATCTAGCTAGAGCTGCAAACAAGGTGCTAGCCTGGATGGACCTTTACTCTGAACTAGCCAGGTTCTCTAGAGAAGTGAGAGCTGGACCATCAAGAAGGCTGATCGCCGAAGAATTGATGCTTTTGAATTATGGTGCTGGAGGAGACTCTTGAGAGTCCCATGGACTGCAAGAAGATCAAACCTATCCATTCTCAAAGAAATCAGCCCTGAGTGCTCACTAGAAGGACAGATCCTGAAGTCGAGGCTCCAGTACTTTGGCCATCTCATGAGAAGAGAAGACTCCCTAGAAAAGACCCTGATGTTGGGAAAGATGGAGGGCACAAGGAGAAGGGGACGACAGAGGGTGAGATGGTTGGACAGTGTTCTCGAAGCTACTAACATGAGTTTGGCCAAACTGTGAGAGGCAGTGAAGGATAGGCGTGCCTGGCGTGCTCTGGTCCATGGGGTCACGAAGAGTCAGACACGACTGAACGACTGAACAACAACAACAGCCAGGTTCTCTGCATCCTTAATTGCGCAGAGCTGATTCCTGAGCTCACCTAGGTTTTTTGCTGCCTGCTTCTGACTCACAGAGTGGAACGGCTGCCCTCTTCAAGTATTTTAAAAGGCGTAATGATTTTTGCTCCCCTTTCCCCAGTAGAGAGTACATTCATCCAGGCAGATATGATTTAAATATAAAGGAGAAGTTTACTAGAATAGAATTTAAGAATATTAAGAAGGGATTTGGTTCTGAGAGAAATATTAGCAGCGGAGACATGGATAAGGATTTTGAAGGAATTTAATTAAAATTTAATCTTCTTTCTAATTAAATTTCCTTTTAATTAAACTTAGAATTAAATTTGCTTTGTTTAATTGGAGGAATTTAAAAAGTATTACCTTGGAGTGTCAATCAATTATTTTAAATATATATTTAAAAGTTGACTTTGGTTCACCCGGTTTAGAAGATGAGATCCCACATTGATTTTATTTTATTTTTAAGGGAGGGAAAAGGAAGAAAATTAAAAAATATATATGTATATTTCTCCATTTTGTAATTACTCTTCCTTCCATTTACCTTCCCAGCTCAGTGAACAGAAATGTGTTTTGCCCTCATTTACTGACCGGATTTTGCAAGGTGTTTAAAATTATGTGTGGTATAGAGAGGGAGAAGTTTTGCTCCCTCTTTCACAATACTAGAACTAGGGGTCAACCAGTGTAGCTGAAGGCTGGAAGACTCACAGACAAAAGAAAGCCCTTCTTCACACAGCACATAGTCAAACTATGGAACTCACTCCCACAAGATGTGCTGATGGACACTACCAATTTAGATGGCTTTAAAAGAGGGATTAGACAAATTCATGGAGGATTAAGCTACCAGCGCCTGCTAGGCGTGATGGCTATGTTCTACTTCTACCATCAGAGGTTGAACGTCTCTGCTGGGGGAGAATGCTATTGGCCTGACCCAGTAGGCTCTTCTTGTGTTCTTATGTCAAAGGTTACCTTGGCTTGCTGGACTCTATACAGACTAGCAGCCTGTAGCAGCTGGGTGGGCTGCTTCTCCTTGAACTCATCCTTTCATGTTCATTTTGGCCCTGTCTCCCACTGTATGACTGAATTCAACCCCACCCTTTGGTTTGAGAACTCCCAATACAGTGCTACCTCGGGTTACAAACACTTCGGGTTACAGACTCCGCTAACCCAGAAATAGTACCTTGGGTTAAGAACCTTACCTCAGGATGAGAACAGAAATCGCGTGCGGTGGCACGGCGGCAGCGGGAGGCCCCATTAGCTAGTGGTACAGTCTCAGGTTAAGAATGGACCTCCGGAACGAATTAAGTTCGTAACCAGAGGTACCACTGTACATCAATTGGCAAGGCAACAGAAATCCCAGGCTTACAGATTCCACTTGTCCTCCATTCTTTCATTCTACCTAAATCCAGGAGAGTTATTTTTTTTTTTTTGCTTCTGCTATCTAGACTTCTGCATCTCCAATCTCCTCCTCCTTTAATCTGCCTACTTTCCTACACTACAGACTCACAGATGAAGGAGATTAAAGCGCTCCTTCCCCTTTAACAAACACCGAATGGAATCTTGCTTTCCTCGGTCTCTTGCTGTTGCCTTCAGTACTCCCTCTCAGTTCTTCCCTCTGGTTTATATCGTCTCGCTTGCAATCTAGGACTGTCTAAGGCAGTGATGTCCAAACTTGGCCCTCCAGCTGTTTTGGGACTGCAACTCCCATCATCCCTAGCTAACAGGACCAGTGGTCAGGGATGATGGGAATTGTAGTCCCAAAACAGCTGGAGGGCCAAGTTTGGCTGTCAATGGTCTAAGGTTTGTTGACACTGTATGGCAGGTCTTCAGCCTTTGGTCCCCAGATGTTGTTGCACTCACATCATCCCTAACCATTTGCTGTGCTGGGTGAGGATGATGGGAGTTGTTGTCCAACAGCATTTAGGGACCAAAAGTTGAACAACACTGCTTTAGTGCAGGCCACAAGCCTGAGTCTGGCCCTCGGGATGCCTGGTTGTCATTCCCTGCTCCCTGGTATCTGCCACCTGAGGCATCTGCCTTAGTCTGCCTGATGGTAGAACTGGCCTTGTCAGGCTCACATGGGTCTGTGTTTGCATGGGGGCAGGAACCACAGCTGCTTCCTAAATCAGGGGTCGGCAACCTGAGGCCCATGGGCCACAATCGGCCCATGGGGGTCATTTAACCGGCGCATGAGCCACCCCCGAACTGAGCCGCCCACTTGGCAAGTCCCTGTGTGCTGCGCTAAACCAGCACGGCATGGCGTGGTGCGGGGACTCGCTTCCACGGCGCCGGAAATCACACCTGCACAGACACAGACATCAGAAATCACGTCTCTGCAGACGCCAAAAATTGTGTCTGCACAGACGCAGGTGCCAGAAATCGCAGGCGTGCGCACTCGCGCACCCGCGCAATCCGGCCCACGGAGGGATCTCCACTGGAGAGAACCAGCCCAGGCGCGGTAAACCTTGCTAACCCCTGTCCTAAATGATCAAAAATATTATTTTGGAGCCAGACCTCCTCGCCTACTTCCTGTACCTGGTTCTTGCCCTAGCCTGTACTTTTTATATAAAAAGTTACTAATGGGATAAATGGCATCTCTTCGGGTTTGTCCTGAACTCTGCCTACAGAAAGAAAGTGGTCTTTTTAATAATAATAATAATAATAATAATAATAATAATAATAATAATAATGGGACTTGGAAGTGCTTTGGGCTGAATAAAGTCCTCAGTATTTTGTTATATTAACTGTCAGCTGAAGGAGGCAGAAGATGCAGGAGATTTCTCCCCCTTTAATCGGTGAAATCGGCCTCCCCTGCGATCTAACCTCGGTCATTGCTTATTAGAGATTTCAGGCACCAGGCTGGCCTCTTTGCACTTGAATATATTTTCATAAGAAAAGCTCCGGCCCCACGTGCGAGGATTAAATAAGGACGGCGTAGATCTTCTGTGCAAATTTTTGACACCTCCGCATTCATAATTTATGGCGAGTTGTTACAAAGGTAAATAGATTTTTATTTACCGTGGTTCCCCCCAACCTCCCCACCAGCTGGGAGCCCTCTCATTTGTTTTCCATCCCATCTTAGGCA
Source organism: Lacerta agilis (assembly GCF_009819535.1). NCBI lineage: Eukaryota > Metazoa > Chordata > Lepidosauria > Squamata > Lacertidae > Lacerta > Lacerta agilis. Next base: position 6,576,154 of record NC_046322.1, on the reverse strand, counting down.
GGAACCTAAATAAATAATTAGACTCTCTCTCTCTCTCTCTCTCTCTCTTTTTTTGTGGCACGCTACATCTTTTCTTACCCATGTGCGGTATAAGTTACGTGTCTCAGGGTGAAGACATGTGTAACAGGCATCCCCAAACTCAGCCCTCCAGCTGTTTTGGGACTACAATTCCCATCATCCCTGACCACTGGTCCTGTTAGCTAGGGATGATGGGAGTTGCATGTCAAGGACCCGATCCCTCCCCCGGAGAAAAAGACACAATGTAAGGTTCAAATTGGGCAAATGAAGGGCCACAACTTTATTGGTTACGGATGTTGAGCGGTATTGGCTTAGGCATTGGATCAGCCGACTATATCTGACTCCAGTACGTCGTGCTGGCAGTCCGGGAAAGGTTAACCACAGATGGGTGAGCCCCTGCTGCTGCACATCAGCTAGGGACTCACCCTGCGATCACCGGCATGGGGCATGCCTGGGGCCCTCACCTTCCACGGCTCCGGACAGTGGCCACGCCCCACCGAACTCCTTTACCGAAGTACCCTTCAGCCATTTGGGGGGAGGTGATGGCCAGTCCTCCTCCCCCCCACCTTTCCAACCTACCCTAAAATCCAATGCCTAACTGCCAATCGAGCCAAATAGGCTCGCCGTCAATACACTCACACCCAAAACCAATACCTAATTCCCAGTATTATATCTGCCAGCCAAGCATCATTTCCATCATCCGACAAGTGCACACCATCGCTCCGATATAGATTTTCCTTGCAAAACTTTATCGCAGGGTGAGAAATGACCTGGCCACCCAAAGCCATCACTCTGCGAGCCACCGCTTTCTCCAATAACTTCCTGGCCCTATTCACGGCAATCGGGCAGCTGCAGTCACGCCAAACACGCCTTTCCAGCAAGGAAATGTTGGAGACCCCTGATTTCTCAAACCTCCTTTGAGAGGTCTTCACACAGTTCCTCAGCACGAGTGAAGCTCAGAACAAGAAACCACCACAGAACTTGTCCAAACAAGCAACTAAGGAAGCCTTTTCTCCTCCTTCTTCCTCTAATATCTCTCATCGTTTTGCTATGGAAGGAGAAGAAAAATAACTTGCAACTTCAGCACCTAATTCCATAAAATTATCTGTCAAAAGTTGATATTTAATTCCCTAAGCTTGCATTTCTTTTGTAAGATCTTGGAACATTAGGCTACATTTACCATTAAATACTTTCTTTTTCATTTCTTGTATATGTCAGAAATTTATCTCTATTACCCACAAAGTGGAAGGGGGAAAAAATCTTTAAACTGTTCCAACAGAGGCTAGTTCAAACCCAAGGCTTCCTGCTGTCTTCACAGAATATTCTCCACAGAATGGGGCAACCCAGACTCCTGATACTGCATTTATGTGCACGAATAACTTTATGCAGGCTAAGGAACTTTATTCTTTTTTTGCTGAGTTCCAGTGGAACTTGAAGTTGAAATACTTCTCTTCCGCCTAAGTCTGCTTCAAAATGGAGGGTTAGATACGGAAAGTTTTCCATCCAGTTGGCATAACTGCCTGCGGCAGCGAACCTTTTTCAACCAGCAAAAAGCATACATTGCAGACTGCCTTCTGGGGGCAAGAGTGGGTGGAGCAACAAGTGACATGTTTACCTCTGAACAGTAGACCACTTTCTGAACATACTAATACAGCTGTCTCCTAGGTACACAGAAAGCTGTCTTACGCAGAATCAAACCATTGGTCCACAAATCTCAGAACTGCTTACACTGACTGGCAGTAGCTCTCGGGGATTTCAGACAGGCACATTTTGAAGATGTTTATGGTTGAACTTGGGACCTTCTGCATGTAAAGAAAGTGCAGTGTAACAGAGCTGTGTATCTTCTTCATCATCCATCCATCCATCCATCCACTGGCGGACAAAGGTGGGGGCGGGGGGAGCAGTTCTCCCCGGGTGCCATCCCGGGGGGTGACATTGTGGCTGCCCCCACCCCCTGGGATGCTTGGCACTCACTGCACACCACCAGGACACTCTCTGTGCATGCCCCGGGACACTCGCCACTCACCACGCAGCCCCCCAACGCGCACCAGACACCCCATGGGTGGCGAGCCAGGCCTCCTGGGATGCGCACCAGCCACGCCCTTGATGTACACCGCTCCTGGTGCCAGATCAGGCAGCTTTGCCACTGCATGCATCAGTTCAATCAAAATCCCAGGGTACAATCTCATCAAGGCCAAAACACTTGAGGATTGATGGAGGGCCAGTGAAAGGAATTCCAAGAGGACTAGAGGGCCACATTCAGCCACATGGCGTGAGCTCATGCCACCCTGCTGGACTATGAGTTCCCAACTTTGCCCCTGTCTCATTTTAGGAATAGACAGAGAACTAGGTCAGTTTCATACACATTTATTCAAAAGTTTGTTCCCAAAAAAGTTCATTGGTGAGATCTAGCAAGGGTCTTCTTTGGTTAACTTCACTGACTTCACCAGTTTACTCCCAAACCCAATTTAAGGTGCTAGAAGGAACTGCAGGAGAAAAATTCCCTTGGATCAGTATGAAGGCTTGCACCAGATTTGCAGTTTGTCAGACTTCTTTCAGTAACACATGTGAGAACATCCCATTAGCACATACTCTTATATAGGAAAAAAATACCTTCCCCTGGCTGATTATTCTCTAGCTAGCCAGCCACGTTCTGCCACCAGAACATACCGCCACTTCTTCATCCACCCACAGTCTTTGAAAGCACTTACTCAACCCAAGTTTTTTGCTATATGTGCAGAATACTCCTTGCACCTTATGTGGAGTATTAAGATTTAGTGTCAGGAAATAACGTAGTCGTGGACACAGCAGAGTGAACACAGGTTTTCTGGAAGCTTCTGGCTGTAGAGCATTGACTGGACAGCACAATGCAAGAACTCAGCAACTCACTTGGATAACTATATACAGTATTTATTGAAGCAACTAGTATCCATAAGTTATTATGTATAGACTTTGGAAATAAAAGAAACAAAAGTAAAACCTCTCCTCTCTCTCTCTCTCTCTCTCTCTCTCTCTCTCTCTCTCTCTCTCTCTCTCTCTTTCTCAACCTTCATTAAACAAACTACACACACCACACACCAGCTCTCACACAGAGCTCATTATTTAGGAACTCCTGAACCAATCAAAGGTTGTTGCTAAGGGTCTGGAGAGAGAGCAGAGCTTGGCTTTCCGCCAACAGTTAATTGCCAAAGCTGACTTTCTGCACGTAGGCACTTTGAAATCTCTAACATGGAGATGGTCCCCCCCCCCACTCTGTCAGCATCAGGCCCTGCCTTAACTGGTTGTCAACAGTTTTGTGGTCAGACTGCACTCTTGTGTGGTGACACTGGCCTTGCCGATAACGGGTATTGTGGAATTTCTACCTCAGAAGTTACCTTTAAAGTCAAGGTCTGCAACCTAATGTGTGTGTGGGGAAAACATGGCTGCCCACAAAAAGGTGGCCGCTGGAAGCAGCTAGGGAAGTCCCTCCAAGGTCATCTTTATAGCCTAGTCCATCATTGTGAGGGAGAAGATCACTCTCAAGGGACATTTATGATCTGGAGCTGGAGTGGAATTAAACTGAGGAAAACAGTATGATGTGGACAGTGAATTGCCCTGCGGTCAAACGGAAGGCCTATTACTATTTTTTAACTAGATCCACAGTCAGAACCTTGGGCCCACATCTGTCCTTGGAATATTCGAATATTGTAAGCATCTCTCTCTGTTCTTTTGGCATTGCTTCACCTCAGAGGAGACTTCTGAAGGGGCGGGAAAGGAGAGAGATTGATTTAAATGGAAATACATTCAAATAAATGGATTTTTTGGTTTGAAGGTTGTTCCTGAGCAGACTTTCCTGTGTGGGTAAAGGGCCCATTTGAAAGTATGATGCCTGATCTGCAGGGGCAACGCTGTATCTTAATTTCTTCTCATTTCAGAGGGTATTTTTATATAAAGTTTATTGAAATGTTATGCAAAGCAGGGGCTGCTAGCTGTAAGACAAGACAGGGAGGGAATTGCAAAGATTTGATGGTTTTTTTTTAGGAGCTGTGTGGTGGCGAGGCTTATGATTTCTTCATGTTTGCGGCCAATATTTCATTTCCCAACTGGAACCGTACCAGCGGAGCTGTTTCATATCAAACTTAAGCCCTCAACCACAGCCGCCTTCTTCAGAGAGGGAAGAATAACCTCACTCAAGATGAAGTTGGATGCAACGTTTCACCAAAGGACTTATCAATCAGGAACGTCCTGGCTTCAGTTTCCCTTGCACAAGCACATGCACACCCTAGCAAACTGAATGCTGGTTCAGCCTGGGGCGTACCATGGTTTGCAGGTGCCCGGGGCAGGACAAATGCCATGTTCTCCCTGTGGACTGGGCAGTGGTCAATCCTTTCAGCAGCCAACATCTAATCAAGGGAGTCTCTCCTTGCAAACTAGCCCCGACCTGGAGAAATGCGAAGCCAGGAGTGCCGTTGTGTCACCTCGCCCTCTGGTCCTTCAAGCAAGGCATTCTGGGCAATGCATGTGGCTCTGGCGGTACTTTCCCCCCTTCTTCTTCCTCCCTCCCTCCTCAGTGGGTGACGTCTCCCTCTCTCTCAGCCAGCCCAGGGAACAAGGGAACGAGGGAGGTGTTCATGGTGAGTTCTGGCACATCTTTTTCTAGAAAAATAGCACTGGGTTTATCTATCTATCTATCTATCTATCTATATCTATCTATCATCTATCTATCTATCTATCTGCCTACCTACCTACCTATCTATATCTATCTATCAATGTACATCTATCTCTTCATCAGCTTCATTGATCCCAAGGTAAGGGTGACATTTGGAATAAATTATACAGCACTAAAAGTGAAAATTTTCAAAGAAAAGCCATGTTTCAGTTCATATAAATAAATGCAAATTAGGTGGCTTCTCATCAAAATGCAAGGGGGGGGGAAAACCAAATTCCTCCCTCGTATTCATGTATTTTTAAACCATATTCCAGTAGTGTTGGGATGGACAGCAGGACAACAAAAATGGATGCTGCAAGCCCTTATGGTCACCAAGAATCCCAATGGAAGTCTGGAAGGATAAACACCCACCATGTATTCAACAAAGGCCTGAGGACCTAGCTGCTCTCGCTGTGCTTTAACACAACTCTTATGAATACCAACTTCCTGTGGGTGCCAGCCAGGTCATTTGGATGGCTTGTAGTGATGTTGTGGTTAGATTGTTGGACTAGGACTTGGGAGACCAAGGTTCAAATCCTCACAGGGTTGTTGTGGGGGGGGGCGGGGGCGGAGAGAACCATGTACACCACCTTGAGCGGCTTAGAGAAGAAGATTGGATATAAATATAATAAATTAATAAAGATAGCTGTGTTGACAGTTGTTGTAAATTATGTGAGCTGATGGGTCCTTCCTTCCTTCCTTCCTTCCTTCCTTCCTTCCTTCCTTCCTTCCTCCCTTCCTCCCTCCCTCCCTTCTGTTCTGTGGTGTAGTGGTTAAGAGCGGTGGATTTGTAATCTGGTGAACCGGGTTCACTTCCCTCTCCTCCACATGCAGCTGCTGGGTGTCCTTGGGCTAGTCTCTCAGCCTCGCTCACCTCACAGGGTGTTTGTTTTGGGGGAGGAAGAGAAAGGAGAATGTTAACCGCTTTGAGACTCCTTAGAGTAGTGATAAAGCAGGATATCAAATCCAAACTCCTCCTCCTCCTCCTCCTCCTCCTCCTCCTCCTTTTCTTCTTCTTCTTCTTCTTCTTCTTCTTCTTCTTCTTCTTCTTCTTCTTCTTCTTCTTCTTCTTCTCTCCCCCACTCCCTCTCCTTCCTTTCTTTCCTTGTTAAATTATTGTTTTTAAAAGCCAGTTAAAAAGGCAAACAAAACCAAATTTCTCTATCCAACTAGAATCGAGGTTTTTCCACCTTTCCTTTCTGTGGCTATTTTTTTCTTCTTCTTCTTCCCCGTTATAGGACGCAGGGAAGATCTGCATCCACAGACGCGGCTGGTTTTAGCATGCAAGAGGCGCCAATCAGAGTGAGCATGTAGGCAAGTCAAAGACAATCGCATCCGGCAAAGGCCGACAGCTTGGGCTTCCCATTAATAGCCTCAGCATGTCACTGAGTAAGACCCGGAGGCAACACTGCTGCCAACATGACTTGCCTGAGGAGCTTGCCAGAGACCAGATGATGCTGTGTGTGCGTGTGTGTGTGTGTGTTTGTGTGTTTGTGTGTCCCACAACATTTCTTTTCCCATTTGGCAGCCAATATCTTCTTTTAAAAAAAGAAAAAAGAGAAAAGTCAAGATTTGAGGCTTAATTCCTAACAGCAAACAACCCCAGAATATCATTAAAAAAAAAAAAATACCAGAGGATTTAGGGAGGAATGATAAAGATGAGTGGCTCAGAGAATCCACCAAGTTCCTTCTTCTTCTTCTTTCCTGCTGAGTAACCTCAGTCCGTACCCCACACACTTAAAATTCTGGAGCCGTGCTTGGAGGGGAGGAAACGAACAGTGCCTGAATCATACACGGACACATTCCCTGCAAGCCTGAGGGCTTTTCGCACTCCCGATTTAAGATTGTATGTTCCTAGGGGGCAGAGATGCACAAGGCACTTTTGAGGAACCGGCTGCTGGTTCATATAGTGTATTAATACCCGTTTGCACTGCAAAGATTTTATCACGTCCGATTCTGCTATATATACATTAGCAGCTGATAAACAATACAGATTTATGTGTGTTTTAATCGCTGGTCTTGCCTATCTTATAGTAAGTATCATATGCTTTAATGTTGAGTGTTAACAAAACAAAGTATTTACCCCTTTTTACGAAATTCTGTACAGCCCTGTATATATCCATGGTGATGTGCATAATACTCTAGCTATAAGGGCTGCTGGCAGACCCTTGCTCCACTAGTATTTTGATTTTATAGTTCCCTATCTCCAGCATGATTTCCTAATTGGAGCTTGGTAAGGCAGAATCCATATTTCACTGAGATTCCAGAGGAGAATTTTGAACACACACCCCGGGGAAAGCTGAACTCTTAAAATGTTGAAAGAACAAGTTTTGTTTATTTCTCTGACCTTTCTTTAAGGGTAAAAATTATACAGTGGTGCAATGGAGATCTGGCCAAGTGTTGGACCTCCTTAAGAACATAAGAAGGGGCCTGCAGGATCAGGCCAAAAGCCTACTTATTACCGCATCCTGTTCTCACAGTGCCCAACCAGAGGCCAATGGGAAGCCAGAAAGCAAGACTTAAGTGCAACAACACTCTTCCTACATGTGATTCCCAGCAACTGGTACACAGAAAATTGTAGATTTTGAAGCCTGCCTGCATACCTTCCAAGTGCCCCCTCCAATGAGATACCCCCTTTTTTCTTGTGAGATCTCAGTGGCCATTTGGGGTGCCATTCTCTCACGCACTCTCGCACTGCGCTCTCTCCCCCCAAAAGCGCTTTTTTTCACGGCTGTGATCTTGCACGGTGCAAGATACAAAATATCTGAAGAAGTGTGCATGCCCACGAAAGCTCATACCAATAACAAACTTAGTTGCTCTCTAAGGTGCTACAACTGGAATGATTATTATTATTATTATTATTATTATTATTATTATTATTTTGTTTCAACTACAGCAGACCAACATAGCTACCTACCTGTAACTAGAATCTTTTTTATATTATTATTAAAGATTTTCTTGGTTTACAAAGTGTGTATAATGTCTCTCGTATTTTTCCATAAAACATTTTTACAGATCAATTTTAGTTGTTGAGACATTAGGGAGGGGGGAGGAAGTGGGTGGGATGGGTGGGAGGATGGGGTGGGGAGATGATGTTTCTATTTTCCTTAATATATGTAGGATTTGGTATCAGCGTCGCTTGTGTTGGTTCTCTGTTGTTTGCTTGTTTCTTTGGCAGTGAGAGGTCACGATCGGCATAGGGTTTGATTGTTCATTTGTGGTTGGCTGTGGTGATCTTTGGTTTCCTGTGTGAGTGGGGTGGGTGGGTGTTTTGGATCAGGTTAGCCATATTGATTTGTATGCTGTCGGTAGATTTTTGTCATTGTCTTGTTGGGCTGCGTGTGCGATGAAGGGGGACCATATGGGGGTGAAGGTGTCTTCTTCTGTTTGTCCCCGTGCTAGTTTTAGGTTGCTGGTTAATTTTTCTAGTAGGGCTGTTTCCCATACTACTTGGTACCATTGGTCCATGTTGACTCCTGACAGGTCTTTCCAGTGTCTGGTTATGATGTTTCTGGTTGCTGAGAGTAGATGGATTATGAGTTCCTTGTGTTATACCCTGGTTAGCACAACACCAATTACATGCCCTCTTAAACAACCCAGCAGTAAAATCAACAGCAACTAGACCCCTGACAACCTTTGAAAACCTCATCCTAATGACAAAGGGACACGGCAAAGGAATAGTATCCGCAATATACAAAAAACTAGAATCTTTTTAAAGACATTTTTTGTCCTTGTCTTTGAGTCTCTCAGTTAACTTCGCCATTTCCGCATATTCCATCAGCTTTTCTTGCCAATGTTTTTCCGTTGGTATTTCATCGCTCTTCCATTTCTGAGCTATTCTGACTACAGTAATGGTTTTTATAGGGATGGTTTAGGTGTCATTGAGGACGAGTTCATGGCACCAAGGGAGCTGGGGCTCAAAAAGTTTGGGAAGCACCAGCCTAGATCTTTTCATTGCACCCATCCGTTCCATGCCCTTGGCTGGCTTTTGTTGCCTGGTCCATTTTGCAGCTTGCCCCGGTCTTACTCAGCTCAATTGCCGAAGCGTAGTTACAGATCCTTTACCTAGTTACAGATCCAGAATGCTCTGTGCGAGATGAAAAGGATCCCGGTTCCCTTTCAGCTCTTCTTTAGATCCTACCCTCGGCATCCCTTTACTTTGCCGCTAATTTCCCCGCATAGAGGTTCGCTCTTTGAAATAATGCCATGCTCTTTTCTTTTCCTTTTCCTTTTCTCTCTCTCTCGCAATCCCCTGCTTCACCCCCTCCCTCCCATGCAAGAAAGTCTGGCACCAGGCCTTCTCCCCACCCCAAAGAAAAGCCCTCCACCAGCCACTAAGTGCCGTTGCGTTTGAACGCTGCAAGGTAAATGCTGAAAATGACAGCTTAAATGGAATCATTAAAGGAGATGTGGGCATTATTCTGGATGTTTTTGAAGGCTTCTTTTGCAAGGCAATGGCACCTTTATTTTCTCTCCCGGTGCCTGCTCTTTCATAAAAGGCTCTGACAACCCATTATTTCTTACTTTCTCTGTTTCCATGCGTGAACTCGGGGGTGATATTCAGATCCCGTGTAACCTGTTGGCAGGGGAAAAGAGGGAGAAAGAGAGAGCAAATTGTCCTGGGAGCGGGGGAGGCGGCAGGAACGATCCAGCCCCCCTTCCTCCCCCCCCCCAAAACAGCAGATCTATATTGATGTGCATAGGCACCGGGACTCCAAATCGCTGCCGCATGTTAAGGAGATTGTAAACAGGTTGTTAAACCTCGGCTTCAAAGGAGTGCCGCGCAACACCGCCTAGGAGCAAGCCGGGAATTATTTGTTTGGATTTAAAGGCAGCGAACTGCCTTCCACTCAATCGGAGCATTCGTTGGTCCAACTAGCAGCTAAAGCTGGCAGCAGGTCTCTGGGGTTGTGGAGGGGATATTCCCAGCCCTTGATGGAGATTCCAGGGATCAAACCTGGGACTGTGTGGATGCAAAGTGGAAGTTCTGCCGCTGAGCTGCAGTCATCCCCCCCCCCCCTGTACTGGTTGTCTGTAAGGGTTTGCTCACTCTTATGACATACCACGCAACAGTCCTGTTATAAGTGGGAAAACCCACATTTCTAGAAGCCACTCCAGCTTCTGATTCTGTTCCTGGCTGCACCCAGGGGCAGCTCTACTATGAAATTAATGAAGCTTCGGGACCCCTATTCCCAGAGGGGCCCCAGAAGCAGAGCCGTAGCTAGGTGATCTTGCGCCCCTTTGTTGTTGTTGTTCAGTCGTTCAGTCGTGTCTGACTCTTCGGGACCCCATGGACCAGAGCACGCCAGGCACCCCTATCCTCCACTGCCTCTCGCAGTTTGGTCAGACTCATGTTGGTAGCTTCGAGAACACTGTCCAACCATCTCATCCTCTGTCATCCCCTTCTCCTTGTGCCCTCCATCTTCCCCAACATCAGGGTCCTTTCCAGGGAGTCTTCTCTTCTCATGAGGTGGCCAAAGTACTGGAGCCTCAACTTCAGGATCTGTCCTTCCAGTGAGCACTCAGGGCTGATTTCTTTAAGGATGGATATGTTTGATCTTTTGCATTCCATGGGACTCTCAAGAGTCTCCTCCAGCACCATAATTCAAAAGCATCAATTCTTCGATGATCAGCCTTCTTTATGGTCCAGCTCTCATGGACAAATTAGCTCTTATTTCCACCTCTCCTCCAACCCCATTCAATTCACCCTCTATTAAAAACCTTTTCTTATGAGGCAATAATCAATATTTTTATTTACAGACATATTTATGGACATATTTTTAGCTGATTTTATGCCCCCCCTTCATCTGCGCCTCTGGTGGGGGCCTACCTCACCACCCCCTAGCTACGGCCCTGCCCAGAAAAGACCTTAGTCCACGTTGCTTAAAAATTTGGGTCTAGCAGACCCAATTTGAGTTGCATGGCTCAAACTGATTGCTTTGTTGTTGCATATATTTCAACAATCCCAAAGTTTGAGAGTCAACAGCACAGGCGTTGTAAAGATCTGTCGTGGAACATCCCCAATGAAGAAGATAACAGACCTCATTGTTGGTTTCGAAGGGTACAGTGCAAGCTTCGGGGCCCCTAAAATGTAGCTCCAGAGCACAGGACCAAAAGAAACATTATTATTTTTTTAGGCTCCAGCTTGAGTCTGTTGGCTCCCACCAGAACATAGGACCAAAAGACAGGACCAAAAGACGTGCTCTCATTTTGTGCCCGCGCACCACTTTCTCCTTCCGGAAGCAGCGCTGGCTTCTGGAAGTATATCTGCCGGAAAGTCGAGCCGCTGCAGCCCTTGAAGCAGTGGAGTCTATGGTGGTGGGTGAAGGTTTATTAAGGACCCTTCTGTGGAATGGTACAGGGAAGGGGAGACCTGTTGTCTTTTTCGCCTGCACAAGCTACCTGGAATTCTTTTACCTGGAGAGGCCATTCAGCGACCCTCCTCAATTTCACCAATCCTGCCTCAGTTTTAGGGACTGGACTGAAGAGGAACGGTGGAGGCTGCCGCCCCTCCCCCTGAACCTTCCCGAGAAGAAGAAGACAGTATAGATCAGTGTTTTTCAACCTTTTTTGGGCAAAGGCACACTTGTTTCATGAAAAAAATCACGAGGCACACCACCATTAGAAAATGTTAAAAAATTTAACTCTGTGCCTATATTGACTATATATAAAGTAATTCTCTTGAATAGGAATCAAATAAACACAAAGAAAGTATTTTATAATTCTTGGACTTAAGAGCAGGGGTCCCCAAACTAAGACCCGGGGGCCGGATGTGGCCCAATCACCTTCTAACTGCTGCCTGCGGATGGTCCAGGAATCAGCGTGTTTTTACAGAATTGGAACCTGTCCTTTTATTTAAAATGCATCTCTGGGTTATTTGTGGGGCATAGGAATTTGTTCATATTTTTTTCAAAATATAGTCCAGCCCCAAGTAAGGTCTGAGGGACTCTAGTCTTGTACCTGAGTGACTTTTTGTGACAAAGACATGAGTGGAGAAGCTCCTGAGACATCCTGACATGATATAATTAACTGCCATGCCACACTTGAGAGCCCAGCCAATGTGGTGTTTCCCTTTTTTGTGATGATCTTGTGCTTTGGGAAGTTCAAAGAGGTTGAACCAGCAAGTGCGAAAAAAATGCAAAAGGAAACCTACACATCCTAATTATTCATCATTTATTAGCAAAGTGCTCTCACCCAGCTGAAAGGAGCCAGGCTTCTTATTTCCTCCAAACAGCAAAAGAATTCTTAATTAATTTATGTAGGTTGGAGATTACTGCACTTTGGGAAACATTTCCCTTGAGAGGTTATTGATGCGGTTTTGCATCCGATTTGGTACTGAATCCTCTCTCTCTCCCCCCCCCCTCCCCGGCCTCCGCCTCGCGCGCGCTATTTCCAAGCCCCCACCCACGTCCACCGCCGGCTCCCTCCTCCTCATCTCCAGCCCGCTCTTTCCACCCCCCCTCCCGCTTCTAAGATGCGCGCGCCTACATTGGCCTCGGAACCCCACTCGCGACAAAGCGCGCACGGCGCGCAGGATCCCTTCAGGGCCACGGCGACGGCCGAGGAGGCGGGGAACTCCGGCAGGCCGGAGGGCGCTGACGATTGGCCGGCAGGAGGGCAAAGGAGGGAGGGAGGCGCTTTTGAGGCGGCTGGCCCGGCTGCCGCATCCAGGGCCGTGCAATGCAGTGCAGTGTAGCCTCGGCGCTGCTGGGGCAAGGCGGGTGTCTCTTTTCGGCTCTGTGTACAAACGCGCGGGCTGACCCTGATTGGCTGAAGGAAGGCAACAACAACGGCCGGGACGTTTTGCCCACGGCACACCAGGCAACATCTCGCGGCACACTAGTGTGCCGCGGAACAGTGGTTGAAAAACACTGGTATAGATTTACAGGGGTGGTTTGCAGAAGGTCATGACTCTGAGACAGAAGAAGGACAGAACTGGGAGATAATGGAAGGGGAGGAGAGGAAAACGGCAGAGCCAGAACAGCTGGATGACATGCTATCACTAGAATGCATTCCCGACCCCCCTTCTCCTAGAACCAGGAGGGCTGTGAAAGTGGAAGAACAGAAAGTGACCGGCCGAAGGGATCATGCAGCCACAGTAGAAGGGGTGACACTGCAGACGACGTAGATTAAAAGGGGGCAACAATGCCATTGATTAATAGGAACTACATTCCTTTGTCCCTCTCTGTAAATCCTGAATAAGTAACGTGGTAAGGTCTCTTCTTGTTACCTGCTTTTTTTCCTCGCACCAGGGGAGGGAAAGGATTCCCTGACCCTTACCACTCAACCACTCTCTCCCACATTTAGCCATCTCCTACCAAACTCCCTTTAGAATTCCTGTCCATTTGTTTCCAACACGCCAAGCACCCCTCCTCTCCCTTCCAAGCCCACTGGGTGACCTTGGTCCCATCCCTGCCTGCTACCCGAACCTGCCACACACGGCTCGTTTATTTATTTCTGCCAAAAAGGCTCTCAGAGTGTTTTATAATCAATTAAAACAAGCCAGTCCCTACCTACAGGCTTAAAATCGACACGCGGGGGAAAAGGACATGCAGGTTGAGGAGGGAGAAGATGAAAAAAAAAATAAACAGAGGGACCAATCCTTAAACAGTTCTTCTTATGACAATCAACTGGCTCAAATAAGGCGTTGGATGTGCCTGATGGAACTGATCTTTCTTTCTTTTCTTTTTTTATATAGTTTTTATTAAATTTTCTGATTTACACTTTAAAGTACTCATTTTTACATCCTTAAGATATCACGACTTCCCTTCTCTTTCCATGGTTCGTTTTACATATCATAAATCCCTGCATATTTTACAGAAACTATACCATTCAGCATTCCATTATTACACCTATCATAACTTATTTACACTGTTGAATGTATCTTAATGCTGCCAGCGTTTTCAGCTATACACAGTTATTTCCCATGCATTCAATAAGTGTTTTCCAATCTTCTCTAAACGTATGTTCTTCTTGTTATTTTTATTCTATATGTTAAGTCTACAAGCTGCACATATTCTGTCAACTTAAGTTGCCATTCTTCTTCGGTTGGGACCTCACTCGTTTTCCATTTTTGGGCTAACAGAACATGGGCCGCAGTAGTAGCATACATAAATAACCTTTTTTTTTGACACCTGGTAATTTCAGTCTGAGATGGAGCCGGTCTTTTGGCCAAGCAGGACAGAAGAGGCACAGGGTTGTTGGGGGGGGGGGGGTTAAATGGGGGAAAATAAAGTGTGCCACATTGAGCTCCTTGGAAAATAAGGTGGGATATAAACACAATTCATCAGTGCCACCCTGGATGGCTCTATTGGTTACACCAGTGTTTCCCAACCTTGGGTCTTCAATTGTTTTTGGACTACAATTCCCATCATCCCTGACAACTGGTCTTGCTAGGTAGGGATGATGGGAGTTGTAGTCCAGAAACAGCTGGAGGCACAAAGCTGGGAAATACTGGGTTAGACCATGGTGCTAATAATGCCAAGGTTGCAGGTTCGATCCCCGTATGGGATAGCTGCATATTCCTGTTTTGCAGGCAGTTGGATTTCAGGGATGTCCAGCCAGCAGATTGGGATCTACTGGTAGATCCCCAGCTGGTCCTGGTAGATCACAGGATCCTTATTGTGTACAAAAAGTTATGGGGGGGAGCTAAAAAAAAAAAAACATCTGTGCAATCCTCCCCCCAAAAAGCTCAACAACTCTGGGCAATCCACCCACCCCACTCAAATGACAATGGGTAGATCACTGCAAGATTACACACACAGACACACACACACACTGGGAGTAGATAACAGTCTCTTGGGAGTTGGACATGCCTGGATCAGATGATCCTCAGGGTCCCTTCCAATGTATGATCTATGAAGTATCCCTGCCTGGAAATGCTTTGTTTTCTCTACCTGTTTGTCCCCCCCCCCTTCCAGGTAATCTCAGCTGTGTGAAGGATGCTCTCTGCTGAGATGTGAGCACTGGGGCTGGGGGAGGCGATGGGGCAATCTGTAACTAAGCACTCCATTATGCAGGGAGCAAGCGCCGCAATGCAATTACGGCTTCCTAGCAGGACCCTTGCCGTATTTGTTTGGGGGGGGGGGGGGTGGGCAGGCAGACAGACAGCGCTGGACAGCCTTTTTCTGCTTACTTGGCTTCTGCTTATTAGGTTCTTGTCTTACAAGCACAGCGACTGAAGCGATTAAGGACGCCCATTTACAGCAGCAGCTCATAAATATTGCACAAAGGTGCCATTGACATGCCTAAACTTTGAAAGGAGAACATGCAACTGTTGGGAGGGTGGGGGGCTCGAAGTTGTAGAGAGGGGTGTTGTTGGTTTTTTTTGAATAGGGGTGGAAGGAACGAGAAACAAGCAAAGATTCCCAGATGTAGCACTCCTGGTTTCTGCTGTGTGTGTATAAATAACCATAATCGAAAAGGGAGAGCGCGGCTCATCCTCGCTTCTGTTCCACGCTTGATACGCCGACCCCCACCCCACCTGCTCCCGCCGTCATCGCATCCCCCACTTCAACACAAAACCACGCAATGATAAACCATCTGGATTGCTAAACGGCACCGCTGCGTTCTAATTCCTCTGGAATGATAAGGCCACCAGAACGCTCCCTTCGTGTTTATTAGGATTTATCGGCGGCAAACAGCAAGAAGACTTAATTAATTCTGGTTACCGGCCCAAGTTGGCGCATCCAAAACTTGTCAAAAAGCGCTCAGCCTGGCTTACACCGGCTTTGCTCGTCAGATCCGAATGCCGAGCCGGTGGCAGGGTGCAGATGTTCCTAAGGAGCAATGGCACCTGGGTCCGTGCCTCTTAAAAGCACCGCTTATTCATTTATTTGTTGCTCTTTACTGAGAAGTCGCCAGCTAAGCAATTAAGAAGCAAACGGACAGAAGCTGCAACCAAATTTGGCAGCGTGGAGAGTTCCTGTTCAGGATGCCAGCTGGCCAGCCACGCCCTCTTTTGGGATATATCCTATTCCAGTGTTTTTCAACCTTTTTTGGGCAAAGGCACACTTGTTTCATGAATCGAAAATTCTTTCTAGTAGCACCTTAGAGACCAACTGAGTTTGTTCCTGGTATTAACTTTTCGTGTGCATGCACACGAAAGCTCATACCAGGAACAAACTCAGTTGGTCTCTAAGGTGCTACTAGAAAGAATTTTCGATTTTGTTTTGACTATGGCAGACCAACACGGCTACCCACCTGTAATTGTTTCATGAAAAAAATCACGAGGCACACCACCATTAGAAAATGTTAAAAAATTTAACTCTGTGCCTATATTGACTATATATAAAGTAATTTTCCCACGGCACACCAGGCAACATCTCGCGGCACACTAGTGTGCCACGGAACAGTGGTTGAAAAACACTGTCCTATTCCGACCCCCACCCCTTCCTCATGTTTCCTTTACCCATCTCTCAACAGCGAATTAGCACTCCAAACCCACTGGGCATGCTCAGCCCTCACTGGGATATTTTGAGGTCTCACCCTTTAAAGCAGGCATCCCCAAACTCTGCCCTCCAGATATTTTGGGACTACAACTCCCATCAACCCTAGCTAACAGGACCAGTGGTCAGGGATGATGGGAATTGTAGTTCCAAAACACCCGGAGGGCCGGGTTTGGGGATGCTTGCTTTAAAGGGTGGCTGCACCATACTAACTAGTGGACACTTTGAGAACAAAGTCATAGAATCATAGAATCATAGATTTGGAAGA
Source organism: Lacerta agilis (assembly GCF_009819535.1). Classification (NCBI taxonomy): domain Eukaryota; kingdom Metazoa; phylum Chordata; class Lepidosauria; order Squamata; family Lacertidae; genus Lacerta; species Lacerta agilis. The sequence goes on along the minus strand of NC_046322.1, from coordinate 6,559,734 downwards.
GACCACAAGGGCCATCCAGTCCAACCCCCTGCCAAGCAGGAAACACCATCAAAGCATTCCTGACAGATGGCTGTCAAGCCTCCACTTAAAGACCTCCAAAGAAGGAGACTCCACCACACTCCTTGGCAGCAAATTCCACTGTCCAACAGCTCTCACTGTCAGGAAGTTCTTTCTAATGTTTAGGTGGAATCTTCTTTCTTGTAGTTTGAATCCATTGCCCTGTGTCCGCTTCTCTGGAGTCATTCGCCTCCATCATAAGCTAGATGCTACTTACTTATTTTGCCTGGCATCTGTCTGTCTCCAGAGTGTGCCTCCGATGGTGGGTCAAACCACTATGTTAGTGACCTCCCTGGGGCTCAAGCCAGGGCAGTGTATATGGAGGTCCTGGGCTGCCCAAACTACAAGACCCCCATCCTCATATGAACCAAAGGAAAGCTGAACAATACGTTTGGACCAGCTTGGCTGCAGGAGTTGCCAGAAGGAGGCATACAAGGAGCCACCCAACCGCCTTAGGACTCCACACATGATTTATGTAGGGTTTACTCCTTAGTCTTTTCTTCCCCTGAAGATATCCTGCAAGGCAAAGGAGGTATAGGATCAGAGTTTTCCTCCTCCTAGGTGGGCTACCTTCCCAGGTTGGTGAGCCCCGTCTGCCCCTTGCTTACATATATGATACTACCATATAAGGCCCAATACATGACGTAGACCCAATAAATCACTGCAGTTCATCGAAGACAATCCCTTGCAAGTTCCAAAGATCTCAGAAGCCTGCTTCACCATAACTCAGAGCAGGGTGTTTTCAGTGTGACTGCCTCTGCTTAGTGGAACAACATTCTTATCACAGGTTCCCACCGTCCGTACTTTATGGAAACAATTGAAGACATTTTCGTTCCAGCAAGTTTCGCCGGCAGGATGAAAAGTTCTCTGCATTAGATGTTCACTCAGTATTGTTTTGAAACCTGCCTTTAGCCATTTTTGTACTGTGCTTAAAACTATTTTTTTAGCACATGCTTGCAATTTGCCTTGATGTACGTGTGGAAGGCAATTCATAAATAAATGAATAGTGTCACTTGATGGCTTGCCGCTCTGTGATTTATCACTTGGTGGCACAGGGCTGTAGGTGTGAACCGTTTTCTTTGGGGAGGGGGGAAATAAATGAAAGCATTTGCAGTGATGTGAATGTCACATCAGATCTCTGGCTGTGGCACCTGGACCGCGGTGGCCATTTCACAACCCCACAGCTTACCCCGAAGTTGGCAGCAACAGTCTTAAGAGAAAGCCGGCAGAAGTTTGTCAGGAAAAAAAGCATTGACATCATGGCGAGCTTCTTCTTCTATTGGTTATTAGAAGGAGTGCTCAGGGTGGGGAGTGGGGGATAGAGAAGGCAATCTCATTTGCAAAGAACAGAACAATGAAGCAATAAAGGAAACTAATTTTGCGAACTTCTCAAGGGTGCACAGGATGGGTGATGAGTTGTAGACTGAAATTAAAGTGGGTTGATAAGAAGATTAAGCTGAAACCTTTGAGATTTGACACAAGAGTGGAATTTTGTGCAGGATGGGGAGGGATGAGGGGAACAGCTGTGGCCCAGAGAGAAATGCTAGAGAGTTTTGCCCTTTGCTACTGTCCTTTTATTTCACACACACGCACACTATGGTCAAGTAGAGCAATTGAATTTTGGTTGGCATTTGATTGGAATGACTGCAGACCCCAGCTGGTTTAAGGTGACCAGGGCAGGGGGCCTTTATGCATCCCAAATGATTCCTAGACAGGCAGCCAAAGCCACAGTTTTACCAACCCCTGTTGGGCCCTCATATCTGATTGTTGTGCCTTGTATAGCTTGGGACTTCACAAGTTATGCTGAGTTGACAGATCACAGGATGCCCGGCCTTTAAACCACACAATGCAGAATTGCACAAAGATAAGCAATATCCCTTCATCTCTGGATTTTAAGTCCATCGATTGTTCCTATTCATATTTATATGAGGCGAAGGCATAATCCTTTCCTCGCAGCATCCTATTAGGCTCAGGAAATCAAAAGCGCACTGGATACTGGTTTGCATACCTCTGGCAAATTAAGGGATTACGCCAATTGCCCGAGTCCAGTCTACCTAACAGCACAACATAGCAACGGGGCAAAAGGTCTGCAGGGATGTGATAAGATGGAGGAGGTCGGATGACAAATGAGAAGCATGGCGAAAGGAAATCATTACCGGGGAGATGTAGACAAACTGGGAAGGAGTTCAGAGGAGTGTGGCAAAAAAAAAATGATTAGGGAACTGGAGGTACAGATTTGTAAAAGTGTGTGTGTGTGTGTGTGTGCGCGTGCACACACACAAAAACAATAGCTGCAGTAAATTTGCACAGTGGGGTGAAGAAATGGCCACGGGGAATGTGTCAGCTATAAAAGATCTAAAGTACCAAAAGGAAGGGAAGGATTTCAAGGAAGCCCAGCATGGAATAGCCAGGAGAAGTAAGAATCTATTTGTTTTTTAAAGGGAAAGAAGAAACAGCAGGATAAAAGTAGGAAGCATTCCTCCAACAGAAACCTAGAATGTGCAGTCATGAGAGGAGACTGATGACAGGGTCTGTCTGTACAACCAGCAAAACTGAGCTGCAAAGATGTTCCAGGGTTCCACTATTTCAGTCTGCAGGTCTCTCTCTCTCTCTCTCTCTCTCTCTCTCTCTCTCTCTCTCCCTCCCTCCCTCCCTCCCTCCCTCCCTCCCTCCCTCCCCTGGTTGTCTGAAGACCAAAATGATCAAGGGGACAGAGGAACTCCCCTTCCGAGGGAAGGTTACAAGATTTGAAACTTTTTTCTTTTTTTAGTTTAGAGAAAAGGCAAATGAGAGGGGGCACGACAGAGGTCTACAAAGTTATGCAGGGTGTAGAGGTAGTGGACAGAGAAATGCTTTTCTCCCTCTGTCATAACACTAGATCTCATGGGCAGCCAACAAAGCTGAATGTTGGACGATTCAGAAGACACAACAGAAAATGCTTCTTCACACAGTTCATAGTTACACTGCGCTATCCTCTCCCCCAAGAAGTAGTGGTGGCCACCAACTTGGATGGCTTTAAAAAGGGATTTGACAAATATTTGCATCTCATTTTTATACATCATCATCATTTATTAGATTTGTGAGGTCCATGGCTTTACACAAAATACCATATAACATTGTTAAAAGGGTAGAATTAAAATTGTTAAAATTATTAAAATAGGTTATGAAATTCATGCCGCGCTGTCCCAGCAAAGGAGACTCCTCTTCCTGCACATAGATACCAAAAGTCAATGAATCAAAGACCAAACATATCTATTTAAAGACCCGAACCAATGGATTCAACTGACAAGAAATGAGATTCTGGCTAAACATTAGGAAGAACTTTCTGATGGTAAGAGCTGTTTGACCATGAAATGGACTCCTTCAGAAGGTAGTAGGCTCTCATGCATTAGACGTTTTTGTGCAAAGACTGGATGTCCATCTGCCAGGAATGCTTCAGCTGAGTGCTCACTGGAAGGGCAGATCCTGAAGTTGAGGCTCCAGTACCGGTACTTTGGCCACCTCATGATGAGAAGAGAAGACTCCCTGGAAAAGACCCTGATGTTGGGAAAGATGGAGGGCACTAGGAGAAGGGGATGACAGAGGATGAGATGGTTGGACAGTGTTCTCGAAGCGACTAGCATGAGTTTGGCCAAACTGCGGGAGGCAGTGGAAGACAGGAGTGCCTGGCATGCTCTGGTCCATGGGGTCACGAAGAGTCAGACATGACTGAACGACTGAACAACAACAAGAAGAACTACCTCTGACACATGCAGACATAAAGGACCATCATTGCCAAAAGCCAATAGTCTCATCTTCCAGGAATTTCTCTAGCTCATTTTTAACATTGTAAGAACATAAGAAGATCCTATTGGATCAGGGCAAAGGCCCATCTATTCCAACATCCTGTTCCCATTGTAGCAACACAGATGCCTATGGAATGCCTGAATGCAGAATCTGTAGGTAACGGCACCTTCCCCACTTTGTACTGAGAGACAGGCTGTCTCTGATGCTGTAGATGGTATTCAGCTATTGACACGGTTAGCCGCAGCCTCCACAAATTTGTCTAAGCCTCCTTTAAAGTCTGTGACTGTCACATCAGTGTTGTTCTTGATTTCCTTCTCTCTCCTATTCTCACTATTCTGTGCTTCAGACTTAAGCCCAAAAGATAGCAACCTCTCAGAGAGAACAAAATTAGTGGATTTCGTTTCAGAAAGTAACGCTCTGAGCTTTGATTTCAGTTGTTCTCCGTATCTTGCCAGAAGGAACCAGGAACCTAGAATGATTTTTTTTCACAGAGAACAGCAGTTCAAAACCCCACTGAAGTCCACGGCAGTTTTTTTTGTTTTGTCTGAGTTCAGTGAACCTTGAATCCAGCCCCCGAGACCACCTCAATGCCAGGCAGTCTGACCTGCACTGTGCATCCGAGCTCCTTCTTCGAACAAATTGCTGTTTGATCTTGGACTGACTGAAAGATGTCCTCATCTAGCAGTATAGGACGAAGGAATGTTGTACGGGGAGTGGAATAGGGAATTGTAAGACCCTCAACGTTCAGAGGTCAATATGGAGCATAATCCAACAGAAAACATGCATAGGATAAATAAATAAAATATTTGGAAGGAGGAGAAAGGAAAAATGAATGATACTATAAAATAAAATAAAATAAAAACATTCTTCAGGGGAATTTCACATATTATGTTTCAAGTATCTCACAAAATTCATTGCACAGAAGAAAAACACACACACCCTGTTACTTTCCTTAACTAGAGATTGCCAGCAGAATAGGCCTTGATGGATCTGTGCTCATCTCCTTCCTGCACCCCTCTAAGTATAGGTGCGAACTACGCAGGGGCCATGGGGGCCCAGGCACCCACAGATTTTCAGTCCTCTTCATTGGCGATCACTCGTAGCCGAGTAAGATTGTCTTCCATAAACACAGTTTTAACAGCGAGTCCGTAAGTGACTGTGGAGGCCAATTCTGGATCCACACATCCTTCCACAGTGGGGACATAGGTTTCCAGGGAGGAGTGATCACGGTGAGGGTTTGCCAAGCGTGCCTTCCTCTTAGCACATTTCTCATTTTCATCCTGAGTTCAAGCATCTTCAAAGCCCATGACACCTTTCGTAAAGGGTGTTCTCCAATTGGAGCGCTCGCAGGCCAGTGTTTCCCAGTTGTCGGTGTTTATACTACAAATTTTCAGTGAAGGGGTGTGCCCCCCCAAGGTTCTATGCTGTGGTGCATGCTCACATCATGCCAACATGCAGCGGGGCATCCACACGTCACATCAACACACGCTTGCGACCTGAGTGATGTCAGCATGCCCCGGGCACCCTCTATGAGAAGAGCCGGCTTCATCGGGCCAATGACCCACCTAGTCCAGCATCTTGTTCTCACAGTGACCCAAAAAATGCCCATGGGAACCCCACAAGGGGAATAGCACTCTGCCCTCCTGTGATTCCCACTAACTTGTAATCAGAGGCATACCACCTCTGACAGCAGAGGTGAAACATAGCCATTGTGGCTTGTAACCCTCCATGAATTTGCCCAATCCTCTTTTACAGCCAACACAGTTGGCGGCTGTTACTGCCCCCTGTCGGAGCGGATCCCTCACTTTAGCTACACACGGTGTGAATAAGTACTTTCCCTTCCCGCTAACTACTTCCTAGAAATACAAAGCCACTCATAAGGATCTGGGGACTCTCTCCATGATGTGTGGAGTGAGCCAGAGCTGCAATAGTGCATGGTACATGAAATTGGTAAGCTACCTCCACCTTCTCCCAAGGGAATGCTGGATCCAAACTATAATGTACATTTAAGAGAACAAGATAATAATAATAATAATAATAATAATAATAATAATAATAATAATAATATTTTATTTATACCCCGCCCTTCCCAGCCAAAAACTGGGCTCAGGGCGGCTAACGCTAATTAAAATCACAACAAATCACAACAAAAACATAAAAACAATCAATTTAAAATACAGATTAAAATACAAATTCAAAAATTCAAAATTAAAACTGCAGTCTCATTTTCAAATAGCCCACCAATAAAAGAATGAAGCATAAGTATCAAACAGAAACCAACCCAAAGGCCAGGTGGAACAGCTCCGTCTTGCAGGCCCTGCGGAAAGATGCCAAATCCCGCAGGGCCCTGGTCTCTTGTGATAGACTGTTCCACCAAGTCGGGGCCAATACTGAGAAAGCCCTGGCCCTAGTTGAGGCCAACCTAGCATCTTTGTTGCTCGGGACCTCCAAAAGATTATTATTTGAGGACCTTAAGGTCCTACACGGGACATACCAGGAGAGGCGGTCCCTTAGGTAGATCACAGATGAACCTGTGGCGTGGAGGAACATAGGAAGCTGTCTTCTACTGAGTCAGACCATTGAGCAAAGTAGCTCAATATTGTTTACACGGATGAATCTCCTGGGATTCAGGCTGGGGTCTCTCTCAGCCCTACCTGGAAATGCTGGGAATAAAATCTGCAACCTTCTGAATGCTCTACCACTGAGCTATGGCCCTTCTTCTAGCTGTAAACCTAAGTCTAGGGATGGGGAACTGCCCTTCTCTCTGTGGACGGTGACATCAGGCGAGTCAACTTTAAAGGAAAAATCAGAAAGGAACTCCAAGCACATTCCAAGCATTCTTCTTTCCATCCTTTGCAGTTCTGGTTCTAATTTAAGAATCAATCCCTATCTGCAGGAATCACATTCGAAGAGAACACATTCTTCTCAGAACGTATCAGCTGTTTAGCCTTCATGGTGTGGGTCAAACATAACTAGGAGACTTCTTCCTTCCCAACGTACCTGTCACAATTCCTCAAGCTGAAGATAGATGTAGCGTATTAACAGGATTCGCAGTGGGTGCTTCACCCACAGTGTGATCTCTGCTACACAACTTGCATTGCAGGCATGCCAACCAGTAAGTCAAATGCTGGTTCAGCTGTCACTCTCTGTCCAATCCTCATGCTTTGGCAGGCTTCCCATATATATATATATATATATATATATATATATATATATATATACACACACACACACACACACACACACACACACACACATATCGTATTAGATTACACAAACCACAGAAATAGATGTAGCTCAAAGGTTGAAAACCTTAGGCTCAGGGCCCAGATGTGACCTGCTAGGCATCTCTTGCAAGCTCTTGGCACTTTGCTCAGGTCACATCTGGGCTGCACCCTAACTTGTTTATAAGATACTTGGAATAGAGGCCAGATGGATGCAACCCTATTGTATCCTGTTGCTCTGTTCATGCAACAGACTTGCTTTTTCGCGATTGAGGTTCCTCTGTCGCTTCTTCCCTTAGCAGACACTCAAAATCTGCTCCAGAGAGTTGGGAGTTTCAGTTGCTGGAAGTCACAGGAGGGGAGAGTGCAGTCATGCTCAGGTCTGCTTGCAGGTTTCCCATAGGCACCTGGTTGGCCACCGTGAATGGGCTGGATGATGAACTGGATGGGCCATTGGCCGGATCCAGCAGACTCTTCTTATGTTCATATGCAGGTGGTTCATCCTCAGCATCAGCACAATTTCACTAGAAGAGGTCTCAAAATGTGCCGGATGCTGGGGGGGGGGCAATCTCCCAGCTGTCCCAACCCCCAATTTATTTATTTATTTGCTGCATTCCCCCCCCCCATGAGAGTTTGTTTGTTTATTGCATTTATATCCCACCAAGGTGACACATGAGGCTCCCCACACCTCCTAAGTTGATCCTGACAAGGGTTGTGTCAGGAAGGTTGGGCTGAGAGGCAGTGACAGGCCCCAAATCACCCAGTGAAGCTTCATGGCCAAGTGACGATTTGGACTCTGTTCTCTACCAGGTCCTGGTGTGACGCTGTAACCACTAGGCCACTCTGGGAATTTCTACACCACTCTCAGAACCATTAATGGCACAGTCGTACCTATGCTAGCCTTCTTCAACCTGGTACCCCTACCTACACTAAGCAGAGGCTCTCCAAAGTTTCAGATGAGTCAACCTAGAGATGACAGGGGTTGAACTTGTGATCTTCTCTATCAGGTGACAGGAGCCTTTCACCCTCCAGATGTTGCTGGCCAGAGGTCCCCCAGCCTAGTCTAGCACACCGACCATTTGTTTGTTTGTTTTCTGTATCTCCCTTCATCTGAGGATCACAGGACTGTTTACAATATTGTTGCACGGCACCCCAATCTCTGAGCGGTGCGAGATTCCAGAGGTTCCTTGGAGGTTTTTTAAGCAGAGGTTGGGTGGCCTTCTGTCATGGATGCTTTAGCTGAGATTCCTGCATTGCAGGGGGTTGGCCTAGATGACCGTTCGGATACCTTCCAACTCTACAATTCTATGATTCCAGCTGCGTACCCAGGGTTAATATTTATAGATATCTACACACACACACACAACCTGAGCTTATGATGGACGGGATTCACAGCATTAACACCAAGCCGCATTCTTGGATTCAAATGGAAATAAAACATGCCTTTGATACCCTGCAGCTTGTTGTTGTTATTGTTTATCAGACCAGACCCTCCAAGTGTCCCTATTTTCCAGGGGTGTCCCTGATTTACAGAAGCCATCCCAGTTTCTGATTTAATCCAGAAATGTCCCACTTTTCCTTGTTGTTGCTGCTGTTTAGTCATTTAGTTGTGTCCGACTCTTCATGACCTCATGGACCAAAGCATGCCAGGCACTCCTGTCTTCCACTGCCTCCCGCAGTTTGGTCAGACTCATGTTGGTAGCTTCAAGAACACTGTCCAACCATCTCGTCCTCTGCCATCTCCTTCTCCTTGTGTCCTCCATCTTTCCCAACATCAGGGTTTTTTCCAGGCAGTCTTCTCTTCTCATGCTGGTTTCCCCCCCCCTCTGGCACACATCACGGACAACTCTCCACTCCAAACTCTGGCTTTGCCCTTCTCCCATACAGCCCCTTCATTTGCCCTCTTTACACCTTATCATGAGACAAGCCTAGCTCTTCCAAGAATTAGAAGCCTTGGTGAGATTTCAACATTTGCTGGATCCAGGGAATAGCAGGGTCTCTGCATAAAACATACTTCTCACCCCCAAATTCATAGCAATAAAAATATATATAAACACACACACACACACACACACACACACACACACACACACACACACATATATACCAGAGTAACAAAAACAATACTCCCCCATTGCCCACACCCAGTTTAAAAGTCCATAGATTGTTCAGTTAGCCTAAGGCCTGGGAAAAGAGGAATGTTTTTGCCTGGTGCCAATGTGACAAAGGTGGCAGATGAGCTTCCCTGAGAAGGGCATTCCACAAATGGGGAGCCGCCACAATAAAGGTCCATTCTCGGGTTGCCACCTTCTGAACGTCTCACAGAGGAAGCTCACAAAGAAGGGCGTCAGGTGATGGTCACAGGGTCAGGATCAGTTCATATGGGGAGAGGCAGTCCTTGAGGTATCGTGGCCCTGAGGCTTTTAAGGCTTAATAGAATAGAATAGAATAGAATAGAATAGAATAGAATAGAATAGAATAGAATAGAATAATAATTTATTGGCCAAGTACATTTTTCAATATACTCGGAATTTGCTTTGGCTACATTACAGTGTAAAATACATTATACAAACAATAGTAATTTACAGAGCAAGAGCCGAGGCTGCCCTTCTCGGCGCCTCTTAAGCTGAGTTGGTGAGTGTAGGCCCGCCTCCTAGGCCCGATGGAGTTGGCCGGAGGAGGGAGCGGTCTTCCCAGACACTCACAGCAGCAGCAACAGCAGCAGTGTTAGGATGCAGGTGGCGCTGTGGGTTAAACCACAGACCCTAGGCCTTGCTGATCAGAAGGTCGGCGGTTCAAATCCCCGGGACGGGGTGAGCTCCCGTTGCTCGGTCCCAGCTCCTGCCCACCTAGCAGTTCGAAAGCATGTCAAAGTGCAAGTAGATAAATAGGTACCGCTCCGGCGGGAAGGTAAACGGCGTTTCCGTGCGCTGCTCTGGTTCTCTAGAAGCGACTTAGTCATGCTGGCCACATGACCCGGAAGCTGTACGCCGGCTCCTTCGGCCAGGAACGCGAGATGAGCGCCGCAACCCCAGAGTCGGCCACGACTGGACCTAATGGTCAGCGGTCCCTTTACCTTTACCTTTTAGGTCAAAACCAGCACTTTGAATGGAGGCCAGAAACTGGTGTAGTCAGGCCAGGACACTGGCAGAGGAAGAGGGGGGTGGGGGGAGCACACTGCCCCCAGCAGCACGATCTCAGTGGGATGCCATCGCAGCTGTCCCCCTGCCCACGCTGGGCACCACACCCCCGCAGGTGGTGCGCCACGCCCCCGGATGCATGCCATGCCCCTGGGAGCATGCGCCAGCCATGCCCCCGCCTGCTGTCCGCCCCCCCCGGTGCTGGAGCACGAAGCTCCGCCACTGAGCCAGGATTGGCGTGATATACTCAAACCGTCTTGCCCCAGTGAGCAACCTGGCCAATGAATTCTGCACCAGCTGAAGTTTCTGAACCATCTTCAGAGGAAGCCCCATGTATAACACATTGCAGTTAGAGTATCTAACCAGAGCATAGACAGCAGAGGTTAAGACTATCCATATCCTGATAGGGGAGCAGTTGGGCAACCAGCCAAAGCTGATGGAAAGCTCTCCGTGCTACTGAGACCACCTGAGCCTCAAGTGACAGCAATAGGTACAGAATTACCCACAAACTGCACACCCGGTCCTTCAGAGGGAGTGTAACCCCATCAGGAGCAAGCCTGGAGAAAGGAAATAATCAACCTCGATTTTTCATCCTCCTTAAAAGAAGTGCAATCAAAACAGCTCACATTTTACAAAGGTACATTTAGGGCTTTGTCTTCGCTCCCAAGTAAACTGTGGGACCCCTTTCCTGGTCGAAGCTGCCGATGGGAACAGACACACAGAGGCAAAGTTGGTTAGAACAGCACTATTAATTTATGCCTCACCAACAATGGCCCCCAAGACGGGAAGAGGCGTATATTAATTTATTTCCAGCATGTAACATTGCTAAGCTAACGCATTTAGCCGTGAACGCTTACCTCACCTCCTGCTGCGAAGGTAAATGAAGCATTTTTCGGAGGATGGGAAATTGCGTCACAGGGCCACTAGATGGCAGCTTATGCTTAGGGATGCAGGATTCTGCAGACACCTTTGAGGAAAGGAAGAAAGAAAGAAAGAAAGAAAGAAAGAAAGAAAGAAAGAAAGAAAATCCCCACACCCATTTCCTCCTTGTATCTTTCACACCTTATGGGGCAAATGCCCAGCGATGCCCCAGAATGCATATTCAACAGGGGGTCAAAGACAACCCTGGCTCTGGGATGAGCCTACCTGGATGAAGGTCCAAATTCACAGTCAGATTTCTGCAGCTGGAACAGCTCAGATGGTAGAGCATGAGATTCTTAATCTCAGGGTCATGGGTTTGAGCCCCATGCCGGGCGAAATATTTCTGCATTGCAGGGGGTTGGACTAGAGGACCCCTGTGGTTCCTTCCAACGCTATGATTCTATGATTATGTGTTGGCGACATTCACACATGACATTCCCCTGGAGTGCATTTAAAGCAATTTACGCATGCAGCGAACAAATGCAATGTGTGACACAATGTGTGACAAAGGTCCTTCTTCCACCTAAACTGCAAATTGTTGAGGTGTGTGCCGGTAAACAGAGTAGGGAGGCTGAAGGAGTAGCAGCTGTTCTAGAATCGTAGAATTGGAAGGGAACCTAAGGGTCATTTAGCCCAACCTCCCTGCAATGCAAGATGCTCAACTAAAGAATCCATGGCAGATTATTATTTTCATTTATTAGACTTATTGGTTGCTTGTCACCCGAAGGTCTCCAAGCGATTTATAGGAGAAGAAGAAGAAGAAGAAGAAGAAGAAGAAGAAGAAGAAGAAGAAGAAGAAGAAGAAGAAAATATATGCAATACATAATTTATGCCCCCAGCCAGATACACAGGGTATAAATGATAAAATAATTTTTTTAAAAAAATGTTAAAGGGGAAAGAGGGGGAATCACACAATTACTATTTCATATAACATAACATCCATGGAAAGCAACGATTTGTGCATTTAAAAGATGTAAATCCCACAAAGATTAGGGGCGGGACCTGCAGGCTTCACCCACTTCTGGGTAAACCTCCGGGAACCACATGTCAGGGCTGGGTGGGCGGGGCTGATCGCAAATGTGGGTGGAGCAAGAAATGCAAATTTTATGTTTCTGCAATAGGGTGAAATCTACAAACACTCGCAAACCCCTTACTATCCTCTGTCCAAAAAACCATCAGAACGCAAGGACACATTCCAGACAGGCAAAAATATTCAAGGAGGGTGTCAAGCAGGTTTGGGCGAAGGGGAGGTGGGCTTGGGAGGGGGCTTGGCCTGAGGAGAGCCGGGGGGGGGGGGGGCTACATTTGGCATGCAGACTTGAATCTCTTCATCCCCGCTGCAGGCAAGGGACATCACACGCCCAACTCTAAAATCAACAGTATTAAACAAAGCAGTACTCAGTAGCTATTGCAGATAAAGAATAAAAGGTCAGCAATAACTTTGGTAAACAGCTTCAGAAGATGGTGAAATTTGTCAGGAATTTAGAGAACAAGCAAGCAACACAGCCCCTTCCATTCTTGTCCGGTTCAGATTGGAATCTAAGCCTGAGCAGAATTCCTGGTTAAACTCTTCTTGGTCACCCAGCCCTGAAGTTGGGTAGGAGTGTTTATAGAAACCAGCCTACTGTGCAAACGGGGGAAATATTTGTTGATGAGTCTTGCCTGCCGCTGGTATGTGACCGTCAAAAGGTTGTGTGGAAGGGAATGTGGTCCTATTGGCTCGAAAAAAGGTTTTCCCCACGGTGGGGTAGGCATTAGTGAGGCAGATGGATCAATGGTCCAGCATAGAATCATAGAATTGAATAGCTGGAAGGGAGCCTGAGGATCATCTAGTCCAACCCCCTGCAATGCAGGAATATGCAGCTGTCCCATATGAGAATCAAACCTGCAACCTTGGCATTATCAGCACCATGCTCTAACCACCTGAGCTATCCAGGCTCAGACATACCCAGCAGCATTTCTCTGATGAAAATAGGGATGTCCTAGTCAGTTGTTGTTGTTGTTGTTGTTATCATTTTACAATTTATACTCCACCCCTCTGATTGGGTTGCCACTGCATCTCTTCTTGGGAGAAAAGCAATGACAAACCTAGACAGCATCTTAAAAAGCAGAGACATCACCTTGCCGACAAAGGTCTGTATAGTTAAAGCTATGGTTTTCCCTGTAGTAATGTATGGAAGTGAGAGCTGGACCATAAAGAAGACTGATCACCGAAGAATTGATGCTTTTGAATTATGGTGCTGGAGGAGACTCTTGAGAGTCCCATGGACTGCAAGAAGATCAAACCTATCCATTCTGATGGAAATCAGCCCTGAGTGCTCACTGGAAGGACAGATCCTGAAGTTGAGACTCCAATACATTCCTGGATTAAATCAGAAACTCCCCCTCCCCCCAAAAAACATTACCCCCCCCCCCAAGTTCTGAAGGACAGTGGGTCGGCCCCCTGCTGGAAAAGTTTGCTGGCCCCTGTTCAAGAGAATGACATCTCTCTGCTTTCATTCCCATGCAAGAGAATTAAACCTTGCCATAAGTGTGTCTTTCCCCTCCTGCCCACCTTCGCTTTCCCTTGATTTGCATCACCATCATCCGCACGCACCATGACCCAATCCATGAGGTTTCTTTGCCCTTTCTCCCACCCCCCACCCCCCACTCACCCACAGCCTCTCTCCCCCCTCCCCATCATCTCAGCCTGCTTTGTGCAATTCTCCATGCAGAAACACACGTGTGGCATCTGCTTCACCGAATCCACCACTGCCCTTTCTCTTTTGAAGCATACATGGTGCTTCTCCCTCCCTACTGAGACAGCTGACGTTCCCCCCCCCCCCCGAGGGCATCCATCACTGACTGCTGCATAGGAACTTCTCCTGTGGAGAGGGAAGAGAAACAACCACCGCAGCAGCATTTGAGGCACTGATACAGCTATCGGCCCTGGATAGCATTAGTCAGTTATGACTAAGAGGAGATGGTAGATATTTGAACATCACCCTAAGAACACAAAAACCTGCCAGGTTCCATTTAGCTTGGTATCGTCTACCACACTGTCCAACATTTCTCCAATGAAAATAGGGACATTCTATTCCACAACAACAACAATAATAATAACCCATCTGACTGGGTTGCCCCAGCCACTCTGGGTGGCTTCCAGCATATATAAAAACACAACAAAACATTAAACCTTCCCTATGCAGGGCTGCCTTCAGTTGGCTCGGAGGTCGGATAACTCCATAGCCGCTGGCATTTTTTCTGATGAAAATAGGGACGTCCAACCATATTCGCCAACATTTCTTTGAAGAAAATAGGGATGTCCTAAGGAAAAGCAGGGCATTCCAGGATCAAATCAGAAGCCAAGACAGCTTCTGTAAATCTGGGAATGTCCCTGGAACACAGGGACACTTGGAGGGTTTGGTCTACATGGCTAGCAGCAGCTCTCCAGTTTTTCGGCCAGAGGTGCTTTACAATTTCTATCAGGAGATGCCAGGATTTGAACCTGGGGCCTTTGGGATGCGAAGAATTGAGGACTACGCAGCCAACAAAAGCAGCACACACACTCTTTTTCCAGATCACTCCCTCCAAACACATGAAACCCAGGAAGTTGCCTTACTCTGAGTGAGACCTGTTGTCCATTTATTGTATTGTCTACAGTAGTTCTCCAGGATTGGGGGGTAAGAGTCTCTCCCAGCCCTACCTGGGGATTGAACTTGAGACCATCTGCATGCAACTCAGAAGAGCTACCACTGACCTATGGCCCCTATAAAGGAACAGAGGAAGCTGCCTTATCCCGAGTCAGACAGTTGGCCCAACTAGTTCTGCATTGTCTACACCAGTAGTTCTCAAACTGGCAGGGGTGCCAACTTGAATAAATATTGGGGAACCCCCCCAAATAAGCCCCCAAGTGGCATAAGATTCAACTGCCAATGTGTCAGGGACTGGAAACATGGAGACATTATGGGGAAAGGCCATAGCTCAGAGATAAAGCATCTGTTTGCATGCAGAAGGTCCCAAGTTCATTCATTGGTATCTCCATGTAGGACTAGGAGAGAACCCTGCCTGAATTGAGGCAGAGCCTCTGCCAGTCAGAGTAGACAATACTAATCAAGATGGGCCAATGTTCTTAATATATGGCAGCTTCCTCTGTTCCCATGTACCAGTTTGTCTTTCATCTCGTGTAGCAGAAAGTTTGGGCTAACCCAGCTTCTTCCTGCTTCTGTGTTTTATCACCCAACATGCAAATGAGTCAGGTCTCCTGTTTACCAATGGTTGCTTTAGACCAGAGTTTCCCAAACTGGGGTCTCCAGCAGTTGTGGGACTACAACTCCCATCATCCCTAGCTAGCAGGACCAGTGGTCAGGGATGATGGGAATTGTAGTCCAAAAACAGCTGGAGACCCAAGTTTGGGAAACCCTGCTTTAAACTTGTATTTTATTAAAAGGCGAAAGAATTATACGATCTGAAGAGAAACCAGAGTTTCTCTTCAGATCGGTTGTGTTGGACAGGAGGGGGGTGGGGTAAAGGAGGAATATTTAAAGGGGATATTATAAAGGCTGACCACGGAACTCCGAAACCAGAGGGGAAACGGTTTATGAGACTGGAAGAAACATTTAGGTAATAGATAAGTTGTGATTTTTTTAAAAAAAAATATTTGAAATTGGAATCAGTAGAAATATAGGCTACAGTATAACAAAGTTTAGTTAAAAGAGGATAAAAGAGGTTGAGATGCGGAATTGGATGTTTTGTTTGATAAGAATAAGATTGACTTGGTGGTTTTTAATGATAAGAATAAGATTTAAGATATGTTGACGATAATTGTAAGATTAAGATTAGGTGATAGAAAGTAGATTTATAATGTTACAAAGTTACTAAAGAAGATTAAAAAATGAACGCAGAAGAGAGGACGTGAGGAAGTCCCAAAATTATGATTGTAAAGAGGATAAGAATGGATAAATAAGTGTTTTGTTTGTGTGTATTTTGTTTTGTAGTTTTTGTATTGTTTGTATTTGTATTTTGTGTATGTTTTTATTAAAATCCAATAAATTCTTATTAAAAATAAAATAAACTTGTATTTTATTAAAGTACCACTTAATGCCAAAAATAAGGGGTCTACAAGTATATAAAGAAAAACCCAACAGCGCAAACCAAATCCATAGGTACCTAATTGAAATATAGAACAGAACGATCCCATGGAAGCGTGAAGATTTGGGAGAAGAAATCTGTACACATGATTAAAAAGTGAATTTTAAATGAAGCCACCTTTTGATTTATTGAGCGCCATCTGGAGCTACTTCTGGCCGTAGGAGGAAAGCCAGAGACATCAAGGAAGACCGGGAGCTGGAGGGGAGCCAGCTTCAGGAGCTAAAAAGGGAACAGAGAGGAAGCCGCTTTACGTGAAGATGTAAAAAGAGCTCTATTGGATCAGGTCAATGACTGACCCAGTCCAGTTCTCACAGTGGCCAACCAGATGTTCCAGTGGGTAACCTGGAAGCAGGACATGAGAACAAGAGCATTCTCCTCTCCTGTGGTTCCTGTTGTTCAGTCGTTCAGTCGTGTCCGACTCTTCGTGACCCCATGGACCAGAGCACGCCAGGCACACCTATCCTTCACTGCCTCTCGCAGTTTGGCCAAACTCATGTTAGTAGCTTCGAGAACACTGTCCAACCATCTCATCCTCTGTCGTCCCCTTCTCCTTGTGCCCTCCATCTTTCCCAACATCAGGGTCTTTCCTAGGGAGTCTTCTCTTCTCATGAGGTGGCCAAAGTACTGGAGCCTCAACTTCAGGATCTGTCCTTCTAGTGAGCATTCAGGGCTGATTTCTTTGAGAATGGATAGGTTTGATCTTCTTGCAGTCCATGGGACTCTCAGGAGTCTCCTCCAGCACCTGTGGTTCCTAGTAACTGGTATTCAGAAGTATAATGTCCCCAATGGGGCAGAGAGAACACAGCCATCAGGTTAAGTTAAAAAAAAAAAAAGTAAAAGGTAAAGGACCCCTGGACGGTTAAGTCCAGCCAAAGGTGTTTACTGGGGTGTGGCGCTCATCTCGCTTTCAGGCCGAGGGAGCCGGCGTTTGTCCACAGACAGCTTTCTGGGTGTCATGTGGCCAGCAGGACTAAACCGCTTCTGGCACAATGGAACACCAGGATGGAAACCAGAATGCACAAAAACGCCGTTTACCTTCCCACGGCAGCGGTACCTATTTATCTACCTGCACTCAACATGAGTCTGACCAAACTGCGGGAGGCAGTAGAAGACAGGAGTGCCTGGCATGCTATGGTCCATGGGGTTACGAAGTTGGACATGACTAAACGACTGAACAACAACAACAACTAACCGTATACTATGTACAGTAAACAAAGAATACTGTGGATTACTGTAAACTGTGATGGTCACCCTACCTTTAAAAGCACACAGCAAAGCTGGGAAAGATGAATAAAAGGGTAAACAAACTGGCCAATTTCCAGAGGAGGAGCTGTGTCCATCTTTTGCTGCACAACCAGCACAATTTTTATGGCTTACACTTTTGGGGTGTTTCACCAAATGCATGCAATGTTATCCTGAGTTGCAGTATGCATATATAGATGGCTGGGAAATGAAATGCAGAACAGTTTAGACAGTGTTAATTATGTGGCGATAGAAAGGGAGAAAGGCCCTGCAGGCCGGGGATTTATCCTTGCCCTTAGCGCAGAGCCAAGTGCCACTATTGGTTGGTTGTTCCCGTGCCCAGGGCAACACCCCCAAATTCCTGCCGCCATTGGCCAATTTGGCAACAGAAGGACAATCCAGCCTGCAATAGGCCAGTTCATAGTAGAGGACCGAGGCCTGCCCACAAAGCCACCCGCCCAAGAAGGGGCAAACAGACTTAACGAAACAGTTCTCAACGACACAGACATCCTGGCATTGGTGAGCCAACTAATGCATCTAATCTGCTAAGAATCCTTTGTCTCACTTCAATAAACACACAAATGCTTGCATTGGATTGCAAAAAGTGAAGCCAGGGGGAAATGGAATGCAGAACAATACAGACTGTGATAATTATGCATTTAACAGTGGCAATTCGCAAAACGGTTCTCAGCAACACAGACATCCTGACATTGGTAAGCCTAGTGCATCTTAGAATTATAGAGTTGTAAGGGTTTAAGGATTTAGATTTGGTGGATAGAGTGCCTGAAGAACTGTGGATGGAGGCTCGTAACATTATACAGGAGACAGCAACGAAAACCATCCCAATGAAAAAGAAATGCAAGAAAGCAAAGTGGCTGTCCAATGTGGCCTTACAAATAGCGGGGGAGAGAAGGCAAGCAAAATGCGAGGGAGATCGTGAAAGATACAGGAAATTGAATGCAGATTTCCAAAGAATAGCAAGGAGAGACAAGAGGGCCTTTCTAAACGAGCAATGCAAAGAAATAGAGGAAAATAACAGAATGGGAAAAACCAG
Organism: Lacerta agilis; assembly: GCF_009819535.1. Classification (NCBI taxonomy): domain Eukaryota; kingdom Metazoa; phylum Chordata; class Lepidosauria; order Squamata; family Lacertidae; genus Lacerta; species Lacerta agilis. The sequence goes on along the minus strand of NC_046322.1, from coordinate 6,541,180 downwards.
AGATTTGTTCAAGAAAATTGGAGATATGAAAGGAAGATTTCGTACAAAGATTACCACAATTAAGGACAAAATTGGAAAGGACCTAACAGAAGCAGAAGACATCAATAAGAGGTGGCAAGAATACACAGAGGAATTATACCAGAAAGATATGGAGGTCTCATACACCCCAGGTAATGTGGTTGCTGACCTTGAGCCAGACATCCTGGAGAGTGAAGTCAAATGGGCCTTAGAAAGCCTCGCTAACAACAAGGCCAGTGGAAGTGATGATATTCCAGCTGAACTATTTAAAATTTTAAAAGATGATGCTGTTAAGGTGCTACACTCAATATGCCAGCAAGTTTGGAAAACTCAGCAGTGGCCAGAGGATTGGAGAAGATCAGTCTACATCCCAATCCCAAAGAAGGGCAGTGCCAAAGAATGCTCTAACTACCGCACAATTGCACTCATTTCACACACTAGCAAGGTTATGCTTAAAATTCTACAAGGCAGGCTTAAGCAGTATGTGGACCGAGAACTCCCAAAAGTGCAAGCTGGATTTCGAAGGGGCAGAGGAACCAGAGACCAAATTGCAAACATGCGATGGATTATGGAGAAAGCTAGAGAGTTCCAGAAAAACATCTACTTCTGCTTCATTGACTACGCAAAAGCATTTGACTGTGTCGACCACAACAAACTATGGCAAGTTCTTAAAGAAATGGGAGTGCCGGACCACCTCATTTGTCTCCTGAGAAATCTCTATGTGGGACAAGAAGCTACAGTTAGAACTGGATATGGAACAACTGATTGGTTCAAAATTGGGAAAGGAGTACGACAAGGCTGTATATTGTCTCCCTGCTTATTTAACTTATATGCAGAATTCATCATGCGAAAGGCTGGACTGGATGAATCCCAAACTGGAATTAAGATTGCCGGAAAAAATATCAACAACCTCAGATATGCTGATGACACTACCTTGATGGCAGAAAGTGAGGAGGAATTAAAGAACCTTTTAATGAGGGTGAAAGAGGAGAGCGCAAAATATGGTCTGAAGCTCAACATCAAAAAAACTAAGATCATGGCCACTGGTCCCATCACCTCCTGGCAAATAGAAGGGGAAGAAATGGAAGCAGTGAGAGATTTCACTTTTTTGGGTTCCACGATCACTGCAGATGGTGACAGCAGTCACGAAATTAGAAGACGCCTGCTTCTTGGGAGAAAAGCAATGACAAACCTAGACAGCATCTTAAAAAGCAAAGACATCACCTTGCCGACAAAGGTCCATATAGTTAAAGGTATGGTTTTCCCAGTAGTAATGTACGGAAGTGAGAGCTGGACCATCAAGAAGGCTGATCGCCGAAGAATTGATGCTTTTGAATTATGGTGCTGGAGGAGACTCTTGAGAGTCCCATGGACTGCAAGAAGATCAAACCTATCCATTCTCAAAGAAATCAGCCCCGAGTGCTCACTAGAAGGACAGATCCTGAAGTTGAGGCTCCAGTACTTTGGCCACCTCATGAGAAGAGAAGACTCCCTGGAAAAGACCCTGATGTTGGGAAAGATGGAGGGCACAAGGAGAAGGGGACGACAGAGGATGAGATGGTTGGACAGTGTTCTTGAAGCTACTAACATGAGTTTGGCCAAACTGCGAGAGGCAGTGAAGGATAAGCATGCCTGGCGTGCTCTGGTCCATGGGGTCACGAAGAGTCGGACACGACTGAACGACTTAACAACAACAACAAGGGACCCGAAGAGTCATCTAGTCCAACCCATTTCACGGCAAGCATCATTAGCCCAATGTGGGCTTCTGCTATTAATAATAATAATCGCAGTTGAATCTGGCATTCTCAAAGTGCTAATATTCAGTGCATTTTATGTTGCAGTCCTGGAAGGAACTGAGAATAGCTTGGGAAGCAGAAAGCTCGGAGCTCCTTCATGAGAATCACGCAGTAGATGCCTAATAATAAAGAAACACAAGAATCCATGGCACCATTGCCGAAGACTGAATTAATGGCAGAATGAGGCTGCTGTGTTTTAACGTGACACACTCTGTACACAAGAGGGTTCTCTGTGTGTGGGTACCACAGATGGCGCATGCTGGCAAAGATCTCATGGAGAAATCTCCCCGTCCTACCCAGTGGTAATAAGCGGTCCTGGGTCTATGTTTTGCTGGTGTTGCTGCCTTGTTGGGGTAAGGGGTGAGTGGCATCCATAAGAACCTAAGTACATGAAAGAAGAGCCTGCTGGATGAGGCCCATGGGCTACCTAACCCAGTGACCTGTTCTCACAGTGGCTGACCGGATGCAGAATTTGAGCACAAATTCTTGCAATTCCAGCAATCCCTTTGTGCTGGCCCCAGGGGTTTGTCCGTGAAGCAAGGTCCAAGTCCAGTCCTGGGTCTAGGGGTCCAAAGGAGGTCAGTCCGGCAGGGAGCGAGGCAGGGAGCAGGTCAAGGTCCAAGGCAGGTGCAGGCATGAGGTTGCAGGTTGAGCATACGCTTGCAACTAAGTTGCTCACGCAACTTGGGCTGGGTCTGGCTGGCTTTTATCTGGCCCTATGCTTAGGGCGGCCCTGATCCTCCGGAGACTCGCCTCTCCTCCGGGCCTGGAGGCGAGCACTCCTCCTGTAGGCACTTAGCTCTCTTCGCCTCTCTGTCCTGAGCCTCTGCAGCCTCTGTCCTGAGTCAGAGCAGACTCTGCTGATGCCTGCACCTGGGGATCCAGCACAGGTGGGGATCCTTCAGGCTCAAGCCCTGGCCCCGGCTCAGCTGGTTCTGGAGGCGGGGAATCCTGTGCAGGCTGGGATCCCTCAGGTTCAGCATCAGAGTCTGACTCCCAGGCCATCACACCCTTCTTGCAATTCCAGCAACTGGTATCCAAAAGCATTGCTGCCTCCTGTGAAGGCAGAGCATAGTCTTCCTGGCTAGTAGCCATTGGTAGCCCTCTCTTCCTCCATGAGTCTGACAAATCCTCTTTCAAAGCCATCTCGGGTGGCCTTTTCCATTTCTCAGCAAAGATTTAAAGAAGCATAATAAACATGTGTGTGTGTGTGTGTGTGTGTGTGTGTGTGAGAGAGAGAGAGAGAGAGAGAGAGAGAGAGAGAGAGAGAGAACATGGAGGGGAGATGGAGAAATAGAAGTTGGTGGTAACACTGCATGGCTGACTAATGGGCTTTAATAGGCAAAGCAAACAGTTAAATAAAAGATGCATGCCGCTCGCTGAAACTTAAGGAATGCATATTCAACGTGTTGCATTATTAAATACAGCGGCAAGCATATGGGTACCTGCAATTAATGTATATAAATAGCTGATAAAATTGCTCAGTATTAGAAAGCTAGCGGCAAAAATGACCTCATATGTCAAGCAGACAAGCAGGCAGTTACCATTTTCTTTGTACACCTTATGATAAATTAGTTTTATGGTCTGCAAGGGGCCTTTATCACATTACAGCACCAAGTGTTTGATAAAAGGTGGGGGGGATATGCCTCAGCTAAAAATCTAAGCGAAATTTGGAGTCCCTGCGGACCTTGGTTTTTTGGTGGTTTTTTTTTTCTTTTTTTGTTTTTTAAGTAGCATTATCATTATTTCTATGTAAAGAATTTTAAGCGACTTCCTTTAGGGGAAAGACTCGTTAATATCAAGAGAAATGCACATCTCTGTCCTGTTGGCAAACATTCCAGCTGCTCCATCTCTACCTCTATTTTCTTTGCCTCCTCTTCGTCCTTCTTTTAACCCCTTCTCTCTTAGGGGACAGCAGAGGATGAGATGGTTGGACAGTGTTCTTGAAGCGACTAGCATGAGTTTGGCCAAACTGCGGGAGGCAGTGAAGGATAGGCGTGCCTGGCGTGCTCTGGTCCATGGGGTCACAAAGAGTCGGACACGACTGAATGACTGAACAACAACAACTCTTTGCTCTGCTCAAGGAAGTAGGGTATGGTCTTAAGACATGTGAGGACACCGCTAAAGCTAAGCAGGTCGGGCTTGGTCACTGTTTTGGATGGGTACATGCCTGGTGAACCACGTGGATCAAAATGTAATAAAATAAAATAAATAAAATTGATGCAAATAAATTAGCGTCCCCAGATATGTGCCAAAGCATTCTCTGGCTCCGTGAGAAGACAACTGTCATGACGAGGGACATGAAGACACGAATGGCGAGTGAAATATAATCGGAGTCAAGTGTGAATTTCATGCTCTTTATTCAGCTCATAGTAGTGAGGAATGCAGTTCCCCCAAAACGTTTGCTTTATATACACTATTTACACAATGGGCCCCACGTGATTGGCTAATTCCAGGATACTCCTGTATGCCAATCAGGTTGCGGATTCACTTCCACCTGGAGCTGGATTGGGTGGCTCCTGCGGACCAATCAGACTGCTGCAATCTCAATCCTATTGTTTTAGGACCAATCAGGCTGCTGCATTTTGGATCCTATTCAACTCAGTACATAACAGCGAGGGACACGAATCTTAGTCCCAGTGGCTGAAAGTGACCCTCCAGATTTAGGTCTTCCTGACCGATACTCCCTGGTGACTATTTGAGACTTGATGGTAGTTTTCTAAAACTTCTGGATCCAGAGAGCATCCCTTCAAGAGGGGCTGCAGCACTCTCTTTCAAGGCAGTGAGCATAACTCACTCCTTCCACAGTGAGACACTGACCACACTTTTGACCCTCCTATTAGGTTTCATCAGACGTGATGAACACGGATCAAGAGAGCATATTCAAGAGATCTTTGACCACCACCCATCTTCAAAGACATCTATGTCCAGTTCCTTGGCATCTCCACCTGCCCTGTTTATCACAACTACACAGATAAATAATCGTGAATCTCCCTTCTGTGTCAGGATGATATTGAATGACTCAGGAACCTCAAGATAGTGCATCAGAACTTATCGTTAGCAAGATGGGTCAATATCCCCACAGCTGACAATAACAGTGGAGCAGTCAGTCTTTGGCATCTTGCAAAGTACTTCAAAGGACTGGCATATTGCTCTGCAAAGTCAAAGTTCCATGATGCCCAATGGGAAAGAGTTGAGCTTCACCAGGCATTATAACCCATAGTGTTGTGTGTTGTCAATGGATCATGCCCAGGGTAAAATAGGCACCCCAGATCTGAAGAGGACATATGCTGCCCTCTCTACTTGATATTTTTGACTCTTCCCAGGCCACACCCTCAGTGGTCATGCTCCACACATGCATGGTTTTACTTGGCCAAAATGTGTCCCTGGACCATGAAAATGCCTCATCATTTTCTGGATGGAGGGGTGAGAGGGGTATGTGCAGAAATTAGTCTAAAGGCAAAAATTGCATTTGTTGCTCTGCCCAATTTTACTTTTGGCCCTGCCCACCCCCGGCATGTGGTCCCCAGGTGGTTCACCAAAAGGTTTATGAAAAAGGTTCTCCTGCCCTGAAATAATATACACGAGGCCCCATGTGACCATCCACAAAAGAGGCTGCTCACCACTTCTGAGTCCTGACTGCAGATTTGCAACATTGCTTGGCCACGGAATCCAGCAAGCTCTGTGGAGCATCTTCTAAGAACACCTCTCTGCACATCTGACATTTGTTTGTTCATTTGTTCATTTGTTTGTTTGTTTTATGGAGCTTTAAGTGCTCTTCAACAACTGTTCTCAAGGCCAATAAAACAGCTAAAACCAATTAAAATCCAAATCCCAGCAACACGACAAATATGAAAACATCAGTCACAAGAAAACCCAGCAGAATCCACAGGACTTAAACTCCCCAAAGCACAGCAGAACAACAGTGTCTGTACCTGTTTGCCGAATGACATGAATGAGGTGGCAAATCAAGCCGTCTACAGATGGTTCTTCCAGAGCATTTGGGCTAGCAAACCAGAAGGCTTTTCTCCTTGTGGATACCAACTAGATAGCCCGCTGTTCCTTCTGGGAAGGTTTCATTATACCTTATTATTATTATTATTATTATTATTATTATTATTATTATTATTTATACCCCGCCACTCTAGGGGGCTGCTTCCAACAAAAGATTAAAAATACATTAGAACATCAGTCATTAAAAACTTCCCTTAAACAGGGCTGCCTTCAGATGTCTTCTAAACGTCAGATAGTTGATTGCTCTTACAGATGACCTAAGAAGAACCTGCTGGATCAGGCCAATGGCCCAACAAGTCCAAAATCTCACCTCACAGTGGCCCCCCCAGATGCTTATGGGAAGCCTTCAAGCAGGTTCCAAGCCCAAGAACACTCTCTCTTCCTGCTGTTTCCAGCAACTGATATTCAGAAGTATTGCTGCCTCTGGGTGTGATAAGCCTTACCCTCCAGGAATTTGTTCAATCCCCCTTTCAAAAGGAACTGAGTAGGAAGAGCAAACCATCTCTTGCACATCGTGGGTTTTTTGTTGAAATATTTACCGAGATCTCTTGTGGTGGGCACCATAGGAGGTATTCCTAGACGCACTGACAGCACATTGGCAACCACTTCTGTAGAACATCGCCACCCGCAGTGTCTCTGCTGCAAGAGGACTTGGGACAGCAGTGTCAGGGCACATCACGCACCCCAAACCCATTAAAGTTTTCAATCATCATCGTCTCAGTAGCAAACTCAGTAATAGGTTATCTTTTTTAAAAAAAAAAATTGTGGGTTTTTTTGTTGATCCATTGCTGGATGCCAATTGTAGTGAAAGTAAAGTTCTCTGAGACTGTGAATTTAGTTGCAAAGTTGGACATTCTTGATGCCCTTTCTCTGAGTTACTACAGAATCTCTCTCTCTCTCTCTCTCTCTCTCTCTCTCTCTGTGTGTGTGTGTGTGTGTGTGTGTATGTGCTTCTATTAGCAACGCTTAATAGCTTCTTTTTCTTGTTAAACTTTAGGCTCTCTCGCACACTTCTGTTAATATCTCCAAAAGGTATTGAGGGTTTGCTAACAGCCAATTTATTTTAGTTTAATCAATTAATTAATTTGTCTGTTGAAAGGCAGATGATTAATCAGCTAAAAATCTTTAATTGTTAAAAAGTTCCATCAATGAACTGTATCGTGGTCTCCTCCTTCTCAACATCTTCGCTGACCTTGTTGGAGAGATTTTACAACTTCACCACGGAAATGTTACAAGGCACTGAGAAGTGTTTTCGCACCTTCTGCACGATGTGGCTACCAGCATTTCGGAGAAATGTGCTGGGCTTTCAAACAAGAAAAAACTGAATGCTTGAAAGAAGATCACCAAAGAAGACAGAGAGGATTATTTTCCATTATATCAGGGAAGATGAAGCCCCCACGCCCGGCCTTTCTGTCCATCCCTTAGGATTTCTCCCCTCTTGGGAGACCTTTGGGGGTGAAGTCCATACCATCCAACATTTCCCTGATGAAAATTGGGATGTACAAGTCAGATGACTTGTGCAAGACACTCGTTTTTTGGTGCAGTGCAAATCAGTTTGCTCACACAAGAGCATGGCACCACTGCAAGCTCCAGTGCTTGGTGATCCCAAGGACACTTCAGGATCAAATCAGAAGCTGGGATCACAAAACCATAGAATGATAGAGTTGGAAGGGACCCTGAGGGCCATCTAGTCCAACCCCCTCCAAGGCAGGAATCACAACTAAATAATCTCTGACAGATCACTATCCAACCACTGTAACCTCCAGTGAAGAAGAAGAGTCCATCCTGCTCCATGGTCAAACAGCTCTTACTGTCAAGAAGTTCTTCCTAATGTTTATTGGACTGTCCCTTCTTGTAAGCTTGCCTCTCCTGGTATGTCCCAGGTAGGACAATAATAACTTTGTGGAGGTCCCGAGACACAAGGCTGTTAGGTTGGCTTCAACTAGGGCCAGGGCCTTCTCAGTATTGGCCCCAACTTGGTGGAATGGTCTATCACAAGAGACCAGGGCCCTGCGGGATTTGGCATCTTTCTGCAGGGCCTGCAAGATGGAGCTGTTCCACCTGGCCTTTGGGTTGGTTTCAGTTTAACCCTGATGTTTCATTCTTTTGGTGTGATTGGTGGGCAACTTAAAAATGAGGCTGCAGTCTAAATTAAATTTTAAATTGTATTTTAATCTGTATTTTAATGAATTGTTTTATGTTTTTGTTGTGATTTTATTGGTGTTAGCTGCCCTGAGCCCGGTTTGGTGGGGTATAAATAAAAAATTATTATTATTATTATTATTATTATTATTATTATTATTATTATTTGGAATCCATTGGCTTAGATTCCACCCTCCGGAGCAGCAGAAAACAAGCTTGTTCCATCTTCCAGAGACATAGAGGACACACAGATATCATGCACAGCCCGCCTCCTCAACTGATACATGCAGATCACCTGAGAAAGGGGAGCAACCAACTCCTTCCAGATCCTCAAATGATGGATCTGATGACTGATGGGGTGGGGTGGGGCAATTACCTTCACCACTAGGGTGCTGGGCAGGGCAGAGAGATTTAAACTTCGCCAAAACCTCCAATGCTGTGTCCACTTTTTCCTTTTTGCCACTGTGGCCAAAATTGTTAAGGTCTTGGTTGGGAGACGGGGATGAAGCAAAATCGATGGGTGACCAGATGAGGCCCCCAGGCTAAGGTTTAACCACCCCTGGTGCATTTTTTCATCCACAGTGTGTTTAGGAAAAAAAGTGGATTTAAGTGTAAAGCTGTTGGAAGCCACTTCGATACAGTGGAGCCTGAGTTCATTTAAAACAAGACTTTCTTTCGATGTATACAAATTTAATAAAGCACCAATATTGACTGAAATGAGCAGGCAATCACAAGCTGTGTCATATTATTCTTTAGCTAATTAAAGTGTGGGGAGATTCTGAAGAACTAAAAAAAAACACACACAAAAACATCTTGAGAGATGTGCATCAAGGTAGCTGTTCCCGCTTTTGCTGAATAATTTCTGATTAATATCTTATCTCTTTGGTGGACATAGATTTTTGTTTTGTTTTGTTTTGTTATCTCCTGCAATGAGGCAGCTAGATATTTTTTACTGTTAAACCCCCACTATCTCACCATCGAGTTGTTTCGTCCAGCTTATACCCCCAAGATGTCTGCCCTTCTGTACTTTGGAAAGGACAGAGAAACAAGGATTACAATTTGGTTTCAGGGCAGGGATTTGAAGGCCACAAGGATAAGAAATCTGCATTTCAAAAGAAGGCGAGATGCAGGCCAATGGATATTCTTTCTAAGCAAACTCCATGGAAATGAATGAGAGCTGCAGAGAATAAATCTATATTTCTCTATATTGTTGTAAGGGGCGGGGGTTATTTTTGCGGGGGAGAGGAGGTAGGTTGTATGTCTGAGTTCTTTCCCATTCTTGGATCCATTCTTGGATCCAGCAGGGATTCGTACTGCTGGAATAGCCAGGCAAGTTTCTTGGTGGCCCAAGTATGGGTCGTTAAGGTAACGAAGGAAGTGGCTCTGTGCCAGAAGACAAATGGGTGGGCACCCCTCCCATAACTGCCTGTTAGTTAGAAGAAGAAAAAGATGAATTGTGAGTGCAAATGAGAAGGCAGAAACAACAAGCTGTACATTGGGCAGCTGGGAGACAGAACCATGCCTCATTTCTGCTTGAATCCAAGGTTGTGGCAGTGTGAGAAGCAAATCCTTTAGTAATATGCAAAAAAATGGTGAAACTTACCCGAAAAATAAGAAATCAAGATAACATTTTTTTAAAAAAAAAAAAAAGTAAAAGAATAGAAATGGTTTATTGAATATTTACAAATAAACTGTAAACAGGTAACACTGGCAGGATTATTGTAATAACCTGAAGTTTTATAAGAGTATATATTTAAAGTAGATGAATAAATGAGTAAAATAAATTAATCTGGAATATGCAGAATATATATATATATATGTGTGTGTGTGTGTGTGTGTGTGTGTAATTAAGAGACCACAGAAAGAGGGGGAAGGAAGTCAAGTTTCAAAATGTTAAAATGATTGTAAAATTATTGAAATGTATAAAATTGAAAATCATTTTTTTAAAAAAGAGAGAGAAGCACAACCTTTTGGGAGGGTGTTAATGCTGTGAACCCCTCCACTGGAGGCTCAGGTTGTATATATGTCAGAAAGACTGCACTGTCTCCACTTTCCTCCATTCCAAGGAAACAAAACCCTGGGGAAGGACCTGGAACTGCTGGAACCTCACACTGCTCAGAGATTTGTGTGGCGTGTGACAATACAATAAAAATGGAAGGCTGTCACCCTGCAGTCCTCATTGGAAGATTTGCGCTGCATCACAATCCTGGGACATGCAAAAAGGCAAAAAGCAGGCGCTCTTGCACGGAGCTACGGTCACATTACCACATGAGAGAAAAATGTCATTCATGTTCAGAATGCAGTTGTCAGTTTCAAGTTCAGATACTACCTTGACCATCTCTCCCCCCCCTCCATCTGTTTAAAGATGGGGGACAGAGCGGGTCCCAGAACTCATTATTAGCAGGCTACATGAAGTGAGGTCTGTGAATGATTGTGATTAGAATCATAGAATCATAGAGTTGGAAGAAACCACAAGGGCCATCCAGTCCAACCCCCTGCCAAGCAGGAAACACCATCAAAGCATTCCTGACAGATGGCTGTCAAGCCTCCGCTTAAAGACCTCCAAAGAAGGAGACTCCACCACACTCCTTGGCAGCAAATTCCACTTTTGAACAGCTCTTTCTGTCAGGAAGTTCTTCCTAATGTTTAGGTGGAATCTTCTTTCTTGTAGTTTGAATCCATTGTCCCGTGTCCGCTTCTCTGGAGCAGCAGAGAACAACCTTTCTCCCTCCTCTATATGACATCCTTTTATATATTTGAACATGGCTATCATATCACCCCTTAACCTTCTCTTCTCCAGGCTAAACATACCCAGCTCCCTAAGCCGTTCCTCATAAGGCATTGTTTCTAGGCCTTTGACCATTTTGGTTGCCCTCTTCTGGACACGTTCCAGCTTGTCACTATCCTTCTTGAACTGTGGTGCCCAGAACTGGACACAGTATTCCAGGTGAGGTCTGACCAGAGTGGAATACAGTGGTACTATTACTTCCCTCAATCTGGTTCCCTCGATTTATTCATTTATTTAAATGTACTCCCCAGCCTATCCTGAAGGCACTGCTTGGGTAATGAAAGATGGGCCATGCTTGCTGAAGATGATGGGAGTTGGAGTCCAAAAGCATTCAAAGGGCCATCAGTTCCTCAGCCCTGGTCAGTGAGGCTCTGCTTAAAGTATTCAAATTGCCACCTCAGGCTCAAGTTGCTTTTGCTAAAGATGAGCCAGTTTTGCAAATGGTTAGCAGACTGTGCACATATCATTAAACCCATGCCTCTGCGTATTCTTTTGGAAAGTTGCGCACTCCACCAGTGATCATCACTTGGCATGAGGAAAATGTGCTCTGAGGGGCATAACAGCCTATTTTGGAAGGTGATCAGAGCAACTGTCTTTCCGAGGCCCAGGCATGCCAAAGTTTTAATGGGAAAATTACTTATGCTCAATATGAATCAATCATTCACTCCAGATTGCACTACTGGAGAGTAAGGATTGAAGTTCAGAATGGGTAACCAACAGGGGCAACCAGCAATAGTTCAGGTCATTGTTTGAAGATACTGCAGGGTTGCCATATTGCAACAAGTGAAAATCCAGACACAAAAGCCGTTGAGCTTTTTTTTTTTGAGGGAGGGGGGAGGCAAAAGTTGATGAGCTTTTTTTCAGCAAAACCTCAAACAAGACAGAAGTTTCAAAGCTTTTTAGAAATGTAATTTGCCCACCAAAATGAACACTTCTGATATCGGATGCCATACGCCTGGGTATGGCACTCACATTTTAACCGACTGATGAATCCCAGGTATATTCCAATATATGTTTACCATGATGTAGAAGAAGAAGAAGAGGAGGAGGAAGAGGAGGAGTAGTTTGGATTTGATATCCCGCTTTATCACTACCCGAAGGAGTCTCAAAACAGCTAACATTCTCCTTTCCCTTCCTCCCCCACAACAAACACTCTGTGAGGTGAGTGGGGCTGAGAGACTTCAGAGAAGTGTGACTAGCCCAAGGTCACCCAGCAGCTGCATGTGGAGGAGCAGAGACGCGAACCCGGTTCACCAGATTACGAGTCTACCGCTCTTAACCACTACACCACACTGGATCAGACTTAAGGTCTAGCTAATTCAACAGCATGTTTCGTTTCAGGACTGGCCATACCATAAGGCAGAGTGACCCATCTGCCTCAAGCCATTCCTTGTGAGTTTTCCAGGATTCTCATCTGTTGGAAGACAGAGCTGTGTCTGTTGGACACTCCGCCTTGTGTTCCCTATGCTAGCCCACTTCCCTCAAATGTGATGTGGGATGCCATCCATCATCACTGTTGAAATAAGATTTCAGTGCGATTTCAGCTGGCTTCTCTAAATGGAACTGTGGGCAGGGGCACACCATCTTAGGAGCATGGAAAGCTGGACACAGAGGAATGGCGGAAGGAACCAGATTGGGAACCACCAAGGGAAGAAGGCTCAGAGCCTGTTGAATGGTGGTGGAATGCCAATGAGTGGCCAGAGGGAGATGAATGGGGAAAAGAGGTGTTGGAAGCTGAAGAGGGTACCGGGCTTGGTGAGCTGGGAGAGTTTGTGGCAGAGATAAGTCCAGATTCAGAGGCTGAAGCAGGAGTGGGATGAGGGTGGCCAAGCAGCAGACATGAATCAGGCTGGTGAAGAGTCATGTTCTCCCCCTCCTGATGTGACAAGCTCCCCTCCCACCTTGTCTTCCAGAACCAGAAGACCAGAAGAGGCAGGAAAAGGGTGGAGGTGAGGTTGACTGCATGCAGGCACAGTCTCTGATTGCTTGGGGAAAGCCTTGATGAGGAGGTGGGGACTTTCAGTCTCGGCAACTGATTTTCATGGAGGAAGACCACTCGGGATGAATTTCTCCACTCATTAGGCCTGACACTTAACCAAGTCTGTGGAGATCATGATTTTGCTAGGAAAGAGTTATCTCTGACCAGTTTACTGACCGGTACACTCCTGTGACAGAAGCTGCCTATACAAAGCCAGAGCATTGGTCTATCCAGCTTAGTGCTGTTTAGACCACTTAAAACCCACCACTTTTGTGTAGTACAATGTAGGACCCTCTAGGAATCTTAGTAGAATACCCAAGCAGAAAAAAAGAGAACACTTTCCCAGAAACCACTCAAACCTGTGGTCTGGCTAGCTCCTGCAGTATTTAATAGTACAGTCCTGGAAAAAGGTTTTGCCATGTGGTCAGCTGTTGTGTAGAATTACTGGGACTGGATTCCTTTCCTTGAGAAATAGGGTAAAGCTCTCAGTGGTTTCTAGCCACAACAGCGATATTCTACCTCCATTTTCTGAGGTGATGCCTTTTGTTGGGAACCACAGGTGGGGAGAGGGATCTTGTGCTCAGGTCCTGCTTGCAGGCTTTCCATAGGCTTCTGGTTGCCCTCTGGGAGAACAGGATGCTGAACTTTTGGTCTGACTATGACCTGTGGCTTTGGTGAGCAATATTCAGGTTCTCAGAAGTACAGAGACTTAACTGCTCTCATAACACTAGAGCTCACAGCCACCCAATGAAGCTGAACATTGGAAGATTCAGGACACATAAAAGAAAGTGCTTCTCCATGCAGCACACAGCTAAACTATAGAACTATATGACCACCTACTTCGAGGCTTTAAAAGATGATTAGAGAAATTCATGGAGGAGAAGGTTTACAATGGCTACTAGTGATTATGGCTGCGCTCTGCCTCCAGGGTTGGAGACAGTAATGGTTCTGGAATACCAGTTACGGGAGACCAGAGGAGGGGAGAGGGCTCTTGCGCTCAGATTCTGCTTTCAGGCTTCCAATGGGCATCTGGTTGGCCACAGGATGGTGGACAAGAAGGGCCTTTCATCTGATCCAGGAGGGACCTTCTGCTGTTCTTATGCAGATTTGTCTCCGGCTGACTTCACTTGAAAAAGAAACATGAAATGCACCTAGCCACAAACTTTATATGCCTTCCCAAGGCAAAGGCAGCTTTTGAAAAGTTCTAATCGCACACATCTGTGGCAGAATCAATATACAATATTAGCCATTTGTCCTTGAAACTTTGTAGTTTCTACTTTAGACGACTGGTTAATATTGCCTCCATGTGGGCTGAATTCCCAAGACAATGCTTGGAATTTGTGCTTATTACGCATGCTGCAATCAACTCGCCCTCACCTTCTGCTCTTCCCATCTGCTTCCTCTAGCCACTGCCGTTTCCTTTCATACTTAATGGAGTGTGGTAGCGCAGAATGAGAGCTGGCTCTGGTTGCGGAAGGCTGAGGGTTAAATCCTTGCTTGTCCACAAAGCTTGCTTGGGCTCTCAGCCTAACCTACTGCACAGGGCTATCGTGAGGAGACAGGGCTACCATATTCAATAGATTCAAGACATGTGCACACACAAAATGCTTCATCGTCCAATGCAGAATTAACTTGTGGAACTCCATGCTTTCTCATTCTCTTTTTCTTTCTGCACACCTTCCTCCAATGCCTTCAAATGTCCGAATATTCCTCGGTTCGTTGAAAAGGAAACAATAAGCAAAAACAGCTTTCCAACCAATCAGGAACCCCAATCATGCCAGCTCGCTGAACGTGCATCTGCAACATGCGCAAGGGGGCAGACAAGGTCTCAAATCCCATCTGCCGTATGCACAGAGGACCTATGAGCAAATAGAAGAAAGTACTGGAACTAAAACAAATGGAAGGAAAATGAATTCCACGTTCTGAATCTTAACCTCAAAATAAAAATAAAAAGTGTTGACACGTGGACTTCAAAATTCCAATTGTGAAATTTGTTTTGCCAGCCTTCATGTGACACTTGCAGACATCTTTGTAAGACAGAGTTGGTCTGCCAATGGGCAGAGAGCCCATAGAGTACTGTGCATCCTGTCATCTTCCATTTTATGGACATGACCAAGCCAGCATAGAAGTCACTGAGACAGGAGTGCAAACATGCTGGGAATGTTTGCTTGGGAGAGCACATCTTTGTCTGAGGCTCTGTCCTGCCATGTGATGCCCCAAACCTTCCTGATACAGAACATGTGGAAGGTGTTGAGGCGTTGCTCCTGGAGTTTGTAAGGGGCCCACTAGGCACTCATCTACTTCATAGTTTTGTTACTCTGGGACTGCCCCCAACACAAAAGCTTAATCAATCGTTTGGTGAGCCAAGGCTGCAAGGCTGTATCAATTTTTTTTTGGGGGGGGGTCACAAATCGAGTGGGTTCTCATTCCTACCAACCCCTCCTCATCACGGCAATTTCTTAACAGGGGGGACATGTCTTGTATCTTGACGTAACAAACGGCATCAAGCCCGATACCTGGAGCGATGTGTACCCTCTGCCGTTTCTAACCAGAGTATCTGTCTTCTCCCGTGTAACCTAATCAACGAAAGCCACTGGGTGGACTAATAGAAGCTTCCCCATCTGAAAACATGTGTATTATCTCTTTACATTTTCCGAAGAGAGGGAGCATTCCATCATCCCAGCGCTCTCCATTGTTATGTCCTATTGTTTAATGTAATAGAATGACATGACACTGGAGCTCCAGATATATCAGAATTATGGACACCGCCAAACGACAGTGATAAAGTGTTCCGAGACGTGTGCTATCCAGATAGCGCTATGAGTTTCTGCAATTGATTAAAGACATTCCTCCCCCCCTCCCCTGTGCCACCTCATTATTACACATCAAAGAAAGGGGGATGAAAAACACAATGACAACTGAGTTGTGGGGAGGACGGGAATGGCATCGCTTCCTCTGCAGAACTGAATGTTGCAGGAAAGTTCCTGTAGCTTTTCAGAAAGCAGATGACCAGGTCCTCACCAGCAAAACATGGAGGTACTTATGCTTGTGAGCTTTAGGTAATTGCTTTGCGCCTAATAAGTCCAGGAATGGGCGTCGCTCGATGCTGTCAAAACCAGTGGTTCCCAAACTTCTTAAGCTTCCGTCAGGGAACTGTCCCCGGTGTGGCGCAAGGTGGTGGAAGGGCTCTCGAGATGTTACAGAGAGCCCCAGCCCCACCTGACCAGCAGCACCTCCTCTGGCAGTGGAGGGAGCAGTGGGGCTTCCAGCGGGGAGGGGCATGTGTTGCAGGGAATGGAGGGTAGAGGCTCTGAGGATGCTGAAGAGACCCTGCACTCCCCTAGCCCCAGGGGCGATGAAGGTGACATGCAGGCATTGAGGGGTGAAATGAAAGGATGGGAGGCGGGGTTTTCATATACCAAAACTCTTTTGTTGGGGTCAGAACCAGAAGGGGCCATTCCCGGATTCTGCCGACGCTTGATACAGACATGAACTTGTTAGCTCTGCACTGTACATAGTTTGCACAATAAAACTCTAAAAGGAAAACTTGGAGTTTTGCCTGCTTACTCATGAGCAACTAACGAAGGACCTTACAGCTTCGTTCCATAGATTCATCCCCAGTGCCCCCTACCCTATCAAAAGCATTATTCAGAGTACCACTAAGGAACATCACACACACACACACACACACACACACACACACACACGTAACAATTCATTGCACATTTATTCAACATCCAGTTAAAACTATTTACTTTAATGCATTCAACAAAACTAATGGACTTGACCCAGGGATGCCCCAGCTTTTCTAAGTCTGATAGTTATTTGCACCTCTGCTGCCACCTTGCCTCTTAGCATCCCCCTAAGTAATCCTATTGCCACCCACTTTGGGAACCACTGGTCTACACTCACCGGGTGGAGGCTGTCTGGGATTTCAGACTTGGATTCTCCCCTGCCAGGCCTGGAGAAACATCATGGACACTTATCAGCATTTTAATGCAGATTGCTCCCGAAACATATTTTTTGTAAGCAGTTTGATTTATTTCTTATTACATTTATAGGCCACCTTTCCAACAAGGACCTCAAGGTGACACACAGAGTCCCCCCTTTCCCCCCTTTTTTGTTCTCACAGGGTCTTCTAAGGTGGGTTAGGTTGAGAGATTGTGACTGGCCAAAGATCACCCAGTTCATTCCTGTGTGCAGATATGAAACGCCTAGATCCTAGGCAAACACTTCAACCACTATGGCATACTACTACATATGTGCAAGCAATTTTTTTCTAATATAACACCATTTTGCACGCTATCTTCACTAAGATAGTCGTTTTTATGCACTGTTTTCCCCTATATATGCATTTCTGTAGAATTTGTTTTTTTGTTAGGACAAATGTGTGCACTGCAGGGGGTTGGACTAGATGGCCCTTGGGGTCCCTTCCAACTCCACAATTCTATGAGCCTGTGATTATTTGCTTCTGTAGGTCAGGGAAGAGAGAGAACAACAGGGGGGGAAAACCTCACCCAATTTTGGAGGTTGAAAGGAACACCAAAAGGTCCTTATCAAAGCCTCAAAGACAAAAGATTATCTATGTGCCTGGATAGATCATAGATAATATGGACTGTTCCAAGAAAATCAGACGAAAAATCAGCCAGGAAGTGGCATAGTGTTCATATCTAGACACTGACAACAACCAAGTTCTAATATTGCACTCTGAATCACCCTCTGAGCTGCATCATAAAGGAATGAAAATCAAGAGGGGTCTCGTTCCTAGGTCAACAGGAAGCAAGGGGTTGTATTCAAAGCAAGGGGGTGGGACAGCCAGTGTGGTGTACTGGTTAGAGTATTGGACTAGGGCCTGGGAGACCAGGGTTCGAATCCCTTCTTGGCCATGAGACTAGGTGACTTTGGGTTCAGTTATGACTTGCATCATAAGGTTGTGCGGATTAAATGAGGAGGAATAGAATAATGTATACCTTCAGCTCCTTGGATGGGGAAGTGTGAGATATAAATGAAATCAATCAATCAATAAAAAAACAAAACATGCTGCTCCTGACTGAGGTTCTACCTAGTTCAGCATTGTGTTTCAACGACGGCCAGCCAGAGGCACTTCAGAAATTCACAGGCAGGGCTTCCTGTTAATGCACCTCCCACATGGAAAAGCAGGACTTGCTGCTAATAGCTGTTTTATGCTGTTGCTTCCTCAGATGAGTGGTATAATGCCATTGAACAAGGAGGTTTTATTTCTTTATTGATAGCCCATCCATAAGGAAGGGTTTTGTCTCCCACCCACCATTTCTCCCTTGTAAACCTCTTCCCTACTCATCTGCATTCACATTAGCGGCTGCTAAAGTGCAATGGGGTTATTGTTATGTACCCTATCTTCAAGTTTGAGCAACACTCTTTCAAGAATGTTTAAGAGAAGAGAAGACTCAGAGAGGCAGACACGTTCCGTCTGCAGAGGCCAAGGCTAAAGGGAGACATGATGGATGTCTGTGGATGTATGAGGGGTCGTCCTGAATAGGAAAGGGACCAATTATCCTCATTAGTCAATGAAGACAGAGAAAGGCACCAGCTGAAAGATGGACTCTGAGCGTGAAATGCTGCTGGGAAAACTACACAACTTTTGCAACACTTCTGGAGATAAGCTGGGATGGGGGGCGGGCGGTTCTAAATGCCAATGTATAACAGCTCCCCATTTTAGACTTGGCAACTTGTGTTGACTCCCCCCTCCCCATAGGAATTTACTTCATTGAACTCAATGAGTCGTTCCCAATAAATATGGGATTGAGCTATAAGGCTGGAGAGAGACAGTTGGGTTTTTTTTGGTTTTTTTAATGAGTTGGTCATTGTTTGAGGGAGACATAGAATCATAGAATCATAGAGTTGGAAGAGACCACAAGGGCCATCCAGTCCAACCCCCTGCCAAGCAGGAAACACCGCCAAAGCATTCCTGACAGATGGCTGTCAAGCTTCCGCTTAAAGACCTCCAAAGAAGGAGACTCCTTGGCAGCAAATTCCACTGTCGGACAGCTCTTACTGTCAGGAAGTCCTTCCTGATGTTTAGGTGGAATCTTCTTTCTTGTAGTTTGAATCCATTGCCCCGTGTCCGCTTCTCTGGAGCAGCAGAAAACAACCTTTCACCCTCCTCTATATGACATCCTTTGATATATTTGAACATGGCTATCATATCACCCCTTAACCTTCTCTTCTCCAGGCTAAACATACCCAGCTCCCTAAGCCGTTCCTCATAAGGCATCGTTTCCAGGCCTTTGACCATTTTGGTTGCCCTCCTCTGGACACGTTCCAGCTTGTCAGTATCCTTCTTGAACTGTGGTGCCCAGAACTGGACACAGTATTCCAGGTGAGGTCTGACATAGTTTCATACTACGCAAGCACCTATTTCAGAAACTCAGCAAAGCCCTCTCTTCCCATGGTAGTACAAGCTCATGATCAACAGCTGTTGAAGAGAAGGTCTCAGCAGTGGAAGATCTACTCTTCATTCAGAAGGACCCAGATAGGGATGGGAGAGTGCAGATAAAGCTGAGCTTGATGGATCAATGGTCTGACTTAACATACGGCACCTTCTTTCACAGCTACTTTGGGAAAAGGCCTGGTTAACAAATGCAATAGAGTATTAGGGTACAATAACCAATCAGGTTCCCTCCAGATGTTGTTGGTTTACAGTTCCTGGAAAAGAAGGGAAATGATAGCCATCTTCAAACATCTACATGGAAGATGGAGCAAGCTTGTTTTCTCCTGCTCTGGAGAAAACCAATGCCTTCAAACCAATGCCTTCAAGTTACAAGGAAGGAGATTCCAACTAAACATGCAGAAAAAAACTTTCTGACAGTAAGAGCCATTTGACAGTGGGATGGACTTTCATTAGAGGTGGTGGACTCTCCTTCCTTGGAGGTCTTTAAGCAAAGGTTAGATGGCCACCTGTCTTGGATGCTTTAGCTGAGATTCCTGCATAAATGACCCTTGGTGTCCCTACAATTCTATGATTCTATGAATTCCCATCATCCCTATCATGGGCAATGGTCAAGGCTGATGGGAGTTGCAGTCCCACAACATCTGAAGGGCAGCCTATTGGCTACCCCTGAGCTGTTGAATTCTCCCCTCAAATACATAAACACACAAATAAAATCCATGCAAATAGAAAACTAGTACATAATGAAAAAGGTTGTTGCTCATGTCTTCTTCTTTCTCTGTGTGCTAGTTTTCTACTTGAGTGTATTACTCAATGAAGTGTACTGAGGCACAACACTCCAGCAACCACAGTTTGAAGTGATGCAATCTCCTCCACCACTTCCCCACTTTCTCAGTTGCCTCTATAGAGAAACTGCTTTCAGTGCTTAATGGAGAATATGAAGATAAAGGCTTAGAACAAGAGGTTAGATTTACCTGAAAGCCACTGTTCATTCTGGGCAACCTTCTGGAGCTCACATGCAAGTGGTGGGTGGGACCAGGGGCAAATGTAGTTGGAGCAAGGAATGTAAATTTGACCTCTGTACAATAGATTAGTTTCTATAAATATCTGTGCACCCCTCTCCATCATCCATCCAGGCAGGGAAGAAGTGTTATCAGAGTTCAAGGACACATTCTAGCCAGAGAAACTCACTCCAGGATGAAATCAATCAGAACTGGTGGGGGTGTGGCCATGAGAGAGGGGGTGTGGCCCGTGAAGAGTTCCAGGGGCCAGATTGAGAAAGCTGGAGGGCCACACTCAGCCCCCATCCCTGTTTGAAATAAAGAATAAATGGATCAATAGCTCCCAGGTGCATCAAATAATGTCAGGCTAAAGTAGATTCCTGGACAGTTATGACCTATGCAGGTGCTGCTAATAAATCTGAATCAATCTGGCCCTAGTTCAACCTGTGTCTTGCTTTTTAATTACCAACATCCATGTGCAAATAGGATTGGGTTGATAGTTTCTGTACAAAAGCCCACTTTCCTCCAGGAAAATGCCCTGCCTGCACATTCATCTGCTGTTTATCTCAGGAAGAAACTGACCAACAGCTTTTGCCATGTTGGCCTGATCTTGTCCATCTCTGCTCGGTGCCGTAGCCAGGGCTATGAGATTCCAGATGTACCGCAAACATACTGAAGTCGTGCCACAACTTGGAAAGCCATGAGGCAGTGTGAGGTAAACGTGAGCTGTAAAGTCATTGGTGGAATTTCCTACTTAAAAAAAACACAAAAAATACCAGGTGCTCTCCAAAGGTTCTGCATAAAAAAGGCAATTAAAACTTTGCCGAGCAAAAGTTTTCTCAAAGGCGACATTGGAAGGAGCTTGGCACACTCAGCCTTGATCTGCACGTCGGAGGGTCACCTGACTCAAATGGGCAGCCTTTGAGTAAGGAGGGCCCCTATTTCTGTTCAACAAAAGGGCTCATCTCCTGGCCTCTCTGTGGAAGCGAAAGAGACCAAATGAAAATATAATTGGATAGTTTAAATCCAATTTGAGCAGGGTCAGCAGCAGACGTAGATATATGGAAATCTTTTTTTCCTACCTCTTTGGCTATCCAGCATGGGACCAGCAAGGCTGGATTTCTCCAATGCCCCACAAGTCCTTGTGTCTGTTAATTAAGGGGGCATGTTAGACAAGGTCAGAGAATCTTAATGTTTGGGGCAAAGGGGGATCCATAATTTTCTCCCCCATTCCTTAAGCAGGACTAATTGACTCCTCACTTTGTTCAACAGATACAATCTATTTTTTTATATAATGTTAATATTGGGTTTTCTTACTGTTCTTCGCAAGTGTCGTTATATTTCATTTCCAGATTCAGCACGCTCCGATCAATTTAACTCAACTGTTTGCTGTTCCATTTGTTTGCTTGCTTCTTTGTTAGTAACATGAGATCTTCCATGAACATGGTGTTATTGGAACGGAATGTGGCATTCAGGATGTAATTTGACCATTCAGAGGTAGAAGAACAAACAAAGAGCTCCTTTGGAGTCACAGCATTCTCTTCTCATAGTGGCCAACCGGATTCCCAAAGGAAATCCACAAACAGAACCTGAGTGCAACTCTACTCTCCTGCGGTCCTCAGTGACTGGAATTCAGAAGCACAAAACCTCCAAAGTTAAAGTAGCACACAGGTAAAGGTAAAGGTAAAGGTCCCCTGGATGGTTAAGTCCAGTCAAAGGCGACTATGGGGTTGCAGTGCTCATCTCACTTTCAGGCCGAGGGAGCTGGCGTTTGTCCACGGAGAGCTTTCCGGGTCATGTGGCCAGCAGGACTAAACTACTTCTGGCGGATGGAGGACTGTGATGAGTGCCAGAGCGCACGGGAATGCCATTTACCTTCCCACCACAGCAGTACCTATTTTTCTACCTCCACTGGCATACTTTCGAACTGCTAGGTTGGCAGGAGCTGGGACAGAGCAATGGAAGCTCACCCCGACATGGGGAATCGAACTGCTGACCTTCTGATCGGCAAGCCCAAGAGGCTCGGTGGTTTAGACCACAGCGCCACCCGCGTCCCTGGTAGCACACAGTCATTGTACAGAATCATAGAGTAGGAAGGGACCCTGAGGGTCAACTAGTCCAACTCTCTTCAATGCAGGAAACTCAACTACAGGATACATGACAGATGGCAATCCAGCTTCTGCTTTAAAACCTCCAAGGAAGGAGAGACCACCACTTACGAGGGAGTCCGTTCCACTTAACAGCTCTTCCTGATGTTTAGTTGGAATCTGCTTTCTAGTAGTCATTGATGGCCTAACCCATTAAATTGTCTAATCCTTTTCTAAATCCAGATTGGTGGCCATGATAACACCCAGCAGGAGCAGATTCTTGAGTTCTTCCTTTCATCTGAACTCAATTTTCCAACATTCAGCTTCATTGGATGGCTTCACTCAGTTCTAGCATGACAAGAAAGGGAGAAAAGTTTCCTTAAACCTTACCTGAACCATAAAAAACACCAACTTGAGCCATAAGAACAGCTTTCATCAACCTGGTCTCTTTCAGAATCTTTGAACTACAGCTTCCAACACTTGGTGGGGCTTGGGTCAGATGAACATTCCATCTGATCATATTTCCTACAGTAACCAGCTAGGTCCTTCCCCAAAGTGGACAAGCAGAGCATGAAGGCAATAGCCCTGTTTCCTGCTCACCCACCACCAGAAGAAAAGGGCTATTGATGGCTACTAGCCAGGGTGGCTGAAAGATACTCGGAGTCCAGTGTGACTTTCATGCTCTTTATTCAGCTCATAGTAGTGAGGAATGCAGTTCCCCCAAAACGTTTGCTTTATATACACTATTTACACAATGGGCCCCACGTGATTGGCTAATTCCAGGATACTCCTGTATGCCAATCAGAGTGCGGATTCAGTTCCACCTGGAGCTGGATTGGGTGGCTCCTGCAGACCAATCAGACTGCTGCAATCTCAATCCTATTGTTCTGGGACCAATCAGACTGCTGCAATCTCAATCCTATTGTTCTGGGACCAGTCAGACTGCTGCAATCTCAATCCTATTGTTCTGGGACCAATCAGACTGCTGCAATCTCAATCCTATTGTTCTGGGACCAGTCAGACTGCTGCAATCTCAATCCTATTGTTCTAGGACCAATCAGACTGCTGCAGTTTGGATCCTATTCAGCTCAGTACATAACAGTGGCTGTGCTCTTCTTCCACAGCTGTAGGAAGCAATGCTTCTGAATAACAGTTGCTGGAAACCACATGAGGGGAAGCTGGTACTTGTGCTCGAATCCTGCTTGTGGTTTTCCCACAGGCATCTGGTTGGCCACTGTGATAGCAGGATGCTGGACTAGATGGGCATTGACCTGATCCAGCCAGGTTGTTCTTATGCTCCTATGTTAATCACAATTCAGCAGTGCAATTCCTGTGACAGTAGAGGTATCATATATCAACCATGGGTATTAACCGCTGGTATGCTGCTCTACATTAATTTGCTGGATTTCATCTTTAGACCATTGAAGCTAGCAGGAATTGCCACTCCTTAGGCACTCATTTTCCATAGGGGAACAGAGATGTAAAATGCAGGAGCCCAATCTTGAAAATTCACACTGCGATCACAATGAAACTTCATGTGCGTACATTTGCAACACAAGTTTTCTTTGAACATTGAAAACCACATCAGCACCTTCACACACCTTAATACAGGGGAGGGCGGTACAGAGAGAACTTGCAAAGTATTGTAATGTCGATACTGGATGAAAAGTCATGGACCTTTCCCTCTGCATAGCCTTAGCGATTTTGCATCTACACAGTTGAAAGAGATGGGAGAATCTGGCCTTTTCAGTTTTTCGCAGTTTTCCTTTCCTTTCCGCATTAATTTGCACTTTTAAAAAAGGGAAATAATTCCTCATGGAAATTTGCTGGAATTTCACATCCATTTCTCCTAATAGGGAGTCAGGAGGAAGGCAGGTGTGGAGGATTCCCTGGTCCTGAATGGGGTAACTATGCCCCTGAAGGACCAGGTACACAGCCTGGGAGTCATTTTGGACTCACAGCTGTCCATGGAGGCGCAGGTTTATTCTGTGTCCAGGGCAGCTGTCTACCAGCTCCATCTGGTACGCAGGCTGAGACCCTACCTGCCCGTGGACTGTCTCACCAGAGTGGTGCATGCTCTGGTTATCTCCCGCTTGGACTACTGCAATGCACTCTACGTGGGGCTACCTTTGAAGGTGACCCGGAAACTGCAATTAATCCAGAATGCGGCAGCTAGACTGGTGACTGGGAGTGGCTGCCGGGACCATATAACACCAGTCCTGGCTCCCAGTACATTTCCGAGCACAATTCAAAGTGTTGGTGCTGACCTTTAAAGCCCCAAATGGCCTCGGTCCTGTATACCTGAAGGAGCGTCTCCACCCCCATCATTCATCCCGGACACTGAGATCTAGCGCCGAGGGCCTTCTGGCGGTTCCCTCACTGCGAGAATCAAAGCTACAGGGAACCAGGCAGAGGGCCTTCTCGGTAGTGGCGCCCGCCCTGTGGAACTCCCTCCCTTCAGATGTCAAAGAGATAGACAACTACCAGACATTTAGAGGACACCTGAAGGCAGCCCTGTTTAGGGAAGCTTTTAATGTGTGATATTTTAATGTATTTGATTTTTGTTGGAAGCCGCCCAGATTGGCTGGGGAAATCCAGCCAGACGGCTGGGGTACAAATAATAATAATAATAATAATAATAATAATAATAATAATAATAATAAATATTAATATACAGCTGAGGACAATAGCAGCAGCAGCAACAACAGCAAACAACAACAACAACAACAACAACAACAACAACAGCAAGCGAAAAAAGGTAATTAATGAGCACAGCTTGAAGACAACTTTGCCGCCTCCTACAATTTCAGGCCAGAAGTTCATTTGAAAGAGTATTTGCCCTAGCCTTATACAAAACATACTCTACTGCAATAACTTTATCTCATTTCACTTTCTTTCCTTTAATTTGTATACCTCCTTCCTATACTGCCATACACAAGGCAGTTTACAAGCCGTAGAAACAACAAAACATAGAACGAAGATCACACATTCTATAACAATCTGGTCCTATAACAATCCAAACTTCATCGAGTTTATAAAGTAAGGAACATAAGGAGACAGGCACATATGGACATCCTTAGCATATTTTTAATTGCATATTTAATCGAGCCACGGACTTTATATCTGCCTCTTTTCCGTTAAAAATTGGAATGATCTCTTGCACCATTAGTGATGGTGGTTTCGCTGAGTTCCCAGAGACCTCTGTTTTAAACCCACAGAATGAAGAGTCATTTATTCTTTCTCACACAGGTTTCTTTCCCCCCTTTTTAATCCGCTTTGTGTCGTTAATGCTGAAGAGTGATTAAACCCCCGTCCTACAGGCAGTGACCCAGTCTGCCGATGCTTTTTAATTTTTCATCTCTCTCTCTCTCTCTTTCTCTCCCCTCCCCACACTGGTCGACAATACCCCCAGGTTACATATTGCATCAAAGGATATATTATTTGTTCTTGCTATGTTCTGGATGCTGCCCCTAGGCTAAGAAATTTTCAGAATGCAGCTACGCAGTGCCAGCCATTTTCCTTTAGTCAAATGTTTTTTTAACTTGAAAATGTCAACACAAAAAGAAGTCATAAGATCAACTCATAAATATTCAGAGGCGCGCGCGCGCGCACACACACACACACACACACCAGAAATTTACTAACTGCTCTCTCCTTAATCCTGATACCTGTCTCACACATCTAATACCTATACATTATTTCAAGACATACATTATTGGGTGGGGAAAGCCAAAAGAAGAATCATCCTTTGATGATGATGATGATGATTAAAATATATACATAGTATTGCTCTATACATAGTATTGCTCTTCCCCCCAAAGGAGCCCAGGGAAGCAAAAACACTAATGATAAAACAATAAACACATCCAAAAACATTCCAATACATATGCAGACTGGGAAATATCTCAACTTCAAAGGCTTGTTGAAAGGCATCAAAAAAACGGTGCCTGTCTAATATTAAAGGCCTGATTACAATATTGCATGGAGTGGACCTACCATAATTATGGGAAGCTTTCTGCAAGTGGCAGATTTAGTATATACGTAAGGTCCCTGGTCTATAAGACTTTCAGGTATCCTGGTCCCAAACTCTACAAGGTGTTATATGCCAGAACCAGAACCTTTGCCAGTGCAAGCTGGTCCTCTGTGCCCCTTCCTTTTCTTCTATGAGTCTGTAAGTCTATAAAAGCCATCTAGGATGGTGGCCATCAAAGCCTCATGTGTTAGTGAGTCCCATAGTTTAACTATGTGCTGCCTTTTGGTTGGGGAAAAACCCAACAGCATGTCAATCTATTGTTGGCTGGTGAACCTCTGGCCAGATAGGGTAGAGAGAAGGGAGAAGTTGGAACCTAGAAGCATAAAAAAATGCTGTGAAAATGCATAATTTTTTTTAATACATTGAATTTGGCATAGCTCGCTGTCACCTAACCATAACCCTAATTCTTACCCTAACTCTAACCCTAATTCTAATCCTAACCAATCCTAGCCCCAGCCCTAGCCCCAACCCTAACGCTAACCCTAACGCTAACCCTAACCCTAACCCAGGGGTCAGCAACCTTTTTCAGCTGTGGGCTGGTCCACCGTCCCTCAGACCATGTGGTGAGCTGGACTATATTTTGAAGAAAAAAATGAACAAATTCCTATGCCCCACAAATAACCCAGAGATGCATTTTAAATAAAGGGGCACATTCTACTCATGTAAAAACATGCTGATTACCGGACCGTCGGAGGGCTGGATTGAGAAGGTGATTGGACTGCATCCGGCCCACGGGCCTTAGGTTGCCTACCCCTGCTCTAACCCTAACCCTAACCCTAGTAAAGTTATATTGCACTTTACAACACATTTAAAGCATTTTATTTGCAGCTGCATAGCTGCAGTCAAAGCCAGGCAGAACCCACTTTAATTGTAGTTTATCCCCACCTGCCTCCTCCCTGCTGATTCCTACAGTGGTAATACTGAGAGTAAGGAGGAGGATGATGCTGTCAGGCAGTGGTACCCCCTGGAGTGGATGTCAGTAAGAATGCAGGCAGGTGGAGACTGGCTGAGGTTGGTGAGACGGTGCTTCATTTGTGTGGACAGGCAGAGTCCCCCAGGGTAGTCTCTCCCCTTACCTGGCCACAGGGCCGGCGTGTCCATTAAGGCGAACTAGGCAGTTGCCTAGGGTGCCAAAATGGAGGGGGCGCTGGCCAGCCTGTCCCCCACCCCCACCGCCACCCATCACCACCCAGTGCC
Organism: Lacerta agilis; assembly: GCF_009819535.1. Taxonomy (NCBI): domain Eukaryota; kingdom Metazoa; phylum Chordata; class Lepidosauria; order Squamata; family Lacertidae; genus Lacerta; species Lacerta agilis. Next base: position 6,513,699 of record NC_046322.1, on the reverse strand, counting down.
ACTCCTTTTCTTTCACGCTGGCCGGGGGGGGGGGCAGAAGGTGATCTCGCCTAGGGCGCAAAAAACCCTAGCACCGGCCGTGCCTGGCCAATCCCTTGGTAACGCCTCCCCCAGGCGGGATTGGACGGTTAACTGGGTAGGTGGAGACCCCAGGTATCCCTTCTGGGGGAAGGCAAAGCCAGTCCAAACTACCAGGTGTCGCCCAGGAATTCAGGGGGCCATGCACGACCACACAAACGTCACCCTCCATTTGAACTGGGGAGCGGTCACTGCCCTAATGTTTGTATCTTTCACTATTTGTATCTTTCTCAGTTCTGTGATGCCCCTTTCCAAGTTCAGAGCTCATTGTGATGCTGTTATATAATGTCAAAGTTCTGAATTGTGAAAGGGGAGGGGGCGCTAAAGTTTCCAACCAGCATGTTTATTTTTCAGTAATTAATATCCCTTACCCCGCCACCACTGGAAGAAATATATATAACAAAGAAAGCATCTCACCAGCTGGTTTATTTAATAGAAATATTCCAACACAGAAACCCTTTATTAAACAGATTGGAAGCCATCAGCTTCATTATTATAATCAAGCAAATACAGTATCTTGATTTTCAATAAAAGTGCCAGAAAAGGAACAATCTGCCATACGCCACCCGGGTTGCTGTCTGTTGTGATACCATATTACAAAGAAAATAGAAATTTGAGCAGAATGCCTTGTAGCTTTGCTGGGAATTAATAGAATTAGTAGCACCTACCATGAGGCAGGAAAGGGGGGGGGGTGAATTCAATTGAATTATCAATTAAAAAGCCATTGCCATAAAGGTAATCGGCTTCTTGGAAATGAGCTGAAATTGCACACCATTTCCCAAATTCTCATATTAGTCTTCATCGCAAGTGCAGAATAAAAATTTGGGAGAGTAACAAGTATGTAACGACTCGACGTTTTTCTTCTCCGAGACAAATCACGCCACCGTTAAGTGCTGCTCTTCAGTTTCATAAACTGGCAGCCTAATGAAGAAAACACCATTTATTTATTACGTCTCAAGTATTTATCGTGGTTCATCCCTGTCTGAAATATTGAGGCATGGATCGTATTTTTCTCTCCTCAGCAATTCTGCTTGATGGTTTCATTCTACTGAGAGAGATATCATTTGAATTTGGGTTTTTAAAAAAAGTTTAGCTGGCCATCAACATAGTCAGGGGTGGCATTTAACCCCTGCCCTGACACCTCTGCCATTTCTGGGTGAGACTTTGCCTGAAAATGTTGTTGGTGCTGTCTCTGCTTCTTGGCCACCAGCAGAGGTAGTGAGGCAACCAGGACACTCATGGGTGTGCTGCCTGAAGTGGTGGCCTCACCATGTCAAATGGCTGGGCCGGCTCTGAGTATAGCAGTAAATGCCTTCAAGTTTCATCTAGCTATATTGGCAAAAGCTCTTAGTAGGTTTCTTCCTTTATGCACTGGGATGGAAACTTTCATTGCTTTGATTGTAAGATTAAAAAACGGGGTCATGGCCTCTCTGGTCACTGCTATGGATACATGGCCTGACTGTCTGTCTCCAGGCCAGTGGTTGTCTGCAAGGGATTCCCACACAATGGGGTTGATGTTGCAGGCCTTTGTGTCACGTTTGCGGACCTCTTTGGAAAGCACAGTTGTCCTGCCAATGGGCCTGGTGCCTGAAGCCAGCTCCCTATAGAGCATGCCCTTGGTGATCCTGCCATCTTCCATTCTGTGGACATGACCAAGCCAGTGTAGACATCGGTGAGGCAGGAGTTTCCTCCATACACATTTTATATGCATGTTTGGGGGGAAATGGAACTACACCTGCAAGTTTGATTATCTTTTTCTGCTCCAATGCCTTCACATGTCTGAATATTCCTTGGTCCATTGAAAAGGAGAGAACAAGCATATACAACTTTCCAACCAATCTGGGACCCCAGTCATGCCAGCTCGATGAATGTGCATCTGCAACATGCACAAGGAAGCAGACAAGGTCTCAAACCTCCCCCCCCCCCGCTATATGCATGAAGGACTTATGAGCAAATAGAAGAAAGCACAAGAATGGAAACAAATGTAAGGAAAATGAATTTCAATTGTTCAGATTCTGAGAGCCCGATGTAGAGGGACTGGACAACTGCTGTGAAACTGAGGCAGCATCCGGTTCCTCTCTGTCAGAGTCTGCACTCAAATTGAGATCCTCAGCACCCAGTCCTGTCCTTGTCTTCTTCTGACTCCCCATGTTCCCTTAACGGAGAGCCAGTGTGGTGTAGTGGTTAAGAGTGGTAGACTCGTAATCTGGTGAACCGGGTTCGCGTCTCTGCTCCTCCACATGCAGCTGCTGGGTGACCTTGGGCTAGTCACACTTCTCTGAAGTCTCTCAGCCCCACTCACCTCACAGAGTGTTTGTTGTGGGGGAGGAAGGGAAAGGAGAACGTTAGCTGCTTTGAGACTCCTTTGGGTAGTGATAAAGCGGGATATCAAGTCCAAACTCCTCCTCCTCCTCCACCTCCTCCTCCTCCTCTTCTTCTTCTTCTTCTTCTTCTTCTTCTTCTTCTTCTTCTTCTTCTTCTTCTTCCTCCTGTCTCCTGCTTCTACCACCTCCCAGCTTGCCTCCCTCTGTCCCCTGTGTCCCACCACCACTGCCCTGGCTCTAAGTCTTCTTCCTCTGTGTCATCTCTGGGTGGTTCTTGGACTGGCATCCCCAACCATGCTTTGTCATCCAGCCAGTCCTTGACACATAAGGTTCTCCACCACTTCAGAAATAAGATGTTGTCCCAATTGTACCATTTGTTGTGTTGCCCCAGTGCATTCTGGGAGGAAAAGGTTGTCTACCAGGGGAGACAGCCACACACCCCAAATGCTCTTGAATACCACAATGTTGAGCATCCTGGGATAATCAAATGCAGTCTGCTAGGAGATGGCTGCCCATAGCAACTCTGCTGCAAATAAGTTATGGACATGATTGATGTTTCAATAATGAAAATGAATGGAATAAAACAAAAGCAAAATGCATTCACACTGTGGAAAAGCTCATGCCACAACAACTAGGGATGGGTGAAGCTGTCATTTTCATTTTCTGTCAGATTCTCTCCTTCTTTCCTTCTTAAATTCAGTTATCCATATTTCCACTTCAGTTTAACTTTCTTTTTTTAAAAAAAGGAAAGAAAAGAAAGAAAGAAGAAGTAAGCCTTCATGAAAACTCACCAGCATTTTAAAAACAGCAAAAATCCCCGACACATTTTTGCAAAGCAAACTTTCCATTGATAAAATTATTTTTGTATGTTATTTCTTTCCTTAAAATGCACATTTTAGTTCAACAGCCTTGTAGTGTTTAAGGAGCCATAAGAGCTTTTGCAGATTTTGGTGAATCGGGTCCTCCATTAAAAGAGGGCATGTGTTGCGGTGCGACCGGCAACCCGACCCAGTGTTGTGGGGGTAATTGGAAATCATGGCCACAACCCCTGATAGGTCGGTCCTGTGTTGCTGGGGTGAAATCTGACCAATGGGACATCGTAAAATACTGCAACACGGGGCCTATTTAAGCCCATGTGAGGCTGCTGAGCTTCCTCTTTGGGGCCTTTCGCATCGGAACACCCACCCACCTCACCCTATATTCAGGGCTTGCGCTTGACCTTGCTATGCCGTTCTGTGTCGTCTGTCGTTGGGACAGGGGCATGGCAGGAATTTTTCCCACTTGGCTGATTGGCTGGTGCCATTTGGGTTTCGCCTGCCGCGTAGCATATCGTCACAACTTGTAAGTTGTGGATAGGCTCTGGTTCAGGTGATAGGCGTGACACGTGATGTGGCCATGCCTATGCAAATGCAGGATATTCCGGTACAGGAATCCAGGGACTCATTGGTTTGTGGGTCCCCGAAAGGGGTCTGGCTGGTGCCTGAGTCCTGGGGACATCAGGACAGCTGATAGGTACCCCTACCAGCAGCTGTCCCTGGTGTTCATCCTTGTCTGTCCTATGAATGTGGCTCTGGGACAGTTCTGCCTGCAAGGGTGCAGGGAGATAGTCGAACCAGAACCTATGCAACCACTCACTTGGTTGTAATCAATAAAGTTGTAGCCTAAATTCTGCCAAAAACCAAACCAAATATCTGTCTCTTGTGTGAATTTATTTCTGGGAGGGTTAAAGCTCTAAACATGCAAAAGTAACAAATGCAGCCACCCCTGTTGAATTTGGTACGCAAATGGTAAACTTGGATGCTTACAATATTCTCTTTCTGTGTGCGTCTGTGTTAATTCTCTCATGCAATGGAAAATGACTTTTGTTTGAGACTGACTTTTGTTTTGTTTTTAACAACTTTGTTTTTAAAAGCATTGGCATTGCTAGAAGCTGCACAGGATTGCTCTCCGTCTTTGTGTTTCCCAGTTCCTAGTTACGGGGATAACAAGCTTCCTCCAACCTCTTGAGGGAATGAAACTGGGGGCCCTTGCACTCTTCTCCTGTCGGTCTTCCTGCTCTGACTTCTCTGCCATAATGAAATATTGCTGCCCAATAATTCATTAAGAATTTAGGGATGCCACAGAGCTCTCATCCCTGGACTCCCATGCCAAAACGGCCTCGGGGCTTGCCGCACACCTGCATTCGATTTCAATACATTTGTGCCCAAAATGGAACATGCCTCCCGCCCCTACTCTCTCTCTTTCTCTTTCCCAAAAAAAAAGAAAAAAAAGAGGAACACTACCTGGTTTGCAAGTAGTGCCTACCAGCTTCCTTAAGCACATTAGGGCTGCAGGGGAAAAATTAGTCCTGCTATTTTCTTTCCCGTGACTCCTTTGACCTTGAGACTTCTAATGGCATCTCAGACAAAATGAACATAATCTAATGGACAGCGGGGAAGAGGGAACGGCTGGGTACATCTGTCGTATTACTGGGCTGTCTGAACAGTCAATGAAGCAGGTACAAACCATAAGAGGCCTGTTCGGTTTAGCTCCGGGGTCTGCAGAGAAGGAGCACAATCATTTATCTTTATTTACTGAACTCTGCTTTCTGTTTCAAAAAAAAAAAAAAAAAAAAAAAAATGATGGGGGGAATAGGGGAGGGGAAGAGAGGGGAGAAAAAATCCTGACAGGTTGACAAAAGCCCAGCTTGCCGGTGCCCACTGCCATGAGATAAATGCTCGCCATCAGCTGCAGAGACAAGGATAGCTGCATGTGCCCTTTCCCCTCGTTCCAGTAGGCACCTATTACGGAGAAAATAGAAGCCAGGTAAAACACCTGGATGCTGTTTACTGGACCCATTCTAGTTCATCTGCTCAGCTGAGATGCTTTCCTTTCCACTCCATGCAGAGAATTCCAAACACATTTTGGCGCGTCCGAAAAGGCACGCTTCTATTTAATTCCCCCTTCCCTGGGAAACACGCAAGCTGAAATCCAAAGCAAAACTAACAAAAAGGAAGCCATCATGGGCCAGACCAAGACTTCAAGGGCAGCTGGAGAAGGGGAGTTTCAGCAGCTCCCCCTTTTTAAAAAAATAAATAAATGCCAGAATTATCTTCCCTCAGATATTCAGCAAGAAATCTCACTGTTCGCAAGGAAGCAGAAGAAGATCTCAATGAGATGGGGGTTTTGATGGTCAACGAATGGTGGTGGAATAGGACAAAGTGTGGATTCATCTGCTGAACTCGGTATTTTGTATTCTGTAGGCAGCTGTGGAAAGAGGGGTCCAGGGCAGGAAAACAGGAGCCAGGAAATAAGCTGGCAAGGATATCAGAGTTGGGAGGACAAAGTTGTCCATTCAAGAATCAATGCCAAGGACAGGGGTGGGGAACATTTTTCAGATCAAGGTTACCTTCTGGGTAACCTTCGGGGGGGGGGGGGCACGTGGCAGTGGTGCCTGGTGCCAGAAGCAAAAGTGTGTGAAACAATGAATGAAAATGTTTACCTTTGTACAGTAGGATATTTGTTGTTGTTGTTGTTGTTGTTGTTTATTTATACCCTGCCCATCTGGCTGGGTTTCCCTATCTGGGCGGCTCCCAACAGAATATTAAAAACGTGATAAAACATCAAACATTAAAAACTTCCTTAAACAGGGCTGCCTTCAGATGTCTTCTAAACGTCAGATAGTTGTTTATTTCTTTGACATCTGATGGGAGGGCGTTCCACAGGGCAGGTGCCACTTCCGAGAAGGCCCTCTGCTTGGTTCCCTGTAACTTTGCTTCTCTGATGGAGGGAACCACCAGAAGGCCCTCGGAGCTGGACCTCAGTGTCTGGGTTGAACGATGGGGATGGAGACACTCCTTTTGTATACAGTCCTCTGTATCCTCCATCCAGGAATGCAAAGTTCACTGTGGTTAGGCAAAACATCTGAGGAATATGTGGAGCAGAGCTGGGGAGATGTATGGCCTGGGGAGAGTCCCAAGGGCCACATAGAAAAGCTTGGAGGGCCTGAAGGAGCAAAGCAGAAGCCAGGCTCAATGAGCAAATCAAAAGACACCAGAGTGAAGAAGAAGGTTGTTGCATAGTCAAAGGCCGGTAACCCAATAGCTATCTTTCTAGAGGAGGAGTGGGCAGTCTAGAGCCTGTGAGGATATTTCACTGCCCAAGAGGGCACTCCAGACTGAAATCCTGTTGTCTCACCACCACACAGGACCTCCATGCACAGCACTGAAGATCTTGTGTGGTGTAGTGGTTAAGAGCGGTAGACTTGCAATCTGGGGAACCAGGTTCGTGTCTCCGCTCCTCCACATGCAGCTGCTGTGTGACCTTGGGCTAGTCCCACTTCTCTGAAGTCTCTCAGCCTCACTCACCTCACAGAGTGTTTGTTGTGGGAGAGGAAGGGAAAGGAGAATGTTAGCCGCTTTGAGACCCCTTAGGGTAGTGATAAAGCGGGATATCAAATCCAAACTCCTCCTCCTCCTCCTCCTCCTCCTCCTCCTCCTCCTCCTCCTCCTCCTCCTCCTCCTCCTCTTCTTCTTCTTCTCGTGTCCAAGTCATGGTGGCTCTTGGTGGTGATTAATGTATGGTTATCCACCCTGAGCCCTTGGGATGGGGCAGGCTATGTGAACAGGATCAAATAACACATTGGTTTCAATGACTCATATTGATAATGTTATTGGATGATTTCAATTGTTTTAGTAGACTTGCTTAACTGAGAGCCATTGTGGTGCAGTTTTTAGATTTGTAGAGGTCAGAGTGAAGACTTCAAATCCCCAATCAGCCATGAAGGCTTACTGGCCAGTCGCTGACTCTCAGCCTCACCTACCTCACAGGGCTGTTGTAGGGATTAAATGAGGAAAGGCATGGCCATGTAAGCCACCTTGAGCCCCACGGAGGAAAAAAAAGTGGGATATAAATGAAATCAATAAATGGAGCATGTCTTACACCTCACTCTGGCATCTATGCGTGAAGGGTGCATTAGAGAAATTCTTACCAATTATTTCAATTATTTCATCTACTATTCAAAAAAATAATAATAATAAAATAAAAATCTTAAAGTGGTTTATAAAGGTGGAAAAACTAAGTTAAATAAAACAGATACAACAGCAAAATCCATAAAATAGGATTACACAGAGGTTGCGGAGAGAGGGGACATTCCCCGCAGATGAACCATAATCCCCATATTCTGAGCTTTAATTTTTAAAAGAAGAGAAAGTTCCCAGCATTTTAGAACCTAACATATGAGACAAAACTTACATTCGTTCTCTCTCTTTCTTCTTTGCAAGAATTTAGCCTATGACCCACTTTCAATGTTTTTATTCCCCTCTACTTTGAAAAAAATCCTGCGGACACTCTCTCATTCAATATACTTCCACTCACAGTTTCAACAACTATTAACATCCAACGTTTCGCCGACACTTAGCATCCACACATAGACCCACAAATGTCGTCTCCCATAACACTGAATGTTCCTACCAATCCACTGAGCACACACACAGAAAGACAATACCATTACCGTTCTATGTCCTGGACCAGAATCAAGTTGGGTTTAGTTTTGCCTGGTACATCCCTCTCCTCCCCTGTCTCCCATTTCACAAGATGTTGAGGGAGAAATGGAACAGCGGGGAGGGGAGAACAGAAGCAGAGAAGCCCATGGTAAGTTGGAGACAGATTTGAATAGTCTGTGACCCACGGTGCCCCTTGGTTTGTAACACCTGGCTGAACCAACTGTGCCGAGCTGTGCCACGTTTCATGGATCTCAGTTTGAGTAATGCAGCTGGTGGAGGCTGAGTTCCACTTGGCGCTGCAGCAACCCAGGGAGAAGGAGCGAGGCAATTTTCTCCGAACATGTTAGACCACTCTGTGAACACAGAAGAGCCGCAAACCTCCAACTAAGGGCAATTGACTTAACCGCACGGGATTGGTCCTCCGCTCCTCATTTTAATTCCATGTGGGATTTTCTCACTTGTATTTGAAGCCATGGAGATGGGGAAATTGCCCAACCACTGTCTGCTGGAGGTCTTCGTGCAGAGGCTACATAAGGAAAGCCCTGCAGCTGGATCAAGTCAAGGCCACTGCTAGTCCATCACCCTGCACACCCAGTGGCCAACCAGATGCCCCAGGGAAGACCATAAGCAGGAACTGAGTGTAACAGATAGTCCAAGTCAGAAAGGCTGCCAAGATGTCATGGACTGGCTGGATGCAGAGGAGCGGTGGGATGCACTGGCTGGGGAAACCACCCAAAGGGGAAGAAGGCTCAGAGCCAGGGGAGTGGTGGTGGGATGGTGATAAGTGGTCAGAGGGAGAAGAGGGAGCCGATTGGGAGGAGGAGGTGTGAGAAGCTGAAGAGCAGGCATGGGCATACTCCGTCTCTCCAGATGTTTGGGACTACACTGCCCATCATCCCTGACCACTGGTCCTGTTAGCTAGGGATGATGGGAATTGTAGTCCCAAACATCTGGAGGACCGGAGTTTGCCTATGCCTGCTGAAGAGGAAACAGGGTTTAGTGAGCAGGAACAGGCCGTGGCAGAAAGGAATCCTGATTCAGAGGCTGGAGAGGAGGGGGAGGACCAGGAGACAGAGATGAGGCAGGCTGCGGGAGAAAGTGGGTTCTCCTTCATGGAGAGCACGTGTTGCGGTGGGGGCCAGCAAGTCACCCCTCTGTTGCTGGGCGGGATTGTATAGATGGCCACTGCTGTGATTGGGCTCTGGGTGTCATTGGGGAGATTTCTATGTTGCAATTGTTGATGGACAGCCCAGCGACTATATATTGCTTGGCTCGCAGCGTGATATACATCTTTGCTGTGTGCATCGGATCACCCGCCACCCCTCCCTATTATTAGGCCTCTGCGTATGACCTTGCTATGCCTGTCAAGAGGTTGTCTGCTTTGGGGGCAGGGGCCTGGTAGGGATTTTTCCATTTGGCTGATTGGCTGGTGCCATTTGGTTTCAACCTACTGCGTAGCAATTAGTCACAACTTGTAAGGTTGGCGGTTAGGCATTGGTTATTAATTGGTTGGTGGAGGGGCAGGGTTGGCTGTGGCTGCCCCTCCAATGCTGCTGCTGCGCAGGGAATTCTGTTAAAGGAATCCAGGGGCTCGCCATGCTTGTCCGTATCCCCCAGTCGGGGGCCAGGGCCCCACGCAAGAGCCACTGGGAGCATTAGGGGAGAGGCGAGGGTCAGACCCCCGGTTCCCATTCTCTCCCCAAAGTGTTTTCCTTTACTGACTTCCACAGGCGGGTGGATGTCAGTTCTGTCCCCAGTGGGACAGATAGTCTGAACCAATGCCTAAGCAACCACTCACATATTTTGTATTTTAATAAAGTTGTGGCCAAAATTATGCCAAAAAAACCCTTAAACTTAAATTTCTGTGTGAAGTGTGTTCCATTTGAGGGGTAGTTTGGGGACCTCGACATGCAATCCAGGGAATCTGACAGATCTGGAAGTATGCAGATCCCAAGGCAAGGACTTCTTCTCTTCCTCCTCCTAACTGGACTGCAGAGTAGTGCTTGAGAACATGGCACATTGGGGTGTGGGAATAACACGCACAGCCCCACAATCCCTCCAATGCATATGCCCATGGCATTTAAAAAATAGGAAAGCCACATAGTGCAAAAGTGTTTCAAACATTTGGAGCTAAGCTCTTGGGTTCCTTGTCTGAATGGACAGATTGTCCCATTTTCTGATTATTATTTTTTTAGTAATGAAAATATCTCCAACTACACCTGTACCAATTGTCAAGTTTCCAGGTCCTGTGGATTCAGCTAATGATGTCAAATATAAGTGAAGCATTAGGTGGTGGAATGGGCAACACATTAAGACAACATGTACATTGGTGGTTGTCTGTGGTGGTGTTTGGTTTCCTGTGTGAGTGGGGTGGGTGAGTATTTCTGATCAGGTTATGATTTGCATGCTGTCAGTAGATTTTTGGTCATTGTCTTGTTGGGCTGTGTGTGTGATGAAGGTGAGCCATACCTGGGTGAAGGCGTCTTCTTCTATTTGTCCCCACGTTGACACCAAACCCTACATATATTAAGTAAAACAGAAATATCATCACCCCACCCCGCCCACCTCCCCATCCTGCCCACCTCTCTCCCCAATGTGGTGTAGTGGTTAAGAGTGGTAGACTCATAATCTGGTGAACCGGGTTCGCGTCTCCGCTCCTCCACATGCAGCTGCTGGGTCACCTTGGGCTAGTCACACTTCTCTGAAGTCTTTCAGCCCCACTCACCTCAGAGTGTTTGTTGTGGGGGAGGAAGGGAAAGGAGAATGTGAGCCGTTTTGAGACTCCTTTGGGTAGTGATAAAGTGGGATATCAAATCCAAACTCTTCTTCTTCTTCTTCTTCTTCTTCTTCTTCTTCTTCTTCTTCATGTCTCAACAAACGAAACTGATGTGTAAAAATGTTACATAAAAAAAATACGAGAGAGACATTGTACCTTTGTAAATTAAGAAAATCTTTAATAAAAAATACTGGGGGGGGGGGGGAGACAACACGTACACATTTGTAATGCTTTTGTAGGTAACAAACGTCATTCAGATAAAAAACTAACAAACCAGAGAGAGAGGAATGGCCTGTAATATTTATCCTTGTATTTTATTTTACTTCTGGGAAGGTGCTCTTCTTTTTTTCTATGTGAAGGAACAAGAATATCATGATTCTTCTACCACCCAAAGAGGTCCACTGAAACCCATGTAGATTCTGCTGCTTAATTCCATGGTGTGTGTGCACCTTGACTAATGGAAAGGCTGGCTTGTACATAGACCCACCATAGCACAAAGCTTGTCCTCATTCGCTTCCTTAATCCTCCGACCCCATCACTCCCATGTTGGCTTCACAAATTCCTTCCTTAACAAAATTGCCTGTCCAAATAGTTGTATGTGGTGGAATATGACCAAAAATCTCACAGTAAATTCTTGATGTGTAAAGGAAGAACTGTGAGGGGAGAGACTCCATCAGGCAAGGCCTCCTTCCACCTGCCTTGCTCCACCCTCTAGTCTTTGCTTCTCAGTTTGTATTGTATTATTTTATGTACTGCGGCTTGCCGTTGTTTTATTGATTAGTTTAGAAATTGTTTATTGTAAATGTTGAGTGGATTTCTGTTTAACTTTTATATGTTGATATTATTTTATATTACTCTAATGATTGTTGAGTGTTACTTTTTGATGTAGGTTGCTTATTTTAAAGTTTTGTTTTATTATCACATTTTTTGTATTGCATTACAGGTAGGTAGCCGTGTTGGTCTGCCATAGTCAAAGCAAAATATAAAATCAAAAAATCCTTCCAGTAGCACCTTAGAGACCAACTAAGTTTGTTCTTGGTATGAGCTTTCGTGTGCATGCACACTTCTTCAGATACCACACGAAAGCTCATACCAAGAACAAACTTAGTTGGTCTTTAAGGTGCTACTTTTTGATTTTTTGATTTTATATTTTGTTTTGTATTGCATTAGATGGTTATAAGATGTGCATTTTTTGTTTCTTCTGCATTTTTTGTAAACCGCCTTGAGTATCGTAAGATAAAAAGGCAGTATACAAATAAAAAATTATTATTATTATTATTATTATTATTATTATTATTATTGCCCTTGGTCTCCACTGAAGAAGCAGGTTCCTCATCCCCTTCTCCTGCCATTTAAGGATCCGTGCACAAGATCCCCCCACCCTCTAATTAATTCAGACCCCAACAGCGTGAAGATGGAAAGGAAAGGACCCTATTAAGAGCTGATATTAAGTTAATAGCAGGTGACAGTGACTTCATCAAAAATGAAGCCTGCGCAACACATCAAGGAGATGGGAAATTCAGTTCTGGTACATTACTCAGATGCCTTTCCTAGGGTCACAAGGATTATTTGTAATTTTTGAAAAAAAGAAAAGAAAAGGGAATAGGAAGGGGAGAAGAAAGAGGAGAGAGAGAGAGAGAGAGAGAGAGAGAGAGAGAGAGAGAGAGAGAGAGAGAGACTGTCAAAGTCATTGGGGAGAGTTAAATGCTTTCTATTTTATTTATTAATTATTATTATTATTGCAAAGTTGTTACCCCACCTTTTCTTGACAAGCTAAAAGTCACATACAAAGTGAATTGAAAGAATTGCTTAACAGTTGCTTAACAATTTACAGAAACATAGTACTGTACATTATAGCAACTATTAATATCAATATCAAGCAGGTACTGTACTGTTTTCGATGCTGAAAACATCTTTGTTTGGGCAAATAAAAAATAAAAAAATACCTATGGACCTGGTAATTACCTGGTAATTTTATTATGCATATATGTTTTTAAAAGTGTTGACTTCATCAATATTTGAATAGGTTTTTTTAATCGTCTCTACTTGTGTGCAATGTCTGCTGAAAATATTTTTTTTTTGGAACCCACTTTAAGTGTGTGTGTATTTTAAATAATAATAATAATTACGTGGTATGGGTAAACAGAAGAAGACGATTTCAGCTGTGAATTGAGAAAGGGTTAAGCTCTAGTTCCTGGGAGACCAGGGTTCAATTCCCCACTCAATTATAAAGCTCTTCCAGTGACCTTGGGGCAGTCACTGTCTCTCAGACTAGCCTACCTCACAGGGTTGTGGTGATGATAAAATGAAGATGACAAGCCACCTCAAGAGGGTATTGCCACCTCGAGCTCCTTGGTGGAAAAAAGGTGGGTCAAAAATGTAATAATAATCCAGGCAGGTGTGTGTCAGGTGAAGTTTATTTGTTGCACTGTATTTATTTTTCTAGTTGTCAGCTGGTAGAAGCCCCATCAAACATTTGAATCTGATAAAAAAAAATGATTCATTTTCTTTTGGAACCTGCGAAGTAGACAGTCAAAAGTTAGAAACGGAACCCTTTCTCCTGATATGCTAGTTGTCTAAGTGCAGGGACATGTGTGGCACCATCGTAAACTTGAACGAATTTGTGACCCAGATTTCCTCTTAAGCGTTCTCAAATATATAAACTTGGAGATGGGGTGAAAATAGGGCAAATACTGGATTTGGCAGTGCACTGAAAGGCAAGGGGAGATATGGAATAAGAATGAGCCCCTAGTCCCACAATCTCGTCCTCATTTCTCAGCTGGTTACAGGAACTGACTGCGTGTGCATTCCAACAGAATCCCAAATGGTTCCTCAATACCCAAAAGGAATGGGTCTGGACTGAGATCCTGTCTTATTGAATCATGATTATAACCTCTCGTAAATCTGACTGTGCACCTGCTTTGTTTCGAAGCTGCTCCCATGGAGGTCGTCAGCTTGAATGGATATGAACACTGGCTCTCCTGTTCAGCTTATCTGTCTGTCTGCAGGCCGGCCTCTGCACTCACCCATAGGTGTAATTTTTGCTAACCTGATCCTAGGAACAGATGAAAACTGCCTTCTGCTGAGTTAGACCACTGGTCTGCTAAGTGCAGAATGATCTCCTCTTGACTGTCAGTAGCTCTGCAAAGCCTTGGGCAAAGCCCTTCAGCCTGAAATGTGTTAACAGTGGGTGCCAGGATTTCAACAGGGGAGTATGTGCCCAGTGTAGGGATGGGCGAATCTGTCCATTTCAGTGTCTTTCAAAAAAAAAAAAAAAAAATCCTCTCTTTTTCTAATCTTAAATCCAGTTCACCAACATTTCCACACCAGTTTGCAATTAATATTCCCCTACCCCCTCAAAATAAACAATTTTAAAAAATAGTTCTCATGAATCTTTCCCTCATTTTATTGGGGATGTCTCCTAACATACCCTCCAAGTGTCCTATTTTCCAGGGACCATTTGAGGAGGACCAAAGCTGAGAAGAAGAAGAAGAAGAAGAAGAAGAAGAAGAAGAAGAAGAAGAAGAAGAAGAAGAAGAAGAAGAGGAGGAGGAGGAGGAGGAGGAGGAGGAGGAGGAGTTTGGATTTGATATCCCACTTTTCACTACCCGAAGGAGTCTCAAAGCGGCTAACATTCCCCTTTCCTTTCCTCTCCCACAACAAACACTCTGTGAGGTAAGTGGGGCTGAGAGACTTCAGAGAAGTCTACCACTCTTAACGACTCTTCTTCAGAGAAGTCTACCACTCTTAACCACTACACCACACTCAAGCAACAAAGACAGTGGCGATGATGGCTGCAAGGGAGCATCGTGTTACCTATCCCTGGCCACCAATGCAGGCCTCCTCCCCTGGACAGCTCCCCTTAGAGCCAGTGTGGTGTAGTGGTTAAGAGCGGTAGTCTCGTAATCTGGGGAGCCGGGTTCGCGTCCCCGCTCCTCCACATGCAGCTGCTGGGTGACCTTGGGCTAGTCACACTTCTCTGAAGTCTCTCAGCCCCACTCACCTCACAGAGTGTTTGTTGTGGGGGAGGAAGGGAAAGGAGAATGTTAGCGCTTTGAGACTCCTTTGGGTAGTGATAAAATGGGATATCAAATCCAAACTCTTCCTCATGGATGGAGAGTGGGCAAGGAGGAAGGGAGGCTGCCACCACTGAGATCCAGCCCTGTTTGACATGCCAGCTTTGAGGGGTAGGTAGAGGGCAGGGGTGGGAAGAAATGGGGAGCAAAGCAGAGCACAAGGAGTCTTGAATACTTAAAATAATGCTTTGTGCATCCACGTCTAATCTTGCCCCTTTCTAAAAATTATCTGTTGGTGTGAGCTTTTCTTTTTGTAAATCTACCAAGGATCTACCAAGGATAAACTAAAATAAAAGGGGTTTTCACAGGGTGGTGGAGGGCATGTGTGCTGTGACCTCCAGACAGATGAGGCAGCTTTGCCTCAAAGGTGGCTCCTATCCCACCCCAGATTCCAGAGAGAACATCTCAAAGCAGCCATGAAAGATGTCTAAAATAGGGTCCCCTAGCAGGACCATTATTACTCCTCTTCCTGCACGTAGCCACCAAAAGTCACTGAATCAAAGACCAAACATATCTATTTAAAGACCCGAACCAATGGATTCAACTGACAAGAAATGAGATTCTGGCTAAACATTAGGAAGAACTTTCTGATGGTAAGAGCTGTTTGACCATGAAATGGACTCCTTCAGAAGGTGGTAGGCTCTCATCCATTAGAAGTTTTTGTGCAAAGACTGGATGTCCATCTGCCAGGAATGCTTCAGCTGAGATTCCTGCATTGAAGGGGGTTGGACTAGATGACTCTTGGGGTCCCTCCCAACTCTAAAATTCGATGACACGGTGTCCTGGCTAGTCCTTAGGGCATGGTGATTCAAACTCACAACCTCACAAATGGAATTCTGCATGGCACAAACCACTGAGTCATGTTCCCACATGGCTTATATTCTCTCTTAAACACATTGATGCCCACTTTGATATCTGATTCCAGTTTCTCCCCTTTTTTGGGGGGGGGGTTAGTGGGTTGCTGCCCAAATTATCCCTACTCCGCAAGCCCTTCTTCACCCCCCCCCTACTTTGGTGGATGTGTTCGAATTGGAGCGGCAAAAGGGCCAAGTTTAGCTTGGGACAACAGAGTATAAATTTATCACTGTGTTAACTGTTTGCATAACTTTCGGGGCATGCTTCCATCCCACTGTACTGTATAGGAGAGCATAGGACAGTTCTGAGTAATACAGTAATTATATGGTTATTAAAAACAGCAATCATGCTAGAAATATCCAGTGCTGTTGTTAAAAATAAAATAAAATCCCATCACGGGGAAATATATGGACATTTTTAAAATTGAACTTCCCAATTGTCTGCATATGCAAGGAGCAGAGGAGGGGGAGAGAGATGCATAAAGAAACCTGAAGATCCCACGGAGACCCTTAAGACTAGTTTAAATGGTCTCCTCAATCAGAATAGAAGGTAACCATACCAGGTCCTATGGAGGTTGCTAGGAGCTAAGGAATGGTTGTTAATAAAAAACCATCTTTATAGCATGCATTAAAAACAAAACAAAACAGAAAATATTGAAGCCAAGTGTCTTCCGGTTCCCCTGCCCCTTCCAAGATTTCAGATCCAGTTTTAATTTGTTATCAAAGTAATCTCCTTCCCCAGCTGGAGCCGAGCTGCGGTTTTGTTGTCTAGCAAGCTGCCAGCTTGTTTGCTTTGAATAGCGCTCGGCGAGGCTCACCTGTTCGGCAGCCGGCAATGGTTGCAGGTGCCAGAAGTGGGACGGGGGGGGGGGGGAAGAGGGCTGTTGGGTTTGTTTGTTTTATTTTGCTTCAGATGAGGAGCGGCTGAAAGGAATATGCAGACGCGGCGCTTCTCTGCCGCTTTTCGGAGCGGCGTGAGCTTCAGAGGCGACAAAGATCGTAAAAAGAGGGGAAGAAAACAATCTGAGTCTATTAACAATGTGGCAGAATTATCCAAGGCCCCCTCTGAGCAATAGAATAGCACGAACATGGCAGTTTTGGAGCTATCCTGAGTTCTGAAAAAGGCCGGCTTGGCATGCAAGGCAAAGAGCAATCACTGTTAAGCACATCTCCATCGACACACAAAACTGTCATTTAAGGACAATTAGGCTCATCTTGGGGACAGAGCAGAGATGTGCAGAACTGGGCTGCAATTTTTTTTTTTACAAAGGTTCCTGAAAATGCACACAGAGAGACAGAAATTTATCACTCCCTCTACTTCCTTCACTTTCCCTCCCCTTCATGTGTCAAATTTTAGATTGCACATTCCTGGAACTGCAGATCAAAAGTATATCTCCCACCTGATGGCACAGGCCACATACAGATTTGCCCACTCACTGAGAACTAAGTCTTTCTATGGTTCTTAAAACCCCATCACACTGGTTCTCTCCACTTGCCACTTGCACACAGGGGCCTCATGTGTTGAAATTGGAGAGGGGGTTTGATGTCCTCTGCATCACAACCCATGGCCAGCCTCCGCCCCTGACATTTCTGGTATTTCTAAAAGCGTATCCCTTCACATAAGCAGCTCGACGCAGTAGGGACATACAATTGTGTCGTGCTCCTACATGCAAACATCTGATCATGCGCAGGAATGCCACACAATACCTGGATGTTGGAGTCAGAGGTAGGAGGACAGGGACACCCCTGCTTCAACATTTGAGTGTCCTGCTCCTGTGTCCTAATGAGCCAGTGTGGTGTAGTGGTTAAGAGCGGCGGACTCGTAATCTGGTGAACCGGGTTCGCTTCCCCGCTCCTCCACATGCAGCTGCTGGGTGACCTTGGGCTAGTCACACTTCCCTGAAGTCTCTCAGCTTCACTCACCTCACAGACAAAACAAAATTAAAAAATTAAAAAATTCTTCCAGTAGCACCTTAGAGACCAACTCAGTTTGTTCTTGGTATGAGCTTTCATGTACATGCACACTTCTTCAGATACTTCTTCAGTGTGCATGCACACGAAAGCTCATACCAAGAACAAACTTAGTTGGTCTCTAAGGTGCTACTGGAATGATTTTTTTTTTAATTTTAATTTTGTTTTGACTATGACAGACCAACAAGGCTACCTACCTGTGACTGGAACTATGGAAGTCCCATCACAGAGTGTTGTGGGGGAGGAAGGGAAAGGAGATTGTTAGCCGCTTTGAGACTCCTTCGGGTAGTGACAAAGTGGGATATCAAATCCAAACTCTTCTTCTTCTTCCAATAGGGCACTCTGACATTGTGCTGGCCCCAGGGGAGTGTCCGTGTAGCAAGGTCCAAGTCCAGTCCGGGGTCAAGGGATCCAAAGGAGGTCAGTCCGGCGGGGAGCAAGGCAGGGAGCAGGTCAAAGTCCAAGGCACGAGGTTGCAGGTTGAGCACATGCTTGCAACTAAGTTGCTCACGCAACTTGGGCTGGGTCTGGCTGGCTTTTATCTGGCCCTATGCTTAGGGCCGCCCCAATCCTCTGGAGACTCGCCTCTCCTCCGGGCCTGGAGGCGAGCACTCCTCCTGCAGACACTTAACTCCCTTCGCCTCTCTGCCCTGAGCCTCTGTAGCTCCGGAGAGGCTGGTGGGTTACTGGACCCAGGGGATGCCTCAGCTTCCTCTGAAGAGGCTGGGAGTGGAGCACCTGCAGGCAATGGGTCCTCCCTCCCATCAGGAGCCAGAGCAGACTCTGCTGATGCCTGCACCTGGGGATCCAGCACAGGTGGGGATCCTTCAGGCTCAAGCCCTGGCCCCGGCTCTGCTGGTTCTGGAGGCGGGGAATCCTGTGCAGGCTGGGATCCCTCAGGTTCAGCATCAGAGTCTGACTCCCAGGCCATCACAGACATCACCTCAAGGAACATGACCTCAAGGAGTTGGGACGGGGAATATCTGAATGCTGACTATCATTGGGGAAATTGTATTTTTGCCTTCACATCGACCAATATGTACACAAAACATCCCCCCCAAAAAAAAGAACATCAACAGATTATACTTTAATCTGCAGCATCAAAACCACAGAGTTAAGGATATGCAAGCATAAGAAGCAGAAATAATAATAATAATAATAATAATAATAATAATAATAATAATGCCATGCAGATGAATGGCTGCTAATCACTCCTTCAAGGGGAAAAAATAAATTGCCCTATGTGTGTAATTCTACATGGAAGAAGAGACTCGTGGAATCAAGCACCAACCCCCTTCAACCTGCTTGTATCTCTGGCGCCATCTGTGTACGCCAGGAATGCCCAATGTGGTTCTCTCCAGATGTGGCTGGATCACAGCTTCCATTTTGCTAGATCACTGGCCACACTGCCTAGGCTCTGATGGGAGTTGGAGTTCCACAGCACCTGTAAGACCCCGTGGTGGCTAATCCTGCCTATAGGGAAAGCTCAGTGTTAGAGCACCTACTTAAAAAAAAAAAAAAAAAAAAAAAGTTCCTACGGTCCATCCCTGGCATCTCCAGGCCTGGCTACGAAAGACCCCTCTCTGAAACCCTCCAGAACTACTGCCAGTCAGTGTAGGAAATACTGGGGTAGATGAACCCGTTGTCTGACTGAGTCAAGCATTCTCTTGTCCTATTTTGGTGTGGGGGAGCAAGTCTCATTGATTTCACTTCTCTGCCAGGAAATGTTTTCTCCCACTTCTCTGAGTCCCAAAGCACCTTTTAAATAAATAAATGGACATTTTTTAAAAGCCTCAGCCTGGCATTTAAGGCAATCTATTTCGAAAAGCACACTTTGTTAATTTCACGAGAAAGGTCCACTTCATTTAGTAAATATCACTTTGTTTGCTTGTCTTATTGTTCTCGCTGCTGCCTCCTGAATGTCATAAAAAGCTTCAGCAGAACTGAAAACAATGCATTACAGGATTCCAGTAAATGCTAATGATAGCAGGTGGTTGGGATACCAGACCGGTATAATTGGAGAGCCAATCTGAATTGCCGGTAGCAAATTGCAGGATTTTTCATTCTTTTCTTTTTTAAGACGGAAGAAGGAAAATATTTCATCTCAAGGACAATGGAGTACAAGGAACTCAAAACTGTTGTTTCAGAGATGGGTACAGAACCTTTCACCAGCCTGGTGACCTCCAAATGTTTTGGCACGTGGTCAGAGAAGGTGGGAGTTGTGGCCAAAACATCTGGAGGGCATTGGGCTGGCAAAGATGGAAACAGAAAAAAGGCATTTATGAGCTGAAATTTCTCTTTTGTCTTTGCCATATTTTTTTGCATGCTGTGTTGGGGGTGTCAGTTCAATGATATATATATATATTTGGGGGGAGGTGCTTTGTGGGTGGAGGATGGTTGAAACAGCTGCAAATTTACACTGGTTGCAATGACAATCCCAAGAGATTTTGATTGGTTTTGTGCAAGTGGCAGTTATTATTCCACAAGTAACCTCTCTCTTCTTTTCAAAGAAGTGGGGCATCAATTTACTGTCCTGATTATTATTATTATTATTATTATTATTATTATTATTATTATTATTTCTCTTTGTCTCTCCTTTTAATGTATTCTTTGGTTGAGGAACCACATCACAAAATCTGGAGAAGCAAACGAGTCAACGGCTGCACAAAATTGTGTTTGAATTTCCACACAGACATTTGAAAGCAATAATAATTAGAAACTGTTGCGGAGGTTTGGATAACTGAACTTCTGATAGGAAAAAACTTAGAGAAGCAAAGACTGGCAGATTTCTCCACCTTTATCTGGACAAAGATAAGGAGAAACTATACACCTGTATCCTGCAATCCCTCCCATGCAACTGTGTACTGGAGGTGATGCCAATGACTTGGTGATGCATATTTGGGCTATATAATTAGTTACAGAATGTACACCAAAAGTCCCTCCAGATGGTGATTTTTGTTTCATTGATGCAATAATAGTGCATTAGTGCTGAGTTGATACTGGATAATCCATACATCATTCTACTTTATTGGATGTTTTGTGATGCTCCCCTAATATAATCACATTAGTGAAGTCTGGAGAGGCACTTTTGTGCTATAGGGCAATGAAAGCAGGACACACATCCCTTCTCCAGAGTAATTTGTGATAGACAAAGTTACAGGATTTCAGCAGGAACCTACAGGTCATTCACCGGCTGGAAAACGAAGCAGGGTGTCTGCCCCAAAACCTTTACAGTTGCAAACAGTATTGGAAGTGGAATCATGCATAACTGCCTCAAGACCATCATGAGCTCAAATAACCAGGAATGCACAATTAAAAGGATGTCTGGAGGGGCCATAAGTGAAAAGGATGGTGCCGACCTTGTACTCGAAATGTCCTGTGTTTAAGCCAGAAATCCTGGCAACCATCCCAGAATGTCAAACTTTTGCACTAAGAACTCTTGGCAACCAACCCAGAGGTCACACAATGCAAATTCACAAGCGACAGGCTAAAGACAGACAAAAAAAAAAAAAAAAAAAAAAGAGGACTTATTTATCAAGGCGTCAATCATCTACAGTGTTTGCTGCCACAGGTAGATGTTCCTGAAACAGGATGTAGCAAATTCATGAAGGGCAGACCTGCCAAAGGCTAATGGCTATGTTGATTACACAGAACTTCAATGTTCAGAAGCACTTACTAGAGCAGGAATGGGTAACACACACACGTGAGGAATACAGCTGCCATCAGTTCTAGCAAGCATGGTCAATGAGCAGGAAGGATGGAAGTTGTAGTTCAGCAGTATCATCATTGTTAGGAAACCCCCCTCGCCCAGGCAGGTAGTGTTCCCGGGTCATTTGCGATACAGGGAACCACCATCCCCGGTGCGCAGTTCGTCGTCTTCCTCAAGCGGAGGAAGTGACCGGTCCTCTAGTGGGGAGGGGGAGATGGAAGCAGGAAGTCGGGGCAGGGACTGTGGCAACGTCGAAGAGCCTCGGCACCAAGCAGGAAGTGGGGGACAGGGACCTTTTCCCACGCCCCGTTTTCGCAGGGAGGAAGGACGTGGAAGGGGGATGTGGGGGTTCAGGATCCCACGCCTCTTATGTTGGACTAAAAACCGGAAACGGACATTCCCAGACTCTGCAGAGGGATGAGCTGGGCATCTTTACTGTTACTCCACTGTAAATATCTGCACAATAAAGAACTTAGTTTGTACTAGTTCGGAGTCAGCCTGTTTCCTCAGGAGCAACCACTGAGAGTCCTTACAATCATCATTAAAGTTATGACTCGCCCTTCACTAGCAGGAGGCTGCAGGGCAGGTTACAACTATTTAAAATTTGGAATTTAAGACAGTTAAAACAGATTTCAGTCACAGGAATAGTGTGGGCCCTGAAAACACACATTTCCTTCATGAGCACAAAAATCACCTCATGGATGAGATAAGCCAACAGGTGCAAAGTTAAGCCAAGCCAGTTACTATGGTAATGACCCAGTGCTTCCTATATAGGTGATTAAGACATGTCAGCTCATTTGTGAAATTAGTGAGTCTGACTGGAAGTGTTCATCAGTGTGAGTCCGAATCTGTGTCCTGAATTTCTGGAGCAACAGGATTTCTTTGTACCTCCATCTGCAAAGCCTACAAGCTCTCTGTGTGCATCTATCTCTGGAACTGTTTTACTGAAGCCTGATCTTCTGCAACAGTAAATTATTTTGGACTTTACGCTGTCTCTGGGGCAACTTCTGGTATGTGGATATCTCACCTCAAATTCCCTACAGTAGGCAACTATAGCCAGTAATCTGGTAGCTGCATTTTGGACGAACTGAAGTTTCTAACTGTCTTCAAGGGCAGTCCCACAAAAAGTGCATGGCACTAATCCAATCTGGAAGTTACCAGAGCATGGAGAAGTGTGTGGCCAAGTCATCTTGGAGGGACCCAGCGTCTGGAATGCCACAACTTCCACATCCCTGTCCTAGTGGACAATTTACAGAAAAGATCTGTGCTTTTGTGTCCTCCTTCTCAGAAACATTGGATTACTCACTGCTAGAAATAAGAGGCAGAACTATGTGGAGATCTGGGTTTTATACAGCATTTAATAACCAACAGCAATACCGTTGTTACTTATGTTTCAAAAGGGAAAGGAAAGAAAGAAAGAGTGGGCTTTGCTATTTGTTCCCTGGTCAGTTTGCTTCCTTAGGCAGCATGACTAAATCTGCAATCCTAACCCCACTTACCTGAGAGTAAGACCCATTGATTTCAATAGAATTTACTCCTGGCTAGGATTGTGCCGAAAGGCGTTGCATGGAGGTTGCTTCAAAGAGTTCCCGAATGATTAAAAATAATAATAGTAAGGTTTAGACCAGTCTGAAATGGGCTGCCTGTATGTCAGGATATATCCATCGTTAAGGAGAAGCACAGAAGACTTGCCAAAGCATTAACCCCAGCGTGTTTCATCAGGAGCAGAGAAATTACTCTTCCATTCCCGAAAGCCAAAACACGCCATGAACATTCCTGATTGTAGCAAATTAAGCTTTTAATGGTGCCTTCGGGGTGGGCTCGTGAACTTGTAACCCTCCTGTTTACTTATCCATCTTCCTGCAACTT
Organism: Lacerta agilis; assembly: GCF_009819535.1. Lineage (NCBI taxonomy): Eukaryota > Metazoa > Chordata > Lepidosauria > Squamata > Lacertidae > Lacerta > Lacerta agilis. The sequence continues at coordinate 6,490,559 of NC_046322.1, read as the reverse complement.
TCTGCTTTTAATTGCTCTCGTCCGTGCTGGCTTGTTTACTAGCCTGACGCGTCTGCCTTGGTTTTGCTGGAAGGCGTAATTTCCCCTCCTGATCTTGATGACTCCTTCTCATCGTTGGTTATTAAATGTTCCACCTCCCAGCCCCGCTCGAATGTTGGGCTGCACACCTGGTGGAGGGGATTAGGAAAATTAGAATGTGGACCCAATGCATTTTAGATTGGAACGCGGGTTCAAATTCTAGCCATAATCTAGGATCCTTGTGGAGGATGTAATCTAGGGGATATAAAAACACAGGGATATTATTTCTTTCATAAAATTTGACTGTAAAAAAAAAATCCAAACAAACCTCAAAGTGATTTTTTTTAAAAAAAGTTTCTGGGTAAGGTTAACCAAGTAATGGAGGGAATCATAGCTGAGTAGTAGAGTTCATGATTTGCATGTAGCAAATCATGCACCCTTATTACCAGCATTAGGTGGGTGGTGTGACAGCTGCACCTGAACTGGGATACCTTTGCCTCACCTCTGCAGAAAGATATCCATTGCCTGCCACAATGTTGCAGCACCAGTTCAAGGTTTTGTTATAAAAGGTCCCAAATAACTTGGGGCTATATTATCCGACTCCTGCCCACCTAGCAGTTTGAAAGCATGTCAAAGTGCAAGTAGATAAATAGGTACTACTCCGGCGGGAAGGTACACGGCATCTCTGTGCACTGCTCTAGTTTGCCAGAAGCGGCTTAGTCATGCTGGCCACATGACCCGGAAGCTGTCTGCGGACAAATGCCAGCTCCCTCGGCCTATAGAGCAAGATGAGCGCCACAACCCCAGAGTCGTCCATGACTGGACCTACCTTTATATTACCTGAGGGACCACCTTGCGTGATACCCACCATGTGACAACCAGATATAGGATACTTGGCAAGGGCCACTATTATGCAGGTACCACAAGTGTTACATTTTAGGCACCTGCTAAAATGGGTTATCAATTCCAGGTTTCCCTGATGTGTGCCCTACCCATGCGTGGATCTCGGGTCCCTACAGACGTCCTTTGAATTGTGCATCAATGATTATTTGTGCTCACACATGGTATCAGGTTGGTTATATACCCAATTTCAAATAGACGCAGGTGGTGCTGTGGTCTAAATCTCTGAGCCTCCTGGGCTTGCTGATCGGAAGATTGGTGGTTTGAATCCCTGCAATGGGGTGAGCTCATGTTGCTCTGTCCCAGCTCCTGCCAACCTAGCAGTTCGAAAGCACTCCAGTGCAAGTAGATAAATAGATACCGCTGTGGTGGGAAGGTAAACAGTGTTTCTGTGCGCTCTGGCACTCGTCACAGTCCTCCGTGCCCCAGTAGCAATTTAGTCATGCTGGCCACATGACCCGGAAAACTGTCTGTGGACAAATGCCGGCTCCCTTGGCCTGAAAGCAAGACGAGTGCCGCAACCCCATAGTTGCCTTTGACTGGACTTAACCATCCAGGGGGTCCTATACCCAATTCCACTTTCAATACTTTTTGTGCCTGGAAAGGTTTCAGACATACCATTCTATCTCCAATCTTTGCATGACCCATAACTTCCTTTTGAAATCCAGAAACCTTTTATACCACAAATGTTCTGGGAGGAGAAGGTTGACTTGGTAACCTTAACACAGTGGTGGGGAATTTTTGCCTGCAGAGCAATTTGAGAATACCAGCCTCCCCCCCCCCCCCATTTTGTGTGCTGAAGCATTTTGGCCAAACCACATGCACCTGGCCTGTAGGACATCAATTGCAGGTCAGGTCAGGTTAGCCCAAAAAGGCTTTGCTGGCATCACCAATCAGCTAATTGGTGGCACATACAAAGTTGTGGATGAAAGCCAACATGGGGTTTTTGGAGCCCCCCCCCCAAAAAAATCAGCTGGCCGTTGAAATTTGCATTGTGTCATGGTTATGCCTGCATGGTTTGCTTGCAAACTGAAAAGGCAAAATAAAATGGACATTTGACATCATTGTAATGTCAGACAATTGACAGAGGGGCATCCTGCCCACCTCTGACACTTGGCCCACAGGAGTGGGGGAGATTAGGATCTGGCCCGACGGCCACCCCTGCTCTAACATAACAATGTCACAGCCCACAATATCAGATGCCTTGCCAAATCCATAGAACTGACCATAGCACACACACACTCGTCAAAGCCAACTGGTGAAGTCAATTTGAAATTAATGAGGTTGAAGAAGGTTCTGCATTGTTCTTTAAAGCCAGGATGCATCCCTCCACCTCCCCATGCCAAAGTTACCAGCCTGCTGAATGCATTGATAGTCTCACCGGTTGAATTCGTTCCATAGAAAAAAGCTTCCAAGAATCATCATGAAAGTGTTCTCTCTCTTTTTTTATAACATTGGCTTCAGCCTTTTAGGGAGAAGCCAAATTTGAAACACAGTGCATCAGCCAGGATGCGGGGAAAGGTTGGGCGAGAGCAGAACTGTTCTTTAGAGAGGGTGTGAATCTGCTCAACAATCATATTTCACGGCTGCTGAAGGGCCAAAGCAGAGGAAGAGACTCCTGGTGACATTCCAATTTTATGACCAAAAAAGAGAGAGAAAGAAATTGTTTTATTTCTACACCTGCTGCCTTTGACACTCTCCATTCCATCCTTCCGCTTACCCAAGTCCAGGCTTGGGCTTAATACTCAGAGCTAGCAGTGCCCATAAGAGCCTGCTCAAATCAAAATTTCTATTCCATTAAACGTCTGAGAAATATGTTGCATTGCATATAGTTGGTTGGGGAAATCTGTTTTTATCCATTCTGCCCAATCATCCATAGTAACCGCAGCTGCCATAGGTGGCACAGAGGCAAAAACCTATTTGCTCATTCCAAGTTTTGCAAAATGGAGTGTTTGCCTGCAGAAACCCTCAAGCCAGGATACTGTATTTGCTTCTGCCACCGCAATCAGCCCGGCGGTATTGATTATTGGTAGGGAAATTAAGAAAATGATGAGTGCAGCAGAAGAAACACAAATGCTCTGCGAACCTGCTAGGCTTTTGGTTGCTCTGTGAATGGCTTGGCAGTCCAAACACAAACCTTTTGCTCTGAGCAACAAATAACATTGTTCCTTTTGCCTGGGTGTTTTGCGGTTTTTGCAAGTGTCCACAGAACAGATTGCCGATTTTTTAAACCCCCCCCCCGCCAATCTCTTCCCCTGTTCCCTCAGTGTTGTTTAGAGCAAGTGTCACAACTGCAGAATCCTGCTTGAAGGTTTCCCACATGTATCTGGTTAGACACCCTGAGAACAGGATGCTGGTCTAGATGGGACACTGGCCTGAGTTTAGGAGTCCCAAATCTCTTTAGGCAGCATCACTAGGAAGGTTAGAGAAATAATACATACAGGACTATATGTCATTATTATGCATGGCATGGAGAAAGTGGATGTAGAGAAGCTTTTCTCATTCTTTCACAATGCTAGAGCTCATGGACATTCAAAGGAGTTGAATGTGTGAAGATTCAGGATGGATAAAAGAAAACTATTATTCACACAGCGCTATGGAGTTTGCTCCCACAAGAGGTAGTGATGGCCACCAACCTGGAAAGCTCATAGAAGGGAATGGCAACTAACCCTGACAGTGGCATGCAGTGGCGTTTTTTATATATATAGGGGAACAGTTAGGGCCAGAGGCGAGGGTGACGTTGCACACGTGATGTCGCGACATCCTGAAGTCGCACATCTGAGTATCATGATTTCCTCTCTAAGCTGGGCAGAAGCTTCCTGAGCTTTGGAAAGTAGGTGTCTGGGCTCAGACAGGTTTTGGGAAGGTGGAGGGGGTAGTTCTTGGACCCATCAGAGCATGGTGCCTCCTGTCAGGGCGACAACAAGTTGGTGTGCTGCAGCGCAGCAGTCAGGACGAGATAAGCCAAGGTCAACAGTCCAGGTCGGAAGCCAGCCGAAGTCAGGTAACAGTATTGGGGTCAAGAGAAGCCGAAGTCAGAAACAGTCCAAGTCAGAACAAGCCAAGTCAGTCAGATACGAACCAGGAACACAGGAACAAGACGAGTACAGCAACCACGCGCCCAACACAATTGTTGCAGACGCAATGGAGTAGGGGAGTAGCTTTCTTAAGTAGTCGGCTCACTCCCACGCTTCCTATGAGCTACAGCTGTCTCTAATTGCTGCCTTCGCTTCTCAGCTCGGCGTTCTACAGCTGAGAAGGGAGGAGGAGAGGGGATCGGCTGATTCCGCTCTGGACTGGGACCTGCTCCTGCCCCCACTTCTTCCTCTAGCTCTGGTCTTTCCTCCTCCTCCCTATCAGATTCCTCCTCTTCTGAGGAATGCCGCCACCAGTCTTCCCCAGGTACGAATTCCTCAGATTCCTCTGTGGGTGCTGCCTTGTCAGGGGGGGCTTGCCACCACTCCTCCTCATCTGACTCGACCCTGACATCACCCCCCTCTCCAGAGCAGCTCTCCTCCTCCCAATCTGGTGGTCTAGGCCGAGTTGGGTGCTGCGCGTGGAAGGTTTTCTGTAGTGCTGGGGCATGGACAAGCTCTGCATCTTCCCAGGAGTTTGCCTCCGGCCCATACCCCTTCCAGGCAATGAGATATTGCAGCTTCCGCCGTCGCCACCGGGAGTCCAGGATCTGTTCCACTTCGTACTCCACTTCCCCATCCACCGTGACGGGCGGTGGTATCTCTTTGACAGGTTGATAGCGGTGTGCTGGTATCGCTGGCGATAACAGTGAACGGTGGAACACCGGGTGAATCCGCATTGTAGCCGGTAGGCGGAGCCGGAAGGCCACAGGGTTGATCTGCTGTACTACCTCAAATGGCCCCACTCTCTGTGGAGCTAACTTCTTGCAGCGACCTTTCTGCGGCAGGTCTCGTGTAGACAGCCATACCTTGTCCCCCACCTTGATATCTGCGCCAGGTTGGCGGTGAGCATCCGTCGTTCTCTTATAGTTCTCCTTGGCCCGTTCTAGCTGATCTCGTAGAAGCCCTTGTATAGCTGATAATTCTTCTACGAATTCATCAGCGGCTGGTAGCGGCAGTAATGATTCCGGAGACGGGAAGGCACGCGGGTGGAACCCATAGTTGGCAAAGAACGGGGACTGTTGTGAGGAGGCATGCAAGGCATTGTTATATGCAAATTCCGCCAAGGGAAGTAGACTCACCCAGTCGTCCTGCCGATAGTTAACATAGCAGCGCAGGTATTGTTGTAGTGTGGCATTGGTCCTTTCCGCCTCGCCATTGCTCTCAGGGTGCCGCGCGGAGGTCAAGCATACCTCCACCTTTAGCAATTGCATGACTTTCCTCCAGAACTGGGAAGTGAACTGGGCCCCTCTATCTGACACAATTTGACGGGGTAGCCCGTGCAGTCGGAAAATGTGATCAATGAACAACCGGGCTGTTTCTTGGGCGGTCGGCAGCGCCTTACAGGGTATGAAGTGGGCCATTTTGGTGAAAAGGTCTACAACCACCCAGATTACTGTCTGTTGTTGTGAGGCCGGGAGGTCAGTAATGAAATCCATAGCTATCGTCTCCCACGGCCCCTCTGGAGTAGGTAGTGGTTGTAGCAGCCCCGCCGGCACTTCTCGGGGTCGCTTGGCGCGCTGGCAAACATCACAGGCTCTGACGTACTCCCAGACATCCTTCCGCACTTGCGGCCACCAAAACTGACGCGTCACATGGTACAGTGTCTTGTACCTCCCAAAGTGACCAGCTGTCGGACAGTCATGACACTGGCGTAGCACCCTGGCTCGCAGTTCTCCGTCTGGCACATACAGAGCGTCTCTGTGATAGAGTAGACCATTTTCCTCCGAAAACAGTTCCATCCCGGGATTGCCTTCCCTTAGTGCTGCTAGTTTGTCCCTGGCGAACGGGTCTGCTGCTGTGTGGCATTGGAATTCAGAGATGGCCACGGCTGATCCCGTGGCTAACTGCAACTGGTGGGGTTGCAGAATGTGCCTCAATACCTGGTCTTGACTGGCATCCCCGTATTCTGGCTTCCGGGACAATGCGTCAGCTCCTTTATTCTGTTCGCTTGGCACATATACTACCCTAAAATGGAACCTGGAAAAGAACTGAGACCAACGGATCTGTCTCTGATTGAGGGTGGCGGGCTGTCTGCCAGTATTCTAGGTTACGGTGGTCGGTACGGACCTCTATCAGGTGCTGGGCGCCCTCCAGGAAGTGCCTCCAGGCTGCGAAGGCATCTTTGATGGCTAATAGTTCTTTATCCCAGATTGTATAGTTCTTTTCTGAATCGTTCAACTTCCGGGAATGGAAGGCGCAAGGCCGCAAGAACCCTTCTTTGTCAGCTTGCAGCAACACTGCTCCAATGGCTCTATCAGAGGCATCGGTCTCTACTATGAAAGGCCGTCGGGGATCTGCATGGGCCAGGTACGCCTCGGCTGAGAACAAGGCCTTGATGCGTACAAAGGCTTGTTGCGCCTCTTCAGTCCACTGAAACGGTTTCTTACCCCTCAAGCAATCAGTGAGGGGTGCCGTGAGCCAGGAGTACTTGGGCAGGAACTTCCTATAATAATTCGCAAACCCCAAGAACCGTTGAAGGTCCTTCTTTGTCCGCGGGCCTGCCAAGAACGCACACTTTGTACCTTGGCAGGGTCCATTTTTATGCCCTCTGGGGTCAGACGATAACCCAAGAAGTCTACCGAGGAGACGTGAAATTGACACTTTTCTAACTTCGCATACAAGCGATGTTCCCTCAGCCTTTGCAGCACAGTCCGTACATGTTGCACATGCTGTGTCAGATTTTCTGAATAGATCAGAATGTCATCCAAATAAACCACCACAAACCGGTCTACCAGGTCTGCCAACACGTGGTTTATGAAGGCCTGGAACGTCGCAGTTCCCGATTGTATTCCGAAGGGCATCACCAAGTGCTCGAAGCTACCGTACCGAGTATTGAAAGTGGTTTTCCATTCATCCCCTTCTCGTATACGGATTAAATTGTAGGCACCTCGTAAGTCCAACTTTGTATAAAATTGTGCATCACGCAACCTCTCTAACAACTCACCAATGAGCGGCAAGGGGTAACGGACTGGAACAATGATGCGGTTCAACTTCCTGTAGTCCATGCAAGGCCTCAACTCAGAGGAGCCTTTTTTCTTCACAAATAGGACAGGCGCACCGCCCGGTGCCTTTGAGGGCCTGATGAACCCTCTGGCCAGATTTTTGTCCAAGAATTCCCGCAATGCCACCAGTTCTGTTTCGGACATTGGATAAAGCCGACTCGTGGGCAGTTGTGAGCCTGGAAGGAGGTCAATTTTGCAGTCGTACGGCCGATGGGGTGGTAACTGGTCCGCCTCCTTTTTGCAAAACACGTCTTGGAAGGCGTGGTACTCCACTGGTAGCTGACTCTCCATTCCTGTGAGAGTTCCCTCTTGTGCCCCCTGTGCTGCTGTTTCCCTTGCGACATTCCGCTTTCCCAGGCAATGATGCCGACAATACGCTGAAGCAAACACAAGGGAGCGCTGCCCCCACGCAATGGACGGGTCATGTTGCGTCAGCCATGGCATTCCCAGCACCAGCGGAGCCGCAGACATCTTGGCTAGATACAGGACTATTTGTTCTCGGTGTCCCGGTAACTCCAGCATCAAGGGTGCGGTGGCATGGGTAACAGCACCGGAGAGCAGGGGACGGCCGTCGATGGTGTGCACAGTCAATGGTACCTCCAACTTTCGAGTCTCCAGCCCTAGCTGCTGGGCTACGCCCTCATCTAGAAAGTTGTTTGAGGCACCTGAGTCGACCAAGCCCAACACTCGCACCTGGTGCCCATCTGGAAATCGTAGCAGTGCATTCAAAACCAGGCTTGGAATAGTTAACGGAGGAGGCGAAGGGGTAGGCCATTGTGGTTCAGAGATCCAAGCCCTTCCCAGCCCTGTGGCCTCTACCAGAGCTGGGAGTTGGTGTTTCCCTGTGGCTGGGGATTAGTACCAGACCCTTCCCCCACACCGGCTACAGGGCGAGAGCTGGCAACGCTCTTTGCTGGACAGTTGCGAACAAAATGACCCCCCTTGCCACAGTACAAGCAAAGTCGCTCTCTGCGTCGCCGCTCCTTCTCAGCCCCTGTCAACGGCCCCCGCACTGCCCCAGCTGCATGGGTTCTTCAGCTGGCGGGTCAGAAGGACTTGCTCTCACCGGGCGGGGAGGTGCGAAGGGAAGAGGTTCCCCCTTCCCTGGTGGCCTGTGCGCCATCCTTCTTTCTCTCCTTCTCCCCTGCAGGCGTTCATCGATTTGGGCACTGAGTTGAATGGCGGCATCCAGGGAACTAGGGGGCCCGACCCTGGCCATCTCATCCAGTATGTCATCCTGGAGCCCCGCCTTGAAGTGCGCTAACAGGGCCTCTTCATTCCACCCCAGTTCCTGAGAGAGGAGGCAAAACTCCGTAACATAGTCCATTAAAGGCCCATCACCCGCTGGAGCTGCAAGAGCTTCCGGGTGTTGGCTGCTTTCCTCTGTCTGTCCTCAAACATATTCGTCATGTCCTCCAGGAAACGGTCATAGTCCCTCAAGTGAGGGTGATTGCCCACCAGCATAGGTGTCACCCAACGCCTGGCAGTTCCTTCCAACAAACTGATCAAGAATGCCACTTTGGCCTCAGGGAGAACCAAACTCTGCTTCCCTTACTCCGAATGTACAGCATGGCCTGTGCCTTAAAAGCTGGAAACTCTTGCCTGTCCCCCTTGAATTTTGCAGGTGGTAACACAGGGGGAGGCCGAGGAGGTAGAACTCCTGCTGAGCCATGCTGTGCTTGCTGGGTGTTCACAGCAATAGTCAACTGTTCCACATGTCCTTGAAGCACCAGATTAGCTCGTAACAATTGCTGTACAGTCTCCTGCAGCTGGTCTATCTGTGCTTGTGGAGAAGGAGGAGGGGTTGTGGGAGACCCCCCAGCAGCCCCCTGTTCTGTCATACTCACAGAGCAAGAGGGTTTGTAGGCGTCTGCAATCTGTCAGGGCGACAACAAGTTGGTGTGCTGCAGCGCAGCAGTCAGGACGAGATAAGCCAAGGTCAACAGTCCAGGTCGGAAGCCAGCCGAAGTCAGGTAACAGTATTGGGGTCAAGAGAAGCCGAAGTCAGAAACAGTCCAAGTCAGAACAAGCCAAGTCAGTCAGATACGAACCAGGAACACAGGAACAAGACGAGTACAGCAACCACGCGCCCAACACAATTGTTGCAGACGCAATGGAGTAGGGGAGTAGCTTTCTTAAGTAGTCGGCTCACTCCCACGCTTCCTATGAGCTACAGCTGTCTCTAATTGCCGCCTTCGCTTCTCAGCTCGGCGTTCTACAGCTGAGAAGGGAGGAGGAGAGGGGATCGGCTGATTCCGCTCTGGACTGGGACCTGCTCCTGCCCCCACTTCTTCCTCTAGCTCTGGTCTTTCCTCCTCCTCCCTATCAGATTCCTCCTCTTCTGAGGAATGCCGCCACCAGTCTTCCCCAGGTACGAATTCCTCAGATTCCTCTGTGGGTGCTGCCTTGTCAGGGGGGGCTTGCCACCACTCCTCCTCATCTGACTCGACCCTGACACCTCCCTCTCTAAACCAGGCTGAAGCTTCCCAGGTTTGGGGAAGGAGGTCTTGCTTGTGGGCTTTCCACGGACATCTGGAAGACCACTGCAATAACAGGATGCTGGACTAGATAGGCCAGTGGCCTCATCTAACAGAGCTCTTCTGCTGTTCTTATGTTTGGTCCTTCTGCCTTACTGACTGATGGAAATAGTCCATAAACATCATGGGGGGGGGGGAGGAGACAGCCCAGTTTATACCTACCCGCCACACATCAGTTTCTGTATTCCAAAAATTCAGGGTTTCCTTTCCCACCTGCCTGCTTCTCATACAAGAGGAGGAGGAGGAGGAGGAGGAGGAGGAGGAGGAGGAGTTTGGAACTGATATCCCACTTTATCACTACCCTAAGGAGTCTCAAAGTGGCTCACAATCTCTCTTCCCTTCCTCCCCACAACAAACACTCTGGGAGGTGAGTGAGGCTGAGAGACTTCAGAGAAGTGTGACTAGCCCAAGGTCACCCAGCAGCTGCATGTGGAGGAGCGGGGAAGCGAACCCGGTTCACCAGATTACGAGTCCACTGCTCTTAACCACTACACCACACTGGCTCTCAAGAGGCAGTTGGGAAGGATTTGGAAGCTTGTAGAATCAGCTCTGTCCCTTTCCCTGTCTGAATTGATTGCTGGTCAGGATTCCTGTGAATTCCTGTGAATACGCAGCTGGTCTAGCCACTTTTTTATTTATCCCCACACATTCGTTGGTGTGTGTTTGTGTATGCAAAACATCTGCCCTCTGTCTCTGTTGAAGACAGCTCCTGCAACCAATGCCACTCCAATACCAGCAGATTTTGGCCTGTCGTCAGTGAAATTATTTTTTCTGATCTAGGCTTGTAGGACGAAAGAAAGCTCAGAGCCAGGCTATGGTGTCCTCCTTCCTTGGCGATCTTCACATACGTGACATTATCAAAGAGACACACACCTTAAACTAGGTCATTTATTTCTTAAATTAACCTACAGCCCTGACACCCACCCTGCCGCCCCACATTGTTCCCAGTTCCCATTTTCCATAGAGCAGTCAAGGATTTATTTAAAATCATGCTATCCCTAAAATAATCATTATTTCCTATAATATGGTTCGAATTATATCCCGTGCACTTTCACTTATAGGCATGTCTGTCAAAGGGATCATTTTTCAAGCTTGGCGGGTCCCAGGGCTCCGTCATTTTCTTACTTACAGAGGTCCAAAATGGAAACTATTTTTCTTTTCATTATGAGCTGTCACTTTTTCATCTCGGCACTGAGATGATAGACTTTCATTCATCTCCTATATTACCTTCCCTGAAGCCTCTGACACAGACTGACACAATGCAAAATGCAGGAGATTTTGGAGCATACGTTGGCGGTTTCTGGGGGGGGGGGAAGGCGCCCTGCTTGTCTTGCTTTGTTATTTTAAATATATATTGAAAATGCCGAGCTGTGCATTGGACTCGGATGGAGGGGGGGGCGTGGAGGATATTAGCAGGGGCCCTTTTCTGTTTGCGGTGATCATTACGTTCCCATATCCAGAATCGCTGTGACCTGATTTCATGTAGGAAGCAACCTGCAGCTGCCTTCACCTTTTCTAAGGGCAACCATGAAAAGTTTGCTGCAAATCAAGGCTGACATAAAAGGAATTTTAAAAAAGAGGGTATTGTGTGTGTGTGTGTGTGTGTGTGTGTGTGTGTAGCTTCTGTTATTATCCTTTAACAAGCACACGGCAATTATGTGGCCCCATGCAAGGGGGAGATGGGCTTAAAGGGTTTCACCAACCACAATGCTGTCAGCTGCTAGGAGATGGAAATCTCAAACAGAGGCCCTTCAGGACCTTGGACAGCTACTCCACCTAGAAGTTAATGCCAAGCTGAACAATGGAACAATGAAATATTTGTCAAAGGCGATGCTTATTGGGTCTCAGTCCCCTGCCCTTGCTCCCAGCCTGTCATCACCCCACCACGTTTGGAGTTGGCATCAGGAGCATTCATCACCTGTGGAACATAACATTGTGTTTGCACTCACTGCGCAGACATGTATTATTCAACTTCTGGACACCCTGAGCTGATGAAGAGACCATGGCTTGGATTTTCCGCAATGTGTCATTTAATTCCCAGAAACCCGAGTTGGATAGCAAATCTACATGCTGTGAGTTTTAATTTGAGACTTCAATGGTATACGTGTGACACTAGGCAGTGTCCTAATGGTGCACTAGCACATAGCTGTGATTTCATTATTGGGATAGAGATGAGTCACTTGCATTACACAGGGTGTTTTGTACCTCCCCCCATTTTACTTTCAAAACACACCTGTGAAATAGACCAGGCTGGCAGATAGAAAGTTCCATAAGGCCAGCTTATTAAGAAAGCAATTTCCTCTGTTACTTTCTCCTTACTAGTATTATTTTTAACACACACACACTCCAAACAAAGCATATTTCAACCATGTCTGAATGTGCACAGGTGAGCCCAAGGTGACTGGTAGCTGAATGTGTGACGTGGCCCGACAGCAAAGCTTTGCTTTTGAAGTAATGTGAGATGATAGTTCAATCCGTGGTGTTACATCCACAAGAGATAGTTCATACATGGGAGTTGTCACCTGATGCTGCAAACACCAGGGGATGAATATGATGAAAGTGCATGTTTTCATGGTTGAACATGAAGTTTTTGTAAAAAAAAAAACACCCCAGGCTGAAAACCGGTCATTACATGGTAAGATATTTCTCAAACAGCAGGACCGAGAAAAGGCCCTGTGTGAGATGTGGATAGTCATTCCTGGCCACATTGAGGTAGCTGAACCAATAGTTTCGACTCAAGATACAGAAGACAGCTTCCTTCAAGGGAGGCAGAATTGAATAGCATGAATGTGTTGGTGAACCATGGCCGAGTCTTTGCACAGGACCCACATCTGCAGGGAAAGAGCTGCTTGATCTTGCTCAGTTTAATTCCTTTGTTGGCATTTATTTAACTCTCATTAAACATGAGAGCATCAATGCTTCACTACTTGTTATATGAAGACACGGTCTTGGCATCTGTAGCCTGCATCCACATGTGCTTTAAAAGGCAATTAGAGTCAAATAAAAAAATGATATACTTGATTCTAATGAGCCTGTCCTTTCTTAGAAAGAAAAGGGGAGGGGGACTCAACCAACTGTTTGGAATGATTTTCTATCAAATTCTGCTGGAGTGCTGCCACTGGGTTTTAATTGGCACCAATTTGAGGTCAATCGCGTGCCCATTGACATAAACCCAATCTGCTAAACTCCATGATGGGACTATTTCCTTCCATTATGATTCTATTAATTCATTATCAGGGCATGAGTGTCATTTGATAGGTTACTCAGTCTTCAAATCATATGCCTTAAACATCTGGGACTCTTGCCTAGTGATAACTGAGCCCAAGATGTTTGGAAAGCTGCCATCAAATACCTTAGTTACTTGGAAGTAAATCCCAGTGAAATCAACGGGACTTGCTGTCGAGTTGACAGAGCTCCTGCCATGGCTGCAAGCTTCTCGGCAAACTACAGAGCAAAAACTCATAAAATGAGGGAGAATGAAGACGGATGCAGTATTTAAACAGCAGTCATGGAAATTTGCTCACCCACAATGTGAGCTCAAACTTGCACTTATATGACAGGAAGCATGAGAAGAGACGTGGGGATCAAAAGATTATTAGTTCAGGGTGTTATTTTACACAGTAGTCAACCAGTTGCTAGAGCTGAATAACCACTCTGTGCTGGGGCTGAATGATAAGGTGAACTGGGGTAATGTTACCCTTCCCTGAGTCGAAGCATGATGGGAAACTCAGCTTCATAATTAAGAATAAAAACATTTCCTTAGATCTGAAAGCTAAAGTACAGTGGTACCTCAAGTTATGAACTTAAATCGTTCCGGAGGTCCGTTCTTAACCTGAAACTGTTCTTAACCTGAGGAACCACTTTAGCTAATGGGGCCTCCTGTTGCCGCCGCGCCGCCACCACCAAGCGATTTCTGTTCCCATCCTGAAGCAAAGTTCTTAACCCAAGGTACTATTTCTGGGTTAGCGGAGTCTGTAACCTGAAGAGGTCTGTAACCTGAAAAGGCAACGAAGGCAACTGTCTGATGAAAATAGCTAGGGCGTTCCATAATGTTGGTGCTGCCAGACTGAAGATCAATTTCTTACAAGTCCAGAGCAGGTATTATGTTACACCTGTATCAATGACAGCTCTGAATTATATCTTTTCTGCATTGTGTGGTCAATAAAGTAAAAAATAAATGCCACCGATCAGTTAGAACTTTATTTGTAGAAAGAATATAGCTTTTTCTGAAGTGTTCCATACCAATAATGAATACATTTGACTGTTCTCCAGTGGAGCTAGCTTGCTCCAATGCACAGAACTGATCAAAAGCACTGTATCAGAGATTTAACCAATTGGTCATCCCATACACATGCATTAATTTGGGACACTGATGAATTTGGATCAGACTCCTAAATGACTGATGGCATTTTTTAAACTTCATTAGCAGCTGGATACAAAATTTATTTTTTTATGATGCAAGGAAGATATACAATTAAGTACCTGACATGTACGAGGCCAAAGCTGTGGGATATATGAAGATATGAAGTAGCCTATAGCCTTAGAGTGAGTCAGAGCACAGGTCTATCTTGCCACAGAAACAGGAAGAACCCTTCTGGATGAAACCAAAGGTCTATCCAGTCTAGTTTCGCATTCTCACAGTGTCCAACCAGATGCCTAAGGGAAGCCCACAAACTCTGAGCATAGTAGCACATTCCTCATTTATGATGTCCATTAACTGGTGTTCAGAGGCATAGTGCCTCCAACAACGGAGGTAGAACATGGCCATAATGGCTAGCTGTCAATGATAGCTTTATTCTCAGTGAATTTGCCTAATCCTTTTTCAGAGTCATTTCAGTTGGTGGCCATCACTACCTCTCGCAGGAGAAAATTCCATAGCTAAGGTCCCGTGTGACCTTTTGTCCATCCTGAATCTTCCATCATTCAGATTCATTGAATGGTCCCAGGATTTAGAAATATGAGAGACTAGGTTCCCAACAATGTTGGTTGGGCTGAAGAGGCAAGATCATAAGTCAAACAATATGCACAGCAACCTCACCGATTCCATTTCCTGTTCTGATAGCTTGACAATGCATATTGCGAAGTACTGCCTTTCGCCTATTATGAATCTTCCAACATTTAGTTCCCATTTAGAAGCTGGGTTCAAATATTCTAAGAGCGCTGCCTCTTCTAACCGTCAGCAACTCCCCAAGTCAATATCTTTCCCAATTAGCCAGTGTTGGCAAACCTCCATCTATGTGCGCCCGACATAGTTTATTCAGAATTAAACTTCTTAAGATTTGCACTCAGAAGTGTTTTGTATTTGGTTAGAAGGGGACGACAGAGGATGAGATGGTTGGACAGTGTTCTCGAAGCTACTAACATGAGTTTGGCCAAACTGCGGGAGGCAGTGCTCTGGTCCATGGGGTCCCGAAGAGTCGGACACGACTGAACGACTGAACAACAACAAGAAACACAGTTATTCTGAGCGATGCAATTGCCCACATACTGCTAGTGCACCTAAGTAGTCTATTTAATACAAGGACAATGAGGGAAATGTGTCCCCCACCTCCAAGAAAGAAAAAAAAGCACACAGGTTATTCTTGCTTGCAAAACATCTTCCTAGCAGCTGCTAGGAAGAAATATTCCTATAATACACCAGGGGGCTGTAGTAGATGCTGCTTCAGAATCATCCCCCAGCAGACAACTTTAGTCCCAAAGCAACAGGACAAGATGACACAGTTGAAAATAGGAGCTTGAAGGGCACTGCTTTACAAAAACAACGTAAATACAGCAAATAAGACTAGATATACAAAATATATTTCCCAAACCCTGTGCTAATTAACTATGCATGCACATCAATTCATTTCACCTTTTAGAAGTTGATAAGGGTGCAGAAATATTTCTTAGAAATATTCTCTCTCTCTCTCTCTCTCTCTCTCTGTGTGTGTGTGTGTGTGTGTGCATGTGTGTGTAACTCTATACCTACAGAGGTAATCAGCATCCAGCAAGTCCGGGTCTTAGCAGTCTCACAGGACCCAGCACCGACTCCTTCCTGAGCCCACCATTAAAATTTCCTTTAATGCCTCAGAATACCCCTGATGTACCATCACCAGGGACAGGGGAGAAATTCAATTTGGTTGGCATTTTAATGGAAAGCTTCCCAACTCACGCTTCTTGAACCAGCACGCAAAAGAGAATAGGGCTAGCCTTCAAAAATTGAGTTCACAGAATCTTACAGTGCAGTTTTCCAACCGACCGATGTGTACATGTTATCAGGTGAAAGTGTGGATCAAAAATGCATATATCCATGCAATTAACATGCAAAAAATGCTTTATATTAGGGATCATTGCTTGTAAAGAAATGTGTATATCAATCAAAACTATGTTCAAAAATGTGTTTATAAGGAAAAATTCACACAAAATTGTTGGTGAATTTTCATGCAGATTTTAAAGAATAATAATAAATTGCAAATTGCCATGAAAATGTGGAGGGTGAATTTAACATTGGGATAAATGTGAAACTGATGGATTTGTCCATCCTTAAGCACCACCATGGATCATGGTGAAAAATTAAAATGGAAGTCTATTGTTGGTGCAACATTCAGTAATGTCCATATTATTATTATTATTATTATTATTATTATTATTATTATTATTATTATTATTATTAATACCCTGCCCATCTGGCTGGGTTTCCCCAGCCACTCTGGGCAGATTCCAACAATAATCCATCAAACATTAAAAGCTTCCCTAAACAGGGCTGTCTTCAGATGTCTTTTAAAATTCTGGCAATTGTTTTTTCTCTTTGACATTTAGTGGGAGGTCATTCCACAGGGCAGGTGCCACCACCAAGAAGGCCCTCTGCCCGGTTCCCTGTAACTTGGTTTCTCACAGTGAGGGAACCGCCAGAAGGCTCTCGGCACTGGACCTCAGTGTCCGGGCAGAACGATGGGGTGGAGATGCTCCTTCAGGTATGTGAGTTCACCCTAATGACACTGTGATGGATAATGCAGTGAGGACGAAATGTGGGCTTCTCTTTCTGCTGAAGGGTTTGTTATTCAGACTGGAACGTCATGCAGAATACAGAACAAACACACCACCCCCCCTCTGTTTTATGGCAAAGCAGAATAAAAGATGCTTTCTAGGGCCATTGAGGGCCTGCCTTCTGAAATCGCCATTGAAATGAAAGCTGACAGAAAGTCAGTGAAGTAAAGTGCAGGGACGCTCCTCTGACTGCAGCCGAGGCTGCTTGCCGCCACATCTCCACTTGTAAATAAACCTGTGAAGATCGCCAAAATAGAAACGAGCAACAAAAAGGATGCTGTCATCATGGATAAAAATCACAGCCGCCCGCCAGGGAGCAAGTTTCAATCTCTGCAACTTTCTGGTTAGTTAGCGTCCAAAACAAACAGCCGACGTTATCCGTGAAAATGACCAAATGGAGAACGGATTGGATGAGGACGAGAAAAGTTTGACACGGACAGATTCTGGGCAGGATTATAAGGCTGTGAGATGGATACAGGCGTTTGCAAGATCTGTAGCTCTATGATGTTTTAAGGAGCTCACTCAAGACACGTCAATTGGCACCCCCTTTCTCCCCGCCACACAGGTTGTAACCTTCAGACCACGCTACACTTCGCATGAGGGGAAGAGTAGGGGAAGCGTGGGGCAGTGGTTAGAGTGTTGGATTAGGACCTGGGGGGGGACCTAGGTTCAAATTCCCCACTCAACCATGGATCTCACTGGGTGACATTTACTCTCAGCATGACCTACCTCATAGGGGTGTGGTGAGGACAAAATGGGGAGGAGGAGAATCTTGATCTCATTGCAGAAAAAGGCAGGCTATAAATCCAATTAATTAAGTAAATAAATTTATATTACAACTTAAGAAGATCCCTGCTGGATCAGTGCAAAGGCTTCAATGTAGTCTATAGAGCCGTCGTGACTGGTAGTCAGATACATGCTAAATGTTCATAATAGACTCAAAGGTTTGGATCAGGCCCATGGGGCTGTCGAAGTAGCACTAACCTCGTCTCCTGTGCTGTGTTCCCAATCAAAATGCTCCCCACACCCTACATAAACGGCTGTCTGTCCTACTAGATGAAATATGTAGGAAATACGCATGGCAGTATATGTGAGATCTCTTTCAGCTCATATGAGCCACATCCACACATTCTAAACAGTGACAATGATGCCACTTTAAACAATCATGGCTTCCCCCCAAGAATTCTGGGAGCTGCAGTTTGTTAAGGGTGCTGAAAGTTGTTAGGACACCTCTATTCCCTTCCCTATTCCCTTGAATGAGCTACAATACTGGGCTGCAGTTTAATCATCAGTTCCAGGGAACTCTGGGAATTTTAACTGTAGAGGGGGGATAGGGGTCTCCTAACAGGAAATCAGTCCTGAGTGCTCACTGGAAGGACAGTTCCTGAAGCTTATGGTCCAATACTTTGGCCACCTCATGATAAGAGAAGACTCCCTGGAAAAGACCCTGATGTTGGGAAAGATGGAGGGCACAAGGAGAAGGGGACGACAGAGGACGAGGTGGTTGGACAGTGTTCTCAAAGCTACCAACATGAGTTTGACCAAACTGTGGGAGGCAGTGGAAGACAGGAGTGCCTGGCGTGCTCTGGTCCATGGGGTCATGAAGAGTTGGACACAACTAAATGACTGAACAACAACAACTACTACAGCTTTCAACAGTGCAAGCCATACACTTGCATGCATGCATTATTATTTATCGGGGGGGGTACATTAGTGAAAGGGATCCTGTGCAAATTTACTCAGACATAAAACTCACTGAGTACTCTGGGGTTTATTTCCTAGGAACTGAACCACAACCTTAATATGTTTGTGTGTGTGTGTGTGAAGTTAAATAGTTCCGTGTGGTTTATGCAAGGGCAAATAGCAGTATACAAGCCAAACATTCAAGGCTATCAAGATGATAATTGCTTATGGACTTGCTAGAGCATGGCATCACTTCAGATGAGTCCACCTGAGAAATTCAACTTCAGAAAGCCCAAAGAGTGACTGAAATAAATTAGGGGATCTGAAAGATTCAGAATTGCATCAAGCCTAGATGAGCAAGAGGAAGCGAATCAGATAAATACATTAATACACACCCGGTGATGGGCACAGCAGATGACATTTTATGCTCCTTTAAACTGACTGATGAAGATCAGACAAATTAGAAATTGCTGCCGACAAGCTCAAGAAATGTCTTCCGGTGTGCACTGAAAGGGAATTTTAAGGAGGGAGAAGATTCTGGTTGTGAGGCCCTCCTAGAGAGAAAAACAGCAGGATAGACAGCTGTGCTGATCCAAAAAGGAGTTCCACATTCTCGTAGTTGATCCCTCAAGTTGGTGACTTGAGCCATGTGTGCACCTGCATATACAGGTTCTAAGGCCTAACTGGTGCCCTCCAGAAGTTTTGGAAACCCCCACCATCCCTTGCCACTGAAGGGAGTTGGACTCAAACAACATCTGGAAACCTTCAGCTGGTGAAGGCTGCTCTAAGATGAGGTTAAGAAAAATGGAAGATGACAAGACTTGGACAGGGTCGTGGTGGGAGTGCTATCCATTGGGGGGGGGGGTGTAAAGGTGGAAGGGATTTTGTGGTGCACATGGAAGTGCTGGGTCAAAGTGCACTAACGCCCCTAAGTGGATATTGGCTGAAGTTCTCCATACTGGGAGAAATAGAAGGCTGGTGTAAGGATTTGGAAGACAACCATAGATATGGTGAAAGAAAGTGACAGCTGACTGATGCCCACCTTTTATTACACAGCTAAGCAAACTAATTTCGCAGGCAACCTGGAAAATTAATTTAGACACTATGATCAGCTGCAAAATTGGGGCTGGTGTCTTCACAACTCCCAAATGTTGTCAGCATTTCTATGTTTCCGAGGTAAGCAGCTCTGATCCTACTGTCTTGGGCTTTGGCTAGTCATGATGGATGCTGTGTTCTGAAGCAGTAACGCGTCTGAATACCAGGTGCTAGAAGCCAAAGGAGGGAAGAACACTTTTTTGCTCAGGTTCTGCTTACAGACACCTGACTGACGACTTTGAGAACAGGATGCTGGGCTTGATGAGTCAGTAACCTGATCCAGAAGTTTCGCTGCTAAAACAGTGGTACCCAAGTTGCACAAAACTTGAGCTGTTGTTGTTCAGTCGTTCAGTTGTGTCCGATTCTTCGTGACCCCATGGACCAGAGCACACCAGGCACGCCTATCTTTCACTGCCTCCCACAGTTTGGCCAAACTCATGCCAGTCGCTTCGAGAACACTGTCCAACCATCTCATCCTCTGTCGTCCCCTTCTCCTTGTGCCCTCCATCTTTCCCAACATCAGGGTCTTTTCCAGGGAGTCTTCTCTTCTCATGAGGTGGCCAAAGTACTGGAGCCTCAACTTCAGGATCTGCCCTATCGACTCATCTCCCATCATCTGGTTCCAAACGCATGAGGAGGCAGGAATTAATTCAGACCGCGTTTTGCCAAATCCTGCATTTGTTCATGTCATGGTACCCATGAGACACTGGGATCATAGTGGTTGGTATAGTATTCATGAAACTCTGAGCTGATCCTATTTAGCTTTGATTCCTGCATTACAGGGGGTTGGAGTAGATGACCCCTGGGTTTGCCTCTACAGTTCTATGATTCCATCAATGCAGCTGGGCATGGGTGCTGAAACTCCCCAGAACACAAATTCTGGCAATCTTCATACAATGCTTCTCTCAGCTTAAATAAGATGTGAAACCAGCAGAATGACCTACAGTACACACGAGCAAACTCTCCTGTCTTTCCTGGGTCCTCCACAACATGTACAACCCTGGAAGCTCTCTGCACTGGATTTCTGTGCCAGGGTAGAAAATTTCGGTAAAGTCTGGCCACGCTACCTTTCTGATTTAAAATGCAGGAAATTGCACTTTTGGAAAAGAAGGCTTTCTTTGTATCAGTCTGTATTTCTATATAAAAGCTAGCTCTTGACATTCTATCATTCTCTAGCATAACCAAGAAACCGAAGCAGAATGCATCCATGCAGAAAGTAGCTGGGTTGATTCTCAATGGCTGAGCTCCCTGGAGGTTATCAGGGACAAAGGCATCAGAGACCAACTCTGTGATGTCCCTGAGTTAAAGGTTTCTCTCCATATATTCTCTCAGGAAAAGCAAACCAATGCTTTCGGTACCAAAACTTGTCCTTCACTCATTACGCAATGTGGGCCCAAACCTATGGACAGGGATCCTGTATGGGGGTGCAGTGTGCTGAAGCAGGGCACAGGTGATATTTTTTTAAAGCAAAATGCCATGCATTCCTGCAAAACATTTCACCACATTCAGTTATCATTTAGGGAACCATGAAACAGGGAGATAATGTTCTCTCGTTGCCCTCAGTCTGAACTGGTTTTACCATGTCATTATGTAGCCAAAACATATTGGCTTCATGGTGCTGCGATGACATCAAACCGGCTACAGGATCCCTGACTGTCTAGATCATGGAGTCAGTAAGAAAAAGAAAAACCTATTGTAAGGACTCCCAGTGGTTGCTCCTGAGGAAACAGGCTGACTCCGAACTTCTACAAACTAAGTTCTTTATTGTGCAGATATTTACAGTGGAGTTACAGTAAAGACGTCCATCTCATCCCTCTGCAGAGTCCGGGAATGTCCGCTTCCGGTTCTTGGTCCAGCATAAGAGGTGCGGGATCCTGAACCCCCACCTCTCCCTTCCACGTCCTTCCTCCCTGCGAAAACGGGGCGCGGGAAAAGGTCCCTGTTCCCCGCTTCCTGCTTGGTGCTGAGGCTCTCTGATCCTGACACAGCCCCTGCCCTGACTTCCTGCTTCCATCTCCCCCTCCCCACTGGAGGAGCGATCACTTCCTCCACTGGGGGAAGATGATGAACTGCGCACCGGGGATGGTGGTTCCCTGTATTGCAAATGACCCGGGAATGCTACCTGCCTGGGCGAGGGGGGTTTCCTGACACCTATATTTTGCAGGAGGGAGGGTATGTCAAAGAAACTGCAAAGGGGAACGGTGAGCAGGTCTGAAATGTTGCAAAAGGTTAATGTTATGGAATGTCTCATGGACAAAGCGGGTCCTCCATTAAAGAGGGTACGTGTTGCGGTGCGAGCTGGCCACCCGACCCGGTGTTGTGGGTGGGTAATCATGGAACAGCCACAACCCCTGATAGGTGGGTCCCGCATTGTTTGGGTGCAATCTGACCAATGGGGTGCCTTGAAAAAGCAGCAATGCGGGACCTATATAACCCATGTGAGGCTTACAAGCTTCCTCTTTGGGGCTATTACATCAGAACACCCGCCCACCTCTCCCTATATTTAGGGTTTGCGCTTGACCTTGCTATGCCGTCGTGTGTCACCTGCTTTTGGGGCAGGGGCACCGTACGAATTTTCCCACTTGGCTGATTGTCTGGTGCCATTTGGGTTTCGCCTGCCGTGTAGCAAATCGTCACAACTTGTAAGGTTGCGGATAGGCTCTGGTTCAGGTGATAGGCGTGGCACATGACTGTGGCCACACCTATGCAATGACAGGATATTCCGGTAGAGAAATCCAGGGACTCACTGGTTTGGCGTTCCCCAGAAGGGGTTTGGCTCGCGCCTGAGTCCAGGGGACATCAGGGAGGCTGTTTGGTGCTCCCTCCATCAGCTGTCCCTGGTGTTCATCTATGGCTGTCCTACAAACATGGCTCTGGGACAGTGCTGCCTGCATGGGTGCAGGGAGATACTCAAACCACAACCTAAGCAACCACTCACTTGATTGTAATCAATAAAGTTGTGGCCTAAATTTCTGCCGAAAACCAAACCAAATATATGACTCCTGTATGAATTTATTTCGGGGGAAGGTAAAAGGTCTGAACACGCAAAACTTAGCACAACCCAAAACCTCATTTGCACCCCAAATGTTTGCACCTGTAAAATTGGCTGTGGTGTAACATAGGTGACCCACTCCCTACAGGTCCTTTCAATATGCAAATTCTGCCTTGATTCACACCTTGCCTTTAATAATGACAAACGTTTTCATAATCCTGTATTGTAAAAAGCAAACATGGCTGGTAAGTATTCATACAGATAACTAGGCAGGAGCAAGGGAAGATCTTGGAAGATAGTACAGCTGACTGGCTGGAACAATCAACAGCAAAGCTTCACGCTGCAACATTTTGCTGCAGGCCCCTCTTCTTCTAAACAAATCCAGCAAATTGCACCTCTTTGCTTATTCCGTCCTTGTGGGGAAGGGATTGTGCTCTCTAAGGAGGGGTACTCCTGCTGGTGTGTTTTTGTCTATGAAATGACTCACTGCCCAGGGATTTAATGGACCATACAAAAGATAGCAGTGTTGCGGTAAACATTCCTTACTTGTATTTAAACAGCAGACAAATAATGTCACTTCTGTATTTTATGATGCTCCTCTGAATGCCAGCCTTGTCTGAGGAAAGAACGTAAGCTGGTTGAGTCATCCACATATCAAGGTTTCTCATCTAGTTTCTAGAGTTGGTGCAGCATCTAAAGTGTTTGTCTCTTGGAGGTGCTGATAATGATGGGGAAACTGTGACCCACCAGATGTTTGTTGGACTCCAGCTCCCATCAGCCGTAGCCACCATAGATTATGGTCAGGGAAGAGGACTAGCAACACCCAGAAAACTGCAGATTCCTGTTCCCCGAACTAAACAGGAAATGGAGCTGGAGACCCTTAGAGTTGGTTCTGCTTGTGCACTGGGATGCTGCACAGTCCCTCACAGCAATTTTCTATTCATGTTTCAAAATGATGCTCAAGTTACCCTTTGTCACCTCATAAGAGGAGGGAGCCAAATACAGAAATGGTAAAGGGACCCCTGACCATTAGGTCCAGTCATGGATGACTCTGGGGTTGCAGGGCTCATCTCGCTTTATTGGCCGAGGGAACCGGCGTACAGCTTCTGGGTCATGTGGCCAGCATGACTAAGCCACTTCTGGCGAACCAGAGCAGCGGACGGAAATGCCATTTACCTTCCCACTGGAGTGGTACCTATTTATCTACTTGCACTTGTAAGTGATTTTGAACTGCTATGTTGGCAGGAGCAGGGACCAAGTAACGGGAGCTCACCCTGTCACAGGGATTCGAACGGCCGACCATCAACAAGTCCTAGGCTCTGTGGTTTAACCCACAGCACCACCCGCGTCCCTACAGAAATGGAGGAATCATGTATTTATTTCTCAAACTTAAGAAGAGCCTGCTGGACTAGGTGAATGCCTCATCTAGCGCAGCATCCTGTTCTCACAACATCCAGATGTTTGTGGGGAAACCTCAAGCAGGACGTGAGCACAACAGCACGCTCCACTCTTGTGGTTTCCAACAACTGGTATTCAGAAGCATCACTGCCTTTGAAAATGTTAATGGGAGGCCTGAGAGAGGTGTCAGCAGTGGACCCTGTTGTCACACTGAGGCCCCTGGCAGCTGCCATAGCATGTCAGCAATGGTCATTGATGCTGGAGCTGTGTTCATCTAACTCCAAATGACCACAGCTCACTAGGGCCTCAGGCAAAGAAAGGGACTTTCCCAGTTCTGGGACCTTTTAACTGAAGATGCTGAGTACAAAACCTAGGACCTTCTGCTTACAAAGCATGTCCTCTGCCATTGTGCCACAAATTACGGAACACACGCTCTGTAGAGAACATGTCCAGTGTCCTGTTAGTCTTCCTTTTGTGTGTGTGTCTACCCTCTTTCATCAGCAACACCTCCGCTTGCTATTTAATGCCCGCTCTTGCATCTTTCAGCAGGGGTTTTCTGCATGAGCGCAACCTGTTTTGCCAAATGTGATAATGGGCAGAAGCGCGCTGCAGGAGCAGTCAATGCCTTGACGTCTTTACAGAATTTCCCTGATCTTAATGCAACCAAACATTTGCCTTACACATTCCAAGGCCCCTCTGAAAAGGGCAATGTCATTGATTGCTTAAACTCTGCATTATTCGCTCTGGTAGGTCTTGTTGATAAAGGCTTATGGACATCGTTCCAGAACTAAGCAAATGTGAGCCCTCAAACCCAGCCGCCTTAGCCTGAAGGAGAACTGCCTTTCTCACCATAAAATGGTGCATTTGGAAGTCGCCCAAGAAGAAGAAGAGTTTGGATTTGATATCCCGCTTTTCACTACCCGAAGGAGTCTCAAAGCGGCTAACATTCTCCTTTCCCTTCCTCCCCCACAACAAACACCCTGTGAGGTGAGTGGGGCTGAGAGACTTCAAAGAAGCGTGACTAGCCCAAGGTCACCCAGCAGCTGCATGTGGAGGAGTGTAGACACGAACCCGGTTCCCCAGATTACGAGTCTACCGCTCTTAACCACTACACCACACTGGCTCTCAAGAGATTGCAAAGTCCCAGAACTTTCGAATCCTTAGGGTCCCATTTAGTCTCAAGACAGTGGTGCCTGGATCAGATCAACCTCTGGCACAGAACCTAACCTGATCATGGATGCTCCCATTTCACTACTCATGACATACTCCAGAGGGCATCACTGTGTTGCCAGGCAAAGCCACTTGCTTTGCAAACATATGTGCTGGGGTGGGCACAAAAGGGAAGATATAAAAAGGTGTCAAAGGCTGAGGAAAATGAAGTGTTGCCTTCTCTGGCATTATTATCTTTTTGGAGGAATCTTGGAGCTAGATGAGTGCTTCCGTGTTTCAGAGGTGCAGGGAGAAAGTATTTTTCACACTTTAAAGCAATTTTTTTTAAAAAAAATACACTTTAGGGGGACTTAAAAGGAGCTGGAATTGGATTGCTTATGTCACTGGGCACTAATGTTTCACAGGTCCGACACCCCCACCCACTATCACACATCCTTAACACGCATGCACACACACACACACACACACACACACACACACACACACAACACTCTTGTCCAGGGAAACAGAGGTAAATATTCAACTCTTAGTAACCCCACTCAGATTTCACCTTCATTTGTGTTGTGTGTGTGTGTGTGTGTGTGCGCACGTGTGCACGCACGCACGCACGCACGCACACACACACACCCACACACTCCAACTCTTTTTATCAGCCCTTACTATGCAAAAGGCAAAACATATTTCAATACTTCCAGTAGAAGGTGGCTAATCAGACCAATATGCAGCTGAAGTGCAAGATCTGCCTTCTATAAAGTCTCAAACTTGAAAATGTGATTGCATCCTGAGAATTGCATATATGCAATTGCAAAAGGCATGGAGTACAGTTTGCAATGGTCTGATGAAACTTTCCCCCAGCAGCAGAATTTCTCGCAGAGGAAGTCTCTGCAATGGCACACTTTGCAAATAGAATTTATAGAACTGGAGAGTTGGAAGGGACCCACAGGGTCATCTAGGGTCAACTAGCCAAAGCCCCCCACCCCACTCTCAAACTTAACACCTGATGGTTGGGTGGCAACCCAGAGAGAGCACATCCAGCCTGAGTTCCAGAGGTTCCCCATACCTTTTTGACTGGTTAAATCAGTAAAACTCCATCCTGTATAACTGTGTCCAGTCAGCTAACCAGTGTTGGAATCCAAAAATCCAGCAAACTCCCAATTCCATCTACATGGTGGAATAAGCTGTGACCCTGTCCTAGTTAAATCAAGGATAGTTTTGCGATTGACTTCGGCAGGAGCAGGATTGCACCCACAGGACGCTCAGGCGGGCAGCAGCAGAAGAGCGCTAATCCATCTATTTAAACAAATGTATGTCTTCTTAATGTGTTTCTAAAGGAGAGAATGGGGGGAAAAGGTGAACCCTTCCAGATGTAGCCTGCAGTAAAGCATTTCTGGCTGTTAGTTCCAGTAGGTCATTACTGCATTAATTTGGTGTTTAATTAAATGCCTGTGCAACAGACCATTTATTTGTTATCTAATATTAGCTTTACTTCTTATCAATTAAATGCTAGCTGAGGGCTTCATTCACTAACACTCTACGTCCCCTTATGCCTTCTCTCTCCCTCTTTTGTCCCAATCAACAAAGCAGGGACTAAGTGTGTATTTAGTCAAACAAATTTCACCAGGTGTTTGTGATACACACACACATACACACACACACACACACACACACACACACACACACACACACACCACGTGGTAACCTGGAACCATAGCTGTCAACCTTCCCTTTTTTGCAGTGGGAAACGATCCTGGAATAAGGGAATTTCCCGCAAAAAGGGAAAGTTGACAGCTATGCCTGGAACAAAGGTGCATTTGTAAACTAATGGGGCTGAAAGCTTAGTTAGTGTTGCTCCACAAGTTGCATTTCCAGTAGTTCCAGCCCATGTTGACAGACTTGTTTTGTGTAACTTCTGAGATGGTAACACTTAACACATTTTTGATTTATCCATCCATTCATTCATTTGTGCATCTGTATGCCCTTCTGGGCACTGAAATATAGTACTGGGCAAATGTTAATAATAATAATAATAATAATAATAATAATAATAATAATAAGCTTAGCTTTAATATTCTTAAATTAAGAGCCAGACAATCCAATAGTAAGGCCCAATCCAATAGGAAGGAGCGTCTCCACCCCCATCATTTGGCCTGGACACTGAGGTCCAGCTCCGAGGGCCTTCTGGCGGTTCCCTCACTGCGAGAAGGGGAACCAGGCAGAGGGCCTTCTTGGTGGTGGCTCCCACCCTGTGGAACGCCTTCCTATCAGATGTCAAAGGAATAAACAACTATCTGACATTTAGAAGACATCTGAAGACAGCCCTGTTTAGGGAAGTTTTTTTAATGACTGATGTTTTAATGTATTTTTAATCTGCTGTTGGAAGCCGCCCAGAGTGGCTGGGGAAACCCGGCCAGATTGTCGGGGTATAAGTAATAAATCATGATGATGATGATGATGAAAAAGAACAAAGGGACATGTAAAGCTATCATAAAGAAAAGGAGCAAATGAGAGAGTTATGCACCTCTTATATTTTTTATCGTCTCTTGTCTACAAAAAGCTCAGACATTTTATCCTCACAACAACCCTGACAGGTAGGTTCAACAGGGAGAGGTTGAGCGGTCAAGAGTCACTCAGTAATCTTCGTGGCTGAGTCCGGATTTGAACCTGGAATGTCCCTGGCTTAAAACCAACACTTTAATCCAGGGGTAGGGAACCCTTCCCAGCCTGTAGGTCACATCCATTCATAGAAAGCCTTCTGGGAGTGGGGAGGAACATGCCATTTGTGGGCAGGGCAGGAAACAAAACTGGGTGGACACAGAGGCAGAAGATGACAGAGCAACAATTGTGACTCTTAGCTTTGTACAGGATGCTACATTCCAGCCACATAAAATATAATATTAATCAAGGGACAAACATCAGTGGCAGAACATCTGCTTGGCATGCAAATTTCCCAGGTTCAATCCCTGGCATCTCCAGGTTGGGCTGGGAGTCCTCATAAGGGAGCTGTTCCTGAAGGGGCAGGGGCGTAGCCCCGGGTTCCATAATGGAGGGGGTGACAAATTATCAAGGAACATTTTTTAAAAAATAATAATAATGATATTTTTTTGGAATTTTTTTTGAATTATTTTTTGAAAATGCCTGCTCCGAAGGTCTTATCTTACTATACTAGGGATTATATAGCTATATATGTAATTTCATGTATATCGGTTAATCTCTTGACCCTCCTCCACCAAAATAGCTGTTCACTGTTTTGCTATGTCATGAAGGCTGAAATTTCAGTTCAGAGAACACTTACTGTTCCCAACCCTAACCCTGTGGAAAGCCATCTAATTAGACTTTGAGAGGTTTTTAGGAGGTAATTTAATTATTGTTTGATTTTATACCAATGCTTTGAATCTGATGTTCCCCACCCTGAGCCCGACTTCGACCGGGAAGGGTGGGATATAAATATAAGTTTTTTATTATTATTACTTGTTATTATTCCTTTGTAAGAAAATATGAAATAACATAAAACCATTTTTGCGGGGGGGGGGGGTGTCAATGGGGGGTTGACAAGAAATTTTTCGCACCAGGTACCACCTGATCTTCCCATGCCTGTGTGGGGGGGTGTGACAATTTTTTTTTTTTTTTTTTTTTTTTTTTTTTTTGCCCCTGGGTACCAATTTATCTTGCTACGCCCCGGTGAGGGGAGAGACTCCATCAGGTAAGGCCTTCTTCCACCTGCCTTGCTCCACCCTCGAGTCTTTGCTTCTCAATCTGTATTGTATTATACTATGTACTGTGGCTTGCCGTTGTTTTATTGATTAGTTTATACTATAATAATTGTTGAATGTTGCTTTTTGATGTAGGTTGCTAATTTTAAAGTTTTATTTTTGTATTGCATTAGATTGTTATAAGATGTACATTTTTTTTGTTTCTTCTGGTTGTAAACCACCTTGAGTATTTTAAGATAGAAAGACGGTATACAAATAAATAAATAAATAAATAAATAAATAAATAAATAAATAAATATTATATATTATTATACCCAGAACCCTGGAGAGCTATTGCCAGCAACTGTAGACAATATTGAGTTGGAGGGACCATTGGTAGGACTTGGTTTAAGGCAGTTTCCTATGTCCCAAAGGTTTACACACAAGCACACACTCTCATTGCTCCATCCAGGCAAGAAGAAGTGCTTTATCTTGGTGCTAGAGCACCTTCGCTGCATGCAGAAGGTTCAAGGATTAATTCCTAATATCTCCAGGTGGTGTCGTAGAAGAAACTGTTCAGCAGGTGAAGTCAGCTTCACCTGCTTAACAGCAGCCTGAAGAGGGAGAAGGGGGAGCGACTCCACCTGCAGCTGATCAGCCTTCCCACAGGAGAAGGCATTGATGAAAAACAGTCGGCTCCAGCCTTTTTAAACAGAGTTCTCGGCAGGGGCATAGCAAGGGGGGGCATATGGGGTGGTCCGACCCACGTTCCATGGCTAAAAGAGGTGTGCAAGTTTCGAGTTGTAAGATCAAGAGGGGTTGCAAAATTGCATACAGAAACGGGTATGTTATGCAAAATTCACACTAAAATGCTGATCAGTTTTCATGAGGTGAGGCTTTTTACACACACACACACACACACACACACACATCACAAGTAGATGTGGACATATGGAGAATTCAACTTAATACTGGGTAAAATGAAGAAAAAACTGAGAGGAACTAAAATTGACAGATTCACCCATCCCTATCAGAGTCACTGGTCTGGAAGAAGCCAGCAGAGAAAAACAATACACTTTGTGATGAATAAAAAAGGAAAATGAAACAAGGCACTTCCTTGGAAGGAGTGAGTTCACAACTTGGGGGCACTCTTGGATCCAACAATGTTACTTGAGACCCATGTGGCCTCAATGGCTAGCAGCGCTAGCAAAATTGCCTGTGGTACTCCATGCTCTGGTAACTTCCAGATTGGATTATTGCAATTCACTCTACATGAGCCTACCCTTGAAGATGACGCAGAAACTTGGACTGGTCCAAAATGCAGCAGCCAGGTTATGGACAGAGATTTGCCTGCAGAACTCATATAACCACTTTTCTGGAACAGCTTAATTGGCCACCATTTTGTTTTGGGGTTTAATTTAAGGGGCTTACACTAGTGAGACCCTATCAGTTTCCAGAAGATAAGAGAGGACCCGCTTGGTCATTTCACCACACTCAGAAATTTAGGGGCATTCTTTGTGGAAGCCCCTAAATTCTGGAATTTTCTCCCACAGAGGTAGATCTGGTACCAAAGTCAGTGTGGTGTAGTGGTTAAGAGCGGTGGACTCATAATCTGGTGAATCTGGTTCGCGTTCCCGCTCCTCCACATGCAGCTGCTGGGTGACCTTGGGCTAGTCACACTTCTTTGAAATCTCTCAGCCGCACTCACCTCACAGAGTGTTTGTTGTGGGGGAGGAAGGGAAAGGAGATTGTTAGCTGCTTTGAGACTCCTTCGGGTAGTGATAAAGTGGTATATCAAATCCAAACTCTTCTTCTACCTTCACTATACAACTTTGGGTGAATGCTGAAGACACATCTCTTTGCGTTTGACACCTGAGATATGTGTTTGCAGGACCTACCCTACTACTGTGACTGCAGTTTGTTTTGCATTGCTTTTAATAATGGATTTTAAATGGTTGTTACCAGCCTTGGGACCTGATGGTGAAGGACGGGCAGGCAGGCAGGCAGGGAGAGGGAGCAACAACAACAACAACAACAACAACAACTCTGAAGGCAGCTGAGATCAACACAAAATAATGAGCAAGGAAACCCTATCTTAAAATGTACATACAAATACTTATGCCAATTTCAGTTTAGTTCTAATCCAGAGAACTGTTGTAAAAGTTCAGTTCTCTCTGCATCTAAAAAAAATGAAGAATAGAGAAAGAGAGAGAGAGAGAAATGGTCATTTTGGCAACTTTTAGAGCCAATAATTCTGTGCCTGAAACACTGGAGTTAAGGAAAATCAAGGGGCGGTGGGAGTTCTCCTACCTATTGCCAAGACTCAGCTTGAAAAATGAAAAGTATTGATTATTTTATCTTCTTTTCACCCTCTGATAGATAAAGAAGAGACCCAGCCAGGCAGTAATTCAAGTATTGGTGGTGTTTTGTGAAGCAATTTATTGCACAACAAGACGACATTTTGAGAGTTCGCAGAGATTTGTGGGGTCTTTTGGATAAAGCTGGGATGGTTAATGGAATAAGACCTCTTTTTATTCCATGAAATGTTATTGCTGCTACTACTAAGCATCCATGCACATGAATGTGAGGCTAGCTCTCTGCTTAGAAAACAAAGGCTTTACTTAGGAGTCAAGCTGTGCTTGACGGACCCAGCTGCAATGGAGGGTGAGGTCTTCTGTGGACCAGAGGCATCCCCTTTCCCTCCAAGAGGGTAGCAAAACTGCTACTTCAGGAAAGAGAAAAGCCCCAAGCCAGCCACATATAATTACAAAAATGTCATAGTTTAGCTAACTGTGCATTTATATATCTGTACTAGTATTTCCAACTGCCCAAGATTAAGAGTTCTAGAAGGTGTCAGACGTCCCCAGCGTCTATCCCTGCCTTTCTCCAAGTTGGCCATAGTGATGTATGTGGAGACCCCTCCTCCCATTTCAACTCTCCATTGTAAAATAGGTAGAGACAGCAACTGACCCAACATCACCTTAGGAGCTCTGTGGCTGAGTATGGATTTGAACCAAGTCCAGTGTTAAACCACGGACGGGCAGAAAGTAGATTAGCAAAGGCTGTTGCTCATTGGTAGAGCAACTGGCTCTTATGCAGGAGGTCACAGGTTGAATCCCTGGAGTCTCCTGTTGAGTTGGAGAGTAAATTCTATTGGGGTTATTGATACTGTACATATGGATGCATAAGAATGGACTCTTCTGGAAATAAAAATTGCCCAGTCCAAAATATGGTTCATAAGCTTTACTAGCAGAACTTTACTCCAAAACAACTTAAAAACAATAGAGTTACATTCAGAAAGATGCATAATATATTATGCTTGTCTGAGCATGGGGCACTTTTCTTAGATTATGAAATATCTTGCATCCAGAGCTAAAAAAAAGAAAAGAAAAAAAGAAATATCAAAGCCCTGCCTCTTCCAAACAGCCTCCAGTTAGCCTGTGCTGGTTTTCCTGGAGAGAGATATTAGCACTCCATTCTCTTCAGCAGATTCAGAACAAAGACTCATTCCACTCAAGATTGAAATTGACAGATTAACATATGCATAGTCTTGTAATTGTATACTTTTCATGGGATTTAAGTTAAACATCTCGTGAGTGAGGCACAGAGATACAACCCAACTTAATCATTGTTAGGCTCTCTGCAGCTCTTCTTCAGCTTCAAGGGAAGTTTCCATGCTATGCTGCAGAGTAAACATACAGACATATTGCAGTGTTATTTTCCATTTCAATGTACAAGCCAACAATTATCCAATAATATAACAGCTAAAATGTTTAGCATGCCTCTTATCCCGAAATAGGTTGTTGTAAATAATGTCAGAGGTGGATTTTTATTTTATTTTTATTTTTGCATAAAATGACATGTGAGGTTGGTTTGATGGGTTGGATATGTCCCAAGAAACACTCTGTTCCTCAATTCTTGCTGTGTGTTTATTCAGACCCACTATTATGCATGTGGGTCTGCTTGATGGACTTCATGAGTCTAGAAAACAAACAAAACAAAGGAAATCCCACAAGCCTGAGATCTGCCCAGCCCTGAATGGTTCTTAGCTTAAAATGGGGCAGTTGGTAATGGAAGTGCAACATCAGATCAGGTCTCACAAGGACATCATCGCACAGCCATAAGAAAAGAGCCCGATGTTACTAGACAGCTTTGATTGCCTCTCCTCCTCCTCTTTCCTTTCAAATGAGTTGTATAACTAGCATCCGAAGGAATTTAATTCAAATTGACATGGAGATGAACACTCTCATATCTGATAATTGCCCGGAGGTCTGTAAACAAAGGGTAATAACAAATCAAGCTGAGAAGAAGTGGATTTTTACAGGGTTTGGTGCCTATTTAATATCTTTGCTAATGGTCTTGACTGAGAAAGGTGCAAACATCACAGTAATGAATGCTGCAGGGGAGACAAATATCTCGCTCTTTAAAAACTGCTGCTGTGCCTTCCTGAGCTGACATGTGTGCTGGGGGTTTTGAGAACCAGGAGACGAGTGCAGTCCTCCTCTCCTGCCCCCAGGGGGCACACATCTGCATTTTATTTGAAGAAAGGGCAAGCTTAATGGGTAGAGGGTTCGGGCTGGAAGATGCAGGTTTGAACCTTTGCCCCCTTAGGGATCTCACTGGGCAACCGATCATACTCTCTCAACCTTTTGTTGTTGTTTAGTCGCTTAGTCATGTCCGACTCTTTGTGACCCCATGGACTAGAGCACGCCAGGCACTCCTGTCTTCCACTGCCTCCTGCAGTTTGGTCAGACTCATGTTGGTAGCTTCGAGAACATTGTCCAACTATCTTGTCCTCTGTCGTCTCCTTCTCCTTGCGCCCTCCACCTTTCCCAACATCAGGGTCTTTTCCAGGGAGTCTTCTCTTCTCATGAGGTGGCCAGAGTATTGGAACCTCAGCTTCAGGATCTGTCCTTCCAGTGAGCACTCAGGGCTAATTTCCTTCAGAATGGCTAGGTTTGATCTTCTTGCACTCCATGGGACTCTCAAGAGTCTCCTCCAGCACCAGAATTCAAAAGCATCAATTCTTCTTTGAGCTGGACCTCACTGGGTACAGGACCCAAATAACTGGAAGGGACTCAGAGAATCATCCAGACTGAACCACGCCCCCCCCCCCAATCCAATCCAATCCACAACATTACATTCTGGTGGTTCCCTTTCTGCTAGATGTGTGTTTACAGGGAACCAGGCAGAGGGCCTTCTCAGAAATGGCACCTACCCTGTGGAACAGCCTCCCAACAGATGTCAAGGCAATGAGCAACTATCTTATTACTTTTAAAAGACATCTGAAGGCAGCCTTGTTTAGGAAAGTTTTTTAATGTTTAATGCTTTGTTGTGTTTTTAATATTTGGTTGGAAGCCGCCCAGAGTGGCTGGGGAAACCCAGCCAGATGGGCAGGGTATAAATAAATTATTATTAATAACAATTAATTAATTAATTAATTAATTAATTAATTAATTAGATACTAAACTATGAAAGTCTTGCATCAGGTACTGGACACCTTTCAGGATCTGTGGTGAACTGGGTGGTTGGGGTGGAGCTTTAGAAATTAATGCAGATTAATGTGGGAATGTGGAGAACTGAATCTGAGCTTTTTTAAAAAATATCCCCCTGTCCAAACCTACCTGGTTGCTAAGGATCAACATCAGGAGCATAGTTTGTGGTGACATGAGACAGAGTCATTTCTGTGGTGGCTCTCATATTGCAAAATTCACTCCAAAGAGATGGGAGACTTGCTGTTCTTCCTCCAGCAGGCAGACACCTTCTTATTTATACAGGCTTTTAAAAACTAAGGTACCAATTATGCTGGTCACTGCACTGCTGCCAGACAAACTGTATTTTAATTGCTGGTTTTAAATGTGTTTTAATGTGTTTTAATTGTTTTGAATTGCAGTGGTACCTCGGGTTAAGAACTTAATTCGTTCTGGAGGTCCGTTCTTAACCGGAAACTGTTCTTAACCTGAAGTGCCACTTTAGCTAATGGGACCTCCTGCTGCCCCTGCACCGCCAGACCATGATTTCTGTTCTTATCCTGAAGCAAAGTTCTTAACCTGAAGCGTTATTTCTGGGTTAGCGGAGTCTGTAACCTGAAGCGCATGTAACCTGAAGCGTATGTAACCTGAGGTACCACTGTAGTTTGTTTTGAATGACACTGTATTTTAGATTTTTTTTTTCCAAATGTTGGAAGCGACCATGAATCTCAGCTTTAGAGAAAGGTGGGTTATAAATACATTAAATGAATAAAATAATAAATAATAATTATGTATCATCGTATATCATCTGTAGACCAAAAACGACGACAGTAAAAATTGAACTGTGTTAATATGGCGAGAGCTGTCTTGAATCCCAACTTGGGAGCAAGAGATCCATTTATTAAATAAATAAATAAAATGAGAAACTGAAAGGAACCATAAGCAACAGATTTGCACACTCCCTGGTCCCAGCCCGGTATATCGGCCTCATTTCCCCAGCCTGATTCACAGAAACTTGGCTGAAGAACTTTCCCCTAAGCTTCTCTGTCAGACCCCCCACCCCCCACCCACCCCCAAAGCTAAAATACAGAAGCTTATCTTGAAACAACAAAGCCACAAGGCTGCTGACAATTTTCCTCTTTCGGCAACTCTTTCCACCTAATCTAGCTGGTTTTCTGCCGTTTGCCTTAAACACACTTGTCTCCAAGCTCTGCTTTGCCTTGACTCGCCGAACGGACTAAAATTACTTTTCTGTCTGTCCTGATTTATTTTCCCATTTTAACTTTCAAACTTATCTTTCTTTCTGCTTCTATGGTGACACTTTCCCTTCCCTCCTCACTTGTTCTTTTTAATTGCCTCCCCCTCCCACACTGCTTTCCTGCATGGTTTCTACCTTCTCATTTGCATATTTACTCTCCAGAATGACTCTAGCCACAAAACCTAACTAGCCTGTAATTTTGCTTGAACCACAAAGTGCCTCCCCTCCCCCTACCCAACATTTATCTGGGTTAAATCCAGATGCCATCATTTAAGACTGAACATAAGACTGACCTGCTGGATCTGGTCCAGCATCCTCTCCTCACAGTGGCCAACCAGGTGCCCCAATGAGAAGCCCACAAGCAGCATCAAATCGCAAGAGCCCTCTCCCCTCCTGTCACTTCCAGCAACTAGTATTCAGAAACATTGGTACCTTCAGCTGTAGAGGCAGAACATAGCTATCAGGGCTAGTAGCCACCAGTAGCCCTCTGCTTCATGAATTTGTATATTTCTCCAAATGATCCTCTCCCCATAACACTTCCACATTCCCTTCTGGAGACTGAAAAATTCAGAATGGGGATTTGTCTGTTTGGGGGAAGGGCTAAGGGTGTGAAACTCACTCCATGGTTACTCAGCCAACTGACTCTCCCAACCATCTTGAGATCTGCACAGGGGAAGTTGGCTGAATTGGGGAGGCCCTGATTCTGGTGATGGGAACCTCAGGCTTGCACATCAAATGCATCTCCCAAGGCTTCTAGGTCTGCTCATTGGAATCCTCCACAGGCCACACCCCCTCTCCACAGGCCACACCCCCTCTCCACAGGCCACACACACCTTTGCAACCTTGAGTGTTTCTGTCTGGTCATAATGTGTTCTTGAACTCTGATAATTTCTCTTGCTTCCCTGGGCGGAGGATAGAGAGGGGTATATAAACTAGCAGGTGGTGTTTGCATTGATTGTTCTGCTCACCTTTGCCTCTGGCCCTGCACACCTCTGGCATGTGCCCCCCCCCGAAGATTCACCAAAAGGGGGATTTGACCCTCAGTAAAATAAATATTCCTCACCTCTGTCCTATCTGGGAACACTGTGTAGCTCCAGAGCGTCTTCAAATTGCCCCAGGGACTCTGGAAGTTGAGACAGGCTGAATCTACACACATATAAAAAAAACACTACGGAAAATGCTTTTTAAAATAAGTTTTAAAAGCTATATTGAATTTGCCATTAGCTTGCCATCTAGTGTCACATTTGTATAATGCACTTAAAAGATGCTTGAAACCTTTTATTTGCAGCTGTAGAGCTGAGTCCACGGTGAGTAATCCAGACTTAAAATCCAAGTAGAAGGTGCGTGAATGGAAGGATAAAGGCTTCTGGTGCATTTAATTCTACCTAGCTCCTAGTTCTTTCAGACTCTTCAGTTGGACATCTCCCTCCTGCTTCTGCCACTATCTGCAGACCTGTTCCTCATAATGATCAGTCCCTGGCCTTTGTGGGAGAAATCCTTCATGTATGGATGCTCACATCAACTTCCTAGTTGGTCAGACTTTATTCAGGAACACATTACCAGACAGAGTCCAAAGAGTTTGACTATACACCATACAGGCACAATATACATCTTCCTAGCTGCTAATTCTCTATCCGACCCCCTTCTGCCACCCCAGCACTTTGCCATCTGTCGTCCAACCAAAGTCCATCAAAGATAACTTACTCATCTTAGTTTTTTTGTTTTTTTTTTACTATATGGATTCAGCTACACCCATTTATATCATCATTGTTGTTGTTCAGTCGTTCAGTCATGTCCGGCACCCCTATCTTTCACTGCCTCCCGCAGTTTGGCCAAACTCATGCCAGTTGCTTCGAGAACACTGTCCAACCATCTCATCCTCTGTCGTCCCCTTCTCCTTGTGCCCTCCATCTTTCCCAACACCAGGGTCTTTTCCAGGGAGTCTTCTATTCTCATGAGGTGGCCAAAGTATCATCATAACTGTGTTATAAACATGTAACAACAGATGCCGCTGCAGAGCAGCCCAAATAACCTAAGGGATTTTATGTTGTGAGCTTTTTAACTTGTTTTCCAGAAACATTTTCTAAATGTGTGTCTAGATCCAGCCTATGTCACAGAACCTCGACATCCATAATATATCAATGAATTCCCTTCTTCTCTTTTTACATTTTACATATCATAAATCCCTGCGTATTTTACAAAAACTATACCATTCAGTCTTCCATTATTGCATCCATCAAAACCTATTTACACTGTTGAATTTATCTTAATGCTGCCAGCGTTTTCAGCTGCACACAATTATTTCCCATATATTCAATGAATGTTTTCAGCTGTACAAAATTACAGGTGAAACTCGAAAAATTAGAATATCATGGAAAAGTCCACCTATATAAGCAATTGTTTTCATTAGCTACTGGAGTTTAATATATGAGATAGACTCATGACATGCAAAGAGAGATATGTCAAGCCTTTGCTTGTTATAATTGTGATGATTATGGCGCACAGCTGATGAAAACCCCAAAGTTGAAATTGTTAATTTGGGGTTCTCATCAGCTGTACACCATAATCATCACAATTATAACAAATAAAGGCTTGACATATCTCACTTTGCATGTCATGAGTCTATCTCATATATTAGTTTCACCTTTTAATTTGAATTACTGAAAAAAATGAACCTTTCCACGATATTCTAATTTTTCGAGTTTCACCTATATTTCCCATATATTCAATAAATGTTCTCCAATCTCCTTTAGACGTAATGCAAGTTGTGCATACTGGAGGATAGCTTCTCCATGCACATTAATCTTCCTAGGGGCTGAACCAAAATACTTTCCCCACCCAGCCAGCTTTCTGTTCCATTTGCGGTTGATGCATGGAAGGTATCATTTCAAGCAGTTGAGGAATGCACAAAGAAAAGAACCATGAGAACTATAGTTTGCCCATTTCAGAGCTACAGTTCCCAACACTCTTAACAAGCTATAGTCTTTGTAACTTATAAAGTAGCACTATATGCATTGGCAGCTAAGAAGATCAGGAGAAAAGAACTAGAAAAAATTGCAAAGGTGATTCGGACATTTAAGCTGGCACATTCTACCTGAGAACCACTTGCTATTTTATTGTATGCAACAAATAATTTTCAGGAGAAGTGATGGCCCTCGGGATACCTTCCAACTCTACAATTCCAAGACTCTGTGACTGTTAAAAGTTTTTGGTGTGGATGTGACCAAGGTCACCCTACTTCTCTCTCTGTGCTGTGCTTGACATTTTTGTTCTCCTCTCAGAATCTCAAGCCTGTGAGTTTACTTTGGACACAGAAGTTTCATCTAAAAGGCAAAAAGAACCAACAACCCAACAACCATGCCATGCTGTGAAATCTCGTTTTCGTCTGTGAGTACCAGAAGTCATTTCCTTGCAGGCCTATATTTGATTTCAATTAAAAAGAAAGACGGCTCGCTTAATCTTTTCCCCAAAGTTGATATGCTGTATATACCTGAGTGAACTGTCCAATTTCTCTCTCCTTCTCTCATATATATATATATATATATATATATATATATATATATATATGGACCTCCACAACTGCAGACACTCTTAGAAACTCACAAGGAAAATTCAATTTCTCTTTAGCTTTTTTCTTCCTCTTGGGGTTCTCTGGATATTCATATTTGACTCTCTCTCTCTCCCCCTGCCTTCCCTCATTTTTTTCATTTTTTATATAACAAACGTCTTATTTATTCAAGCTCTTCATAGAGAGAAGTAATGCCATGCATTGCTGATTTTATTACTTCGGACAGCTTATGATATCTCCTCAGAAGCTAACATGTTAATTGATTTTAAAATTCCTATAAATTTGAGCGCTGCTATCATATTCTACATACTGATGCCAACGCAAGCTCATTTGAATGTCCTCGCCAGCCCTTCTGAGTTACTTTAGATAAACACAGCTGTACCTCGAAATGGGTGGACGGGAGGAGGATGTGAAGAAACGAACAGAGCAAAGTTCCACCATTCTTTTTTCTTATTAAAGATTTTCTTGATTTACCAAAGTGAGTGCAATGTCTCTCTCATATCACCCCCCCCCCCAATGTAACATTTTTACAGATCAGATTTGGTTGTTGAGACATTAGGGAGAGAAAGGGGAAAGGAGGTGGGTGGGATGGGTGGGATGGGTGAGGTGGGGTGACGATGTTTCTATTCTCCTTAATATATCTAGGGTTTGGTGTCAGCGTTGATTGTGTTGGTTCTCTGTTGTTCGCTTGTGTTTCTTTGGCGATGGGAGAGGTCGGGTTGGCGTAGGGTGTGATTGTTCATTTGTGGTTGGCTGTGGTGATCTTTGGTTTCCTGTGTGAGTGGGGTTGGTGGGTGTTTTGGATCAGGTTAGCCATATTGATTTGTATGCTGTTGGTTGATTTTTTGTCATTGTCTTGTTGGGCTGTGTGTGTGATGAAGGGGAACCATGCCGGGGTGAAGGTGTCTTCTTCTGTTTGTCCCCATGTCAGTTTTAGGTTACTGGTTAGTTTTTCTAGTAGGGCTGTTTCCCATACTAATTGGTACCATTGGTCCATGTTTACTCCTGACATCTTCCAAGACAATAATGCCCACTTACAACACAAAGAACTCATAATCCATCTACTCTCAGCAGCCAGAAACACCATAACCAGACACTAGAAAGTTCCACCATTCTGATTCGGGCAAAAGCTGTGGGAAAGTTTCATCTCTTGAGCAGGAGCTAATGGCTCCCATTTCTATCCATCCACCATAGCTTTTGAAGTCAAACATAGTGGAGCCTAGGGCTATTCCCACATTCATCTGTATGAAAAAAGGGTGGAGGGTCTGTTTCAGCCCAAGGGGCTAACTTCCTGGGTGGGGGGAGGGCATGGCAGAGGTGGGCAGAACCAGATGCAAAGATGGGTGTAACAGTGAATATGGGTTTTGATTTTGTACAGTAGTCTAACACAGTGCTTTTTTCTGGAGGGATGCAGGGGTACATGTACCCCTAAACATTTTGCATTGCCCTGACCGACCACTGGATGGGGTGACACGTCAGCTATCTCCACAGAGCAGCACGGACTGGACCTCCATCATTCTCCCTGCCAGTGCCCAGGGAGCAGAGTCTGGAGCAGCCACAGTGGAGGCGATGGACTAGAGCCAGCCAGTGAGCGCTTGCCCCTCCTCGCTCAAGCTGACCCCACCGCCATCATTGCCTTGTCCTTTCAGAGCCGCCGCCTCGAGTCCCTCGCCTGGGGGTTGAGGGGTAGGAAGGGGGCAGGGGGAGGGGGAGCACCCAGAATGAGGGTACCCCTAAACATTTTTTTAATATAATGGACCAACCTTCACTGGACATCACCCCACACGTCTGGTTTCTTACTGCCTTGCCCCCTCACTCTGCAGTGACGATGATGACAACTGCAATTATTATTATTATTATTATTATTATTATTATTATTATTATTATTATTATTATTATTTACAGACCACTTTAAGGCCCAAATGTCCACCACAACTTTGTGCGCAGCATATTGACACAACAAGAGATATAGTGAGGTAGAATGAAATGCCACGAATGACACCTCCACCAAAACCTTCTAAGGTAGGAGGACGAGAGCAAAGCCTTCTCAAGATAGAGGGTTCAAGAGTGCTTCTGCCAATAGTCCATTGCTCACACTGAAGGGCTACAAACTGATATGGACAGTAAGGAACAGCAGCAGCAGCAACAACAACAATCACTGGAAGAATTAAGGTTGCTATCCCCACCAAAAGGTTAGAAAATATATCAGTACACAAAGAATAATCAAATCAGAAGGGCAATCTTTCTCAGACAGGACCAAGGCATTTTTCCATCCCAAGCCAAAGACCAGAAGACAACCTTTCCCCATTCATAAGATCCTTTCTTCATCAAGCCAGTAGCCCATTTGGTCTGGCAAACGGTCTCATGGGAAGCACATTCTGTTCATGGGTTCATGGGAAGCACATTCTGAATACAGGGTTCATGGGAAGCACATTCTGAATACAGGAGTCAACTGGGCTGGCTGTTGAATTAGGTCCTCTGCTTCACCTGAAACAGCAAGCTAGGGTTTTTGTTTTGTTTTGTTTTGTTTTGTTTGAAGGAGCAGGATATACTGTCTAGCAAAGCATAGCTTTGTCCTCCAACGGAAGGGAATGACCAACAAGGGACAGCTGATGTCACCCCTCAGTATCTGCCAACTGAGGCAGTGGTCTCACTTTGCATTATGGCTCAGCTCTCAGTGTGACAAAGTTTAAGAACCACTGTGGCCAGTGGCCAGACCTAGATTTCTTTTCAGGGTGCTTTCCCAACCTTTGCTTTTGTTCTGCACAGGCTCTTAAAAAAAATAACAACAACAACAACCCGTTGGAGTTCAGGTGATTTGGTGCTGATCATTCTGCAAGCTCTCTTGGGAACCCGAGCTGCTCCACTTGTTTGGTAATATTCCAGCAGACTTATATCACTATTAACGCTGCGTTCAGCAGGCCTGCACTCAGCATTGTGCTTTGCTAGTGGAAATGGAAGAGGGCAATTCCAGCATTCCAACTCCAGAGTCATTCTATAGTGCATGTTCCATTTAATTAAAACTCTATTTTATCCCTGAGCACCACATTGGCGCTATAATGTCTTGGCGGCCACCTCTGAGTCATAGGATGACCTTTCCCCTTTCTTATTTCATGGGTTTGCTTTCTGCATTTGTTCCTGGTTGACCTAGGAAATTGCTGAACGCTGGGCTTTTCACTGCCCATAAATATTGTTGGTCATCCTGTGTGAGTAGAGACGTTTAACTAGGTGCTGGAAGCTCCTGGAGAATTAAAAGTAGGGATTTAACAGCATCTGCGGCAATTGGCTTCAACTACAAAGAGGTGAAATCCAATTCTGTTTGCATTTTAATGCAAATCTTCCTAATTTTCACTTCCTGAAACACTACGGAAACCAAAACGCAGTCATCCTTCAAAAGTCACACCTGTTTCGATTTTGCAGTGCAGTTTGCCAGACAAATAATATGGGCAAAGATGCATTTACTATCTACTGTGCGAGTAATAATGCATATATTGGTGAAAATAGCATACATAAATGCTTTAGACTAGAGAAGTTGCTGTGTGAAAACGTGTATTTAGGAGAAGTCTGTGCTAAAGTGCTGATGGAATTTCAGGATTTCTTTAAAAATCGCAAATTGCATCAGGAATGTAGAGAACTACA
Source organism: Lacerta agilis (assembly GCF_009819535.1). Taxonomy (NCBI): domain Eukaryota; kingdom Metazoa; phylum Chordata; class Lepidosauria; order Squamata; family Lacertidae; genus Lacerta; species Lacerta agilis. The sequence goes on along the minus strand of NC_046322.1, from coordinate 6,447,976 downwards.
ATTAAGATTGGACAAATAAGAAAATGACAGATTCACTCATCCTTAGTTTGTTTATATGTACATACTTATTCTGTATGTATGCTGGAATGAACACATGTAATTTAGGGGCAGGGTTTGCTCCGGAGAACTGTTTTCCTATATCAATGCACTTTTAAGTAACCACCATTCCCTCGTCTGAAAAGGAAAACCCAGATTGCTGAAGCCAAACAAAGCTATGGGATGCTCCAACCACATCCAGACCTGGAAAAATGTGTTCTCCACCTCAAGACTGGCTACCCGTATTAAAAGCTAGGGGTGGTGGAATCTTCAACCTTACATGAAGCCAGCAAAAGTGAGGTCCAGCTCTGTCAATCAGGGCAGAAGATTTGGACAACTCAGAAGCTACCATCTATGCTTCTCAGCTGTCGCTATTGACTCACAATAGTCCTAATTTTCTACTGCTAAATCACTCTTCCTATTCTACCTGTTTGTTGTGAACGTCTAATTCAAATGTCTTGCAATTTGAATCCATTGGTTCAGGTCCTAGTCTCCAGAGCAGGAAAAAAACGAGCTTGCTCCATCTTCCTTTTAGATTTTTGAAGATGGCCATCATATCTGCTCTCAGTCTCCTCTACTCCAGGCTAAATATACCCAACTCCTTCCATCATAAGGCTTGGTTTCCAGACCCTTGATCAACTTGGTCACCCTCCTCTGCACATGTTCTAGCTTGTCAGTATCAGAGCTAGACACAGGACTCCAGGTGTGGTCTGACCATGGCAGAATAGCACGGTACTATTACTTTCCTTGATCAGGACACTAGACTTCTGTTGATGCAGCCTAGAATAACATTTTGGTTTGTTTGTTTGTTTGTTTTGCTGGTGCTGCTACATAGTGTTGACTCAGGTTAAGTTTGTGGTCCACCATGACCCCTAGATCCTTTTCACATGTACTACTAGCATCCTAGGTGCCCCCCCCATCTTATATTTGTGCAGCTGGTTCTTCCCTCTGGTATTCTATGATTATATATATTCTGCACACAAAAAAGAGAAAAGAGAAATCAATAGGGGATTTGAAAAAAGGCAGAAAATTGGGAGCTCCAAAGTCAAAGCAGCAAACTAGACTTTGTAGAAGAGCAAAATCGACCTTCCATTACCATCCTATGGTGGTCCAGTAGAGGAAATGCAAAGGACTCAGATTACAGGCATGGTCCCAGTGGTCCTGACCATATACAGCTCCTCACTCACTCCACAAGCATCATCTGCCATAAATTAATGATGGACACTTAGCTGGTATACAGATACTCGCAGGACACCTAGGAAAATATGGACTTTGGTATATCAGAAAACAAAACATCAGTCAAACAGGTTTCACTCTACCCCGTAGTGGCACATTATATATTAGGTTTCTTTCTTTCTTTTTTTTGTATAAATAAAACAGTCGGGGGAAAGCCGAATGAAGGAGGGAATCGAGGGACTACCATCCTACTGACTGGAGCACATCAAAGCCAGATGAGTCGTGCTCACACACCTGACAACAACATTACAGCTTGAGGCAAAGACAACCGCTAAGCATGTTTACTGACCCACAAACTGTTCAGCATCCTTGAGGGATGTACCAGCAGCCCAGGAGATGGTTTCTGGCTGGAGAGCCAGTAGCTAGGTGTGTAATGAAGTGTGCACGGCTGTCTTCTCTCCATCCCAAGAAGTTCTGGTCAAAGACTTTGCTTTAACAAGCAGGTCTGAGGAAGCTCCATCTTTCAGGCAAATCACGCTCAGTGAATCTGATCTTTGTGGACAGTCCATCGTGCCAGCTATCTCTTGAAACTGGCGTGAAAGTTGGTTTTGTGTGCAACACAGATCAACGTAGGGGACACATATGCTTCTGAATTAAGTGGGGGGGGGGTAGCAAGATTAGCAAGATTACTTTTTGTCAATAGTTTCATTCTCCTGGATTCCAGATGACCAAGAAAGAAGAGCCTAGGCTGCTCTTGGGTTGCCAACTTTTTACTATCTTCCGTGTTCCCGTGCCTTAAATTGAAGACTGATCTGCAAATACTGTTTAAGTGAAGCTTTTGACAGCAGGGAGATCTGAATTATTGCCTGTGAGCATTTGAAAATGAAGCAGCTGTTCAACAGAGGGGGGGAGGGCCTGGCGAAGATGGCAACCTTACCTGTTTTCAGTAGCAATTCATTTTCAAAAATCTGTCAAAATGTATTAGATATTTATATGGTGTCTATCCTGTTTTTCAACTAGAATCCTCCAAGTGGCTAACAGCATTTATAAAACACGACAGATGCACATTTTCACATTGAAGAAGGAGCCGGTATCAGGTGCTCCTACCTACAAGGCAGGTGTTGAGGTGTTCCTCAAACTGCCTGACTCCATGTCCACAAGAGGGCCCCAAACTACAACCTGTCTCACCCCTTTTCCCAGTAATATGAGAATGGGAAATGTGGGGCGTGCCCCCCACAGCCAGTTCTGGTTCCAGGTCTTGGGCCTTCCTCACTGTGCCCTCTCTCACCTGCCTCCTCTCCAAGACACCATTTTCCTTTTGCCCTTTCCCTCTGGGCCCAATCCATCCAGCCATCCAGGGGAACAGCAAAAGGGGGTGGGTGTGCTGTTGCATTTCCTCAATATTGCCATTGCTTGCATGCTCTGAGAGGGGAAGCACACAGGCTGGGGAAGCAAGGAGAAAGATCATAAAGGCCAGAAGGCTCCAGAGAAGAGGTAGAGAAGCCATGACCCTCCAGATGTGGCTTGGCAACCAATGCCCACCATCACTTTTCTCCTTGTGGCCAGAGAACTTCATTGCTAAGTGTAAATTTGGCCCCAGAGGTCATTTAGCCCAGTGGCCAGGCAATGTAGCAAGTCCACTGCAACATCAGCTGGATATGTTGCCCTCCACACTCTGCTTCAAAAGACTTAATGGAGGAGTTGTGCACTTGGTCCTTGGTCCTTCCCTTTGGACAATGATTTTGGTGGGACAAGGACATCTTTATATCCCCTCCCCCTTCTCTCTCTCTATGATCTGCTAAATTAAGCCTGAACAATGAGGGGGAGAAGAGAAGAAGAAAGAACTCATAAATCAAAACATATTTGCTTCTTTTCCACCACGAGTATAATTTGGTGAGTATATTCTGAAAGCTTTATTAGGTCCCAGTTATGCACATCCCATATGCCACAGAACTGCTAAAATATTTAAAGACTGTTATAAATGCAGACACAGCACAAGTCTATCAGTTCCGTGTAGGCAGATGGAAAATCATCATCAATTTAATCTCCCCTGTTCAGGATCAGTCTCTGCAAGGTCCAGGCTGAGCGAGGAGTTTTTTGCTGCAATAAGACAGATAGGCAGGTCTTCAGAAGTGAGTGAATGAAATGGTACAGATGTAAAGTGGCTCATCAGGAGTTTGAGGATTGCAAAAGTGGGTGGGTGGGTGGGTGGGTGGGGGACCCCACTAGGTGGCTTGTGTCATTCACATTCTGCTGAATAAAACAAAATGTTCCAGATATATGGTTGAAAAAACTGCAACTATACATTTTCCAGCTGCTGTCAGCAAATGGTGCCCATAGCTGGGAATGTTGGCGAATTCTACACGTCAGAGGAAACGGGAGCCATAATTTTGCCCTGTGTCTGAAACGGAAACCAATCCAGCAAATACTGTAGGGTCAATGTTTACTGCCCACCCCCCACTCCACCCTCCGGACTGCAATTATATTCCACCTTTCTCCCATGCTGGGATTCAAGGCAGCTTCCAACATTTTGAAAACATTATTATAAAATATAGAGTAATAAAAACAAACTACTTAAAAACAACAATTAAAATACAACAAAACACTTTTTTCAAACCAGCAGTTAAAATACACTTTGCCCTGGCAGCAACTCAATGGTCAGTATCACCTGCAGCTTAGTTTTCAAAGGCCTGTCTGGACAGGAAGGTATTAGACTGCCAGTGGAAGGATAACCAGGCTAGTCCAGGGGTGTAGCAAGGGGGGCGTAGGGGGCGGTCCGCCCCATTTTCCATAATGGAGGGGGTGACAAATTAACAAGGAACAATTATTGCCCTACTAGGGCAGTTCATAAAAAAAACCTTTTTTTTAAAATGCCTGCTCCAAAGGTCTTATCTTACTATACTAGGGATTATATAGCTATATATGAAATTTCATGCATATTGGTTAATATCTTGACCCTCCTCCACCAAAATAGCTGTTCACTTCGCTGTTTTCCTATGTTGTGAAGGCTGAAATTTCAGTTCAGTGGAGCACTTACTGTTCCCAACCCCAACCCTGTGGAAAGCCATCTAATTAGACTTTAATTTGATTTTGAGATTTTTTTTAGGAGGTAATTTAATTATTGTTTGATTTTATACCAATGTTATGTATCTGATGTTAGCCACCCTGAGCCCGACTTCAGCCGGGGAGGGCGAGATATAAATAAAAGTTTTATTATTATTATTACTTGTTATTATTTCTTTGTAAGAAAATATGAAATAACATAAAACCATTTTTGCAGGGGGGTAATCAATGGGGGGGGGGGTGACAAGAAATTTTCCGCACCAAGTACCACCTGACCTTCCTACGCCTCTGGCACCAGTCTAACCTCTTTGGGGAGGGAATTCCACAAACTGCAAGCAGCCACGGGGGGGGGGGGTATTCTCTCTCTCTCTCTCTCTCTCTCTCTCTCTCTCTCTCTCTCTCTCGTATCGCCACCAACTGTACCTCTGTTGTTGATGGAACCTAGAGAAGATGTTAACCCGAGGATCTGAGCACCTGGGCAGGAAACCAATGAGTTGGAATCCAATGACATTTGGGTGCCAGCAAGTTGGGGAAGGTAGATATAGCATCACAGTTTCATGGGATGGAAGAAATGGCAAGCACTGTTGGTACCTGCCATTTTCCTCCCTAAAACTTACGTTATAGAATGATATAGCACCAACCAGAGAAGGGAGCTATCTAGTCTAGTCCCTGCCCCCCGCCCATTTATTTGTAAATAGAAATATAAGGGCTATGCATATCCTTCTCTCTGGACCTGGAGCCCCAGATTGCCCTCAATTTCACCTGAGCTGAGCAGAGGAACACCAGATCATACGGGTGGGTGGGGAGAGACATTGAATTTATTGCTTCCCCCTCTGCCAGACTGATCAAGAGCAGGAGGGTTCAATCCTGCTGGGTGCTGCTTTGCAAACTCTTTCCTTGAGGGGGACACACTGCTGCAGCTTGCCCCATCCAATGCCTCATCCCTTGTCAAGCCCAGATCATCCCAGGTGGACTGGCCCAACTGTGGGAGATCTAGGGTTGTAAACTAACCCAACTTGGCTGAAGCCCAGATCCTGCCATTGCATAGGTTTATTCCCCCATTTTGGCCTCTTTCCCCAACTTCCAACCACTGGCGGAGGAAGGCGGGTGCGGGGTGTGTGGTGTGCACCGGGTGTCAGCCGTGAGGGTGGGTGACATCGCCACGTCATCCCAACCCCACCCCACATTTGCTGTGGTGGGGTGGTGCCCCCGGACGCTTGCTGCGCAGGTGGCAGGCCGCTAGGGACAATGCTGCTGCAGGAGGCTAGCAGCGCCACCCCCCACTTGCCATACAGGTGGCTAGCCCCGCCCCTGCGGTTTGCCTGATCCTGCCCCTGCACCACTCCGGATGCCGGGGCAGGTAGCTCCCCCCCTGGTTATCCTGCAGGGGGTGTGCTCCTCAGGCTGAGAAAGCTTCCTTCTCCCTGATGTAAATAAATCAAGTTATGAAGCTCTAATATATAAGACATGGCCTGGGGAACATTTTCAGTAGTGAACGTAAACTACCAAGCTAAGTCAGGAGATAACATTTATAAGGCTTTATTACACATATATGGTTTTATATTGGGGGGGGTGTGTGTGGGTGCATTTTCCTGCTGATTTATCAAATCCTTTGGCATTTCCAAGCAAAGCGTATATTTTCTCTCCACCCCCATCTGCAACCCAGAAAATTTCCTGCAGATATGTGTTGCTGCTGCTGTTGTTGTTTTTTTTAAAAAAAATTGCTTACCTTTGTTAGGTTCCTGCAAAAAAGGAGGAGGGGGTGGAGGCAATTAATATTTCAGAAGGCTTCCTTGTAAAATAAAGGTTAAATCAGGAAAAAATAACAATATAAATAAATGATTACTTTTGATCTTGTTCGGGCAAAGCTAGCCCCATGTAAATTTAAAGCTAGCATTGTAGCATTTTCAAGTTGCATTTGACACTCCACTGGGTCTTTTCCTTGACTGCCTAAGTTTGTTTGTTCCGTGGAAGAGAAAAAACTGAATACATGCCAAGTATGAAGGGGGGCGGGAGAGAGAGATGGAGGGAAAGCTGGATACTCAAGCTGCAGAAGGCTTGACAACGTGGATTTGGGGAGAAAGCAAATGCGTTTGCATTGGGCATGGATGGAGAGACACTGAAGGAACAGGGAGGCTCAATTTTATATAATTAACAAAAGATCTGCAGCTAGCTAATTAGGAACACCGGAAAATGCTTTGTCAGAGCATTCGTTCCATCTAGTTCAGTAATATCGCATTCATATTCTGCATTTCCTGACAAGAAGCTCAAGGTGGCATGCGCGGTTCTCTTACAACAACATTTTATCCTTACAACAACTATGTGAAGGGACAGGCTCAAGGTAACCCAGTGAGCTGCATGGCTGAGCAGGGGATTTGAACCCTGGTAGCAGGGGCGTGGGTGGCGCTGTGGGTTAAACCACAGAGCCTAGGGCTTGCCAATCAGAAGGTCGGCGGTTTGAATCCCCACGACGGGGTGAGCTTCCGTTGCTCGGTCTCAGCTTCTGCCAACCTAGCAGTTCGAAAGCACGTCAAAGTGCAAGTAGATAAATAGGTACCGCTCCGGCGGGAAGGTAAACGGAGTTTCCGTGCACTGCTCTGATTCGCCAGAAGCAGCTTAGTCATGCTGGATACATGACCCAGAAGCTGTACGCCGGCTCCCTCGGCCAATAAAGCGAGATGAGTTCCGCAACCCCAGAGGCTACCGCGACTGGACCTAATGGTCAGGGGTCCCTTTACCCTTTACCTTACATTCAGTAGTAATGGTAAGTATGACTCTGAATCCCAGTCCTGGGGACTAAAAACAGAAGAGGCCTATTGCGTTCATGTCCTGCTTCTGAGCCTTTCATAGGCATCTGGTTGGGCAATGTGCAAAACAGGATGTTGGGCTGCAGGAGCCTTTGGTCTGACCCTACAGAACCCTTCTCATGAATCGGCCTTACATCAAATCAGACCATTTGTGCATCTAGCTCAATATTGTCCACTCCAGTTTTCTGTTGGGATGAGATTAGATGCTAGGAGAGGATAGATTCATTGGATATTATCCTTCCTTCCTCACATTCAGCAGAGTGCCATCCCTTTGCAGCTTAAAAGGGGAGGCTTAGGTAGGCTAGTTTTAGCCTTTTAGTTTAAGTCAGTGGTTCCAAACTTTTTTAAAAGAGGGCCAGATTTGATGAAGTGAAGGGTCCTGAGGGCTGACCATAGTTTTTAACCTTTTTTAAGGATTGAAGTTGTTGAACTCTTTCATGATTTTACCCAAGGAAATAAACTGCCACAGGGGCCAGATTAAGCTGACCGGCAGGCCGGATTAGGCCCCCGAAGCGGACTTTGGACATGCCTGGTTTAAGTGATCCAGGACGCTGACTGGATTTTCCTGGTACAGTGGTACCTCAGTTTTCGAATGCAATCCGTTCCAGAAGACCGCTCGACTTCCAAAATGTTAGAAAACCGAAGCATTTACTTCCGGAAACATTTACTTATGGAAAACTCAATAAGGAAGCTACGTGGCACGTTCGACTTCCGAAAAGTGTTTGAATTACCCGAAGCAGTTACTTCTGGGTTTTCGGCGTTCAAAAACTGAAACGTTCGACTTCCGAGACGTTCGAAAACTGAGCTACCACCTTTTCTCCCCCTGAAAATAATAACCACACAGTCTTGTAGAAGGGGAAAAACAACAACATCCCATCCCATTTATTCAAGCAGAATGCTTCATGAAGATTAACAGATACAGTGGCTTTGTTCAGGCAGGCTTAAAATGGTAATTCAGTTGCAAAGACATACATACGGTAAGTCTAGCTTAATCGATATGTTTAGCTCCATTCCATTGAGGGTTATGTTTTCCTTTTTTTTCTTCAAAGTTCCTTCAGAGGTTTGTGTTTTGTTTTTGTTTTTAATTCTGTACAAATGTATTTTTTCTGACTGACGGTTGAATAAAAGAATGTATGTATGTATGTATGTATGTATGCATGTATGTATGTAGTCTAGCTTAAAAAATGGAGCCTGATCTTGGAGCTCAGACCTGCGGGTGTTGTCACATTGCATTTTGGAGAAGAGCGGAAAGAAGAAGAAGAAGAAGAAGAAGAAGAAGAAGAAGAAGAAGAAGAAGAAGAAGAAGAAGAAGAGTTTGGATTTGATATCCTGCTTTATCACTACCCGAAAGAGTCTCAAAGCGGCTCACATTCTGCTTTCCCTTCCTCCCCCACAACAAACACTCTGTGAAGGGAGTGGGGCTGAGAGACTTCAAAGAAGTGTGACTAGCCCAAGGTCACCCAGCAGCTGCATGTGGAGGAGTGGAGACGCGAACCCGGTTCCCCATATTACGAGTCTACCACTCTTAACCACTACACCACACTGGCCCAGGCAGGAAGAAAGATATATTGCTATGCCTTATTCCTATATGGGCAAAAGGGGAGTGCCTCTCACAGATATATATAAAATAGGGTCCCCCCCCACCCGAGGGGTCCCTGCTGGAGGAGTTTTATGGCCCTAGCCCCCATCTGGGCGTCAGACAGAAGCAATAAAGTTACAGATTTCCTCCACCACATTAATGATGATGGAGACAGGTTTACCTCACCAGAAAGGGCATTCCACAAATGGAGAGCCACCACCGAGGAGGGCCTGCTATGGGTCAGCAACAAGCAGCCAACGCTGTTAGTGGCACCACCAATGGGGTCTCCCAAGTCAGCCAAAGGGACCATCATGGTTGATACTGGAGGAAGTGCTATTTCAGGTGAGTCTCAAGCCATTTAGGACTTTGCATGCTGTTGTAGCATCTTGAACTGAGCCGGTGTCCCATTCATCTTCAACCAAGGGGGCAAAGGGAATAAAACAAAGACGAGACAAGCTCCCCCCCCCCTCACCCCACTTTGTAAACTGGGGAGACTTCAGCTAATGCTCCATAAAAATAGGGGCTTAATATACAGTTATTACAACACTTCTGATTTCTGACAGATTAAGTGCTGTTAAATCACTTTGTTCTGAAAGCACCGAAAGGTCACAAGATGAATTAGTTCGCCCCATCTTAACTTAGTCCCAGCAGAATGCTCTTCTCAAGTAGAGAGATGAAGGCGAGGGGGTGGGTAGAGAGAGAGGGGAGGGGGGAAAATCTCAGCTAGAAATTATGACTCTGCAGGATCTGAGGCTGGAAAGAATGACAGTCCCTTGTCAAAAGCAGGCAGATCAGCTTTTATCAGCTGACAGGGACATTTTGTAGCTCATCTCTTTCTTCTAGTTAGTTAATCTCCCTCTGCTTCTTTCTTCCACCCCACCATCACAAAATGCTGCAGCTCAATATTAAAACATTATGCTTTGCATGCAGAAGGTCCCAGGTTCAGTCTCCAGATAGGGCTTGGTGTCTCCCTTGCATGACTAGCCGGTGACCCCCCCCCAGCCCCCTAGGACCACCAGAAAGGAATCATGACTCGTGACGACATGTTATGGAATTAAAATTTGGCCACAGCTTTATTAAACTTTCAAATGTAGGAAGACCTTGGCTTAGGCCTTGGGCGTGTATCCCCCCCAGCCCCCAAGCCAGAGGAGCTGGGGCTCCTCAGGGTAAATGGGATATGGGGGTGCATGTGTACGCAGGCAGCCCACCCCATATCCCCACACACAGGGTAGTTCACTGACAAGCTTTCAGTGTATGGCCAGAGACACCCATATTACAACCCCTTTAAGAGGGGATCCTGGAATCCCCGCCTTGGGGGGGGGTGAGTCACCACTTCCCCCCCCCACATTTCAGGGAAGAAAAGACTAAAGGATTCCACCCAAGGCCATAAACCGCCAATGTTGTGACAAATTGCTACGGGGAAGACAAAACCTGCCAATGCAGGAAAATTTCTTCCCGGTCCTTCAACAGCGACCAGTCAAAAGAAGAAGAAGAAGAAGAAGAAGAAGCAGACGAAGAAGAAGAAGACGAAGCAGAAGAAGCAGAGTTTGGATTTGATATCCCGCTTTATCACTACCCGAAGGAGTCTCAAAGCAGCTAACATTCTCCTTTCCCTTCCTCCCCCACAACAAACACTCTGTGAGGTGAGTGGGGCTGAGAGACTTCAGAAAAGGGTGACTAGCCCAAGGTCACCCAGCAGCTGCATGTGGAGAAGCGGGGACGCGAACCCGGTTCACCAGATTACAAGTCTACCACTCTTAACCACTACACCACACTGGCCATAGCAGCACCCGCTAAACAGGAAGGAAAAGGTTAACCTGTAAACAAGAAACATTAAACCAAGGCAAGGTTGGGTGGGTGAAGCTCCTGAGCCGACTGCCTGGCTGCTGCTGGCTCCACACCCATTTATGCGACTGGCCCTAACTCTCAGCAGTGTAAATTGACTAACTGAGGCTGGACGTGAACCTCCAAAGAATAACACTGAGAGGCAGGTCAGCCCATACAACTGATAAGTTCCCTGGGGTCCCAAGCACCACGCGTGATCCCACAAAGGGCACCCACAGCATAAAGTGTGAGTGCTCATTGCCTGAAAATCTCAGACAGCTACTTCCAGACAGTGTGGACAATTACCATGTAAATTAGGTGTAGGCAAACTTACCCGGCCTCAGCGGGCTGGAGGGCAGGGGAGCGCACACCCATATGCGCGCACACTTGCTTTTTCCAGTGCACTTCCGGGTTGGCGGAGCACCGGAAATAGCTTGTGTGCATGTGCACGGCCTCCGCAGACCTGGAAGTGCGCCGGAAATGATGTTTGTGCATGCGCACAATCTATTTCCAGTGCCACGCTGACCCGGAGATGGGCAGCCGTGCCGTGCCAGTAAGAGCGGGTGGTGGCGGCGGGTGGCGGGGGTCATCGTGGGCCGGATAATTGGCTCGCTCGGGCCGTATCCGGCCCACAGACCTTAGTTTGGGGACCCCTGATGTAAATGGAGCGATGCTCTGAATGTGTACTGGCACCTTAACAACAATAATTTTATTATTTATACCCCACCCATCTTGCTGAATTTTCCCCAGCCACTCTGGACGGCTTCCAGGAAAATATAAAAACATAATAACGAAACATCAAACATCAAAAGCTTCCCAATACAGGGCTGCCTTCTAATGTCTCCAAAAAGTTGTGCAGTTCTTTATCTCCTTGAGGGGAGGGCCTTCCACAAGGAGGGCGCCACTGCTGAGAAGGCCCTCTGCCTGGTTCCCTGTAACTTCACTTCTTGCAGTGAGGGAACCGCAGAGGACCCTTGGAGGTGTACCTCAGTGTCCGGGCTGAACGATGGGGGTGGAGACGCTCCTTTAGGTATACCATAGCTTTCCCATTCCCCCCCACCCCCGGTCGAACAAAATACATCATAGGGTCTTTTTCTACTTTCTGAGGAAATACATTTTCTGAATTTTGCCATCAAATCTACCAGTATGTTGGCCTTAAACCAAGTGGAGATTCATATGACAAGAAATGAGATCCTGATTCTATACAGTGGTACCTCGGGTTACAAACACCTCAGCTTACAAACACTTTGAGTTATAGATTCCGCTAACCAGGAAGTAGTACTTCGGGTTAATAACTTTACCTCAGGATGAGAACAGAAATTGCGCGGCGGGGCGCAAGACCCCATTAGCTAAAGTGGTACCTCAGGTTAAGAACGTTTTCAGGTTAAGAACGGACCTCCGGAACGAATTAAGTTGGTAACCAGAGGTACCATTGTATTTGGAATAATTTTCTGATGGTGAGAGCCACTCGACAGTGGAACAGACTACCCTGGAAGGTGATGGACTCCCATTCAAAGTTTTTAAGCCGAGCTTGGATTCTGTTTCTTTAGCTGTGGTTGTAGGTTGTTGGACTAGATCAGTGTTTTTCAACCTTTTTTGGGCAAAGGCACGCTTGTTTCATGAAAAAAATCACGAGGCACACCACCATTAGAAAATGTTAAAAAAATTAACTCTGTGCCTATATTGACTATATATAAAGTAATTTTTCAATTTTCCCCACGGCACACCAGGCAACATCTCGCGGCACACTAGTGTGCCGCGGAACAGTGATTGAAAAACACTGGACTAGATGACTCTCAGAGCTCCTTTCCTACTCTACTGCTCTGTGATTCTAGTAATTTCTGTGTCGTGTCCTGAAGCCTTAGCACTGGCAGTTGCAGGGAATAAGCTCTTGTTAACTATTGTGGGTTGAGGTACTTAAGTTAAGCTCAAGCAGAAGGGAGAAAGAATGGAGCAGGCACCTTCACAATGAAGATTTTCTTTGTGGCTCTGGATATTCATGTCAGATCTTCACCTCATTTCCATACTGACTTTCCCACTTGTTTTGCTTCACATTTATTCTTTTGTGTTCCTTGGGGTTTGTGCACAAAAGGCTGTCTTCTTGCTGATCGGCAAAAAGTCTTCACACTTCCCGCCAAGAGTCCTACAGGGCTATATGTTAGCTGGAGGACTCAGATGCTTTCATTTGCGCAACTGATTACTACAGATGGACATGTTCCATTTCATCATTGGCTCTGAGATCCCAGCATCCCTTTGATTCTACTCCAGAAGGAGGACATCCAGATTTAAGGATTCTGGGATACATTTTGCACAGGCTCCTAACATGGTTGGGGAACGTAATCATTAATAAAGTCATCATCATTTTTAAACATCTACAACAACAACCCGACATTCTCTCTCTCTCTCTCTTTTAAAAATATTTTTATTGGTTTTTACACATATTTCCCAGCATAACATCCTTTTAAACATTTCAAAATCATTGACTATCACAGCCTAATACTTCCTTCAACCCCAACCGATGGTTTTCTAAAACCCTTTCTATTTATGCGTTTTGCTATAATTATACAGTTATTGCTATAAATTCAAATCTTAATACCTATTCTTAATTCTTTTCACAATAATTTATATATTACTCATTACAAAATGTCTTTTAACCCTACAAGCGATGTCAATTGGTTACAGTTGCTTTCCAAATACGTCAAAAGCTTTTTCCATTCCTTTAGGAAAGTCTGGCTCTGCTGGTTCTGAATTTTCCCGGTTAATCTTGCCATCTCAGCATAGTTCATCAATTTCTCTTCCCACTCTTCTTTACTTGGCATTTCTTCTTGCCTCCATCTTCAGGCTAACAATATCCTTGCTGCAGTTATCGCATATAAAAACATTTTTTTTATCATTCATATGAATTTCTGTTCCCACAATACCCAGTAGAAGGGCTTCTGGCTTTTTAACAAATGTATATTTCAACTTTTTTTCCAATTCATTATAAATCATTACCCAGAAGTCCTTCACTTTCTTACATTACCACCACATACTTTATGGTAAAAAGTACCCTCCTTTTCTTTACATTTCCAACATTTGTTATCTGTTTTGTACATTTTAGCTAACTTCACTGGTGTTATATACCACCTGTACATCATTTTCATAATGTTTTCTTTCAATGCACTGCAAGCAGTAAATTTTATTCCCTCTTTCCATAATTCCCCCCAGTCCTCTATTTGCATATCATGACCAATATCTTTAGCCGTATGAATCATAACCGATTTAACTTCCTCATCATTCAAATTGCATTCCAATAGTGATTTATACATTTTAGATAATATTTTAACTCTGTTATTTAATAACTCCCATTCAAACAACCCAACATTCTCATTTTGATGATACAGAATTTGGATTTTATCCACATAACACTGTATTCACGTGACTGTTTATGCCATTTCAATGTTGTTCCCTTAACTGTCAATTTCCACATTCTATTTGAGCTTCCACGTGACATAAAAGCCATTTCCAGAAAAGTAATGGAATACAATACATGCTATTGCTTCCTTGGGGGGGGGGGGGTGTTAAAATGTTTGCAAACCCTTTAAGCCTGAAAATTGCGAGTAAAGTGACAAAATTTGGGGTGGCATGTCTTGTCCTTCATGCTATTCAAAACCTAAATAAGACCGCTGGGTGCAGTATATTGGCTGCATTCAGACAAGAGTTCATTCCATTTTCTTGATGTTCCCTGACATGATACTTTTTCCACATTGTATATGATCTTTCACATTTTGAAATCTAGCATAATTCAATGGAAGTTTAGAACACATTTCCAGGTTAATTGGTTTCATTTGTAACCCCATTAGAACAAGAAAATTGTTGGATTGCTACTTTTATTTTTTATTAAATTCATATACTGCCCATCTGAGGATCACAAGGCAGGTTACAATACAGTGGTAAATCTGGTGATGAACGGGATCTGTTCCGGAGCCCCGTTCATAACCTGAAAGGTCCGCAACTTGAAGTGCTGCATCTGTGCATGTGCACGATGCGATTCGGTGCTTCTGTGCATACACATGACGTCATTTTGCACATCTGTGCATGCGCGGACCACCAAACCCGGAAGTAACTCGTTCCGGTACTTCCGGATTTGCCGCGTTCATAACCCATGACGAACGCAACACGCAGCGTTCTTAACACGAGGTACGACTTTATACAAAGACAAAAGTACACAGCATAATAACAAACAAAAAGAGACAAAAATATTATAATAAGGTAGACCAAGTTGTCATCTGAGGAACTGCAAAACAAAACTTCTGGAAATTGCTTAGTTTCTGACAGTCTTCCTCAAATAAGAATTTCTTCTTTTAAATAAATAAAAACCATGTCGGGTCCATTCTTGTTTGGAATATCTGTGTCTACTATTTCTTCTGTTAACTTTAAATTTCACACACATACCCCCTCCCTGGAGGAAATATTTCAGCCTCGTGGCAGAGCAAAGAAAGGATGCTGTCTAGAAAAACCTTTTCTTCCTACATTGGTTTTTGGATGATGTCCAAATTCCAGAATTCACCCTCACTTCTCGGTTGTTGTTTTATATATATATACACAAAAGCTTTTGACACATTTCCCCAATAGAGCGGTGCATAATTTTTTATTTGCTTCTAACAACTGGCAAGTTCTAAGTTTTGTGCCTCTGCTGCTGGTAAGGGACTGAAGTATTTAGAGACAAGAACCTCTAAATTTGTGTCAATATTAACTAAGGGTGGCATTTAAAAGGCAACTTGTGTGGTTCTCCCTCTTTGATGATATCCAAGGGAGTTGGTTCTTTTCTTCCTTTTTAAAGCAAAAAACAACAAAAAAAAAACCGCTTTATATGGAACATCAAATAGTTACGAGCAATGTGCCGAGACTTTGGATATACATACAAAAGGTTAAAAAAAAATCAGACGACTTTACAGACGTTTTAAGATGGTCCAGTGGGGTGGAAAGCTCAGAGGGCCACAGAGGAGCATTTCACCTTCAAGATTAAGCTTTTGGCCAACGAGGGAATCTTGCAACAACCAAAGGATGTGTTTTATCTCTGCACAATTCCTTGAAAGCTATGTGTGTGTGTGTTTGTGTGAGTGTGTCGGAGCAATATTTGCATTTGTTCAAAAGAAGCTGGCTCCCTTCCCCTTATCAGGCGAACAGAGGTGAAGGAAACAAAGGAAATGAGCTAATGAAGAATGCTATGTTTCATGTCCAAACGTCTTTGCGCTGTTTTGCCAATAGGAACTTGATTGTTTTGAAAAACTCTGGACGTTATACAGGATAAGATTGGGTGCTGTTGTTTTTTTACACGAGTGAAAGCATGGGAGCCTCAAGGAGGTGTTTCAAACATCTCTCGCTCCCCCCTCCCACCAATTCCACACACACCCTCACCCCACAGTTCCACACAGAAACATCAATGGCGGATGAAACGGTATCTTGAGAGAGCTTAGGTTTTTGATGTGACTAGGAGAAGAAAGAGATGGGGGGGAGGTGGAAAAGGCATCCTGAGACAGATATGAGAGAGAGAGAGGGAGAGAGAGAGAGAGAGAGAGAGAAAGAGAGAGAGGGTCCGTGGAGACGGGAAGGGGAGCAGAGAGACTTGAATCCATTAAAGGCGATGTGAAGTGGGACATGTCCCCGAAGACCGGGAAAGTCCTAGAAGGCAAGGGCTTTTGAAACTGGCAAAGTAGAAAAAGCAAGGAGATCTTTTCTTTTTTAAAAAAAGAAAAAAAAAGTGAGAGAAGAGAAGAAGAAAGCAGGAATGGAGATGCCTGGCATGTAAACACGGAGTGTTCGGAGACCCTGGAGGGCAAAGCGGTGGAACCGCAGACCTTGAAGCAGACAGGAGATGTACTTAAGGAAGCAGGAGAAATAAAGGGTGGGGGAGACTACAGGAGTGAGAGGGAGAGCTGAAGCAGCATACAGGTAAAACCAAAACCCTTCTTCGTAGATTCATGGGGTTGTAGAGTTGGAAGGGGAGTCAAGCACCATCTAGCCCAGGGGTAGGCAACCTAAGGCCCATGGGCTGAATCAGGCCCAATCGCCTTCTCAATCCGGCCCGTGGACGGTCCAGAAATCAGCGTGTTTTTACATGAGTAGAATGTGTCCTTTTATTTAAAATGCAGCTCTGGGTTATTTGTGGGGCATAGGAATTCGTTCATTTTTTCCCCCAAATATAGTCCCGCCCACCACACGGTCTGAGTGATGTTGGACTGACCCATGGCTGAAAAAGGTTGCTGACCCCTGATCTAGCCCAACCCACCTATAATGCAGGAATCACAGCTGAATAATCCCTGGCAGATCACCATCCAACCTTTGTTTTTTTTAAAAAAAAAAAATCTCTCCCCACACCCCCACACCCCAAAAAGGGAGAGTTCATCACCTTCCAGGGTAGTCCGTTCCACTGTCAAACATCTATTACCATCAGGAAGTTCATCCCAATATTTAATTGGAATCACTTTTCTTGTCATTTGAACCCACTGGTTTGGGTTCTGCCCTCTGGAGTAGCAGATAAGAAGCTTCCTACATCTTCTACATGACAGCCTTTTAGATATTTGAAGATGGCTGTCCTGCCACTTTTCAGTATTCTATTTGCTTTTATTTGATACAGAAATTTGAGCACCCTTTCCCAAATTAAAAAGGTGGTAATGTACTTAATGTGATTACCTCTGTCAGGAGAGAGTCCGTTTTTTTCCATTGGTTTTTATCACCACTTTGCTAATGTGTCCAGGGTGCACCCAGTTATGGTTATAATATGGTGACAAAGCATAACTGTTCTATTGCGAAGGAATTTGCAGATGGCTCTACAGAATGAATAAATGTGAACCCTCAAGCAATTAGTTGCCATTTTCTCTGAAATTGTGACATTATTATTAGTATTAGTATTACTATTATTATTATTACTATTATTATTATTATTATTAGTGATAGCTCAGATGGTCAAATCAAATGAAATATCTTTAACGACGGTCAAATCAAATGAAATATCTTTAACGATGCCTTACGAGGAACGGCTTAGGGAGCTGGGTATGTTTAGCCTGGAGAAGAGAAGGTTAAGGGGTGATATGATAGCCATGTTCAAATATATAAAAGGATGTCATATAGAGGAGGGTGAAAGGTTGTTTTCTGCTGCTCCAGAGAAGCGGACACGGAGCAATGGATTCAAACTACAAGAAAGAAGATTCCACTTAACATTAGGAAGAACTTCCTGACAGTAAGAGCTGTTTGACAGTGGAATTTGCTGCCAAGGAGTGTGGTGGAGTCTCCTTCTTTGGAGGTCTTTAAGCGGAGGCTTGACAGCCATCTGTCAGGAATGGTTTGATGGTGTTTCCTGCTTGGCAGGGGGTTGGACTGGATGGCCCTTGTGGTCTCTTCCAACTCTAGGATTCTATGATTCTATGATTCTAATACGGTCGAAGACCAGAGAACAAATTTGTACAAGTATAATATTGTAAATTGTATTGTGCTACAAATAGAAATAAAAATGTGGGCCAATTCACAGAATTGGTGCTTACATTTAAAACCACGTTTTAGCCTTTTTAAAGTTTTAAAATTTAAATTCATAAGTCTCTACTGTCTATTATCGTTCCACCGGGGGTTAAAATTTGATCTCCGTTGCTGACATCACTGCTCGTCTTATTCTTGTCGCAATGTGACAGTACTTTGCCACAGGCCTGACCTGATAATTTCGGGATCTTTATCAGCTAGGAGGTATCTGATATAGTTATCCTCTGTGCTACGGGGTAAGTGCCTCAGAAGCTCTTTTCTTGAGTCTCGATATAATGGGCAGTGTAGAATAACATGCCCGATGGATTCGATCTCGTAGCTCAGATGGTCAAGTATGAGACTATTAATCTCAAGGTCATGGGGCTGAGCTCCACTTTGGGCAAAATATTGCTGCATTCTTTGGGGCTGGATTAGATGCCCTCTGTGGTCCCTTCCAACCCTACAATTATATGATTAAGGAAGATTTTCTTTTGTTTTCCTCTTTAAAACAACGATCTTCAAAACTTCACATTCTCATCATTCCGAATAGCTCTTGATCTGTCAGCAGGTTTTGAAAAACGTATCCCAACCATGGATTTTTACACGTTATAGGTTCCTTTAAAAACAAAACCAAAGAAAGGACCTGTAAAAAAAAAAAAATACCTTATCCCATTACAGATTTATATAAAGCTCAGCGCATGGGGCTTGAGGCAATAAATAAAACAATGAAATAAATCGTCATAAAAGTCACCTTTGCCTCCACCCCCTGCCTCCTCAACTGCCAAAGTACACTTCCTTTAACCATCTCTCTTTTACTGTGAAGCTGTTACTTTTGTGAAACAGTTTTAAAACATGTAGGAAGTAAACAGCATTGTACTTTTGACACCTTTTTCCCCCCTGGCAATGTTCAAGATGGCCATGAGTACATGTATTACTAGAGTTGTTTTTATTTTAAATGAAACTATGGTTCTATCTGTTCTATTGTAAAAGGTTCCCAGTTTGACATGCATATAGCACACCGTCCTACTTTTTCAGATAAAAAAAACCGGGACACATGTCTTCTTGGACTCGCTCATGTGTCACGTGACTTGCGCCCAAAAGTTTGATGTGATGTTTTGGCAAACCATTGGATGGAAGGTCAGGAGGCCAACAGCAGGGGGAGCCAAAGTCGATGTCAGGTGGAGCCAACCCATTCTAGATCTGTCCCCATCTTTCTCCCTATTGAGCTCTACAGTGGTAGTACAGTGGACCCTCTGGATATGAATTAAATTCATTGTGGGGGTCTGCCCACAACCCGAAAAGTATGAAGGCAGAGGAGCCACTATTGTGCATGTGTGTCTGGCATGCAGAGTGTATCTGCACATGCGTGTGCAAGGCGAAACCCAGAAGTATACACTTCTGGGTTTGCCGCGTTCATAACACAAAAGTTATGTATCCAGAGCGGTATGTAACTAGAGGGTCCACTGTACCAGGCCCTAGGCTGCTTACAAGAAAGAAGGCAGGCACTAGTCAGTGGGGCAGGGCCCCATTCAGCCTCATGGACCAGCCTCATGGACCAGCCTCAAACACATAGCCACATTCACACTATAGATTTAAAGCAATATGGTACCACTTGGAATTCTAGGAGGTGTAGTTTGTTAACCCTGTTCATCTCATGGACCTACAGTTGAAACAAAATAAATACACTGGTACCTCGGGTTAAGAACTTAATTTGTTCTGGATGTCCGTTCTTAAACTGAAACTGTTCTTAACCTGAAGCACCACTTCAGCTAATGGGACCTCCCGCTGCTGCTGCGCCGGCAGAGCACGATTTCTGTTCTTATCCTGAAGCAAAGTTCTTAACCTGAAGCGTTATTTCTGGGTTAGCGGAGTATGTAACCTGAAACATATGTAACCTGAAGCGTCGGTGTTATGTACTGAGTTAAATAGGATCCAAAAATGCAGCAGCCTGATTGGTCCTAGAACAATAGGATTGAGATTGCAGCAGTCTGATTGGTCCACAGGAGCCACCCAATCCAACTCCAGGTGGAAGTGAATCCGCAACCCGATTGGCATACAGGAGTATCCTGGAATTAGCCAATCACGTGGGGCTTGTAGAGGTTTGGAGCTTTTAGAGTTAACAAGCTCAACCAGATTGTCCCACCCACAGGAGGAAGAGCATCACCGGATGCTCTGTGTACTGTTGTACAGTGTTATGTGATACTTTCTTTTTCTGTGTCCGGAGAACGGAGAGAAGGGAGAAGCCACAAACATGGCTTGCGACTCTCCCGGAATGTAGATTTATGCCTTGTAAAATAAAGCTTCTAGATTAGAAAGAAGCCGGACTCTGTTGTCTGTAATATGCTGGCATGCACACACCCCACTGCGTGAGAGAAGATAAGAAGATAACTGCTGAATAGCACAGGAGACGGCAGCAAGGAAAAGCGCTTTAGTCAGGTACTCGCAGAGGAAGTGTGCCGGGCTCCGTTAGTGTGCAGAAATTGGTTTGAAGCCTTTCCAACAATCAAAAAACTCTTCAGGTTATGGGCCCAGCACGCTTCCGCTGCGCTTGTTTATTATTCTGGACTGGTTTGGGAGCAGTTCTGAAGAGTTCCAGAACGTGTGTGCCAAGCTGA
The DNA here is from genome assembly GCF_009819535.1 of Lacerta agilis. NCBI lineage: Eukaryota > Metazoa > Chordata > Lepidosauria > Squamata > Lacertidae > Lacerta > Lacerta agilis. The sequence continues at coordinate 6,427,382 of NC_046322.1, read as the reverse complement.
GAAGTGCCTCCCTGGTTTGGACTGTGATGGAGCACCCAGGGAGTTTGCTTTGCCAGCAGGAGCATTCAGCAATCTGCTGAATGGCTGAGGAGCCTAAAACCTGCTGCCAGACGTTGGAGGGCAGCAGGAAAGCCCAGATTGAGGTGTGCCCAAGCAGTGTACCCTCTCTGGTGAAACCCCCATCTGTGGAGCCGGGTAAGAAGCTACAGATTCGTGAGTACACTACCCCTGGGCAAGATGGAGGGAGCCATAGCATTCCCAGCAAGGAGGAGGGAAGCTTTTGTTTGCAAGCACCTCCAGCCTCACAGCTTCAATGCAGAGGGCTGTTCCCTGAGAGCGTTGATGTTTTGGCCAACGCCTGTGAGGAGGAAGGTCTGGCCAGTGCTTGTGAAGCCTGGAAGAAGACCCTAGCCCAGTTTCAAGGGGCTGAGGGACTGGCTGAAGTGGCTTTGGAAAGCTCGCCCCCAGTTCGGCTTATGGCTGTTGTGCAGCAACAGTGCCATGGAAAGCAGGAGGGGGGCCAGATCGCCGTGGGCTTTGCTCCCAGAAAGGGAGGGGCTGTTTCCAAGTCTGAAGCCAGAGTAAAGGCCTTGATTGTGGAGCTGTGTTTTGGCACGTCGCCTGCACCTGGTCTTTTGTTGACGTGCATGGCTGAAGATAAGGGCAAGGCCGTTTCTCACAGCCATCAGGTCACGTGCCCAGCTGAGTGTGAGAAGCCTGATGCCACTGAAGGATGGAGCCGAGATAAGCCCTACTGTTGTGATGCAGTCACCGAGGCAACGCTGAGAGAGGCCAACCCTGGTGGGCTGCGAGTGATGAGTGCCTGTGCAGCGTCTCTTTGCATCGTCATCGTTCCTCCTGGTGGACTTGTGAGGAACTGCGAGTCTCCTTCTACAGAGCAGTTCAACGTACTGGCTGCTGCAGTCGAGAGGCAGTTTGTGACTGTTGGAAGCAAGAAAAGGCTTGACTTTTTGCTAACCGTCAAGGGACAGATCCAAGGGACAGAACTGGCATTTTCTGTGGTTGTTGACATAACTCTGTATTGGTTGTATATGTCAAACCTTCTGTCCAATGTTTTTGCTGTTTGTTTTGTGATAATCACCTGTTCTGCTTGCAGGGGCCAGAAGATGCTGCTACGCATGAAATGCAGCCAGGACGGGCTGTTTGCTGTTAAGAAGTCTCAATCCAGAACAGGGGGAGGTGGCACTGATGGAATGCTTGCTCAGTGCACCAATGTGCCCGTGCACCACTTATGTTTGTGTCAGTGGTACCAAAGGCTGGCAAGTCGCCACTGGGACAGTGTGCTGAAGCAGCCTGAGTTCTCTGAAGGGTGCAAGTTAAGGGCATGTAACAGCTTTCTTGATTGCAGGGTTTGCAAGGTCGAGGAGTCGACATCCTGCTACCCCACGTCTGAAAGGGAAACCACGCGTCCCTTTTCCCTGGTTCATGTGGCTGTTTCTGAAGGGAAGCCAGAAGCTAACCTGGGGGGAGCGTGTTGTTCTGAGTGTTTGGCTGATGCTTTCTCTCACCACATGTGGTCTGCGTTGCTCAAGGAGGCAACTGAGGCAGCACCACTGGTTGCAGTGGAACAGCAGGTTTCTACTGGAGTAGGCTGTTCCCAGGTCCTCAGTGAGAGGGGGAGTAAGCACAGTGTAACTAACCTGCTTTCTTCACAGGTATGTGGTCTTGCAGAGAGGCAGCAAAGGATGCTGCATGCTGCCACTGAAGACATGCTCTTGGATGCAGAGCTTCCTCAAGGGTTCTGGGTGGAACTGGGTGGTACCAAGGTTCCGAAAGTGTTTTTCTGTGGGTACGAACCCAGCTTGCGTAGCTGGAGGTTAGTTAGCCCAGATAGTGACCAGACCCAGGTTCTAGTCAGCAGGAGTGCTGAATTCTTTGAGCAGAATGGATTGGAACACATCCCTAGAAGCCCTGATGTTCTGGATGGTCCTGTCAGTGATGGACAGGCAGATACGCCACCTGCTGGTGGCGGTGGTGGTCCAGGTGGATCAGCCCCAAGAGGGGGTATTGCTGTGGCTTTAGCACCTGCTGGTGGCTCGGGCCGAGTTCCCGGTCATCACCAGGGTGCAGCGCAGCTAGGGGCAACTCCAAGGCAGCAGCCTGGGAGTGCACCCGCAACTCCTATGTCACGGACTAGGAGGCAGGCCACGCTTGGCGACTCTTTGTGTGGCAACTCTTCTCCAGGAGAGCCTGACGCAGGTCTCGTCCTGGGGCAAGAGCAGGGTTCTTTGGCAGTGAAGCAGGAGCCCAAAGGCGCGCCAACGTTATCCTTGGGTGGTTCAGTTAGGATGCACAGGCGCAGCAAGTCTGTAGGTGAGATGCCTGACGTCAAGGATGTGCAGGTGGAGTCCAGTGCAACTGGAGCAGAGGGAGAACCTGAAGTGGTATCACAGCAGTCTGCACGATCCACTGAAGGGATTCTGCCCGAAAGGTTCACGGCCACTAGCGTGAGTGCTTGTTTGGTTCAGTGTGAACCAGAGAGCCTCGTGAAGGTTCAATGGGTATCTCAAGGTGAGGCCCAGAAATGGCAGGATGCCATGGTAGAGCAGGTAAGCTCAATGAGGTCTTTGGGTGTGTGCACAACCACGACGCTGTCAGAAGGTCGTTGGGTGTGCAGACTCAAGACGGCAGCAACTGGTGAGTTGCAGTGCAAGGCTAGGTCAGTAGCCAGAGGTTTCACTCAGGAGGAGGGGGTCCATTGTTCCGAGGTACTGGATGCGCCCTCTCTCAGAAGCGAAACCACGTGCATGCTGTTAGCGGTCGCGACTCAAAGCAGCTTTGAGGCAAGCCACTTTGGTTTGGATGCCTGTTTGGATTCCGACCTGGATGAGGAGAGGTACGAGGTACCTCCGCCAGGGTTCGAGGACAATGGGCCAAATCAGGTGTGGAGTTTACACGAGGCAATCACTGGCTTGAAGGAGTCAGCCAGAGATTGGCCCTCAGGCGTGCAAGAAGCTTTGAGAAAGCTAGGTGTCAGCCAGAGTTGTGCTGATAGCTGCCTGTTTCTGGCAGGAGTAAGCCCAGAACAGGGTCTAGTTCTGCAGTCCGGTGCGGACATGCTTTACCTGGTGGAGACCAGGGGACAGGTGCAACGGTTCGCAGAGGAGCTTGGTCAGTCTTTCCAGCTCAGGAACCTAAGCCCTGTTGGTGTTTACCTAGGTGTGCAGGTAGACAGAGCCGAAGACGGTAGTGTCTTGCTCAATCAGACTGGCAAGGTAGTGCAGTTGTTGAGGAAGTTCAGAGTGTCTGAATGTGCTAGTGTCAGAACAGCCATGGAGACGTGTCTAGGTGAGGACAGTCAGACCGGGGAACGCTCTGAGTTCGAGAGCCCCGAGGTGTTTAGGTCAGCTCCTGGGAGGCTGTTGTTTCCTTCATGGTTGAGCAAACCTGACATAGCAGTTGCTGTGGATCTGTTCAGCAAGGTGGCTGCAAATCCCAGCGTGCATGCCTGGAATGGCATGGTGAGAGTGCTCCAGAGTTTGCAGGAGACTAAGGAGTTTTGCCCGGAGTTGTCAGCTACCAGTGAGCCCCAGCTCACGCGCTGGTGCGACGGCGGTTGGGCAAATTCCGAGGACAGGAAATCTGTGTCTGAAATGGTTGTACAGTGTGGATGAGCTCTAGGCGGGCTGAAGTCCCGGTGCCAGAGCCTCATTGCTCGTTCTCGTGCAGAAGCCAGGTACAGTGTGTTGTCAGTGCTTTGCAGGGAACTGGAGTTCTACAGGTGTTTGGTCCAAGAGATCTGCATTCAGAGATGCCTACCCGTGATGGTTTGGGAGGACAACCAACTCTGTTTGTTGGTGGCAGAGTCTGGACAAGTCAAGGCCAGACCCAAACACCTAGACGTTCTCTTTCGACACGTGTGCGTTCAGACTGGCTTGGAGAAGCTGAAGTACTGTCCTGGTCAGGTGAACCAGAGGGTTGGGTTCACGAAGCCCCTGAGCTTCCAACGTCATGGGGAGTTCTGTGAGGGTTTGTGTGAGGTAAGCTGCAAGCTTACAACGCCCCTGTGTGCGGGACAAGAGGGGGTGTAGAGGTTTGGAGCTTTTAGAGTTAACAAGCTCAACCAGATTGTCCCACCCACAGGAGGAAGAGCGCCACCGGATGCTCTGTGTACTGTTGTACTGTGTAATGTGATACTTTCTTTTTCTGTGTCCGGAGAACGGAGAGAAGGGAGAAGCCACAAACATGGCTTGCGACTCTCCCGGAATGTAGATTTATGCCTTGTAAAATAAAGCTTCTAGATTAGAAAGAAGCCGGACTCTGTTGTCTGTAATATGCTGGCATGCACACACCCCGCTGCGTGAGAGAAGATAAGAAGATAACTGCTGAATAGCACAGGAGACGGCAGCAAGGAAAAGCGCTTTAGTCAGGTACTCGCAGAGGAAGTGTGCCGGGCTCCGTTAGTGTGCAGAAATTGGTTTGAAGCCTTTCCAACAATCAAAAAACTCTTCAGGGCTCATTGTGTAAATAGCGTATATAAAGCAAACGTTTTGGGGGAACTGCATTCCTCACTACTATGAGCTGAATAAAGAGCATGAAATTCACACTTGACTCCGAGTATATTTCAGTCTGTAACCTGTGGTACCACTGTAAATAAATAAATTCCTTCCAGTAGCACCTTAGAGACCAACTAAGTTTGTTATTGGTATGAGCTTTTGTGTGCATGCACACTTCTTCAGATACACTGAAACAGAAGTCTGAAGAAGTGTGCATGCACACAAAAGCTCATACCAATAACAAACTTAGTTGGTCTCTAAGGTGCTACTGGAAGGAATTTATTTATTTATTTATTTATTTTGTTTCGACTGCGGCAGACCAACACAGCTACCTACCTGTAACTGGACCTACAGTTGCCATCCTTCCTCATTGTTAAGGATGCTGTGAATGGTAGCTCTGTGAAGGGAGCCAGGGACTCTGAACAACTCACAGCATCCTTAACAAACTACACCTCCCATAATTATTTGGGGAAAGCCATGGTAGTTTAATACAGTAGCCTGGTTTGCATCCATCTGCCTTGGGATACAATAGAAGAGTGAGTCTTTGGGGATGAAGTCAAACCATTGGAGACTTTAGAGACTGTATGGGAGGGACCAATACGTAGGTGTCTGGTTTCGCTGTTACAAATGCCCCGTTGGGTTTCTTCTTTCTGTGCTCCTCCCAGGGGTCATTCCTCCTCTGGTCACTGCTGTGGATACACAACACAGTATCATAGTGCTTTAAATTGATGGTGTGACTGTGGACTAAATTCTAGTTTTGTCCCTATCCTCTTCCCTCCTGTATTTTATAATAATAATAATAATAATAATAATAATAATAATAATAATATTTATTATTTGTACCCCGCTCATCTGGCTGGATTTCCCCAGCCACTCTGGGCGGCTTCCAACAGAAATCAAATACAAAAATATCAAACATTAAAAACTTCCCTAAAAAGGGCTGCCTTCAGGTTTTTTCTGAATGTCAGGTAGTTGTTTATAAAGCCAACACAAGAAGGTTGGGTGCATTCTCATGTAGGGCTGTTACCTAATTTTCCTTTTGTGGTGTTGGGGACACTGGGGAGGTTGGTGACCAAACTGCAAATCAATCATCCACCAATTGAGAAATGTTTGCATCTCACACTACTCACTCAAAATGGTTAAGGTACCTCCATAGCAAAATCTGGAATTTGCTGAACTGATTTTTTTTTTAAAGAAGTTAGCATATTGGGATCGATATATGAGCCTCCTAGGTTCCATCTTCATCAGGTGGACATTATGTTGAGCAGAAACCCTGTTGAATTGCTGCCAATCCATGCAGGCAAACCTTTGCGAATGGACTAATGATCTGACTCTGTATAAGACAGCTTCCTGTGTTCCTAAGATGCTCTGTAAAGTAAAAAAAAAAAAAAGTTTACTATACTAGAAAACTACCCCCCCCCTTTTTACCTTAGGATAAGAATCCAGCCTCTTAAAAGTTGAAAGGACCCAAACAAAGTAGAAACAAAGGAATGGTTGACTTTGAGATAGAGCTTAGGGCTGTGGGGGTTCCAAGCCAGCCTCGATTTGGGTGATGGGGGGGATTTGCAGTAGCAATCAGGAACTTAAATCTGCCAAAAATGCATTGAGGGGGAGATTACCCCCATTCCTTCGCAGATAGCTTGAGGTGAGAGGATTTCCCTGAACGGTTTACAGTGTATCTATTCTTGACAGGTGCCTGTCAAAACTCACTTTTGTAATCCTTAACAGAAAGATACTTCACAACTTCTCTAGCCAGTTTACTCCATTCCCAAGCTAAGCATTTATCTAGGAAGTTCTTTAAAAAAAGTATTCTAATTGTACCTCTCTGCACTAGGTAAAGGTAATGGGACCCCTGACCATTAGGTCCAGTCGTGTCCGACTCTGGGGTTGCGGCGCTCATCGTGCATTACTGGCTGAGGGAGCCGGTGTACAGCTTCCAGGTCATGTAGTCAGCATGACTAAGCTGCTTCTGGCGAACCAGAGCAGTGCACAGAAATGCCATTTACCTTCCTGCCAGAGTGGTACCTCTTTATCTACTTGCACTTTGACATGCTTTCGAACTGCTAAGTTGGTAGGAACAGGGACCGAGCAATGGGAGCTCACCCCATCACGGAGATTCAAACTTCTGATCAGCAATCCCTAGGCTCTGTGGTTTAATTTTTTTTTTTTAATCCCACATTTTATTTGCAGGTTAGGGGACACTTTAACTGGGCACAGCATCAATGCTAGACCATGCTATCCCCAATGAAAGATAATGTGGTACCCAAAACTTCACACAGTACTCCAGGTGTGGTCTCACCAAGGTAGAATAGAGCAGTACTATTACTTCCCTTGATCTGGACACTATACTTCTGTTGATGCAACCTAGAAGAAGAAGGAGAGTTTGGATTTGATATCACTACCCAAAGGAATCTCAAAGCGGCTAACTTTCTCCTTTCCCTTCCTCCCCCACAACAAACACTCTGTGAGGTGAGTGGGGCTGAGAGACTTCAAAGAAGTGTGACTAGCCCAAGGTCACCCAGCAGCTGCATGTGGAGGAGTGGAGACACAAACCCGGTTCACCAGATTACGAGTCAACCACTGCTTTTAACCACTATACCACACTGGTTCTCCCTAGAATAGCATTAGCTTTTTTCTGCTGCTTCTGCATCCCACTGTTGACTCACATTAAGTTTGTGGTCTGCTAAGACCCCATGATCCTTCCCAGAGTTGTAGTTACGTAATTGTCCTACGTCTTCTAGGCCCAGGTCCAAGCAGTTTTGCCTTTCCCCAACTACTTTCTCCCAGAAAACCCACTCTTTAGTGTTAAATTGGGGTGGTGGTGTTGGTGGACACTAAACTGAGAGTTTACCCAGGGACAAGTGATGAGGTGAATGTAAATGTGGATGAACCCTCAGAGGCAGCAAGTTGCTGGGAACCACAAGAGAGGAGACTGGTCTCATCTTGAAATCTGCTTGTGGGTTTCCCTCAGGTGAGTCAGACCATTGGTTCTTCTAGCTCAGTATTGTCTACACAGATTGAGAGTAGCTCTCCAGGAGTTCTTCTCAGCCCTAACTTAAGATGCCAGAGATTCAACCTGACACATCCTGCATACAAGGCAGATGCTCCTCCCTTGAGCTATCACCCTTCCCTCCATATCTGTATCCTCAGGAACTTATGAAGGTACCTTATATTAAGTCTCATCATTTGACCATGTAGTTCAGTATAGTATACAGTGGCCAGCAGAGGTTTATCCAGCAGTAGTTTAGCATCTGGAGGTGCTGGGGGAAGCAGCTGGGACCTTCTCTGTACAAAGCAGATGTTATAACACTGAGCCATGACTCTTCCCGCAGGCCCATCATATTTCATTGCCGGTTTCAGACAGTTTCTGTGACCATTTGTCTACAGCAGAACAATTTTCGAAACAGAGGTACAAGAACAAATGTCATGTGCTGCACTTTGTTTTCCAACCGAGCTTCAGTCTTCATCACCGCCTGATGAATATTGGCATTATGTGTCACTAAGTTGTAAAAGATCATGGCCTGACCTTCAAGCATCATCCCACTATGTACATTATGTTGATGTGCCCTTTCCTTCATCTCCATTTGTTTGCTTCGGCGACATCAGCTCTTGGGGCGAAATCAACCTTGTTTTGCCAGGCTTTAGCAGGGTCTTTTAGCTGCTTGGACTTGGCCGTAAGGTAAACTCAACCTCATCCTTTCTCAGCTACTAACTGCCTTATGTGGGAGTCCTTTTTGGTGAATGATCAAACTTGTACAAGTGGAAGTCTACAGTAGATCAATTGTGAAAGACCTGGTCAGTCAATCTGAATAAGAAGTGCAAAATTTAGGGGATATCTAAATGTCATCATGAAAATCCATAATCAGACTTCTTTAAAAAAAAAAAAAAAGTGGTTGGGATGTTAGGATCTCCTACTCACGAGTAGGACCCTGGCAGAGACACATGCCCAAATGGCATGTTCCCTCCCTCCAAGTCGATCGTTCGGAAGCTTCAAAGGCTTTCTTCAGCCCGAACATCACAGCGACTGATAGTACGAAGCATCAGCACACTTAGGGATCCGCAGAGTCATTGCAGCATGCGTAAACAGACCTCAGCAACTCAGCATTGTGGCTAATCTACTTTTATTTACATATAAACACACACAGAGCACTGCCACATGGCTCCCTCTCTAGCATGAGACAGCAAAGAGAAAGAACAAAGGACAATAGTCCCACTTCAGGAAACACAGTAACAGAAACATCCTGTCTTTGTCACTTCCCACTGTGGAATGAAAACATACACCATCAAGTGATAAACAACAATCCCATGACAGCAGACACGGGGAATGAATCTTCAACATGGACAGACCTTTGAAGCACATTAAACAGCACAATTAAAGCACATTGCTTCTCCCACGGAATCATGGGAACTGTCATTTCCCCACAGAACTACAATTCCCAGCACCTTTATCAAATTACAGTTCCCAGTATTCATTGATTCACAGATTGCCTTATCCTCCATTCATTTGTCTGTTCATCTATTAAAACAACTCAAGTTGGTGACTATTTACCAACCTCCTCTTGTGGTGACCAAGGATTTAACAATGTGATGTGTAAAGAAGTATTTTATTTTGCCGGTCCTGCACCTTTCAGCTTCATTTATTGGCCCTGGATTAAGAAAAGCATAAGAAGAACCTGCTGGATTAGGCCAATAGCTAATCTAGTCCAGTATCCTGTTCTCACAGTTGCCAACCAGATGCTTGTGGGAAGCTAGCAGGCAGAACCCATACATAATAACACCATCCCCTCCTAAGGCTTCCAGCAGCTGGCATTTAGATCCATGGAGGCAAAGCATAGTCATCATGAGTACCAGCCATTGACAGACTTATCCTCCACAAATCTGTGCATCCCTCTTTTAAGGCCATCTAGGTCAGTGGTCACCCCTGCCTCCTGAAGTCATCTATGTTGGTGGCAATCACTGCCTCCATAGTTCTACTATGCACTACATTGAGAAGTAATTTCTGACATCCGTCCTGAGCCATCCAACATTTAGCTTCAGGGTTCTAGCATTATGAAAGACAAAGAAGCCAGCAGCATTGGCTGGACTGAAGAGACAAAAATGGAAGCAAAATAATTTGCACAACGGGCTCGCTGGATACTCTCCTGCCGCCCAGTATGCCACCTCCTGTTATGTCCGTCAATACACTAGAAAATTCCAGGTGCATTGTGATTTCTTCTTGACATGGCTTGCCAACGTGGAAATGTGGAAGAGTCAGGTGTCACTCGTTGGCACATTGTCCCCACCATCTTACCCCTTTGCCTGCCCGCCCCCTGCTGCCACAATTTTGCTTCCAACTTTTAAAGTCCTTCATTACCTTTCAGATGCCATGCCAGTTTAATCATGTTGACAGAGGGCTGTGCAATCAAAGTGACAGTTCAGCGATGATTTGCATCAACACTGACTCATTACTTTGCAGAGGATTTGGCATGCCAATCAATGAGGAACGATGCACACTCCCTTGGAAAAGGGGGGAGGAAAAGTTACGGCAATCCATTTCCCACCAATTGGCAAAGGAAGCCCTTGACAGAAGAGTGAGTAACAGCCAGAGCCAAATATTCTTTAGAGTTCCCTTTCCCACCTCCTGCGACCATCCCCTTCTCACTGTTGTGTCTCCCTCGAAAACCTCCTGGAACTATGATCAATGAAGCTGAGGTTGGTGGGTTCCAGGTTCTGCAAGCCTTGTGTAGGTCTCATTTGGACGATGTCTGTGACAAAGAATGCCAGCCGCAGGCTTCCTGGTAAGAGTGGGTTTTGATTAGAGATGGTCAAATCTGTCCACTTTGGTTTCTCCCCACATTTCCACATCCTTTTGCCAGGTTAGATTTAAAAAGTCCTCATGAAAATTCATCAATGTTTCCATTCGGATTTCTCTCAATATACATCCTTGTTTGCAAGTTTGTCTAATATATTTATTTTTGCAAAGAGGTTTCCACGAATATAATGCATTTCTGCATGCTGTTTTCATGAACGTATGCAATTTATGAACAGTCTATCTCGGTATATGTCTTTTTGTCCACACTATTTGACTGCAGAACTGTACTGCAAACTTCAGAGATGTGCAGATTTTGAAGGATGGCTGCATTTTTCTTTTCTTTTGCAGGTTGGTTTGGAAAGTGTAAATTGGGATTTAAATGCAAATTGGGATTTGGGATTTAAATGCAAAGTGAATCAAATTTCTCCTCCACCTCTGCATTTGGCGAGTCACCACCAGGTGAGTCACTGTTGCTTATCAGGAGGGAGAAGGGGAGGGGAAGACAGTGTAGTACAAATTGTCATGGTCACCATCGTTTTATTTGTATGCCCCCTTTCCACAGTTAAAACAAAGCTCAAGGCAGCTTACAATATGAAAAGATTTACATAGTTACAAACACAGCAAAGCATTCATAAAAATAAATAGAACACATCAAAAACTACATAACCAAACCGAACAATTTCCACATAAAAAATAAAGATACAAAAATATTAATATCAATAACAGCAAAAACTCCCGACAAAACTCCCCCCCCCAAAATAATAATAATAATAATACCCCAGTCCTTGCTGGACAGCAACAGCCTGGTGGGTGTTGCATGTTCCTAGAAGAAGAAAAGAAGAAGAAGAAGAAGAAGAAGAAGAAGAAGAAGAAGAAGAAGAGAAGAGTTTGTATTTGATATCCCGCTTTTCACTACCCAAAGGAGTCTCAAAGCAGCTAACATTCTCCTTTCCCTTCCTCCCCCACAACAAACACTCTGTGAGGTGAGTGGGGCTGAGAGACTTCAAAGAAGTGTGACTAGCCCAAGGTCACCCAGCAGCTGCATGTGGAGGAGTGGAGACACGAACCCGGTTCCCCAGATTACAAGTCTACCACTCTTAACCACTACACCACACTGGCTCTCTTCCTAATGATGAATTTGGCAGGAAAGAGTCTCAAACAAAGTTGTGCTCTACCAAGCCCAGATTCTCCAAATGCTCACACTCTCATCTCAGTGACGTCTATGTTGGTTTGGTCAGGCAACAAAATGAAAGATCCCCAAGAATGTGCTCCATGGAGAGATGGCTTCAGGCACCAGGCCCCTTCGCAGACCAACTCTGTGTTACAAAGATGTGTGCAAATGAGACACGGAAGCTGGGAACATCAACCCTCCCCTATAGGAATCCATTTCAGATGACAACAGTGCCTGAAGACAGAACAACAGGTCGTGTATCCACAGCAGTGACTAGGGGAGGAATGACAGCTGGGTGGAGTGCATGGAGAAGAAATGCCATGGTGCACCTGCAGTAACACAACCGGATGTCATCATCTGCCCCCAAACATGCCTCTCCTGTATCAGTCTCTACAGCCACAGCAGGCCCTGTAACTCTCTAGTGGTTTGATGTCATCCCCAAAGGTGCACTGTTCCATGGTCTCCCGAGACAGATGTGTGCCAAAACCACCAAGATAGTCCCCACCAATAAACACCACAACAGATTCCTGTCCCTCCATCATTCTTCTCCCTTCAATAGGAAGGTCCTCTTCCTCCTCCTCCTCCCACCCCATCAAAATATAGGAAATAGCAATATTTTATAGCAGCCAGACAGGTAAAGAAATCAGTTTCCTTGACTCTGCAGAACCCAGCTGTCACCCACCAGGTCCAAATGCTTTAGGTGCAAAGACTTCTGGATGCCCGGACTTTCTGCACCCCTGCATTCTCCTCTGTTCCCACCACTTTATAGATTTGTGTTGGCTTAAAGTGGCTACTTCTGGATCAGGGGTATCCTGTGCTGTTGAGGACAGACCGAGAATGAAGGTGGATTTCGTTTCAGCCAGCCAGACATTTAGGTTCAGTGTGATTTGCAATATAAAATATAAAAATGGATTGCATTCTGTTCCACACCACATTGCTGATTCCATATTCATCAAGAATATTGCCTCCTGGCCCCGGATTGCCCTTGGACTTTTCCTTTTTCTCTCCCCCCCCCATGACATGTGTCGTATTACTGCGGCACCTCCCGAAATCCATTTTGTAATCCTGCGGCCATTATTTAGGGTCAAAATCAGGGACAGTGTTTAATGGACAAATGATGAAAATTCCTGCCTTTTAAGTGACTGCCCAGTTTGAAGAGATAAATAATTCATCGGCACCGCAAGGGTAGACCTCACATTAAATTACTCGAGTGCCGTCCATTATGTCATTTGGCCATCGCAAATGCTCTCCGAATATGTCCAGCTGGGAGATGAAGGGACGGTGTTTGGGGAGGGGAGAGAGAGTTGGGGGACTTGTGCTAAAATTCTTTGCACAGAGTAATATGCAGCCATAGATTTGTCACTCGCCTTTATAATTTTTTTGGATACGTTTGCCAGCCTTTTCCCACCCTCCGTCCCAAGGTCTGGCCAGTTAGAAGCGGTGGACAGAGATGGAGTGTTCAAGGGCAGGATCTGCCCCGTTCTTTCCCCTTGCAGAGTTTTATTACTAAACATTTCATATATTTACTCAGAGCATTTGCTTTATTGGCTTCTGCCTGCCCACCGCGAAAGGACATCGGTGGCCTGGAATCCTCTTCACCCCACACTTAAACATTCTGACATTCTTGCTGCCAGGTTCTGGTTTTATATAAAGAATCATAAACGACGGCAAATGAATTACAAGGCTGTAAATCAACCGACTGCTTCAGCTGATATCCATTTCAGGGCCATTGGAGGGCTGATGTGCTAACGGAATTTGGATGGGAGAACCTCTGCCTCTGGAGAGTCAAATATTGCGAGAGTTGGGCTATCAGCGAATGTCACCCATCAAATGGAGAGGGATGTGCTAAAACTGCAGGTGTTTTGCAACACTTCATCTTCAACTGCTAGGCTTAGAAGGAAAGAGGTTCACAACGAAGACCCATCTAGTCCAGCACTATCTTCCAGTGTTAGAAACTCGGGTATTTAAGGTCAATGCCAAATGGCTCCCTAAACCAGAGGTACAGTCATCAAAACGGAATGCCTAGTTGTCATTTTTGAGACAAATGGCTTGAAAATCTTATTTTTCATTACTACTCTATGGTTCCTGGAAATGGTTCTGATTGTGCAGATTTAAATAAATCACAAGTAGAATCCTACAGGATGTGTTGCTGTTGTACGGAAACAGTCAAGCTCCAATGATCCCAGGAACGCACTTCCAGATGTTGGAGATTTCAGGCACCAGCAGGCTGTCCCAGCATCTTCACTTGGCTGCAAGTGTCCAATAGCCAGGTGAAAGATGTGCCTGGCAGATTTTGAATGCTGGTCTCTTCTCACAGTGGCAAGCCAGATGCCTGTGGGAAACCCACAATCCACATATGAGTGCAACAAAACTCTCTGCAAGTGTGGTTTCCAGCAACTGAACTGTTTGATCCAGCAGGCTAGTCTTGCACGATTTCATCTTGCGTGATTTCATGCTGAGATCTTGCCTAATAATAATAATAATAATAATAATAATAATAATAATAATAATTTATTTATACCCTGCCCATCTGGCTGGGCTTTCCCAGCCACTCTGGGCGGCTTCCAACAAAATACTAAAATACAATAATCAATCAAACATTAAAAGCTTCCCTAAACAGGGATGCCTTCAGATGTCTTCTAAAAATCTGGTAGTTGTTGTTCTCTTTGACATCTGGTGGGAGGACATTCCACAGGGTGGGTGCCACTACTGAGAAGGATCTCTGCCTGGTTCCCTGTAACTTGGCTTCTCGCAGTGAGGGAACCACCAGAAGGCCCTCTGCATCGGACCTCAGTGCTTTCTCAGAGACGTGATCTTGTGTGGTGCCCCAAAACATACATTGGGGGGGGGGCTTCGTGACCTTGCATGGGTCACATGACTTGCGCAGGAGCATGTGCATCCCATTTTGGGGACTCAGGATGTTGGGCGGCATGGAGTGACCCTTGGGTCCTGGCTCCCAGCTCCTGGTCTCTGACACTCTCCAGACCACTAGCTATGGGTCAGCCCCAACAGTATGGTATCTCCAACAAAATTCCATCCCCGAAGCACCACCAGCAATTCCATAAAACAAAGCAAAAAAAAAATCCTACTCATATAAACTTTAAGAACACCCCGAGGCCAGGTTTCTTTTAGACTTTCACGCAACGTTAATAATCTGGATGTGAGGGGAGGGGGCGATGAATGCAAAGTATTTTTATAGCATACGCAGAAGCAACTCCCTTTCCCCCACACATTGCCATGATTTCATTAAGCAAAACCATTCATGCAGTCCCTGACAGGATATGAGGACAAAGGTGTTTAAAAACATGACGAAAGATTAAATTAGAAGGGAATGCTTTTTCACAAACACACACACATATACTTAAACAGAAAAAAGGAAGGCTATTTCATCTAGTATATGAGCAGAAGGGTTGCTTCTTATAATTCCTCCCCTGCCTTGCTGTGGGTCAGCACAGCAATTAAGCAGGACTAAGTGCTTAGCTAATCTACCAGTGTCTTGCTATGGTGATTGACCCCATTTCTGGTCCATGTCTTTCCCCCTGCCCCAAAATGCTTCTCCAAACACCTATTCCGCATCATAGAATCACAGAATTGTAGAGTTGGAAGGTATATCTAGGATCATCTGGTTCAGCCTCCGACACCTGCGCTAGATTGGAAATTCCTTTGACAAATTGGAGGCACGGTGGGTGAGGACTCCCTGTGCCAAAGAACTTGATCAGTTGTCTACCCAGAATGGGGCTGCGCTCCCCCTGAAGGAGCAGATTCACAGTTTTGGGGAGCTTCTAGATCCAGCTCTAAACCCTGGAGGCTCAGGTAGCCTCACTGGCTAGAAGTGGCTTT
Organism: Lacerta agilis; assembly: GCF_009819535.1. NCBI lineage: Eukaryota > Metazoa > Chordata > Lepidosauria > Squamata > Lacertidae > Lacerta > Lacerta agilis. The sequence continues at coordinate 6,412,063 of NC_046322.1, read as the reverse complement.
GAATGACTGTGGCTGCTTTGACATGTGTAAATCTGAAACTCGACTATAAGAAATAAAATTGCATATTGCATACAAAGGAGCAGAATCTCCCTGTCCCCTAGGGATTCATAATCTGTGAGTTATTTTTTTCTGCAGTAACTAAATACCAAATAATATTTATTTATTTATTTATTTATTTATTTACTTATTTATACATACATACATACATACATACATACATACATACATACATACATACTGCGCCAATCCGGCTGGGTTTCCCCAGCCACTCTGGGCGGCTCCCAACAGAATATTAAAAGCACGATAAAACATCAAACATTAAAAACTTCCCTAAACAGAGCTGCCTTCAGATGTCTTCTAAAAGTCAGGTAGTTGTTTAGTTCCTTGACATCTGATGGGAGGGCATTCCACAGGGTGGGCATCACTACTGAGAAGGCCCCCAGAGTTGGACCTCAGTGGACAATGGAGGTGGAGACGCTCCTTCAGGTATACTGGGCTGAGGCCGTTTAGGGCTTTAAAGGTCAGCAACAACACTTTGAATTGTGCTCCGAAATGTACTGGGAGCCAATGAAGGTCTTTCAGGACTGGTGTTATGTGGTCCCAGCGGCCACTCCCAGTCACCAGTCTAGCTGCCACATTCTGGATTAGCTGTAGTTTCCGGGTCACCTTCAAAGGTAGCCCCACACAGAGCGCATTGCAGTAGTCCAAGCAGGAGATAACTAGAGCATGAACCACTCTGGCGAGACAATCTGCGGGCAGATATTGCTATAGCATAAGGATCTAGTTAATTTTTTAAATGATTTCCATTGTTGTGCTAAAGAGATCCTGGCAGCTTCTAGTTTTCATTTCATCTCATTGTGACATCGCTTTCCCGCCTTTCCTTTAAGGAGTTCAAGGCAATGCACATCTTTTTCTTTCTCTTCCATGTTATCCTCACAACGACCCTGTGAGGTAGTTTAGGTCGAGAGACAGATACTGACCCATCCAGGTGGTTGCAGGTGGCACTATGGTCTAAACTGCTGAGCTTGCCAATCATGAAACTAGCAGTTCGAATCCATGCGACAGGGTGAGCTCCCATTGGTCTGTCCCAGCTCCTGCCACCCTAACAGTTAAAAAACATACCACTGCGAGTAGATAAATAGGTACCACTGTGGCAGGAGGGAAAACAGCATTTCCATGTGCTCTGGCATTCGTCACCATGTCCCATGTGCCAGAAGTGCATTAGTCATGCTGGCCACATGATCTGGAAAAGCTGTCTGCAGACAAACGTCGGCTCCCTCGGCCTGAAATGCAAAATGAGTGCTGCTCCCCATAGTCAAATTCAATTGGACTTAACAGTCCAGGAGCCCTTTGCCTTTACCTGGCCCATTCAACACACCTCATGGCTGTGTGGAGATCTGAACTCTGGTCTCCCAAGTCCAACACTCTAACCTCTACACCACATTGGCTTGCCAGTGTTTCTTGCCTTGTTGGGTAACCTGAATGCATTTTTAATATAATATGGACTCGGATAGCAACTGCATGGGGGTTCCAGAAACTGCAGATATCACAGAAAGATTGTTTCCTCATGACATCTCTCCCCTTCTGGCTTAGCATCCAACTTCTCCATCTGTGGGGCTCTGTGTTTGGTCTTCCATTTCCTTCTGCTCTGTAATAGCTCCATAATCTAATTGACTCCCCTTTAGTGTGCAGCCTTAAAAAATAAGCCAGGGAGTCATAAAACTATCCTCCTATACAGATGCAATAGGCAGCCTAATAGAAAACAATTATCTGGAACAATAAAAAGAAAGATCCAATAAGACTGGGACATTAATATTTGTATCAAAAGAATGCACCTCGTAATTGTGAAGACAGGACAAAGCGGGGAAGGTATTTTGCAAGCACCTTTTCCATTCACTGCTCGTTGCCCATCAAAAGGACAAAATCTCTCTCTCTCTCTCCACCCCATGTGGAAGTCGAGGGCAGCTTTTGCTGCGTGTGTGTCCTTCAGAAGACAAGAGACCAAGCGCTCAAGGCCACAGATTTCGCAGGCTTAATTGCTCAGTGCAGGAACTCCATGAGAAGTTCTCTACATCAATGGAGGAGGGTCTTCAGTGACTGGCACCACCTCCTGAGAACATCAATGACCTCTGTGTATTGATGGCTGTCTGTAGTCACAGACACCCACACATCCATAGTTGGGAATTGTACATAATGCTTCCCAAAATGGGCTTTACCATTTCACTCTATGCATGCATAGAGAGCTAGCTATTTTTAATTGTTCCATTGTTTTAATGGCATTGTTTTTTTGCGTGATAATATTATCATCACTGTTGTTGTTGTTGTTTAATGTATTATATCTCACCTTTCGTCCAAGCTAAAGTTATAAGCAACTTACACAACACTATAAAATACAAAGTGATAAAAGCAAACTAGCGATAAACAATAAATAAAAGACACCAGAAGACGCTCAGAACCAGGAATTAAAACACAGTTTGCTCTTAGAATCATAGAATCATAGAGTTGGAAGAGACCACAAGGGCCATCCAGTCCAACCCCCTGCCAAGCAGGAAACACCATCAAAGCATTCCTGACAGATGGCTGTCAAGCCTCTGCTTAAAGACCTCCAAAGAAGGAGACTCCACCACAGTCCTTGGTAACCAATTCCACTGCCGAACAGCTCTCACTGTCAGGAAGTTCTTCCTAATGTTTAGGTGGAATCTTCTTTCTTGTAGTTTCTTAGAACACCTGCTTCAATTGCACCTGTGTTTTCAAAGCCCTCATCCTGCCAGTGGTAGGATAACAAAGAGGGAGCCAGTCTAACCTCTCTTGGGAGGGAAGTCAGCCATAGAAAAGGCTCTCTCGGAAGAAAGGTTATAGATGTTTATATTTTGATGTTCATGCAACTGGTTTTTTTTTTAAAAGAAGTATTTTATTATTATTAAAGATTTTCTTGATTTACAAAGGTGTGTGCAATGTCTCTCTCGTATTTTTTCCATGTAACATTTTTACAAATCACTTTTGGTTGCTTAGACATTAGGAAGAAAAGGGGGAACTGGTTTTTATACTTTGTAAACGACTTAGAAGCTTACACTGGCACTAAGCACTATACAGTGTAAGATTGTAACTCAGGAAATTGCTTCACTGAGGGCCTCCAGGATTTCATAGAGGAAACCTTTCTACCTGGAAATTACAGGGATTGAACCTGGGGCCATCCGCATGGAGAGTACATACTTTCTGATTAAGCTATGCTTCTAGCACGTGGTGTGCAACATAAGGCAGTTGAGCAGCTTTCCATAAACGTATCTGTCCCACGGGGGAGAGAAGACAAGCAAAATGCGAGGGAGATAGTGAAAGATACAGGAAATTGAATGCAGATTTCCAAAGAATAGCAAGGAGAGACAAGAGGGCCTTTCTAAACGAGCAATGCAAAGAAATAGAGGAAAATAACAGAATGGGAAAAACCAGAGATTTATTCAAGAAAATTGGAGATATGAAAGGAACATTTCGTACAAAGATTACCACAATTAAGGACAAAAGTGGAAAGGACCTAACAGAAGCAGAAGACATCAAGAAGAGGTGGCAAGAATACACAGAGGAATTATACCAGAAAGATATGGAGGTCTCATACACCCCAGGAAATGTGGTTGCTGACCTTGAGCCAGACATCCTGGAGAGTGAAGTCAAATGGGCCTTAGGAAGCCTTGCTAACAACAAGGCCAGTGGAAGTGATGATATTCCAGCTGAACTATTTAAAATTTTAAAAGAGGATGCTGTTAAGGTGCTGCACTCAATATGCCAGCAAGTTTGGAAAACTCAGCAGTGGCCAGAGGATTGGAGAAGATCAGTCTACATCCCAATCCCAAAGAAGGGCAGTGCCAAAGAATGCTCCAACTACCGCACAATTGCACTCATTTCACACGCTAGCAAGGTTATGCTTAAAATTCTACAAGGCAGGCTTAAGCAGTATGTGGACCGAGAACTCCCAGAAGTGCAAGCTGGATTTCGAAGGGGCAGAGGAACCAGAGACCAAATTGCAAACATGCGCTGGATTATGGAGAAAGCCAGAGAGTTCCAGAAAAACATCTACTTCTGCTTCATTGATTATGCAAAAGCATTTGACTGTGTCGACCACAGCAAACTATGGCAAGTTCTTAAAGAAATGGGAGTGCCGGATCACCTCATTTGCCTCCTGAGAAATCTCTATGTGGGACAAGAAGCTACAGTTAGAACTGGATATGGAACAACTGATTGGTTCAAAATTGGGAAAGGAGTACGACAAGGCTGTATATTGTCTCCCTGCTTATTTAACTTATATGCAGAATACATCATGCGAAAGGCTGGACTGGATGAATCCCCAACCGGAATTAAGATTGCCGGAAAAAATATCAACAACCTCAGATATGCTGATGATACTACCTTGATGGCAGAAAGTGAGGAAGAATTGAAGAACCTTTTAATGAGGGTGAAAGAAGAGAGCGCAAAATATGGTCTGAAGCTCAACATCAGAAAAACTAAGATCATGGCCACTGGTCCCATCACCTCCTGGCAAATAGAAGGGGAAGAAATGGAGGCAGTGAGAGATTTCACTTTCTTGGGTTCCATGATCACTGCAGATGGTGACAGCATTCACGAAATCAGAAGACGCCTGCTTCTTGGGAGAAAAGCTATGACAAACCTAGACAGCATCTTAAAAAGCAAAGACATCACCTTGCCGAAAAAGGTCCGTATAGTTAAAGCTATGGTTTTCCCAGTAGTAATGTACGGAAGTGAGAGCTGGACCATAAAGAAGGCTGATCGCCGTAGAATTGATGCTTTTGAATTATGGTGCTGGAGGAGACTCTTGAGAGTCCCGTGGACTGCAAGAAGATCAAACCTATCCATTCTCAAAGAAATCAGCCCTGAGTACTCACTAGAAGGACAGATCCTGAAGTTGAGGCTCCAGTACTTTGGCCACCTCATGAGAAGAGAAGAATCCCTAGAAAAGACCCTGATGTTGGGAAAGATGGAGGGCACAAGGAGAAGGGGACGACAGAGGATGAGATGGTTGGACAGTGTTCTTGAAGCTACTAACATGAGTTTGGCCAAACTGCGAGAGGCAGTGAAGGATAGGCGTGCCTGGCGTACTCTGGTCCACGGGGTCACGAAGAGTCGGACACGACTGAACGACTGAACAACAACAACAACATCTGTCCCACTGTCAACATATAAACTGTATGTTCCCTTAGGACAAGGAGTTCACTCTGTGCAGTGTGATATACACTGAGGGCATCATAAGGACAACTACCACATTATTATTATTATTATTATTATTATTATTAGCAAGCAAGTGGAAAGAGTCTCCTTCCTTATATGTGGTCTCATGGCAACTGTTATTCCACGGTGTCTCCTTTAAAACATCTTTTTTTAAAAGCATTCTTGTATCCCTGTTTCATAAGGTAAAATAGAAGCAATTTTATCAGCATTAACACTGATTGGCTTCTATTAGCCTTTTGCCTTTTAATAAAATTTATGATACCTTTCAGGAATGCAATTTGATAGAACGCAAAGCGATTGCACCCTGCTTAGATATCTCCCTGGCATCTCTCCTCACAATAATGTGATAATTTTATGCATGAAATAGCATGAGTGGTATAGAGATGGCTCTAATGCTGCTTGCTGTCTATGTATATATGAACATGGCAATGCAAAGATAAGGGTGTGTGTGGAGGGGAAATGGCATGAGCTTACATTTGAAGCATGCAATTAGAAATTCTGTGCGTGCTCGTGTAAGTTCAGGTTGTATTAAAACAGTCATGTGAAAAATCAGCAACGGGTTTAGGCACCTCTCGCATTTTGGACATCCTAGATAAAGGAAACCTGGACAGTTAAGTCCAGTTGAATTTGACTATGGCGTGTGGCGCTCATCTTGATTTTCAGGCCAAGGGAGCCCATGATGGTCCGCAAACAGCTTTTCCGGGTCATGACTAAACCACTTCTGGCGCAACGGGACACCGTGACGAATGCCAGAGCGCACGGAAACGCTGTTTTCCTTCCCGCCACAGCGGTACCTATTTATCTATTTGCACTGGTATGTTTTTCAAATTGCTAGGTTGGCAGGAGCTGGGACAGAGCAAGGAGAGCTCACCCCGTTTTGCAGATTTGAACTGCCAACCTTACGATCAGCAAGCTAAAGAGGCTCAGTGGTTTAGACTACAGCACCACCTGCTTCCTACTTTGGACATCGTAAAGACAGTGCAGGCCCACCAATCTCAGCATCCCATGTCTTGATGGGGGTTATATTCTGGGAGCTGTAGTTTGCTAGAGTTTGCTGAAATTCATTAGGAGAATCCTATTCCCTGTTCCACAGCTATAGTTTCCAGAGTTCCCTGAGAAGAGCTTTGATTGATAAACCACTCTGAAAATCTTAGCTCTGGGAGGGGAATAGGGGTCTCTAAACAACTCCCAGTACCCTTGACAAACTGCAGCTCCCGGGATTCTTTGGGGGCAGCCATGACTGTTTAAAGTGTCGTCACAATTCTTTAACTGTCCGGTGTGAGTGTGGCCTTAGTTGGAGACAAACACTTGATTGCAATCTGCCTTATTTGAGATTGCCCAAAGTTACTGCTGAAGTCTCCCCCGCAGTCCTGAGGGTAGCAAATCCAAGTAGTGCTCCCTTTCCTTTGCTAAACAGATAATCAATTAAATAATCAACCACTGACTGTGCTTTGATAGTCCCTGACGTTTGATTTCCATCTGCTGTGACTTCTGGATCTGAAGTTCTTGCAAAGTATCTGTGGCTCCCCCCCCCCCCGCACGCCTCTTCTCAGCTCTTTCCCTTTCCTAGCCTGATCTGCCAACTCCCGCTTTTGTTGCCTGTCAAAGATGCCTCAACACAATGTCTGTTTTGTGCTCGCCTGAGCAAGCCTGTCTGAGGTGCTTGGGGATGCCCAGGTAGCACCCCTGCAGCGAAGCATCCACGGCTTGTCTGTGAAGCCTGTTTGGAGGGCTGTGCTGTGTATTTCAAACACTCGGTGCACAGGTTTGCTTGGGACTCAATCAGATTTCCATTCGCTTTGCTGGTTCCACTTTTGGGGAGCAGACTTCATTTTGCTACTGTTGCAGGGAGAGCAACAAAGCTTAATTTAAACAGCAGCAGTATATTTAGCACACAGGATTTCAGCACTCTTAATTGCATTTTTCAGTCCTTGTGCCCTTTGCTTTGCTTTTCAAAAGGGGGAAATGACTTTGGTTTTTATTCCTTATTCCTTTTATGTCCATCATCATCCATAATGTTGTGAGTTGGGTGGAACAGTCTCTAGACGATGCCCCAAGTCTCTTCCAATTCTTGGGTACCAGTACCCAGCAAAGTTTAGATCAGATAGAAGATTCTGTTGTTAGACAACTTAAGCTAGCTACGTAAGCACCATGATTTGTGCTAGAATCCAAGGCTGTGACTAAGGGAGAAGCAAGACCTTTTGGGGTGCTGATGCTGTGAGCCTCCCCATCAGTGGTGTGCGGTCAGTGGACTAAGGCGACTAGGCTAGTCCCCTAAATGTTCCCCTTGTGATGGCCTGGGACTCGGGCTCAGACTCAGAACCGGAGGAGGCTCAGTCCGCACCGGATCCTCTGCTGCAGGCATCAGCTGAACCTAGTCTGGGGCCTGATCCTGAAGAGCTTCAGTCTGCTCAGGTTCCCCTGCAACAAGCACCAGCAGGGCCGAGTCAGGGGCCTGAGCCTGTCCTGGCTCCAGGTGCCGGGGATACGTCATTGCCGTCAGCTGGGCCATCAGAGGCTGAGGTGGCCCCTGGGTCCAGTAATCCTCCAGTGTCTCACGAGCTGCAGAGACTCAGGGCTGAGAGAAGGAGGGACCTGAGTACTCGCAGGAGGAGTCCTCGCCTCCAGGAGAGACAAGGTGGTGAGTCATCGGGGGATTGGGACCGGCCATTACCTTGGCAGAGATAAAAGGGCGGTCAGATCCAACCCCAGGTTGCGGGAGCAACATTGCTGCTTGCCAGGTCCTGCCTGTGTTCCTGTTCCTGACCCTGCCTCAGTAGGGCGTGTTGAATTTTTCATCTTTAAAAATCCTGATTTGAGGGGTGTTAAAAAGTTGTGGTATGATTAGGTAATTTGAAATATATTTTGGTTACTTGTAAATATTTAGGTCTTGCTTGGTAAATATCTATGTGAAAAGTTCCTACTTTTTAATTTTTTTAAATTTTTCTGTCATTTAAACGTATATGTTATTCCCAAATTTTCATGAAAACAGATGTTGATAAGTGCCTAAAATTGATTACAAGATATTGTAGTTCTGTTATATATGTATTGTAGTTATCTGTATTATTAATATTAATATTATTAATTATTAATATGTAGTTATCTGTATTATTAATACTGGGTATGTTTAGCCTGGAGAAGAGAAGGTTAAGGGGTGATATGACAGCCATGTTCAAATATATCAAAGGATGTCATATAGAGGAGGGAGAAAGGTTGTTTTCTGCTGCTCCAGAGAAGTGGACACGGGGCAATGGATTCAAACTACAAGAAAGAAGATTCCACCTAAACATTAGGAAGAACTTCCTGACAGTGAGAGCTGTTCAACAGTGGAATTTGCTACCAAGGAGTGTGGTGGAGTCTCCTTCTTTGGAGGTCTTTAAGCGGAGGCTTGACAGCCATCTGTCAGGAATGCTTTGATGGTGTTTCCTGCTTGGCAGAGGGTTGGACTGGATGGCCCTTGTGGTCTCCTCCAACTCTAGGATTCTATGATTCTAATATTATACAATGGTATGCGATTTCTTTTTTGCTTTGTACAACCAGTGATAACTGCTTCACTATGACTACAAAGAAGAGAACAAGGCAAGGAACATTCACACATATGAGCAACCTTATTGGAAGTGGAAGAGACATGTTGCCTTCTGAATTACCAACTTTGCGAGACATGTTAAGATATGGACTGTTGCTGAGAGAACAAAGTAAGTGAGGATATGAGAAACTATCCAGCTGCCAGTGTTGCAAAAGACTTATAGCCTAAAGTACTTGAAAAATGGGAACGAGCAAACTGTTCTTTTGTTTTCCCTGTTGTGAATTCAAGAGTTACAGTATTAGCAAAGATTCAAGAAAGTTGAGAGCAAGCAGAAAACATATCTCTTGGAAGGGGCAAGTTAGATATTAAAGAAGCCTTTGCTTCAAAACTTGACAAGCTCTTTGACATTCTCAATTGCAAATGTGAAATCATTATGTGCTCTGAATTTGGCTGTGCTACAGATTGCACAAAAGAAGCTCACATTAATTGCACATGCTCTAAAGACAAGAAGATCCCAGTGAAAGAACTTGCTTTCATTAAAGGCCAGAGAAACAATATTGGTTCTATTGGACCACACCAAATTGGTTTGCCAGATTTTCCAGAACATAACAGACTGATAAAGAAGCAAAAGCGAGGAGAAGTTGAGAGAACAAGAGTTGCTGATGCTGAATAGAAAAAGGAATGTTTGCAGACTTCTTCACTTCCATCACATGAAGAAAGTTCCTCCGGGGTTGGAAATGAAAAGGAATGTGATACAGAAGATGGAAGTGAATCAAATTATGATTTAGCAGCTCCTTCAACTTCTAATGGAGAGAAACAGTACAATACATTAGATATTCCTAATGTTGCTATGCAGAGCATCAGATACGGTGTTGGTCTTCGTGCCACAGCTGCAATTACCACCGCTGCATTTATTGATATTGGCTTGATCACTGAAGAGAATACGAAACTTGTTGTTGACCACAATAAAGTAAAGGGAGCACAGGAGAAATTGATGTCATCATTAGACAATGAATTTGAAGAAATTCAAATTCATTGTCTAATGAATTTGAAATTCAAATTCATTGTAAGGTGGCTTACAACAGCAAACAGACTTTGTCACTTGTGAGTTTCCAAACATGGCCTAAAAGGCAAAAACCTCAATAATTTAAGGCTGATTGTAGAATACATTGTTGGTGTGTACTATCTGTGTTGGTTCAATATAAAAGTAAAACATTTGTGGATAGAAGGCCCATGCCATTTGTTGTTTCAATTGCAACAGCTTAGACTGCAAAACAAGGCTGCTGTTTTGCCGACTGTTAAGCGTTCAGCGTGGTATGCATTTAGTGAAATGTTAATTCAGACACTGCTGTGCTCAAATAATAAGGAAGAAAGGAGAGCTGGAATTCAAAAGATCATCGATTTGAGAGGTGGCAATGATGATATATTTGGAGACCTTTCAGTACGTCCAAGGAAGACACCTTCTATAAACACCTCTGCTTCAAACTTATTGGAGTTGATAGACTGGTTTGATGGAGTTTATGAACCTCCATTAACATGCAAAATGACCTTGACAGAAATAAAGGAATTTATTGACAAGCCTATGCAAGTTCCTCAGTGGCCTTGTCATGGTCAAGGGATTGAAAGATGTGTGAAACAAGTCATGGAGGCTGCAGAGAGGCCAAGAAGCAGGTCGTCTGCTTTTGTCAAGAAATGAATCAATACAGGACTTGATGAAACTTGTTATTAATTCCAATTAATGTTATTCTTTTTTTTTAACTATAATAGGACGTTATAAGATAAAGTGATGATATGTTGTTACAGCTGGAAATAAAATTTCTTTATATTTTGCTTGTATAAAATGATTAAAAACTTTAACTTTGCTTCAAAATGCGAGTTTTTGGCTTTTTTTTAGTGTATTTCAAACAAATCTCAATTTACCAAGCTAAACATCAACCAATCATAAAAATAATTGCAGATTTGGATTTCTCATGTGCAATTACATATTTTTAGACCCCCTCATTGAGCAAATTCACAAAATAAAATTTTCCGTCCTTAAATGACACGCCCTACTGCCTCAGTTTCTGCCTTGCACCCTGCCTTGACTACATCGGGTTGACCCCTCGTTGACTCCTTGGACTTCGGACCGGACTTGGCTCACCTCTTGGATCACCCTCGGGACCAGCATACCCCTTGATGCCTTCTTCCCAAAGACCAGGAAGCTTCTGTCCAGCGTAGGGAGGGAGGCGCAATGCTCACGTGCATGGTTTTGGCTCCCCCAATTGCCCTCGCAAGCTGGCGCCTCTGGCCCTAACCATTCCCCTGTGAAAAATCGCACGACAGTGCCCTCCATCTTATGTTCAGGTTGTATAAATGTATAAATAGAACCATGCATCTTAAAGACACCACAGTCTCCGCTGACCCTCATTACAAGGAAACCGAACCCTGGTAAGAACCGGGAGCTCTTGGGAGTCTCTCACCACTTTGAGATTGGGGTAAAAGGTAACAATATACACCTTGCTAATCAACTTGCAATTTGTATCTGGCTCAATGAAACAGCTTGTCAAATAGCACATAAAATAAAAAATAAAAGGAAAGCCGTTCTGTATAAATTTTGTTGTTTGGTATCTCATTGATAATCAACAGTACACCAAACTTTTTTCTACATATAATCAGACTACTCTTTATCTTGAATGCAATTGTTAAAATATTGTAAACTCATAACATATATCTGGCAATAACTGCTTTTTTTTTTTTTTTACTATTTGCAGTAAAGTAGTGTCACCTTAGCATGAACGTGGCCATGCTTTTGTTTCCAAAATCTGAGGGTGGGGGAGACTAGTTAGCTGTTTTATTGAAGACCTATAATTTATCCAACTATTCTTTAACAGAGGGCAGAAGTGACCATCTTGTGTACCCTTCCCTTTGAAAGGATGAATTGGGCATTTGGAGTTGAGCTAGAGAATCACGCTGTAAACTAGGGATGAGAAACAGGTAGCCTTCCAGAAATGTCAGAAGGTCCACCTCTCAGGTGGAAAGTAGTAGCACTGCATCAGGCCTGCCCTACTTTTGCTCTAACAGGTAAGGTAAAGGTAAAGGTAAAGGACCCCTGGACGGTTAAGTCCAGTCAAAGGCGACTATGTGGTTGTGGCGCTCATCTCGCTTTCAGGCCGATGGAACCGGTGTTTGTCCACAGACAGCTTTCTGGGTCATGTGGCCAGCAGGACTAAACCACTTCTTTCACAACGGAATACTGTGACGGAAAGCAGAGTGCATGGAAATGCTGTTTACCTTCCTGCTGCAGCGGTACCTATTTATCTACTTGCACTGGTGTGCTTGTGAACTGCTAGGTTGGCACGAGTTGGGACAGAGCAATGGGAGCTCACGCCGTCACAGGGATTTAAACCGCCAACCTTCTGATTGGCAAGCCCAAGAGGCTCAGCGGTTTAGACCAAAGCCCCACCTGTGACCTGCTCTAATAGGTAGAGATGGAATGACTACCTCTCTTTTCCACCCTCACCCTGGCTCTTGGTAGCCCTGGATTGCTCCAGGTGACACAACCCAACCCTGGTCTATCTCCATCTTGCTTGAGTGAAGCCCAGATTTCCCCCAATTGGCTTGATTTGATTCAGGCTTCAGGCTTTGGTCTAATCAGGTGCACAGGCCTAGTATTACACTATGTAATTGTGTTGCTGCTCTACAGGGTGTGTGTGTGTGTGTGTCTATATGGATCAAAACATGAGGACTTCCGCCGGCGACGCCATCGCGGGCGTTCGTGGGTTGCCTCGGTAGCGAGGCGACCCAGGCTGGCCCGGCGGTTGGAGCCCCGCTACCGCTAAGCGGGGCTCCGGTGGGGCGCGGGAAGAGCGTCCCGCGCCCTGGGCTCCCCGGCGGGCCCGCAAAAGCTCCGAACCCTTCCCTTGTTCCCCCTGTAAAGGGGGAGTGGGGGTGAAGGGACAACGGAGCTGGGCCACTAGGGGACATGCCCCAACTGGGTCAGCGAAGCGGCGGCCGCCGCCCGCGATGGGCAACATCGTTCTCCCTGCTAGGATTAGAAATAAGGAAGCCCGGTGGCTGTGAGTATTTGATTGGATTTACATTTTGCTTTCAACGATCCGGGAGGTTTCATGGAAAGGAAGCCTGCCTCCCTCCCTTCGGTGGCTAGAAAATAACCGTTCTAAGAGACTGCTGTTACAGTGATGGTTACAAAGTACTTTTATTTTGACAAGTGAGACTAATCTGATCTCCCTTTGGGGGAGCAAGACGGTGGAGAATATCTCTTTCTAAAATTGTGGTCTCTGCGCCCTGGCTACAGGGAAAATGGCTGCGAAAGATTGTGACTGAGTGGAAACTTACTGGTACTAAGATGGAAAAGTTCTCAAATTGAAACTGAAATTTGATACCTATGCCCGCTTCTGCCATGCTGGGTTTCGTTTTTGAGTTGGTTATGAACCATGGATTGACTGATGAACAAAGGATTACTTTCTTGAGACTGGAACTGCTTAATCAAAAACTGGTGATATTGAACCGGGATATGGCAAAAAAGATACTTCCCACAGAGGAGACTTTTCAGGATATGGCTGTATTGGAAGAGAGCCTTGGCAAAGAGCTGAAGGGGATGATTGAAGAACAGAGCAAAATGGCTTGGCGACTCCGGAAAAAAGAAACGTCCTTTGGGGGTGGCAGACCCTGGACGGGGATAAAAGAAGAATGGAATTTTGAATCGGAGAAGCTGGAAGAAGATGATGTGTGTACCCTGATGCTTTATGCAAGGACTGTTGTGGACTTTGTCTGGATCTGTGGACTTACAAGAAAAGAGGACAACTTGAGGAGCGGCTCTGGAGTAAGACGGACGAAGAAAATGGACAGAAGGGGGATAGGGTGAATTGTATTAAGGGTAAAGTAAAAATGATTTATTACGGTACCCTGAAGCCGGTGTGTCAAGACTTTAAGTTTTTGAATTAGAAAAGGGATATTTTGATTTCTTTTTATTAGCAGCAGTTTAAGGGAAAGAAGATGTTTGTTATGATTTGATTTAAGAATAATATGTTAAGATATGGAGCTCTGTGATTAATTAATATGAAGTTATAATATGATCTGATTTTAGTTAAGTTAAGAAGTGGAATAATATTGTAAACTAAGAAATAAGATTTTTTAAGAAGAATGTACAGTTTTGAACTTTTAAATGAATTTAATTTTTAGAATATGAAGTTATTAAAGTAAAATTTGGAATTGGAAACGGAAGGAGAGAAGGCAGGGGAAGTCTAAGGCAAAGATTCGACCAAGAATTTTTTTTTTTTTCTGTATAAGAAGAAGAATTGTTGGTATGTTTGTATCCGTTTAGTGTTAGTTGGGGTGGGTAAGTGTTGGGTTAATGTTGGTGACGGTGTTGGATTGTTTGTTTGTTATGGAAAAACTAATAAATTCTTATATAAAAAAACATGAATTATTATTATTTACTCTTCTTAGGGAAGCATGCCCTCCAACATTTCTCTGATAAAAATAGGAATGTCCTATTCCATGATGATGATAATGATGATGATGATGATGTTACTTAAACTCCACCCATCTGACTGGGTTTCCCCAGCCACTCTGGACAGCTTCCAACATATACAAAATACATAAAAAAACCATTAAAAATCTTCCCTAAACAGGTTGCCTTCAGATGTCTTCTAAAGGTTGTATAGTTACTTATCATAGAATCATAGAGTTGGAAGAGACCACAAGGGCCATCCAGTCCAACCCCCTGCCAAGCAGGAAACACCACCAAAGCATTCCTGACAGATGGCTGTCAAGCCTCCGCTTAAAGACCTCCAAAGAAGGAGACACCACCACACTCCTTGGCAGCAAATTCCACTGTCGAACAGCTCTTACTGTCAGGAAGTTCTTCCTAATGTTTAGGTGAAATCTTCTTTCTTGTAGTTTGAATCCATTGCTCCGTGTCCGCTTCTCTGGAGCAGCAGAAAACAACCTTTCTCCCTCCTTTCTCCCTCCTCCCTCCTCATTCGCTTGGGGGGCCCACATAACACCATAGCCTTCCATACTTCTCTGATGAAATTAAGGACATCCAAAGGAAAAGTGGGACATTCCAGGATCACAGCAGAAACCAGGACGGCTTCTGTAAATCTGGTACTGTCTTGGAAAACAGGGACACTTGGAGGGTCTGGGGATGTGACTACAATTTCAATTATCCATGTTCTATATTATAACTTTGCTCACAACTGTTGGTGAAGGACCCTAAACTTTTGATCAGTTCATTCCCCAGAAATGTGTTATGCTGATGCCCTTCTCATTCATTTCCAAGCAAGCAAAGTTCTGCTCCTTCCATCTGCAGATGTTTTATATTGATGCCTTGGGCAGGAAGTATTTGCATTTCCAAGAGGAGGCCTATTGTATATCGAGAGACATCACAGAGAGAGTGCCAAATCAATGGATGAATTCTGGATCTACAAGAAGCCAGGACATCAAAGTTTTGCTTACTGCAATGGTGTGGGTGTGAGAATCCCTTATGGATCAAAATAAGGCAGTGTCTGAAACTGAGAAACATCTCTGGCAGTAATGAGGTCTTGTGAGGGGTTTCAGATTAAGCAATAATACATATTTTAAAAGGAAAAAAGAGGAAAAGGAGGTCAGTGAACTTAACTCAAACAGGTCTTCACTTTTGAAGCTTTCCATAGGTATGGACAAGATTAGGACAATGCTCTCGCCTAGCTGCATGGTTAGAAGCAATAATATGCCATCTCTTCCTGCCCTTGAGATCGAGAGGTGAGCTATATTATCAGCAAAATCTTATTATGGAACTTGTATTGGTCTGGGTTGTACAACTTCAGACCACAGATTTGTGTGATTCCTAGGCTGGTGGGGAGTCGGGGGACGGATGGACAAATTCCTGCCTTTAGAACAGAATGCAAGTGTCAGCAGGAAGGTAAGTTTCCATTCATATATTTTGTTCTGTTTTCTTGTAGGTAGGCTGGAAGCTTTTCTCCCTGTCACGTATAATACTAGAACTTGGGGACCTCCGTTGCGGTTGAATGTTGGAAGATTCGGGACAGATGGAAGAAAGTAGTTCAACATACAACACCTATTTCACCTATTTCAATTTGTAGTGATGGCCGCCAACTCAGATGACTTTCTAAGAGGGTTAAACAAATTCATGGAGGATAAGGCAATCAGTGGCTATCAGACATGGTTTCTAAGTTGCTCCTCCAATATCAGGAACAGTACGAATCTGAGTACTAATTTCTGAGAATCACAAGGGAGGGGGGAGAGTGTTGCTGAACTCAGGTCCTGCTTGTGTGCTTTCCACAGGCATCTGGTTGACCCCTTTGAGAACTGGATGCTGGAATCAGATAGGCCTTTGGCATGATCCAGCTACTGGGCTCTTCTAATATTCTTATCATCTGCTACAGCAGCTAGTGTTAGACAGGTAGGCAAAGTCCCCATATGTTATAGCCAACCTTGTTCAGAGCAGTGACATCACAGTCACTAGGGGTGCGCTAGCACAAAGACTCAGCATGCAAGCATGGCCGGCTTTCTGAGTGTTACATACATAAGGAATGCCAACTTTCTCTTTTTCCTTCAAGTACTTCTTAGAAATGTGACTCTTGGACCTCTGCTGAGTGATTAAGCAGAGCTCCATGAATACTGAATGCATTCCGATTATCTTTGGCACAAACGAAAACTAAGAACATTATACAGGGCATGACCCGCAGACAATGGAAACAATGCCAGCACTTCCAATGGGCTTTAATTCATCTCTTTAATGCCAGGGATGATTCTCAAGTATGCAGCACACTTATCTTCTCTCCCCTCCACCCAACACACATGCACAGACACCATCACCCTCTAATAACTGCTGCCTACAAATCCTGGAATGTTGCAGATCTGAGCACATTTAACAATATACTAGCAAAAGTCCCATCATAATGCAGTCAATATATCAGAGGAAGGGAAGGATACGTATTGCATTAAAATACCTTGTGTAAAAAGAGACACATTGAACCTTACAGAACCAAAAATAGCCACCTAGGCATTGCTCTAGATTTCAGCATATAAATTACAATATCAGGAGGCCCATCCATGGTTATCTATTGATAGCAGTAGGACCATCCATTATCAAGGTGGTGGCCTTTGAGAACTGAGGCACCTTCCAGTGTACGTAGCCTCACCTTGCATTATTCTTTGTCTATTGTTTGTCTACACAATTGTGGATGGATAACAATCAATATGCAAGCACAACTATGTATGGCATATTTTCAGAGGGGTACAAAGCTTAGTTTTCAGTGAATCTCCAGAGGAAGGAAGCTTCATTGATATAGAGTGTCCATGGATAGCAAGTTTGGGGAACCTCCAGAGGCCACCAAGTCACCTGCTAAGCAGCCAATATGAGTTCCGGGTTCTGAGCCACATCAAGGGAGTGATGCACCAAGTGCCACAACACCAGGGCATGCTGAATCACAGCAAGGACCTTCACTGGCACCTTCTTCATGGTCTGACTAACTGGTTGCTACCCGCAGCACCTTGCCATGCTCAGGTCAGGGAATGCACCAGATGGAAAGCCATGGGAAGCAGAAGAAGTGGCCATCTTCTGGCCACAGAGCTGACCATTTAAGAGACTCAAGTTCTCAAAAGGATACCAGATCCTTGGTGGTGGGTAGACTGGAGGTAGAGCCCAGTCCAAGTTGCTCATTCCCAGTCCAAGTTGCTCATTAGGAGCTGTCCATGGTATTAAAACAAGTGACTTGCCCTGTGGGCTTTTCTGCAGGACCAGAACAGGACATCACATCAAGATGCTGTGGGACTTCAATCCCCATCAACTCTAGCCAACAAGGCAAATGTGATCCATAGAATCATAGCACTGTACAGTTGGAAATGACTATGAATGTCATTTTGCACAACCCCCTGCAATGCAGGAATCTCAACTAAAGCATCCATGACAGATGGCCACCCAATCTCTGCTTGAAAACCTCCAATGAATTGTAGTGCCCATCTCACGAACAATAAATAATGATAGCACATAACAATATAGACTCTAAAGAGTTGCTGGCGCATCAGACATGAGGAAAGTCCTTTATATTCTCCCCTTTTTTCCCTAAGAATTGGGGAACCACAAACATGATTTCCTAACCAGTGGTGCACAGATCTGATCCAAGACTTTAATCCTCGTTGCAGTCAGTCCAAGTCCTGTAGTGAATCAGGGGGTGGGGGGGTTAGCAATTTGGTATAGTAATGACCTTCACGGCGAGCTGCAGATGGGATCTGAGCTAAGCAACTGGTCTGTAGTTATTGATGCCACCTTATTGAATTATTTATTGCTGCTTGAATGGGAAAAGGGATATTTGCTGTTCAGAGCGGCGGTAATAAAACTTCACCAGAGTGTCTTGGAAGGGGGTCCAACTCCATTGTATATGTGTTGGAGAGGCTGAGACCATGTATATTGTACATAAGTAGATGCAAGAGAGGAGCAACCAATTAGGGATCGTATTAGACCAAGTAATTTGGGGAGGGGGGGGAGGAAGAGGGCAGAGGGGAAGAGAGTGGTGAGGGGGGAAGGGGAGGTAAATTAGCACGGTCCTTAAAACAGATGGCAAAGTGTCCCTCTGATCCTCTCATGGAAAGCAAAGAGAAACTTCCAAGGAATATTTGAGATCTGTATATCACCTAGAATGTACTCACTTGGTCGACCCAGAATGCTCAGTAGGAAAAGAATCAGTTAAATTATTAAGGAGAAGATGGCAGGTAAGAATTAGAGGGGGGAAGTCTGAGAGCAACAACCCACTGATAGATCTCCCAGTCCAGATGGTAGCCCAATAGAATTTTTAGCAAACATTTGGAGGGATAATAAGGCCAGTAACTGCAGATAATTACTTGGTTACTATATGGCTCAGTGCCCCCCTCATCTACATTTGTTTTGATGGCAGTGAGAGGCATAGAGGCAGTTGGGAGGGGGCATGTGCCTTCACCTCTGCAGTTCTTTTCCTTCCCCCCTTCTCTTGTATGCAAGCTCTTTTTCTTATCTTTATTTAATTTTTGCTCCACGGTGCACATGTTTAAAACAAAATGAATTATATTGTAGCCAAGATAGGTACTTCTGAGATCCAGTCTTTTGCATGGGAAGAACTGCATGCTCACACCAAAATGATTTCGAGATTGAGCAAGCTTGTTTTCTCCTGCTCTGGAGGGTAGGACCCGAACCAATGGCTTTGGGTTACAAGAAAGGCAATGGAACAGACTTCCTTAGAAGGTATTTACTATCATACAATCATAAAACTGTAGAGTTGGAAGGGACCTGAGGGTCATCTAGTTGTCCTGCCCTTAGCCATCCCAGAGTGGGCTTGAACCACCAACCTTCTGGTTAATAGCCAGATGTGAACTCTCATTCATTGGAATTTTTTATTTTTATTTTAAAGCAGAAGTTGGGTGGCCATCTGTCATGGATGCTTTAATTGGGATTCCTGCATTGCAGAGGATTGGACTACATGACCCTCGAGGTCACTTCCAAGTACAATTCTATGATTCTAAGAGGAGTGTTCATTCTAGTCTTTTGCAGCAGAAACAGCAGATAGAAGAGTTTGGATTTGATATCCCGCTTTATCACAACCCGAAGGAGTCTCAAAGTGGCTAACATTCTCCTTTCCCTTCCTCCCCCACAACAAACACTCTGTGAGGTGAGTAGGCCTGAGAGACTTCAAAGAAGTGTGACTAGCCCAAGGTCACCCAGCAGCTGCATGTGGAGGAGCGGAGACGCGAACCCGGTTCACCAGATTACGAGTCTACTGCTCTTAACCACTATACACCACTGACATCACAGGACAGTTCACTGGTATCGTTGGGATTTACAAGTTCTTAACTAAAAACTATGGTTTTCCCAGTAGTAATGTATGGAAGTGAGAGCTGGACTGTAAAGAAGGCTGATCGCCGAAGAATTGATGCTTTTGAATTATGGTGCTGGAGGAGACTCTTGAGAGTCCCATGGACTGCACAAAGATCAAACATATCCACCCTTAAAGAAATCAGCCCTGAGTGCTCACTGGAAGGGCAGATCCTGAAGTTGAGGCTCCAGTACCTTGGCCACCTCATGAGAAGAGAAGACTCCCTGGAAAAGACCCTGATGTTGGGAAAGATGGAGGGCACAAGGAGAAGGGGATGACAGAGGATGAGATGGTTGGACAGTGTTCTCAAAGCGACTGGCATGAGTTTGGCCAAACTGCGGGAGGCAGAGGAGGATAGGGGTGCCTGGCGTGCTCTGGTCCATGGGGTCACGAAGAGTCGGACATGACTGAATGACTGAACAACAACAAAACTATGGCAGGACTACACCCCTAGGTTCTCTCACCCAATACACATATATTCTGAAATCCCTTCCCTGGGAGCCCAATGTGGCTGGAGGTAGGCAGTACCAGGTGACCTCCCCTCTCCCAGCTCTTCCAAAAGATGGCAGTATTCCTGCACCCACCACGGCCACACTATGCTGTATTTGTGATGTTGCTTTATGTTCTATCATGCTATTGTTATCTATCTCTTGTAAGCCTCATTGGGAGTCATCTGAATGAAAGTGGCATAGAAATACAATAGATCAGATCAATGCTTTAAAGTAGTGATGGGGAACCAATGACCCTTCAACCACAAGGAGCACAGTCACTGGTAGGGGCTGATGAGAGGTGTCCTCCAGCAAAATCTGGAGTGCCACAAGTTTCCTGTCCCTGAACTATAGCTGAGATATTCAACATAGTGTTCTCCAGATGTTGCTGAACTCCAGCTTCCGTAAGACCAGCAGCATAGTCAAAAGTCAGGAAAAACGGAAGTTGGAGTCTATGTTCCTGTTTTCAAGTAATGTAAAAATCAGCCTCAAACTTAATAGAAGTTGGCTGGCTTTTCTTAATTGCACAAATACCCTTCAAAGCAAGAAGAAGACGATGGGTTTTCGGAGGTGGGCGAAAGCAACAGAGGTGTGATTATTTCCCACTGTGTTGCAACCATTCTTCATATCATCAGGCGATGCAAATCCACATCGTTCCACTGCTCGAAATGGAGCTGCCTCCCTTTTCATGCTGACGGTGGCTCCTGCATTTTATAACCAACTGCACTGTTAAGAAACAGGAGGTTCATTAGTCCGGTCCTTAATGAGATCGTCTGGAGAATGTGTTGTGTGCGAACACTAAAAAATAAATGAGAGGTGGATGAAACAATGAGAAATCAGACATGTCTGGAAAAGAGGTTGGCAGGAGGAATAATACGGTGGGAGACAAATTGAGAAAAATGAGAATAAAAGAGCTCCCACTTACTAATGTGTCTCTTGTGTTTAGTTTCTTCTAATGAACAGGCAACGATTGAGGAATTAAAACACCTATGGGAGGCTGGCTGACGACAGAACCCTTTTGTCTTCTAGCTATTCAAATCTGTCCTAGGTAAACTCGGTGGATGCAAATAATGATTGCTGTACGTGAACAAACTGGTGATCTCACTGCGATTCTGGAGGGTCGCCACCACACTGCTGACTCAAGACAGTCCTCTCTGATTGTCGACTTCGGTTGTTTCCATCAATGGTGCCTCAATGAGTGCAGGAAAAGCCATCACATTCTCCCAAATACAAGCGCCCAGAGGAAGCTGGTTCACTAGGGCTACCGGAGCATAGCCCTTCCGATGAGAATGTCAAACAATTTGAAATCTAACCTCCCCCCCCCACCAATAAATAAATAAATAAATAAATCAAAACCACACTCTTGTTCTTGTCCAACACGCGTTTCATACTTTTGTTCTAACTCCTGCCAGTCTGCTGGTCTCTGGCCAGTTAGGTCTCCACTGCAATCAGACCACCTTAATCCAAAAGTGTAGTTATGGCTCATCTCTGAAAACTGGTCACTTCTGCTCCCACTGGCAGCACTTGCAAGGGGTGTGTGAATGATTGCACAAAGGACTGCATTTTAGTGTACGGGGTGTATGGGGTTAGCCAGAGGGCTTTTGGGGGCTTCAATAGACTGAGGCATTGTTCTGAGGCCTTAGATTGGCTCAGATGAATGATCCGATCCCATTCCCCTCACCAATGAAACCTGGATAGCTTCCATGTTATTTGAAAGGGAGCTTCAGGGAGCTCACCCATCTCTAGGGACCACATGAGCTCTTCTGAGTGTGCCTGGTATGAACATAATACATAAATAAGAAACTAGTAACTTGCCCATGTATAATTTGCTAGGGTGGTGGTGATGGCGATAAAGGCGAGTGTGGAAAGAAGCAATCAGGGTAGTGTTGGGTTTGAAATTATACCTAAGCTGGTCTGATGTCAAAACTGTTTGTTTAAGAAATAAAAGAAACAGGTGCCAGTGTTTTGTTTTTAATTGGCTGAAGCGTGGGCGTTACTCTGTGCATATAAGGCTCTGTTGCAAAGCATTTAGTGCTCCTAGCTTTGGGAGTTGGTGCGGGTTTGAAGGTTGGGAGTATGGGAGTATGGGAGTGAAAGTTCTTAGATAAAGTACAGTTGATTTAGTGTAACAGAGTCTCTGAAAAAGGCTAGAAACTGACGGAGAGTTTTTTTTACTTTGTTTATGTAAATTAAACTCTACTTTGAAAAAGCCTTCCTTTCCCCCCCCCCTCTGGTGCCTGCTTTAATCAAGTTAATTTTTCTGTTGCGTTTATTCTTTAACTCTGCAGGAAGCATACTTTAATGGGCTACAGTTAACTGGGGTATAAGTTCTTCTTTTGCACCTTTTAGTTCAGTACCCAGTTATTCCCCCCCCAATTAGGTAGGTGGGTGTGCTTGGGAATAGAAGAGTCAGAACACTCTTGAACCACTTCATTTTAAACAAAAAACACATAAGCAGGAAAAACCAATGCATGGGAAGGTTCATAGTGGGGGTGTGCATGGCCACAGCCCCCCATCTGATCCTGGGCCCAGGTTCAGATGAACCCCAACCTGACTTGGGCCATTCCATGGCTGCCCAATGCAAATCCACATCTCAGATTGATTTGAGCACCAGTCCTAATGTTTATTTAAGGACTTAGGTAAAAGTAAAGGTACCCCTGACAGTTAGGTCCAGTTGTGGACGACTCTGGGGTTGTGCACTCATCTCGCTCTATAGGCCAAGGGAGCTGGCGTTTGGAGGGGAGCAGAGGAAGAGGGAGATATGGTAATCCTGAGGGTTGATTCCTGCTGGGTTCTACTTCACTAGAAAGTTCCCTGTGGGGACTGAGAGGAACTGCAGCCAACAGGATTGAATGCTGCACTCACCAGCTGGGAGCGGCCTGCTCACTGTGTGGCACAGGAAAAGCAGACCCCTGGCAATGTAGACCCCTGCAGCTAGAAGGATTGCACCCTGCATTCACCAGCTGGTGGGGAAAGGGCAAACTCTTGTTGTAGTCAGGTAATGTAGCCATGTTGGTCTGTCGTAATAAATAATGATGAAAAATTATATATATGTTCCAGTAGCACCTTAAAGACCAACTAAAGAAATCAGCCCTGAGTGCTCACTGGAAGGGCAGATCCAGTAGGTTGAGGCTCCAGTACTTTGGCCACCTCATGAGAAGAGAAGACTCCCTAGAAAAGACCCTGATATTGGGAAAGATGGAGGGCACAAGGAGAAGGGGACGACAGAGGATGAGATGGTTGAACAGTGTTCTCGAAGCGACTGGCATGAGTTTGGCCAAACTGCGGGAGGCAGTGGAGGATAGGGGTGCCTGGCGTGCTCTGGTCCATGGGGTCACGAAGAGTCGGACACGACTGAACGACTGAACAACAACAAGAAGAAGGATAAGCTTTCTAGGTATGAGGTGACCTCTGATTCAGAGTATCTGAAGAAGTGTATATACACACGAAAGCTCATACTTAGGAAGCTTATACTTAGTTGGTCTTTAAGGTGCTACTGGAACACCTTTCAATATTTTTTTTTTTAAAAAAATCTTACATCATTGTTATTTTTTTCCTTCTGGAGTCTGCATTGTTAGTTCATTCACTGTGGGGAACACACCACAGTTTGGCTGCACCTGCCGGATCCCCTGCTGGGAACTCACACTCAGCTAAAACACAGTTCAGGGCCATTGAGTGGGGGAAGCCCTTTTGCAAACAGCTCTACCCTGCTCTTTGCAGAGGTTGCTGTTTGCCTCTCCTTTTCCCACAGCCCACCACCTGAGCGTCCTGCCTTCAGACAGGCCCAGATCACTCTGTGTTGGCCAACCCAGGCCTTGGGCAATCCAAGAGCCCTCTCTCAATCTGATCCAGCCAAAACTGAAGATGTAATCTGCATGTCTGCATTTTGATCTGAACATGATCCATCAGATGTGAATTGGGGAGATATGTGGAGTGAAGCAAAACCCTCCCTTATATCTAGGGAGATGTAGCGTTCAGCAGCCGCACGAGGATAAGAGCTGAGTGTGCAAACTTGAGGGGCTCCCGTGCTCATCAGCTCAGCGAGAAGTTATGACTCGTCTTGATGATTGACGTGCACTCTGGCTGAAGGACTTGGGTTTCATTCAGAGCTAAATAAGTCCTAAAACAGTCAGGATGATGAGTAGTGGCTTATCAATAATGGAGAAGAAAAGGCTTTGAGATGTCCCATTATCTAAATAATTGATGTTGCACTTGGGCTTTGTAATTCCTTAATAAAACTGACTGATTGATTTGGTTAATTAATTCCTCCTTTGACAGGCTTATTGCTTTCTTTGGAGATGAACATGGAGGGGGGGTGAGAGAAGGGAAGACAGAGCAGAGGAGAACAGAAGAGAAATGAAAATAATTCAAAACCTCGGAGAAAGATTCAAATTCTTCATAATGTTCTAGCCACCAGAGACTTCTTGATACATATGCAACTGTTAACTCTGTATTAGACACTCTGCCTTTCCATCCTCCGGTTTATCGTAAAAACAGTCTGACAACTTCAGATAAAGAAAAAAAATCCTCTGAAGAAAAACCAACAGGCTCTCTCTTAAACTTCCCATCCTCCACCATCTGCATCCCACAGCACCAAATCAAACATTATGATAAACCATAAAGCATCTCCCCCCAACCCCAACAGTAGTAAACTCACCTGAGCCTTAAATACTTCTGAATAACTTGATCCGAGTCAAATGTTTAAAGCCCCACTTCAGCTTAGCAGCCATAATTACTCTGAAAGCCGGCCACCAAGGAAACTTGCACTTCATCAGAAAAGAAACGCTTCCTCAAGCTTTAGTGTTTACCTGAGGGGAAATAATTTGGGTGATGGATTGACAACAGCAACTCATTTCAGCTCCTTTTCCATTTGTTGCTACTCTGTTTGTTTCAGAGGGAGGGAGGGAGGAGAGAGAGAGAGAGAGAGAGAGAGAGAGAGAGAGAGAGAGAGAGAGAGAGAAGGTTTATGTCAGTTCTTCTTTACAGAATAACAGTTGTGTGTTTAGACCTTTTACCTTTCCCCAAAATAAATTCACACAGGAGTCAGATATTTGGTTTGGTTTTTGGCAGAAATTTAGGCCACAACTTTATCGATTACAATCAAGTGAGTGGTTGCATAGGTTCTGATTCGACTATCTCCCTGCACCCTTGCAGGCAGCGCTGACCCAGAGCCACATTCATAGGACAACCAAAGGATGAACACCAGGGACAGCTGATGGAGGGAGCACCAATCAGCCGCCCTGATGTCCCCTGGACTCGGGCGCGGGCCGAACCCCTTTCAGGTTTGCCAAACCAGTGAGTCCCTGGATTCCTTTTCCGGAATACCAGAGCCTATCCGCAACCTTACAAGTTGTGACGATTTGCTACGCGGCAGGCGAAACCCAAATGGCACCAGCCAATCAGCCAAGTGGGAAAAATTCCTACCGTGCCCCTGCCCCAAAAGCAGGCGACACACGATGGCATGGGAAGGTCAAGCGCAAGCCCTAAATATAGGGTGAGGTGGGAGGGTATTCCAATGCAATAGCCCCAAAGAGGAAGCTCGTAAGCCTCGCATGGGCTATATAGATCCCACGTTGCTCATTTTTTGAGGCACCCCTTTGGTCAGATTGTGCCCAAACAACGTGAGACCCACTTATCAGGGATTGTGGCTGTTCCAGGATTATTCACCCACAACACTGGGTCAGGTGGCCAGGTCGCACAGCAACACGTGCCCTAAACGGTAGAAGAGATCTGTGGTCATTGACCTCCCCAAAGGTGCTAGAAGTATTACCACCAAACTCAACTTTTGAAGCAAATTTGGTGGTTTCTCTTCATGGGGAGTGGAGATGATGATGATGATGATGGTAAAATTTATTTATATCCCGCCCTCCCCAGCCAGAACCGGACTTAGGGCAGCTAACATCAAAAATATATACAGGTATAATACATTAAGACATAAAATTCAGCAATTGACAGAAATACAGCTTAAAATCGGATTAAAATCAAAATAAGGTAAGGTGAAAACTTAAGGTTCCTAATCCATAATTATAGCAACTATAACTATAGGGGTTGGGAACCTTAAGTACTCACCGGGCTCGACTATTTGTATGAGCAGGTGAGAAGAGTTAGAGAGGCCACTAATATGCAGGGTCTTGTAAAAGGAGAGGGGTCAGACTGAGCCCCATCCAAAGGCCTGGCGGAACAGTTCCATCTTGCACATCCTGCGGAAAGATGTCAAGTCCTGCAGGGTCCTGGTCTCTTGTGACAGAGCATTCAACCAGACTGGGGCCAGGGCTGAAAAGGCCCTGGCTCTGGTTGAGGCCAGTCTAACCTCCTTGAGGCCCAGGACCTCCAAGATGATGTTTGCGGACCGTAAGGCATACCAGGAGGTACGAGGGTCCCAGATTGAATAGGGCTTTAAAGGTTAGAACCAGCACCTTAAACCTGACCCTGTATTCCACCAGGAGCCAGTGCAGCTGGTATAGCACTGGGTGTATGTGATCCCGGGGTGAAGACCCCATAAGTAGTCTCACCACAGCATTCTGAACCCGCTGGAGTTTCTGGGTCAGCTTCATGGGCAGCCCCACGTAGAGTGAATGTTGAGGAAACAGTTCTTGGGGTGATAGAGATGGATTCCAAACACTGGCATGTTGTTGTCAATTTTTCTCAATGTGATCTTGCAAGTGGAATCAGATATTGATCCTAGTGTGAAACATCTTCAGGAAGTCAAGTGAGCTTCCAGGGTTCTTCCACTACCTACAGATTAGCACCAGTTATTGTTACTCGTGAAGATGAATAGTTCCCCACACCTGGTTTAGAGGAAGCGGAAATGTTTTTTTTTAAAAAAAAATAAAATAAATTATTCTGCTACTACCACTACTACTAATGGATGTGCATTTGTCACAAGCTCAGTGGTTTGCTTTTCAATAGAAGCGAAAGGAGCACATTTACAATCTAAGCCCAAATTTAGAATCAAATTAACACCACTTGAACTTTGTTCATGTCACTTGCTTCATTTATTTTATTTTCTCAATTGAGCAGAAATAACAGTGCATTTACCTGCTAAGTCTTGTTTCTTCCTGAATTGCGGCGAGATAAACATGGCTGGCTCAGACAATCATTTTCTTCCCCTCCCTGCTCCAACTTCATATTCAAACCAAATTTATGTGTTGTTTGCCATTTCATGATTTCCTAGTATTGTAACGAACGTGTTACGCCTCAAGCATGCAAGAAACACTGTCCTGCGCTCCACCATTGTGCCACACCAGTAGGACATGTGTTCTGGCAGCAGTTGACCTAAATTGCACACCACAGGGTGTAACTGGGTGAGAGACAGTGTGCTGTAGTGGTCAGTGTGTTGGATTGGGACACAGGAGCCAAGGGTCCAAAATGAAATCTGCTGGGTGACATTGGCCGGTCATGTTCAATCAACCTTATGTACCTCACTGGGTGGTTGTGAAGATAAAATAGAGGTGGGAGAAGAACCATGTATGAAGCCTAGAACTCTTGAGAGGAAAGGTGGGATACCAAAGTAATTGTCTTCATCAGGGCATGTGGGATCAGGAACTAACACTGTGGTGTGTGTGTGTGTGTGTGTGTGTGTGTGTGTTTTAAAAGAGAGAAGCTGAATCTCAACTTTTAAATTTATAGCCTTGTTGTCTGGCTGTAGAATCCCACCCCAAATTTTAGTTCTGCTGTGGGATGAATTGGACCCAATCTCCTCCCCCTTTACCCTCTACTAACTTTCTCCTTTGCCACTGTATGTAGCCATGATGATCATATATCTATCACGATGATCAGTCCCCCCACCCCCATAAATAAATCCCAGCCTTAGAAGACAGAGAGAGTCTCCAGGCTGCCAGAGAAGAGACAAAAGTTTAGGGGGGAAAAATAGGGAGAGGGAATATGCAAGAGGTGCTTCATTCTCCACAAACACTGAATTTTCTCCTGAACATTCTGTCCTCCCAAAATATGATATCAATGTAAGCAGGATCGTGCTGGATGAGGCCAAGGGCCAGCATCCTGTTCTTGCACTGGCCAACCAGATGCCCCACTGGGAAGCCTTCAAAGTAGAACCCGAGTGCAACACTCTCATCACTTGTGATTGATTCACAGCAACTGGGCATAATGTCACTGTCAAGGGAGGTCTTCAGAAGCAGCTACATCACACAATGCTTGCATTTTTTTGTAAGTGTGTCTATGTACTTGCTGTGGGAAAAATATCAGCTTTTCATGGAAGGGGCACTGATACCAGGAAAATGAAACTGGGGAAAGGTGTTAAATATCAGTTGAGATTCCTGTGTTGCAGGGGGTTAGACTAGATGACCCTCAGGATCTCTTCCAGCTCTATAATTCTATTATTCTGTACCATCTCCAGTGCAAGTTCACTGATTGATCCCCTCTGCCCCTAATCATGGCAGCTGTTTTTTAAAAAAATAATAATTTTTAAAAATCCTGATCAATCCAATGTGTGGATTGATTCTGTGCTTACTAACACAGAGCTCCTCCTGTTGCCGGGTTATAACATTTTTATTTATCAAAATTTTTAATTCTGGCTTTGGGGCCATTGGCCTGATTTAGTAGGTTCATCTTAAGTTATTATGAGGCTGGAATGGGGCACTGTCCTACCAACTTCAGTGGAGCTGCATGCCATCTTGGTCCTCCATAAGCTTTGTAGAACTCAACAGCGAGGAGGAGCGGGGCAGAGGAAAACTACTGTTGACCTCACTCCTTTCTACCCTATGACTCCCAATGGGCACCAGCCATCATTGTGAACAGGGGTGTGTTATTTCTGACTGCCAGAAGCAAGAAGAGATAAGGTATTGCTCTGCTCATCAAGCAAAGACTTAAGGCCAGGTTCTTGGTATTTATATGCCTGGCCAGTTCAGAGATTTCAAACTTTCTGTCCAGCTCTGGGATTTCAAACTTCCTTCCAGTCATAGAGCTCAATGCTGCAAACTCCCAATCCTTTGTTGTTGTTGTTGTTGTTGTTGTTGTTGTTGTTGTTGTTGTTGTTGTTGTTACCTGTATGGGGTTCTAAGCATGTACAGATCCAGGTGGCTCATGAAGTTAAGATCTTGAGAGCCAGTGTGGTGTAGTGGTTAAGAGCGGTAGACTCGTAATCTGGTGAACCGGGTTCGCTTCCCCGCTCCTCCACATGCATCTGCTGGGCTAGTCACACTTCTCTGAAGTCTCTCAGCCCCACTCACCTCACAGAGTGTTTGTTGTGGGGGAGGAAGGGAAAGGAGAATGTTAGCCGCTTTGAGACTCCTTCGGGTAGTGAAAAGCGGGATATCAAATCCAAATTCTTCTTCTTCTTCTTCTTCTTCTTCTTCTTCTTCTTCTTCTTCTTCTTCTTCTTCTTCTTCTTCTTCTTCTTCTTCTTCTTCTCAGGTGCCTAATTCAAGCCTCAGATTCCTCCCCAAGAAGCAGTATAAGCACCTTCATTCCAACTATGGATTTGGCATAAGAGTCTCCAGCAAAGAAAACATTCTGCATAACCAATCTTTTAAGGAGCAAATCGAGATGGCTTTCGGTGTATATATTCACAATCAGTTATTCAAATCTTGTGCATGCACCAAGTTTCTGAATCTCAAATGACACATTAAATTGGATGCGCCGGTTGAGGGAGGTAATTAGCATACGAAATGGCTTTCCCGAGACTCGTGATGGGGTTGCTGAGCTTATCATGGAGGAGATTTTGACACGATCATGACAACCTGCTCTCAGCAGTTCTTCGGTTTTTCCATCCACTACCCGCTCATCTCTCTCTCTCTCTCTCTCTCTCTCTCTCTCTCTCTCTCTCCCCCCCCCCCCGGTGAGACTTACATTGTTAGCATTCTGCCTCCCCTGCTCTGCCATATCTGTGGGACTGGTAGTGCTCATCGCTGGATGAGGCCTGTTATATTCTTACGGCGTGTTTGTTTGATACAAGAAAGGAAGGTTGCCCCTAAAACATTGAGGAATGTTGCTTTTTTCCTCCCATGTTTTTAAAATGTCAAACGCTAAGTGAGAACCGGATGACGAAGACTTAGACACTTTGGTGGCATGAATTCCCTTTGCTTAAAAAAAAAAAAAGGTTTGCCTCATCACCCTCTGCTTTCCTTCAAAATTCCTACAGATACTTTGATCTCTCATAATTGCCTCAGATTTGCCTGTAGTTGAAATTTGGTAAGAATTTAAGAGATCTTGTCAACCCAATCAAAAGTCAAATCACTTTCCCTCCCTACCCCACCCCCCAAATGCTCTTGAAATTCCTGAAGAATGAAAAGGTGAAGCCATTTGTATCTAGGACACATGATGGGAGGAAGTCCAGGGGCCCTTTATAGGCTGTGATTTCACTGCCCTCTTATTTAAACATGAGAGCTAAAAGGTGCTACTGGAAGAAATGATAATGGCATTAGTGGTCTATCTCAGCAGAGTCAGTTAAAAATTGAGGAGAAAGACCAGTTGATGCCAATATGGAGAACCGCCCGTGAAGCTGGGTGAGTGTCTTTCGGAAGTTTTTGAGCTCTGCTTCCTTCATACGCCCCATCAGCTAAACTCGAGCCACTTCCCCATCAGGTGACGCCACTTCACACATATGGATGCGTGATAATATCACTTTGTGGAATGGGACAGACACTTCATTACTGAAAAATGGCACACAGTCGCTGGTGGCTGAGAAAGCAGATTCGTGAGATTGGTCAGTCCAAGCAGCTGCAATAGACATACACAAACTCACCCCTTGCCTTTCCCTGCAAGACCAATTGCAGCTGTTAAGAGTCGCCAACAGGTTTTCCACACCTATCAGCTGATCACCCATTCCCACCACCCTTCTGAGTAATACCCCACCCCACTCCCTCACTATATTTAAGAGTCTGGTGACTTCCGTTTCAGTGTATCTGAAGAAGTGTGCATGCACACGAAAGCTCATACCAAGAACAAACTTAGTTGGTCTCTAAGGTGCTACTGGAAAGATTTTTTTTTTTTAATTTCATTTTGTTTTGACTATGGCAGACCAACATGGCTACCCACCTGTAACAAACTCGCCACTGAAATGGGATTATAGCATACAGAAATGACATCCACATTGTTACGCAGAGGAGCCATCTCTTGTAGTTGATTGAGGGGGGGCATGCAACGTCCTGACATTGCAAGGAGACAAGGGACAGAGCTGAATGCCCTCTGAATATTGAGGGGGCCTGGACCCCTCAAAAAAAGCATTGGGGGGCAAAGCTGCTTTGGCCCCTAGGAGCCAGTGCCTATAGTGTTGGGTTCCATGTGTGACCCCCCCCCAAAAAAAAATCACACACAACCCCTTCGATTTGTGCTGCTATAGATTCCCACGCTAACCTTCTACTTTCGCGTATACTGTTTGTGGTGGAGGCTGAGTGGATAAGCTATCAGGATGGAGAGTTCTGATGGAATTAGGGATGGTTGAGAAATTCAGTGCAGTTCACATTTAAAGGCAAGCCTACCGGATATTCACTTCCCAAACAACATGTTATTAATATTAAATAATTTTAATATTAATTTATTATTTATACCCTGCCCATCTGGCTGGGTTTCCCCAGCCACTCTGGGCAGCTTCCAACAGAACATTAAAATGCAATAATCTATTAAGCATTAAAAGCCTCCCTAAACAGGGCTGCCTTCAGATGTCTTCTAAAAGTCTGGTAGTTGTTTTTCTTTTTGACATCTGGTGGGAGGGTGTTCCACGGGGCTGGTGCCACTACCGAGAAGACTCTCTGCCTAGTTCCCTGTAGCTTTGCTTCTTGCAGCGAGGGAACCACCAGAAGGCCCTCGGCGCTGGACCTCAGTGTCCAGGCAGAACGATGGGGGTGGAGACGCTCCTCAGGTATACTGGACCAAGGACATTTAGGGTTTTAAAGGTCAGCACCAACACTTTGAGTTGTGCTCGGAAACTTAGTGGGAGCCAGTGTAGGTCTTCGCAAGACTGGTGTTATGTGGTCTCAGTGGCCACTCCCAGTCACCAGTCTAGCTGCCGCATTCTGGATTAGTTGTAGTTTCCAGGTCACCTTCAAAGGTAGCCCCACATAGAGTACATGTGAGGCAAAATCTAGGTAAGCTCTGAAAACTGCCCTTCTCTGCTTCTTCCCTGCCCCAATGATGACTACTTTGATGTTGTTGTTTTTAAATATCAGATGTCAAAATATTTCAAAATTCCCTCCCTGCCTCCCTCCCTTTCGGTGCCCCTACTGCCTCCCTCCCTTTCGGTGCCCAAACCGGGCTCAGGGCGGCTAACACCAATAAAATCACAACAAAAACATAAAACAGTTCATTAAAATACAGAATAAAATACAATTTAAAACTAAATCTAAACTTCAGCCTCATGGGATCCCACAGAGAACTACTGGCAATCAAAGTAGACACCACTGAGCTAGATGCATCAGGTCTACTTTTATGTAAGGCAGCCTCGTTTGTATATAACTAATTTTGTGGTTAATGTAATAAATAGGGAGACTCCAAGTATGACTTCAGACAGGTAAAAGGTAAATATTTATTAATTAAGAAAGGCACTCCTCATTCTTCTCTTCCTCAATTTTCCCCAAGATTCAAAAACTCATTTCATACAAACTTTTGTAGGGGGGGGGGGCAAAGTGTTTGGATTGCAAACCATTGGGATGAATAAAACTTACTTCTGAGTGAGCATGTCTAGGTTTTCACGGTAAAGGACTTTTCCTGGTTCTCAAAAGGAGCCAAGTTCTTTATGCCTTTCAGTTAAAAGAGGGGAAGCCCCTTCCAAACTCGTAAATAATGAATATGTATCTATAAATCCTCTCCCCCATTTCAGGATTTGTTTCCTTGGGGAAATAATAATGCAAATTGGCAATGCTTGAGCCTTTTTTTTTTTTAAAAAAAAAAAAGGGACTGTGTATGGAACTAATGTTTACCTAATTGTTTCTGGCATCTGAACATGAGATGAAGCCGGTGAGATCAGACATGCCAAATGGTGGAGAGGGAGAGTCTAATGGACGAATAGAAATAAGTTTCTGGTGTTCTTGTCTACACAGATAACAGGAGTGAGGTGGCCAGAGCACATAATGATCCTGGAAGGTGGTTTTGACTGGATTCCAAAAACTAGTTTTTCCTTCCAATAAACTGTAATCAAACGGCGGGAATCTTTCCTCGGCTATGGAAACAGAGCTTTTGGCAGAGCAGAAGAACATAAGAACAGCCTGCTGGATCAGACCAATGGCCCATCCAGTCCATCATCCCTGTTCTCACGGTGGCCAACCAGATGCTTGTGGAAATTCTGCAAGCAAGATTTGGGCACAAGAGCCCTCTCCCCTCCTGTGGTTCCCATCAAAAGCATTGCTGCCTCCAACTGTTGAGCCAGAATCTAGCCTTCATGGCTAGTAGCAACTGATAGCCCTCTGATCCATAAGCTACATCAAGAAGTTAAACACAAAATATGAACAGGAAGGTGTCATGCAGTGGCCATGGGAGGCCATGCCTGGAGAGACTGTCCGCCAGACCAGGGTCTGCAAGAACAGCAGATGAAGTTGGAGATTAATCTGGAGGCTGAAGATGTGGTCTTTGATAATGATGCCGAGCTGGCATTGAACTAATTGCAGTTCTTCATGACCCTTGATATACATCAGGAAGCTTAGTTTAGTCAGAATCAATGCTAAATACATTGCTTCTGGTGCGTGAGCCACCATAGCTGCTAGAGGGCCATGGGAATCCTGATGCTCGGTCCCAGCTCCTGCCCACCTAGCAGTTTGAAAGCATTTCAAAAGTGCAAGTAGATAAAGAGGTACCACTCCGGCGGGAAGGTAAATGGCATTTCCATGAGCTGCTCTGGTTCACGAGAAGGAGAAGGAGAAGGGGAAGGGGAAGGGGAAGGGGAAGGGGAAGGAGAAGGAGGAGAAGGAGAAGAAGAAGAGTTTGGATTTGATATCCCGCTTTATCACTACCCGAAGGAGTCTCAAAGTGGCTAACATTCTCCTTTCCCTTCCTCCCCCACAACAAACACTCTGTGAGGTGAGTGGGGCTGATAGACTTCAAGAAAGTGTGACTAGCCTAAGGTCACCCAGCAGCTGCATGTGGAGGAGCAGAGACGCGAACCCGGTTCCCCAGATTACGAGTCTACCGCTCTTAACCACTACACCACACTGGCTCTCCACATGACCCGGAAAGTGTCTGCAGACAAACACCGGCTCCCTTGGCCTACAGAGCGAGATGAGCGCCACAACCCCAGAGTCACCTGTGACTGGACCTAATGGTCAGGGGTAGTTTTGCCTTTACCTTTACTTTTACCTTTACCTTTACCTTTACCCATGTACTATCTGAAACCCAGGTGGCACATTGGTGGCCAGATGTGGATTTTATTTCATATCCCTACCCCACTAACAGCAAAACAACCTTGCTCTATTTTCCATGTGGCAGCCCTGGACATATTTGAAGGTGACTATCTTAGCACTTCTTAGTCTTCTCTTTCCCAGGCTAAACATACCAAACTCTCTCAAGTATTCCTTAGAAGGCTTGGTTTCCAGACCCTTCACTATCTTGAACCACACAGACAAAAATGTCATTTCGGCATCAGGGGATTAAACAGGTGACCGGTCCTGCCCAGTCTCATTAACCAGATCTAGTTTGCCACCTCCTGCTATGCATGGAAATGGGAGAACCATATTTTATATATGTATCGTTTTCAAAATTACACAGAATTATATGGAATCATAGAATTGTAGAGTTGGAAAGGGTCATAAGGAACATTAGCAAACTGCAATGAAATATCCCAATCATTCCCCTTCCCCTCTCCCTCTTTACCCTCAGTAGTATTTTTAATTTAACATTCTCCAAAGTTCCACATGGGTGACACCACATTGCAGAATTCTCAGTTGATAAGGTAAGGCAGGGATACCAAGTTTCTATCAAGTCATCTTCCTCAGAGCTTTCAGGCTTTTAGTAAGTTTTTCCATTAAGGCTTTTGTCCATACTTTCTGACTCCACAGGGATAGAAGTAGGTGGTCCAGATTTTTCCAATTTTGAGCAATCAACTGTCGTGCTGCTATGAGTAAGAATATAATCAGGGCTTTATGCTGTGAATATTTTTCTTCCTCATGGAAAAAAGACACTAAAGCAAGTTGTGATGTACACTGGACTGTTGGGTATGTGAAGAGAATTATTTCCATAAAGGCTCACGACAAAAAAATGCTGATCTGTATTTGTGGATGGGGACCATTTGATTCTTCGCCTTAGGCAGAAAAATGGTTTGGGTGAACTTGGTTGCACTTGATAATTCTCCATTCCTTGGTGGATCTCTTACTTTCAAGATTGAGAAGATGGGTTGGATTGTGGTCTTGTGTTAGCTGAGGAGGCTCTCTGATCCCAAACAGGTATTCTTTCTTGGCGGGGCTAATATCCTTCTCCTATTATGGCTTTGTTATTCCACCACCAGCTCTTACACTAATCAGCCTCCTAAATCTTTGTCCCTTTTACTTCCAGTGAAGTCTTTTTCTAAACCTCTGTGTTTGTGTTTTCATCTTAAGACTCTCGGTTTTATCCTACTTAATGCTTTCTGCCTCTGACTTGGCAGACGTCTTAGCAGCAGATGAGCGAGGGAAGTGTCATGTTAAATTAAATGATGCTGGTGCAGCCTCTAAGGGGGTGGGGAGCCAAACACAACCCTGCGACAGCCCATCTGAGGCACAGTAGAAATCCCCAGGGAATGTCCACTGTCTAGGATTATGGAGTGTCCATGTATTGATCGTCCTTTTCAACGTTATTGAACGGATGTCTTCAGCAAATCACAGAACGGGTATTAATGTCTAGGGACAAGACAGGGGCTGTGCTTTAAATTTCCTAAAATGCCGGAGGTGGCTCAAATCCTCGCAAACTTCTTGCTGATTTTGAGCTTATAGAACAGCAACAGTAACAGATGCTCCCATACAGATGTCATTTGAGGCATTGCCGACAATAGACAATTTGCCTGTCCTTGGTACTAACAGTTTAGTGCTGGTCAGATGTTAGTCTGAACACACACTGATCGCGACTTCTTACGGCCACTGCCCCTACCCTTACTTCCTCTGTGCATTCAGCATAATTTTATGATTTACCAATATTTTATTTGTTCGGTTTCTCTCTTGCACAGTGATCCGAGTGCAGGCTACATAATAAAATCAAAATATGCAATGTAAAATCATTGAAAGCATAAAACAAAAACTAAAATTCAGAACAGGTGCATAGGAAGCCATTTATTTATTTATTTATTTATTTCTGAACCAAATCAATGGTCCACCTAGCTTAGTATTGTCTAACCCTGATTGGCAGTGGATTTTTGGAGTTTCAGGCAGGAGTCCCTCCCAGCCCTACCTGGAGATACCAGGGGGTTGAACCTGGGGCCTTCTGTGCATGCAAGGCAGATGTTCTACCACTGAGCTACATCCCTTCTGTTCACATCCAAGGATGCAGCAATGGCTCTGAATACCAGTTGCTGGAAACCAGAGGGCGGGGAGTGTTCTTGTGCCCAGGTCCTGCTTGCAGGCTTCCCATTGGTGCATCTGGTTGGCCACTGTGTGAACAGGATGCTGGACTAGATGGGCTTCTGGCCTGATCCAGCATACTCTGTTTATGTTCAAATTGCCAGTCCTCATAATCCACCCCTACACCACCTGTATGTGAGAGGTAGGTTTTTTAACTGGTACCCCCAACTGAAATAGTGTTGTGCCCAAATCTGTTCTCCAGTTTATCCAAAATTTTCTTCCTCTAGGAAAGGGACTTCACAGTCCCAGTAATTCTTGGGGTGGGGGAGAGAGAGAGAGAGAGAGCGCAATGCCTGTTTAAATGTTTGGAGGATGGAGCCCATACCACCTCAGAGACCCTCAGTGAGTTGTTTACTTGGACAAAATTGTTCATATTTGTAGCTTGCTAGCAGTCGCAAGTGATGCAGTTGGATAAATAGGTCTATACCAATAATGTCTACTTGTTAGGCTAAATAGTACAGGAAGGAGAAGGAGAAGGAGAAGGAGAAGGAGAAGGAGAAGGAGAAGGAGAAGGAGAAGGAGAAGGAGAAGGAGAAGGAGAAGGATGGCATGACCTATCACAGGTATCTTACTTTAAGGGTGAGCCTATTTTGAAAACTGCTGGAGTAGGGGAGAAAAGTACTACAATTTCATGGGAAATTGATGTGATTCACTAGGGCTTGCCCCCAAATTTATTCAGGCCCCACATCTGAGTCAAGTCAACCAGGATTTGGGCTGACCCCAAATAGGGATCCAAATCAGGAGTGGGAGGGGGGCTTGCATATCTCTAATATTTCTGTACATAAATATATGCACATTTTGAAACATCTCAGTTGCTCGTGCTGTCCTTGGCTCTTGCTCCCAGAATGGAGATTGCAATCTAACCTTCCCCAAGATTCAAGTTTGATCGCATTGAGGCTTGAAATGTGGAGAAGATGCAGGGAGGCATATGAGAAGATGGGAAGGCCAAGAATCGCACCCCCTGTCATCCCAGCCGTTCACCAGCCCATGCACTGCTAACAACACCACATTCACTTCTGGGTTGTTTTTACTAAATACTAACTTTTTATTTGCTCTATATATTTCTATTGTTGGGGTTTTTTGCATTTTTTTTATTGTGGACAATAATCTCTTTTATTGCAGGGGATATCTATACTAATAACCATGCCACATAAAGTCTGGTTTATTTTTCCAAAGTAAAAACAAAAAACAAAAAAGGCCCATTAGTGTTCCCAGGCAGAATGATGCTTTTCTTGTGACTTCCATGTTGACTGTAGTTCAAATGATGGCCTGTGTGGCTTTGCTCCTAATCACAAAAACGAGCATGCCTGGGTCACATTCAGTGCTATTTTTCTAGAAAGAGAGGTGCCGGAATTCACCACAAACATGTCCCTTGTTCTCTCATAATAGCAATGGCTCCTACCTGAGAGATGCCAGAACTGGGTTCCGGCTGAAAACGAAACAAAACAAAACAAAAACTAGTCACACTGGACATCACACACGTCATGGAATCATAAAATTATAACATTGTAGAGCTGAAATAGATCCCAAGTGTCATGTAATTCCTGCAATACAGGAATCATGACTAAAGAATTCCATTCAACATCTGGGTTATAATGGCATCCCCTTTCATTTGTCTTATTAGCCCCTCTAGGACAGTAGGCATCACCTCATATCATAGAATCACAGAATCATAGAGTTGGAAGAGACCACAAGGGCCATCCAGTCCAACCCCCTGCCAAGAAGGAAACACCATCAAAGCATTCCTGACAGATGGCTGTCAAGCCTCCGCTTAAAGACCTCCAAAGAAGGAGACTCCACCACACTCCTTGGCAGCAAATTCCATTGTCGAACAGCTCTTACTGTCAGGAAGTTCTTCCTAATGTTTAGGTGGAATCTTCTTTCTTGTAGTTTGAATCCATTGCCCTGTGTCCGCTTCTCTGGCACTTCTTCACAGAGTGGATGAATTCCACTCCGTGAAGAAGTGCTTTCTTTTGTCAGTTTCAATTTACCACCAACCTTCACATCAGTTTCGAATCTACTGCCCCTCCCCCCGACATCTGCATTTTGGAGGGTGAGAGTTTGCGATGGGAAGCCTGTCCTACTCAGGTAGGCTCCCTGAGTGATTTTGTATCATGAGAGGTTGGTGTCCTCAATTGTGCAAGGAGCTATATGTGTGTATAGCAGGCTTCATATCAGAAGCCCTCAACTTCTTGTGCATTGAGGGCGGTGGGCCCAGAACATCTGCAATGCATGCAGGTTCAATCCCCAGCATCTCCAGGTAGGACGATGAGAGACCCCTGGCTCAAACCCCAGAGAGAAGCCACCAGTCAGGGTAATCAATACTGAGCAAGATGGACTATAATGGTCAATGTAAGGTAGCTTTCTATGTACCTGTGACATGGCAGAGGCGATAGAGCTTTTGAGTATATGTCTTAATCTAGCTGAAACCAACCCCCAAAAAACAAGGTCTAATCACAGTCAAGTCAAAACATAGGGGCAATATGAGAGGGGGGGGGCTGGTCCACACTTTCTCTGAACTCTCTGCTTCCCTCCAGAAAAAACTGCTCTTTAGTGTTCAACTGGCACAAACAGCAATTTGGGTTTCCTCTGGACTGACGTTTGCTCTGGTTTAGCGTCGTTTCCCCCCTGAGAAAGGAGTGGGGCAAGGGGAACACCAATCAGACTTTTCATAGAAAGTGAAGGTCAAGTGGAAAACTTCATGGACCCATGCTTTCTGGACATGGGGCATGGGACGGACTGATGTGTGGACAAGCCAAGAGATGGTCCAACGTCAAAACACAGGGATGTCTGAAGAACAGCTCGGTGATGTGGTAAGAAAAGCTCGTGGAGGGTTGTTGTTCAAGCACTCTCTGTCAGCATCTGACGGCTTTCAAACTTGAGCCTTCAGAGCCCCACACAAAGCACAGCTGAGGGTGATCTGGATTACTTGAGGCGCCTGGTCTGCTCATGAGGAATAGCTTCCTTTTGAGCAGCTCCTTCCACCTCAGAAGTCCTTGTTCATTATGTGGGCACACTTTGTCTTGCTGAGAAGAGTAGGGTGCCATGACTGCTGAAGACCATCACCCTGGTCTTTCTCACTGCCCACTGACACAGCCTGCACCTCCTCCATAACATGTGCCTTGAGGAGCACCAGATCCTCCTTTGAAGAGGAATCATTCAGTGTGGGCATAGCCATACCCCTGTCCATGCCCCCCATCACTGTGTGAGGATTAAAATGCTGAATAGGTTGGAAATAAACGCTCCAAGAATTGGGAACGGCTATATTTCTGTAAACCCAGCTCTAAATCTTCTCTGTGTGAAGGTTCCTCATCACCTCCGGAAGAAGACACAATTGGGGACCTACCTGACTGAGCCCTGTCTGAGCTGGGATAAGCAAGATATTCAAGGGTATCATTGGCTGAGCCTACCTTGGGGATTTAATGCTGGCTGAGGGCTTATCCACACCTCCATTTGCACTGCTGCTTTCCCCCAGGGAAACCTGATCTTTAGTGCTGAATCGGGACAAATGGCAAATCGGCTCCACCTCTTCGTGGGAACGCGTTGCGGGCGAGCAGCCAAGACTCCCCCCTCAGTGTGGGGAGACCTGGCCATGCCAGTTAACCAAGTGGCCAATCAGGCAGCTTGGGGGCATGGCCTGGGCCAATTTAAACCACATTAAACCATGGCGCAATGCTGAATCGTCCCTTTTCAGCCTCCCACGGATTGTCATTTGTTCTGATTGGTCAATAAAGAGCAAGTTTTCTGGGGGGAAATGGTGAGACAAAGGCCAAACCTTTGGGACCCACAGGGCAAGCGGAAGTTTGGATAACCCTGGGTCAGGAGCCAGCTGTCTGAGCTGAAGATCTGCTGCATCTCTTACCAAACTATCAGTTCTGTGTCATGGTTTCCTTCCTTCCCTCCTTCCTTCCTTTCTTCCTTCCTCTTTCTTTCTTTCTTTCTTTCTTTCTCTCTCTCTTTCTTTCTTTCTTTCTTTCTTTCTTTCTTTCTTTCTTTCTCCCTCTCCTTCCACCCTCCCTATGCTCATGCCATCCAAATGGTGGCAATGGGCAATAAACCAGTTATACAGCAGGTAAAAACGCAGCAATAAATAAAAAAATTAAAAGCTGCAAATCCATGGCTTATAATGCATATTTTATGACAGCCCCACCTCCCCTCCCCTTTACTGAGTTGTTAAAATCTCTATAACCCCTTGATGTATGTGTGTTTCCTTGAGGAAGGTGCTCTGGTGCTCGGAGGCAGGGTAAGTAGCATGTGATATGGCAGCTGTAGGGTAACAACCTGTTTTCCCATAAAAAAGACAGAATAAATGGGCACATAAATTCGATATAAACTGTCAACGTGGCAGCTATGCTAACACCAGCTAAGCTCCTGCCCTGGAGCTCTGCTAACGTAGGCACCTTCATTTTTCAAACAATACACTCGAATTCACACAGCTCTGGGTGTTGGCAGTGCAAAGACAGCAACACTTCTGGACACTTCCGCTCCTTTTTATTGGCATGCAGCATTTTTCGGGATCAAAGCGGGGCAATTGCTCGCAACCGGGCTGCACAGTCAGAGGCAATAAAAAGTGGCAGCAGAGGTTCAGGAAAAAACTCATCTTCTCATGGCGCACTCCAAATCTCATCCCCTGGGATACAAATTCAACACAGGCTGGTTTGACTGGTAGGGTGGAGGCTAGCTCTTGGCAGATGTTTGCTGTGGCTTAAGAACAGCTGGAAAGCATGCTGGATCA
This sequence comes from Lacerta agilis, assembly GCF_009819535.1. NCBI lineage: Eukaryota > Metazoa > Chordata > Lepidosauria > Squamata > Lacertidae > Lacerta > Lacerta agilis. The sequence continues at coordinate 6,370,757 of NC_046322.1, read as the reverse complement.
GGCCATTGGCCCATCTAGTCCAGCATTCTGTTCTTACAATGGCCAAGCAGATGACTGTGGGGAACCCACAAGCAGGATTTTAGCACAAGAGCCCTCTCATCATCATCATCATCATCATCATCATTTTATTTGTATGCCACCTTTCCATAGTTAAAACAATGCTCAAGGTGGCTTACACCTGCTTCTTGGGAGGAAAGCAATGACAAACCTAGACAGCATCTTAAAAAACAGAGACATCACCTTGTCGACAAAGGTCCATATAGTTAAAGCTATGGTTTTCCCAGTATTGATGTATGGAAGTGAGAGCTGGACCATAAAGAAGACTGATCGCCAAAAAATTGATGCTTTTGAATTATGGTGCTGGAGGAGACACTTGAGAGTCCCATTGACTGCAAAAAGATCAAACCTATCCTTTCTGAAGGAAATCAGCCCTGAGTACTCACTGGAAGGACAGATCCTGAAGCTGAGACGAAAATACTTTGGCCACCTCGCGAGAAGAGAAGACTCCCTGGAAAAGACCCTGATGTTGGGAAAGATGAAGGGCACAAGGAGAAGGGGATGACAGAGGACGAGATGGTTGGACAGTGTTCTCGAAGCTACCAACATGAGTCTGACCAAACTGTGGGAGGCAGTGAAAGACAGGCATGGCTGGCGTGCCCTGGTCCATGGGGTCACGAAGAGTCGGACACGACTGAACGACTGAACAACAACACATTGGTGGCCATCTCTGCATCCTGAGGCCGTGAGTTCCACAGTTTAATTCTGTGCTGCATGAAGAAGTTCATTTCTCTCTCTCCTGCATCTTCTACCATTCGGCTTCATTGAATGCCCATAAGTTCTAATGGAGCAGAGGAGAGCCATCAAAAGTTAGTAGCCATTGTAAATCACCAGCTATCCCTCTACTCTACACAATGCTGGATATTTCTCACCATGAATGCTTTGCATCTTGAAATGTTATCCTGAATAGCCAAGATATGATGCTTGTGTCAAAGCAAACACAGGTGGGAGGGAGGCAGGAAGGGTTGGGGAGATGTTTTCCTAGCGGGGAAAGCAGAGAAAGAGTGTCAACAAGAGATGTGAGGGGGGAATCTAAAGCTTAAAGGTTAGCTTTTTAAGCTGCTGAAGTTTAGAAAGACTTCTCTTTGTGAAACGGCTCACAATAGGAGCCAAGTGTCTTTGCCAGGAAAGCTGAGTGACCTTTTCAAAGTATTAGGTATTGTTTATTTTGATTTGGAGAACTCCGTGTGTGCATGTGAGGGGGAAAGAGTGAGACGGGAGAGTTTTTGTTAGCCTGGTGAGCCTGTCTCCTAGCTTTGGACTGGACCTACAGAAGGAGTTGGCTTCCAATTCAATGGAGTGTATGCTTTGTCTTTTGCACAAGCAAAGGGCCATTGCTTAGTCCTAGAGCATGCACTTTTTGTAGAGAAGGCCCAACGTTCAATTCCTGGCACCTCCAGTTTAAGCTGAGAATGACTCCTACCTGAAAGAATGGACTCCTATATGCCGTCTCCCTCGGCCATTAACGCGAGATGAGCACCGCAACCCCAGAGTCGGACACGACTAGACCTAATGGTCAGGGGTCCCTTTACCTTTATATATATGGATGGTAGGGGGGTGAATGGCAGTGAGATGGAAAAAGTTACAGCCAGTGACTATTGGAGCTTAACTGTTTGTTACAAAAGAGGCACACAACCCTTAGATAATTATGCTATTGTTCTGAATTTCTTCCCTGCACTCTCATCCTCCTGCTTATTTCTTCACGAATTCAGGGTTCAGAATGTCAATGGGAGCCTCCACATGCTCATTTTCTTGGGAGAATGATAATGCCAATAATACAAATATAGTAAGCAGAGTGCAATGGGGAACGAGAGGGGGAATTTCTGCTCTGGGCAGCCCCCGTCCACTCTACTGAAAAGAGGGCGTTTTGAAGGCACAGGTTGCCAATGCACTCCCCGCTTTCATAGGCTCCAATTCGAGAAATTGCCTGTGGGGGAGAAGCTACACAGAGAGACGCTAGTGCAATGGTCTGTGGCTGGGTCCCTCTTGTCAAATACTAGCTGTCATTGCAGTTTAATGTTAAATGCCCTTTCAGGTCCCCTCTCCTTAACACTACACCAAGAGTTGTATCATTCCATGAGTACATCATTCTGTTGGTACAATGATTTACACTTGTGTGTTGAGGTCCCCAAAACACCCCCCCCAATAACTCACACCTGACACATCATATTTGTTTGGGTTTTTGGGAATAATTTAGGCCACAACTTTATTAAAATACAAATTATGTGAGTGGTTGCGTAGGCATTGGTTCAGACTAGCTGTCCGCCGGGACAGAGCTGACATTTTGTCAGCGTGGGAGAATGCCACCTTGGGAGAGTTAAGGAGGCCGGGAGAAGCAGTGCCCCCCCTCCCCAGGGGTCCCAGGGGCTCTTGCGTGGCCCTGTCCCCTGACCGGGGGTTCGGACAAAAGCATCTTGAGCCCCTGGATTCCTTTAACGGAATTCCCTGCACATCATCATTCTGGAAGGGGTGGCCCACCCTTCCAGTACCAACACAGGAACCAATGCCTAACCGCCAACCTTACAAGTTGTGACTAGTTGCTACTGCAGTAGGCAAAAACCAGATGGCAACAGCCAATCAGCCAAATGGACAAAATTCCTACTGGGCCCCGGCCCCAAAAGCAGACGACCCCATGACAGGCAGTTGCAAGGTCAAGAGCAGAGGCCTAAATAAAGGGAGGGAGGGTGGGTGATCCGAAGCAAACAGCCAAGAGAAGGATCCTCCTTCTTGCAGGACAATATATAGGATGCTGGGCTGTCCATCATCAAATTGATACATTAAATTCTGCTTGGCAACTCACAGGGGCCTATAGAAGCTGTGGCCAGCTAGCCAATCCGCCCAGCAACAAGGAGGTGTCTTCTAGCCCCCACCGCAACACGTGCTCTCATTTGAGAACCCGATTTGCACAACAGAACTTGGTCCCCTTTCCTCCCTCCCCCCCTCCTGCAACACCCCATGGCTTCCTGAAATTGGGGTAATCCCTATAACAGATTTGAGAGGAGTACAAGGGGAAGAATGGGTAAATTTATTGCTTATTCATGTAGTACAACTTTGGGCACAACCCTGAATGTACAAGTGATGTTGCTCTGAGGCTGTGATTCATGCTCTCCAGCCTAAAGGCAGGTGGGGACATAAATCAGGGCCTTTTCAACTGTGGCACCACCTTTATGGGATTTCTTGAACCTGGCTCAGCCTTGGCTACTTATACCGGGCTGCTGCTTCTAGCTAAACATTTATCTGTGCATTTCATTGCTGTCGTTGCTTCTGTTTTTTGTACATTCTCGCTATTCCGCAACTACTGTTAATGCACATATTTGAAATCCTTCTGAACTGCGTTGCCAGTCCCTTTGGGACAAAAATAAAAATAAAAATGGCAGGATATGGCAAACAATGACTAGGTGAACAGCTATGGAAAATTTAGGGCAGCTCCATCAGTGGCAACCAGCTGTGCCACAGTCCTAACATCCTTTTGTATATTACAATATAGGCTGTCATCTTCTTTTCCTGTAGGCTCAACATCCATTTGCTTTGCCCTAATTAGAAAGGCATTTAAAACCCACATCGGTCATCCTGGATAACTTGTGCATCTGCGTGATTTTTCTACCATGGCATCTGCAACCGCTGTGTAACTAAAAACTAATAACTTCATTTTTAATTAGTTGAATACATGGCCCTGCGCTATAACCTCTCCATTGTTCCCTCTCCAATCTATATTGTTATTAACTCCTGATTTCTCCTAGCGGGTCTTAAAATGCCGTTCCTCACTCGCTCGCTCACTAACACACTTCCCCACAAAATTACATCCAATAAAAAGGCAAAAGAAATGTCTAAAGGTGATTTGAAACACAGTATGAGCAATACTAGTTTTATTCAGCCATTTATTTTGTAGCGTCATTATCAGGGAGTGTGGTCTGTGCGCGTGTCTGTCTGTTTGGAAACCCGCTGCTGGGGTGGGGTGGGGAGAAAAGTTGTATATTTTAAAGGAAATGGTCATATTTTCTGTCTGACTGCCCCTCGAAAATCATTAAACTATGAGTTTAAAAATAGGAGACCCACAACTATGGCCCACCGCTTTGCTTTTGTGTCAAAACAGAGCGGAGTGATTAAAAAGGGAACACAATCTATTTTGCAATCCCGGCAGCCCGTTCCCTTTAAAGCCATAATGTGCAGTAAAGGCAGATATAAAAGGACACCCTCAGAGCAAGTGTTCTCTGCATCACAGTGGTCTAACCAGAAAACTCAGAGAGGGAGCGCGTAACCCTTCATCATAAATGTCAGAAATGGAGCGGCGTCCAAAATGCATTTAAAGAAACTTTTAAGCCATTGGAAAGCTGACCCGCAGACCACCATAAAAGACTGGGTCATGTCGTTTACTGATCCCGTGTCTCATAAAGCAAGTAATAGCCTACAGCTATTCCACCTCAAGCTGTGATCCCATCACTTCTCATCAGGCTGGAATCTTACCTGAATGAGAGATCTCTGGGGACGCCCACAATCCAGAACGGGGCTGATCTATATCGCAACCAGTTTTATACTGATTCACCTTCCATGGTTTCTTTCCAAAGAATTCTGGAAACTTCAGTTCAGTGTGGATGCTAAGGAATCAGAACACCCACCCCATCTCGCAGAACTACGGTTCCCAAGATGCACGGAGAGAACCATGAACTATTGAACCACAATGAAGTGTGCAGTGCATCCCTTGTGTGTGTGTGTGTGTGTGTTTTTTTAAGCATGTGCATGGGGGCGTGCGGGGAGAGAGAGAGAGAGAGAGAGAGAGAGAGAGAGAGAGAGAGAGAGAGAGAAGAGAGAAAACATCTAGAAACGGGAACTGACAATCCAGAGTCCTTATATATCACATTTGTATTCCACTGTTCCTTCAAGACCTTGGAGCAGTGCAGATGGGGACATGGGGTTATAAATGCTTAAAGCACAACCAAGTCATCAAAACAGCAAAGGAGACTTGCTGGATCAGACCAAATGTCCACCAGATCCTGCTTCCCACAGGGATCAAGCAGAAGTGTCCAAGAAGCCCACAATCAGGTTATGAAGGCAGCAGACCTTGCTGGTCTGTTGGCTTTAAATCCTCAGGTTTTTATCCTATTCATCAGAACATTATATCAGTAGACACAGGTTCCATTTAGAATCATAGACCTGGAAAGATCAAACCTGCTGGATGATGCAGGAAGTCTTCAACCCTGGCAGGTGACCATCATCCTCTGTTTAAAAACCGCTAGTGAAGGAGAATCTGCTGCCTCCTGAGTCTCTCTGTTCCTCTGTCAAACCACATACCACATGGAGGGTCTTCCCAAGTTTCAGCTGAAATCCCCTTTCTTGACTTGTGAATGTATTGGCTTGAGTTCTACCCTCCAGAGAAGACTTCCTCAAACTTGGCCCTCCAGATGTTTTGGGCCTACAACTCCCATGATCTCTAGCCAGCAGGACCAGTGGTCAGAGATGATGGGAACTGTAGTCTCAAAACATCTGGAAGCCGAGGTTGAGGAAGCCTGCTCCAGAGCAAAAGAAAACAAATCCCCCCCATCATATGCATAACAACCGCTTCAAATAATTGAGGCAGTAGTGACTGGTGCTCAATGGGACTGGTGGAGTGGAACGCAAGAAGACCAGCAGTAGGTGGAGTCAAGAGGCAACAACATAGAGAGCCAACTCCTGGCTGGCTGAAGTTGGTGGGACAGTCCCTCGTTTGTCCCAATGGACCAGTCACCACTGATCTGAAGATAGCTGCTGTATCATTTCTTAATCATCTCTTCTCCAGGCAAACCATTCAACCCAATCTCATACTCAAAGCTAGGACTTGGTCTCCAACATCTATAGCTAATAGCCATGGATAAATATCCCCTCCCCAACAGCTTCTGGAGAATTCTACTGCCCTAGGATGTTGCTCCTTTAGTAGAAAGTCTCAGCAAAATGATATCTGATTTCTAATGTACAGGGTCCAAGGTGCAATCTGCAGCATCTCCAGGGGATTGAAAAATGACCTTTCCAGGTAGGCCCAGAAAATTCTTCCCACCTGCAGTCCTGGAGAGCCAGTGTGGTGTAGTGGTTAAGAGTGGTTCACTCATAATCTGGGGAACCGGGTTCGTGTCTCCACTCCTCCACATGCAGCTGCTGGGTGACCTTGGGCTAGTCACACTTCTCTGAAGTCTCTCAGCCCCACTCACCTCACAGAGTGTTTGTTGTGGGGGAGGAAGGGAAAGGAGAATGTTAGCCGCTTTGAGACTCCTTCAGGTAGTGATAAAGCGGGATATCAAATCCAAACTCTTCTTCTTCTTCTTCTTCTTCTTCTTCTTCTTCTTCTTCTTCTTCTTCTTCTTCTTCTTCTTCTTCTTCTTCTTCTTTGTTGACAATACTGGGCTAATTGACCAAGGGTCTGCTTGCAGTTTTTGATATGATTTTGAAACAAAAGCAGGGACTCCAAAAATATGAAGAGAAACTCAATACGCAAAGGATTACAGAAGCTTCTGTGGGGCAGATTCATTTCACATAAATCTCTTGTGGAAATTCCATTGAGAGCACATGCACACTTCCATTTGTCCCGTAATTTCGAGGCAAGGGCCCAACATGTTTTTCTTTTGTCCCACGCTTTCCCCACGACACTCACTGTTTACAGCTGAATCAGAGCAAACATGAATTGGGTTTTTTGGTGGATTGGCATTGATTCCGATTCACAGGTACAGAGTGGGTTTTCCCAGGGAAAGCAGTGCTTAGAAATCTTGAACCTGGAACTGGAAAGCACGGGTCCAAATTGAAGCAAACACAATATATACAGGAGTGTGGATGAGCCCCTGGTTTAACTACATCCTCTGCACACAATTCTCTTTCTTCCCCTCCCATTTCTGCTTTTCTCCTTTCACTCGCTTTAATCTCTTGAACCTAAAAACCTGACTTTATTTTTTATTTTATTTATCCTTTTCCAATCTCCTTGTGTATAGGTTAAAGTAAAGGGACCCCTGACCATTAGGTCCAGTCGCAGATGACTCTGGGGTTGTGGTGCATGTCTCGCTTTACTGGCCAAGGGAGCTGGCTTGCAGCTTCCAGGTCATGTGACCAGCATGACTAAGCTGCTTCTGGCGAACCAGAGCAGGGCACGGAAACGCCGTTTACCTTCCCGCTGGAGTGGTACCTATTTATCTACATGCACTTTGACGTGCTTTTGAACTGCTAGGTTGGCAGGAGCAGGGACCGAGCAACGGGAGCTCACCCCGTCGCAGAGATTCGAACCACCAACCTTCTGATCGGCAAGCCCTAGGCTCTGTGGTTTAACCCACAACGCCACCCGCGTCCCTCTTCTTGTGTATAGATCGTTATAATTAGCAGTTATAAATAGACACCTAAGCATGGCTTACGAAGTTTGACTGTATTGACTCCTTACAGGAGCTTCAGAGTTCTTCCTGTAATTGGAATGTATTTACCAGAAAGTGTAGCCATTCATTGCTCCATTTTTTTAAAGAAGAAAGAAGAAAGCTTTCTTCAAAACTGCTTGCTAACCAGCAACCTTCAGTGCATTTAAATAAAACCAGCAATAAAAAAGTGCCCAACGAAATATTATTTATGTCAGTTGGATGCTGATGAAAAGGAAAGCTTTCAGGGGGTAGACAGAATCGATTTTTAATTTTTTCCCCCTTCCAGGTATTTTTTTTTTATAAAAAAATATATGTGACAGAATGACACTTTCTTCACTCAGCCACTCAAGCTGAAGAATGACTGAGGAACCCAGTGAAGGTCAAATGCATTTTTGTCCATCTGATGCTTGGCGAAAACAAACTTAACCCTCCTCTTTCAATCCTGAGCCGCGCAGAAGTTTCCTTTGCAGATTTAATTCAGGAAAAGTAAAATGCCTAGGATGGCAACGTAATACCCCACCCACAGTTGATTTTGAAGAAATGTTTGGAACTGCTTCTGCAGGGAATGCAGAGATATAAAAAAACACAATGAAAGATGCGCCAGGTCAATGGCTCTTCTAACCCAGCATCCTGTTCTTACAGTGGCCAACCAGGTACCACAAAGGAAGACTTGCAAGCAGGGTTTGAGCACAAGAACACTTTCTCCTCCTCTGGTATTCAGAAGCATTACTACTTCGAGCTGTGAAGGAAGAGCATAGCCATCATGATTATAAGTTGTCAGAGACTGGGAGGACATTGCTGAGCGTGCACCGGAGGAAAGGGGGCTGGAATCTGACTCGGGAGAGGGGGGAAGTTGTTTGTTGGGAACTGTACCAGCCGGGGGCAAGAGGCAGGGGCAAAGGAGGCATCAGAGCTGGAAGGTGGAGCACAGTATGGGTCAGAAGAAGAGAAGGAAGAGGCAGGTCAAGAAAGTGAATGGTCAGGTGCTACCCTACCCTCTCCTGCACCCAGGGGCATAGGAAGGGTGGTCTGGGGGTGTGTGGACCACCCTGGGTGTCACCCTGACGGGGGTGACAAAATGACGGGAGGCATTCGTCACCACGGGGCCTGCAGCACACACAAGCAATGCATCTCAGTGCCTGCAGACTCCGTGCTGTCCACGTGCTGCCTCCCCCCCCCAGCTGTAGGCGGCTTAGGCCCTGCTGCTCGCCCCGTCCCTATGGGCACCACTGCATGCCCTGTCTCTTCCCTAGGGGTGCAGTCTTGTCCCTATGGGTGCCATGTGCCCCACCCCAATGGCCGGTTCGCCCTGCCCCTATAGGCGGTTCACCCCACCCCTGGGCACACCGCCCCAGGTGCCTGAGAGGCTTCCTCTGCCACTGCCTGCACCACAAGCTCCCAGAACCAGGAGGGGAATGAAATGGGATGAGCAGAGGAAGTTGTCATGCAGGCCTAGTCTCTGACTGCATGCATGGAACCCATTGGAAGCTCCATGGAACTCCAGGGGAAGCAGCCTTGGCGGCAGCTAGACTCATAACTGGGAGCAGCCGCTGAGACCACATAACATGTCTTGAAAGACCTACATTGGCTCCCAGTACATTTCCAAGCACAATTCAAAGTGTTGGTGCTGACCTTTAAAGCCCTAAACAGCCTAGGTCCAGTATACATGAAGGAGCATCTCCACCCCCATCGTTCTACCCAGACACTGACATCCAGTGCCAAGGGCCTTCTGGCGGTTCCCTCACTGCAAGAAGCCAAGTTACAGGGAACCAGGCAGAGGGCCTTTTTGGTAGTGACACCCACCCTGTGGAACACCCTCCCACCAGATGTCAAAGAGAATAACAACTACCAGACTTTTAAAAAACATCTGAAGGCAGCCCTATTTAGGCAAGCTTTTAATGTTTGATGGATTACTGTATTTTAATGTTTTGTTGGAAGCTGCCCAGAGTGGCTGGGGAAGCCCAGCCAGATGGGTGGGGTATAAATAATAAATTGTTGTTGTTGTTGTTGTTGTTGGCTAGGCTTTCCCAACTGGTTTACAAGAGCTCATGGGATGGATTTGCAAAAACAAGATGCTGGGCAATCTGTGGGCTACAGGGCCGCCGGGCAAAGGCTTCCCACACGCATTGGGCATGGTATGAGGCTTCCAACAGGTAAAAAGCACTGGAGGAGGATGCCAGGCAGAGCCTGCGATCAAGTGGCCTGAGGAGAGTGCTTGTAACTGGGAAATAGATTCTGAAGCAACTGGTAGAAAGCCTTCAGCGAGGTCACATTTGACCCCAGGTTCGGAGGTTCCTCACTCTGCTACAGTTGAGGGCAGGAGTGGTGATGGGATCCCTCAGGTGTAGTTATGAGTTGGCACTGTCCTGGACTGGCCTTATTTTATGGCATCTATCCCTGGTCAAATCCTGCCCTTGTTTTCCCTTGAGAGCTGCCCAACCGCCCACCCTTGGTTTAAAGCCTTCACTGTACAATTTTGGGTCACTGGTTGATGGCGTGGAAATAATACCCCCCATTTCAACCTGATTGGCACTTGGTTGGGGCTTTCCCTGACTTTCCCTCAGTTAAATTATGGCCTTCCTTTGTTAGGTGGAAGAACATTGTTTGTATGAGGGTGGAAATGGCATTGGGCATCAGGGGCCTTTATAGGGGGGCTGAAAGAAGAATTGACCACAGCACTCCCAAGCTTGGTGTTGAGGTATCCTTCTGGTTGGAATCTACACCCTGGTCTCCCAGTGAGACTTTGTTTGCTTGGTTTGCACCACGGCAAGGTTCAACACTGACCAACTCCCCTGAGACGTGTTTGGAACACCCCAAACCCGCTGGATCCATTCCATCAACATGGGGCTTGTGGAATGACAAACTGATCCTGTGACCCAATGCCATGCCAACCCTCACCCTACCTGCTGCTGTCAATAAAGATCTGGCCTGATTTTATCCCAGCACAGTTGTACAGTCTGGTTATTTTGCTGCTTCCATGGGTTGTATAATGTGCCTGCTTGGGCAATGCATCCTTGAACCCTTGCTTCTGTGGCTGGTTAGTAGAGTGGGTTTGCAGAAGTTATGAAATCTAACCTGCTCAGCACGTCGTCGTCCCCCAGAAGAGTTATAAGAAGGGGATGTGGCCCTCCGACAGAAAAGAGTTCTCCATCTGTGTTGCAGTCTTTGTGTGCCACTCATTCATTTCAGTGGGGATTACAAAAGACAAGGTCTCCAGAATATTTTTACCATCCTGAGTTTCCAATGTACAGTTACTGGAGTCAGAGACTGAAGCTTTCGTTTTCTCCCTGTATCCTAAAGATGGTGCTATTGCAAAAGGAGAGACATGCATCTCTCTCTCTCTCTCTCTCTCTCTCTCTCTCTCTCTCTCTCTCTCTCTCTCTCTCTCTCTCTCTCCTCACACACACACACAAATAGCCTGCTCTGAGACTTGGAGTCATCTCCAAAATAATAATAACAACAATAATAAAAACATGTAAGTGTCTTTCTTTCTATGTGGAATAATAAAAATCCTTATTATTTTGATAGCAGCTGCGTTGCTGGGAAAATCCACCCAGATATGCTGACTGATATTAAGCACCTCGCCCCTTCTTATTGTCTATTTCATGGGCTTTAGCTTTCTGGATTGCTAAAAACAGCCATCTGAAGACAAAAGCTCAGATTCGTTTTATCTTTATGGCCATTATTGTTTCCTCCCAATAATCATAACCGTTTGCACTTATGCGGCTGCACTCATCCAAGGATCTCGACAAGCAGCAAAAAGTATAGAAAAAAAAGTCATCAGAGAGCAATGTGGGGCAGTGTGTGTGTGTGTGTGTGTGTGTGTGTGTGTGTATTCCTGCATACTCCACTGCCCAAAGAGGGTCTTATGGGGGTGGCATGGAGGAGATCCCTGAAAGTGACCTCCTGGGGATGGTTGTCACACTTCGAATTTATTTTATGAGACTTGCAAGGTCTGCTAAGGTAATGACAGCAGAACTCAGTAAGGCAGAATGTGATTCTCATCTCCTTCTGTGAAATTTCCAATGTCCCCCTAATACCAGAGCTCCAAAGGCAAAACTGAGTGCCGGGTTCTCTTCCCCCCACCACCCTCCTTCCCGGGTCTGCCATCCCTGGGGTCCACCAAACCTTCACAAAGCTCACACAAAGCCACATTCACAGCATATATTTAAAGAACTATGATTTAAAGCATCATTTTATATGGTTGCGACTTCTCCCCAAAAATCCTGGGTACCGTTCCCCTTACAAAGTTACAGACCCTCCAGGGGTCCATATTTTGCAGGGACAGTCCCGGATTAACAGAATCTGTTCTGGTTTCTGATTTGATCCCAGAATGTCCTGGGTTTTTTCCCCCATTTGTTGTTGTTGTTGTTCAGTCGTTCAGTCGTGTCCGACTCTTTGTGACCTCATGGACCAGAGCACGCCAGGCACCCCTATCCTCCACTGCCTCTCGCAGTTAGGCCAAACTCATGTTAGTAGCTTTGAGAACACTGTCCAACCATCTCATCCTCTGTCGTCCCCTTCTCCTTGTGCCCTCCATCTTTCCCAACATCAGGGTCTTTTCCCCATAGGATGTCCCTATTTTCATCAGAGAAATGTTGGAGGGCATGGTAGAAAGGTAAAGGTACCCGTGAATGTTAGGTCCAGTCGTGGACGATTCTGGGGTTGCGGTGCTCATCTTGCTGTGTAGGCCAAGGGAGCCGGCGTTTGTCCGCAGACAGCTTCCAGGTCATGTCGCCAGCATGACTAAGCCGCTTCTGGTGAACCAGATCAGCGCAGGACTTGCCTATTTTTATCAGAGAAATGTTGGGGGTATGGAGTCATGTGGCACCCCCCCCCCCAGCAAAGAAGATAAGTACAACCTTTAGAAGACCTCTGGTGGCAGCCCTGTGTAGGGAAGATTTTTAATGTTCAGTGTTTTATTGTGTTTTTATATATGTTGGAAACCTCCCAGAGTGGTTGGGGCAACCCAGCCGGATGGGTGGGGTATAAATAGGCATCCCTATATTCATCAGAGAAATGTTGGAGGGTATGAAGTAAAATCCCCAGAGTGGCTTAACAACCAATTCCTCTTAGATTCATAGAATTGTAGAGTCTAAAATTTTAGGCGATAGTAATAAAATGTTAGGTGAAAGTAGGATGTAAGAAGTTAGAATGGTGTTATGTTTATTTTGTTAGGAATAAGTTTATGGATATATGATGATAGATAAGGATTAAGAATATTGGAGGAAGAGGAATTTAAAAATGTTATAAAGTTACTATAGTATATTTGAAATGAACACAGAAGAGAGGACGTGAGGAAGTCCCAAAATAAGATTATAAATAAGATAAGTATAGGTAAATAAATGGTTTTTTTCCCCTTTTTGTTAGGTTTTGTTTCTGTATTTTGGTTTTGTAGTGTATTGTAGTAGTGTTTTGTTTTCTATTTTGTATTGTATTTTGTATGTTTATTCTTTTTGTATTCTTTAAAAATTAATAAATTCCTATTAAAAAAAAAAGAATTGTAGAGTCAAAGGAGACCCTAAGGGTCATCTAGTCCAGTGCCCTACAATCCCCTACAGTCCAAGGATCTCAACTAAACCATCCCTGACAGATGACCAGGAACCCTTAACGTGTCAACCAGCTTTCATAGGCTTTGCTATCAAAAATGAACTTGTGAAGCTCTTGTTAGAAGATCATACTGGCATTGATGAGAGACTGGAAGAAACAAAGATCACCATTGTCGAAGCAATGATTCTTCATCATCGAGTTCTTTGGATTAGTGATATTGTTCAGATGCCTGATTATCGTCTTCCAAAGCAACTACTCTATTCCAAACTTAAAAACAGAAAGCTTAATGCTGGTGGTCAACAACAAAAGAGGTTTAAAGACTCTCTCAAGGCAATTTTTAAAATTTTTATTTTTGGTATGAACACTGACAATTGGGAAACACTGGCCTGTGGGCACTCCAGTTGGAGAACAGCATTTACCAAAGGTGTCATAGATTTTGAATTACAGGTAGGTAGCCGAGTTGGTCTGCCATAGTCAAAACAAAATAAAATTAAAAAATTCCTTCCAGTAGCACCTTAGAGACCAACTAAGTTTGTTCTTGGTATGAGCTTTTGTGTGCATGCACACTTCTTCAGATACTTCAGAAGGTGTATCTGAAGAAGTGTGCATGCACAAGAAAGCTCATACCAAGAACAAACTTAGTTGGTCCCTAAGGTGCTACTGGAAGGAATAGATATTGAAGACACTCGAATTCAGGGTGGAAGGGAGAAATGTGCTAAGAGGAAGGCACATTTGGCAAACCCTTACCATGATCAACTCCCGCCCGGAAAACTATGTCCCCACTGTGGAAGAACGTGTGGATCCAGAATTGGCCTCCATAGTCACCAACGGACCTTGTTCATGGAAGACAATCTTACTTGGCTACAAGTGATTGCTGATTGCCAAAGAAAGGAGAAGAAAGACTCTTTGGGTTTGGTCAGTGAACCAGGTGCAAATCCATCTAATAGTTACCTCATCCACCCCACTTATTACCAGCTTCTCCATAAGAATATCATGGGGAAATTTTCTCAAAAGCCTTTCTAAAATCAAGAGACACTAAGTCCCTGGGAACTATAGGAATTGTAGCTCCTATAGAGCTAATAGAAGAACAGGCGCACATCACACTCACTTGTCTAATTGAAATTTAGCACAACCTGGTGGTATATTGATCAAAAAGCCACAGGCAAAGCGGTGTAAAAATTAAATTAGGAACTGGCACAGAAGCACTCGCATGATAACCAGGAAAATGAATGAAGTAATCCCCATATCTGAAGGCAGTCTCAGATGGGGAGATTTAGCCGAGAGACAGAAGCTGGGAATGGAAAGAGCTGCTTTTGTTTTACGAAAGAGGGAGTAAGGGCCAGGCAGCTTCTGCCGGTGGAACAGAGAGCATGTATCCATCAGACCCCGCACAGGACTTTGGGTTTCTGTGCTGCTATTATTCCTTTCTTCTACGCTGTCTTTCTCTCTTTCTGAATGTGTGTGTGTGTGTGTGTGTGTGTGTGTGCATGCTTATAGTGACCAGCAGAAAGGGAAGAATGCTGTGGTGTTTTATGCCACCGAGACAAAAAAGCTATTGATCCTTTTTGCCTCTGGAAAAGGTTTCTAATAATTTCCAGATATAGCATAGATTGTGGTGCTGCTATCTTTAATTAAAACATGACACAAAGGATGGAAAGCAATTATTTGTGGTTGAGTTTGATCCTACCTTTTCTTCCTGCTGTGGAAGAAAACCTTTGGTTCCACGGCATCTCTTCTCCATACAGGCTGCGAGCATAACTTGTTTGCACATTTTATTGGGGTAGCATTTAATATTGAGACACTGCACATGCAGCTGAAAGATGACCACACTGTGGTAACTTGAGAGGGTTCATCACGGCCTCCTTTCTCACCTCCTCCTTTGTGCCACTTGTGTGTGCAAAGGCACCCAAGCCACAAAGTTCCCAGGAGAAAAATAAAACACGAAGATTAAGACATGGAGTATTTTTGTTTATGGGTTCAAATAGGTCACAACTTTATTGGTTACAGGGACGTGGGTGGCTCTGTGGTCTAAACCACTGAGCCTAGGGCTTGTCGATCGGAAGGTCAACGGTTCATATCCCCGCAATGGGGTGAGCTCCCGTTGCTTGGTCCCTGCTCCTGCCAACCTAGCAGTTCAAAAGCACGCCCAAAAAAGTGTAAGTAGATAAATAGGTGCCGCTCCGGCGCGAAGGTAAACAGTGTTTTCTTGTGCTGCTCTGGTTTTGCCAGAGGTGGCTTAGTCATGCTGGCCACATGACCCGGAAAAACTGTCTGCGGACAAACGCTGGCTCCCTCGGCCAATAAAACGAGATGAGCGCCGCAACCCCAGAGTCATTCACGACTAGACTTAAATGTCAGGGGTCCTTTACCTTTACCTTTTTTATTGCTTATAGATGTGATCAGTTTGTTTTAGGCATTGGGGTGAAGTCCACTTAAGGGTAAACCCCCGATAGGGGGTGCCCTATGACTTACATCAAATAAGGGCACCCCAAGGAGGGGCAGGCAAAGGCAACAACCTCCCCTCCAACCAAACAAAGGCTTACCCACTCCCTAACCTCACAAAAGTTGTGACGATTCAGGCAAAATATATATTCCATATATATTCCATTCAGGCAAAAAGAAATACAAGGGCGATTTAAAACTGCAAAAATTGTTATAAACGCAAGAAACAGCACAATCAAATGAAGATGAATGCAACAATTCAACCGGTAAACCATACAATGATCTAAATTCTAAAATAACACCTGGCTTTGGCCACACCCACTTTGGGCTTTGGCCACACCCATATTGAGGTAGGACTCCACCCACTGCTAATATTCTGTCCATGACTACCTTCTCACATGAAGTAATACAACTCTTGATAGAAGTTAGATTTCCTACCCCTGCAATATAGCATCATCAAGTGATGCTGAGAGTTCTCACTAGCCCTTCATAAGAAATCAGTTGTTTGAATAAAACTAACTTCCTGGCCCTTGGGTTTATCTGGACAGAAGTCCGCTTTGCACATCAAGGTCTGGGCACTGCTATGTGAAACTACAGATGTCACCCGAACCTTCTGCCTTCAGATTTCTCTTCCAAAACCATCTGCATCTTTGGGCACCTGTCTTCCTACACATCTACCACACAGAGAAATGTCTGGTGACAGGTACTCACAGAAGACTTCTCCAAGGCCAAACAGCAGGTACAAAGCACCACCTGGGATGGAGACCAGACAGGTTGCTTGGCTCCTGTTCTTGAAAAGTGGAAAATTCCAAACTTACAGTCTGGCAGACACATACCAGGAACGAAGTGTTGGAGGCCAAAGGAACAGAGAAAAAAATTACAGTACTACCTCTCCCTCTAGAGCTAAGTAACCGGGCAGGTGGGGGCAATTTTTTGTCAGAATCTTAACCAAGAAAGGAAAGGATAAACTTATCTCTGCTTGCTATGCAGTCCCAGTGAACATCAGATCAGTACCGGTTGTTATAATATTTACAGGTACCCCACCCTCTGTGTTTGGAAGCCTTCTAAGAACCTGCTGCGGGAGAGGAACTGTGAGCAACATCATGGAAAGGGTGAATCTGACATAGTATTGGAGAGTTGGAAGGAACCCTGAGGGTCATCTAGTTCAACTCCCTGCAATGCAGAAATCTCAACTGAAGCATCCAAGACAGGTGGTCACCCAACCTCTGCCTAAAATCTCCCAGGATGGAGAGTCCACAACTTCCAAAGGGAGTCCATTGTTGAACAGGTCTTACCGTCAGAAGCTTCTTCCTGGGGTTGAGTTGGAACTTGTAACTACTGATGATATCCCATCAGTGGTAGCCACCAAAACACACGCAAATGGGGTGTTTCAGTAATGGGAACAGGATGGAACTGAATGGGCAGGGAACCAGGGAACTAGCTGGACTAAATTTATTCAGCTACAGTGGTACCTTGGGTTGTGGACACGATCCGTTCCGGGGTGCCGTTCTCACCCCAAAAGTACACAACCCGAGCGACGATATCGCGCATGCACGGAAGTGTGATATCGCACTTCTGCGCATGCGTGACCTGCGCAGAACGCTTCTGCGTGTGCGGCGAAACCCAGAAGTAAACACTTCCGGGTTTGCTGCGTTCATAACCTGTGCCATTCACAACCCGCAGTGAATGCAACACGAGGTACGACTGTACTAGTAATGGGCTCAGCCGTGCCACCCTGAAACTGGCACAGCAAAAATGGGCAGTTTCACTGTTCCCCTTCCATTATTGATGGTGTGAGCAACAGAACTTCAGATATAGAGGTGTCTCCATTGCTCAATTCAGGCCTGCTGTTCTCAACCGGGAGAAAGGATTGCAACCTAAGCTTTTGGGCTGAGAATCTAAATGATTTGCTAAGGAAATTATACCCACCCACCCACACATGAGTTCTCCACATCTGTTGGTATTCCTTCCTTCTCTATTCTCCTCCTTTCTGCACTTCTTCGCACATCTCATTTCAAATGTCTGCAATAGTAAAATTAAATAAAGCAAACACCACGATTACATTTCACATCCCACTGCGATCTTTTGAAGAAATGCTAATTTAATATGCCAAGGTGATAAGTCAAGTGATGAGAGAACCTCAGTAGGTTTCCAGCTCAGAGTCTTTCTTTCTCTTCTCTTCTGGGTAAACACATACGAAATACGTTGATTTGGAAAGTTGCCGGGAGCTTTCGGAACCTGTTCGGTCTGCAAAAAAATTGATTGGAAATACCTGCAGGATATGATTCTCTCGGCAGATTGGGACGCATAGATCCTGCCTCCGCTTTCACATTTCAGAAATGTGTGTGCATCAGAAGGACAGGAATGGAATTCTCTCCCTTTGAATTGCAAGAAAGCCCTCTGCGTTTTCGGGAGGAACTTGATTTTCGAGAAGGTTTCCATCTTACGTGTGCATCACCAGCCATCTGTATTCCGAAACCAGGAAAGTCTTAAGAAATCTCCCAAAGACTCAGAAGCAATACACTCAAATGAATAAATAAAACATGCACACAACACAAATGATGGTTTCTGGGCAATAGGAAACACACAAACTACCCTAGTTGTTCGGAGATTTACGCAACCGTATTTCACAGATGCCCTACTGCTTTATTTATACCGTTAAGGGAGGCAGAGGCAGCCTCTAACCATCAACACCCATCATTAAATCATTACAGAAACTCTCCCGTTAAAGAGACAGAGAGCAGGAACACACACACAAAAGCACACCTTGGCTGGAGAAGGATGGAGGAAACCATGCAAAGATGTGGCTGGATGGGAGGCCTTTGTGCACAGGTACATGGACACGGGAGCTCATCCAAAAACTGCATGGGTACATCAGAACCATTTTTAAAATTAACATTGTATTAAGAAATTTTCATTTATAAAAAGATAGAGTGATTTTTTTTAAAAAAAAGTGAGCGACAATGAAAAAGAAGAAGCAATACTGTTACATTATCATACATTAATATACAAATATGTATATTCTTATTATCCCAATACACATATACTTTCCAATAACCTGATACACACTGTATAAGCTCATTCGAAATATCATTGTATTTATCCAAAGAAAACCTATAAACCTGTCCGTTCGTACGTTGCCAGTGTTGTCAACCCTCAAAGCAACAGAATTTTCACCAAGAACTATTAACAACAATAATTTGAAACCTTCTGAAAGTTAAAATGACATTAGATTAAAAATGCATTAAAACTTGCACCGACCTTCACCACAGGCGTCTCTGAAATAAGAATGTTTTTAGCCGAAAGGAATACAAGGAAGGTGCCTGTCTGATATCAATAGGCAGGGAGTTCCAACGTATAGGTGCTGTTGATTTGCAACTAAACCTGTCAGTCTAAATGAAAGAACCTTCCCCCAACACTCACCCCTCTCCCACCTGAGCTCAAGAGATTTTCTTAGCAGTTTTGCTTTAAAAAGCAGTTGTCACTTAGGGGGAAATGCAGCATATTGGGCACCTGAGTCCACAGAGACACAGGAGTTTTGGGAAGTCCCCGATCTGATTTGAGACACCTCGCTAACAGCGTGCTCCGACTTTGGCATGCAGAAACCTCGCCAGAATCACCACTGTTCACCTTGCAATTTGGGAAGCAGACAGAGACAATGCATACCGTATAAACACACGCTCAAGAGAAAGGAAGGAATTTCTCATAAAAGAATTCATAACAGATCTCACCACTGGGAAGATAACATATGGTTATAGGAGATAAAATGGAAGAGATCAGTGAGATTTAAAATCCTTTCCAAAGCCATATAGGAAAGCAACTTTAAGAATATTAGATGTCATGAATGAACCATTGCATTTGGAATTCTATCTATGCCCTTGTGAATGTTAAGCATCCTTATTTATCGACTCAAGTAGAGGCCGATATCTGCTGCGGCAAAGTGTTGATAGGGAGAAACGTCACCCGCCAGAAGCACTGAACCTCCAGGCATTATTTACAAAACAGCAGGTTCTTACCACTAGCAAAGCACACAGAGCATGTGCAGAGTTTTCACAGTGATGGGGAATGAGACATGCCCAAGAAGACCCTGTTTGTTTGTTTGTTTGTTTGTTTGTTTGTTTGTTGCATTTATATCCCACCTCCAAGGTGGAAACTATTGGCTACATATTCCTGCGATGCTGCTTCTACGAGGAGGTGCGAGGCGAGCTTATCCACACGATGCTGGCTGAGCTACCTGGACACTCGGACAATTTCTATATAGAGTGGCTTCTTTCAGATGCTAATGCTAATGTGACAGCAAAGGTAGCCAAGTTCTGTGCTAGAACCATAAAAATTCGGTCCGATCTAGTTAGCAGTACCCACACAACTTCAGGACAGAGCTAAAGACGAACCGATGCTATAATCGGCTATAGCCCACCTTTTAAAGTAGTGATTTCTTTTATCTAAAAATTTCATAAAGTTTAAAGTTTATATTTATAGTTTCTATTTTAGAATGCATTTTGGGTTGTTTTTATGGATATATGTGTGTGCTGGTTGAGAACCGTAACAATAAATCATCATCCCACCTCCATGGAGCTCAAGGGTCCCCCCCCTTTTCAATTTCCCACAACTACCCTGTGAGGCAGGTTAGGCAGAAAGGGAGTGACTGGCCCAATGTCACCCAGTGAGCTTTGTTGCCAAGTGGGGATTCGAACCATGGTCTCCCAGGTCCTGGCACCATACTCTAGCCACTACACCACAATGTCATTGCATGCTCAGACCCCATTGCTGTGTATTTGTAGATAGGGCAGTGCTGGGTCTAACCTTGTGTGGAACCACACATTTTAGCCCTGCTTGTGAGGTTGCAACTCCTTCCTCCAAGAAATCCGCTCAGCCTCTTGGTATGGCAGCGTTGTGGGATGATAGAGATTCCTCTAAGGCCCCAACGAGGGAATCACAGCATCGGTGTCCTATCTGGATAGATGGTGTGGACAGAAGCCCATGACGCCTATCAGGAGCCAGATCCTAGCCTGCACCCAGGATTGGCAAATAGGGGTGCAGGATAGGACACGGGCTGGGCTAGGGGGCGGAGCTGACACAGCAGGAATTCTTCCCTCAGGTCCGCACACTGGCCATTTAAATAGCCCACACCTGGGGGTCCTACTTTCTTTCCTTCCTCCGACAGCTGTGTGCTGCACCTGGTTTTCTCCAAAGAAACTCCGATATGAGCAGCTGCAGTCTCCCAGTCTTGCAGAGACCCTGCATGTGAGTAGATGCACACAGGAGCGGAGTCACTCTGTAGCGTGCATGCGCAACGTTGCTACATATGACGCATATGTCATTACGTTTGATGCATGCGTAGCGATGCTGCGCATGTGCTCTATGGAGTGGAGGTGAGCCAGGGAGGAGCATCAGCAGCCCAAGAGAAGCCTGCCCCTCCCCTCCGCTCGCAGCCTGAGCGGGAAGGAAAATAGCAAAGAGCACGCCGAGCAGGTTTCCGAGCCTCGCTGCGGAGCGTGGCTTTTTACCGGGCGTCCACAGGGCTGGCTTGGGTGTTGCGCCGGGGGGTGGCACCCATAGTGTCACCCCCTCCAGGGTGGAACACGGGGCACCCTACCCCTTTCGCCCCCTTCCTACACCACTGGATGCACATATGTTGGGGGTTTATCTGCAGACAGCTTCATGCAACCGTTGTTGCAGGAAACAAACATGATATTGAGGGCAAAGGCTAAGAATGTGGACAAGTTCCCATTCAAACACAACTTTGCCTTACATGGGGCTTTTGACAAGGAAGATCTCCGGTTAAAAGTTAAGGCTAGTTGGTAGCCTTGGGTTAGTGGCTATCTTGGAGCCCGACCTTACAGTACCAGACAGGGTTGTTGTAATACATCCTACCTCACAGGGTTGTTGTGGGGATAAAATGAGGAGGGGGAAACCCATGGATGCCACCTTGAGCAACTTGGACAGAAAAAGATGGGATATGAATGAAATAAATAAAAGAAGCAGAAAACAAATAAATAAAATGGCCTGCCACTCAGAAGAATGGTAGGATCCAGTTGAATAATTTCCAGTTGATGAATAATATTGATTAGGCTAAAATTATCTTATTTATTTATATATTCCGTAAAACATATACACCAGTTGATTGTAAAAACACACACCCTCAGGGTGGTTTCCAAACAATAAAACAGTGAAATCAAGGGAAAATAGCAGCCATACTTTAAAACATACAAAAATTAAAATACTAAAACTGATTAAAATTACAGGGGAATGTACAAACCACTACGGTGGGGAGCGAGGTTTGAGGAAAATGCAAGGGAAAGTAAGGGTGGTCCAAGATAAAATTGGCACCCCGTGTGAATTAATTTGGGAGGATTTGACTGTGATGGAGATGAAACAGGAAGGGAGGGCAAATTGTATGGAACGCTACTATATGTGGTGGCAATGTAAAGTTATCAAAAAGACCTGGGAAATGACATATAAAGACTTGAAGAAAATGTTGAAAATGATGTTTGTTTTAAAAAAACAAAAACAGAAGCTATGATATTGGAAGGTACAGGACCTCATGGACTTATAGGGCGAGAGACTCTGTCCCTGTATCTGAGTGTGGACGCCAGGCCAAGATCAGCCCATCCCTACAGAAGGAAGAACCCACCACCAAGGAAGATAAAGAAGATAGGGGGGGAATTAATTAATGAACTATGCAGGACATATTAGATAATTTGAAACCCAAGAAAGAAAGAGGACACTGTTTTTTGTTTTTTTTTAAGGAAATGCATAATGCATAATTTTCAAGTGTTGTGTATAGACTTCTGCATTAGTAGAACTTTTAAAAGTAACTTGTGTTAAGATGAATAAGGTTTTAAAATTGGATTGTTAAGAGTATAAGGCTTTATGGACATGCATGAATAAGCATGGAACAATGGAACCAATTATGGTGAATTATGGTGCTGGAGGAGACTCTTGAGAGTCTCATGGACTGCAAAAAGATCAAACTTATCCATCCTTAAAGAAATCAGCCCTGAGTGCTCACTGGAAGGACAGATCCTGAAGTTGAAGCTCCAATACTTTGGCCACCTCATGAGAAGAGAAGACTCCCTGGAAAAGACCCTGATGTTGGGAAAGATGGAGGGCACAAGGAGAAGGGGATGACAGAGGATGAGATGGTTGGACAGTGTTCTTGAAGCGACTGGCATGAGTTTGGCCAAACTGCGGGAGGCAGTGGAAGACAGGAGTGCCCGGCGTGCTCTGGTCCATGGGGTCACGAAAAGTCGGACACGACTGAATGACTGAACAAATGGAACCAAGAGGGGGAGTGGAGGGAAGCCAACTGAGTTAAGATTTACAGTTTGAGTTAAGAGTTACGATTGGAATTTTTGTTTGTGATATTTTTTGTTATTATAAAATTTATAAATTCTAATTTTGTATTTTTTTTATAAGAAACCTGATTAAAATTACCACAACTTTCTAAGCAGCAGAGTAAGCTTTTCTAAACAACAATGTTTTCAGGAGGCACCCAAAATCTTGCAAATGAAGGACCACTACTCAGGGATAAAGCACACCTGTCCTCTCTGACAGATATTCCTTTGTGCAGATATTTCTCACAACAACAATAACATTCCTAAGGTAATTTAGTTATGTGAGGTCTAACTTTATTAACCATTACATGTGGATAAGTGCAGCAGCATACAAATAAATGGCTGAAGGGCCTTCATGCATTCCATTTGATGAGTAGACCAGGGGTCAGCAAACTTTTTCAACAGAGGGCCAATCCACTGTCTCTCAGACCTTGTGGGGGGCTGGAATATATTTTTTGGGAAAAAATGAATGAATTTCTATGCCCCACAAATAACCCAGAGATGCATTTTAAATAAAAGCACACATTCTACTCATGTAAAAACACGCTGATTCCCGGACCGTCCACGGGCCAGATTTAGAAGGCGGTTGGGCTGCATCTGGCCCCCGGGCCTTAGTTTGGGGATCCCTGGAGTAGACCATCTGTGTACATCTGTGTCTATGAATGCTTGAGCTGTGCAAATCAGCAAGTGTGCCCTCTTTCACACGAACACTTGCCCATGTCTAGGAAAATATTGCACTTGTCCTCAGTTTAATGCACAAACAAGCCAGTTTTGCACACAGGCGCACGGACTGTACACAGAATGTGACATATGAGCACATGAGGTGGGAGGGGAGAGAGGGAGTTGGTTGCATGGGACTGAAGGCTGTGCAGCTTCTGATTTCTTTTGAATATGATTGTGCTGGCTAGAAATGACAGATATATCTATTTCTGTATTAAGAGAGCTTCAATTGCATGTGCACAGAGAGAAAGCAAATGAGCAGAGCAGGTGGTTGAGAAATGCAATGGGTTTGTGTGTGTTTGTGTGTGCGCGCGACACAATGCCACTACTGGGCATTTCTTTTCCCCCAAATAGTTTGTGTATCACCAGCCTCCCAGACACAGAGCTTATGAGCTGCATTTCCAGACTGCGTGAGAGAGAATGAATCTTTCATGTAGGCAGATGCACTCCAAGACTCCGACACCCCTCTGAGGTTTCTTCCAAGAACCAGGAGGCAGTGTGGTGCATTTTTGTACCAGGCTGATAAGGTTGACACCACTGAAAACAAGAAAAAAAAAGATGTACTCAAAGGCATGCATGAGTACATAAGAACCTGCCTTGCACCAAGTGCGTTCATCAGTCCAGCTAGTTCAGCATTGTCTACACAGACTTGCAGATGCTCCCCAGGGTTTCTGATAGGGACAGGCTTGATGAGGAGGAATGGGGCGGAGCCTCCCACCCAGGAGCTCCCCAGGGAAGATGGGGAAGATAAGGACTTGGACCCCAGGTCCTGTTATGGGACAATGGGGAAGGGTTGAGCTGGGAGGTGCTGGAAGCAAGAGGGTGATCAAGAGGTGGGTATCAGAGGAAGAAGCCCCTTCCAGGGCAGGGCTGGAGGCTGAGCATCTCAGTGTGATCGCAGACATGGACGGGGAGGAATCAGAAGGTAAACCTGCAATCCCACAGCAGGAGAGTCTTAATCCTGCTGACTCTCCTTTCTAGGGTTTTCATATTTTGAAGAGCAAATAAAGAGGATGCTATGATGGCCATTCAAAGCAAACACAGTCATACCTTGGTTTTCAAACAGCTTAGTTCTCAAACGTTTTGGCTCCCGAATGCCGCAAACCCGTTTTGTGACCGTTCCGGTTCTGCAAACTATTTTTAGAAGCCGAACGTCTGACGGGGCTAATCCGCAACTTCTGATTGGCTGCAGGAAGGATGCCACACTTTCAGATGCCACACTTTGCTTTCTGAACGTTTTGGAAGTCGAAGTTACGA
Organism: Lacerta agilis; assembly: GCF_009819535.1. Lineage (NCBI taxonomy): Eukaryota > Metazoa > Chordata > Lepidosauria > Squamata > Lacertidae > Lacerta > Lacerta agilis. Next base: position 6,346,033 of record NC_046322.1, on the reverse strand, counting down.
CTGTAACTGCAATTTGTCTCAAATTTTAACCTTGAAAAAGAGGGTGTGTCCTGGAAAAAGAGGACACATGGCAACTGTAACTGGCCAGATGCAGCACTCAAAACTTTCATCTTGACTCCTTTGCTCCTCTTACTGATCTCCATTTTGCTTTGAGCCATCACAGTTTTGTGATGGTGGACATCACCAAGAATCAGGATGCCTTTAAGGTTTTATTTTCCCTACGCCATTGCCGTAACATCATCAAAGGCAAAACAGCTTCACAAGCTTCACCTTTAACTCATAGTCATATTGATTAAAACTGACCTCTGCTGATTAACCAATTAAAGGCCCTGTGGGTTTTTTTTACTGCCTGATGGACAGCCTAATCGCTTAGGCAAACAATTTGGCAATCTATCATATATACGACTGTGTCGACCAATCTAAGTCTGAATTTATTTCTCACATGAGAAGCCCTAGTCATCAAACATGGATGCAAATGGATAATTCCTGGACCTCATTCATCGCAGTGACTGGCAGGAGGAGACATAGCTTTATACAGTCAACTCCCCCCTCCCCCCAAAAAAATTCTAACCATGCTGTATAATGAGAAAAGAGAAAATTATGACCACCTAGTTCAAGATCTCTCAAGCAAAGCAAGGAAAATGCCTACGGCTTATAGCAGATGCACAAGAGTATCATGGGTGATGAATGTATTTTGGACACCAAACTGTCATCTCAGGTCTTATATGTTTTTATCTGCCTCAGTGCTGTACACCTGTGTGCGGTTGATAAAGCAGTTGCTTTGCACTCCAGGCAAGTTTGAAGCTCAGCCCTATTGGCCTCGTTTTCACATCACCCCAAACTTTCTTTCCCCAAACCTGTTGCTGGTGTGCATGTTTTCACTCTTCCAGCATTGAGGAGGCAAAGGAGAGAAGGCCACACATCTTTGAAAGGGTTCTCTTGGAGGAAGAGGAAGAGGAAGAGGAGGAGGAGGAAGAGGAGGAGGAGGAGGAGGAGGAGGAAGAAGAAGAAGAGGAAGAAGAAGAAGAAGAAGAAGAAGAAGAAGAAGAAGAAGAAGAAGAAGAGGAGGAGGAGGAGGAGGAGGAGGAGGAGGAGGAGGAGGAGGAGGAGGAGACTGATTTGCTGAGCAAGGAGAGAAACTCAATTCACGAGTTTGGGAAGGGGAGAAATTCCACCCTCGTTCTTCTCAGCTTTGCAAAATTCACACAGAAGTAGACTTAGAACATATCGCTTCTGAAATTTTTGCAATGGAGTTGCCCAATAAAAAAATTTAAAGCATGCAAAAACCATATGTTGTGGGGCAGTGTGCACAAAAATGAATATGTTACTGAAAGTAACATACAACAATGTATTATATTAGAGAAATTTTGGAGGAATGAGCATGAAAATGTGTGCCATTTACCATGCAGTAAGTTGTTGTTGTTAAAAATGATATGAAAATTGACTGAATTGAACTGAAGGTCAGGGGGAAAAAAATTAGGAGAGAAACTAAAATTGACAGATTCATCTATCCTCAGTGGTGAGTAAGAGAAAAAGCAAGCCTGGGAGGAAGTTTGAGGCTGTTTAAAATACAACTGTACAAGCAAGTAGCTCAGATGCAAAAATGGTCCATTGGAACCATAGAGATTGGTGGACTCACTGTCTATGTTTTCTGTACAATCATTATATAGTCATAACAAAAAAATGGCTACAAGATGTAATTATAGCCACCAGACAATTCATGGAGGAAAAGGCTACCAAAAGGTTACTAACCATGATGGCTACTAGCCAAGATGGCTATGCTCTGCTTCCACCATCAAAAACAGGATGTATGTGAGTACCAGTTGCTGGGAATCATGAGTGGGAAGACCACTTTTGCACTCCGATTTTGCTTGCAGGTTTCCCACTGGGGCATCTGATTGTCCAGTTACAAGAACAGGATGCTGGACTAATGTTCTCATGATAGGAGAGGGACCAAATCTGAGTCAACACATGACAACTGATGACCATTCATAAGTGTCCTTAGCAAACCATTACCTACAGTCACATCTGTTTTAATTTTATTGTCTTTTAAATGCTTCTCTATCATACATGACAGTGAATAGGAACTGATGAAAGTTTCCAAATCCACTGAGCTAGAGATGGCCAAAACGCCTCCTTGGTTGCTTGCACTAAAATAGTAAGATTAGACACACAGCAATTTCCTGGAGCCTTTCTCACTTGTTTAGTCTTCCATTTAATTGAATAAATCAATGTTTGCTGTACATCTCAAACTTTCCATTGACTTTCACTTTTAAGCCGCATATATTTCTGTTAGTGTGGTGTAACGATTTAAGAGATGGAAAGACTGGACACTTTCAGGTAGACTGCTCAAACAAAAGAAATGGGCGTGCAAAAGCTCAGTTGCAGTTTCCATTAGTTTATTGTAGAACACTTACCACTATTATTGAATATTTATATAATGTCATAAATATGCATGTGCTTTAAAGATTTAACATTCAAAGGGACAAGTCCCTGACATTGCCATCATACAATCTTCAACTCAACACAAGGAGAAATAGAGTGGGAAGGGAGGAAAGTAGAGACAGGAGTGAGTGGAAAAGGATATGGGATAAATTAAATCACACACTTTGTCTTAGTTTCAGTAGAAACTCTCTACTCCCAGGTAAATCTGGGTTCATTAGTTAGAGCTGCTGCAGACTTGACTCTCAGCCTGAACCTTTCAATGGAAGTTTGACTTACATCTTCAAGCTCATCCCCAAATGGATGTAGAAATATGGTTTTCCTGAATATTCCAAACCAGCACAAAAGATCACATTGCATTTCTCCCCTTTTCTTTTGGGAATGGGAAGTATATATATATATTTTAAATGCAACTCCATTTGTTGCCATATTTGTAATTTTGTAATGTTAGAGGAACAGTCACTTTGACCAGTTCTCTCTTTGTTTTCCCTCTAGCCTGGATTTTCTCTCCCAACCACAAGACAGCTGTAGATGTGCATATATATATATATATATATATATATCTAAGATTGCTCACAAGCTATCCAAGTCCTTGCTCCAGAAGGTGTGGATTAAGGCAGGCAGAGGGAGTTAGGAGCAGAATAAAGTCACTCAATTAAAAACGTCTCTCTGTAGAGGAATGGAGGTATTTGATGTATTTGTTTCAGCAGGAATCATTTCCCCATGAGCTGTTGCAAAGGAGCAAAAGATGGCAGTGTTGACACATGCATGGAAGGCAGCAGCCAATAGATTAACATCTCGTAAGGATTCTTAAGAGAGAAGAATCCTTCTTCTTCTCTGTGTTCATTTCTTCTTCATCAGGAGAGGAGCATAGAAAGCTGCAGCAGGCCCCTGGTTCATCCAGCTCAGGAATGTCAACAGTTACAGACAGTGGTTCTCCAGACAGGAGACATTCCCAGTTTTACCTGGAGATGCTGAGGATCGAACCCGGGACCTTTTGCCTGAAAACCACTAATTCACATCCCTTCATACTGAGCAAGAAGGACCAACCTTCTCCTGCACATCCTCTCAACTGAAATGGAATGGGAATCGCTCTGTTCTTCCCTGAAACTTCTGTAGGAGAACTTCCCACTGGGCTTGTGTCCCATAGGGTGCAGTCTGGAGCTGGGATGAAATTATTACCCCCAGTGAAATTCTGCGACAATTTCATCCTGTTTTTAGCAGAGGGCAGGGAACCACTGCCCCCTATTCTCAACCTTTGACAGGCTGGGTGCCATTGATCTACCTTCGCCCAATACCCAGGGACAACACTATGTCCTGGGCAGCGTCATGAGGTGAAATTTGTCAAAGGGGGAACAGTTAGGGCCAGAGGCACCAGCTTGCAAATGTGACAGGGGGTGATGTTGTGTCTATGAGCACCACAGCTCCCTCCCTAAAGCCTGGCATGGCTTCCCGGGGTTTGGGAAGGAGGCACCAGGCCTCTGACAGGATGCTGGAGCCCTCGTGCCTCCTTCCCAAAGCCAGGTGGGCATTTGGAAAGTGGCAGGAGGGCTCTTGGGCCCCGTTGGAGCATCACACTGCCACCCCTAATGTGACAAGAAATGAGATTCTGACTAAGCATTAGGAAGAACACTCTAAGGGTAAGAGCAGCTCAACTGTGGAATGGGCTGCCTCAGAAAAGGGTAGACTCTCCTTCATTGGAGGTTATTAAACAGAGGTTGAGTGATCTGTCAGGGAAGAAAGAAGAAGAAGAAGAAGAAGAAGAAGAAGAAGAAGAAGAGGAGGAGGAGGAGGAGGAGGAGGAGGAGGAGGAGGAGGAGGAGGAGGAGGAGGAGTTTGGATTTGATATCCTGCTTTATCACTACCTGAAGGAGCCTCAAAGCGGCTAACATTCTCCTTTCTCTTCCTCCCCCACAACAAACACCCTGTGAGGTGAGTGGGGCTGAGAGACTTCAGAGAAGTGTGACTAGCCCAAGGTCACCCAGCAGCTGCATGTGGAGGAGTGGAGATGCGAACCCGGTTCACCAGATTATGAGTCCACTGCTCTTAACCACTACACCACACTGGCTCTCCAGGAGTGTTTTTCTGTGATTCCTGCATTGCAGAAGGATGACCCTTGTTATCCCTTCCAACTCTACAATTCTCTCATTCTATAACTCCATCCTCACCACAATTCTCAATAAAATCTCATGTGCCCTAAAAAAAATGAGAAAGAAAAAGGGAAGCCTCTTGCAAAAGAAAAGAAAACTTCTTGAAAATTTGAGGACAAATTTCAGCAACGTAGTATTGATTGTCTTCTGTTGGTATAGAGAGCTTTAAAACACTGGTGTGGTGTGGTGTGGTGTGGCGTGTGGAATCTTATACATGTAAACAGATAAATTGAGAGACTTCTTTTAGTGAGCTATATATTGATTGCTCAGACTGCTTCCTGAATTCTTTGTTGGATCGGGGCCCTGTTGTTGTTGTTTTAAAACAACAACACAACACCCTTATCTGTGCTTGCTCAGAAATAAGTCCCATTCAAATAAGTTCAATGGGGCTTACTTTCAAGTAAGTGTCGGAAGGTTGCAGTCTTGCAGCACAATCGTGTGCGTGCCTGCTGTAATGGATATCCAAATTGAGTCCTAGGCAGCTTACTCCCAGGTTACCTGCTGTAGGATAGCAGCCTCCCCCTTCCCCCCGAAAAAACCCACCAAAAAAAGAGATGTGGCTTCTTTATTCCCCTAAGCTCATTTTAATTCCATATTTTTATCCAAAATATTTTAACAAAGAGAGGAGCATTGGGGGGAACAGGTGTTCATACGTCAGGATGGATTTGTTGGTGTGTCAGGGAAAAGACAGCAAAGACTAAGAAACAACAGAGACAGGGAAAGGGGGGCGCAGAAGGTTTTTTTTGTTTTTTTAAAGTGTGATAAATTACTCGTTACCAAATGGAATTGTTTCAATCAGAAGGTTTTCATATTAAAAAAGAAACTCTGGGGAGGAAAAAAAAAATGAACTTGCTTCGTTCTCTATTCAAGCCTGAGCAAAAAGATCAGAGAGATTTATGACCTGTGTCTCTTTGAGTTTGATGCTGGAAAAGAACATGTTCTCATTAATAGTCATTTTCTCGTCAAAATCAGGCTTTTATGCAGACAATGCGCCAAGCTTTTGCGGAGCTGATTGTTGACAAAATTTTCAATAAGTTCAGCAGCCGCGAAAGGCACTTGGGGAAGAGAAGGGAGAAAAAGAGTAGCAGAAATCCTGCATTAAGTAAAGGGAGGGACGGAGGCAGACAGACAGAAAAACAGACAGACAGGAAAGCTCAGAAACCTGTCGAAAAACATGACGGCTGCTGGCCCAAAATGTACTAACCTAATAATGACAGGTGATCATCAGTGTTTTTTTTCCCCCTCCTTCACTTTGACTTAGAGACACAGGCTAGAGGTAAGGAGGAACCTAGGAATCTGCCTTTTGCTGAATCAGACAGCTGGTCCACCTGACTCTATATTACATGCACTGGCTGGTAGCAGCTCCCCAGGCCCTCAGACAGGGTTATCTCCGAGACCCTTCCTGGAGAGGTCAGGGGTTCAACCTAGGACCCTTTGCATGCAGAGCAAATGCTCTGCCGCTGAGCTAAAGGCCATCACTAGCCTCGCCCCCAGGAAGCAAAATATGATAATAACGTTTCTCAAATGAAGATAGGGACATTCTGTTCTGCATCAGGAAGCTTCTCTGGCGTTTGATCTGCTGCACAGATATTCACATATACATCTGTCAGCTGGAGCCAATTACAGCCTCTTCACCTAACCTACCTCACAGGAGGGTTGTAAAGGGAAAAAAACGTGTGTGTGTGTGTCATATACAACACCTTCAACAGATAGATAGATAGATAGATGATAGATAGATAGATAGATAGATAGATAGATAGATAGATAGATAGATAGATAGATGATAGATAGATAAATGGATGGAATAAATTTTTAGCTGTAAGCTACACTGAGTTCCACTGAATGCAAACTGAGAGTGATCAGGAACATACCAGAGAGTAAATCCTATTGAACTCGGTGGAACTTATAGGTAAAGGGACCCCTGACCATGAGGTCCAGTTGCGGACGACTCTGGGGTTGCCAGCATTCATCTCGCTTTACTGGCCGAGGGAGCCGGTGTACAGCTTCCGGGTCATGTAGCCAGCATGACTAAGCCACTTCTGGCGAACCAGAGCAGCACATGGAAATGCCGTTTACCTTCCCACTGGAGCGGTACCTATTTATCTACTTTGACGTGCTTTTGAACTGCTAGGTTGGCAGGAGCTGGGACCAAGCAACGGGAGCTCACCCCGTCGTGGGGATTCAAACAGCCAACCTTCTGATCGGCAAGCCCTAGGCTCTGTGGTTTAACCCACAGCATTTAACTGTGTTTTGTACTTCCTGAATTTTTGAACATTCAGCTTCATTGGATGGGGAAATGAAGAATTTTTTTCCTCCTACTTTCTTCACACTAGGCATAATCGTGTATACCTCTATCATGCCTCTTCCTTTACTTACCTTTTTTCTTAAACCAAAAAGGCCCCCCCAAAGTTGTAATTTTTCCTCCATAGGTGAGTTTCTGAAGTAAATAAAGTCAAATGTTTGCTGCAGAACAGACACAAGTAGCTGCCAACATGAGAAACAGGGTGGTGTAGTGGTTAGAGTTTCAGACTAGGGCTTGGGAGACCAGGGTTTGAACCCCAACTCAGCCATGTAGCTCACTCCCTGTGTGACCCTGGGACAGTCTCTGCCTCTCAGCCTACCCTACCTCACAGGGTTTGAGATTGTATGAGACTTTGTGCTCCTTTAAGAAATATGTGGTGTGTAAATGCAAAAAAAAGACAAATAAATAAATGATACCGCCATTCAATATGTTAAAAAATCGAGATGGGTCAATCTTAAGATGTCTCCCCAAATTGACCTGAAGTCAATCTGGGGTCCCCCAAAAGGAAGGCTCCCCATTACACACTTTTCTCCCTTTCCCCATCATCCCAGTCCCCAATATTTTTCAGAATGCACAGAGCTTCCCAGATAATCCTTGGGCTGCAGTTTGATTCGAAGTTTAATTATTTTGATATGTTAGTCCATTCCCTCTCCTCCTCCTCCTCCGCCCCCAGTGACAGGACGTGATATTCTGCAGCCTTCCAGAGTGTTGTTTACTAATGTCACTTGTGCTATAGTGAAATTAGCAAATGCTAAAACGAGGACGTTTCTCAGCACCGGGGGAAAGGAACGCTGGATGCCTGATTTATTATGATGAACTGTGCTAGATTTGTAACAAAATCAGGAGCCTGTCTTGGGGCTGCGTCCCGTTAGTGCCCTTCAAGTTATTGTCAGCTAAGTGCCAGCTGTGGTGCTGAGCGCCTCTTGCAGACACACTTAACAACATCCAGGAGACAGAATTTTGCAAAATACTTGTCAAATCTCCTTCAAGCGAATCCCCTTGGCTTTCTGGGTGTATCAGTGCAGTTGCCCCAATGCTCTCATGAGCTGCTATCTCGGATGGGTGGTATCTGATGTCAACCCTACTCAGAGTATACCCATTAAGTTCATTCATCTCAGGGGGGTCTACTCTGAGTAAGACTTAGCAGCATGCAACCCAACGTTTATGGGCCACTTTCGCCCGAGTTGGCCATTAAACATCAATCAACAAAACAACCTGTCAATCCAAAAATTACACAGTGTCTAAAATATAAAAAGCACACATAAAGAGGTAGATTTTAAAATAGCCATAGGACAGCTGATTTAAAATGCTTGCTGAAATAGGAGTGTCTTCGTCAAGCTCTTGAACAAGCAGACAAGGGCCCTGTCTGATCTCAGCTGGGAAGGAGTTCTGTGGAACTGGGCCCACAATCAGTGGTGTAGTGTTGGGGGGGCAGGGTCAGTTATTAGGGGTGCAAAATTTCAACATCCTCTGCTGCCTCAATACAGCTGAGCACTTCCGTTGCTGGGCTCCATTGAAAACGGCTTCTTCATTTGAACCAGGAAGTGACCTCTCCAGACAACGGAATGACTCCTCTTATTCTTTTTATCTCTGTGCTTGTGATCACTTGAACCGTGCAGACACCATTATGCAGTTGAATGCATCCTCTGTCCCTTCCCTTCTCCCCATGGTGCTGGCATGGCCGTCTTTAGCAGATGTGGCGCTGGGGTGCAAATGTCCACTCACTGCCCCCAAATTACCATGGTTAGTGGGGGTTGTGAAGCTGCGCACTGCCAGCCATGGGGGGGGTGCGCAACTCTCCCCCATGCCGCTGCGGGAGAGCAATCCCCGCAGAGGCTTGGGAGGCAAGCTGCACACCCGCCAGCCATATGGTTGATGGGGCACAGCTGGCGGGCATACAGGGAAAGCGGAGGCCGCTGGCAAAGCCAAGCAGCTCCCCCACTTGCTGGGGCGCCCCTGAGAGGCCAGCGCCCTGGCGCGACGCACCACTAAGCCCAATGGGAAAGACGGCTCTGCTGCCCACAATAGTGAATGCATGGATCCCAGTGGGAACGAACAGTGCTGGACTCCCTTGGAGAAAATGTGGGTGGTATATATCTAATAACTAAAATCAATTAAAATAAAATGGAGTGGAAAGTGTGACTCTCCGAGCCCAATTTACCTGTATTCCCCGTGTAACAGAGATGGAGAGGGATCACATTATTATTATTATTATTATTATTATTATTATTATTATTATTATTATTATACTGCCCTTCATCCGTAGATCTCAGGGCCATTCACAACATAATATTACAACATTGAAATGTGGGTCTGTGATAGAAATAGTGATAAAAAAGGCAAAAGGCTTGTGGCAGCATGACCACGTTTGGGATGCAGTTCATTCAACCAAAGTGTACCCAGTCCTGACACACATGTACATCCATCCACTCCCAATTGGAGTTTTGATTCCGAGAGATCCAGGCTAGCTGAGAACTGCAGGAAGTTTCGAGGCATGCTAATGTTATCCCCACCCCAAATTTCTTGAAAAGGCCAATTTACAAGGAAGGAGTACAGTGGAACTCACGACCACAATCCATTCCAGAGGCCCGTCCTTATGGCAAAACGGGCCGCTGGGAGAGGCACCATTGTGCGCAGGCGCGGGCAGCGATTGCCCACTTCTGCACATGCGCGAATGGCGGCCGCCACTCCTGCACATGCACAAACGGCGGCAAGCCCACCGGTTACTTCCAAGTTTGCTGTGGTCCCAACTTGGAACATCCATGAGTGGGGGTGGTTGTAAGTAGAGGTTCTACTCTACTAGAATAGCCACATTGTCCCTGGCTAAGGAAAGAGCACCAGAGCATCTGCTGATGTACAGTTTAACCTGCCTCAGGGCAGAAGGTTTGGACTTGATCCATTGATTTCCTTCTAATTCATGCTTCTATGATTCTTTAAAAGAGAGAGAGAGAGAGAGAGAGAGAGAGAGAGAGAGAGAGAGAGAGAGAGAGAGAGAGAGAGAGAGAGAGAGAGAGAGAGAGAGAGATTTATAAGACCAGGCTGCAAAAAAAGAATTATGCATGAACACAATCACACAGAGACCTTATTTAGCTTGCTGGAGACTCGTGCCCCCTCAGTCAAAGCTAATTAACACTTAATTGACTCCACAAGCATCCCTTGCTGTAGTTCCATTTCATGAACGATCTGGCTGTACGTCTGGAGAAGGCAGTGACTGCCGGAGCCTTGGCAGGTGACAAGAGAGCACGAGAACGAGAGGACGATGGGAATTATTTTATTTTATAAAAGATTGCAGGCCCTTCTGCCTTCCGCCCCATCACCACTGGTGCTGAGGAAGCTGGGTAACGAAATGAGGCATCCCGACAACTGTCATCGCTAATACATTTTATTTAGCTAAAAGCACAGTTTACAGTAGCCGGAGTTTGACTGATCTGTTGATAAACACTAATGTTTTCCAGTTGACAATTTTTCCATGTTAATTTCCTCTTCCTCTGGCAGGTCTGCCCGAGAAAGCCCTATAAATAGTATCCGTGCCATCATCCCTTTTAAGTTATTAATGAGCCATCATGTTGAAAAGGTTGCGCTTTGGGGACAGGGTGTGCTTGACTGCGGTTTCTGACATTGATGGGTTAGCATTTAAAACCAGGTCGTGATTAGATCAAGCCAAAAGAAGAAAGAAGAAAGGGTGTGTGGGTGTGTGCTTGTGCAATGGTGGAAAACTTGTTGGAGCGGGTGTGCAATGTTGGGTTCACATCAGTGCTTGGGGTGGATCTGGGATCAGGTGGATCAGTGCTTGGGGTGGATCTGGGATCAGGGGGGCACATTAAGTGAGTTTGGAGATCAAAGGTCTGCAGTTGGCTTTACTTAATCCTTACCTAGGGGGCAACCTGTAGCTACATTTTAAGCATCCTATTGGACAGCTTTTTTTTAGCAGCCAGCCTAAGATGTTGGGAATTCTTAGAAGGTGTGACATTGACCACATGGTGTTAAAAAAAAGTCTGACAATTAGCGCAGATAGAAGAATTAACCACTAAACAAAAACCAGAAAGGGGGATGAAATGGAAAGACACATTTTGGGTGGATTGGTATATTTTTTTATTCCATACTATGCGAAAGAGGAAGACATGGAAATCCCTCTTCTTATAAACTTTTGTTGTTGCTACAACTGCATGCGATAACTGGAACTGCAATATATGACAATTTAAGAGACGTAAGCTCTGATTTAATCCATTCTCAATTCTTTGCAAAGCATGAGTTTGAGGGGTGCTGTGTGTGTGTGTGTGTGTGTGTGTGTGTGTGTGTGTAATACTGTTACCTGGAAGCTGCTTCTTCAGATTGCTTTTTTGTATTCCATTTATTTCTTTATTTAAAATGAAATCCTTAAAAATAAAAAAATAAAAAACCCACACTGCGCAAATAAGCAAGGGAAAGGGAGTTCAACTGAGGGATGACTGGCTAATTTCAATAGTTTGCTTTAGCTGTTATGTCCTTCACTAGGACTTAATGGATGCTCTCTAAACACAGGCTCGCTAGATTTGCTGTGTGATGAAAATCTCGCCGAAACACTGCAAGGTGTGTTCTGCAATATAACATCACTACCATTTGTTCTCATTATAGCCCCAGAAGGGCAAAAGAGGGGAAAGGGAAAGTTCGACACTTTATTTCAGCTATTTGCAGGGAAGAGGGGAGAAGAAACTTTGATAACAGCTGTAAGCAATCTACCTTGTCAGTCTGAAGCAGCTGCTTTGGGTAGTGAAGAGATACTGTGTAATAATAATGATAAAAGTAATCACTTTGGGTGTATGGAATGTTAGGGGAGGGGTAGTACCTCTGGTGGGGGTCACATTGTGTTTCTTCTGGGTTTGTCCACCTTTGGTCCGCACCCTGCACTCAACTCTCACTTGTGTCTCCTAGAAGCTGTCAGCATTCAATAGCAACCACACCCTGGGAACAGCTTTGACTGGTCGGCTAAACCAGGTGAGGGTAGCCAATGGGTCTCAAACCCTTGTTGAGTCAAGGACTTCCCCTGTGTTCAAAGACAGGCTCTGGCTGATTCAGTGGATGAGAACCCAAAGTGAGTCCAGTGGTCAAGACAGCAGTTTTGCACATGCTGGAGTGGTAAGTGAGGGGCAGATGGGGCTTGTCAACTTGGGAAGGTAGCCCATCTAGGAGAAGGAAAACCCTGATCCTAAACCTCTGCTGCCTTGTAGCATATCTTCAGAAGAAGATGAGACTAAGAAATAAACCCTACATAAACCCTGAGTGGATGATGATGAAGAAGAGTTTGGATTTGATATCCTGCTTTTCACTACCCAAAGGAGTATCAAAGTGACTAACATTCTCCTTTTCCCTTCCTCCCCCACAACAAACACTCTGTGAGGTGAGTGGGGCTGAGAGACTTCAAAGAAGTGTGACAAGCCCAAGGTCACCCAGCAGCTGCATGTGGAGGAGCAGAGACGCGAACCCAGTTCCCCAGATTACGAGTCTACCATTCTTAACCACTAACACCACACTGGCTCTCCAAGTCTCTAAGACAGTTGGAGGGCACCTTGTATGCCTCCCTCCAGCAACTCCTGCAGTCAAGCTCATGCCCAAAACATTTCTCTGCTTTCCTTTGGACCACATCAGTCCAGTCTTGTCATCTGGGCAGCCCAGGACCTCCATGCACATTGCTCAGGCGTGCTTCCCAGGGATGTCATGTGGATGCTGCTAACACTCCATTGTCTCTTGAGATAGACAGGTGCCAATAAATAAGCACTTATGTAGCACTTCTGTGTGTTCAAATGATTTCACATACATTCTTAGAAATTTTTATAACAACCCTTTGAGGTAGGCCAGGGAGAGATGAAATGTGGATGAAAGAACTGATTAACCAAGAGCACCTAATGGCAGTCATGAGATTTGAAGTGATGACTTGGTGTTTTATACCTCTGTTTGGGCTTTGCTCTGCAGTGACTTTGTTACATAAGAATGAATGCGAAAGAATGGAAAATTCACAAATATGCAGTCTGAAAGTTTGTGAGTCTTGTGTTGCTTTACAAATGTGTTTGTTGTTGTTCAGTCGTTCAGTCGTGTCCGACTCTTCATGACCCCATGGACCAGAGCACACCAGACACCCCTATCCTCCACTGCCTCCCACAGTTTGGCCAAACTCATGCTAGTCGCTTCGAGAACACTGTCTTAATACCAATTCATTTTGGCAAGCCTACTAAAAAAAAAACCTACAAATTTAGTTGCCTGTATTCATTAAAAAAAGTTTTACCAGTTTGGCTTGAGTTTTAATGAAAATTATTTTGCGTGTGCATTTTTTTAAATTGTTTCATGGATTTTTAACTGCATTTCCAAATATTGTATTTGATTAAGCCAAACAAACAAACAAACCAACAACATGATATTCCCAGATCAACTTCATTAGAGTGAATTTTGTGCCAGAATTCCACACTGTTAAGAACAGCATCCGAATAAAAGAGGACAGAAGAGACCCGCCCCCTTACTTTTTGTACCAACCTGTGGCTAATTTTGCAGCAGGTTCTTTTGGGGAGGATAATATAGCTAAAATCAGGGGAAGTCATGGGTTGGTGGGGCTTATGGATTTGATTAAGGACTCCCAAGAACTGCTCCCTTCTCTAATAATTCAAGCACTGGTTAGAAACTGGAAAGGTTTAAATCACAGAATGTCTCTTGTGTCTTTATTCTTAACAACAGGACCCAAGAGATAAAGGAATCGGATGTGACTTTCTGCTTTCATAAAAGTTCCCAAACCTACAGTACATTCTCAGTACCTTCTTCCCTGTCCAACTCTCAAGTATACTTAGCATGCTCACCCTTGGAACATCTATCTGGAAACTTTGCTATAAATCAAAACTTTGGGTTACCGCAGGAATTTAAAGTATTCTGATTATGGGAGTCTTGGGACACATTATCAAGCCGATGGACCCAGAGAAGAATATTTACCACAAAATGTCTCCACCAAGAGCATCCCAATGTGAGTCAAGGCTCCCAGAATATAAGATATACTGCTTTCTCTTTGTGGTGGGAGAGAGGGGGGGGGAAGAGAGTTTTAGGGTGAGACAGCTTGCTCACATCACCCCAGGGCAGTTTGCAAACAGAAAAGTCAAACAACCTAGCCATCAGGCTAAAGCAAATTAAAACCAGGATATGCAATAATGTAAACTAGGGCATAAGGGCTGAGGAACGTCCGGTCCGAACGTCTTAATCTGGTCTCCAGGACTCTCTCCTGCTGCTACCCATCTCCAGCCCTGCTTTGCACCCTTCCTTGACTGGACTGCCTGGATTGTGTTTTGGGACTGTGATGATGCCTCTTGCTTCCTTGGATGGAGCCTAGAGAAGAATATTGTGTCCAATTCTGGGCACCACAATTTAAGAAGGATGTTGACAAGCTGGAACGTGTTCAGAGGAGGGCTACCAAGATGATCAAGGGTCTGGAAATGGTTGAAGGAATGGCTGAAGGAACTGGGCATGTTTAGCCTGAAAAAGAGGAGACTGAGAGGAGATATGGTAGCCATCTTCAGATCTCTTAAGGTCCAAATAAGCATCAGAAAAAAAAAAACTTTCTGACAGTAAGAGCTGTTTGATAGTGGAATGGTCTCCCTTGGGAGGTGGTGGACTCTCCTTCCTTGGAGATTTTTGCTTAAAAGGTCATCTGTCATGGAGGCTTTAGCTGAAATTCCTGCATTGCAGGGGGTTGGAGTAAATGACCCATGAGTCCCTTCCAACTCTATGATTCTATGAGTGTGTTAACTCTCTAAAATTAAAATAAAATCCTAGCATCCCTTGAGCTGAAATAGCTTCTCCACCCTTCACATAAATACATGCAAATAGCAGTGGATTTTATCTATATGGTATAACTCAGCTGGTAGAGCATGAGACTCTTCATCTCAGGGTTGTGAGTGGCAGTATTGATCCTGGGGGGTGGGAGGCATTGCAGCACTCATAGTTTTGGCCATAAGGTCTCCTTCCCCTGACATTCTTTCTGCAGAACGTTGAAGAATTGAGGGACTAAGCCAGGAGCCACATCACAGCCAAGAAGACTGTTGCTTGTTCAGGCAAAGTGGCAGCTCATACAGGAAATCTGTTGGAGTCTTTCCTGCCTAGAAGGGCCAAAAGCCCAAACTAAGTGGGTGGGACCACTCCAGAACCTTAAGATACTTTGCTGCCAGGAAACAGCTACAACATGCAGTTCCAGCAGCTCACCATATGGGGTGACAGAGAAAGGAAGCTCTCACCCAGAAAGAGAAGCAAGGGTTGCCAGTTGTCGACCCAGTGGTCAAAGGTGGATCTCCACAAAAACTGATTGTTGAAGTCCAAATAGACACATCAAAACCTTTGCTCTTAGCCTTGTTGTTTTTATTGTTGTTGTTGTTGTTGTTGTTGTTGTTGTTGTTGTTGTTGTTGTTATGAATTGGAAAGCTTGCAAAATAGTTTGCAAATGCCTTGCAAATGTTCAAGTTGATTATCCATAGCTGCAAGACCCAACATATACTTCTTTCCCCTTCCTTTTCCTGGCGAGATAATTCTTCCTCGCCTGACAACAGACCTTGTGTTATACGGTCCTTTGATCCGAATCTTGCTTTCTGACATGCCAATTTTTATTTATTTATTACGAAGGGCGGGTGGTAGGGAGGCAGCTCTGTGTCACTCATCTGATGACTTGAGTGAATGGAAATTTGGTTCTCGAATTTCCAGCTGTTTGAAAGATCCACCAGACAATACCAATCCCTAAAGGTACTTCCTTTACGTGCATGAAGATTCATTTTCTGTGCAAAGCATTTCATAGAGTTCCAGTCACACTTCGCTGGATCTTATTCTGAGAAGCATCTGTCTAAGCCACTGGCTGAAACTTTCTAAAACATGTTGCATTATACATTACTATTGACTTTCACGGCATTTCCACAGCTCAAAGATCCAAGGAATGTGAACAGGGCCTACATCAGCCAGGGTCTTTCACCAGGATCATATGGCTGCTGGGTCTTGTAACAACAGTGGAAGTAGTATTAAGGAAATTTGAAAATGCCATTCTAGTTTTTCATAACAATCAGAGTCAAGAAATGAGGAGGCATAATTCAGGATGGAGTGGTTTGAACCTGGTTCACTGCCCTGGTCCACTTCATTCACCTCACACTATTCGGAACCCTGCCAATCCCTGACAGAAACATACACTAAAATGCTGACCAAAAATGTAATGATGATGAGGAGGAGGATTATTATATTTATTTTTTAAAAAAAACAACCCTGAATTTCGTTGTTTTGAGGAATAGTTTACAAGAAGAAGAAGAAGAAGAAGAAGAAGAAGAAGAAGAAGAAGAAGAAGAGGAGGAGGAGGAGGAGGAGGAAGAATAAGAGTTTGGATTTGATATCCCGCATTATCACTACCCAAAGGAGTCTCAAAGCGGCTAACATTCTCCTTCCCCTTCCTCCCCCACAACAAACACTCTGTGAGGTGAGTGGGGCTGAGAGACTTCAGAGAAGTGTGACTAGCCGAAGGTCACCCAGCAGCTGCATGTGGAGGAGCGGAGACACGAACCTGGTTCCCCAGATTACGAGATACTACTCTTAACCACTACACCACGCTGGCACTTAACCACTACACCACGCTTAAGGTCATGATCAAACTCCTCTTCTTCAGGACAGGAAGCCAAGGATTCAGAGTAGGAGAGGAAAACGCTGTCAGGACCAGTCCCAGAAGCTTGAAAATGCCATGCTCCAATTCCATACCCTCCAGCATTCCTCTGATGAAAACAGAGACGTTGCATTCAGTAATGATAATTTTACTATTTATACACCACAGATCTTATTGGGTTGCACCAGCCATTCTGAGCCGCTTCCAACATATATAAAAACGTAATAAAACATTAAGCTTTAAAAAACAAACAAACTTCCCTATACAGGACTTCCTTTTGATGGCTTGGTGGTTGGATAATTCCATACCCTCCAACATTTCTCCAGTGAAAAGAGGGACATCCTACGGAAAAGCAGGACATTCCAGGATCAAATCAGAAACCAGGATGGCTTCTCTAAATCAGGGATGTCCCTGGAAAATAGGGACACTTGGAGGGTCTGCAATTCCAGCTCAGCAACCCTAGTGCAGAGAACTCTTGCTTCTGCCCAAGGGACATGTTATCTTCTGGAGAAACCTCCACGCCACCTCCAGTTTCTATCCAAGAGCTATAACCATCTTAAATGCTGTAACTAGATAATATGACCTTAGAGAGTTGTGATGGGTGTGTGTGTATGTATGTGTGTGGCAGAAATTGTGTTTTGTTGTTGTTGTTGTTTTGGTTTTGTTTTGTTTTGTTTTGCTTTTATGGGTTGGCATTCAATTTCGTTGTACTTGTACAATGACAATAAAGAAATCTTATCTTATCTTATCACATTATCACATCACATGTGCCTAAGGTGAGCAGGGCAGGAAACAAAAGTAGGCAGAACAACAAATGCCATTTTTACCTTAGTACAGTAAGCTACTTTCTGCACACACTCACTTTTCCCTATCCCGCATACAGACAAGCAGGAGGCATTGTTAGTGTTCATTCCAGTGAAAATATTCAGGATGAGAAGGAGAATAAGTGAATTGTGTGATCTGGACATGTCAGATACAGAGGCCTGGAACCCTTCATTT
This sequence comes from Lacerta agilis, assembly GCF_009819535.1. Lineage (NCBI taxonomy): Eukaryota > Metazoa > Chordata > Lepidosauria > Squamata > Lacertidae > Lacerta > Lacerta agilis. Next base: position 6,328,503 of record NC_046322.1, on the reverse strand, counting down.
GGCCCTCAGGTCTAAGGTGCCTCCACCCATATCCTTGTGCACTACAATTCTCCCCCCCCCCCAAAAAAAATCCTAAGCTCATTAAATTGAAGAGCCCTTCTCAGAAAAGGGGGACCTAGCAACCGAGGCAGAGCTGCACCTCCGATTTATATTGCAGCCGAAGGATGACTGCTGCTGAAGCAACATCTCAGCTCTTGCCTCACTTGGAGCTGTCCATGGTACTCTCAACTCTGCTGAAGTCACTGAATACAACATATCATTAGTCACTGGTACCACAAAGAACACCAACATTGTGAGACAGGTGGCAGCACTTGTGCAAAGGCTACAGGAGGCAATTTAGGCCCATTCCACCATTTCAAGCTGAAAGTCCTCTTGTGGAGTTCTTTTGACTTAGCCCTACGAGGGCAGAAATCACCGCTCAAATCATGTTTGTGGCTTTTCTTGGTAGTGGTGGTGGGTTGGGCAGTGTGTGTTTGTGCGTGTGCGCATGTCATGGAGCCAGTAACACAGAACAGCACCAAGTAAATATAAGTCCATTTAGAAGAATTATGCGTGAAAGCAAATTAGCCTTTGGCACTGGTAGCATCTCCCCCACCCTGCCCACCTCTTGAGCATCTTTAGAATCTTCATGTGCTGTTGTGATCACAGCATCCTCTGCAGCAAAGAGTCCCATAACAAGCAAAAAGGAAATGAAAAGAAAATAAACCTATAGCGATGGGAGAGAATTCCCTTTTGCTTAGTGACTTGAGAAGAAGAAGGAGGGTGGGGGAAAAAAAAAACAAAAAACTATTGCCTGTGGTGTGGCAGCGCTTTTTCTGCAGAAACTAATGGGACGTACATGCTGATACTACTGCTTCAAACTGAGATTGAAATACCATGTGGTGCCTAATGCGAGGGCTGCCCGCGCAGGGAGCAACTTCCAGCCACGGCAGATGCAGAATCAGACATCTAGCAGGAGATTCCATTCCAACCACACAGCTATTTCTCTTCGGTCTTGGAGATCTGCTTCGTTTGGGAGGAGGATAGGATTTGGAAAGGAGACCAGCCACCCATCTACTCCAACCAGATTGGAATCCTGGTGTTTGGGTGGAAGGAATCCCTAGGGCTGTGGTCTATGAGAGGTGGGTTTCAATTTCAAAGGGTATATGTGTGAGCTGGCTACCAGTCTGTTTCCAAGAACGTTTCGGAGTGCCGGTGTTAATCAATAAAACCCCATAAGGCACAGGATTGCCTTAAGGGTAAGTGTGCTGGCCCCAAGGGTTTGTCCATGAAGCGAGGTCCAAATCCAGTCCTGGGTCTAGGGGTCCAAAGGGGGTCAATCCGGCAGGGAGCGAGGCAGGGAGCAGATCAAGGTCCAAGGCAGGTTCAGGCACAAGGTTGCAGGTTGAGCACACGCTTGCAACTAAGTTGCTCACGCAACTTGGGCTGGGTCTGGCTGGCTTTTATCTGGCCCTATGCTTAGGGCGGTCCCGATCCTCCGGAGACTCGCCTCTCCTCCGGGCCTGGAGGCGAGCACTCCTCCTGCAGACACTTAACTCCCTTCGCCTCTCTGCCCTGAGCCTCTGTAGCTCAGGAGAGGATGGTGGGTTACTGGACCCAGGGGATGCCTCAGCTTCCTCTGAAGAGGCTGGGAGTGGAGCACCTGCAGGCAATGGGTCCTCCCTCCCATCAGGAGCCAGAGCAGACTCTGCTGATGCCTGCACCTGGGGATCCAGCACAGGTGGGGATCCTTCAGGCTCAAGCCCTGGCCCCGGCTCAGCTGGTTCTGGAGGCGGGGAATCCCGTGCAGGCTGGGATCCCTCAGGTTCAGCATCAGAGTCTGACTCCCAGGCCATCACACCATCCCCCCTCCCAGGCCCCCCCCTCAACCGAGGGGCCGGACCAGGCTTGCTGGGGTAAGCTGCATGGAAATCACGGAAGCAGGCAGGTGCGTGGACGTTTTCCGCTGGTTCCCATGAACGATCCTCAGGCCCATACCCCTTCCAGTCGATGAGGTATTGGAGCTTCCCCCTGCGGTATCGTGAGTTGAGAATGCGCTCCACCTCGTACTCAGGCTCCCCCTCAACCAAAACTGGCTGCGGTCGTGGATTGTCTGGGTGGAACTCGTCGGGCGGGGCGACTGGACTAAGTAGGGACCGGTGGAACACTGGGTGAACCTTGAGCGATGGAGGTAACTGGAGGCGAAACGCCACCGGCGACACCTGCGCAGTGATGGTGAATGGGCCGGCAAACCGTGCATCCAGCTTTCGTGAGGGCCGAGAAGGATGCAGGTGACGGGTAGAGAGCCACACCCGATCGCCAACATGGAGTTCTGGCCCCTCCTGACGATGTCGGTCAGCCTGGGCCTTGTATGCGTCCTTGGCCTGGCGCAGTTGCTCCATCAATAATTGTTGCTGGGACTGAAGCTCCTGAAGCCAGTCCGTCACTGCGGGGACCGCGGAAGCTGGCAGCACGTCCGGGAACAAACGAGGATGGTAGCCGTAGGAGGCCTGGAACGGGGTCTGCTGGGTGGAGGCGTTCACTGCATTGTTGTAGGCGAACTCCGCCAATGGCAAGTGATCGACCCAGTCATCCTGCTGGAAACTGCAGTAACACCGGAGGTACTGCTCCAGCACCGCATTTGCCCGTTCCGTCTGGCCATCGGTCTGCGGGTGGTGGGCCGAAGATAGACAGACCTCCGTCCCAAGGGTCTGGTGCAGGGCTCGCCAGAAGTGGGATGTGAACTGGACGCCGCGGTCAGAAACCACACGCTCGGGCAGGCCATGCAGGCGGAAGATGTGCTGCAAGTACAGTTGAGCCGTTTCCTTAGCTGTGGGTATGGACGGGCAGGGGGCACAGTGCACCATCTTAGTGAAATGGTCCGTGAAAACCAGGAGGCAGGTACAGTGACGAGATGGGGGCAAGTCCACCACAAAGTCCAGCGAGACCGTGTGCCAGGGACGCGGTGGGACTGGTAATGGCTGGAGCAGACCGGGGGGTCGCCCGGTAGGACCCTTGGCCCGCCGGCAGACATCGCAACCAGCAACATAGCGTGCCACATCAGCCTTCAGGCGGGGCCACCAGAACTCCCGGCTTACCAGATGGGTGGTCCGGTACCGCCCAAAGTGCCCTGCTGCTGGGGCATCGTGGGACATCTGGAGAACCTCAGCCCGCAATGGTCCTGGTGGGATGTATAGACGACCCTGGTGCAGCAGTAGGCCCTGGTGCAGGGCCAGCCCCGGATATCGAGGGCATGACCCGTCAGACAGTTCCCGGAGCCGTTCCTGTGCCCAAGCGTCGACCCGTTGCTGTTCTCGCACCCGAGCCTGCAGCGGCTTGGCCTCCTGAGTGGCCAGGAATGCGGCTGGTGGTAAGATAGTCGTCGGTACTGCCTGCTGTACAGTGTCTGCGACGTCCTCAGGTTTCCGGGACAGGGCATCCGCTTTCCGGTTTTGGGAGCTAGGGATGTAGCGGATCCGGAACTGGAACCGGGAGAAAAACAGCGCCCACCGGATCTGCCTTTGGTTCAACTTGCGGGTGGTCTGGAGGTACTCCAGATTCCGGTGGTCCGTTCTCACTTCCACCGGGTGTCGTGCCCCCTCAAGATGATGGCGCCAGACCTCAAAGGCCACCTTGATGGCCAGTAGTTCCCGCTCCCACACGGTATAGTTACGCTCCGCCGGAAGGAGCTGCCGGGAGTAGTAAGCGCAGGGTAACAGTGGCGCATCGGGTCCGTGTTGCTGAGACAGGATGGCACCGAGAGCCGTACTGGAGGCATCAGTCTCCACCACGAAGGGACGAGAGGGATCAGGATGCTGTAAAATCGGCGCCCTCTGGAAACAGTCTTTCAACCCCTGAAATGCCACTTCAGCCTCCTCATCCCAGGAGAAGGGCGTCTTGGGGCGCAGCAGTCGGGTTAATGGGGTGGTGCGATGAGCATAATCTGCAATGAAGGTCCGGTAATAGTTGGCGAACCCTAGGAACCGCTGTAAGTCCTTGCGGTTCCGGGGCGCTGCCCACTCTCGAACCGCAGCCACCTTCCCAGGGTCCATCTGCACCCCGTCAGGGGAGAGTCGGTGTCCAAGGAAGTCTACTGACCGCTGGTGGAACTCGCACTTGCTGAGCTTGGCGTACAGTCGGTGCTCCCGCAAGCGCTGCAACACGGACCGAACATGACTCTCGTGACGGGCTGGGTCACGGGAATAAACCAGAATATCATCTAGGTACACCACCACGTATTTGTCTAGCAAGTCCTGGAACACGTGGTTGATGTACCGTTGAAACACGGCGGGCGCGTTGCATAATCCGAACGGCATAACCAGGTATTCAAACTGCCCATACCGGGTCCCGAATGCAGTCTTCCACTCGTCCCCGGCACGGATCCGAATCAGGTTGTAGGCCCCTCGGAGGTCCAGTTTGGTGAACATCTGCGCCCCCTGCACCCGCTCCAGCAATTCTGCAATAAGGGGCAAGGGGTACCGGTCTGGGATGGTGATCTTATTCAGGGCCCGGTAGTCATGGCAGAGGCGAAGCTCCCCACACTTCTTCTTAACGAAGAGTACAGGAGCGGCAGTGGGTGAGGTAGAGGGCCTAATGAACCCGCGTTCCAGGTTCTTGCGAAGGAAGTCCTGCAAGGCTTCACGCTCTGGCTCCGAAAGAGAATATAAGCGGCTCACAGGCAGGGGCGCCCCAGGCTGTAGGTCTATGCCGCAGTCGAAGGACCGATGAGGCGGCAGCTTGTCTGCTCCCTGTTCCTCGAACACGTCTAAATAGTCCTGGTACACAGCAGGGAGCGTTGACAAAGCCTGACCCATGGGGGCAGCTGCTACTAACTCGGACTGAGCATGGGAACCCGGGTCTGGGAAGCGTACAGTCCGATTGACCCAGTCGATCTGAACATTGTGCGACTCCAGCCAGTCCATCCCAAGCACCAGGGGAAACCGGGGCATGGTGGCAATGTCCAGGGTTCGCACCTCCCGGTGCTGCTGGTAGCACAGGACCAAGGGCTGGGTCTCCCGAGTAACCGCGCCCGAGCGTAGGAGCCGTCCGTCAATTGCCTCCACCTGTACTGGTTCCGGCTTGTTCTGAAGCGGCACCTGATGCTGAGTGGCGAAGGCAGAGTCCATATAGGAGCGGGTTGCCCCCGAATCCACCAGAGCGTGGGTGAGAATCCAGGGCCCACCGGGGGGGTATAGACGCACCGGTATCATGAGGTGTTGCAATTCCACTGGTGAGGGCCCATCATGCGATGCTTGGGACCCCAGGTAGCCTGGGCCATCGGCTACTGGGGTTGGCCGTTTTCCCTGCGGCTGGCGTTTCTCAGGGCAGGTTCGGGCGTAGTGTCCACCCCCACCGCAGTAGAGACACAGGTTCCCCTCCCGACGCCGAGTCTTTTCCGAGGGGGAGAGGCGAGGCCGCGCTGCCCCGAGCTGCATCGGCTCCTCCAATGACTCAGCTCTGGCCACGGAACTGCAGGGAAGCACCGGCGCCGGGAGGCCGGAGTGCCGGCGGCCCCGGGCCTGGCGACGGTCCTCCAACCGATCGTCTATCTGCAGACTCCGTTGGATGAGGGCATCCAGTGTGGCAGGGCGATCCAACGTGGCCAGCTGATCCAGTATCTCGTCTGAAAGTCCCTCGAGATACTGGTCCCGCAGGGCAGAGTCGTTCCAGGTCAAGTCCTGCGCCAGCAGCCGAAATTCCGTGGCATAGGTGGCCACTGTGGACTTGCCCTGTTTCAACCGCCGAATTGCCCGATTGGCTTGACTCCCCTTCTGAGGGTTGGCGAACGTGGTTTCCAGATGATTGCAAAACCCCGTATAGTCTGTCAGCAAGGGGGAGTCTTGCCGGAGCAGCGGCAACGCCCACTTGGCCGCCTGGTCCTTCAGCAAGCTGATCAGGAAGTGCACCTTAGTGCGATCGTCAGGGAAATCCCGAGCTCGCCCCTGAATATACAGCTTGGCCTGGGCGAGAAACATGGGAAAGCTGGCTGGGGACCCATCAAATTTCTCTGGCAGGGCCACTGGGTACTTGCCAGGAGCTGGGGCGGCAGCCCCAGGAGCCAGTAAGGCATCCAAACGCTGCTGAAGCGCCGTAACCACATTGCTTAGCTGCTGCACGGTGTGGGTCAAGGCCTGGTTCTCCTGGGCCAATGCCACCAGCGCAGCCGCCTGGTCAGCCATGGCTACTAGTTCCTCCCGAACGCACCCCAGCGAAGGGGGAGTGCGGGTGTGGCGTGAGCAAACTGTGCTGGCCCCAAGGGTTTGTCCATGAAGCGAGGTCCAAATCCAGTCCTGGGTCTAGGGGTCCAAAGGGGGTCAATCCGGCAGGGAGCGAGGCAGGGAGCAGATCAAGGTCCAAGGCAGGTTCAGGCACAAGGTTGCAGGTTGAGCACACGCTTGCAACTAAGTTGCTCACGCAACTTGGGCTGGGTCTGGCTGGCTTTTATCTGGCCCTATGCTTAGGGCGGTCCCGATCCTCCGGAGACTCGCCTCTCCTCCGGGCCTGGAGGCGAGCACTCCTCCTGCAGACACTTAACTCCCTTCGCCTCTCTGCCCTGAGCCTCTGTAGCTCAGGAGAGGATGGTGGGTTACTGGACCCAGGGGATGCCTCAGCTTCCTCTGAAGAGGCTGGGAGTGGAGCACCTGCAGGCAATGGGTCCTCCCTCCCATCAGGAGCCAGAGCAGACTCTGCTGATGCCTGCACCTGGGGATCCAGCACAGGTGGGGATCCTTCAGGCTCAAGCCCTGGCCCCGGCTCAGCTGGTTCTGGAGGCGGGGAATCCCGTGCAGGCTGGGATCCCTCAGGTTCAGCATCAGAGTCTGACTCCCAGGCCATCACAGTAAGCTTCTCTGGTGTGATTACAGGGACAAACAGTCTTTGAAAATTTTAAGAGTCGCTCCACAGAATTCCTGGAGTGATGTTTTATCTGGGTATTTTGGGATGAGTGAGGAGAGAGAGAGAAAATGGTGGCCACTAGTTCTCAGCTGCTAAGAGCTTCACTGCTGGCCCCATAAAAGGTAAAGGTAAAGGACCCCTGACAGTTAAGTCCGGTTGTGAACAACTCTGGGGTTGCGGCACTCATCTCGCTTTACTGGCCAAGGGAGCTGGCGTTTGTCTGCAGACAGTTTTTCTGGGTCATGTGGCCAGCATGGCTAAGCCGCTTCTGGTGAAACCAGAGCAACGCACGAAAACGCCGTTTACCTTCCCGCCAGAGCGGTACCTATTTATTTACTTGCACTTTGACGTGCTTTCGAACTGCTAGGTGGCCAGGAGCAGGGACCGAGCAACGGGAGCTCACCTTGTCGCGGGGATTCGAACTGCTGACCTTCCGATTGGCAAGCCCACTAACCATAGCTGGTGGCAAGAAAATAGTCTAAAAATGTGTGTGTTTGTGTGTGTGTACTAGTCCCAACTAGTTGCAATTGCCTTTCTTTCTAAGTGATCTAGAGCATATTTTTTTTCAGGAAGTGTCATCTTTTGGGTGTAGGGCTATGCCTAAGGAGGCTTTGAATATTTTTTTTCCTCTGCTCCCTCAACAAACCCACAAGACCCACTTTGTTTTTCATTGCAACTTTTCTTGACAGCCTCTGTTTTCTCCATCACCCCAGTGCCCCTCTCAGAATGATACTGTTTTATATGATTTATTCTATTCCTATGCCTCTCTTCATTCAAATGAGTCCCGAAAAGGCTGACAAACAATAAATAACAATAACACGGCAGAACATAATAAAACATCACAAATACAGCATAAATCATATAGAATAGTTAGCAAATCATCAGCGAAACAGTCACAATCCATAAAGTACTGTTAACAAAGCAACAACTAAAAAAATAAATAAGCTAAGCATCACGATGAAGGCAAAAGTCATAGTATATGATTAACTAATCAATACAGCCTTTATAATCTATAAAACAACATTAACAACATTAACAAAACAGCAACAAAAATAAATAAACTAAGCACAATTAAGTCCTTGCACACAATCTCCACACCGCCATTGGTTCAGAATCTTTCGCTCAACTCATTAAAACACAACCTCCACACAATGCCTGTGGCAGCAACTCCCTTCCAAAAGTTCATCAGGCTGGACGTGGGGCAGAACAGGTAAAACCTGGTGGCAAATAGAGTCTCTCTCCCCTCCCTCTAACATTGGAAAGGGGCATATTCCTTTCTGTGTGGTGTGCACACAAACAAGCACACACACCATTTCCCATCTACAAATTGTGTTCTCTTCCCAGAGAGCACTGCTGTTGTGGGTGGGAGCGATTGGATAGCCACAACAACCCAATTGGTGGTCCCTTGGTTGGTGGGGTAATTTTGGCCAATGAGATCATTTCATGCATTGATCGAGAGACCTTTATATACCACTGCACGTTGCATTGAGCTCCCTCTTTTTGCCTTGTGCATCAGATCACCCACCCTCCCTATATTTAGGGTTCATTATGACCTTGCTATGCCGTTGTGGCCACCTCATGAGAAGAGAAGACTCCCTGGAAAAGACCCTGATGTTGGGAAAGATGGAGGGCACAAGGAGAAGGGGACGACAGAGAATGAGATGGTTGGACAGTGTTCTCCATGCGACTAGCATGAGTTTGGCCAAACTGAAGGAGGCAGCGGAGGATAGGGGGTGCCTGGTGTGTCCATGGGGTCACGAAGAGTCGGACACGACTGAACGACTGAACAACAACAACATGCCGTTGTGGGTTGTCTGTTTTCGGGACAGGGGCTCAGTAGGCATTTTCCCATTTGGCTGATTGGCTGGTGCCACTTGGTTTTCGCCTGCCGCATAGCAAATCGTCACAACTTTGTAAGGTTTGGCGGTTAGGCATTGATTCAATGTGGTGTGGACGGAAGGTTGTCACATCTGTGCCTCCAATGAGCAAAGGGTATTCCATTAAAGGAATCCAGGGGGGCACCTTGCTTTTGTCCGATCCCCTTCCAGGAGTTAGGGCCATGCCAAAACCCCTGGGAGCATTTGGGGTGAGCTTGAGACAGCGCCTGGTCCAATGCTTCCCCCACGATGTTTACCTGTACTGACCTCTGTCAAGTTTCTGGGGTGTTTTTTTTTTTACTTAGGATTTTCTGGCCTCAGAATTTGGAAGCTTCAAAATCTGCTGAAACTAATTTGCCTCCAATGTATGTAATAGCCTTTTGAAATTTACACTCTTGGGTGCCTTGAAACGTAGTCAGTGAATATATTACTTTCTCTCCATGCCTAATTATCTAGAAATCTGTAGCATAGCATCTTATGTTTCTGGGGCCAATTTCTCTTAAAACGTCCCTTCATTCAAAAGCTGATTGTGCAGTCGTTTAGTTTGCTTCCTCACTTCCTTTGAATGTGCCTATTCTTAAATTTTCATTTTTTCCTTGTTAAAGTGTACTTTCCTTCCACCCAGCTTTCACTCCTCCTCTTTAACATTTGGGGGAGGGGGACGCTGATTTTCCATCTATTGAGTGACTTGTCTTTAATAGACTTTCAAACTTTTCTTTTCCCTAAAGATAGAGGAATAGTTCTATTTGGTGGTGGAATATTGCATTAATGAAGCAAGTAAATGTGTAATAAAGACAGTGGCTGTATATGAATTATGTGGCGATATACTGTCATAATTTACAAGGGCTGTTAAATAAGATAATCACAAATGTGGTGTCTACACTCCGTGTTGCTATTTTCTTCAAGAAACTCTGAAAAGGCCCCTAAATTTTCTACCACCTGGAGAGAGAAAGTAACACAGTGATTCCTGTCATTTTAACACACACACACACACACACACACACACACACACGGCTCTTTGGCTCCATCTCTATTAGCACACTTAAAAAAAAAAAATCATACTAATTACAGTTGCAAACTATCATTCATATTTTTCTTATTTGATCCAAACTGATAAAAATGTTATTTAATACAATCCAATTTTTAATTTGTGTGGTTTAAAAGGGGGGGGAGAATTAAGGGGTGTTCTTTCTTTTTAAAAAACATACAATGGTACAATAGCCCATTGCGAAGGAAATTAGATTTGATGGGGGAGGAACATACTTTCTCAGAATTGTTCCATTTTTAATAAGAGCATGTGCTCTAACCCATGTTCCCCACCAATGTTTAATTTCAACAGATAAAGAAAACGGCAGGGGGTTGGGCAGAGAGAGGGAGAGACAATCAGCTCTGCTGTTGCAATTACAGAGACTGGATGGATGTTAGGGGTGAGGGGGCCATCGCAAATCCAGGTGATTTGTTTTCTGGCTTGCTTGCTAAATCCTCACCTCATCTCCCCTGCCCCTTCATACCTCCTCCATTTGTTTACCTATAATACATAATAACAGAAGAAGAGACTGCAGGATCAGGCCAAAAGTTTATCTAGTTCTGCATCCTGTTCCCACAGTGGCCAACTAGATGCCTGTGGGAAACCCGCAAGGGGATTCGAGCACAAGAACCCCCTCCCCTCTTGAGGTTTCCAGGAACAGGCATTCAGAAATACTACATCCTCCAACTGTGGAGGGAGAGCATAGACAGCATGGCTGGTAGCCATCAGAGTCCATGAATTTGTCTGATCTTCTTTCAAAGTCCTCAGAGTTGGTGGCCATCACTACCTCCTGAGGGAGCACTTTCCATAGGTTAACTATACACTGTGTGAAGGAGTAAGGTAAAGGTAAAGGTAAAGGGACCCCTGACCATCAGGTCCAGTCGTCTCCGACTCTGGGGTTGCGGCACTCATCTTGCTCTATAGGCCGAGGGAGCCGGCGTTTGTCCGCAGACAGCTTCCGGGTCATGTGGCCAGCATGACAAAGCCGCTTCCGGCGAACCAGAGCAGCACACGGAAACACCGTTTACCTTCCCACTGGAGCGGTCCCTATTTATCTACTTGCACTTTGACGTGCTTTTGAACTGCTAGGTGGGCAGGAGCAGGGACCAAGCAATGGAAGCTCACCCCGTGGCAGGGATTCGAACCACCGACCTTCTGATCGGCAAGCCCTAGACTCTGTGGTTTAACCCACAGCGCCACCTGGGTCCCCGTGTGAAGGAGTACTTTCGTTTATCTCTGCTGAATCGTCCAACAATATGTGCACCTCCTGCTTTAATCCTCAAGGGCATTCCACTTAGCTGCTCAACACATACAGGTGAAACTCGAAAAATTAGAATATCGTGGAAAAGTGCATTTATGTAAGCAATTGTTTTTATTAGCTACTGGAGTTTAATATATGAGATAGACTCATGACATGCAAAGCGAGATATGCCAAGCCTTTGCTTGTTATAATTGTGATGATTATGGAGCACAGCTGATAAAAACCCCAAGGTTGAGATTGTTAATTTGGGGTTCTCATCAGCTGTACGCCATAATCATCACAATTAAAACAAATAAAGGCTTGACATATCTTGCTTTGCATGTCATGAGTCTATCTCATATATTAGTTTCACCTTTTAAGTTGAATTACTGAAAGAAATGAACCTTTCCACGATATTCTAATTTTTCAAGTTTTACCTGTACACCATACTTCCTCATTTTCAATGCTTCCTAGGCTATGCAATTTGTTCCCATGAGATCTTGTGGTGGTCACTAAGTTGGGTGGCTTTAAAGGGGCTTCAGAATCCATGGAGGCTCTCAATGGCTACTAGCCATAATAGCTATGTATGTCAGGGACTGGGCAGAGGAGGAATGGCGGAGACCGCCTCCCCAGCCTGACCCTTCCAGAGAAGAAGAAAGTTCAGAATTACAACAGGGGTTTGAGAGAGATCACAGCTCAGAGGCAGATGAGGGGGGAAGCTAGGGAATAATGGGAGAGGAGGAGGAGGAAGAAGTACCAGAAGTGCAATAGGTGACAGACACAGTGCCTTTAGGAAGCATTCTCCCATCTCCCAGAACCCGGCGAGCATTCAAAGTAGGAGAGCAAAGAGTTCAAAGGCAGAGGGCACTTGGCAACACCCGTAGAGGAGATGATGATGATGATGAATGAGGAAGTGGGAGAGATGGGGGGTGGGGGGGTGGAGACTCACTTGGGACAAGGCCATTATTCCAAGAGGCTGCATTCCCAAGCCTCTCTCAGTGAATATTGAATAAAAAGCAGTTGGTAAGAACTTTCGCTTGTCTTATCCATTCCTGGCAACCTGCCATGGGGGTTGGTTCTTCTGCCACCTGACAATGTACTGCCTCCAGAGTTAGGGGCAACATTCTTCTGAATGCCATTTGCTGGGACAAGTATTTTCCTATGTTTATGGTGTTAACATAGGTTTCCAGGCCAGCTCTTGCATATTGAAATGGTTTTCACCCCATCCCTGCTCAAAACAATTATAGCATTGTAGAGTCGCAAGAAGCAGAGACATCACCTTGCCGACAAAGATCCATATAGTTAAAGCTATGGTTTTCCCAGTAGTGATGTATGGAAGTGAGAGCTGGACCATAAAGAAGGCTGATTGCTGAATAATTGATGCTTTTGAATTATGGTGCTGGAGGAGACTCTTGAGAGTCCCATGGACTGCAAGAAGATCAAACCTCTCCATTCTGAAGGAAATCAACCCTGAGTGCTCACCGGAAGGACAGATCCTGAAGCTGAGGCTCCAATACTTTGTGCACCTCATGAGAAGTGAAGACTCCCTGGAAAAGACCCTGATGTTGGGAAAGATGGAGGGCACAAGGAGAAGGGGACGACAGAGGACGAGATGCTTGGACAGTGTTCTCGAAGCTACTAACATGAATTTGACGAAACTGTGGGAGGCAGTGGAAGACAGGAGTGCCTGGTGTGCTCTGGTCCATAGGGTCACAAAGAGTCGGACACGACTAAACGACAACAGAGTTGCAAGGGACCCCAATGGTCATCTTGTCAAGCTCCTTAAATACAGAAATCATCAATATAAAACCCCAGGCAGGGGGCCAGTTAACCTCTGTTTAGAAACATCCAATGAAGAATAGTCCATCACCTTCTGAGGTAGCATATTTTTTTTTTTCTCAGTTGCGTCCATCTTTGAAAACTTCCCAGAGGAATCTAGCTGGGAACAAGTTTCTTGAACTTGCTTGACCTTGGTCATGCCCAGTAACACAGCTCTACACTCTTTAGTCCATTCACCACAATTTGCAAAATCTACAGCCACAATTTTAAAAACAAAACAAAAACTTGAGAAATTTCTATTAATAAAATGTACGCCTTTTTTTTTAGGCTTTCCCTGTTCAGTACTTAGGAGCAAAGCAATCTCAGGAATTATTTAGATTGTCTTTTGCATTTCTAAACCAATTGAGATTACTGTTAATTAGGTCCTTTTCTCTTCTACTCCCCAGAAACCTTGCTGGGTAAAGTGCTATATGGCTATATACATGAATGCATAACTGCTAAGGGCCTCTGTTAAATATTCATGGACTGTTATATGAGAAATCCTTTGCTTTCCAGATTTGGGTAAGTATCTCCATTAATAAAATCCATTTATGTAATAGCTGATCGAGTCTTTCTTTGTAGGTGACTTGAAGTTCAAACTGGAAAAAGGGGGTGGCGTATAGGTTATAGACAGCGGTGGGGAGAAAGAGGGAGTGAAAGGGGCTTTGTGTAGAATTGGATCTCGATTCTCTTCCAATTTGAGTTGAGCTGTTTCTATCATCCGTGCAAATAACCTCTTCAGTAGGAATACAGGAGGGTGCTGTTTTTAACCAAGACTAAATTAAAGAATAGAGGAATTTCTTGAGGGAGCTGATCAAACATTCACTGAGTTCAGTATATACACACACACACACACACACACACACACAACACAACATTATCCTCTGCATTCTCAACCTGGTCAACAGATTTCTGTCGCCTCCTAAAAGCCCAAGGGAAGCCTAACCTCAATAAATCTGTTGGATTCCTTCCCCTCTCCCCAAATCCTCTTTTTCGCCTATTCATACTGTTGGGAGTCATTTGTCTGCAGTGACAGTGAGTTTTGATGGGCCTAACTGGTGTTAGTCTGGGCAGGGGAGACAAGTCAAGAGATGATGGGACAAACGTTGTTGGCCTCCATCTGTCTCGAGAGACAATGGAGTGGTCCACAGGGGTGGAATCAAACTGCTGGAGAAGCAAAGCTCCTGCTGCGGCTACAGAGACTCGTAACTGCTGCACCCCATGTTGGTTTTGCTGTATTAGCATCACCAAAGTGACCTCTCAAGGTGCTGGCCGGGGTAGTGTGTATGAAGGTCCTGGGCTGCCCAGACAACAAGACCCCCCTCTTGGCTTCACTAATGTGGTCCAGGAGAAAGCAGCATTGGGTTAAGGACTCTCTTTTCATATGGTTATTGAGAGTGCCCTTTGGGCTTGGCATGTCCATCAAAGCTGTTGGAAGATTTGGGACAGATAAAATAAGGTACTTCTTAAAGCTGTTCATAGTTGGGTTACGGAGCTCCCTCCCACAAGAGGCAGTGATGGCCACCAACCTAGATGGCTTTAAAAGAAGATTGGGTGGTCAAAGCCATAATGAGGACCATCTGCTTCCATAGTTGGAAGCAGCAATACTTCTGAAGGGGGGCGGGCGAGAGAGCTGTTGCTCTCAGGTCTTGCCTATGTGCTACAGGCATCTGGTTGGCCACTGTGAGAACAGGATGCTGGGCTAGATAGGCCCTTGGCCTGATGCAGAAGGCTGTTCTTGTGCTCTTAAATTAGCCTGACACTTTCTTCCAGCTTATATTTTTCCAATATTTCTAGATTCCAATGCCCTCCTCTTGTTCTACCCGCCTGCCTACACAATGCAACTGCTCTCCAGTCCTCTAATAAGTTACAAAGATAAGCAATGGAAATTAGGAAGGGGGTGGCCCAGGTCTCATTTGCCTTCACACTATTTTGAATCCTCCCGCGGATGGAAAATTCCATGCAAGTAGAAAACCAGAAGTGCGGGGGGGGGGGAGGCTGAAACCTCCCTGGTGGATTTCTACCTTCTAGGTGCTAGATTTCTGCCTGCTGGGAATCCCTTTGCACAGCAGGACGTTGGAGAATGCAGCGCTCTCAAGAGCTCAGGTCGCTGCCACCTAAACTCCCCTCATCAGTAGACTTAGATTGAGAGATAACTACTGACTCAAGATCACCCAGTGAGTTTCGTACCTATTACACACACACACACACACACACACACACATACACAAAATTTTCTCAAGGAACATCTCCACCCCCATCGTTCTTTCCAGACACTGAGGTCCAGTTCCGAGGGCCTTCTGGCGGTTCCCTCCCTGCGAGAAGTGAGGTTGCAGGGAACCAGGCAGAGGGCCTTCTTGGTGGTGGCACCCTCCCTGTGGAATGCCCTTCCAATCAGATGTCAAGGAAACAAACAACTATCTGACTTTTAGAAGACATCTGAAGACAACCCTGTTTAGGGAAGTTTATTATGTCTGATGTTTTCGCGTGCTTTTAATATTCCCCAGAGTGGCTGGGAAAACCCAGCCAGATGGGTGGGTACAAATAAATTATTATTATTATTATTATTAGTAGTAGTAGTAGTTGTTGTTGTTGTTAAGCCGGATCTGCTCCACCTTGTACCACTACAATGTTTCACCTCTAACTGGTATTGTGGTTTACCAAGCTCGACCTGGGAAGAATTTGTCAGGACGGATCCAGTCACCTGTTATTTGAGTTTTGCTAATGTTAGCCTGTTCTTTTTGCTTGCCTGTTTGTTAGTTCCCCCCACCCCCCACCCCCTGCTTGGAATCGATGCAGCCTCTCCTCCTCTAAGGGATAGTGATTTCCCTTATTTCTACACAGCACAATGGAAGAGCCACGTAAGCTGGAAATTGCTATTGACAATCTGCCTTTATAATTACTGCAACTCTGAAAGAACAACTCGTTTTCTGCTCCTCACTTCCTCATTTCCCCTCCCCTAAGATGCGTAGGCTTGGTAGCTTTTTCCACTACCGCGCACTTCTCCTTCCTTCCTTCCTTCCTTCCTTCCTTCCCTGCCCACCCCATCAGCCAGATCTAGTTCTTTAATCCGATAGCTTTTTTTCTAAGTTGCTGAACCCTGGAGAAACCTGGGGAGGGGGATACACACACACACACACTGTATATTCTGGCATATAAAACTATTTTTTAATCCAGGAAAATCTTCTCAAAAATCGGGGTCGTCTTATACGCCTGGTAGAGAATCTGTGGTCGAATATATCTCAAACTCTTTATACACACACACACACACACACACACACTCACATTAAGCTCCATTCGTCAGGTTTTTCTTTTCTAAATAGGGAACAGCCTGGGGCTGGATGTCTGCCACATAAGCTCAGGGGTGTACAGTGGCCCGGGGCTGGAGTTACAAGATAAGAAAAAAGTTGGTAAAAGATTGCTCTTGTCTCGGTGAATATTTTGCCTCTTGGACAGGATCAGGAGGTGGGTGGGAAGGGTTGAGATCTAGCAATATATACGAGAGAAAGTGGGACACCTGCAGTTGGAAGGGAGCCCAAAGATCATAGCTGGTCCAAGCCCCTGTTGATCCTGCTACAGTGCCTCTCTGGAGGGTTGCCAACCATTGACCACTAACAGAAGAAAAATGATAAAATACTTGTAATAGAGAAAATAATAATAATAATAATAATAATAATAATAATAATAATAATAATACCCCAGCCACTCTGGGTGGCTCCCAACAGATTAGTAAACAGAATAAGACATCAAACATTAAAAATTTCCCTAAATAGCGCTGGCTTCAGATGTCTTCTAAAATAAGGTTGCCAGATTTTTTTTTCAGTGAACCCAGGGACACTTTTCAACTTCAATAGATTTTGTGTGGGGACTGATTTGTAAATCCGGGGACTGTCCCTGGGAAATGGGGACGTCTGGTAACCTTATTCTAAAAGTCAGATTGTTGTTTATTTCCTTGACAGCTGAAGGGAGGGCGTTCCACAGGGTGGGTGCCACTACTGAGAAGGCCCTCTGCCTGGTTTCGTGTAATCTCACAGTGAGGGAACCGCCAGAAGGTCCTCGGAGCTGGACCTCAGTGTTCGGGCAGAACAATGGGGGTGGAGATGCTCCTTCAGAAACTTTTGTGTAATAGATAAAGATAATATGAGGTAGGAAAAGTTTGAGTAAAAACACTGCGGAAGTGGGAGTGGGAAGTCAACTTATGAAACAACTTATGTAAGTATTCAATATGAAGATTATTGTGAAAAATAATAATTAAGATTTTTTTTTTTATAAACAACAGCACATGACTCTAATTTTTCCCAGTTAAGGAATCTGATCCTGCAAAGCTCCTTTGGAACTTGTGACCACTCAGGGACGAGCAGAGGGCAAAACAATGCAATTTCATGCCAACAAAACCAGGGACTCTAAATGTCAGTGCTCCAGAAGGACTCCTGAGATATTAAATGGATCTATCCGCTGTGACCATGAATCTCATGCAAAAGTTCTTCTTCTTTACAGTACAGTGTGTAAGCGTAGTGCATTTATGTTGGGGCATGTGATGTGCTTTAGGTAGCTTGCAAATAGGCTCTTAGGAGAATCTGCGGTGTGAATTTGCTGACTTTGGTAGCTTCGTAATTTCGGGCCGCTGCGTTGTGTTCAGCATTTCATTTTTGCAATCTTTACAGGGGGTGATTAAATGAATGCCTGAGGGTACGCATGGAGAAGAATCCTACCTGAATGGAATGAGCAAGCCTTTAAAGATAATCCCCCCAGTCCTTCGGCAAAGCAAGTTGGCTGGTTTCTTGCACTTTGCTTGGGTCTCTGCAAAGTCCGATGGGAGACGTACCGGAAACAGTAACAAAATGCAAGTGTGTGCATTTTGCAAGCCGTACCTTTTGAGGAGAACTACAGGGAAGGGACACAGCTCAGTGGCGGAGCATCTGCGTTGTCCTCCAGCCCACATTTAAAGTCATGTGGGCTTATTGCATGGGAGAGCATTAAAATGGTACACCCCCTAACTTTAATCTGTGGGCCAAAGCTAGATTTATACTTACAAAGGTAGCACATACCATACTTTTCCATGTATAAGACGAGGTTTTTCTCCCGTTAAAATAATGTTTAAAAATTTGGCTCGTCTTATACACGGATAGTGCGGAGGGTGGGAGGGCGGGTGATAGGTTGCTGCTACGATCAGGAGATGTTTAGTTGCAATAGTTATGCTGCAGCATTAGGGCGGGTGTTTGGCTGCTGGCAGCCAGATGATTGGCAGCTGTTTCGTTGTGTGCAATTGTGAGCATCGCTTGCAAGTGAGCGACACTCTGCACCCCCCCCCCCAAAAAAAAGGTTTTAAAACTCTGGGCAATCTCTCCCCATTTTCTAAACTTTGAGTCCCCCAAAATAAGGGGTGACTTATACACGGGGCATGTTATACACGAAAAATATGGTAGGTATGTTGTTGTGTTTTCTCTTTTGCTAATTTCAGATGTGGGGTAGCCCAGCCTTCACATAAGAGGTACTTTTTATATGAGACTTTTTAACAGTCTCATAGGATATTAGACTTGCAGAGTTGGAAGGGACTCAATGGGTCATGTAGCTCTTCACCTTTGCATCTACCACTTTAGGAAGAAGAAGAAGAAGAAGAAGAAGAAGAAGAAGAAGAAGAAGAAGAAGAAGAAGAAGAAGAAGAAGAGATTGGATTTGATATCCCGCTTTATCACTACCCGAAGGAGTCTCAAAGCGGCTAACATTCTCCTTTCCCTTCCTCCCCCACAACAAACACTCTGTGAGGTGAGTGGGGCTGAGAGACTTCAAAGAAGTGTGACTAGCCCAAGGTCACCCAGCAGCTGCATGTGGAGGAGCGGGGAAGCGAACCCGGTTCCCCAGATTACAAGTCTACCACTCCTAACCACTACACCACACTGGTGACTCCACCACCTCATGTGTAGACTGTGCCTCAGGCAGCAATACTGAGCACAGGAAGCCGGTGTGAATTAATTGAAGACACTGTAAAGGATGGCATACCCAGAGCCTGTTCAAGGGCACCCGGGAAGTGGATTGTGATGGCTGAGCCCAGCAGAGTGAATGGAAAAGTACCAAAACAGAGAGAGCTAGGAAAGGAAAGCTACTTTTCAAACAGCTACAGGGCACTGCCTAGTGCTAGTCACAGCTCCTTTCATTAGCAGCTTCATTAGCATGCAGAGAAGGATCTGATCCTTTCAGGAACAACTTCCCCTTTGTGCAGGGAAGCTACCTGTGAGGGAGCACCATGCAGGATCAGATCCTTCTGCTTAACCGTGGCTCAGCAGGAGGTTCAGATCCTACACAGCGCTGTATACGACCCTGTTTGTTGTTTTTCAAGGGTTTTAAGCAGTTTTTCAAACCCTCAGCCCTGCGCCCTGAATTGTTTTGGGGCCACAGAATGGAATGGATCAGGAGATCTATGCCCATCCTTTGGCAGCACACATTAAGAAAGAGAGATGGCACAGTTGATTTCCATCGATAGTCTTCAACTAGGTTTCAATCAGAGTAGATGTGTTGAGATTAATGACCTTGGCAGATTGTTAAATTTCAATGGGTCTACTTTGAGTAAAAGCTAATTTAATTCCACCCTATGCAATGTCGGTTTTCATGCTAAGTTAATGTGCCTCTCTTTTTCCTCTTTCAAATGCAGAGCAGCCTACAAAAAAATTAAGCCAGATAATTAGCAAAAGCCTATTCCCACCCCCTGAAAATTCATCCAAAAATGACTGGGTTCATCTGCACATTTTACCAGTGCCTTAAATTATGGTCTTCTTGGCACTTTCTCTCTTCTCTCTTCTCTCTTCTCTCTCTCTCTCTCTCTCTCTCTCTCTCTCTTGGAAAAAAAGGACTGAAGATTTACTGTCATTTACATATTTGAAAAATGTGTCCTCTTCAATCCCTACCCTCCATCTCAAACCAACCTCCATTAATTCCTGACTGGATCATTTCATTCCTACAACCCTCAACACCTTCTACTTTTCTTCTTCTTCTCTTTTTATCTGGGGCATGTGATTTGAATAGAAATTGGAAGGAAAAGGAGAACTTCCACGAGACTTTTCACAAACAAAATTAGCAAGTTTCCACAATTTAAGGGTTCTGTTTGCAATTCTAAAACTCTTTCCCCTCTCATTCCTTTCGTTTTGCTCCAGGCATGAATATAAGGGAGAGATTTGTTGCTTTATTTTTTTTTTCATTTTTCATTTTTCATACTGGAGAAGAGATAGCTAATAGTGCTGAATTTACAAAATACTTCCCCAGTTGTGCGTTTCATGCATAAGAGCACCTTATTAATATAATCTCTGGATCTTAACCGAATAATGACACTTGGTTTGAAGTCACTTGGCTGTTCAAATGGAGGACAATGGCATTGTTTAACTCTCCCAAAGTTTTGGAAATAATTCACACCAGTGCGAACAACAAATATCATTGGACAATGACATTATTTCCTCTTCCCTTTCTGCACATGTATGGTTCTGTTTTCCCATGATTTACCCATAAAAGGAGCAGGAAATAATTCAATACCAGGATACTGCCCCAAAATTTTTAATTTTACTCTCACAATTGTCCAGGTTAAGGGACTGCAAGTCTTCTTCTTCTTCTTCTTCTTCTTCTTCTTCTTCTTCTGGAATCAAATAACATGGAAATGAGAAAACATATGGTTTGTTCTGAAGGCCAGTTTAAAACATTTTGGCACCTGAGGCGAACTACAAAATGGTGCCCTCCTCCCCCACCATGTCAGATGGGGTTAGTGAAGATCTACGTCAGGAACAATGAGGAAAATAAAGCTCTGCATTGGGAAATAATGGGGAATAATGATATATTGTTTTTGTTTAGTCGTTTAGTCGTGTCCGACTCTTCGTGACCCCATGGACCAGAGCATGCCAGGCACTCCTGTCTTCCATTGCCTCCCGCAGTTTGGTCAGACTCATGTTGGTAGCTGCGAGAACACTGACGAACCATCTCGTCCTCTGTTGTCCCCTTCTCCTTGTGCCCTCCATCTTTTATTTCCCAACATCTGGAAACAAAAGAATGAATGAAAAATCTACATTGAGAGCAAGGAAGGAGGAATCAAATCAATGTTATCCAACAGTTGAAGTGGGTTGTGGAGGGGAAAGGGGCCCACTATGTATCATGCCAGGCAGGTTCAGAGAGTTCTGGGCTAGGTTGACCACATTGGTCAGATTCAGGGCAAAGTTGCTGCATCTGTTTATATCTCTAGTCACTCAGCATGCAAAACTAGGTAGCTGATCAGAAAGGCTGGCAGCCCTGATATGGTCCATGTGTGTATATACCATGTGTGTACACACACACACACACACACACACACACACTCCAAGGAAGAAGAGAACACTTATCTGCTGCTTCAGGTGCCATAGACTTCTGTTGAGAAAACAGGAGCAAGATTCTTGCCTTCTGCAGTTTGGCCACATGAATTCCAAGCCCTGCAGTTCTCCTCCTGGGAAGGAGAAACATTACATTGGAATGAGCCCCGGAGTCCCCCCCCCCCAAGCCTGGCATCTCATACAAAGGCATTGCCACTTTTGAAAATCCTACAGAATTGTCATGGCATCGGCCCATGAGATTACGACGATATTTCCATTTCAACAAATAATAAAATCTGCCATCGTTATGCAGCCTTTGCCTCTCTCCATATGTTCCCTGTTATTTTATTAGCACTTTATCTTTTCCTCCCTAATTTGATACACGCAAAACAAGAAATCAAATTCCCATTGCAAATCCGACAAACAACAAAACCAATAGAGGTGGGTGGGTGGGTGCGAAGCTCCTAAGCATTTCAGGCTTGATCGAAGATCACAATCTTCCTCCTCTTCCACCCCCCCCCTCTCTCAAAAATGTTATTTGGTATAGTGCAGTCCTGCAAAGAGTGAGATCATTATTTACAAGGCTGTGTTTTGCTTTGCTTCTTGTGGATTGTTCTTAAGGAGTGAGTCTGACTAACCTATGGAGCAGCAGAAAAGGCAGATGATCTTCAGGATCCCACCTAACTCTACGAATCTATGATTCTAAAATGGGTGGGGTACAAATAATAAAATTATTAGCACTATTCCACCTTCCCTCCACCTCACAACCACCTTCCCTCCACCTCTTCCTGACATTTCATTGCCTGCTAATTTTCACATGTTGTATGATCTTTCACATAAAAGTCGCTTCTAGAAATCTAGAGGAATCTAGCAGAAATTTAGCACTCCCGTCCATGTCCACTGTTTTCAGGGAAAAAAAAATGTTTGTATCCCTGGAAAATCAGAATATCTCTGGAGATTTGCATTGCAAGTTTGTTTTGGTTTTCATGGATCAAACCACCACAGCTTCTATAATGAAATTTTGGGTGGTATTTTGGCATGGCACAGCATAAATAATAGGGAAACAGAAGCGTGTGTCTGATGATGTTTGATGTTGTGACATAGCTTGCCCACTGTTGTGAAATAAATTTAGTGCAACATGGTGGTGTATCAGTAAAAGGGCTAAGTTCCACGATGAAGCAGGTGTTTCCATGTAAAAGGAACATTATAAATCAGGACAGGTGCTCTAGCCTTATAACCAATCAATTGAATACAATAAATATCATGGGTGAATGCAACACAGAAAGCTATCTCATACTGAGTTACACCATTGGGTACATCCAGCTTAGTATTTCCTACATTGATTGACAGTAGCTTGCCAGGGTTTCGGGCAAGAGTTTCTCCCAGTCCTACCTAGAGATGCTGGGAATTGAACCTGAGACATTCTGCATGCAAGGCAGATGGACTGCTATTGAGCTATAGCCCTTTCCCAATCAGCTGGCCCTAGACTGTCCCCTATAAATTGGTTTGCAGTAACCCAAGGTCTAACTTCTTCTCACTCCTGGTACATATATGAATCACTGGGAGAAACAGATTGCTCCCCCATAAATTGATCAGTTCCTCAATGCCTCCAGCACTTGGGCTGTTTTAAAAAGAATTTGACTTTCACCAGCTCCTGATGAAGATGGCAACTAAGGCTCTCTTCTCCTCCCCCTACAAATATTTCATCATTTTCCGAGTACCTGACTTCTCACAAACTCACAGACTCTGCAATCCCTGGATCCATCTATGCCCTGAAGCTGATAAACCTTAGGGTCGCTTCCAACTCTACAATTCTATGATTCTATGAATCAGCCTAAAATTCCCATCAGTGCTGAGCATTAACCAATCTGACTGGGGCAAATGGGAGTTGGAGTCGAAAAACAGCTGGAGGGCCACAAGTTCCCCATCCCCATCTTGCAGCCTGCCGTTTCCCTTGGACTGGCACACTAATCCCAACATTAGCCTTCAAAGTATATCCCTGACCGTTTCCTAAATTCATTCTTAGGAAAAACTAACGGCAAAGCAATAGGGTCCCGTGTCCACTGAACTCTGCTCCTTGCAACCATTGGTACACAGAACAGGACCTTTTCACAAGTAGCTTCTCAGTTGTGGATTCCAAATGAGGTCAGGCAAGCCCCTGTAACTTTATCTTTTTTTAGTGTAGCCTTTGGGGCTAATTAAGATCTGACAGCTAGATGTTGTTGGGTTTTGTCTTGTTTGAGAAGTAGCTGGTTTATTTTCTTCCTCTTGCCTTATGGTCTGCACATTTTGGAAATAAATGTAGGTTTAAAATGTTTATTGGTTTTGTCATTGGAATTGTGTTTCATGTGGTTGTAAAATGCTTTTTGGGAGACTCATCCCCCCATGTTGTTGTTGTTGTTCAGTCGTTCAGTCGTGTCCGACTCTTCGTGACCCCATGGACCAGAGCACGCCAGGCATGCCTATCCTTCACTGCCTCTCGCAGTTTGGCCAAACTCATGCCTGTCGCTTCGAGAACACTGTCCAACCATCTCATCCTCTGTCGTCCCCTTCTCCTTCTGCCCTCCATCTTTCCCAACATCAGGGTCTTTTCTAGGGAGTCTTCTCTTCTCATGAGGTGGCCATATAGTGCCTTAAAAGCGAAGGAAGGAAGGAAGGAAGGAAGGAAGGAAGGAAGGAAGGAAGGAAGGAAGGAAGGTCTAAGAGTTGGCTCCGATGCTCCCTTGCAAATCTCATGTGGTAAGGTAAAGGTAAAGGACTCCTGGACAGTTAAGTCCACTCAAAATTTGACTATGGGGTACAGTGGTACCTTGGGTTAAGAACTTAATTCGTTCTGGAGGTCCGTTCTTAACCTGAAACTGTTCTTAACCTGAAGCACCACTTTAGATAAGGGGCCTCCTGCTGCTGTCGCGTCACCACCACAGAATTTCTGTTCTTATCCTGAAGCAAAGTTCTTAACCTGAGGTACTATTTCTGGGTTAGCGGAGTCTGTAACCTGAAACATCTGTAACCTGAAGCATCTGTAACCCGAGGTACCACTGTACAGCTCTCATCTCCACTTTCAGCCCAAGGGAGCTGGCGTTTGTCCACAGACAGCTTTTCTGGGTCATGTGGCCAGCACGACCAAACCACTTTCGGTGCACAGGACACTGTGACAGTGTGACAAGTGCCAGAGCACACAGAAACACTATTTACCTTCCTGCTGCAGCGGTACCTATTTATCTGCTTGTGCTGGTATGCTTTTGAACTGCTAGGTTGGCAGAAGCTGGGACAGAGCAATGGTAGCTTCCCCCATCACACAGTTTCGAACTGCCAACCTTATGATCGGCAAGCCCAAGAGGCTTGGTGGTTTAGATCACAGTGCCACCTGCATCCCCAAGTTTCATGTGGCTCAATGTGGGTCTGGGAGGCAGCATTCAATCCACCCACATCTGCGCTGGAAAGGGGAGAAGGAGCCACATGCTTCAGCATCCTAGATAAAGGTAAAGGGACCCCTAACCATTAGGTCCAGTCGTGAACGACTCTGGGGTTGCGGCACTCATCTTGCTTTATTGGCCGAGGAAGCTGGCGTACAGCTTCCGGGTCATGTGGCCAGCATGACTAAGCTGCTTCTGGCGAACCTGAGCAGTGCACGGAAATGGCGTTTACCTTCCCGCCAGAGCAGTACCTATTTATCTACTTGCACTACATGCTTTTGAACTGCTAGGTTGGCAGGAGCTGGGACCGAGCAACGGGAGCTCACCCCTTCGCGGGGATTCAAACTGCCGACCTTCTGATCAGCAAGCCCTAGGCTCTGTGGTTATCCCACAGCGCCACCTACATCCCTTTATCCTACCCCTCCCTTTATGTTCCTCCCACTTAGGTGCCCCTACCATCCCAAGGAGAGTCAGCTCCACTGTCTGACAAGCCATGCTCTACAGAGAAGTGGCTCTCCTACCACTTTCCACATGCACAAAGAAGGCCTGTGTTTCACTCTGTTCCGGAGAACATTTAGATTCCTGTTCAGCTGAACCTAAAGTGAGGAGCGGCAAACTTTTTCCCCTAGCTAATCTATAACATGACTCAGTCCCTAATTTATTCTGTTAAGCCTGGCATTGAAACTAAGCTGCTTCTTCCCTGCACCACCGAAGCTTTGACATAACAAGACAAATAATTTTCTCAGGCCCTTTTTTATCTTCTAAGCCATTTGATTCTCACTTACTCAAGCCTGGGGGCACAGCTGACCTTCTGATAATGCAGCTCAGACACCATAAGAAGCTCTCCTGACATCATGCAGGGCCCTGGTGACAGAAGAGCAAGGAAAGCCTCCCCTAACTCCCGTTTCCTTACATATCCTTCCCCATTTGCCTCCTGGCTGTTCTTTTTTGGGACGTGCAAGAGGATTCTGCATGGAGAAAAGGGACTTGGTCGGCTGGCAAGATGTGTCCGTTTGTCACTTAAGAGAGGTACAGCAGCACATCAAGAGCAACATGGCCTCTGAGAGGATGCAGAGGGCTTAGATACCTGGCCTTGAGCTGCTTAGATGACCTGGATCATAGCACACAGATGAAATTAGGGAAGCCACACAGCGCCGACCCCTGGTCAGAAGGCAAGAGCGTCTCCTCCCAGCACAGTCTAGGCCAGTGTTTCCCCAACTTGGGTCTCCAGCTGTTTTTGGACTACAACTCCCATCATCCCTAGCTAGCAAGACCAATGGTCAGGGAAGATGGGAATTCCAGTCTGAAAACAGCTGAAGACCCAAGCTTGGTAAACAATTGTCTAACTAGTAATCAGTATTGAACTTACATCCTGGTTGGCTAATCTGAGAACAGGATGATGAACTACAGGTGAAACTCGAAAAATTAGAATATTGTGGAAAGGTTCATTTCTTTCAGTAATTCAAATTAGAAGGTGAAACTAATATATGAGATAGACTCGCGACATGCAATGCGAGATAAGCCAAGCCTTTATTTGTTATAATTGTGATGATTATGGCGTACAGCTGATGAGAGCCCCATATTAACAATTTCAACTTTAGGGTTTTCATCAGCTGTATGCCATAATCATCACAATTATAACAAATAAAGGCTTGACATATCACACTTCGCATGTCATGAGTCTATCTCCTATATTAAACTCCAGTAGCTAATGAAAACAATTGCTTACATAAATGGACTTTTCCACAATATTCTAATTTTTCGAGTTTCACCTGTAGGTGGCTTTGGCCTGATGCAGCAGGACTCCTTTTACACTCTCATGAGAAATATTTCCCGCCCCCCCAGATGACTCAAGAAATGTAAGTCACCCAAAGGAGGGGAAACTCAATGTGAGACAAAATTCAACTTGTCACACAAATGTCACCCAGAGAAACTTTAAAACTGAACTTGAGGTTCCCCCTCAAGTCAGACATCTGAGAAATCTTGAGGTGTGTTGAAATCATGAAATCATGTTTAGCTCAGCAGCACAACACAGTCCATCTTATGCAGAAACTCCCGAGTTCAATCCATGACACCTGCAGCTAGGGCTGGGAGGAACTCCTGTCTGAAACAACCCCAGTCAGTTTTGAATATATTGAAATAGATGGACCAGTAGTCTAGGTTTTTACCAGGAAGCTTTTTCTGTTCATAAACAGTTTCAAAGGACATCAATATATCCATATGACTTTACATACGGTTAATTTTCAAGTGCATTTGGTAGTTCTTCCTTATGTGAAAGCACCAAATGTATGGTATGAAGACACATTTTGCTCAAGCCAAGCTGTTCTTGGTCTCGTCAGTGCCTGGATGGGTGACTGCGTAGGAACTACATGTAAGCTGGTTCTTCCTTATATGATAGTCCTTTAGATATTTGAAGATAGCTACCATATCTCCTCTCAGACTCCATGCGGCAAAAAATTATAACTGCCTTCTGTGTGCCAAGGACTCCCCTCTCCCCCTGGTTTTTGACCTTGTGCCAATCTTTTAACTTAATCTTTTTGGTGAGTTGCCTCTGCTACATTTGATTCCCTCTCTTTGATTTCAGATTGCCCTGGACTTTCATCACTCAACTGTTTGAACCTTATTGATATAGCAACTGAAGGATGGTGTTTCCTGCTTGACAGGGGGTTGGACTGGATGGCCCTTGTGGTCTCTTCCAACTCTATGATTCTATGAATTTCGTTGTTTCACGCAAGGGGGCAATGACAATAAAGATATATTCTATTCTGTTCTGTTCTGTTCTGTTCTGTTCTGTTCTATTCTATTCTATTCTAATTGTGCCTACTCCCAGTAATATGCATGCCTAGTCCTGATAATGTCCTTCATCACAATCTATACCAGGTGTAACCAAAGTTGTCCTTCTCAGAAGTTGCTAGGCTACCATTTCCATGAGCCTCAAATCAACATGGCCAATGGTCAGGGATTATGGAAATTGTAGTCCAACAACATTGGAGGAGGGACACCATATTACTAGCCCCTGTCCTACACCTAACGCAGAGAACTCGGTCTTACGTTGTTATTCAGATGTGACCTTTTCAGGAATGGGATTCTTCTGATCTAGTCAGGATCAAAAGGACCTCAGCACTTGATGGATAATTAGGAAATTGTTGGTCTTGCCCACAACAGTTGAACCCGATTCTTGTTGAGCACACCTGCATCTTCCCAAATGTTGTTTTCTATTCCTGCCCCCTCCCAAACTACAACGAAAGTCCGGTGACAGAAGAGCAATAGGACTCGTCTGCGCCAGATGTTCATTTAAAGAGATCATAAATGAATCAGAAGCAGACAGGTGGAGAAAGCAGCGTGAAAACCACGAGACATCCTCAGCGTGCTCTGAGTTCAATTGAGGCCATCCCCAGAGGAAATGGAACACAGCTTGTCAAGGGAAAATGAATGCCACTGAACAAGAAGGCACTGAGGGGGTGATGACAGCCCAAAGATGCATCATTTCTTCTTTGAATGCATGAAACAAAAACTGTATATGATTGCAGAGATCAACCTGAAGAACCACAAAGGAGAGCCAGTGTGGTGTAGTGGTTAAGAGCGGTAGACTCGTAATCTGGGGGACCGGGTTCGCGTCTCCGCTCCTCCACATGCAGCTGCTGGGTGACCTTGGGCTAGTCACACTTCTCTGAAGTCTCTCAGCCCCACTAACCTCACAGAGTGTTTGTTGTGGGGGAGGAAGGGAAAGGAGAATGTTAGCCGCTTTGAGACTCCTTCGGGTAGTGATAAAGCGGGATATTAAATCCAAACTCCTCTCCTCCTCCTCCTCCTCCTCCTCCTCCTCCCACACCCATCTCCATTTGTTCCAGTCGGTGGGGACCTTAGTAGCTCATCAAACACCTGTGATCAACTTGCAAATTGTGGAACTGGGAAGCATGGTTTCCGAAGGAGATCTTCACACTTGAAAGGCTATGCAGGGAAGGGGACAGTCTCTCAGCTATTTGGGATCAAGTCATTGAGGGGTTTAAGCACTAACCTTAGCAGCAACCTGTGTTTGTATGTTGAATATTAGCAGATAACATCTAATACTTTCCTCTCAGTTCCTCATGGTTGTACACACAAACACATTTTAGTTCCTCTCTTTCAACTGCATTTTGGGGGATTAATAGTAGAGTTTAGTAGCCAAATCACTGCTATTTTTAATATACTTCCTAATGGATGTGGCTTGGGTTCCCTATACTTCTCCTCCAGCAAATCTAAAACCAGTTAGCACTATGCTGCTCCTTCTCCCAGGAGGCGCACTCCCCATTTCGATCCATCCTCTCCATCTCTGGGAGAGAGAAATCAGGAGATAAGCGGGAGCCAGGGGGCGTGTATTTAATCTACAACTGGCTTAGCCCAGCATCTCACCACAGGTGCTTTTTGTGGAAAGCAATGATAGAGTGAGGAATGAAGAAAGGACCATTTTTGAGATTGGCCTCCAGCTAATTAATTCAGGCCGGAGCAAGGAAGGGGGAGGAAGCAGAAACGGAAAATGTGTGATGGCTCATAGCAAAACTATAAATGGAAAGGAATAGAGTTTCGGCAGCAGATAGCTTCGCCCTACACACACTCATAATTTGATATGATCTTTACTATGGTTTCACTATAGTTTCCCATTATGTTTACGGAGGCAGCAATGCTTCTGAATAGCAGTAACTGGAAATGACAGGAAGCGAGAGTGCTCTTGTGCTCAGATCCTGCTCACAGGCTGCCCACAGACATCTGAGTTGGAAGGCACGCTGAGGGTCATCTAGTCCAACCCCCTACAATGCAGGAATCTTTTGTGCCAACGTGGGGCTCAAACCCACAACCCCAAGATTAAGAGTCTCATGTTCTGCCGACTGAGCTATCCTTGATGGGCCATTGCTTTAACCCAGCAGGCTCCCGTGACCAACATTTGTTACAAAAGCGCAGCGACTCATTTAAAATGTAATGGGTTATATCTACAGTGGTACCTTGGGTTACAGAAGCTTCAGGTTACAGATTCCGCTAACCCAGAAATAGTACCTCGGGTTAAGAACTTTGCTTCAGGATGAGAACAGAAATTGTGCGGTGGCGGCACAGCGGCAGCAGCGGGAGGCCCCATTAGCTAAAGTGGTAACTCAGGTTAAGAACAGTTTCAGGTTAAGAACAGACCTTCAGAACGAATTAAGGTCTTAACCTGATGCACCACTG
This sequence comes from Lacerta agilis, assembly GCF_009819535.1. Classification (NCBI taxonomy): domain Eukaryota; kingdom Metazoa; phylum Chordata; class Lepidosauria; order Squamata; family Lacertidae; genus Lacerta; species Lacerta agilis. The sequence continues at coordinate 6,298,732 of NC_046322.1, read as the reverse complement.
TAATAGGGCCATTCATTGTTGGATAACAGGTGCATAATGTGTGGTGGACCATCTTCTGATGGTTTTAGATTCTCATTGGATCTCACCTACCACCAGATTTGTGTGGTCTGATCACCAGTCACTCCTACAAATTATATTAAAAAATAGGAGTTGATGTTACAGACACACACCCATTAGATAGGCAGACTTTCCCTAGGTTTGAAAAGATTGTTTGCTATGACATCTAACTTGCTGCTCAAAAATCTCCATGCCAAAATATCTTCTCTCGAGAATAAGTGTTTGAAAAACTGATTCCCTTAGGCGGTTGAGGTTTGGCATTTCTTTGTCCTGCTCTGCCCTCCAGAAATTTGTATTTCCTCTTCCCTTTGTAGGTTAAAAAAAATCTTTTTTTTGGGGGGGTGCAGAAGTCTCCTGCTATTATAGCCCAGGGAAATGTCACAGTGTTTGCATATGGAAATAAGGGGGGGTAAATTAACAGTGAGTTTTAAAAAGGAAGGAAAGAAGAAGATTGGGAGTGGGGAGGAGAGGACAAAATCGAACCCTGGAGCTATTTCACATAATATTTTGCTAAACTCACAGAACAGAAGTAACTGTATTCTCTTGAGTCTTCTTTAATGTTTATTCCTGAGATATGGAGGGTAGGGAGAATGGATGGCTTTGTGGGCAGAATAAGAGATGCTGTTGTCATTGGATGGGACAATATTCTACTCTGTTACAGAAGCATAGAGTAGGGTCACATTGACACCTTACATTTAATGCAGTATCATATCACTTTAAACAGTCACTGCTTCCTCCCTTGTGGGAGCTGTAGTTTGTTATGGGTGTTGAGAGTTGTTGTTCTTGTTGTTTAGTCGTTTAGTCATGTTCGACTCTACGTGACCTCATGGACCAGAGCACACCAGGCATTCCTGTATTCCACTGCCTCCCACAGTTTGGTCAGACTCATGTTGGTAGCTTTGAGAACACTGTCCATCCATCTCATCCTCTGTCATCCCCTTCTCCTTGTGCCCTCCATCTTTCCCAACATCAGGGTCTTTTCCAGGGAGTCTTCTCTTCTCATGAGGTGGCCAGAGTCTTGGAGCCTCAACTTCAGGATCTGTCCTTCTAGTGAGCACTCAGGGCTGATTTCTTTGAGAATGGATAGGTTTGATCTTCTTGCAGTCCATGGGACTCTCAAGAGTCTCCTCCAGCACCATAATTCAAAAGCATCAATTCTTCGGCGATCAGCCTTCTTTATGGTCCAGCTCTCACTTCCATACATTACTACTGGCGGACCTTTTTTGGCAAGGTGATGTCTCTGCCTTTTAAGATGCTGTCTAGGTTTGTAATTGCTTTTCTCCCAAGAAGCAGGTGTCAGAGTTGTTAGGGGAACCCTATTTCCCCTGCAGAGCTACAGTTTCAAGGTGGTTTAACAAGATGCTCCTTCTTCACAAGATGCTCTGAGAATTGCAACTCTGTGAGGTGAATGGGTGTCCCTTGACAACTCTTAACTCCCATGCAAGGGTTCGGCCGCAAGGACCCTGATTGCAATGAATTGGAAGGGGGATAAGGTTCCATCTAAATCAGAGTGGTTAAATAAACTCCTACAATATGCTGAGATGGCACAATTGACGAACAGACTGAGAGGCAATTTCAATCAATGCTTTACTCAAAAATGGGACGTGTTTTATTTATTTATTTTTACAGAATTACAATCACGGTGTGGCAACTATTGTAGCGTCTGAATGATTTCTGTGTAAATAATATAATATAATGTGGGAAATAAAATAAGACATGGGGTTTAGGTTTTTTTTTAAAGACTTTAGGTATATGAAGAACTTTATTGAAATATGGAATTTATTTTAGTACAATCGGTGTTCTAAGAAGTATTGGGTTCAGACATGTATAAAGATACAAATGTAGAATAATAGAACAGAAGATGATCGATATTTTATCAAAATGGAAAATTATTACTTTTTTGTGACCTTCTCTGGTCTTTTCAATATTCATTGTAAATTCTATGATATGTTACTTTTTCAAATCTACACAATAAAATAAAAACTTTTTTTAAAAAATCCCATGCAAGGGTTGGCAAATAGATCCGATCTGCACTTTTCAGACTAAATTGTGAATTGAAACTTAGTTATATCTTGGTCTTTATACTTCCCAAACATTCTGCCACAGGTCTCATTTCCAAAACAAAATTAAAAAAAAAAATCTTTAAAAATTATTTAGAAATGAACAATGTTCAAAATGTGAATTCCTATACAGATAATTTTTTTAGAAAAAAATCACAAGATTTGTGCTGAAACTGTATAGAACATGGGTGAGAAGCAGGTTGATTAATCCATCCCTATCCCAGTTTAACTTTGTGACTCTCTTCTATCCAAATTTTTGCAAGTGTCACATTTAGGATAGAAGTCAATCACCATAGTTTGAGTAACTGCACCAACATTTTCATGCTCTCCAGCCTACATCTGTTTGACTTTCAGGACCATTTGGACAGTTCAGATGGTATAAGAAGCCTTTTGAAATAGTAAAATAGACATTTGGGCACAAGGGGTGAACCACAAAATTGTGCCTCCTTCCCCACTAGGGAAGTAGAGATCAAGATCAGGAACAAAAATAAAAATCAGGAACAATGGCGAAGTGAAGATCTATATTGGGATCCCCCCTTTGGGTCCTGCCACCTGTGGAGATCGCCTCACCTTGTCTCATGGGTTGACTAGGAACCTGACTAGGAACATGACAGCAGTGGGTGGTGACAGCAGAGGTTTGGAAGCCAACTTTGGCTGTAAGACTACACTGGATACAGATTAGATTAGGATTTGAGACCATGAATGTTCCAGCCTAGTCAGAACTGGATCTTCCTGGAAGTCCTGTGGATAGCACCACAGCCAAACCAGCTCCGGGAGGTCTAAGACTCCTCCAGGGTCACACACAAACACTCATCTATAGAAATATCTCCTAAATTCAAAGCAAATGTCACCGTCATAAGGAAAGGTGCTGTCCTTCTTCTCCCCTTGAAATCTGGAAAAGAAAAGAAAAAAAGGACCACCTCAGCAAAGTTATCCCGTGAAGGTAATCAACGGCTCAGAAACAGAGAGGTATGAAGCGCTGGCAATTCTCCTTGACTTCAGTCCCTGACACCTCCTCGATCCTCGGTGACCTATGATTTATTTATTTATTTGAAATTTGAAATGCGCTTTCTTAATTGGTTCCATCTACATTTTAATAATACATTAGCTTGCAATAAACTTGCCCGGTTCTCGAAATTCCATAATACACAACACACAAATCACCCGTCTTTTCTCTCCCTTCTCCCACCTCCCCTTATGCAGCCCTTGACTGAATTGAATTATAAAGCGCTGTTGATGTTCTGTATAGGGGTTTGCTTTATTTCTTGCTACATATTTTCTCATTACATTTCCCTATGATTTATTTATGACAGTGCTATGCATATAAAATCCACTCTGCTCCGAAGTTCACATTGCAATGACCGAAGAGGCAGTCCTGGAAAAGTTCAGCGGGATGATTCAGAAGTGAATCACTTTTGGCAAACGTCCTTCTCTTCCGTGAAGCGAGTCCTCAACATGCGCTTCAAAGCAGAGCCGGGCAAATGGCAGCCTTTGCATCTGATTTGACGCCCGGCTCTTTTGCTGAAGGAGATGTTGACAACAGGCAGCGGAAATGCTCTTAAGCAGCTGTATAATGTGCTGTGGTAATAAATCATTCCACACAGAGATTGGTCCAACCAAGCACCATATAGCGGTTGCTGCAAACAGAATCAAGCTGAACAGTGTTTTGAGCCCCATCCTACCTTTCCGAACCCTCAAAAGCACTTGGCAAAGGAGGGAGAAGATATTCATTCAGCTGCTGTCCTTCAGAGATTGGTCCATAGCTCAGTGGTAGAGCATTTGCCTTGCAAGCAGAAGGTCCCAGGTTCCATTCCCAGCATCTCCAGGTCAAGCTGAAATGGGCTCCTGACTGAAATCCACAATCAGTAGAAACTGAAGCACACCCAATCACTCTTCTGAACATTCTTGCTGCAACTCAGCAATGCCAGTTTTGTAGAAATTCCAGGAAATTGGTGTAGGGGCAGATGGTATCAAATATGCCTTCCCCATCTCCATGCTCATGCTCCTTGGTTTGACAGTAGAAGATCTGTTTGGCATGCAGAAGTTCCTAAGTTCAATCCTGAGCATCTCCAGGCAGTGCTGGGAGAGATCCCTGCCTGGAAGGCTGGAGAACTGCTGCCAGTCAGTGTAGAGAAGACTGGGCTAGATGCACCTATGATTTGACTCAATATAATGCAGCTTCCTTTGTTTGTAAACCTTCTCCAGCTCTGAAGGACCTTTTGCTGGAGTTCTCCCTCCTCCCCAGTTACAGCCACAAGCAATCTTGGTTTCTAGGGCCAAAGTTGTGTCTCCCTCCCATTAAGGAGTTAGCTTAGATTTATAGCTTATCAACCTATTGGTTGTTGCACAGAAAATTCCTCACATAAGAGCTGCTGATGCACTTCAGCAAAACATAATTTCCAGCATCAAATGCCTTTTTTTGATGCATCTTCTGAATGCAACTTCTCAATGTGCATGGACATAATTCTCCCTGTATGATACTGCAGTGTCCTTCCAGCCTCAGTGCACCACTGATAGTAAGAATATAAGAGGAACCCTGTCAAATCAGACCAAAGTCCTATCTAGTCTAGCATTCTGTTCTCACAGCGGTGAACTGGATGCTTCTGGGGAGCCTCTCTGCAGGATCTGAATGCAATGGCACACTCCCATTCATGACCTTCATGATCCCCAGCACATTGCCTCTGACTCTGGAGATGACATAATGTTCATGACTAACAGCCATTGACTATAGTAAATTCTATTTCACTGCACCTGATCCAGGGCTGTTAAACTTTAAATTCTGTGACATAAACCTGAAATGCCTAAACATCTTCTGATGTTCCAGAATTTCAGAGGTTTAGTTTCCACATTCCTGCTTGAGCAGCGCATCAGAACTGCCATGAAGGAAAACTGAAAACAGGATACTCACCACTGATGCTATAATAACGATGGTAGGATTGGACCCTTCTTTGTGTTCCCATTCATGCTTTAAAGGTCTTTGCTACAATATTTGCTGATGAAATTCATGGAGATCTAAAGCACCTGAACGTTGGAAGAGGCAGTGATGGCCAACTTTAAGAGGATTAAACAAACTCCTAGAGGAGAAGGCTACTATCCATGGCAACTATCTTCTTCTACCTTCACTGTTGGAGTTATCAGAGGTGGAATGCTGCTGTGCTCATGTCCATCTTGTGGGTTTCCTACGGGCATCTGGTTGGCCACTGAAAACAACAACAACAGGATGCTGGCCTAGATGGATCATTGGACTGAACCAGCTGGCTGAACTTATGTTCTTATACAGAGGTACCTCGAGTTAAAAATGTCTCAGGTTACAAACGCTTCAGGTTACAAACTCCACTAACCTGGAAGAGTTACCTCGAGTTGAGAACTTTGCCCCAGGATGAGAATGGAAATTGTGTGCCGGTGGCGCAGCAGCAGCAAGAGGCCCCATTAGCGAAAGCACGCCTCTAGTTAAGAACAGTTTCAGGTTAAGAACGGACCTGAAAGGGATGAATTTAGAAAGAGAGTGAGGATTAACAGTGGGTGAAATGCTGATCTTAGAGAAATGGCTGATATAAACCAGAGGTCTCATAGATTTGGGGTGTAACTCTTTTGGGAAAGACAGAAACTCACAGCATAGCATCTGTTGAATCCAGAAGGTCCCAGGTTCAATACTCATCATCTCCAGGAAAGGATGAGGGAAACCTGTCTGAACTGTAGACAATACTGAACCAGAAAACCTCTCAGACAAGTGGAAGTGAGGGTGAGCCCTCAGTATAAGGCAGCTTCCTGTGATCCTGTGACTTTGTGGAACTTACACTAGAGGTGAAATGCATCCAGCTGTTTATTAATGAAAACTTAGTGCCTCTAGGAAAAAAATGAAAGTTTATAATATAGACACTCTGGGGAGGTTGCTTTGGTACGCACCAGCTAATAATATTTGATTAGGCTTTACTTCAAATGTGGATTTACTAGGATGTCATCTTAGCAATCTAGAACTGCTTCAAGGTCCAGTAGTTTTGCCTCATCAGGTAGCGATGCAGTCACCAGGAGCGGGAGAAATGCAAATAAGAAAAAATGATGGAGAGTCATTCACGTAATGGGAAAAGCTGGACAAAGTATCAATGGAAGGGTGTGTGAAAGACAGGGAGAGGCTTGTTCCATTTCTGAAGAAGGAAAAGAAGGGGGTAAAAAAGGAGGAACCGGAAAAACAGGAGATGGCTAACCATTGTACAGAGCATTGAAAATGACACAATTGCCTTCTGTTCGGAACCTGCAGGTTTTTGTAAAGGTAAAGGGACCCCTGACCATTAGGTCCAGTCGTGTCCGACTCTGAGGTTGCGGCGCTCATCTCTCTTTGCTGGCCGAGGGAGCCAGCGTACAGCTTCCGGGTCATGTGGCCAGCATGACAAAGCTGCTTCTGACGAACCAGAGCAGCGCACGGAAACACTGTTTACCTTCCCGCCAGACCGGTACCTATTTATCTACTTGCACTTTTGACATGCTTTCGAACTGCTAGGTGGGCAGGAGCTGGGACAGAGCAACGGGAGCTCACCCCATCGCGGGGATTCGAACCACTGACCTTCTGATCAGCAAGCCCTAGGCTCTAGCTTCACCTCTTTTAAAAACATGGTTTGCTCTTAGCAATTTTGCTTTTCTTATCACTGTTTGGCCAAAGATTTCTGGGACCTGCAGTTTGCTGGGGGTGCTGAGACTTTTGGGCCGTCCCTGTTCCCTTCCCAGAGCCACAGTTCCCAGAGCACCCTGGAAAGAGGAATTGACTGTGAAATCACTCTGAGAACTGAGGCTGTGTGCCGGGGGGGGAGGGGAAGGGGTCTCCTAGCAACTCTTAGCACCTTTAAAAAACTACAGCTCCCAGAGTTCTTTGAGGGAATCCATGGCTGTTTAAAGTGGTATCATAGCGCTTTAAATGTATGGTGTCAGGTTGGGTCAAGTCTAGATAAGTTAGGCCAAGGCAAGGCAAGGAAAGCCCAGAAAAGGAGTCTTTTGTACAGGAGTCTTTTCCGGCTCTACTTAGAGATTCCAGAAGCTGAACCTGAAATCATCTTCATGCAAACCATTTGCTCTCTGTCCTTTTCTCTGCACGCTTTAGTTGTCTCACTGTTATGTACTGAGTTGAATAGGATCCAAAACGCAGCAGTCTGGTTGGTCCTAGAACAATAGGATTCAGAATGCAGCAGTCTGCCCCAATCTGGCTCCAGGTGGAAGTGAATCCGCAACCTGATTGGCATACAGGAGTATCCCGGAATTAGCCAATCACGTGGGGCCCATTGTGTAAATAGTGTATATAAAGCAGACGTTTTGGGTAAACTTTCATCCCTTGCTACTATGAGCTGAATGAAGAGCATGAAATCCACACTAGACTCCGAGTATATTTCACTCACCATAAAGAGCAGCAGAAGTTATCTAAGCATCTTCTTTGGCCAACTCTTGGCTGATCTTGGCAGTCTAGTTACAGGTAGGAAGCCGTGTTGGTCTGCCGTAGTCGAAACAAAAATAATAATTCCTTCCAGTAGCACCTTAGAGACCAACTAATTTTTTTATTGGTATGAGCTTTCGTGTGCATGCACACTTCTTCAGATACACTGAAACAGAAGAAGTGTGCATGAACACAAAAGCTCACACCAATAACAAACTTGGCAGTCTGTTTCACCCCAGCGATTCTTGCCACCACCACTCCTCCTGATCCTGGAACCTAGAAGGCCTCTAAGACCTCGTCTTCCAGACAAGGGCTGCAAGCAAGGCAGGCATTTTACATGCAGAAAGAGTCAACCCAGAAGCAACAGCTGTCTCCATGCTAGCACAGGAGGCCATAAAAAAAGAGAAAAGAACCCAGCACCTAATTTCTGGTGACAAAAATAGTAACGAAGAAAAACGAATGCCACTGAATTAATCTACTCCCCTGACAAAGATTGCAGCAAATGAGGGAAATGGCCTGGCAGGAAAATTAACCCATATTCTCATTATACTGTTAAGTGGCCTTTTCAGATGCCTCTGCACTCAGCTGATAGTTTACAATTCAAAAAATGTGCAAACGATACCAGCATACACTGGCAATGCTTTTATTGCCTAGCGCTGAATATGGATCGCCCTCCCAAAACACACACAAACACACACACACAGCTTTTGCAACTGCTTCTTGTAAACAGACAGGGAGGTGCTTGTTTGCCTGCAGACTTGGGGAGTGTTAAATTGGCTTATTCCAGAAACGGGGACATATTTTTCGCCTCCGCAACCCAAGCACCACGGTAGACATTCGCAAAGCAGGACTCTGCAAAAGGGCCGCCACGTTCTGAAAGATGAACGATATGGTGGATGGTCCTTATTCAACGAGGAGCAAATCTAGGTCTAAGAAGTACCAGATGGCAGAGCCGAACACAGAAAATCCATATGTGTGATGGCGGCAAGGGACAGTCATTGACATACTTGCTTTCCCGGCCAAATGCCTCAACAGATGCAGAGATTTTACATGTTAACGTTTCAATATGCCACTAAAACCCAGGAGGAAAGTTGGAGGCAAGAAGCAAAGGCGATTTAAAGTGACAGGGGAGAAATGCCACTCATTTCTCCCACTAAGTTAGGTGATTCTTTCTATGGAGTTGCAGGTCAAATTGGGCCCTCATTTTTTTTTTTTTTAATTGCTGTTATTGTTGTGTTCACAGCCCACTGGTTAGGCAAAGCGTGTTCTCCCATCGAAGAGAGCACGGGTTGCAGAAGGGTTAAAGGAGCAGCTCCAAGTTAATGGGAGGGGGTTTTGGGCTGGCCACAGCTAGGATTGGTTAAGGCAAGTTGCTGGGGAGTTTAGCATGTTGCTAGTTGGTTGATTGACAGTTCTTGCCTTTATAACCTAAGTTTGTGAAACTTTGGTTTCACTTTTGCGGTGTGCAACGGATCTCCTAGAACACTCGGACCACCTGGAGGACAGTGGAGTGATCTTCTCATTGTCTGGTTAAATTTCTTCATTTCCCCTTCCTTCCACTCCTCCCCAATCCCTTAATTACTTTAATTCCCCCTTTTTTCCTGTTTGATTTCCCACCCCACCCCTGGCAGGGGCTTTGCCACACTGGGAGCCTGTTTGGGCCCTTACCCCTGCACCTTTGGAAGATTCTCCCTGTCCCTGGGAGTGCTGCCCATGCGTAATCCTTCCCAATAGTGATAGCCCCCATTTGGGACTTTCCTTCACACAAAATGTTTTCCCCCCTTTCCCACATTTTATAATGGTGGGGTTTGGTCAGGGCTATTCCTATTTGGCTGGAATCACTTTCATTAGTATCCCTGATGGCTGCCTTTATTTGGGGGTGTGCAGCGCTGTTGGCTGTATTTTATCTAGCCTTGGGCAGGAACATTGTGGTGAGGTTCTTTTAATACTGCAGCTGTTGCTATTGCAAGGGTGCTTTCCTAGCGTTTTGATGTTACCACTGTTTTGGGCTGCTTCCTTTTTATTTTGTGTGGGCCTCATTATGACAAAGATCCTTAGAGTGGAATCAGTGAGGCCTACTCGGCCTGCATCAAGCCTAAGCCTTCCACTGTTAGCAGATGTGGCTGAGTCTCTGTGACATGTGACTCATTTCCTCTATAGAAATGTATCTGTTTGCAGGCTCAGTAGCTTGTTGCTAATGCATTGCTGAGGCAGACAGAGTGGAGCCAGTGACTCTGTGCCTCATATGTCTATGAGCATTCTGTGTATGCTCTTGAGCTATCCTGTTTCTGAGCAAGTTTATTGCCTTCAGTTATGTTTTGCCCTGATAGTGACGCTCACGATTTTAGATGTCTATTTTTTCTTGGTATTCCTTACTGGGGCTATTCTATTATGGGGTAGGTGGAATAGAAATAGACATACTTATTGTCACTGTACCACATGTTTACAGTGAGATTGAGTGAGCCCTGCTCCCCCCAATCTCCCAGTCACTGTCACACTCTGTGTGCTGTCATATTACCTCCAACCCTTAATGTCAGCTGCAATGTTGCTGTCTTTCATTCAGCAGCCCCTCAGCCCACGGGTAGAAATTGTTCTTTACCCTGTTGGTGCAGCTTATTCATGTTTCTATATCCCCTGCCTGAGGGAAGCCCATTTGTGATATTATTGATACCCCACCCCCCAAAAGAAAGAACTATGGGTTCCGAGGGGGTGCCTCTCTCTAAGAAGGGCATGCAGGGGTACCTAGACAGGCGGCAGGTCACCTCTCGTCTGTTATTTCACTGGAAAAGGGCTTTGCCTTAATAGGCCTAGTGGTCCAGTGGAATACAGCAATCAACTGGGCTGTTTAACCACCACAGCCTTAGTGGTTGGGGGAGAGGCTTATTGTTCCATAAATAAATTTGAATATACAAGGCAATTTCACACAGGATCTGATTGCCAGGGGTTTAATGGTTCAGCAGCTTGGTCTGTGATAGTTTTGCCTGATTCCTTTTATCTGTATGCAGCTAGAATGGCTCCAAAGAAGGCTTCTGCGCAGCCTGTTTCCTCTATCCCAGCAAAGAGGGCTATTAAGGAGCCATCCCAGTCACTTCGTTCGCCCAATCCTAGTTGTGCTGGGGGCCGTATTTAAATCCTTCATGCAAGTTTGGATGGTGATCCAGAAGTGTTGGCCTGCTTTGCATCCGGGTTGGATGGTCCCCTTCAACGCTCCGCCCGTCAAACCAGTGCACAAGCAGGGCCACCACCCCCAATTGGGGCTTCATCTCCTGCTACGTCGGCATCCAGCGAGGAAGGGGAGGAGCTCCCGGAATCGGGGGTTTTTAATTGCTGATTCCCAATTTTCACGGAGTCCAGTTCCTTTCTTTCCACAGGCCCCAGTACGAGTGGTGGGAGCATCAGCTCAGCGGGCAGCTAGCAGCAGGGGGCAGCAAAAGGCCCCTTCCCGTTCCAGGAGGTATTCTCAGTTCTTACACAGGCTTTCTTCTGGGGTTGGTATCTCACCTATTCCTTTCCTCAGCCTCTCCCAGGTGCTTTGCGGCAGGATCCTGCGCCTGAGTCCTCTGTGGAGGTCAGCCTGTCAGTTCCAGCAAGAACGTCTTCAGGCGGAAAGCGTTGCCACAAGAGACGTTCCAAAAGTAGACCATAAGGAGTCAAGGCGATGATTCTTCTTCATCAACGGCCTCTCACAGGTACCTCGAGGTGTCCAGGGGGCGGTTTGCCAGGATGGGAGCACCTCTTGGTGATGCAGCAAAAAGAAAAAGAAAAAAAAAAAATGCTTGCAAGCTTGCAGTGCTAAGCAGGCTCTGGCGTGGTTCTAATGGGATGGTGAACCAACTGTTGCATTTCATGGTAGTTTGCCCAATACGACTCTCAGGCTCCCTCCCTGCTTGTCCATTCTTGATCGTTAATTCCATCCTCCTGCAAATGGATGCACTTTTTTGTGCTGCTTGTGGTATAGGCAGACACCCTCCCATCTTGTGGTGGTGAAGGGGGCCCACAGCCAGCTGGTGGCCCGGAATACAGCAATTCAAAAGTCGGTTAGAGTGCTACCTGTGGTAGCCAGTAAAAAGGGTGATGGTAGGAGTTTGCATTGAGACTTATGGCGGGACTCCTTTTGATTCCCCCTTTATTCCTGACTTGCAGTTATCCCCATGGGGGATTGTCCCTAAGGAAGCCCCATGTGATTTCTGTATGATACATAATTAATTGCAACTCAGAGGCTATCCCGCATTTTATTTCATGACATAGGAGTCCCTGGATTCAGGTGATTAAGCTTATCAAATGTCAAATATTCCCTCACTGAGGAGCTGGGCGTCCTTGTGGCAGCGGATTAGTCGGAGGGCCATATTATTTCCCTTTTAACGTATTTAGGGATCCAGATGGATATCGTTGCCCAAATATACCGCTTGCCTATGCAGATGCTGTCTGCCTGAAGGAAGTTAACTTGTAATACTTACTCTGAAGCAAGTGCTGCTTCGTCCGATTTAGATTACGCCATAAAATTAATCAGGAGATTTGGCCCGGGGGCTTTGTTAGCCAAATGCGACATTGAGTCAGCATTTCGGCTGTTGCCCATTCATCCCCAGGACTTCTGGCTCCTGGGGTTCCGCTTTGATGGGCCATATTATTTTGACAAGGCAATGCCTATGGGCTGCTCGGTTGCTTGGGCAGCCTTTGAGTGCTTCAGCACATTCCTTGATTGGGCCCTCCACTTTTACACTGGCCTTATGGGGGGGTCACCCATTATCTCGTTGACTTCCTGCTGGTCTCATCAGACGATACAGGCGACTGTTTGACCTTGATGTGGGCCTTCACGGCCCTGTCGGAGGAATTGAGCGTTTCCCTGGCTGCGGGAAGATGGAGGGCCCTTCCACCTAGCTAACTCACTGGGGTATCCAATGGGTTATGGTATCGCAAACGTCTCGTTCGCCTGAAGATAAATTAGTTGCCTTGCAGAAGGTTATGCAGGACCTCCTCCCATTGCACACGCACCATGGGCAACGGCTGCCTAGAGAGGGAAGGCAAACCTGCAGGTTTGGGTGCAATTTCTGGAGGATTTCAATTGGTGGTTATGGTGGCAGGTCGTAGGGAACCTGCACATCGGCCTTTAGTTCATTCGGACGCAGCGGGGTCGCTAAGCTTCGGCCTCTATTGAAATGGGCTTTGGTGGCACGACATTGGCCGCACACCTAGCAAAGGGAGGCCGGCACACAGGATTAATTTTCTGGAGTTTTTTCCCTATAGCAGTCTATATTTGGGTCGAGGACTTCAAGGACCGCCGTCTGTGTTTCTGGGCGGTCAACCAGGCGGTGGTGCCCATTCTGGTCACACAGTCCTCCCGCTCGCCTCGGGTATCAGCCCTGCTTCAGCCATTTGTGCTCCACGGTTTGCATTTCAACATTGGTTTCGGCTCGCTTTGGGCCGGGGGTTACTAACGAGGTGGCTGTCGCCCTTTCCCATTTTCAGATCGAGCAATTCAGGTCTTACCCAGAACGCTCAGCCTCTCCCGGAACCCCTTTCCAGTGCACCGGTGGAATATTGGCAGCATGTACTTGGGCAGGGAGTAGCGGTGGCTGTTTCGCTGGACACCCTTAGGTCTTATGATAAAGCCTGGAGAGACTTCCTGGCAGTTCACCGGGAGTCTGTGGCTGTGGGGGTGGAACTACATCCCCATTGTCCCAGGTGCTGCGGTACCTTGCGCACCTTTTCCAATGGGGGAGGGCTGCCAAGACCACTTAAGCTGCAGTTGGCCGCCATTTCCTTTTCTGTAAGGCCCCTTTTCGACACAGATCCTGCGCAGAATCTGTCGATTCGCAAGGCTTTGGAAGGTTGGGGTAGGCTCCGCACTCCCCAAGCAGCTGCTAGGTGGCTCATTTCCTTTGAGCTGCTGACCAACCTGTGTTCTAGGTTGCATTCCATTGTTGGTCACGTTTCGAGGCCAGACTTTTTTCAGCGGCCTTTCCTGTTGCATTGGCGCACTGCGGATTGGCGAGGTGGTTTGGAAACCTCGGAGGCCGGGCTTACCAGGGGCTTGTTTTATCAGGCCGTCGACTTATCTGTTTCAGAGGTTACCCTGGCCATGTGGAGCTCTGCAACAGGCCAGCTGAGGAGGGGGACGGCCGTCTCCCTGCCGGCCATCGGGCTAGTGGGGCCGCGTCCAGCGTGGGACATGTCTAAAATTTTTGGCAGTTAAACCTGCAGGCGATAGCCCTTTGTTGATCCATGCCAATGGGCTCCCCTTGACGCGGCAGCTGTTTTCCTGGGTGATGCGTACGGCGATCACAGCCTGTGGGGTCGTGGCGTCCATTTTGCCCCCCGATCTTTCCGTATTGGGGCGGCATCTACAGCCGCTCATTGGGGATTGACAGAATCAGGAACATGGGGCAGTGGAACTCTGACGCCTATAAGGGCTATGTGAGGAAGCGTTATTGTGGTACTTATATTTTTCTGTTTGACCCCTCAGGTGTAGCGGCTACCCGGATCTGGATTGTGGGACACAGCATTGTCCATTGGGATGGCGCCCGAGCTTTGGAGTCTGGGCTTGGTGCCGGGCTCGGCTTTCCCCATCACGTGCAGGTGTCATGGTTAGCCAGGCATGGATTGCAGTGGGGCGAACTTTTACCGTTGATTCGGCACCGCTGGAGTTGGGATGGTCGGCCTGAGGCAATAGTGGTGCACTTGGGGGGAAATGATTTGCCGATCATGGACTGTCTTCCATTACGTTCCACAATTCAGAGGGATCTGGGGGAATTAATGTCGCTGGTGCATGGGTCTAAGCTTTTCTGATCGCATTGGTGGCAGAGGCGGGAATGGCAAGGCAGCCTCCGCCCGGCGGGTACCGAAATTCCAGGAAATGCATTAATTGGTTGCTTCCTCTAAAGTCCTGGAGCTGGGTGGATCCATTATTAGGCACCTGAGGATTTCTGCCAGGGCAGTTCAGCTTTATCGGGCTGATGGAGTCCACCTTTCTTCCCGTTGGAGTGATATCTTGCTGGAGGATATTGCGGAGGGTTGAAAGGTTGGATTGGGATGGTGAGCGGTTGGCGGCGAGCTTGGGGTAGCTCGTGTGGCGGTTAGGCATTGGTATAAATTTGCTTGCACTAGGGGTCAGGATAGGCTGGGCCTGCCCCTAGTAACGCTGCTTCAGAGGTATGGATAGGCTGGGCCTACCTCTGAATGCGCGGGGCAGGGGTAGGAAATTGGTTGGGCCTACCCCTGAAAATAAGGGTATTCTGTTAAAAGAATCCAGGGACTCTTTCTGCTTTTGTCCATACCCAGTGGTGGGAGGCTTGGGCCAAGCGGAGTCCTAGGGAGCATTTGGGGGAGAGGCCTGGGTCGTTGCCCGACTCCGCTTCTGCCTTAGGTGTTCACCCTTTTCTGACTTCGCCCTCAAAAGCGAATGTCAGCTGTCCCATGGCTGGGGGGACAGTAGTCGGTTCCAATGCCTAAGCAACCACTCACATTGGCTGTATTTAAATAAAGTTGTGGCCAAAATTATGCCAAAAACCCAAACCAAAATTAATGTGTCATGTCTGAATTACTGGGGGGAGCTGGGACGGTAACCTCGACATGCAAAGCGTGTTCTCCCATCGAAGAGAGCACGGGTTGCAGAAGGGTTAAAGGAGCAGCTCCAAGTTAATGGGAGGGGGTTTTGGGCTGGCCACAGCTAGGATTGGTTAAGGCAAGTTGCTGGGGAGTTTAGCATGTTGCTAGTTGGTTGATTGACAGTTCTTGCCTTTATAACCTAAGTTTGTGAAACTTTGGTTTCACTTTTGCGGTGTGCAACGGATCTCCCGCCCGCCCTCCCTAATTTGGGAACGGCGCTTTTGCTGCTTGACCTTGCTATGCCTGTCATGGGGTTGTCTGCTTTGAAGCGGGAGCCTGGTAGGAATTTATCCGGTGGCTGATTGGCTTTTGTCACTGGTTTTGCCTACTACGTAGCAAATCGTCACAACTTGTAAGGTTGGCGGTTAGGCATTGGTATAAATTTGCTTGCACTAGGGGTCAGGATAGGCTGGGCCTGCCCCTAGTAACGCTGCTTCAGAGGTATGGATAGGCTGGGCCTACCTCTGAATGCGCGGGGCAGGGGTAGGAAATTGGTTGGGCCTACCCCTGAAAATAAGGGTATTCTGTTAAAAGAATCCAGGGACTCTTTCTGCTTTTGTCCATACCCAGTGGTGGGAGGCTTGGGCCAAGCGGAGTCCTAGGGAGCATTTGGGGGAGAGGCCTGGGTCGTTGCCCGACTCCGCTTCTGCCTTAGGTGTTCACCCTTTTCTGACTTCGCCCTCAAAAGCGAATGTCAGCTGTCCCATGGCTGGGGGGACAGTAGTCGGTTCCAATGCCTAAGCAACCACTCACATTGGCTGTATTTAAATAAAGTTGTGGCCAAAATTATGCCAAAAACCCAAACCAAAATTAATGTGTCATGTCTGAATTACTGGGGGGAGCTGGGACGGTAACCTCGACATGCAACCCAAAAACTAGAACTCATGGACATCCAATAAGAACATATTAATAGTCTGCTGGATCAGGCCAATGGCTTCCTGCTATTTTCACTGCCACATACCTTGATGTGCCAGAACCACAGATACTGAGTGCATGGATTTTTGCGCCCCTGTCACTTGTAGCTTCTGGCTATGTTTGTTTGTCAGGGCACTTTCTAAAAAGCTACCGTAGGAAGCAAAGTTTCTTTGTGCTGTGCTCAGTGAATGAAAGGAAACTAAGGCGGAGAAATTTGCTGGCCAAACAAATTAGTGTCCACAAATTTTGCCACTGGGATGCACAGGGGAGCTTAAATTATGATTTTCTGTGTTCTCGTAATGACAGAACATAATAAATTGGAGACACAAAATGTGAGGGGATGTGCATTTTTGTTTCATGATCACTCCACTAAACTTAGCCCATCCCATATCTGACCCCAGGCAAACTCCTTAGGGGGCCAGGATATATTTCTAAGCTAATTGGGCTTCAGCCAAAACAAAGAGGGTGGGGGGCTGGGGGGGAGAAAAAACCTTTCTTTGGTTTGGTTTGTCCTACCAAGCAAATTATTTATGTTTATGGAACAAAATAAAAAATTGAAATAAATAACTACTGCAAGCTTTGCACTTTCATCCAGCCCTGTATTATACTTTTAGCAGAACCTTATTTCTCACCACTCACTTGCTTCACTTTGGAAAATGTCATTACTTAAGTGGGGGGAAATTTACGCTGGCTTATCATGAAGGAGCATCTCCACCCCCATCGTTCTGCCCGGACACTGAGGTCCAGCGCCGAGGGACTTCTGGCGGTTCCCTAATTGCGAGAAGCCAAGTTACAGGGAACCAGGTGGAGGGCCTTCTCGGTAGTGGCACCCACCCTGTGGAACGCCCTCCCACCACATGTCAAAGAGAAAAACAACTACCAGACTTTTAGAAGACATCTGAAGGCAGCCCTGTTTAGGGAAGCTTCTAATGTTTAACAGACCATTGCATTTTAATATTTTGTTGGAAGCCGCCCAGAGTGGCTGGGGAAACCACTCTGGGGTATAAATAAATAATTATTATTATTATTATTATTATTATTATTATTATTATTATTATTATTATTAGTTTCATTGCTGCTACTGACCATGGGTGGTGTTCAACACTAGACCTACTCTGAGTAGGCACACTGAACTTAGTGGACACGGCTCTCTTAGGGCTATTCATTCTACTCTGAGTAGGATTTCGTTGTACGCAAACCCATGCATTTCATTCTTAGTGGAAACAGCCAACAGCTTAATGGTAGAGCATATGTCTTGCATGTTGGTCTCAGGTTCAATCCCTGATATCTCCAGGAAAGTTGCTGCCAGTCTGTGTAGAGAATATTGAGTTGGATAGGCCAGTGTTATGGCTTTGTGTAAGGCAGCTTCCTATGTTTTTGCGCCAGTAGATTATTATTGGTTGTTAATGTGAGAGAATGGACAATTATGGTATGTCTTAAACTCCTGTAGAAATGAGTGGTACATTATTATCTATTACCTAGAAGAGTCTCATCTTTTTCCTTTCTTCAGGATGCATCACAGAGGAAGGGAATGCCCAAGAAAACACACACACACACACACACACACACACACACAAACACACACACAAACACACACAATCAGCCTGCTTCTGAATACAGGTAGGTAGCCGTGTTGGTCTGCTATAGTCAAAACAAAATAAAAAATAAACATAGACTGGAAAGAGAAGTTGCTGAATTGCAGCTAATTACCAAACTTAAAACCATGGAGAGACCTGGTCTGAACAAAGACATTGGATTCTTATCTCATTATACACGACAAAGCTATCTTTAGCCATCTTACCCCTTGCCTTTTCCTGTAAGACCAATTGCAGTCATTAACAGTCGTCAACAGGTTTTCCACACCCATCAGCCAATCACCCATTTCCACCACCCTTCTGAGTAATACCCCTCCCCGCTCTCTCACCATATGTAAGGGTCTGGTGATTTCTGTTTCTTCTGTTTCTGAAGAAGTGTGCATGCACACGAAAGCTCATACCAAGAACAAACTTAGTTGGTCTCTAACCTGCTTCTGAACTATATTTCCCATTCAAAAGTCCAGATCTCTGTGTAAAATGAAATGCAGATCTGAAAAGCTGTGATATATCACCTGCACAGGACAGACTGCCAATAGTTTAGCTACAGGTAGGTAGCCGTGTTGGTCAGCCGTAGTCGAAACAAAATTTAAAAAATTACTTCCAGTAGCACCTTAGAGACCAACTAAGTTTGTTATTGGTATGAGCTTTCGTGTGCATGCACACTTCTTCTTAGCTGCACATCATGCTTGCCACATAAACTTTTGTAACACTGGTATGATATTGTTGGTCACTGACATGCATAGTTAAGTTGCATGCACAAAATAATAATGATAATAATGCACTGTTGAGTTAAGTGTAAATGCATTCGCCCGCTTTCCAACCACCCCAATGGATCTGATGATATTCTTGTTCCTCTTCTTTCAAAGCAGTTAAACACAACAGCAATAGGTGATATCCAACATGGACAGCAGAAAACCATGCATATTTGTGGTAAGCATAGTGTACAATATTGTAACCAAGTGCTGGGAATGTAAAGAGTAACGTTTTGCATGCAATGCGTAACTCAGAAATTTCATAGTGTGTTGCAGAGAAGAATTTTCTGACAGGCGCAAATGAATCTACCATATTAAAATGCAGTTCGTTAAATTGCTGATCTCTGTTTTACCATGAAGAATCTTTCAGTGCACAACTCTAATTTGCATCAATGCCACCAACCACCCCAATGAAATGCACCGGCTTCATGTACCTGTCCACAGATAAACAGAGGCATAATGGCTTGGTCCACACTGGATTTTTGCGCACAAACATATGGGGAATTCAAGGAGATACATCTTCACAATATTCTCCACACATATCTCTTTTTGTACATTGTTCTCATCTTCTGTTTTCACATGCAAGCTCTTAAGGCTAGCCCAGTATGTTATTAAAGAGTCAGTATTGTGCCACCCAGAGTTTGTTTGTTTGTTAAAAAAAAACTCTGAGCATTTGCTCAGTGCAAGAGGTCATCTGATGAATGCAAATTTGTGTATGATTCTTCCTCCATCTCTAATTTTGAACTCCTCTATCCTTATCCCACAACATACCAGTAGTTTTAGGCTTTTCGCTTGTTTGAACATGCTGTTTCTACTTTGTTTTAATGTTTAGTTGGTTGCCATCCTGGGCTCCTTCAGGATGAAGGGTAGGAGAATTTTTAATAATAATAATAATAATAATAATAATAATAATAATAATAAATCACCATCACCTGCCACCAGAAATGATTTAGATGGTGTTATGAGTTGTGCCCCCCCCCAAAAAAATGCTTTGTGCATCCATGTCTAAACTTGCCCCTTTCTAATATGTATTTATTGGGGCGTATGTTTCTTTTTTGTACTCACTCTTTTGGCCCTCACTCTTCTTCTGGTAGGAAGTACTCTACAGGGAAGGGGCGAAATGGGGGGGGGAGTCAAAGAGGGTCAGCTGGGGGAGTGAGAAATGTCCCTATTTTCATCTGAGGAAGGGTATGGTCTTTTTGGTAGGGACGTTCTAATTGTACCCTAGGTCCCTTGCATTTCAGTCAGTTTTGCCCCGCAATGAATCCCGTCAAAGAAACTTCGGCACAGAATCCGATCCAAAACAAGCTCTAATCCTGGAGTCAGTTTGTGGCTTCCTCTGCCGCTACGTCTTTGTTTAATGTTTGTACCTCTAGGCCATTTTATGTTTTGATCTTTCATCCATTTTTGTCTTTGATTTGTCTTATTGCTGTTTTCAGCTGTCCTTATTTCCCCTGCGTCACCTCGGCTATTTGTTTAGAAAGGCGACTCATCAGTTCGTATAGAAATAAGCAAATGAAATGAAATGACTCATTCCCATTCTGTACATCCAGAATAATGCATCCTCATGTTGCATACATACATTTTGAGAGTGTTTTGTCTCTGTTCCACAGAATCACATCATTCACTCCTAGCTTTTTGTTTTGTTTTCTCTCTCTCTCTCCCCCACCCCCAACTCGTCTCTCTCTCTGTTTTTCATATTTCTGTTTTGGTGTGATTATACTCGCAAAGGAAGCCTCTGTTGTGTCAGCAGGATAGCAGGCCAAATTAACTGGGGAAATCATATAAAATTGCCCCCCACCCCCTTTCATTCAAAGGTTATTTGCTCTGTTTAATGGAGGAAGGGAACCCTGGCCCCATTCAGTCCCATTAAAGCTGCTCTCTTTCCCCCAAAATGCCCTAAGGCAGTCGGAAAAAGGACCTTGATTGGCATTTGGAATGCCCCATTATCCTGGCAGTGAGCTGGCATCTCCCCGGATGGCTCAAATTAACATATCCCAGGGCAGCAGAAGTTATCATACTCCTTGCTAAAGCAATTCACTGCTTTTTTGGATGGCATTCATGGTAACAGATTTTCCCAGCCAGTCCCTTGCCAAAGGGGTTGAGGCTATAGATAAATAAATAAATGAATAAAAAGCCTGAAAGCTTGTCATTCTCTCGATGGAAGTTCATCTTTCCTGGGTTCAACTGGATCCATCCAGGCCTCTGAAAAAAAAAAAAAAAAAAATAAGGGGGAAGGGGAGGGAGGAGGGGAGCAGTAAACAAAGTCGCAGAGCTTTGAAAGACATCGCTGCGATTTCCATTATTCGCCTGGCATTTGCTGGGAAAGAGGCTGGGCTTTTGTACACAAGGCCACTCTGGGTAATGGGATAATAGTGTCTTTCAATTTGACCGTGTGTTTCATTCCAAAAGAGCCCAGAGTGCTTTGCAAATGGGAGGCACAGTGGAATTGGACATGGCAGCTGTTAAGAGCCAAAACGCAGCGAAGGCATTGAACACACATGTCTAATTTTAAGAAGGCGTTTGACAGCTTTTATAGGAAATGCCACGCAGCTGGATCCGCAACTCAGTTAAGCTGAAAGACTCGGTATTTCTTTTGTGAACCCGTTACAGGACAAACGGATCGTTTTTTAATGGCTGGTATCCCTGTGTGCATTCATGGCTATAAGTGAGGATTTATGTGGGTGAATGCAGTTGCCAGTTTTTGAAACATATTCACCTTATAGTGGGAAACTGAAGCAAGGTGTGGCAAAGTCAGGGTAAATCCAGTAGCACTTGGTGGATCGTGAACGGACCCTGGTAGGTGCAGGTCATGAAATCCTTAGGAAAATGCATTTGTTGGATGGATTCTGAGTACCACCAGTTTTTAGATCTAGATGACATATTTTTTGGATAAGAATAATTAACAATAATTTATTATTTATACCCCGCCCATCTAGCTGAGTTTCTCCAGTCACTCCCCAATCAAGTGTTAAAAGCAATACAGTGGAACCTCGGGTTATGGTCGCAATCCGCGATGGAGGCACATACGCAACCTGCAGCGTTCGCATCCTGAAGCGACGCATCTGCACAGGCACTGGCATGATTTGGTGCTTCTGCACATGCGAAAGAGGCGAAACCCGGAAGTAACCCGTTTTGGTACTTCTGGGTTTCCCGCGGTCCACAACCTGAAAACATGTAATCTGAAGCATCCGTAACATGAGGTATGAGTGTACAGCATTAAATATTAAAAACATCCCTAAACAGGGCTGCCTTCAGATGTCTTTTAAAAATAGGATAGTTGCTTATTTCCTTGACATCTGATGGGAGGGTGTTCCACAGGGCATGCGCCACTATTGAGAAAGCCCTCTGTCTGGTTCTCTGTAACCTCACTTCTCGCAATGAGGGAACCTCCAGAAGGCCCTTGGCGCTGAATCCCAGTGTCTGGGCTGCACGATGGGGGTGGAGACGCTCCTTCAGGTATAAGGGCCATAGCCAATGCTTTATATGGGGGGTGGGGGTGGGAATGAGGTGTTGGTATGCACCATCTCCCCTCTCCCCTTAACCTGCCTCTTCCTCCACCACCACCACTTCCTGCCCCTCCCAGCGTTTTGGTGTGACCCACCAAAGTGGGTCCACCACAAAGTGCCACGGCTAGAGCAGCCGTTTCCTTCACATGCACTTTGTGGTAAAGCAAAGCAGTCCTCTCTGTGCATCAGCTGATGGGCAGGAGTCCAATCCTGTTTTGTGCTTCAGAGGCTGTGCACCTTTCAGCTGAGCCACACCCTTGCCTGCCCCACATATTATTATGATTGCGTTGCTATCCCACCTTTTCCTCCAAGGAGCTCAGGATGGGGTATATGGTTCTCCTAGCCTCTCCTTTGAATCCCTATCACAAACCCTGTGAGGTAGGTTAGGCAGAGAAACAGTGACTATCCCAAGGTTACAAACCCGCCAAGTGTCCCTATTTTCCAGGGACATCCCTGATTTGGAGAAGCCGTCCCAGTTTCTGATTTTATCCTAGAATGTCCCGCTTTTCCTTAGGACATCCCTATTTTAATCAGAGAAATGTTGCAGGGTATTGTGTTATCCGACCCCCGAGCCATCTGAAGGCAGCCCTGTATAGGTAAGTTTATAAATGTTTAATGTTTTATTATGATTTTATGTATGATGGAAGCCACCCAGAGTGGCAACCCAGTCAGATGGATGGGGTATAAATAGTAAAAGAAGAAGAAGAAGAAGAAGAAGAAGAAGAAGAAGAAGAAGAAGAAGAAGAAGAATTGACGTCGCTATTTTTATCAGAGAAATGTTGGAGGGTATGAGGTTACCCAACATCACCATGGCTGTTTGCTCATTTGAACCCAGGGCCTAGTCCAACACTAGGTAAAAGGTAAAAGGTAAAGGACCCCTGGGTGGTTAAGTCCAGTCAACGGTGACTATGGGGTTGCGGTGCTCATCTCGCTTTTAGGCTGAGGGAGCTGGCATTTGTCTGCAGACAGCTTTCCGAGTCATGTGGCCAGCATGACTAAACTACTTCTGGCACAACGGAACACCGTGACGGAAACCAGAGCACATGGAAATGCCGTTTACTTTCCCGCCACAGCGGTACCTATTTATCTACTTCCACTGGCGTGCTTTCAAACTGCTAGGTTGGCAGGAGCTGGGACAGAGCAGCAGGAGCTTGCCCTGTCATGGGATTTGAACCACCAACCTTCCGATCGACAAGCCCAACCACACTGCCCCACCCATCGGCCGATCTCCATCACTAACCATTGCATCATAACGTTTATGTATGTTGTCAGATGCAATGTGCAGGGCAACGGGAAAGGTTTACTCATAATGGCCCAATGGGGAAGCCTGGCAGACCACAACTGGCCTATGGGCTAACGTTTCCCTACCCATGTTCTGACTGTTTATCCTCTCCACACACATACATACCCCATTCAAGCCTACAGATTAGCTGGAGGAAGAGAGGAAAGGGCTGGTTGCAGGAAGGGTGCAGTCGAGACTGCAGAGCTGCAGAGTCTTTGTCAGCATACAATCTACTTGAGAAAAGCCTTGCTAACATTCCCTCTTCTACCCATCTGTTAACTGTTCAGTCCCATTTGCCAACTGTGCTGCTGGATGTGTGGCAAAAAATTCTAGCCCCCTTCGAAAGCTGTCCAAAAGGTTTAGCATGGGGCGGAGATGCTTCTCCATTTCATAGTTAAAGGGTAAAGGGACCCCTGACCGTTAGGTCCAGTTGCGGACGACTCTGGGGTTGCGGTGCTCATCTCGCTTTATTGGTTGAGGGAGCCGGCGTACAGCTTCTGGGTCATGTGGCCAGCATGACTAAGCCGCTTCTGGCAAACCAGTGCAGTGCACAGAAATGTTGTTTACCTTCCCGCCAGAGCGGTACCTATTTATCTACTTGCACTTTGACGTGCTTTCGAACTGCTAGGTGGGCAGGAGCCGGGACTGAGCAATGGGAGCTCACCCCGTCACGGGGATTCGAACCACCGACCTTCTGATCAGCAAGCCCTAGGCTCTGTGGTTTAGGCCACAGTGCCACCCGTGTCCCTCTCCATCTCATAAGCTCCAGCTATTCCACCACAAACCTCCACTTTTCCAAATGTACCATTAGCAACATTTCCCAACAGGGCAGGATCTCCCAAACTTCTGAGTTCATTGATCCCTTGATGAGCTTATAAAGTCACCATTGACTCAAACACAAATTCTTAGGAATGTAAATGAAATAAGGTCAAGAAAAAAATCAATGTATATTTGACATTTATTAATCCTCAGTCATTATACACACACAGACACACACACACACACACACCAGGTACTCTTTTCAACACCTACCCATACAATCATGCAGAATGTTGATATATGCATTAATTTTGCATTGAGCTTATTGTTTATTTATTTAATTTTTTGAATGTTTTAAATAATTGCTTTTAACTGGTTTTTGTTTTTTTAAAATGGCAATGTTATTGTTTTACTCTTTCCGTAAACTGCTTTGAGATTTTGTTACAATCAAACTGTATATCAACCATGTGAAATAAGAAATACATACCATAAATAAATAGGAAACTGCTGAATTGTGGAATCATCTTATTAAATACAGTTTTTCCTCAATGACAAGGGAGGTGTACAAACCACGTTCATTACTTCTGAAGCACTTAGTTCCTAATTAAACTGCTTGCACTATACCTCATGAACTTCTTTTCCACACACCCTTTTTTGTCCCTAAGTCTTTGTTCAGCCTCTCCATAGTCCCATCAACTCCAGGGCGAGGGGTGGGGATCAATATTTGGAAATCCCTGTTCTATGGGGGGGGGTCAGGGGATAGACAGATGGCATTGTCATTAGTCAGATGAGCTCTAGTGAGATTTAAATCTCTATGAAAGCATGCATAATTTCTGGGATTCCCTGTCCCCCCCCCCAAAAAAATGCATAGGATAATGACGGTCAAGACCTATGAAACTGGATCAAGACCATCCCACCCATTCATAACCCACAGTAGGGAATCTTGGCTTTACCTTTTGGTAAGCGAATGTGCTTACACAACCCACAAGCGTTTGCTCTGTTTCACTACCGTAGCCCAATTCTGCGGATTGAGCTGCAAATGTAATTGTATTTTAAGGGAAGAACTTTAATTAGGTGGTTTGATATACAATTCTGACTCATGATGGATTATCCAGGCTTTTGTATTCAGCAATAATTCCTGGAACTAAGTGATTCCAGTGGGACTAGATTGTGCTAATACAGTAGGCTGGTAAATAAATTTAGTTCTTAATTGGAGGAGCTTCATCTGGAAAGTCAGTTAGGTGTCCTCGTCACTTTGTTACTGTAGTCATCCCAAAGTTTTCTACCAGCTCCGGGAAGAGTCACTCAGTTGCAGCAGAGCCGGTTTCAAGTTTGAGAGGACGTTTCACTAAGTGCTGTATAGCGGGCTTACACCAATGCCAGTGAAACTCGGAAGACTCCCCTGGTGGGTGGTGACAACCACCATCAGGGGTGCCAATATGAATGAAATATTTTGAAGGCTCCAGCCCCTATAACTGATCACATGACACGGTACATGCACCCCATTTGAATGGCAATGCCCATCAACTTGGGTGGGGCTGGCCTTCTCAATTATTATTATTATTATTTTTGGGGGGGAGCCCTCGGCCGCTAGGATTTGGCTCCTATTACCACCATGGTCAATTATCATTATCACCATGGAAATCAGCCCTGAGTGCTCACTGGGAGGACAGATCCTGAAGCTGATGCTCCTATACTTTGGCCAGCTCATGAGAAGAGAAGACACCCTGGAAAAGACCCTGATGTTAGGATAGATGGAGGGCACAAGGAGAAGGGGGCGACAGAGGACGAGATGATTGGACAGTGTTCTCGAAACTACCAACATGAGTCTGACCAAACTGCGGGAGGCAGTGAAAGACAGGAGTGCCTGGCATGCTCTGGTCCATGGGGTCACGAAGGGTCGGACACGACTGAACGACTGAACAACAACAACAACAACAACAACACCATGGTCAGTGGCAACGGCAGTGCTCTGTAGACCGCAGGGACAGTGCCATTTTAATTCCTCACAATTCCCCCAAAGCATTGTGGGAAACTTAAATGGCAGCTGCTTAGGACTGACCTGAGCACAGGTTTTAAATGTGTGCCTAGTGTGTCCCCTGTTTGGATTGAGCTTGATTTCCAGGTGAGAAACGCTACTTGCCTTGTATTGTATTTAGCGATGTAAGAGGGCATCACTTTATGCTCTGCCATGTATTCATCACTTACTGCCCTGTTTCTGTTCTGCTGCTGTTCATCTTCCACCCAAGTCTGTACTCTTTGTCTTCCTATCTACTGTGCTGAAACCACATCACTTAGATCACTTCCGGAATTAGTTTGCAGAATTAATTTACCGGTACATAATAAATGTAAATTATGTTGTCATTGTGTTATTCCACTTCATTCATTCCAATTCAGTGGAAGCACAACACAAATTGTGAAGGGGGGTGAGGCAGAGAGAAGGGTAATAAATTACATATTGTTTGCAGATTGAAGTGAACAACAGTGATTACTGATCATATTCTCTGAACTGCATTTCTGTGCCAAACTCAGGACAAATGGGCAAACACCAGTAATTTCTGCTACTGATTTTATCAGAATTCTCTGGCA
Source organism: Lacerta agilis (assembly GCF_009819535.1). Classification (NCBI taxonomy): domain Eukaryota; kingdom Metazoa; phylum Chordata; class Lepidosauria; order Squamata; family Lacertidae; genus Lacerta; species Lacerta agilis. The sequence continues at coordinate 6,272,190 of NC_046322.1, read as the reverse complement.
TCCCTAATTGTACTTTCAATTGGCATTAAAAACAAAACAAAAAAAGAGTCAGTACTCACCTACCTCAGTACTGTTTTCCCTTCCTGGGAGTGGCTATCTGGTGTTTCAGCTATGAGATGTTCCCAGCCCTACCTTGACATACCTGGGACTAAGTCTGAGACCTTCTGCACATAAATGGTCCTCCACACATAGCAGGTGTTGGGAACTTTGGGACCTCTAGATGTTGCTGATCTGTAGCTTCCATCAGCCCCAGTAAGCATGGTCATTTGCTAGGTATGATGGGAGTTGTTGTTCAACAACACCTGGAGAGCAAAAGGTGCCCCACAACTGCCCTAAAGTGGTATTATATACCATTGTGTGCCGCTCCACAAATATGGACCACTTATAAGCCCCATCTCCAACTACTCGTAAGATTCCATCAATGGTGTCTCCGGGAAAAAAATTAAACATCACTTGGGGAGACAGGCAAACTAATGCCAGTATACTGGAAGAAGCAAAGATCAGCAGTGTTGAAGCAATGGTTCTTCAACATCAACTTTGTTGGACTGGTCATGTTGTGCGGATGCTTGATTATTGTCTTCCAAAGCAACTACTCTATTCCGAACTTAAAAATGGAAAGCATAATGCTGGAGGCCAACAAAAGAAGTTTAAAGACTGTCTCAAGGCAATTCTTTAAAAATATAGTATAAACACTAACAATTGGGGAACACTTGCCTGTGAGTGCTCCAGTTGGAGAACAGCCTTTACCAAAGATGTCATAGGCTTTGAAGACACTTGAACTCAGGACACAAGGGAGAAATGTGCTAAGAGGATGGCACACCTGGCAAATCCACACCATGATCAACTCCCACCCGGAAACCTATGTCTCCCACCCGGAAACCTACTGTGGAAACCTACTGTGGAAGGACGTGTGGATCCAGAATTGGCCTCCACAGTCACTTACGAACTCACTGTGAAGACCGTGTTCATGGAAGACAATCTTACTCAGCTATGAGTGATCACAGAAGAAGAAGAAGAAGAAGAAGAAGAAGAAGAAGAAGAAGAAGAAGAAGAAGAAGAAGATTGTACAATGCTTTTTGTCAGCTGTCAAATACTGGACAATACTAGAAATTACTACTAAATAGTGTAGAATATATTACAGCTGGTTCACATCTTCATGAAATGCTGGGGAACCTGGATTCAGCCACCAACCAAACTTGTTATCAGGAATGTTTTGGCATTGATGCTTTCCCCTCTCTTGTCATTGGTTCCAACACTGTATTTCCCACTGCCACACACAAACCCCAATTCACTCAGTGGTAAATAAAATACTTCCCTGTAGGATGTCATCATGGGATAGCAATGACCTATCAGGCTTTATCCACCCACACCCAAAAGCTTCTGCTTTCAGATCAAAACTACTTCTTCTCCTTTTGAAAGGTTGTGAAAACCAGGGAGATGATATTTCAGTCAGGTTGCTTCTACTTGAAGTCAGTTTCTGAGATAAATCTCAGTAGCCCCAAAGCCTCCAGGCACCTTAACTTTGACGATCTCAGGTTGATTTACACAAAACACTTCATCGTCGTAAATCAAAAAGACACACAGGCAATTGATTTACACTCAGCTGTTGTTTATGGCATTCAGAATGCTCTCGAGTCAGAAATAATCTTCTGAGAATGGATCCATCTGAATTCCAGTTAGGAGAGCCTGGAAGCCAGGACACCCACATAACTGGATCCCATATTCTAGTCATGGCACTAAAATAATATCTAGCCTTGCAAAGATGCATTCTTCCTTCTTGTTTGCTCTTCTTCTTTGACCTCCTATCTCCTTCCACATCCTTCTTCCGATGTTCCATCACTTACTGGTCCAGCAAGTAAACTCATTTCATGTCAGGTGACCAGTACTGGGGGAAGAACACCCCCCCCCAGTAAACCTTAGATTCTCCAAGGCTCCACCAACAACCCAGCTAATTATGACAGCCTGTCATGAGCTACTGGTCTTCTTAGGCTCCTGAAATTCTTTTAGCTCCTCTAGTATCACAAACTGTCCCATAAAAACCCTCCTGATGTGCTTGTGACTCTACCAGCATTTTACTCTGCAGAAATCAATAGCTCTGGGGTTTCTTTTGCTATGGACATAAGCATGAAATGTGCTGATGACTGTGAATTGAAACTGATGCAAAAAGAACAGGGGAAGGGGGCATTAAAAAGTTGGCAACTATTTGCCCCTTCCAGGATCTCTCTCTCTCTCTCTCTCTCTCTCTCTCTCTCTCTCTCTCTCACACACACACACACACACACTGATGCTACCTGCTTCTCTCTATATATTATGTAATATGCTGCTTCTGTGTAAGCTGCCGTGGTGCCAAAATCTCTCTTCAAAATTCTTGAATGTTTACTTCCTTTGAGGAAGAGACTTCCACTTCTCATTCCCAGGGTACTTGCAAATTTCTTTAGAAAGTTGGCAAATGCAGGACTTTGAACTTGTGTTATCATTGCAAGGAGTGCATATGCAGCCTCCCTGGGTGGCCGCGGCTCCTTAACTGAAAAAGCCACATGGGAGAGTTCCCTCATTACATATTTCTATGGGCTTTAACTTGAAACATAGGCACCCAGGAAGGCAGCGGAGTGCAGCCTGAACTGGAGAGATGATTTCATTGCATGACCAGGCGGCGACCGCCCCAGCCCCCAGGAACCACCAGAAAGGAATAATGACCCATGACAACATGTTATGGAATTAAAATTTGGCCACAACTTTATTAAACTTTCAAATATAGGAAGACCTTGGGCGTGTATCCCTCCCAGCCCCCCAACTGGGGGGAACTGGGGCTCCTCAGGGTAAATGGGATATGGGGGTGCCCTGCAAGACTCATGTGTACGCAGGCAGCCCACCCCATATCCCTGCACGCAGGGTAGTTCACTGACAACCTTTCAGTGTATGGCCAGTGGCACCCATATTACAAGCCCTTTAAGAGGGGACCCTGGAATCACCGCCACAGGGGGGTTGGGAGGTGAATCACCACTTCACACACACACACACACCAATTTCAGGGAAGAAAAGACTACCCTACTTCTATGTTTTGGCTCTGCTTTCATTTATTTTGAATTGTTCAATTTATTGGGAGGCAAAGGGGAGATGAGATTAGTGTCCCACATTGCCCCTGAGGATAGAAGGCCAATTTAGGGAATCCAGAACAGGTCATATAAAACATGCACAGCTCTCTCTTCCAACAGAGGGGGAATGGCCCTGGGGTTTGCCAGGGAGCTGTCGTCACTGCCTCCCCACTTCCCCTAGTGCTAGGGCCGGCCCTGACTCTCACCCAACGGCCATAAAATTAGAATCATAGAACGGTAAAGTTGGGAGGGACCCTGAGTGTCATCTAGTCCAACCCTCTGCAATGCAGGAATGTTGCCCACAGCCATCCCTGGGGGACAGAACCACCAAACATTAACAGCCAGACACACTGATCCTTTGAGCCACATATCATGTCAGAGTTCAATTGCACTGAATCTGAGTTTCTCTCTCTCTCTCTCTCTCTCTCTCTCTCTCTCTCTCTCTCTCTCTCTCCTTTTTTTGCACCACATTCAGGACCTGGTCTTTCCTTCCTCCCCACCCTCCCCGATTTATCATTTTTACCACACTTCGCTCTGTGAGAGTTTCATGGCAATTTATGTCATTACACAAATTATACAAATTGCCATTAACTGATGTAATGTACTATAAAGAATTGGAAGCATGAAGAAAAAAATTATTTGAATTTTTCTTCTGCATGTTTGCATTGCTTTATGGCTTCATTTATCAATTCTGTTAATTGAAATTTATATCATTAGGACGCCATGCAGTGGGGTGCCTTTCCCTGCTTTTGTTGCCCTCGTTTTCTAAATTACCAAATCCTTTCTTCCCTTCACTGAGCCATAATTTCCAGACCTGTCCCCTGTCTTCAGAGAGATGAGTGATGAGTTTCCTTCTCACATTATCTCTCACCTTTGCATTTGGACACATCAGTTAGAAAAACTGAGGCTGGTTTAACATTTATTGTAACATTTCATAAACTTGGTTGAAAACTGGCTAAGATGAACCTTCACAGCATTTGCAGCTGGTCTGACCTGTGATCTAATGATCAGTCATTACTGATCATTAATCAATTATTGAACTACTATTAATTGATAAACTATATATTTTGGGAAATGGTTTGTCCGTTTGTTCGTTTCTCTCTGTGTTTGTACAAATCTTGATATTGTCACCAAAGCTTTTTCTTTTTTAAAATATATATCAAATTCGGCATGAGGGTTGCCAAGGTGGGAGTGGCAGTCTTAATCAATATCTGGATGGCAGGTTTCATTTTGATTCAAGATGGCGGACCAAAAATGTGACTTTGGCATGACTTCACTCGAATTTTGGCATCACAGATCCAAGCTCACAAACAGCACTTGCAATTAAAAAAACCACTGTATTCCTTGTTCTCTAAAAATGGGCAGTTCTGGGGATTCCCAACTAGTAATATATATATATATATATATATATATATATATATATATATATATATATATATATATCCCTCTTTCTTTCTTGCATTGCTTTTACTAGAAAACAACATGTGTGTCTAGCACAAGCCCAGCTACAAAGCCTGGAGATTCACATGGACTGCAATAACTGTAGAAGTTTGAAGACACTATCAGGATTGAAATAAATCGTATGGCATGGACTTGATGAAATAATATGAAACTGTGAGATGTAGACTGGAAAAGAAAGCCTGTTGTCGAGATGGAGGGAAGTCATAGCTCGGCAGAGAGATGGGAAAGAAGTTGTGTAAAAGAATGTTGAAATTTATTCTTTTTTGATTACAGTGAAAATGTAATTTAAAAAGTATAAAAAGAGAGAATTCACATGGACTGGGATTCTAAGCAACTCTTACATTGTGCGTCAGCACTCAATAGGTTCCTCTTTGACATTATTTAGTTTTGTCCAGTAGGACCCTTCTATAACAGCACAGAACCCCATGGACGGTACCCAAGACAGCAGTTCCACTGCAATAGACTTACTATTGGGCACTGTGGAACTTCCCCCTCCTGTCTCCTACATCCCCTTCACTTACCCTTAAAATTGATCTAGGGTGTTGAGGGACACTTATGAGCATCTATTTCTGGTAGGGGTGTCTTTGAAGGACACAACTGAAAGGAACAGTGAAAAAGTAGAGGAGAGGGATTATTCTTCAAGGCTAGAATGACATGATGAGCAGGTATTTTAGAGGTCTAATACAATCAATTTTCATTTTAACTCATATTCGTCTCATGCAGTGGTCTTTCCATTCCACTGCAAACTGGTTTCCAACAAAAACTACATTATTCACTCCTGGTTCTTGACCCTTGAACTCTTGGCTTCTTGACCCCCAGCTCTCTGACTCTCAGACCCTTGGCTTCCTGACTCCTGGCTTCCGGACTCCCGTTCCTGCTCCCACCCCGCTGTCTTGTCCCCAGTCCTAATGTCCTGAGCCGGGACTTCGACTGCCCTTGAACTGGACCTTGACACTGTGTGATATCAATGTTGAGATATCTGGTCAATGTTTTGATGCCCAGAATTCAAACATCCCTACACCATAAATGTCACAAATGGGGAGGGGTATACAAAGGTTAGGGACACAGCTGGCGCTGTGGTTTAGACCAGTGTTCCTCAACCTTGGGTCCCCAGATGTTTTTGGCCTACAACTCTCATCATCCATGACCACTGGTCCTGCTAGCTATGGATGATGGGAGTTGTAGGCCAAAAACATCTGGGGACCCAAGGTTGAGGAACACTGGTCTAAACCACTGAGCCTCTTGGGCTTGCTGATCAGAAGGTTGGCAGTTCGATTCCCTGCGACGGGGTGAGCTCCTGTTGCTCGGTCCCAGCTCCTGCCAAACTAGCAGTACGAAAGCACACCAGTGCAAGTAGATAAATAGGTACCACTCTGGCGGGAAGGTAAACGGTGTTTCCGTGTACTGCTCTGGTTTTGGTGTTCCGTTGGCCACATGACCCGGAAAAACTGTCTGCGGACAAACACCTGCTCCCTCGGGCTGTAAAGCAAGATGAGTGCTGCAACCCCAGAGTCGTCTGCGACTGGACTTAACTGTCAGGGGTCTTTTACCTTTACATTTTTATACGAGGGTTACACAAGTTCAACATTAGGTCACTTTATCAGACACCTTTCCCAACACCTCTTAACACATCACCGAAAGAACATTAAAATTCTTTACATGTCCATCCCCTCAGGGCTTTCAGAACACCTGACTTGCTAAACTGCCTCTGCAGATGTCTATTGTTTCCCCCTTGGTCACTCCCTGGGTGGGGTGCCGTGTATGTGCTCTCACACTGGGGGATTATGGTGGGATGCCCTGCTCCTGCTGCCTACGTGACTTCCTGCTTCTTGGTTCATGGAGGGAGTTGGGAGCCCAAATTCACCTTTCTTTGAGGGTTAAAATGGAGAGTTGTTTAAAGTATGGATTTTCTATGAATTTATGAGGCTAGCTATCTTCACTGAGCTGTCAAGTCGAAAGGATACATTCAGGCATAATATTTGTAACATTAAAACAACTTTAAAGGTGTGCCCCCCCCCACATCGTCATTTCTGTAACAATGTATATAATGTGGTTTTTTTTTTAATTTAAAAAAATGCACAAAGAGCTGGTGCATGCTGTGAGAAGCTTCTGGCGAGTGGGGGGGGGGATTCTCATAGATAAAGCACAAAGCAGAATGTTTGGGTTTGTGCAAGATCCACAGGGGAAGGAGGTGGCCTAGCAAGGCTCAGATGGAATTGCCTGCGCCTGTGGAGATAACCACAGCTCCGATTTCTGCATTTTGAGACTTCCTTGAGAGACTACCGATTCCCTAGAGGGTTGTCACTTATGTGGGTTTGCTGAGCTTTCCTGTGAGCTCAAGGCACCGGGAGAGGAGCATATGGCTCCAGGTTCGGCAGCTGCTCTCTTCACTCCACATTAATGCTGCAGTTTGTGAGGTATTAATGTGGAATGAGAAAAATGCATTTCGTTTAATTTAGAATTGATGATAGGGAGAGACTGGAAATGGGGGGGGGGGGGCTTCAGCAGAGCTGGCTTGCCAAACAGGTGAATGGCCAGACATGAGAAAAGGCAGCAAGGCTTAAGTGTCCCCATTTATTTATTTAGAGAAGCCATCCCAGAAATATCGGAGGGTATGGGGAGTTAGCTGACCCCCCCCCCCTGAGCCATCTGAAGGCAATTCTGTATAGAGAAGTTTTATGTTTTATGTTTTTTATTTATGTTGGAAGCTGCCCAGAGTGGCTGGGGCAACCCAGTTGGATGGGTGGGACATGGGTGTAGCCAGGATTTTTTGTTTGGGGGGTCAGACCTTTTGTTAGGGGGGGCAGAAACTCGGTTTGCGATGTATTTTTATTTTTAGCGGGGCAGCTGCCCCTCTCTGCCTCTCTGCTACTCCCATGGTGTCGGGTATAACTTGTAAAGGTTAAAAAAAAAGGGTAAAGGACCCCTGGATGGTTAAGTCCAGTCAAAGGTGACTATGGGGTTGCGGTGCTCCTCTCTTCAGGCCAAGGGAGCTGGTGTTTGTCCACAGACAGCTTTCCAGGTCATGCGGCCAGCATGACTAAACCGCTTCAGCTGCAATGGAACACCATGATGGAAGCCAGAGTGCACGTAAACACCATTTACCTTCCTGTCGCAGCAGTACCTATTTATCTACTTGCACTGGTGTGCTTTCAAACTGCTAGGTCAGCAGGAGCTGGGACAGAGCAACGGGAGTTCACTCTATTGTGGGGATTCGAACTGCCGACCTTCCAATCGGCAAGCCCAAGAAGCTCAGTGGTTTACACCACAGCACCACCGTCCCTAAAATTATATATATATATAAATTCATTCCAGTAGCACCTTAGAGACCAACTAAGTTTGTTCTTGGTATGAGCTTTTGTTTTCATTATAGAATGGGTTGTCCCTATTTTCATTGGTGAGAAGTTGGAGGGTATGCTCTCACCTTGCAAGGCCTGAACCAAATCTGGGCATGCATTGTTGAACTTGTGTTTCATTGAGGGAAAGATTCCACCCTGGAATGAATTTCACTATCCTGTCCAGATGAGAACCTCAGACACAGGGGCCAAATGAGGACTCTCTGTGTGGCCTCTGGGACCCTCTTTGACTTATGATTCCTCTGCCTCAGCCACACACCTTCTCCGCTGGCCACACTGCTCCCTGGTGCCACTCTGTGCTCTCCTTGAGGGTTTTGACTGGCTGGAGAGTGTCCTTGAGCTCTGTTGGTTTTATTCTTAAATTTATATCTCACCCTTCTTTCCAAAGGAGCCCACTGTGGCAACCAGCAATAACCAGTGCATGTTAGAAAACATATCTACATAAAATAAAAATAAAATAAAATAAAAATCCAGCTATTGAAAAATTGGGAAAGGGTGGATGGTAAAACCACTCAGGTTTTCCGCATAAATTCTCTTCTTGGGAATTTTCAGTGCTGAATGAAACTCTGATGTTAACTCGTATTGCTGGATGAAGGAACAGAAGGTGTGGAGGCAAGTCCATTGCTTCTTTCAACAATATATAAACAATAGCAAACATTACTTATTTATCTATTTATCAGTTGCTTCCCCTGAGGCATGACAAAGCAATTTACAACACAATAAAGCAAATAAATAAATAAATTGTGGATAGTAATTTGTGTGTGGCCGCCAACAGTTGTTAACATGTATTATGCAAAAAAATAAATAAATACACAGTGATTCAGGGAGAGTATGTCGCATGATGAATAACTGTGAGCGAGAGGAGAAAGTTTTTCCTCCACATTCCTAAAAAGTGTCCAAAGAAGGGAATCAACACCTTATTGAACGACAGATGTTGGGACACAAGAGGATGCAGAAAGCCTTTTATCAGTCTCTTTGACTCAACATTAACCATCTTGCCAATGGTCTTTTATCCGGTTTCGGCAGTTTGCAAACAAAGCAACATCTCATGCAAACAAGAGCATCTCAATCAATCTATACCAAAATGGATCAATGGTGTGATCCTAAAGATAGGGAAGTAGCGAAATCAAATGGATTTTTCTCCCTTTGCTTTTGTTAGTTAATCTTTGAAGCTCTGTTTTTAATTTACTTAGCGCAACTTCTAAAAAGGTGTTCACACAAGTGAAAGACTGAACATTCCAGGCTCCAGCCAAGCTAAATACCCTTGGGTGTGTGTTTTTTCTCTTAATACCCAAGGCTTTGTTAATTTCTGTCTGGGTTCTTTTAGACACAAAAGCACAGCTTGAGATACTCTCTGTTGTACGGCACTTGTTAAGTATCAAATAGAAACAAGGAGCTTGTTGTACTCTTTGAAAGTGTGTCTGGACTTCAAAAGTAGTGACTTATCATTCTCTCTCTCTCCCCTCACCTATATACCTATGTAATATTTTTTTTAATCCATTCATTTATTTTGAATTCTGCTGTGATTTACCGGTAAGTGGTACAATCCTTGATTTTGAGAGTCATCTGTGTAACCTCAGCCCATGGATTGATCTTCCAGGTTAGGCTCATCAATTCCTTTACTGGCTGAGATTTGCATTCAATAGATTTTCGGAAGGTATGATATTTTTGGAAAGCGGGAAGCTGTCTTATACAGACTACTGGTCTCTCCAGCTTAGTATTGTCTACACTGACTGGCAGTGGCTTTCCATCCCTACCTGGAGATGTTGGAGATGAAACCCAGGACCTTCTGCATGCAAGTTGTAATAAAATTACAATAGAATCTTTAGTGAAATTCCTATTGCTGGAAGGGGTCATAAATCACTTGTAGAGCATCTGCTTTGTATACTCAAAGCAGTTGGTGCTGACGTTTAAAGCCCTAAACGGTCTTGGCGTATACCTGAAGGAGCATCTGCCCTCCATCATTCAGCTCAGACACTGAGGTCCACCTCCGAGGGTCTTCTGGTGGTTCTTGCACTGTGAGAAGTGAAGATAAAGGGAATCAGGAAGAGGGACTTCTTAGCAGTGGCACCCTCCTTGTGGAACAACCCTCCCATCAGATGTTAAGGAGATAAAGAACTGTGCAACTTTCAGAAGACATCTGAAGACATTGGGAAGTTTTTAATGTTTGACATTTCATTATGTTTTCATGTGTGCTGGTAGCCACCCAAGGGGCCGGGGCAACCCAGCCAGATAGATCAGGTATAAATAATAAAATTATTATTAAAATCAATCCCCCGTATATCCCCTGAAATCCTGGAGAGCCACTGCCACTTGATGTAGACAGTATGGAGGTAGATAGACCATTGTTATGAGTAGGTAGCTGGCAGTGTTCAGTGTTCTTAACACAAGAGTTGATTTTGAGCCATGAAGCACACTGGGTGACCTTGGGCCTGTCACAGTCTCTCAGCCCAATCAACCTCAACGGGTTATTTTGAAGATAAAATGGGGAGGAAGAGAACCATGTATGCCACCCTTTATTTCCGACATCTGCAAGATATATTGATGCATCAGTCTCAGCACAAGCCAACTTTTCTTCAATTCTGCAATGAACCAAGTTAGTTTTAAACAGCAACAACTAGAACTTCCTCCCAAATCAACCTGAGGACACACACACACACACACACACACACACAACTCCAGTCTTTTAGGAGACTAGGTTCAGCCTCCCCAAACAACCTATGTGCAAACAGATGGAGATAATTTGATCATGGCTTCCTTCTGAGCTGACAAGTCAGGGGAATGGGGCAGAGCTCACAGCCTTCCATCTCAACCGGCTTCCATTTGCCTGCCCAACAAAAGAGATGCATACACTTAGATCCTATGGATATTTACCCAGAAATGAGTCCCAGCAAGGAGCAAACCCAACTTCCACCCTACCATCGGAAGTACTTTGTGGAGCTGGGAAGCTGCCACTGAATCCACAACTCTTCTTTCCGCTCACAATAGAAGAAGACAATGGGCACAGCAATTGGGCCTGATCTGGGTGATCTGGGTTCACTGCACAATATCAATCCCATTGCATGATGGCTCTGAAATCAGTTTCGGCTTGAGCAGACGCAGGACCAGCAGAGTCTAGAACCTCAAAAGGCCCATTTGGAGCTTTCAACTGGCACATGCTGGTGCAGCTCCTGATTGCATATTCAGTAATCAACAGGAGGCCAGCTGAAATGGGACAGCTAGGTGGAGAGCCTGCCTAATCCCTCTCACAACAGCAGACCCTTCAAGTGTCCCTATTTTCCAGCGACAGTCCCAGATTTACAGAAGCCCTCCCAGTTTCTAATTTGATTCCAGAGTGTCCTGCTTTTCAATGGACATTCCTATTTTCATCAGACAAATGTTGGAGGGTATGGAATAGGATGCCCCTACATGCATAACAGCCCCCTTTTTTCATTGGAGAAATATTGGAGGGTATGATATGGGGTGGGGGTTGGATTGCTCTCTAAATCCTTGGGATAATAATAATAATAATAATAATAATAATAATAATAAATTTTTATTTATACCCCGCCCTTCCCAGCCAAAAACCGGGCTCAGGATCTACTCCCAGGTAAGCAAATTGCCTTCGTCCCATGCTTAAGTCTCTCACAGAACTCAGAGAGGCATAACATTGTTCAGTTGGGTATGAATTTATGGGTGGAATACCTCCACCTAAAAATAAATCTTTCTGAAATCACCCAGTTTCCCAGTCAAAGAATTCTGGCGTTCTGGTATGGCTGGATTATTATGTATCTCTCAGCACTATTGCGGGAGGGGGAATGAAACGTCCATGCTGATGAAGGGTGGGAGGGATCACGTACTTTTCAGCTGACTTAACACTGTGTAAAGCACCGAAAATTATTAATTGAACATCTTGATTATAAATTAGGTGGAAATAATGTTGAAGAAGCATCCCCTAGCCACTTAGGTTTATTATTAGGACTTTGCACTTTGAGGATTTGAATTCCATTCTGGCAGCGGTAAATATAGTGATTAGCGGAGAGAGTGTGGGACTTGTGGGCTGAGGCTCTGAATGTCAGCAAAATGAATCCTGAAGGAGATTTTTTTCGACACCAGTTTAAAATGGCGAGTCCTGAAATGTCACCTTTGCTATCTTAAGCAGCCAGCTCTCGGAGGAATCCTGGCAGATATTTTATTTAATGGGGGAGAATAATTCCTCTAATGGAAAGGTGTGCTATTTGCTTATACAGCTGTGCTGAAAAATTATCCTGTGTCCCCCCCAAAAAAACCTCCCAGCATTTCCTATCGATTAGTAAGAAATGAGTTTGCAATTGGAATTATCAAAGGGTAGAGAAATTTTATTTCTGATGGGTGCAGGACTTGGTGATTTTTTGGTGCTTACCTTAATTTAAGGTGACCAAGGGTTATATGTGAGTTTGTGTGTGTTTTCATTCTACAAATTATTTGTATTAACATTATTATTACTATTTTCCCACACTTCGCCCTAAGGTCCCAGGGGAGGTTACAACATTAAAACACAATATTCAAAATATTCAAAACAGTTTAAAGCATACTTATCATTATTAAGCTTCCTTACCAGATGTGAGGACAATAGGGCTGTGATATTGGTCACCCACTGATCGCCAGGATTGATATGGCTAATCTGTCTAGCTGGGTGGGTGTCATCTCCCTCCCTCCCTCCTTCATTCCCTGTCCCATGTGCACTGCATTGTGCACATTGTGAGCCTTCCTGAAGCTGTGCACTTGGTGGAAGAGGACAGCCACCCCACCATTCTTCACTCAAGGGTAGATGATACCTCCACTTCCATGCTAGCACCTCCAAACAAGCTCAACACTCATTTGTAGGATAAAGTAGGGTAGTCAAGATTTCTTAGCTGTCCCTCCCTACGAGGTCCCAGGGTGGGTTACAAGAAGCATAAAATATTAAAATCAGTTAAAACAAAGAGAATCCAGAGCAGTGAATCATAGAATTGTAGAGTTGGGAGGGACCCAAAGTCCTCTCATTCAAACCCCTGCAATGCAGGAATCACAGCTGAAGAATCCCTGACAGATGGCCATCCAACCTCTGTTTGAAAGCCTCCAACGAAGGGAAGTCGACCACCTTCTGTTGAGCAGAAGTTCTTCCTAACGTTTAGTTAGAATCTCATTTCTAGTCATTTGAATTCCTTGATTTGGGTCCTACCCCAAAAGCAAAACATAATGAACACAAAAAGTACACATAATGAGCGCTCACACTTGACACTGTGGGTGCCCTTTGTGGGATTGCGTCCGGAGCTTTGGACCCAAGGGTACTTACCAGTTGTTTTTTGTTTGCAGGTTAACCTTTTCCTTCCTGTTTAGCGGGCGCTGCTACGGTCATTTGACTGGTTACTGTTGAAGAACTGGGAAGAAATTTTCCTGCATTGGCAGGAAGAAAAGACTAAAGGATTCCACCCAAGGCCTTAAACTGCCAAAGTTGTGACAAATTGCTACGGGGAAGCCAAAACATAGAAGTAGGTTACCTCCAATCCTTTGGAACAGATTGAGGGAGAGGAAGTAGAATTGGGTGGGGAGGGGAAAAAAACTTATATTGCACAGCTAAAAATTATTGTGCTACCATAACTGTTTAGCTGGATTCCAACCTATAATGCAGGGAGCTGGACTAGATGAACCTTGGGACCACTTCTCACTCGGTAATTCTATGACCCCTTGATTCACCCAGACTCTTTGATTCACTTGCTCTCCAAATAAAACTAAAGGATTCATGGCATCTTGTTTATTTGTATGTTTCATTCCAACAAGGTATCAATAAGCTCCGTTCTTCAATAAAACAATTCTCTATTTGCCTACCTTCTCTGATGTCAGAGAAACTTCTATTCTCACTCTCCCCCCCCCCCCAATTAATCATCATTCGATTTGGAAAAAAAACCATAAATTGCAAAAAACCACGTGTGTGTGTATACCAAAAGTTATTTTAGTTTTTTATTATTTTTGTTATGCATATTTATTTTTAATGTGTGTGTACATACATGCGCACACACATACTTTAAAACATCTGAAAGCATTAAAATCATTTAAACAGCCATATACTCTCACATCTAATAATATAAAAGTAAGGTAAAGGTAAAGGACCCCTGGATGGTTAAGTCCAGTCAAAGGCGACTACGGGGTTTTAGGCTTTTTAGGGAGCCAACATTTTTCCACAGAAAGCTTTTCTGGGTCATGTGGCCAGCATGACTAAACCACTTCTGGACACTGTGACAAGTGCCAAAGCATACGGAAATGCTATTTACCTAATATCAAAGTAACCCACCATACTTTTCAGTCTATAAGATGCCCCCATGTATAAGATGATCCGTATTTTGGGGGGCTCAAAATTTAGAAAATGGGGGGGTGAGCTTTGGGGGGGTATTTGGGGGAATGCCAAAAATTGCTCACCCGCCAGAATGCAGCACACAACCGCTCATGTTTCAGAAACCATCTATCCGCTGACCGGTCGCCACCATTAGTCCTCCCAATTGCCGCTGCGGCAGCCAATAGACAGCTGTCCTAGTCGCAGAAAGCAGGAGCGTGATTGGCGGCAGTGATCGGGCAGCAGATAGGTGGTTTCTGTGATGTGAGTGGTTGTGTGCTGCATTCAGGCAGGTGAGTGATTTTTGGCATCCCCCCCCCCACACACACACAATCAAGTGGCCAATTGCCACTTACAATCTCGGGCTCGTGATTCACCCCCCCACACACACACACACAAGTGCGTAAGACAACCCTAAATTTTGAACCTCGTTTTTGGGTCAAAAAATCTATAGAATCATAGACTGTTGTTTTATAGTGTTGTCGAAGCAGTATCCTCCGGAGGAGAAGAAACAAACTTGCTCCATCTTGAAAGCCAGCATGGTGTAGTGGTTAAGAGTGGTAGACTCGTAATCTGGTGAACCGGGTTCACGTCTCCGCTCCTCCACATGCAGCTGCTGGGTGACCTTGGGCTAGTCACACTTCTTTGAAGTCTCTCAGCCTCACTCACCTCATAGAGTGTTTGTTGTGGGGGAGGAAGGGAAAGGAGAATGTTAGCCGCTTTGAGACTCCTTCGGGTAGTGAAAAGCAGGGTATCAAATCCAAACTCTTCTTCTTCTTCTTCTTCTTCTTCTTCTTCTTCTTCTTCTTCTTCCTCTTCCTCTTCTTCTTCTTCCTCTTCCTCTTCTTCTTCTTCGTGTGACAGATGTCTCTCATATCCCCTCTCCGGCTCCTCTTCTCTAGACTAAACATACCCAACTCTCTCAGCTGTTCTTCACAAGCCTTGGTTTCCAGACCCATCAGTTGGGTATGTTTAGTCTAGAGGAAGATGATCAACATCTTGGTCACCGTCCACTGAACATGTTCCAGCTTGTCAATATCCTTCTTTAACTGCGGAGCTCAGAACTGGGCACTGTCCTCCATACATTTCAGTGTAAAGGAAAACAGCAAAGCAATGTCATAAAGTGCCATTTAAGTACATATCATTTATTGACTTAAATAATGACACGAATGAATGCTGCTCATGTTCCATTCTTGACCATTTCCATTCTTGACCACAGGTCAAGCTGCAGCAATTTCTGCATCCTTTGTCATTTTTGTTGGAATTCTCTAACTTTTTTTTTTTTTTTTTTTTAAATAAAGTTAGAGAATATATTATTTCAAAAAGGCTGAGCAGGTACTTGTAGTGTAGCACAGCCACCTCACTGAGAACAAGGCACAAATAAGTCATGAAAATCTAGTGGGCACTGTCTGGATCTAGGCCCAAGGTTTTTGGGTTTTTTTCAGCTTAGAGATGGTCCTACTACAAAGCAAAGGAAGGCAGGTAGATTTTGAGCACTGTTAGGGATTGCAAACTGTGTATGGGATTGAAATCCATGGAATAAAACTAGCAAATGCCCCATTGAGATGCACAGAAGCTGAACAAGGACACTCTCTATTTGCCATCTCAACACCAAGACATCACAGATGATCCAGTTTCTGCTCTCACAAAAGATAATTAGGAAAAACTGTCAAATCTGCAGATTGGCCCTGCGTGTATCTGCCTGGCTTTTACAACGAAAAAGCTCAGATCTAAGAAGACAATCTTTTGTAATTAGCTAAGGCCACTATAATCCATAAAAAAAATCTGATCACATTGATTTTCAGTCAATCAGGCTCTATCAGTCAACTGCAATCCTAGAGATCATATGAAAGGTTTTACACAGACCCGGCTTTGCTCATAAAGGTCATTTAAAGTTTCCTTTGGCTCCTGTGCACAGAATCGCTATCTGAGACTGAGACCAACAACCATGCGTTCCAATTAAAAGAGAGAGGAAGAGAGAAAGAGCTACCTAAACACAGAACAGAGTCAAAGGATGCTCCTGCATTTGAAGTCTTGACAAAAAAGAGGTCCCTAACATTGTGATGGGAAATTGGCTGCAGAGAAAGGAAGGAAGGAAACTATGTTAGAAATAAAACAGAATGGCTAACACTCATTGTCGAAAATGAATTTAAAATTGAATTTGGATGTCCTGCCTTATCAAAGCATGCCAAGATTGAGATTCTGCCTTTATATAGATGTACACATTTGGAGGGAGGGCATAGAAAAGCAGAGGAGCATCCCAGATATTTGGGAAGTTAAGAGTTACCGGTAAACCGATGTAATTTTTAATCTGTTTTAACCTTTTAGCTTCGGTATATTTCAAAGTATGGCTGTGAAGTTTTCTCGAATTTTTCGTATTACCTTTTTGGCAAACTGGTTTTGGTGATGATGATTATTACAATCAAGCTCTGTATACATTTTATGAAATAAAGAAAAGAAAAGAAATTGCAGGAAATCATAATCAAAATTCTTCTCATCCACTGGTTGTTGTGTCCTTTTAGCAGTATACCATGGGATCTATATTGTCTAGAGGAGCCACTATGGCATTTAATGGAACACGTTATCAGATGTTCCAAGTGTCCCTATTTTCCAGGGGCAATCCTGGATTTACAGAAACTATCCTGGTTTCTGATTTGATCCCGGAATGTCAAGATTTTCCTTAGGTTGTCTCTCTTTTCATTGGAGAAATGTTGGAGGGTATGGAATAGGATACCCCTATTTCCATGAAGAAAGAAATATCAACAACCTCAGATATGCTGATGACACAACCTTGATGGCAGAAAGTGAGGAGGAGTTAAATAAACTTTTAATGAGGGTGAAAGAGAAGAACACAAAATATGGTCTGAAGCTCAACATCAAAAAAACTAAGATCATGGCCACTGGTCCCATCACCTCCTGGCAAATAGAAGGGGAAGAAATGGAGGCAGTGAGAGATTTGACTTTCTTGGGCTCCATGATCACTGCAGATGGTGACAGCAGTCACAAAATTAAAAGACGCCTGCCTCTTGGGAGAAAAGTGATGTATGGAAGTGAGAGCTGGACCATAAAGAAGGCTGATCGCCAAATAATTGATACTTTTGAATTATGGTTCTGGAGGAGACTCTTGAGAATCCCATGGACTGCAAGAAGATCAAACCTATCCATTCTTAAGGAAATCAGCCCTGAGTGCTCACTGGAAGGACAGACCCTGAAGCTGAAGCTCCAATGCTTTGGCCGCTTCAGGTGAAGAGAAGACTCCCTGGGAAACACCCTGATGTTGGGAAAGATGGAGGGCACAAGGAGAAGGGGACGACAGAGGACAAGATGGCTGGACAGTGTTCTTGAAGCTACCAACATGAGTCTGATCAAATTGTGGGAGGCAGTGGAAGACAGGAGTGCCTGGCGTGCTCTGTTCTATGGGGTCACAAAGAGTCAGACACGACTAAATGACTAAACAACAACAATTTCCATGAGAGAAATGTTGGAGAGGATGTCTCTATTTTCATTGGAGAAATGTTGGAGGGTATGGAATAGGATGCCCCTATTTCCATTGGAGAAATGTTGGAGGGCATGGAATAGGATACCCCTATTTTCATGAGAGAAATGTTGGAGGGTATGTGTTATTATATAGGTATGGTCTGATTGTGATGACACAGTATGGAAATAGCAAATCAGGTTGATGCACAGTTGACATGTTAGCTAATGTGAGCAACACCAGATCTGTCACAGAGAGGGAAGTCTCACCAGCTAAATCTTCTGCTTTCACCAGTGTAAGAACAGTGGTACAGTGATCAGCCCTGGTCAGCCTGTCTGCCTTTATGCAACACAACAGTGCTGTAGCATGAACATGTTGGAGCACCCCCACAGCAGCATAGAAACATTTAAAGGGCACCTATGGTGACAGGGGACATGGGTGGCGCTGTGGTCTACACCACTGCCCCTTGGGCTTGCCGATCGGCAGGCCAACGGTTCGAATCCCTGCAACGGGGTGAGCTCCCGTTGCTCTGTCCCTGCTCCTGCCAACCTAGCAGTTTGAAAGCATGTCAAAGTGCCAGTAGATAAATAGGTACCGCTCTGGCAGGAAGGTAAATGGTGTTTCCGTGTGCTGCTGTAGTTCGCCAGACGCAGCTTAGTCATGCTGGCCACATGACCCGGAAGCTGTACGCCGGCTCCCTCGGCCAGTAAAGCGAGATGAGCGCCGCAACCCCAGAGTCGTTCACGACTGGATTTAACTGTCAGGGGTCCTTTACCTATGGTGACAGTAAGTTTGGCAGGACTCTGATTAGCTAAGCATTATAAAGAATAGCCATGGTTTATCACGCTAACCTCTAAATATTAAAAGGATCAAGTGGTTGCTAAATCGCACCTTTACTTGGTGACAATGTTGCCTCCTGGAAGCTTGCAGAAAGCATGGGGTGTTGGAAAGGGAAGATGGGACTCAGATCCTCTAAGCTGTATCCCAGGCAACAACAGAAAGTGCTTAACTTGAGCATGGAAGTAATTATATTAAAGAAGGCATTAAATGCTTGTTTGAACCGAGGTTGTCAAAAACTCGGGGTGAGTTTGCCGTTGTAAGAAAAGGTTGCTTGCTTCATTACAACTGGAATCCCGGCTTTACCCTTGATTTGTTCCTTTTTGCAGTTTCATGCTTTCATCCCCTTTTTTGTGTGTGTGTATTTAATTCAAAGAGCTTTAGCCCATTCAGAAAGCAAGAGAAGGTCTGGAATTGTCCAAACTGGGACATGCAGGACAGTTGCTCAACAAAGACCTGCAAACCCAGAATTGATTCAGCAAAAAGAAAGAAAGAAAGAAAGACCTAAGAACCACATAGGCTGGTGTGGAATGAGCAAGTAGACTTGGGTGTATATTTAGCAAGGATGATACAAGATTCCAAAAGGGGATCGAGCTCTAATCTCCCCACTCTAAACATTTCCCTCAAAGTGGGCCAGACTCAAAATGGAGCTTCGAAAACATCTCTACCAGAATTGTGTTGGGCACCTTTGCCTTCCCCAATTAAAAAGAAACAAAAATAAAGGGCTGGACTTAGCTAACCTAGTGCACTAGCATTAAAGCTATGGTTTTCCCAATAGCATCTGAAAAAGCAGAGATATCACCTTGCCAACAAAGGTCCGTATAGTTCAAGCTATGGTTTTCCCAGTAGTGATGTATGGAAGTGAGAACTGGACCATAAAGAAGGCTGATCGCCGAAGAATTGATGCTTTTGAATTGTGGTGCTGGAGGAGACTCTTGAGAGTCCCATGGACTGCAAAAAGATCAAACCTGTACCCATTCTGAAGGAAATCAGCCCCGAGTGCTCACTGGAAGGACAGATTCTGAAGCTGAGGATCCAATCCTTTGGCCACCTCATGGGAAGAGAAGACTCCCTGGAAAAGACTCTGATGTTGGGAAAGATGGAGGGCACAAGGAGAAGGGGACGGCAGAGGACGAGATGGTTGGACAGTGTTCTCGAAGCTACCAACATGGGTCTGACCAAACTGCGGGAGGCAGTGGAAGACAGGAGTGCATGGCGTGCTCTGGTCCATGGGGTCACGAAGAGTCAGACACGACTAAATGACTAAACAACAACAGACAAGCAAATACAACACAAAGTGCACTAGCAGAAGCCAGTGGCAGGACTCCCACCAGCACAATGGAGCTTTCCTCCTTCTCTTCCCCTATGCCTTTTCTCACTCTCATAGGGTTGCCAAAGTTGTTGAGTTTTATCTTTTATCTTTGCCCATTTTTTGAGCTTTTTTTGGTGAAATCACACACAAAAAATGTTGCTTATGAGCTATTTTTATGTGAAATTGGCAAAAACGGCTCTGCCAAAATGTGCTGTCATACATCAGGATTCTCCCAGACATTTTCGCCCAGATACTGATGCAGACAACAGTATTCTGGATATGTCCAGGAAATTCCGGACTTATGGCAACCCTACGATTCACACAAAGCACTGTGGCTGTGCTATGGCTCTTGGTGGCAAAGTAAAGCAATCTATTTCTTATTGAGTCCCATCTGGTTAACCACAAAGACCAATAGAAAAAGCCTTAGCTAAGGCTGATGGGAGTTGTAGTCCGAAACATCTAGAAGACACCAGGCTGGGGGAGGCTACTAACCAGTACAATATTACACTGGTTCTCAGTGTGTAGAAAGGTTGATGTTTAATCGGGCTGCCATACAAAATTGATGTCCGGGGGAATTTCTGAAAGGCGATGCTTAGGCAAGTCAATTGATTTTTTTTGGGTTTTTTTTTGGAATTTTTGGATTGCAACCCTATAAGAACATATAAGAAGAATCTGCTGGATCAGGCCAGTGGCCCATGTAGTCCAGTATCCTGTTCTCACAGTGGCCAACCAGATGCACATAGATCCTTAAGCAGGATCTGAGCACAAGAGCAGTCTACCTTCCGGTGGCTTCCAGCAACTGGAATTCAGAAACATTGCTACTTCAGATGCAGAGAATTTGTCTAATCCCCCTTTACAGCAATCCAGATTGGTGGCCAGGACAGGCTTCCTGCTGGAGCATTTCCCCCCCCCCATGTCCCTTGATAGTACGGCTGGGTACAACTGAAACTCCTTGAAATAACCTTCTACTTTAAGGTGGCAGCTGGGATAGCTCTGTCAGTAGAGCATCAGACTCTTAATCTCAGGGTCATGGGTTTGACACCCACATTGGGCAAAAGAGTCCTACATTGCAGGGGGTTCATCAAGATGACCCTCGTGACCCCTTCCAACTATGATTTTATCATGGGCAATACTTCAGGGCTTACCTCCATACCCAGTTTCACACATCAGTGGTGTATCATGGAATTGTAGAGTTGGAAGGGACCTTGAGAATCATCTATGCAGGAATCCCACCCACAGCTGAACCCACCAACCTTCTGGTTAACAAACAGATGCACTGGCACATTGTGCCACAGGTTGAGGCAATTATAGGTCAGCTGTCTACAGGGGCGAACGAAGGTGTCATGACACCCGGGGCGGGCCGTCACTATGTAGGGTGCATGTGCAGCATCACTACGTATGGCACCACACATGCGCTGTGCATAGCAGTTTGCCGGCGGCACCTCTCCAGCCCCGTATGGACGGTGCTGGGATCCTCTGCTCAAGGCTGCAGCCTCGAACGGAGGTTCCTCCATTTGCAGCTGTAACAGCGACGGAGGGATTCCACCGCCTTCTGTATGGCGCTCGAGCGGCGCCTGTGGCAAACCACTATGTACAGTGCATGTGCGGCGTCATTATGTACAGTGCATGTGTGTGATGCCGTACATGCGCTGTACATAGCGGTTTGCCACCGGTGCCAGGATCCTCTGCTCACGGCTGCAGCCACGAACAGAGGATCCTCCACATGCGGCAGCGGCATGATGGCTGCTCGTGCCGCCGTGCCCAGGCTGGGGCGGCAGGGCAAGCACCCCGCCTTCTTGTCACCCTCCCAGGTGTGAAACCCAGGGTGTACCCCCCATTACGACACCACTGGCTGACTATCTTTCCCTAGTGGACCCTCATACTTGTTTCCGTTTGTATACCCCCTCCCCCCAAAAAATAACTTCAGCTCTGCTTTATACTAATTTCGTAATGGAGTGTCTCTTTTTCACCTCTCCTCCAAATTAACTGCAGCGGTCACATTTTCTCTCCCCCCCCCCCGGTGGCAAATACTGCTTCGAGAAGGAAGCTCCTTGGATTATGACAGATCAATATCTCTGCAGCCCAACCACCAAAGTGCCCCAAACCAATGCTAATTGAGATCCCAACTTACACGATGCAGATCAGAGAGGAGCTGGGAAATCCATCAAAACAGATGAAAATGAAATATATATCCCCGAGGACTCTCTGGCTCCCCCCCTCCCTTTTCTTCCTGGTGTCTGAGTTTGTAGTGCTGCATAATGAAGGAAAAAGCTTGGCTGGCCATTGTTAATTGCAAAGGAGAAGGTTTTTTGGAATGCAGGGTCTGTACCACCAGGAAAAAGAAAAGTCAGAGTGTGATAAATCATTTGGAATACATATTTCATCTTTGTTGATTAATGCAACTGGTGTCACTGAGCAACCCCATGATGCAGTGGATCAGATAGACAGGCCCTACTCTGTTCTCTCCATACTTCAGGGAGGGATACAAATGGAGACAGACATTTGCTAAACCTGGATCTATAACCTTGGTTTTGTTTGACATGCTGAAGTATGCATACCATTTCTAAAAAACTGGATAATGATGCTTTCTTAGGGAGCAAAATGGTCTCAGAAGGAGCTCTGTCAC
Organism: Lacerta agilis; assembly: GCF_009819535.1. Taxonomy (NCBI): domain Eukaryota; kingdom Metazoa; phylum Chordata; class Lepidosauria; order Squamata; family Lacertidae; genus Lacerta; species Lacerta agilis. Next base: position 6,249,697 of record NC_046322.1, on the reverse strand, counting down.
TCCTGAGAGAGTTTCTATGTATAAGTCTGTGATCCTAATTCTGATGTGAGGGTAAGCCCCACTGAATTCAGTAGAGCTTGCTTGCTTTTAGAGTGATGTGGGTGGCGCTGTGGTCTAAACCACTGAACCTCTTGGGCTTGTCGATCAGAAGGTCGGAGGTTCGATTCCCCGCTACGTGGTGAGCTCCCATTGCACTGTCCCAGCTCCTGCCAACCTAGCAGTCCAAAAGCATATCAATGCAAGTAGATAAATAGATACTGCTGGGGCAGGAAGGTAAATGGCATTTCCATGCGCTCTGACACTTGTTGCAGTCCTCCATATGCCAGAATGGTTTAGTCATGCTGGCCACATGACCCAGAAAAGCTGCCTCTGGACAAACATCAGCTCCCTCAACCTGAAAGCGAGATGAGCACTGCAACCCCATAGTGCCTTTGACTGGAGTCCTTTAACTTCCTTTTTTTTTTTACTTGCTTGCTTTTGGGCTTCTCATATGTATATGTCTGATTGGCCACTGTGAAACAGGATACCATACCCTCCAAGATTCCTCAACTGAAAATAGGGACATTTCTCACTCCCCTCCGCCAACTGACCCTCCTCAAAACACACACCCCCATTTTTACACCCACCCACCCGAGCATTTCCTATCACACACCGTCCACCATCTTGAGGAGGAAAAAAAAACCTTTAATCCCGACTTTATTTTGTTTTATTATCTGGCAGATTTACAAAAAGAAAAACACACACCAAGAGAAACACTTTAGAAAGGGGCAAGATTAGAAACAGACACACAAAGCAAATAAATAAATAAATAAATAAATAAATAAATAAATAAATAAATAAATAAATACTCCTTATGCTTCACTTCCCCTTTCTTCCTGCCCATCAGAGTGGGCACGGTGCACAGGGCTGGGCCTCAGTGGCAGCAGACTCTCCTCCTTCTCCTCGCCTGGTTTCTAGCGGCCACTAGGAGCTGCCCAAGGGAGGAGGCTGGCAGCGGTGGCCATGGGGAGACTATGGAGAGGCAACAGGATGGCTCTTCGAAGCCACCATTTCTGTCATAGCTCAGGACAAGTCCTGGTTCATCGTCCTCCCTGAGCTAGAAGCGGCAGCACCGGCAAGGGAAATAGGGACATTCCAGGATCAAATCAGAAGCTGGGATGTCTTTTGTAATGCTGAGACTGTTCCTGCAAAACAGTTACAGGTAGGTAGCCATGTTGGTCTGCCATAGCCAAAACAAAATAAATAAAAAATTCCTTCCAGTAGCACCTTTGTTGTTGTTGTTCAGTCATTCAGTCGTGTCCGACTCTTCGTGACCCCATGGACCAGAGCACGCCAGGCACCCCTATCCTCCACTGCCTCCCGCAGTTTGTCCAAACTCATGCTAGTCACTTCGAGAACACTGTCCAACCATCTCATCCTCTGTCGTCCCCTTAGAATAATAGAATCATAGAATCATAGAGTTGGAAGAGACCACAAGGGACATCCAGTCCAACCCCCTGCCAAGCAGGAATCACCATCAAAGCATTCCTGACAGATGGCTGTCAAGCCTCTGCTTAAAGACCTCCAAAGAAGGAGACACCGCCACACTCCTTGGTAGCAAATTCCACTGCCGAACAGCTCTCACTGTCAGGAAATTCATCCTAATGTTTAGGTGGAATCTTCTTTCTTGTAGTTTGAATCCATTGCCTCGTGTCCGCTTCTCTGGAGCAGCAGAAAACAACCTTTAACCCTCCTCTATATGACATCCTTCTATATATTTGAACATGGCTATCATATCACCCCTTAACCTTCTCTTCTCCAGGCTAAACATACCCAGCTCCCTAAGCCGTTCCTCATAAGGCATCATTTCCAGGCCTTTGACCATTTTGGTTGCCCTCTTCTGGACACGTTCCAGCTTGTCAGTATCCTTCTTGAACAGTACCCTTCTCCTATACCAGTGTATAAACACTGATAACTGGGAAATACTGGCCTGCGAGCGCTCCAGTTGGAGAACAGCCTTTACCAAAGGTGTCATGGGCTTTGAAGACACTCAAAGTCAGGACACAAGGAAGAAACATGCTTAAAGGAAGGCACACTTGGCAAATCCACACTGTGATCATTTCCCACTGGAAACCAATGTCCCCACTGTGGAAGGACGTGTGGATCCAGAATTGGCCTCCACAGTCATCTACGGACTCATTGGTAAAACCATCTTTATGGAAGGCAATCTTACTTGGCTATGAGTTTTCGCCAAAGAAGAAAGAAGGGGGAGAAATTAGATCTAGTTAGTGTTTAAATGTGTCAAGGTTCAGGGAAGCCTTTCCCTTCCCGAAAAAAGCCAGTAGCAAGAAGGGTCCTTACCATGTTATTTATTCAGGATTTACAGAGAGGGACAAAGGAATGTAGTTGCAAGTAATCTCCTCCCCCCTTTTACTCTACGTCATCTGCAGTGTCACCCCTTCTACTGTGGCTGCATAAGGACCTGTGTCTGCTCACTTTCACTCCCAGTCGCTGAAACTTAGTCTCCTCTCCTCTCAAACAAAGTCCATTTTAGGAGGGTTAAGCTTACATGAAGATCCATCCCCTGATTTGAATTTTCCTTGTATTGCCTGTCCTTGTCTTATCCATATACAGATTGAGAAGAACAGCTCTCCAACTGGTTCTGCTTGCACTACTTTCCTTTGCTAAGAATTTCATGCTACAGTTTTGTCTATGTGCACATTTCGGATGGCATGGACACTTGTACATGGACAGCTTCTGAGTTCAGCAAGGGCTTTCTTTCCTCTTTTGTCTTTTTTGCTGTCTAGTCCTCTGTGGTGTCCCTCCATACCTCTTGCTGTCCTCTGGGGGGGGGAGGTCCATAATTTAGCAGTAGAGTGCAGTCATGTATTCTTCATGGTAGCCTGCGAGGATGTGGCTGGAAACAGAGAAACCAGGGGGAAGCAGGATAAGTAAGAAATCTTCTGTTAACAGTCACCACATGTTCCAGAGGTTTTATCCACCCCACGGCTAGACTGTCTCTTTTTTCAGATTCCAGCAGGGAGGAAATGGAATTGAAGAGTCTAGTCATTCCCACTTGCCATTAATGTTGCTATCAATGTCTTCATCTCAGCTCTTTTTATGGTAATTGTGTGTATGTTTGGAACAGATTTTATGTATGCATCTAGTTTTAATTCTATTGATGTTTAATCATTTTTAATAATTGTTCCCCCCCTATGTTTTTAGTGATCATTGTTTTTATCCGTAAACCATCTTGAGTCCTGTCAAGGAAAAAAGTGGGGTATAAATAAATAAATATATGATGATGATGATGATTGGTGGAAGGAACGGTATAAGATATTTGTAGAGATGATCACATGCAGGGCTGTTTTCTAGAAAAAAATGGGTGACGGGGGAGCTTTTTTTTAGGGGGCACAACCAAAGTTGTTGAGCTCCACCAACACAATGCTCCGCAGGTGCTGGAACGCACAAAAGAGATGCTGGAACTCAGTTCCAGTGAGTTCCAGCTAAGAAAACAACGACCCTGATCATATGATATAACTTTGCTTTCTGCTGTTAATTTCACACTTTCACTTGGCCTCAGGAGTTTGACCCAATGGCTATGGTACTTAGAGTGATGATATTTCTCCTCTGTGAGGCCTCCCCAACAACCTGGGAACCCCTTAAGAGACGAGGAACCTCTCACATTCAAGATGTTGCTACATTACTTCTGTCACCCCTAACCATCACCCATGTTGGCTGTTAGACATCTGGAGGGTTAGAGGTTCCCATTCATGCCTTAAAATTCCACTGCTCTGTTAATTCTATCCTTTTTTTTGGGGGGGGGGGTTGAAATGCTGGTTGGAGACAATGTTTGTTCTGGGAGCTGAATTTTCTTTTTCTTCTTTTGACATCCGATGGACAGGTTTGGTTACCTTTTGTCTTGTTCAAAAAACAAAAAAACAAAAAAACCCTGCAAAGCTTGTTTGATCAGAAGTAACCATGAGACAAAAGATAGATGGGGACTCGGGAGGGAAGAAGAATGACTTCTCATTTTGCAAACCAGAGGAAATTATGCTTCCCTTAACTCTCTTAAAACACTGTTGCCTGTCTGCAGTCTTTGTCTTTTCAGCCTAAAGCTAAACTTATTCAAACCAACAAAAGCAGTCCCATTTAATTACACCGAGGTCTCAATCTGGTGAGTGGCCTCTTCGTTCAATAATTGAAAGCTCATTCTTTGTTTACCATTTTTTATTCAAGGCCTAATCATGGATGAAACTGAATAATTCCTTGAGACAACTTATCGACTTCCCGTTTCATCCTCTCGCTCTCCCCACTCCTTCAACCCACTCTTTTTTTGTGGGAAAGGAAGCCCTATGCCCTTCCCCACCTTTTTGCCCCAACATAATGACCTTGTAGAGTCCCAAAAGTTAAGTGGAACGCAGGGAAACATCCATTGTTCTAATCACAGCTGCTCCAAGACCATATTGTCAGTGAAATGACAAAGAAATTAGTAGCTCATTTTGTGCGACGTGAACTTTCTCTCTCTCTCCTTCTCTCTCTCTCTCTCTCTGTTTCTCTCTTGCTCTTGATGAGAACGCTCCCTTTGATAAATCAGCCATCATACCTTATTGCCATGCAGAGACTAGGGGAGAAAAAAAATGTCAACAACATTTCTTTCCCGAGTCTTCTGAAAGCAATCAAATTTCACTGCCACAAAAAAGGTAATGCTTAATTCTCTTGCACCCCCTCCCCTTCCTCTCTCCCGCCTTCGTTTCTTCGGCACAGAGAAAGTTAAAAGAGGACATATCTTTTCAAAGCTACAAAAATTGATTGGACTTGCAACAGATGAGGCTCCGGCAATGAATAAGATAAAGAGCGGATTTGGCACATTATTGCAAGAGGAGATCTCATCGGTGCGTACCATTCCCCGCCTTGCATACAGACTTCAATTAGCAGTTAAGGATGTGTTGAAATATGTTGAAGGAATTAGTCATTTCAGAGTCTTCAGAAGGGAAACTAAACTAGAGTGTGTTTGTAGTCAGCCAAAAAGAATGGGGGGGGGAGAGGGAGGGAGGAAGAAAGAAAAGAAATTCAGCAAGAACTAGCTGATGGGGCATTTGTGGCATCATTGGAGCGTCGAAAGAGCAGCCCAGTTGCAAAGATGTGCTGATTAGCTCACAGTTCCAGGACAGTAAAGACTGTTTTAAGGTCATAGAAATTGCAACCTACACACATCTCATTTTCTTGGGATGCCAGGGCGAGAAAAAGAAAAGATATCTACAAGAGAACCAAAGGGCAGTTGCCTCTGACACAGGTATATCCACCAGTCAACCACCACCCCAGCTCCCAAACCAATACACCCGTACACTGGTACACACAGGTAAATGTTTTTTACATGTGATATTTCCAAATAGCCCTCCTGAATATCTCTGCTTGGTTCAAGTGTTATGAGTATTCTTCAACAGCTTTTCTATAAGTCTCAAATGACTTTACTCAGTTAAATGAAGGGCCGTGTCTTGAGTAACCTAACTTGGATCCAATGATTTAACTTGACGCGATGTTGGTCTGGAATCTTGTTTCAGCTGTTCAGCCTTAATATTAAGTGGGCATTTCCCACCATGGATGCTGGGGTTCATCATCTTGAACTGACTCAGCTGGTATTAGTCATGTAAATACTCAAAAAGAGATTTTTTTTTTCCTTTTTAGATTATAGAGAGGCATGCTGCTCCCATCCTGTTTTGCTCAAGGCAAAGTTGCATGTTGGAGTACGAAAGCTCCGAATAAAGATGGCATAGTCAAGCCAGGAATAATATTTGAATTAAAGAAAGGAAACTGGAGCAGCATGGGCTGTCAGCTGCACCCAGAGGAGCCGACTTGGGCCCCAGTTTATGGGTGCCCAGTGCCCAGTGTGCATGATGTCATGTTGTCACATTGTGATGTGTCGTCATGACATCACACATACTCCCTGGCCTCGAAAACCTGACTTCAGGTGCCACCAAGGCCTCACAAATCCTCGAATGAGACTTCCGGTGCTTCAGAACATCCGAATGTTGCATCTGGGGCCCTGTGTTGTAGGTGATGTGTACCCACAACAAACATTTTGTGGGTGCTTGGGCACCCAGAGACCTCTGTAGTTGCCGCCCCTGCCTACACCAAAAGAGGAAAGGGGGGAAAGCCAGCCAGCAAAACCAAATCCATCTTCTTCATGATTTCACTGCTTTCACCGAGTGGATGTATTTACCTTCCTCTGGCATCATCCACTAAGCCGCACTTAACCCTTCTGGCATTTAACAAGCCAAACATGCTCCCAAGAGTGGCTAGATTGCTATAGCACTTGGATGTGGTCTCAGGCAAAAAAAAATTCAAAAAGAAAATATGGATTTGCTGAAGGGTTTAGCAAGGCAACGCGTTAGGCAGTTCCAAAGATGGGGAGCTAATTTTGCAGCTTGAGTAAACCTGCCCATATGAACATATAAAAATAAATAATAAACCAGAGATATATACATCCAGCTCTACCTATTCTAAGTTTTTTTTTCTTTTCTAAACAAGTCTGTATTTACCCATTTACATCCCTCAGTAGAGCTTCTAGGTCTGTTTGAGGCTTTCCCTATGCCTTCTTTCTGCAGCAGTGGCTTCTAAAAGTATTCTAACCAGTCAAGTTTTCTCTCTGACTCCACAGTAACCCTTTCCCCCTTCAAAGCTACAAATAACTACAATATGTTGTGTTGTCCCCCCAAAATTCAACTTATATAGACTATTTTCATCCCCACTCTCAGACTCTGAACCAGTCAGAAGGAGAGAAGTTTCTATTTTTCCCCCAGTTGCCAACTTTGTACATTGAAACTTTGTTCCATCTGTGCAGAGCTTCTGGAAGAAAATATCCTGTTTTACCTTTGACTTTCCTGTGACATTTTGATCCATCTATGCAGGAGAGACCTTCCAGCAAAACAGCTATTTTACAGCCCAAGTTTTACTACCAAAAATCCAAACACAAAATGGTTGAAAAGTCCCATTTCTTCACAGTAAGCAAACACAGTTAGTTAAGAGGATTTGATCTGAATTGTTTATTTACTGTATTTATAGCTATATTCTACCTTTTAGTCATGTTACAATTTACAGTCACAGCATAACCCTGTCTGGCACAGATTAAAGAGAAACATTTACTAGCATTATTGTTGTTGTTATTAACAGTTTAATTGAATAACATAAAATAAAAATAAAAAGTAAGAGAGAGAGAAATACATAGGTATTATTATTATCTAAATACATACATGTTTATTTTGAACCTACTGTATTTTGAAGCTACTGTATCATTCAGTGGCGTAGCAAGGTAAATTGGTACCCGGGGCAAAAAAAAAAAATGTCAACTCCCCCCCCCCCCCCCGAGGCATGGGAAGGTCAGGTGGTACCTGGTGTGGAAAATTTCTGGTCACCCCACCCATTTTACGTTATTTCATATTTTCTTACAAAGGAATAATAACAATTAATAATAATAATAAACCTTTTATTTATATCCCGCCCTCCCCCGGCCGAATTCAGGCTCAGGGTGGCTAACATCAGATACATAACATTGTTATAAAATCAAACAATAATTAAATTTCCTCCTGAAAACATCTCAGAATCAAATTAAAGTCTAATTAGATGGCTTTCCACAGGGTTAGGGTTGGGAACAGTAAGTGCTCCACTGAACTGAAATTTCAGCCTTCACGACATAGGAAAACTGCCAAGTGAACAGCTATTTTGGTGGAGGAGGGTCAAGATATTAACCAATATGCATGAAATTTTATATATAGCTATATAATCCCTAATATAGTAAGATAAGATCTTCGGAGCAGGCATTTAAAAAAATTCAAAAAAATTATTCCTTAATAATTTGTCACCCTCTCCATTATGGAACACGGGGCGCCCCCCCCCCTGCCCCCTTGCTACGCCCCTGGTATCATTGCTTTCATAAGTTGCAAATGTAGTCATATCTTCAATCCATTGATTAAATGCAGCCATACACTTATCAGATTGTGGAAAACTTGATCAAGTACACATTGAAAAATGAATGTACCTAATTCATACTTTCTGAAATCAGATGTGAACTAAAACACAGCCATACTTCAAAATACTTCTCCGAATTTTGCAAATATGAATATGACCAAAATGCATATACTAGTATAACATGTTCATACTATATTCATAAAATCAATTAAGTAATCTTGGAAAATAAAATCAGCAATCAAATAAGCATAATCCAATAGCAGCAACACAAGTAGAATCAAAACTGAGTATGAGAACGCACAAATGAACAACAGAAACCCAACAAAAAATGACTTCCTGAAACCACAGTGGGCGGCAAGTAAATTTGTATGCCTCTTCAAAAATGGAGGAAATAAATTTTCAAATAAATAGTGGCCTGCACCAAAAAAGCCCTACTCCTTTTGAGGGACTACTTGGGATCCGCAAGTGATGATACCCACAGCATAATTTCATTTGTTAGATTTTACTTTAGATCATGTTTGGTAGTATTTGGGAGGTTGCAAATATCATGGCACTCACTGTACCTAATCAACATAATGTGTTAACAGACTTCTTCTGTTATTGTTGCAGGAATTAGGGGTTTTCATCAGCTCTCTCTATAGGCCAAATAACCAGGTCAATTGAGTTGGTTAGGGGCCTCCCCACTCCTGAATTAAAGAACAATGGCAATACCCCTCTCCCCCAAAATGTCAGATCAGTACCACAACAAACCTTTGTGCTGTTCTGTCACTCTGTTTTTGCACCTCTCCTTGTTGTATTTTGATATCTCTGCTGAGCTTTGTAAGAAATCGGGCTGTCCCAAATGCTGCCTGCAGAGCATTAGAGAGTTCAAGATTTGTGGTGGCGGTCAAAGCTCAGCATTCTTGTTGTAAGTTATAAGCTTCCATTTTGTTTATTAAAAAAAGAAAGAAACCTTCATTCCTCTGTGTTTAAAAAATAGCAAACAAAAATAGTGTCGTTCTGTACTCCAAAGGGAACATTTTGGACAGGTAGTTGGAGGGCTTTGCAGTCTATCAGAGGCCACTATGAAATGCCAATGTGAAGCTACAAAGTTACTGGTGACTGGGAGTGGCCAGCGAGACTACATAACACCGGTCCTGAAAGACCCACATTGGCTCCCAGTACGTTTCCGAGCACAATTCAAAGTGTTGGTGCTGGTCTTTAAGGCCCTAAACAGTCTCCGTCCAGTATACCTGAGGAAGCATCTCAACCCCCATCGTTCAGTTCGGACACTGAGGTCCAGCTCCGAGAGCCTTCTGGTGGTTCCCTTACTGCGAGAAGTGAGGTTACAGGGAACCAGGCAGAGGGCCTTCTCGGTAGTGGCGCCTGCCCTGTGGAACACCCTCCCATCAGTTGTCAAGGAAACAAACAACTATCTGACTTTTAGAAGACATCTGAAGGCAGCCCTGTTTAGGGAAGGTTTTAATGTTTGAAGTTTTATCGTGGTTTTAATATTCTGTTGGGAGCAGCCCAGAGTGGCTTGGGAAACCCAGACAGATGGGCGGGGTATAAATGATATTATTATTATTATTATTATTATTATTATTATTATTATTACTACTACTACTACTACTACTATTACGAAGTCTCTCCCTCTCTCTCTTTTAATGAAATTGGAATCAATAGTATCTACCACTTGTCCACCTCTTAATTATTTTAAGGTAAGACAGAACAAGAGGTAACCCTCCCTTCCCCCATAGGTAATTATGTAGAAAAGTGATCTCTTTTCAATAGGAAAGAGCAGTAGAAGAATAGCTACCAATATGATATATTCCGTTTCTGTGACAATTTATGTGTGACATTTGCATTGATGAACATTACAACTGGGCATTTCTCGGAGGTGATTTGTGGGGTGTTTTTAATCATCTTTTTATTATAAATCAATGAACGTAACAGTTACAATTATAATAAAGAAAACATCACATTACACTATCATTAAATCTGTCATTCCTGGAAGAAGTAAACAAAAGCTAATTCTGTATGGATTGATTGTCACGTTGACTAGCTTCTCTTATCTAAACTGAAGTCATTTGTTCAGCATCTAAAATTTATCCAAAACCTGGAGATAGGGAGGACTAATCGTCAGTGTGGGCAGGTGTCTCTTTTCCCGGTGTTTAACAATCAAGATCTTAACAATGGTAAGTAAAATGAGCATCTTTTGTACAGGTAAGCATACCTAATCAAAAGTATTACTACAAGGTCAACAGAAAGATATCCTGCGTTATATATATTTAACGCTTTTGTCCGTCACACATAATTATTCGGCAAAAATGTCCAAAAGGTTTGCTTAAACGTGATTACATTTTCAACTATTTTTATTAGGAAAGTTATACAGTTAGTGATATTCTACCTTTTGTGGGAATGAGCTCCATAGTTTAACTATGGGTTTCGTGTCCTGAATCTTCCAACATACAGGACAGACCTAGGACCATTTTCTAGTTTTATGAAAGAGGGGGAATAACCTCCTTGATCCTCACCTTTCATAATCTCATATACCTCCGTCTTGCCCTGTTTACTTGCCTTTTTCCAAAATAAAAAAATAACCCAAACCCGAAATTTGCTCCCCCCCACTTCATGGGGAGCTGCTCCAGACATTGGATCATTTTGGTTGCCCCTTTCTGAGCCTTCTACAATAACCCTTTTGAGGGGAGGTTAACCAGAACTGTACAATTTTGCAAGTATAATGGATATCGACAGTTTTATTTTCAAGACCTACCCTAATAATCGCTAATATAGGATTCACCTTTTCCCACAGCTGCCGCACACCCAGTCGACATCTCTCTCTATGACACGAAAGTCTTGCTCCTCGTCAGTCACTGACAGTTCAGACCCCATGAGCGTGTCTGTGAAATTCAGATTTATTTATTTATTTGCCCCAGTCTGCATCACTTGACACTTGCCTATTTTGAGTTGCATTAGCCATTTTGCTACCCATTTAACCAATTTGGAGATATCATATTTGAGCTCGTCACAATCTACCAACAGCATACAAATCAGTATGGCTAACCTGATCCAAAACACCCACCCACCCCACTCACACATGAAAACAAAGACCACCACAGCCAATCACAAATGAACAATCACACCCTAGGCCAAGGGTCAGCAAACTTTTTCAGCAGGGGGCAGGTTCACTGTCCCTCAGACCTTGTGGGGGGGGGGGTCAGACTATATTTTGAAAAAATAATGAACGAACTCCAATGCCCCACAAATAACCCAGAGATGCATTTTAAATAAAAACACACATTCTACTCATGTAAAAACACCAGGCAGGCCCCACAAATAACCCAGAGATGCATTTTAAATAAAAAACACACATTCTACTCATATAAAAACACCAGACAGGCCCCACAAATAACCCAGAGATGCATTTTAAATAAAAGGACACATTCTACTCATGTAAAAACACCAGACAGGCCCCACAAATAACCCAGAGATGCATTTTAAATAAAAGGACACATTCTACTCATTTAAAAACACTAGGCAGGCCCCACAAATAACCCAGAGATGCATTTTGAATAAAAGGACACATTCTACTCATGCTGATTGCCGGGCTGTCCACGGGTCACATTTAGAAGGCGATTGGGCCGCATCTGGCCCCTGGACCTTAATTTGGGGACCCCTGCCCTAGGCCAACCCCAACCTCTCTCACCACCAAAGTAACACAAGCGAACAAAAGAGAACCTGCACAAGCAACGCTGACATCAAACCCTCCATATATTAAGTAAAATAGAGACATCGTCACCTGACCCCACCCCCACCCATCTTTCCCCTCCTCCACCTCTTTCCCTCTATTCTTCCCAAGGTCTCAACAAATGAAACTGATTTGTAAAAATTATACATGGAAAAAATACGAGAGAGAGAGAGACATTGCACATACTTTTGTAAATCAAGAAATCTTTAATAAAAATACTTTAACACACACACACACACACACACACACACACACACACACTGAACTATTTGCTATCACTGGCAAATTTAGCAACCTCACTAAGTCACCACTAACTCTAGATCCAGTATGAACAATTTAAAAGGCACAGGTCCCAATACTGATAGAAACAAAATATGCAGTCTGATCTTTTAGGTGTAATGGGTGAAACATTCTAATTTTGAATTAGCCATGTCACCTTGAAAATTGAGTGGGAGAGTTGGAGATCTAAGGAAACCTTCGTAAGAACATAAGAAGATTCCTCCTGTTCTCACAGTGGCCAACCAGATGCCTGCAGGAGATGGGGATGCAGGACCTGAGCCCAAGAACAGCACTCTTCCCATCATGGATGCTTTAGCTGATATTCCTGCATTGCAGGGGGTTGGACTAGATTACCGTTCCAACTTTTACAATTCTAAGAATCTATGAGACTCCGGAGAGTCCCATGGACTGCAAGAAGACCAAACCTATCCATTCTGAAGAAAATCAGCCCTGAGTGCTCACTGGAAGGACAGATCCTGAAGCTGAGGCTCCAAGACTTTGGCCACCTCATGAGAAGAGAAGATTCCCTGGAAAAGACCCTGCTGTTGGGAAAGATGGAGGGTGCAAGGAGAAGGGGACGACAGAGGATGAGATGGTTGGACAGTGTTCTCGAAGCAACTGGCATGAGTTTAGCCAAGCTGCGGGAGGCGGTGGAGGATAGGGGTGCCTGGCGTGCTCTGGTCCATGGGGTCACGATGAGTCGGACACGACTGAACAACTGAACAACAACAAATGATTTCCTCTGTCATCCTGAAGCATTGTTGCTTCCAACTGCGGAGATAGAGAGCATAGTCACCATGACTAGTCATCATTGATCGCCTTCTCCACCATGATCAAGGGAGGTAATAGTACCACTATTTCTGCTCTGGTCAGACCTCACCTGGAATACTGTGTCCAGTTCTGGGCACCACAGTTCAAGAAGGATACTGACAAGCTGGAAGGTGTCCAGAGGAGAGCAACCAAAATGGTCAAAGGCCTGGAAACAATGCCTTATGAGGAATGGCTTAGGGAGCTGGGTATGTTTAGCCTGGAGAAGAGAAGGTTAAGGGGTGATATGATAGCCATGTTCAAATATATCAAAGGATGTCATATAGAGGAGGGAGAAAGGTTGTTTTCTGCTGCTCCAGAGAAGCGGACACAGCAATGGATTCAAACTGCAATAAAGAAGATTCCACCTAAACATTAGGAAGAACTTCCTGACAGTGAGAGCTGTTCGACAGTGGAATTTGCTGCCAAGGAGTGTGGTGGAGTCTCCTTCTTTGGAGGTCTTTAAGCAGAGGCTTGACAGCCATCTGTCAGGAATGCTTTGATGGTGTTTCCTGCTTGGCAGGGGGTTGGACTGGATGGCCCTTGTGGTCTCTTCCAACTCTATGATTCTATGATTCTATAAATTTGTATAATACTGTTGTAAAGCCATCTAAGTTCTCTCTCTCTCTCTCTCTCACTCACACACACACACACACACACACACACACACACAAACACACTTCAGTCTTAATTAAAAGCCTCATGCTATATCCAACACCCAAAAGTCCTCCTTGGTGAAGTAGGCAAGCTATGGACCATTTGAGAATGGCATCGTGACATTCCAGGACCAAGCAAATCATTAAGCCAGTCTCACCCAAAGCCATTTGTTCAATCCCGGTTTATGAAAGGTAACGGAAACTTGATGCCTTTCTGGAAACAAATGCATTTCAACTCAGCTTCCATAAAGATTGACGGTGACTTAAAAATAGCCTGAGGTTAATATTATAAATCTTTCTAAAAGGGTTTTTTAGTGCATATTCTTCATGTCGGCGTCGGACCGATCGCTCAAAGTGATGTTCTTTTAAGGGATGTAGAAACCAAACAGCGAAAATGAAGGGGGGAAATCTTGAGTTTTCTGCCCATATTTTCCTTTCCACTGAACTCAAGAGAAATGTTCACCCCAGGTATGTCGACGGAGAAGAGTTGGCAATGCTATGAATGTATCATAGCGTTTGATAGAGCTGACTCTGGAGTCATCAGTGGTTATTATCTTTGAAAGAGAGAAATGTTGAGACTGAAGACTCCGATGAAAATGATAGCCTCTTGTCATAAACTGAGCATTATTTAGTCTATTTTGCCATATTTAAGTTTGGCATCACTGGGGAAAAACCACACACACACACACACACACACACACACACACAAAAGCACTACAGCATATCTGAAAGCTAAGAACTACAACAAATGGGTGCTAATTACTGAGTCGGGGGGGAGTATATTAAAGAAAACAACTCTCACTATACTCTTAAACCCATTTACCCGGGAGTAAGTCCCTTTGGACATAACTCAGAATAGGCAATGTATTGAACTCTAAATGTCTGTTTTCAGATCTGTAACAGTAACACTTAATGCTGTTTCTCAGGAATATGGAAAAAAAGTAGAATATACAGGTATGTTCCCTGGAACACAAGCTCTGTCCTAAGAGGAGATGTGGTTATTTATTTAATCAGAAAGAAAGAATCACTGCTGAGTAGACTGTGAATTAATACTATTAAAAGAAAAGAAAAAAGAGATTTCCTTGGTTCAACTTGCATTTATTATGAAACGAATTCCAGAAGCAATGAATGTTATAAATACAGGGCTCATCCACTCCTTATCCTGTTCACCACTCAGTTCAGGGATAGGGGAAAGGGAATTGCCTTCTTGTCCCTCAGCAAATCTGATTCCTAAGACTGCCTCCTGGTGGCTGCCATTTTGTTTTCCTATAAAGCCCTGTTTGCTGATGCATTTTGGGCATTTTTTTTGGGGGGGAAGGGAGCATCAAGAGGTGCCACCATTTTTTGTGGTAATCACCCAGAATGCTATGTAATAACATGGTCTCTGGCATAACCTCAGAAAATAAAATGGCAGCACCAGTAGGTCACAGCAGAAACGAGGCAGTAATATGAAATTAAGCTGGCTTCATTTCCCCCGGGACTAGTCTCCCTCATGCCTCGTGGAAATGATATTCTGAAACTCAGGAAAGAATGTTAGCAGAGTCCTTCTGAATCAGATAACAGGCGCAATCGGTCCAGAATCCTGGCCAAACAGATACTTCCAAGAAGCTCACAAGCAGGTGGCCCTCTCCCACTGTTGTTCTACAGCAACTGGTTTCCCCTGGGCTCATGCAATGAACTCAACAGGCCATTCAATGACGCTTCGTGTTGGAAGATTTAGGCTAGACAAAATAAAGTATTTCTTTACAAATTGCATAGTCAGGTGTTCCACCTTGGTGGGTGGTGGTGGGGAGGTTGAGTTCTTTGGGCTCCCTGAATAAGAATTTGGCCAGGGCAGAGTCCACACAATGTTCAGGGGGTGGAGGAGCTGTGGTTCCTGCAGCCGGCTTCTCCTGGTGCTGCAGCTGCCGGAGAAAGAGGCCCCGGCTCCTTGCCATGTTGTGCACAAGGCTTCTGGTGCTCAGAGTGCTTGAGGCACTCGGCACAGTGCTCAGGGTGCATGGTGCGCATGACACTTTGGGGCACATGGTGTAACATCAGCAGGAGCTGGGGCCTCTTCCCCCAGCAGCCTCAGCAGTAGCAGGAGAAGCCGGTGCGCTGGAGGCTCAGCACACGCTGCTCAAAACGCACATCACTTGGCATGCATGCGATTTCACACACGCAACACTGCAGCCCTCCGCTCTGCTTCATGGGTTGGCACGTATGTGCGTTGTTAAGCTCTGGAATTTGCTCCCTCAAGATAGCCACCAACTTTGTTGGCTTTAGAAGGGGATTAGACAAATCTGTGGAGGGGAGGGCTATCGATGGCTACTGACCATAATGGCTATGTTTTCCTTCTGCTGTCACAGTTTTCCTCGGAATGCAGTTTGCTGGGAATCACAGGCAGGGCTGTTGCAGTCAGGTCTTGCTTGTAGACTTTAGCACCAGGTTGGCCACTGTGAAAACAAGATGCTGGGTGGCTATCCGTCATCATCATGAGTGCTTTAGCTAAGATTCCTGCATTGCAGGGGGTTGGACTAGATGACTCTTGGTGTCCCTCCAACTCTACAATCCTATGATTCTATGACTAGATGGGCCATTGGCTTGATCCAGCAAATATATTCTTAGGTTCTTGTAGTTTATAGTATCTCTACATAGGGAGGTTCCATTTATCTCTCATGTTTAATAGGCGTTGATATACCTGCCTGCTATGAAGTTAGATTTCTGGTGTGGCCTAGGAAATTTCACACCTTAAGCAGCAGTGCATGATAAAATTATCAGTTTAGTACAGGTTGATCTCTTTAACAGAAGTCCCCATGCCAAGTTACTAATACTAGCAATATATTGAAGCCCGTGAGACTGGACTTCTTACTCTTCTTTTCAATGCCTGTCAGGGTTTTCATGCAATCAAATGTGAAATCCTTGGTCTTCCATTCATTTGCATGTGCCTCATATATTACGGTCCTGCAGTTTCCTGATGGGGCCAGTTGGGTGTGCTGTCTGCACACTGTTCCTCCATGTAGTATGGAATGGTTGAGGGATCTGAGATGTGGTCTGGGTGTGTGATTGACAACGGTCGGATATTGCTGCACAATTAAAGCAAATGCCAGTGTAGCATGGGACAGCTCTATTAGCCATGCAAAGTCATTGTGCGGGCAAAGGGGGCGATTTCGCCTCTGGGGTATATTTGAAGAGAAACTTGGACGACTCCACTGCATGGCACCGGCATAAATCAGCATAAATCTGGTTATGTGACAGAGATAAATGTCCCCCTTGCACGCCAAACATGTGAAATCTTTAATTTCCTGTTATCCCTGCAAGGAATTGTCATTCCTTACAGGGGTCCATCATCTGCCTGAAGAATCAGGGCCTCTAGCAGCAATGGAGAGCTGAAGCCTATAATCTGAGCAAGCACAAGATGGGTATATGGCTGAGGAACTGAGACCAAGGGCCGTAGCCCTATGACAGAGCAGGACTCTGCTTTGTATGCAAAAGGGCCCTGGTTTAATTCCCGACATTTTCAGGAAGGACTGGGGAGGCAGAGGCATAGTGTGGGGAGGCACAGGGGCAATTGCCCCGGGTGCAAAATTATTAGGGGCGCAAAATTTCAACACCCGGTGCTGCGTCAATGCAGCTGCATGCTTCCGTTGCTGAGTTCCATTAGAAATGGCTTCTTCATGCGAACCAGGAAGTGACCTCGCCAGAGAACGGAACGACTCTTCTTTTCATCTCTGTGCCTGCGACATCCTGGGTGAGATGGACGCCTTTAGGCAGTTGAATGAGCATGCATACTCCCTCTGTTTTCCTATCTTATACCAACCCCATTTGCACGGCCCCAGGCACTGGTAACCCATGCTACACCACTGATGGGAGGGACCCCTGGAAAATCCTGAGTAGCTGCTGTCAGTCAGTGTCCGCAATACTGAGCTGGAAGAACGAATGACCTACTAGCCACAGTGGCTATGTTGTGCCTCCACAGTCGGAGTAAGCAGTGCTACCAAATACCAGCTGCTGGAAACCATAGGAGGAAAGAGTGTTTTGTGCTCAGATCCTGCTTGCTGGTTTTCCCACAGGCATCTGGTTGGCCATTGCGAGAACAGAATGCTGGACTAGGTGGACCATTGGCCTGATTCAGCAGGCTGTTCTTAGATTTTCATGCTCTTAATGGTCTGAGTCAGTATAAGGCAGATCCACATGTTCCAGAGAGAAGTGTTCCAAACTAGAGCTATGTGTGCAAATGGTCTCAATTGCCTTTGAGAGGACCATTTCCACAAATTATCTCCACAGCGGGGAAGAATTATCAAACCATTAAAGTCGGGATGGAATGGACCATTAGCAGTGGCAAGAGCATGACATCTTCTTTTATTCCTATCCTCCAGGCCTCACTGCCACCGATGTGCCAGCATGTGAAGTGGCAACCTGACCACCATTTTGAATCCTCCAATGACCAGTTGTGGGTCTAGAGAATTGGCGGGGTAGGGATAGGAATGGTGGTCACTAAAAATGGAAGGAAGCACAATAGGCACATATGCATCATGTGCTCCATCTTGCCATTTCTCCCATCATTCAGTTCCCTGCTCTTGTGTGGTGAGATCCAGTGTAGTGTAGTGGTTAAGAGTGCTAGACTCGTTATCTGGTGAACCGGGTTCGCGTCTCCGCTCCTCCACATGCAGCTGCTGGGTGACCTTGGACTAGTCACACTTCTCTGAAGTCTCTCATCCTCACTCACCTCACAGAGTGTTTGTTGTGCGGGAGGAAAGGAAAGGAGAATGTTAGCCGCTTTGAGACTCCTTCGGGTAGTGATAAAGCAGGATATCAAATCCAAACTCTTCTTCTTCTTCTTCTTGTCTAATCTCACAATCTTACACAGATAACTGGAGACAGATTTGCGGGGTGATTTTTTTGTGCCCCATTGGACCTGTGCCCCCGACAGGGGCCAGTTTCATTAATCCTTAGGTATGTCTCTAGAAAAGAGGGTCCATTACTCTGTGACAGAACACACACATTTTACATGCATTCAGGTTCAATCCCTGGCATTTCAAGTGAAAATGACTGCATTATCAGATGATGGGAAATACTCAGGCGAGCCATTGACCAGTTTGAGTAACACGAGGATCCAACCCAACCTAGATTCCCAGAAGAGGAGACTGAGAAAGAGGCATGGGTACCGACAGGTGAACTCACGTGCAACAGAGGAGCTAGGAGAACCTGCCAACATCCTGTGGCAACCTGAAGAGCTTTGGCTAATGGGCGTTTTGGCCAAGTCCCCTGATAAACCACCTGACCACAGCTTTTTGGAAGCAGGGGCAGAGCATAAGTCAAATCACGGCATCTGTAACCTTTCACTTTGGGTGTCATGCTTCACTGTACATTATGTGATGGGCTTCATTGCACAAATAACATCTGCTGGCTGGAAGAAGTTCACAGAGGAGCAAGGATATGGATGCGACAATCACCTATGGTCAGTCAAGGAGGGCTGTGTATTCTGTGGTGGCTCAGAAACTAGCTCAGCTATTGCAACATGGCTTGAGCCCTGCACAAGCTGTCCAGACCTCAAGGAGACAATGTAACAGGTCTACCTGAACTTAAGAATGTAGGATTTTTATGTCGCACTGTGTGAGGATCCTCAGGCCCAAAAGGTGAATGCAAATGGGCTTCTCCATTTGGCTGTCTGGACTCTGCCCAGGCCACAGCCCTGGTTGGCTGGAGGTTGAGAAATGCCCACTTCCCCCACAGCCACCACTGACATGCATCCTGCTGGAGTTTATCCATGTGGGAATGTAGCCTTCAGACTAGAACAAGTTTCCTACCCATGGTTTAAGGCATGGTTTAAGTGACTCCCCCTTAAAAGTTCCCTTTGTTGTTGACTTACCCTTTGCCCTCCAGAAGGTTTAACCATTGCTCTTTCTCTTTGTCCTCAGCCCAGAATGCAGCAGTCTGTGGGGGTTTGAGCTATATGGGTTATATATAGAT
The DNA here is from genome assembly GCF_009819535.1 of Lacerta agilis. Classification (NCBI taxonomy): domain Eukaryota; kingdom Metazoa; phylum Chordata; class Lepidosauria; order Squamata; family Lacertidae; genus Lacerta; species Lacerta agilis. Next base: position 6,230,326 of record NC_046322.1, on the reverse strand, counting down.
ATATAGATAGACAGGGGAGGAGGATTGTGAAGAGAGAGGGAAACAATCTGTACAAAAGCATTTTATACCTAGGAAGCTGGGGGAGGAGGGAAGTCTCCTGTTAGAGAGGACTTTAACTTGCCTTGAGCTGGCTATAAAGAGGGCACTTTCTATTTTCCACACCATTTCTTGAGGCATCTTTCATTTCACCCAAGACCCATAAAAACAAAAAAACAACAACAGCAAAAGGCACCTCTTTCTCTCTCTCTCTCGTGTAGATAGGCAATGGGGATTAAAGCATCTATACTCATTACATTGAGCCTTCAAAACCATCCACCCCATGATTTATGACGGATTCGCGGGAGGTGTGATTCACTGTGAGCTCCTGAGAGCCATAATGGAAGGTGGACCCATCATATCCCACAATCTGCAAACACATCCCTAGATTGCTGCATCATATCTGTTGCTCACGTAGGAAGGCCGCCTTATACTGAGGTCCATTGAGCCCAATGTTGTCAGCACTAACTGGCTGTGGTTCTCTGAGGTTTCAGAGAAAAACTCACAGAAGAAGAGCAAGAAACTCTTAATGGGGATGAAACTGAAGAGGGAAAGAGAGAAATGAGAGGCGGAGCTACTCCGTTGGCTCTGCTGGAAGATCTCCACTGGGCCTTCCCTGGGCTCACCTGGCAGGAGCCAATTCAGTACTTCTGTAGAAACAACCTTCTTTGTGCAGCACACCATTAAACTATAGAATTTGCTTGCACAAGATACAGTGATGGCCACCAACAAGGTTGACTTTAAGAGAAGATTGGGCAAATTCATGGAGGGTTATCAACGGTTAGTAGCAATGATGGCTATGCTTTGCATCCCCAGTTGGAGGCAGCAATGCTTCTGAATCCCAGTTGCTGGAAACCACAGGAGGAGAGAATGTTCTTGTGTTCAAATCCTACTCACTGGTTTCCCACAGGCATCTGGTTGGCCACTGTGAGAACAGAATGCTGGAGGAGATGGACCAGTGGCCTGATCGAGCAGGCTCTCCTCTTATGACATAGTGGTGAGCAACTGCTGGATGGACTAGTGGTCCGATTCAGGGTCAGCAAGGTTGCAACATCCCTAAATTTACCCCCATTGACTAAAATTCTTCTCCAAAGTAGTTTCATGGAACTAGGCTATTGCGAACAGTAGACCTAGCTCATGGTGGGAGTGGGGGACAAACCTGTTAATAGGGAGGAAACTGAAGAGAGAGAGAAAGTCCTTATTCGAGCAACACATACTTCAACTATGGAACTCACCTTGACAGGGTCATGGTAAAAGTTAAGGACCTGAACGGTTAAGTCCAGTCAAAGGCGACTATGGGGTGAAGCGCTCATCTTGCTTTTCTGGCAGAGGAAGCCGGCATTTGTCCACATACAGCTTTCCAGGTCATGTGGCCAGCATGACTAAACCACTTCTGGCACAATGGGACACCATGATGGAAGCCAGAGCACATGGGAATGAAGCGTTTTTTGATTGTTGGAAAGGCTTCAAACCAATTTCTGCACACTAACGGAGCCCAGCACACTTCCTCTGTGCAAGTACCTGCCTGAAGCATTTTTCCTTGCTGCCGTCTCCTGTGCTATTCAGCAGTTATCTTCTTATCTTCTCTCACGCAGCGGGGTGTGTGCATGCCAGCATATTACAGACAACAGAGTCCGGCTTCTTTCTAATCTAGAAGCTTTATTTTACAAGGCATAAATCTACATTCCTGGAGAGACGCAAGCCATGTTGGTGGCTTCTCCCTTCTCTCCGTTCTCCGGAAAAAAAAAAGTATCACATTACAAAGTACAACAGTACACAGAGCATCCGGTGACGCTCTTCCTCCTGTGGGTGGGACAATCTGGTTGAGCTTGTTAACTCTAAAAGCTCCAAACCTCTACAGGGAATGCCATTTACCTTCCCACCACAGCGGTACCTATTTATCTACTTGCGCTGGTATGCTTTCGTTGGCAGAAGCTGTGACAGAGCAACGGGAGCTCACCCTGTCGCGTGGATTTCAACTGCCAATGAGCAAACCCAAGAGGCTCAGTGGTTTAGAGCACAGTGCCACCCGCATCCCTTTTACTTTGTCAGGAGGCAGTGATGGTCACCAACAAGAATGGCTTTGAGAGAGGATTGGGCAAATTCATGGAGGACATTGGTTCTTCTGAATACCAGTTGCTGGAAACCAAAAGAGGAGAGGGTGTTCTTGTGCTCAGATCTTGCTTGCAGCTTTCCCTGTTGGCCATGATAAAACCAGGGTACTGGACTAGGTGGACCTGATCCAGCAGGCTCATCTTACGTTTACTTTATGATAGTAAAAACTTTCAGGTTCAGGACTGGCTATGCAAAGTATCAGTCCTTTGTCATTGTTATAGCATAAGCCATTATGGTTTTGCTCTCCCTTCACTTCTACAAGGCACTCCAAGAAGAGGACCCAAAATACACCTTAACAGTGTCCAGCTAAACCCAAACTGTGTACAGGGTATGAGTCAGAAGCTGAAGAGGGAAGGATGTGTGCAGGGCATATCTGATGTACCCTGTTGGATCCTCCCCAATGCTGGCACCCATAGGAACCAACTCCTAGGGCCAAGGTCCATTCATGCTCCCCCCCCAATAAAATATTTGAGGGGGCTCACAGTTGATTCAAATGGTATACATGTCCTGTGACTCGTGATGAATTATGCAGGCGGGGCTTACCTGCCCCCCCATATTTTATTCAACTTGGAACCCCTGCTGCAGATACACTCCTATGCAGATATCTCTGAGCCCAGGGAAAGGAATGACATCAGAGTTCCATTATATGCCATCATTCACAGCACCGTTCACACGTTGGATGTGGTGGCTGAACGAAGGTTGTGGTGATTTCCCGAGGCCATTGAGAACTCGGCGGTAGCATAGTGCAGAGAGAGGGAGAGGCTAAGAAATGCAAGGAGAGAAGGTGCCCAGTTTAAATTCCACATCAGCTGTAAGTATATGAGATTCTCCCCCCCCCCCCAATACCATGCTATCCCTTAAAATGAATGACAATTAAGAGAAGACTGCTCTGGGAGAGTCGAGGGGCTGTCAGAGTGTTCCCAGCTCTGCTGAAGTCAGCACCAGAAATAGTTTATTGCATGTCATCAAGATGCCTCCATAGCAGAAAAATCCGAGTATTGATACACAGAAAGGCTTATAAATTAAACAAGGGGGTTCTGAGGATTCACCCGGTACCATTTATAGAGTGCTAAATATTATTCATTGCTAAATAACGACATGAGGAGTCCTGATATCAAAGCAGTTACTGTAGGCTTGAGTACATTTAGGAGAGCTTAGCTTTGCCAAATCATGGCAAAGGACATTGTGTGTGTGTGTGTGTGTGTGTGTGTGTGTGTGTTACATATTTAACCCTTTTTTCAGATAAAAACTATCCTTTGCAGTTGTTCTAAGTAAAGAGAGAAAGAAATTGTTTTGGGGGAGGGGGTTCATTGTAGGAGGGACAAGCTCTGCTCTCACCTTAAATATTTCCTAATACCTGTGTCTGGAGTATGGTGAGATGGGTTGAAACTAGAGCTGAGTTTTCTCAGGTGGCATTTTTTTTCTGAAACAATTTCAAATACCTGTTTGTGAGGAACACAGGAAGTCACCTTATACTGAGTCAGACCATTGACCCATCTAGCTCGGTCACACTGAGTGGCAATGGCTCCCCAGGTTTTCAGAAAGGAAATCTTTCTCAGTCCTGCTTAGAGAAGCCAGGGTTTGAACCCGAAAACTTCTGCATACAAAGCAGACACTCTACCACTGAGCAACAGCCCTTTCCTTCTTCTTTTTTTCCACACCCTTGAAAAGGAAAAAAAAAATAGTTGGGAAAGGTTCATAAACAAGCAACCTAAATGATCAAGGGAATGGGTCAATTCTCCTTTGAAGAAAAGTTGCAGCATTGGACACTTATTGGTTCAAAGAAAGGGAGATCAAGAAATGACATGGTAGATGTTTGGAATATTATGCATGGCTAGGGTTGCCACCCATCCCTAGAAAAATGGGTTTGGACATTAGTGTCCCCTGACCTGTTTCTTCTTGAAACGGGACACCTTTTCCCCATATTTGAGCTCAGCCAGCCCAAAATGGCGGTTGTGTCGCTATTGGCGCAGCTGACAAGGAGCTCAGCCCAGCATGAGTGACAATAGAGAGGAGGGGGAAGGAGCGGCTTCCTCTCCCTCCCTTGCCCCCTCCTTCCTTCCCTCTCGCTGGCGGTTCTTCTCAGCCACCATCCACCTATCTAGCATGAATTTTTATGTATACTTTGCCCCAGTATGCACATTTTTTTACACATTATTTGCTACACAGGAAAAAAATAGAGAGAAATTGGGTTCTCACTTGGGAGAGCACACGTTGCGGTGGGGGCCGGCAAGACGGGTTGGTTAGATGGCCATAGCTCCTATAGGTCCCTGTGAGTTGCTGAGGAGAATTGAATGTATCAGTGTTGTGGTGGACAGCCCAGCATCCTTTATATTGCCCTGCAAGCAGGGAGATCCTCCTCTTGGCTGCGTGCTTCGGATCACCAACCCTCCCTCCCTTTATTTAGGTCTCTGCATTGACCTTGCAACCGCCTGTCATGGGGTCGTCTGCTTTTGGGGCAGGGGCCCAGTAGGATTTTTTTCCATTTGGCTGATTGGCTGTTGCCATTTGGTTTTCGCCTACTGCAGTAGCAACTAGTCACAACTTGTTTTTTTTTATATAATGTATATCTCTTTATTATTTAAAATCACACAAATAAACATACTCATCACATATAGTTACATATTCAAACATAATTATTTACATACATAAACTTCAAACATAAATACTTACATACAAACATTCATACTTACATACCATACATGTCAGCTGTCGACACTTAGTTACACACATTCTCAAACTTCCAATTATCCTCTCTGTATTTCGTATTACCTTTTTTTAACATAACGTACAGTTATAATTCTCATTTGTTACTCATATTTTTGTTCTCACAATCTCTGTTTACTTAATCAAAGGTTCAATCTAGGTCTGCTACTAGGATTCCATTTAAACCACTATCCATTAAATATTCTTTAAATATCCTCCATTCTTTCCATACCTCCTGAATCATCCGTCCTCTTATTTTACCCGTTGTTTTGGCTAATTGCAGGTATTATATCATTAAGTTTTGCCAATCGGCTATAGTTGGTACTGCCTTATTTTTCCAATTTCTGGCCGCTAGCATTCTTGCTGCTGTTGTGCCATACATACATAATACTCTTTTTGCTTTTTTAATTTCTTCTGGCAATTTGGTTGTCATTTGGTTTTCACCTACCGCAGTAGCAACTAGTCACAACTTGTAAGGTTGGTGGTTAGGCATTGGTTCTTGTGTTGGTTACTGGAAGGGTGGTGCCCACCTCCGGAATGATGATGATGCAGGGAATTCCGTTAAAGGAATCCAGGGGCTCGATATGCTTTTGTCCGAACCCCCGGTAAGGGGACAGGGCCACGCAAGAGCCCCTGGGACCGCTGGGGAGAGGGAGGGCTCTGCTCCCGGCCTCCTTAACACTCCCCAGGTGGCATTCTCCCAACGCTGACCGAAAGTCAGCTCTGTCCTGGCGGACAGCTAGTCTGAACCAATGCCTATGCAACCACTCACATAGTTTGTATTTTAATAAAGTTGTGGCCTAAATTATCGCCAAAAACCCAAATAAAAATTATGTCTCTAGTGTGAGTTGTGGGGTGTGTGTGTGACTTGGGGACCTCAACATTCAAGTGCAAATTTCTGTGTACACATCTTGACGGTATACTTCTTAATGTACCAGAACTGACTTACCACCCCTTAAAAAAAACTGCACCTTCCAACCCCCTCTTTTAATGCCTGTTTGGGGCTACAAAAGCAGCATGTTTTCAAGCATTTGGGGATTAAGAGAACTGTCTTGTGACCTGCATTTGGCTTGATGGATCTCATCAAGTGCAGGGCAACCTCAGGTGTTGAGGTTTAGGCATTTTAGTCCGGTAAGATGCCCTGGAAATGACACAAAACTAGTTTCCCCACAGATGTTCTAGCTAGCAATTAATGTAATACATCAGTAATATGCAGCTTCCATTACCCACAAACCACAATTGGAAAGTCTCTGCTGCCTTCTGACATGCAACTCCAAATTTATGCCCTACACTCAGGGTTGACTTCTACAGATCTGTGTTAATTTACATCAGCCATAGATCTGGATCATATATTTGGAGACAGAAATAGTACACATGAATATATATGATGGGAGCCTATAAAGTATTTATTGGCATGAATTTGTGATGACCGCATTACTCATTTTGTGGTGGTGCTTAAGTCTTTAAGTCATGGAGGCCGGGATATTGCTGGGGTGTAAAATGCAATTCCACTAGTTGCTGGGATAAAAAATCTTCTAATTGTTGCTACTACATACCCCCCTCTTGATATCTTGCAATATGTTGATGCCAGTGCAACTGACCGTTTGCCTCGAGCAAAGCAGGGTTTCTATTCATTTTATTTCCTATTCACCTTTAGTCTACTTTGGGTCCGGTGCATTCCTCTAAAATGGAATATTTAAATGTTAAACTAGTCATCTAACAACTGTATGTGTGCTTGTGCGTGCACGTGCAAGAGTTTAAGTTTTAGGTCACTCAAGTTGATGGAGCCTAGAAGGGTGGATCAATCATATTTTAATAAATAAACCAACCAATAACGAGTTTTGTCACCTGAGCCTTCCGGATCAGCTGGCTGTGTCACACAATACTGGCTACATGTTGAGTCAATTCAGGACAAACTCCTTACAGTTCCCAGGACCTGACCCTGGAGCATTGCTCCAAGGCATCGTGGGAAGTTAAAATGGTGGCTCATGGCTGCCTGATGAAGTGGGGAACGGAGTCACCTTTGACATTCTGTGCTTTGAAGAGTCGTTGGAGCTGCCCTTAAGACCGGAAATGCATACCTTGTTGAGCACTGGATGGCAGGGCCTTGGTGTGTGTGTGTGTGTGTGTGTGTGTGTGTGTTGGGTTCACATATCGAAGGCTGCTTTAGCAGGGAGAGAGAATTTCCTGCAATTCTTGGCTAGGGAGCCATGAATGGTGGCAATTTACATGCCCTGGGGAATAAAGGGATGCTTCCCTCATATGTGCCGATTCCAACTCACCTGCCCATACTTGCATAACTTGGCTATTGTTTGGCAGATGTCCTACTGTTATATTTGAATGAATATGACCTATCCCTTATTACTCTGTCTCTTGAGTTTTCCTCCATGGTGCGTTGGCAATGCAAATGTTTTTGGAGTGTGCACCCAAAACTATAATTTATTAAGGCAACAAACAAAGGTATTAGACATCATGCAAGACAGAAAGTGGCTGTAGTCTCTTGTCAGGTGTACAATCATGGCAAACCTGGGTTTGCCCAATGTAATGTGTGAAAAATCTCTAACACTAATAATAAACGCAGGACTTTTTTTTTTTTTAACAAAATCAAGAGTTTTGGAAATGGGTTTTATTTCCCAGCCAAAGGTCTATTTGGCTTCTGTGACAATTTTCTGATAAGGAAATGTGTTTGTTTCAGAGAAGCTAACAGTTGTTTGAAATTTTAACCAGCTGTATTAACTTCTCGTGATATCTTTCCAAGGTTGCAACACTCCAAATAAATGCAAGCCATTTATTAGGATGGTTATTTTTTATCTGCACTGCAACGTTTATTTTCCTTCATGAATTACCTTTTCGGATCTCACCACTGCTGCAATGCCTCCCATATCTTTAGTCAAAGTAACACTTTGTTTCACTTACGCTTACACACTCTTCATTCTATAGACCAAAATCGCTTTCAATTACACATAGATCACAGTCCTTAACCATTAGTCTCACTTGCTTGTGGTTAATAATTCACCTTATATTCCAGCATCCATCAACATAAAATCAGCATAACAACTTTTATGAATCCCTTTATCATCAGCACATTCCAAATGCTTATACAATCTGCATTCCAGATTCACATAGGAACTGGTTTAATAGCCCTTAAAGTCGCAATAATACTCAGTTCCTTTCCATCACAGAATTATTGTTCATTTTGTCAGAGAGGACCATTTTTTAAGCTCTTTTATATTATCCTCCCATATTTCTTGGAATCTATTGGCCCATATTCTGATCACGGTTAATTCAGAGCAAATATGATTCACAGCCGGCATGGATTCAAATGAACTGCTGAGGTGGTAAAACTAACGACTGATGGATGTGTGTGGATGCGATGTCATTTCACAGCCTGTTGTAATTATTATTATGACTTGCAAAATGTATATTTCAGTTGCACCCCTATGTGAAACAACTCCTGGAGTGTTGTTTGGACTATAGAACCCGATGTCACAAGCAGAGACCTGCTCCAGAATCTGCAAATGCCGTTGATATACATGATGCAGGAACTTGGACTAGATGTCCATTGGCTCATCTAGATGGGATCCCCTTCCAACTCTACAATTCCATGATTCTATGATACTTTATGGGATGCGGGTGGTGCTGTGGGTTAAAGCACGGAGCCTAGGGCTTGCTGATCAGAAAGTCGGCGGTTCGAATCCCCGCGACGGAGTGAGCTCCCGTCGCTCGGTCCCTGCTCCTGCCAACCTAGCAGTTCGTAAGCATGTCAAAGTGCAAGTAGATAAACAGGTACCACTCCAGCGGGAAGGTAAATGGTGTTTCTGTGTGCTGCTCTGGTTCGCCAGAAGCGGCTTAGTCATGCTGGCCACATGACCCAGAAGCTGTACGCCGGCTCCCTCGGCCAGTAACACGAGATGAGCACCGCAACCCCAGAGTTGGACACGACTGGACCTAATGGTCAGGGGTCCCTTTACCTTTACTATGATACTTTATAGTGTAAAATTAAGGTCCCTCGTCCCCCAAAGGGCCACATCCCCTCTGCCAGGAGGAAATGAGCAAGGCCAAATTCAAAGTGGGTAGGAACAACACGTGCATACAAACACACACACACACACACACACACACACACACACACACACACACACACACCAATCTCTCTCACACACAAACATCCTACATTGCCTTCTGTGCTTCATTGTGAGATTGCAGGGTTTAAACCAATGGATTCCACTTGCAAGAAGGGAGATTCCAACTAAATGCTGGGATGAACTTTCTGGTTAGTGGGGTAGGAGAGCTGAAAACAACAACCACATCTGACTATACCAATGTGCCTCTTTGATTTCAGAGAGTACATGGGTCGACGAGTCTAAAAAAGCCCGGGGCACAAATTTTCACGGTCCTCTAGCAGCTATGGTGGCTCCTTTACAAGAAGTAATGTATTTAGTGTTAACTCTGGAAGTTATATATATACTTGATTCTGAGCAAACTAATTTGCTCAGCTAATTCCCAATAGGACCTGTCTGTCACTGCCCACTCCTTCTCTGGGCAACACCATTGAGTGGTATCTTTTTTATGGTACCCCAGGGGGTGGCAAAAAACCACCTCCTTTAGTTTAGTTAGCATCATTTTGGAGAGTGCAAAGCTGGCAAGTTCACATTTAAACTGAATCAAATTTCTTCCCCATCACTAGTGGATCCCTACCTTCCCCTCCAGTGCCAAAACAAACAGCCAAGAGAAGATTTCCTGCTTCTTTCTGACTCGATTATTATTTGGTGAGTTGGTGCTCTTTAAAAGAAAGACCAGCTGATGCAAACTCCAACATGAAGGCCACACACTCTGCATATTGCAGGTTGGACAAGGTTCTGGGTTGTACAGCAGGACCGAAAAAAGTGGTCTGCCTCGCCTTCGCCGGCTCCTTTCCTTTCACTTCCTGGCTGCTGCAGCGGTAAGTGCATTAAAGAAGTATATTTAGGTCACTTCAGAGCAGAACATTAAAACAAATGCTGATAGTTCAAGGTTAATAGATGCATAAAACAAAAGTAATTCCGTGTCAAAGCTAGGCTGACAGGTGATTTGACTTGAGGCTGCTTGGCAATCACTCTTTTACATGTGCTCTCTGCTGAGCCCGGTGGAAGGTGTTATGTTTCTGACATTTACTTGTCAGAAAGCTATGACAATAGAAATTGTTTCTATCTCTGCCAGTCCCAGATGTTAACCTTCGAGCTTTATTTTGTAATTGGGGTTCCGCCGAGCTTTAACATTTTCTATTGATTCAATAGAGGCGATAACATTTCCAATCATAAGAAGGCATTATAGAAATATCAGGCAATTCACATATCAAAATGTTTGATAGCTGGGCTCACCGCATTAATTTCTGTCACCTTTGCAGGGAACCCTTAATCCGCTTTTTTAATACTGAAGGACACCTGGGAGTACTTCCTGTCACTTTTATAGTTCAATAAAGTAGACAAAAGTTTCAATTAACAGGCAAGGAGCCCTCTGGGGAATTGTGAATGAGAGTATATTTTATTCATTTGATTGTGATTTAGCCAAACTTCAAATCTTTTCCCCACCACAATCTCCTTTCTCCAACCCTCCCCCCCCCAAGCCACCCCAGAATTCAAGCTAAACACCAGCTAATTTTCAAAAGTCTTAGTACATGGCCTAGATCCAAATGCGGCTAGTTGTATGCATCTGAAGGGGCTTCCCAGTACTATCGGCAGCACACCAAATATCACATGGAGCTAAGTTAAGAATGTAAGAAAATAGGAACCCTGCATGTAGTCTCACAACTGACTTTCCACAGTGGTCATCCATAGACCTCTGGTCATATACCATCAACCTATGATCATAAGCAGAGCATGGAGGCAAAGGTCTTCTCCCACTGTTGTTCCCAACAACTGTCAGGCTTCGTGGAATCAGATCCCTCCCACGGAGGCAGCCCAGAATCAGAGAAACTATAAAAGTTCTTACCAAGAAATTTATTCAATAATTCACAGAGAATGACAAAGGAATTAAGCTTTCCCTAATAAAGGCATTGCTCCAAGTAAAGTCCCACCACACTACGTCCCCCTTATTCGATGTCACTTCTGCGTTGATCTGAGTTTTCTGTCTCTGAGCTCTCTGTTCTAATACCCTCAATGCCCATCTGGTCTTGAGAGAGCAGGGTGGTGGTGGTCAGGAATGCTTTCCAAGGACACTGAGTCTGTCAGCTGTCTCTCCCCTGGTGCTTCTCCTTCTTCTTGCTGTTCCTCTTCCAGTACTTCCCAGCCTCTGCCCTCTGCAGCCTCTAAACTGTGCCCTTCTGCAAACCACTTCTAAATCCATACTGTCCTCTTGTTCTCAGGAATGATCAGGAGAAGGGGGGTGGCTCCCACCATTCCTCCTCAGTCCAGCCCCTGACAAGAACTGGCACGGTATCTCTGACCCCCCCAAGCTCCATAAAATCATCATGGCTGAAAGCCAGTGATGGAACAATCCCCCATGAATCTCTTGCAAGAGTGAATGTGACTGCTTCAACAGTACAGTATGTCATCAGTTCCCAAGCTGTGCTATGTGGACCACCAGTGGTCTACAAGCTTCAGTCAGGCTGCCCACAGCATGGCATGTCTCTGGCTCAAGGCAGGGGTCATCATATGAAATATTCATATTGATATTAACTGTACGCTTATTGCTTCTTTCATTTCTTATATTGTATTGCAGCTCAAATTCTTTAGATTTCAAATTGCAATCCAATTAAATACTACATCGACACATCTATCTGATATAAGAAATAACAGGGACAATATAAATACAATTACAATTGCTATAGGAGGCAAAAAAAAAAAAAAAAAAAACAAGCCAAAACCAAAATATTAAATGGCCTGCCAACACCCTCAGGAAATTTCAAGTGGCCCATGGCTCGTATCCCATGGGGGAACAAAACCAGACCATTCCAGTGGGAGCAGGCACATCAAAACCTCTGGAGAAGTTCTTTGGATCTTGGTCAGGGACTTCTGACTGGTAGTGGGACAACAGTGAGTGGTCAGTGGGAGAAGAGGGAGACAATTAGGAAACATAGACTTAGACAGCTGTAGGAAGGCAGGGACCTTCAGTCTCCACAAAGGAAAAGACCTACCAAGAAGAGCTGCTGTGCTCATTAGGTCCGGCACTCCTGAGCAGACCTTGTTTCTTGTAATAAAACTTTACTTACTCCATGTGATTTATTGCTGGGTTGCTCCTGACCCCATTCATTTTATTTATATTTATTTGTTTCACAGATTCTGCCTACCTTTAAGACCTCTAAGTGGATTACGTAAAATATATTGCATTTATATCCCAGCTCAAGGTGGTGTGCTTGGTTCTCCCTCTCCTCAGCTAATCCCCACAACAACCCTTTGAAGAAGTGAGAGGCAGTAACTGGCCCAAGGTCACCCAGTGAGCTTCATGGCCCAATGGGGATTTGAACCTGAGTCTCCCAGGTCCAATTTTGGTCATGTAACCACGGCACCACCACTAGCTCCCAATAAAAAACCAGACGTTAGCAAGTTGGCCTAAAACTTTCAAACTATAAATAAAACCAGCTGTTAAGCATATACATTATAAAATGAAAATCCATACTGAAATGTATGTCAGCTTCACATATTTGGGTGGGCTTGCTTAAGCACAACATTATGTGTTTCTTGTAAAAGTGCCACTTCCACATATTGAAGAAATCCCTTTTAGATCAGTGAATGTGATCTTCTTCCATATTTCCCCCCATATGCTGAATTAATAGCAATGCAAGTCTGGCGTAGGGCAGAGGAGCTACGTTGTCTGGCTTCTCCAAGCTGAATGCAGCTTACTATCTATGCTCACCTGTGTACAGTGACACGAGTAAGCAGGTTTGAGATCAGTGGATTTACTTTTAAGTAAACATGCACAGAATCAGGCTGTAAGGCACACAGCTAGGGACTGCAAAAACACCAGGGGTTCATCTTTCTCAGGGATGGTTAACTTGTGGCACACCATATGTTGGAACCCAATTCTCATCAGGGACGTCAATGGCCATGGATGGGGTAAAGGTAAAGGGACCTCTGACCGTTAGGTCCAGTCGTGTCCGACTCTGGGGTTGCGGCACTCATCTCGCATTACTGGCCGAGGGAGCCGGCGTACAGCTTCCGGGTCATGTGGCCAGCATGACTAAGCTGCTTCTGGTGAACCAGAGCAGCACATGGAAATGTTCTTTACCTTCCCGCTGGAGTGGTACCTATTTATCTACTTGCACTTTGACATGCTTTCAAACTGCTAGGTGGGCAGGAGGTTGGACGGAGTAACGGGAGCTCACTCTGTCATGGGGATTTGAACCACCGACCTTCTGATCAGCAAGCCCTAGGCTCTGTGGTTTAACCCACAGCGCCGATGGGGACTTTAGTCCAAAAACACCTGGAAGGCTACACATCCCCAATCCCTGATCTACCTGAAGACTACAATGAATGGATAGAGGCTTCAGTGTCACGCAGATATGCAGTAGGGTTTTCTCAGTTGTGGTACATGCAATATGGAATGGCTTATTTTTGAAGAACTCCCATGAGATATTTTTGGGTTCCACAGGTGAGAGCCTCTCTGTATGTAAAAGCATTCCCATCAACCTCCTAATTTGTTTGCGACAGGAGTACAGTGTTGGATGCTATTGTTTTAATTGTTTTAATTGCTTTATTGTTTGAGATTTGTTAGTGTCATGGTCAATTAGCTTTGTACTTGATGTTTTACATTTTTTCCTCTGAGTCGCATTTTATATAGAAAAATGACTAATACATTTGCTAAATAACAATGATACAGCTAAGAACTTGCTGCAATGTTTCATCTCAAACTAGCTGCTTACAATTCAGGCATTCTACAATTAATTCCAAGAGGAAAGCTTGAGGAATTTAGTCTTTGTCAATTCCAACACAAACTGACCTGCTCCATACCTCCCAAACTCCTGTGCAAGTAAGAATGTAGATCAAACATCCAAATCAGTTAAAATAGTGGATCACAGTTTATGTTAAAATGTACATATAGAGACAAAATACATTTAGAGCTGCATATTTTGAGAAGGAAAATGCATTTATACATGTGAATTTCCTTCCAGATTCTTTTAAAATGCAGATTAATATGGAAATGTGACATAACAGACTTATGAATAAACAGATACAATAGCAACACAGAAACAGACTTATTCATTCCAAAAGCACAAGTGGAAACTTGATCGCCATAACTCACGATCATTCATGGATCTATTATTTGTTTGTTTGTTTACCTCCTTCCATGCACATGACTCAAAGTGATGTACATAATTCAATACAAGCAGCTAGAAAACAATTGAAAACAATACAGGAAGTGGCATCAGATAAAATTAAAAATAATACAAAAATAGACACCAACAGCAGAGACCTAGTCATCCAACTGGGAATGCTTGCTGGATCAGAAATGCCTTCAAATCTTTCCAGAAAGTGGTGATAAAGGGCATTTGTCACATCCCAGAAGGAATGATGCTCCACAAAACAGGGACAGTCGCCATGGAACCTCTAACAAGCACCTGATACCCATTTTAATTTTGACCCCCCCTTTGTTGATTTTATCTTCTTTTCTTGAAACTAGAATTACAAAATCAGTCTCATGGAATTTGCTGTAGATTTGGAGATTCCTGCGGGGGGCGGGGAATGAAGATTTTCAAGGAAAGCCAAAAGAGCTTTGATAAGGGTACCAAAAATTCTCAAAGGTGTGGTGGGGCTCCTCTGAACTGCACTTAAAATGAAATTTAGAAGGAAGTTAGTCCACTCTCTTTGGGCGAATGAAGTGAAGAATTTCAAGGGGAAGGAAAAAATAGTGTTTCAAGAAGAGTTGTGACAGTTCTCTGGGGATTTTATGCATCTCTACTTTAAATTAAAACTGTGCATTTTTGTTCAATACATTTTCACCCATGATTTACCACCTGTTTATATCTCAGCACTGAAGCCTTCCGAAGTGACCCTGTTGCTGAAACTAGCTTTAGGCATTTGCTTAAGACCAGTATGTTTAGGAATTAGGAGGCTTTGTAACTAGAGGCTGCTATCAAGCAAAAATATACCTGTTCGAGGTTCTGATCCTTCAGTTACTTGCTTGACATTAAAATAATGGGATTGTACATAAACTTAGAAAGAATCAGGGCCCATATATATTAGCTTGGTTACACATCTGTTCTTAATTGCATATACAGTACAGCATCATTTATCTGAATGGCTTTGGAAGACGGCCAGCACATTTGGATAATAAGGCATTTGGGAACCATAAGGGTAATTTTCATAGGGCTACATTTACATAGGGCTAATACAGCCAACTTGCTGTGGATGTAGATAACTGGGATGTTTGGATTATTTTGAGAATGGGCATTTTATAAGAGCTTGGGTGGGTGGGTCACACCACTGGTACATGGGCACACTCTTAAAGCCTGCAATTCGGTGCTTCCCTCACTCATGTCACTTAAACTCATAGAATCGTAGAGTTGGAAAGGACCATGAGGGTCAACTAGTCCAACCCCCTGCAATACATGAATCTTTTGCCCAACATGGGACTCAAACCCATGACCCAGAGATTAAGAGTCTCATGCTGTACCATATCAGAACATCTTGGCTACATGAAAGGGATTCACAGTTACTCTATCTTCACGACAGCATCCAGGAATACATAGGAAGATGAGTTTTGGGATTGCAGAGATGGACTTTGCTCTCCCAACAGGTTTTCCCCAACTCAGTATTGTCTACTCTGACTGGCAGTAGCTATTTGGGATTTAAGGTAAGAGATTTTCCCAGCTGTTCCTGGAGGAGATGCAGTTCCCATCATCCCTGATCATTGACTGTGTTGGGTGGGGCTGATGGGAGCTTGTGAACTTGAAAACTTGGACCTGTGTGCTTTTTATGTATGTATAAAAGGTAAAGGGACCCCTGACCATTAGGTCCAGTCGTGTCCGACTCTGGTGTTGCAGCGCTCATCTTGCATTACTGGCCGAGGGAGCCGGCTAGCATCTGGCTAAAACATTTCTAGATTAGATGAGGAGGGGGAAGATACAGTGAGACCAGAGACTGAAAGATAAGTGAGACAACTCCCCCTTGTTACCTTCAACAGCAAGGCAACATTGCAGGCTTAGGAGTTTCAAGAACCGTCTGTAGAAGAAGAGACTGGTGGATCAGATCAGTGGCCCATCTAGTCCAGCTTCCTGTTCTCACAGTGGCCAACCAGATGCCTATCCGATGGTTCTGAAGCACTGCTGCCTTCAGCTGTGGTCAAAGCAGAGCACAGCCATCATGGTTAGTAGCCCCCAATAGTCCTCTCTTCCATGAATTTGCCCAAAGCCATCTAGGTTTGTAGTCACCTCTGCCTGCTGTGGAAGCGACTTCCAATTTTTTTTTACTTTTTCTATCCCCTTTCTCCATGCCATGCATAATTTTATAAACTATCATGTCACCTCTTCTTTGTCCTTTCTCCAAAGTAAAGAGTCTCAAACGCAAGAACCTTTCTTCGTAGGGGAGTTTTTCCATCCCTTTCATCATAGCTTAGCTGGTTAGAGCCTGGTGCTGATAACGATAAGGTTGCAGGTTCGATCCCCGTATTTGACAGTTGCCTATTCCTGAGTTGGACTAGATGATCCTCAGGGTCCCTTCCAACTCTACACTTTTTTATTATTCTATTATCATCTCCTGTGGTAGAAGACTTCTGGCAGTAACTGGCTAGGGGTAGAGCCTCAGCTAGATCTGGCCCATAGAGCTATTTTATTACTATTAGTATTTTCTATTGGCCCACTGAAAAATTGAACAACACTGATCCACAGTGATTACAGTAAATACTATATAGGCCTAGATAATCATGATTCAAGCATCGGCATACATAAAGCTCCATTTTGTGTACCATCATCTAAACACCCACTACAAAAAAAAGTGATATTAGTACGGCCTCCTTCAGCAAACCCTGATAGAATAGTTTGATGTATACCCATATTACCTTCAAACATATTAGCATTTCTTATGGTACCAAGGTCAATGTCTCTTTCTCAAATAACATTTCAGACCTATAATTGTTCATCTACAAGCCGGCAATTATGGGGGAATTGATCAGCCAGTAATTAATGCTACGCTATTACACTTTTTAATTTGGAGATTATGCAGCAGCGAGCGTTCACACATTTTTAATTTGTATATTATACAGCCACAAATGTTTACAATGCCCTTTTTAATCTCCTTACACTACCCGAGCCATTATTCACTATAGATTAATGATACGCTGGATGCTGTGGTTTATTTCATTCACCACTCTTACCAAGAGAGCTGTTAACATTAGTGTGTTCTATTACTTAATGTCTTGCTGCAGCTGCTAGTGAGCATTGGTTACCTTTTAAAATATTACCAGTCAATTATTTCCTTCGCACTCTCTCACTCTTTCTTTCCTTCAGCCTCTCTTTCAAAGACTGTGGCAGGGCTGTGGAACTATTCTGCATCCCTGCTAAAAATAATAATTATGATAACAAAGAGATAGATGTGACATGGTAATCCAAATTATGCAAATTACAAGAAAAGCAGAATTCTGCAACCTGCCCCCATTACACAAATAGAGAGAATAGATGCAAATCTTCTTACTTGCATGATTTAGTCTGCAATGCTAGTTCACACACACACACACCCACACACCCACAGCCCAATCTCAAGATTTGATGATTATATGGAAGGACTACAGATCTACTTGACCATGGAGGTCTGCTCCAAATTTATGGAAAACAAAACTTTTGGCATCAACCTTCATTTGTATTTTATCTATTTACTTATTTATCAATGTATAAACCACTCTATATTCAGAGAATACCTGAGCGGGGTACAAAAATGGCATATAAAATATATTTCTATTCTGCTCTAATTAAGCCTAAATAGAACTAGCTGAAACAAATGCATAACTTTTTTCTGTTTACCCCTGCCCCCAATGCCCTTGCTTGTTGTTTTGTCTGTGTTGAATGAAATATGCTGATGATCAATTATAAGAATAGTTAATCACAACATCAACATCAGCAGAAGTCTAGTATCCTGATCAAAGGAAGTCATAGAACCACTCTCTTCTGCCTTGGTCAGAGCACACCTGGAGTACTGTGTCTTGTTCTGGGTGCCACAATTTAGCAATTTGACAAGCTGGAATGTGCACAGAGAAGGGCAACCAAGATGATCAAGGGACTGGAAACAAAGACTTAAGAGGCATGGTGGAGGGAGTTGGTTATGTTTATCATGGAACAGAGGAGACTGAGAGGAGATGTGATAGCCATCTTCAAATATCTAAAGGGCTGTCATAAACTTGCTTTCTTCTGCTCTGGAGGACCAAGCCAATGGCTTCAAGTTACAGTAAATGAGATTCCAACTAAACATTAGGAAGGACTTCATGAAAGTAACAACTGTTTGACAGTGACACTGACGACCTCAGAAGGTGGTAGACATTCATTTGTTGGAAGTTTTTGAACAGAGGTTGGATGAAGAAGAAGAAGAGTTTGGATTTGATATCCCTCTTTTCACTACCCGAAGGAGTCTCAAAGCGGCTAACATTCTCCTTTCCCTTACTCCCCCACAACAAACACTCTGTGAGGTGAGTGAGGCTGAGAGACTTCAGAGAAGTGTGACTAGCCCAAGGTCACCCAGCAGCTGCATGTGGAGGAGTGGAGACACAAGCCCAGTTCACCAGATTACAAGTCTACTGCTCTTAACCACTACACCACACTGGCTCTCATGGATTATTTAGCTTAAATTCCTGCATTGTGAGGGGTTGGACTAGATGACCATCGGGGTCGCTTTCAGATCTACAATTCTGTGATTTTATAATTCTGTGAACACTTAACAATTATATTATTATCATCATCTTTTTTGTGTTGCCCTCTTCTAAACCTTTCCCATGACTTGCTTTGATTACTCCATCACATTGGCTATTTTCATTGTTTTGTTGCTTACCATAGAAATGCCTCAAAGTAATTAGCAATTATAAAATCATACATAATGCAAAAAAAAAAAAAAAAAAAATTACCAACTTTGTCACTGTTTGTGGGAAATCGGCCATGGGTTTCCTGAACCCCTTCCTCTTCTTCTTTTAAATACAAGTTTCAAGACTCAAAAAGCATTAGAAGTTCCCAGAGCTTAGCAAATGAGTTTCTCCTCTTCTCCAATATTCCACACCTCTTCCGCCATGGAGATTAAGGAGTTTATAAAATACAACTTGTTACAGCCATGAGGGATTACTACTATATATTATCACTCACAGCTCATTAACCCCGAAGCCCTGCTAACTAAGAAAATCCTCTCTAATGAGGTTTCCTTCAGTGCACAGAAGAACAAAAAGGTCTCCAAGTTTTGCCTATTACCAATCTCTCTCAAATTATTTCCCCGTAATTAAAACAAAACTCTGAGGCCATTAAATTACAAATCTAAATTTCCTCAACTCATGAAAAATTCCAAGGTCGGTATTTCCCTCCCCCCGGCAAAAATAAAATAAAGGGGGGGGGGGTCACTCTGAAGGTACAACAGTGGAGCTGAGTTTCCTCCTAGTTAGTACTGCAGATGCGTAAACTGTTCAGTTGGCCCTATAGAATCGTACCCTCAAATGCTCTCCAAAATAAAGCAAAGGACAAATTAAGCACTTCATTGCCAAAAGGTGCTCTGGAAAAGAAAAGAATGAAATTTATTTGCACACATTTCTCAAGACCTGCAAAGAAGAGCTTGGGCAGGACTCCCCAGGGTGTGAGTTAAAAGAAAAGTGTCCTGACACTTGTGATATAATACGATAATCTTTATTGTCATTGTCCCATACAGAACAACAAATTGAATAATCTACATCAGACATGCAAAAACCAACAAGCCTACTATCCTGAAAATGCCTATCGACTCATTCCCCAACCCACCTATGCATAATTAACCTCCTAAACTTTAATACCCTACATGGTTAGCCTGCTAAAAACTCTGATGCCCCACAACTAAATACAGATACTCCCTTAGAGACTGCTTTAAGTAAAGGTAAAGGGACCCCTGACCTTTAGGTCCAGTCACGGACAACTCTGGGGTTGTGGCGCTCATCTTGCTTTATTGGCCGAGGTAGATGGTGTACAGCATTTGGGTCATGTGGCCAGCATGACTAAGTTGCTTCTGGCGAACCAGAGCAGCGCACGGAAACGGCGTTTACCTTCCCACTGGAGCGGTACCTATTTATCTACTTGCACTTTGATGTACTTTTGAACTGCTAGGTTGGCAGGAGTAGGGACCGAGCAAATGGGAGCTCACCCCATCGCGGGGATTCAATCCGCCGATCTTCTTATCGACAAGCCCTAGGCTTTGTGGTTTAACCCACAGCACCACTCACGAGAGACTGCCTTACACTGCGTTTAAAACCAAAATCGCTTTTGGATAGAAACTGTTTCTCAGGCGGCTAGTCCTGGTCTTTATAACCCTGTACCTTCTTCCAGAAGACTGAAGCTGAAAGAGATCATTTCAAGGGTGTGCACTATCCTGCACTATCTCTGCAGCTTTCTTATAGCACCTGGAGGTATCGATTTGATCCAAGGTTGGAAGAGTGCACCCAATTATTCTCTCTGCAGTCTTTAGAACCCTGGACAGCATTGTTCTTCCCCTGACCGTACAACTCCCAAACCACACACACAGACCATAAGTTAATACACTCTCAACAGTACAATGGTAAAATGCCATCAACAGGTCCTTTGATTGTTTTTCCGGAGGATTCTCAGGATTGTCTTTGCTGATGTAACTCCATCCAATGAAATTCTTAGTCCCCCTCCATGCTCTTGTTAGCACCAGGTGGCTGTGGCTAGGAGCCTCCATATTAATGCCCTGCAATGCCCTAGAGTAGGGGTGAGGAACATTTTCTAGGCCAAAGGCCACATTCCTATCTGGGAAACCTTTCTGTGTCTGCATGCAAGGGGCAAAGGTGAGCAACAAAATGAATGCTGTTTCTAACCTTTATACAGTAAGCTGGTTTCTCCAGATTCTTGCACACCCCTCTCTGTCCTCCATCCAATGAAATAAGAAAGAGCACCAGACTCCAAGAATACATGCAAAAGCAATGAAGTAATCTGGGAAGGAGGTGTTTCCTGGGAAGAATCCTGGGGGCAGATGGAGAAGCTTGGAAGGTCACAATAAATGTCCAGACCTAGAGGTGCCATCTTTTCAAGATGTTTGAGTGGTGCTGAAGTGATGTTCTGACATCATGCACACAACGTCATCTAACGTCACAAGGAGCCAGAGATGGAGTCAAACACCATTTGAACATTGAGGGGGACTGGTTACCTAAAAGGGGGGATTCCTTAGCCCCCAGGAACCAATGCCTATGCCCAGATCTGAGGTTCTGGTACACCAGATCTAGAGAATCTATAGAGAATTGGCTTCCAGTCCTGAATGACTAATGGTGTTCACACTAGCAGTGTGTGTCACAGCAGACAAGCCCACCAAAGCAACAAGCAACATAAGAAGACCCTGCTGGATCAGGCCAGTGGCCCAAGTAATCCAGCATCCTGTTCTCACAGTGGCTTTGATTATGTCTTTCTTACTTCAGGCATTGTACATAGCAAGGAGACATTCAACGAAACAGATAGAGGGAGAACTCCCTCAGAACTACACAGCCAATCAGAACATGTGCTACCTTAGCAAATATCACATCACTCTGCCTGTTTGCTAACCAGCAATACCACCACATTCTTGGGTAGGTGGCTTACTGATAACAGAACAAAACCATATGTTATAATTATGTTATGTTATATACAGGATGATCTCTGGTGTTGCTCTTTCAACTGTCTGTACCTGTAGTGTAGATGCTCTCAAATTACCATATTCTGCTTCATCAGACCACACCTAGAGCACTGTGTCCAGTTCTGGGCACCACAATTTAACAACTTTACAAGCCAGAACATGTACAGAGGAGG
The DNA here is from genome assembly GCF_009819535.1 of Lacerta agilis. NCBI lineage: Eukaryota > Metazoa > Chordata > Lepidosauria > Squamata > Lacertidae > Lacerta > Lacerta agilis. The sequence goes on along the minus strand of NC_046322.1, from coordinate 6,208,548 downwards.
GAAACCAAGGTGATCAAGGGTCTGGAAACCAAGCCTTATAAGGAGCAGTTGAAGGAACTGGGTGTGCCTAGCCTGAAAAAGAGAATGAGAGGAGATATGAGAGCCAACTTCAAATATTTAAAGGGCTGTTACATTGAACATGGGGCAAACTTGTTTTCACCTGCTCTGGAGAATAGGATAAAAGCAAAGTGTGTACATTATAAGAAAGGAGATTCTAACCAAACATCAGGAAGAACCCTATGACAAAATGAGCTGCTTGACACCCTCGGAAGGTGGTGGGTTTCCCTTCATTTGAGTTTTTGAAGCAGAGGTTGGTTGGGCATCTGTCATGGATGCTTTAGTTGAGATTCCTGCATTACATGGGATTGGACCGGATTACCCTGGTGGTCACTTCTAGAACAAGAAGAGTTTGGATTTGATATCCCGCTTTATCACTACCCTAGGGAGTCTCAAAGGGGCTAACATTCTCCTTTCCCTTCCTCCCCCACAACAAACACTCTATGAGGTGAGTGGGACTGAGAGACTTCAGAGAAGTGTGAGTAGCCCAAGGTCACCCAGCAGCTGCATGTGGAGGAGCAGAGACGCGAACCCGGTTCCCCAGATTATGAGTCTACCACTCTTAACCACTACACCACACTGGCTCTCTACAGTTTTCTGATTCACTGATTCATCGTTCCTCAAGCTGATGAACTTGCTGAAGTTGGAATCCATGTGATTGCTTCCAGTTTACATGGACCAGTGTGCACTCCCTAATTGAGTGGCTAGATCATGCCAACAGAACATATGACGTGGCCCACTTTTTGAATAACTGAATGCTGATGATTGGTGAAGAGGAGCGGTGGCCTCCCATCTCTTGTTGGACCACAACTCTCACCATCTCTTACTGTTGACCATGGTGGATGGACCTTATGGGATTTCTAGTCCCCCAACAGTGGTAAGGCCAGGGGTTCCTCATCTCTGTGACAGATGGAGACTTGGTTTCAGAACTGTAGTGGCTTCTTGGGCTGTGATACTGTCCTCATATAATTAAAATTAAAGGTTCCAGGTGTGTAAATGTCTTCACTCTCCCATAGGAATACCCATACAGACATCTCTGGTGCAAATATATAACAGTTCATCTTCGTCACCCCTAAACACTTTGTTTCTTGCAAGCAAAGCTGTTCAACTCTCAGGGGTTAGAAAAATAATAATCCTAGACCTTGCAGGAAGCAAAGTGGTTAATGATATTAATGCACCACCTGAATTTATGGCTATGCACCCGGCATGTGCAGATGACTACATGTCTCTGGGGCTCTGTACGACCACAGCCAGGCTACTTACAAGGAGACACGTTGGCAAGATTTCTCTTCATTATTGTTCTAAATCATGTCATTTGCAAGTCTGAAAGTGACTTTGGATTCCACGCTCCAAATCAAGAAGTTCCAAGTGTCACCTCTGCTTACGACAGCATGCTTTCTAGAAAGTCGAAATTATTCAGAGGAAGGATTCTGAAAGAGAAGAACGTAGAGGTGAGGGTATCAAAAGGCAAAAGGCAAACACAGTTGCATATAATTACCGGTAGGCTTAGCTTCAGTAGGAGATGAGTTCTAAGGGACTAAGGCAGAGGAAGGGAACCTCAGGCTCAGAGGCTGGAGATACCCCTTCAGTATCGTTGCCCAATCTCCATGTCTCACCTGAAAACTCCAGATTTACCAGGTAGAGAGCTTGAATCTCCAGATGAGTGAGATTGCCTTTAGTTGTTGTTGTTGTTGTTTGGCATTCAACTATTTGGAGAGACAATGGTGTATGCCTCCAAGGGTGAAGCTAAACTGCTGCAATAGTAGTGCTGAAGTGACCTCCCTAGGGTGTAAACCTGGGCAGTTTGTATGGAGATCCTGGGCTGTCCAGATGACAAGACCCATCCACCCCCCGGCCTTGCCTGATGTGGCCCAAAGGAAAGCAGAACAATATTTTTGGCACCAGCTGTGGTTGCAGGAGTTGCTAGAAGATGTTGTGCAACTGTCCTAGGGACTCCCACTCCAGATTTGTGTGGGGTTCACTCCTTAACCCTTTCCGCTCCCAAAGATATCCCACAAGGCAGTGGAGAAAGTGGATAGAGAAACGTGTTTCTTCCACTCTCATAACACTAGAACTCATGCACAGCCAACGAAGCTGAACGTTAGAGGATTCAGGACAGATAAAAGAAAGTCCTTCTTCATACAGTGCATAGTCAGTCTATGGATCTCACTTCCTCAGAGGGCACCGCCCAGGATGGATTTAGAAGAGAATCTGACAAATTCAAGGACGGCAAGGCTATCAATGGTTGTTAGTTATGGTGACGATGAAGATGGAAGAAGCAATGCTTCTGGGTACCAGTTGCCGGAAGCCACAGGAGCAGAGAGTGCTCTTGGGCTCATGTTCTCCTTGCTTGTTTCTCACAGACATCTGGCTGGCCACTTTGACAACAGGACGCTGGACTACATGAGTCATTGGCCCGATACAGCGGGCAATTATTATGTTCTTTTGTCCTTACCACAGAGGAACAATGGGTCTCAGCGGTTTCAGGCTCTGGTCTCTCCCAGCCCTGAAGGCATCCTTGGGGATTGAACCAGCGACCTTCTGCGTGCCAAGCAGATGCTCTGCCACTTTGCTGGGACCCAGAAAAGCTTCACTCCCCCCGCCCCCAATGTTCTTGACCACACGAAAGGAAACAGAATGGCATATTAAACAGTGTGTTTGTGTGTGAGAGAGAGAGAGGGAGGGAGGACAAATGTTCCAGTAAGGGGCAAAAAAGACATCTTCTGCTTGCAGGAAGAGTGGGCCTGTGTCACTAGCCTGCCTCAGCAGAAACGAATATGAGGTGAAAGATAGCCTTAAAAAAATGAAATGATCACAGCAAATTAATATGGACCCTCTGAGAAAACAGATCAGGAAATGTTTCTGGAGATAATAGACTCGCATAACCAAAGAGTCTGGGAAATGGATGGCAAGGTTGTTGATTGTGTGTCCCCCCTAACTTTTTTTTTTAAAAAAAATTAAAAAATATCATCACAATGCTCAAGGAGATAGAAAATGTACAATGTTATCATCGAAACAGGGCTTGAATCCTCCCCAACCCCCTATAATAATAAGACAGATTCATCTGCTGTAGAAAAGCATTAGAAAAAAAATCAAAACATGCTCAGGGTGTAGCCCACTCCAGGAATCCCCCCAAAAGAGATCGACTGGGTGTCAAATGATATAGAAGATCTTTGTATGTATATAATTACTCCCCGAACTGTTGAGTATTATGCAGGCAGTGATTAAAAGGGAAATTATCTACATCTTGGTGATGTCGGCTATGACTGAATTTGATACGGATGCTATGAATGATTTTTTTAAAAAATAAATTGTTTAGCGCAGAAAGGGGGGAGGTGCATTCTTGAAATCAGGGGGTCAGATATGAAGAGGCAAAAAAAAAAAAAATCCCACCATGTGGCGTTATCAACAGGTGCAGAGATAGAGGGTGGCGGCACCAGAAGGGAATGAGGCTGGAGATAAACGACACAGGCCTCAATCAGCCAGATACCAGCACCAATCTCTGAAACACAGAATGCCAGTTGTGGAAATGTTAAACCCAGAGTCTTGTTAATCTCTTCAGATTTAGGGAGATACGGCACATGGGGCTAAGCAGATCAGAATTTCAGCACAATTGGTAGAGGTGTTGGAGAAAGCCAGTGAAAAGAGAAACGGGAGTGGAAGTTCCCATTTGTCCCATGTCCAGAACATAAATCAGTCCCGTAGAGATGATCACTATTGGCTATATTCAGTCTTCAAATGATACATGATTGATCACACACACACACACACACATGAACAATTCAAACTGTGTGTTCTCTGCATTGAAACAAATGGGGTAGAAAATGTAACGCGAAGGGAATTGCAGAATGTAAGTAACTAATCACATAGATTATGCAAATTGCAGGGTTTTTCTACAGTGGGCAGCAAGATGAATAACATAGTTTCTGGTGGGAGATGGGCTGCAGTGCAATGGAAGCGATGCTGCGTGCAACAAATATAGGTCAGGGTGGAATGCTATTTAATGGACGTTAAGGGAATTTGAGTTGTGTGTCAAGGTTGCAGGGCAGCTCCCCATCCCCAATAATTCAGTCATCACACAATCATTTAAGTTGTAAGGCTTTTGGCATAATTTTGGCCACAACTTTATTTAAATACAACCAATGTGAGTGGTTGCTTAGGCATTGGTTCCGACTATCTGTTCCCCGCCCTGGGACAGAACTGACATCCGCTAGCCAGCGAAGTCAGTAAGGGTAAACACCTATAGGGGTGAGATCAGGAGCTGGGTGCCAGCCCCTCCGCTCTCCCCCAAATGCTCCCAGGGGCTCTTACACAGCCCTAGCCCCTTCTCGGGGGGTACGGACAAAAGCAAGATGAGCCCCTGGATTCCTTTAATGGAATACCCTTGCAACAGCATTTTGCAGGGGCAGGCCCAGCCAATTCCTTACCCCTAAACCAACCAATTTTAACCAATGCCTAACCGCAACCTTACAAGTTGTAACGATTTGCTATGCAGTAGGCAAAAAAACCAAATGGCACCAGCCAATCAGCCAAATGGATAAAATTCCTACTAAGCCCCCGCTCCAAAGCGGGCGACCCCATGACAGGTATAGCAAGGTCAAATGCAAGAAGAGGAAAGGTCCCGAAAACAGGGAGGGCTGGCGGAAGATCCGTTGCACGCAGCAAAAGTGAAAGCTAAAAGTCGCATGCAAGAATTTAAACAACTATGCCTGTCAATCATTAACTTGCAACATGCTCGTCTCCCCAGCAACCTGATGAGCCCAATCCCAACTGTGGCCATCCAAACTAACCCACCCAGCAACAAGGGAGTTGTCCTGTTAACCCTTCTACAACCCGTGCTCTCCCTGAGTGGAGAACCCACTTTAAGGGGATTTGGAAGATGCAGCAACCCTATTGCCCTGTGTGAGTAGGTGGGTTTCCACAAAGCAAGACACAGTGATAACAGCAAGGACTTTTATTGAACTAACAGAACTGGACCATAGGGGCAATGCAACTGTTTACTATCTGCATTCCTGAAGGCCTGGGTCATTCCCACTCTCAATGTGATTGGCTGTCTAAACTCCCAAGCTGCGAATCATAACACAGAGCTTAAGGACCAGTGCAGTGGCAGTGGCCCAAATCCTGAAGTGTTCTGTGATTGGATATCATGTACTAAATCAGAACACAGGGGCTCCGAATCCTTAGTCTAGACACAAGCTCAGGCAAACACGGACCACTGAATACATAACAAGAAGTTCTCAAGCTTTCCAGCTACAGGGGATCTTCTCCACATTAGCTGAACTGCTGAGAACCCCAGCACCTCTGGCATAGAATCTGGGATGACTTCTAGGTCATGCCCAATTCATGTAGACGAGAGCTGTTGGGTCTCACCATTGCTCCGCAGACCACATGTCAGGGCTGAGTCTGGACTTATATTAGCGGTAGCGGGCCGACCTTCTGTCGTTAACTCACGATTTGGGTCCGTGCGCTTCCTCCTGTGCATACGTTTAATAGTTCTTAGCAGAGCAACACAGCTTAGTCCCTGATAATAAGGCTTCCAGAGTCTGTAGTCTTTCATCTACAAACTACTTTATTACAAACTATATACAGGTCAGCCTGGAACACACTCTTCTTGCATGGTGCTCACAGAAAACGAAAACGAAAGAATGATACAGGCAATAGCATCAGTACATCAGAAGTACATATCCAGTTGTGGGACGTCATATCCTTTCCAGGTTTAACCCTGTGTTAACCTGATACTACTACACTGAGCAATGGGCAGAAGTTGGGGATAAGGTCTGAAGACATTAATGCCCTTGCTGGATTTGAACTTTTCTTTAAGATTTTAAGCCATCATCTGCTGGACCAGGAGTCCCCAAACTGTGGAAAGCAGACTACCAGTGGTCTAAGGAGTGTCTGTAAAAATACAAGGGGGGGGGATCATACAGCGTCTAACACAACACATTAAAATTGCTACAAGAGGCTGAAAAATTATGCAGTGGTCCACCAAGGCACTGAGCGACTTTCAAGGGGCCCATGGGGTGGGGGGGTTAGGGAAAGACTGATCTGGACTTGACTGGATCTGCAGTCACCTTTTTCCAGTGAGCTATTTTAGATGGATAAATTGTGGTGCAGTTACGGGACTGACTTCTCTGTCCTGTCAGATGGTATTTATTTCTGTTCTTCTGTAATCCTTCCCTTGTGCTTTGGATCAAACAGAGGTATAATTTAAGTAAATAAGATACAATGTAATGCAATTAAACCTTCCCCCTAAGCTAGAAGCATCCAGGCGACTTCCAATTATTTTTTTTAAAGCCAAACAGTACACTCATTTATGTACTGGGCTTTATTCATTGAATACAGGATCCACAAGGCTTTAGCCCAAGAGAATCTTTTTTTAAAAAAAAAGTTTGTATTTTTGCTAAGATCCCAGGTAGGATCTGTTTTCAATAACAGAAGGACTCGGCTTTGAAATTTACGAAGAAGGAAGTTGCTAGGAATCATTTCTCTCACCCTGACTTGGTTTCATGATGCTATCACATGCCTAAGTCTGGTTCTGTTTTCTTTCTTTATTTTTTTTATTATTAAACAAGATTTGATTGCAGCAAAACCTCTAAGCAGTTTTCGTGGAATATTAAAATTAACAATAAAACAGTTAAAATAATTAAAACATTTTTTTTAAAAAAAAAAATTAAAACCAGAGGTAAACTAAAAAGAGATTTAAACATATCAACATCTAGGAGGGGGTGAAGGGTTGGCTTATCTTGAAGAGCAAAAAAGAGGACAGCCCAAGCCTGGGCATGAGCCGTGTGGGGCTGCCCCCCTCCCACCCTGCACCTGCATGCCTCTTTCCCCAGCTCGGGTTGTCAGCAGCTGCGGCAGCAAGAGCAGCCCACATTCAAGCTGCTCATGCCCACTCTGGCCGCCCCACAGCCCAGACATTTCCTCTAAAATGTAAAAATCTGCCTGGATTTGGCAGGTTAGCCCCCAAAAAGAGAACATGTCCAGGTTTCCCCAGGCGTGTGACAATCCTACCTAAGTTCCATAGTTTAACTGTGTGGTGTGTGTGTTTGTGAAGAAGTATTTTCTTTTACCCATCTGGAATCTTCAAACAACCAGTTTCATTGAATGCCCACAAGGGCCTTCTTGGTGGTTGCTCCCAAACTTTCTCCCTTCCTAGAAAAGCTAGGTCAATCTGCTACTTGTTATCCCTCTGCCAGCAGCTGAAGATTGCTGTCTTGTAAAAGGAATCGCTGGTTGTTGTTTATTGGTTGGTTGGTAGTTTTGTTTGGTTTGTTTTGGAAAGGACTTTCATAGTGCTGTGCTGTTTTTTTAAGATCTGTATTTCAATTGCTTTTTTAAAAAATGTTTAAATTATATTGGCATATAAAAACATTTTAATGCTATTTATTTATTTATTTTACTTTCTGTATTTTATCTGTTTGTTTTAAGTTCTGTAAGCCACCTTGAGTCCCAGTTTGGGAATAATAATAATAATAATAATAATAATAATAATAATTCAGGTTGGTAGCCATGTTGGTCTGACGCAGTTGAAATATTAAACAAACAAACAAACAAAATTGTCCAGTAGTATCTTAGAGACAAACTAACTTTGTTCTTGGTATAAGCTTTCGTGAAGTCTGCATGCACATGAAAGCTTGTACCAAAAACAAACTTAGTTGGTCTCTAAGGTGCTACTGGAGTTTTTAATAATAATAATAATAATAATAATAATAATAATAATAATAATAATATTCTGAATTGGGGACACAGGGTCAAATAGAAGAAGACTCACCTTTATCACATACGCAGCCCAACAAGACAACAACAATAATCTGCCAACATCATCCGAACCAATATGGCTAACCTGATTCAAAAACACCCACCCACCCATCCCACTCACACATGAAAACAAAGTTCACCACAGCCAATCACAAATGAACAACCACACCCTAGTCCAACCCCAACCTCTCTCACCATCAAAGAAACACAAGCAAATAGTAAAAAGAATCCGCACAAACGACGCTGACACAAAACCAACCCCACCCCCACTCACCACGGCCCCCTCCACCTCTTTCCCCCTTTCCTTCCTAATGTAACACTGATGTCTCAACAAATGAAACTGATCTGTAGAAAATGTAACTTGAAAAAAGAGACATTGCACATACTTTAGTAATCCAAGAAATCTTTACTTAAAATATGATCATAATGCATATATATATATATATATATATATATATATATATATATATATGCATTATATATAATGCATATATATATGCATTATATATAATGCATATATATATATATATATATATATATATATATATATATATATATATGCATTATATATAATGATCATTATGATCATATTTTTATTTCATAAAATTCTGAAGAGGCCTGATGAGGGAATCCACCCCTGGGCCACAGATTTTTTCCGTCCTTGGCCCCAGCTAATTCTATTAGAAGCCGGAGAAATAAATACCATCACTTTGGTTCTATTTGTAACAAAGGGAGCATCGGGAGGCCTGTCAAGCTTAATATTTTTAGCAGGTGAAGCAAACAGAGTTCAGCACAGGTGCTTCAGTAATTGTGACAAATAGGGAAAAATCCCAGCGTTGGTGTTTTTTGTGGGGGGGGGGAGGTATGAGGATGAGGACGATCTGATGCTGTTGATGTTGTATCTATTTTTTTATTTTATTTTACGTGTGTGTGTGTGTGTGTGTGTGTGTGCGGCAATTTCATCCCCATCCTATTCCAGCCTTTCCACGTTGTCCTAGGAGAAGACAGCCAAAGGGATTGTGGGTATGTCTGTGCTTTGCGACCCAGCTGAACATGTGTTTCCCAGCAAACAAAACAAAACTCCCTGCAAAAGGGAAGGCATAAAAGAAAACTTCGTCTTCGCTAGAGAGATGGTGCAGAGGAGGAGGCAGGGGGTTATACGCCTCAGGACTCTCCAGTTCTGTTGTCTCTGGGAAGCAGCATTGAGGTTCCGCACTGGTTGTCTACCAGATGTTCCATCCTGCTTCGCTATTGGAAGGTTGTGAGAAAGCCCCGGAGAGTTGAATGACAACAATCTGTCAACCAGTCATCATTGTCTCGTGCTTTCCCCGCACTCTCATATTCCATTATTCTCCACCTTATGTCACTGTTTTTAGTCTGTAAATTGTTCATTGTTTATTTCGGCGCCTTCTTTCCATCAGTATTTCTTAATTTTAATGACATTCTGCCACCGAGCCTGTTCTTCGGAGGTTTGATGTCCCTTTCCTCCAAAGGGGGAGGAAAAAAGAAAAATAAAGAACCGCGAAAGACGAGGAGAGAGCAATTACTCATCAGGATCCAGAGGTTCAACATGCGATGGCACCAAGGGTAGGGAGTGTGATAAATGTGTGGCTCCTTAGGTCCCTCTCTCATCAGATACTTTCAGAAAACAATGGTAAAGTAATTATTTGCAGGTCTTCGCTGCTTCGCAAAGGTGCATTTGCCAGAGGCAAAATAATCAGTGGGTTATATCCAACTAAACTCTACTCAGAGTAGATCCATTGAAATTGGGAGACCTAATGTATTCATGTATGCCACAACAGCAGCTAGAATTTTGATAGCTAAAGACAGAAGAACTACCAATGACTGAAGAATGGCAAATGAAAATGATGGACTATATGGAGCTCGCTGAGATGACCGGGAAACTTCGTGACCAGAGGGAAAACGTGGTGGAAGAAGAATGGAAGAAATTTAAATTGTATTAAAAAAATTATTGTAGGATTGACAATCAGATATAATTTGAAAGAAAAGTTAAACTGTAGATGCAGAGTTTGGTTAAGTGTATAGGAAGTATGAGAGAATGAGTTAAGATATTAGTTAAGATTAATGAGTAGGTATTTTATAGGAAAATAAGGTTTTGTAAGATGTTTAGAAATTACTAAAGATGATGAACAAGGAATGCAGGAAGAGGAGATAGGAGGAAGTCAGTAGACAATGGAAAGGATAGATGGTAGTGATAGTAATAAGGTTCTTTGTTTGTTTGTTTCTTTCTTTGTTTGTTTGTTTTTATTGTAGGGTGTTTTTTTGTTTGTTTGTTTTTTGTATGGTTGTATTATTAAAGCTATGGTTTTCCCAGTAGTGTACAGAAGTGAGAGCTGGACCATAAAGAAGGCTGATCGCCAAAGAATTGATGCTTTTGAATTATGGTGCTGGAGGAGACTCTTGAGAGTCCCATGGACTGCAAGAAGATCTTAAAGAAATCAGCCCTGAGTGCTCACTGGAAGGGCAGATCCTGAAGTTGAGGCTCCAGTACTTTGGCCACCTCATGAGAAGAGAAGACTCCCTAGAAAAAACCCTGATGTTGGGAAAGATGGAGGGCACAAGGAGAAGGCGACGACAGAGGATGAGATGGTTGGACAGTGTTCTCGAAGCGACTAGCATGAGTTTGGCCAAACTGCGAGAGGCAGTGAAGGATAGGCGTGTCTGGCGTGCTCTGGTCCATGGGGTCACAAAGAGTCGGACAAGACTGAACGACTGAACAACAACAACAACAAATTGTTTTGTTTATGTTTGAATATGTTGTTGTTTCTTTTTTTCTTATAAAATTTAATAAAGATATTTAAAAAAGAAATTGGGAGACCTAAATTGCTCATGTTAAGGATTTTAATGGGTCTTCTCATAGTATAGCAATGGATACAACCCTAGATAACAGTTAATGTTTAATTCTTTATCACACTTATATCCCAACATTTGCTTCATGGAGCTCACAGTGGCATGCATGGTTCTCCCCCTCCTTATTTATGTTATTGAATTCTACTCAATATTGATCCAGAGTAGCTTTCAATGTATGGTTAGCAGAGTTAAAACTTAAAACACATTGCAGGATTTCCTCCAAAATAGACGAGAGGCGATTAATATTTCATCCAACGGAGCTTTGCCGCTACTGAAGGCAAATGAGCTTAATGGTCACAAATCCAATACATTCAGGATTGGCCCTGTCCATCAGAAATCCACTTGCAGCAGACTTAACTTAAACTTACAATAACTTAGAGTAAGTCTAAACCTTCACACTAAGCATACTATGTACAGAACACCACACCACAAGGAAAATAGAAAGTGAAAGTGAAACCCAGGTTCCTTCTGGCCTTACTTTTATAGTCAGTATGACCTTGGCAGAAAGAGATAAGAGAACTACAGTGTTACCTTGGGTTACAGACGCTTCGGGTTACAGACGCTTCGGGTTACAGACGCTTCAGGTTACAGACTCCGCTAACCCAGAGATAGTACCTCGGGTTAAGAAGTTTGCTTCGGGATGAAAACAGAAATCGTGTGGCAGCAGCAGGAGGCCCCATTAGCTAAAGTGGTGCCTCAGGTTAAGAACTGTTTCAGGTTAAGAACGGACCTCCAGAACGAATTAAGTTCTTAACCCGAGGTCCCACTGCAGTTTAAACCAGCTGTACTCAGCTTCTCTGAAGGAATAACCCAAACATCAGGAACCTACTGCTTGTTTCTCTCACACAGAGAAGCTTCCGGCACCCTCTTGAATTAATTAGAATAGGAAAGATCTCTACACATCAGATCAATACTTTCTGCACTAAGGAATGTAAACTGACAATTTAATCCCTACAACAACCCTCTGAGGTAGGTTAGGCTGAGAGGCAGTGACTGGCCCTCAAGGTCTCCTGGTGAGCTTCATGATTTGAACCCTGGTCTCCCAGGTCCAAGTTTGACACTCTATCCACTATGCCGCACGGGCTGCCACCAGATATAAATTCCCACCACGAATGAAGACACAAGGCATTAACTGGAAGTAAAGAGGACATATTGATTGTGTGGTCTATAACAAGCACCATAACATGGGTAATATAGCAGGAGAAATCCTACTGCCTCCTTGTTAGGGTGATACCCATAAGAAGAGCTTGCTGGATCAGGCCATGGCTCATTGAGTCTAATCTATTTACACCTGTCAGGCTCATGGAGCAGAGAGCTAATGTTGACTTCTAGCCAGGTATGTGGGTGACCACTGTAAGAACAGGATGCTGGACTAGATGGACCATTGGCCTGATCCAGTAGGCTGTTTGTATGCTATTTTTTTATCTTATGAGTTAGAAATAGGCATAATTTATACTGGTTTGAGAAGCAAGCAGAAGTTCCTATACAGTGGTACCTCGCTAGACGAATGCCTCGCTAGACGAAAAACTCGCTAGACGAAAGGCATTCACTGGCGAAAGGCTGTCTCGCAAGACAAATTTTTCAATGGGCTTGCCTCGCAAGACGAAAAAAATTCCGATTCCCCCCCCCGTCAAACCGCTATTCCCCCGTTGGTGCTTCGCAAGACGAAAAATTTGCTATACGACAGCACTCGCAGAACGAATTAATTTCATCTTGCGAGGCACCACTGTACTTAGGATCGCTCTATTAGCCAGAGGGTGCTTTGATTTTGAAAAAAAGCACTCAGTGGACAAAGCCTCTGCGATATTTGGACTATAGCTAGCAAGAATGTCTTTCCTTCTGATTGTCACCAAATTATTCTACTCTTAAGAGCCCCTCCCCTTAAAAGAAAGGTCATAACACTTACCTTCCAGGATTGGCTATAGGTAGGACATAACACATTACTTCAAAATACGAGGTGCTTCTTGTATTCCTCTGCATGCATTAACCTTCATTTTATTTGATGAGTGAGTCTGATTCGTGTGTTTCTGTGTATATCATGAATAATTTCATTAAGGCATTTTCTCCACTGTATCTTATTTTGCTGCTTCTCTTCCCAAAACACATCCTTAAAAATATTAACAATTTATAATGCATAAGAAATACAGACAGTGACAGGTATGATTTCTCTGGTTTTACTATTATCGGAGTCTGTCATATCCCATAACCTTTTCCAGTATATACAATATTCAGTTCTTAAATTCCGCATTGGCAGTACGTTATCTCAGCGCGATGACGAGACAACAGACATGTTGGCGCACTCTAGTCACTAATCATGTCTCTTTTGATTCGATTAGCATAGAGATCTTCTTGGATTTATGCAACAGCAGGGGAAATGTGTTAAAAATACTTGTCAGTGTCCTTACGATTTATCTTGGAGGGGAAGAAGTGTTGCAGTTTGAGTGGGGTTCTGGGGAAAGAGCCATCAGGACTAGAGAGACTGAAACTGTATAGCCTTTGTAGTAGCGAGTGCTTGAAGAATTTGATCCTGGTGAAATCCAAAATGAAACTGGCCTGATCCAGATCTACTGGAGAAATGTGTAGGTCGCAATGCAGCTACTTGCTCTTTCCCCAGAATTCTTTGTGGCTCAATAAATGTATCAAACTGCATGTAAGGACACACGTTTTGGGAGAAAATGAATGCAGAAATACATATATTCCATAATATATATTTAGAAATGTGTGTTTTGGAGGGAATATAAGTATCACAATGCAAATTCCTTAGGGCTGTAGCTTAGGGCCCCAGTCTCTTGGGGGGCCCAAAAAAATTAAAGGAAAAAAAAAACCTGTATGTACATTTCCAAAATATAAGATAAAAAAAAACAAATAAAATAAAACCTACATACAGCAACAGTGTTTTGTTTTGTGTTGTGTAGGCTCCTAAGATGTAAGTAATGGGCCCCACCTGCCAGCCTGCTCCCTAAAATACCACTGGTTAGATTCCTATTAGGTCCATAAATTACCATATAGCATATATTCAATGCAAAAAAAAAAAGTGACAATTTGTTGTTGACAAAGGACAGCTGGACATATATCTTCATATACATTAGCTTCAGTAGCTTAGGGCCTCATCAAACCTAAATCCAGCCCTGGGATGATTGATTAGTGATGCAGACTGGAAATGGACTTCTACAGCATATAAATTTCTTGGTTTCTATGTTCAGAATAAAAGTTTGTGAAATTATGGTGGTATTGTAAATAGGCGAGGAATGTTCTCCTTTTCGCATAACACAAGATCATTGGCCAAATGAACAATTGAGAGTCAGGGTGGACAAAAATAGCAGACAATCCTGCATTAACCTATGGAATCTGCTACCAGTGTGGTGAAGACCACTAGCCCTGGGTCTGACAGTGACTGTTCACTGTGATAGCTAAGCATTATCTTTTAATACAGAACTCCTGTACTTCTTATAGTTGTAACTGCTGCACTGCAGGGGGTTGGACTAGATGACTTAATTTGTTCTGGAGGTGCGCTCTTAAACTGAAACTGTTCTTAACCTGAGGTACCACTTTAGCTAACGGGGCCTCCCACTGCCGCCATACCACTGCTGCATGATTTCTGTTCTCATTCTGAAGCAAAGTTCTTAACCCCAGGTACTATTTCTGGGTTAGCGGAGTCTGTAACCTGAAGCATCTGTAACCCGAGGTACCACTGTATGTTAGGAAAAACTAAATACAAGTATCAATATATCGGGAGAAATGTGCACTTTTACGAAAAAGAAAGAAAGTGCAAAATGGTGCAGAACTGTGTTGAGCTGAACTTGTGACTGGAAAAAAAATGAGAAACTGAGTACACATCTGTGCCGTACATTTAAAATAGTACCATGCCACTTTAGACAGTCATAGCTCCCCCCACCCCAAATCCTGGCAGCCATAGTTTGTTAAAGGCATTGACAGTTCCCATCCCTGAGCTTCAGTTCCCAGAGTTGCATAACAATCAACCCCTTTCCCCAAAAAACTTTGGGAATTGTAATTCTGGGAGGGGAACAAGGGTCTCCTAACAACTCTCAGCACCTTTAACAAGCTACAGCTTCCAGAATTCCGCAATGTTTTAAAGTTGTGTTATAGTGCTTTAAATGTTTGGTCTGGATGCAGTCTGATAGAAACTAGAATGGACAGATCCGTCCTTTCCCTGGGATATATATATATATATATATATATATATATATATATATATATATATATATATAGTTATTAAATTTGTATACTACCCTATACCCATAGGTCTCAGGACGGTTCATAACAGAAAGTTACCTTATAAAAATACAAAATAAATGATAAAAGTAATTAAACAGATGACAATACTAACACATACAAACTAGTAAAAAATACATTCTCCCCAAAAGCCCCTAAACCATACGCCAGCCAACAAATTCTAAATTAACATACAGCATTTAAAAACAATTTAAAATACGCCCCCCCCAATAAAACAACACCCACAAAGTGGCCTACAACCTTTTCCAACCCACAAAGTGCCGCACCCAAAGGGAAAACTCCCTTTGGTATCGTTCCTTTGGTGTTGTTTCTTTGGGAGTGGGCAAACAGTTGTTATAGAGCTGCCCCAGCAACTGGTGCATGTCTAGCTGGGGAAGCAGCTGTTTCCAGTGCTGCCCGTCTGCCAAAAAGAAGAAGAAGAAGAAGAAGAAGAAGAAGAAGAAGAAGAAGAAGAAGAAGAGGAGGAGGAGGAGGAGGAGGAGGAGGAGCAATCACATCCTGGTCTGGAAGTCCTCCAAGAGGCCACAAGTCCAGCAGGTGGGGGGAGATGGAGGTCCCCCAATAGGGTTGGTTCCTGAATTTCAGAATGTTTGCCATTCACCCATGGCAGGGGTGTGGAACCTCAGACCCTGGGGCCAAATGTGGCCCAGCAGGCCTGTCAGTCTGGCCTTCAGGACCCCTGGAAAAGGAAAGGTGCTTCCTGGGTGAAATAGCTGGAGTGGTTTATTTGATATTTCAGAAATAGTCTGTTATAAATGGGCATTTGACTCCGGGGAGGAAAGGGTTGGAATAGTTTGGCTCCCGATGGTTTGGGCTGCTGTTTTTGCTTTATATAAACATTTAAGAGAGCAGCCATAATGACATCTCAAAGGTACATTTTAATGAGGCTTGACTTTGAATAATACTCAAATCAGATGCTAATAATCAGTGTAATAAAAGTCCTTCACATTAATTAATTGTGGGTTTTTGAAAAAATAAAAATAAAAATACATTGCAAGGATTGTCAAATCAAGTGGACCTCATTGTTCCAACAAACAGAAACTCGGCTTTCTTCCTTAAGCCTTTTAAATCTCCTTGTTGTTGTTGTTGTTCAGTCGTTCAGTCGTGTCCGACTCTTCGTGACCCCATGGCCCAGAGCACGCCAGGCACGCCTATCCTTCACTGCCTCTCGCAGTTTGGCCAAACTCATGTTAGTAGCTTCGAGAACACTGTCCAACCATCTCATCCTCTGTCGCCCCCTTCTCCTTGTGCCCTCCATCTTTCCCAACATCAGGGTCTTTTCTAGGGAGTCTTCTCTTCTCATGAGGTGGCCAAAGTACTGGAGCCTCAACTTCAGGATCTGTCCTTCTAGTGAGCACTCAGGGCTGATTTCTTTGAGATGGATAGGTTTGATCTTCTTGCAGTCCATGGGACTCTCAAGAGTCTCCTCCAGCAATATAATTCAAAAGCATCAATTCTTCGGTGATCAGCCTTCTTTATGGTCCAGCTCTGACTTCCGTACATTACTACTGGGAAAACCATGGCTTTCACTATACGGACCTTTGTCGGCAAGGTGATGTCTTTGCTTTTTAAGATGCTGTCTAGGTTTGTCATTGCTTTTCTCCCAAGAAGCACGCGTCTTCTAATTTCGTGACTGCTGTCACCATCTGCAGTGATCATGGAACCCAAGAAAGTAAAATCTCTCACTGCCTCCATTTCTTCCCCTTCTATTTGCCAGGAGGTGTTGGGACCAGTGGCCATGATCTTAGTTTTTTTTGATGTTGAGCTTCAGACCATACATCAAAAAAACTAAGATCATGGCCACTGGTCACTGGTTAAATCTCCTTACACCCCTCTTAATCTCAATTATCTTCTATCTGCACGCCTTTTTCACCCCCCATATTTTGCTGTGCTGTGGGGAGGGGGGGACAACGGACCTTTTCAATTTCTTTCTTATGGAGACCACATGCCACCAGTGGGTGGGGCCAAAGTCAAAAGCGGGTGGATCAATTAATATAAATTTACCATTTTACAGTAGCCTAGTTTCTACATGCTGTCAGGATGCTGTCCGTGGCTCCTGGCTGGTTGCCCAGGGAAGTATAAAGACAAGGCAAAGTTTCTTACCGTCTTTTTTTATTTCAAACTTTACAGAGAGAAGCTATAGAACCCAGCCTCTTGGATAATGGTGTTGTCCCAAGTGAATCTCCACCCCCGCTTCTCTCCCACTTCCTCATTCGTCATCATCATCACCTCCTCTACGGGTGCTGCTAAGTGCCCTCTGTCTTTGAGCTCTTTGCTCTCCTACTTTTAAGGCTTGCCGGGTTCTGGGAAATGAAGGGTCTGGAATGCTTTCTAGTGGCATTGTGCCAGTCAGCTGCTGCTCTGCTTTCCCCCTCATCTCAGCGTCCCAGCATATGCCCACGCTGCCCAGGGCGCGCATGCTCCCAAGGCGGGTGGGGCATGGAGTGTGCCCTCCCAGGTGCGGGATAGCCAGCTCGGGTGCACAGGGTGGAGCAAGCCGCTATTGGCGGACATTTGGTGCGCCGCCCACAAGTGACTCCCCAGCCTCCAACAGCTGTCAAAGCGAAGGGGGAAGGGGGCAATGCCGCTGGCAAAGCTGCACAGCTCCCCCCCTTCCCCGACGGCTCGGGAGTCGCGGGCGGGCGGCACACCAAATGTCACCCCCTCTCATGGATGACACATGGGGAGTGCCACCCCCACCGCCCCCACCTTGCTCCGCCACTGCCTCATCTGCCTCTGAGTTGTGACCTCCCACAAACCCCTGTTGTAGCACTATACTGTCTTCCTCTTCCTCCTCCCTGGAAGGGTCAGAATGTGGAAGAAGTCTCCATCACTCCTTCCCCTCTGCCCAGCCCCTGATACATGCATGCTCTTGTATGCCCCTCTCTATACTTTCGTCCAGGAAAACAAGGGTCATTATCACATACCCTTCAACACTTCTCTAATGAAACCAAGGGTGTCCTATTCTATTATTATTATTATTATTATTATTATTATTATTATTATTATTATTCCCTGCCCATCTGACTCGGCTGCCCCAGCCACTCTGGGTGGCTTCCATGAAAATATAATAAAACTTCCCTATACAGGGTTGCCTTTGGATGGCTTGGGGCTTGGATAACTCCAGTGAATATAGAGACATCATCCCATACCCTCCAACATTTCTGTAGTGAAAACAGGGGGGTCCTAAAGAAAAGTGGGACATTCTGGGATCAAATCAGAAACCTGGATGGCTTCTGTAACTCTGGGACTGTCCCTGGAAAATGGGAACACTTGAAGGGTCTGTGATCAGAATTCATTCCAGACAGGCAAGTCACTCCAGATATGTGAAGCGACACCAGTGAGGGATGTGATCTGGGAATGGGAATAGTGGCCCAAGGGCCAGATAGAGTTCTGAAGGGCCACATTTGACCCCTGAGTTTCACTACCCCTGCTGTACTGATTCCTGATTCAGGGAAGAAAAGCTAGAGGCTTCTGAAAAGCATGGTTCGGGTGTTTCAGAGTAGAACACACACAGTGTGAGAGAGGGAGAGAGTGTTTATGAATTCATGTGGACTTCCGCTTGCACCAATACATAGCTTCTTCAGATGTGCAACTCCTAATATACTTGTATAATAATTAAGTCTTAAGATTTGACGCAAGGCAAATAATTAGATTCATCTTTAAACACCCTCCTCCTAATGCGGGGGCCATGTTCACCAAGTGTAAATTATCCCAAAGGACTTTAAAAAAGAAAAAGAGATGAAGTTGTTTTTTTCAAGATCTTTCTTCCCAGGCATGACCAACTTTTATTATTGTTATTATTGAACCAAAGTTCTCTTAGGAAAACTCTCCAAAGCTGATTACCTGTCCCCAGAGCCACCCATTTCTCCTTTGAGATATTTCCCTCCCTCCTTAACATCAGGGGCTCCGCTGAAACATATGAATTAAAGTGGAAATTGAAAGTATTCAAACATAAATTAATTTATACCCAAAGGGTTATTCGTGCCAACTAGCAATAAATATTCTGGACCTCCCCCCCCACCTTTTCTTAAAGGTAATTTGGATGAATACAGGCTGGCAGGGGGGGGGAAGCAATCAAGGGGAAGAAAGAGGCATGCGTGCGCTATGAAGAATCAGATAGAGGAAAGATAGAGTCAGAGAGATTAGAGGGGAATTAAAAGGAAGAAGGGACCGAGAGACACACAAGGCTTGCCTTTTAATGGCTCAACAGATAAATTTGTTATCTCAGCTTCTTGTCAGCTGGGGAGGCTCCAGCTTAAATTCTATCCAAGCCACAAGTGTCAATTTAAAGCCCAAAGCTGGAATCACCATGGCATTTCGGCAGGTGAAGGCCCTATATGGTCCATTTGAGGGGGAGAAACAGTGGCCTTGGATGTGACGTGTCCCCTCGGCAACCTCTGCAGCAGCTTGCCCATTTAACAGATGAAGACCTGAGGTCTAGATGGGCAATGACTGGACAGAGCCATACTGAGTGTGCATGGTAGGGATGGCATGACCTTATCTCAGAGTTGAAACAGGAATTAAGGGTGCTGGTTTTTCCGAATGTTCCTAGGAACATCAAATGAGCCACGCTCAATGTAAATGCTGAAAAGAAAATTAACTCACTCCATTTGATGTAACTCACTTGTGTGACGTTATGGGGTCAGACTTCATTGCATTTCTCCACGAAGGCAGGCAGTTGGCTTCTGTTTCCATTCAGAATGCTAAGTGAACTGTGAAGTCTTGGCAACTAATCACCAAACTTAAAACCATGGAGAAACCTGGTCTGAACAAAGACATTGGATTCTTATCTCATTATACATAACAAAGCTATCTTTAGCCATCTCACTCCTTGCCTTTCCCTGCAAGACTAATTGCAGCCATTAAGAGTCATCAACAGGTTTTCCACACCTATCAGCTTATCACCCATTCCCACCACTCTTCTGAGTAATACCCCTCCCCACTCCCTCACTATATTTAAGGATCTGGTGACTTCTGTTTCAGCGTATCTGTCGAAGTGTGCATGCACACGAAAGCTCATACCAAGAACAAACTCAGTTGGTCTCTAAGGTGCTACTGGAAAGAATTTTCTATTTTGTTAAGTAACTTTGTTTGCTTATTATCTGCTCTGGCTTGTTCCTCTAAACTGCAATTCTGAAAATCAACAGATATTGCCTTCTTAACAGGGACGGTATGAAGCCCATAGCTATTCTGACTACATGGGAAGCTGTCTCATAACCAGGACTGTCTTGCCCACAGGCGCTAGGGGTGTGGGGCACCTGGGCACCAGGCTCTCAGGGGCTCCAATCCGAGAGTCCGGGGCCTGAGAGCTGAGTCTGGGGAAGAGCCCACCCATTGGTAGAAGCGCCACAATGGGCTCTTCTGCTGTGAGTTCGGTGGCGACCGAGCCAGCAAGATACTGAAAGGGCTGGCCGGCTCCACCCTCCTGCACACCTGAGAGTGGGCAATCTTGGGGATGGGGTGCCGGGCGGATCTTTGCACCCCGGCGCTGAATATGCTTCAGACAAACCTGCTGATAACACGTCGTCCCTTAGGTCGATCGAGCTACGCAACACATAGTTCAGTTACGGAACTTGTTCCCACAGAAGGCAGCGATGCCTAGCAGGATGGCTGTGCTCTGGCCCCCCAGTTGGAGGCAGCAATGCTTCTGAATACCACTTGCTGGACACCACAGAAGGGGAGTGCGCTCTTGTGGTCACATCCTGCTTGCAGTTTCCCCACAGGCACCTGGTTTGCCACTATGAGAACAGCATGCTGGACTAGATGGGCCACTGGTTTGACCCACCAAGTCTCTTCTTCTGTTCTTACATGAACTTTTATTTCATTAAATAAATATTAGGCTGCTTTCTGAGGAAATGCCCATTCAAAGTGGTATTACAATTAAAATCAATGGGTGGTATTCAGCTATGTTTACTCAGAGTAAACTTGCTGAAATTAATGGCCTTAAGTTGGTCATGTTCATTAAATTCAGTGGGTTTGCTCTGAGTAAAACTTAGCTGAATACCACTTGCACTTAAAAAAAAAAAGCTGAATAGAGTTTTCATTTCTCTCCCCTTCAAACAAAGCCAAACTATTGTGTCAAGCAGTGGCCTAGAAGGACAAGAAGGGTATTTCTGAGAACAAATTCACGATTCGAAGTCGACAAAAGACATTCTTTTGAGCGTTTTGGCATGGAGAAAAACCTACTGTTGCATACTTTTGAATATATGAAATGGGGAAAAAATAATTTCAATTCATATCAGGATTCCTCTTCTTAAAAAAAGGGAAAGGAACGGCACGACAGTGAAATTTGGGTCTCAACTACTTGGCCATGTCTGATTAATTAAGCTCAAGGCTTTTCCGATACTCCCCACAGATTTTGTCCCTGCCTTTGATTAATTTAATTAAGGATTTTTCCAGCCTTGGCTCCCCCATGGGGCATTGCGTGGAAGATGCTAAATACAACTTTTTGAGAAAGTTGTAGGGGAAGGGAGGGGGGAAGGCTGGGAAACACAAGCGATGATAAAAAAATTTTTTGCACTAGATTATATTTACAAAGACTTTCTGAATAACCTCCTGAGTTGGGGCTCTGCGGGTGATCCTCCAAATAGCCCCATTCCTCTCTGCCACCCCCCATAAAAGACATTTTGAAAAACCCGTCTTTCCATCTTTGTAAGCAATTGAGACTGCCTAGTAGAGATAAATGGAAATCACAGTTTTTTATGAATGGGCACAGGTACTTGGCTAACTTAGCAAATGGTCCCTCATTTATTTATTATTATCTATTTGTTGTATTTATATCCCACTTTGCCCTGCCCCCCCCCCCAAAAAAAAATCCTCAAGATTGCAGGCTTCTCAAAGGCAACTGGTTGGCCACATTGTGAGAGAGTGCTAGATTGGATGAGTCTTTGTGTGTGAAGACCCCGCCCCCAAATGAAGACACAATAGACACAGATTTTTGTTTAAGGTTTTTCCATTAAATTTAGGCCACAACTTTATTGATTGCAGCATATAAGTGGTTGCTTAGGCATTGGTTCCAGACTACCTGAACCTGCACGGTGGCAGGAACAGGACTGACACTGGGCACCACCACATGTCAGTAAGGGGAAGCATCCTGGGGGAGCGAGAACTCCTTTGATCTCACAGCTCAAACCAGATGCTCCCAGGGGATCTGGCCCTAGGCCCTTGACAGGGTTCAGACAAAAGCAAGGTGAGTCCCTGGATTCCTTTAATGGAATTCCCTAGCAGCAGCAATGGAAGGGCAGGCAAAGTCAACCACATCCCCTCGCCAAAACAACCAAAGCAGCTGGTTGCTGCTGCCCAGGAGGACTCCCCTGCCTGAGTGCCTGAGGGCCCCGTTCCTGCCACTCACCATCTGGCCCAGGGCGGGGCCTGGTAAGGCCTCAGAAGGACTGCTGCTGCCTCTGCTTGCTGCTGGTTGCTGCTGCCCAGGAGGACTCCCCTGCCTGAGTGCCTGAGGGCCCCGTTCCTGCCACTCACCATCTGGCCCAGGGCGGGGCCTGGTAAGGCCATAAAAGGACTGCTGCTGCCTCTGCTTTGCTGCTGGTTGCTGCTGCCCAGGAGGACCCCCTGCCTGAGTGCCTGAGTGCTGCTGCTGTCCAGCTCTTTTTTAAATATTTTTTTTCTTTTTTTTCTTAAATGTTTTAAAATGTTTCTATTATTATTATTATTATTTCTTTTCATCTTTTTAAGTTTTCTTGTTGTGGGGTGGGATAGATGTTTAGTGGGGTTTTGAGTTTTGTATAATTTTGGTTACTTGTAATTTTATAGTTTTTGGTTTGTATTGTTGTGTTTTGTTTCTGTTTTTATATAGGTTTAATTTTGTTCTTAAGGGGTGGGGTCAGGGCTGCCTGGGAGGGGGTCCCGGCCAACAAAATGGCTGGGGCAGGTTCCACAGGGTGGGATGCACTGGGACAAACCGATCTCAGTGATCACGGGCAGGAGGAGGAGTTACGCTAAGACCAGACCATGTCATTGCCGAGGAGGCAGGTTTAGTCGTTGTCTGAGGACTATTCCTGCCTCCGGGTCTGGTCCTGACCGGACGGATACTGGATTCAGCAAGGGATACCCACATGACCTGAAGATGCTGCTGTGCAATGCCAGGTCAATGTTGAATAAACCACTGCCATCCACGACTTGATTGTGGATGGTGGACTTGACCTGGCATGTGTAACAGAGACTTGGTTGGATGAAGCGGATGGGCCGGTCCTTGCCGCTGCTTGTCCACCAGGTTTCTCTTACGCACAGCAACCCAGGCCATCTGGGCGGGGAGGGGGGGGTTGCAGTGATTTTTAGGAAGTCATTAGTTTGCACCAGGCGTCCTATTGGGAAGACCCAGTTCTCTGGGTGCATGTTCTGGAAGTTGGGCAATAGGGGCAGTACAGGATTCCTTTTGGTGTACCGACCTCCCCGCTGCACCAAGGATTCCCTGCCCGAGCTGCTTCAGGTCGTGGCGGATGTTCTCCTGGAGTCACCTAGTTTGGTCGTCCTAGGGGATTTTAAACATCCATGCCGACACGACCTTACAAGGGGCCGCTCGGGACTTCGTGGAAAGCATGGCCTCCATGGGGCTGTCCCTGAATAAGTCTGGTCCAACTCATAGCCGAGGACATGCCTTAGACCTGGTATTCACCTCTATGGATGTTGGTGATCTGACATTAAAAAAAAGTGAAACTAAAGAAGTGCCATGGTCAGATCACTTCCTGGTACAACTGGACTTCTCCGCAACCCTTCCCCTCTGCAGGGAGGTGGGACCAATTCGGATGGTCCGCCCCCGCCACTTAATGGATCCAAATGGTTTCCAGAGAGTGGTAGGGGATACTTTATCCCATGTTGATGGCCTTTCAGCCGATTCCCTGGTGGCCCGCTGGAATGTGGAGCTAACCAGGGCTATTGACTGTTTGGCTCCGAAGCGCCCTCTCCGGTTGCATGGAGCCCGGACAGCCCGTGGTTTTCCCCGGAGCTGAGGGCGATGAAACAATCGTTGAGACGGCTAGAGCGCCGGTGGCAGAAAACCCATTCTGAATCCGACCGACACAGGTTAGAGCTCAACGTCGAGCCTACCAAGTGGCGATAGCGACGGCGAAGAAGACTTTCTTCACCGCCTCTATTGCATCTGCGGAAAATAGCAGCAGGAGACTCTTTCAGGTGGTTCGGAATCTATCGGAGCCACCTTCGTCATCGGGGCCTGGTAGGGACCCCAAGATCTCCTGCAATGCGTTTGCAAAGTTTTTTGCAGATAAAATCGCTCAGATTCGGAAAGAGATAGACTCCACCGTGGGAGCAGGGCCAGGGCGGCAGAGTGCCAGAGTCCTGTCTAGTCCAGTTGCGTGGGATCAATTTCAGTCTGTTACCTCCGAGGATGTGGACAGGCTGCTTGGACGAGTGAAACCAACCACCTGTTCTCCTTGATCCTTGCCCATCCTGGCTTATAAAAGCTAGCCGGGAGGGGCTGGGCGATGGGCTGTGCGGGGTGGTGAATGCTTCCCTCTGTGAGGGAGCCTTCCCAGCCCCGCTGAAAGAGGCGGTCATTAAACCGCTTCTTAAAAAAACATCTTTAGACCCGGCCAATATGGCCAACTATCGCCCAGTCTCAAATCTACCATTCTTGGGCAAGGTGATTGAGAGGGTGGTTGCTGAACAACTCCAGGCACGCCTGGAAGAAGCAGACCATTTGGATCCCTTCCAATCGGGATTCAGGCCTCACCATGGGACTGAAACCGCCTTGGTCGCGCTGGTCGATGATCTCCGGCGGGCTAGGGACAAAGGTGAGAGCTGTTTCCTAGTTCTGCTGGATCTCTCAGCGGCCTTTGACACCATCGACCATAACATCCTTCTAGACCGGCTAGAGGGGTTGGGAGCTGGAGGCACTGTTATACAGTGGTTCCGCTCCTTCCTCCTGGGCCGTGTTCAGAAAGTGGTGGTGGAGAATGAATGAAAGTTTATTTAATGATGAGAAAATAATAGAAAAGGCAAAAAAAGGTTTTAAGTGATTATTTTGAACTGAACTTAAATAAAGAAACAGACATAAACGTGGTCTGGGACGCCAGTAAAGCGGTGCTAAGAGGGTTTTTTGATATCGCAAGATATTGGAAAAAGGAAAGAAAGAGAGAAGAAGAAAGAAGAAATTCTAAAAGCGTTAGAAGAAAAAGAAAGGCAATTGATCTTAAATCCAAAAACCAAGATTTAAAGCAGAGCCATTAAGGGGCTAAAAAACCAATTTGAAATATTAACCAATCAGGAAATAGAATGGAAGCTAAAATGGTTAAAACAAAAGAATTTGAGTATGCTAATAAATCGGGGAAGCTTCTTGCGTGGCAGCTGAAGAAGAGAAAAGAACAGAGTATAATAAATAAAATTAGAAAGAAATGAAGTATTAATAGAAAACCCAAAGGATATTAAAAATATTTTCAGGAATTCTATAAGAATTTGTATCAGAAAGATCAAGAGAAAGAAGAAGAAATGGATATATACTTGGATAAGAACAAACCAAACAAGGACTACTAAAGAAGATCAAGAACAATTGAATATTCCAATATCAGAGGAAGAACTAAGAATGCAATACAAAGGTTGAAAGGAGGGAAGGCACCAGGCCCCGATGGCTTATCAGCAAATATTATAAGGAATTGGGCACCACAGTTAGTACCGGAGAATGTTAGAGGTGATGAATAGAATTTTGATAAATGGGAAAGCTCCGGATTCATGGAAAGAGGCCTTTATTACCTTAATTCCAAAAGAGGGTACGGATTTACTAAATGTAAAGAATTACCGGCCGATCTCACTATTGAACTTGGATTATAAGTTATTTACGGATATTTTGGCAAGAAGATTGAAAAAGGCTTAAATAAATAATCCATAGGGATCAGGCTGGGTTTCTCCCAGACGCCAGATGAAAAACAATATTAGAACAATTGTAATTTAATTGATACTTAGACCTGAAAATAGATAAAAAGCGGCTTTAATTTTCATCGACGCCGAAAAGGCTTTCGACAATGTGTCGTGGTCATTCATGATGAAGATCTTAAAAAAGATGGAGGTGGGGGAACATTTTTTAAATGGGATTAAGGCAGTTTATAAAGAACAATCAGCCAAATTAGTGATCAATAGTATGTTAACAGATAAATTTGAAATCACAAAGGGCACAAGACAAGGCTGCCCGATATCACCATTGTTGTTTATCGCTGTATTGGAAGTTTTAGCGGATAAATTAAGAGCCACAAAGGACATTAAAGGAATTAAGATGGGGAAGAGAGAGTTCAAATTGAAGGCCTTCGCGGACGACATTGTAATGACATTAGAAGAACCAATGCAAAGTGTAGAAAAGATGCTGATAGTAATAGAAGAATTCGGAAAGTTAGCAGGGTTAAAGATAAATAAGGAAAAAACGAAAATGCTGGTTAAAAATTTAGATAAAAAGAAATGGAAGAATTAGAAAACAAATATGGTATTGTGGTGGTAAAAAAGGTAAAATATCTAGGAATTTGGCTGTCACCCAAAAAATAAATTTGTTTAATGATAATTATGAACCTATTTGGAAACAAATCAAAAGAGATTTAGAAATTTGGAGTAAATTAAATTTGTCTTTGTGGGGGAGGATCGCAAGTGTAAAAATGAGTGTACTACCAAAGATCTTGTTTCTTTTCCAAATGTTACCAGTAATTAAGGGAATAAGCCAGTTTAAAGAATGGCAGAAGAATCTGTCAAATACATCTGGCAAGGCAAACGCCCAAGAATTAAACATAAGTTATTAAGATAAAAAAGAGGGGGAGGCTTTGGATTGCCAGATCTAAAAATTTATTATGAAGCATCATGTATGCTCTGGCTTAAAGAATGGATGGTGCTGAAGGATAAGGAGTTGCTAGATTTGGAAGGTTTCAATAATAGGTACGGCTGGCACTCCTACCTTTGGCAAGAAAAAGTGAAGGTGCATAGGGAATTCTTAACACACGTATTTAGAAAACCTTTATAGAGGTGTGGTTAAGATACAAGGATTTGGTGGAGAGAAGAACACCTAGATGGCTCTCACCCACAGAGATATTAACAATAAAGAAAATTAATACAGAAGAAGAAAATTGGATAACATATGAGGAATTGCTAATTGAGTCAGACAAAGGTTGGAAAATTAAAGCATATGATCAGGTAGCAGGGAAACTGACAGGATGGATTCAATACCATCAGATTTATAATTTATTCAATGAAGATAAAAGAAAGGGTAATTTCGACAGTAAAAAATCAAAATTCCAAATAGAAATTTTAGAAGGTAAAGAGAAATTGTTATCAAAAATGTACGATATTTATTGGAGTGGCATACCAAAGACGAAGAAGTTAAAGAGGTAATGATAAAATGGGCAGTAGACGTCGGTCACAACATACAATTAGAAATGTGGGAAAACCTCTGGAAGAAACATATGAAATTTACAGCATGTATACTCCTAAAAGAAAACATCATGAAAATGATGTATCGATGGTACCTCACTCCAGTAAGATTGGCAAAGATGTACAGAAAGTATGATAAGAAATGCTGGAAGTGTGAGAGAAAGGATGGTGAGTTCCACCACATGTGGTGGACATGTGAAAAAGTTAAGCCTTTTTGGGAAGCAATTTATAATGAATTAAAGAAAATTTTCAGGTATACATTCCCAAAAAAACAGGAAGCGTTCTTGATTGGATTGGTAGGGGAAGAGATTGAAAGGAAAGATCAAAACTTTTTCTTATATGCCACCACGGCAGCAAGAATATTGTTGGCGCAAAAATGGAAAGTCAAAGAGGTACCAACGGTAAATGACTGGAGAAGAAAGGTATTGGAATTTTCAGAATTGGCGAAACTAACTGGGAAAATAAGAGAACAAAAGGATCGAAGGTTTCAAACGGAGTGGGGTAAATTTTTGGAATATATAAAAGATTATAAAGAGGTGTAAGCGCTTACAGGGTATAAAGAAATCTTGCAACAGGGAAAAATTAGTAATGAAAATATTAAGATATCAAAATATGCGAAAGAAGAAAAAGAATAGAAGAGAAAGCGTAGGAGTGCTGTAAAAATTAGAAAGCCAGAGAAGAGGGGAAGGAAGTCAATAAAAACTCGGCGGAGTTTGGTGATATTGTAAAACTTTATTTGATGTATACATTTGTGTTCTGTATAAAATTGGAAAATAAAAAATACTTGCAAAAAAAAAAACAGAAAGTGGTGGTGGGGGATGAGTGTTCAGACCCCTGGGCTCTCACTTGTGGGGTGCCTCAGGGTTCTGTCCTCTCCCCCATGCTTTTTAATATCTATATGAAGCCGCTGGGAGAGATCATCAGGGGGTTTGGGCTGGGTGTTCATCAGTATGCAGATGATACCCAGCTCTACCTCTCTTTCAAATCAGAACCAGGGAAGGCCGTGAAGGTCCTGTGTGAGTGCCTGGAGGCGGTTGGAGGATGGATGGCGGCTAACAGATTGAGGTTGAATCCTGACAAGACAGAAGTACTGTTCTTGGGGGACAGGAGGAGGGCAGGTGTGGAGGATTCCCTGGTCCTGAATGGGGTAACTGTGCCCCTGAAGGACCAGGTGCGCAGCCTGGGAGTCATTTTGGACTCACAGCTGTCCATGGAAGCGCAGGTTAATTCTGTATCCAGGGCAGCTGTCTACCAGCTCCACCTGGTACGCAGGCTGAGACCCTACCTGCCCGCGGACTGTCTCACCAAAGTGGTGCATGCTCTGGTTATCTCCCGCTTGGACTACTGCAATGCGCTCTATGTGGGACTGCCTTTGAAGGTGACCCGGAAACTGCAATTAATCCAAAATGCGGCAGCTAGACTGGTGACTGGGAGTGGCCGCCGAGACCACATAACACCGGTCCTGAGAGACTGCATTGGCTCCCAGTACGTTTCCGAGCACAATTCAAAGTGTTGGTGCTGACCTTTAAAGCCCTAAACGGCCTCGGTCCTGTATACCTGAAGGAGCGTCTCCACCCCCATCATTCAGCCCGGACACTGAGATCCAGCGCCGAGGGCCTTCTGTCTGTTCCCTCACTGCGAGAAGCAAAACTACAGGGAACCAGGCAGAGGGCCTTCTCGGTAGTGGCGCCCGCCCTGTGGAACGCCCTCCCATCACAGGTCAGGGAAATAAACAACTACCTGACATTCAGAAAAAACCTGAAGGCAGCCCTTTTTAGGGAAGTTTTTAATGTTTGATATTGTTGTATTTGGTTTCTGTTGGAAGCCGCCCAGAGTGGGGGGAAATCCAGCCAGATGGGCGGGGTACAAATAATATATATATTATTATTATTATTGAACCAAATGCCTAACTGCCAACCTTACAAAGTTGTGACGATTTGCTACACGGTAGGCAAAAACCAAGTGGCACCAACCAATCAGCCAAATGGTAAAATTCCTACTGGGCCCCTGCTCCAAAATAGATTACCCCTACAGGCATAGCAAGGCCATAAGAACAACCCTAAATATAGGGAGAGGAGGGCGGGTGATCCGCTGCACGTCGCAAGAAAGTGAAACTCTCCAGAGATGTGCAGCAGCTTAAGTAGCCCCTCAGCAGCCAATGGCCAACCCAACTGACCAAATTTCTGCCCCAGCAACAGAGGGTCAATCAATGGGGTGTTGTGGCCATCCAAATGGTCCCACCCCACAACAGGGAGTCAGTCTCTGGTGATCTCACCGCAACACATGCCCTCCATGATGGAGGACCTGACTTGGCCTCATCCAACAGGGTTCTTCATACATTCGTATGTCTTCAAGTCAAGGTCCAAAGGCACCTGAGAAAAGTGAGGGAAGTATGAAAGTATTTCCATTACGATGCACACAATATAGACATATATGTCATCTTAGCAGCTGTTCATCCTTTACTCAAGCAGCTTCTGCCACCCAAGCATTTCTCTCATCCAACCACAGTAATTAAAGTACAGCTTACGCAATTCATTTTCTGTTTACTGTATGTGGAACCCCACTTCTACCTTTTATAAAGTAGCATTCAGCCATTAAGTTCCTCTAGTTCCCACCAGTCTTGTGGTTAGGCCATATTTCTGTGTATGTTACACTGGCCTTATTTAATAATGGGCCTAACAAAAATTCCGCCTCAACGTAAATAGTAGACCAGGCATAACAAGGCTTCTGAACTCTTTATCTACCTGCTCCTTTACCTTTAAATACTTATTCATGTTCTCTCTCCTCTCTCTCTGTGTGTGTGTGTGTGTGTGTGTGTGTGTGTGTGTGTGTGTGTTGAGGGTGGCCGATCCATGTCCAAAACACAGAAAACTATTCCCATCACATCTAGATGGCCCTGACAATCAGAACAACTGATTGTGCAAAGAGGCCTGCTGTTATGTAATTATCAACAGTGGCTGAGTGAGCCTTAACTTTACAAAAACTAGCCGTTCCCTCTAGCAACAACCAGCTGGTTTGCAAACACCAGAAGTCCTGTTGACACAGGCGATGTGGTGCACAGCAGATCCTGGAGAAAGAGAGAAACTGTCATTGCAGGGCTCACATAATAAAATTTAAGTGATCAGCCCCATAATTTCTCTGATTAGCTTTAGCCCAGATAGAAAAGGTCAATGCCCTGGCAAGCAATGATTTGCAAATAACAGGTGCAGCCATTTTCCATTATGCCCCCATGGGATAGGGCTCTGTCACTTTTATTTACTGAATTAATCCACCAAAGTCCAGCAGGAGAACAACAGTCAAATGGCCATTAATTGTAGTTTGATGTGCAGATGAAACAAATGTCCAAAGGGACCATAAACCTTTGTTCTTCTAGCCTCCTCTGGCTCCCCACACTGGGATTATCAGTAAATCACTCAGCACTTCATCTGTTTTTAAAAATTTACCCTGCTGATCATCCCAGGTGACTTCCAACCAATCCATTCATTTGTTGTTCGCTCCTCAGCATTCCCCTTTAAGGCAATCTATCATTTAATATGGTGGCATCCATTAAGAAATTGACAAAGCTCAAATTGAAGAGAGGGGATGCTAATAGCGCCCCAGGAGTAATAAAAAGGTGTTACTGATGGAATCAAAAGTTGAATTTGAAATATAATGAATCATAGAACCATAGAATTGCAGAACTGTAAGGAACCCAAGGGTCATCTAGTACCAGCAAGGCAGGTATCTCAGCTGATGGCCGTCCAACCTCTGCTTAAAAACCTCCAAGGAAGGAGACCCCATCATCTCTCATGGGAATCCATTCCACTGTTTAACAGCTCTTACCATCAGAAAGTTCTTCCAGCTGTTTAGTCAAAATACCCTTTCCTGTAACTTGAATCTATTGGTTCAGGTCCTACCCTAGATGACCCTTGGGATCTCTTCCAACTCTACGGTTCTATGATTCTATGACAGAGAACATGACTGATTTCTGTGTTTTAGACTCAAATGCTGTTGCGCCTATAGGAGAAGCATTCTTGGAATGTGAATCACTCTGCTCTCCTTCCATCTAGACGCAGGTTGCATATATGTGTGTGTAAATAAACCATATATCACAAAGACACTACAGTCTCTGCTGTGCCTCATTGTGCAAAAGGAAACACAGACCCTGGATAAAGCACACCTGAAACCCCTGGAATCTTGCACTGCTCATGGAGATTGGGGTGGTGTAACAGTATGTTGAATCCATCTAAATCAGGTGTGCAGGTTTAAACTAGGAAACTCCAAAGGCTATTGAGTTTTGTTTTGTTTTTTAAAAAAAAAATGCCAAAAAAGAAGCATTTTCTGATTGACTAAGATCCAGGACAAAGCACCGCCTTTTGGAAATTTCCCTGGGACGTCAATTCCACCCTAGAAATCCTAGTAATGTCCAGGAAAATCCAGATAAAATTCAGGAATGCTGATTTCCCATAGGCATCTGGTTGGCCAGATCCAGCAGTTCTTTTTGAGTGGACAGGAAGTTCCCCCCTACCCCAGGTGAACCCCAAGTGGAATGACTCAAGACAACATGCTATGGAATTAAAAATTGGCCACAACTTTATAAGTTTCAGATGTAGGGAGACCTTGGGCATTTATCTTTCCCAGTCCCCAGCCGGGATCTGGGAGACTTCAGGTTATCCAGAATGTGTGGGGATTGGGCTAGCTCTGGAGAACATATGTTCAAGTAGAACCCCCCACCCCCCCCCCTTTTGCCACCTTGGAGGGGAGAGCAATGACAAGCTCTTGGCGTATGGCCAATGCCTCCCCCCAAGACCCCTTTAACGGGAACCCTAGTATCACTGCCACAAGGGGGCATGGGTCACCGCTTCACACTCCCCCATTTAGGAAGATAGACTAAAGGATTCCGCCCAAAGCCTGAAACCGCCAAGTTGTGACGTTTGCTACGGGAAAGGCAAAACCTGCCAATGCAGGAAAATTCCTTTCCGGCCTTCAACAGTGACCCTGACGTAGCAGCGCATGCATACCTGTGGAGAAGAGGTTTACCTGCAAAAGAAGACTTAACTGAAGGAGGGTAGGGTAGGAGAAGCTCTGGAGCCGACTGCCGCTTCGCAGGTAAGTTTCACCTGTTGTGTGGGCAGGGCGTCCCTCCCCTTACCTGGCCAATCCCCTGGCAACGCCTCACCAGGCATGATTGAGCAATTGGCTGAGGTAGGCAGAGACCTTCAGGTATCCAGCCTGGGGAGGATGAAGCCAGCCTGAACTACCAGGAGCCGCACTGGGATCCGGGGGTGGGGGGCTGTGCACAACCACCCAAAAGGGCCCCCCATTTGATGTGGGGAGTGCTCATTATGTTCACTAAGTCTTACATCAAGGTAAGCATACACTGGACTGCTGCATCCTCTTTTAACATTTTGCAATGAAAACAAGGACATCCCTGGATAGGCCTAGTAGACAGAATCAAGAAAATCTATACATCGAGTGAAAAACCAACTAAACCATAACTTCAGATAGATGCCCAAAAAACAACGGGTTTTAGTGTAACATGGTGCAGGATAATATTCAACTTTACGTTCCCCATCTGCCACTTTAAGAAGAAGGATTTGCAGATTTGAAATGCAAATTAAATTTGATTTGGAATCTGTTTTTAGGAGTTGGCGACGGCTGTATATAATGTGCAAGCTCAAGTGCTCCTTCCTCATTTGTTATTGTAAATATGGTGAATAAAAATAGGCAATCAAATTTTCATATGCAGAAAAGAAAAGAAAAGAAGGTGACACCAACACACAGGCTACAAGACATGGACTACACAAGGCCAGCTCAGGGTATTTTGCTTTCTGAAATGAAGGGTAAGATTCCCCCGCCCCTCGTCCCATGTACAGAAGTCAACTAGACTGGCAGGTGAATTGTACTTCAACTCCCATGATGGGAGAACTACACACTACACCCAATAAAGATTTGG
Source organism: Lacerta agilis (assembly GCF_009819535.1). Lineage (NCBI taxonomy): Eukaryota > Metazoa > Chordata > Lepidosauria > Squamata > Lacertidae > Lacerta > Lacerta agilis. The sequence continues at coordinate 6,175,292 of NC_046322.1, read as the reverse complement.
CATGATTTTATCCCCTCACCATTGTTGTTGTTGTTGTTGTTGTTGTGCTGCTTTCATAGGTCACATAATGCGACTGCCTGGGCAAAACCTGACTTATTTCCATAGACGTATAACCTCCACTGACAAGTGAGCACCTCAGGACTTCTCTACAGATTGCGACCCACCCCTGCTGTACCTGGAAGTGGAAAGGGCACAGGGGCGTGCCCAGGATCAAAATGGGGGGGGGGAAGAGAGAGAAGAGAGAGAGAGAGAGAGAGAGAGAGAGCGCCATGTTTCAGGTTCAAAAACAAAAACAGCTTCAAAAAACAGAACCCCCCCCCCAGCAGAAAGCCCCAAATGGCTGAAAAACTCAGTTTCCCAGGATCCTCAGTCCTCACAAAGGAACTACTCACCATGCAAGGGAACTCAGTTTCCCAAGCTCCCTTGCAACGATGAATCCCGCAAATTCAGAAACTGTTCCTCTTGCTAGCACGATGTAGCGGATACAAAAAGCAGGCAGACAAGGAAGGATGAGAACCCAGGCTAAGACCATGGTCAGCCCTCGGATTCCCCCTGACACTGCCCAAGTCTCAGCCTGCATCCCCATTTGACCAAGCAGGGTGCAGGCTAGGATCTGGTCTCTGATAGGCACGCCAGCTCTTTGTCGGCATGAGGGAGGGGGAAACAGCCGGCGCAACACACACCACACACCACACACACACACACAGTGGCCAACTGTGCCTCGGCAAGAGGGCAAGAGCTCAATTGTATTGAGATTTTGGGAGGGGGAGAAGGACCAATCGTTGAGCTTTTATTCAGGAGGAGAGCTTTTTTTCCCTTTTCGGCTGCCGATAACCATTTAATTATTATTTTTTTGCTTTGGGGGGCAGCTACCCCCCTGCCCCCCTGGGTACCCATGAAAGGGCAGCTGAATGGAGCACAGCTGTGGGCAGTCTGAGGAAATACCACCCGCTTGGGCCTGCTCGTAAAAAAGCAAGTCTAGAATGAGAAATCAGGGTGTCTGCTGTTTCCAGGAGCTTTTCTTGTTGTGAGACTTTTGTGGCTGGGCATAGAGTTCATTTGGACCCTGGGTGAGAACCCAGAGGCAGAGAGGGATGCAGTGCCAGAAGGAAAATGAATTGATTATGATTTTGATATATTAGTAACTTTGTATTACTGTAATATTCTTATATGTAACTCCATATTTTGTAATGTTTCATTTAAGTTGCCTGCTGTTGCTTCAGTTTTTGTTTTGTACACTGCTTAGAGAATTTTTAATTAAGTGGTATAGAAATTAAATAATCAGTAATAATCAGTAATCAAGAGCAATAGACTAGCCTAGGGAAGCACAGCGCTTCGTCTTCCAAAAGGGGAGCATAGGAATCCACTTATATAAAGTTGAAGAATTGGTCCCCCAGCTCAGTACTGTCTGCACTGGCTGGCAGCAGCTCTGCAGGATTTCAGGTGGGAATCACTCCCAGCTTCACTGGGAGATGTCGTGGATTGAACCGGGGAACTTTTTGCATGCAAAGCAGATGCGCGACTGCTGAGCTATGAACTTTTCCCAGAATGCATAGGAGGTCCTTAGCCATAACTGCTCTCCCTGTTCCTCTCCCCCACCTGCACCTGCTGGGATGTGCATGCATTTAAAATAGCATACCAAAATGCTCGGGACGCAGGTGGCGCTGTGGTCTAAACCACTGAGCCTTGGGCTTGCTGATTGGAAGGTCGGCGGTTCGAATCCCCGCGACGGGGTGAGCTCCCGTTGATCGGTCCCAGCTCCTGCCAACCCAGCAGTTCGAAAGCACTTCAAAGTGCAAGTAGATAAATAGGTACCGCTCCGGTGGGAAGGTAAACGCCGTTTCTGTGCACTGCTCTGGTTTGGTGTTCTGTTGCGCCAGAAGCGGCTTAGTCATGCTGGCCACATGGCCCAGAAAAACTGTCTGGGACAAATGCCGGCTCCCTCAGCCAGTAAAGCGAAATGAGCGCCGCAACCCCAGAGTCGTTCGCGACTGGACTTAACTGTCAGGGGTCCTTTACCTTTTACCAAAATGATCACCTCTTTGGTGGTACATTCAGAATTAATTCGCACAGTTTGCATGCAAGGCAATTCTCCATATTTTGCCACTAAAGTCTGTGCAGAGAAGCAGCGAGGAGAACACTTGGTATCAAGTGTCAGACTATGCTTGAGGCTATGTAATGAATTAGGGAAATGTACATACTTTATTTATTTGTTTGTTTGTTTGTTTAAAATAGTCTTTCAAGCCCAGTCTTCATGACACCGGAAGCCCTTTGAAGTTTTGGCTTATCTGCTTTCTTAAAACTAGCCGAAAATCAACCTTAAACTTATTTATGATCATTTCCATGATTATTTCATTCTTAACTTATGTCCCATCGCAGCTTCGCTTGATGGCTCCTTGACACATCAACTCTGCCAGATCCTCGCAGCGCAAGATCTGCCTGTGCAACTTTCAACAAAGAGCCAGGCACACACAAGAAAAAAAGTTACGGGATGCCAGCAACTTCATCTCTTGGGCATCCTTTGTGGGGTTTTTTTTCCAGAACTGGTGCTGTATTAAGAAGAGAGGCATTGAGGTTTTTTTGAATGCACAGATCATGGGGAAGAGCACTGCAAACCTTTGATGCCAGAAATCCTTCTGTCATTGTCAAATGTGCTTCATAAAAATTTCATATCAGAAACAATATTCTGATATATATTCATATCCTAGTGCTAAGGTTTTAAAGAAGGAATCCTTGGAGACTATTGATTAGGGATGAGGCATGTGGGTGGGGGAGGAGATGGAGCTGATTGATAGAAGCTAGGCGTTTTGCTATAGCTAAAATAATATGCTGTATTTTAAAGCTTCCTTTCATTTTTTTTTGGGGGGGAAACTTCAGCAGAATTCTTGTTTTCTTTCTGAACGCAACTGTGATTTCTGAGAGATCTCAATTTAAAATAAAAATATAGCTTGAAGTGATTTCACAAGGAAAATACCAGCCGTGAAAATAACGGCATCATTTCATAATAAAAACTATTTTTAAAAAATTAAATAAATAAAAACTCTCATATGTAGAAACAATTTCTTCCAAACATGACACAGATACAGAGTGCATTAAACATATTCGGTTAAAAGGCTTGCTGAAAAATCAAGGTCTTCCTTAGGCTGAAAAAGACAATCAAGATGACACCTTCCCCTGGGGTGAAGGGAATTTGAAAGGTTAGGTGCCACCACACTGAAGGCTCTGTTACTAAATTGTATGGAATGGAACTCCTGGATAGCATCTGCAGGGAGCTCTCTTCTGCAAAGTCCAGTGATCAAGTGGGTATATAAGGCATGAGATGAACTTTCAGGTAACTTGTTCCCAGAACATGTTTTCATATCTTATCCCTGCCCCACAAACAGCGGGTGGCACTGTGGGTTAAACCACAGAGCCTAGGGCTTACCAATCATAAGGTCGGCGGTTCGAATCCCCACAATGGGGTGAGCTCCCGTTGCTCGGTCCCAGTTCCTGCCCATGTAGCAGTTCGAAAGCACGTCAGTGCAAGTAGATAAATAGGTACCGCTCCAGCTGGAAGGTAAACGACATTTGCGTGTGCTGCTCTGGTTCGCCAGAAGTGGCTTAGTCATGCTGGCCACATGACCTGGAAGCTGTACGCTGGCTCCCTCGGCCAATAAAGCGAGATGAGTGCCGCAACCCCAGAGTTGTCCACGACTGGACCTAACGGTCAGGGGTCCCTTTACCCTTTACCTTTACCTTTCCACAGTTCACTGAAAACTATGTTCAAGGCAGCTTACAACATGAAAAGGTTTACATAATTGCAAACATAGCAAAGGTTTTTCATAGGGGGAAAACAAAACACATCAAAAAGAACACAACCAAATTGACTATAACTTCGAGGCATGACACATTCCTCAGTTCTGGCAACATGTTCCATGATCTCGAATTGGGCCCAGAATGAAATGGACAGCAAAAATGGCATGCGTCCGAGGTTATATGTTCTTGCTGTGCTGCCCTACTGTGGGTAGGTGGCAGGCTGCAACATTTTGTAGAATTCTTTGGTGGAGTGAATACTCCTTTAAGGAGATTGGATCTCTGGCTTTCGTTTTTTGTCCTGTTCTGCAACTTGCTTCCTAATCATACACAAAAGGAAAAGCACCACATTCGTGAAACATCTTCCCCCGCCCACCTCTCTTTGTAAATAAGTGCATGCATTTCAGGTCAATAAGGTAATTGAGTGAAGAAAGGAGGGGAGAGAAGTTGTGAATAACTGAAATTGATTTTTACGCATAGCTCTGTGGAGAGACATTAACTACTTATGAGCTCACGAGGCCCGTGTTAGCTGTTAGCATTATTAGCGATCTGGTCATGTTTATTTCAGAGCACAAAGCTCTTCCAACATTTGAATCCTGAATTGATGGTTATAGCTATGACAAACATCATTGACTTCTTTTGATCCTCTTATATTTTTGGATCTTGGTAGGAGTCTTGATTTACAGGCTCTTAGGGCCAGCTCACATGCCTACCAGACCAGTGTGTGTTCTCCTTCCTGACTCACAGAAGCCAGTGTGGTTCATAACTTTCTTAACACAAAGCTTCATGGACTTTCCATTGAGGATCCACTTCTGCAGATGCAATAGTTTGTGTGACTCTTCCCCTATGAAAAGGGAACACCTTGCTGACTCACTATCTGGATCCTCAGGTGATTATTTCACTGCTTGCGCTGTGGTCTAAACCACTGGGCCTCTTGGGATTGAGAAACAGAAGCTTGGCAGTTTCAATTCACATGATGGAGTGAGCTTCCCGTTGCTCTGTCCCAGCTCGTGCCAACCTAGGAGTTTGAAAGCATACCAGCGCAAGTAGATAAATATGTACTGTTGTGGTGGGAAGGTAAACAGTGTTTCTGTGCACTCTGGTTTCCATCACAGTGTCCCATTGCACCAGAAGCTGTTTAGTCAATCTGGTCACATAACCCAGAGGCTGTCTGTGGACAAACACAAGCTCCCTCGGCCTGAAAGCAAAAATGTGCACCGCACCCCATAGTCGAATTCTGCTGGACTTAACCGCCCAGGGGTCCTTTACCTTTAAAAACAACAACAACACAACAACAACAACAACAAACAACAACAACCTTGCATCCCCAGCATGCAAGGGAGTTTTTTTTTCCCTTTCTCTTTTTGTCAAAGCACACTCTGGAACTGAATGCAACCAAGAAGCAAACCACAATTACCACTGACTAGCCATTGTCATTAACAACAACACATTTCAAATGAGATCATCCTCTTCAACCAATTACCTCTCTTTGAACTCTCATTTTTGTGTAGAACAGGGTTGAGGAAACTGTTTCAGCCTGAGGGTCGCATTCTGTTAAGGACATGACTTTCCAGGGACAGCATACAATGGGGGACATGGCAAAAGTGGGCGTGGCCAAACCCAGGCTACATCCACATGGCAGTTTATTCCATTTCCCTGACATTTCCCTAACTGTTAATTTCTGCGTTATTCATGTGATGTGAAAGCCACTTCCATAAATTTAATGGAATATGACATATGTCTAGTGCTCATTTCTGGATTGTTTGATTCCAGAAAAAAAATCCATTGGCAGCCCTCTTAACCCAGAAATCTGTAGGGTGTAGAAATTTGGAGGAATATACCAGCATGCAGTTCTTTCCTGGGGTTTCACGGGGGAATCATGGGGAAACAGAAGTCTTCATGTGTGGAAAGGGGGGTGTTAGCAACATTGTCTGCTAACATTTGTTGTCATGTCACTTCACACCCACTGGTATGAATGAAATTGAGTACAACATGCCAGTATATCAGTCAAAATGGCACAGGTACTGCAGTATGAAAGGAACATTAGAAAACAAGATAGGAGCAGTACCATCATTTCCAGGAAAACTAACTCAACATCCCCCCTGTCTGAATGCACCCACAGATCACTCTCCATCCAGGTGAGCATGTGCTGTTACCACAGTTTTAGAGAGGTAAATTTGTGAAATAATACTAGAAAAATACAACCTGTGCTTGGAAACTACCCAAACTCAGATGAACTTGTGATGACTGATTTGGCTCAGTTCTTACAGATGCTTGGCTCAGTTTTCTGTTTTCTTTGGGGGTTTTTTAGATAAGTTCGTAAGGGTTCAAGAAATGGGTAAGTTCGATGTTGTTCACAGTAGCCAAGGGGTGCTGTTGAGGTTGTACAGAAGACAGGGTGCCGGCGTTTTACCCCTGTTTTGCCCTAGCAGTCCAAGATATTAACAGGCCACTGTTTCACTCCAAATAGGGCCAGCTTGCTGGGGTTGGCAAGTAGCACACACCCTAGTAGGTTTTCAGGGCTTCTTCAGTAGTCTAGTCTCGAAGGATTCATAAGTGTACGAATATTAAATATCATTGAAGATACAGATTTTTGGCTTAAGCTTAAGAGGCTGGATTGCTTAAAGTTGTGAAGGCAGGGCAAAGAGCAGGGCCAACGAGATGAATGGCCTGGGTGTGTCATTTGGGCAGAGTCCTGAGAGCCAGACAGAGATACCCAGAGGACCACATTCAGTTCCGCAGCCTGCGTTTCTCACTCCTGGTATGAAACATAAGCGTAAGTTCCATTCATTTCAGTGGGAGATGGACAAAAGTTAATTCTTGTGGATCATGGCCAATCAAGTGTCTTGTGTGTGTACATTGGGGCTACGATTCACCTTGAGAATGCACAGAGATGCTTCTCCACCAATTCCAGAGAATGGCCAAAGGCTTTCTGATGACCTCGGAAGAATGGCAGCCTTTTGGCTGCAGACTCTGCTGATGTTCCCTGTGCTCCTCTGAGCCTCCTGCCCTCCAGGCAGCCTGGCTGTCTCATTTGTTTGATTGTGGTCAAGTTGGGAAGCTGTGTGCTAACAGACAGCTGCTCTCTTTTCAGCGGCTAATGAGTTTGATTATTTTGATCTGTCTCTCTTTGCCTGCTTTCTTTCTTTCTTCTTTTTTTTTAAAGGACATGGTACAGATTTGTTAATCTCCACTGACTTCAAATTAGAGATATGCAAAACAAGAATGGAAACCCACATTCAAATAGCCTTAATGCATCCTTGATCACCCTGTTCCCCTCCAGACGTTCTGGTCTTCAACTCACATCAGCCCAGAGGGCTCCAGGTTGGTGCCCTTAAGAGAATTCGGACATCTTACACAAATTAAAACAACACAGATGAAATATAAAAAGCTAGGAACATATAAGAGATCATTGTTAAAAAGTAATTAAACTCAATGTAAAATAATTAACACAATGTAAAATCATCATCATCTATTAAAATGCAGATAATAAAAATAACATAACACTGTCCCTTAAAGAAAATGTTCCCAAAGGTCTGTCGGAATGAAACAATCTTCACCTGCCAGCAGAAAGACCACAAGGAGGGAGCCAGTTTGGCTTTTCTAGGAGAGGAGTCCAGGAGCAGCCACTGAGAAGGGCCTCTCTCATGTCTCCACCAAGTGTGCCCATGAGGGTGGCAGGACTGAGAGAAGGGCCTCCCCCAAAGTTTCAGAGACCAGGCAGGTTTGTATAGGTGAATCCATAGGGATGTGGGTGGTGCTGTGGTCTAAACCACTGAGCCTCTTGGGCTTGCTGATCAGAAGGTTGGCGGTTCGAATCCCTGTGACAGGATGAGCTCCCGTTGCTATGTCCCAGCTCCTGCCAACCTAGCAGTTCGAAAGCAGGCCAGTGCAAGTAGATAAATAGGTACTGTTCTGGCGGGAAGGTAAACAGCATTTCTGTGTGCTCTGGTTTCCATCACGGTGTGCCGTTGCGCCAGAAGCGGTTTAATCATGTTGGCCACATGACCCGGAAAGCTCTCTGTGGACAACACTGGCTCCCTCAGCCTGAAAGTGAGATGAGTGCCACAAACCCAGTCAGACTTAATCGTCCAGAGGTCCTTTGCAATTATTACAAAATGGGTGACTCCAGACCCTCAGATAGCCTTGGGCCTATGCCATATAGGGCTTTATAACTTTGAATTATGCCCAGAAACAGACAGGTAGTCCATGGAGCATGGTAGTCTTAACCAGTCCTGCTCAATAGTATGTCTGCAACTCTTTAGGCCAGCTGAAGTTTGTGTGGCAATGTCCCTCCCCTCCCCCGAGGAATTAATGACACAGACACATTATACAAATTATAATGGGCGTAAAGGCCACAACTTTATTGGTTACAGATGTTGAGCGGTATTGGCTTAGGCATTGGACCCTATCAGCTATATCCGACCCCAACCCGTGTGTTGGAAATCAGTGAAGGGTTAACCACCAGTAAGGAACCCCAGTGATGAACATCTCCCAGAATCCCCCCTATGATCACCGTAAGGGGCGTGCCTTAGGCCCTCAGCTCCTCGGGCTTCGGACAGGGCCACGCCCCGGAAACCTTTACTGGAATACCCTTCCATTGAGGGGCAGTTGATGATGCTACCTCCCCTCCCCACTTCATATGGAAATTTTCCAATGCCTAACCGCCACTCTAGCCTAATGGGCTCGCCGCCAATACCCTCACACCCACAACCAATTCCTGATACCCCCTATTATATCTGCCAACCAAGTATCATTCCCTGTATCTGAGAGATGCATGCCGTCCTCACGATAGGGCGACCTCACAGCACCTTATTTCCAGGTGACTGATCACCCGACCCTTCAGCATCATCACCTTGCGCGCCACAGCCGAGTCCAAAAGCCTCCTTGCATTGTTTAACGTGATGGGGCAGCGCCCATCATGCCAATTGCGCCTCTGAAGTAGCGAAGACCATAAAAGCGTCAGGCCTGGAAACATGCCCCGCAGTTCGTTAAAGTCCTCAAAAATCTTCCACTTCAAATCAACAGATTTTCAGTAGGCCAAGTCATTTCCCCCCAAGCTGTATGATCAACGCATACTTTTCAAAGGCACCACAGCATAGAATGTGTTACAGTAGTCCCTTTCTTGTACCCTTTTTGGGTGGTTCTTTGCTGGCTGAAATGTGCCCTTGAACTCTAATAATGCTTCTTGCTTGCTTGGATGGAGGGCAGAGAGGAATTCATCAGTGTTAGGAAACCAGCCTACTATACAAAGGTAAAAATTACATTCGTTCCTGTGCCCACTTTGTCTTCTGACGCAACCCACCACTGACAGGTGGAAGGTTGTCTGAAAGGGAATGTGGGTCTCGAGCCAAAAGGGTTGTCAACTCCTGGTTTCGGCTCTTGTGAATCTGCTCCAAAAAGATGAAGCGATTTGAACTCCTTTTCTAAAGGGACACGGAAATGTCCCTGCCATCTGCAGTAATTTTCAGATCCCCCTGAAAACTGCACTGACTTTGCAAGGTCTGCCAGCAACTTTGAACACAATGAATTTCAGTTAGGGGTCTGTACACTGGTCAGAAATGATGAACACAGCCTGTAGACTGAACTATCAGTACAGGGGAAACAAACCTTCAACAAGATTCAGAAACCCAGATACTAGCCATAAATTTCACAAGACGGATAGTCATGCAGCCAGACTTGGAATCTGTGCATGTAGAGCTTGTCCTGGTAAACTCAATTCTTCTCTTTGAGCCCATTATGAGTTCAACACACAACTCTGCCAATTCTTGGTTTCAGTTTATTATGGGCTTGCTGTCAGTCAGCCCTTCCTGCAAGTTCTCCTTCCCCAAGCAACTTTGCCTTTCCAAATACTCAACGGTAGGGACACCTGGCTAGAAACACCAGGGGCTGTTGGTCTAGAGGTGGGTGAATTTGTCCATACTGATTTCTGGCATGCCTGCATCACAAACTATAATGACATGCCAGTGAGCGAGAGGGGCACAGCTAAGCTTGGAAGCAGAGTGGTGGATGCGACTTTATAAAAACAGTTTTCATAAAACAAAGCAAGCGAGCCAAATGTTTTTAGCATGTAATTGAAAAATTGTCCGGGCAATAAAGGATACGGAGCAAGGAGCAACGGCATGTAAATATTCCAATCAACACAAGCACAGGCGCTTCTTTCATCCAACAATAATGTCTGGATTGTTAAATCTCTGTCACAGGTACTTTATGTTCCTTTTCAAAGCTAGGCGTTTGGTCCTCTGTATCCAACACACCAAAAAAAAAAAAAACAATGCCCCCCCCCATGAACTGGTGGAAAGGTTTGCATTCTCATCTTCCGTTCATTTGCTTCCTCCTGGTGAAATTGTAAGCGTTGCTGCATTTTATGTTGATGTAAAAGAAGGAATGAAATAAACACCAGAGTAGAAGGTTGAAACTGGGGTAAACAATCCACAGAGCAATTCATGAGCATTCCTACCTGCTATTTCTTGCCTTCAGATTTTTCTATTTATTACGCTAATATTGTTTATTATTTTAGGTACAGATGGGAGCGGGGAAATCATAGAAATGGGCATGATATGGCGTTCTCTCACCCCCATTTTAAGTACAGCATTGCCTGGATCTACTGAGCTAAGGTGCAGCCAATGTATTTCCTCTACAAAAGACAGAAAAGTAAGTGTGTAGTAACTAGCCCACCTCTCAAAAGGTAAAAATTGTGTTCCTTGGTCCACTTCTGCCTCTAGCTCCACCCACCACTGTGTGGTGTGTCTCACAGACACCACATCCTGTGAAGATTGCATAGTAATAATTTATAATAATAATAATTTCTTATTTGTACCTCGCCAATCTGGCTGGGTCTCCCCAGCCACTCTGGGCGGCTTCTAACAAATATTAAAATACATTAGAATATCACAGATTAAAAACTTCCCTAAACAGGGCTGCCTTCAGGTATTTTCTAAATGTCTGGTAGTTGTTTATCTCTTTGACCTCTGACGGGAGGGCGTTCCACAGGGCGGGCGCCACTACGAGAAGGCCCTCTGCCTGGTTCCCTGTAGCTTTCTTCTCGCAGTGAGGGAACGCCAGAAGGCCCTGGCGCTGGATCTCAGTGTCTGGGCTGAATGATTGGGGTGGAGACGCTCCTTCAGGTATACAGGACCGAGGCCGTTTCGGGCTTTAAAGGTCAACACCAACACATAGAAGGAAATGTGGCCCTTGAGCTGGGAAAGATTCTTTGCTCCTTTCATTAGAGTGAGATGAAGGACCCCAAAAAGCAAGACCGGTGTTTCAAATTGGCCTGCAAGGAGTCTGATTGATGGAGCCTCAAGATCAGCATCACTGGAAGAGCTGGGAGCAGAGCGGCCAAACTGCTTTGCTACTTCCCGTCAATGGAGCTGCTGATTCCTCCATCCCTTTATCTGGTTGGCCATTGAGATAACAAGATGCTGGACTAGATGACCCAGCAGGGATGTTCTTATGTTTATCCACATAGAGAAAACATTGCCTTGGACACCCCTTTGTGGTAAGACCAATTGCCCCTTGGCAGCCAGTTCCTCAAAGGCATGCATCTTACAACAGGGTGTGATCTATCTCTGTGCACAGATACACACTGGACCCCCAATCTACCTTCCGGGTCCTTGCAATGTCCAACCCCACTATGCAAAGACATCCCACCTGTGATCATGATGGCCACTTTGCTAGTTTTGAAGCGGAGAGGAAATAAGTTGTAGGAGAGAAATAAGGCCATTATAGTGCTGGTGACAGTGTAAAATAAAAAAAATCCCAGGATCAGGTTTCTGCAACAAAAGGCTAACCATCACCATTTGAGCGACGTCTTTGCCATCTGCTTCAGGCCTACTCACAGCTGCCACATCTAAAGTGCTGTCACTAGACCGGCCGGCTATCCCCATTACGGCTCACCTGCCGGTTAACTGCTCCCTCCTGAAAGGCGTTTAAATGGGAATTGCACATGATAGCTGTTATTGAAGAGAGAAGAGGAGAGCAAATGTCACCAGAGGACCTGATCCAATGGCTTTTACTGTGATCACTAGTCAGAAGTAAGCCCCATGGAATTAATGGGGCTGCGGTGGGGGTTGCTTCCAGGTAAGAAAGTGGGCTGAGTTTTGCAGCTCTATCTGCAGCATTTTGATGCTGAGTCCAACCAACTGAAGCCTATAAATGAAGTGAATGGTGAACCTGCCTATTTCCTGTTATTTTAATTGGAAGTTTTTAAACCGTTTTTTAAATTGTTATAAGGATGGGTACTAAATTATTATTAGTATTAATAATAGCAACAAAACTATTTCAATTTACCATTTTTCCTGTATTGTTTTCATGTATTTCTTATATTTGTTGTGCACTACAAGAAAAAATAACAATTGTCCAAAATTGACATACATTTTTTTAAAAAGAGTTCAGACATCAGTGTGCAAGGTTTTTTTTTAAAGTCCTCATGACAACCTATTAGCATTTTAGTGTGAATTTTCGTGGAAAAGCAATGTTTATATATTATTATTATTTTGCCCAATATGCATATAATTGTGTAGTAATATTCCCCAATAGAATGAAATTGTGTATGTTATGTCAACCACATGTATTTTGATGCACAGACTATCCAAGTATGCATATTTGTACACATGACTTGGCTGGAGAGTTGCAATGCAAAATTCAGACAATTGCAAATTTCAAAGAAGGCTGTGCTTTGGTTTGTATATTATTTTGGAAAATGTGACGGACATCATAAGAACATAAGGATACTGGATCAGACCAATGGCCCTCCTAGTCCACCATCCTTTTCAACCAGAGGTCTCTGGGAAGCCTCCAAGCAGGACATGAGCACAACAGCACTCACTCCATTTATAATTCCAATCAGCCTTACTCTTCATGAATTTGTCTAATCAGCCTTAAAGCCACTCACAGTACATAGTTAAACTGTGGAACACATTCCCAAAGGAGGCAGTGGTGGCCATCAACCTAGATTGCTTTAAAGGAGAATTGGATGGATTCATGGGCGGAGGGATATCAAAGGCTCCTAGCTGTGACTACCATGTTTCTCCTAAATAAGACATAGTCATAAAATAAGCCATAGCAGGATTTCTATGCATTTGCGAAATATAAGCCGTTCCCCGAAAATAAGCCATACCCCGAAAATAAGCCAGTGATGTGGCATCTCCCATTAAAATAGCCTGGAGAGGCGTGGCTATGCAGTGTACCAATGTGACGCGGTTAAAATAAGACATCCTCTGAAAATAAGCCATACTGTGTTTTGTTGAGGAAAAAAAAATAGGACGGTGTCTTATTTTAGGAGAAACACGGTATGTTCTGCTTCCACAGTCAGAGGCAACGGAGTTTCTGAATACCAGCTGCTGAAAATGACAGGAGGGGCGAGTGCACTTGTGCTTGAATCCTGCTTGCTGGTTTTGGCCAATCTGGTTGGCCACGATGAGAACAGGATGCTGGACTAGATGGGTCATTGGCCTGATCCAGCAGGCTGTCTTAATTGCCACATGGAGAGATGATTCCAGGTGCTGCATAAACTTATCAAGATTATTGCAGTATTCAGACATTATTGGGTGACCAGTTGTGTTCTGTTATTATGAGTGACAGAGGGGGGAAGATATCTCTGTTCATTTCCCCCACCTCATGCATAATTGTACATGCTTTTAGCATTCTCCCCTTATTTGGATTTTTCTTTCGTAAGCAAAATACCCCCAGTACTGTAAGCTTCCCTCATAGGGGAGTTGCTTAATTCAGATGCCATTGATGCCATCTGACAGAACAAAGACTCTCTTGTCCCAATATGGATGGTGTGTGTGTGTGGTGTGTGGTGTGTGTGTGTGTGTGTGTCTTGTGGAAAGTTCCTTCCCACCCTCCACCTAGGATGATCCGGGGAACATTTTTACCGAAGAGCCAGCAACAGCCTATAAATTGCATTTTGTCAGAGCCAAATAGAACACAGGCTCCAGCAGTTTGTTCTAAATTTAGAACCTGCCATTTTCCAAGAGGGTTTGTCTGTTTCCGATAAAACAAGCTGTCTCCTCCTCCTTTTTGTAGATAAGTGCAATCGGAAACATCTTGTGCTCAAACCCCCTGATTAATTGGGGTCACCTAGTACAGACCTGGTGAAATAATTGTGTGTTTTTATACTTGATTGGATCGTTATCACTGCCTTTAAAAAAAAAAATAATAGAAAGGGCTGGTTATATGGGGTGGGGGAAAGATACTAGAAATATAGCCTACCGCATGTCCAGGTATCTTCCTAGCTGCCAAAGCTCTCACATAGCTCACACAGATACATTCCTGGCCGCCATTTCACTGCGATCCCCCCCTACCACAAATATAAAGACAGTGAGAGATTTCACTTTCTTGGGTTCCATGATCACTGCAGATGGTGACAGCAGTCACGAAATTAAAAGACTCCTGCTTCTTGGGAGAAAAGCAATGACAAACCTAGACAGCACCTTAAAAAGCAAAGACATCACCTTGCCGACAAAGGTCCATATAGTTAAAGCTATGGTTTTCCCAGTAGTAATGTACGGAAGTGAGAGCTGGACCATAAAGAAGGCTGATCGCCGAAGAATTGATGCTTTTGAATTATGGTGCTGGAGGAGACTCTTGAGAGTCCCATGGACTGCAAGAAGATCAAACCTATCCATTCTCAAAGAAATCAGCCCTGAGTGCTCACTAGAAGGATGGAGGGCACAGGGAGAAGGGGACGACAGAGGATGAGATGGTTGGACAGTGTTCTCGAAGCTACTAAGATGAGTTTGGCCAAACTGCGAGAGGCAGTGAAGGATAGGCGTGCCTGGCGTGCTCTGGTCCATGGGGTCACGAAGAGTCGGGCATGACTGAACGACTGAACAACAACAACTTTTAAAAGTACAGTGGAGTCCTTAAGATGGCTCAATGGTGCCTTGAACACCTCCTTCTGGCAACTCCTGCAGCCAAGCTGCTGCCAAACATATTGCTCTGCTTTCCTTTGGACCACAGCAGTGAGGTCGAGAGGGGGGTCTTGTTCTCTGAGCAGCACAGGGCCTCCAGACACATTGCCCAGGCTTTGGTGCTGCTAATGCAGCCAAAACAATGCCGGAGGGGGCAGGTACGAGTCACTAATCTCTGCAGGTGCAGCAGGTGCTATGATTCTCCAGCAATTTAACTTCAACCCCCCCCCCCGATGCTCACTCCAGTGTCTCTCAAGACAGACAGGTGCCAGCAACCTCTCAGAAAGAAGAAGAGAAAGAAAAGAATTTTACCTGTGTTTTGTCTCATGAATCTTCTTTGGGGGTTTGGGGGCAACGCTGTTTCTGTCAGATCCTCATTTTCCCAGTCTTAAATTTGACTCACCCCATTTCCATTTGTGATTTTTCATGAAAATCCATGAGCTAATTTCTCATAATATTTTCATATGCAATTTTGCTTAATATACACATTTTTGCAAACATTTCCCCCCCCCACTGTAAAACACTATCATGCAGTATTTTCACTAGCATATGCATTTGTAATACTTATATAAATAGGATGTGTGTTTTTCTACACATTGGTTGTCTAGAAAACCACACTGCAAAATTTGGAGATGTGTCAATTTTGAAGCAGGCTGCATTTCGGCTCATGTATCGTTCTGGAAAGCACAAATCAGTTAGGATCACCTTTAAATTAGAACTGAATTGAATTTGTCTCCTAGCCCTATTCATGGGTGCCACTGCCAATCGACCACTCTTCAAAACCGGGAGCTTCAAATTTGCAGAGACTGCTTCAAATGTTCCACTGCCCAAAATTCTGTCTGATGATATGTGAGACTGAGAACCAAGTTTTATTACTGGCTAGACTTCCAGAATCTGATGGAGGAGACCAACCCTTCAAATTTCTGCTCAGCCTGTAATATTTTTAATTTTTGTACAGCACCTAGCCATTTAAAGTCCTTTATAAATAATAACAGTACATTGCTATCCATCTTGTCTACCAAGCAACTGAAGGCAGTTTTATCCTCATAATGACCCAGTTAGTCTGATTGATAGCAAATGGCCCAAGGTCATCTAATGAACGTCATGCCTGAGTGAAGACTTGAACATAGGCACCCCGCCCTGTCTAAAGCTAGCAGTCCAAACCTCCACACATCATGCTTCTCCGACTATAATCCAGTAGCAGCCTTGGTTCTCTAGTCAAGGTAAAGGAAGAGGAGGCCCTACAGAGGACATCTCATCTGGCCACATCTGGAGCCTGCCCTGTTCAATATAGCACTGTGGTTATGCTTTGTCAGAGCTTCAGGAGATTTCAGTGATGGCTGGTACCCATTGGGACTGGTGGGGAGGAAGGCAGGGAAGCCCAACATAAGCCAATTACCAGCAGATCCAACCAATTCTGGTTTTGTCCTGAACTTCTTCCCTGTTTGTTATACAAGGAGAAGGAAGCTGTCCCACCCCCTGGGCTGCTTGTAAGAAATAATTCAGGCCAATGGTGACTGGCTGAGGGCAGACTGCATCCTCACCAATGAACCAGCCCCCTATGGATTTTTTTTAATAACAGTTTGATGCACTTCCTGATGCACTGGAAGTTAGGAGGACCAAGTGTCCCACCAGAAGACACCTTCCGATGAATTTTGCAACAGAGCAACATTGCTTTGGAGGTTCCCCATGGCTGTGGTGATTGGATCAAATGAAATGTGCTCAAATGAAAACTGGAAGGGAGTCACCATGTCCAGATCCAACCTACCAGGCAAATTCAGGGTGAGCCAACATAACAAAGCCAACACAGCAAAAGAAATAAGATGCAATGAAACAAAACTACGTCTCTTCATCAACAATAAAAATTTCATTTTATTTTGCCCACACCAGCAACCCAATCTGTGAGATAAAAACAACGACAATTCAACCTAGTTTCTCTACTACGAAGTCTTGCTCACTTTAAGGTAAACTGCTTTCATTACAATTAAGCAATATATTGAGAAATAAATAAATGATGATAATTAAATAAAAAAAGGCTGAAATATTTCAGAAAAAAGTGGGACCTACAATATGCTGCATTTTCCCTCACAAAATGGGAATTCCTATGATGGGTTTCTGACAGCCACTCTTTGCAAGTAGAGCATTTCATTTGCCCCTGTTATTTCCCAATTGTCATCCTAAATTTCCTGGCTATGGATCATGCACAATCCTCAATGGGATATGCTGGTGCCTCCCCATTTCTTTGCCTCGTAAGAGCATTTAGCAACAATTATTTTGGCACTCGCTACCTGCATACCTTATCAGAAGGCAGTATGCGTGATGAAATATGGAATGTTCTGGGCCTGGGATGGGTGGGAAGAATTTGTCCATTTCAGCCGATCCCTCTGCCCCTTCAAGCCACCACGTCTGAAGTCAAATCAAGATACTTCCATGCGTCAAGCAACATATTATGTCTGTATACTGTGTGGGGCTCAAAAGGTTTGGACAGCAGTGGTGAGGCAAGGTCAGCTGGAGTTCATGTGGGAGAAGTTAATTACAAACGGTCAAGGAAATCAATTGTGCCTCTGTGATTGCCAAAGGTTTCCCAGCTCTGCTTCAGAAAACTGAACAGAATCGGCCTGCTCCCTGTTGGAAGCTGAAGAAAAATGGGGAGGAAATGGCCTTGCTTCTGTGGTTTAAGTAAAATAAATGCATGAAATAAATGACTCACCTCTGTCTTTCTTAAAGAACATCTGATATAATGAGTGAATATGGGTTGCTTTTTTAAAGGGAGAGAGAGAGAGAGGTAGTTTAGCTTGCTTTGCATGTAACAGTTGCTACATACTGTAAACCCATTTCACATTTGTAAGAACTAAATAATGCAGTATGGCAGCGTCTGATCACCTCACTTGTCTCCTGAGAAATCTCTATGTGGGACAAGAAGCTACAGTTAGAACGGGATATGGAACAACTGATTGGTTCAAAATTGGGAAAGGAGTACGACAAGGCTGTATATTGTCTCCCTGCTTATTTAACTTATATGCAGAATTCATCATGTGGAAGGCTGGCCTGGATGAATCCCAAACCGGAATTAAGATTGCCGGAAGAAATATCAACAACCTCAGATATGCTGATGACACAACCTTGATGGCAGAAAGTGAAGAGGAATTAAAGAACCTTTTAATGAGGGTGAAAGAGGGAGAGCGCAAAACATGGTCTGAAGCTCAACTTAAAAAAAAACAAAAACTAAGATCATGGCCACTGGTCCCATCACCTCCTGGCAAACAGAAGGGGTAGAAATGGAGGCAGGGAGATTTTACTTTCTTGGGCTCCATGATCACTGCAGATGATGACAGCAGTCATGAAATTAGAAGACACCTGCTTCTTGGGAGAAAAACAATGACAAACCTAGACAGCATCTTAAAAAGCAGAGACATCACCTTGCCGACAAAGGTCCATATAGTTAAAGCTATGGTTTTCCCAGTAGTGATGTACGGAAGCGAGAGCTGGACCATCAAGAAGGCTGATCGCCGAAGAATTGATGCTTTTCAATTATGGTGCTGGAGGAGACTCTTGAGAATCCCATGGACTGCAAGAAGACCAAACATGAAGGAAATCAGCCCTGAGTGCTCACTGGAAGGACAGATCCTGAAGCTGAGGCTCCAATACATTGGCCACCTCATGAGAAGAGAAGACTCCCTGGAAAAGACCCTGATGTTGGGAAAGATGGAGGCCACAAGGAGAAGGGGACGACAGAGGGTGAGATGGTTGGACAGTGTTCTCGAAGCTACCAACATGAGTCTGACCAAACTGTGGTCGGCAGTGGAAGCCAGGAGTGCCTGGCGTGCTCTGGTCCAAGGTGTCACGAAGAGTCGGACATGACTAAACGACTAAACAACAGCAAATACTTTAGAACTCCCTGTCTATTGAGATGAAGTATGCACCTTCATTGTACTCCTTTTGGCACCTGCTAAAACATTCTTTTTCAGACATGTCTACCCAGTTGCTTAGAAAGTTGAATAAATTATAATTTGCTTTAGTATTTTAACTTTTCTATGATTTAAAGTACAGTTGTATTTTAAACCAAGGGGGAAATACGGTTATACTTTAAAACATACAGAAGTTAAAACACTAATGCAAATTATAATTACTTCAACTTTCTAAGCATATAGGTAGGCTTATCTAAAAAATAATGTTTTAGCATGTGCCAAAAGGAGTACAGCTGCTTTGAGGTGCCCCCCCAAAAAAAAATCAAACGGTGTATAGAATAATAAAAATATATATTAAAGGAGCCCAGGCATTCAGCCCAACCACTGCCAAAACTCATAACAATATGTTTTGACCCACAGCTCCCATCAGTGTACCAATGATGAGAGATGAATGTGGGGGCACCAGGTTGAGGAAGGCTGTTGCAGAACATACATTTTAAGTCACCTTGAATGAATCAGCAGAAATGTATCCGCTGCAGAAATGTCATGGGCAAATAGCAAAATAAGCAAACACATTAGCGATAATCCTAACCACCGTTGCATTGATAAGCTTGTGCTTTAAATATATTCATGAACCCCAACAACACCCCATCCATCCTCCCCCGACCACCTCTTTCCCCTTTCCTTCCCAATGTCTCAACAAATGAAACCGATTTGTGTAAAAATGTTACATGTAAAAACATGAGAGAGTGAGACATTGCACATACTTTTGTAAATCAATAAATCTTTAATAAAAATACTTCAAAAAACATATTGATGCATCTTACATATCAATGTACTTTTATTCCATTCCATTCAAATATGTAACCAATATACTCTAATGAAATGAACCTAGAGAAATGCTGCACATTTCATTTCCTCCTCTACGTATCCAGTCATTTCACATCTGTTTTCACCTTCTCCAACTCCCACGACTCTCTGTCTTAAAAGTTTTCAGTTTAGGAGTCAAAACTTGCGTGTCTGACCCAGGAGGTGAAATTATTCCGATTTGAAAAGGAAGGAGGAAATTTCGAAGCAGGAATGTAGTCTCTCACCCTCCTCTCAAGCAGCCCTTAGCACATGAAAAAATAATGTTACCGTGGGGTGTGCGTGGTGTGTAAAGAACCTACTTTTGTCAAGTCCATCTGATTGACAGGTTTGAGGGCTTCTTAGTGCTAGTTGTGTCAGATGCGCAAGTATGAAAATAACCAACACCTGCAAGGCAGCCTGACTAACAAGCAGCAATTGGGGACCGAGAACTTCATTATATACAGCTCTGACTTAGTTTTTTCAGCTCTGAGATTCCAGAATCTCTTGGCTCAGAGATTTCAATGCTGAGGATTCTCACAAACTCTTGCTCTGGGATTCTGCTGCTCAGATACTGCTGCCCATATTCTTTCTCCTGGTAACCTCCTAATCACACACAAACCCTCAACACGTTGAGGCAAAAGGAATGGGATTTGTATCTTCCGGGGCCATACTCCCGTGCGAGTCATGCAACCTGCACAAGGTTGCAGTCCTGAAGAAAGAAAGAAATATTTTCAGGGCAAGATCACAGGGTGAGAGTGTGGTGCCCAAAAATGGGCACCGAGCTGTCGTGCAAAAAAAGATGGGATGCCCTGGTTTTACTGAAGTAGTTGAGAGGTATGCACATAAACTACATCCTCTGGGGCTAACATGGTTCCTGGTCTGACAGCACAGCTGCCGATTTTGAATAAGTGTGAATCAGCTTGCTGTCCCAACAGCTTGGTCCAAAGGAGTGTCTTAAGAAAGAAAGAAAGAAAGAAAGAGAACGTTCTTTTTTCTTTCTTTCCTATAATCAATTTTTATTTTTTAAAAAATAAATCAACACAAAATGCAAACAAAGGCCAAACTAATCTAAGGAAAAGAATTAAGAAAGAGACCAGAAGAGAGGAGAGGAGAGGAGAGGAGAGGAGAGGAGAGGAGAGGAGAGGAGAGGAGAGGCGAGGAGGGAGAGGAGAGGAGAGGAGAGAGAGGAGAGGAGAGGAGGAGAGGAGAGGAACAAACAAATACAGTCGTACCTTGGAAGTCCAACGCTGTGCGAGTTGAACGTTTTGGCTCCCGAATGCCACAAATCCGGAAGTGAGTGTTCCGGTTTGTGAACGTTCTTTGGAACCCGAACGTCCTGTGCGACTTCCACAGCTTCCAATTGACTGGAGCTTCCTGCAGCCAATCGGAAGCCATGCCTTGGTTCCCGGACATTTTGGAAGTCGAATGGACTTCAGGAAAGGATTCCGTTCGACTTCTGAGGTACAACTGTATATGAATACCAAGCCCCCTATCACAAAGATATCTTAACCCTTATTCCATGCCATGCACAGAAAAGTGAACCCTCCAAGCTTTCAACTCGGAGCTTCCCCGTCTTCCCCCAGGCCTCCCACCCAGAGGGATCCTAGAAAGAAAGAGAACATTCTTGGCTTTCTTAAGAGTGCAAATTAATATACAGGGAGGGAAACGGAATGCTCACAAACTTCCAACTAAGCCTGCCGTGTGGAGTACAACCTGCCAACCACGCTTTGTGGCTTGGCATCTCACACCCACTCACTGCCTTGTAGTCCTGGGCAGTGTTCAAGAATATATATAAATATTTAAAATTTTATTTATACCCCACCCTTCCTGGTTTAAAAACCGGGCTCTGGGCGGCTAACAGCAAATATAAAACATTGATTAAAATGTGACTTAAAAACAGCATAGGTAAAAGTAAAGGGACCCCTGACCATTAGGTCCAGTTGTGTCCGACTCTGGGGTTGTGGCGCTCATCTCGCGTTACTGGCCGAGGGAGCCGGCGAACAGCTTCCGGGTCATGTGGCCAGCATGACAAAGCCATTTCTGGCGAACCAGAGCAGCGCACGGAAACACCATTTACCTTCCCGCTGGAGTGGTACCTATTTATCTACTTGCACTTTGACGTGCTTTCGAACTGCTATGTGGGCAGGAGCAGGGACCGAGCAACGGGAGCTCACGCCGTCATGGGGATTTGAACCGCCGACCTTCTGATCAGCAAGCCCTAGGCTCTGTGGTTTAACCCACAGCATCACCCGCATCCCAGCATAGAATACAACATAAAATGCAGCATCAATATCAATAAAATTCAAAAATTCAGGGGTCATTTTTTTGGGGGGAAAGAAACCCCAGTCAGTAGACATCGACTGATCACCAGGGCTAACTGGCCACGTTGGTCCTACTAGGGCCAGCAAGGAGACCGGGGAAGAATTTAAATGTGGGGTCCCAGAAAG
Organism: Lacerta agilis; assembly: GCF_009819535.1. Taxonomy (NCBI): domain Eukaryota; kingdom Metazoa; phylum Chordata; class Lepidosauria; order Squamata; family Lacertidae; genus Lacerta; species Lacerta agilis. The sequence continues at coordinate 6,153,377 of NC_046322.1, read as the reverse complement.
GGTTTTCTCACAGAAGAGGTAAGGGAAAAGGGAATAGAGGATCAGGCTAATTCAAATTGAAGGCAAGGCGGAATAGCTCTGTCTTACGGGCCCTGTGGAAGAATATCAAGTCCTGCAGGACCCTAGTCTCATGGGACAGAGGAAAGTCACCAAGCCAGTGACAGACAGGGTCATATTTGGCTTGGTTGAGAACATGTTGAGCAGGTCCTAGAACCTTACTGTCTAAATCTGGAGGTTCCGAGGCTTAGCACTTCCAATGTGAGAATGACACATGCTTAATGCACCCACACACCGAATCCATAGGACTTAGAAGCATTTAATCATTTATTTAGAAACTTCTAGGCCCCATAATATTAGAGAATATCATAACATGTAGCCTACAGTATAAGGCCCTGGAGGAGGAAGAGAGGCAGAAGAGGGTGAGGAGAAAGAGCTGTGAGTAGACGGAGGGTCCTTTCCCCATCCTTTCGGCCCCTCAGAAACTCAACAAACCATTTGTACCTGGAACTGGGTGTGGAAAGAGCAGCTGAATGGGATACAGCTGTTGGCAGCCTGAAGAAGCACCCATCCACCTTGGGTTCAGCTCTGGCAACCTCTCACGTGGGTGCCATTGCCATTCTGAGAGGACAAGGCAGAAGTTCATGGTGAGCTCCGGAAACTCTTTTTCTAGAAAAAGAGCACTGCTAATAATCTTTTAAAACCATTCACACTTGCCATCACTATGTCTTGTGGGACTGTATGCTATACCTCAGGGTGGTCCAACAGGTCGATTGCAATCTACTGGTCGATCGCGGGGTGTCCGTGGTCGATCGCGGGATCATGACCCCCCCCTCAAAAAATAGCTCAACAACTCTTGCTCCCTAAAATAGTTCAACACTTGGGGCCAATCCAATGGGTAGATCATTGCCTGTTCATTTTTTTAATAGTGGGAGTAGATCACAGTCTCTTGAAAGTTGGACCTGCCTGCTATAGCTTAACTATCCATTGCTTGAATAATAACTTTTTTAAATAAAAAGTCTTCAGTGGGACTTACTTTTCAGCACAGCTGTTTATGATTATACTGCAAGGATGCAATTCTAAGCACATTTTCCTAGGAGTAAGCCCCATTGAACACCATCAGAGTTCTTTCCAAATTAACAGGCTTGTGCTGGAAATCATCTAGGCACTGAATCGTGACCCCATAGAATACGACAAGAATGATTTTGCAACCTATTTTTTACCCCTTGGCAAGAGGGTCCAGGCTATTTCCATTTTAGCTGGGACTGCCACGGTTCATTGTTGCAACAGTTTCTACAATAAATGCATTTTGTTCTTTTTAATGTGAAACAATTAGTGTGAAAGTCATAATTAGGGCTCCCCAACCTTCCAATTGATAGACATTTCAGAGCTGACCCGATTCCATCATGCTTTTTGACAAAACCATTTTCTGAAAGCAGGCAAAAGAAGGGGGGGGGTTACAAATGATTAAAAACGTTCAATTCACAAAGTGACTTTTATTTTGATAATAAATATAACATACGAGTCACATTGCAAAATGAGACCCTTAATCATTTGCTGCCACATTATCTGTCAAAATATAGACAGGGGGAGAGAAAAACGATCACGTCCTAAATAAAAGGTAACTTTCCATTTTTGCTTTGTGGAGAGACGAGACGGTGGGGGCCCTCCCACTATTTTGTTGACCACTTTAAAATAGAAATATTTTGTGTGATTCAGGGAGAATGCTCTACTCAAACAACCTCATATCCTCTGTTCAGCAGGATAAGGCACTTACTTATTAATTTGTTCATAATTATTATCTCTCAGTCTCAATATAAGCTGGGGAGAAATAGCTTCCTGGCTACAGTTTATTAAGAATGGTGGTTTCATTGTGGAGGTTTGGGCTTTCAAATATACAGATTGTAGACAAGATAGGATACTTATAATGTCGGAATTTGTACAGTTGAGAATGTGCAGGCTTTGAGCCTCTAAGAATAAAATCCACATGCTGTTTTTAGAAGGAGAGTAAGTTTAGACAATTACAGGTGGAATCTCCAGAAGAATGAAAAGCTAAGGACTAGCTGTATAAAAATTCCTTCCAGTAGCACCTTAGAGACCAACTAAGTTGGTGGATTTGGAAGGGTGGAAAATAGATACGGTTGGCACTCCTACCTGCTGTATGAAAAGGTGAAGGTCCACAAAGGATTTCTCAATCATTTAATTCGGAAATCTCTATATTTAATTTGGATAAATACAAAGGAATATTAGAACCGAAAAATCCCATTGTGGACCTCACCTTTGGATGTAATAATAATTAAAAAAACAAACATGGAGGGAGGAAGAGCCACCTACCGTATGTTATTAGAAGAAAAAGAAAACGAACTACATATGAAAAAATTAAAGAACACCTCAATGATTGGCTACAATACTTTCAAATTCATCAAAGATTCACAATTGACAAAAAAAATGGTATAGCAAGAGAAAAATCTAGATTCGAAAAAGAAGATAATCCAAAGCAAGGGGAAACACACATTTCGCGTATTTATAATATACTGCTAGAATGGGAATTAAAGGAGGAGGAGGTCAAAATCAACGATGGTGAGATGGGCCCAGGATTTCGGATACAATATATTAATGGATCAATGGGAAAGATTGTGGCGGGTAGACATAAAATTTACCGCCTGCTACAATCTAAGAGAGCATATATTAAAAAGGATGTACAGGTGGCACCTCACACCAGAAAAAATAGCAAAAATATACAGAAATGGATCCCCCTTGTGCTGGAGGTGTGAAAAAGAAATTGGGTCATATAAACATATGTGGTGGACCTGTTCTGAAATAAACAATTATTGGAGTCAGATCTATGAAGAACTCAAAAAACTGACAAAAAGTACATTCAAAAAAAGACCGGAAATGTTCATGATTAGTATTTTGCAGAGGAAATCAAAAGGGAAAAAGAGTATTATGCATGTATGGCACCACAGCAGCGAGAATGCTAGTGGCCAGGAATTGGAAAAGAAAAATCGTACCAACCATAGCCGAATGGCAAATTTAATGATAGAGTATTTACAGTTAGCCAAAATAACGGGTAAAATAAGAGGACAGACCAACCAAGAGGTTTGGAAGGAATGGAGGATATTTAAAGAATACTTATTGGAAAGTGGTTTGAATGGAATCCTGGAAGCAGATTAGATTGAACCTTAGTAAGCAACATGGGAAAATTTGAGATATGAATATGAGAACATAAAAGGGAAAAACAACTGTACGTTACGTTAAAGAAAATATGTCAAGAAATGCAAAGAGGATAATTGGAAGTGTTGAGAGTGAATGATTTCAAGTGATGAAGAGGGTGTGTAAGGAATGTGAGAATAAGTGATGTATGTAGTAGATGTTTGTTGTATATATGAAGGTACGTATGTATATTGGTTAGATATTGTTTGATATTGTTGTTGAAGTTTATTTGTAACGATTTTAATCAATAAAGAGATATTCTAAAAAAAAAGAGACCAACTAAGTTGGTATGGAGCTTTCGTGTGCATGCACACTTCTTCAGATACACTGAAACAGACGTCACCAGAATCTTATATATAGTGGGAGGGTGGGTGGGGTATTACTCAGAAGGGTGGTGGGAATGGGTGATTGTCTGATAGGTGTGGTAAACCAGCTGACGACTGTTAAAGACTGCAATTAGTCTAATAGGAAAAAGCAAGACAAAAAAAAAATTCCTTCCAGTAGCAGCTTTAGAGACCAACTAAGTTTGTTCTTGGTATGAGCTTTCGTGTGCATGCACACTTCTTCAGATACATGCAAAAACTCATACCAAGAACAAACTTAGTTGGTCTCTAAGCTGCTACTGGAAGGAATTTTTATTTTGTTTTGACTATGGCAGACCAACACGGCTACCTACCTGTACCAGGAAAAAGCAAGGGATGAGATAGCAAAAATAGCTTTATCATGTATAATGAGATAAGAATCCAATGTCTCTATTCAGACCAGTCCTCTCCATGGTTTTAAGTCTGGTAATAAGTTGTAATTCAGCAACTTCTCTTTCCAGTCTATTTCTGAAATTCTTTTGTAATATGACAGCTACTTTGAGATCTTGTATGGAACCTCCTGGGAGATTGAAGTGTTCTCCTACTGGTTTCTCTGTCTTGTGATTCCTGATGTCAGATTATGTCAATTTATCCTTTGGCGTAGGGTTTTGGCCTGTTTGTCCAATATAGAGAACTGAAGGGCACTGTTGGCATTTGATGGCATACACAATGTTAGAAGATGAGCAATTAAATAGTCCTGAAATGGTATATTTGATGTTGTTGGGGGCCACTGATGGTGTTGTCTGGGTGTATGTGGCAGCAAAGTTGGCATATGGGTTTATTGCTGTGATGTCATAGTCTAATATGGGTTACTTTGCTAATGAGTCTGCTCTCTGGGGGTGGAGCCATAGCTTCATGGCAGAGCATAGCATGGTAGAAAGGAGGGTACAGTTCCCAGTAGCAAAGCAGGCAGAGAGTCCATGTCCTCTCCTGGTTTCCTTTCCTGTGTAGGGATGGGACAGTAGAGAGCAACAAATGCCAATCAGAATTGTCTGTAGCAGTACAGATGGACTGACAGTCTGAGTCAATATAAAGCAGCTTAATAGATTCATACGTTTAGTCCTTGACTTAGAAGTTCATATTTGGGACCTGCAGCAAATCTTAGAAGCCACACCCCTCTGACTGACATTAGCTCAACTGCTCTGATGCCAAAGCCACAGCTGCCTACAGTGAGTCTCAAGGTCCATGACATACTCTGCTAAATTAAACTATTAAATATCCCCAAACAATGTACATATGCAAAATAATTAAGAGCCACAAAGAAAATAATGTACACAAATTCATAATGCTGCATCAAAAACAAAGTGTAAACAGTGGTACCTTGGTTCATAAGAACTTAATCAGTTCTAGAAGTCCGTTATTAAACCAAAGCGTTCTAAACCAAGGCGGGCTTTCCCATAGCAGTGGGGGACTCAATTTACAAATGAAACACACTCAACAGGAAGCGGAACATGTTCTGCTTCCAAGGCAAAGTTCACAAACCAAAACACCTACTTCCGGGTTTGCTATGTTCTTAATCCAAGTTGTTCATAAACTAAGCTGTTCTTAAACCAAGGTACCATTGTATCTAGTAAATCCCCCGCCAAAACAGAGAGATAACCGTTCACATGCACCTCCAAATTACACAAAACTAATCTAAACACAAAACCAAGCATTCAACAATCACGTTCTCCTTACACAAGCCACATCACTCCATTCCCTCAATTCTCACATCATTAAAAAACCCAATATGCAACTAATGAATATAGCATAACAATCAATAACAGCATAACAGGGCTACAGAATAAAAAACAAGCCAACAGCAGTTTGCACACAAACACAACCACTCATTTCCACCCTTTCCCCCATCTCTCCCCTAGGAAGGTTAACTCCTGCCTACAGACTGTCACCCACTGGGTAGTCAGGCCCAGCCACCGACACATCTGACAGCCTCACCCTTTGGGGTCATGTACGCACATTTCTACCCCAGATACTTCATATCCTTCTGAATCCTCCCTATGCAATCATATTTGATGTCCTTCAGTAACACTGCTGATGGCCACCTGGGTTTCATCACGGCTGTCTCTCCTATGCATCTCCTCAAGTGAACAGTTGGGGAACAGGTGTTCTCTTTGCCCTGAAAATCAATGAAACAAGAGGAGAACGAATTCCTTTGCTTCTGCAGCTGCCCTTTCCTACAGCCCTATAACAACCCAGGAATGAATTCCTTCACGGAAAAGGAATGTCCACCAACCTCAACCCTTTGTGGCTGGTACTGCAGGAGGGATGAGACTAATTACATTTGGATGTGAAATCTATAAAGACTAATGAATCTCGCAGACCAGCGATCAAGTCTGTTGTTCCTAGGTAACAGCTTGTGGGCTTTGTTTTCATTGCAGGTGAGTTTAAGCACCACCCTTGTTTTTATTTGCCCAACAAGGAAAATGCAGCTGTTCCACGATTGTGCGGATTTCTTCTTGATGATTTCAATAAAGGCCTTTCCAATTTATATGCAAAGTAGGTTCAGCTCTCAGACCTCTAGCAAGCTGTCGGTGTGGCCTCTGATATCTGAAGACTTGGATGGCAGCCACATTTGGAACATTTTCTTCAAAAAATGACTGGCGAGAGGAGTGGAGAATGCAATGTTCATGTACCTACCCAGCAACATTTTGCAAATATTTTTCATGCATATGTGTATGGATTCATTAAAGAGTGATGTGACTGCTGTGGTACCCTCCAGATGTTGTCGAACTCCAGCTCCCAATAACTTCTGCCAGTGTGGTCAATAGGGAGGAAGAATGGTAGCTAGAGTCCAACATCATGAGGAGGGCTACATGTTCCCCACTTCTGACCTAGTGGCTCTTGTAGAAGATCCTTGTAGGCCAAGGATGGGGAGCTGAGACCCTCCAGATGTTGCTGGACTCCAGCAACCATCAGCCCCAGCCAGCATGGCCAATGCTCATGAATTCAGAGTGCTGGATTCCAGCAACATCTGGACGCCACCATGTTGGCTCCTCCTGCTATAAAGGTTTGTCCTTCAGTAGCAGTAAACACCTCAGTAGAAGTGAACATCTCCCTACTGAGAACAAACACATCCCTTCCCTTTCTCCTGGAAAGGGGCAAAGGGTTGGGAAAAGAGGAATGACGCTGGTAGCCTCACAGACAAGAAAGGATGCCATTTCCTGGCCTGGCCAACTCAAGAAATGTTTGTTTGTTTTTAGTTCCAGTGACTCAAAAATGTGAGTGCTTCTGTGTCACGAAGGCATCATTTCCCACCCCACACTGTATTCAGAGCATGCAGCACTGTTTCTGTAATACCTCAGTTTGTTTCTGCCAAGAAACAAGAACATGCTATTTGTCTTGCCGTTGGCTGTTATGTAACATATGCCACTTACATAATGAATACTGTAGGTTATGTTGTCGTTATTTTATTCCACCCCATTCATTTCAATGCAAAGGAAATACAATGCAAACAGGGAGTTGTAATGTAATGCAATCAATTATGTATCATTTGCAGACTGACAGCAACAGCAAATACCAATGGTATTTGCTGGATTGATTTCTGTTCTGGACATGGGACAAATAAGCAAACACTGGCAATTTCCCAATATCCACTTCTGTTTTTGTCACAAGTCTCTGACATCCCTACTCACGTAGCTTCAAGTAGTTATGGATTAGAAGCTGTAGGTGACTGTAGGCCCCTTGGGGCAGGGACTGTGAGTGTGACTAGTTGCTTTACAGTCTCATTCTGCAGTATGGCCAGTTGGGGTGCTTCGTACTTCAGTCCAGCAGGTTCAGATGATCTCAGGTAGTCAATATGACACCTTTTTGGCACCGTATCATTCCTGACTCTTGCATCTGTTCTTAATCTGAACAAACCATTGGGCTGCATCCCAGCAACCTCTACTCAGAGTAGGCCCATAAAAATTAATGGGCCTACAATAGCCACTCGTATTAATTTCAATGGGACTATTCTGAGTATGACTTGTAATGGATATAACAATTATTATTCAGTGAAGTTTGAGCTGATAGTGTCTGCTCCAGCTATGGGATGGGGAGAGATAAGAAGTTTAGGCTATGTGGAACAAGTGAGCACATCTCTTTCACTTCCAAGTCATATTCCCTTTCCCTCTGGGCCCAATCTTCTCCAGCACCAGAAGGTTAGGGTCGTTGAGTGATTATGCACTTGAGTGAAGGCTGCTAGCTTCATGCTTTGGGGGGACCCTCTGTCTCCTTGAAAACCTTCAAGGGCACCAACATACAGCTTGTTGCCAGATTCCATGCAAAACCACCTTATAAACAGAAATTTAGATCCATCATCAGGTGAAACATCCAAGGAGTTTTAAGGGAAGTCCAAAGAGGTTCAATAAGCTCAGCGGTACAGCATCAGTTTTGTGTGTGCAGAAGTTTCTAGGTTCAATCCCCAGTACCTCCAGATGTGGATGGGAAGGTCTCCTGTAAGAACATAAAGAGAGCCTGCCGGATCAGGCCAATAACTCATCTAGTCCAGCATCCTGTTCTCACTGTGGTCAATCAGATGTCTGTGGGAAAGCTAGAAGCAGGATGTAAAACCCCGGAGAACTGCAACCAGCCAGCATGGACGCTACTGATCTTGATAGATCAATTGAATGACTAGCATTAAAGAATAGGAATAGGAATAGTTTATTATTGGCCAAGTACATTTTCCAACATACTTGGAATTTGTTTCGACTACATTGCAATGTAAACATACAAACACTGTTCCACTCCCAATACAAAGAAGCAAAGAAACCCCACCCATAATTGACCTCCCCTTCAGCTACACAACTACGAATTTAACAATTTAATGGCACAAGGGGGGGGGGAACTGTTCCTGTGCCTGGCTGATTTTGTATATGAAGTCCTGTAGCAACGTCCAGATGGAAGTAAATCAAGCAGATGATGACCGGGATGTAAGGATCTGCTCCAATTCTCTCTGCTCTCTTCCTAACTCGGGTAGCATAGATTGTCTCAATTGTAGGCAAGCTAGCACCAATTTCCCTTTCTGCAATTCTTACAGCTCATTGGAGCCTTTTCTTGTCCATCTTGGAGGCTGTACCATACCAAGCAGTAATAGAATTACAGAGAACAGTTCAATGATGCCTCTGTATCATTAAGCTTCCTATGTAGCTATGGGCATCACAAGAAAGTGATATCTGCTGATTCTAATGATTAAAGTGTAGAAAGGGAGCTGGTCTCTGCAGATATAACAAGTGACCAAAGTTACATAAGGCTTCACTTAATGTAGCTCACTTGGTATTCAGACTGGGAATAGAAGGCAATCACTAACTTTTGTGGACATATATAAACTGACCCCAAAGGGTTACAACAATTGAGGTGCATTAAAGAGAAAGGGAACGACAGAGGATGAGATGGTTGGACAGTGTTCTCGAAGCGACTGGCATGAGTTTGGCCAAACTGCAGGAGGCAGTGGAGGATAGGGGTGCCTGGTGTGCTCTGGTCCATGGGGTCACGAAGAGTTGGACACGACTGAACGACTGAACAACAACAACAAAGAGAGTGGGTTATAGCTCTCTCCTGCTCATCTGTTTTGAATGTGGCCTACAAATGATAAACAGGTTTGGTTTCACCTATTGTTTCTTCCGTCCTTCCTTCCCTCCCCACTCTCCATTTCACAAGTACTAAATTTAACACACACGCATTATATATATATATATATATATATATATATATATATATATATATATATATATATTCCCCAGTGTTAAAAAAGGAAACCAGATGCCGTCGCTATTAACTTTTGGAATCAACTGTCATCTTCCTATTAAATCCTTCCATCCAAGTAAAGCCAATTATTTGCATGATCTAAAAAGGTGCCGAAAATGGAGACGCACAAGGTTTCTGAAAGTCCACTTTAATAAGACAGGTGGGTAACTAATAATGTGGAAAATTGCCTGCAGATTGAGGAGACTGGGAATGACTAATGGCCAAAACTAAGCGAGTAAATTAGTTGCCAAATGATACCATTTGCAGGAGTTGTGCGAAAGGGAGATTTGAAGGCCCAGAAGCATGTGGCACTGATCGGAGAGCAGAGCATTTGAGTGGGGCCCAGATTCAAGAAAGCATGCCATCGACTTATGGCAGGGCATGCTTTAAAAATGGAAAAAAAACGAAAAAAACCACCCTTGACTTTTAAATTATTATTATTATTATTCTTTCCATGTAAGCGATGCTATTTGGGTAAGTGCTTAATAGCGTAGGCACAGGAGCCCACTTAGCTCTCTGCAAAGTTTGACGGCAAAGTTGCTGCCAAGGTCAAAGACTCTGAAACGGAGATGTCCTTTAGGCGTGCTGCAAATCAAGCAGAGCTGACCAGGGGGAGAAGAGGACAAAAAGGGAAAGGAACTGGGAAGAACTGAAGCGGGGAGGGATCACAAGGAGTCATTTTATATCATTAAAAAAAATTAGTAATTTAAAGCATTTCCTATCCAATTTCCTATTAACAGCAAAATGAGATCCCTCATGAAAAACTGCATGGCTCAAGTCTAAGGTTACCAGATTCCCCCCCCCCCCCCCAAAGAATCCAGGGACACTTTAAAAAAAATACAGAGAGAAAGTTATTTTTTTTAAGTTATTATTTTTTAAAAAGAAGTAATAGCTTCTCTTCTGTGGTCTCCTCTGTCGCATGGCCTTCCTCTGGGCCCTGGTCTGTTCTCTTGGAGCGCTAGCCGCCGTGGAGTAGGCTCGGGTCAGCCCTGGGCTCGGACACATGTTCTCCTACCTCTCCTCCTAAAATGGTGGTGGTGGTGGCAGTGGCGGCAGCAGCAGCGTGTCAAGGTCAGGGCTCCCTTCTTTTTTCTCCTTCCTCTTTCTCTCTCTTCCTTCTCCTTCTCCCGGCATCGGCCTTGGGGTTTTCCTGGCCCCAGAGCACCACTGGGCGGTCGGCTGGGTAGCCGGGCGCTATCGCTCCCAGCTCAGTTTGGGTCAAAAGGGGGGACATGCTTACTATGTTTCTATGTTGTGGTGAGAATAAAGAAATGTGTCTTCACAACCGTACAATACTAGAAGTTGAGGAGACTAGGTTGAAAATTCCATGAAATGCATAATTTACTAATGTGTTAAAATCTAAATGCCATGATTGCTATATAAAACTTCCATGGTCAGAGGCGGTATCTATGGATACTAGAAACTGGGGACAAGCCATGGGTAGGAGGACCCCATTTCCTTGCCATTCTTCTGTCCTTCTCAGAGGTTTCTAGGGGTCACTCTCATTTAAAGATTAGGCTTCAAGATGGTTCTTCTTAAAGTCTTACTCCTGGAATGTTTGGAGACCACATCTCCAGAGGAACCCAAGAGTCTAGGCTGTTGTAAATAGTATCAGTCCAGTTTTAGACAAATATACTCAGCCGCTCTACTAACATTCTTTTTCTGCTTTTCCTTTTAAGCTTATGCACTTTCCCACTTCAGATTTACCGTCATTGCTGGTTTGCTCCCTCCAATATATTTCCTAGGTGCCGTGGGTTTTTGTTTTTGTTTTTTTTAAAAAAAGAGAAGTCTATAATTTGATACAAGACTTCACAACAGGTGGCTAATTGTTTTTGCTCTCAGCCCTCCAGGACCTTAATGTGTGAGTCAGGCTTTTGAAATCAAGAGTGAATGTTGAGCAAATAAGCAAAAGATTGAAAAAGAAAGACCCATCATAAGGAGCACAAGGGTAAAGATGAAGTACAATTTCTCAGGTTTCAAGGCCCAGGGTGAATTAACCTGTGTGGAAGAACACAGATTAAGATGTGGAGGCAGCTGAGTTGCCAGCCAGTTAAGGATTTCCTGGGATGGAACAGAATTGGCTACTCTTCGATAGTCACCAGAATTGGGGGGATGCAAATGTGTTTTTTTTAAACAAACAAACAAACAAACAAACCCATATCCAGATGGATGGCTCTTGCTATTAGTGTGGGTGACTGAGGCCGGTGTGTCTGCTTCCATGGGGCTTCCAAATTATCTTGTTGTTATTCATTTGTTCAGTCGTGTCCGACTCTTCATGACCCCATGGACCAGAGCACGCCAGACACCCCTATCTTTCACTGCCTCCCACAGTTTGGCTGTCCAACCATCTCATCCTCTGTCGTCCCCTTCTCCTTGTGCCCTCCATCTTTCCCAACATCAGGGTCTTTTCCAGGGAGTCTTCTCTTCTCATGAGGTGGCCAAAGTACTGGAGTCACAACTTCAGGACCTGTCCTTCCAGTGAGCACTCAGGGCTGATTTCTTTAAGGATGGATAAGTTTGATCTTTTTGCAGTCCATGGGACTCTCAAGAGTCTCCTCCAGCACCAGAATTCAAAAGCATCAATTCTTTGGCGATCAGCCTTCTTTGTGGTCCAGCTCTCACTTCCATACATCACTACTGGGAAAACCATAGCTTTAACTATACAGACCTTTGTCAGCAAGGTGATGTCTTTGCTTTTTAAGATGCTTTCTAGGTTTGGCATTGCTTTCCTCCCAAGAAGCAGGCATCTTTTAATTTCGTGACTGCTGTCACCATCTGCAGTGATCATGGAGCCCAAGAAAGTAAAATCTCTCAAGAAAGTAAAATCTCTCACTGCCTCCAAATTATCTAAAGAACAGCAAATCAATGAAACCTTGTGGAAACCATACAGTAGTATCTGAAACTGGCTCCCAAACATGCTAAAATTCCTGAGCAAATGATGGAAAGATGCCGAGAGTGGTTCCAGGCCAGCTTATCTAGGAAAGGGAATCTTTAGCTCAGTGGAATAGCATCAGAGTGGTGTAAATATGGTGTGAGGTTCAACTGCTGGCATCTCGAGGTAGTGCTGAGAATGTTCCCACTATGACAAGCTGGAGAAATGCTGTCAGTCAATGTAAACAATATTGAGCTAGATCAGGGTTTCCAGCTGTTTTTTTTGGACTTCAAATCCCACCATCCCTAGCTAGCAGGACCAATGTTCAGGGATGATGGAAATTGTGGTCCAAAAACAGTTGGAAACTGTTTGGGATATTCTGAGCTTGATTGACCAATGCTGAGCTTTGTGTGGACAATACTGATGTCAATGTTGGTTCGACTTGGGATGAGGCAGCTTCCAGGGTTCCTATATGGGTTGCCAAAATCTTTCTCCTTGGCTACCGCTCATCTAATTTCAATGGGATTTTGGGGAATGCCTCAAGTGGAGAACGTAAGGTTTGTTCAGGATGATCAGGGAAAGGACAACCAGTTAAGCAGACCGTAGTACAACTTTTTTGGCAGGTATGCAGATCTGTTGCTTGCTGCATCACAACCCATGCTGTATTTCCCTTACTACACCAGGATCAGCTATGGAGATTGTCCATCCTCTTTCCTTTTGACTGGAACTTTGATTTCTCCAGCCCTTCCACCTACCATGTGGTCAGCCATTGTTGTCTTCTGCGAGTCTTCATGCAAATTATTTATGTGATTGTTGCCAAATGGTCGCCATTGCAGCATCACAGTGGAATATACGTGTCAAAACAAAACAAAATAAAAAAAAATTCCTCCCAGTAGCACCTTAGAGACCAACTAAGTTTGTTCTTGGTATGAGCTTTCGTGTGCATGCACACTTTGTCAGATACACTGAAACGGAAGTCACCAGTCCCTTAAATATAGTGAGGGAGTGGGGAGGGGTATTACTCAGAAGGGTGGTGGGAATGGGTGGTCAGCTGATAGGTGTGGAAAACCTGTTGACGACTGTTAATGACTTCAGAAATAGACTGGAAAGAGAAGTGGCTGAATTGCAACTAATCACCAAACTTAAAACCATGGAGAAACCTGGTCTGAACAAAGACATTGGACAGTGTGGTGTAGTGGTTAAGAGTGGTAGACTTGTAATCTGGGGAACCGGGTTCGCGTCTCCGCTCCTCCACATGCAGCTGCTGGGTGACCTTGGGCTAGTCACACTTCTCTGAAGTCTCTCAGCCCCACTCACCTCACAGAGTGTTTGTTGAGGGGGAGGAAGAGAATGGAGAATGTTAGCCGCTTTGAGACTCCTTCGGGTAGTGAAAAGCGGGATATCAAATCCAAACTCTTCTTCTTCTTCTTCTTATCTCATTATACATGACATAGCTATCTTTAGCTATCTCACCCCTTGCCTTTCCCTGTAAGACCCTGTAAAAATTGCAGTCGTTAATAGTCATCAACAGGTTTTCCACACCTATCAGCTGATCACCCATTCCCACCACCCTTCTGAATAATACCCCTCTCCACCCTCTCACTATATATAAGGTTCTGGTGACTTCTGTTTCAGTGTATCTGAAGAAGTGTGCATGCACACGAAAGCTCATACCAAGAACAAACACAGTTGGTCTCTAAGGTGCTACTGGAAGGGATTTTTTATTTTACAGTATTTTGTTTTGACTATGGCAGACCAACACAGCTACCTACCTGTAACTGAATATACATGTGTGAGCCTTATACAAAGTCAGACCATTGGTCCATCTTGCTCAATATTATCTACACTGGCAGTGGCTCTCCGGGACTCCAGATTTTGGACACTCCCTGGAGATACCTGGGACTGAAACTGGGAGCCTTCTGCATGTTGCTGAGCATCTGTATAGTTCAGGGGTGCCCAAACTTTTTTCAAAGAGGGCCAGATTTGATGAAGTGAACATGCGTGAGGGCTGACCAAAGTTGTTGAGCTTTTTTTTTTAGAATTGGCAAACAAATTAATGATTTGTACTTTGAAAGAACGATACACCCTTGTTAGCTTGTTGTTGTTGTTGTTGTTGTTGTTGTTGTTGTTGTTGTTGTTGTTTATCTGCTGTTTATCTTTTATCTGCTCTTACTTGTTGCTGCCTGCTTCAACCTTTGGTTTTCAGTCAATATTAGAAAGAAACAAAACCCACAAACAACAACTACAAGCATCAGCACACAATACATACTATTATTCCCTTTCAGAAAATAAGAACAATTTTTGTCTATAATTGGCACACACACACACACAAACAAATAATTCCCTTAAGGATATCACAGTAGTTCATCAGGTTTGGTTTTTGATACAGATATTGAGGTTCCATTCATGCAGATAATAATATTAAATTTCCCACAATAGTCAATGATATCTGATTTTTCCTTCCTTTCTTTTTTTGCAAGTTCAGGGGGGGGGGATTTGATAACACAACCCCTTACCCAAACTTGGCGAAGAGGCTGGAGGAAATCACTGATGTGCATTTGAATCAGTGAATGTGCACTAGACTGTGCCTCTGAGCACAGCTGGCTGTCGCCACTGCATTGATCTCAATGGGATGTGCATTCTCATGCATATCTGAAAGTGCATTTTAATCTGCAAGCGGCCTGCACCAGCTTGCTGACATAATATGCACAAGCTGTGAACACTGCTACACTGCACATCGGTGTGACAGACTGCTCTTTTGAAGGAATGACATCACAAACGCATTCCATGCATTTGTGACAGCATAGGGAAGCAGAAAACACTGCATGAATGGATAGCTCTCACAAAATGCACCCACACACCATGATGGCCAACAGGATCATTTATCCCTGTTAAAACCAGGCTCGAGAGAAGCATTCTGTTGTAGCCAAGAGGACAGGTTTGGGTTGGCAGCTCAGTTGAGTTGACACCCATGCCTGTTCCTTCACTTTGTAAATGTGCCCACGGGCCCCCAAAAGTTGGTGACCCGTGGCCTAACACATTATGTGAGCTCCCAAAATATGACCTGCCTATAAAAAGGGGCAAGGGGGAGGTAGCTGTCCAACGATCACTTATAAGGATGGGCAGTGAAGAGTGCATTATCTACAGCGACACAGTTCTTAATAATAATAAAAATTCAGCAATGTCTTTGTCTTCACGCAACAGCAACTAGGCCCCATTTCCCTCTGGGCCCCCTCTTTTCTCCCCTTGCTTTCTGCAATCTTCCTTGACACCAGCGAGAATTATTAGTTGTGCTCGCCTATGCCACGCATCTTGGTTAACTCTAATTGAAATGGAGGTGATCTTGAGTGGCAAAATTGGTTAAGAAACTCTTCCAAGTGCCTCGTTTGTATAATTTATCAGGGGAATCAAATGCTTCTGAGTTTGGATCATTTAGTTCTCAGGAGTTTTTAATCTCCGATCATATCAGGAGGTGGGACAGGACTCGATCGTGGAAGAACTTGATGATAACGTGGAAATTTATTTACTGTGTCAAATGCTGATGTTGCCAGAGGAGCGGTTTGAGGTGAGAATTACCTTTCACAGAAAATTAACTGCAGGAACCTAGTTAATTTGAAGGAAATGCAGACCTTATACCTTTCTCTCTCTCTCTCAATAAATTCCTGGCAGAGAATGTGAACATATTTGTACTCTCTCAAGCTTAAATGACTTCTTTCATCAAGCACAAGAGTTAAAGCAGGGGTGCTTAAATAAAGGAATTAAAGTCTTCTTGATGTGAGTGAAGAGGGAGAATAAATTTGATTAATCCGTCTTTCTCCCCAAAATATTGGGTGACTACACATACATAACATGGAATCTCCTTTAGGGTTGGCAGAATCTCATCCATTTCAGTTTCTTGTTTTCTACACATATCTGCATCAGTTTGCATTCTTTAAAAAAAAAAAAAGAACTTCATGAAAATTCATCTTCAGCAAGCATTTTCCCCAATATACATAGCTTTGTGTGCTATTTTGCATAAAATACACATAGGTATGTAGTAAGCTCAGATATGCTGATGACAGAACCTTGATGGCAGAAAGTGAGGAGGAATTAAACAACCTTTTAATGAGGGTGAAAGAGAGTGCAAAATATGGTCTAAAGCTCAACATAAAAAAACAACAACTAAGATCATGGCCACTGGTCCCATCACCTCCTGGCAAACAGAAGGGGAAGAAATGGAGGTATTGAGAGATTTTACTTTCTTGGGCTCCATGATCACTGCAAATGGTGACAGCAGTCACAAAATTAAAAGACACCCACTTCTTGGGAGATAAACAATGACAAACCTAGACAGCATCTTAAAAAGCAGAGACATCACTTTGCTGACAAAGGTCCGAATAGATAAAGCTATGTTTGTCCCAGTAGTGATGTATGGAAGTGAGAGCTGGACCATAAGGAAGGCTGATCGCCGAAGAATTGATGCTTTTGAATTATGGTGCTGGAGGAGACTCTTGAGAATCCCATGGACTGCAAGAAGATCAAACCTAACCATTTTTAAGGAGTGCTCACTGGAAGGACAGATCCTGAAGCTGAGGCTCCAATACTTTGGCCACCTCATGAGAAGAGAAGACTCCCTTGAAAAGACCGTGATGCTGGGAAAGACTGAGGGGACAAGGAGAAGGGGATGACAGAAGATAAGATGGTTGGACTGTGTTCTCAAAGCTACTAACATGACTCTGACAAAACTGCAGGAGGCAGTGGAAGACAGGAGTGCCTGGTGTGCTCTGGTCCATGGGGTCACGAAGAGTCGGACACGACTAAATGACTAAACAACAACAACAACAATGTAGTAAGCACATATTTCAGGTCCCAAAGGTCACAGGTTCAGCCCTGAGTACCTCAAGTGAATGGATCAGGCAATGGGAAAGATTTCTGTCTGAGGTCACATTCATACCATACCTAGAAAGGACATTTAACACGCACATGGCTTTGCCCCAAAGAATCTTGACAGCTATAGTTTACCGTGCACAAAACTACTGTCCCCAGAACCATTAACTATTTACAGTTCCTGGGATTCTTTCAGAAAAGTCTTTTGCTTTAAATGTGTGACATGGATGTGACCTACAAACTTGGAGAACCAAAGTAGATCAGTCCCCACCCCAACCTGCTGAACTATAAATCCCATGGTTCCTGACTGCTGACTATTCCTAATGGAAGTTCCAGTCCAGAACATATGAAGGGCAGCAGGTTTGGGAAGTCTAAGAGTAGACAAAATCAGGCCAGACAGACTCTGGGCTAGATGAAATGGAGCAATAGTCTGAACTGGTATAACTTGCTTTTGCTTCAGAAAGACCTGAGTCATTTCGGGTGGGTGGGTGGGAAACCCACTTTATGAGGCTGCTTTGTGTGTGTGTGTGTGTGTGTGTGTGTGTGCGTGCGCGCTAGGTTGTTCTTTTCACATTGGCAGGTATAATAGTATCTATTATTAGGAGGAGAAAATAGCATTACAAATTGAAACGGAGTAGAGGAATAGAACAGGAAACAAGTAGGGATTTTAAAAGATGGAGAGAGAAAAGACCACAATAGAGGTATCAGCAAGACCCAATTGTTTACCTTTGTATTTTACATCTTTCAGCAAAAAAAGAAAAAGAAAAACCCACCTATCTATAGGAACAATTTGTCTGTACCCCAAGTAATGGCCTGACAGCAACCAGAATAATGATTATAATAAAGTGAAGCATGTGTGTGTGTTTTATGGGGGGGGAGTTGTTTGTTCACCAGAATAACTACTTTTTTGGAATTTGCCACACTCTGTGGGCACAGCTTAAGCATTTCCAATCTAAGTTTACAGTGTGAAGGGGAGGCAAAGAACGGGGGAGAGGGAGAGAGAGAGAGGGAGAAAATAAGTAAACCAATAACAGAAAAGCACAGATTACTCTGAGAAATGATACTGCAAATAACTGGAAGGAAAAAAGCCATCTTCTTCATGGTAAGTTTCACAAAGTAATTCCATGGCAGACAAACCAAGGTAAATATTTACTGTAAGTTTCCTTTGAACCTGCGGGAGTCTGAAATCCACACTGCCTGCTATCCGTAATACTTATCTTAGTCCTTTGTAGATTAGTTTCATGACCGTTATTTCCAAAAGGGTATATTATTTGTCAAAACCGTTGCTGAAGACCTGTGTTCAGAGTTGGCGGTAAGCGGGGAGGGGGGGGGGAGAGAAGGCGGAAAACTGAAAAGAAAAGCCAGGGGAGGTGGAAAAAAGAACTTCTACTTTTCAGATAGTTGTCGGTTTGTGATAAATACAGTTGTCCCATTCTTCCAGCCTCTGTTCAAGCAAGGCCTAACTCTCACCGAGGCGTTCAAAATGTGTCTGAATTGTGCAGTTCTGAGCCACATGCTGCATTCAGACAGCACCTCGTTCCATTCCGCCCCCCCCCCGCACTTGATTTCCCTGCCTTTCACACGACAAAAAAGCTGCTTCTGAAAATCTAGCAGGCTCTAGTGGATGCTCAGCTTGCTGTGGGACATAATCCATTGGTGCAGTCAAATGCAACATTCCTTAATTCCCTAGAGTGGGCACAGCAATGGGGGGCATCCAGTCAGTGTAAGTTCCTGTTCCACTGGTCTGGAGCATCCTCCCCCTGCATGTGACCTGGGAGATGTGCCCGGCCTTGGCCGACTCCACAAAAGAGCTGAGTCATACAGCCATCTTCTCAGTTACAGGTAGGTGAAAAGCAAAGACATCACCTTGCCGACAAAGGTCCGTATAGTTAAAGCTATGGTTTTCCCAGTAGTAATGTACGGAAGTGAGAGCTGGACCATAAAGAAGGCTGATCGCCGAAGAATTGATGCTTTTGAATTATGGTGATGGAGGAGACTCTTGAGAGTCCCATGGACTGCAAGAAGATCAAACCTATCCATTCTCAAAGAAATCAGCCCTGAGTGCTCACTAGAAGGACAGATCCTGAAGTTGAGGCTCCAGTACTTTGGCCACCTCATGAGAAGAGAAGACTCCCTAGAAAAGACCCTGATGTTGGGAAAGATGGAGGGCACAAGGAGAAGGGGACGACAGAGGATGAGATGGTTGGACAGTGTTCTCGAAGCTACTAACATGAGTTTGGCCAAACTGCGAGAGGCAGTGAAGGATAGGCGTGCCTGGCGTGCTCTGGTCCATGGGGTCACGAAGAGTCGGACACGACTGAACGACTGAACAACAACAACAACAGGCGTGTTGGTCTGCCATAGTCAAAACAAAATAAAAAATAAAAAAAAATCCTTCCAGTAGCACCTTCTGTTTCAGTGTATCTGAAGAAGTGTGCATGCACACGAAAGCTCATACCAAGAACAAACTTCGTTGGTCTCTAAGGTGCTACTGGAAGGATTTTTAAATTTTTTTTATTTATTTTGTTTCTCAGTTTGTCTTGCTTGCTGATCTTTCGCTGCCATGCTGCTCTCCTGCAGCCATTTTGTTATCTCACTGTGATTTTGCTGTCTGCTGGCTCTCAACCAGCAGCACATGAGTTCAGTCTCAATAATAATAATAATAATAATAATAATAATAATAATAATAAATTATTTATTTATTTATTTATTTATTTATTTATTTATTCATTCATTCATTCATTCATTCATTCATTCATTCATTCCCCAGCCACTCTGGGCGGCTTCGAGCAAAATATTAAAAAGACATTAAAACATCAGTCATTAAAAACTTCCCTAAACAGGGCTGCCTTCAGATGTCTTCTAAACGTCAGATAGTTGTTTATTTCTTTGACATCTGATGGGAGGATATTCCACAGTGCAGGTGCCACTACCGAGAAGGCCCTCTGCCTGGTTCCCTGTAACCTCCCTTTTTGCAGTGAGGGAACTGCCAGAAGGCCCTCGGAGCTGGACCTCAGTGAGATGAACTCACTGTTTGTTTCTGTAATTACCAAGCAAAGCCTGCCTTCCAGAGGTCATATCGTGAACTGACATGTGAGTAAACTTTTTGTTACTTTACTCAGAAAGACTCTTTTGTCTTTATTCTTTTAAGGGGTATCAAAGGGGACACCAGGAAATAATATTAACTAAGAGATTCAAATGAACCTGCAAACTAGCTTCCAGCTATATGAAGAGGATTTTGCTCTGCTACATCACTTACTAGTGTGAGAGAATGAAGGATAATATTTATTCAATATATCCTTCCCTACCTTAACATTCCCACACTTGTGAGAATGATCGGGGGGCCAATACCGCATGTGCAACATCCCAACATTGTGCATGTGATGTCAGGACATTGGGTGGAGCAGGGGGCGGAGCTGAATGCAACGGCTTCATGGTTTTCATGGCCGGCAGCTCCACCTCTTCCTCCTGGCCCTGCCACCAGCTGCCACCAACAGAAGGCAGCTTCAACCTTCCTCCCCCTCCATGGCAGATTGAGGAAGAGAAGGAGCCAGCCACTGGTGCTCTGCACTTCGCCTCTGCACTTTGTGGACATTGCCCAACCCCCCAAAATTTTGAGGTGGCCCAAAAGGACTTGGCCCCCAGGAGCTGGCAACCTTGTTTAGCTCCCACTTCCATGTTAATTGCTTCCAGGAGGGGAAAAATCTGTTTGCCACCTACAAAATCACTAGATGAAATATGGGGTGCCATACCTTTCTCTCCTGGCATTTTCATGAGTGAATCATGAGGAAACAGAAGTGTGCATGCTCAGAAAGCAGGCGGGAGGATGTCCTCTGTTGTGTCACACTAGTGTAGGATTTGCGCCCCCCTTGCCTCCGGCTTTTCCAGCAACCGGCGTCCAGGGAGCGCAAAACCTCGCTCTTTTGTCTCTACTCAACCCTCCGGCCGAGTAGAGACAGGTCTTTTTTCGCTGCCACCACCCTCTGAAGTTTGGAAATCCGGCTGGAGCCACGGGCGAAACGCGAGGGCCGTTTCCCCGGTGTTCTGGCACACAGCCTTCCCAACTCAAACAGAGCTCCAATTGATTAACCCTTTACAGTAGAATGACCAAGCGGTGGACCTAGAATTAGCCAAGCAAACCCCGGGGTGAACAGAAAACCAGAACAAAAGTTCTTTTAACTATTTTATTCAAACGTTACTAAAACACAAAAGGCATAATTTCCAAAACACAAGGTACATGTATGAAAATAAGAACATACTTGCTAGACTAGTCTAGAGACTTTTTCTCTTATTCCCTCTCCCTAAGGCAAGGACTGATACTTAACTGCATTTGCATTCAAACGAGCTGGCAAAGTCCTCAGGCTGGCTAAACAAAAGCCGCCTTCAAAGTTCTCGTTAGGCTCCCATCTTCAGATGTTCTTCCAAGCCATGGCTGGCTGAGTCAGGTGTCCAACGCCCTCCAGCTCCTCAGCAGCCCCCTTGCATTTCAAAGCCCAGGGTTGATAAGACATTTCCCCACGTGGGATCCCCCATTCATTATCCTATAGAAGGCCCAGTTCTTAATCCCGTTAACCAATCACTGCTCCTGGGTCATTATTATCACCTGTCAAGGATGAGAGGCAGCTGCAAGTCTCTGAGCCGTTACCTCCCTAATTTCTCATCCCCTTGATAAACACCAGCTGGCCCCATCCTAGTTCTTATCAGGAGCCAGGATGTCTCCTATAGCTGGAACCTTCACACCCCCAGCCATCTCCTGGTTGTAAAACTTCTTCAAAGGCAACCCTTTTTACATTCCCTAGCAGGGCACTTTTAGGTCAGTTTCCCATGCATAGCACAATACCCATGATTCTGTTTTTCCCAGAAATCCTTGCTCCAGAACCAAGGATTTTGGTGTTTTCCTACAACTAGTTTGAATGAAATTTAGATGATGGGTAAAAAAATAAAAGAATCATAGTTCCATAAAGGAACTGTCTGAATGGACCAACATGTGAGGGCTCACATGAGTGCAATTCTCTCCACACTGGGGACTAAACACTTTTAGGAAGGTTTTCAGCTATGGATGGTGGTGGTGGGATTCATAGAACCATAGAACTGTGGAGCTGGAAGGGACCCCAAAGACCATCCAGTCCAACCCTCTGGAATGCAGGATGGGTGAAACCTGGCTTGAGAGCAGTGCATGTGAAAAGGATCTAGGAGTCTTGGTAGACCATAAACTTGACATGAGTCAACAGTGTGATGCAGCAGCTAAAAAAGCCAATGCAGTTCTGGGCTGCATTGATAGGAGTATAGCATCTAGATCAAGGGAAGTAATAGCACCAATGTATCTGGTCAGACGTCACCTGGAATGCTGTGTCCAGTTCTGGGCACCACAGTTCAAGAAGGATACTGACAAGCTGGAACATGTCCAGAGGAGGGCAACCAAAATGGTCCAAGGCCTGGAAATGATGCCTTACGTGGAATGGCTTAGGGAGCTGGGTATGTTTAGCCTGGAGAAGAGAAGGTTAAGGGGTGATATGATAGCTATGTTCAAATATATAAAAGGATGTCATATAGAGGAGGGTGAAAGGTTGTTTTCTGCTGCTCCAGAGAAGCGGACACAGGGCAATGGATTCAAACTACAAGAAAGAAGATTCCACCTAAACATTAGGAAGAACTTCCTGACAGTGAGAGCTGTTCGGCAGTGGAATTTGCTACCAAGGAGTGTGGTGGAGTCTCCTTCTTTGGAGGTCTTTAAGCAGAGGCTTGACAGCCACCTGTCAGGAATGCTTTGATGGTGTTTCCTGCTTGACAGGGGGTTGGACTGGATGGCCCTTGTGGTCTCTTCCAACTCTAGGATTCTATGATTCTATATGCAAAGCATCCACGACAAATACATTTGTTTCTGTTCACACTTATAGGCAAAACCACCTAACTTTAGGGTTGCCATACGTCCGGAATTTCCCGGATATAGCTAACAATTGGCTGTCCGGATTTTCACTTTTTGAAATATGGCAACCCTACTTAACTTGCACTTTGCAAAACAATGCAAGAGCCAGAACACTGGTTTTCACCAGGCCATCTACGGCCACTAAGTCTAATCTTGGCTTCTAAGTCACTCTTGAGTCCAGTCACTTGCATCAAAAGTCTAAGCTGCTTGCATATTTTCTCTTTCTTTCTTTCTTTCTTTCTTTCTTCTTCTTCTTCTTCTTCTTCTTCTTCTTCTTCTTCTTCTTCTTCTTCTTCTTCTTCTTCAAGAGGCTGACTAATGTTATGCAAGATTACAGACTAAATCATATCTTTAAAAATGTATATTATATGTCTAATAAAAGAGTCACACAGTACTATATTTCTGCAGCATAATTTCATAAATATTAATATGTACTTTAGACAGTTATATATGTTGTTTCATGTATCTATTTATGCAGTTTGGAAACCTGGACTGTATATGGTAGAGGCAGTGGTGGAACTTCATGCTCCGGCACTGGGGGGTGGAGAGCAAATGGGGGGTGTGACTGGCGCATGGCACGCGCCCTGGGGACGCGGCACTCCACCTGCAGGGGTGTGACACCCAGCGTGGGGGGGGGCAGCCGTAATGGCAACCCACTGGGATCATGCTGCCTGGGGTGGTGCACTCCTCCCCCCGCATTCCTCTTCCTCTGCCAGTGGGTAGAGTGGTACAGAGCCTCAAGATTCACCTTTTACTGGTAGCTGTGCATTAACACCAACACCAACACCAACACAGAGTGATACATTTGTCACCAGCTTGGCTGCAGGAGTTGCCAGAAGGAGGCGTAAAGAAAGCCATCCAACTATTTTGAGGACTCCACTCCAGATTTATGTAACATTTTCTCCTTAGCCTTCTCTTCTCCCAAAGTTCTCCTGCAAGGGAGAGGAGGTTAAGATCTGAGTTTTCCTTCTCCTAGAAGGGCTCCCTTTCCAGATTGACGAGCCCGATCTGCCACTCACTTGGCTCTACAGCACATGCAGGAACCACTTTCTTGACCATTGGACCCACTCTTGGTCTTATCCATTCAATCTGCTGGAGCCTGTCTTTGCATACAGGGGAAGTCCCTAATTCACTGAGGGTATGAGACCCATCGGCTATCCTCACCTGATTTAGCTGGCCAGTCAAAACCATTTCCCGGGTCGTGGCCGCTGTTGCATGCTGACAGCATCTAGGAGCCACAGATGAGAGCTGAGTGCAAGGTGAATACCAATTACCAATGGTGGACAAATTACCCCAGAAGCAGCATGACGTGTCCCACACCAGAGGTACTACCCCTCCTCTAACACTCCACATGCCCCAGAAGTCCTTAGTATAGAATCATAGAGTTGGAAGAGACCACAAGGGCCATCCAGTCCAACCCCCTGTCCATTGCCCCGTGTCCGCTTCTCTGGAGCAGCAGAAAACAACCTTTCACCCTCCTCTATGTGACAACCTTTTATATATTTGAACATAGCTATCATATCACCCCTTAACCTTCTCTTCTCCAAGCAGGAAACACCATCAAAGCATTCCTGACAGATGGCTGTCAAGCCTCCGCTTAAAGACCTCCAAAGAAGGAGACTCCACCACACTCCTTGGCAGCAAATTCCACTGTCAAACAGCTCTAATGTTTAGGTGAAATCTTCTTTCTTGTAGTTTGAATCCATTGCTCCATGTCCGCTTCTCTGGAGCAGCAGAAAACAACCTTTCTCCCTCCTCTATACGACATCCTTTTTTATATTTGAACATGGCTATCATATCACCCCTTAACCTTCTCTTCTCCAGGCTAAACATACCCAGCTCCCTAAGCCGTTCATCATAAGGCATTGTTTACATGCTTAAGAATGCATGCAATTTGCAAAAAAAAAGTATTTTTAGTTTTAGTGAAACTAGAAAAAAGTCCCTTCTCATTGAGATCATGAAACAAGATAAAAATTAAGGGGGGGGGATCCATTTGGACATCAATATTATCTGAAAATTCTATCCCTAATCAAAAGATTCTTTTGGAGAGAAAATGTACATTATTTAAATATGATTATTGAGGAAAAAATAAAATAAGTGTTAAAATATGTGTTTTGAGCCTTTAAAAAGAATAAAAAATCTAGAAATTAACACAGAAGAGCAGTGGAATGAAAATCCAGGTAAGAACATGGAAGAGTTGGGTGGAATGGAAATAGACAGTTTCATCCAATTCTACCTCTATTGTACTACCATCAGCTCTTTGAAAATCATAATAGAAAACCAATAATTTGTCTCCAACGGGTCTCAGAGCTTGGTTCTTTTCATGCCTCAGTACTGTCACCTATAAAATGGGGATAAATGGCTGCTTACACGCTACATTGATCCAGGGACTATGTGAGTTCTTCTGATACCACTAGGGCATATGTGGAACAAATAGATAATAATACAAATTAACATTTCAAATGCCTCTCTCAGATCCTTCGCTCAAAGGGGCTGTATAAATGCCAAGCATTATTAATACTATGATGGCCTCATATGGGAGCCATGAGGATTAATTAGTTAATGTTTGCACAGTGGCTTTGAAAATGAAAAGGATAATTTCGGAAGTACCAAGTGCTGCTGATTATTTATTATCCTGAAAGATATATAAGGCCCCTCCTGAGTCACTTTTGTTCTGCTCTGGTGGAGAATAGTGGGCTGACTTGAAGCTGCTTCCTCTAGATAAGGGAGGAGATCTCTAGGCTGGCATGTAGAACCATGCACTCCCAATCGGACCATGTCCGTTCTAGAGTAGACTGCCTCTGAAATTTCACCTAAAGTGAGATTTGAAGGAGCAGTTGCAAAAAGCCAGGACACCGTCTTTGATGAGCAAAAATGCCCACTTCCGCTGACAAGCCAAGCCAACAGCTGGGGGGGGGCATTTTGGTCAATGGGAGAAAATTTAGGAAGGTAGCCAGCTGTTTGATATTGAGTCAGGCCATTGGTTCCTCAAACAGCTGCTCCTCAAGATTTCAGTTGCAGAATCTATTTCAGTCCTACCTAGAGATGCCAGGGATGGAACCAAGGATCTTCTGCATGCAAATCAGATGCTCTACCAATGACCTATGACCTCTTTTTATGGAGCTACTTCCAAGAACGATGAAGACTGCTCCTGGAAGAGTTGGAGAATTTAAAATGGCGGCCGCGAAGTGCTCAAGGCAGCGGGGGGGGGGGGGTCGTCACCCCTCAAAAATGCTTTTCCTCCATCTTACTTAATCCCCTCCCCCAATGGCTCAACAATACTTTCAAAAAGATTGAATTCTCCCCCCCACACACACACACACATTTCTAAATTCTTGCCAAAGTGCCTCAGGGTTCTATCCTCGGCCCAGTGTTGTTCAATGTCTTTATAAATGACTTGGATGGATGAATTGAGGGGATGCTCGGCAAATTTGCAGATGGTGCCAAATTGGGAGGAGAAGCCAATGCCACAGAAGACAGAATCAAGATTCAAAATGACCTAAACAGATTGGAGAACTGGGCCCAAACTAACAAAATGAATGTTGATAGGGACCAAAGTGCATGCGAAGGAGAAGGAACCTTTCCCTTGAGATGCTATTTTTTTTCCAGATGCAGGGGAGGAGCAATAGCCGGGTCAACTACAAAGCAGGTAAGGTATTATTTTGCCATCTTCCTGCATGACTTTGTTTCTGCTCCCTCCAGAAGGGAGAGGAGAGACACCGGACCATCTCTGGAAGATACTGGACCCCACCCACCATTGATTTGCTAATTAGAGGGTCAGGGTATTGCTTGGTTTATTACTTGAGTGTTGATCGCTACTGTTTCTTCAGCTGGTATGCTCCCCCCCCCCAAACACACACACCTTTGGATGTTATGTTATATAAAATACTAGCTGCCCGGCCACACGTTGCTGTGGCTTATTTTGTGGAAACGGCCCCGAGACTTCCCTGTCATCTTCCCCCCCACTCCCGTTCCCCCTCCCTCTCCTCTGTTGTCATGGACTCTCTCTCTCTTTAGTTTGTACGTGGTTTCCATCTGACGACTCCCCTCCCTCCGTTTCCTATCTGCTCCTGGGTGCCTGACCCCCCCCCCCAATACTGGAAGGAGACCCTGTTTTCGCTTCCCTCTCCACAGCTTTTCCGTTCTCTAGTTGGTTTTCAGGAGCTGGAGTCAGGAATAGGTTGGTAATAAAACACCCAGTGTCAGTGAACTTAACTCTGTTCAAAGAAACCAAAAACAGTGCTGGTCTAGTGATCATCGCAACTCTTCCCAGTAGGTTTTGCAGTAATGATGCAGTTGCAAGGATGAAGTCCCCACCTTCCCACCACTCTTTAAGGCTCCTCCCCTGGCTCCTTCCCCAGCAGCCTAAGGCTCTGTCATCTTGTCTTTCTTTGCTCCGTCCTTTTCATTTCTCTGTATGTTCTGGGGGACCAGGGGGGAACAGAGCTGATCACAGCAGGAGGGGGAGACTCACTCATCTCTCTCTCCTGCCTCTGATTCTGGACTGTTTTCTGTCCCAGCCTCCAGCCTCTCCCTGCTCACTAAATACAGTTCCCTCTTCAGCTTCCGACACCTCCTCCTCCCAGTTCGCCCCATCTTCTGCCTCCGACCACTCTTTTTCACCCTACCACCAATCCCCTGACTCTGAGCTATTCCCCTGGGGTTCCCCTGGGGGTTCCCAAGCTGGCACCTCTTGCCACTCCTCTGCCTCCAGCCAGTCCATGACATTGATTCAGCCAGTTATATCAACAGACCCTCCGTTCTGAGGTTAACAGGAGAACACAAATGAAGCATCCTGCAAGTTGCAACATCCCAGTTGAAATGTGTTGCCTTTCAGAGGAAGGGTTGTAAACTCAGTGGTAGAACATCTGCTTTACATGGAGAAGGTCCTTGGTTCAATCCCCTGTATCTCCCAGAGAGGTCTGGGAGACTCCCATCTGATGCCCCAGAGAGGAGCTAGATAGACCACTAGTCCAACTTTTTATAAGGCAACTTCCTGTGTTCAGGGTGGTCATGGAAAGTGGGAATACAATATGTCACCATTAAGTAAGCCCAACTCCCTCTAACATTCGTTGTCTGTCATTCCTCAGTAGATCAGTGCTATTAGCATTGATTTTATTTTTCAAAAAAGGGATAGATTAAAAGAGGTTTAGTTAGAAGCATAAGACAGGAATATATATTATCTAAGCAAACCATAGCTCTGGGTCTCTACAATGACATTCCCTTCCCTGCTTCATTAACTTGCCTAGCTTGTTGGGCTTTAGCTGTTTCTAATTAATTCTTTTACTAGCTTTTTTTTTTTTTTGAAATGTGTATCATATCTTGCAAACCATATAAAATGAAGAAATCTCTCTAAGGTTTTACCCTTTTAATTATTATTTTTATTACTTAAACGGAGCTCCAGAATTGCAAATGTTGACATTTGAGTTGATTCTCTTCATTAGGGTTTTCAAAAGAAAGGAGTGGGGGGGGAGGGAGAGAGAGAGAGAGAGTCAGGGAAAACATGCAGATCGGAAGATAAAATAACACCAATATTTTAGATATTTTTATATATTCATTTTAAGCTGATGAGCAGAAAACAGATTGCCAAGCCAGCTGGGACACGTAAGGAACAAGTGCAAATAAATACATCTGTCAAAAGGCTCTGCCCTTCTAAAGTCTAAAAAGGATATAGCTGTTAGATGTAAATGAATGAAATTTAGACAGATCCATGGAGGGCTGGTCTATGCATGACCAGTAGTCAAGGAAATTGAAACCAGAACCTCCTTATTAAGGGCACTACTTTGCTAATTAGTGACATCCATGCTTGATTACTATCAGGAATTATTTGCAAAGTGTTTAGAAACTTCAAGTGGTTCAGAATACAGAAGCTAGGAGTCTGAGCAGTCTTATCTTCACCAGGCTAAACATTGCCCAGCTCCTCAACTATCCCTCAAAAGTCTTTGTTTGTAGACCCATGGTCATCTTGATCGCATTCCTCTACATGCATTCAAGCTTGTCAACATCCTTTTATTTTTTTTTTATAAGAATTTATTGGCATTTTTCTATAACAACATATACCCACACCCACACCTACAATTAAACAAATGCAAAACAAGTATAACAAATACAAACAATGTCAAGTTCCTTATAGCATCTTTCTAACAAAAAAAAAATTTCTATTTCCATATCTTGACCGTTGACTTCCCCTGCCTTTTCACCTTCGAGTTTATATCCTTAATCTATTTTATAACCATTTCTCCTGAAAAAAGAAAAAAGAAATTGAATTCACTTATATAATTACGTTCAATTATCTTTTCAACATTTTACTAAGAATGCATCACCCTAATGATACCTCATCATAATTCTTCTTAATTTAATCTTATCGATTTCTTATCTTAATCTACATCTTAATCTTACTCCTCTTAATCCATAAACTTAATCCACTTAAATTCACTTTACTTATACTCCACCTTCACAGATCTTCACAAATCATTCACATCAAGTCTATCTCTTCTATCCTTAAGATTGCTGCTAATAACATAAAAACTTGAAATATCTCCTTTCATGTTCAAATAAAAGTATAACAAAATATTGTTGACAGTGTTCACCCTCCAATTTCAATTTGCCATATCAGGCTACTTTAAGTTTTATTTAATGCTTCACCCCACACCCCCTCTGTCCATTATTCTTCTCCTAGTGGCATCAGCACTGAACATCCATGTAACTTCCCTCTCCCAACGTCCACAGATCCAGGCACAATCCAGACCTCTCCTTGCCACGAGTTCAGAGGTGTCCATCTCATCCTCTCTCAGCTTCTTCGGTTCTTTGTAACATTCCTTTTCTTCTTGTAGATACCTTAATTCTCTATCCCTGGCCCCCGAGCTCACACCTCGGGGACTGGATATAAAAAATCTTGACGTCGCCTTGGGGCTGCCACCCCCAAAAAGCGAATTTCTTCTCCGAAGTAGCTCACTCATTTCTCTCCATCTTTCCATCCACCCTCTCAGCTCATTGGCAAGGCATTCTTCCAAAGTATCAAAAGTTTTAAAAGCCTCCCCTGTGGGCAATTGGTTCCCTTTCAGACCCCCACACAAGACTTTGACTTTTCTATAAAGCAGTTCCACCTTCAAGGCAGTGAGTCTCTGTTCATCCGTTAGTCCAGAGTTCAATACCAGTTCAAGGACAAAGCCCAGCATACTGGCAGAGGAGGAGGAAGTGGGTGTTATATTTCTACTCCCCTCTTTGTTCGTCGCCATTTTTCTAAGCTGGAGCGCATTTTTCTAAGCTGGAGCCTTACAGGGGGAGCGAGGGAAGGGTTCGGAGCCTCCGCGGGCGCTGCCGGGGAGCCCAGGGTGCGGGACGCTCTTCCCGCACCCCAACCGGAGCCCCGCTTTGCGGTAGCGGGGCTCCTGACCCCCGGGATGGACAGGGCGCTTCGGACCCGAAGCAGCCCTCGACCACCCGACGATTGCGTCGCCGCCGGAAGTCTTGTCAACATCCTTTTAAACTGTGGTTCCCAGAACTGGAAACAGTCCTCCAGGTGAGGTTTGACCAAGAGCAGTACTATTAATTCCCATTATCTGGACACTATAGAGATTTTACTTTCTTGGGTTCCATGATCACTGCAGATGGTGACAGCAGTCACAAAATTAAAAGACACCTGCTTCTTGGGAGAAAAACAATGACAAAACTAGACAGCATCTTAAAAAGCAGAGACATCACCTTGCCGACAAAGGTCCATATACTAGTTAAAGCCATAGTTTTCCCAGTAGTGAAGTATGGAAGGGAGAGCTGGACCATAAAAAAGGCCGGTCGTTGAAGAATTGATGCTTTTGAATTCTGGTGCTGGAGGAGACTCTTGAGAGTCCCATGGACTGCAAGATGATCAAACCTCTCCATTCTGAAAGAAATCAGCCCTGAGTGCTCACTGGAAGGACAGATCCTGAAGCTGAGGCTCCAATACTTTGGCCACCTCATGAGCAGAGAAGACTCCCTGGAAAAGACCCTGATGTTGGGAATGATTGAGGGCACAAGGAGAAGGGGATGACAGAAGACGAGATGGTTGGACGGTGTTCTCGAGGCTACCAACATGAGTCTGACCAAACTGCAGGATGCAGTGAAAGTGCCTGGCGTGCTCTGGTCCATAGGGTCACAAAGAGTCGGACATGACTGAATGACTGAACAACAACAACATAGTTGGGCTGATGCTTCCTAGAAAGGCTTTATGTTTTCTTGCTGCTGCAACATACTGTTGAGACATGTTAAGCTTGTGGTCTAGTAAAACACCAAGATCCTTCTTATGTTTACTGCTGTCAAACCAGGGTGTGCCCCATCTTACATTTTTACATGTGGTTATTCCTGCCTACGTGAACAACCTTATATTCTGCCCCGCCCCCCAATGAACTCAATCTTGTTAGTTTTGGTCCAAACATGTTAAGGTCACCTTGAATCCTGATTCTATCTTCTAACTTATTAGCAACCCTTCTCAGTTTGGTATCAACTGCAGATTTGGTGAGCATCCAATCTATTCTTTTATCCATGTGTCAGGGGTCCAGGTTCCCAGCTTGATAACACAGTAAGCGTAGGTAATTAAAAAGGAGGATTTATTGCAAAAACAAACAGATAGCTCCAGACGGCTCGGACAAAGCCTCCAGCATGATTACTCAAAATGACCCTTCTGAAGACTCCTTCTGGGATCAACCGAAGATATTGAACTTATGACCCTTAAGTCTCTTGCTTTGCTTCCTATCTGGCAGCCCTCCCATTCACTGACTCTTCAGACTTAGTGGATCAGCTCCAATCTCTTCCTGGTCTGAGAGGCTGTCCCTGAATCTATTCACTCCTATTTGTGCTTCCTACAAGCTTTGGCTGTGTTCTAGCCTGGTCTCAGCTACTGCATTAACATCCGGCCCGTCAAGGTCAGGAAGAGCCGAAGTCTGCAGCTGCCGGCTCTCCCCTGTCTTACTGTCATCAAAGCCTCTCTGTTCCTGGCTGCTTTTTGCAGTTGGCTGCAAACCTTCACTGGGAGCTGGCTCATTCCTGACAAACATGTTGTTTATAAAGATATTGAAGAACACCAGGCCCAGGTCAGAACCCTGCAGCATCTTACTTATCACTTTTCCCCCCAGGATGAAAGGGAACCAGGAATCTTATCAATTTTTACAATGGAATGGGAAAAAAAAAACTGATTTGGTCCAGATTGAACATACCATACTGGGGAGAAGCAGAGAATGACATCCTCAACACCACTTGACTACCAATGCACAAGTACCAGATATGAGAAACTCCAGGGAAATTCTTGCTGTTCTTATCAAAGCACTCTTTTTTAGAGTTTCACAATATCTTCCAGTGTGCCTTTCATGCCAACCATGATGAATTTAGGGGGGAAAGAGGTGTGAAATATGACTGCATGGATGATATTGTTCAGGGAGAGAGATCTCCTCCAAGCAGGTGGCTGAAGCTTGTTCATCTGCCAAGAACTTTGAACAGCATCCTCTTCGGTTTGGAAGAGGGCATGGTGCCATTGTTGTAATTTTCCAGGCTACAACACCTTGACTGCCAGAAGTGATTGCCAGAAGAGTAAGACTTAGAGAATGTCAAGTATTAGAACCGAGCGATTGGTGAAGGGATGGGAGGCACTGCTTGAACAGCAAGGAGAAGGGGAGGCATTGACAAGTGTCAGATCAATGTGGGTGTTTTCTATGTAACCTCGGGCTTTCAAAATGCTATATTTAAGATCTCAGAAGCTCATTGTAGCCTAGCCCATCTCCATTAGAAAGATCCGATCATCAAATATAAGCTAAATGTAAGAGATTAGGCTGGTATCTAACCAATGCATCCTGTCAGCACAAAAAAAATTCACTTGTGTAACAGAGCTTCCCCTCTCTTCTCTCCTCCCATCCATATGCCATTCCACCCATGAACAAAGTAATGTCTTTCATTTAACTCCAATGTGAGGAAGCTTTGGCACTCCAGATGTTGCTGAACTACAACTCCCACCAGCCCTTGCAATTGGCTATATTTGTTGAGGCTGATGGGAGTATAGTTCAATAACATCTGGAGGATCAAATGTTCTCCACACCTGGCTTAACTCAACACTTTAGCATCCTCTGCAGATTTCATGCCCTCTGCTGGTTTACAATGCAGTTTCTCTCTTTCAAACTGTCAAACTGCTAAGAGTTGGGAGAGTCTCATATGGAGCTGGTGAGCGCCAGTATTGGTCTCAATCCATCCATCTTCCTGCATTTGATTTCTTTCTTTCTTTTCTTTCTTTTTGATGCAACCTCTTGACTGGATTCTCCAGAATAGGTGAGCTATGCTGATGATATTTTAGCATGCTGGATCATGTGCATTGAACAGCATTTAATATGTGTGTGTGTGTTTTAGAAGACCTTTAATATTCATCATCTGAGCTGGTACTGAAATGCTTTTTTTCCCCTGAAAGAGAGAAAGAGATAAGGGGAAATAATAAGAAGCAAGTTTACCAGGAATGGCAGAAGCATTTCAATGGGCTGATTCAGAGAGCATTATTTGAAAATGGAGAACAGCTCAGCAATTGCTGGGAAGGGGCCATACCTCAAGAGTCATCTCCTTGTTTTGCATGCAGAAGGTCCCAGATTCAGATCTTGGGTATCCACTTAGAGACCCACAGGTAGAAAGACTGTGGGGGGGGGGGAGAGACTTCTGAGGGAGAGGAGAGCAGCTGCAAGTCAGAGCAGGGAACAGTGGGGTAGATGGGCTGGGAATCTGATTAAGAATAATGTAGCTTCATATATTTGCCACCGCTCAGAATCCAGGTAGAGAGAGCCAGCTGAGCTATTTTGGTTAGGTTGCCCTGTTTACTTAATTAAGTGGCGTGATTCAGCAATTTCCTTTGAATGCCTTAGGTCAGCAAATGATTTATGGCCACCTCAGTTGGCACTTGATGCAGAGAAGATTGTGGGAGGTGGAAGAAGACAAAAGAAGACTGCCTCTTGATGGTGTGCTTATGGGTTTGTCTGGAAAGATGGAAGAGGCTGTGGAATTGGCTGGTGCATTAGGTTCCATTAGGCATCACCACTGAAGCATGGGATGTTACGAAGGAGATAATATCCTATGAAAGAAATCAACCCAAGTTAGATGTTTGCACCTCACTAACCGACTCATGGAAATTGTTTTAAATGGCATCTGTGTTGAAAGAACAGATATATTTCCATGGTAGGGCACTTGATGTGAAGGTCCCAGGTTCATTGCCCAGTTTAAAAGTGTAGCAGGGCAGGGAACCATTTCAGCTAAGGATTGTGGAACATCTCCTGAACTAGAAAATCCAATGATTTCACATGGGGTACAAACACACCAAATCTTAACTACTTGTAACAATGCACAAAATGAAATGTAGCTAGCCTTCAAAATAGGGATGCGGGTGGTGCTGTACTCTAAACCACTAAGCCTCTTGGGCTTGCGGATCAGAAGGTCGACAGTTTGAATTGCCGCAATGGCGTGAACTCCCGTTATTGTCCTAGCTCCTGGCAGCATAACAGTTCGAAAGCATGCCAGTGCAAGTAGATAAATAGGTACCGCTGCAGTGGGAAGGTAAATGGTGTTTCTGTGCACTCTGGCTTCCGTCACGGTGTCCCGTTGCACCAGACGTGGTTTTTTTTAAATAAATCTTTTTATTCATTTTATGGAAAAACAAACAAACATACAAACAAGCAACATACACAACACAAATTTTTCTTATCCAATCATAACTTTTTCTTAACATCTTGGGTTGATGTTCCTTAACATCTTGGGTTGAGGCCTTTAATTTATACTGTTTTGACCCTACAATGATACCTTTCACTTCCTTGTTTCTTCTTAGCATGTTTAATCATACCTCCAGGACAGAAATAAACAATAAGGGAGAGAGAGGGCACCCTTGCCTGGTTCCTTTTCCAATTTCAATTCCTCTGAAACTACATTCGTAATGATAATTTTAGGTTTTTGTTCTGAATAGATCACATTGATACCATTTAATTTTTTTTGGACAACCTCTATATTATTTAAAGATCTTTTCATAAAACTCCAAGAAACATTATCAAAGGCCTTCTCAGCATCAATAAACATTAAAATAGCTTTACAATCCTTCTTAGCATCTAGCATTTCCAATACATCAATAACATTTCTAACATTATCTTTCATGTGTCTTCCAGGCAGAAACCCTGCCTGGTCTTTATTTATGTATTCACTCAAAACCATCTTTGTCGGAATACGCTGCACGGATCCGCTAAAGGATCCGCGGTTATTCATTTGTTTTAATGGGTTTTAAGAACTACTTTTAGTATCTTTACGCATGAAAGCAAAAGTGAAAGTAAGAATGAATAGTTTGGTTCGCCAATAAGATTAATCCGCCTTTAATTTATAGTTCCGGTCATGTTCAAAGTTATCAATGAGCGTTAAACCTGCTTCCCGCCCTTTTGGAGGGCAGCAACAGTAATTTTATTGGTTGAGGCATTGATCGTGATGTCATGTTTGTTCCCTAATAAAAGGCTGAGGCTCCCCGCTTAGGCACGTTCTTTTTGGTTAGTCGCACGTTCTTTTACTTTTGTTCAGTTGAAGTTCAGGTTTAGTTTAAGGGCATTGGGAGCGGGCTGGATGGGTTGGATGGGTTTTTCCTTTAGTTAGAGTTAGCTCGCGGAAGATCTATTCGGTTTAGCTTTAGTTAGGCTTTTAGGTTTAGCCTAGGGCTAGGTTTGCGGAAGATATTTCGGTTTAGTGTTATTTAGTTAGCCCCGCGGAAGATTGGGCGCGCAGGGACTGAGAGCTTAGGAGAACTTAGCTTAGGGCAAGAAGACGAGCCTACGCGGGTTCTGCCAAAGCCACTAAAGATATAACCGGTGTCTGTCTTTCTTTGGGGGGAAAGGGTAGAAAGGTTTAAAGAAATTTTTAACTTCCTTGGTTTGATCTATCTAATTCAGATTCAGGGCATCCGCTTATTTTCGAGGCATTATTTTAGTCAGAAGGCAATTAAGAACTCATGCACCTTCGGAGTCATTTTCCGTCTTACTCAGCTTCCTTCGGATTGTGAGACTTGGCCGGCGCCCGTGCTCATAAGCACGCGGAACGCTGGCCGTTTTCCCCCGCTACTGGTACCTCGTGCATGGGCAGTCTAAGTTTGTGCACGAGGAGCTCCAGCACCCGTACCCCGACACATCTTCAGTCTTCTTTCCAGAATAATAGCAAAAAAATTGTAATCCACGTTCAATAATGAGATTGGTCGGTAATTCTGCAGTTGTGTTCTTTCCAAATCCGGTTTAGAAATCAGAGTAATAAAGGCATCCTTCCAGGTCCCAGGTGCTTGTCCCCCTCTCAATATTTTGTTACAAACATCCATCAGTGGTTGAATCAACCAATCTTTCAATGTTTTGTAGTATTTGACCGCCCGGTCCTGGGGCTTCACCAATTTACATTTGACCTATTGCCATCTCCACCTCTTGTCTCGAAATCAGGTCGTTAAGTAGGGTCTTTTTGTCTGTGGGAATTTTTGGCAGTCCTTGTGAATTCAAAAATTGCTGTATTTTCAGTTCATCTTTCTTTTCTCTTTTGTATAATTGTTTATAATATTTCTAATCTCTGCAGGGTTCTCAATAGATTTTCCATCGACCACAATACTAGAAATTGTATTTTGCTTCTGTCTCTTCTTCAGTTGCCATGCAAGTAACTTTCCACATTTTTTTTAAAAAAATCAGGGGTATCTTTAAGTTAAAAGGAATGGCTTTCCTGAAAAACAAAATAAGTGAAAGCCAGGGGCTTGGTGGTCAGCCTCCCCAGTCTCCTATACTTAAGACCAGAGGGAGAGACCATAAGTTATTCCTCACATGGGTTTTTTTTTTTCATATCAGGAAGTATGGGCAGCTGGGGAGGCTGCAGAGTGCTGAATAAATGTTTAATGGAAAAACATACATTTTGCTGTTGGCAACTTCACAAAGGTAAAGTAAGCTGTACCCCCACACCAAATTAATTTCTAAAGCACTTATTTTGCTGAGAAAGAAAACTTGCAAAATTTGGAGGACAGGTTTTGGCACAGCACCAAATTTTAGAGCACTGCAGTTGCTTTATTAGGAAACTGTAACTGTGTTTGTTTATTTTTTAAATCATAATTCCCATCCCACAATGTGGGGCCCTCTGGGCACCTTCCAAATATAACCAGAAGACATTAAAATCACATAGAAATAAATAGTGAAAACATCTGTGAGGTTTTTTTAAAAATCAAAAACAAAACATGAAACACAAAGGTAAATGACTAAAATAATTTAAAAGCTATTTATCCATCCAGTCCAACAGTTCTGTAAAATAAACAAGGGGATTTGATACAAAGAAAGTACCAGAATTTTCTCCTGCTTTGTGGGTTTTTCAGGCTGCCCAATCCTCAGAAAAAATAAAGACCCCCTTGCTTACAGAAAGGGACATGTGCAGACAGATGTAAAAAGGCAAGATACCTTTGGTTGCTCCGATAAATCTCGGCTGGCTTTATTCAAAGCATTTCATTGCAGAGGAACAAAACACACAATGGTTGTAGTGCGGAACACGTTGTCAGTTTCCCAATTACATATTCAAATAATGTTCTTGTGCTTGGAGGAAACAAACTATCAACGCACAATCAACAAACAATCAGCTCAAAGCACAATAATTTGCAAATAACAAGGAAGGAGTAGATTCCTGAAGAAGAAGGAGGCTGAACAATGCTTTCTGCTGACCAGCTTATTTACACATTAACTTAACGATGTACTGGAAGAGTCCACAGATTTTTATCTAACTGAAAGAATTGGGTTTTGACACAATAGGCTTGTTTTTGTGTTGTTTCCCTGCCTCCCCCCCTCTTTCCCGCAACCCAAAGGAGGTGGGGTGCCATCACAGTCACCATAAAGCAAAACCGAATAACACAAGTTGTACTTATGCATGGCACAGGGTGGCCCTTCCTTTCTTTCCCAATGCTCTTTTGCATGGGACAGGGTTATAGCTCCGTGGCAGAGAATACATGTTGCATGCACAAGATCCCAGGTTCAATCCTGGCATCTCCAGTTAGGACTGGTAATGCCTTCTGCCTGAAACCCAGCTGAGCTGCTGCCAGACAATGCTTAGCTAGATGGACAAACTGTCGAACTCAGTATAGGTCAGTGTCCTGTGTTCTTATCTCTTTGGGAAAGGGCCATAGTTCAGTGGTTGAGCATCTACTTTGCAGGCAGGAAGTTCCAGGTTCATCTCCAGTTTAGGGCTAGGGAGAGACTGCCAGATGAAATCCTTGACAGATGCTGCCACTCACTGTAGTTAGACGGCATAAGACTGTATATAAAGCAGCTTCCTGAAAGTACAGGTGAAGCTTGGTCACATGTATGCAAGAGTAATGCTTCCCCTACTTCCTCACTGGATGAGTTCAGAGGACTCTGCTGCTCCAGAGAAGCGGACACGGGGCAATGGATTCAAACTACAAGAAAGAAGATTCCACCTAAATATTAGGAAGAACTTCCTGACAGTAAGAGCTGTTCGACAGTGGAATTTGCTGCCAAGGAGTGTGGTGGAGTCTCCTTCTTTGGAGGTCTTTAAGCAGAGGCTTGACAGCCATCTGTCAGGAATGCTTTGATGGTGTTTCCTGCTTGGCAGGGGTTTGGACTGGGTGGCCCTTGTGGTCTCTTCCAACTCTAGGATTCTATGATTCTATAATGAGTTCATAATGAATTGACAAGGGTGGCATCTGTGAAACTTGATGGACAGTTTATAGAATGGAGCAGGGATGTCCAACAGGTTGATTGTGATCTATTGGTCGATCGCAGGGCATTCCTTGTTGATCCCGGTCTATTGCATGATCCTGATGCATCGATCAAAACAACAACAACAACAACAACAACAACAACTTTGGTAGAGGCCCCCCCCCCAAAATCTCAGCAACTTTGATCAATCCAATGGGTAGATCACTGACAGTTGTTTTTTATATATATAGTGGGAGTAGATTGCAGTCTCTTGGAAGTTGGACATCCCTGGAATAGAGCATGTAGGAAGGAAGGATAGCAGCTGTGACACTGGGGAGTCACCATCATGGTGTTTAGGGTTTCCCTAGGTTGACTTCTTAGGCCTGTGGGGCAGGTCAACGACCCTCAAACACCTAAAGCTCAGGATGTACCATGTGGCTTCAACACATGGCTGGGATGGTGTAAGTAAGCTTACAGCATGACAATCTCACCCTGTTAGCTCGGCATCTCCACTCTAGTTTTCCTTTGTCAGATCACACCTGGAGGACTTTGTCCAGTTCTGGTCGCTACAATTTAAGAAGGATATTGACAAGCTGGAATGTGTGCAAAGGATGGCTACCAAGGTAATCAAGGGTCTGGAACCAAGCATTATGAGAAATGGTTGAAGGAGTTGGATATGTTTAGCCTGGACAAGAGGAGACTGGGAGGAGATATGATAGTCATCTTCAAATATCTAAAGGGATGTCACATGAAAAATTAAGCAAGGCTGCTTTCTCTTGCTCCAGAGGGTAGGACCCAAACCAATGGCTATAGGTTACGAGAAACGAGACTCTGATTGAACATCTGGAAGTATATTTCGATGGTAAGAGCTGTTGAATGGACTCCCTTGGAAGGTGATGGACTCTTTTTCATTGGGGGTGGGGTTAAGCAGAGGTTGGGTGGCCATCCAACAGTGATGCTTTAGTTTAAATTTCTGCATTGCAGGGGATTGGATTAGATGACCCCTGGAGTCCCCTTCCGACACTACAGTTCTATAATTCTATGACATTGGTCAAAGAGGGGCTATCATTTGGTTCTTGCTTTGGCCAGCTCTTCCTATATAGGAGCATAGGAAGTTGCCCTGTCCTGAGTCAGACCAATGGTCTGTCTAGTTCAGTATTGTCTACAGTGACCTGCAGTGGCTCTCCAAGGGTTCAGACAGGGTTCTCTCTATCTGGAGTTTCTGGGGATTGATCCTGGGACCGTTGGTATGTGAAGAATGTAGTCTGTCCACTAGAGGTGCTGCTAATCTCTGTTCTAATATTATATGACGCTGTGGCTCTCCTTATCCAAATTCATGTGTCTTATCTCTCTATTTGGGCTGCAGGCACGAATATATATTTCAGAATAGTGTGAGACTTGAAGAAAAAACTGTGTTTGGGAGGGCTGTTTTCTTTTCCTCCACAAGCACTTCAGGAAGAAAAGCCAGAGTCATCTAGCAAACAATATCCCTGGCTAAAGTAAATGTTGATACCATAGGCAAAGGGGGTTTGTGTGCCTGATGCAAACCCTAACTCCAGAATCCTGTAATCCTTTTTTGATAGGCTTGTGCTAGCTCTTGATGCCCACAGAGACCATCCAAGTCAGGAGATCACAGACCTTTAATATTAGTATCAAATATAGTATGGATATATGGCAAGGAGGGGGGGTGCTAATATTGATTTGACAAAGCAGGATTCCCCCAAGGAAATGGTTCCATAACCTCCCAGAAAGCACTGCCCAGTGTATCAGGTGTAATCAGACGGCAATATAATCCAGAAATAGCGGGGTAGGGATTGAGGACTTTTTTTCCAGCTGGACATCACAAGGCAGAGGCTATTGAAAACACAGTGAAGACTGAAAACAGCAGCCTGCAGGGCGGGGCAGACATCAAAATAATAATTGCAATTAACTGGTATTAATGTCCAGCATTGGTCTGAGAACTTAAATGTGTTTGACTGTTTAAACTATGCCAAAATCATAGTGGGAGCGACAGGTGTACCTCTGAAGGGGAACCTCAGACATGGGGGCAAGATGGGGCCCTCTGAGTCTTTCTCTTTGGCCCACAGAACCCGGCTCCAGTTCAGACCCATTTTCTGGCCCTGCTTCACATCCCAAATTATTTTGGCAGGGTGGAATGTGTCCTAATGAGCCATGTCAAAGGTGTTACTATTAGCCAATAATAATACTACTACTAATAATTTATTTCTACCCCGCCCACCTGGCTGGGCCTCCCCAGCCACCCTGGGTGGCTTCCAACAAATGTTAAAATACATTTAAATATTAAAACGTTAAAATATATAAAGTCCTTAGCAACTTGAGACCAGTTTACCTACAAGGCCGCCTTACCCCACATCTGCCCACTTGATGGCTTTGATAGGTAGAAATTGCACTAATAATAATAATAATAATAATAATAATAATAATAATAATAATGTGATAAAAAATCAAACATTAAAAACTTCCCTAAACAGGGCTGCCTTCAGATGTCTTCTAAAAGTCAGATAGTTTTTTATTTCCTTGACATCTGATGGGAGGGCGTTCCACAGTGCAGGTGCCACTACCAAGAAGGCCCTCTGCCTGGTTACCTGTAACCTCACTTCTCACAGTGAGGGAACTGCCAGAACGCCCTCGGAGTTGGACCTCAGTGTCCGGGCTGAACAATGGGGGGGGGAGATGCTCCTTCAGGTATACTGGGCTGAGTCTGTTTAGGGCTTTAAAGGTCAGCACTAACACTTTGAATTGAGCTCGGAAACATACTGGGAGCCAATATAGGTCTTTCAAGACCCGTGTTATGTGGTCTCGGCGGCCGCTCCCAGTCACCAATCTAGCTGCCGCATTCTGGATTAGTTGTAGTTTCCAGGTTACCTGCAAAAGTAGCCCCACGTAGAGCACATAATACCCATTCCACATTTTTCAGAACTTGATCATTTAGTGTGGCAGCAACTAAACTCTTTGGAACTTCCTGCCTACTGAGATGAAGCAGGCGCCTTCGCTGTACCTGCCAAAAACATTGTTGTATAGAAAGTTGAGATAATTTTTATCTGTTTTAGTATTTTAACTTCTTTACGTTTTAAAGTATGGTTGCGGTTTTCTCTCCATTTTATTGTTTTACCTTTTGGTGAAATAGTTTGAGGGTTTTTCTTTCTTTCTCTTTTTTTTACAATCAAGCACTGTATAAATTTTATGAAACAAACAAACAAACAAACGTGCTGCATGAAGAAGGACTTTATCTTATCTGTCCTGAATCTTCCAACATTCAGCTTCATTGGATGCCCATGAGTTCTGGTGTTATGAGAGAGAGGTGAAAACAACAACAACAACTTTGAAGTCTGTAAAGTCTATAACGTCCAAAGGCAATAAAGGGAGACTTAGAATGGAGCAAAAGACAACAAAGAAATGATTACAAAAGTATCTTAAGTCTCATGTCTTCCATTTTGCAAATAATCCCCTGAACATCCCTCTGCTTGGGGAAGGAGGACCACAAAGCTGATTCCTCCATCCTTCAAGAGCTCATTTATGAGTCTGTATCTCACTGTTTGTCTGAAAGTGGTGATAGTTATGTGGTTAAGCAAAGGTGTATGATGCAGTGCCCAAATCAGCCCTTGATTAGGACTCTCCGGACGTGCCCAGTTTTTTTAAACAGGGTAGCGTCTGACTGCCATCTTGTGCTGTCTAGATTTTAGGGGAAAGAGAAATGGCCAGCCTGCCATCATTACGCGGTGGCAATCGATGGGTTCCGCTGGACTAATTGAGATATGCGGCCTTTTGTTAACTGGGTCAGCCCTGGGTCAAGAGAACAGGTGGTTGAGCACACTTTCATAACTGCTGGCTTAATACTTGGCTCCGAAATGTCCCCAAAGTTGTAGGAGGGAGGGCTAGGATCATTACCCAAAGATTGCTTAGAGAGGTAGAATGGAGACTGATGGGGAAACAGCTAATTACAACCTAATCTTCCAATTTTGGAAAGCAATAAAATTCAAACAAGACTGGCAAACGTTCAGATATTTGATGAAGAAGCCATCGCCTCTGCCACACCGGTCAGCTGCTCCTCTATAGGACCAATACCTTCATCACACTGAAGAAATATGGGCTCTGTATGGTGCATATCTGTCACTCGCAGACAACAGAAAGGACTGCCTCTCATCTGCAGAGAGCTCACTCATTTCTCTGCCATTTTACAGGCTTCCTGCCAGGTTGGCTGCTCATATGCCACGTCCTTAACTTGAGTCCTTCTTGCAGGAGATCTGCAGCTCTGTACTATGCATGTTCTATGCAGGTGGGAACAGGAATGCCCCATTCCTGGAACCCTGAGAAATTCTTGACAGTACTAAGCCAGATGGACCAGTGGTATGTCTTGGTGAAAGGTGACTTCCTATGTTCCATATAAATAAAGCGAACAGATCTACAAGTCTACAAAATAAGTGGCACTGAAGGACAGCAGATAAATAAGACATAGCTTGGTGAGCACTTTTGACAATGAAAGCTATGTTGGGGGACTGAGATTACA
The DNA here is from genome assembly GCF_009819535.1 of Lacerta agilis. Lineage (NCBI taxonomy): Eukaryota > Metazoa > Chordata > Lepidosauria > Squamata > Lacertidae > Lacerta > Lacerta agilis. Next base: position 6,110,203 of record NC_046322.1, on the reverse strand, counting down.
TGACTTTTGACTTTTCTCTGTGGCATACTCCAGGAATGGACCCCCTGATAATCAAGAAGAGCTCCATGTTGTTATACTTTTGACAAATATAAAAAATATAAACCTTAAGACCAGACTTTCCTCCATCCTAACTAAGTGTTTTGGACTACAGATCAGTTCCACATTTAGAAATTACTCTCCAATGATATGACAAGTAAGGAATAGAAATCCACAGCAGAACAATTTCATGATGCATGGTAAATGATCCTTCACCTTACAGGAAGAACCCCATAAGGGTTGTTCCTTTTGCTGGCACCCCTGCATTCCACACGCGACCTGATGTGTCAGAGGTGCAGGTTGGGATAACTTTTATCCCCCCACCTGCAGTTTGATGCATTTCCATTGGGTTAACCTGTTGGGGGTTGCATGATGGGCATATGCAGAGCTAAAAATGGAGGTAGGTCTCTCTCTCTCTCTCTCTCTCTCTCTCTCTCTCTCTCTCTCTCTCTCTCCCCCTCATTTTTCCCACCTTGCCACTTGCTTAAATTACAATAAGATACACTTATAGTTCATGGGGGATGCGGTGAGGAGCTGTGGGTTAAACCACAGAGCCTAGGGCTTGGTGATCAGAAGGTCGGCGGTTTGAATCCCCGCAACGGGGTGAGCTCCCGTTGCTCTGTCCCAGCTTCTGCCCACCTAGCAGTTCCAAAGCACGTCAAAGTGCAAGTAGATAAATAGGTACTGATCCGGCGGGAAGGTAAACAGCGTTTCCGTGTGCTGCTCTGGTTCGGCAGAAGTGGCTTTGTCATGCTGGCCACATGACCCGGAAGCTTTACGCCGGCTCCCTCGGCCAGTAAAGCAAGATGAGTGCCGCAACCCCAGAGTCGGACATGACTGGGCCTAATGGTCAGGGGTCCCTTTACCTTTACCTTTATAGTTCGTGGGGTGCAAGTTGCTCCCCTTTGCATCATGCTCATGGTTAGTCACTAAGGTTTTCTACCACAGTCTCTCACCTCCTCTTCTTTCCTGCATTTTCTCAACTCCAAGACTGGGTGGAGTATAAAGAAGTTCAGATTGTCAGATCAACTGAGGCAAGGCTCCAGACTTGGTCTTCTCATTCGTGAACATTTGCTAGACAAAATGAATGCTTTTCTGAGTTGGCATTGCAAAATGGGATCACTTTTGATGCTGAGTTTCCAACTTGTAAGGCGACACGTCCTTCATACAATTCCCCCTCCCCCCGTTTCCCAAACTGGAGGACCCCAAGGTTGCTTTCAAGATATGCCCATACTGTCTTTCAAACTTCTCCATGAACAACAAGGTCTAGGGTCTTATGCAATGGGGTTATCTCCTGAGGACCTTTTTCCACTTCAGTACCAAACAAATGCTGTTGCTATATACTTCCTTGTCTCCCGTTATTTCCGATAAGTGTGTTTCAGGATAAGGGAAAAGATACTGCTTTGCACACAGATAGAAACAAGATGTAAAGGTTTTTTTGGGTGGGAGGGAAAGCAATGTGTGTTTTATTTTGCAACAGCGAGCAATCGCCTGTGCTGCTAACGGCAAACATAAATGGGAATGCAGGCTCTTTTGAATATTATCATTCTTTAACATTTTGATAAAGATCCTTAAAATGGAATCTCCATTTGCCTCGACAGCCGTTTAATTTGCTGTAATCATCTCTGACTGAACAGCAGAAGTGTGTGCAGTTACCCCAGGTACTGTTTAAGTGGTGACTGAATTACTCTTAGACGACTGTTAAATGGTACAAAAATAGACCATTTTGCGAGATGCTGCAGCTTTTCCGCTCTGAGCTTGCCACAAGATAACATCCTCTTTCCATTCCCATTTAAACTGAATCTAGGTGAATTTGTGAGATGAAGATGTGGCTGAATGTGGAAGGAAATGGTCATTCAAAGAAACAAAATCAACCTTTCCTCCCCCCTCCTGGAAAAAAAAGTAGCATGAAAGACTGAAGCTACGTTCACTAAGGCACTGAAGAAAGGTACTTTTAAAAAAAACTTGCAAAAATAAGAATAGAAAATAGAGATGTCAAGACTTTGAGGATTCCCCCCCCCCCACTCCATTGACTCTGATGTAAAAAATGGGCTTTGGCTTTTGCTGTCCAACTCCCTGAGTCCCCTAAGTCCATGATCGGTCAGAGAAAAATGGATGGAGACTGGATCCAGTGGAAAGCAAGGCAGATATTTATTTGTCTGTTGCAACAGAGTTCCCTCCCCTCCTTCCAAGGAGGGAGAGACCCCGAACAAAAGTGTGTGGGAAACATTAAAGACTTTTGACATTGCCCAACCCTCTTAGCCAAAGACCATCCCAAAATCACCATACATACATCATAGGAGGCTGTCTACAGCAGAAATCCTGTCTGCCAGGATACCTGATATTGGTCGCTGATTGCATTAGTTGGGTAACCTGGCCATTCTTTTGTGATACTTTAATTCCTGGATCCAGGTCACAGGCTCACCCTGTTCATACACAAACATGCTCTTAAGACAGAATTTGTAAGTGAAAAGACAATGGGAAGGTTTTCCCCCATTTGCCTCCATTACTCCCTATATTTGAGGTCATTGGGGGAGTCAAAATGGCTTCGGGATTGCTCTCCTGTGCTTTTTCAGACACATTTTTTATATATATTTAGATATGTGTGCGTTTATGAATATTTATTCTATATCTGAGACCTTAGAGTTCTAATAACAACTCCCAGAAATGCCACCAAACTGAATAATAATAATAATAATAATAATAATAATAATAATAATAATAATAATAATACTTTTGGTGTGGACACACAAACTTAAAGCATAAAATGAATATTCCTCCTGCTATGAAAAAATAAATAAAAATTCCTTAAATTATAATGCACAGTCCAAATTCTTCCACCCAGAGCCCCGAAATAGTATGTGCTGATTAAGTTCTGCGTCATTGATGTTAAATGTCTAATGAAAAGAGCTTTGAACGTGGTTTAACCCATATTAAATACCCCACTGGTGCCCCTGGAATTAAAAGAGAAGAAGAAAATTAATCCCATTCTTTGTTCCTTTAATACATTTTAATGAATTGTGCTGCATCTTCCTAATGCATTTATGTCAGAGAGGGGAAATGCTAAATGATTTGCAACTTTCAACAACAGGGAGGAGGCAAGGAAGGAATATTAGGATCCAAGCGCGGAGTGATTCAAGTATTTCTGGACACAGAGCTTTTGCCCCCCACACCCATAAAAAAATACTCAGGAGGTCAAATTTTGGGACAAAGGCAATGCTTATTAAAATATAGGAACTTGAGGAATTGCTGATAAATTAACCAAATAAGCTGAATCAAGAAAGTATGGGCAGGTGGGATTTTAAATGGATATTTTTTATGAAACAAACAAACAAATAACACGAAGGTCTGATGGGGGTTCTAAGTGCATTTGCTCGAATCGACTGAGGAACCTCCTAATGACTGGAATGTAATTGTGGGTAGTTTCTAAACACATCGATTTCCACTGAATAAGAGGAAACTGAAAGGAGATATGATAGGCATCTTCCAATATCTCAAGCGCTGTCATATGGAAGATGGAGGAAGCTTGTTTTCTCCTGCTCTGGAGGGTAGGACTCAAACCAATGGATTCAAGTTACAAGAAAGGAGAACTTTCTGCCAGGAAGAACTGTTCAACAGTGGAACAGAAGATGATGGATTCTCCTTCACTGGAGGTTTAGTTGAGATTCTTGCATTGCAGGAGGTGGACTAGATGACGCTCAGGGTCCCTTCCAATTCCATAATCCTATGATTCTATGAATTTGGTCAGGATAACTCTTTAGACTTTAATGCTAAATGTGTAAAGACCTGAATATATTGGTCCACAGACCATGAGTTCGGGCTCACCCTGTAATGCATTCACACAGAGTATGGTCAGCTAACCACCTGGATAGAGATAGAAGATAGCTAGAGCCCTTGTGTTACAGGAAACAAAGAAACTTGGGATTTTATTGTATTGTTTTTAATTTATTTTGCAAAACACCCCAGGATTGTAACTGCTGAGGGGTAGTTTACAAATTGAACAATAAATAAATGTTAAGCACTGGTGACAGAGTGAAAATACATGCATATTGATATTCCAACATATATTCCCAAGAAATGAAGTTTCTTTCTGCTTTATACAGTGGTTCCTTGGATTATGGGACACAGGTGGCGCTTTGGGTTAAACCACAGAGCCTTGGGCTTGCTGATCAGAAGGTCGGTGGTTTGATCCCTGGGACTGGGGGATCTCCCATTGCTCGGTCCCTGCTCCTGCCAACCTAGCAGTTCGAAAGCACATCAAAGTGCAAGTAGATAAGTAGGTACCACTCTGGTGGGAAGGTAAATGGTGTTTCCGTGTGCTGCTCTGGTTTCGCCAGAAGCAGCTTAGTCATGCTGGCCACATGACCCGGAAGCTGTACACCGGCTCCCTCATCCAGTAAAGCGAGATGAGCGCCGCAACCCAGAGTTGTTTGCGACTGGAACTAATGGTCAGGGGTCCCTTAACCCTTTACCTCATTACAGGTGGGTAGCCGTGTTGGTCTGCCATAGTCAAAACAAAATCGAAAATTCTTTCTAGTAGCACCTTAGAGACCAACTGAGTTTGTTCCTGGTATGAGCTTTCGTGTGCATGCACACTTCTTCAGATACACTGAAACAGAAGTCACCAGATCCTTAAATATAGTGGGGGAGTGGGGAGGGGTATTACTCAGAGGGGTGGTGGGAATGGGTGATAGGCTGATAAGTGTGGAAAACCTGTTGACGACTCTAAACGGCTGCAATTAGTCTTGCAGGGAAAGGCAAGGGGTGAGATGGCTAAAGATAGCTTTGTTATGTATAATGAAATACCTCATGTTACAGATGCTTCAGGCTACAGACGCTTCAGGTTATAGACTCCGCTAACCCAGAAATAGCACCCCGGGTTAAGAACTTTGCTTCAGGATGAGAACAGAAATCGTGCTCTGGCAGCAGGCCCCATTAGCTAAAGTGGTACCTCAGGTTAAGAACAGTTTCAGGTTAAGAACGGACCTCCAGAACGAATTAAGTTCTTAACCCAAGGTACCACTGTATTTCAATCTCTGTATTTCAGTAGGGATGTTGGATAATTGCATCAGAAATGGAAACAGAAGTGAAAATTTCCACAATCTGTTTGTTCGGTGAAGGTCAAGAACAGAAATCATGTGGGTGAATTGCAGTATCTACTGTCATGGTTGTTGGTTTAGTCCATTAGCCATTAGCCAAGTAATAGTATTATTATTATTTAGGTATTTTTGGCATCTCCCGTCTGCTGAAATGCATTGAAATTGATTCTGCAGTTGATTCCTTTATCTTTGACCATAGCAAATGATGAGACGAACAGAGTTTTTAGCGGAAGCCAAATTGCAGCAGAACAAAACAGCAGCTGATTGTGATGAACACAGAACAGGACATAAACTGCTGCCTCCTTACATCTCTACTGTATAGACATAGCAATGGGAATAATAAATCACAGCCTGCAGGCAACAAGCTATAAACAAACTAGGAAGAGAGGAAGTGTTTTGTGGGGGGGGGGAGAGAAGCTGAGAAGCAGCTGGGATTGAAAAACTGAACATCACACAACAAAATCAAGGAACATTTATAAGCATAACTTTTTTTTTTTACTATTTTGCCAGTGGAAAGTGCAGAGCAAATGGAAACCAGCAAAGAAACTCAGCGCCGTAGAAGTTTTACAGTCGTTTCATTGTCTTTGTTCCTTGTCCTCACCATTTTATATTCTACCTTTGTTTGGGGGTCTCTCTCCTGCCCCCTTTTTTCTATTTTCATTGAAAAGGGGGGGGGGAGAGTTTAAAAATATATATGAACTTACGAAAAAGCCAATTTCATGTGCTGTTAATTTAATTCCTAACATAAAACCTCACTTCTTCTGATGGAAAATGAAATTACCCTTTCTGCATCCTTTTTATCTGTCAATTAAATTCTTTCCCCCCACCTAATCCCTCCTCATCCCCCCCCAAAAAAACCCACCTTCCCATGCACACATACGCAAATATTGGCAATATTTTCCAAACCTATGATAAAATGAAAACCCAAAGAGGTAGCGTTTTTGATTGTAAGTATTACAAGAAAACCTGCCCGCTTTACAAGTAAAGAGGCTATAATAACATCCTCGAGGAGCTAGCTCACTTTGCACAAGGTTTGTGATAGTGGAAGAAGATAACCAGTTTAGTGCTCCATCTTTCTGTGGCTTTCTGCTTGAATCTGCAACAACCTTATATCTAAAGCAAGGTAAGTCTGCCTATTGCTGATCACTCTCCTCTTCCATCATTTGCTGAGCTGCCATGATGTCACAGAATGTTTAAAAATGCACACATACACACAGACAAATGTGTGCACAAGCACAAATGCTAAAGCTTGCTGCTGAGGTGGAAGACTAAGCCATGCAATGACAGAAGTCAGCATTGCTGGTGAGAGTATACCATACGTTCGGGACAAGATGCATATTTTGCATTAAAGCCTTCCTTCCGTGAGGGCAAGAGACTTACTTTTTAAAATATAAATTAAATACAATAAAAGCTCAGACACTGGGCCCTTTTGCAGGTTTGTGCTCTTGTGCTGTGGTCTAAACCACTGAGCCTCTTGGGCCTGCCAATAGGAAGGTTTGTGGTTCAAATCCCCGCAACGGAGTGAGCTCCCATTACTCTGTCCCAGCTGCTGCCAACCTAGCAGTTCGAAAGCACACCACTGCAAGTAGATAAATAGGTACTGCTGCGGCAGGAAGGTAAATGGTGTTTTAGTGCTCTCTGCTTTCCGTCACGGTGTCCTGTTGCGCCAGAAGCGGTTTAGTCATGCTGGCCAAATGACCCGGAAAGCTGTCTGTGGACAAACACCAGGTACCTCAGCCTGAAAGCAAGATGAGCACCACAGCACCACAGTCTCATTTGACTGGACTTAACCGTCCAGGAGTCCTTTACCATTTTTTTTTTAATCTAGTTGCACTGGCGTAGGAAGGGTGGGGCGTAGGGGGCGGGGCGCCCTGGGCAGCACGATCCTGGTAGGGTTCCATCTTTGGCTGCCCCCCACCTGCGCTGCACGCCCCGCCCCCAGAACGTGCTCCCCGCCCTGAGAACACACACCAGCCCCGGCCCCACCTACTTCCTACCCCCAGAGCCAGAGCATGAAGCTCCGCCACTGCCTAGTTGCACCATGGACAATCCTGCCTTGCCTAAGCGCTGCCATTACTGGAAGTGTAATTTCTTTTACAAACAGCTTTTGCATACCTGGGGGACATCAGAAGCCTATGTTTGCCATTGTTTTTCGTTCCCAAATGATTAAACTAAATCATACCTGTTCATATGAGAAATCGGTTCTCTGCGCCCTTCTATTTTTCCCCTCTGTATGTATTCTTTTTTTTTTCCTCTCCCCCTGCCTTGGGTAGCATAATCAGAATGCAAAATGCATTTGGAGAAATTAAACGAGAGGCAGGGGCGTGAATCATGGACTCGATTTGCATGTTTGGCCCTTTGGCTCATTAGGGAGTTCAGAGTTTTCCAAGAGGGAAAGTGTCGCATTTACATATTGTTACACAGGCATGCAAATGTTACCCAAAGACAATCATTTATGCAAGGTATTACCAGGCTCTTGGGCTGCCAAACAGTAAATCCAGCCTTTAAATAATATGTATTTTTGCAAACTTGGCATAATGTGACTGTATCGGAGGATTGGCCACTGGGGCCATTTCTGGAGATGTCAGCGTTTCCATTATAAACTCATATATTCGGGGGTTGGGGAGGATGTCTATTGTAGGTCAGCCAAAAAATCCACCAGCTGAGACAAAAAGCAAAAAAAAAAGGGGGGAATCTCTTCTGGCTTTCCAATCATGCTCACAATCCCACAGCAAATTTCTTTTGCAGATTTTTTTAAAAGAGGCAGTTCACCGAGGCCATTTTGCAAAGGCAAACACAACAGCTATACAGCGGCAGCCGAACAATCCTTTATTGTAATTCGGAAAGGGAACTTTTAAAAAAAGGCAGCTTTACTAAAGTTTAACCTCGAGGTCAGTCTGGGCTTGACCCAGAAATTACTAGGTGAATTTTTATGACCTGTGTTACAAGGGAGGTCACCCGAGATGTTGATAATGGTCCCTTTTGGCTTTCGAATCCATCAGTCTATGAAACTACCCAAATTGCACTGCCTAGCAATCTGACATAACACACACAAAATTGCTTGCCATTACAGTCCATAATGGGAAGTAGTAATGCCTTTGAGAATTAAAATAATACCCCCGGCTCCTGAATGCATGCTTGCTGCTGCTACTACGTTATTTCAGTTTAGAAAAGTTTAAAGGCAAGCCCGATTTCTCCAAAATAGCTGAGGCAGTGGTTAATTTCTGAAAGGAGAAAGAGGGGCTGGGGTGCATTCTGTCCACTAATCCCTGAAGACTGCGAGCTTACTGTGAACATATTAAGCGATTTGGCTTGAGGCGAAGCTACAAACTGTATTCCTCAACAATTTTGTCAGCTCCCCCTCCCCTCCCCACAAACAAAGCTCTTCTCTATCCCCAACCCCCCCCACACTACTTTTTGCAAAAAAACAAAAACAAAATACAAATAAGTTTTCATATCTCATTAGAACTGCAGTGAGGGGCAAGTTAAATGTAGCATTTTGATGCTCACAATTGTCTGGGCTCTTTTTTATGATTATTTTGCAACTAACCCTGGCAGGAGGGTAGGGGGAAGGATTGTGCAGCGGGTGGGGTGTCAGGCAGAAGAGACAACTGCACCCTCCCCAAAAAAGATTATTGAGTAATGGTCTGCATTTTCCATTAATTAATGGTACAATAAGTAATAAGGAATAAGGAATAATTTATTATTGGCCAAGTACATTTTCCAACATGGTGGCGCAGGTGGCGCTGTGGGTTAAACCACAGAGCCTAGGGCTTGCTGATCAGAAGATCGGCAGTTCGAATCCCCACGAGTGAGCTCCCATTGCTCAGTCCCAGCTTCTGCCCACCCAGCAGTTCAAAAGCACATCAAAGTGCAAGTAGATAAATAGGGACCACTCTGGCGGGAAGGTAAATGGCGTTTCCGTGCGCTGCTCTGGTTCGCCAGAAGCGGCTTTGTCATGCTGGCCACATGACCCAGAAGCTGTACGCCGGCTCCCTCGCCCAGTAATGCGAGATGAGCACCGCAACCCCAGAGTCGGACACGACTGGACCTAATGGTCAGGGGTCCCTTTACTTTTACCTTACATTTTCCAACATACTTGGAATTTGTTTCAGCTACATTGCAATGTAAACATACAAACACTGTTCCACTCACAATACAAAGAAGCAAAGAAACACCACCCATAATTGACCTCCCCTTGAGGTACACAACTACAAATTTAACAATTTAATGGCACAAGGGGGAAAAAACTGTTCCTGTGCCTGGCCGATTTTGTATATGAAGTCCTGTAGCGACGTCCAGATGGAAGTAAATCAAGCAGATGATGACCGGGATGTAAAGGATCTGCTACAATTCTCTCTGCTCTCTTCCTTACTCGGGTAGCATAAATTGTCTCTATTGAAGGCAAGCTAGCACCAATTACCTTTTCTGCAATTCTTACAGCTCGTTGGAGCCTTTTCTTGTTACAGAAAATAAAAATAAGCAGTTACAGAAGACAATACAGGTGCAATTGTACAACAGCCAGATCAAATACAATTACACGACCATTACACCACTGAGGTTTCAGCGACTGCAATTTGTTTAAGATGCATCAACAGTTTATATGACCGTGAAACATACCAATAGGTCAGTTAAAAATATTCAATCCTAGTAACATTAATTAGTGCTTTTCTGAACATTTATCCTCTATTCTTACCTACCCCTAACCATTCTTAATCAAATAATGAGAAAAGAATTTCCCCCCTAATTATGATGATGACGATATTATTATGGGGGGGGGGGAGGCTAAATATGTAAGACTAGGAAGGTGTCCTATGTTCACCTTCAATCTTCAACCTCATGGACCTTCTACATGGGCAGTGTGAGATGCTGTATTTATGGAGCAATCCCAAGTGTAGGAAGCTGGTGGAACCTATGCCTGCTTAAGATCCATTGCAAGTCCTCCTGCTCGTTTCAGCCCCTACCACTCTCCCAGAACACTCGTTTTGGGGGGCTTACACCAATGTAAAATCTTCTGGTTTCAGCTCAGCTGACTGAGTGATACCTGAGCATCAGCTGAGCCCTGACTGAGCCAGGGTAAGAGATTTATGACAGTGTATCTCCTGCTGAGCTGGGATGTGGGACGAGCAGTTTTCCTAACTCTCTCAAGCTGGTGGGTATTGGGTTTGGATTATCCACAAAGACTCTTGGCACCCTAATTGGAAGTCAGGACAGACAGGACATGAGATACCAAAATACTGGAGTGCTAATGGGAATTAATTAGTCTTACTGATGATTATCAGCTTGTGGCGATGCAGAGGCAGACTTTTCCACTGATGACACTGAAATACGAGAGACCCCCATCTATATTGGCATTCTGTTGGTTTACCCTTGATCTGAGTCTCCAGTTTTAAATGATTCACAGTTTTATTGCATATTTCAATTATGGATGTTAATATTTTAACATTTTGATGGGATTGTTTTACTATTTTTTAATTATTCATTATATTTTAAGGTTTGCCTAACTGGTTTTTATACTTCTCCCCCCCCCCCAAAAAAAAATGCTTAAAAACCTTTTTGGCATGTAGTGGTGTTTAAATTAATAAATAGCAATAATCTGGAATGCAAAAAAGCCCAATATTTATTTATTTTTTGCAATTTCATTTTCACAATAACAAATGCTCATATGAAATGGAATGATGAATATTCATTTTTTTAAAAAAAAGTTTATATAAGCCATATCACACCCAACATTGAATCCTGTTAAAAATGTCACAGCCCTATTCTTAGCATTCGTTCATCTTTTTTTTTTTTTTTTGTGAACACCTCTGACTCAGGTGTTTAGTATGCAATTGAAGCTGCACCATGTTGAAAAATCCATTGTTTCTTCAAATGCCCCCTGTGATACAATGGATTGCAAACTCTTTGAAGAAATGGTGCCATCCACCTCATTGGTGATCCATGGATTTAGAGCTTCTGAAAACACAATGGCAGTGTATTTCAATGTTGAGGGGATTATGGGTCCGTTTTATGTGTTTGAACCACACTTTGCAATCCATGGCTGGTGTTCTTTCAGGATTTGTTGAAAAGCGATAAAGATTGATGTACTTTGACATGTCTCAAATGGGGAGCTGAGAATCTGCATATCAAAAAAGTCTGTCTGGACAAGGGGAAATGTAAGATAAAAGATGCTGTAAACACACACACACACACAATTATCCATACCTGGGATCTAGGCAACACTTCCAGGTTTGCACTTATTAGGATTGTGAAGCAGGGGGGGGGGGGAACAGCATCCTTCAACGCGAGGGCTACATTCTCTTTTGAGGGCCATAGTCCTGTAGTTGGTGGGACTAGAGGCAAAAGTGAGCAAAACATCAAATTGGTCTTGAAAGACCTACATTGGTTCCCAGTATGTTTCTGAGCACAATTCAAAGTGTTGGTGCTGACCTTTAAAGCCCTAAATAGCCTCGGTCCAGTATACCCGAAGGAGCGTCTCCACCCCCATCGTTCTGCCTGGACACTGAGGTCCAGTGCTGAGGACCTTCTGGCGGTTCCCTCGCTGTGAGAAGCCAAGTTACAGGAAACCAGGCAGAGGGCCTTCTCGGTAGTGGCACCCGCCCTGTGGAACACCCTCCCACCAGATGTCAAAGAGAAAACCAACTACCAGATTTTTAGGAGACATCTGAAAGCAGCCCTGTTTAGAGAAGCTTTTAATGTTTAATAGATTATTGTATTTTAACATTCTTTTGCAAGCCGCCCAGAGTGGCTGGGGAAACCCAGCCAGATGGGAAGGGTATAAATAATAAATTATTATTATTATTATTATCATTATTGAAATTTTATCACTGGTTTCTACGCACACTCTTCAATCCTTCATTCAGAGAAACAAAAGGCATTAGAGGTCAAGGGGACTTTTCAACCATGCAAAAAATACTTGGGTGCTCCAAGGGCCAACTAGAGAAGCCTGTGGGGCCACATAATACTGACGTGAGAACATAATACTGAGGGATGAAAATAGCCTGAGGTTCCCCATCCCCAAAATAATAGTTTAAGCCAGTGTGGTGTAGTGGTTAGAGTGTCGGGCTAGGACCTGGGAGACCAGGGTTCAAATCTCCAGCTGGGTTCACTCCCTGCTCCACCACCCAAATTTAGGAACCTAAGAGGTACACTGAAGCTGGATCAGGCATCCTATTTTCACAGTGGCCAATCGGATGCCCCAGTGGGTATAGACAATGCTTGTAGAATATAGCTATGTTCTGCCTCCTCTGTTGGAACCAATATACCTCTGAATGCCAGTTGCTGTGAATGACCAGTGGAGAGAACGCTGTTGAACCCAGGTCCTGGTTTGGCCGTCTCAAGTCCTCCAATGGGAAACACAAAAGCACAACCTGACTTGAACAATGCTCTCTCCACTTGTCCTTCCGAGCAACTGACATTCAGAGGCATACTGCCTCCAACAGAGGAGGTAGAACATAGACAATGGTTGCAGAATGTAGCCATCTTCAAACATATTTCTTCAGCTGTAATTCCTGCACTGTGGTGGGTTGGACTAGATGACCCTTAAATTCACTTCCACCTCTATAATCCTATGATTCTGTGATCATCGTGATCTCTGGTTCGTGCCTCTGCTTGTCTGTACGGGAGACCTGAGAATGCCACATAAAATAAACCATTCATTAAGAAGCAAGCACGACAGCCCTTAAATCATGCCTTTATGCCATTTTAACTGTTTTTAACTAGCACAAAATGGTTTGTTGGAATTATGCAAGTATAGATCATTTTAATTTGAATCGTTGTAGAATCATAAAATGACTCAGTTCTTTCATTTCCCTGCCTTCAAGTCAGCTATTTTGATTAAAAAATAATAAACCGTAGGAGGCCATGGGGTCCTTGCAGGTTCTTCGAGCTATCACGGATCCCTGATCTTTGGTGCTAATTCTGCTCATTAATATTAATAAAAAAAACTGATAAGCCATCTCGGAGCACAGTGCCAGAAAAAAAGGGAGGGGGGGTTTCATGCAATTAATTCCTTGTAGTATTTTTAAATGCTTATGGTGCACTATGAAAAGTGATGCCTCCAGAGTCTAAATATCAGTTAATCAATATTATATTTGCTGAAAAAGACCTTCTTTTCCCCACCACCCATTTTTAAAAAGCTACATTAAAATCAATTACATGCTATTTGGCTTTAATTTTTATTTTAATTTAAAGGCAAAACAAAGGGTTTGCATGTGCCTTACACTTTTCTTGCCAGCTTCTGGGTTTTTAATATTCTGCTTGCTTTCTCTGAGAAATACATGAGCTCCAACGTCTGCAGCTGGGTCAACAATGGGAGACGTGTTGTTGTCGGTCCATAATCTGGAAGTAGGCATGTCAATTTTGGTCCTGTCCCCCCACCCCCCACCCCCCCAAAATTCTTATTTTCCCCGCAGTCTTACATTCCAGTCCCCACATTTCTGCAGTGACTTTTTTTATCAGCATTTTTGTTTGAATATGTCTCAATTAACACATTCTTGCAAGCAGTTTTCCCTGTTGCAATGCATTGTGTATGCAATTATTACCAATACATTCATTTTTATGCATACTTTTCCCCAATATAGGTGTTTTTTAAACATAGGTTGAATAGAGAATAGAGCATAACAAAATTCATATAGGAGTTGATTTCAAAGTTGTCACAGTTCTGTTTTCTCAGAAATCTTTTTTGTCATGCAGCTCTTACTGTCAGAATGTTCTTCCTAATGTTCATTCAGAATCTCCTTTCTTCCCAGGATATCTTTGGTCAAGCCATCTCCTTTAAATATGCTTTCAATGTAAGATGTGGTTGTTAGGTCCAACAGCACCACAGTTTTCCTTAGTGTAGACAATAATAATTTATATGTGCCAGTGCTCCATAGATGCCAACTCCTAGGGGCTGAGGTCCCTTCACCCCTCCTAAAATGTTTGAGGAGGTGCCCCACCTCCAAATATAATGAGCGTTGCCATTCAGATGTTGTGTGTCATGTGTGTCATGTGGTTGATTATGTGGGGCAAGGCTTAACTCCCCCCCCCATATTATATTCAAGTTCTGCAATGTTCTGACTTGGTATAAGGCAATTTCCCATGTTCTTGACATCATTCTTTAAAAGTATGAGAATGGGGAATCTGGTCATCTAGTCCAACTCTTTGTAATGCAGGAATCTCAACTAAAGCTTCCACAAGGGATGGCCACCCAGCCTCTACTTAAGAACCTCCAAGGAAGAAGACCACCAACTCCTGAGGGAGTCCATTCCACTGTTGAATAGCCCTTACCGTCACAAAGTTCTTTTGAATGTTTAGTTGGAATCTCCTTTCTTGTAAATTTGTTTGTTGCCCTACCTCCAGAGCAGGAGAAAAGAAGCTTCCATGGGGCAGTCTTTTAGCTATTTGAAGATGACTATCGTATCTACTCTCAGTCTCCTTTTTCCCCATGCTAAACATATCCAACTCCCTCAACCATTCCTCATAAGGCCTAGTTTCCAGACCTTTGATCATCTTGGTCACTCTTCCCTGCGCACGTTCCATCTTCTCAATATGCTTCTTAAATTGTGGTGCCCAGAACGAGACACAGTACTCCAGGTGTAGCCTCACCAAGGCAGGATATAGTGGTACTATTATTTCCCTTCATCTGGACACTAGACATTGGTTGATGCAGCCTAGAATAGCATCTTCTTTCTCTGTCTTCTTATGGTCTCTGTGGAGCAAGTTTTGGAAGCTCAGCATCAAATATTCTTTAAATTGGTTGCCATTATTAATAATAATATTTTAAAAAATTGTATATTGCCCTTCATCCACAGATCTCAGGGTAGTTCACTCATGCTGCTATTGTGAGGAGTCAGAGCACATCATCGAGCCATTTTGAAGCTCTACAACTCCTTCTCTACGGAAACCACATCATCCTATTGTGACTGCATTTTGGGCCAGGTCCCCATGACATGCTCTATGGCTCTTTCAGCCAATACGTTTCTCAAAATTGGCTGCAGAGTGAGGAGCTTGAACATTCTGAACGGATGCTTGAATCTCCTTCTCGAGGTCACCCGAGGCCACTTCACTCTTCAGCCCTTCACAATTTATATTTATTTGAAAAATTGAGCTCCGTGGCAGTCTTTTCTAATAGCAACATAATGGTATTGGAGTTGGATTTTAATGGCACATCACTGCAGTTCAGGGCACAAAGGTATCAATTCTGGGATGAGGCAGTGGTGAGATGGCAATATTGAGGTCATATTTTTCCTAGTGCCTGAACAACTGGTGCAACAGAGGTGCAGGCAGAAAGTTATGATACTTTTGGCTGAAGGTTATGAGACCATTTTTCAACCATCTCCTATCTGTTCCAAATAAGGACAAAAGTAGACAATCCCTTCCCCAAGCTCCCGTGATCTCACAATGTTAGAGATGTTCAGATATGAGGGTGCTCACTTGTTTTTAGCAGATATAAGACTTCTTCAAAAATTGGGATTCATTGGGTAGGGACAATGTGTGAATTGGCAGTGGTCTTTACTGGTAATCCAGCAAATTTCAAAGACCCATTTTATAATATTCGCTGGTGAAGCAGATTGATGCATTGAGTTGTAGCTGTTGCTGACCTGAGGTCAGTTAGCTACAGACTGGGTGACTAAAGTCAATACCAACATTACAGCCTTTAATCTGTAGTCTGCTCTCTGACCTGTTTTTAATACTTAACATTTCTTTTTTCTTTTTTTCCTGTGAAGCATTATAACAAAAAACACACACACATTATCTAGTTGTCATCCTTAACAACCACCACGTATGTTAAGCCATTGGGTTGAATCTGGGCTCATAGCACAATGCTAACCATGTCTACTAATGAATGCAGTGGGCCTTACTCTCAGGTAAAAGGGTTAGGATTGAAGTCTTACTCATGCGTAGGCATGGATATCTCTGGTCAATTTCACATGCTTTTTTTAACCATTGTATTATTTGCTGCATTTAAATGCATACTTAGTTGGATATTCCCCCACAAAATACATAAATATGTATTTTATCTCAATAGACACATTTATAATCATATTGTAAAATATATGTTTGGTAATACATTTTTGTACTTTTTTTTTTAGAGCCAAGATGTTGTATTTTAATGTTGTGAACTACCTTGCGATCCTCAAATGAAGGGCAGTATCTAAATAATAATAATAATATTCGCCTTCCCCACCCAATTTCCATTCCAGACAGTGTGTGTGGCAGAGCTGCAGTTTTCAAAATCGCCCTACTCCTCTGTTTAGACCAGGCTTCCCCAACCTTGGCCCTCCAGATGTTTTTGGCCTACAACTCCCATGGTCCCTAGCTAGTAGGACCAGTGGTCTGGGATGATGGAAATTGTAGTCTCAAAACATCTGGAGGACCAAGGTTAAGGAAGCCTGGTTTAGACTCACTGGGCAGCAGGTGTGCTGAGGATTGCATCCCGTCTGGAATCAATCCAGTACAGTTGTACCTTGGTTTTTGAACAGCTTAATTCTCAAACATTTTGGCTCCCGAACGCCGCAAACTCAGAAGTGACTGTTCCGGTTTGTGAACTATTTTTGGAAGCCAAACATCCAACAGGGCTTCTGTGGCTTCCGATTGGCTGCAGGAGCTTCCTGCATCCAATCAGAAGCCGCGATTTGGTTTCCAAACATTTTGGAAGTCGAACAGTCTTCTGGAATGGATTCCTTTCGACTTCCAAGGTACGGCTGTATTTTTCTCCTGTTATTACAGATAGGGACTGAAGTTCTGAATGACTTGCCCAAATCCAGCTAGTAAACTCATGGGAGAGGCATGAATCTTAGGCTGTATCTGCCTTATACATGTAAAGTAGTATCATGGTGCTTCAAACAGTCACGGCTTCCCGCAAAGAATCCTGGGAATGGCAGTTTTTTTAAGGAGGCTAGGAGTTGGACTGCAAGAAGATCAAACCTATCCATTCTTAAAGAAATCAGCCCTGAGCGCTCACTGGAATGGCAGATCCTGAAGTTGAGGCTCCAGTACTTTGGCCACCTCATGAGAAGAGAAGACTCCCTGGAAAAGACCCTGATGTTGGCAAAGATGGAGGGCACAAGGAGAAGGGGACAACAGAGGATGAGATGGTTGGACAGTGTTCTCGAAGTGACTGGCATGAGTTTGTCCAAACTGCAGGAGGCAGTGGAGGATAGGGGTGCCTGGCGTGCTTTTGTCCATGGGGTCACAAAGAGTCGGACATGACTGAACGACTGAACAACAACGAGTTGTTAGGAGACCCCTATTCTCTGCCCAGGGCTATAATTCCCTGAGCGGTTTAACAATCAATCCTTCTTCCCAAGGGAACCCTCGGAACTGTAATCAGGTAAGGTACTGCTGTGTGTTTCATTCAGAGCAAATAGTTTAAAGCAAAGTTGTTGTTCTTAAGCAGTCACTGTAATCTTAGGGAAATTGTCACCACAGTGACAATAACTTATTCTTCATTGCCGCCTGGAATATCGTGCTTGATTCTATAGAGAGCGATGGGATCATGCATTTAATAAAATCCTGCTTTGTAGTCCAGAAGCAAACGGTCAATATCGTGTAAACAACCCAAGTATTTCAGCTTAAAGTGGGGACACTGTGTTTCTGAGAGATCCATTGATCTACAATGGCGGAGTCCGTATTTTGTTGTGCAAAGGAATCTTTCAAATAAAGCTATTCAAGTGTTTGAAGATGCCGTCTCTTTGATCTTTCAAAGCCTCAATTATGTAGGTACTACGCAGCTGTACAGTGTTGCCTTCAATGTCATATTATTATCTTTTTTTTAAAGAAATGTTAACTCGAGTGGCAAAGATGTCATGTTTTGTTCAAAGTCTTTGTGTTACTGAAATTAAGAGAAAGGCTTCCGGTTCCTTGAATCCTAGGGCTCTTTCCACCCCCCTCCATCCGTGCAGCTGGACTTCATCAGAATCTTGTGAAAAGCTTGATGGTCATCCCAGAGCATCTTCAATAGCACGGCACAAGTAGACTCCATGGATTGAAGGTACATTTCTACTAGGATGGCCAAATATCCATTCTGATTTAAATGATGTGTAGTATGCATAGTCTTCATTAACTGCATTTAACTCCTTTAAGACAGAGTGTTTCACTCCTCATAAACAGGAATGGAAAAAATTGTGGTCCTCCAGATGTTGTAGGCTTACAGAATAAATCACCCCCAGCCAGCATGGCCAAGGACCAAGGATGGTGAGAGCAGCCTAAGAACATTTGGAGAGCCACAGATTCTTCATACCTTCTCTAGTTGAAAGACCTGGGCAACGAAGCTTGTGGTGGCCAAGTGGGTTGGACATATCAACGTTTTATGTCAGGAGGCACAGCTCTTAGTTCAAGATAGGGAGGAGTGGACTGATGATAGACTGTGTGTCTGGTCTGTCTCAAAAGAGCGTCACAAAAGCAAAAACATTTCTTTTATTCCAAATTTAATAAGTTTAACTGGATAGCATTGTGACAATGCAAATCATGAATAAAAGAATTAACTATGGTAAAGGTAAAGGGACCCCTGACTTTTAGGTCCAGTCGCGGACGACTCTGGGGTTGTGGCGCTCATCTTGCTTTATTGGCTGAGGGAGCTGGCGTACAGCTTCCGGGTCATGTGTCCAGCATGACTAAGCTGCTTCTGGCGAACCAGAGCAGTGCATGGAAACACCATTTACCTTCCCGCCAGTGCGGTACCTATTTATCTACTTGCATTTTGATGTGCTTTTGAACTGCTAGGTTGGCAGGAGCAGGGACCGAGCAATGGGAGCTCACCCCGGCGTGGGGATTTGAACCGCCGACCTTCCAATAGGCAAGCCCTAGGCTCAGTCGTTTAGACCACAGTGCCACCCGCGTCCCTAATTAACTATGGAGACAGGTCCAATTAAACCAGCCAAAAAAAATATGTATAGAAATGGGAATATTTGCTACACATTGAAGCTTAATGTTGGAATTTTCAGGACAGACAAAAGAAAACACTTCTTTACATGGCACATTGTTAAACTATTAATTTGCCCCTCTCTTGATTGATTGATTGATATTTTATTATGGCCATTGGCCCATCGCGCACAATTTTTCAAACAACATATATATACTTAGCCTTTCTACTTAGAAATTCGAAAGGACTTTAAAGTAACAGACTAAGCAGTAAATTTACAACATAAAACATCACCCCCTATTCATAAAATTATAAAAAAACATCAATTAAGGTATCACATAATTACATCATGAGTCATGATTTAAAAGGAATGTCCAATCCGCCCAGAAGTCCATTTTTCTTCTTTTGGGATAGGACAGTGATCAGAAATCTGGCAACCGTAAGTTATCTTGGAGGGTCTTCATCATTCAGTAGGAATCTCAGTTTGGCTTCGTTCGAGTCATCGGCAATTCCCTTTAAATATGGAGCAAGAAACTTACTCCTGGACGATGAGTGAAGCACACAATCAAAGATTATGTGATACAACGATTCTGGTGCTCCGCAATTACAGTCACATAAGAGTGATATTTGTCCATTGGAGAATCTATTTCCCAACACGTTGGATGGGAAGGTCTTAAATCGCCCCTCTCTTAGCAATGGCCACCAATGTGGCTGGCTGTAACATAAGTTTAGAGAGATTCACAAAGGATGAAGCTATCAAAGGTTACTAGTCCTGATGGCTATGTACTCCCTCCACTGTTGAAGAACATATGCTTTTAGATGTAAATTGCAAGTGGCGAGAGTGCTGCTATGCTCAGATCCTGTCATATAGGCTTTGGTTTGGCCACTGTGTGAACAGAACGCTGCATTAAATAGGCCTTTCGCCTGATCCAGCAGGGCTCTTAAGTTCTTACGCAGATGCAATGTGCGTCATGACATCAGCATTGCATTACTTGCCTCGTTCCAAGGCTTGCCGCAACACCACTGCGCCCTGCTAAGGTTGCCAAAGCAAAGGGAGGATTAAGTTTAGTGAAATTGTTTCCATAGATGCAACCTCCATTATATTGATTAGATTATTGGTTCAGCATCATCTGCTTCGGTTGGTAGAAGATTTCTAGAGATTTCTAGGTCCTGAGATCTTTTAAATGGATGAAGATGCCACCAATTGAACCACAGACTTCCCTGATGCAAAACATACATTCTAGCACTGGCCTAAGTTCCAAGGCCACCACATCACCTCAAAAGGAACCTGGTCTTTGCAAATGCACTGCATGCAATTACAAAATTGCATTCCCTAAGAAAGCAAGCTGTAGACCTGCTAGTAAGCCAGAGTGGGTTTAATTTTCCTAGTTTATTAAAGCCTTTCCAGGTTTTTGATGGTCTATGAAATCTAGTCTCCCATCAATTATGTTCTTAAAAAATTTCTGAGACATTTCTTTGGACGAGAAGTAAGTAAGTGATGGGTTTGTCTTTTAAAGTGTGTTTTATTGTGTCATTATTTCAAATAATGCCAGTAACTCAGAAGCAGTTTGAGAGGCTATGGAACATTTGTAAATCAGGGGGGTGTGATTGCATGTGTGTGCGTGCGTGTGTGTGTGCACACGCGTAAGCCTTCAGCCAGATTACATTTTATCGGCTCATGAATTTAGATGCAGTTTCTTTAGCTCCATAATGCAGCTGTCTAGGGGCAGATATATGCAGTTCTCGAGATTGGTTGCTATTGAAAACTCATAGAGTGAAACTTGATAATTTGGGGGGGGGGTCTGCTTTGTTTGTTGTTAGTTCACCGATGAAAAACAATCCACTTTGCAACAAACTAATACAGTCAACTAACATCCACCTATGCCCTGGTATACAAGGCTTGTCACTTCAATGTAAGGGCAGCTCTGTGGATGTCAAGCTCTCCGCTTTAGTGAACAGAGAAGCCCCCCGCAATCAAAGTAACTAGTGGAGTTTTCAATTTGTAGAATCCTTGGGTACCCAGAGCTTGAACAAAAACCTTCAGGGTCTGAGGCTGGAACCTGGTCATGTGAGCTACCACGTACTATTTCTTCAAGCATATCAAGGACTGAGGATATAAGAAGCTGTGATCACAAGGCAGTCTGAAACTCTGGATTGGTTAAGTCCAGAAAAACTGAGCTTTGGATCCAAACTAAGGTGTGAATAGAAGGGGTTGGGTCTTGCAAACTATGTTAATTGAACTGTGCTCCTATTGGAATTGTTCACTAATGACAATTCAAACTCAAGATCCACTGGGATGAAAGGTGGGCATGAGCTTTCCTGGATGATCCAGAGCAGGGGTCAGCAAACTTTTTCAGCAGGGGGCCGGTCCACTGTCCCTCAGACCTTGTGGGGGGCCGGACTATAATTTAAAAGAAGAAGAAAAAATGAACAAATTCCTATGCCCCACAAATAACCCAGAGATGCATTTTAAATAAAAGCACACATTCTACTCATGTAAAAACACACTGATTCCCAGACCATCCACAGGCTGGATTTAGAAGGCGATTGGGCCGGATCTGGCCCCCCTGCCTTAGTTTGCCTACCCATGATTCAGAGCTATGCTGGTGCAAGTCCCCTAGCCTGGAGCACAACCAGCGGAATTTAAAGCAGAAGAATTTATGACATAAAGTCCAAAAAGGGAATATGGTGTGTATGTAGAAGGGGTGCAGAGAGGCTCAGTTTTGCTCAGTCATGTGACCTGGGCCCCAGTCCTCAAATGTTGGGCCCACACTCACCTTCTAGTTCAGCTGGTAGCAGCCCCAGTTTGAAATACTGGTAATTTATGATGATTTCCTGTACATGCCTACAGATGTAAGGAGGCAAGGATTTCTATCAAGTCAAGTGTGCATTGCAATCAGTGCTGCTTCTGTTCTGCTACAGTTCTGCTTCTGTTCAAAGCTACATTATTCACCTCACTTTTTGCTATGGCCAAAACTAACATAATTACACCATTAATTGCAGGATTAATTTCAGTTCTTTTCTTTGGAAGGGAAATGTCAAAAGCAATGCAGGGGGGAAAACATAGTTATTTACATAATGTTTGTGGAGTAAACAAGCAAGCAAACACAGACAGTAAATACTGCTCACATTTGCTTGCTTGATTTCTGTTCCCGATGTTGGATAAACATGCAAATTGCAGAAATTTCTCCTCCTTCTCTTGTTTCTGGCTGAATTTGCTAGCATCCCTACTTGTCCCATTAATTTACTGAGGCCTGAGTTAAACTAACAACTCTGAGATTTTGACCATCTGTCTTTGCCTGCTCAACATCTCAAGAACCCTCAGCTGGTAATTACCCGGTATATTCCAGGTTTTGAACTCGATCTAGCATAGAAACATTGGAAACTGCTTCACACAGAGACAGGCCAGTGAATGATATGGCTCAATATTCTCTACATAGACTTAGAATCATGGAGTTGTAGAACTGTGCAGTTGGAAGGAACCCAAAGGGTCATTTAGTCCAGGGGTAGGCAACCTAAGGCCCTTGGGCCAGATGTGGCCCAATCACCTTCTCAATCCAGCTCACAGACGGTCTGGGAATCAGCATGTTTTTACATGAGTAGAATGTATCATTTTATTTAAAATGCATCTCTGGGTTATTTGTGAGGCATAGGAATTCATTCATTTTTTTCTCTCTCCAAAATATAGTCTGGCCCACCACACGATCTGAGTGATGGTAGACTGGCCCATGGCAGAAAAAGGTTGCTGACCCCTGATTTAGTCCAACCACCTGCATTGCAGGAATGCTGCCCACAACCATCCCTGGGTGAGCTCAAACAACCAACCTCTTGGTTAACAGCCAAACACACTGACCCATTGTACTACAGGACATGACTCACTGTGGCTCTCCAGGGTTTCAGGCAGGGGTCTCCCTCTGGGTTACTTGGGATCAAACTTGGGACCTTTTGAACACAGAAGTCTCCATTGGCAGACTTTGGCCTCTCAAATTTCAGGAGCACCCTGTATGACATTAAAATTTGGTGCCCTCTGTCTCTCATGCGCCATTCTACAGCATTGTTGTGGTGCCCCCCGTAGCATGGCTCATAGTGCCACCACACTGGTTGTGCCAGCCTCTGATTCCACTGAGCTCTAGCCCTTCCCTGCACCTTATTCTAAAAAGAACCAGTAAATAGATTTTGTTTTGTGACGATTTGAGGACAAACTTGCATTTCACAAATCCATGACTTTTTTAAATGTTTAAACTTGTTGCATATGAGGAAAGTCGGAGCTGTTGGCATTTAGAAATGTTTAATTTAAATGCCAATCCATTCTTTTCACGTCATCTATTTCCATTTAGGCTCTTAAAAAACAACAACCATGACAGTAGAAGGAGTCTGGAAGGGGGTGACAAGAAGCAGAATGACAACAATTTCCATGTCATTGATAATAAATCAATGCAGCATTTTCTCCCCACACCTCCACAAACATGATGGCTGGGACCTTCAGATGTTTTAATTGGCACACTGTGTGCTAACAAAATAGCCACCATTATAATGCGGGAGTTAGCCATGTGAACTCAGTCAAAGCGTGCCTCAACAATGGAAAAATAAATCTTTTCATATTGGGCGAAAGAAGATCAACTTCTGGTTACTGCAGATTAGCCTTCGTCTAACAGGATGTTCTTTGTTTTGTAAAATAAAAAATAAAAATAAAAAAGAGCCGGACAGCATCAACATGGTTTACAGACGATTATTATTTTTGGCGGTGTAAGGAGAAGGAAAACACTATTGACCTATAATAGATGAATTGAATGTGGAATTTAACAATATGCAACTGGCCTTGTAGAATATGCATGTGAATCCACAGAAGCATTTTCAGCATAGCTAAGAAACTGTGGTTGTGAGTAGAGTAGGAGGGCAAAGTACAACTAGCGCATAGCTGGGGGTGGGGATTGAATGCAGATGACCAATTGTGAAGAGGGAAGTTACCATGTTCTACTTCTAACCACTTCTTACAGAAGAAAAAGAGACCATTGCTCAATAGCAGGGCACATGCTTCCCCCCTAGAAACTGTTGGAAAGTTTGGAAGACAGATCCTTACTCTCTCATAGCAGACTTAAGAACAATCATAGAATCATAGAATCATAGAGTTGGAAGAGACCACAAGGGCCATCCAGTCCAACCCGCTGCCAAGCAGGAAACACCATCAAAGCATTCCTGACAGATGGCTGTCAAGCCTCTGCTTAAAGACCTCCAAAGAAGGAGACTCCACCACACTCCCTGGTAGCAAATTCCACTGCCGAACAGCTCTCACTGTCAGGAAGTTCTTCCTAATGTTTAGGTGGAATCTTCTTTCTTGTAGTTTGAATCCTTTGCTCCATGTCCGCTTCTCTGGAGCAGCAGAAAACAACCTTTCACCCTCCTCTATATGACATCCTTTTATATATTTGAACATGGCTATCATATCACCCCTTAACCTTCTCTTCTCCAAGCTAAACATACCCAGCTCCCTAAGCCGTTCCTCATAAGGCATTGTTTCCAGGCCTTTGTCCATTTTCGTTGCCCTCCTCTGGACACTTTCCAGCTTGTCAGTATCCTTCTTGAACTGTGGTGCCCAGAACTGGACACAGTATTGGTGATTGCTCCAAGCACATTAAAACTTGGCTAAATCCCTGTGAAAATACTTAGGCTAGAATAAATCACAGACACTTGGCATTGTAAATAAGTGAAGGTTTTTTTACGCACAGAGTTTCAGAAGTTACAGCAAACAAGTCTCCATCCATTGGCAGTGAAACGAAAACCTCCTAAGTGGACTTGGGGAGCTTAACTGAAGTGTTTATAAAATATATTCATGTGAGAATTTCTGAAATGCTCACAGATTATCAGAGGAGTATCACCAGCACTTGGACTAAATCACAAGTGACACTCTTCCCCTGGGCTGAAAAACAGGGCCAGATCAGGAGATGATGGCATCCATTCTGTATGCGGTGGGGGGGGGGCTGCCATTAAACTCCATCTTCAGCCTGTGTGGCAGCCATCACACTTACAAGCCGTTCCAGGCAGCTAAAGAAAGAAAAGCAATTACCTCAGATCGCTTCATGGCGGATTCAGTGAGATGTAGATTTTAGTAGCAGGCTACAATGTGATCTGTTCCTTGGTCCAGGAGATGAGGTGATTTCACTTCAGGAAGTGGATCCTCCAAATTAGTTCCCCAATCTGTCCTGGTCCTCCCTTGGAGCTCTCCATTTCTCTTCCATTCTATCTCAAATTTGGAATCATACAATTTGTATAGTTGAAAGGTACCCTAGGGGCCATATAAGATACCAACCTGCTCAGTGCAGGGATCTTGCAACCACAGAACTCCTCAGCAATGGTCGTTTCTCTGTATAAAAGTCTTCAGCAATGGAAGAGCCCCCCCCCCCCCCGCTGGACATGGCTCACCATTAGGACATTTAGGTTTAGTACCTTTTCACTTGTAGCGATAATTATTGCTGACAATGGGTACCCAGCCCAGGTAGCTCATACATGCATTAAAACTCAGCATTTCCTCTTTCCCACCCCCTCTGAAATTTGTAAAAACTAGCCATACGGTCTTAGTTTGAAATGACAGGAAGGAGTTGACTGATTCTTCACACTGATTGGCAGCGGGCATCAATCATTATTCTTCTGGCAATGTGCAATGGGAGCACATCACTTTGCAGCAAATCTGGCAGGTCTGAACGGGGATTATTTTGGACGGGTTTACCAATAAATGTCATGCCGAAAAATTCTCGACACAATAAGAATTCATCACCACTGCCAATCATTCACTTGGTGCCAATCCCCATTTGCAGGCTTCCTTGGATGGAGGTGTGAGCTGCACTAATGCCCCAAATTTATCAAATAGTATAACAAGCCTTTGGGGCCAGAAAAGAACATGCCAGACAAGGTTTTCAAGACTGTAGAGAGGAGGGCTCCATACATGGATGACATGGACTATCAGCGTGGACAGAGGGGAAGGAAACCAGAACAGAGTACTTCTTCATGCAGTTTACAATTAAACTCACCACCGGCACCTGGTGAGTGCCAGTGGGTCACCTGAATTTGTGGACTGTCAACATCACTAGCCTTGTACAGGCAGTGGCCCATCAGGGAGAGCGGCCTGCCAACTCCTTCCGGCCTGATTCAGAATGTTCTGGGTGACGTGTTAATTTGCTACACATCTTTCAGATGCTCAAATTAAATCGTTAAATTTTCAAGTCACACTTTTTGTAGTACAGTCAAACCTCGGCTGTCGAATGTAATCCATTCTGGAAGACTCTTCGACTTCCAAAATGTTTGACGACAAAAACTGAAAGTGGAAACCTCAGTACAATAGGGAAACTCAAAACGGAAGCTGCGTAGCACGTTTGGCTTCCGAAAATCGTTCGAAAACCGGAGCAGTTACTTCAGGATTTTCGGCATTCAGGAGCCAAAACATACGATAACAGAGGCGTTCGGGAACTGAGGTTTTACTGTACTTTCTCCTCCAAAGGCTCATCTTATATGTCCACTAAGACCACGGCCTTTAGTCTGATAGTCACCACCCTTTGAAATGTGCTTCTATTAAACCACATTATATATCCCACTCTTTCTCCCAAATGAAAGTTTTGGCATTTAGGTCCTGGCATAAAACTCACCTGTTCACCCAGGCTTTTCCTGGTTAATTGATGCGTGGTGCATTTTGAATTTCCATAGTGTCTGGTGAGTGTTTTGGGGAACTATGTGAAACATGAAAAAGGAAGTCACATTCTGGTTTTCAGGCAGATGCAGAAGTATTTCTAGGCTGGACCCTGCGCAGACTGATTCTCACAGTGGCCAACCAGATGCCCAAGGGAAACCTGCAAGCACTTCCCTTTTCCCTGTATAGGGAAGTTTTTAATGTTTGATATCTCACTGTGTTTTTATATTTTGTTGGAAGCCTCCCAGAGTGACTGGGGCAACCCAGTCAGATGGGTGGTGCATAATAATAATAATAATAATAATAATAATAATAATAATAATGTACATGTTGGTGGCCACCACAACTTCTAGTGGGAGTAAATGCATGGCCATCAATCATGTTCGACCTCTTTATATATGTTCAGAAGGCGGTGGAAACCAATGTGTAGCCACAATTCATGAGTGCCACAGCCCCATATTTACCTTTGACTGGACTTAACCATCCAGGGGTCCTTTATTTTACCTCTCTCTCCCTTTCTCTCTCTCTCGTGTTCCAAGTTACAGGTAGGTAGCCGTGTTGGTCTGCCATAGTCAAAAAAAAAAATAAAAAAAATAAAAAAAAATCCTTCCACTAGCACCTTAAAGACCAACTAAGTTTGTTCTTGGTATGAGCTTTCGTGTGCATGCACACTTCTTCAGATACACTGAAACAGAAGTCACCAGACCCTTAGTATATAGTGAGAGAGTGGGGAGGGGTATTACTCAGAAGGGTGGTGGGAATGGGTGATTGGCTGATAGGTGTGGAAAACCTGTTGATGACTGTTAACGATTGCAATTACTCTCTAGTGTGTAATGATATCATTCCGTTCTCTTTGAAGTAAAAAGGAGCAGTTCCTCTAATTTTTGGAGAGCCAAATGAATTTTGATAGTATTTTAGGCCTGCTTTAGCTTCTAATCAGTTTTGCCCTACATACAGAGATTACTACATTCTAGACTAGCTTTCCCCAATCTGGTGTTGTCCAGATGTTTTCGACTACAACTCCCATCATCCCTGGACATGCTGACTGGAGCTGATGGGCATTGTGGGCACAAGGTCAAGGAAGGCTAGTCTAGACTGTTTAATGCCTGCAAGAGGTGATTTTAGCAACAAACCTTTTACATGCTCCATCCCGAAGCGGGGGGAAAGACCCACAACATTGGATGTGCTCAAAACCTGGGACGAACATTTACAGCTGTTCTCCTGCATGGAAGCAGAGCTAAGATGGCAATCGCTTTTCATTGTTGGGAGTACAAAGTTTATCCAGCTATATTCTCTCCTGGTCCTCTTTCTTTTCCACAGTACATGTGCCACATTGGTATGTATCGCTCTGAATCATAAGGCTCTTTGTCAGGTACCAATAGGAAATGTAATACGATCTGTGGGAAGGGGGGGGGAGGAGTTGAGCAGAAATGCAGTCCTGCACACCTCAGATAAACAGGGACTTAGTCCGTTCACTCCCTTTTCCATTGTCCTGATTGACAAGTATCATAGAGAGTGGGGAGATAAGGCAGTTGCAGACAGACTAGGGGAAGATGTGTGTGTGTGTGGGGATATTTATTTATTTATTTATTTAAATTGACCTGCTCTCAAGTCTGGGCCCTGTGACTTCTCGATCATTTTCAGCTGGATGGTCCACCAATTCTGCATTCAGTTTATGGAATCTATGAGGATTATTCTTCTTCCAAAAAATGGACTGAAAGACCAGCTTAACAGTATCCACAGATGGACCCACTTGATCAGACTGTAGTGCATGACAAGCTAAAGCCAACTGCACTGAACAGCATGTTAAGCAAAAAAATAGGCTCCATGTTCCAGACAGCAAGGATACTGGTGGTTTCCCTCTCCCTAAAGTGTAACTGCATATTTGCGATCGGAGCTATGCAATTACCTCTCCAGTAGTAGCATGTGTGGTGGGGTAGAGCTGCCCTGCAGACACTGGTGTCTATGCTGCTACCATGATGGAGTGGTAAGGAGGGCACATCAGTGAGGTTGGAGCCATGCACGCGTACTGGTCAAACCACCACCACCAAATGAACTCGCTTGTTGGTGCATCTGTGTGACCCCCTCCCCCCCAAAAAAACTAGGATAAAAGATCATTGTGTATTTCCTCAATCAAATATTAAAAACATTAGGACAATGGCCCATCTTAAGCCCAAATTCTGTTTTTACAATGGCCAGCCAAAAGCCTGTGGGAAACCTACAACCAGGACACCAGCATAGAGCACTCTCCCCACCAGCGGTTTCCAGCAACTGGTATTTAGAAGCATTGCTGCCTCTGACTATGGCTAGCATTAATCAATAGCCCTCTCCTCCATTAATTTGTCTAATCCTCTTTTAAAGCCATCTAGGTTCACTAGAAGGACAGATCCTGAAGTTGAGGCTCCAGTACTTTGGCCACCTCATGAGAAGGGAAGACTCCCTGGAAAAGACCCCGATGTTGGGAAAGATGGAGGGCACAAGGAGAAGGGGACAACAGAGGATGAGATGGTTGGACAGTGTTCTCGAAGCTACTAACATGAGTTTGGCCAAACTGCGAGAGGCAGTGAAGGATAGGCATGCCTGGCATGCTCTGGTCCATGGGGTCACAAAGAGTCAGACACGACTGAACGACCGAACACACAGGTTGATGGCTATTGCTGCCTCCCATGGAAATGAGTTCCACAATTTTAACTAAATGCTGCAAGAAGATACTTTCTTCTATCTGTCCTGAATCTTCCAACATTCGGTTTCAGTGGATGTCTATGAGTTCTAGAGTTGTAAGAGAGGCAGAAAAGCATTTCTCTTTCCATTGGAGTGAATGGGACACTACTGCAGCAACAGTCTGCCATCACCTGCATCTCTTCCTACTTACAACCAGTACAGAAATTGGTACTTCCAGCTCCCTCCTTCTTAGAGTCCATGTTAATAGAATCACAGAATCATAGAATTGTAGAGCCCAACCCCCTGCAATGCAGGAATCTCAACAAAAGCAAACAAGATGGATGGCCATCGAACCTTTGCTTTAAAACGTCCAAAGAAGGAGAGTCTGCAACCTCCCAAAGGAGTCCGTTCCTAACAGCTCTTACTGTCAGAAAGTGCTTCCTGATGTTTAGTCGGAACCTCCTTTCCTGTAACTTGAAGCCATTGGTTCAAGTCCTGCCCTCCAGAGCAGAAGAAAACAAGATTGTTCCAATAATAATAATAATAATAATAATAATAATAATAATAATAATAATTACATTTATTGTCAATGTACAACCTGTGTACAATGAAATTAACCGAGCCTCCCTTCCCCCACACAAACACTCAATCTCATTGCACTCTGTGTGTTTGTTGCACAACACACCAACCCAAAAGTCGGTTGCACTATATTATTTTCCGTTCAGCAGCCTAACAGCCCATGGATAGAAACTGTTTTTTAGCCTGTACAACTGATTATACTTCTATATCTCCTGCCCGAGGTTAGAAGATTAAAGAGGAGCTGGCCGGGGTGTGAATTGTCCCTGAGAATTTTTCTTGCTCTCCTAAGGCAACGATCCCTTGTAAAGTCATCTAGCGGGCTCAGGGGACAGCCCATGATATCATGTGATGTGTTCACCACCCTCTGTAAAGACTTTCTGTCTGTGGCTGTCAAGCCAATGTACCTGTCAGGGTCGAGTCAGATGAGGAGGAGTGGTGGCAAGCCCCCCCTGACAAGGCAGCACCCACAGAGGAATCTGAGGAATTCGTACCTGGGGAAGACTGGTGGCGGCATTCCTCAGAAGAGGAGGAATCTGATAGGGAGGAGGAGGAAAGACCAGAGCTAGAGGAAGAAGTGGGGGCAGGAGCAGGTCCCAGTCCAGAGCGGAATCAGCCGATCCCCTCTCCTCCTCCCTTCTCAGCTGTAGAACGCCGAGCTGAGAAGCGAAGGCAGCAATTAGAGACAGCTGTAGCTCATAGGAAGCGTGGGAGTGAGCCGACTACTTAAGAAAGCTACTCCCCTACTCCATTGCGTCTGCAACAATTGTGTTGGGCGCGTGGTTGCTGTACTCGTCTTGTTCCTGTGTTCCTGGTTCGTATCTGACTGACTTGGCTTGTTCTGACTTGGACTGTTTCTGACTTCGGCTTCTCTTGACCCCAATACTGTTACCTGACTTCGGCTGGCTTCCGACCTGGACTGTTGACCTTGGCTTATCTCGTCCTGACTGCTGCGCTGCAGCACACCAACTTGTTGTCGCCCTGACAGATTGCAGACGCCTACAAACCCTCTTGCTCTGTGAGTATGACAGAACAGGGGGCTGCTGGGGGGTCTCCCACAACCCCTCCTCCTTCTCCACAAGCACAGATAGACCAGCTGCAGGAGACTGTACAGCAATTGTTACGAGCTAATCTGGTGCTTCAAGGACATGTGGAACAGTTGACTATTGCTGTGAACACCCAGCAAGCACAGCATGGCTCAGCAGGAGTTCTACCTCCTCGGCCTCCCCCTGTGTTACCACCTGCAAAATTCAAGGGGGACAGGCAAGAGTTTCCAGCTTTTAAGGCACAGGCCATGCTGTACATTCGAGTAAGGGAAGCAGAGTTTGGTTCTCCTGAGGCCAAAGTGGCATTCTTGATCAGTTTGTTGGAAGGAACTGCCAGGCGTTGGGTGACACCTATGCTGGTGGGCAATCACCCTCACTTGAGGGACTATGACCGTTTCCTGGAGGACATGACGAATATGTTTGAGGACAGACAGAGGAAAGCAGCCAACACCCGGAAGCTCTTGCAGCTCCAGCAGGGTGATGGGCCTTTAATGGACTATGTTACGGAGTTTTGCCTCCTCTCTCAGGAACTGGGGTGGAATGAAGAGGCCCTGTTAGCGCACTTCAAGGCGGGGCTCCAGGATGACATACTGGATGAGATGGCCAGGGTCGGGCCCCCTAGTTCCCTGGATGCCGCCATTCAACTCAGTGCCCAAATCGATGAACGCCTGCAGGGGAGAAGGAGAGAAAGAAGGATGGCGCACAGGCCACCAGGGAAGGGGGAACCTCTTCCCTTCGCACCTCCCCGCCCGGTGAGAGCAAGTCCTTCTGACCCGCCAGCTGAAGAACCCATGCAGCTTGGGGCAGTGCGGGGACCGTTGACAGGGGCTGAGAAGGAGCGGCGATGCAGAGAGCGACTTTGCTTGTACTGTGGCAAGGGGGGTCATTTTGTTCGCAACTGTCCAGCAAAGAGCGTTGCCAGCTCTCGCCCTGTAGCCGGTGTGGGGGAAGGGTCTGGTACTAATCCCCAGCCACAGGGAAACACCAACTCCCAGCTCTGGTAGAGGCCACAGGGCTGGGAAGGGCTTGGATCTCTGAACCACAATGGCCTACCCCTTCGCCTCCTCCGTTAACTATTCCAAGCCTGGTTTTGAATGCACTGCTACGATTTCCAGATGGGCACCAGGTGCGAGTGTTGGGCTTGGTCGACTCAGGTGCCTCAAACAACTTTCTAGATGAGGGCGTAGCCCAGCAGCTAGGGCTGGAGACTCGAAAGTTGGAGGTACCATTGACTGTGCACACCATCGACGGCCGTCCCCTGCTCTCCGGTGCTGTTACCCATGCCACCGCACCCTTGATGCTGGAGTTACCGGGACACCGAGAACAAATAGTCCTATATCTAGCCAAGATGTCTGCGGCTCCGCTGGTGCTGGGAATGCCATGGCTGACGCAACATGACCCGTCCATTGCGTGGGGGCAGCGCTCCCTTGTGTTTGCTTCAGCGTATTGTCAGCATCATTGCCTGGGAAAGCGGAATGTCGCAAGGGAAACAGCAGCACAGGGGGCACAAGAGGGAACTCTCACAGGAATGGAGAGTCAGCTACCAGTGGAGTACCACGCCTTCCAAGACGTGTTTTGCAAAAAGGAGGCGGACCAGTTACCACCCCATCGGCCGTACGACTGCAAAATTGACCTCCTTCCAGGCTCACAACTGCCCACGAGTCGGCTTTATCCAATGTCCGAAACAGAACTGGTGGCATTGCGGGAATTCTTGGACAAAAATCTGGCCAGAGGGTTCATCAGGCCCTCAAAGGCACCGGGCGGTGCGCCTGTCCTATTTGTGAAGAAAAAAGGCTCCTCTGAGTTGAGGCCTTGCATGGACTACAGGAAGTTGAACCGCATCATTGTTCCAGTCCGTTACCCCTTGCCGCTCATTGGTGAGTTGTTAGAGAGGTTGCGTGATGCACAATTTTATACAAAGTTGGACTTACGAGGTGCCTACAATTTAATCCGTATACGAGAAGGGGATGAATGGAAAACCACTTTCAATACTCGGTACGGTAGCTTCGAGCACTTGGTGATGCCCTTCGGAATACAATCGGGAACTGCGACGTTCCAGGCCTTCATAAACCACGTGTTGGCAGACCTGGTAGACCGGTTTGTGGTGGTTTATTTGGATGACATTCTGATCTATTCAGAAAATCTGACACAGCATGTGCAACATGTACGGACTGTGCTGCAAAGGCTGAGGGAACATCGCTTGTATGCGAAGTTAGAAAAGTGTCAATTTCACGTCTCCTCGGTAGACTTCTTGGGTTATCGTCTGACCCCAGAGGGCATAAAAATGGACCCTGCCAAGGTACAAAGTGTGCGTTCTTGGCAGGCCCCGCGGACAAAGAAGGACCTTCAACGGTTCTTGGGGTTTGCAAATTATTATAGGAAGTTCCTGCCCAAGTACTCCTGGCTCACGGCACCCCTCACTGATTGCTTGAGGGGTAAGAAACCGTTTCAGTGGACTGAAGAGGCGCAACAAGCCTTTGTACGCCTCAAGGCCTTGTTCTCAGCCGAGGCGTACCTGGCCCATGCAGATCCCCAACGGCCTTTCATAGTAGAGACCGATGCCTCTGATAGAGCCATTGGAGCAGTGTTGCTGCAAGCTGACAAAGAAGGGTTCTTGCGGCCTTGCGCCTTCCATTCCCGGAAGTTGAACGATTCAGAAAAGAACTATACAATCTGGGATAAAGAACTATTAGCCATCAAAGATGCCTTCGCAGCCTGGAGGCACTTCCTGGAGGGCGCCCAGCACCTGATAGAGGTCCGTACCGACCACCGTAACCTAGAATACTGGCAGACAGCCCGCCACCTCAATCAGAGACAGATCCGGTGGTCTCAGTTCTTTTCCAGGTTCCATTTTAGGGTAGTATATGTGCCAAGCGAACAGAATAAAGGAGCTGACGCATTGTCCCGGAAGCCAGAATACGGGGATGCCAGTCAAGACCAGGTATTGAGGCACATTCTGCAACCCCACCAGTTGCAGTTAGCCACGGGATCAGCCGTGGCCATCTCTGAATTCCAATGCCACACAGCAGCAGACCCATTCGCCAGGGACAAACTAGCAGCACTAAGGGAAGGCAATCCCGGGATGGAACTGTTTTCGGAGGAAAATGGTCTACTCTATCACAGAGACGCTCTGTATGTGCCAGACGGAGAACTGCGAGCCAGGGTGCTACGCCAGTGTCATGACTGTCCGACAGCTGGTCACTTTGGGAGGTACAAGACACTGTACCATGTGACGCGTCAGTTTTGGTGGCCGCAAGTGCGGAAGGATGT
Organism: Lacerta agilis; assembly: GCF_009819535.1. Classification (NCBI taxonomy): domain Eukaryota; kingdom Metazoa; phylum Chordata; class Lepidosauria; order Squamata; family Lacertidae; genus Lacerta; species Lacerta agilis. Next base: position 6,075,991 of record NC_046322.1, on the reverse strand, counting down.
CTGGGAGTACGTCAGAGCCTGTGATGTTTGCCAGCGCGCCAAGCGACCCCGAGAAGTGCCGGCGGGGCTGCTACAACCACTACCTACTCCAGAGGGGCCGTGGGAGACGATAGCTATGGATTTCATTACTGACCTCCCGGCCTCACAACAACAGACAGTAATCTGGGTGGTTGTAGACCTTTTCACCAAAATGGCCCACTTCATACCCTGTAAGGCGCTGCCGACCGCCCAAGAAACAGCCCGGTTGTTCATTGATCACATTTTCCGACTGCACGGGCTACCCCGTCAAATTGTGTCAGATAGAGGGGCCCAGTTCACTTCCCAGTTCTGGAGGAAAGTCATGCAATTGCTAAAGGTGGAGGTATGCTTGACCTCCGCGCGGCACCCTGAGAGCAATGGCGAGGCGGAAAGGACCAATGCCACACTACAACAATACCTGCGCTGCTATGTTAACTATCGGCAGGACGACTGGGTGAGTCTACTTCCCTTGGCAGAATTTGCATATAACAATGCCTTGCATGCCTCCTCACAACAGTCCCCGTTCTTTGCCAACTATGGGTTCCACCCGCGTGCCTTCCCGTCTCCGGAATCATTACTGCCGCTACCAGCCGCTGATGAATTCGTAGAAGAATTATCAGCTATACAAGGGCTTCTACGAGATCAGCTAGAACGGGCCAAGGAGAACTATAAGAGAACGACGGATGCTCACCGCCAACCTGGCGCAGATATCAAGGTGGGGGACAAGGTATGGCTGTCTACACGAGACCTGCCGCAGAAAGGTCGCTGCAAGAAGTTAGCTCCACAGAGAGTGGGGCCATTCGAGGTAGTACAGCAGATCAACCCTGTGGCCTTCCGGCTCCGCCTACCGGCTACAATGCGGATTCACCCGGTGTTCCACCGTTCACTGTTATCGCCAGCGATACCAGCACACCGCTATCAACCTGTCAAAGAGATACCACCGCCCGTCACGGTGGATGGGGAAGTGGAGTACGAAGTGGAACAGATCCTGGACTCCCGGTGGCGACGGCGGAAGCTGCAATATCTCATTGCCTGGAAGGGGTATGGGCCGGAGGCAAACTCCTGGGAAGATGCAGAGCTTGTCCATGCCCCAGCACTACAGAAAACCTTCCACGCGCAGCACCCAACTCGGCCTAGACCACCAGATTGGGAGGAGGAGAGCTGCTCTGGAGAGGGGGGTGATGTCAGGGTCGAGTCAGATGAGGAGGAGTGGTGGCAAGCCCCCCCTGACAAGGCAGCACCCACAGAGGAATCTGAGGAATTCGTACCTGGGGAAGACTGGTGGCGGCATTCCTCAGAAGAGGAGGAATCTGATAGGGAGGAGGAGGAAAGGCCAGAGCTAGAGGAAGAAGTGGGGGCAGGAGCAGGTCCCAGTCCAGAGCGGAATCAGCCGATCCCCTCTCCTCCTCCCTTCTCAGCTGTAGAACGCCGAGCTGAGAAGCGAAGGCAGCAATTAGAGACAGCTGTAGCTCATAGGAAGCGTGGGAGTGAGCCGACTACTTAAGAAAGCTACTCCCCTACTCCATTGCGTCTGCAACAATTGTGTTGGGCGCGTGGTTGCTGTACTCGTCTTGTTCCTGTGTTCCTGGTTCGTATCTGACTGACTTGGCTTGTTCTGACTTGGACTGTTTCTGACTTCGGCTTCTCTTGACCCCAATACTGTTACCTGACTTCGGCTGGCTTCCGACCTGGACTGTTGACCTTGGCTTATCTCGTCCTGACTGCTGCGCTGCAGCACACCAACTTGTTGTCGCCCTGACAGTACCACACTGTGATACAATATGAGAGGACACTTTCTATTTTGGACCGGTAGAAGGGGGGTCATCAGTTGTTGTTTAACATTGTTCTTTCGCAAGACCCTGAGGAAGTGGAATCTCTGTTGGGCCTTCCTAACCACCTGAGTTATATTGTTTTTCCAAATGAGGTCTTCACTAAGGTAAACTCCCAGGAATTTAAAGGAAGATGTGTGACATTTCCATGTGACAACCCTTGAAATATTTGAAGATGGCTATCATATGTAATGTATGGAAGTGAGAGCTGGACCATAAAGAAGACTGATCGCCGAAGAATTGATGCTTTTGAATTATGGTGCTGGAGGAGACTCTTGAGATTCCCATGGACTGCAAAAAGATCAAACTTATCCATCCTTAAATAAATCAGCCCTGAGTGCTCACTGCAAGGACAGATCCTGAAGTTGAGGCTCCAGTACTTTGGCCACCTCATGAGAAGAGAAGACTCCCTGGAAAAGACCCTGATGTTGGGAAAGATGGAGGGCACAAGGAGAAGAGGATGACAGAGGATGAGATGGTTGGACAGTGCTCTAGAAGCAACTAGCATGAGTTTGGCCAAACTGCGGGAGGCAGTGAAAGATAGGCGTGCCTGGCGTGCTCTGGTCCATGGGGTCACGAAGAGTCGGACACGACTGAACTACTGAACAACAACAATCATATCTCCTCTCAGTCTCCTCTTCTCCAGACAAATGATACCCAGCTCCCTCAACTGTTCCTCATACTGCCTGGTTTCCAGACCCTTGATCATCTTGCTTGCCTTTGTAGAACACAGGACGGAGGAGGTTGGGGACTAAACTAGCTTTCACTGACTCTGCTTGTCAAAGACTTTGGCTCCTCTTCCTGTTCATCTCTCTACCTTCTGCCCTACCAGTTCCAATGGGCACCAGCCACCACTGGGACCTTGCGCTGTGGGCTGTTCCAGACAACATCTGCTTATCTGCAGGCTTTTCCAATCCAGCCCAAGTTAGATCCAAATTTCAGATTCAGAGAGCTCTGAGGCTGCAAAGGGAGTGGAGGAAATATTGACAGAAAGTTGAACTCACAGTCACGCAAATATGCTTGCACACAATACCCAAATTGTATATGGCCTCTCCATTTTATTGTGATCTCCCTCAGGAGAAGATTAGAAAGATTTCTCGCCATTCCCCATGATGGAAAGGTAATAAACAGCTTCTCTGCCACCCCTTCTTTTCTCTGCTCCAAACCTAATGTGTCATTCAGCAATACCCATTTGTCCAGTAAGACCATAATGGAATTATTCATTACCTCACTTGATGCCCCAAAGATTGAAAAATAGTTGTTACATACCAGAAAATGATTGCGCACTAAAAGATTAATAGGCAAGAGGATTCACCAGCTGTCCACCCTGTTCAGAAGGGGGGGAAATATATGTAAATCACGGCGGTTTCTGGCACAAAACGTTGTACAATTTGCGCCTGGCGTCAGGGTCACAACAATAAAAACTCCACGGGCACGTTTTATGCCTCTCCACTTCCCTTCTTAAGGCTGGGATGGTGATTAACGCCGTCACTGGCACCTCACCCGGGAGTGACCGCTTTGGCAAGGCAGGAGTGGGGCCTGCTCACGAGGGCCCACGCGTTGAGCGCTTCATGCAAATGATCCCTTTGTCCGCCTGTGAGGAAAAGTTCAAATAAAACCCTGTTCCAGGCAGCCGTTAAGCCAAACGATTGTTTTCTCCCCTCTGTTTGGAAACGGAGGCCCTTCTCTGTCTCTCTCTCCCTTTTTCCAAAAACGGCTCGTTGTAAATCTTTTCCCTCGCATCCCTTATATAGCAGCACAATACAGCTTTATTTACTCGGGCATTTTTTCTTGCATGCAGCATCTGCCCGGCTTGCATCCCTGAGTTAAGCATCACCCATTACAGAGATTAATAAGGAAATGGTAGTACAGGGAAATTAAAAGATATATGGCTGCTTTAAAGGGGGGAGGAGGAACGAGGGGAATTTTTGAAATGGGATGAAGAATCAATGAGGCAAAAAAAAAGACAAGCCTGGGGATGCTGCTTCACTGCCACTCATTATTTTTTGTCCAACCAGTGGCTAGAAACTCAGAGTGCAAACAGATGTTAAGTATAAGGTGGGTTCGAATCAATCTCTTAGCAACTTAGGAAGGAAGCTGGCTTTTACTGAGACAGATCATTGGTCCATCTAGGTCAGCACTGTCTACCCTGATTGGCAGAAAATCTCCAGAATTCTTTGCTAGACTGCCTTAAGATGCCAGGGACTGAATCATAGAACACAAGACTTGTAGAACTGCAGAGATGGAAGGAACCCCAAGCATCATATAGTCCAACAGTACGCATTACAGGAATCCTGCCCACAGCCGCCCTGAGTGGACTCGAACCTCCAACCTTCTGGTTAACAGCCAAACCGAGTACTTCACATGCAATGCAGATGCTCTGCCCCTGAGTCATGGCCTTTGCTCATCCCACTCAGTGCTATAGATGTGGCTTCTTCTTCTTCTTCTCTGCCTGGGTGAGCTATAAGAAACTGAAGGAATGGGGAAACAGTGATTGCCTGGTGACTGTGGCATCAGCAACAACTGCAACACTTTTGCAACAGGTCTTCTATAGGCTTTTTAAAGTTTGAAGTGGGGGGGGACAGGAGAAAGGAACAATGCATGGACAAATAATGTGCATGTATATTTGCAGCTGTGTAACCCTTGAATTGTTTGTGGTACATGGCAATCAATCAATCAATCAATCAATCAATCAATCTGGGCCTCTTTCATGAAAGTTAAAGGTAAAGTAAAAGGTAAAGGACCCCTGATGGTTGGACAGTGTTCTTGAAGCTACTAACATGAGTTTGGCCAAACTGTGAGAGGCAGTGAAGGATAGGCGTGCCCGGCGTGCTCTGGTCCATGGGGTCACGAAGAGTCGGACACGACTGAACGACTGAACAACAACAACAACAAAGGACCCCTGGGTGGTTAAGTCCAGGCAAAGACGACTATGGGGTTGTGGCACTCATCTCGCTTTCAGGCTGAGGGAGCTGGCGTTTGTCCACAGACAGCTTTCTAGGTCATGTGGCCAGCATGACTAAACTGCTTCTGGTGCAACAGAACACTGTGACAGAAGCCAGAGCGTATGGAAACCTGGAGAAGAGAAGGTTAAGGGGTGATATGATAGCCATGTTCAAATATATAAAAGGATGTCTTATAAAGGAATGAGAAAGTTTGTTTTCTGCTGCTCCAGAGAAGCGGACACAGAGCAATGAATTCAAACTACAAGAAAGAAGATTCCACCTAAACATTAGGAAGAACTTCCTGACAGTAAGAGCTGTTCGACAGTGGAATTTGCTGCCAAGGAGTGTGGTGGAGTCTCCTTCTTTGGAGGTCTTGAAGCGGAGGCTTGACAGCCACCTGTCAGGAATGCTTTGATGGTGTTTCCTGCTTGGCAGGGGGTTGGACTGGATGGCCCTTGTGGTCTCTCCCAACTCTATGTTTCTATGATTCTATGAAACACCGTTTACCTTCCTGCCACAGCAGTGCCTATTTATCTACTTGCACTGGTGATCTTTTGAACTGCTAGGTTGGCAGAAGCTGGGACAGAGCAACAGGAACTCAACCCATTGTGTGGATTTGAACCGCCAACCTTCTGATCAGCAAGCCCAAGAGGCTCTGTGATTTAGACCACAGTGCCACCCGCATTAACACTGAGTGGGAAATACACACACACACACACACACACACACACACACATGCACCTTTTTTATTTGTCATATTTGTACGAAGGAGCCTAGGATATCTCACAAAAGGAAAACAATATAAAACCTTAGAACATTTCACATTTAAATCACAGCAGGATGATATACTGTACATAGTACCATTCTATTGTCATGTGTGTCTGCTGAACAAATTTAGAAGCCAGTGTTTCGCCACAAGCAAAACGTTCACCCTTTGCTGGTGGCTCTGAATGAGCTGCAGAGGTGTGTGATAAGGGGAGGTGTGTCCTTTGTATCTGGAGTTACATTGCTGGGAAGCCCTCAGGAGTTGGACTGACCCCCTGGCTTGCCAGTTGCTTGCTTACCTCCCCCGCACCCCCATTCTGTGATAGTATATTTTCAGCGTATAGGTCAAGATCTCTGACATTTTTAAAATGTCATCTTCTGAAAAGACCTTGTAGTTCACATTTCAGCCGATGCCCAGAAGATAAGCAGTTAATGCTCCGCTTGTATCAAAGACTGAAATCCCAGCCGCCTATATTTCATAAGGCTTTGATATGCGAATTATCATTTTGATTATGATTTTACGGTTTGCACTCTCCTTCCAATAAAACAAAAAAGTGCCTTAGGAAACAGACTTCATACTTAGGAAATGGCTTTCATACAGTCTGACAAGGGTACCGGCGACGGGAGGCAGGGAGGTGGATGTCTGCATACATTTGATCAATAAAAGAAAAGCCATGAAGGGTCAGGAAGCAACTTTCACACTCCCAAATGCATGAGATAAAGATTTCATGGTCATAGTCCTGGTCATTTGAAAGGGAAAGGTGGGGGGGGAGCGACCAGAGATTTCATGCAGGACCTCATGCATTAAATCAGCCTGTCTTCCGAAATGGAAGAAAAGAGGAGGAGGAAGTGTGAATCTGATCTCTTGGGCTAGTTCACCCATTTGGTGGTTAGCCAGATGCCTGGCTTAAGGAGCAGCTAAAACACATGGACTGCAAGAAGATCAAACCTATCCATTCTGAAGGAAATCAGCCCTCAGTGCTCACTGGAAGGACAGGTCCTGAAGTTGAGGCTCCAAGACTTTGGTCACCTCATGAGAAGAGAAGACTCCCTGGAAAAGGCCCTGATGTTGGGAAAGATGGAGGGCACAAGGAGAAGGTGACGACAGAAGAATAGTGTTTAGACAGTGTTCTCGCAGCTACCAACATGAGTCTGACCAAACTGCGGGAGGCAGTGGAAGACAGGAGTGCCTGGCGTGCTTTGGTCCATGGGATCAAGAAGAGTCGGACACGACTAATCGACTAAACAAGAACAACAAAACACAGTTGGCTCCCTCACCCATTGTGTTTCTACATCCCCTTTCTGCCCAAGGCACCCAAGGCAATTTACTATTTTAAAGGATTAAAGCATCCTCTTCTCACAACCTGATGGCTCAGTGGGAAACCGGCAAGCAGGATCCGAGGGCAAGAGCACTCTCCTCACCTGTGGTTTCTGCAACTGATATTCAGTAGCAATATGACAAGTAGCCGTTGATAGCCTTATCATCTATGAATTTCCACTCTTAAAGTATATTTGCAAGATAAGGCCCTTGTCTGGGAGAGCCCTTAGATACAGCAAGTTCTGAAATGGGCTATGATTTTAATTAATTGCTAATTTCAGGTTATTTGTACCTATGGCGTAGGGCTTTTTCTGAAATTGCGAGCTACAGAATATACAGAAATATAAAACTCATTCCCACCAACTTGGACAATTAGACCAATTCAAGGAGGAGAGGGCTATTGATGGCTTTTGGACAGGATAACTATGCTCTGCCTCCACAATTGGGACAGCAATGTTTCTGAATCTCTTGTGCTCTTAGCTCTTGTGCTGAGTTAGAATCATAGAATCAGAGTTGGAAGAGACCACAAGGGGCATCCAGTCCAACCCCCTGCCAAGCAGGAAACACCATCAAAGCATTCCTGACAGATGGCTGTCAAGCCTCCGCTTAAAAACCTCCAAAGAAGGAGACTCCACCACACTCCTTGGCAGCAAATTCCACTGACCAACAGCTCTTACTGTCAGGAAGTACCTGCTTGCTGGTTTACAAGCATCAGGTTGAACACTGTGAGAACAGGATACTGGACTAGATGGGGTACTGGTCTCGTGCAGCTGACTCTTCTGATGTTCTTATGGCTAGTTTTGCCTCTGGTCCCCCACACTACAGGCATGTGACCCTCGCAAGGTGGTCCAGAAGGGAACGTTGCCTTTGGGTTGACCAGGTTCCCCCACTCATGGTCTAAGATAAGCAAGCATATAATTGTAAAACCCACTGAGCAATGCTTTAACTTTTGTTGAGAACCCGAATTTGCAATTAAGTACCACTTACCACTCCTTTCTCACCATTTTAATTCACTCTGTCACCATGTTGCTGCCATCACACAAGCTAATTGTCCTTCGGATGCAATGAAGGAGCTCCCTCTAAGTCCCCAGGCTCCAGGACCTTCCTCCGCTAATCATTGTGTCCTGGAAGTGAGAGGTGATTGGCCGGCAGAGTAATTGTTTTGTTGACAATGTGCAGCAATGGCCATATAATCACAGGGCAATTATGCATCATTTGCAAGGATATTGGTTCCCTTGCAAATGTAATTTATACCTTTTCCCCCTACGAAGAGGACACATCCTTGAGGTCAAACTCTGGATATTCCTTGGGAAATTGCTTTGTTCTTTTTTTTTCAACTTTTTTTTTGAATGTGAGTACCACTAAATTAACTGAATTTCCTATTTGTTCCATGCAGCCAATGACTTTGACAGCAGATTGACTGGGAAGCAGTACATAGGAAGAGAACACATACCCTAAATATTATAAACAACGCAAATGAAAAAGAATGGGAGCCATCATGTTCTATCTGTCTCTTGTTGCTACTTATCCATTCATATCAAGCGCCAACCAGGTGTGGGGTGATTAAGACAGCCCAAAATAAAACTATTATCTATCAAGTTAACATTTTCTCCACATCGTTGGGAGGTGTACAGTGACTGCAGCTTGCCCTCTCAATCATGATGTTGAGTGACACTTGGAAAAGAGCTGTTTATGCTACAGATTCAGAAAAGACCCAAGGTTTGGTAAGGCAGAGGGAAGTGGCGAAAGGCCCTGACAGCTCCTAGAGAAAGAGGAGTTGAGGGGGAAGCAGAGGATCCTGCCTAAAACATGAGGGAATTGGCTAAAGGGAATGGATTCTGCATCTGCTTACAGATGGCATTTTATTCTAGAATCAGCAGACACTGAGCATTTGGGTTTTCCCTCCCTATGTGGTCCACACACAATCTATTGCATATATATATATATATATATATATATATATATATATATATATATATATATATCCCTCTGAAAAAAAACATTTCTGGAGAAACTGGTTGCACACCAGTTAACAAACTACACATCCCATAATTATTTGGGGAAGCCATGAGAGTTTGAAGTGACATCATAGAGTTTTAACAGTGTGGTGTGAATGTGGTCAATATCCAGATCTAGTTCGTATTCCTTGCCCCTGAAAAGCACTTCTTGAGAAACTGGTTTCATTTTGATTTCATAATCTGGTTTCAATCTACAAACATTGTGGATTGATTCTGCATAACTCCACAGTGTATCCATTTGAAAACAGGCATAAGGTCTCTCTCTCTCTCTCTCTCTCTCTCTCTCTCTCTCTCTCTCTCTCTCTGTGTGTGTGTGTGTGTGTGTGTGTCCCCACACCTGCCCAATGATGTTGTGGATGGGCATATGTCAAGATCGCAATCACCCCCTTCTGCACTCACCTGGGACATAAGCAGGGGAAAAGATGTGGATGATTTAATCGTAGAATCACAGAATCTTAGAGTTGGAAGGGACCCAAGGATCATCTAGTTCAACCCCCTGCAATACAGGAATCTCAGCTAAAACATCCATGACAGATGGCCATCCAGCCTCTATTTAAAAACCTCCAAGGAGGGAGAGTCCACCACCTCCTGAGGGAGAAAATTCCACTGCTGAACAGCTCTTACTGTCAGAAAGTTTCCCCTGAATGTTTAGTCAGAATCTCCATCCTTGTAACTTGAAGCCATTGGTCTGAGTCCTAATCAAGGGGAGGGTTTCAAAAGGGTGTCAAGTAAGCACACCTACCCTTGTAGATGGAATAATCTAGAGTCAATCTAGATTGAAAGCAGCTATTTGAGGATGAGCACAGATGAGTGAGAGCTGGACCAGAAAGAAGACTGGTCGCTGAAGAACTGATGCTTTTGAATTATGGTGCTGGAGGAGACTCTTGAGAGTCCCATGGACTGCAAAAAGATCAAACTTATCCATCCTTAAAGAAATCAGCCCTGAGTGCTCACTGGAAGGACAGATCCTGAAGCTGAGGCTCCAGTACTTTGGCCACCTCATGAGAAGAGAAGACTCCCTGGAAAAGACCCTGATGTTGGGAAAGATGGAGGGCACAAGGAGAAGGGGACGACAGAGGATGAGATGGTTGGACAGTGTTCTCGAAGCTACCAACATGAGTCAGACCAAACTGCAGGAGGCAGTGAAAGATAGGCGTGCCTGGTGTGCTCTGGTCCATGGGATCACAAAGAGTCGGACACGACTGAACGACTGAACAACAACAACAACAACAACAACAATGTTTTAAAGTATAACCGTATTTCCCCCTTGGTTTAAAATACAACTGTACTTTAAATCATAGAAAAGTTAAAATACTAAAGCAAATTATAATTTCTTCAACTTTCTAAGCAACTGGGTAGACATGTCTGAAAAAGAATGTTTTAGCAGGTGCCGAAAGGAGTACAATGAAGGTGCCTACTTCATCTCAATAGACAGGGAGTTCTAAAGTATTTGCAACAACAGATGATTCTGGATTAGGAAAAAGTTCATTTTTGTACTACAAACCGATTAGTGCATAGACAGCTGTCCTGGGATGTCAAGGACGCTATTCCCCAACAACACTGTCCCACACATCTGCATTTCCCCCCTTTCTCCCTTTTCTTTATGAACTGCTAAGGCAGTGGTGGAGGAAGTGCCGTTGTCAGGAAGTTGAGAGGAAGGGGACATACTGCAGGTGGGAAGCTAAGATGTGTGCATTCATTTCATAACAGATGACGAATTGAAAACAAATGGGGCCCATTAACTTCAACGTTCCCTTGTAACAGAAATAAATGGTACGGGTAATGAATGGGTGCTAATGGGGTCTGTTGTTTTCAATATTCAATTTGTACCCATTTATAACTCATGGGGTTTATGCTTCACTGAAGGCAGCAGGAAGTCTTCTCAAAGGCTACTTCCCGGCTGGGCTGGAGAAATCTGTCAATTTCAGTTTCTGTCAGTTTCTCATGCTCCCCATCTTGAGTTTAGTTCTCCACATTTCCGCAACAGTTTGCATTATAATTGTAACAGTTACTATTTTAAAGCCCTGGTGAAAATTTACCAGAGTTTTAGTGCATTTGCCCCCAAATATACACATTTTTTGCATGATTTCTTTCACCTCCTATAGACATTTTTGCAAAACTGTTTTCATTAACAGAAAGGACTTCCATATATTGTTTTCGCTAATGTATACATTTGTATGCTGACTTTGCCCTGGGACTCGCATTTCTGCAGACAATACGCTTGGTTGGAAAGCTGCCAAGGAAAAATGCAGAAAAGTGCAAATTTCAGTGGATGTTTCATTTTTCACACTGTTTCAAAATGTGCCAGCTGGGCATGAAATTGCCAATCTTTGGTGGTTTCCATCCATATGAACAGAATTGACATACAACATGATAAAATGAACATACAATGTAAACTGAATCAAATTTCTCCCCCACCCCTAACATAGTGGCTGATATTTGCTTTTCCAAGAATTCTTCTTCTTCTTTGGCAATCCCTTGTAGCCGAGTAAGATTGTCTTCCATAAACATGGTTTTAACAATGTGTCCGTAAGTGACTGTGGAGGCCAATGCTGGATCCACACGTCCTTCTACAGTGGGGGCATTGGTTTCTGGGCGGGAGTTGATCACGGTGTGGGTTTGCCAAGCATGCCTTCCTCTTAGCACATTTCTCTCTTGAGTCTTGAGTTCAAGTGTCTTCAAAGCCCATGACACCTTTGGTAAAGGCTGTTCTCCAATTGGAGCACTCACAGGCAAGTGTTTCCCAATTGTTGGTGTTTATACTACATTTTTTTTTTTAAAAAAAAAGATTTGCCTTGAGACAGTCTTTAAACCTCTTTTGTTGACCACCAGTGTTACACTTTCCATTTAAAAGTTCGGAAAAGAGTAGTTGCTTTGGAAGACGATAATCAGGCATCCACACAACATGACCAGTCCAACGAAGTTGATGTTGAAGAATCATTGCTTCAACACTGGTGATCTTTGCTTCTTCCAGTACACTGGCATTGGTTCACCTGTCTTCCCAAGTGATGTGTAAAAATATTTCGGAGACACCGTTGATGGAATCTTTCGAGGAGCTGGAGATGGCATTCATAAGTGGTCCACGTTTCACAAGCGTACAGTAAGGTGGGTAGTACAATAGCTTTGTAAACAAGCATTTTTGTTTCCCTGCGAATGTCCCGGTCCTCAAACACTCTGCACTTCAATTGGGAGACAACCGCACTCACAGAGCTCAGGCGATGCTAGATTTCGGCATCAGTGTCGGCTCTTGTGGAAGGATAACTGCCCAGGTTATCTGATATTTGCTTTTCCCAGAATACTCCATCCATCACACCATTCCAGGGAATTTTGTTGAGGCAATGCTGCCAGGAGTCTTCGCCTGCACTCCAGAATGTAGCATCTGTTTCAGCAGCATACTAAACTATTTTTAGTTATTAATTTTTCACAGTGGCTTGTTTGTAATAAAACAACAACATGGCTTTTCTGACTATTATTATTCAAATGATGACGATGAGTATTGCAAAGAAGACAAAAAAAGTTATAATTTCTGCTAACTCTGAACACTTACCGGTATCTGGGTTGCTGAAAAGGATGTAAAGGTTTTCTTTATTTTTTCACCCTGTTCTATTTCCCCCCCTCCCCTCTTCCCCTGTCCTTCAAGAAAATTGTCCTTTTATTTATTTTTGCTCCAGCAGAGAGTGGCAGCTGATTTTGAAGTGTCAGGCCATTATTTCTTTCTTTCTTTCTCTCTCTCTCTTTTTTTGGATGTAACCATTTATTGCAAAAGGGATAAAATCAATGTGACATTTCAAAAACAATGATAGATGAATATGATGAGTGGTCTTTAAGCGCAGAAGGCTAATTTCTTTATATATATAAAAAATGTCAGCAGTGTACTATTTCAGAGTTTGTCAAAGATAAAAACAATAAAAGTTATAGACGGGAAAACCAGTCATATTTCACAGGCAGAGTCTATAGATAAGGAATCCATAGAGTATGCAAGATTCATACTTCTCTCCACATGCAACACCGGTAAGATAACTGCAGCAAAGGTAGTGTTAATGGCATCTCACTCATCTGCTATCTGTCTGTCTGTCTCCCATCTTTTTTTGAACTGCTTACAACACAATCCTAATTATGTTTATGCAGACGTAAATCCTACTGACTGAAGTTAGGTTTTGTACCAGGTATGTGGGGTTAAAAATGCAATCTTAACTTAAAGAAGTTAAGTTATCAGCCATAAAGAAGGCTGATCGCCGAAGAATTGATGCTTTTGAATTATGGTGCTGGAGGAGACTCTTGAGAGTCCCAAGGACTGCAAGAAGATCAAACCTATCCATTCTCAAAGAAATCAGCCCTGAGTGCTCACTAGAAGGACAGATCCTGAAGTTGAGGCTCCAGTACTTTGGCCACCTCATGAGAAGAGAAGACTCCCTAGAAAAGACCCTGGTGTTGGGAAAGATGGAGGGCACAAGGAGAAGGGGATGACAGAGGATGAGATGGTTGGACAGTGTTCTCGAAGCTACTAACATGAGTTTGGCCAAACTGCGAGAGGCAGTGAAGGATAGGCGTGCCTGGCGTGCTCTGGTCCATGGGGTCACGAAGTGTCGGACACGACTGAACGACTGAACAACAACTTAGTATGGGGGGAAGACAAACTGAGAGTGGGTTTTTTTTGTTTTTTTTTGCTCCAATGTTTTGACCAGGAAAACCCACTCTTTACTGCTGAATCGGACCAAAATGGCAATAGGGTTTTCCCTTGATTAACATTTGCTCTGATTCAATGGCAGAAATCAGGTTTTCTGGTGAAACCTCCTGGACCCATGCTTTCGTACCCATGGGAAAAGCCAAAGCATAAGCCTGAGAGGGAGCTGTAAGTAGCAGTACCGGTATATTTTTTTAGGTTTGCCATGTGTCCTCTTTTTCCAGGACATGTCCTCTTTTCCAGGGGTAAAATTTCTGTCCGGATGGATTTTTAAAAATTTGCCAAAATGTCTCTGACTATGCTTTGTGGAGACATAGAAATAACTGGTGGTTGAAGATTCAGGTAGGTAGCCGTTTTGGTCTGATGCAGTTGAAATAATAAATAAATAAATAAATTGTCCAGTAGCACCTTAGAGACCAACTAAGCTTGTTCCCATGAGGTGGCTAAAGTATTGGAGCCTCAGCTTCAGGATCTGTCCTTCCAGTGAGTACTAAGGGCTGATTTCCTTAAGAATGGATAGGTTTGTGAAGAGAAGACCCCCTGGAAAAGACCCTGATGTTGGGAAAGATTGAGGGCACAAGGAGAAGGGGACGACAGAGGATGAGATGTTTGGACAGTGTTCTCGAAGCTACCAACACAAGTCTGACCAAACTGCAGGAGGCAGTGGAAGACAGGAGTGCCTGGCATGCTCTGGTCCATGGGGTTATGAAGAGTTGGACATGACTAAACAACTAAACAACAACAACAAAGTTTGTTCTGGGTATAAGCTTTCGTGTGAAGAAATGTGCATGCACACGAAAGCTTATACCCAGAACAAACTTAGTTGGTCTTCAAGGTGGTACTGGACATTTTTTTCCCCTGGTGGTTGAAGATTTGCTTTCCTCTTCTCCTCCCTCCCTCAGCAACACAGCACAGCTTCCATAGCCTACATATTGTAGGGGTATTTAAAATGAGAGATGTCATAACGTCCTCTTTTTTGCTCTTCAAAATATGGCAACCCTAATTTCATACACTCCAATATGAAGCAGTGCCAAACTGGGATGCCATCTTCTCGGGCCACACTCCTGCACAAGTCATATGACCTGCACAAGATTGCCACCCCTTTCCAAAGTGCTTTTTGGGACACAAAAAAATCGTGTTTTGGGGTGGCACACAAGATCGCTGCCCCCCAAAATGTGCTGAATTTTTGCAAGATTGTGGTGGCGGTTTTGGTTGCTGTCCTCTCACGAGAAAAAAACAGGATGTCGCTTTTTCAACCTGGGAATAGCAAATATGCTATTGTTATGGGTTAGGGGGCTTTCTGTCTGGATGAGACCCTGAGATCCTATATCTGTGGGGATGGAATGTATATAGGGAAGATTGCCAAAGCAGCTCCTTTGTCAAAGTGTTGGCACAATTTGGCATATCCAAATAGTTGCCTTTTTGCCATAGGAACAAATGTGTGGTCCTTTCCACTCCTTCCTCACCTAGCTGGTAGGTAGAAGGACACTAACCAGAGTTGTTCTGTGAGAGCTGGAAGTCAGGGCACAAAGCAATGCCATTCTCAACATATGAATCTTTGAACCTGGAAATAGACAGATTTCTCCATCCTTACCAGCAGCTTTGTAGTGTTCAGAAATTGCAACGGAGTGGAAAATCTATCCAGATAATCAATTCATATACAAGCCCAGTTGTTTGTTTGTTTGCATTTTAATACCAACCTCTTTGGGGATAGAAAGAGTAATTTCACTGTTTAACTTCAAATTAAACCAAATCTGATTCAGCTGTAATCATTATGAGCAAAATGGGTCTAAGTCAAGTGGGACGAGGGTACTGCTGTTGATATTAGGGAAGCGAAAAACCTTGCCTGTTGTTTCTGGGGATACATCTTCCTTGCCAACATTGATATCCCACATTCAGACTATTTACCTGCACAAGCCGATAGCATATCACAAGCTATAATCTCATCAAGCGTAGGGTTTAGTAAATGTTTAATTCACATATTAGGTCTCCTCCTAGCACCAGATCCCATCATGACCAAATTGAAGTTTTGATGAGTTTGAGTTTGAGTGTGCTGCTATGCTTTCTAATGCACAGGGCCAGGCATTTGACCAAGGAGTGGGGTAGTGTTATGAGTTTTTGGCTGCCGGACACTGAACCTCTGAATTAAGCCAGGCCAGTTTCCTGATTAGGAAATTGCTTGAGAGATGAGCCATTAGGAGAAAAAAGGGAAGGAAACGAGCCATTAGGAACATCTAAGAGAGGAGGCTGTGCGCCAAATGGCAAATGGCTGTGGCTCCTCGCTCAACTCAGAGTTAGTTAGAAGACAAAGTTGGAGTTTGAAAGAGAGTTTGGGGGTTGACCGTGTTGTGATAGATAAGACAGATAGATACAGTGGAGCCGCGAGTTACGTCATCTTTGGGTAACGTAACTTTCGTGTTGCAAACGAGGCAAACCAAGAAGTGTATACTTCCAGGTTTCGCCATGCGCACATGCACAGAAATTCTCTATCATGCTGCGTGTGTGCGCAGAAGCGGTGCCTCTAGATGCAGACTTTTCAGGGTACGTACAGACCCCCAGAATGAATTAAGTTCGTATCAGGAAGATCCACTGTAGATGATAGATGATAGATAGATGATAGATAGATAGATAGATAGATAGATAGATAGATAGATAGATAGATAGATAGATAGATAGATAGATAGATAGATGCAGGCTGTTAAAGACAGCAATCTGGAGGGTCAGAGCACAATGGGTGATTTCTGTTTGCATCCACAGCTGCAGCCATGGGAGAATCAAGACCCTTTTTGGGGTGTCATTGCTGGGATCCCCTCCATTGTAGTTTCAGTTTGTATATATGTGTAAATAGACCATTTATAACATAGCCACCACAGTTCCTGCTGTGCCTTATTCCTGAAAGGAAACCCAAACCCTGGATAAGCGTGCCTGGAACTCCTGGAATCTCACACTGACTGGAGATTTGGGTGGCAGGCAACAATACATCTGAGATGCCAAAGTCCAGGGTAATGAAATTTGACTTCAGCATTCTCCAAGAGCTGCATAATGATGGTGCCAGACTTGCCTCTGTGGTTTGGGAATCCCACAATTTAGGGGCTGCCACCACCTCCCCAAGCTCTTGAGGGCAGCGAATGTTGGAACACTCCTGGGGGGCACACGCAGCCCCCGGGATGAGACAAACCTCTCTGGGCATCTTCCTGATGAAGCGCTGCCCAGGACGTTCACAAATCAGTCCCAGTGCGCCCCAGCAACGCATTTCAAAAGACATGGGCACGCTCACTCAGCAGAGTATAACAGAAACGATTGTGGAGCACGAGTGTATGTATTCTAAGTATTTATTAAGCAATATATATATACAGGACAAAGCAATCATGGCATCCAAGAGATAGATAGATAGATAGATGATAGATAGATAGATGATAGATAGATATGAGAGAGAGAGAGAGAGAGAGAGAGAGAGAGAGAAGTACAAAGGTGTACAGTACAGAGGAAGAGAGATAAGACTGACTTCTGTTCTCACACTTTCCAAGCCTAGAAAGTAGACACTGACATGTGGTGTAACAACCACACATCCAGCAACGGAGGAGTGAAATGCTAACAGTGAAACCACCAAGAGGACGTCCTCTTCCAATCTTAACACCCAAAAGCATCTCTAGAGAAGGAGGCAGCCTTTCAGATATTTGAGGCATGTGTTGTTTAGATCCTCAGTCACTAACATGAGCATATTGAATAGGGTCTGGAAACCAACTGGACACCAGTGCAGCTGTTTTAACATGCAGGATGTTTGAGATCTAAGCAGAACTCCAGTGAGTAACCTGGCTCCTACATTTTGTACCAATTGAAGTTTCCAAGACGTCTTCAAGGGCAGCCCCATGTATTAGTACTCATTGGCATATTGCGGAGGTCAAGGGGAACCATTATGGACAGACTCAGCCATCCCTACCCATGTGCCTCTGGTTAAAATAAAAATTAGCTGTTGGCTCATTTGCCAGTGCAGTATCATCTGTTTAGTAACGTGTGCCTCTGTCAGGCTGAGCAGGTCAGAAAACAATAACAGTTTCTTTCCTTTTTCTTTTTCATCTGCAGCTGGCATTCAGGAAGGAAAGAAAATGAAACAGGTTTCCTGGATACTTTTGCCGAGACTCTGGCTTCATAAAGGAATTATCTTAATCATATCATCAAAGGGAAAAGGCCTGAAATACAATCTCAGATGAAAACTCCAACCAGGGGAAAAGCACAGCATAAATTTCTCAGCACTCAAGCCTAGGAAATTACAGCCCTTATTCCATAGCTCAGCCTCTTGAACGGAATAATAATTACTCCTTGGCTATTTGTCAAGGCTAGGTTTCCACTGGAGGGAATGTCTCATTCAATTGGGGAGCTGAAAGCGCCCGACCAGCAGGATATTAAAGAGTGGCGGAGAGGAGGAAAGTATATAAAACAATGTGGAGAAAACAGATCTAACACAAAGGTGAAGAACTCTGAGAAAGGAGTCAAGATAACTTTGTGCCCCTCCTTCTTCCACTGCTTCAATCACATAGTGGAGGAAAACTTTGGGCCTGACAAACTCAGCTATTACTTTCCATTGTTTTTCGAGCTCCGTTCTGAATGCACTCCCAGTGACATCTTCAAGAGAAGGGCAGAGGCAAGGAATGCTTCCCCCAAAAAAATCAAGAATTGTGAAGACTCACCACCACCAGTGAACCACATTCCTTTTCTGCTTACGCCTGTGTTTCCCAAACTTGGGTCTCCAGCTGTTTTTCGGACTACAGCTCCTATTATCCCTAGCTA
This sequence comes from Lacerta agilis, assembly GCF_009819535.1. Taxonomy (NCBI): domain Eukaryota; kingdom Metazoa; phylum Chordata; class Lepidosauria; order Squamata; family Lacertidae; genus Lacerta; species Lacerta agilis. Next base: position 6,057,626 of record NC_046322.1, on the reverse strand, counting down.
GCAGGACCAGTGGTCAGGGATGATGGGTTTTACCATAGCTGTCAACTTTTCCCTTTTCTTGCGAGGAATCCTATTTGGAATAAGGGAATTTCCCTTAAAAAAAGGAAAAAAGTTGACAGCTATAGGATTTACAGAAGGTAGTTTAGGGAAGTTTTTAATGTTTGATGTTTTATTGTATTCATAATATTTTGTTGGAAGCCGCCCAGAGTGGCGGGGTATAAATAAACAAACTTATTATTATTATTATTATTATTATTATTATTATTATTATTATTAATATTATTAAGCCATCCCAGTTTCTGATTTTATCCCGGAATGTCCCACTATAGGAAATAGGAGTCACTATTTCCATTGGAAAAATGTTGGAGGTTATGGGGTTATGCAGCCCCCGAGCCAAGGAGATAAGTAACTACCGTATTCTCGCTCCATAAGACACACCTGAACATAAGACACACCTAGTTTTTAGAGGAAGAAAGGGGGAAAGCCCTGTTTTTTTGAGGATCAGCTGAAAGTGGTGCAGCTTCTTTTTTCAAATAGGAAAAGCCCTGTTTTTATGGGGTTCAACTCACAGTTCTGCAGCTTCTAGTCCTACCACCATTTCTACAGTTTCCAGACAGATAATCTAATCAGCCAGTCACATGTCGCTGGGGAAACAAACAGCCTCCCTCTGCATTCAACAATGGAGGCCTGGGCAAGGGGGCGGGGCTGGAAAGGGAGCCTTATCTCTCTCCCATCACTTGCTGAACAGCTGGCTTCCTTTCAACACCCCCTTCTTTCTTTGTAAAAAAAAAAGAGCATGATCTGCTTTTGGCCCCTAGGCAATTTGGCTCCAGGGACCACGCATTTGCTCCATAAGACTCACAGACATTTCCCCTTACTTTTTAGGAGGAAAAAAGTGTGTCTTATGGAGCGAAAAATATGGTATACAACCTTTAGAAGGCATCTGAAGGCAGCCCTGTATAGGGAAGTTTTTTGTAATGTTTAATGTTTTATTATGATTTTATATATGTTGGAAGCTGCCCAGAGTGGCTGGGGGAATGATGATGATGATGGAATAGGGCATCCCTATTTTCATCAGAGAAATGTTGGAGGACATGGTATCAGGGAGGTACATTCACTCAAGGTAAGTTACAACCTGAGCTGGAGAAGAATTAATGGGGCAGATACCACTTGTTGCATAATACTGTTGGGTTTTGGAAGCCTCGCTAATTTACACTGAGACTGAAAAGTAGTTTAAGAATCATTACCTCTCCCACCAGAGAATCTCAAGTACTGATGTTCTGCGGGTAGGGACTACACATTGAAACATAACACCATTGCCCTCCACACCATGCCACAATCCCCAGAGTTCTTAGGAAGAAGCTGTGACATACCTTGCTGTGGTCAACCCATAGGCATCTGCTGGTCCACTGTGAGAACAAAGTACTGGACTGGATGCATATCTACTTAGGTTCTTACAGTTAGACCAGAGTGATCCTAATACATTTTTTGCAGCATAGTATAGAAACATCTCACTATGTGTCCATGACAGTCTAACATAGGCTTCCTCAACCTTGGCCCTCCAGATGTTTTTCGCCTACAACTCCCATGATTCCTAGCTAGCAGGACCAGTGGTCAGGGATGATGGGAATTGTAGTCTCAAAGCATCTGGAGGGCCGAGGTTGAGGAAGCCTGATCTAACACATCCAACTTTTGAAGGCCACGAATAAAGGAATTCCAATATTGTCCGAACAATAATTTACATATCTGAAGAAGTGTGCATGCACACGAAAGCTCATACCAGGAACAAACTCAGTTGGTCTCTAAGGTGCCACTAGAAAGAATTTTCGATTTTGTTTTGACTATGGCAGACCAACACGGCTACCCACCTGTAACTGAAATAATTTACATGTTTTGCTTCAATATGCAATGCTTTTCCCATAGTAGGCATAATAGGGTAAAAGACCCTGATGTTGGGAAAGATGGAGGGCACAAGGAGAAGGGGACGACAGAGGATGAGATGGTTGGACAGTGTTCTCGAAGCGACTGGCATGAGTTTGGCCAAATTGCGGGAGGCAGTGGAGGATAGGGGTGCCTGGCGTGCTCTGGTCCATGGGGTCACGAAGAGTCGGACACGACTGAATGACTGAACAACAACAACAAAGGGACCCCTGACCATTACCTCCAGTCACAGACGACTCTGGGGTTGCGGCGCTCATCTCGCTTTACGGGCCGAGGGAGCTGGCGTACAGCTTCCGGGTCATGTGGCCAGCATGACTAAGCCGCTCCTGGCAAACCAGAGCAGCGCACGGAAACACCGTTTACCTTACCGCTGGAGCAGTACCTATTTATTCACTTGCACTCTCTCTCTCGGTGGCGTCTTCTACATATACAATATATTTTTAAAGGCAATTGGTTTTGTAGGAATAAAAGACAACATCGTATTAGCTCTCTCCAAAATGTGGAACTGACTGCAGTTGTTGTTTCAACAGGGAATGCTCCTCAAGAACTGGACTCAAGAAAGTGCTACTCCCCTCTTCCAAAACTGGAAAAATATTGATTTAGTCAGAGCACAATTGCAAGCAAAAGCAGATCCTGGTTAACTACGACAGCAGCATCAGACATGTGGTAGGATATACTTTATATCTTACCAAACCCAGCAAATTTCAACCAACTAATCCTCCTCTCTTCCTTCCCATGTGCTACCTAGACTCCTCATTTACTTGCAGGCCTGCTGAATGTGTCACCTGGAGAGGCCATTCAACAATGTGCACTAGAGTTAAATGGGCAATACCAATGTGTATTGAAGTTCATTGTGTGTTTGTTCAGCAATGGACTGACCGTCCTCACCAAGGCCATTAAAAGAGGATGAAGCTCGCATTCTGTATGATTCATCTTGTTCAGTCCATAATAGCAATTTCTTTCTTGTTTTAGTCTTAAAGTCCCCATATGTGTCACCATCCCCATGCCACCCCACAAACTTCAATATGCAGCATCTGCAAGCAAATCCCCATGTCTCCTCTGTGAATTATTACAAATATATATTTAGACAAGCATTCCTGCTTTCCCTGCCCAGGTTAAACCAAGGACAGCTGGTTTTTCATGACCGAAATATAAAGGTATCCATTACAAAGACCTGATTGTGAAATTACACACCCTTTGTCATGTCATTAAAAAAAATAAAATAATACATGACATGGGGTTGCTTAAATGTATTCATCTCTGCTAGAAGCAGGAATCCTGTGTCTTTAATTAATGCTTCAGGTTCATGTGATGGTTATTTAGAATTTGCTGAAACTCCAGGAGCTGTAAATTTCTTTTACAGGTCTTTGTGGTATGAACTTTAACAAAACAGCTATAAAGAGGTAATAGGAAATGAACAGTGGACCCCATAAAGCAGAGTAAGGAAGGGAAGAAAAGGTGGGGACTTTCTGCCAATAGATTTAAAAGGTTTCATCTTTGTAACTTTATTTATTTTTAATTCGGAAAAAGAGGAAAGGGAAATGTGTGCATAAAATTCCTGGCAAATCACGATCTCCTGTTTACCCTGTGATTAAATACATATTTCTTGCCAATCTTTAGCTCGGTAAAATTTTTAAGAGGGGCTGTGCATTTACTCCTAACTGCCTTATCTTTATTTTCCTGATGCCGGTTGATGAATGTTTGGCCACATAAATGTGAATGCAGGCGAGATTCGGTCTGCAAGGGAGGGGAAGAAAAAAATATCATGCTATTTTTTTTTTGGCTAATCACAAATGTCATGTACAAAAGATCAGAACCTCTCAGTCTGGGTTAATCAATCCAGAAGAATGACACAGAAGGCAAAAGAAAAAAAAAAGTACGAATAGGGTGAATTTATAAAGGATTCAGATTAATAAATAAGCAGGTATTCGGATTCATAATCTTATCTCTTTCTCATTGAATTCGGAGGGAGTTAGCTATGTAGAGGTTTGGTGCTTTTAGAGTTAACAAGCTCAACCAGGTTGTCCCACCCACAGGAGGAAGAGCGTCACCGGATGCTCTGTGTACTGTTGTACTTTGTAATGTGATACTTTCTTTTTCTGTGTCCGGAGAACGGAGAGAAGGGAGAAGCCACCAACATGGCTTGCGACTCTCCCGGAATGTAATGATTTATGCCTTGTAAAATAAAGCTCCTAGATTAGAAAGAAGCCGGACTCTGTTGTCTGTAATATGCTGGCATACACAACCCCGCTGCGTGAGAGAAGATAAGAGAAGATAACTCTGCTGAATAGCACAGGAGACGGCAGCAAGGAGAACGTACAGGAGAGGTACGTGCGCTGAAGGAAGCGTGCCGGGCTCCAAGGTGTACTAAGGTTGGTTTGAAGTGTTTCCAACAATCAAAAACACTTCAGGTTATGGATCCAAGCTTTCCCCCATTCTGGATTGATTCTGAAGCAGTTCCAAGGATCCAGAACGTGTGTGCCAAGCTGAGAAGTGCCTCCCTGGTTTGGACTGTGATGGAGCATCCAGGGAGTTTGCTTTGCCAGCAGGAGCATTCAGCAGTCTGCTGAATGGCTGAGGAGCCTAAAACCTGCTGCCAGACGTTGGAGGGCAGCAGGAAAGCCCAGATTGAGGTGTGCCCAAGCAGTGTACCCTCTCTGGTGAAACCCCCATCTGTGGAGCCGGGTAAGAAGCTACAGATTCGTAAGTACGCTACCCCTGGGCAAGATGGAGGGAGCCATAGCATTCCCAGCAAGGAGGAGGGAAGCTTTTGTTTGCAAGCACCTCCAGCCTCACAGCTTCAATGCAGAGGGCTGTTCCCTGAGAGCGTTGATGTTTTGGCCAACGCCTGTGAGGAGGAAGGTCTGGCCAGTGCTTGTGAAGCCTGAAAGAAGACCCTAGCCCAGTTTCCTGGGGCTGAGGGACTGGCTGAAGTGGCTTTGGAAAGCTCGCCCCCAGCTCGGCTTATGGCTGTTGAGAAGCAACAGTGCCATGGAAAGCAGGAGGGGGGCCAGATCGCCGTGGGCTTTGCTCCCAGAAAGGGGGGGGGGGCTGTTTCCAAGTCTGAAGCCAGTGTAAAAAGTTTTGACTGTGGAGCTGTGTTTTGTCACGTCGCCTGCACCTGGTCTTTTGTTGACGTGCATGGCTGAAGATAAGGGCAAGGCCGTTTCTCACAGCCATCAGGTCACGTGCCCAGCTGAGTGAGAAGGACGGAGCCGAGATAAGCCCTACTGTTGTGATGCAGTCACCGAGGCAACGCTGAGAGAGGCCAACCCTGGTGGGCTGCGAGTGATGAGTGCCTGTGCAGCGTCTCTTTGCATCGTCATCGTTCCTCCTGGTGGACATGTGAGGAACTGCATATCTTTTTCTACAGAGCAGTTTGAAGAACTGACTGTTGGAGGCAAGAAAAGGCTTGACTTTTTGCTAACAGTCGAGGGACAGATCCAAGGGACAGAACTGGCGTTTTCTGTGGCTGTTGACATAACTGTGTATCTGTTTATGTCAAACCTTCTGTCCAATGTTTTTGCTGTTTGTTTTGTGATTATCACCTGTTCTGCTTGCAGGGGTCAGAAGATGCTTCTACGCATGGAAGGCAGCCAGGACGGGCTGTTTGCTGTTAAGAAGTCTCAATCCAGAACAGGGGGAGGTGGCACTGATGGAATGTTTGCTCAGTGCACCAGTGTGCCCGTGCACCACTTATGTTTGTGTCAGTGGTACAAAAGGCTGGCAAGTCGCCACTGGGACAGTGTGCTGAAGCAGCCTGAGTTCTCTGAAGGGTGCAAGTTAAGGGCATGTAACAGCTTTCTTGATTGCAGGGTTTGCAAGGTCGAGGAGTCGACATCCTGCTACCCCACGTTTGAAAGGGAAACCACGCGTCCCTTTTCCCTGGTTCATGTGGCTGTTTCTGAAGGGATGCCAGAAGCTAACCTGGGGGGAGCGTGTTGTTCTGAGTGTTTGGCTGATGCTTTCTCTCACCACATGTGGTCTGCGTTGCTCAAGGAGGCAACTGAGGCAGCACCACTGGTTGCAGTGGAACAGCAGGTTTCTACTGGAGTAGGCTGTTCCCAGGTCCTCAGTGAGAGGGGGAGTAAGCACAGTGTGACTAACCTGCTTTCTTCACAGATATGTGGTCTTGCAGAGAGGCAGCAAAGGATGCTGCATGCTGCCACTGAAGACATGCTCTTGGATGCAGAGCTTCCACAAGGGTTCCAGGTGGAACTGGGTGATACCAAGGTTCTGAAAGTGTCTTTCTGTGGGTACGAACCCAGCTTGCGTAGCTGGAGGTTAGTTAACCCAGATAGTGACCAGACCCAGGTTCTAGTCAGCAGGAGTGCTGAATTCTTTGAGCAGAATGGATTGGAACACATCCCTAGAAGCCCTGATGTTCTGGATGGTCCTGTCAGTGATGGACAGGCAGATACGCCACCTGCTGGTGGCGGTGGTGGTCCAGGTGGATCAGCCCCAAGAGGGGGTATTGCTGTGGCTTTAGCACCTGCTGGTGGCTCGGGCCGAGTTCCCGGCCATCACCAGGGTGCAGCGCAGCTAGTGGTGACTCCAAGGCAGCAGCCTGGGAGTGCACCCGCATCTCCTATGTCATGGACTAGGAGGCAGGCCACGCTTGGTGACTCTTTGTGTGGCAACTCTTCTCCAGGAGAGCCTGGCACAGGTCTCGTCCCGGAGCAAGAGCAGGGTTCTTTGGCAGTGAAGCAGGAGCCCAAAGGTGCGCCAACGTCATCCTTGGGTGGTTCAGTTAGGATGCACAGGCGCAGCAAGTCTGTAGGTGAGATGCCTGACGTCAAGGACGTGCAGGTGGAATCCAGTGCAACTGGAGCAGAGGGAGAACCTGAAGTGGTATCACAGCAGTCTGCACGATCCACTGAAGGGATTCTGCCCGAAAGGTTCACGGCCACTAGCGTGAGTGCTTGTTTGGTTCAGTGTGAACCCGAAAGCCTTGTGAAGGTTCAATGGGTATCTCAAGGTGAGGCCCAGAAATGGCAGGATGCCATGGTAGAGCAGGTAAGCTCAGTGAGGTCTTTGAGTGTGTGCACAACCACGACGCTGTCAGAAGGTCGTTGGGTGTACAGACTCAAGACGGCAGCAACTGGCGAGTTGCAGTGCGAGGCTAGGTCAGTAGCCAGAGGTTTCACTCAGGAGGAGGGGGTCCATTGTTACGAGGTACTGGACGCGCCCTCTCTCAGAAGCGAAACCACGCGCATGCTGTTAGCGGACGCAACTCAAAGCAGCTTTGAGGCAAGCCACTTTGGTTTGGATGCCTGTTTGGATTCCGACCTGGATGAGGAGAGGTACGAGGTACCTCCGCCAGGGTTCGAGGACAACGGGCCAAATCAGGTGTGGAGTTTGCACGAGGCAATCACTGGCTTGAAGGAGTCAGCCAGAGATTGGTCCTCAGGCGTGCAAGAAGCTTTGAAAAAGCTAGGTGTCAGCCAGAGTTGTGCTGATAGCTGCCTGTTTCTGGCAGGAGTAAGTCCAGAGCAGGAGTTAGTTCTGCAGTCCGGTGCGGACATGCTTTACCTGGTGGAGACCAGGGGACAGGTGCAACGGTTCGCAGAGGAGCTTGGTCAGTCTTTCCAGCTCAGGAACCTAAGCCCTGTTGGTGTTTACCTAGGTGTGCAGGTAGACAGAGCCGAAGACGATAGTGTCTTGCTCAATCAGACTAGCAAGGTAGTGCAGTTGTTGAAGAAGTGCAGAGTGTCTGAATGTGCTAGTGTCAGAACACCCATGGAGACGTGTCTAGGTGAGGACAGTCAGACCGGGGAACGCTCTGAGTTCGAGAGCCCCGAGGTGTTTAGGTCAGCTCCTGGGAGGCTGTTGTTTCCTTCATGGTTGAGCAAACCTGACATAGCAGTTGCTGTGGATCTGTTCAGCAAGGTGGCTGCAAATCCCAGCGTGCATGCCTGGAATGGCATGGTGAGAGTGCTCCAGAGTTTGCAGGAGACTAAGGAGTTTTGCCCGGAGTTGTCAGCTACCGGTGAGCCCCAGCTCACGCGCTGGTGCAACAGTGGTTGGGCAAATTCCGAGGACAGGAAATCTGTGTCTGAAATGGTTGTACAGTGTGGAGGAGCTCTAGGCGGGCTGAAGTCCCGGTGCCAGAGCCTCATTGCTCGTTCTCGTGCAGAAGCCAGGTACAGTGCGTTGTCAGTGCTTTGCAGGGAACTGGAGTTCTACAGGTGTTTGGTCCAAGAGATCTGCGTTCAGAGTTGCCTGCCCGTGATGGTTTGGGAGGACAACCAACTCTGTTTGTTGGTGGCAGAGTCTGGACAAGTCAAGGCCAGACCCAAACACCTAGACGTTCTCTTTCGAGACGTGTGCGTTCAGACCGGCTTGGAGAAGCTGAAGTACTGTCCTGGTCAGGTGAACCAGAAGGTTGGGTTCACGAAGCCCCTGAGCTTCCAACGTCATGGGGAGTTCTGTGAGGGTTTGTGTGAGGTAAGCTGCAAGCTTACAACGCCCCTGTGTGCGGGACAAGAGGGGGTGTAGAGGTTTGGTGCTTTTAGAGTTAACAAGCTCAACCAGGTTGTCCCACCCACAGGAGGAAGAGCGTCACCGGATGCTCTGTGTACTGTTGTACTTTGTAATGTGATACTTTCTTTTTCTGTGTCCGGAGAACGGAGAGAAGGGAGAAGCCACCAACATGGCTTGCGACTCTCCCGGAATGTAATGATTTATGCCTTGTAAAATAAAGCTCCTAGATTAGAAAGAAGCCGGACTCTGTTGTCTGTAATATGCTGGCATACACAACCCCGCTGCGTGAGAGAAGATAAGAGAAGATAACTCTGCTGAATAGCACAGGAGACGGCAGCAAGGAGAACGTACAGGAGAGGTACGTGCGCTGAAGGAAGCGTGCCGGGCTCCAAGGTGTACTAAGGTTGGTTTGAAGTGTTTCCAACAATCAAAAACACTTCAAGCTATACTTGAATTTGTTTCAGGAATCCTGACAAACAATAGCTATTCTTAGTCCTCTCACAGCTGCTAGCAGCCGCTGTAGTAATAGCAGTTGTAGTAATTGTGGTAAGAATTAACTTCTGCACCACTCTGCTTGCTACCCACTCTGCTTGCTACCCAGCCTTTAAATAAAACAGGAAACCCAGAGAATTGTAGCAATCTCAGCATCCTGTAGGAACCCAGTTTGTTAGAGCGATTGCAGTAGGACAGCCTTGCCAACCAGCTGCTCAGCTGCTAGCTAGAAGGACCACCCCAAGGTACATCAGAACAAAGCTTATATAGGCTACTTGCACACAGCACACAAAGAGTCATCTGAAGGTCTTTAAACATGCTTCTACATACATCAAGAGTCTAGGGCTTGATGATCAGAAGGTCGGCGGTTCGAATCCCCGCTACGGGGTGAGCTCCCGTTGCTCGGTCCCAGCTCCTGCCCACCTAGCAGTTCGAAAGCACGTCAAAGTGCAAGTAGATAAATAGGTACCACTCTGGCGGGAAGGTAAACGGCATTTCCGTGCGCTGCTCTGGTTTCACCAGAAGGGGCTTAATCATGCTGGCCACATGACCCGGAAGCTGTACGCCAGCGCCCTCGGCCAGTAACGCGAGATGAGCGCCACAACCCCAGAGTCGTCCACGACTGGACCTAATGGTCAGGGGTCCCTTTACCTTTTTACATACATCAAGAAAGGTTACTTCCTTGAGGTGTCACAAAACAACAACAACAACAACTTTGTTATTTATACCCTGCCCATCTGGCTGGATTTCAAATTTTACACTTCTGTCTTTGTTGCCCTGGCAACCAGGCCTTCATCAGGCTGTTGACATCCTTGCTTCATCTCATTTCCCTCTCCCCCCCCTCCCCGGAAGCTTCAAGGATAGCTGGCTTTACACTCTGGTCCTAACTCATAACAGACTTAGAATAACATCCTGGAGGACCATTTGTGCCACTTTCAGGGTTAGATATGATCCAATAGTATCATAGAATCTTAGAGTTGGAAGGGAACCAAGGGTCATCTAGTCCAACCCCCTGCAACACAGGAATCTCAGCTAAAGCATCCATGACCGATGGCCACCTAACCTCTGCGTAAAAACCTCCAAGGAAGAAGAGTCCACAATCTCCCAAGGGAGATGGTTCCACTGCCAAACAGCTCTGACCGTCAGAAAGTTACCATCTAGTCAAATGATCATCTAGTATTGACTCCCCAAGACTTCAGGCTGTATTTTCTCAGTCCAGCCTGTCTGGAACCCTTTTTTAATGGAGATGACATAGTGTGTTAAGTGTTGCCTTCACTGATTGACAGTAGCTCTCCAGGGTTTCAGGTGGGACATTCCCAGCCTTGCCTGGAGATGGGGTCCTCTGTATGGAAATCGCGTGCTCTAGCACTGAAGGATGGTCCTTCCCGGATGACGTCATTGGGAACACGATGGGCTCTGGAAGTCTCACCTGCTTAGGAATGGATCTGGTTTTTAAATCGGATTGAATGTGGAACATCCGTTGGGCATCCGCCAAAGTCAGTTGATTTAGACACAACATCTCATCTCTATCTAATATGATGTAGGCCACTCAAACTGATATTTTTATGTCAGGATATATGTACACACACACACACACACACACATCCCTGTAAGTAAACAAGCAGCTAACTTAAGTTGCGGCATAAAATGAGCTTAATAACAACGGAGATCAAAATGAGCCGAGGCAGCAGGAGAGAATGGCGGGGGATCACTCGTAAGCCTGTTTGCCCCTGAAGGGAGAATTATTATTATGACCTTGTAGCTTAGAGCAGGCATGCGCTCCTTTTTTGGATCAAATGGAAGGCGTTGGCACACATTTCTGCCTGGGAAGGCTGTTGGAGCTTTGGGTTTTTAACGGGGCTGGAGGTGCTGCTAGGAGCATCGAGGCATGGGTGCCAAATCCAAGGGAAAGGAAATAATGGAAAATGCTGATTAGGAGGCTCTGAGAAAGCAACGGAACATTTGTACTCAACTATAAAATGTAATGCTCTGCTAATCTGTTTTTGGCTGTCTTTAACCAGCTTTCTAATATACTTCTTTATATGGCGCTATAGGTTATTTAATGTAGATTTTCATTCAGCGAGTTGTATAAAACCCTTTAAGAGTTCTTCCAGACACAACACCCACCCAACACCGATCCACCTCTTTTCTTTCGGTTTATTTGGTGTGTGTTTTTTAAGCCATTGTTCTAGATTGTGCTGATTGTAGCTTTCTTGTCATCCCGAAATACTCTGCATTTTAGCTCCTCCAGGAGGGCCACGCTGACCAAACAAACAAATTACCAGTATCGTTCATATCATAGTGTTGCCATGCATTTTGTTCCAAAGAGCAAAAAAGAGGACACATTTGTAGGTGGGCCAGAGGGGATAGGAGGGAAGAAGGGAAATACTAGTAATATCGTCTGTGAAGGGTATTGGGATATTTAATAATGACAATTAAAAATGAAAATGACATACCCTCCAACATTTTGTAAGGAAAATTTGGGGCACCCCCCCACCATCCCACATCTCCGTCACTTGCCCCCTCCCTTATACTGACCCCTTGCTCACCTACCTGCTTGCCCCCTCCTTCCCACCCCTGTCTTCCCTTTGCTGTGTTCAGCCTCCTGCTCACAAAATGCTTTGTTTCTCGACAATGCAAGGTGCAATTTCCTTATAATTCCCATATTTAATTTTGTATCTTTATTAAGGCTTTTATTGTCATTATTTTTAAAAAAAAACAAAAAAAATTAATGTGTGTATTTGTCTTAGTATTGTTTCATATGAGCTTAAAGCTGAAATAAAGTGATTGGTTGGTTGACAATGCAAGGCTGAGCGGCCTCGGGAAGAAGACCTGAAAGACCACCTCCTTCCTCCTCCTCCTCCTCCTCCTCCTCCTCCTCCTCCTCCTCCTCCTCCTCCTCTTCTTCACCAGCAGGTCCCAAGAACTCAACATTTAAAACAGATTGTGGTCACAGGAATATGACAAATCCTGAAAACGGACATCCCAGTTGTCAACGGCCACAGTAAACTGGTGCATCTTCAGCATTCACTGAAAACTGTATAGTGGAGAAATCAAGTGCTCATTGCAGGAGGAAGGTTCACAACTTAGGAGCTGCCAGAGAGAATCCCTTGTCCCAAAAGCCACCAGCTCCTGAACTTCTGAGGGTGGTGGAATAATAATAATAATAATAATAATAATAATAATAATAATAATAATAATAAGTTTTTTGTATTCTGCCTATCTGACTGAGTTGCCCCAGCCACTCTGGACAGCTTGCAAGAGAATATACAAAAACGCAACAGAACATCACACATTAAAAGCTTCCCGATACAGGGCTGCCTTCAGATGACTACTTAGGGTCATATGATTATTTATCTCTTTGACACCTGAAAGGACGGTGTTCCACAGGGTGAGTGCCACTACAGAGAAAAAGCCCTCTGCCTGGTTCCCTGTTACTTCATTTCTCTCAGTGGGGGAATCGCCAGAAGGCCCTTGGAGCTAGATCTAAGTGTTTGGGCTGAACAATGGGGGTGGTCCCTATAGTTAAAGCTATAGTTTTCCCAGTAGTAATGTATGGAAGTGAGAGCTGGACCATAAAGAAGGCTGATCGCCGATGCTTTTGAATTATGGTGCTGGAGGAGACTCTTGAGAGCCCCATCGACTGCAAGAAGATCAGACCTATCCATTTTGAAGTAAATCAGCCCTGAGTGCTCACTGGAAGGGCAGATCCTGAAGTTGAGGCTCCAGTACTTTGGCCACCTCATGAGAAGAGAAGACTCCCTGGAAAAGACCCTGATGTTGGGCACAAGGAGAAGGGGACGACAGAGGATGAGATGGTTGGACAGTGTTCTCGAAGCGACTGGCATGAGTTTGGCCAAACTGCGAGAGGCAGTGAAGGATAGGGGTGCCTGGCGTGCTCTGGTCCATGGGGTCACGAAGAGTCGGACATGACTGAACGACTGAACAACAACAACAATGGGGGTGGAGAGGGTCCTTCAGCTATACAGGGGCAACCTACCAAGAAGCCCCCTTCTGCTCTTCTTAACACTTGGGGGGGGGTCTGTAGGTAAAGACTTAGGACTGTCAAATTGGGACCTCTTGGTAGATCCATCACCCTCAGATTTTTTGGGAGTGGTGGTGGTCTGTGATAGGTTGTGGGAGCTCCTAAGCGATGGAATGACCTCCCCATATTGTATCATTTTTGTATTATATCCTGAAGATACATTTCTTTAAGCCCGAGCTTTTACACCTGAGATATACAGTATGTGTGATTTTTTTTAAGGATCCAACCTATTCTTTTCATTGTAATTTTTTGAAAGTGATCTTAATATTATGTTTTTACATTGCCGCAACCCATCCTGCGATGACAATGGTGATGATGATTTATTCAATTTATATTCACAGACACAAACATATATATACACACACAGAGAGCCCAAGGCAGCAAACATATCATTAAAACAATAGCATTAACACCATTCTAAAAACAGCATCAAAATAATCACATTTTCTCAGCCAACTATTTCAGGGCTACCAGGAACAAATGCCTGTTAAACAGGATCTTATGTTGAAGGGAATATGAGAACTTCAAATCTAAATATTGATATGAGGGGGTTTCTCACACTTCTTATGTGTGAGATTGCGGAGGGGGGGGGAGAAAGTTGGCTCTGTGCGAGATCTAATTCCTGGATTCAGCACACATTCAAATGCTGGGATAGTCAGCCTGGCCTGGTAATGGATCACTAAATCTGAGATCCTAAGGGAATAAAGGGGGTGGCTCTGTGCCATAGGATAAATGGGTGGGCATCTCTGCATGATTACATAGAAAGACAAAAGGCCACAGTTGAGAGTTGAGTAATGTGAGCAAGAAGCTGGATGCAAAAACTGAGTCTGGAAAGGCAGGGAGAAAGCCATGGCTTATTTCTGCTGGGATCAAAGGCTGAGACTTCTGGGCACCACAGTTCAAGGCACCACAGTTCAAGAAGGTTCTGGGCACCACAGTTCAAGAAGGATACTGACAAGCTGGAACGTGTCCAGAGGAGGGCAACCCAAATGGTCAAAGGCCTGGAAACGATGCCTTATGAGGAACGGCTTAGGGAGCTGGGTATGTTTAGCCTGGAGAAGAGAAGGTTAAGGGGTGATATGATAGCCATGTTCAAATATATCAAAGGATGTCATATAGAGGAGGGTGAAAGGTTGTTTTCTGCTGCTCCAGAGAAGCGGACACGGGGCAATGGATTCAAACTACAAGAAAGAAGATTCCACCTAAACATTAGGAAGAACTTCCTGACAGTAAGAGCTGTTGGACAGTGGAATTTGCTGCCAAGGAGTGTTGTGGAGTCTCCTTCTTTGGAGGTCTTTAAGCGGAGGCTTGACAGCCATCTGTCAGGAATGCTTTGATGGTGTTTCCTGCTTGGCAAGGGGGTTGGACTGGATGGCCCTTGTGGTCTCTTCCAACTCTATGATTCTATGATTCTATGACTTGGTTTGGGGAGGGGCCACCGAGTGTCACCCCCCTCCCTTGGAACCCTGGGCGCCCTGTCCCCTACACCTCTCCCTTCCTACGCCACTGGTTTGGAGGTGGGGTCCTCTTGCTCATTCTGCAAAGTAAAGACCTGGAGTTTACACAAATCCACTAGAAGAAGACTCTTCTTCACTGGAGGTTTTGTTTTGTTTTGTTTTGTTTTGTTTTTTTAAGAGAGGTTGGATGGTCATCTGTCAGGGAAACTATGGCTGTGATTCCTGCATTGCAGGGGGTTGGACCAGATGACTCTCAGCACCCCTTCCAAATCTAAATGTTCTATGATTCTACAGAAGCCCAGAGCCTCCAGAACATGCACACACAAACATAGACACACATGTGCACAAAGGATATAGCAAATCACTTCTTTGCCTTTGGAATCAAATACTCTGTGTGATGCAAAGGCACAGCCTGGAGTTCTTCCCAGGAAGCAGGCTTGTTTTAGCGATGCCACATGCCCTCGGCCATATTGCAGCCTGTTAATAACCTGCCCTTGTCCAACACTTTCACCTCCCCTGGTTCCACCGATACACACACACACACACACACAAACCAATGTGATATAAATACAGAAATAAACAAGATTTGCAGGGAGGTTGTTTGTGGCGAGGAGACTGGGGAAGGGGGAGGGAGGAGAAGGTTTGACACCAACACAAGGCATGAGATGCTCCCATCAGGTGTTGTTTTAATCTCTCAGTACCGAGACAGTGATTTGATTTAGCATCGCAGTTGTTAAGAGCAGACGGCACTCTTGGAACCTGTTGCTGAATCCAAGGCCAGCCACGCTTTCCAAATATCCTGATTTCAAGTGTGTGTGTGTGTGTGTGTGTGTGTTGCAAAGCCAAACCTTTTCAAAGAGAACTGGCTCGAGCTTACTCAGAGGAATTCCATTAAATGAACTCATCCGTCATCTTGCCTTTTATTGATGAGTGGCACTGTTTGGCGGGGAGTGACATGGCAGAACAAATAGCATCAGAGCCCAGGCTTCCTCTTCATCTCGAGCTGAGGCACCCGGACACTCCCCCTCCCCTGGCAAAAAAGAAAAGAAAAAAAGGCACACACAAGTCATTACTTATTACATCCATTATTAACTCAGCTCAGGGCTCATTAGGCATGGAAATTGAGGATAGCAAAATCGGGAGCTAAGTAGTCTTTGGTACCAACACATAAGGAAGGGGAGTGGTGATGCATGGGGTGTGGCACAGAGGGGTTGCGGATCAGGACAGAGACAGAAGGGCAGTTAAAAGCGGCAACTCAGCGTTTGTGACATTTCCGAATCCTAAGGGCCGTGGGTTGTTGATTGCAGGCTTCCCCTTTTCTGACACGATTGCGTTGAGGACTACATTTGAAAGCGCCGGGGCCAGAGCGCAGGAATATGAGAGAAGGGCATCATTAGCTCCACACAGACCTTTGCGATGAAGTTCGCTCAGTGCGTGGCGTTGTTCTATTAAAGGGGAGGCGCAGGGAAAGGGTCTGGGGAGCCACTAAGGACAGGAAGGACCAGCTAAAAAATAAAACAGAATCCGCTGCCTGGTTCTTTTCCTTAAAGTCAAGATCAAGGTTAATCTTGTGGGCCTGGCTGAGGTGAAACATGGGGTGGAAAGGGAGGTAGGTGAAGCTGATGTTTCAGCTGATGGGTAAAGGTAAAGGGACCCCTGACCATTAGGTCCAGTCATGGACAACTCTGGGGTGGCGGCTCTCATCTCGCTTTACTGGCCAATGGAGCCGGTGTACAGCTTCCGGGTCATGTAGCCAGCATGACTAAGCCGCTTCTGGCGAACCACAGCAGCACACGGAAACGCTGTTTACCTTCCTGCCGGAGTGGTACCTATTTATCTACTTTCACTTCGTGCTTTCAAACTGCTTGGTTGGCAGGAGCAGGGACCGAGCAACGGGAGCTCACCCCGTCGTGGGGATTTGAACCACCGACCTCCTGATCGGCAAGCCCTAGGCTCTGTGGTTTAGACCACAGCGCCACCCATGTCCCAGCCACCTGATGGGTAGGCAGAAGTAAATTTTGGGGTCCCTCCTGGACAAAGAATCTGGGGGATTATGAGGGAGACACAAATGGTGCATTATGAGCAGAAGGGGGGCAAAGGAAGAGGCCAGTTGGGTTAGTTCAGCATCCTGTTCTCATAGTTGCCGACCAGATGTCCAAGGGAAGCTGGCATAGGCTCAGTGGACCTTTTCTGCTCTTTTTCTACTGTTTTTCCTTTGTTTTTCATAGGCCATGGGTAGATGGTAGATGGTGGTGGTGGTGATGATGATGAATTTGTGATGTGTATTTTACATGCATCCAAAGGAAATTTTCAACCATACCATTGTAAATAGATTTTTTTAAAAAAACAACAACACAGTATACAAACATCTGATGATTGCTTTTTAAAAAAAAAAAAAACTCCTAAGGCAGAGGCCTTTTCACCCAGCAGGATGAAATGGGAGGTCCTCTCCTTAGCATGCCCATTTAGGGCTTGGGATTTGCAACTATCTCATGAAGAGTGATCTGGACAGGAGGGGCTGTCAAAAATGTTACCGTTTGCCTTGCAAAATAGTAAAGGTTAAAAGGACTTGTAATTGGGTGATCAACGTTAATGATGTAGAGCGAAAATGTGCAGACAAACAGATCTGTTCCATGAAAGGCTGAAATAAACAGTGGATGAATGGACAAAGAGCTGAATGACGTTCATAGGCATTTACCAGGAGGAAAGCAGGCACAGAAACTACCTGTGTGATCCTGTTTGTGCACGGAGGCAGGTATTAAAAAGGCAAGACATCGAGAAATGGGTTGAACAAGAGGCAGATTTGTTTAGCTGGAACAACACTTGCATAGTTGTTTACTGTGCATAAATCTACCGTATTTCCGGCCCATAAGAATCACCGGACCATAAGACGCACATATTTTTTTAAAGGGGGCAAACAAGAAAAAGAACTATTCTGCCTCAAACCTGGCGGCAATGGCTGCAGAGGAGGAGAAAGCAGCTTTTGGGCTGCACATTCCTCCTCCACAGCCACCACCACCAGCTGCAAAAGGACGGGGGGGCATTCCTCCGTCCTCCCCTACCCCTTTGCCGCTGGCTTTAAAGCCAGCTGGGGGGAAGGGGAGGATGCTATGGTCTGTCCCTTCTCCCCAGCTGGCTTTAAAGCAAGGGGGGAACCGCTAGCACTGTGCACAGCATCAGGGCGGCTCTCCCCTTCCAAGCTGCTAGGTCCTGCCCCCCTCTGTTCCCCGCCTCTTGCCGCATTCAGTGAGAGGCGGGTGGCGGCGGGCAGCAGAGCAGATGCTGCTGGATTCTCCCTGCAGCCTCCATTCGCAAAAACAAGCCTGTTTTTCTGAACGGAGGTGGCAGGGAGGTACAAGCAGCATCTCCTCTGCTGCCCACCGCCCCCTACCTGCTCGACAGGGAGCCTTTGCTCCATAAGACGCACCAACATTCCCCCTTACTTTTTAGGAGGGGGAAAGTGCGTCTTACGGAGCGAAAAATACAGTACTTTAGATATCATCTAGGCTGATGCTATTTGAAGGAGACCTTTCCATCTTGTAAACTGTGTTGACCATGCAAAGGCCTGGGCAAAAGAAGGCATGTCTTGACCTATTGATGGAAAATGTGCATTGATGGGACCAGATGCACCTTAGAGAGAAGCCAGTTCCATAACTGGAGGTTCTGCAAGAAGCCTCTCAAGAGTCCATCATCACACACACAAAAATCAAGAGCCTGCTGGATCAGACCAAGGGCCCATCTAGAACATTCTTTTCTCACAATGTCCAACCAGATGCCTATGAAGAACCCACAAGCAGGACCCAAGGACAAGAGCACTCTCCCCTCCTGGGGTTTCCAGCAACTGGCAATCAGAAGCTTCCTCCTATTGAAGCAGAGCATGGCTATCATGGCTGGTAGCCATTGATAACCTTATCCTATCATGGATGCTTTATCTGTGATTCCTGTATTGCAGGGGTTGGAATAGATGACCCTCAGTGTCCCTTCAAACTCTACTCTTCTACGATTTGGTGATTCCATCATGAACAGGAAGTCTGCATCCCATGTGAAGAACCCTCTCATGTGTCTGTATTGAAAATAAGTTTTCATATGTGATTTCTTTCAAGGTCCCTCACCCTAGAAGGAAAAGGTAAGAGCACAGACCTTTATCAAATCTCAAGAAAGACTTAAAAATGCTCTAGACTTTAATGAAGATGTGCAGGCCTCAGAAAATGACATTTAATTATACAGGAGCTGAATCCAGTCGGTTCCAAGCTGGGCTCTTTTCCTTTGTCTGTTTAAGCATGATGCCTTTCTTGAACCATGAATGAGAACTGCTAATCGGTGTCTGGAAGGCAGGAAGAGATGGGGTTTCCTCTCTGGAGGTGTGATGAGGCAAGAGGGGAAGCATAGAATGGCTTCCAAGTTCTCCTTGGCAACTGACAGGATGTTCTTCCCGTTAATTGATTCAGGAAAGAGTAAACAGAAGAAAGTGGCATTCCTTGACAGATGCCTTGGATATCCAAGTGTCAAAGTCAGTTAGCACATGCCACTGATCATGTGCTTTCCATCTCTAAGCACATCGTCGGCGTGGAAGAGGCGAGGAATTGTTGATTCATTCTGAAAGCCGAAGCAAAACAAAGGTTTTCACGCCGTCTGCCTGACCCACAGAGGCTCGAGCAGGGCCATTTCCTGCTGAACTTCCCACAGAAGGGCATGCCACGGGGCATGGCCCACGATGCTAAACACTCAGTCCTCAGTGAATGCCAACCAAACCTCAGGGGCATGGGTAACCACAAAAAGTGTCCCATCAGAGGATCACAGTGGAGTACAAGGGACCAGACGGTCCTTAATTTACCTTGTGCCCAAGTTGTTTAGCACTTTGTGAATTAACACAAGACCCTTGAACCCAGCCTGGTAGAAAATTGGCAGCCAGTGCTTTTTAATAGCCGGAGCACACCGGAGCACAGTTCTGGCACCTCTCAGGTGGGTGCCATTGCTGACCGCTGCTCCCCGCACCCACTTTTTGCCTTCACCTACTTCCGAGAAGCCCAGAATGAACATTTCAAGTCAAAACAAAAACTGGCCAGCGTATGTGAGTCTACACATTATTATTATTTTTTAGATCTATGACTCTACCTGCCTCCTAGCCGCTCCTAGCCACGACTAATCAAGCTATGGGGCAAGGCCAATTCATATTTCCTTTTCTTCAGTCTGTCTCCCATGTAGCAGGGGCAGGCTTTAAGCTTTCCAGCCAGGCCTCCACCATTGCACATTGTCAGGATACCCCCAGGGGTTGCTCACAAGTAACGACAGAGTCCTCTTACTCTAAAGACTGCTTTATTTTCCATACTTATTTACAGTGCAGAGCTAGATAAAAACATGACTGCTCAGTCACTTGCAGAATCCGGAAGTGCTCCTCTCCGGTTTCCCGCCCAGCACCAAAGTCTCGACACCCTGAAACAATGTCTTCTGGGTCTCCTAGCCTCCCGACGCTGCGTCTGTGCCGGAAGCTGTAACTCTCCCTCCGATCGCCTCTGGCTGGTGGTGCTGGGTCTTTCTCTCACATCCCTGACTGTCTGCTCCTCCTCCTCTTCAGTGGGAGAGAGCTCTGGCGATGGGGTGTGAGACGAGTCAGATGACAGCAGTGTCTGGGGATCCCTGTACCTGAGCAAGACCTGCTCTCAAGGAACTTCCTTGCCCTGATCCTCCCCCCTCGGAGGATCTCTGTCCCCTCTCTCCTCGCGAGGAGAAGGCAAATCCCTGATACACATGCATGTGTTTGTACGAGGGCCCTTCCTAGCTGCCTTAGCCATCCACCAGAATCTAAGAGAACGAGGGAGGCAGTGGTGCATTTATTTGACCTAAACCAGAACCAGGGGCGACACCCAAACCAGCTATGGCGACAGCTTGCCATAGTTTTCAGCACCTCTCCTCTGCATGCGGTGAATGTGACTGTTGTCAAACTGTTCAGGGCTGCCCCAGTCACCTGGCGACTTACTGCAACAACTTCAAGGTGAGTTCCATCACCTATT
The DNA here is from genome assembly GCF_009819535.1 of Lacerta agilis. Lineage (NCBI taxonomy): Eukaryota > Metazoa > Chordata > Lepidosauria > Squamata > Lacertidae > Lacerta > Lacerta agilis. Next base: position 6,037,197 of record NC_046322.1, on the reverse strand, counting down.
TTTCTTGGGGGAAAAAGCAGTGAGTGTAGCTCTTTCAGCAGCAGAGTGACATGTTGCCAGTAACCTTCTCCTGTGAGTAGTCTGGCCCCTGCAGCTTTTGGACCAGATACAGGGCAGCTTTGCTTTAAGGGATGGTAGAAGGAAGCTTCCAATAGTCCTGTGGAACACACACACACACACACACACACACACACACATCAAATAAAAACTCACTCTACTATCCATTCCATAAGACTGAATATTGTGCTAGGGCTTTTCAAAACACTTCCTGTCCCAATGTAAATCGAATAAAATTAAACCATACCGGACAGAAGATGTTTGCTTTATTTAGCCCTTAGGCAGGCAAACCTTTTGTGTTAAGCTTAATTGTTTTCATAAACTTCTTGTCCGATGATCCATTTTATATTTCTGTTCCTTTATTGTATTTTGCTTTGCTGTGTTTGCTTGGCTTCTAACTGAGATTTTGCTCACTACACAGATATATGAGTTTTCAGGAAATAAATGAGTAAAATAATAAGAAAGAAAGAAAGAAAGAAATTGCATCACAAAATTCAGAGAAGTGTGAGTTTTCAAAGATAAAGGTGTGAGTTTCAGTTTCATGATTTGCGAATTGCAGATCAGGAAAGTTTGCATTAAACTGGGATCCAGACAAATGTCTATTCCACGCCTAATCTGTATTGCAGCAGCAATAACACAACTATCAGCTGAGGTCATAATCAATTCTCTCATTTCCCACTGATTATTTTCCCTATATTTCTTGTGAGGCTATGTAAAGGTGAGCTGGGCTTTGGATCTTTTGATATAAAAGATGAGCTTTTATATATACATGGGTACCTACTGAACCAAAAGTGTGAAGGATATCGTGCAAAGTTTCCATCTGATTCCCAAGAAGTTTACCTGTGCTCTTTTGGCCGTTACCTAAGACAACGGAGGTAGGTGGGATGTTTGATTCTTAAAGTGATCCCTGACTGGCTAGCATCACCCATTTGACCAGAACAGGAAACATCTCCTTCATTCTAATTTCCCTTAGTAACTTCAGCACATAAATTGCTCTTAGTGACCCCGTCATGTAAATAAGTTTCACACTCTAGTGATGTAATAATCGAAGGGTCCCTGATTGGCAAAGACCACTTGAGGAGGAGCAATGTGTAGAAAAACACATGACGTCCCCTCGGAAGTGGGAAATGGCAGCTCTGGACAATTGTCAAGAGCCAGGATTAATATGTGTGGTGTGTGTGTGTGTGTGTGTGTGTGTGTGTAGGGTTCCCCTTGAAATCACTAGTTTTGAGGTGAGAATTGGATCTGGAGAATACCTGTTTCAGCTTTGGCACCCACTGCAGCCACCCTTCTTGATTGCTACCTCTGGGTTGCTTTGGAATCAAAGTTTGATTCAGTTCCTCCCCTCCTCCCCCGGCGATGGCGCTTGATGTATGTAATTTGGACTTGTCATCTGGGGCTGCCGTTATTCTGCTACCAGCTGCATTCACAGGAGAGGCCTCCGTTTGGAACAGCATGTCAGGAGTCTAGACTAGCTCAGCAGAAGCAACAACATAAGGACAGATGTAAAATCAGTGGTGGGATGATTTTATATCGGGAAAGTAAGATGTAAAATCAATGAGAGGTTTTAAAGACCAAGGGACAATCCAAGCTGAACGGGGGCTGGAAGGAGGAGGGAATTAATGAGCACTTTAGCAAAAAGGTCTCATTTCCCCCACAAGCTGAAATCAGAGGAATACTGGAATAAAATTAAACACCATCAAACTTTACCTAAATCTGAGTTTACTTAGTTGTCAGGAAATCAGGATTTAATCTCTTCCTGCCACTACCGCCACACAGCATTTCATTTATGGATCTACCTCTGTTAGGTGTGGTTATAACATAGTGCCCTTCCAAAGGACAATATTGTCCTTTCACTAATTTATGAAAAAAATAGTTTCTAATTCAAGGGAGCAGTCACTGTCTATATAGTCATAGCTGTGCTATCATTGAGTCCATTTTTTTAAAAAAAGGAGAGAGAGAGAGAGAGAGAGAGAGAGAGAGACCTCTCTCTCTCTCTCTCTCTCTCTCTCTCTCTCTCTCTCTCTCTCTCTCTCTGGTTTTTCTGACTGCGTGTGTTCAGAAACTGATTCAATCTGTGTGCTTTTCCTTAAAGGAAAGAGCTCCTAAATACACCATGTTATTTAGATATTTTGCAACCTAGATTGGTAAAAGGAGGGTATGCCACAGAAATAAAGAACCAGATTCAAAGGAGCATGTCCCTTGAAAAATAAAAAGAGAAGGATAAATGAAAGAGAGGATGGGCAAAGAAGAGAGGAATACATGCCAAGGAACATTGGAGGTGAAGGTCACATATTGATTTCCAATAATCAGCTAAATCTTTTCTCCACACTCTTGTTTAGATGAATTTGGTACAAAAGAGAAAACTGTTGCATTGGAGTTAGCCCTAGTTTGATCAGCAAGAAGGCATGACTAAGGATGGGTGAATATTTCAATTTGGGTTTCTCTCATTTTCTGGTTCCCCCTTCCCCTGTTTTTGCACAGCATTTCCCCCTAATATAAAGCATTTTCACTTTTAACCTAAGGTATGCATTTTGCACATATTCCTTGATGGGAGAACCATATTGCAGAATTCAAAGTAGTGCAAATTTCAAAGGATGGTTGTGGTTTGGTTTAGATAACGTTTTGGAAATCAGTGCAAATCAGGCTGGTTGACCTTTAAATGTGAATGGACTCTATTTCCTGCCCCCATCCCTAGTGATAACAGCAAAGTGTCTTCCAATTTAAAAGTTAAAGTTCTCTCTCCTCACTCAAAACAAAACAAAACAAAACAAATCCTTCCAGTAGAGGACAACAGAAACTTCTACGGGAGCTCACCCTGTCACAGGGATTCGAACCGCTAAACTTCTGTTTCAGTGTATCTGAAGAAGTGTGCATGCACACAAAAGCTCATACCAAGAACAAACTTAGTTGGTCTCTAAGGTGCTACTGGAAGGAATTTTTTTTGTTTTGTTTTGTTTTGTTTTGACTATGGCAGACCAACACGGCTACCTACCTGTAACTCAGTCTCTCCTCACTGTATTTCTGTGCCATGGAAGGCTTCACCTGAGGGATTTTGCCATCTAGTGAAACTGATAAAGGGATGGGTACTCTTCTAGTGTCACAGCCTTAGCCTGAGTCTTTCCATATAGCTACGTGTTTGGTGAGACTCCAGAACACATACAGAATAAAACTCTCCGCATTCTCGAATCCAGCTCTGAAGGAAGCCTGGTCCATTTCTTCTCCTCCTTTGCACCCAGTTACACTCTCGACTAAACCATTTCCAACAGATCAGTCACTTGAGTATTCAAGGATGCAAAAAATAAATCCGACGCTTTCCCCCCAGATGTTCAGTTTGACCCAGGGCAACTCAATCAAAGTCTGTAAGGTTTCCAAGATTGCTAGCACGCGCATATATATATATATATATATATATATATATATATATATATATATATGGCATATGGATTTTCTGGCAAAATGAAAGATGTATTTGCAAGACTGCTACATACAACACAATCACATTTTTATATATAAAATGTACAAATGGGAAGAGACTCTGGGAAGATGTGAAAAGAGTATGAAAGGGACTTCCATGTACTTCTCCTTTCCCCTGGGAGCAATGGGAAGTCCAAAGTCATCTTTAGAAGTTCAGTTGCCAGATGTAGATACCTGACAGTATTATGTTGCAAACTGGGGGGGGGGGGATCCTGTTTCACGTTAAAGGCTATTCAACTTGCCGTGTGGTTTCAAATGTTTAAGTCAAATTACCTGCTGGGTAGTAGTCACATGAACAACAGAAGAGCCTTGTTGGAGAAGACGGATGGCCTGTTTCGTCCAGCATCCTGTTTTCACAGTGGTCAACTGCAGGAGCCTGCAAGCAGGAGTCGACCACAACAGCAATCTCCACATTTCATGAACATCCGATGAAGCTGAGTTTTGGAAGATTCGGAACTTCTCTGCACAGCACAGAGTCAAACTATGGAATTCAATCCCAGAGGTGGAAGTGGTGGCCACCAACCTGGATGATTTTAAAAGAGGGTTGGATAAATAAATGGCAAATAAGGACATCAGCAACCACTAGCTATGGTGACTATGTTCTACCTTCACTTGGGGGCAGTGTGTTCCTGTTATCAGGTTCTGGGAAGCTCAGGGGCATTTGGGGCAGAGTGCTGTTCTGTTATCACATCCTGCTTGTGAGTTTCCCACAGGCCACCGTGAGAACAGAATGCTGGACCAGATGAGCCATGGGCCTGATCCAGCAGGCTCTTTTTATGTTGCTCAGTAATTCCCAGCAGCTGCTTTCAAGAGGCATACTGCCTATGAAAAGTGGAGACAGAACATAGCCTTCATGGCTAGTAGCCATCAATATTCTAACCCTCCATGAAATTGCTTAATCTTCTTTTCAAGCTATCTGAGATGGTGACCATGATTACTTATTGTACAAACTTTGACTTGGTGGCCCACTCTGCCTTTGGAACTATCTTCACCATGAGGTATTTGGAGTGCTTAACTCTTCCTCCTGTGGATTTCCTCCAGAAACTTTGCACAACTCCTCTTGCCACCGATGGGTTTCTAGAACTCCACTTCACAAACACAGGTCTGGAATCCTGTGGGGGGTGGGAAAGTGGTGGGCAGAGAATGGAAGCTAAGAGTTGTGAATTCTATCAGTAGAAGGGGCTCACCCAACTCAAAGGTAATAGCAAGTATTTCTTTCTTTTTCCTTTCTCTACAAATTTTGAGGGTCATGGGTAGGGGTTTTGAAAGAAACCACAGTAATTTCAGTTTATTTGGATTTCTGTTGTAGTTTTGAACATCTGTAGTTATGAATCAAGGTACATGGAACCATCAGTTTATTGTGGCAGACAATCTTTTCTTTATTGCCCCTGTTGAGGAGGTGACACATCACTTGGCAGAGATGTCTGAGCCAGGAACACTATCCAAAAACATCCAAGTACCCAATGTCCTTGACCAATCCTTAGGGAACAGTGACTGGTTCTACTGCTGGATCCCAAATCCTTTCAGAGGTAGCTCATTGGGATTGGGTTCTGAGCACCAGCATGCCCTAATACCCATCGACAGTGAGATTACATCACAGCCTAGAAAGAAGGCATTCTCTTTGTTTCTATTGGGCAGTGATGAAAAATGTGTGATAAGCCAGATGTTCTTGGATTCTAACTCCTATGAACCACAGTCAGTGTGGACAATGGTCCACTGTAGTCCAACAACATCTGGAAAATTATTGGTTATTTTTTCCCCTGGTACAAGAGAACAGCATGACTGTATTACAGTCTATGTTTGAAGGAAATGTCCTCTGGGGTAGAGCTATGTACATCAGCCCATACTTTCGGGATCAAAAACAGATTACTTTGCTTGTAACTTGGGGAGCCAAGTTGGTGACTTCATTCTGCATTGGACAGACCATTTCTCTCTCAGTTCAATTTCCCAATTTTAGGAGGAAGAAGAGATTACTCTAACCTTCCTCATAGGATTATCCTGTTTGCTGTGAGGACAAGGAAGATAAAGCTTGTAAAACACCTTGCCATTGATAACCTCTGTGCCCCTCATTGCCAAATCCTGTTCCCAGAACACTCAAAACCTGTAGTCACAAGAAGTGATGGAAATCAATACATCAAACAACTCAATTGCTCAATAAATCCCTAAGTCAATATTAGAGTTGTTGAAGAATTTGAAATTTGTCAAGAAGGAGTGATGTCGTAGGAAGGCGACAGGTGTGAATAAAATGAAGGGCAGTTAGAGTACAATAGTTAGAGAGCAAGGCTGGGAACTTGATGACTGTCTGGCACTGTAGCATAGATATTGTTGCTGTGTCCTTCCTGGATAGGAAGCAAACCATATATTCTGACCATTCCTTGCCCTCTTCAATGAGTAAATCAAGGGAACTGCGGAGTCCCTTCACCTACCCAAGACAACTGTATACCGTATATACCCGAGTATAAGCCGACCCAAATATAAACCGAGGCACCTAATTTTCCTACAAAAACCTGGGAAAGCTTATTGACTCAAGTATAAGCCGATTCACCTTTGCTGCTGTGGAGGAGGAGGACGAACGAGCAGCCCGAAAGCAGCCCTTTGGGCTGCTCCTTCCTCTTCCTCCTTTGCCAAGTTTGTATTTATGTGAGCAGTTCAGGAATGGAACAAGCTGCCTGGGGAGAGTAAAGAACCGCTGTTCTTGTACACTTCTTAAGGAATGGTTGACAGGGGAGACCGGGTGGCGGCACAAGCGAAGAGAAAGGGCTTCTTTCTCGTCGCCCCCACCGCCCGCCTCACTCGAGTATAAGCCGAGGGCAGCTTTTTCAGCACAAAAAATGTGCTGAAAAACTAGGCTTATACTCAAGTATATACAGTACATTACAATGGGGTGGACCAGGTATAATACCAGTTCTTTGTCCTCCATCACCACCATCACACCTTACTCTGTTCTCCCACCTCTGCAAAAAGAGTGAGATCAGATTTTCAGAAAGTTACTTTTAAAAGAAATTCAAATTTGAACTGATTTTTTTTAAAATCTCTTCAAGAAAATGAAACTTCCTCTTTCTCCTATTCATTCTTATACTGTACTTTCCAATTACAGGTGGGTAGCCGTGTTGGTCTGCCATCAACGGCACAGCAATGGGCACCCGCATGGCCCCACAGTATGCCAACATCTTCATGGCAGATTTAGAACAACGTTTCCTAAACTCCTACCCACTCAAACCTCTCTTGTACCTGCGTTACATTGATGATATTTTTATTATCTGAACACATGGTCAACAGACCCTGGACACCTTCCACAAGACATTCAATGACTTTCACCCCACCATCAACCTAACTATGAACCAATCTATGCAAGAAATACACTTTTTGGACACTACTATAAAAATACAGGATGGACACATAGACACCACCTTATACCGTAAACCAACCGACCGACAAACATATCTACATGCTTCTAGCTACCATCCCAAACATACCAAACAATCCATTGTATATAGCCAGGCCCTACGTTACAGCCGCATCTGTTCCAACTCTACAGACAGAGACTCTCACCTAAGAGATCTACAGCAAACCTTTTTAGAACTAAAATATCCACCTGATGAAGTTAAACAACAGATCGACAGAGCCAGACTGATACCCAGAGAGAACTTGCTGCAAGACAGACCCAAAAAAGAAAATAACAGAACACCACTAGTCATCACATACAGCTCCCAAGTTAAAACAGTACAACACATCATCAGAGATCTACAACCTCTCCTAGACAATGACAGTTCTCTTTCTCAAGCTCTGGGAGGAAGACCCTTCATCGCCTACAAACAGCCACCCAATCTCAAACAGCTCCTCACCCACAATAATACAAAAACAGGACTCAACATGGACACTGGTACCAGAGCCTGCAATAAACCCAGATGCCAACTTTGCTGCCACATAAACCCGGATAACACCATTACTGGTCCCAACAACATCAAACACACCATCTCAGGACTATTTAATTGCTCATCTTCCAACATTGTGTATGCAATCAAATGCCAACAGTGCCCTTCAGCTCTCTATATTGGACAAACAGGCCAAACCCTACGCCAAAGGATAAATGGACATAAATCTGATATCAGGAATCACAAGACAGAGAAACCAGTAGGAGAACACTTCAATCTCCCAGGACATTCTATAAAAGATCTCAAAGTAGCTGTCTTAATACAAAGAAATTTCAGAAATAGACTGGAAAGAGAAGTGGCTGAATTGCAACTAATCACCAAACTTAAAACCATGGAGAAACCTGGTTTGAACAAAGACATTGGATTCTTATCTCATTATACATAACAAAGCTATCTTTAGCCATCTCACCCTTGCCTTTCCCTGCAAGACTAATTGCAGCCGTTTAGAGTCGTCAACAGGTTTTCCACACTTATCAGCCTATCACCCATTCCCACCAGCCTTCTGAGTAATACCCCTCCCCACTCCCCCACTATATTTAAGGATCTGGTGACTTCTGTTTCAGTGTATCTGAAGAAGTGTGCATGCACACGAAAGCTCATACCAGGAACAAACTCAGTTGGTCTCTAAGGTGCTACTAGAAAGAATTTTCGATTTTGTTTTGTACTTTCCAAAATTTTGATTCCTTCCCATGCAAATTCCATCATTTGTGATTTGCATAATTCTTAGAGCAGCTCCTCACTGTTCTCAAGTACTATGCTATCATTCCTCCTCAAGACCTTAACTTACTCTTCTAAACTTTTTGAACTGGTCTTTGCCAACTCCCTTTGCTTCCCTATATTATTGTATAATAATTTCATTTTTATAGTCAAAACAGAAAGTTGGAACTCAGTAGACATTATTATTATTATTATTATTATTATTATTATTATTATTATTATTATTATTACCATTCACTCCATTTAAATGGAATGATTTGCTGCCTTATCACAGTAATAAAGGGAGCCCATTATAATACCCAAAATGTTTGCAGAAAATGAGGCTTTCTACTAAGCGATGAGACCAGCTGCTACTTTGGGCTTATCATATTGCTGAAGCGCTCAGCTGGCCAAAAATTTCCTGGTGCAGAGACATCAATCTCTTTCCCCGTTGGCTGCCGAATTTACTCAATAGAAAGCCGCCTTTGCAGTCTGGCCTGCATTAATGATCGATGATGGAATTCGGGGGAGAGGAATGGAGCAGTAGAATCTCACGCTTGCTGGAAGATAAAAGATGCCAGCGGAGAGCTGCATGCAGTAGAGGAAAGGTGGAGAACGTGACAGATCATGGAAACCTTTAGAAGGAGGAGAACAGGCTAAGAATTCAGGAAGAGAAACACTCCATTTTTTCTACTCCCTGGACTTCTGGTTCTGAATGGATAGTATTCTAGGAAGCTTCCACAACAAGGTTATTGAGGTAAGGTTGGTGCCAGTGCTCAGGCAGGTCAGGCACTGGCCTCCAAGGACTTAGAATGAACCATCCTTAGCTCAACCTGGCCACACTGCCATTCTCCACTCTCCCACATTGGGCACACAGATGGTTTTCAGTGTTGGTGCACCCTTTTGAATGGGAGCCAAGGTGAGCTTCCATCTGTGGTGTCCACCCATCACTTTAAATTACCCAAAATCTAGTGTCCTGCCTCACACATCTATGAAACGTATGGGTTCCATAGATCTCCAGCCAGGTTTCATAGATCTACGGGTCAGGGAATTACTCTCTGGGTAACTTAAGAAGTCAGATGTACACCACAGATGGGAGCTGAGCTGAGCTCCCATTCAAAAGTGCTGTTGCCCGTCCATTGCCAAAGCATGTTTGGGGGGCAGGTCCAGTTAGGTGAGTGTTGCTGCCCCTCCCAAAGCAGTGATACAGAAAGCATTTGGCTGTACTATGGTATGATTGGGAGGGCATAGTTGTCATAAGCCAAGGACCCCCTGAAATCTGGTGTCAGCCCTGATGGACAGAATTAGCTGGTGCAGTGTGTATTGGTGGCTACTGGCTTAGATAGTTCAAGGATTGTGTGTGTCTGACATTTATGAAAGATAGGTCCACCAATTGCTATCAGCTACAATGCTTAACTGGAGTGAGTGCTCCCTGGAAGGACAGATCCTGAAGTTGAGGCTCCAGTACTTTGGCCACATCATGAGAAGAGAAGACTCCCTAGAAAAGACCCTGTTGTTGAAATAAATCAGGAGACAAAAAATGTTGGAAATGTGTTGTGAAGGAGGGAAACTTTATCCATATGTGATGGCATTGCGACAAAGTCAAATAATATTGGGAAAATATATATAATGAATTAAAAAAGATCCATAGTTATTCGTTTAGAAAACTACCCGAAGCCTTCTTGTTGGGTATGGTGGGAGAGGATATTGAGAAAGGGGATGTAAAAATGTTTTTGTATGCGACTACAGGGGCAAGAATTCTGTTAGCACAAGTTTGGAAACAGCAACAGACCCCTACTATAGAGGAACGGCGCCAGAAAATGGTGGAGTACATGGAAGTAGTGAAATTAACATCTAGATTCAGCAACTAGGGGGCGAAACATTTGAAAAAAAATGGGGAAAATTTTTGGTATATATGAATAGGATGTCTGGAATATGAAAGAAAAACAAAACTCATAGCTTAATATATAATTCTTTATTGGAAGTACAAAATGTAAAATAATAATATACAGAGTATAGAGACAAAATGAATTAAAATATAACAGGACAAAGATACAATACATATGAAGGAAACTTGTAAAAAGTAATCAGAATTGGAATAAAATGGAAAAAAGGGAAGAATATGAGTGATTAAGGAAATATTTTTTGTTATATGATAGAGACAATAAAGAAGTGTAAAACCGCAAGAACCAACCAAAAAGAAAAAGAAAACAGAGGAAGAAAGGGGGGAAGTGGAAGGGGGGAATGGTGTAGGGGGTGGCTTGGGTTTGGGGTGTTTGTTTGTCAGTCAGTCTTGTCTGGGGGGTGTCTTGCTTTTTGTATTTGTGTTGGGAAAGAGAACTATATTGTATGAATGTTGATGTACATAAAAAAATGAATGTTAAGACTTAAATGCAATGTATAAGATAAATTTGTGTGGGAAAATAAATAAAAATTATAAATAAAAAAAAAGATGGAGGGCACAAGGAGAAGGGGATGACAGAGGATGAGATGGTTGGACAGTGTTCTCGAAGAGACTAGCATGAGTTTGGCCACTGCGGGAGGCAGTGAAAGATAGGGGTGCCTGGCGTGCTCTGGTCCATGGGGTCACGAAGAGTCGGACACGACTGAACGACTGAACAACAACAACACAATGCTTAACTGAAATGTCCAGGTTCACTCTGACTGAGGAACTAAAAACTCAGCCAATTCTGGTCAGGTCAGTACTGCCCATATTCCTGATCCTGAATTTTGCCCTCTGCCCCTCACTCCCACCTTCTGACTAACTCTTTCATTCATGGAAGCAGTTCAATAAGAGAGGTAAATGATGTTTCAAAAGAGAGCTGATCCCAGGTCTGCCAACTTGAATGAAATATTGTGGGGGCCCAGGTAAGCCCCGCCCCACCCCGCCCTGCATAATCGGTCACATGATGCAGTGCACACACACCATTTGAAGGGGAATGTCCATCAACTTTGTGGGGGCTGGCCCCCTCAAATATTTTATTGTGGGGGCCAAAAAAAATCCATGACCCCTAGGAGATGGCTGATTGTGCACATAGGATTTTACAAGCACAAATCGAATCGTCCTGCTTATGCCTTTTGTTAGTTTTGGCGCATGATAGTGCTACAAGAGCATGCACGCATGTCTTTTTCTAGCCTCTAAACGCCCCCCTCCTTTCTGAATTTCAGCCTTGATTTTCAGATGGAAGCACACGCAGGCTTTTCTTTTCTTTTTAGCAGAACCTAGAACTCCACAGCCACCCACACCCATTTCTATTTGGGTCAGCATCACCTCCAAAGTGATAATAACGAAGCAGGCACAGGAAGAATTAAAAATAATGAGGTGCATCCACCCTAAGCTGGTGAGGGGGAAAACCAGCATATGGGAGACTATTTTGAGCACTGGGCTTCGCTTCAAGTGGGCAGCAGCCTCCCGGATCCCAGAGCGAAGCTAGGGAAATGGCTGAGTCGGTTGACTAAATAATGCCTTCGGTACCTGCCGGGAAACAGACTGTTGAACAGAAGACACACAATAATTCAGCCCAACCCTACAAAGTCTGGGCTGGAAAAAGAACGCGCAGCAAATCACACAGAACTTGTTCCATAGGTACGGATCCAGCAATGTGGAGGGGGTAACAAAATGCAACGTTTGGCAACGTTTGATTAATTCTCTCCTCTTCCCTTTTGGGTAGGCTGCTAAGTACAAACCCCCTGCCTCCCCCCCTCCTTTTATTTGCAAAGTAACGTTGTCTGCAAGCTTTTCTGGTACATTTATTCGTTTCCTGGTGTGGGGTGGCTATGGAGACAAAAGTTGATATATGTGAACGCTTTGCTGTAGTTTCCACGGGTATTTGCTCTTTTCCAAACTGTGGGGTTGTATGCTTGGAACACTCGTTTGCAAATAAAGATCTGCAGTTTTGGAGTCTTCCAGTTTACATTCTTACATAAGCATATCTTGTCCCCCACTGGTGTGACCAATGGAAGGAGTGTTATTTTATAAGGGGTGTGTAAGAGAGAGTGCTTAAGTGGTTTCAGCACCTCACTGAATCCAACAACCGCAAAAGTGATTTTGACTGAAAAGCCTACATACTAATTATTGCAGATGATCCTCCCAAATAAGTATTCATTTTAGGAACAAGGGGAACTGCCTTATACCAAGTGAGAACATTAATTCATCTACTCCACTATTGTCCACCATGACTGGGAGCAGGGGCGTAGCAAGGGGGGCATAGGGGATGGGCCGCCCTATGTCCCATAATGGAGGGGGTGACAAATTATCAAGGAACAATTACTGCCCTACTAGGGCGGTTCATAAAAAAAACTTTTAAAAAAAAAATGCTTGCTCCAAAGGTCTTATCTTACTATACTAGGGATTATAAAGCTATATATGAAATTTCATGCATATCGGTTAATATCTTGACTCTCCTCCACCAAAATAGCTGTTTACTTGGCTGTTTTCCTGTGTCGCGAAGGCTGAAATTTCAGTTCAGTGGAGCATTTACTGTTCCCAACCCTAGCCCTGTGGAAAGCCATCTAATTAGACTTTAATTTGATTCTGAGATGTTTTTAGGAGGTAATTTAATTATTGTTTCATTTTATACCAATGTTATGTATCTGATGTTAGCCACCCTGAGCCCGACTTCGGCCGGGGATGGTGGGATATAAATAAAAGTTTTATTATTATTATTACTTGTTATTATTCCTTTGTAAGAAAATATGAAATATCATAAAACCATTTTTGCAGGGGGGGATCAATGGGGGGGGTTGACAAGAAATTTCCTGCACCTGGTACCACCTGACCTTCCTACGCCTCTGACTGGGAGTGGTTCTCAAGGGCCTCCCCCACTGTCAGGACTGGTTCAGAAGCAGGTCAGCATGGAGACTCAGAGGCGAGTAGTAGAGTTGATTATTTATTAAAGGAAACAGAATACAAACAGAGAAGTCATGGTGAGACTGGTCCCAGTAAAGCAGTTGCCAGAATTGACCAACTGGGCCTCTCACTTCTCCCTAAGTCTCTTCCCCTACCGGCGGTTCTTCCTGCAGCCTTAAACTTCATTGGGGGCGGAATATAAATAGAAGGTTTTTCCCCCCCTACCGGCGGTTCTTCCTGCAGCCTTAAACTTCATTGGAGGTGGGCTGTCCTATCTGCACTCTTTGTTCCACAGCATGAAAAACCCTTTGAGAGGAGGGAGGAGGGGAGCTGTATGCAGTAGGACTGTTGCAGCCTCAACCCTCACCTCCTCAGCTGCTTGTCCTGCTTCTGCAGTGCTTTCTGACTCTGGTTCCTCTCCAGCTCAAACACTATTACTTCCCTGGATCTGTTCAGTATTGTTCTGTTGATGCAGCCTAGAATAACATCCCCCCCTTTTTTTTTAACTCCGAGACCAGAGGGAGGAGAAGGTGCAAGAAGACTGGAAGAAATTTAAGGAATATTTGAAACGACGCAAAAAGTTAGATATCTGAAATTAAAATCAGTGGATGTTATAGGCGATAGCATTAAAATGTTAGTTTAAAATAGAATAGAAGAAGATAGAATTGTGATTTTTTTGTATTTTTTGTATTTCTGTTAAGAATAAGGTGATAGATACAAGATGATAGATAAGGATTAAGATTAGTTGTAAAAGAAGAGTTAAAGTGGTTACAAAGTTACTACAGTAACGCAGAAGAGAGGGCGTGAGGAAGTCCCCCAAAGTAATATTATAAATAAGATTAAAATAGTAAAATAGGTGTTTGAATGTTTGTTTTGTTGTTGTTTCAGTTGTGTTTTTATGTATTGTATTAGTTTTTTGTTTTGCATTTTGCATTTTGTATTTTGTATGTATTCTTTTTTGTATTTTGTTTAAATACCAATAAATTCCTTTTTTAAAAAATCCCCCCCTTTTTTTTTTTGCTGCTGCATCACACTGTTGACTCATGTTAAGCTTGTGGTCCACCAAGACTCCTAGATCATTTTCACAAGTACTGCTTGTAAGCCAGGTGTCCCCAATCTTATATTTGTGCATCTGGTTCTTCCTGCCTTACATTCACCCCTATTAAAACTAATTTTGTTAGTTTTGGGCCCTGGTCTCCAATCTATTAAGGTCATTTCGAATTTTGATTCTGTCTTCTGCAGCATTAGCTACCCCTCTGAATTTGGTGTCACCTGGAAATTTGGTGAGCATCTGGTTCAATTCCTTCATCCAAGTCATTTATAAAGAAAACAATGGGCCCAGGACAGAACCCCCTTGGCACCCCACTTGTAACCACAATGACTTGTATCGGCATCAGAGAAACTGTGTTATCTTTGGAGATCTTTAAGCGGAGGCTTGACAGCCATCTGTCAAGAATGCTTTGATGGTGTTTCCTGCTTGGCAGGGGGTTGGACTGGATGGCCCTTGTGGTCTCTTCCAACTCTAGGATTCTATGAATCCTACAACTGCTTGGAACATAGCAGGATGTAGGAAGAAAGCAAAAATATAAGTAAGAAGTAAAGGTATGTGTTTTGCTCATTGCAAAATGACAACAAAATCGATGGTGGTTTTGCAAAGGAGTGGATACAAGCTGAAGCACTGAGAGCTGTTTCAACGCAACCTTTCCAAAGGGGGTAAAGAGGGTCTATTCTGTGCATTCTTGTTTGCTTCCATTTGAATCAAAACGCTACGGGAGAATTTCATCCTTCAGATCTAAATGTATGTACACTTCAAAAAGCAGTCTATGAGAATTCTAATAGAAAAGGGGATGGGGAGAAGAGAAATCTATCACATAATAGGAATTTACTAGATTGGGTGGGTTTTTTAAATTATCTTTGGAGAGTTTGTTTGGAGCAGATGAATCAATAGTCAGCCTCTCCTTTTGTCAGGATGGGATTGTGTCATGAGAAAGGGAGGGAAAAGGAGGGTGGGTAGAGAAAGCTTTTGTTTACATCCAAAGATTAAAGGAAGCACAATGTTAGAATATGCAGTGGAAATGGCTGTGATAGATAAGGTGTCAAGGAGAACTCTAGGAACTACAACAAAGCTTTCCAGAGATAAATAAATATATGCCGTTATCTCCTCAGCCTCTTGCAAACTTCACTTTTAAATATGTATGACCACAACTTTCTCTATTCTGCTCTCATATTCACCCATTTGTAGAATGTTCCCTTACAAGGCCAAAAGGAAGTAGGGCCAGGGGGAGGGGGGGAGAAAGTGGTGGTGGGTGGGGGTGATTGCAAGGGAGATGATGAAGGTTGATACCTTTGCAATACAGACTCAAGAACAAGGAAGGGAAAAGCATTTGTGCGATTAACAAAGCCAACGTAAGGGAGTCTGACACTCACTGAACAATAATGTATAGTGACTCCAGCAGTCTTTGCAGGAAGTATCAGTATGCCTTAGGCCTGAAAAGCTGTCTGCTTCCTTCCTCTTTCTCTTCTGGTCCCTTTATATCTCCCAACTACACCCCTTAACATCAGCACACAGTAGAAGAAGAAGAAGAAGAAGAAGAAGAAGAAGAAGAAGAAGAAGAGGAGGAGGAGGAGGAGTTTGGATTTGATATCCCGCTTTATCACTACCCGAAGGAGTCTCAAAGCGGCTAACATTCTCCTTTCCCTTCCTCCCCCACAACAAACACTCTGTGAGGTGAGTGGAGCTGAGAGACTTCAGAGAAGTGTGACTAGCCCAAGGTCACCCAGCAGCTGCATGTGGAGGAGCGGAGACACGAACCCGGTTCCCCAGATTACGAGACTACCGCTCTTAACCACTACACCACACTGGCTCTCTTAACCACTACCTTACACACGAGTTCGGTTCCAAGGATTCCATATATCCACAAATTGACCCCTTGGAACCGCCCCCATACAAGCATCCCTAGTCTTCTGGAACTGCCATGCTGATCAGGCCTCCCCCCCCCCCAACGCAAAAGCTTTAAAGCTCTTTTCATGGCAGGTACCCCAAGGGACGTGGGTGGCGCTGTGGGTTAAACCACAGAGCCTAGGGTTTGCCAATCAGAAGGACGGCGGTTCAAATCCCCACAATGGGGTGAGCTCCCGTTGCTCGGTCCCTGCTCCTGCCAAGCTAGCAGTTCGAAAGCACGCCCAAAATGCAAGTAGATAAATAGGTACCACTCCGGCGGGAAGGTAAATGATGTTTCCATGCGCTGCTCTGGTTCGCCAGAAGCGGCTTAGTCAATGCTGGTCAATAAAGCGAGATGAGCGCTGCAACCCCAGAGCCGCCTGCAACTGGACCTAATGGTCAGGGGTCCCTTTACCTTTACCTTTACCCCAAGTGTACCAGTCGCAAAACGAGCCTTGCTTGCATTTAACTTGCAGAATTTTGACCAGCGTATGGTTGAAATCTTGGGAGATCAATGTGTGTTAAGATGTGATCATGCTGTATTGCCACCACACTTTCCTCTTCACCATAAAGCCACTGGCTTCACCCCTAAGCCTTCCTGAATGACATCTCCTTCCTGAATGACATCTAATTATGTGCCCTGAAGCTCACTGAACAGATAACAGGCTGTTTACCCAGTGGCGGCTGGTGCCCACTGGGGCTTGTAAGAAAGAAGGCAGGGAGACCCACAGTAGGAGGATCCAGAGTCACTGACAAGCAGGGACAACCACTTCTCCATTTGTCCCCATCGCTTCCCAGCTGAGTTCTACAAGGACAAAAGTGAGGGTGAGAAAAGGGAAAGGTGACAACTGAGACCACCGCCTAGACTGGTTGTAAGAAAGAAGGGGGATATGGAGGCATCAAGGTTGTCATTGGTAAGACATTGCCCCTTTGCCACACTTCCCTCGTCCTCTCCTCTTGCTTCTACTGTGGTGACTATTGTTAGCAGTGGGACCTGTCTTCTTGCTGTTAGAGAAGAAGAAGAAGAGTTTGGATTTGATATCCCGCTTTATCACTACCCGAAGGAGTCTCAAAGCGGCTCACATTCTCCTCTCCCTTCCTCCCCCACAACAAACACTCTGTGAGGTGAGTGGGGCTGAGAGACTTCAGAGAAGTGTGACTAGCCCAAGGTCACCCAGCAGCTGCATGAGGAGGAGCGGAGATGCGAACCCAGTTCACCAGATTATGAGTCTGCCGCTCTTAACCACTACACCAAACTGGCTCTCCAGTGGAGCACAATGATGTGGTCCAAAGCAAAACAGACCAATATATTTGGCACCAGCTTGGCTGCAGGAGTTGCTGGAAGGAGGTGTACAAGGCACTATCTGACCATCTCAGGGACTCCACTGCATATTTGTGTAGGGATTACTCCTTAGCCTTTTCTTCTCCTGAAGATATCTCACAAGGCAGGAGAGATTTAGGATCAGAGCGTCCCTTCTCCTAGATGGGCTACCTAGATGGGCTTCTAGTTGATGAGCCCCACCTGCCCCTCACGTCTCCACACAGCACATGCAGAAACCACCTTCTTGACTATTGGACCCACTCTTGGTCTTGTCCACTCAATCTGCCAGTCTTTGCATGCAGGGGAACTCCCTAACTCACCAAGGGTTTAGCTACCCTCACCTGGTTTAGTTGGCCAGTCGAGGCCATTCCCAGGGTGTGGTCATTGTCACATGTTGACAGCTTCTAGGAGCCACATGTGAGAACTGAGTGCAGGGTGGGGACCAAAGGTGGGCAAAATACCTCAGAAGGAGCATGGCGTGTCCCCCACCAGTTGTACTATACCTCCCTTAACACGTTGTGCACCCCATAACAATATAGGAACATACATAAAGCCTTGTCTTATCAGACCAAAAGCCTATTTGGGCTCTCTTCCTCTTCTGCACAGTGACCAAACAGGTGTTTCTAGGAAGCACACAAGCAAGAGCTATATCCTGCTGCTGTTCATCAATTAGTGGTGGGCTTCCATAGGAGAATGTGATGGTCACCCTTCAGATGTGGATTGGAAATTCATGGAGAATAAGGTTATCAGAGGGACGCGGGTGGTTCTGGGGGTTAAACCACAAAGCCTAGGGCTTGTCGATCAGAAGGTCAGTGTTCGAATCCCTGCAACGGGGTGAGCTCCCGTTGCTCGGTTCCTGCTCCTGCCAACCTAGCAGTTTGAAATCACGTCAAAGTGCAAGTAGATAAATAGGTACCGCTCCAGCGGGAAGGTAAATGGCTTTTCCGTACGCTGCTCTGGCTCACCAGAAGCGGCTTAGTCATGCTGGTCACATGACCCAGAAGTTGTACGCCAGCTCCCTTGGCCAATAAAGCGAGATGAGCGCCGCAACCCCTGAGTCATCCGTGACTGGTCCTAATGGTCAGGGGTCCCTTTACCCTTTACCTTTAAGGCTACCAAAGGTGACCAGCCACACAGGTTATGGTCTGCTTTCACAGTTAGAATAGCACACTTCTGAATGCCAGTTGCTAGAAGCCACAGGAGATAAGAGTGCTCTTGTGCTGAGCCCTGCTTGAGGTTTGCCCACTGGGGCTTATGGTTACCCACTGTGAGAACAGGATGCTGGACTATACGAGACATTGGCCTGGTCCAGCTGGCTCGTTTTATTTTCTTGTGTTTTTAATGCTAACACTTTCCACTTCCTACAGAGTTTTAATGGAAAAGCAGGGTCATGGCTCCATCCCCAAACCTGTCGAGTATGCCAGTTAAATTGCATCCACACCAGTGGGCATGGTGTGGCACACCAACAAATGTCATTGGACAATGTTGCTACTCCCCTACTCTTTCCACACACACTTGCTTCTCTTTCTCCATTATTGCTCCATGGAAACGGCAGGAAAAGAAACTTGATGCTGCTATATGGCCCCAAATTTTATGACTTGCGAATTTTCTGTGTTAAGGGGGCTGCAGATGGTGCCCCCCCAGGCAAATAACACAGATATGAGCACACTAAATGTTCACTATATTTCACCAGTGGTTTTTTAATGTTATGTGAAAGCTTAAATATAATGCAGAAATTAACAGTTAGGGAAACTTTGGGGAAATGGAATAAGCTGTCGTGTGAATGGGACACTGGGAGAAGGGAGAAGGGAGAAGGGAGAAGGGAGAAGGGAGAAGGGAGAAGGGTTTGCATGCATATCCCTCTATGGATTTGTATCCACTCATCCATCCTTATGCATGTCACATGATGGGTCCTGAACATACACAAAACAGATGAAAAAGCTTCAAAGACTTTTAAACTTTCAAAAGGACCAGAACTTGATGGGGTGGGAAGAAGGTCAGAGAGATATGAAGAGAAAGAGAGAGGAGGAGGAGGAGGTGAGAGGAGTGACTTTTATATAAATTTCTACAACTTTAATAACTAGACTGAAAAACCTCATCTGAAATCGCACCCACTTGCTCCTTCCTCTTTTTTTGTTAGTGGAAATATCTCAAGCCATTTTATTGGAGAGAGGAGGTCAGAGAGAAAGAGAGAAGGAGAGAGGGAGATAATATATATGGACACCACAGCAATGACAACAATCCTTCCAGAGCACAGACTCAGATAAAATATCTGCTCTGTTTTCCTTCTCTTCCAAGTTAACACATAAGAGAGATAAAAAAGAGATATAACCCCTCATACTCAAGCCTTGATAGAAACTGCAGGGGAGACAGAAAAAGACAAATATTCCCCTAATGACAGACTCCCTGATAGTGCGAGTCCAACTAATTTATTTTCCAATATAACAAGGATGAAAGAGGGAGACTTTCCTTGTGGAGATGACTGGGAGCCCAAAGGAGCATGGGCAAGAGAGAGAGTCTTCCGTCTGAGGTTCTACATTAAGTCTAGGCTGTAGCTGGAGTGTCTCTGCTGCAGATCCTTGACATTTGCTAACATTTCCGGTTTGGCCACCCACCCACTTCTGGGACATGGAATTTCAAAATTCAGAAATTCAGATCAGCTTTTTAAAATTCATTAATGCTTTCAACCAAGTTAGGTTGCACTCAAAATTCAAATGCTCTGGATTTGTCAGTTCCACAGAGGTAGCCGTGCTCATCCATAAATGAAAAAGGAAGCCAAGTGCTTTGGGTAAACTTAATGACTTCATGTGGTTTATGTTTTGGTGGCCTGCGATTTTTTTTATGTCAGGGAGTGGAGCAATCCTGAAAATGCCTTGCTAACAAGTACTGGAGGAGGAACAGTGGGCGGAGGGAGCGCTCCACCCCCGGCACCATCGGGGAGGGGGGTACCATCACAGCCGGACCCCCACCACCACGCTGGGTGCCATGCCCCCATGGGCAGCACACCACACCCCCAGAACGCACACCACACCCCCATGGGTGGTGCACCATGCCCCTGGGATGCACGCCACACCCCCGCGGGTGGCACGCCACACCCCCAAGTGCATGCCACGCCCCCAACTGCTCTCCACCCCCGGTGCTGGAGCATGCAGCTTCACCACTGCTAACAAGCCACACCAGGCCTCCAAAGATTCCAAGTCATTATTCTGAAGACATGAAGAAGTCACTTATCACTCAGGTATTATTTGTGTAGGCACCATGGTGGTGAAGCATGGCCTTTCTGCTCCTCCATAGCTCTGCTCCTCTTTCTTCTTCATCATCATTTTATTATTTGTACCCCACCCATCTGACCGGGTTCCCCCAGCCACTCTGGGTGGCTTCCAGCACATATAAGAATAAAACATTAAACATTAAAAAACCTCCCTATACAGTACTGCCTTCAGATGTCTTCTAAAGGTTGTGTAGTTACTTATTTCATTGACATCTGAAGGCCCTCTGCCTGGTTCCCTGAAACCTCATTTCTTGCAGTAATGGAACTGCCAGAAGGCCCTCAGAGCTAGATCTAAGTGTCTGTGCTGGACAACAGGGATGGAGACGCTCCTTCAGTTATGCTGGGCTGAGGCCGTTTAGAGCTTTAAAGGTCAGCATCAACGCTTTGAATTGTGCTCAGAAACTTCCTCACCCCTCCATGTCCACTGTACTCTAGGGAAGTGCCATTTTGAAATGCCCCTGCGTCTTTCTCTGTGTTAAGATTTCTCATTAAAAATTATCCTGCCTGGACAATAATTAATCTGAGATTCTTTTTCTCCCTCTTTCCAAAGTTTCCTGATTAGGTCTCCCTGTGATCATGGTTGAACGCATAAGGCTGTAACCGTTACCCACAAAGCGGCCTCGCCATCAACTTCATCTCTCTCTCTTCTATCAAACGCAAGGGCACCAGCTTGCCCCCTTCTTCCCTTGCCATCCCCAAACAGCTCACCACATATCAAATGCAGATGGAGAATATCAACCCTGCAGCAAAAGAGACAGCCGCGGCAGACCTGCCACAGTCTCTTGGCTTTGCAGCGTGGGATCATTTACTGTAGCAATGACACTTGTGCCTTTGCCAAAATCTTTCTTCCTGGCTTCAGAACAAATTGAAATGGCCTGCCTTTGTCCACTGGCGCTAATGAGAGTCTAGCTGAAGAAGAAGTGGGATGGGGGTGGGGTGGGGCTGTAGCGTGATATTCAGCAGCATGGAAGCCAAGCTAGAAAACAGTCCGCACATTGTCAGGAAGATAGCAAACTTTGTTCACGCCCAAAAGGCAGAAATCCTGAGCCGAGTCCATATGTGCATGCTGATGGGTCCATGGATCTTCTGTACGCTGTGGGAGAAAATTCCTTCTGGGGGTTCAATATGGAAACTCAAACCAGATTCCCCATTAGTCAGGCTTTTTTTCAGTAATGCATTACAGGAAAGTTTCCAAAAGGGTCTGTGAGAGCAGCTCCATTAACACACACCCTGTATGGGAGAGATACATCATCTTGGCTGTTTCATCCTCTAGCCTAGAATCTCTTGTCACCCTAGCACCCCACCATCTCCTCATCCACCCACAGTCTTTGAAAATACTTATTTAATCCAAGGTTTTGGGGGGTTTGTTTTTGTTTTGTTTTGTTTTGTTTTGCTTTACATGCATAGCCCTCCTTGCATCATATATGGAGCTGCTTTTCACTTTAACATCCAGGTAAAGGTAAAGGTACCCCGGACCGTTAGGTCCAGTCACGGACAACTCTGGGGTTGTGGCGGTCATCTCACTCTATAGGCTGAGGGAGCCGGCGTTTGTCCACAGACAGCTTCCGGGTCATGTGGCCAGCATGACTAAGCCGTTTCTGGCGAACCAGAGCAGTGCACGGCCCTGCATGGAGTATTTTACTTTCTTTCAAATGGGATGTTAAAAGCCAGTTCAAGGTGACACATAGCATTAAAACACCTGAGGAAGAAGGTGGAAAGGGAGACTTGAGATTTTCTCTCCCCCCCCCAACATCTGCAGCACAAGTGCGACCCCTCTCCTGCTGCTCCGATGCCTCACCAGACTCTTCCTTTTCTTGTTGATTGCAGCCATGCAGTAGGAGGAAACCGTGGTGCCTATTTGGGTTTTTATGCACAGGGAACAGTTGGTGGCACGGCAGGTGCATTTTGTCCAACATCTCTACAGCAAGAAGCAGCAATTAAATGGCTTATTAGACAAACCTCGGGAGACACGAAAGTCTGTCTCGGATAGGCACTGGAAGCAGAAATGCTGCTCAAACGTTCTTCAAACCTGTGAGTCTTTTAGAAGGCAATTAGAGGTGGGTTAACACCCACTTCTGCTCTGATTTGTAGGTAATCGGAACAACCCCCCCCAAATATATATATATATATATATATATATATATATATATATATATATATATATATATATGATTAAGCTCAGCATGCAAATATCTTTGATGCATGACAGAACATAGAGCAACAGGGTTAGGAATCTCTGTTTGTCTCATGTTCCTCACCTGTTCTCTACTCTAAGGTAAATGTAAAGGGACCCCTGACCATTAGGTCCAGTCGAGTCCGACTCTAGGGTTGCGGCGCTCATTTCGTGTTACTGGCCGAGGGAGCCGGCGTACAGCTTCCGGGTCATGTGGCCACCATGACAAAGCCACTTCTGGCAAACCAGAGCAGCCCACGGAAACACCGTTTACCTTCCCGCCAGAGCGGTACCTATTTATCTAATTGAACTTCAACGTGCTTTCGAACTGCTAGGTGGGCAGGAGCAGGGACCGAGCAACGGGATCTCACCCCGTCACGGGGATTCGAACCGCCGACCTTCTGATCAGCAAGCCCTAGGCTCTGTGGTTTAACCCACAGCGCCACCCGCTTCCCTATTCTCTATTCTATAAAGTCACAAATACTGCAACCTTTCTTAACGGAGGGGCACTCCACCCCCTCAATCATTTTGGTTGCTCTTTTTTGAACCTTTTCCAACTCTACGATATCAATTTTGAGCTGAGCAACAAATCCTTGCCACTCCCCCAACTGGCAGCCCAGTTACTTCCAGCAGATTACAGTAGGCAAAAGAAGCTTGCACCCTCAGAAGGTGGGGGGGGGGATTCCTACTCAGCTCCTTCAAGGAATGATTAGGTCACAGCCCACATGCATATAGAGAGGGAAGTCACAGCAAAAAAGTGAAGAGATAGGCTTGAGGGAGGGAGTAGTCTATAAGGCCAGGCTCCTGCCCCTTGCCAATTGGCCCTCAGGCCCCATCTGATGTCTTTCAATCTACAGCAAACCTCCTGAGACTTTTCTCAAAAGGAGAAGACGGGAGCAAACAAGCCGACCCCTTGAAGGGGAACAATGACATTCCTATGCACAGCCCTGTCTTTAGCATATGCGTCGCCGGGGTGCAAATATCTGCCCATCACCCCCAAATTTAGTTTACCCCCCCCCAAAAAATTAACTTTTATTATGCTTATGTCAGACACCACGCTTACACCTTATCTTTTGTTGTGAATGACAAGTGCGGCACATCTTTGTTAAATGAGTGCACAAAGTCGAAAGTCCTTTAGTTAAACAGTAGGTATACATTTTGGTAATACCTACAGTAGGTATATATGTATTTTGTTTTTCTAGTTTCATAAAAAATATTTATCATTTCATAACAGGTAGATAGTTAAGGGACACGGGTGGCACTGTGGTCTAAACCACAAAGCCTAGGGCTTGCCAGAAGGTCAGCGGTTCGAATCCCCGCAACAGGGTGAGCTCCCGTTTCTCGGTCCCTGCTCCTGCCAATCTAGCAGTTTGAAAGCATATCAAAGTGCAAGTAGATAAATAGGTACCCCTCCAGCGGGAAGGTAAATGGCATTTCCGTGTGATGCTCTGGTTAGCCAGAAGCGGCTTAGTCATGCTGGCCACATGACCTGGAAGCTGCACACCGGCTCCCTCAGCCAGTAAAGTGAGATGAGCACCGCAACCCCAGAGTCGGACACGACTGGACCTAATGGTCAGGGGTCCCTTTACCTTTACCTTTAGATAGTTAAGAGCTTAGGTGGCTTCAATGGTGGGCACCTGGCACCCCCCAGAATTTAGCGCCCGGGTGCCCTGCACCCCTTGGACCCCCGGGTAAAGACGGCCCTGCCTGTGCATAACTTTTAAAACCTAAACAGCATTGTAAAATCTGTAGGAGAGTGCGTTTCCATCGATAGCTGATCAGCATGAATGTGTGGGGCAGGGTGAAGTCATTGGCTTTGTTGTAAGATGCAAACTGAACAAAATTCTCATCCATCTCTACTAACAGCCATCAGATAGAAACCTCTGGATCTTGCTTTTTTGCACAACTTGCAATCCAAGCTGAATGCAACTAGGCAGTGGCTTGAGAAAATATTCTGGTTTTACTACCCGCAATCTCCCCCTGCCCCCCTCCCCCCAAAAAAACAGGTGGGAATTGTCGAGCAGCTGACAGGTCATAAGATACATTTGACAGGTTGCATCTGGCTTGATTTTGCCCTGTGATAACCGCCCTCTGTTCAAAACTCACATCCATTTTTTCTCCTTCCTCTCTTTACATATCAAAGCTGAAAAAGGTTGCTAGGAATGAATTGGCTCTCTGTGCTGCCACAATCTGTTGCTGGGTGCAATGACATTTTCCCCCAACATCTCTCCTTTGTTTATGAGCTAGTCAGGGTCCCCAGATTGGAAGCTGATGTTCAGGAATCGTTCTGAGTGCCTGGGTAGGCTGTTGTCATCGGGAAATGTCACTGGGGGAACAGATCAACACAATTATCCCCATTCTTCTTCATTCCTCTAAGGAACGTTTCCAGGTCGTACACACCTATTGTGCATGCTTTGGGAATAATGAAAGGCATTAACAGATTGTTAATGTGACTTGGTAACAGACCAAGCAAAGGCTTATAAAACAAAAACAAAAAAAAAAGCTTCCCAATCAATCTGATGTGTAACTAGGCACTGATAGAACCTCCTCAAAGCCAGAATAAAAGTGCTTAGGGACTAATCCTGGGTCTCTACAGCACATCTGGCTCCTTTGAATAGGTATTCTGAGGCATTAATTCCTGAACCTTGGAGGCAATTTTTGGATTACCAAATCTTACCCAAGGTGCCATTAGAATTAAAAGCTTTCATCATAGAAGTGCATCAGTCAATTTTCTTAAGGGGTGGTTTTTTCCATTTCATTTTTTAAAAGTAGGAGGTTCTTCAATGAATTCACAACCAAGTTGACTTCACTTTGCTCAGTTTGTTAGGCCCTCATCCAGGTCACAAGGTTTGCTTGTTTGTTAGCATGTGTCAAGATAAATTGACATCCCGCAGTAGGTCCCAAAAGAGGGGGAAACTGCACCAGCCTCCTGGTTTTTTTAGCTGCTTGGAGTGGTTATCACATGTAAAGAAAATAACAAGATGGAATTGTTTGAAAGGGAGCCTTTCGACTACCTCGTAATTGACTACACACTGGGGAGGCAGTGTGTTATAGTGGTTAGAGTGCTGGACTAGGACCTGGGAGACTGGGTTTCAATTCTTCACTTGACTTTGAAGCTTTCTGGGTGACCTAAGGCCAGTCATAGTCTCTCAGCCCAATGCTACCTCAAAGGGTTGTTGGAGAATAAGTTGTGAAGATTAACTACTACATGTTCCACGCATCATTGGAGGAAATGAGCTGATATATAAATACTATAAAATACAAGCCTTAAATGAAATATATTAAACATGAGATTTTTTTCTGTGGAGTGGTTATTGTTTTAGGGAGAGGTCCAAAGTTTTAACATGAACAGACCCCCACCTCTTATGAACACTTGCAAAAATGGTGTAAACGAGTTTTAGATTGTTTGGCCTGCCCCTAACTGAAGGATAGAGCGAAATTTTAATTGTGAGCAGACCTTTCTCAGAAAGGCAAAACTTTGTCCACAGGTTCTTAATTTAAAGCTCAGGTGGCCCTAGAAACAATAACATTGTGTATGCCATCAAATGCCAACAGTGCCCTTCAGCTCTCTATATTGGAAAAACAGGCCAAACCCTATGCCAAAGGATAAATGGACATAAATCTGATATCAGGAATCACAATACAGAGAAACCAGTAGGAGAAGACTTCAGTCTCCCAGGACATTCTGTACAAGATCTCAAAGTAGCTGTCTTAATACAAAGGAATTTCAGAAACAGACTGGAAAGAGAAGTTGCTGAATTGCAACTAATTACCAGACTTAAAACCATGGAGAGACCTGGTCTGAACAAAGACATTGGATTCTTATCTCATTATAAATGACAAAGCTATCTTCTTTAGCCATCTCACTCCCTGCTTTTTCCTGTAAGACCAATTGCAGTCATCAACAGGTTTTCCACACCTATCAGCCAATCACCCATTTCCACCACCCTTCTGAGCAATACCCCTCCCAGCTCTCTCAGTATATATAAGGGTCTGGTGACTTCTGTTTCAGCGTATCTGAAGAAGTGTGCATGCACACGAAAGATCATACCAAGAACAAACTTAGTTGGTCGCTAAGGTGCTACTGGAAGGATTTTTATTATTATTATTATTTTATTTTGACTATGGCAGACCAACACGGCTACCTACCTGTAACTCAAAATACCTGGTTGCTGAGCTTAGCCCAGATCTCTTCTTCTCTGTCCATGGTACTGAAACCTTTTGGAAACAGCCTCCAGGTTCTTCAGTTGTATATGCCCTGCTGCTTCCTCCCTGTTGGGATCTGAATTTCCCACAATTACTGCAACCCACACAAAATCGCTGCCTGGGGGCTCCTCTCAGATTCTGGCCTTAAAAACAAAGAAGTTCTGAGCTAGCGGAGTGACATTGAAACCAGAGGAAGAAATAGCATACTTTCCAAGTTGTTGATTGTTTCCCCCTTATGAAGCACTTAGATGATAGCCCTGTATCTTCCTTTGGCTTTTCATAAAGCATTTAAATGATGCTGTATATATTTATTTCTCAGGTTGTTAAGAAAACAGCACAAAATGAAGAAATCTTGCCACATAAAAAAAGAGAAACAAAATGTAATCTTTTACTTTGGATTCGTTCAGTGATAGCTTATAAAAACTGGGAGTTTATATGAAGCTTTTAATCCATCACCTACAGCCTTGCCTTTCTCATTGAAAATACATTTTTTCTCGAATTGCATTTTAAATTATTTAGTCTTTTTATAGGCAGAAGGTGATCAGATAGATAATGTAGCGCTGGCACTCTCTGAAACAGCCCTGATGTGTTCCAGTTTCTGCTAATTAAAATCACACTATTCTTAGTGAAAGGAGAGGGTGGAGAGATAAAGGTTGTTTCTTTCTCCTTTTTTATTATACTGCATGGGTTCATTCTTTATATTAAAAAAAACAGGGAAAAATAAAGGTCAGCCGTTAATTAGTGGCTTTCTGAAAGTATCCATTAATATTACATAAATTACAAGCTGAAAAATCCAATTAGAATCCTGGGCTGTATTGGAACTAAATAGATCATTTAATTTTTGGGCCGCAGTATGAAATGAATTCTATGGTTGCAATCAATACTTGCTCAGGAAAGAAATCTAGATGCTCTCCTCTTTCCCTCTCCCTCCGTTTTGCTCACCGCATCATCAGAGATGCACAAGCATCAACGGTGACATTGTCCAAAGCTGCTTTAGTTGCCAGTAGTGGCTCCATGGACCCTGCTTACAAGTTTCCTGGTACCCCATCTTCGCCACCATCTTTGTGGCTCCTCTTTCATTGCCATTAATGAGCCCTGCTGGGTCAGAGCAAAGGTCTGCCTGTTCCAGGAACCAGATTCCAACAGTGGCTTCTGGGAAGCTCACAAATAGAGCATCAGTTCAACAGCCCAATGACTGGTATTCAGAGGTATAACTCCACTAGAGAGCCAGTGTGGTGTAGTGGTTAAGAGTGGCAGACTCGTAATCTGGGGAACCGGGTTCGCGTCTCCGCTCCTCCACACGCAGCAGCTGGGTGACCTTGGGCTAGTCACACTTCTTTGAAGTCTCTCAGCCCCACTCACCTCACAGAGTGTTTGTTGTGGGGGAGGAAGGGAAAGGAGAATGTTAGCCGCTTTGAGACTCCTTCGGGTAGTGATAAAGCGGGATATCAAATCCAAACTCTTCTTCTTCTTCTATCTTGAATTGTAGCCATAATGGCCTCATCCCCTGTGAATTTTTCTAAACCTGTTTAAAGACATCCAGCTTGGTGGCCATCGCAAAGTCTTGTGAAAGCTGATTTTGAATTATGCACTGTGTGAAGGTAAAGGTAAAGGGGCCCCTGACCATTACGTCCAGTCGTGTCTGACTCTGGGGTTGCGGTGCTCATCTCGCTCTATAGGCCAAGGGAGCCGGCATTTGTCCGCAGACACTTTCCGGGTCATGTGACCAGCATGACAAAGCCGCCTCTGGCGAACCAGAGCAGTGCACAGAAATGCCGTTTACTGGGTGAAGTACCTCCTAAATCTTCCAACTTTTCGCTTCACTGGATGGCCCCAACTTCTAGAAAGGGTGAACAAAATTCTCTCTATACCAATTTTTACACATCAAACATAAATTCACACGCCCCTATCGTGTGTCCCCCACTTGTTCATCTCCCCCCTCTAAACTAAACCCCCCCCCAAAAAAATAAGGACATAAGAACATAGTCCTGCTCTAGAGGGTAGGACTCAAATCAATAGCTTCAAGTTACGATAAGATTTCAAGTAAACATCAGGAAAAACCTTCTGAGAGTAAGAGCTGTTCACTGGTTGAATGGGCTCCATTCATGAGGTTGTGGATTCTCCTTGCTTGGAGGTTTTTAAGCAGAGGTTTGATGGCCATCTGTCATGGATGCTTTAGCTGAGATTCCTGCATTGCAGGGGGTTTGGACTAGATGACCCTTGGGATCCCTTCCAACTCTACAAGTCTATGATTCTATGATATTGCCCAGCTAGTCCAGCATCCTTTCCCCAAAGTGCCCAACTAGGTATCCATGGGAAACCCACAAGTTGTAACCTTTATTCATAACATTTTGGGTAGCATGCTCATTTCTCACCCATGATTAGGGTATAGAACACTCAGAATGTGCTTATATGGAAATAAGCAGACACGTTGCCCATGGGAAACTTTTATTCCTGATAGAGAAATGGAAATGGAAATGGAACACATTCCATTTCCTCCCACCAATTTAATCTTCTTCCAGGGGTCACCCACTGGACAACAGAGATACATTTCATTCTTCTGCCCTCATTTCCTGCCCATTTGCTTCCCATTTCCCACTGAAGGTGCACAAGCAGACTCTTCCATGTCCTAAATAGCCAGCAGATGGACCAGGAAATGCTGGGAGACCATTGTAACTGACCATCAGTTGGCTCTCCCTGCTTTAGGAGAAATGCTTTGTCATTTTCTGTAATGCTAACTTTAAGAAACGGAAGCCACCAGGGACTGCAGTTTTCTTAATGCTTTAATGCCAAGGGGTGTTTTGCAGCGTTCTGATTCTCCCCTAACTTACGCAATTCTGGCATGATCTCCTCCTCCACGGTCATCATGCAAGATGGGACTAAATCACTCTGCAGTTTCCTTTTAACGCCCCCCTGGTGCTTAATGCATTCCCTTCTTGAGCTTGCTAACACCTTGGAGAGAAATAAGAGTAGAATGCACCAGCAGTTTAGAACTAACAAGTCAATAAAGCCACATTTACACTGCGTCTTTGTTCCCTTCCTTGCTAGGAGAGCAGCTAGTTGGTGGAGGGGGGGAAAAAAGAGTACAGAGAAGTCGTTTTCTCCCTCCCTCCCCTTTACAATTAGCCTCCATAATGCACCAGAACAGAACACATTTTTTTTTACAGCACACTAATGAGGAATGAGGAATGCATAGGTGCCCTGAGCCAACAGCTATGGAGAAGATGTCTAGAAGGTGAGGCATTGATAGTGGTGCTTTCGGGAAATTTTATATTCCACTGCAAGCATAGAAATAACAACAGCAAGGTTATACAGAGGATTGTTGCATGGACAGGATGGAATTCTGATTCAGGAGCTCGGAGGGGTGGGGAATGGATGTGCTCCTCCATGTTCTTCATCCTCCTCTGCTGCCCCAGGCATGAGCTCAGTGTTCCCATCCATGAACGCAGCCTAGTGCTCCTGCTGACGGCCCCAGGGCCGCATCCCTCATGCCACTGTCTTCTTCCTAGCCACCACTACTAAAACAAAACATTGTGCGGCTGCTGCATGGCAACAGAGTCAGGGGGAAACATGGCAGAGCAATTTAATGAGCACTGCCAGATTCGATTCTAAACAACAGCCCATTAAAATGCAGAGTAAATTTTAAGCAGTCAGGCTTAAGAACCCAAGGGAGGTTACAGTGGGCAGAGGCTCGCATTGGCTTGGGCAGCTGGATGTTTGCAGTTTCGGAGGTTCAAACACACAGCGTGAAGCTCTTCTCATCTTATCTCCTTGCACATGCACAGGATTCGGTATTAGGGATTGTGTTGGTGGACTGTGATGGGCAATCTCCTCCCAGCACACTATAGTTGGGTTTTCTAAGGTTTCTCCAAGAAAGCTCAGGAAGCACAACAACAAATGGGGAAAGGTTATGCTTTACCAAGGCAGATTATAATTAATAATAACAAACTGAATCAGGAGACATACATAGATCACATGGACTCAAACAGGAATAGCATCCTTTTCAATTATGTAACAACCTAAGTAGAGCCCTGTTGTCCCAAGGTACATTTTACTAGAATACTTGCAAGCTGTAGTGGACATTAGACAGGGTGGTGGTGACACTCACCTGACCTCCAGCAAAATTTCTGTGGTGCAATTTAGATGGCTTTAAAAGAAGATCAGGCACAATGACTGGGCTCTCCCTGCACAGATAGCAGCAGTAATGCTTCCTAATACTATTTCCTGGAAGCCACATTGGGGGAGAGTGCTCTTATGCTCTAATCCTGCATGAAGGTTTCCCCACACACATCTGGTTGGTCACTGTGAGAACAAGTTGTTGTTGTTGTTCAGTCGTTCAGTCGTGTCCGACTCTTCGTGACCCCATGGACCAGAGCACACCAGGCACACCTATCCTTCACTGCCTCTCGTAGTTTGGCCAAACTCATGTTAGTAGCTTCGAGAACACTGTCCAACCATCTCATCCTCTGTTGTCCCCTTCTCCTTGTGCCCTCCATCTTTCCCAACATCAGGGTCTTTTCTAGGGAGTCTTCTCTTCTCATGAGGTGGCCAAAGTACTGGAGCCTCAACTTGCGAGAACAAGATCCTGGATTAAATGGGCTGATTCAGTAGGCCCTTCTTATCAGTCCTTGTGTTCTTATGTTTAAACCACGTGAGTGCAAACATCCCACGACACTATCTGCTACAAGAGGCAATGATGGCACCCAATTTGGATAGTTTTGGAGGAGGATTAGATAAAGTAATGGAAAATAAGCTTATCAATAGTTAGTCACCCCAATGACTGCTGAGAAGAAGAAGAAGAAGAAGAAGAAGAAGAAGAAGAAGAAGAAGATGATGAAGAAGAAGAAGAAGAAGAAGAAGAAGAAGAAGAAGAAGAAGAAGAACAAGAAAAAGAAGAAAAAGAAGAATAAGAATTTGCTGCCAAGGAGTGTGGTGGAGTCTCCTTCTTTGGAGATCTTTAAGCAGAGGCTTGACAGCCATCTCTCAAGAATGCTTTGATGGTTTTCCTGCTTGGCAGGGGGTTGGACTGGATGGCCCTTGTGGTCACTTCCAACTCTATGATTCGAAGAAGAAGAAGAAGAAGAAGAAGAAGAAGAAGAAGAAGAAGAAGAAGAGGAGGAGGAGGAGGAGGAGGAGGAGGAGGAGGAGTTTGGATTTGATATCCCACTTTATCACTACCCGAAGGAGTCTCAAAGCGGCTAACATTCTCCTTTCCCTTCCTCCCCCACAACAAACACACTGTGAAGTGAGTGGGGCTGAGAGACTTCAAAGAAGTGTGACTAGCAACTGCATGTGGAGGATTGGAGACGCGAACCCGGTTCACCAGATTACAAGTCTACCGCTCTTAACCACTACACCACACTGGCTCTCAATAGGAGGCCTATCAATAGCTACCAGCCATGATGACAACACTCTCCATCCACAGTAAGAAGCAGCAACATGTATTAAATCTTCTGAATACCAGTTGCTGGAAACCACAAGAGGGGAGAAGGCTCTTGTTTTTAAAT
Source organism: Lacerta agilis (assembly GCF_009819535.1). NCBI lineage: Eukaryota > Metazoa > Chordata > Lepidosauria > Squamata > Lacertidae > Lacerta > Lacerta agilis. The sequence continues at coordinate 6,004,764 of NC_046322.1, read as the reverse complement.
CTACTTGTGGGTTTCCCACGGGCATCTAGTTGGCCACTGCGAGAATGGGATGCTGTAGTAGATAGACCACTGGCTTCATCCAGCACACTTTCCTTATGCTCTTACTGCTTGCAAAGATTTGGCCCACCCATCCTAACTCCTTCTCCTCAGCCTCAAAAAGCAGCCGCAGCAATTGCCCCAGCAAGAGACAACAAAGTGTTGCAAATAGATCCTGTGCCAAGTGGACACCCCACTGAGTCCCATTTCCCTGAGTTTAATACAAAGGGAAAGAGAAGGTGTATTAACCATCGTTTTGCATTTCGTTGTGCTGAGCTCCTTCCCCTGTGCCGTGATGTACTGTCATATTCCCCACAATTTGCTGAGAGATTGCTCTGTATCATGTTACATTATAATAGTCTTTTTCCAGAGGCATTAATTCCTACCTGGACTGAAGTGGTAATGCGCAGATGACAAAAGCTTCTGTCATTATGCACTCAGGAACATCTCCAATACAAGGCAGAACATTTGTACCACTCTGAAAATTATTATGTGGTGCTTATATTTCCAGGAATGCATATTAAACAAGACACCTCCAATAGCTCCCCTTCTCAGACTATATTTTCAGAAAACCATCCTAGTCACCCAGGTAATTGAAATTTTAAATGTCTCTGAGCATCCTCCCCCCGCCCTCCCTAGCCATGTATCACCTCATCCCTCTACACCAAACCGGACTAGACTTTGGCTAATGACAGAACATTTCCAGGGCAAAGAGAAAGGAGAAAGATGAATTTGTTTCAGCTGGAAAACCCACTGTATTCTACGAGGAGAACAATGAGATTTTATTTTAACTCTTCTATATTCCTGCCAATTTTATGGGGGAAACCTACTATTATGTCCATTTCACAGAAAGGAAGTGATGACTGAGACCCAACTAACTTCCCATTAGCAGTAGCTGGGTGATTTTTTTCCTGGGCTTCCTTTCTTCCTTCTTTCATTTAAGACTGAGCTATAATAGGATCCTCCCCCCCCCCCCAAAAAAAAAAATGTGTTATTTTTGTGGAGCAAAAAAAAATGAGGGAGGATATTTGACAAATATTCTTGAGGGGAAAATCAGAAAACCTTTCACATCGAAAACACTTCACATTGAGCAAAACTCTCTGGTTATCTCATGTCTGTTTAGGCAAACATTTCCCTGGTCTCCTGACCTGAACCTCCTGTTGTAACTTTTCTAATTGTGTTTTTGCAATGGACCCACACATCTTAATTGTGGATGTTTATTGAAACATTTTGATGTAATTATTTTATTGCGTATTTTAATTATGTATGCTTATGTTTTCATTTTTAATTTTTGTAATTGGTTTTGTTCATTTAAATTGCTTAGAAGCCACTTGGACAATTAAGTGGTATTTAAATTATAAATAAATTTTAAAAAAATGTGGGAGGGAGAAGAGGAAAAAAATGAAAATGAGAAGGACCATGGTCAAACCCCATTGCCCCCCAATATCAAATTGGGGCACCTAAAATCCACAGGCGATAACACTGGGGAGACCTTGTTGTAGAATATTCTACAGGGGAGAACTGGAATTACCTTGCAGGCTTCCCACAGGCATCTGGGAGGAGTCTGGACTAGTTGGGTCATTGGCCTGCTCCAACAAGCTCGTATTATTTTTGTATACTCTTACAGGACAGGATGGAATGGGATGCAATGGGATGGGACAGGATTCTGTGGGGCAGAATGGGACACAATGGAATGCAGTAGAATGAACCAGGATGGAATTGGATTGAGTACAGCTAAGACCAAAATGAGGGACATGGGTGGCGCTGTGCTGTAAACCACTGAGCCTTGGGCTTGTTGATCGGAAGGTCGGCGGTTCAAATCCCCGCGACGGGGTGAGCTCCTGTTGTTCAGTCCCAGCTCCTGCCAACCTAGCAGTTTGAAAACACATCAAAGTGGAAGTAGATCAATAGGTACCACTCGGGCGGGAAGGTAAACGGTGTTTCCGTGCGCTGCTCTGGTTTCGCCAGAAGTGGCTTCGTCATGCTGGCCACATGACCCGGAAAAACTGTCTGTGGACAAACACCGGCTCCCTCGGCCAGTAAAGCGAGATGAGCGCCGCAACCCCAGAGTTGTTCACGACAGGACTTAACTGTCAGGGGTCCTCTACCTTTACCTATTTTAAAAGCAAAATGATGGCTAGCAACAGACAAACTAATTATAACTCACCATCAATGAATCCCCCTCCGCAAGATGCTTTTTCATCTGCAAGGGGAGATATAAGACCCCCGGGTAAAGGGCGGTATATAAATTCCATAAATAAATAAATGACGATGATGATGATGATGATGATGATGATGATGATGTGAAGGTCCCTGTATCTCTCCCCCAGCCCCTCAATGCAGCTTAGAGTTAATTATGACCAGAAGTGAAATGTTTTACCTCTGCATCTTTCCTTCCTCTGCCCAAACACTGCCTGGTGGCCTTTGAGTTTAAATTATAAAAAGTTGACATAATTTTATATCGCTTGGTATTTAAAATTTTGTATGTTTTAAAGGATGGTTGTGATTCCCAGTCTCTCTCCCCCCCCCCCATCTTCTTGTTTTATCTTTTTGTAAACCATTTACAATCAAGTAGTGTATAAAATGTTGTGAAATAAATCACACACACACACTCACTCACTCACACACTCCTACAAATATATATTCAGGAAACCCAGCTTGACATAAGAATTCAAAGCTGATGGAGGAAATGGTTTGCTCCCATAATTACACGATGCCGTTATATTGGTGCAGGTTACCCGGACAACACTCTTCACTTATCCATGTTGCAAGGATGTGTTTTCACTTATTTACTCTTTCAAATATTATAATTGCTGCTCTCTTGCAAGAGGCCCTTTCCCTTTCATTCACCTCAACACCACTGTTCCCTCTCCGCTCTCCTTCATTGTGATTACAGAATGTTTGACTGACAGGAGGAAGGAGGGGGAGTTAAAAGAGGCAAACAAACAAGGGAAAAGATTCTGTTAGCTACCCAGTTCCTTTCTAGCTGGTCTTTAGCATTACAATGTAAATAGCTAATTCTCTCCCTCCCTCCCTCTCTCTCTCTCTCTCTCTCTCTCTCTCTCTCTGTGTGTGTGTCTGTGTGTTTCTGTTAAAAAGTCAGCAATGAAAGGAGGATTTTTGGAGAACTGAAGAGGAGAAGCAGAAAATACAGAACAGAATGAGCTGATCTGCTTGGGAAACTCAGTTCAATATTCATTTGTGGACTGGCTTAATGAGTTTAATAACTGCCAATTTGGTGCACAGACTCCATGCCTTGCTGTAATAAAGGTTTCATCTCTGCCTCTTACCCAAGGAAAGATAAGGGAGCAAATATAGCATGGCCACTGAATGCCTGAGCCGTGTGTTTATTATGTTTACTTTATAATCCCATCATTCACACACACACACACACACACACACACAGAGAGAGAGAGAGAGAGAGAGAGAGAGAGAGAGAGAGAGAGAGAGACTGCCGCCAGAACGTTTGAGGGGTAGTGAAGGCAACTGTATCCAAATCCCTCTTGCCTGCTTGTCTTTCAGAAAGAACCCCAGGGTACTTAAGAATGACAGTATAAAGAATTTCATTGTAGATGAACCGGTTGATTTTGGGAATTGGGCCGGCTTCCAGACAAGGGTTTTCTTTTGGTAGACTTAATTCCTTTAGCAAAAGGGGTGAGGAACCATCTGTGGGGATTCTTGTCATGTGTAAGGAAGTTACTCGCTCCCTCAGTGGAATTGAGTTCCTTGAATTTTAATGAAACTCGTGTCAATCTGTCTTGTCTCTACCTCGGCGCTCAAATCAGTGGTCAGCTAGTCAAGAGGAAATCAGAGGAAATAAACTAAGCGGGAGAGCGAAGAAGAATGTGAGGTGTGGTTTTGTGTGTGTGTGTTACAAACTGTCAGGGGGTTGTGTGTGTGTGTGGTTTTTTTTTAAGAGAAAGCCAATAATTTGGTGAGAGTCTATATTGTGAACCTGTCCTGCTTTTACATTCAGCCACATTTACACCATACACTGAAAGCACCATACTCTGAAGAGTCCTGGGAGATTTTGTCAATTAACACACCAATAATAATAATAATAATAATAATAATAATAATAATATTTATTAATTGTACCCTAGCCACCCTTGGTGGCTTCCAACAAATGTTAAAATACATTAAAATATCACATATTAAAACTTCCCTAAACAGGGCTGCCTTCAGGTATTTTCTAAATGTCAAGTAGTTGCTTATTTCTTTGACCTCTGATGGGAGGGTGTTCCACAGGGCGGGCACCACTACCGAGAACTGAAAACATCTGCCTGGTTCCCTGTAGCTTTGCTTCTCACAGTGAGGGAACCACCAGAAGGCCCTCAGTGCTGGATCTCAGTGTCCGGGCTGAACGATGGGGGTGGAGACGCTCCTTCAGGTATACTGGATGGAGGCCGTTTAGGGCTTTAAAGGTCAGCACCAACACTTTGAATTGTGCTCGGAAACTTACTGGGAGCCAAGGTAGATCTCTCAGGACCGGTGTTATGTGGTCCCGGCGGCCACTCCTAGTCACCAGTCTAGCTGCCGCATTCTGGATTAATTGCAGTTTCCAGGTCACCTTCAAAGGTAGCCCCACGTAGAGCGCATTGCAGTAGTCCAAGCGAGAGATAACCAGAGCATGCACCACTCTGGTGAGACAGCCTGCGGGCAGGTAGGGTCTCAGCCTGCTTACCAGATGGAGCTGGTAGACAGCCACCCTGGACACAGAATTAACCTGTGCCACCATGGACAGCTGTGAGTCCAAAATGACTCCCAGGTTGTGCACCTGCTCCTTCAGGGGCACAGTTATTCCATTAGTTAGTTAGTTAGTGCAGAATGCTGCAGCACAATTTAAGACAGGAGTGCTCAGAGATCTTCACTGGTTGTCAGTTTACTACCTGAGTTCAAGGTGTTACTATTAACATAGTAAAGGTTAAAGTAACCCTGACTGTTAGGTCCAGTCACTGATGACTCTGGGGTTGTGTGCTCATCTCACTCTATAGACTGAGGGAACTGGCATTTGTCTGCAGACAGCTTCCGGGTCATGTGGCCAGCATGACTAAGCCGCTTCTGGTGAACCAGAGCAACGCACGGAAACGCCGTTTACCTTCCCTCTGTAGCTCTACCTATTTATCTACTTGCACTTTGGGGTGTGCTTTCGAACTGCTAGGTTGGCAGGAGCTGGGACCGAACAACGGGAGTGGAGATTCGAACCGCCGACCTTCTGATCGGCAAGTCCAAGAGGCTCAGTGGTTTAGACCACAGCGCCACCTGTGTCCTGTTACTATTAAAATATAAAGCCCTTTATAAATTGGGAACAATTGTTTCATTTCCCCAAAAACAAAGGTGCATCCCTAAGTGTCTTAATTGTCAGCATGACCTGTCTGCTCTACAGGGACTCATACAAAATTCACCATCATGACTCCCAACACTTTCACACAACACACCTGTTGGGGGCTTTGATGCTTATACTGAGAAACTTGTGGTCTGACACTGGAGTCAGTCAAGTGAACAACCCATGATTATGCGTTCTTATGGCTCAGATCCTCCTTCATGGTCAGAAGGAACCAGGAGTCTGCAGTAGTGACTCCTATTACTCTGGATCCACTGGGACCAGGGAAACATATATTAAGGATTCACCTCCTGCCTTTACCTAGGCAATACAGTGAAGCTGTCTTTTGTACCTCAAAGACCCAGTTCTTAGTGGAAGTTCTTAGCTCCTTTCTTATAGGGCCCCTGCGTTGTAGAGCACACCATTCCAGCCTTAACTGGAGTATTGATGCTCTCAGTCCGAACCCTGGCATGAACAAGCAACGAATCAGCACTAGTCCCTCCATAAGGAAATCATTTCTCCCTTCCAGTTTTGATTATTAATTTTGTTGTACTCGTTTTAGCTCTTCCCAATATCTGATTCCATCCTATGACACAGGCCCCCACCCCCACATCAACATATTTCATTTCCCCCTCCCCATGAAGCAATCAGGTGGTTTGATTCAGACTTCTCAGCTGTTGGTTGCCTCCCACAATCCTCATTAACCGAAGAGCTTCTTGGCCCTGATTTCCTTTCGAAAAGCTCTGTCAAATTTAATGAACATACTTGGTTCAAGCAAAGTTGTTGAGGGCAAGCTCCCTGCTTCAAACAGACTGCACTTATGGGATGGAAAGCAATGCACATGTGATCTTCCTCATTAGTAAGAGAAACAAGACATCAAAATGCAACTCCTGCTTTATTGAGTATTTTGAAGATAAGAAGGCTTCCTCCCGAGATAAAATGTACACTTATGGCATTAAGGTACCATACATGCAAAGATCTATCTCTCATTCACTTTGGTGGAGCTTGCAAAAGAAACCCCCTCTGTACATCAAGCTCTTAATCAGTAGAAACCATGTAATACAACTCCTGAATTTGTTCGGTTCATCTGTGTAATCACAGAATGAATAGAATGAAAGGAACCCTAGGTTTCCAACCCCCTGTAATGCAGGAATCATTTACCCAGTGTTTTATTTTCTTTCCTAAAAAAATAAAATAAAAATGTTTAGGGGTACTCTCATTTTGACTCAAGAAAAACACCATTTTATAGTTCAAATCGGGGGAAATAAATACAATAAATGGACAAAAGTACAAAGATTCACAAAATGTTTAGGGGTATGCGTACCTCTGCGTCTCCCCAGAAAAAAGTACTGCATTTACCCAAAATGAGGCTTGAACCCACAACCTCAAGATTAAGAGTTTCATGCTCTACCAATTGATGCCCTACAAATTATTGAATCATAGAATCCTAGAGTTGGAAGAGACCACAAGGGCCATCCATTCCAACCCCCTTGCCAAGCAGGAAATACCATCAAAGCATTCCTGACAGATGGCTGTCAAGCCTCAGCATAAACACCCCCAAAGAAGGAGACTCCACCACACTCCTTGGCAGCAAATTCCACTCTTACTGTCAGGAAGCTTTACCTAATGTTTAGGTGAAATCTTCTTTCTTGTAGTTTGAATCCATTGCTCCGTATCCGCTTCTCTGGAGCAGCAGAAAACAACCTTTCTCCCTCTTCTATATGACATCCTTTTATATATTTGACCATGGCTATCATATCACCCCCTAACCTTCTCTTCTCCAGGTTAAACATACCCAGCTCCCTAAGCCGTTCCTCATAAAGCATCATTTCCAGGCCTTGGACCATTGTGATTCCTTTGACCATTGTGATTCCACAAAGTCTCATTATACTCTCCCCCCCTTCCTCTGTGGCATAAGCCATGTTGATGGCATAAGCAATTATACCCTTTGAAAATGAAATTGTTCTCTTGTCCATGTATGGTGACATCTGGACTGTATAAGCACCAGTACTCACTCTATGAAGTTGACACATGGAATCTTGTCCATGGGTGCATAATAATAACATAAGAAGGCCCATATTGGATCAAGGCTGCCCTGTTCTCACAATGGCCAGCCAGATGCCTCTGGAAAGCTCACAAGCAGGACCTGATAGCAACAGCCCTCTCTTCAGTTTTGATTTCCAGTAACTGGTATTCAGAAGCATTATTGCCTATGGCAGTGGGTGTCAAACAAAACCACCATAGCTAGCACCCATTGGCATACTCCCCTCCCGCCAAGAATTTATCTAATTCCTTTTAAAAGCTATGCCAGTGGGTGGCCACCACTACTGTTTCTGGAAGTGAAGTCCATCTTTTAACTATGCACTGCATGAAGAAGTATTTTCTTTTGCCTATCCAGAATCTTCCAATGTTCAGCGTCATTGAATGACCAGCTGGAGTTCTAATATTTTGCAAGAGGAGAGGGGGAACTTGTCCTTAGCCACTTTCCCCTTTATGTGGCATTCAGGATTTGTTCACCAATGGTGTGAGAACACATACAGAGCATTAATATGAAGCTGATATAATCCAGACCGCGACCATAGTGCTTACCAGCTGCAGAGAAGGAAAACTACCAGCAAATGTTGTTTTACTGATTGTGGCACTTAACTGTGCAAGGTTGAATCAAATTTACATATGTTAACAATAAAGTACACCAGGTTGAAAATTAAGAGCATTTAATTGAAGCTGTGGGGAGTGGGGGAGGAAAATCTTAAATCGCCCAGCGCCGTAGTCTACCTTCTTCCTTTTAATTAATGGGTTTATCTCTCTCCGGTATAAATCGCCAGGCAGTATAACCTCATTTTACATTCTCATTAACACATCCAGCTGCTAAGGTTGCAGCCTGGTTGTCTTCATTCCTAGGACGGGTTTGGAAAAGGTTAAAATATTTTTGAGGTTAACGTGGTGACCCACAAACCACTTCAGCCTGCCTGTCGGCAACTAACATTAGTTTAGTGGTGCTGATAATCATAGGCTTAAGAGTAAAGAAGGCCTTCTTAAGTGCTTTGAGGTTCACAGCCCAAATTTTATAACTGATCCCAATTACTGTTGACATGGATATAAATGGGTGAGGGTGCTGTGGTGTGTTTCTCTTTTTGGATCAATCAAGAAACTGTGAAATGGCTTGTTTATAAGTCCATGAACTTATTTAAAAAAAAAAAAAGTTTAGATGGCTCATCGCCTGCCTTTTAAGTGATTAAACAGTTAATGAATCAACCACACTTAAAGCAAGGGAACAATTTTATTATTTATATAAAGTGGTTTATTGCACTTCACACAGTCCAAACCCGAGGATGAACAATAAGACAATCCCTGCTCTCTGCACTGCAGCCTAAGAAACATAACACAAGAGTAAACTGGATTGCAAGGGAGGCAGTAAACTCAAGCAATCATTAACTGCTAAAATCTTATGATGACCACCTGAAATGGCTACATCACTCCTTGAAATGATTCCAACAGTTGCTGATCTCTCAGTTGAGCCGATGGATTGGTCCGGCTTCCATTCTCTTCCTCTCCTGAAGCCTAATGGAACCATCACTTCCTCTAGTGCAGAATAACTTTCTTCTTTCATATCCTTCCTCAAAGAGAATCTCTGCTTCGACTTAACCTTGCACATTTATATTAGAAGCAAATTCCATGGGATTCGATGAGATTCACTCCCAAGTAAAGTGCATTGGAACCCAAACTTCTGCTACAACCCTGTACCCATGTACATACATGTGAGCCTTGTTGAACTTAATGAGACTTAACACTTCTGAGTAGACATGCACAGATTGCAGTGTTAGGCTTTGTTTCAGTTGTGTTAAGAACTAAATACATGCAGTTATGGTTTGGCATTTGCATTGACTCCCAAGCTGGGATAACTCAGTCCGTAGAGCATGAGACTCTGAATCTTAGGGTCTCAGAGTTCTGGGTTTGAGCCCCACATGGGGTAAAAAGATTCTTCCATTGCAGGGAGTTGGACTAGGCAGCCCTCGTGGTCCCTTCCAACTCTATGAGTTGGCCAAAATAGGAGCAATCACATTAGTATAAATATAATTTATCTATATCTAGTTTGCTTTCATTACTCTATAAGAACCATGCACATTGACAATGCCGTAAGAATAATTAAAGCCATCATTGACACCAGCAGCATTATAACCTGATCTACAGAACCTATTGGAGAGGTGGTCAAAATTGAATTCAATCATGGAAATATTATTGGACCTTGGGCAAGACAAGGGTTTCCAGTCTCAGTTTCCCTCCTTTAAAATGGGAATCACAGAGACCTAAAAGTCCTGTAAAGGAGAAACCAGATAAGGAAGGTCAAGCGCTTTCTGTTTGAAAATATATATATATAAGGAAATATCAGTGTTATTAGATTGCAACCAAAATCAATTATGCAAATTGAATAATTATGCAAACTGAGCTATTATGCAAATTGAGTTTGTGTAATGATTCCAACTGAGTTTCCTCATTGTGAATTTCTTTTACGTGAGACTGGTTTCTTAAATTCTCCTCCTCCTCCTCCTCCTCCTCCTCCTCCTCCTCCTCCTCCTCCTCCTCTTCTTCTTCTTCTTCTTCTTTTTCTTCTTCTTCTTCTTCTTCTTAAAAGTCAAGTTCATAAATATAACAACCATTCCCAGGTAAACCATTCCCTCCATCATCTCTATATATTCTATTCACCTGAGGAAATAAACAGATCTAGCCTTCTCCTTCCACCTTCTCATTCAGAGAGATATCTCCAGTCAAACCCATTGTTTGCAGTTGACTCTCCCTGTGAGTTGGCTTGCACTGGGTCTATCCCAGAGCTACATCCAACTTTGGCCCACTCTTCCTAGGACTTATACGTTAACCCTCTGCCTAGCTGCACAAAAGTCTTCCTTGGGTAAAGGTGCATATTCTAGCTCAGATGTTCCCAACATGGTGCCCTTCAGATGTTGTCAGATTCCAGCTCCCATAATCTTTCATTATTGACCATGTAGGCTGGAGCTGAGAAGATGGGAGTCCATTGGAGCCCAAGAATATTTGCTACCCCTGGTCAAGACCATGCTAGATCAAGTGGAAATGTTTTGATGAATATATGGGAAGATATTGCTCAAAAAAGATAAGCTAATATGCCTAGATTAAAATGTAAAGTATCTGAGGGAATGTAAGTTAGTAAGGAAGGACAATAAGAATGCATGGATGAATTGAGAAGTCTGCAGAATGCAGAGATAATTGTAATCTCAGAATGTAGAGGAAATCGAGTGGGGGTAGAGGGAAGTGGGGGAGGGACAAAATAATATTACATTTGATTGAGGATATAAATGATAAATATATGTGGGGATGGGGATGATGTGGTGATGGCTTTGGTATATTTGAATTGTGATGTAATACAGAATATATATATTTTTTAAAAAAATTAAGACCCTGCTAGATCAAGCCAATGGTCCATAACATCCAGGATTCTGTGCTCACAATGACCAAACAAATGCCTGTGGGAAACTCTCAAGCAGGTCCTGAGCACAAGAGGCCTCTCCACTCCTCTGGATTCTAGCACTTGGTATCCAGAAGTGTTGCTGCTTCTTACTGTGGATGGAGAGTGATGTCATCATGGCTGGTAGCTATTGATAGGCCTCCTATTGAGAGCCAGTGTGGTGTAGTGGTTAAGAGCGGTGGACTTGTAATCTGGTGAACCGGGTTCGCGTCTCCACTCCTCCACATGCAGCTGCTGGGTGACCTTGGGCCAGTCACACTTCTCTGAAGTCTCTCAGCCTCACTCACTTCACAGAATGTTTGTTGTGGGGGAGGAAGGGAAAGGAGATTGTTAGCCGCTTTGAGACTCCTTAGGGTAGTGATAAAGTGGGATATCAAATCCAAACTCCTCCTCCTCCTCCTCCTCCTCCTCCTCCTCCTCTTCTTCCTTCCATGAATTTTTCCAAACCTCCTTTAAAGCCATCCAAATTAGTGGTCATCACTGCCTCCTCTGGATACAAATTCCATAGTTTATGTACTTCATAAACTATGATGGAGTACTTTCTTCTGTATGTCCTGAATCTTCCAACATTCAGCTTTGTTGGATGTCTATGTGTTCTAGTGTGTGTGTGTGTGTGTGTGTGTGAGAGAGAGAGAGAGAGAGAGAGAGAGAGCCTTAACTCCCACCTACTTATTCCATGCCCTCTATTTTTCCCCCACAGGGGGGGCGATGTGTGAGTCACCAGACACTCTATCAAAACCATGAAAGGGTTCACCAATCCTGTTTTTTTGTTTGTGATTGAATTGTGCTGCACATTTCATCACCTGAAGAGCACAATTTATACTTTTCTCTGGGAGCTGAGTGGTTGATCCCTCACCTGCAGGAGATTCAGGAAGATTCCCTCAACATCTTGGCCTCAGTTACATATCCATAAAATATAGTGTTGACTATGGATTGGAGAAGGGTTGCCAAGCACAGTGCTCAGAAACCTGCTGCTATTGATTTTACACTTTTTCATGTGATTCTACATCATGTTCCTTTTGTTTCTGGCAATCTCCATGACTTTTATACTGACATAAATTGCGATAAAATAGGAATCAAATAATTCTCTTCTTTCCCCTCTGGAGCAGCTGTATTACTCCATTAACATGTTTTGTTAATATAGCTGTTCTCTTGGGGAGTGTGGCAGAGGAGAACAAAATCTGCAGTGCAATTTATGCACCAATTCTCTCTCTCTCTCTCTCTCTCTCTCTCTCTCTCTCTCTCTCTCTCTCTCTCCCCACCATATCAGTACCTAGGATTCTCATTATCAATACAGAGCTAAGCAAGAGACAATATATTTTCTGGAGTTCCCCCCCCCCAAAAAAAATAAAAATAAATCATGGGACCCACATGGATGGATTCCTGTGAAGTTGGTGTATTGCAGATGTTTAAATTTGGATGGTGAGATTGGTTTCCATGTTATGGTAGATCATTCAGCTGAAGTAACAGACTAAAAGGGCACATGTGCATCTGTGATGTGACATCCAGTCACATGGAAATGCATCAAACACATGTACATTTGAATAGCTCATACAGTTGCCTTTTCTTGGCACAAAATGTGGTTTACTCTAGTGATGAAGCTTGGTTTAATTTTTAGTGACAAGCTGACCCATTACCGCTTCATGTCGATTAGCTTGTTAAGAGCCATGCTCAAGGCAGTGATGGCCACCAACACAAAATATGGCTTTAAAAGAGGAGTAGACAACTTCATGGAGGAGAGGGCCATCAAATTCTACTAGTCCGCCTCTGCAGTTGGAGGCAAAAATGCATTTGAATACCAATTGTTGGAAGCCACGAGGGGAGAATCACAGGTTGACCACTGTGAGAACAGGACGTGGGGCTAAATGGCCTATTGGCTGATCCATCTGGTTTTTTTTCTGATGCTCTGACATTCTCATTGCTAAAATGCAAAGCTCTGAACAACTTGGGACCAGGTCACCTAAAAGATCACCTAGAATCACAGAATCAAAGAATTGTAGAGTTGGAAGGGACCCTGAGTCCAACCCCCTGCAGTGCAGGGTTCTCTACTAAAGTGTCCACAGCAGATGGTTGTCCAATCTCTGCTTTAAAATCTCCAAGGAAGGAGAGTCCACCACCTTCCAAGGAAGTCCGTTCCACTGTCAAACAGCTGTTACTGTCAGAAAGTTCTTTCTGATGTTTAGACGGAATGCCCTTTCTTGCAAGGTTCTACTTTCTAGAGCAGCAGAAAACAAACTCCATCTCCCATGTGACAGCCCTTGAGATATTTGAAGATTGTTTTTGTTTCATTTGCTTTTACATATCTTTTAAATACTGCTGTTTTATTATGCATTTTAAATGTATATTGTATAATATATACTGTATACTGCTTAAACATTTTAATCTATTGAGCAGTTTGTAAAGGGACCCCTGACCATTGGGTCCAGTCGTGTCTGACTCTGAGGTTGCGGCACTCATCTCGCATTACTGGCTGAGGGAGCTGGTGTACAGCTTCTGGGTCATGTGTCTAGCATGACAAAGCCACTTCTGGCGAACCAGAGCAGCACACGGAAATACCGTTTACCTTCCTGCTGGAGCAGTACCTATTTATCTACTTGTACTTTGATGTGCTTTTGAACTGCTAGGTGGGCAGGGAGCTCACCCCGTCATGGGAATTCGAACCGCCGACCTTCTGATCGGCAAGTCCTAGGCTCTGTGGTTTAACCCACAGCGCCACCCATGTCCCTCATTTTGGTCTTAGCTGTATTCAATACAATTCCATCTTGATAAAATTAAGTATGCCCCCAAACATTCTGCAGGGGAATATAACACAGATTTCACCCAGACACTACCATGGGCCCACATAGGACAGCCTCCTTGAATTCCCCAAACTCCCCAGCAGGCATAAGAAAAGAGAATAGGGTAGGGTAGGCTGGAGACTATAGACAAGGCACATCCAACAGGTAGATCGTGATCTACCAGTAGATCACTGGACATCTGTGGTAGATCACTGGCTCCCCCCAAAGAAGCTGAACAACTGTGGCTCCCCTAAAAAAAGCTCAACATTTTACCTCCTCCCTGAAAACAATTTTGACCTGAACCCCCCCCACCCCAAAATGGGCTTTCCTCCTCCCTAAAAAAGCTGAACAACTTTCACCTGAACCCCCCAAAAAGGGGGTAGTTCATTGCCAGTTTTTAACACTGTGAGTAGATCGCAGTCTCTTGGGAGTTGGCCACCCCTGCTATAGACCATCAGATACAGCCTGTGAGCTGTATATTACCTACCCAAATACCTCTGAATGAAAGAAGAGCCTGTCCTTTACAGTGTTTTAGAGTTCAGAAAACAAGGAGGTGTGTGCCATGTGATGCTCTGTGTAGTTTGCCTGCCATGCTTCTTCCCAAGGCTGATAAAGCATCTTTATGGGATCGCCTTACCATAGCTAGTATTGATTCGCATGTACTACCGCAATAGGAGAAGGCTGCAAGGATTTACTCCCCTCTTGCTCTTCCCTTTCCCAAGTGCTCATTATTCAGTGGAAAATCCCATTCACTGGGTGAAGCTCTCCGCCTCGGACTCTGCTTTAGCAAATTATCGATCCCAATGATGAGAACAGGAATCATTCGCACCTAGTCCAACAATGGACCATCAGATCTGCATTCCACCCTGGCCGTTGTTCTCTCTATAGATCTTTTGCAGGGACTAGACAAATGGATCATAAAAGGGAAGAGGAGGAGGGAGGGAGGGAAATCACAGAGCTTGATGGTACATTTGAGCTGAAGCCAAAGTTTATTGGGCTTTCTCAGGTTCTATTTGAAAACTTATAAACACTACACTTCAGAAAGCTTTATGGCTCCCGCTCCCCCTCCCCCAAGACTCTATTCAGAAATGGTTTTCCCATCCCAATAAAATAGATGTATGATCATCCAAAGATACTGGTTTTAAGGTCACTGGAATGTCAGCGGGGATGGCTCTGAAAACTGGAGCAATCTAGAGGGATCCTGGCCCTTCCTCAGAGAATCAGTATTCTTCCTCCCCAAAGGAGGAATATGCGGAGGGCATCTACACTGCTGTCGTATATCAATTTATACCAGTTTTAAGTGTCACCGCATTCCCCAAAGAATTGTGAGGACTGTAATTTGGTGACAGTGCTATGAATTTTTGTTAAGAGTTCCTTATCCCTTCTCACGAGTCTACTGTTCTCTGAATGCCCTGGGGGATGGGATGACTATTAAAACTGTCTAAATACGAGGGATGCTTATAAAATTCTCTCCTCCAATTTCTCCAGGGAGGTTTTTTGGGGTTTTTTTTTCTTCATTTCAGGCTTTTGTGCAGAGAATTAGCCCAGTCCAGCACCTCAGTCTTCAACTCCTTCTGTTATCCATTCCTTCCACCCCTCCCTGCTATGCTGTGTATGCAAGGAATGAGCATGTGACTATAACATTACATAGAACAGAGACTGGTGCATTCAATGGTGCTGGTTCATCAATGCACACAGCCACATGAATGGGCCAGTAGGGCCAGTATGGGTGTCCAGGAAAGAATAGTGAGGGTGGGGGCATATGAAGGAGCACAAAGAGTTGAAAGTGTATTGTTCCATCTCCAGTGATGCTCTCATCCTTCAGCTAATATTTCTGTGTGCCCAAGGCTGTCTCCTGTAAACAATTCCATTTCCTGAACCCATAAGGTGTCTGCTCTTGCAGCCAAAGCAGCACCAACCAAGGACAAAAGAATGATGCTGTTTTCCAACTTCAGCAGGTGAACACATATGTGCCAACGCTATGATATGTGCCAACTCTGAAGTAGGTGAGTATGGGGCTGTGCCCCCCAATATTGAGGGGCTGGGCCCAGCCGGGACTCCCTAAAACAGCAGAGGGCATCATCGGGCCTCCCTTCTGGGCCTCCTGCTGGTGGTGGCAGGCTGTGCCATGCCTCCCCACAATAGTGGAGGGCCCTGCTGGGCTTACCTGTGGTGGTGTAGAGCAGGGGTCAGCAAACTCTTTTCAAAAAGGGGCCGGTCCACTGTCCCTCAAACCTTGTGTGGGGCCGGACTATATTTTGAAAAAAAAAATGAATTCCTGTGCCCCACAAACAACCCAGAGATGCATTTTAAATAAAAGGACACATTCTACTCATGTAAAAACAAATGCTGATTCCCGGACTGTCTGCAGGCCAGATTTAGAAGGCGATTGGGCCGCATCCGGCCCCAGAGCCTTAGTTTGGGGACCCCTGGTGTAGAGCCTTGGCGGGCCCCCCCACGGTGGCGGCAGGCCTTCCTGTGCCTTGTGGCCTCCTCCTGATGCATGTGATGTCACACGTGTGTGTTACATGTGCCCTTCCTTCCATGCCCCATGTCACGTGGAATTTGGTGTATCTGGGTGAATGTCATTGCTTTTATGAAGAGCAAGACAGCACCACCCATGGACAAGCAAACGGTTCCTCTAGCACAGCTCCTTTGTCGAAGGAGAAGTCCATTCAGTTGCTTCGAAATTTCACTTCAGGCAAAATTAAGTGGCAACTCTATAGAATCGGTTTCCTAAAAAATGCCTTGGAATTTCACCTTAGTTGAAATTAAGTGACAGCATGACAGTTAGTCTCCCTAAAACGCCTCTCTACCTCTTCTATGTTACTACTATTAGATGACTCAGGAGGAGGGGAGAAACTTTATGGTCAGATTCAAGCACGTATTTAATGTATAGTGTGGCGCTTTGGGTGTTTCTTATGTTTCTTTAAGAGTCCTGAGCCAAAGACTTTAATACAGGGGTCCTTCCATTATTAAAATAACTTCCTATTGCTCTCTCTGGGTCAATATGTGGTAGAAACTTCCCATTAAGCAGATATTATGTCCTTTTATTACATTCTCCGAGTCTCATTATTCTACATTTATCTGCATTGAATTTGCTATCTATTAGCTGCAGCGCTTAACTGATCGAAAGCCTTCCCTACCTGCTTGCATTGTTTCTCGCGGGTGACCTTTCCTCCCAATTTAGCATCATCCGTGCAGCAGAAATTCTTAGTTTAAAATAATGGTGCTTGGAGACGCTTGGGAGATTGGAAAAGAAGTGGCAGATCTAACATTGATCGCTGTGGAGTCCCTGACACAGGGAGGGGTGTGTGTGTGTGCTTCCTTGGACTTTCAAATATGCCTCGCACTCAGTATTCACACTGTCCATAATTTCACTGAATATTCGCCTGGAACTTAAAGTCACTCCAGCTTGAAAAGCTTAAAAGCGGCTTTGGATGTTTCAAAGGAGAAGCAAGAGCTATTTTGATCTCTAAAGGTCAAAAGGACCATCTTTTGCTCACATCCATAAGTGGCAGGAAGTTGCAGAGTTAGACCTTGAAAAGGTCAAGTTCTTTGTGAGGGCAGAATACCTGGCTCATGGGTCAGTTGCATTTTTTTTTTAAAAAAAAAAGGGGGGGAGGGAGGGAATAGGACAACCTTCTCACAACCTCGTGCCCTCCAGGGGTGTTTCACATATTGCATTCAATGAGTTTACAATCTGCCCTCCCATGCCCACAAATTGTTCAGCTTTATACTTGTACAGTTATTCGCATTTACCGTTTAATGAATGTATAGTCTGTATAAAGGTAAAGGTACCCCTGACCGTTAGATCCAGTCACGGACGACTCTGGGGTTGTGGCGGTCATCTCACTCTATAGGCTGAGGGAGCCGGCGTTTGTCCACAGACAGCTTCCGGGTCATGTGGCCAGCATGACTAAGCCGTTTCTGGCGAAGCAGAGCAGCGCACGGAAACGCCGTTTACCTTCCCGTTGGAGTGGTACCTATTTATCTGCTTGCACTTTGATGTGTTTTCAAATTGCTAGATGGGCAGGAGCAGGGACCGGGCAATGGGAGCTCACCCTGTTGTGGGGATTCGAACCGCCGACCTTCCGATCGGCAAGCCCTAGGCTCAGTGGTTTAGACCACAGTGCCACCCGTGTATATATTTCTTTATACCTGAGCACAAACTAGCTGAGCTGTACGAATCAGCAAGTGTGCACTCTTTCACACAAACACTTGCATTACACTGCATTCAGTGTAATGTGTGAACAGCCCACTAGTGGAATTCTCATCACCCCTGGCCATTGGCCATGCTGATTGGGGCTGATTGGGGTTGAAGTTCAGCAATATCTTAAGGGCACTGAGTCAGGTAAGATCTGGTACAGGGACACAGTCAGGTACCCAAATAATGCTTGTCTGTCAGGGCACCTCTCTACTGCAAACAGCACTGTGGAGTAGGTCTCTGGAGGATAGCTTCAGAAGATGAACTAACCTGCCAGTTTTGGTTTCTCTCCACTTCTCATTTTCTTAAGTTCAGTTCTCCAAATCTCTACATCGGCTTGTGATTTTATTTTATTTTTTAACCAGGTCATGAAAATTCACCAACATTCTACTGTGAATTTATCACAATATATGTATTTTTACATGGAATTTCCCTAGTCCTTGGCCGTAATAAAGATTTTACCTTACCTTTCCCTTAACGTGCACATTTTCCCCTTATATAATTCAGTTTTGTATGCAATTTTCACTAATATGTGAATATGAAATCAGATCTTACACTTATCTGTACACATAACTGGACTGGAGCACTGCACCACAAAATTCAGAGAAGTGTGAATTTCAAAGAATGGCTGTGTTTCAGTTCACACATTTCTGGAAGTGCAAATTAGACAGTTTGTGTTAAAATGCAAAGCTATCAGAAGCCCTAGTATGACTTCTCCCACACCCCTACTCAGATCAGATCCATTTACACTTTAGTGAGCCTACCCTGAGCATGATTTAGGTATAATTCACATGGCAGTGTACTCCATTTTTCCAATGTTCCCATAATTGTTAATTTCTGCATCATGTTTGATCTTTCAAATGCTGTAAAAGCCACAATATTAATCAAAGGCATTCTAAATTCTTGAACTTAACATGTCTTATGTGACTGTTTCGTATGCTGTTTTGTGATGACACATGTCCTAAAAGGCAAGATATCAATTTTTAAATAAATGAGCTTATAAATGTACAGTATTTTTTGCTCCATAAGACACACTTTTTTTCCTCCTGGAAAGTAAGGGGAAATATCTGTGTGTCTTATGGAGCGAATGGTGGTCCCTGGAGCTGAATTGCCCAGGGGCCAAAATAGGATCATGCTTTTTATTTTACAAAGAGAAAATGGGGTGTTGAAAGGACCCGCTCAGCAGCTGATCAGCAAGAGATCGGGAGAGAGATAAGAATCCCCGGCTCCCTTTCAGCCCCGCCCTCCTTTGTTGAATGTGATGCAGAGGGAGGTTGTTTGTTTCCCCAGCGACATGTGACTGGCTGATTAGATTATCTGTCTGGAAACTGTAGGAAAGGCTCCCTTTCCTTTAGAAGCTGCAAAAATGTGAGTTGAACCCCATAAAAACAGGGCTTTTCCTCTTTGCTTTTCCCCCTTTGTAAAAGGAGCTTTGCTTTTCCCCCTTTGCAAAAAAGCTACAAAACTTTTAGCTGATCCTCAAAAAACAGGGTTTTTCCCTTTGCAAAAAAAGCTGCAAAACTTTTAGCTGATCCTCAAAAAAACAGGGCTTTTAGAGGAGGAAACCCGGGGGGGGGGGAATCCACCTCTAAAAACGAGGTGTGCCCTATGGAGCGAAAAATATGGTGCGCATCTGTGTAGATGAGGGCAGGTTTCATCAACATGCATCACCCAATGCTAATATCAAGCGATCTATAGACCATTATGACAAGACACGACTACACAGTTGCACATCCTTTCAGAATTTTCCATGTACCACCACTGGCAATTAAAAAAAAAGGGGGGGGGGAACCCACACCAAAACTGAATACAATCTATTTTGAAAAGTAAAGATTCTGCTAGAAATCTATGTCAACGGCTGAAAAGCATTTTACATATCTTATCAGTTAATGCCTTTTCACTCATCTGCTTAAATGTGTGATGATATTGACAGCAGTGGGTGGAAATCGGCTTCTAATTTAATGGATTCAAAATGCACAAGCAGATATTGTGTATATATTTGTTGCTGTGCCCCCCCCTTCCCTTTCCTCCCTCGGCTCATGCCATGTATACAGATGTTAATCCACTGTCCAAAGAATCGAACGGTCTAGATTTTCCTTCGCTGCATTTAATGGTGCTACAGCTTTACTGCTGCAAATCTCCCTTAGGGGACATAGAGCTGTTAAATAGAGAGGGGGGTGCATGAAAAGGGGGGGGGAGAGATGGAAAGAAATGATCATTGAGGTACATCCTGGGGAGACAGAGGGAAGTGAAACAGTGAAAGGAAGAGACATCTTATAGCCCTTTGACAAGGCCCCAAATTACCAGAACACCTTGTAGGAAAATAATCACCAATTGGAGAAATCGGGTGTTGGGTGTTAGGATTAAAAAAAGAGGGTCAGATCCCATCAAAGAGAGATGTTGTCTTTTTTGGGGGGGGAATGGGAGGGTTAGGAAATGGAATTATGGGCCCAGGGTATGTGTGTGTGAGAGATCCCATTTCATTTCAAATGGCATCCAAATAAAGAGCTGGGGGGGGTCCCCCATTCTCTCCTAATTTAACCATGAATATAAGAACATAAGTAGACCCCTGAATTTTCCAACAGTGCTAAAAGTGAAAAAGACAGGGCAGAAAGGAAATCACTGCGTTCTTACACACCTAGTATTCTTAAATCCAAGCCTATTGGTAAAAAGTAAAGGACCCCTGAATGGTTAAGTCCAGTCAATGGCGACTATGGGGTTGTGGTGCTCATCTCGCTTTCCAGGCCACAGACAGCTGGCCATAGAAGCTTTCCGGGTCATGAGGCCAGCAGGACTAATCCACTTCTGGTGCAACGGAACACCGTGACGGAAACCAGAGCGCATGGAAATGCCGTTTACTTTCCTGCCACAGCAGTACTTATTTATCTACTCACAGAGGCGTGCTTTCGAACTGCTAGGTTGGCAGGAGCTGAGACAGAGCGACAGGAGCTCACCCCATCGTGGGGATTCGAACTGCCAACCTTCTGATCAGCAAGCCCTAGGCTCAGTGGTTTAGACCACAGCACCACACGCATCGCAAATCCAAGCCTAACACACATACACAAGTGTGTGTGTGTGTGTGTGTGTGTGTGTGTGTGTGTGTGTGCTTGTCTCCTTTCTCATGCTGCTCTGATCACACAGGTTATCCAACATGTGCTTCATTCCCTCATTAGAAAAATTGTACACAATCATAGGAACCAACTCCTAGGGGGTGAGATCCCTTCGCCCCCCTAAAATAATTGAGGGGACTGTCCCCACAATGTTTATGGGTATTACCATTCAAATGGGGTGTTGCACCGGGTCATGTGATGCAGGGCAGAGCTTACCTGTCCCCTTCATCAAGATTGACCCTCTTCCCAAATGGGTCATCCATATAGCATTGCTCAGTGGTCATTTGGGGGCTTGTTGGCTCAAGTAAGTGGGGAGATGGCCATTTAACTGGGAATGCCACATCTTGCCACCTATGCCGCTGAAAGGAGCCACAATTTATATGCACACAATTCACATGAAGTATGTGCAGTTTGGGTATAGACATATATGTATGTTTTTATACCTCAGTACCAAATGCATCAGATGCATCTGTTCTAAGTTAATATTAACAGAGATGCTCATTTGACAGTGGAGGCTGTGCATCAGCACTACTTAACAAATCTTTTGTAGCTGCCCATTGTCTTCTCTCTCTCTCTCTCTCTCTCTCTCTCTCTCTCTCTCACCAAGCGATTGATTTCCATCTAATGGATACAAAACAGGAGTTTGTGTTAGAAGCTCTTCAGTCAGAGAGACAAAATTCCATCTGATGTCTCCTGCGCCACATGCATTATTTACACCTTCCACTGAATCACATGGTTTGCACTTCAGAATGATAGCAGATTCCTGCTTCCAGAGGGAATCTATTATGAGCTCCTCTGCTCCCCTTGTTCTTATGCCCATTCAGGATGTAATCTAGTCCCCCACCCCACCCCGATCTCCCTGGCTGAATTTCTGAACAGCTACAGCTAAACATACCACATTTGAATGTCCAGCCATATATCATTCGCATTACACCTGTTGACTTTTTCACTCCTTCTCCTTCTCCTTCTCCTTCTCCTTCTCCTTCTCCTTCTCCTTCTCCTTCTCCTTCTCCTCCTCCTCCTCCTCCTCCTCCTCCTCCTCCTTCTCCACCACCACCACAGAGATTAATATTGAAAGAACCAAGGTTGGATGGAATAGCACCAGGCTCCACGGTGTACCAAGGGTTGATGCACACATTGATGTGTTGTGACGTTTCACCCCAATCTGGTGGAGATAGCAACAAGTGAACATTATCCAGCAAAGGAGTTTGACACAAGTTTGCAGCTTCTCCCCATGGATTCAATGGTTGGGTTACAAACTGCATATATATCGATAGGACACAGATTAGATTTGGACATGGATCATCCAGTGAGATGTGCTACATTGCACCACATTCTTTCTTCTTCTTCTTTTAAAGTTGTATGCCTTCCCTGGGTGGAAGCCTAGTGCTAACTGGTAACTTATGGAAAGACTTCTGAAGCTGGAATGCCGCTACAGAGAAGGCTATATCTCACATCACTGCCAAACAGGCTATACTTATTAGAGGAACAGGGCATACATTGCCAGCTAATATAAGGAGGTGTGATCCTTCAAATACTTGGATCCCAAGTTTCATGGATATATATTTTTCTCTGTGTATACAAAACATGTTGGATTATTTTTAGACTAATGGTCCATACACCTTAAGGTAGAATAACATATACAGTGTGCAATGGTTGAATTTCTTTCATAACTATAGTGTTTCTACCCAAACAGCCCTTCCATGGTGGCAAGTCAACAAGTCTGGATGATCAGTTTGAGCACAAATCTATAATTAGCCCATGGAAGTCATGATCTTGTCTTAGACATGCTGCTGTATCTAATTTTAGAAGTAAAATATGTACATCCTTGTGCAAATTAATTGAAACAAAGCATGTGATCTATCTTACTCGTATTCCTGTACTCAAAACAAACATGAAAAGTCAGTTAATCATTATGGTGTCGGAAGCCTGCAGCCAATAGAAGGAATGATGCGCTGACCACAATATAGTGAGGTTCTATGAAAGAAA
The DNA here is from genome assembly GCF_009819535.1 of Lacerta agilis. Classification (NCBI taxonomy): domain Eukaryota; kingdom Metazoa; phylum Chordata; class Lepidosauria; order Squamata; family Lacertidae; genus Lacerta; species Lacerta agilis. The sequence continues at coordinate 5,981,825 of NC_046322.1, read as the reverse complement.
ATGGACGGTGACTGTTCAAAACTAGTAGACTCCATGCCAAACCGTGTTCAATTGCTGCTTAAAAATAGTGGAGGTCATATCCGTCACTAATGTACAGTGGTACCTCTGGTTACATACTTAATTCATTCTGGAGGTCCATTCTTAACCTGAAGCACCATTTTAGCTAATGGGACCTCCCACTGCCGCTGCGCCACCAGAGCACGATTTCTGTTTTTATCCTGAAGCAAAGTTCTTAACCTAAAGTGTTATTTCTGGGTTAGCAGAGTATGGGCTTGTTAAGTATAATTGTTTAATTGTACATTGAAATGAAAAAGAACTCTGCATGTATATTGCTAAAGGGTTAACATTGGGAAATGCCATTGTGCTACACTGAAGCTCTCTGGGTTCATAACGGAGAGACAGCTACTCTATCACAAGGTGTTTAACTTTGGATCATACGGGGAGTATTCAGTTGCAAATCTCCATTTTGTGTGAATGGATCCGAATGGATCTTTGTTCTCTCTCAAGCATTGGAAAAGAAAGGATGTGTGCTTAATCTCTCACTAGAAGAACACAGCCTCAGGCTAATGGAATCTGTATGAGAGAAAGGCAGAACTTTGATTTCAGTTCTGAATAATTCCATATTTCTAAGATGCTTAGAGACGACTCTACAAAGATCAAACATATTCATCCTTAAAGAAATCAGCCCTGAGTGCTCACTGGAAGGGCAGATCCTGAAGTTGAGGCTCCAATACTTTGGCCACCTCATGAGAAGAGAAGACTGCCTGGAAAAGACCCTGATGTTGGGAAAGATGGAGGGCACAAGGAGAAGGGGACGACAGAGGATGAGATGGTTGGACAGTGTCTTCGAAGCGACTGGCATGAGTTTGGCCAAACTGCGGGAGGCAGTGGAGGATAGGGGTGCCTGGCGTGCTCTGGTCCATGGGGTCGCGAAGAGTCGGACATGACTGAATAACTGAACAACAAGATGCTTAACCTATGCATATGATATTCTGCAACTATTTGGATGTAACATTGTTTGGTTTGGGGTCTGTTTTGGAACAAGTTCTGTTAGTAAAACTTTGGAACAGCATTTTTGAACTGGACAATATTTATTTCAAGAAGATTAAAATTTTAATTATCCAGTGCAGGCATAGGCAAACTCGGCCCTCCAGATGTTTTGGGACTACAACTCCCATCATCCCTAGCTAACAGGACCAGTGGTCAGGGATGATGGGAATTGTAGTCCCAAAACATCTGGAGGGCCAAGTTTGCCTATGCCTGTCCTAATGCTTCCAATATTAACAACCACAATAGGATTTGGTTGGGGTAAATGGCCTTTTTGGCCAAATTGGACTTCATGACACCCGAAGCTTGATCCACAGGATGGGTTTTCCCTACCTGTGCTATACACCACCATGTTGGAGCAAACTACTACCATTGCCTTTGCCTTTGCAGTGAGCCCTGTGAGGCTAACCTGGCATTGATGCCAGAGCCCACAGCAGCATTAAGCAGCTGGATCAAGCCACCCTTTAACATTCCCACAATCCCTCAGAAAAGTCAGGCGATTGTGGTAAATTAAGAGGGTGGGTAGCTCAAGTCTCCTGGGACTGTTTGGACAAAAATTAGAATTAAGAACCCAAGAAGAACCTGTTGGATTAAGCCAATGGGCCAATGGGCCACCTAGCCCGGCATCCTGTTCTCACAGTGAGCAACCAGATGCCTGTGGGAAGTAATACCTGAACACAAGAGCACTCTCCCATTCTGGGGTTTCCACCAACTGGCATTCAGAGGCATTGATGCCTCCAGTTGTGGAGGCAGAACATAGCTATGATGGCTATTAGCCATTGATAGTCTCAACCTCCATGAATTTGTTTAATCCTTTTTTAAAGACAGGTGAGTTGGTGGACATCACTGCCTCCTGTGGGGGCAAGTTCTATAGTTTAATTATGAACTGCATGAAGAAGTGCCTTCTTTCTTTGGAAATTAGAGAGTCCCACAGTAGATGTCAGTAGTGAAGGTGGGGGGGGGGGATGAGGAGTCAGCTGCCTATGGATGCCAAATGCCACCAGTGACCCTGGAAAAAGACCTTATCTCATGCCTTGAGTTTACCCAGGCAACCTGTTGATACAAAGCAGAATTGCAAAAGCTCCATTCCTCAAGTGAGACAAAATGCAAAGTGAACAAGCTTGGAATCCGCTCCGCAATATTGATTGAGACTGTTTGGGCATTCCTGCGGGTAATACTTCCTTTGTTTGCTTAAGCAAAAATAACTCATTTGTCTCTTTAATAAGAACATTATGGATACCCTGCGAATTGGTCTGTCAGCAGCAGCTCGGGAAGATGGTGCATTTGCCGACAGGCCAGCCAAAAATAAATAAGCAACCGTGAGCGTCACTTGTTAGGAGCAGAGCAGATGAACCTCAGGGCGAAAAAAACAACAACAACCACAACCTCACAACTTTCCTGACATAAATACGGGTTGCTCTCATTGGGAGACGAAATGGATTGTGATGGTACGGCATTGCGGAAATTATCTAACTAGATTTTTTAAAAGGGGAAAAATACCAAAAATAGCATTAAAGAAACACACCAATGAATACAAATATTTCATCAAGTTCTGATTTAGTCTGGTTGCAATCCAGTTCATCTGCATTTCAACCTAGATCAATATTTGCCTCCACATGATCAGGCCTATGGCCCACCTAGTTTCCCTGTTTTCAAAGCGGCTAACCAGATGCCTCTGGGAAACACACAACCAGGACCTGAGCACAAGAGCGTTCTCCTCTCTGGTAGCTTACAGAAGAAATATTGCTGCTTCTGAGCTTGGAAACAGAAAATGGCCACCATGGCTAGTAATTATTGATAGCCTTGCGTGTCGAGGTCCCCAAACACCCCTCAAGTAAAACACACTTCACACCATATATAAGTTTAAGGTTTTTGGCATTAATTTGGCCACAACTTTATTGAATACAAAATAAGTGAGTGGCTGCTTAGGCATTGGTTAAGACTATCTGTGCCGCTTGGGACAGAACTGACATCCACCCGCCTGTGGAGTCAGTATAGGGGAAAACACTTTGGGGAGAGAATGTGCGCCCGTTCTCCCCAAATGCTCCCAGGGGCTCTTGCGTGGGCCCTGTCCCCCGACCGGGGGGAAACGGACAAGCATGGTGAGCCCCTGGATTCCTTTAACGGAATTCCCCTCGCAGCCACAGCCTTGAAGGGACAACCACAGCCAACCTGCCCCTTCGCAGCATAGGAGGGGCAACCACAGCCAACTCTGCCCCTCCTCAACCAATTTATAACCAATGCCTAACCGCCAACCTTACACGTTGTGACTAATTGCTGCGCAGTAGGCGAAAACCAAATGGCACCAGCCAATCAGCCAAGTGGAAAAAATTCCTACCAGGCCCCTGCTACAACGCAGACGACCCCATGACAGGCATAGGAAGGTCAATGCAGAGGGCTAATAACAGGGAGGGAGGGCGGGCGATCCGATGCACGAAGCCAGGAGGGCTCCGACGCTGAGTGCAGGGTCATTTATAGGCTCTGGACTGTCCATCAACAAGTTGCAACATAGAAATCTCCCCAATGACAGCCAGAGCCCAATCGCAGTAGTGGCCATCCATACAAACCCGCCCAGCAGCAGAGGGGTGACTTGTTAGCCCCAACCGCAACACGTGCTCTCCATGAAGGATAACCCGCTTTGTCCTTCATGCATTTATCTAGTTCTCTTTTAAAGCCTTCCAAGTAGGTGGCCATCACTGCCTCCTGTGGCAGTGAGTTCCACAGCTTAATGTGCTGAGTGAATATGTCCTGCATCTTCCATCCTTCAGCTTCGCCCTCTACAAATGATCAGTTCAATGTGAAACATTTCAAAAGGAGGGACTGCGATGTATATATTCAAATGCATAACACAATTAAGAGCGGAGGGAACCAACCCTGCACTGAGCTCTCCTCTACAGCCCAGCAGCAGCACATCAGCTTTATTACGTTCCTTCTGCAATGGTGCCTAAGAGATTATAACCCACTCCCTCCAAAATGTTGCATATTAAAAACAATTATGCCTCAATGCTGAATGAGGCCTTTTTTTAAAAAAAGTGCTGTATTTTGAAGCCTATTCTAGGAGAAAGAAAGAATCCCTCGATCCAAGTTGCAATCAAATCTCTCAGAGGGATGAGTCAGGCATCATTTTAATGCAGTTATGTGCCAAGGAGGTCCACAAAGACGAAAATAAAGAGAGCCACCAACTGCGCGTATTTTTGCTGTTGTTCGGGGAGCAGCAGCTCTCTCTGTCTCTCTTTCTCTCAAGGCAAAGGCAACACGGCTGCAATTCCGCTGCCTGGTATGCACTCAAAAACCCTTCAGTGAGGCCCATTCTCTTGCCACCTTCTGCCAAATTGCAGGGTAGCAAAACTGAATGGTGTCAGAGCAGGACTTCATACAAATCAGAGGAAGGGAGATGCTGGTGGTGGGAAAATAAATGAGCAGGAGAAAAGGAAGGAAGGTGGTTTTACACTGCAGATTATTCCTGAATGGAATCGGCAGGATGGGCAGCGGCCTTTTCAGGAGCTGTGTGGAGTCTCCTGCCAGCGCTTCCAAAGAGGATACCACATTGATGAATGCCTCCTACTTTCATCCATAGAGCCAGCTGTCATTTTGTTTTCAGATAGAAGATATGCCCATGGCGTAAAATTGGGTAATAATCCCATAGAAATTGTTCATCGAATTGGCGATCTTCCAAGAGGTGGCAGTGGGGAATCTAAACTAATGAAACAGAAGTTATACTATGAAATGTGAAACAAAAGGAATGGCTGCCACGGAGTTTTGTCTTGATGTGAAATCTCAAGGTGCAGCTGGACATTCCTGCTTAGGAGAAAGATCTGAGGAAAGCACAGAGTTTTCAGTAAGACCCAAAACTTTTCCTTATGGAAAGTTCTCCAACTCCTTACCACGGACCTACAGGTAGAGAAACTATTAAGGCGAGCCATTGACCAATAGCTGTGGGGTGTTGCAGGGCACTGTAGAGTCTCTCGTGCTATTTATAATTTGCAATAAGCCACTGGGAGCGGTCATTAGGAATTTTGGAGTAAGGTGCCACCAGTACTTTAATGATGCCCAGCTCTATAGCTCTGTAACATCTGAACTGGGAATGACTGAGAAGGGCCAGGACCAGTGTCTGGACGGAGTAGATGTAAGCTAATAAACTGAGTGACTCATGGCAAGGCAGAAGCTCTGTGGGTGAGTGGTAAAGAAGAATGTCCCTCATTTACTAACATTATTCTCACAATTAAGGAAACACAAGCAAAGGACCTCTATACAGCTTCCACACTCAATATGGGAAAGGTTGGGGACAGTGTGGATGGTGTGGTGCATATTTGGAGAATGGGGATGGGCATTTAATGCTTGATGTTTTATCGCTTTTTCATTAATATTCTGTTCGGAGACGCCCAGAGTGGTTGGGGAAACCCAGTCAGATGGGCGGGGTATAAATACATTATTATCATCATCATTACATTCCCCCAGTTCCCAGATATGCATTTGTGTATTCAGGTGAAAACCTCTTGTGTTATGGAGGGGAGCATTTGAAAATGCAATTTCTTCCATATTCAATAGGGTTAGTGTAGTCCACTCTACTGTATCTGAATTTGGCAACCTCCTTTTTTTTTTTACTGAATGTGCAGACATGGCCTTGCATAAAAAAGGGGAAAAAGGAGAGGGGGAAAAAAACCAGTGGGGAAAAACATTGCCGATTACAGTGGTACCTCGGGTTAAGTACTTAATTCGTTCTGGAGGTCCGTTCTTAACCTGAAGTGTACTTAACCTGAAGCACCACTTTAGCTAATGGGACCTCCTACTGCCGCTGCACTGCCAGAGCATGATTTCTGTTCTTAAGCGGAATTCTTAACCTGAAGCGTACTTAACCCGAGGTACAACTGTACTGTGCTCCAGGTCTAGCTTGCAAATAAATCACATTCATATTTTCTTGATAATTTTTGCAATGTTCCCAATGAGGGAAGAGGTTTGAGTCAAAAGAACAGTCGTGGCTCAGTTGCAGAGCATTGGGTTTGCATGCAAAAGGTCCCAAGATCAGTCCCTGGCATCTTTAGGTGGCAAAGGGAAAACCTTTGGTCTGAGGCCCTGGAGAGACCCTGGCAGTCATCGTAGACGATATGGAGCTGGATGGGCCAATGGTCTGACTCAGTACAAAGCAGCTTCCTGCACATTTGTGTATTCACTGTTGGGTTTTAGGAAAGGAACAGGAGGTGCACCATGTATGATCTAAAGAATATGGACAATTGGCAATGGATTAGGAGGAGTGATGGTCAATCTGTGCTCATCTATGTTTGTTGTTCAGTCATACATTACTACTGGGAAAACCATAGCTTTAACTATACAGACCTTTGTCGGCAAGGTGATGTCTTTGCTTTTTAAGATGCTGTCTAGGTTTGTCATTGCTTTCCTCCCAAGAAGCAGGCATCTTTTAATTTCATTACTGCTGTCAGCATCTGCAGGGATCATGGAACCCAAGAAAGTAAAATCTCTCCCTGCCTCCATTTCTTCCCCTTCTATTTGCCAGGAGGTGATGGGACCAGTGGCCATGATCTTAGTTTTTTTGATGTTGAGCTTCAGACCATATTTTGCACTCTCCTCTTTCACCCTCATTAAAAGGTTCTTTAATTCCTCCTCACTGCCATCAAGGTTGTGTCATCAGCATATCTGAGGTTGTTGATATTTCTTCTGGCAATCTTAATTCCGGCTTGGGATTCATCCAGTCCAGCCTTTCGCATGATGAATGGCTGGACTGGATGAATCCCAAGCCAGAATTAAGATAGCCGAAAGAAATATCAACAACCTCAGATATGTTAAGCATTACATAAACTGTTTGTGTGTGTGTGTGTGTGTGTGTGTGTGTGTGTGTGTCCCTCTTGCAGTTGTGGGTATAGATTAGTCCAGGAAGATTTCAAGAAGCACAGGACTGCTTGCCTACATACAACAGGAATGGCCGCCAAGCACCCACAATCCTGTCCTGACCTATTTGTGCTTTGCTAACCCTACAATGATGAGGAAAGCCTCTCACATAGAGTCGTCTGCCATGCTGCTATCTCTGCAACAGCTGCGGTGAAGGTGTGTTAAGGCGGCCTTTGGGGAGGGGGGAATTTCCTCCCATGTTGAATCAAAGTGATGAAAACTTGCCTTATATCCTTGAAAACGCTCAGCGTTGAAAGGTAACATTTCTGCAAGTGTTGGAAGATGCAGATTCAAGCAGCCCAAATCACCTTGTAAATTGGAAGTGTAATTGCATCTCATCTAGGATGGGTTTTCTTTTTGCTTTGTGTATTTTCTTATATCGGCACCCGAGTTTGCAAAAGCATAATCTAGCAAGCAATTACACACATAGGTGACTTTAAGGCTCTGAATACCCCGGTGACTTCACTTTTTGCATACGCCCGTGAGTGTTTACCTAGATCCCAGCCAAAACTTGCATTTCTTTCCGCGTTTGAAGTTTAGCAGAGAGAGAGAGAGAGAGAGAGAGAGAGAGAGAGAGAGAGAGAGAGAGAGAGATCGGCATCCTGTGGGGCTGGTTTAGAGACGGGGAGAAATTAGATCCAGTATTCATTTAATGTGCTCTTTCTGAAATACTCTTTCTGTAGGCATAATCATCTTTCAAAATTTGCTCTTTTCTAAATTCTGCAATGAAGTTCTCCAGCAAAGTAATGTATATTAGTAAAACAACATACCCAATTTTGTTCCCAGCAAATAGTGGGAGCAAATTTACACACCCCGATTCTCTGGTGCAATTAAGGAAGCTAGCACACTTATACTAAGTTGAGAGGGGAGGGGAGAGAAGAGAAAATAAGGTTTCCTTCCTTCCTTGACATGCTGTAGCATGCATTTCTTCTTTGGCCAGGGATGGATGATGTGTGTCTTACAACTTTTTGGGTGAAACCTGGGCTAGAACAGCTATAGGCTGTGGAAGCGGAACACATAAAACACTCACTGGATTCATTAAACATGACAGTGATTACTATCAGTTGGTACTAGAGCCACTTGATTCTGGTTTGTTTTTTCCCCTGTCTTGGCATTCTGGTCAAAGAATAGCAGTGATTACATGTCTCAAGTGGCTGGCTGGCAGTGAAGGGTTTTATACAATGCTAGCCCTAGTCAGTGTACACTCATTGAAATTAATAAACCCAAGTTACACATGTTCATTTATTTCATTGAACACTGAACTCTGAGTAAAACTAGCATTGGATACACGGTGGTCTACAAGAGCCTGTGCCATTCTGGTTTTGAAAGAGGTTTATGAAGAAATGGAAGCATTTTCTTTAATGGAATATATAGTCAATCCAAATGAAGGCTCAAATGAGAAATGTTTAAGGAAAAGGAAGGGAAGTGATGAAGCTGAAGACAACAAAATTGTTTTAGAAGGGAAACAAACATAATTGTGGAGACCGTTAACACAATTTGTGATGAATTATTTCTACAACTGGAAAAGGAAAAGATTATATGAAATCAATTTTGGACCTTTTCCAGGTGCTTTTTGTAAAGAACATTGATGAGGCAAAGACTGACAGCATCCAAAAAATTACTGAATATGTACTCAGAGGACATTGATTCTGTTGTTTCTGAAGATGAATTGTGACACTTCCTACATTTTGTCAAGAAAATGGACTTTATATCATCAAAGTCTCCCACTGCAACTTATAAGATCATTATTGCTCGTTTGAGAGCCACATTTCAAAATGCAGAGACAATTCCAAAAACGTTTCCAACATTACATATATCAAACACAAATGGTGAAGAAGTGTTCCAATGCCCCTAAAAGAATTTTAAAAATACATGGATTCTGCTGTATTTCAAGTGCTTTTAAGAAGTTCATCAAGTTTAGTGATCAAAGCTTCTGCATTGCAAGAAGGAAATTAGGACAAGTTAACCAATGATTTTGTGTGTAGGAAATGTTGGAGAAAACATACATTAAATCAATAAATCTCTGAATATCATATGAAAATCTTTGAATTTTCATTTTGTTCTTTTAAATAGAGTTCATTTTCAGAGAGAAGCGTTTTCTTTCTTTCTTTCTTTTACCTCTCTCCGTGTCTATCATTAATTGGAAACAAAATGTTCTATTTAAAAATATAATAGTAAAAAGAAAGAAAGAAAAGATAACCCTCTTTTGAAATGTGAAAGTTTGGTTTGTTTGTTTGTTTTATAAGGGAATTTGAATTGGCTCATGGATAAGATTAACTATCCCCCCTTTTTTTAAAGAGCTATTTGGCTTATTTCTGGTGCAAGCCTCAGGGATATTCCCTTTCACTACCTTTGAATAGCTGAGGGCCATGAAAAATGGTGGGAGAGAGAGAGGCAAAGGTTGCAGCCAGACAGAGATGTACATTTCACATAAAGGGTATCTGGAAAAACCCTCCACTCCCAGGAGAAAGCACATATAGCTGCATCGCTGAAGCGGGGGAGAACCATGCTGCATGATGCAGGCACGCTCATCTCTGCCGAGTAACAAAATTATAATTCTTCCTTCTTCTTCGCTGTGAATAAAAAGAATAAAATAACGATAGCTGGCTACTGCGGCAGCCTCAGAAGAACATTTGCTTTGCTAAGCGCTGGTGTCCGCTGGGGTGCTGTGCACAGTGCGCCAAGGGGAACGGCTGGGGCAGAGAGTTGTCACACAGTGCTTGTTCCAGAGAGCTGCCTGGCTTGTTCATGTTAGAATGTCAGGTCTCTGTAGTTTTCTGGGAATCTGGAGGTCAGCGTCCAACTGATATGCTGCGGCAAGGAGGGAGAGGGAAGCTTTATGCCACAAGCAAAAGATGCTCACCGCTAAGGCTCCAAATGTCACTTCCAGACAGGATTGTGAGGTTTGTTTCTACTACTGTGTATTTCTCTCTCTCTCTCTCTCTCTCTCTCTCTCTCTCTCTCTCTCTCTCTCCACCCTGCACACATATATTTTTTTTTTTTAATCGGAAGGCTTTGGCTTAAATTATCCTTAAACCTCTTGCTTTTTTTTTTTCATTCCGGGGGCCAGATCCCCTTCTGGATGGCCTCCTGGGGGCCAAACGCTTCAGGTGGACTGGGCCAGAGGCAAAAATTGGTGGAGAAACGCATGCACATCTTACAATATGCTAGTTTCTGCACTTCAAACAGGGTCCAGACACTGTGGAGCACTGGGTTCAAGAAAACATGGAGAAGGTTTTCCAGTCTCTGGATACAGTGTTTCGTTGTACAAATCAGCTCTCCAGTGGTTTGTATTCTTCAGCTCCATGCCCATGTTTCCTGAAAACCATATTGATGCCTTCAGCTGTGCTGGGAGTGCAGGGAGGTTGACTACAGTTTAAAGGTAGAGGTAAAGGTAGGCCTACCCCTGGCAGTTAAGTCCAGTCACGGACGACTCTGGGGTTTCGGCGCTCATCTCGCTCTATAGGCCGAGGGAGCCGGCATTTGTCTGCAGACAGCTTCTGGGTCATGTGGACAGCATGACTAAGCTGCTTCTGGCGAACCAGAGCAGTGCACAGAAACGCTGTTTACCTTCCCGCCAGAGCGGTACCTATTTATCTACTTGCACTTCGTGCTTTCGAACTGCTAGGTTGGCAGGAGCTGGGACTGGACAACAGGAGCTCACTCTGTCGTGGGGATTCGAATCGCCGACCTTCTGATCAGCAAGTCCTAGGCTCTGTGGTTTAGACCACAGCAACACCCACATCCCTCTGTTGTGTGTGTTGATATTTTTAAAGTATTTAATTTTGAGGAATTCAGTGTTGATAGCTGGTTGGTTTGTTTTTCAAGGTAAAAGGTAGGGTTTCCCTTAAAGACAAAATAAATAAATGCACCTGTTTCAGGCACTCACTAGTCAGCTTCCCCAGACCCCCTGCTTCAGCTCAAGGTCAGGGGAAAGGCAACTCATCTCACATGTTATATGCACAGCACTTTGCCATTGCCAAGTATCAGCTGATCGATGGCACTGGTAAAGCCTTGTACAGCACAATGGAAGCCCTGGGGATCTTCTGGTTGATGGGGCTTGCAAACCTCCTTTCACCCCAGCTTTACTAGCCCACAGCTAGTATATGTATAATCTGGTTTAGGGCAGGCTGATATGGCTTGGCGGGCTAAATTGCAAGCTCCGACAACCCTCTTTAGGCTCATGGGCCTGAAGTTTCCCCACCACTGTCATGGGGATTTTCCAGACCATGAAGCCTGGGCAGCTGAGGAGACTGCAGAGCACTGGGGAAATGTTTCAATGGCCACCTCTAATCCCATATTCCCCAGAATTCTAAATAAACTCTAAAGCACTTTGAGATAGCAGCTGAAAAAAATGGAAGCCTCTTTCATCGGGGAAGCAAACTTTCAAGAAATTGTTGGACAGCTTCGACACAGTGCTACCTATGACCTGCTGCTTATGGAGCATTTGTTCCAGCTGTGATGCAGGATCTCCAGTGAATGTAGCATGGTGACTTCTCCCAGCCTCTCAACCTGCACTCAAATGGAATGAAAGTCCATGACTTCTTTCCCTTCCTTTTTAGTATATGGAATTCTTTCGGTAAACCTCAGCCGGCAGACAGTCCTCCCTTGATGATTATGCAACACTGTCATTAAAAAGAAACAAATAATTGATACATCTAACTGACCACAGCAGGGGAGAAGGAAGTGGGTGGTCTCATTAAGATCTCTTGATCGGTAGGAAGGATATTACTCATTGTCTTGAGTCAACTATACAAATGACCTGTGCCACAAAGATGATGAATGCCTAACTCGTTTTCATCATATATTTTAATGTCCCGCTGGCAGCAAGCTTTGTCATCCAAACAAAACAAAACAAAGCAAAACAACTAACATAAACAAGAAATCTGTTATTAAATGCAATGTGATCCCTGTTCTTCCCTGCAATGGGAAGCTAAAATGCTCGGGGCTCAGCTCCAGTAATCACACTCTAAGCTTCTTCTCATCTCAGGGTGGAGCAGAGAAAAATGGGTTTTGTTAAAACAAAATTTAAAAGCGTTATTTGCTTTTCAAGTTAGATTTTTAAGTATATTTAAGAAAGTACTGTTGAGCTCAATGGTTCTTAGTCTGTAATCCTAATCCCACAGACAATCCCACAGACCTGGGAGTAAAATGTGAGAGAATTTACTTCTAAGGTGGCATGTTAAGAATTGCATTGTCTCTCCCTTCTGAATGTGTTTAGGATTGCATGGTCCACACGCTATCTAAAATCAATACAAGCAAATATATTAACATCCACACTTAATTTAGGGCCTTTCTGTACAGACCATTTATGGTTATATACTTGCTGTTTGGTCCAACTTTGCAATGGATGATGCATGCAACCAAAACATCCCCGGAGGATTGTTGTTTGACTTCTGTTTAAATATCTCTGTTGAGGGAGAGACCACCAACACCCTCTTTCAGAACCAATCAGCTCTTCATTAGATATATTTTATGTTGAGCAGAGATGATTTTATAGGTCCCTGATGATGGGCCTCTAGCCTTCAAGTGTCAACACTAATGTGGCAACAGATAGTGTCCATGGTACACAGCTCTAGCCCAGTCCAACAAAGAAACAGTCCCATCATGTGCTGTAGGAATCAAAAGAAATGGGAAGGCGCATGAGAACTCCAGAAGAGTGATCTCTATGTTGTTGTGTTAGAGCAGAAAATACTGCAGAAGGCAAGTTCTTTGCTGGTGGCTGTACAGCCATACCTCATGTTGTGTCTACTTCGCGTTACGTCTTTTCAAGTTGTGTCCTGCAGCAACCCGGAAGTACCAGAACAGTTACTTCCGGTTTTCTTCACTTGCGCATGTGCAGAAGCACTAAATCATACTTCGTGCCTATGCAGAAGCACTAAATCGTGCTGCGTGTTTGCGCAGAAACAGCACTTCTGAATGCAAATGCTTCGAGTTGCGAATGTGCCTCAGGGACAGATTACGCCGTCATCTCGAGGTTCCACTCTATTGATATTAAGCCCCTGCAGATCAGTCTTTGCCAATCAGCTGTAGCCAGCATGGGGTTGGTGATAGACGTAGTCCAAAAAATCTGGAGGGCATCCGGTTGACAAAGCCCAGGGTAGAATCTAAACTTCAAACCACATTTGTTTGTCCGCAGTACTTTCACTTTTTTCCCATCTGGGACCCTAGCAATTTTGTGCAATTTTCCTGTCCCCAAGGAGCCCGAATGACTGCAGTTGTATCAGCTTTTGTGCAGTCTATGTATGGTATTGTTTTACAACCAACAACCACGTTAATGATAGTTTTGAAAAGCCTATCATTACGGGAAGATGTTGCACGTAACAGACGGTTACAAACAACCCCCAACGTGTTTTCAGCACTGAGCCGCGTGCGGTTGGAGGAGCCACCACTAGGATTATGGATTTTATGGATACACATCAGAGATGAAATTGTCCTGCACATGCATTTTATAGGGCAGGAGGTCTGGAGTTCAGGTGCCATCTGTTGCTGCTGTACAGCTCTGTGGTATAACAAGGAAGTCTGTGAATCCTGAAGCCGGCACTTAACTTCTGTCATTTAAAGGAATGATATGTTGGCCGTTCCCAAGGGCTGTGAAATCTTGCAAGAAACAGGAAGGAAAGCACTGCCCAGATTTCATTTACAGTGGTACCTCTGGTTATGTACTTAATTTGTTCCGGAGGTCTGTTCTTAACCTGAAAGCACCACTTCAGCTAATGGGACCTCCTGCTGTTGCTGCGCCGCCAGAGCAGGATTTCTGTCTTATCCTGAAGCAAAGTTCTTAACCTGAAGCGTTATTTCTGGGTTAGCGGAGTATGTAACCTGAAGCGTATGTAACCCGAGGTACCACTGTATTCTCTTTTGATCACAGAGGGGGCTTGTGTGTTGGTTTGCTGGAGGACTTATCCATTTAACCTCTGAGCACTGCTTATGTGGGAGAGTAGGACCCAGTGCACTAACTCTGGGGTAGGTAACTTTTTGCAGCTGGAGCAACCCATCACCAATGGTGAGCAAGGCCTGAAGGGGAAAAAAAGAGCAGACAGCTCCACCAGACCTCCTCTCCCTCATCTGTCACCCAGTTGGAATGAATAGTAAATCAATAAATTGTACATTTGAATAGCAAGCTAGATTCTACACCTGGATGGTTGGTTGTCATCTTCCATTCTGTGGACCTGACCAAGCCAACGAAGCTGTCGCTGAGACAGGAGTGTGAACATTCTGTGAATGTGGGCTTGAGAGAACACATATTGCTTTACAATATGCCTATCCTCCATCCAGGCCTGCAGGAAGCATTTCCAGGATGTGTGGATGAGGCACCTTCTCATTAAAATGTGACGGGACCAGATTTCTCCCCCAGAGAAGATCACTGGCATCTTCAGGTGGGTCTGGGAGAGAATCCCTGCCTGAAACCCTGGAGACATTACTGAGGTAGATGAAGCAATGGTCTGATTCAGTATAAGACGGCTCCCTATGTTGTTCCCGTGTACCTAGTTTTATATTTGCATTTCGTCTTGCCACATTTCCCTCCCCCAAACTGTTCCTCGAGATATTGTGCAATTTCCCAAGGGTTCAAAGATCTCCCCTTAGAAGCTCTTCTGCCCAATTTCTGAGAAATGCCAATAAAATAACAAATAATGTTTGCTCATCATAATGTTCAAGCACAAACCATGACTGATTAGTGCTGGGTTGGACATCAACGGAGACAGTAATCAAGGTTACTTCAGCATTGATTTTTTTCCAGAGGTGAAGCTTCTATGATGTATGACTCCATCAACACCTGCAGCGCCAAACAGTGCACATGAAATTAATCCCAATTAATTAGGCTATTTGTTGATGGGGCTCGGCTCTTTTATGTTGCAAAATAAATATTAATTCAGGGACACTTTTTCACCTTGTGAAGCTTACATAGCTAGAAAGTTGTGTGTGTGTGTGAGAGAGAGAGAGAGAGAGAGAGAGATAAAGAGAGAGATTGCCTATTGATCAGCATGCCAGTACTAAACTAGAAAGTTTAGATAACTCTGAGCAAGTATGTGAACCACCTACAGAAATGCTACAGGTTCAATGACAGAACGAAGGTTATAGGCCACAGGGTCAATCAGAGCACCGAGACTAACAATGCAGCGCTAGGAAGATGACAGAAATAGTGGCGTGATATTTGGATAATTAAACAGCAAAAGCGAAGTCTCTCTGCACCTACAGAGAAGAGCAATGTTGGTGTGAGGAAACTTCCGAAGATGAGGTCATGTTTGTTATGAATCACCGCTGTGTCAGCTGATGTTGCCCATCCACGAAACAATGGACATAAGAATTTAACAATGTGTGCTTCAGGGATGTGGGAAGTGATAATGAGATAGTGGCAAAAATAACCATAATTAAAAATTCTGGGTTGTGGGGGAGGAGGATGAACATCCTGTTAATGGAATATCAGTTTCTGGAAGTTTGGTATGCAAGAAAAGTCACACTATTGTACATAATCAGAAATGAGATAGGAGGCGGGTTTTTTGTATTCAACTGTTCTAAGCCACTCTGAGGGGTGCCAATGTGTTGGAAGAGAAACTGCTATTCAAATCTCATGGGGTGGGGGTGGGGAATTTTTAATTTTAATTTTGGAAACAGAACCAATTTTTTCATGCTTGTTCATTTACATCCTAATAGACGACCCTGAGGGGACGCGGGTGGTGCTGTGATCTAAACCACTGAGCTCCTTGGCCTTGCCGATCACAAGGTCAGCGGTTCGAAACCCCATGACGGGGTGAGCTCCCGTTGCTCTGTCCCAGCTCCTGCCAACCTAGCAGTTCGAAAGCATGTCAAGAGTGCAAGTAGATAAATAGGTACCACTCCAGTGGGAAGGTAAACAGCGTATCCATGCACTGCTCCGGTTTCAGTGTTCCATTGCGCCAGAAGCAGCTTAGTCATGCTGGCCACATGACCCGGAAAAACTTTTCTGAGGACAAACGCTGGCTCCCTCGGCCTGTAAAGCGAGATGAGCGCTGCAACCCCAGAGTCATCTGCAACTGGACTTAACTGTCAGGGGTCCTTTACCCTTACCATTTTAGACAACCCTGATCTTGGCAAGATACTATGCAACTAACATAAATTTCCAACTTAGTAAAGGATTTTTGAGAATGACTGTATCATTATCTTCCTGTTGTTGTTGTTGTTGTTGTTGTTGTTGTTGTTGTTGTTGTTGTTATGATGACTACTTTATTATTAGGCTGTTTGTCGGTATAGGGGGTTGGACTAGATAAACCTCAGGGTCCCTTTAAATTTGATGATTCTATCATTCTAAGTAATAAGGTAATAAGTTTGAATGCGCAAACATACTGGTCAAAGTGTACGGCAACGAACTGCAGAGAACTTTCACTCTAAGGCAACCTGTATGAGGTTTCCAGGAGTAGCAGCTAAGCTACACAGAAAAACCAGGCTAGCTTTTCCCTCCTGTTGTGGATCAGGCTGTGAGCGTATCAATGCTGCTGCATTTACATGTGAATAAGAAATAATTATCTGTGAGCCCATGGGTTGGGATTTAATAGTTATTCCTCCCCCCAACAATATACCCTTATCTTTATAGAAGCAGTACACCCCATCAAAGAGTTGTCGCTGATGAACTCGCTAATGAGTTTCCAATACTTAACCTTGTATTTTGCTTCATTACGGCAGGCCCCCCGTTCCCTCTAGTTTTACGTTTCGTATCAGAAAGTTCATTTAGAATCCAGTCAATCTTCCGGCGCCAGGGTTGCTCTTTAAATTTTTCATTCAGTGAGGACACAATGGGAATAATGTTTGTATCTGTCAAGGAGACACATGAAAACTTCTCGGCAGCATTATCTGAGGTGAAGAAGGAGGGGAGACACACACAAAAATAAATCCACAGAAGACGGGACTCGATACAGAAAAGAGAAGAATAGAATGAAGACACCGAGGTCCGTTTGTTATGGTGAATAAGTCATTGGCAGCCAACAGGTCTATAAAAGGAGACAGCTGAAGTTCTTAGATTAATATTTTATTTTAAAATGACAGTGTCAAATAATTGCTTTTATTGGTCTCTATCACTTTTCCCTTGCCAATATTTGCAAAATCACCAGAGAAGCCGTACAAGAAATGTCTAGAGGGATCTTAGTCATCCTCGTTATAGGCTGGCAATGCAAAAGCAGGAAAAAAAATCTTCTTGTGGTAGATTGGTAGGGCTTAGGTTTGCCCATCTAACCCAGTATTGTCTACGCCAGCTTTCCCTAACAGGGTTGAATCCTGCTTGCTTGTTTCTCACAGGCATCTAGTTGGCCACTGTGAGAACAGGATGGTGGACTAGATGGGCCATTGCCCTGATCCAGGAGGCTTTTCTTATGGTGCCCCCAAGATCTTGTTGGACTCCAACTCCCATGAACCTCAGCCAGCATGGCCAATGGTCTTGTTTTGATGAGAGCTGTAGTGTAGCAACATCTGGAGGCCACCATGTTAGAGAGAAGAACTGTAAGATGCAAGACATCCCTGTGCAGAATGAGAAACTCCAGTGGAAGTAATTTCAGAGTCAGCATGAAGGGGGTGCATGACCAGAAATTGGCTGAGATCAACCTGCTCTCCAGGTTTTCAGATATAAGACATCCCCAGTCCTATGTGGAGATGCCAGAGATTGAACCTGGGACCTTCTGTATGCAAGGCAGATGTTCTACCACTATTGGCTCCATGCAATAACTTGTTCATCCTTAAAGGTTCAAGCCTTGACTGCATAGGAACATAGCAAGCTCACTGACCGGGCCATTGGTCCATCTAACTTAGTATTGTCTACAGTGAGGTGTACTTGGTCCCAAAGGTTTCAGATAGCGGGACTCTCCCAGCTCTACCTGGAGAAGTAAGGGACAGAACCTGGAATCTTTTGCAAGCAATGGATGTTCTTGTGCATCTTCATGTCCCATCATTTCCAAGGAAAGAAATATAATTCAGAGGCATACAACTCAGATAATGACCTTCTATTTATTCATATACCTCAATGCACATCAGAATGAACGAAAAGAGATTGAAGGGAAGGTTTGCTCATTTTTCTGAGTTTTCCCATAGTATTTGCAGCTGTGTCCTCTTCGTACAGGATTAACTTCAATTGAGGCAGCTGGGGCCCTATAATTCAAGTGTTCATTCAAGGTTCTTCTGCATTTCCTCATCTCCACTGTAAGCCAGAAAGGGTGGAGAGACAACGGACGCGAGAAAATCCCCATAATTTTGCTTCAAACTATCTTGCTCTCTAAATGCAATTCCTTGCTGAACTTCCCCATGCTCGGGCAGATGTGAAGAACTTGGCAAGGAAGGTGTTAGCAATTAAGGCAGCCAGAGACAGATTAAATTTGCTGATGACAGCTCATTTCTGAGATGGTTGGAAAGGAAGCTTGATAACACGTTATCTGAAATTCACAGTTTTGATGAGATGTCCGCTAGGGCCATGGAGAAAATGAAATATCGGAAGGAGCTCTAGGGAATCCCTGGTTTCATGTGACAGCAAATCCTTCAGTCTTGGAACTCTGCAGGTTTGGATTATAGATCTGGGATTGCCAAAACAGTTTGTGACTCCCCATTGGGCAATCCAATGGTCTTTTCACAAGCTCTTCTGTGTACACACAGGAATGAGGGATCATTTCTTGGTTTGAGGGTCACATTCATTTGTGGGGGAACTTCTCGTGGCTGCATTTCAATCATTGTTCATTGTTGTTTAGTCGTGTCCAATTCTTCATGGACCAGAGCATGCCAGGAAATTCTGTCTTCCTCTGCCTCCCGCAGTTTGGTCAAACTCATGTTGGTAGCTTCGAGAACACTGTCCAACCATCTTGTCCTCTGTCGTCCCCTTCTCCTTGTGCCCTCCATCCTTCCCAATATCAGGGTCATTTTCAGGGAGTCTTCTCTTCTCATGAGGTGGCCAGAGTATTGGAGCCTCAGCTTCAGGATCTTTCCTTCTAGTGAGCACTCAGGGCTGATTTCTTTAAGGATGGAGAGGTTTGATCTTCTTGCAGTCCATGAGACTCTCAAGAGTCTCCTCCAGCACCATAATTCAAAAGCATCAATTCTTCGGTGATCAACCTTCTTATGGTCCAGCTCTCATTTCCATACATTATTACTGGGAAAACCATAGCTTTAACTATATGGACCTTTGTTGGCAAGGTGATGTCTCTGCTTTTTAAGATGCTGTCTAGATGTTTGTCATTGCTTTTCTCCCAAGAAGAAGGCATCTTTTAATTTCGTGACTGCTGTCACCATCTGCAGTGATCATGGAGCCCAAGAAAGTGAAATCTCTCACTGCCTTCATTTCTTCCCCTTCTATTTGCCAAGTGGTGATGGGACCAGTGGCCATGATCCTAGTTTTTGTATGCTGAGCTTCAGACAATATTTGGCACTCCCCCTCCCCTTTATAGAAGTTCTTTAATTCCTCCTCACTTTCTACCATCAAAGTTGTGTCGGGCCAAAAGCAAACAATGGGTGTGGCCTGAGGCAAAAGTGGGTGGAGTGAAATATGTGGCACTTATCTGTGCACAGTTGGCTATGTTTCAACTACACAAAATTCAGAGCTATATATCCCACACCTAGCTCTACATCCTAACAGGAAGAGGCATTATTACAGTTCAAATCTTCTGTTGCAGTGTGTAGCAATGAGGTGTGTGTGTTTGTGTGTGTGCGCATGCGTGTGTTTGGCATCACTTGGGTTCAGTTTGTGCAGAGCTAGCCTGAACATGCTGGAGGAGACTCTTGAGAGTCCCATGGACTGCAAGAAGATCAAACCTATCCATTCTGAAGGAAATCAGCCCTGAGTGCTCACTGGAAGGACTGATCCAGAAGCTGAGGCTCCAATACTTTGACCACCTCATGAGAAGAGAAGACTCCCTGGAAAAGACCCTGATGCTGGGAATGATTGAGGGCACAAGGAGAAGGGGATGACAGAAGACGAGATGGTTGGACGGTGTTCTCGAAGCTACCAACTTGAGTCTGACCAAACTGCGGGAGGCAGTGAAAGACAGGCGTGCCTGGCATGCTCTGGTCCATGGGGTCACGAAGAGTTGGACACGACTGAATGACTGAACAACAAGACTGAACATGCTCACTCTTGCAAAGCAAGAAAGTGTTCTAATATTCAAGTGCAGGGTTTATGCTTCAGATGTGCAGGGACTTCTTGGCAGACAAATCAGAGAGGAGTGGTTTCTCGCACTATAGATAGTTTAAAAACCTGTGTTCTTTAGATCCTTTCCAACCTCTCCAGATGTTTCCATTGGCCATGCTGGCTGGGGCTGATGGGGACTGCAGGCTAGAGCATCTGGAGGGCACCAGGTTGAGAAAGTCTGGTTGACAGAATCAAGTAGACATCATTGCATGCATACCTCCTTGACAGATGAGAAAAGAGGAAGCACCCCCTATTACGAGATCAATAGCATGTGTCAGATAGCCAGTGTCCTGCCCTCAAGAGCTCTTGAAAAGAAACAATAAAGGGCTGCAAGGACATTAAGTTAATTAAAATCTCCCTGCTGTTTTGATGGCATCCTTCATTAGTTTAGGATGAACTGTAAGTGAATAGCCAATGGGGTGCAGGAGCTCAAAGGTCTGGATTGGACACGAGAGACCCAGGTTCATAGTGCAACTCAGCCATGGAACTCAACATAATGGTTTGTTTGCACAGTTGAGATATGGTAGTTGTCCATCTACATGAAACCATTGGGAGAGGTCATTAGGAGGTTAGGAGCAAGGTGTTGCCAGTACGCTGTCGATACCTAACTCTATTTCTCTGTGACTTCTATATCAGAAATGACTGAGAAGGTTCTTGTGAGGATGCAGTGGTGAGTGAGATGAAAACTAATAGACTGAATCTGAATCCTGTCAAGATGGAGGTTCTGTCCATTGATACCAATCATTCAAATGTTGCTCTACCATGCATGTGTGAATGAACCTAGAAAAGCAACACCGGTCTCTTTCAACAGGTGTTTTCTTTTTCTTTTTAAGGACTGGCTTATTCATACGTTTTGTTGTTGTTGTTAAGACATTCAGTCATGTCTGACTCTTCGTGACCCCATGGACCAGAGCACGCCAGGCACACCTATGTTTCACTGCCTCCCGCAGTTTGGCCAAACTCATGTTAGTAGCTTCAAGAACACTGTCCAGCCATCTCATCCTCTGTTGTCCCCGTCTCCTTGTGCCCTCAATCTTTCCCAACATCAGGGACTTTTCCAGGGATTCTTCTCTTCTCATGAGGTGACCAAACTACTGGAGCCTCAGCTTCAGGATCTGTTCTTCCAGTGAGCACTCAGGGCTGATTTCTTTACGAATGGAGAGGTTTGATCTTCTTGCAGTCCATGGGACTCTCAAGAGTCTTCTCCAGCACCATAATTCAAAAGCATCCATTCTTTGGCGATCAGCCTTCTTTATGGTCCAGCTCTCATTTCCGTACATCACTACTGGGAAAACCATAGCTTTAACTATACGGACCTTTGTCGGCAAGGTGGTGTCTCTGCTTTTTAAGATGCTGTCTAGGTTTGTCATTGCTTTTCTCCCAAGAAGCAGGCGTCTTTTAATTTCATGACTGCTGTCACCATCTGCAGTGATCATGGAACCCAAGAAAGTAAAATCTCTCACTGCCTACATTTCTTCCCCTTCTATTTGCCAGGAGGTGATGGGACTAGTGGCCATGATCTTAGTTTATTTTATTTTTTTATGTTCAGCTTCAGACCATATTCATACATTTAGTTTCCTTTAAAGTATTATTACTGGTTTTCTCCCCAAGCTGGGATTTCACTAGCAGATATTCTTCAAAATTTATGGAATGCAAGATTTACAACAAAGGGAATACAATCTTATAAACATGGTACTTGCTTCTTCCAAAGACCCAATCTATCACTTCTGGTCACCTGAATGACCAAGATCAATAAAAACCCACACAATTTATTATCCTCTTTCTAGGTATACAGCAATAATAATAATAATAATAGAAGACTCCAGCATTGAAATATTGCTGTAAAATCCTGATTGATTGACATGATTATGGCCAATATTTGTGATTGCCCTGTTCATTTCAGTATATTTAGGAATACATTGAACTTGAAAAACTAACCTGTATCCTTGGTTTAATTGGTACTTAGGAACACAAGGAAAAGCCATGCTGGGGCAGACCAAAGGGCCATCTAGTCCAAAGTCTTGTTTCTGACAATGTCTACTAGGGTTCCTCTGGGAAATGCAGAACCAGGGCGTGAAGGCTTAAGGGTGGCTGACTTTCTCTGAATTGGGAAAGGACCATAGTTCAATGGTAGAGCATCCACTTTCCTTGTGGAATTTTGTGGCTCCCATTCTCAGAACAGGCAGAACCTTTGTCTGATTCAGCAAGGCAAATGCTATGTGTTTGCACTTCTGACTTGTTCAGCAAATAAGACTCAATGTCACCCTGCTGCCTGTTCTAGATAATTCTGAGCAGCTTATGGAGAGCTTTGGAAAGGGCAGCCCTTCTTACTGATAGATCTCAGAAGGACAACCCCATGAGCAGCTCCTGGAGTAATTAAGGAGTCAGTAAATGTATGTGTAACTCATTTAGAGCATCCCTGTTGGACTGTACTTCTTAATTGATAAACAGGCATGCAAGAGCAGCAACTTTAAGGTCTTTTGGTTAAGGATCCTGGGACTCAGGAGACCACTGTTGGGCTGTTCAGGTTGTTGCCAAATTACTGCTGGCGACTCCTGTAAATCCCTTGTCTGCAAGTGCTATGTGTGGGAGAGGAGAATAGTTCTTTATCTCAGGAAAGGACTATGAGGGAAAGTTTACTGGGGGACTGGATGTTGCGAGGACTTAGTTTCAATTTTAGCTCTCTAAAGCTTGGTAGATGATCTTTTACCTGCCATTGGCCTGGTTCATGCTGAGGTAAGCAAAGTGGATATGTACATTCTGTCCTTCTCAAAGAAGTCATACAATTCATGTTTGTTTCATCCAAGACACCAGACACACTTTTCATTGTGCAATTTACATATAAGTAGACATACAGGCTGGGGTTCTTCTAGGACATTTGGAACAAATTGTTGCCTATACAACATCCCCAAAGTTCAGCCAGGGTTCCCCCAGAAGAGGAATTGACTGTTGGACCACTCTGAGAATTGTAGCACTGTAACAGAAATCTTCTTCTTCTTCTTCTTTGGAGATCACTCGTAGCTGAGTAAGATTGTCTTCCATAAACACGGTTTTAACAATGAGTCCGTAAGTGACTGTGGAGGCCAATTCTGGATCCACATGTCCTTCCACAGTGGGGACATTGTTTTCCGGGTGGGAGTTGATCACGGTGTGGATTTGCCAAGCGTGCCTTCCTCTTTGCACGTTTCTCCCTTGCGTCCTGAGTTCGAGTGTCTTGAAAGCCTATGACAACTTTGGTAAAGGCTGTTCTCCAATTGGAGCGCTCACAGGCAAGTGTTTCAGAAATAGTGGTAATTCCTGGTGATTCTCAGCATCCTTAACAAATTACAGTTCCCAGGATTATTTGAGGGAAGCCATGACTGCTTCAAATATGGTGATGCAGCTTTAATGATGTTGTCTTGAGGCACCCTGATCATATTTGTGTTTTACTGATTACTACCCCATGTCTAGATTTTTTTTAAAAAAAACAACAACACATTTTTTGTGAATTTCAGCTGTGCTTTCCGCCCCAGCAGCAGCAACACATGCATTCCCCATATCAGCCTCTACAGCCACAGCAGCCGCTGTAACTCCAGCGGTTTGACTTCACCCCCAAACTCACACTCCTCCATTGTCTCCCGAGACAGACAGGTGCCAACAACTGATATTGCTACCGTCTGCACTGCTTAGACAGCTTTGGGCTGAAGTGGTGAATAAATATTTTCAAGGAAATAAAATAAACCCAAAGAAATCCCACTCATTTGATCAAATGATCAGAGCCAGTGTGGTGTAGTGGTTAAGAGCGGTAGACTCGTAATCTGGGGAACCGGGTTCGCGTCTCCGCTCCTCCACATGCAGCTGCTGGGTGACCTTGGGCTAGTCACACTTCTCTGAAGTCTCTCAGCCCCACTCACCTCACAGAGTGTTTGTTGTGGGGGAGGAAGGGAAAGGAGAATGTTAGCCGCTTTGAGACTCCTTCGGGTAGTGAAAAGCGGGGTATCAAATCCAAACTCTTCTTCTTCTTCTTCTTCTTCTTCTTCTTCTTCTTCTTCTTCTTCTTCTTCTTCTTCTTCTTCTACTACTAAAAACAAACAGACAAACCAGCACCTTCAACCTTTGCCTCCGTTGTCACCTGAGAAAAGGTATGGTGGCCACCTAGACATGAAACCCAACCAAAAAACAGAGGGAAGGGAAGATGGGGAGCAGAAGGAGGAAACTCTAGATGCTTGAAATGATAGTTATTTCCGGCCCTGTGCATTTTGGAACAAATCCTTCTTCAGGGTGGCTATAAATAGAAATGTTCACATTTTTAAGGAATTGCTTCTCATTTTCAAGTGTTCTGTTTTTGCAAGATCAATTTGACTTGAAACATTTTATGAAGGTGCTTTGTTTGGTTTGGTTGGTAAAAAAAACAACAACACAAAAACAGAACTTGTTAATTTTGTTTTGCATCCATTTAGCAAAAGGCTATGAGAATGCATCATAGCCTAAAGTTTATTATCCAATTTCTTATGTATATATTATTTATATATTTATAGTACCCCGCCAAAGATGGATTTGTTCCAAAATCCCTGGAATAAATCTCTTTCCAAGCACCTAGAGTTTCTTCCTCTGCTTTTATTCCTTGGCAAGCTAGACATGGCAGACCTTCCCTCCTCCTCCTCTCACACTTTAGGAAATGTTGCAGACTTTAAAAATTATATTCCTTATCATTCTTGGGGGCCCTGTGCTGAGACTCACCACAGAGATATTACCCTACATTCAAAGCAAATTTGGGATTCCTCTTCAGGCAAATGTTAAGCAAAGCCAGAGGTATTTTGAGGGAAGCCAAGATTTCTAAGACCCTTGTTTTGGAAAATGAGGACCTCCATATTTAACATGAAATTCACATTAAGAGAATTTCAGTGGCTAGTAATTCTGGAGACTCTTCTGGACCCCCTTCTTCAGCTTCTGGATTCCTGGGTTGGGGAAGAGAGAAATAGGAAGCCCATCTTTAATTTGCACTTCTGCTGTAAATTCTTGAGATGACATCATTGGCATACTGTGATTCTTCGACTTCAGTAAGAGAAAGGAGCTGCCAATCTGTAGACGATCTCTTCCTCCTCCACATTCTGTATATATACTAGAACCCCAGGGCAAAAACACAGCAGTTTTAAAATGCAACCTCACAGAACATCAAGATAAAATGTCTGTAAACTACATATCTGAAACAATGAAATGCAATTTAACACAGCCACCTTACCATACCAATGGCTGGATCCCAGGGCATTTATTCCAAAAGCCTGGACAAAGAAATGTGTCTATAATTGACACCTGAAAATTATAACAGAGACAAATGGTTGATGAATATGATGGACTAAGCCGAAATGTCGAAATTGACTGGGAAAATCAGAAACCAGGAAGAGAAGAATTTTAAGAAAAAATGGGGAAAAAATTATAATGTATTTAAGAGAACACTGTAAGCAACTAAAAACTCTGGCAGGATTTGAGTAATGCTTGTAATGTACAAAATACTATGGTAAAATAAATTATTTTTCTTTTAAGAAAGAGAGAGAGAGAGAATAAGGGAAGCAGTCGGGAGAAAAAAAGATTGATAATGGTAACCATGGAAGGGCGGAGAGGAGTCGAAAGATTCAGTGAATCCTAAATGATGATGTGGATGTTTAATGTTTCAATTTAAAATTGTTATTTAAAATTTAATTAAAAATATATTGAAATAAGAAAATAATCTACAGTCGCTTACGGACTCATTGTTAAAACCGTGTTTATGGAAGACAATCTTATTCAGCTACAAGGGATTGCCAAAGAAGAAGATTAGATGAAATAAATAAATAAGATGGCCAAATTGATACAGATCGAATTACCAATGGCGTCACTGAAATTCGTATTCATGGGCTTGGGAATTTGACTGTTGGTGGATAGAATGCTTGGCTGAAATGGGAGACAAGTATTTTGACCCCCCCAAAAAAAATTTTTTTCCTCCATTTCATATTGTTATCTCCTCCACCTACCTTTCCCAAGGCATTTCCTAGCCCTCACTAGCCCCTGGCTCACAAAGGGAGAAGACAGGAGCAGAAAGCATATTTCATGATTCAGCAGCAAAATTCATGAGTAAGAGGGAGGTTGTTAGGGAGAGGTAGGAGGAGGCTGGACAGTGAGGAAAGGGGTAGGTGCTTGGAGAGTCATTGGAAGAATTGAGAGTGGGGGTCACCTTGTGTGGCTGTCCTAGTGACATCACCAGGAGCTCCATGGGGGCTGATTAGACTCCGACGTGGACTCTGACTAAACAAATTCATTTCCCAAGTCTTGAGAAAATAATGGGAGAAAGGCCCCATCACTGGTGGAGAGAACTTCAAGTTAGCAGGTGAGAGGTGCAAGGTGGGATTCTTTCAAAGCCGTAGATGAAAGGCAGAATAATTATAAAACAACAATCTCCTTTGCAGGGAGGTATCCACAAGATGTATGACAGTGGCATACACACTTTCATTGCAACTTTGTGGAGCTCAAGAGATTCTTCCCTAGAGGTGAAAATAATATACTTGAGACATATTAATTATCAATGTAAAATGTCCTCCTTTGCATAGAACGTGTTTTGCAGTTTAATAATACATTTGCATTAGCATAGAAATAGCCTCATGTCTTCATTAGTTATGCTGATTAATGACAGACTTCTGATACAACAGAATATACCTTATTGCTTCTTGGTGCCTCACTTGTATCTAAAGACAACAACTAAACTTGCAAATCCTGTGTTGTATTCTCAGTGAAGAAGTTAGTTCTCAACCATTACAGAGCAAGCCTCACTACAAAAAGCTGGCATTAAGATATACCGGCTTAAGTTACCCCTATTTCAAACTCTGCTCAGGTGGCATTTGGAAGAATTTGATTTACAGCACCCATTTGTTGGCTATGTTTTTCTGGGTTGCTAGGTCACATGATCGAGCTGAAAGGGGTTTCAAATAGGTGTAAGTCTCTCCTTGTCCTTTCCCACCACACTCCGAAAATGCCCCCTTTGGGGGGACTTATGCTGTTGTAAATTCTCCTGGCTCCAGTTCCTCTGCCTGAACCAATGGGAGGGACTAATCTATGGCTCAGCCAGGGGAAGGGACTCACACTGTCAAAGTCCTGACTAAGCTCCAACAAAGCCCAAGGTCCATTGAATCCAAACTCTTTCACTGCAACAGATCTTGGGTTTGCATTGTGCTGTGTGGCAGTAGGACAATGATAAATTCAGGATTTATGGTGGATGAGCTTCAAAATGGGAAGAAAAACACAAATAGACACCATCAAACCGATAAAAAATTAATCTACATTGTGAAATTTCAAGGAACCAGATTTTGATGTATATTTTGAAATTTCAAGGTACCTGCATC
This sequence comes from Lacerta agilis, assembly GCF_009819535.1. Taxonomy (NCBI): domain Eukaryota; kingdom Metazoa; phylum Chordata; class Lepidosauria; order Squamata; family Lacertidae; genus Lacerta; species Lacerta agilis. The sequence continues at coordinate 5,954,387 of NC_046322.1, read as the reverse complement.
TCATCACTATGATACCTGAATAATGAGTTGGGTAACATTTCTTTCTTTGTATTTCTTTGGACATTGAAATTCTGAATGTTAAATAGAGATGTGACAATCAAAACTTGTGTGAATCCCAAATGATTGTGACCCAGTCCAGAGATTCAGTTCATTTGCAATAATGACCTAAACTTTCTCCTCTCTATTATTTTTTATATCAGTTTGGAGACTTATCTCCCTCTTTCCATAGAACAGAATGCATGACTAGATGGGCCTTAGGACTGATCCAGCAGGACTCTTCATATATTCTGAAGAGTTTCCCCATATTGAGCGACAGTGTGCCAGATGAAATGAAGGGGGGTGGAGTCTTATTGTGTAGAGAAGAGTGAATATTTCCCTTGGGGTTATTGTTACAAACTAAATGAGCGAGCTTGAAACATTGCCTGTTTGTATGTATTGGGTGTTCTTGTCACAAATTTTCTGAAACCTTAGTGCCTTGCAGGGATGCTATCATTTTCTGATGTTGGTAACAAGGGAAGCTGGTCAAACAATGAGGGGCTCATTAACTCTGTGACTCTTTTTTTAAATATCAGCTGTTGAATTGTTGAATTGTTTGTAAACTTCTCTAATCCCTGAATTTCAGGAAGCTTGCTAAAATGGGAAACCAGTCATTTGACTTTATGATCACGTTGAGAAACTGTAAGAGACCAAAGTTAGAAGCATCACTTAGTACCTTTTGACCTTGGAAGACTTTGTTCAAGGTCACATGCAGTGGTAACTATTTGCCAAAGAATTCTGCGTTCCCCTCCACTTTCGTTCACAACACCTAGGCTACAAACCCGTCAGGTTGTTTCAGCTTTTGTTACCATTAACATTTGTTTTTGTCAAACGATATCAAGGAATGTCTGGAAAATCAATCTTTAATAAGTTACAGTAATGTTTTCAATTTCCTGTCATCTGCTTTAACGTACATGTGTACTCTGTCATTTCTCATCACTTTCTAAATCCATCTTGTTATCAGCTTGGTATAACTTAATGTACAGCTAACTCATTCCTGGGTGACCTTAAATCATACACTACCCGGGAGGCTTCTTCGAAGAGTCATTCTTTCTTTTCTGTGAAGGTGACAGAGATAACGGAACAGGAGAGACTGTGCAAATCAAAACTTCAAGGGGGACTTTTGTACTTGGTCAAACTTGGTGGGAGGAAATGCTCAGAAGCATTGACAACTGGGTGGTTGCCAACTTTTAACATGGCAAACTAGAGGTGGCTTCACGACAGAATCATAGAGATGGAAGCAGGGGTGTAAGAGGGCACCATTTTCCATTCCATTGTATATTTGTCAAATGTAGTACTGCTTCCATTCCACTGCAGATCATCTTCCACCAAAAACTCCATTATTCATCTTGCTGTCTATGGTGGCAAAAACATGGTAATTTACCTAATTCACAGAATTAATTGCACTGCCATTGTTACTCCATTCCATTCATTTCAGTGCAAAGGAAACACAATTTCCATGGGCGGAAATATAATCAATTGTCTATCATTTATGGACTGAAACAACAGCAGCAGCAGCAAATACCAGCTGTATCAAATGGAAAGATTTCTGTTCCAGGCATGGTATGAATAAGTGAACACCAGCAATTTATGTTTCTATTTTAATCAGACTTCTACAACTTTCCTAACTGGAAGGGACCTTGGATGTCTTCTGGTCCAACTCCCTACTCACCACAGAATCTGCACCACAGGATGCAACTATAGTATCTTTGACAATTGGTCATGTGTTGTTGTTTAGTCGATTAGTTGTGTCCAACTCTTCTTGACCCCATGGACCAGAGCACACCAGGGGTCACGAAGAGTTGGACACAACTAATCGACTAAACATTGGTCATGTAGCTTCTGCTTAAATATGTTCCTCAAAGAAGAGCCCACTACTCCGTAAGACAACCTCTTCCATGGTCCTGTTCCATTCAGAAGTTTAGCTCCTAATGCTTAGTTCAAATTTGCTTCCTTGAAATTTCCACCCACTGTATCTGGTTTGGCTCTCTGGACCAGCACAGTGAATTCCTCTCCATCTTCTGTATGGCAGCCCCTCGGGCCCACTTATTCTTTTCTTCTCTAGGATAAACACATACCAAATAAATAGAAAAATAAAATAAAATAACAAACCCTCATAGGATTTGAGTTTTGGGCCCCTCACCATCCCAGTCACCAACCTTTGGACACAGACACCCAGGACTGGAGACAACGCTGCAAACTTCGCTTGACCAATACAGAATAGAATGGAACTCTTGATTCCCTCCTGGGTTCCTGGCATGATGTGTCCGTATTTGCACCCTAAGATTGCATTGCCATTTTACCAGCTGCAAAACACTGCTGGTTCATGTTCAGTTTGTGATTAGCTGAGATACTTAGGGCTGTGCCCATTCGGCATAGATCCATTAACAGGGCTAGCTTAGCTCCATTAATGTCAGTGCAACTACTCTTAGCAGAACTTTGTTAGATGCAACCCATAAATCTTTGTCACATGGACTTCTACCATCCACTGAATCAACAATATCAAGTTTCATATAATACCCAACCTCTTATCTTAACCCTATGCACTGAAAGGGGGGCTGCTGGGGCAATGTCGCTTTCTGGAGAATATCTTCTCAAATCCTACGCATGTAAGGAATCTAATAGGGGAAAGCTTGCATGCTCCCCGTCCTCCTGGCTCTCGTTTTTGTCACTGCTGGATCTGCAGTAGGAACATTCACACATGCACACATGCCCAAATATAAACAATTTCAGTGCATCAGCAGAAGTGATGATGGTGACAGAAATTAAGGCTGGGACAGCGAGAGGGTCCATTACAAAAGAGAGTATAAGGAGGGAAAAGGTAAGGGGTGATTGGTTGTACTTTAAAAAGAAGAAGAAAGGAACAAGGCAAATTTTAAGGAAACTCTTATTGTTTATTTGACTGGCTTGGGGGTCAGATACAAAGCATATTTAATCATCCCTCTCCAGCTCTACTTGAGCTCCATGGTTACAAGTAACCTTAAATTGATTCTGATGCACTCTGTTTTTTATCTTCCTTTTAACAAATTGGTGTTCAGTTTTTCCAGCGTTCAAGGAAATTTCCCTGACATCAAAGAGACATGAAGCTGGAGGTATACAGGTTTCTTCCTTCCCTTCTCTCCATAAACACACTCAAGCACTATTTGATTCTGTCTATCAAAGTGACAAGAACACCATTCATGTGAAAATTGCTGCTGTCCCTTGAGGTTTTATTTCTTAGAATCCTGGGAACTGTAGTTTGCTAAGGGTGCTGGGAATTCTTGCTATGTGAGGGTCAAACTACAGTTCCCAGTATTCCTTTGTGGGAAGCTGTGTGCTTTGAATGGATGGCGTGAGTGATCCCTCCATCACACAAGCTGTCTGGCGGAAGCAAATACCCTCTTCCCATGAAGGGGGAAAAATCCCACCCAGTCCAAAATGGTGACTAGCAAAGCCCACACTGCTCAAAGGGTGAGCAGACAAGATATGGAAGAACAAAGCAGAGAAAGAGCTTAGGAGGCCTATTGGCCAATCTTGGCCATGTGAACTCATCTCTTCCACTCAGGTTCAAGTCCCTCAAGACTTCCTCTTTCAATGGGGTGGAGCAAAGACTCCCAGATTATGGCTGGAAATGCAATTATTTCCAACCTCTGCATTTTGCATGCCTGAATATTCCGCATCTTGTGTAGTTCTTGAAATTTTGCAACTTTTTTTTTTTAAGAGAGATTTAAGTAGTGATTGCTAAAACATGAGGAGAGCCTCCCCAGATGAGTTTGAGTTGTAGACCAGCTTTTTAGAAGACATTATAAAAAGGAGGGGGGGAACCCTCAGATTTAATGTGGATGTGGGAAAGAGAAGTCACAGGTGAATGTAGAAAACCGGGGCCAAGAGACTTGTTGGGGTGTCCAGGATGCTGAAAAGACCACCAACTCCCACATAGATTTCTTCATTCAATTCATTACCAGTTGGTACTTGGAGATAACAGGGAGGAAATGTTTGTTTCTCTGTGTGCCTTTAATTGCCTCCCATATTTAGAATGTATCTTTCTGATAGAGGCAAATGTCATTTTGACACACACTGCTATGTTGTGCAGAAAATTATTTCCCACCGTACATTATTCACCAATGTTTATGCGTTTCAGTGTAAGTCATTTAAAAGGCTCGAGAGATCTGTATCTTGTCAGTTCGATTACGCCAGACAGAAGTCGGGTTTCAAATAAACTGAGCTTCAAGTTTCCCCTTTTCTCCCCTTGCAAAATTTGGAGCCGTTCTTCAAATGTTAACTAATCTAATGAGTTTTGTATTGAATTGTGAATACATTTTAATTTGCCATTCAAGATATTGTAGCATTTAATATTTTGCCTTGCAAGCAATCTACCACGAGGCATATTTTTTTTATAAAAAAAGAGAGAAGCCTTCCACAAAATTTCTTTCATACAGTCTGATTAAAATCCAATTAATTACAAACACAATTAAACCTTTCTACAGGAGTTTGCCGAGGAAGGCTGACGGAAGTCAAGTTGTCAATCAAAGATCCAGCAGGGAGTATTAATTGGAAAGCAGCAAAACTTTCAGCCAATACGAATATAAAAGGAGAGAAGGAAAATCATTCAGTCCTTCATGTAATATGCACGTTGATTAGGAAATAGCTTCCTCCTTTGATTCCTTTGCTTATCATTTGATCAATACAACTTTCTTGTAGTGGCACCTTTCATGACGAACCCCTCCCAAGGCCCTCCACGATAGTAAATATACGTACAATAAAAAGGCAATTAAGAATGAAATAAGGGAGGGGAATAAAACACTAGTGCACCATCCGTTGCTATAGTAAAATCTTTGCAATTTGATAGCAGCCAAAGTTTATGTTTTTGTGGACGGTTTCTGGGGGGGGTGTTGTTTCTTGTGGGGCTTCTTTTGCTCGGCCAGGCGGAGTCCCCCGTACCCCGGGGCAGCCCCTGAGGGAAATAACGGCGCGTGACAACATTCTATGGGATTAAATTGGCCACAACTTTATTAATATTCAGATGTAAGAAGACCTTGGCTCAGGCATTGGGCGTTTATCCTTCCCAGCCCCCCAGCCGGGGTTCTGGGTAACTTCAGGGTTATACAGCATGATTGGGAAGTGGGCTAGTCTGGAGAACATATGTTCAAGCAGATAGCCTGCCCCCCTATGTTTGCTGCTGCTGGAAGGGGAGGGCAGTGACGACCCTGGGCGCATGGTCAGTGCCTCCCCCTGAGATCCCTTTAATGGGAACCCTGTTATCGCCACCGCAATGGGGTTGGGGGTCACCGCCCCATGCCCCCCAATCTGGTAGATGACTAAAGGATTCCGCCCAAGGCCTGCAACCACCAAAGTTGTGACGAATTGCTACGGGAAAGGCGAAACCTGCCAATGCAGGGAAAGTCCTTTCTGGCCTTTTAACAGCGACCGTGACATAGCAGCGCCTGCATGCCTGTATGGCTGTGGGAAAAGGTGGTTAAACCTGCAAAGTAAGCGTCAATTGAGGGAGTGGAGGGTGGGGAAGCTCTGAATCCAACGGCCGCTTCCCAGGTATGACTCAAGTTCTATTGTGTGTACTGTATAATCCCTCCTTCTACCTGGCCAATCCCCCTGACAACACCTCCCCAGCCGGGATTGGGCGGCTGCTGGAGTAGGCGGAGTCCACAGGTATCCCAACCTGGGGAAGGCAAGGCCAAGACCATGTTTAAACAGTCCCAATAGAATACTGGGAACTGTAGTTTGTTACGGGTGCTGAGGCTTGTTGGGAGACCCCTCTCACAGAGCTTAAGCGCTTTGAGTACCCTAGGAAGAGCTATTGGGTGTTAAACAACACTGAGAATTGCAGTCCTTTGAGAGGAATAATGATATTTTAACTGTATAATTCAGATGGGGCCCCAGAATTATACAAAGGAACCTCATTGTTTTCTGTATCCATTGTCCTTAGCTATTAATTTAAAGCTTTTGACCCACTGCATGTATCCCCTCAACCGTTCCTCATAAGGCTTGGTTTCCAGACACTTGATCATCTTGGCTACATTCTAGCTGGTCAATATTCTTCTTAAATTGTGGTCCCCAGAATTGGGCACAGGACTCTAGGAGTAGTCAGACCAAGGCAGAATAGAACAGTACTATTACTTCCCTTCATCAGGACACTAGACTTATGTTGATGCAGCCTAGAAGAGCATTACAGTAGCTTTTTTGGCTGCTGTCTCACACTGTTGACTCTTGTGAATCTTGCCATCTACTAAGACCCCTGGATCCTTTTCACATGAACTACTGGTCCTGCGAAAGGTTGGACTGGATGAATCGCAAGCTGGAATTAAGATTGCCGGAAGAAATATCAACAACCTCAGATATGCAGATGACACAACCTTGATGGCAGAAAGTGAGGAGAAATTAAAGAACCTTTTAATGAGGATGAAAGAGGGTGAAAGAGGAGAGCGCAAAATATGGTCTGAAGCTCAACATCAAAAAACAAACAAAACAAAACAAAAAATCTAAGATCATGGCCACTGGTCCCATCACCTCCTGGCAAATAGAAGGGGAAGAAATGGAGGCAGTGAGAGATTTCACTTTCTTGGGTTCCATGATCACTGCAGATGGTGACAGCAGTCACGAAATTAAAAGATGCCTGCTTCTTGGGAGAAAAGCAATGACAAACCTAGACAGCATCTTAAAAAGCAGAGACATCACCTTGCCGACAAAGGTCCTTATAGTTAAAGCTATGGTTTTCCCAGTAGTACTGTATGGAAGTGAGAGCTGGACCATAAAGAAGGCTGATCACCGAAGAATTGATGCTTTTGAATTATGGTGCTGGAGGAGACTCTTGAGAGTCCCATGGACTGCAAAAAGATCAAACATATCCATCCTTAAAGAAATCAGCCCTGAGTGCTCACTGGAAGGGCAGATCCTGAAGTTGAGGCTCTAATACTTTGGCCACCTCATGAGAAGAGAAGACACCCTGGAAAAGACCCTGATGTTGGGAAAGATGGAGGGCACAAGGAGAAGGGGACGACAGAGGATGAGATGGTTGGACAGTGTTCTTGAAGCGACTGGCATGAGTTTGGCCAAACTGCGGGAGGCAGTGGAGGATAGGCGTGCCTGGGGTGCTCTGGTCCATGGGGTCACGAAGAGTCGGTCATGACTGAACGACTGAACAACAACACTGGCAAGCCAGGTGTCCTCCATTTATGCATCTGTTTATTCCTGTTTATTCCTGCATTTGTCCCTATTGAAATTCATTTTGTTAGTTTGGACCCATCTGTTAATGTCATTTTGAATCCTGATTCTGTCTTATGTGGCATTAGCTAACCCTCCCAGTTTGGTGTTATCTGAAAATTGAATGAGCATCCCCTCAATTCCTTCATCCAAATTCATCCAACTTCAACCATATGAAGGCATTGAACAACAATGGGCCTAGAACAGAACCCTGTGGTACCCTACTTTTTCCCCAGGATTATGAGGAACCAACCATTCATGAGCATTATTTGTGACTCCATGGACCAATACAGACATGCCAACGGTTATTAAGCTCTTGTGTTTATTTTGGCTCCTCGGTGACAGCAGCTCACCCCATAATAGATGGCCAGGTCTTCCATCCCCAGCTAGTCTCCTTCAGCATTATCACCACTCCGACGTTAGCTGCACCACCAGCTCTGGACTCTGTGGCTTCTCATTTGCTTGCAGAAGAATACTTCAGCCTCACCAGCACTCTCTAAATGTTTCTGGACACTCATCCGCATACACATGTCTCCACTCTAGCAAGAAAAATTGGACATGGTTATTGTTATTAATTATTATTAAAACAAAATAGAACATGCACACGAAAGCTCATACGAAGAACAAACTCAGTTGGTCTCTAAGGTGCTACTGGAAAGAATTTTCTATTTTGTTTCGACTATGGCAGACCAACACGGCTACCCACCTGTAACTGAATTTATTATTAGTTAAACTTTTTTCAAAAAAAATAAATTAAATGCAGATGCCAAAAGAAAAATTACAAATAAGTACAAATAAACCTCAGAAAATACATATACAAATACAAAAAAATACATGAATAGATATCACACCAACCTTTCCCCCTTTGCCACCTACCGCCTTATCATAAACTTATAATATAATTTAACATATATTAAACTAAAATGCGACTTCCTTCCATCCATGCTAGACTTTGTTTTACATATGTTGTCTTTTTTGTTGTGTTGTTATACTTTATTTTATAGTATGTTTTATATTTATTTTGTTTTGTTCTTGTATATTCCTTCACACATTCCCAATTCTTTAACAGACTTTGTTTTGATTGCCCTCTAATAAGTGTTGTCCACTCTGCTGTTTCCGTGTATTCAATAAACTTATTTTGCCACTCAATTATCATTGGTATTTTATTTCCTTTCCAATTCCTCGCTATGAGCACTCTTGCCGCGGCAGATGCGTATAGAAATATCATTCTCTTATTTGTGGGAATCTCATTTGTAACTAATCCCATTATTAGTTAAACTTCTTAGTTGTTGTTGTTTTCCCACCAAAGTAACTCAAAGCAACTTATCACAGCAAATATCACAGTTCATGGACACAATTTCAGGACACCTTGAAAAATCCATTTTAGATGGCTGTGAAACAGGACGAATAAGGGGTCTGGCCTTCAGGAGAGTTATAAGGGCTGGATCAAGAGGATTGGGTAGTTGTGACTGATCAGAGCTTCCACAGCCTGGTTTCAGGTACCACGAGGGAGCCATTCCCTGTGAAAACACATCATACCAGCCTGGTTTAAGCTTATTGTCAGTTTCTTATTTCAAAGAATGGCTCTTAATCCAATGCTAACATTTATGCTACTAAATAAGGAATGATTTCTTGAACTGGGGAACAGGTGGCAACCGTAAGCTCAACAAACCTATGGTTTGACTCAATATAAAGCAGGGAAATACCTTTGATTGCTTTCCCTTCCATATGCCAGTTTGTTCTCCGTAAATTTATTTTTCTCTCTTTTTCTTTTTTTTAAAAAACCCCAAATAAATCACACAATGGCACATTTTCACCCAAGCCTATGGGTGAAAATGTGCTGTTTGGTTCTTGGAAGAATTGTTATTTTTTTGCTGGAGGCAAAGGAAAAACCCAGTTCCTTGAGGTATGTTCTTGCTTATTACTCATGGAAGGTTGTGTGTCAATTGAAAAAGAAAGATGGGCAACTTTTTTTTGGGGGGGGGGAGGGAAGATGCAATAGGGTATCATGGAGAAGAGCATGGGCAGCTAGAAGAGGAGAACTCCTGTTAGATTCTATCAACTAGTTGTGGGGTCTCCAGAAGCACTTTTCATTGTGCTGCCTTGCACAGTGCTTTCAAAGGGGCTCAACAAAACCTCTATGGAGAAGAAAGATTCCCAGTGTCATTCTGATGACAGGTGATAGATGCATGTTTAAGTGTCGAGTGTGCTTTCTCCCCCGGTATCTGGACTAGGTAGGTTTTAGATGGATAGTTCAAGTTCCCTCCATCGCATGTCCCACTGTTGGTTCTGCATTCATTCAAGCATTGAATGAATGTTTGTTCTGTATTCATTCAAGCTGTGGTTCTGTATTCATTCAAGCACTTGTGAGTTTGAATACTTTCTACTGGCATTGGGACCTGCATTTGAATAAGCATCCCTACCCACATTTCTAAGTACACCCTGGGGTGTAGCACGGGGGGCGTAGGGGGTGGTTGCCCCATGTTCCATAATGGAGGGGGTGACACATTATCAAAGAACAATTACTGCCTTACTAGGGTGGTTCATAAAAAAACACCTATTTTTAAATGCCTGCTCCAAAGGTCTTATCTTACTATACTATGGATTATATAGCTATAAATGAAATTTCATGCATATTGGTTAATATCTTGACCCTCCTCCACCAAAATAGCTGTTTACTTGGCTGTTTTCCTATGTCGTGAAGGCTGAAATGTCAGTTCAGTGGAGCACTTACTGTTCCCAACCCTAACCCTGTGGAAAGCCATCTAATTAGACTTTAATTTGATTCTGAGATGTTTTTAGGAGGTAATTTAATGGTTGTTTGATTTTATACCAATGTTATGTATCTGATGTTAGCCACCCTGAGCCCGACTTCGGTCGGGGAGGGTGGGATATAAATAAAAGGTTTTTTTTTAAAAAAAAAAAAATTATTATTACTTGTTATTATTCCTTTGTAAGAAAATATAAAACAACGTAAAACCATTTTTGCAGTGGGCGGGAATCAATGGCGGGGTGACAATAAATTTTCTGCACCGGGTACCACCTGACCTTCCTACGCCTCTGTCAACAGCTCAACCCACATGACAAAATTAGCCCCATGAAGTGCAGAGGGATTGCTTGCTGAAGTCTAGTTCCTCATCCTATAATGTGATAAAACTAAGGCTGTGCATCTGATCCAGAAAAACCCTGGATCCCAAACTGAAGAGGGCAGATTTGAGCCACTACAGGATTTATCTTGAGCAGACAGAAGCAGCCTGAGATTTCTCTGGGTTGCATCCACCTGGGGCAATCTGGAGCGGTCAAAAAGTGTGTGCAGGGGGAGCAGGGTTTTATATTCTAATTAATTGTTAGGGCTGAGGAATGCTGCTTATTTGGGGCATTGTATCAGAGACCAACTGGATCACCAAATCAGACCCACTAACTCAATTTGGGGTGCTTTGCATAGCCCTGGAGAATATACAGCAACAGTAGGAAGAACTTTCTGAAAGCAAGAGCTTTTCAACTGTGGAACGGGTGATCTCAGAAGGTGTTCGACTCCCTGTCATTGAAGGTTTTTAAACAGAGGGTGGATGGCCATGTGTCATGGACAATTTATCTGTGGCTCTTGCACTTTTGGTAGGTCCCAGTTCCACATTGCTTATTCCCAACTTTCTGCCCCAGAATCCCATCTAATATACATGATCCGTCCTCTGGAAAGAGGATGCCATCTTGCCTATATTTTGCAGGGCCTCTGCAGGCCATTTTCCTCGGCCACATCTCTTAAAGGTGGGAAGGGTGGCTCCTCCACATTGAGCCTGTCACGGACCAGCCTGATGTGCTTCCCTTCCCGCCCCCTTTAAATGATGGGATGTCATGTTCACTCGCCGCCGGTGAGTAATTCAGCTGTGAGCCAAAGGACATGGCTGAGAAGGGTGTAATAATTACAGCAGCATGTAGAAAACCTCTGGTGTATTTCCTTCCAGGAGTATGATCTCAGAGAATTTCTGCAAGGCCGGCTTCAAGTAATTACTGTCACTTCATGCTTATCTGCCGGCTCTCTCTTTCTAGGTAGCTTCCCCCCACCCACACTCCCCGCCACTCCTTCGTGAATATACCGACTCGACAAAAGGAGTCATTTGTCAAGGTGGCACTCTGACATCTTTCCTTTCTCCCCTCACTTTCCTTTGCTGAAATTATGTGAGAGATTACTGTCCAGCCTGGGAAGATATGTACCGTATCATCTAAATAATAGAACCTGCAATGATCAATGACAAATGGCCATTAGCTACTACCAATCCAGCCATATCATCAAGGGCCAATTTGGATGTCTTTATTTCAGACAGGTGAAATTGCCACTGGCTTTCCTTCCCTACCTCCTCCTAGGGTGGTGGTGGTGGTGATTATGTCGTTGCTGGGGCTGATGTAAGGCCTGGTTGGGTGCTGAAATGGTGCCATCACAGCAGGTCTCATATTCTGCAGCAGAAGGGGTGGTGGCATGAGCAAGAAGGGCACTCGAGGCCGGGGCTGGAGAAATAAAAAGCTTCCACTGAAGCCATGGGACAATGCAGCAGAAGTCTGGAAACTGCTCAACTGGAAATGGCTGGAGCTAGTACTGATGAAAAAGACATTATCTCAGCAGAGCTTTTGGACATTGTGGCAAACGTGGGAAAGGGTGAAAGGGAAGTGGGCAAGTAATGAAGGGTCCAGAAGATAGAGGTAATATATGAGGAATTCCTTCCTTCCTTCCTTCCTTCCTTCCTTCCTTCCTTCCTTCCTTCCTTCCTTCCTTCCTTCTTTCCTATGGATTTATAAGAGAATTGGAGGGCAATCAATGGCTAGTAGCCACAATGGCTATGCTCTGCCTCCACAATTGTAGGCAGCCAGTGAGGTGTAGTGGCTAAGAGTGGTAGACTCGTAATCTGGTGAACTAGGTTCGCGTCTCCGCTCCTCCACATGCAGCTGCTGGGTGACCTTGGGCTAGTCACACATCTTGGAAGTCTCTCAGCCCCACTCACCTCACAGAGTGTTTGTTGTGGGGGAGGAAGGGAAAGGAGAATGTTAGCTGCTTTGTGACTCCTTTGGGTAGTGATAAAGCGGGATATCAAATCCAAACTACTACTCCTCCTACTCTTCTTCTTCTTCTTCTTCTTCTTCGTCTTCTTCGTCTTCTTCGTCTTCTTCTTCCAAATACCAGTTGGTCAAAACTGAAAGAGGGGATGGAGCTCTTGTGCTCGAATCCTGCTTGCAGGTTTCCCAGAGGTAACTGTTCAGCAACTGTGAGAACAGGATACTGGCATTTAATCTGATCCAGCAGGCCCTTTTAATGTTATTTATTTATTTCCTTCATTCTTTCAGCTTATACTCACCACTTATTTTGGTCGTGCCCTTTCCAGTGGCCAGAATTCTCCAGACTTCATTTTCTCCCCCTCTCAAATTTCCCTGGAATGATGACATCATGACATAGCATCACTTCAAGGGACTATGGGGGGTGGGTTGGGTAATAGCAGCCATGGATAGTGTAATAGTGTTATTACGGGCTGCGTGTTCCTCCACCATTCATGTTTCAGGTTATGGTTGTGCACATATAGTAATTAAGCCAGAGCAAAACAGGAACTGGGGAATCACAGAGTTGTGGAGATGGAAGGGACCTTGAGAGTTATCCAATCCTGCACTGCAGGAATCTCAATTGGATCATACATGACAGGTGACTATCAAACTTCTGCTTAGAAACCTCCAGGGAAGAAGAGCCCACCACCTCTCATGGGAGTTTGTTCCGTCACCAAATAGCTCCCTGTGTTAGATCAACTGCTTTGTATGCAGAAAGTCCCAGGTTCAAACTGGGATTTTGCTTTTGTGATGTGATTTATTCAATGTGCAAAGCCACCAGTACACTGGAAAGAAAGCGGAACTGGGAGGCATAGTGAGAAATGAAGTGGAAGCTGCAGGAAATGGCCTGGAGGAGCAGCAGTGGCAAAGGCTAAGATCTAAGAAATGCAGATTGCTAAAGCATTGGTGTGCCTCTGGAAAGAAGATTGTGTGACCTAGATTTCATAGTCCAGAACTGGCCGTTAATAATAATAATAATAATAATAATAATAATAATAATAATAATTTATTATTATACCCCGCCCATCTGGCTGGGTTTCCCCAGCCACTCTGGGCAGCTTCCAACAAAACTCTAAAATACAGTAATCCATCAAACATGAAAAGCTTCCCTAAACAGGGCTGCCTTCAGATGTCTTCTAAAAGTCTGGTAGTTTTTTTTCTCTTTGACATCTGGTGGGAGGGCGTTCCACAGGGCGGGTGCCACTACCGAAAAGGCCCTCTGCCTGGTTCCTTGTAACTTGGGTTCTCGCAGCAAGGGGAACCACCAGAAGTCCCTCGGCACCAGTGTCCAGGCAGAATGATGGGGGTGGAGATGCTCCTTCAGGTATACTGGACTGAGGACGTTTAGGGCTTTAAAGGTCAGCACCAATACTTTGAATTGTGCTTGGAAATGTACTGGGAACACCAGAATCAGCCAATTTTTTGGATGGAACACATCAATCATCCTCACCCAGTCATCAGTTGCCAATGTGGCTGGCCCTTCTATCTGATTTTGCTATCTCCATCATCAACATATGCAGCAATATGCTTGCTGTGTCTGCCTGGGTCTGTAAAAATAATATTATTTATCACCTATTCATTGTGCTTCTATTCCGCCTTCCTGCCAAGCCACCCAAGGCAGTTAGCAATTGAATAAAGACAAATGATAACATGTAAAGCTGGGGAGGGGGAAGTCCAATTGGAGCAGGGCATGGTGTTCTCTGTGTCTGCCTCATTTACATCATCATCAACAACAACATCTAAAAAACAAAAAAAGGACAATTTTTAAAAGTGTAACCTACCCCCCCAAAAGAGTGAGCCTGCTGAGACTTAACTATCTTTGCGAGACTATAAGCTGTCAGGGATTCAAATAAGGCTACTCACTCTTTGGTTTTCGATTTTTATTTTCCGACTGGCACCATCTTACAGGCTTGGGCGACTGAGCATGCCCAGTCATTATTGGACTCAGGGTTTTTGGAAGGACGGAGGGGTGCCTGCCACCTTTTGCTCTTATTTACAGTACATTCCTTGTAATTTGGCAAATCTTGGCGTTCCTCTGAGTTGGCTGACATCTGCCTCAGAGAGAATAACAGTAACAGCCACAATTCCATCTCCTGCCCCAATGTCCCCAAATGACTTCTCTTTCATGTCCTCAGTTTATTTTATTTTTTTCCTCTTGGTCACATGTGGAATTCCATATCCAGGGGTACCCTGAGGTTCTTTTCTTCATTTCTTTCTTTCAAGTTTGAGATGGTTAATTACTTGAGACTCGAGATCTGTGCAAGTCGCCCAGGTTTTCACCATTAATCAAATAAATGAAATGAAAATAATTAGTCGATAGTGACTTTCTGGCTTATTAAAATCAGATCCAACTCAAATCAACATAGCTCAGAAAATCAAATATAGCAAAGGAACGAAACCTCGAGGCTCCCCCCCCCACAAAAACCCGCTCTTTCTTCCCAATTTTTGGTTCCCTGGTGTGTTGTCTGTTCCTGCACAGTGACGTCCTTGTTCAAATGATCTGTCTGATTAAAGCACTTGAAACCGGGCGAAACCCGTGGAATCAATGTAGCCGAGATGCTGGCAAGCTGTGGGGAGGATTTATTTATTTATTTGCCTTGTAATTGGTTAACAACAACAACAAAAAAGGAAAGAAGAAAGGGGGGATCTAGAAATAATAATGTGTGAATATGTGTGTGTTTAAACCACTGGCTTATGATTCCCTTAGGAGTTTCTGTTCTCTCTCTCTCTCTTTTTCTCTCTCTCCTCTTTCTTTCTCTCCCTCTCATCCCCCCCTCCCCATTTGTAATAGGATTGAAGAATAGGCAATTACTTCCTTTTATTTTACTGGCTCCCAAACATGTGCTCATTAGAACAAATGTTACCATTACCCCATTTATTTTATGATTATTAAATTTGGATTTGATTGCCAATACTTTGCTTTTTACTGTAGGTTTAAAGGGGAAGACTGACTATTTCATGCCCTCAAAAACAATAAAGTGGCGCAGATTGCAAAGGTTAGAGCAGCGGATGGCTTCCTCATTCTGTTTCTGACCTCCCTGGGAGTCCAGAGTGATGAGGGTGACCCAACCCCATCCCCACAATTCCAGGGCAAAGGGGGTAGAGATCTGGGGCAGGGTTTCTCACGCTGAGCAAAGTCAACTACTAGCTAAGTCAACCTAAGAACACAAGAAGAGTCTACTCCAATGGCCCATCTACTTCAGCATCCTGTTCTCATGGTGGCCAACCAGATGCCTGTTGCAAACCCGCAAGCAAGATCTGAGCACAAGAGGAACACTCTTTTATCCAGTGGTTTCCAGCTTCAGAATACCAGTTGCTGAAAACCACAGGAAAGAAGGGGGGGTGCTTTGTGCTTGGGTCCTGCTGTGAGACCTGCTTTAGACCAGCAAAATCTGGAGGGATGTACGTTCCCCATCCCTGGACTAAAGAATGTAATAAGACATGCTCCCCTGGATAAGATCAGAGGACCATCTGCTATGTAAACCTGCATTGGCTCCCAGTACGTTTCCGAGCACAATTCAAAGTGTTGGTGCTGACCTTTAAAGCCCTAAATGGCCTTGGTTTGGTATAGCTGAAGGAGCATCTCCACCCCCATCATTCTACTCGGACACTGAGGTCCAGTGCCAAGGGCCTTCTGGCGGTTCCCTCACTGCGAGACGTAAGGTTATAGGGAACCAGGCAGAGGGCCTTCTCAGTAGTGACACCCACCTTGCGGAACGCCCTCCCATCAGATGTCAAGGAAATAAATTGTGTCCTCCCTCAAAGAGGGCACGTGTTGCGGTGCGACCTGGCAACCAAACCCTGTGTTGTGGGTGGGTTCATTTGGATAGGCACAACACCCTATTGGTAGGTCCCTCAATGATGGGTGTAATCTGACCAATGGAACGCTAGCCAAATGGATCAAGGGACCTACATAAGCCCACACACATGTCCCTGAGCTTCCTCTTTGGGCCACTGCATTGGAACACCTGCCCACCTCTCCCTATATTTAGGGCTTGTGCTTGACCTTGCTATGCCATCGTGTGTCGTCTGTCGTTGGGACAGGGGCACGGCAGGGATTTTCCCCACTTGGTTGATTGGCTGGTGCCATTTGGGTTTCGCCTGCCGTGTAGCAAATCGTCACAACTTGTAAGGTTGCGGATAGGCTCTGGTTCAGGTAATAGGGATGGGGGAACGCTCTTGCCATCCCTATGAGAAGGGTATTCCGTTAAAGGAATCCAGGGACTCAATGGTTTGGCCAACCCTGAGAGGGGCTGTCCCCGTGCCTGAGTCCAGGGGGACATCTGGGTGGTGGACTAGCCTGGCCCCAGCTTTCCGCTGTTCCAGGTGTTCACCCTAGGTGGACCTATGCTGGTGTCCTGGGTCAGCTCTACCTGCCATGGTGCAGGGAACTAGTCAAACCAGAGCCTATGCAACCACTCACTTGATGTAATCAATAAAGTTGTGGCCTAAATTCTGCCAAAAACCAAACCAAAATTTGAGCCTTGTCTGAATTTATTTAAGGGGGAAGTTAAAGGTCTAAACACACAAACAACTATCTGACGTTTAGAAGACACCTGAGGGCAGCCCTGTTTAGGGAAGTTTTTAATGACTGATGTTTTAATGTATTTTTCATCTTTTGTTGGAAGCCACCCAGAGTGGCTGGGGAAACACAGCCAGATGGGCGGGGTATAAATAATAAATTATTATTATTATTATTATTATTATTATTATTATTATTATTGGTAGTAGTTGTTAACATCTTCTGCTACTAACCACCAAGATGTTTCTGTGATACTCGCAAGCAGGGCACAAAGGCAATACCTTTTGCCAATTGTTGGCCACTTTCCCAGCAGCTATTATTCAATGGTATTCTGCCCTTGAATGTAGACGTTCATCTATATGCACACGTTACCTTAGTATATGCATGCTTGTATGCATTTTTGGGTTGGAGAACTGTGTTGCAAAATCTAATTCCAAAGAACAGCTGCCTTTTGGCTCATGCATTGTTTCAATAGTGTGAATTAGGTACATCCGCATCCCAAAGGCGATCCGAGTCGTAATTTCCCCCTTCATCTCGAATGACAAGGATCACTCCTGAATTTCCAAACCACGAGTAGGAAATCCAGGTTTCCAGGTTTCCAGGACTGCTGTTGTCTCACATTCTCTCCCTAACCAGCTCTCAGCAGGAGTCAAGAGCTGCGACTGCAGTATAAATAATGCATTTTATTTCCCCCCCCTCAAATGAGAAAATCAAAATCGAATTCCGCGTTTGCACTCAAGAAATAAAAAGAGCCCGGGTTACGGAGGCTAAACAACTTCAATAAAATAATTATAACAATAATAATTGAAATATTGTTACAAATGGGATAGGCTTTCAAGTTTTCGCTTGTGATTTTGTGTGCGTGTGTCCAAACTGTTACCGAGCCAAATTAAATTCTGCATATTATATGACCACAAGCACAGGCGTAATATCCATTCCTTTCCTGGCATTTTCTTTCCTTTTTCCTTTATTTATTTTTTTCCTTGTTTGTAATGAATTTCCCCTGAGGACAGTCATGAAAGTAAGCATTTGTTTATTATTATTCGAAGCAATAAATAAATAATAGTGCGCCGGGGTGTGTTTGATATGTCCAAGCAGTGACAAAGCAACCCCTACCGAAAATCTAAGAGTAAATCATAATTTAAAAGTCACACTCTCAGCCTTGCAAAATGTGTAATGCAGATGAGACCAATTGGGCTAATATGTCTGCATTCCTCTTATTCCGAGCACATTTTACTTATTCTTATTCTCCTGTACTAAACTGTGAACAAGTTATAGTTAAATTATTGGTAAAATTGGTGGTGGAGGAGGAGGGGAAATTCTATCACTGGCCATTAAACCTGTTTTCCACCACCAGGGGTGTTGGCTCCATCGTGGAACAACTGCTTTGCTTGCAGAAGGTGCCAGGCTCTATCCCTGACATCTCCAGGTTATTCCTGAAATGTCCTGTTCTTCAAACTCTTGAGACCAATGCACTTGCTCAGTATGAGGCCATTTCCTGCGCCATTGTTCTGGGGGAAGCACAAAACAACAGTGGTAGGGCATTTGCTTGGCACACAGAAAGTCCCAGGTTTAGTCATCGGCATCTCAAGGCATGGCTGGGGATGCCCCTGCCTGAAACTCCGAAGAAAACAAGATGGACCAGTGGTGTAAAACCACTTCTGGTGTTCCTAACAGACACGGCAGCTTCCATTTCAGTTGCAACAGAGCCTGAGCAACAGATGTTGGGATGGTGCAGAGAACAAGACATGGTTTCTGTTAAGTTGTGGGTGGACACAGCAGACGACACAGCGATTTCCAAACAGCTCTTGTTTATTTGCAGGCTGGAACAGAACTGAGCTGAAGGCCTCAGCCACCTGCTTATATAGAACTCAGATACAACGCAACAGTAACAATATTCTGCAGCTATCCAATCCCTGAGTGTCAGTTTATAATCCTTCATTTGCATAAGCTGACCTGAGTGAAAACCGCAGCAGAATAAACTATATACACACACCCCTGGTGGCCAAGGTGAGAACTTCAATACATAACACCCCTCCCCACCGAGATAAGGCATTAGGTTACAAGCATAGTGGTTCCATTATATACAGCAATATTCTTGTTGATTCATTAAGGCACATAGCATAACAGTTCAATTTACGATGCAGCATTACGTGTGCAAATTGTGGGTAACATAGTCTTTTAGATACGCTGGGCGTTTGGGAACCCTACCTGACCGCCGTGGGCCAGTATCAGAGTCCGGTTGGCTGCCCGAGTCCCGTTGCGACTGCTGTGCTACCAATGGTGTCGTTGGGCCTGAGTTCCCCGGCTCCGCTGCTGTTGAAGGGCCTGTCGCGATCGGACTTGGTGGACACTCAGGCAAGGCAGTGGTCTGAGTCTCAAGGGAGTCAGGCAAAACCCCTGCAGTGGCCCGGCTTGGCTCCATGTCCGCAGTTTGTGAAGGGGGTGTAGGTGGAGCCTCGCCTTCCATTGGTGTCGGTTCTAGAACTGAGGCTGCCGTTGAGGGTACTGCGGTATCGTCCAAAGTCCCAACCCGGCGCCTCAGTTGGTCTATGTGTCGGCGCCACAAACGCCCGTCCTCAAGTGCCACCTGATATGAGCGGGGCCTAGTGACTCCCACTATCGTGGCTGGCACCCAAGGAATGTCACCCACATAGTTTCTGACAAAAACCTTATTCCCGGGAATGAAAGACCTTGGTGCGTTAGCACAGCCCGGGGGCTCGGCTACCCCGAAGTCTGGATGCAACCGGTCGAGCGAAGATCTGAGGCGACGGCCCATAAGCAGTTCAGCTGGACTCCGCCCTGTGGCTGCATGCGGGGTGATGTGCTGCACGAGCAAGTATTCCGTGACCCGCTCATGCCAGTCCTTCTGGTCCAGGCGTGCCAGTGCCTCTTTTGCTGATCGCACCATTCTTTCTGCCTGTCCGTTGCTGGCCGGGTGGAATGGTGCTGTTAGGGCGTGGCGGATGCCTAGCCCCAAAAGGTACCTTTCAAAAGCGCCTGATGTGAACTGTGGCCCGTTGTCGGAGACGAGGACATCAGGACATCCATGTGTTGCAAATAGGCCCCGCAGCACCCGGACTATGGCTTCGGTAGTGGTGGAGGGCATCAGAGCCACCTCCAGCCATTTGGAATAAGCGTCCACCACTACCATAAAGATCCGGCCATGAAAAGGGCCAGCAAGGTCAATGTGCACTCTCGACCAGGGTGCCTTTGGCGTCTCCCAGGTGTTGCCCTTAGCTGTCGGTGGTGCAGGTCTCGATTCTTGACACGCTTGACAGGAGGCAACCCAGGAGGTGATGGCATCGTCCATGTTAGGCCACCAGACGTAACACCGAGCCAACGCCTTCATTTTAACGATCCCTGGGTGGCCGATGTGCAGAGCCTCAAGGACGCGTTGGCGGAGTCTTTGGGGAACCACGACTCGGTCTCCCCACAGTAGGCAGCCGCGATGAGCCGAGAGCTCATGCTGTCTGGTTGCAAATGGTTGGAACTCAGTTGTGAATGGCCCTTCTGGCCACCCCCTCCACACCCAGTTGAGCACACGTCTGATGGTGCGGTCCTGGGAAGATGCGGAGGCCACATCGGCAGCCGACACTGGTGCAGCTGGAAGGTCCTCAAGCAGGAGTACCGAAGAAGCAGGAGCTGGATCTTCCACAAACTCCGGAAGAGGGCAACGACTGAGGGCATCAGCATGGCCCAGCGACTTTCCCGGGCGATGAATGAGCACATAGCTGTAGGCTGCCAAAAAAACAGTCCATCGCAGCATGCGTGGCGAGAGGATCGGTGGAGTTGGTCTGTCCCCCGCAAGGAGGCCCAGGAGCGGCTTGTGGTCAGTGATGAGGTCAAAGGTTCTCCTGTAGAGATATTCGTGGAACCTCTTCACTCCAGCCACAAGCGCCAGTGCCTCCTTGTCGAGCTGGCTGTAATTCCGTTCCGCCGGAGACAGCGTCCGAGAGAAGTAAGCAAGCGGTGCTTCCCTCCCATCCGGGAACCGGTGACTGAGGACGGCACCGATGCCAAAGGGCGAGGCGTCACAGGCGAGGACCAGTGGCCTGGCTTCACTGTACTGCACCAGCACACTGTCTGAGGAGAGGAGGGACTTGACTGCGTTGAAGGCCGCTGTCTCCCGATGACCCCAGGACCATGGCGCCTTCGTGCTGAGCAGGCGGTGGAGAGGCTCAGCTAGCGTTGCCTTGTGGGGCAGGAACATATTGTAGAAGTTCAGCAGCCCCAGGAACGCCTGCAACTCAGTCTTGTTCTTTGGAATTGGGGCCTCCTGGATGGCCCGGATTTTGGATGCCGTTGGGTGAAGGCCAGAGGCGTTGATGAGGTAGCCCAGGAACTCCACCTGCGGAACGGCAATCTGACACTTTTCTTTCTTCACCTTGAGTCCGGCCTCCTGGAACCTGGTCAGCACAGCGCGGAGGCGCTCGAACAGCTGCTGGTTTGAGTCTGCGGATACCAGTACATCATCGAAATATGGGACCACACCTGGCAGCCCCTGCAGGAGGCGCTCCATGAGGCTTTGAAAGATGCCAGGAGCCACGCTCACCCCGAACTGTAGTCGGCGGCATCGGAACGCTCCTCGGTGGGTGACGATCGTCTGAGCTTCAGCGGTGGCGTCGTCAACAGGCAGTTGTTGATAGGCTTGGGCAAGGTCCAGCTTAGCAAAGACCTTGCCTTCGCCCAGAGAATGCAGCAGGTGTTGGACGACGGGAACGGGATAAGCGTGCTGCTGGAGCGCCTTGTTGATCGTGCACTTGTAGTCTGCGCATATCCTCACCGACCCATCCGGCTTGACAGGTGTGACGATAGGCGTTTCCCACTTGGCATGGTCGACCGGCTCCAAAACCTCTTGCGCGATTAATTTGTCCAGTTGTTCGTCCACCTTAGCCTTGAGGGCAAACGGAACCCGGCGTGGCTTTAGCTTGATTGGAGCTACTTGTGGATCAAGGCTAAAGGAGATGGGTGTGCCTGTATATTGGCCCAAGGTGCCCTCGAAAACCTCTGCAAATTCTTTAGTTAAGTTTTCCACTTCCGCGTTGGAGATGCAGTTGATGCCGGTGACTTCCAGGCCGAGGGCGCCAAACCATTCTAGCCCTAGGAGGCTGGGCCGCGGGTCTTCAACTACCACGAGTCGGAGTGGGCCCGAGAAATTTTTGAACTTGACCTGGAACTGGCCGACGCCTGTCACAGGAATGTCGTTCCCCTGGTAGTCCCTCAGGTGTACACGATGTCGGTCAAGCTGCCTCTTAGAAAGCCTGGGCACAAGTCTTTTGATAGTGCTCCAGGACACAACGGACAGGGCAGACCTGGTGTCGATCTCCATGTCACACGGAGCTCCTTCGATGAGCACCGTGATGTGTAGTTTGCGTCGCATAGGCGAGTCGGTTTGTCCAATCGTGGTTCCGGATGAGCAGCAACAGTTGGTGAGAGCAAAACAGTTACTGTTTGCGGACCGGGTTGACGACTTGGACTTGCGAGATGGTGAAGAGGCTGTGTTTGATGGCGTAGATCGGCAGACCTTGGTGATGTGACCCTTTCTGGAGCACTGCCGGCAGATGGCGTCTCTGAATCGGCATTTGACGCGGGGGTGGTTGCCTCCACAGCCGGCGCATTCTGATTGGCCCTTGGACTTCTGTTTGAACTTCCCGCGTTCCCGCTTCGTCTGGTGCACGTCATCGTCTTCGCTGGTTGATGCCTCGTCGCTGCTAGCCTCATCATGGTGTACAGCAATTGGCTTTTTTGTAGGACGTGGGCTGCTGGCCTTGCGGATCTCTTGGGCGGAGAGTTCAGCCGCTTCTGAGGCCGCAGCCTCCTCGATGGCCTTCTGCAGTGTGAGGTCTGGCTTGGCAAGGAGACGCCGTTGCAGACGGTTGTCCCAGACTCCGCAGACGATCCGATCCATCATAGCATCGTCTAAGTCTCGGAACTCGCAGGTTAAGGCGGCCTTCCGGAGGGCGGCGACGTAGTCGTTGATCGACTCCCCCTCTGCCTGGTTCCGGTGGTAAAAAGCATGGCGGGCCACAATTTTGGATGGCTTGGGCGCGTAGTGGCTGCGTAGCTTCTCTTGAAGCGCGTCCCACGGTGCTCTGTGAACTGCGAGTAGAGCGACTAAAACTCTGGCCGTCTCAAACACTTCGGGCCCGCAGAGGCTGAGGAAGAGGCCTCGCTTCCGCTCCTCTGATACTTCTGTTAGCTCGTTTGCTTGAAGGTAGCATTCGAACCGAGCGAGATATGAGTCCCATGATTCAGAGGCCGGGGCAAACGGCGGTAGAGGCACTAGTGTAGCCATGATTCCGATGCCGACGTGGTGGGCGATGGATGGAACACAGTGCTCTAGCCAGAACGGGCAGCTCTGAGTTGGTTCTGTTCAGTGATTTCGCTCAGCGTTTCAGCTCAGTGATTCAGCTCAGTGATTCAGCTCAGTGATTTGCCCTTGCTCTGAGACTGGCTGTGTGCTGTCTGTGTTCTGATGTCCATGATCCCATCCTCGTCGCCAGTGTTAAGTTGTGGGTGGACACAGCAGACGACACAGCGATTTCCAAACAGCTCTTGTTTATTTGCAGGCTGGAACAGAACTGAGCTGAAGGCCTCAGCCACCTGCTTATATAGAACTCAGATACAACGCAACAGTAACAATATTCTGCAGCTATCCAATCCCTGAGTGTCAGTTTATAATCCTTCATTTGCATAAGCTGACCTGAGTGAAAACCGCAGCAGAATAAACTATATACACACACCCCTGGTGGCCAAGGTGAGAACTTCAATACATAACACCTTCTGCCTTCATATCAGGTGTACCCCAGAGGCATATGTGTAGCCACAGGCAAAGCAACCTGCTCTGGCACTCAGAGCATTGTCACCGCAGGGGGCATGGTGCACTGCCCATGGGAGGCATGGCACCCCATCCGTGGGTGGTGTGGTGTGCATCCTGGGGTGTGTGGCGCACGTTCCGGGAGGTGCAGTGAGCAGCGTGCGCCCCAAGGGGTGCCATTGATCGGGAGTCGGCATTTTGTCACCCCCACTTTGGAATGGTACGCGGGGGGGGGCTGCCCGCGCCCCCGGAATGCCCCTGTGTGTAGCCTCTGTTAGGAACGAGATGGAGCCTTGACCGGATCCACCAAGGCTCTTCTTGTGTGAGGTTGAAATTGTCTTCTTCTTCTTCTTCTTCTTCTTCTTCTTCTTCTTCTTCTTCTTCTTCTGCAATCACTCGTAGCCAAGAAAGATTGCCTTCCATAAACATGGTTTAAAAACTGAGTCTGTAAGTGACTATGGAGGCCAATTCTGGATCCACATGTCTTTCCACAGTGGGGATATAGGTTACCAGGTGGGAGTTGATCATGGCGAGGGTTTGCCAAGTGTGTCTTCTTCTTAGCATGTTTCTCCTTTTTGCCCTGAGTTTGAGCGTCTTCAAAGCCCATGTCACCTTTGGTAAAGGCTGTTCTCCAACTGAAATGGCCACAGGCCAGTGTTTCCCAATTGTCAGTGTTCATACTAAAAATAATAATTTAAAAATTGCCTTGAGAGAGTCTTTAAATCCTACCAGGTGGCCCTCTAGACATACCACAATCCCTCAGCCAGCACTGACCACCCTTATGGAGTTGTTGTAAGTAGTTCTTTGTTTTTTTCTAAACACAGATCTTCACTCCCTGCAAAAGAGGCACCTCATATAGCGTGCAAGGATTATTACTGAGGGAGGGGGAGAGGAAAAGAAAAATCCCTCTATGTGCACAGCAAGGATCCTGGCAACTGTAGATTATACACCACAGGGCTACAATTCCCAGCATCCTTAGCAAATCACTGTTCCCAAGATTCTCTGGGTTGGAGTCGTGTGTTTTAAATGTGTGCCAGATATGCTTTTAATGTGTGGCGTGGATCTGCTCTAGCATTCATTAACTGGAAGACACACACACACACACACACACACACACACACACACTGTTTAGATGCATGTGATTAATGAGTTCTCTGTGCAAGGTAACTCCTGGTGGTGGTGTGGATTATATACTTGCTGCCATCCAAAGAATGGATGTGGCGTATTTATATCTGCACCTTTGACTGATACGATCAGTAGGTGAGAAGTATTGGCAATAGCCTGCCATTTGTCTGACCCCTTGATGAAATAAAATAAAACAGCAGAGACAAAATACTAACAGAAAAAAAAGCCTGTAAAGGGGGAAATTGAGTGGACAATAAATATGGTGTCTAAATGTAAAAGGAAGCAATGGGGACCAACAAAATATTATTATTATTATTATTTTCAACAACAACACCTGAATGCTCTAAAACTCCATTTGATCCTTAAACAGACTCCCCCCCCCAAAAAAAAATAATAATAATTCAAGACTGAGAGCTAAAGTGTGACAGGCAAAGAGGAAGAACTGTTTTCATCACTAGTTTTCTTCCATTTCATAATAACAATTCAGATTGCAAGTAGGCAGGTGTAAAATTTGTCTTAGTGTGCTGCTTCCCTTATTCATTCTCTCTCTCTCTCTCTCTCTCTCTCTCTCTCTCTCTCTCTCTCCCTCTCTCCCTCTCTCTCTCTCTCTCTCTCCCTCCCTCCCTCTTAAAAAAAATCACATTATTTGTCAAAAGAAATACTTGACCTGATCCTGAAGAACAAGCTCTGATTTATATGGACCATCATAGAAAACAACAACAATTAAAAAAAAATCTACAAGGAACTGAAGGGTTGTATCCAGCTTTCTCCTGCTCAGGGCAGACAAATTGGAATTAATAGGCATGGCTAAGTTAGGCCCCCTAATTTCCTTGGGTGTAATTTGAGTAACATTAGTTGGATACAATGCAGAATTGCTGCTGCTGCTGCTGCTACCACGAAGACCACAGCCATGTCTATTTTTTCAAAGGCTGTACAAGATGTACAACTTGTATGCATAACCCACAAAATGTCCTGTTTTAAGTGGGACATCCTGGATCACTGTGTGGGAATGTTAAGGATAATAGGAAAGGATTTCCCTAAATATAGCAGGAAGCTAGCTTGCATATTCATTTGAATCTTTTTAGTTAAGTAATCAAATCTGGCTTGTCCAAATGGATTATTCCTGGTGTCCCCTTTTATCCCTCTTCAAAGAATAAAGACACAAGAGTCTTTCTGCTTAAAAGTAACCAGAGGTTTACTCACATTTCAGTTCACGATTTGATCCCTGAAAGGAAGACTTTAGCTAGTAGTTACATAACAATCTGTGCGTTTATGTCACATGGAGATTGAGCTCATGTGCTGCTGGCTGAGAGCCAGCAGACAGCAAAATTACATTAAGAGAACAAAATGGCTGCAGGAGAGCAGCATGGCAGCTAGAGAGCAGCAAGTAAGCGATCAGCAAGAGAGAGAGATCAAGAGAGAGAAGAATGGCTGCGTGACTCGGCTCTTTTATGGAGTCAGCTAGGGCCATGCCCAGATCACATGCAGGGGGAAGATGCTCCAGACCAGTGGAATAGGAAGTTCCACTGACTGGAGTAACATCTCCATGCCTGTGCCCACTCCAGGGAAATAAGGAATGTTGTACTTGACTGTTCCAGTGGATTACAACCCCCACACAGAAGCCAATCCCAGCTTCTCTCTGGATCCTGGAATGTCCCGTTTAAGATTGGCACCCTGATGGGAGTCAACTGAATCACATCCAACTCGGCTGATGAGTGCCAGAGCACCTTCCAAGATCAGTTTGGTGATTGTCAAAGGGTCATGCCAAAGCACCCCTGGGAGGCAGTGGTGGAAGAGGAGGCCATGGCAGTGGTGGAGATGGTGGAGGCTGCAAGTGAAGGTGTAAGTGGGCAAGTGGGCAGGCTGCAAGTGAAGGTGAGTGGGCAGGTAAGGGAGGCATGTGCATGTGGTTGGCATGAGAAGGTGAGTGATAGGGGTGGCAGGATGGTGGGGGCAGTGGTGTCCCGATTTGCCCTTCCAAAATTTGGGGTATGCTTGTATGTTTGTCTTCCAGACTATTTGGTGTAAGGAATGAGCCAGCTCCAAGTGAAGGTTTGCAACCAACTGCAGAAAGCAGCGAGGAACAGAGAGGCTTTGATGATAGTTAGACAGGGGAGAGCTGGCAGCTGCAGACTTTGGCTCTTCCTGACCTTAGAATCATAGAATCATAGAGTTGGAAGAGACCACAAGGGCCATCCAGTCCAACCCTCTGCCAAGCAGGAAACACCATCAAAGCATTCCTGTTCCAGTGGATTACAACCCCCACACAGAAGCCAATCCCAGCTTGACGGAGAGGCTGATAAAACAGTAGCTGAGAGCAGGTTAGAATGCAACCGAACCTTGCCGGAAGCACCATCAGGCATGAAGAAACTCAGAGACAGCCTCTCAGAACAGGAAGAGGGTGGGGCTGATCCACTAAGTCCGAGGAGTCGGGAAATGGGAGTGTTGCTACATAGGAAGCAAAACAAGCAACATAAAGGTCGTAAGTTCAATATCCGCTGGAGACGCCGGAAGGAGTCTTCAGAAGGGTCACATTGAGTAATGGTGCTGGAGGCTTTGTTAAAACCGTCTGGAGCTATCTGTTTGTTTGGGCAATAAATCCTCCCTCCTAATTATCTACGCTTACTGTGTTATCAAGCTGGGAACCTGGGAACCTGACATTTACACAGTTGGGGGAGGGGAGATAAGGTCTAAGGGTCAAAAAACAAACAATCCAATGCTTCAGAACTCTTCCTAGGCCCTTCACCTCCATAGGACATACCCCATGCTGCCCTTGTGTGACCAGGAGGTGACAGCCCCAGCCCCCCGGGGATCACAAGAAAGGAATAAAGACTCTGACAACATGTTGTGGAATTAAAATTAGGCCACAACTTCATGAAACTTCCGAATGTAGGAAGACCTTGGCTTAGGCCTTGGGCGTGTGTCCCTCCCAGCCCCCCAGTTGGGGGAACTGGGGCACATCAGGGTAAATGGGATATGGGGGTGCTCTGCGAGATGTACGCAGGGTAGTTCACTGACAACCTTTCAGTGTATGGCCAGTGAACCCATATATATAACTCCTTTAAGAGGGTACCCTGGAATTGCCGCCGAAGGGGGGTGAGTCAACACTCCACACCCCACCCCACCCCCATTATAGGACTAAAGGATTCCACCCAAGGCCATAACTGCCAAAGTTGTGATGAATTGCTACAGGGAAGACAAAACCTGTCAATGGAGGAACAATTTCTTCACGGTCCTTCAACTGCAACCAGTCAAAGACCGCAGCAGCACCCGCTAAACAGGAAGAAAAAGTTGACCTGCAAACAAGAAACATTAAACAAAGGGAGGGGAGGGAGGGTGAATCTCCAGAGCCGACTGCCTGGCTATTGTTGGCTCCACCCCCTATTTATACTGGGACTGGCCCCACCTCCCAACAAGAAACTTGATTACTGAGGCTGGGCGTGAACCTCCGAATAATAACACTGAGAAGCAAGCCAGCAACCTATTTCTAGTAAATTCCCTGGGAACTGTAGCCCAGCGCGAGATACTGCAAAGGGCACCCATCTATAAAGTGTGAGTGCTCATTGTTCCATTTTGGATTTTGTGAATAATTTTGCTTGGCTGCAGGGCCATGCACAGCTGGTAATAGCACATCCTCCAAGATCTTGATTCCCCAAACTGGGATGCGCGCCTTCCTGCCTGTGCTCCCGCATGAGTCACGCAACCCACGCGAAATCACAGAGCCCAAAAGATATGCTCGCATGGTACCCAAGAATGCACATTTTGTGGCGCCACACAAAATCGGGAGGAAAGCACTTTTTTGGGGTGAGATCTTGGTGTGAAATTTTGCGCGAGATTATGTCATCCAAAACTTTGTCCTGTCTTTCCATCCACTAGATGGCAACAAATATAAAACATTCAGAATACTGCAAGGAGAAAAAACAGGAGGAAATGGAGGAAAGCAACTTCATTGCAAGGTAAGCAAAAACAAAAACGACACTATTCCTGGTACACACTAGGGTCATTCTAGTGGTGCATTGTAAATGCTTGCATTAAAAATGTGGGATTCAAGAGGGTTGGAGTGGGTTGGAAACCAAATAGAGCAAGACTGAAAAATAGGACCTTATGTGGGATCAGATTCGGAATAGAATCCGGGCAATTCAGGTTGACCTGGGATTTGACAAGGTCAGTTTGATGCAGCTTCGATTGGCCCAGGACAGATCAAGATGGAGTCTATCTGGGAAGATCTAGGGCTGTCCAAAGATTGTGGTGGTTTTTCGGTAAGGCAGGGGGAAGAGAGACTCCTTCCTCCCGTCACATCCCCCAACCACATGACTAATCAGAATTTAAAACATGGATTAAACATGCTGTCAGCAGGGTAGGGGAAGGATATGCATTGGGTTGGGGCTGCATGCAGAGCTGTATTGAAAACCTATTTTCCATCAAGCACAAGGGAGTGCATATATTGAAGACAGTGGTTATGAGATTGAGCTGCGAACCCCTGTGACCTCATCTTCAGTCACACAAGGTTGGGCTGGACTGGTATTTGTCTCAGGAGACAATGAAGGAGTGCACCTTTAGGGGGTGAAGTCAAACTGATGGAAGGTTACAGCACCTGCTGTGGCTGTAGAGACAGGTACTGGAGAGACATGTTTTGTTGCAGCTGGGGCTGATGAAGGAGTCTGGTTGTGCTGCTGCAGATGCACCAGGGCATATCTTCTTTCTGCACTCCTCCCAGCGGTCATTCCTTCTCTGGTCACTACTATGTATGCATGACCTGACTGTCTGTTTCCTGGCACTGCAGTTGTCTGCAAGGGATTCACGCATGGAGGGATTGATGTTGCCCACCTCCATGTCACATCTGCAGATATCTTTGTAACACAGAGTTAGTCTGCCAATGGGCCTGGTGCCTGAAGCCACTGTTGGAGATTCATTCCCCGTGTCTGCAATCATGGGATTGATATCTATCACATGACAGTGTGTGTTTTCATTTGACAGGATGGGAAGTGACGGAGACAGGATGTTTGTGTTACTGTGTTCCTTGAAGTGGGACTATTGTCCTTTGTTCTTTCTCTTTGCTGTCTGATGCTAGAGAGAGAGGGAGCCATGTTGCAGTGCTCCGTGTGTGTTTATATGTAAATAAAAGTAGATTAGCCAACATGCTGAGTTGCTGACTTCTGTTACGCAACTGCGCAAACTCTGCGGATCTGTAAGTGTGCTGATGTTTCTTGGCATCAGTCGCTGTGATGTTTGGGCTGAAGAAAGCTTTTGAAGCTCCTGAACAATCAACCAGGAGGGAGGGAACATGCCAGTCGGGCATGTGTCTCTGCCAGGGTCCTCCTACTCATGTGTAGGAAATCCTAACATTCAGCTCCCCATAAAGTACATCCTTGGGGATCCTGCCATCTTTGCCTTTCTGTCTACCCTGTCTCTTGCCATGTAATATTACTGGTCTACTTCATAAGACACAGAGATCATGGCTAGGGAATTATTTGAGCAGTCACTGTAGAAGCTGTGCACATAGGCTATGAGCCATATGGCCTCTTTTGCAAACACCATCTCAACCTTAGGCAAGACACCAATTTCCAGCCTCATTCCCCCCACTTTCAACAAGAGGATAGTCACATTACGCCTACCTTGCTGGGTTGTTGTAATGAATACAGAGATGATGCATGTGACTTTCAGCATTAAAAACAAAAACAAACTCCTAACAATTTCAGTGGGAGAGATTTACACATGAGGATTTCAAAGGGGCAGAGGAACCAGAGACCAAATTGCAAACATGCGCTGTGGAGAAAGCTAGAGAGTTTCCCCAAAAAAAACATTTACTTCTGCTTCATTGACTATGCAAAAGCATTTGACTGTCTCAACCACAGCAAACTATGGCAAGTTCTTAAAGAAATGGGAGTGCCTGATCACCTCATCCGTCTCCTGAGAAATCTCTACGTGGGACAAGAAGCTACAGTTAGAACGGGATATGGAATAACTGATTGGTTCAAAATTGGGAAAGGAGTACGACAAGGCTGTATATTGTCTCCCTGCTTATTTAAATTATATGTAGAATTCATCATGTGAAAGGCTGGACTGGATGAATCCCAAAATGGAATTAAGATTGCTGCAAGAAATATCAACAACCTCAGATATGCTGATGACACAACCTTGATGGCAGAAAGTGAGGAGGAATTGAAGAACCTTTTAATGAGGGTGAAAGAGAGTGCAAAATATGGTCTGAAGCTCAACATCAAAAAAATTAAGATCATGGCCACTGGTCCCATCACCTCCTGGCAAATAGAAGGGGAAGAAATGGAGGCAGTGAGAGATTTTACTTTCTTGGGCTCCATGATCACTTCAGATGGTGACAGCAGTCACGAGATTAGAAGATGCCTGCTTCTTGGGAGAAAATCAATGACAAACCTAGACAGCAACTTAAAAAGCAGAGACATCACCTTGCCTACAAAGGTCCGTATAGTTAAAGCTATGGTTTTCCCAGTAGTAATGTATGGAAGTGAGAACTGGACCATAAAAAGGCTGATTGCCGAAGAATTGACTGCAAGAAGACCAAACCTATCCATTCTTAAGGAAATCAGGCCTGAGTGCTCACTGGAAGGACAGATCCTGAAGCTGAGGCTCCAATACTTTGGCCACCTCATGAGAAGAGAAGACTCCCTGGAAAAGACCCTGATGTTGGGAAAGATGGAGGGCAGAAGGAGAAGGGGATGACAGAGGATGAGATGATTGGACAGTGTTCTCGAAGCGACTGGCATGAGTCTGACCAAACTGCGAGAGGCAGTGGAAGACAGGAGTGCCTGGCATGCTCTGGGCCATGGGGTCACGAAGAGTCGGACACGACTAAACGACTAAACAACAACAACAACAAAGGTCTCTACAAGAATATGAATAGTATCTTAATATTTGAGCATCAGTTCTTTTTATCTGTGGAAAACAAAGAAGTACCTTTGACAGTTTTTGTCTTCTTCTGGTGTTACCTAGAAACAACACTCACAATTAATCATTTTTGTTATATGGAAATCCTAAAGAGTTTGGCAAAGTGAGTGGGGGAAAAAATCTATTACAAAGAAGAAAAATAAAGAGCTGAGTACTGTAATTTTTTCCTTCCTACTGCAGCAATTCTTTAGTGGCTGTGGAAGTGACCCAGAATGGTGTAAATCAGCTTTAAGCCCCATTGCCTCTGGCTGGGATATTTAGCAGAAAACACAAACATCGGCAAGAATGAGGGCTATCAGTTATAATAAGTCTTTTTTCCCCTCCCAGATGCACTGTCTTCCACCTAAAAGTTTGAATTTATGCCAATGCCAGTAAAGGATGTCAGTCCCAAACCGGAGGCCATACAGTGATGATCAGGGTTTTGTCTTCTTCTTTTTTTAAAAAAAAAGCAAAGATAAAAATGGACCTAACTTTTTATAGAACAGTGGGGCTGGTTTGCCAATATCCTCCTTGCAAACAGTTCCTCTGGTTGTGAGAAATGTGTTTCTCTGTGGTTCACTTTAATTGCAGGGGCGGCACCTGCAGAAAGAGCTGATTGATGACTGTGTGTGTCATGTCATAAGCACAACAGAAACATAGCAAGCTGCTTTATAGGAAGTCAGACTAATGGTCCTCTTGATCAGGGTTGTCTGCACTGATTGGCAGCAGTTCTTCAGAGTTGCAAGCAGGGGACATTCCTGGTCCAGACTGGAGATGCTAGAGATGGAAGCAGGGACCTTCGGCCTGGGAACCTTTGGGTGCTCTACAACTGAACTATGACCTTTAACAAAATAAGAACCTAGGAAGCTGCAATTATGCTGAGTCAGGCCAAGAGTCCACCTACTTCATTCTTGTCTACACCGACTTTCAGTGGCTCTCCAGGGTTTTGAAGAGTGGATTTTCCCAGTTCTACCAGGAGATGCCAGGGATGGAACATGAGACCTTCTGCATGGACTGAGCTATGGTTCACCCCCTAAACAGAAAGAAGGATTCTAGGATTAGTCCTGTCTGCCTAGGATTTCAGATGGGGACTCTTCCAACCCCTACCTGAAGATTGAAGCTGGAACCTTTCTCAAAGAGAAGCATAATTCTCTCTTACTTTTAAAGCAGTTATACAACATATATATATATATATATATATATATATATATATATATATATATATATATATATATATATATATATATATATATATATTCATGTTTCAATTGGCAGGGGGCAAAGTCATTCTGTCACAATCTGAAACTAAGCTTCTCTTTCCTTGCCTCCCCCCCCCCACCCAAGGACATATACTCAGCCCATTTTGAGCATCTTCAAGAAAATAAAGCATTCCAAATGAAGTCAAGGAAATTGGCCTATTGCAAGTTCCAAAGCTCCTTACTGATCTGTATTACTCAGTTTCCGTGGGATGCGGGTGGCGCTGTGGTCTAAACCACTGAGCCTCCTGGGCTTGCCGATCAGAAGGTCAGCGGTTCGAATCCCTGCAACGGGGTGAACTCCCGTTGCTCTGTACCAACTCCTGCCAACCTAGCAGTTCAATAGCATGCCACTGTGAATAGATAGAAGGTCAGCGGTTCAAATCCCCGCAACGGGGTGAGCTGCTGTTGCTCTGTACCAACTCCTGCCAACCTAGCAGTTTAATAGCACACCAATGCTAGTCGATAAATAGATATTGCTGCAGTGAGAAGCTAAACAACGTTTCTGTGCACCCTAGTTTCTGTCACAGTGTTTCGTTGCACCAGAAGCTGTTTAGTCATGCTGGCCACATAACCCAGAAAGCTCTCTGTGGACAAACGCCGGCTCCCTCAACCTGAAAGCAAGATGAGCGCTGCAACCCTATAGTTGTCTTTGACTGGACTTAACCATCCTGAGGTCCTTTACCTTTACCTTACTCACTTTCCTTCCAGAACACAGGAGAACTTCTCATAGAAATTGTGCTCCATTTGCAATGCAGTTGATTATAATGAAGTGACGGAATTCATGTTCTAATAGTGAAAACCTAGCCATGTCTATAGGGCTGAGGCCTCTGCAGCCCGCCCGCCCCATGTCCGCTGGCATGGGGCTCAGCCCCCCTCCCCATCTCGAGAGGGCAGAGGAGGCCTGGTGGGAAGCCACCCCAACAAAGCGCAACCTGGCAGGATGTTAGCCCGGGTCGACCAACATGGCCTGGCATGCGGATGTCGCATTAGAAGCAGGCTCAGTTGCGAGAGTCATCATGCACACACACGATGCACCTGATGTCACACGCGCACACAATGTTGGGCGCAACTCAGCACCTGTGTAAGTACTTCTGCCTGGCTGGATCAGGTCTGTGAACTCTTGTTTTTCTTCCTGGTCGGAGAATAGAAAAGGAATGAGACCTTCCAGTTAGAAAAGGTAGATGTTAAGTTGTCAATGCACAAAGTTCTGAAAGGAGCCAATATTTGAGGACACTGAAGGGTGGGGATGTGTGCACACCCTGCCTTTTTTGTTTTTAATGCTTGCACATTCAATTCAATTTCTGGAAAGGTGTCAGGTTGCAGACAAGGAAATTGATGCGCCACAGTTAAACACTCTTAAGGTGCACTAATGTCAATGGGAACATTAAGCGCAGATTTAATTCTCTTTCCTCTTATATCAGTGGAATTTGAAAATACTTAACTTGGGTTGGATTGTGCCCCAAAATTCATTTCAGTGCAAATTGCTTTTTGAAAAGCTTGGCGTGGATCTGATTCATCCCAGCGATGGCAGAACAATAGAGGAAGTGTGTGGTTAAAAATCAAAACACACACATCCCCTGTTTCCAGAAAAGCCAGGCCAATAAAGAAGGCGATAATGAAATTCTAAATTGTAAAGGAAGCCTTTTCCAAAAATGTTGTTTACCATTCACATTTTTTCCTTCTTCTATGCAACGTTTATCCCCCATGGATTTTTGTGTGTGTCCCTGTGTGTGTTTTCAGTTTGCTGGAACAAACAGCTAAATAGCTTTCAGACCCCTCACTCTTGGCTGGAAAACCTTCAGATATCTATCTGTATTCTGCAGTTATTTGGTATGCCATTGCCTCATATATCTTTATATACTGACTAATGCCGCTAGAACGTGCCTTGCTGAATTTGTCCTTCATGTCCCAGAAAAACCTAATCAAGTAAACCTGTTCTCTAAGGCAGTGCCAGGCTATCAGAAAGCCCCGAAACCCTGGCAGTTCTGCCAAACACAGAACTGTGCCAAGGCCTGTCCATTGTCCTTCAGAGAGGCCTACAATTAAGTCAGTCTGAAGCCTAAATTTGAGTAAGCAGCTTTGCTGAACATCCACCATCTTAGGAAAGAAAAGAAGAGGCTGAAGTTCTGGCTGTCTCTGCACACACTGGTGACCCACGGCGAATCATAGATCTATAGGGCTGTAGAGTTGGAGAATACAGACTCTCCAAGTGTCCTTATATTCCAGGGACAGCCCCGTATTTACAGAAGCTGTTCTGGTTTCTGATTTGATCCTGGAATGTCCCGCTTTTCCCAGTGATGCCCCTATTTTCATGGGAGAAATGTCGGAAGGTATGGAATAGGGCGTGTGAAACATACTCTGAGTCCAGCGTGACTTTCATGCTCTTTATTCAGCTCATAGTAGTGAGGAATGCAGTTTCCCCAAAACGTTTGCTTTATATACACTATTTACACAATGGGCCCCACGTGATTGGCTAATTCCGGGATACTCCTGTATGCCAATCGGAGTGCGGATTCACTTCCACCTGGAGCTGGATTGGGTGGCTCTTGTGAACCAATCAGACTGCTGCAATCTCAATCCTATTGTTCTGGGACCAATCAGACTGCTGCAATCTCAATCCTATTGTTCTGGGACCAGTCAGACTGCTGCAATCTCAATCCTATTGTTCTAGGACCAATCAGACTGCTACATTTTGGATCCTATTCAACTCAGTACATAACAGCGTGCCTATTTCCATTATGAGAAATGCTGGAGGGGACACTGGAGAAATGTTGGTTGGTATGTCTAGGCATCCTTGGGTTAAGAGCAGTTCGGTCACCTTTCATTGCCTTGGCTTTGGGAACTCTTGGAGTGTCCTTTTGATGGCATTTGCACTTTTGATGGCATTTGATGGATTCTAGTAGCAAGGAGCAGGAATTTCCTTCCATACCTTTGCTGCAGGGCCATGTAAACATGCTCAGGAGATGGTAGGGTGTAGCTGTTGGACTGCAGCTTCCATCAGCCAACCAGCATGGCAAATGGGCAGGAAAGATGGGAGCTGTTGTTGTTGTTGTTCAGTCGTTCAGTCGTGTCCGACTCTTCGTGACCCCATGGACCAGAGCACGCCAGGCACGCCTATCCTTCACTGCCTCTCGCAGTTTGGCCAAACTCATGTTAGTAGCTTCGAGAACACTATCCAACCATCTCATCCTCTGTCATCCCCTTCTCCTTGTGCCCTCCATCTTTCCCAACATCAGGGTCTTTTCTAGGGAGTCTTCTCATGAGGTGGCCAAAGTACTGGAGCCTCAACTTCAGGATCTGTCCTTCTAGTGAGCACTCAGGGCTGATTTCTGTGAGAATGGATAGGTTTGATCTTCTTGCAGTCCATGGGACTCTCAAGAGTCTCCTCCAGCACCATAATTCAAAAGCATCAATTCTACGGCGATCAGCCTTCTTTATGGTCCAGCTCTCACTTCCGTACATTACTACTGGGAAAACCATAGCTTTAACTATACGGACCTTTGTCGGCAAGGTGATGTCTTTGCTTTTTAAGATGCTGTCTAGGTTTGTCATTGCTTTTCTCCCAAGAAGCAGGCGTCTTCTAATTTCGTGACTGCTGTCACCATCTAAAGTGATCATGGAACCCAAGAAAGTGAAATCTCTCACTGCCTCCATTTCTTCCCCTTCTATTTGCCAGGAGGTGATGGGACCAGTGGCCATGATCTTAGTTTTTTTGATGTTGAGCTTCAGACCATATTTTGCGCTCTCCTCTTTCACCCTCATTAAAAGGTTCTTTAATTCCTCCTCACTTTCTGCCATCAAGGTAGTATCATCAGCATATCTGAGGTTGTTGAGCTGTTATCCAGCAACAAATGGCGGGTCACGGGTTTCCCATACCTTCTCTGAGAAGAATGTTTAGGATAGCATCCCAAGCCTGCACCAACACTTAATTGGGAGTAAGCCCCTTTAGATTCAGCAGGACTTACTTCTGAGTCAGATTGCCCTATAATAGGGTCAACTGCTTCAAATCCTACTTGGTATGTCCTGTCCAGAATATAGGAATATAGAGCTACTTTATAAGAGATGCGCTAAAGTGGATTGCCACTGTTGCCATCCCTGACCACTGCCCATGTGCTGAATTGAGATGATGGGTTTTATAGTCTTAAACATCTGGTACCACATTATTCACTCCTGATGAGTTATTATTCATTTGGATCCCCTCCCCTCCTTTGCTATTTGTTATCCAGCTTTTCAAACTCAAAAGCGGGTCCATAAAGGAGCTTACAACTAAAAAGTAAACCAAAGACAAACAAATGAGCTACAATAATGCCTTCATCAAAACATTACTACCAAGAAATATAGGAAAATGGCAGCTGGGATTAATATAAATGGGTTGCTTATCTGATCCCAAAGATCCCTCAAATCAAAACTGGTTTGACTCAATGTATTGACATTTAACCCACAGCGGGTGGTGCTGTGGGTTAAACCACTGAGACTAGCGCTTGCTGATCAGAAGGTCAGCTGTTCAAATCCCTGCAGCGGGGTGAGCTCCCATTGCTCGGTCCCTGCTCCTGCCAACCAAGCAGTTCGAAAGCACATCAAGTTCAAGTAGATAAATAGATACCATTCTGGCAGGAAGGTAAATGGTGTTTCCGTGCACTGCTCTGGTTTGCCAGAAGTGGCTTAGTCATGCTGGCCACATGACCTGGAAGCTGTCTGCGGACAAACGCCGGCTCCCTCGGCCAGTAAAGCGAGATGAGCGCCACAACCCCAGAGTTGCCCACGACTAGACCTAATGGTCAGGGGTCCCTCTTTACCTTTGATTGACATTTTATTATGTTTTTATTTGTACTGGAAGCCACCAAGAGTGCCTTGGTAAACCTAGCCAAATGGGTGGGGTATTATTATTATTATTATTATTATTATTATTATTATTATTATTATGTACCCAAGGAAGAGCTGGGTGAGCCTCTTTGGAAGGTCCAACCACTGAAAAGGCCCTGGCTGCTGATTTCCTACTGGTACCAATCCAGCATGTTTCTATTAGCATACAAAGCCTTCAACAGCTTGGGACCCATTTACCTGAAGCATTGCCTCGCCCTACTCAACAGCTTTGATATGAGGAATTGGCACTTTTAAAAGTGCCACCATAATGTTTGTTCTGAATTTGCAAGGAATTAGTCTTTCAGTGTGGCACTAACTACACTTTGGAATGTTTCACTGAAAGAGAAGCCTCCATATTAGCTTGAAGCAAACGTTGCCGGAAACATGTTTGTTTTGAAATTTAAACCAATTTCTCCCATTCCATTCCATCCCCTTATTGGTCTGTTTGTTCACCCTGTCCTGCATTCTGTGCCTTCTGAAACATGGTGTAACTAGGATACCTTCCCATTTTAAATCCATTGCAGACATAATTTCCTGCTGCGTTGCTGATTGGTATGTGTATACCGTGGTACCTCAGTTTAAGAACAGTCCGGTTTAAGAACGATTTGGTTTACAAACTCCGCAAAACCGGAAATAGTGTATTGGTTTGAGAACTTTACCTCGGTCTAAGAACACACTCTGAACGGTGGAAGGGCACCAGTGGCGGGAGGCCTCATTAGGGAAAGTGCACCTTGGTTTAAGAACAGTTTCGGTTTAAGAATAGACTTCCAGTGTGGTGTAGTGGTTAAGAGTGGTAGACTCATAATCTGGGGAACCGTGTTGGCCATTGTGAGAACAGGATGCTAGATGGGCCATTGGGCTGCTCCAACAAGCTACAAGTGTAGGAGGATTGTTTCAGAAGCATTCCTCCTTGATCCACCTAACTTCAGAGGTGTAGGCACTATGCTAGTGATAGCTAGTGGCCTTTGGGATAGGACAGAAAACAAGGATGCCAAAAGAAGGTGGTGTTAGGGTGCCAACAGGTTGGCGCGCTGAAGGGCAGCAGTCGGCTGCAGAGAAAGTCGAGGTCCAACAGACCGGGTCAGAACCAGCCGAGGTCAGGTAGCAGCACCAGGGTCAGGAGAAGCCCAAGTCTGGAACAAGCCAGGAGTCAGGACAAGCAAGAACAACCACACGCTTCAGCACAGCAGTTGCAGGTGCTGGTGAATGGAGCAGCCGGCTTTCCTTAAGTAGCCGGCTCACGACCACTCCTCTTACGAGCTACAGCTACGTCTCTCAGCTCTATGTTCCCTACGTCTCTCAAGTCTACGTTCTGCAGCTGAGAAGGGAGGTGGGGAGGGGGGCAGCCAGTTCCTTTCCTCTCTAGGGCCTGATTCTGGCTCAACTTCTTCCTCCTTGTGTTCAGGTCTGTCCACTTCCCTGTCTGATTCTTCCTCTTCTGAGAAGTGCCGCCACCAGTCTTCTTCTCCAGGTATGAATTCCTCCATTTCTCCAGATTCTTCTGTGGGTACAGCGTTGCCGGGGGGGGGGGGTTGCCACCACTCCTCCTCGTCCCTGACAGGCGGAGCCAGAGACAATGACAGGCAGAGCCAGCTAATTCTTGTTCTGGCCTCCCTCCTGAGTTCCACAAGGACAACACAGAGACCAAGGAGGTGGAAGCTGACAGTCAGTGCCATCCCCTGGGCTGGGCTGTTTATAAGGAGCATGTAGGTGGGGGCTGGCTGAGGACAGACTGAGGTTGGAAGAGCAGTGTCTCATATGCCCTAACGGGCCAGCCTCAGAAGAGTCAAATGCTGCTGCACGTTTGAGACCATCACGGAAAGGTTCAGAAATCAAAGAGAGGGAAAGCAGATATATATATATATTTTCCTCGAGCTGCTTTTCCGTAGCTGATAATGGCTGAAGTTTTCAGCATGCTATTCCTGCAGCAGCTGCTGTGTGGCATTGCTCCCCTTTAGATGAGCGAAAGCTGCTCAAATGAGCCTTCCTTTCTAGTCCTCTGCACAGCAGATTCCTTGAACATGGTTCTGTCCTCCACCTCTCCCGTCACTGTAACAAACTGTACTAATTGTTATGTTGACTATTATAGCTCAAACTGCTGTATTCCTCTGCCGTTTGAGAATGTTATCTATATTTCTGGGTGGGGGCAGGGGGAGGACTACAGGGAGTGAAAAGCACCTTCTTAAAACAATCGTTATTGCTATTATTATTTAAGAAAGCAGCATCTGAAAATGCAACAATCTTTTCATGAAATATATTTCAATTAAAGGGTGCGATCATTGATTTGTGGATAAAAGGTGGTGTTCTCTCTCTCTCTGTGTGTGTGTGTGTGTGTGTGTGTTGTACCCCTCCCATTCTCAACAGCTCTCTCTTTTTTTTTTTAACTTCATTGTTTTGTCGTCTTATCATAATGCCCTGTGGTAAGCACTTTTGAATTTTAAACTTTACCATTTATCTTTGCGTTCACGCTGCGAAGATAAATACCCCTTCAGGAAGATAACACAGTGATAATTGCAGCCTGTATACCAAGAAAGTGAGGGTTGGTGTAAGTTGCAGCTTCATTAGAAAACTTGGAAGTTTAATAATAGCATCCCTCCTACAAGAGTTGGGTTGGTACCAAGGCAAATGTTGGTAATTAAGGATGCAGCTTTAGAATTCAGAGTATGGTCTGAAGGCCGCTACGTGGCTGAAGGTAAGCAGCTCTGGGTTCAATCAGTGCCTGGATGAATGATGACTACTTGGAAACCACGTGTAAACCACATTGGGTTCCGTGTTGCAATAAATGTGGGAAATAAATGTAAGGAATTAAACATTAAAGAGAAAATTTCAATGAGGCCTTACTTATAAGTAGACATACATAAGATTGTGCTGTCTGTCTTTGTTCCTTTAAAATAGTGCATAACTCATGTCCCCAGCCGATGACTGCAAAAACTAACACTCAAGGCCAGAAATGAATCTTTGTTACCTAATTCCACCATGTAACTGACACATCCAAGTTAAGTTGCCACCAAATCTTAACAGTAAAAATTTGAAGAAGAAAAAAACCACGTAACTTCCTGCTTTGTCAAAACATCTAAGGAATATTGGTGTACAACATTTTGTTGAAGGCATATTATTATCTCCCTATAGAAGATCATATGTGAAGAATATTAAGCAGCTTAAAGCAATGCAATTTAGTAATAGAGCACCTTTAGAAAATAATATAGATTAAGAATAGCACAAGAATAGCATTATACTTGCACTGACAGTTAAGAGGGGAAAAATACTTACGCTGACAGAAATATCAGAGGGGATGAGAAATAGCAAAGTCTGGTTGATTGCTTTATTTCCAATCCTGGTTGAAAATTTATCTTCCTCCTAACTTCCTCCATCCCATCTAGTTGTGAAATGAAATTTCCAAGTACCCTAGCATATTAGCATTTTGGAACAAAGTTGCTATTTACCTATCACTGGCTGTGGGGCCAAAAACCTGTTAGCCACCTCTGGGTGAAAACGTGCGGAGTTGGATAAACACCAAGAAGGAAGACAGAGCAAAAGGAAAGATTATTGGAACACATTTTGTATGGATCAAGAACTGGGCCAAGAGAGTAGAGTGCCACATATTTTTTACATCAGTTTTATTGATGTAGATGAACTCAAATGAGATGTAAACCATGACTGTCTCTGTCTAAAGTGGTGTTCGACACCCCACCCACCCACCCACCCAGATGCGGAGCTAGCTACTCTGGCACCCGGAGCGGCGTGCACCCGGGGGCGGGGCTAGCTGCCTGCAGGGGTGGGACTACCTGTGTGCGGGAGCAGGGCAAGCATCCCAGGGGGGTGGCGTGGCAATGTCACCCCCCTCAGGGATGACACCCAGGGCATCCCACCCCTACCGCACCCCCTTCCTCCACCACTGTAACTGCTGGTCCTAGCCTCTGGAGGAAAGGCACATCTCTCTCTCTCTCTCTCTCTCTCTCTCTCTCTCTCTCTCTCTCTCTCTCCCCCTTCTCTCTCCCCCCTTCTCTCTCCCCTTCTCTCTCTCTCTCTCTCCTTCTCTCTCTCTCTCCTTCTCTCTCCCCCTTCTCTCTCTCTCTCCTTCTCTCTCCCCTTCTCTCTCTCTCTCTCTCTCTCTCTCTCTCTCTCTCTCTCTCTCTCTCTCTCTCTCTCTCTCTCCCCTTCTCTCCCCCCTTCTCTCTCTCTCTCTCTCTCTCTCTCTCTCTCTCTCTATCTCTCTCTCTCTCGGCAACCTTTTAAACAACACAAACCAAAATGCAAAACACAGCAAAAATTGGTCCTTCTTGTTCACTGCATTTTGGAGGAATAAACATGGTGACAGCAACTCCTCTAGGGTCACGCACCCAAGTGTCCATTCAAGGGGGCATGATGGTACCCTGCTATAGCCCCCCCCAAAAAAAAAAACACCCAACCCATGCCCTGATCACAACATACATTTCATATTACTCGATGTGACCTGGGCATAGAGCAGGAACCAGACAGCTGATCATTTCAACAGCATCCACATATCCACCGTAACATCTTCTTCCAGGCGAAGGGTATATAATAACAGAGGAAAACAGACACAGTCTTTCCTTCTGCCTCTGCATTGCACCACCTTTGTCCTGGTCAGGAACAGTTCTTTGCCACCTCCCACCACTTTTTGCGTGGATAGGCAGTTTTTAATTGTATGACGCTTTAAAAGGTTCCTAGCCCAAACATGACTATTAACTAAATGTACTGTGGACAGGGGAGAAAAGTAAGTAGGTGTAAATTGGCTGCTTTTTATGTGTTGGGTGATTTTTATTTTTATTTTATTTTTTTTAGGTAGGAAAAATTGGCACAGTCAGAAAGCATCCTTTAAAAAGCACAGCTAGGCCCATGGTTCAATAACCCCAGACTATAAACTCTTGACTATGATATAAACATAGCTGGAGATGCCAAACACCATAAAAGGTGAAAAATGAACATGTCCCCCAAAGGCAACATAGAAACATAGAA
Organism: Lacerta agilis; assembly: GCF_009819535.1. Lineage (NCBI taxonomy): Eukaryota > Metazoa > Chordata > Lepidosauria > Squamata > Lacertidae > Lacerta > Lacerta agilis. The sequence goes on along the minus strand of NC_046322.1, from coordinate 5,911,600 downwards.
TCTTAGATTTGGAAGGGACTCCAAGGGTCATTTAGTCCAACCCCCTGCAAGGGAGGAATCTCAGATAAAGCATCCATGACAGATGACCATCCAACCTTTGTTTAAAAACCTCCAAGGAAGGAGAGTCCACCACCTCCCGAGGGAGACAATTCTACTGCTGAACAGCTCTTACTGTCGGAAAGTTTTCCCACCCAAATGTTTAGTCAGAATGTCCTTTCTTAAAACTTGAAGACATTGGTTTGAGTCCTACCCTCCAGAGCAGGAGAAAGCCAAGCTTCCTCCATCTTCCATGTGACAGCCCTTGAGATATTTGAAGATGACTGTCATATCTCCTCTCAGTTTCCTCTTTTCCAGGCTAAACTTACCCAGCTCCTTCAAGCGCTCCTCATCAGGCTTAGTTTCCAGACCCTTGGTCATCTTGGTTGCTCTCCTCTGCACACGTTCCAGCTTGTCAACATCCTTCTTAAATTGTGGTGCCCAAAATTGGACACAGTATTCCAAGTGTGGTCTGACTAAGGCTGACTAGAGTGCTACTATTATTTCCCTTGATCTGGACACTAGAATTCTGTTGATGCAGCCTAGAATAGCATCAACGTTTTTGCTGCTGCATCACACTGTTGACTCGTGTTAAGCTTGTGGTCCACCAAGACCCCGAGATCCTTTTCACATGTACTGCTAGTAAGCCAGGTGCCCCCCATCCTATATTTGTGCATCTGGTTCTTCCTGCGTAAGTGCAAAACCTTACATTTGTCCCTATTGAAATTCATTTTGTTAGCCTATGCCCAGTTCTCCAATCCGTTAAGGTCATTTTGAATTCTGATTCAGTCTTCTGTGGCATTATCTACCCTTCCCAGTTTGGTGTCATCTGCAAATTTGATGAGCATCTCCTCAATTCCTTCATCCAAGTCATTTTTAAAGATGTTAAACAACAATGGGCCCAGGACAGAAGAAGAAGAAGAAGAAGAAGAAGAAGAAGAAGAAGAAGAAGAAGAAGAAGAAGAGGAGGAGGAGGAGGAGGGGGGGAGGAAGAGGAGTTTGGATTTGATATCCCGCTTTATCACTACCCAAAGGAGTCACAAAGCAGCTAACATTCTCCTTTCCCTTCCTCCCCCACAACAAACACTCTGTGAGGTGAGTGGGGCTGAGAGACTTCAGAGAAGTGTGACTAGCCCAAGGTCACCCAGCAGCTGCATGTGGAGGAGCGGAGACGCGAAGCCGGTTCACCAGATGATAAGTCTACTTCTCTTAACCACTACACCACACTGGCTCTCCTGTGGCACACCACTTGCCAATTCCCCCCCCCCCCCAGGATGATGAGAAACCATTAATGAGTACTCTTTGGGTTCAGTCTGGTGGTCCTCTGCTGGTACAGCAACTGTGATAAGGTGCGGAGGCACGGGATACACACCACAGGTTTCCTTTTGCTGGCCCTCTCAGTGCACACACCAAACTCTGTCCTCGTACCCACCTTAATTTTTAACTGTTGCCATAGTGATGAAAGGAATGCATTACAAAATGCACAAGCTGTTAAACAAGCTGAAAGAGAGTGTTAAATTCACAGAGTGCTCTCAATGCCATTTCAGGCACCTCCTTTTCTTTTCCAGAAAGCAGCTGTGAGGAGTAACAATGGCAGCAAACAGAGTGTGTGTTTGTGTGTGTAAATGGTGGAAAGCATTCTAACTGCTTTCCAGCCTCAACCCTCAGTTTACATGTTTATGTTCTACGTGGAAGTAATGCATGGATAGGGCTAGCCTTGCCCTTTCCACAAAAAACAGAGATTTGCTTCATCAAGTCTGCTGAATTATGTGACCTGGACACTTAATGAATCAGTTGCTTTAATCACTGTACAATATCAATTTGTTATGAGTATGGGGTTTTGAGCTGTGTGCCCGACCCCTCTAATCCATGGATCCAGCAATTGTTAGAATTTAATCAAGCCTTCTATTTTTTTTACAATAGCCAGACTAGCCTCCTGGTGAGTTCATAGCCTTGGTGATAAACCAAGGGGCTTGGTATGAGGCGACAAGTGGGTGGGGGCCCCTCCCGCTCCCGCAGCAGACAAAGCCAGAGTTGGGAGTAGAGCTTTTTTTGGCAGTGATGTGACTAAGAGGGAAAGCAGCAAGCTTGTGAGAGAGCCATTCCAGATCTTTGGTTGAATTCCAGGCTGTGTCTAAGGGAGAAACAAGAGCCTTTGTAGGCGTTAATGCTGTGAACCCCTGAATTGTCTCAGGTTGCATATCATAGAATCATAGAAGTGCAGAGTTGGAAAGAATATCAGGGGTCATCTACTCCAACCTCTTGCAAGGCAGGAATCCTGGGTGAGGGCAGGTTTGGCCTGGGTGAGGCCAAACCACCAGCATTCTGGTTAGCAGCCAGATGCACTGACCAATTTGTGGAAATAAGCCAGATAGCATAAAGACACCAGTCTCCACTGCGCCTTATTCCCAAAAGAAAGCATGGACCCTGGTTACGTGGCTTGGAACCCCTGAAATCTCACACTGCTCAGAGATTGGGGTGGTGTGCAATAATATGCCGTTTTGGGCAACTGGCAAGAGTCCGCATCACTCAAGATGCACCAGAGGGGTTGAATCCACCACTGGGGAAGATATCCTCTTGCCCTTATTTGATGGTGTCACTTTGTGCCAATGGAGGCAGCATGTGCATTGAAGCTCAGGCACTTATAAGGATGGAAGAGTCCTCCCTTATTTGACAGCATGCAGTTTTGGTTTCTGGATCTAGCCCCGTCCCTTAAAGGAACTGCCACAGGTCTGGATGAAGGCAAAAACATTTCACCTGCCACCACTAATGAAGGCAGCACACTTATGCCCGTATTTTATGAACTCACCCTATGAGCCATGGAAACAGTTTTCGTTTCACACCCCTTCGTGATGGTGCACCAGACATAACTGAACCTAAGACTGGAACTGCATCTTAGATCTGGTGCATGGCTTCTGTTTAAAGACCTCCGCATTTATGCTTTACTTATTCATATTGCATGTTAATTTTAGTTCCTGGGCCCAGCTATTCTTGGAATGTGATTAAGGCACATCACATTCCTCACACCACTAAAAGTAATGGGTGGCAGCAAGACAAAACCAGGGCCTGCTTCTGTCAGTGTACCCCTTGATCCATGGAGATGCCTACTGTTGTGGATAGGTGGTGACCCAGGTGAAAAGAAGGTCAGCGGTCACAGAATTCCAGGCAGGCAGGATCAGCACCTTGGAGACGGACCTAGGTATAAGTTTCAGGACCATGGCTAGTGGTCCTAAAGCTCAGGTGGAACATGCACATTGTCTCAGCAGGTCCTACTGACGTTATTGCCAGAACTAGGCATTCTACAACTAACTCAATGCCTTCCTCTGCAGCCATGGAATTCTCCCAGGATCTGGGGTCTCCAGTTGTGGAGATATCCTAAGGGCTCTCTTCCTCCTCCAAGGACCCTGGACTGATGGTTGGAGCCGGGTGGCAGATGTGTAGTTCAGGGAAGGAGATGTGAGTTCTGTATGGAAAGTGTCACTTGAAGACTCTTGGGGTCCCTGATCTTGGGCCATGACATGCCATAAATAACATTTAGTTGCTCCAGTGGGTAGGATCTGAAGCAATGGATTCAAAAGACAAGAAAGGAGATTCCAACAAAACATTAGGAAAAACTTTCTGGCAGTAATAGCTGTTCAACAGAGGGATGAACTACCCCCTCAGAATGTGGTGGAATCTCATTCATCAGATTTTTAAAAGCAAGTGTTGCAGTATCCGGTCATTTGCCAGGGATTATTCAGCTGTGATTCCTGCGTTAATAGAATCATAGAATTGTGGCATTAGAAGGGATTCCAAGGATCATAGTCATATAGGAGTCTTGGTAGACCACAAACTTGACATGAGTCAACAGTGTGATGCAGCAGCTAAAAAAGCCAATGCAATTCTGGGCTGCATCAATAGGAGTATAGCATCTAGATCAAGGGAAGTAATAGTACCACTGTATTCTGCTCTGGTCAGACCTCACCTGGAATACTGTGTCCAATTCTGGGCACCACAGTTCCAGAAGGATACTGATAAGCTGGAACGTGTCCAGAGGAGGGCAACCAAAATGGTCAAAGGCCTGGAAATGATGCCTTATGAGGAACGGCTTAGGGAGCTGGGTATGTTTAGCCTGGAGAAGAGAAGGTTAAGGAGTGATATGATAGCCATGTTCAAATATATAAAAGGATGTCATATAGAGGAGGGAGAAAGGTTGTTTTCTGCTGCTCCAGAGAAGCGGACATGGGGCAATGGATTGAAACTACAAGAAAGAAGATTTCACCTAAACATTAGGAAGAACTTCCTGACAGTAAGAGCTGTTCGACAGTGGAATTTGCTGCCAAGGAGTGTGGTGGAGTCTCCTTCTTTGGAGGTCATTAAGCAGAGGCTTGACAGCCATCTGTCAGGAATGCTTTGATGGTGTTTCCTGCTTGGCAGGGGGTTGGACTGGGTGGCCCTTGTGGTCTCTTCCAACTCTATGATTCTATGATTCTAACCCCCTGCAATGCAGAAAGTTCAACCAAGACATCCTTAACAGAACCTCTCCTTTGAAACCTCCAATGAAAGAGAGTCTACCACCTTCTTAATGTAGTCTATCCCACTGTCGAACAGCTCTTACCATCAGAAAGTTCTTCCTGGTGTTCTGTCAGAATCTCATCTCTTGTTACTTGAATCCATTGGTTTGGGCCCTGCCATCTGGAGCAGGAGAAAGCAAGCTTGCTCCATCTTCCATTTGATGTCCTTTAGATATTGCAGAGAGTTGGTCTACATGATCCCTGGGGTCCCTTTCAACTCTGTAGTTCTATTAGTCTAGTTCCAGCCTCAGGAGGGGAGGTTTTCTCGAGAAGCAGAGAACCTGAAGAATTTCAACAGATCAGTACAGAGTGCCACCATGCAAGCAGAAGTGATGCTTGTTTCTTGGAAACCCCATTACTGCCCATCCCAAATTGTGATGTAAACCATGGACCTTTTGGCACACGCTGAACATATACGGTGACAGTTAGTATAAAGACACTATGTGCACAAAAATGCCAGCTTGGCAGAGAGTCTTGGCTATTGTCCTCCAGCTAGTTAAGGGGTAGTGTGTGAGCTTGAGCAGCTGAGGAAATTAGCAGTGCCGTGGACTGGTTGTTCCACCTCCTCCTGGAAATGAACATGATTCCAATTAAAAACCAAAGGAGACAATTTGTGCCGGCACTTTGGCAGTCAGAGCTCTCAGGCTGCCCGTAGACTACTAAATTAAGTGAAACATCTGACACAGAAGCATATGTTTTTTTGGCGGTGGCGTTTAAGCCGCCACTTCTGAAGGGAATGATATTGAAATTTCTACAAGGTGTGAAAGTGGGGGAGGTTGGGACGTTCTTCCTCACCACAAGCGACAGCAGTAAAAAATAAAATAAAAAAGTATCTGCATTTTGACTTCAAAAACAAAAAAATAAAGTTTGGAATTCTGAAGATGAAGTTGCTTTGGCTGACCAGTGACTGTCTCCAAAACCTGCGTCCAACTCCATCGTGCAAAATGTGTGATGTGATGCAAACACATTGTAACTTTCATTGGCTGGCTATGAGTGTGGCAGTGTTATATTTTGCTGCGCTAAACATTACCATCGGCTTCTGGATTCACTGGAGCCGCACAATTCCTTTGGTTTGGGTTCTTACTTTATTTATTTCCCAGGAGACCTACCAAAGTCTATTATGAAAACCTGTATCCCTGTATATACACCACAAATTTTAACCATATGCATCTATAAACTATATATTTTTTAAATTAAAATGATCCACCAGTCAGTATAAACCTTTGGAACTGTTCTTTGGTTTTCTGGAGAATCTGTAAATGAAATGAAGCTCCACCATTCGCCCGCAAAGATATCTTTATACCTTGTTCCTCTTGCCAAGTCTTAATTTGTGAGTCATCCCCCCCCCCAAAAAAAGGACAATACACCACATCCTCTTGTATCAAACATTTAAGGCTGCACTTTTTAAGCACTTCCAAAATGTGGCTACACATTTCCAACAGTACCCTGTTTGAACCTTCCGTAGAGTGGTTAAACTAAGAAACTCACTCCCAGAGGAGCCAGTGATGGCCACCAATTTGGATGGCTTTAAAAGAATATTAGACATGTTCATGTAGGGGACAGCTATTGGTGACTCCTAGAAATGATGGGTGTGCTCTGCCTCCACAGATGGATACCAGTGGCTAGAAGCCATGACAGTGGGGAGAGAGTTCTTGTGCTTGAATCCTTCTAGCTGGTTTCCTAGGGGCATCTGGTTGGCCACTGATAGAACAGGATGTTGGACTACATGGGCCATTGGCCTGATCCAGCAGGCTCTCTTTATCTTCTCACTCTTAAAAGGCTAACACTGATGAGAAAGTTACAGGTAGGTAGCCATGTTGGTCTGCCGTAGTCGAAACAAAATAAACATTGGGAAAATTCCTTCCAGTAGCACCTTAGAGACCAACTAAGTTAGTTTTTGGTCGAAACAAAATAGAAAATTCTTTCCAGTAGCACCTTAGAGACCAACTGAGTTTGTTCTTGGTATTAGCTTTCGTTTTTGGTATGAGCTTTCGTGTGAATGTATCTGAAGAAGTGTGCATGCGCACGAAAGTTCATACCAAAAACTTAGTTGGTCTCTAAGGTGCTTCTGGAAGGAATTTTTCTATTTTTTTATTTTGTTTCGACTGATGAGAAACAAATTAGATGATTTATCATTCAACAAGGGCAACTGAAACTTCGTTATTTCAATCATTCATGAGTCACTTCCCATGCAATATCCTGAAATGATTAAAAATATTTTTTTAAATAATAATAATAATAATTATAACACACACAATGCAGACACAATACTGGGGTAAAAATCTCCACTTAACGAGACTTATTGAGACAACATTTGCCTGATACATACAGTGGTACCTCGCGTTACAACGCTTCAGGTTACAGAAGCTTCAGGTTACAGACTCCGCTAACCCATAAATAGTACCTCGGGTTAAGAACTTTGCTTCAGGATGAGAACAGAAATTGTCTGGCGGCAGTGGGAGACCCCATTAGCTAAAGTGGTACCACAGGTTAAGAACAGTATCAGGTTAAGAACGGACCTCCAGAACGAATTAAGTTCTTAACCCGAGGTACCACTGTAAGGGAAGGGATTTCCAAAGGGTAGGTCTTGCTTAATTAATATTAAGTACCAGCACCTTGGAAGTAACCCTACCCCTAAGCAGTGACAACTGCAATTCTTTCAACAGTGGTGTAAACAAGCAGGAGGTGAGGAACCAGCTATTAAAAAGGAACCAGCTATTAAAAAGATGCTAGTTTAAAAACCTTCACGGACTCTTTGTATTTTCTCAATGTCAAAAGTTAGCAGAGGGAGAAAATAATGAAATAATGAAATAGATAATGAAATAATCGTCAGTCAACACTTCCACCTTAGAGGTAATATTAAATAAACTGGCCATATCCCCACCAAAAATATTAGCAAGGACTGTAGCTTTAATTGCAGCTAATCACCAAACTTAAAACCATGGAGAAACCTGGTCTGAACAAAGACATTGGATTCTTATCTCATTATGTATAACAAAGCTATCTTTAGCCATCTCACCCCTTGCCTTTCCCTGCAAGACTAATTGCAGCCGTTAAGAGTCGTCAACAGGTTTTCCACACCTATCAACTGATCACCCATTCCCACCACCCTTCTGAGTAATACCCCTCCCCACTCCCTCACTATATTTAAGGATCTGGTGACTTCTGTTTCAGTGTATCTGAAGAAGTGTGCATGCACACGAAAGCTCATACCAAGAACAAACTCAGTTGGTCTCTAAGGTGCTACTGGAAAGAATTTTCTATTTTGTAGCTTTAATGTACAGTACGATATTAAATGATTTTATTTTATTTTTGTGTGTAGTTATATATTTGTTACTTTCTCTCTGTTCCTATTTATTCATTTTCCCTATTCCTTACTTTCTCTCTGTTCCTATTTATTCCCTTTCCTATTCCCGTGGAATGTTTTTATTGGATTTAGTACACTGCAAATGTTTAATATAAATATTTAAATAACAATAATCATCATAAAGGCCGTTCTCAAGATGTGCTAATTATTATTACCATTATTTAAATATTTATATGAAACATTTACAGCATATTAAACATTATAAGTTCATAAGCATATGCCCAAGTTTTATAAAAAGAGTTCCTACACTCAAAATCTTACCTGGCCACCCCAGAATTGGCCTTACTAAACATCTTCCAAGACAATAATGCCCACTTACACCACAAAGAACTCATAACCAGCCAACTTTCAGCAGCCAGAAACATCATAACCAGACACTGGAGAGACCTGTCAGGAGTAAGCATGGACCAATGGTACCAAATAATATGGGAAACAGCCTTACTAGAAAAATCAACCAATAAACTGAAACTGCCATGGGGACAAACAGAAGAAGACGCCTTCACCCCAGTATGGCTCCCCTTCATCACATACACAACCCAACAAGACAATGACAAAAATCCACCAACAGCATACAAATCAATATGGCTAACCTGATCCAAAACACCCACCCACCCCACTCACACATGAAAACAAAGACCACCACAGCCAATCACAAATGAACAACCACACCCTAGGCCAACCCCAACATCAAACCCTACATATATTAAGTAAAATAGAAACATTGTCAACCGACCCCACCCCCATCCATCTTCCCCCCCTCCACCACTTTCCCCCTTTTCTTCCTAATGTCTCAACAAATGAAACTGATTTGTAAAAATGTCACATGAGAAAAATACGAGAGAGAGACATTACACATACTTTTGTAAATCAAGAATTTTTTAAAATAAAAATACATATTAAAAAAAATCTTATCTGGCCTTTGGGAGGGGTATTGTTGATCTATCTAACTTATTGAAGCTTTAGGAATGTGAACATTTATTTACGTTTGTATTTAGAACATTTATACCCTGCCTTTTCTCATCATGACTAAGTGACTAGCCACAAAACTGTAATGATAACTTAACAATTAAAAAAAAACAACAACACCTGACCATAGCAATAAATGCACAAAAGCAGAAATAAATCATGAGAGCCAGTGTGGTGTAGTGGTTAAGAGTGGTAGACTCGTAATCTGGTGAACCGGGTTCGCGTCTCCACTCCTCCACATGCAGCTGCTGGGTGACCTTGGGCTGGTCACACTTCTCTGAAGTCTCTCAGCCCCACTCACCTCACAGAGTGTTTGTTGTGGGGGAGGAAGGGAAAGGAGAATGTTAGCCGCTTTGAGACTCCTTCGGGTAGTGATAAAGCAGGATATCAAATCCAAACTCTTCTTCTTCTTCTTTTTCTACACCTGCAATTCTATTCCTATCTACTCAAAAGTAAGTTCCAATGCAGTTGGGCTTACTCCCAAGTAAATGGGGTTAGGAGTGCAGGCAAAAGCAGAAGGAAGGAAAGGAAACACTTTAAAGGAAATGTTTAGAAGGAAAGCAACATTTTAAAAAATGCAGTAACCACAAAATGATTTAGCCACAGCAATTATAATCTCTTAAAAGAAAGGAGTAAAAAAAATGCAATACTCTGAAATATCCAGTTGAACCCCACTTTCATGATTTTGTTTAGATCCTGCCCCTCAAACCATGTGACAGGTAGTGATGGGAGAAAACTTCGATTCAAATCGCATTTAAAAGTGAGGCTACCTCATTCTCCCTTGGCAAAACGCTATGAGAACTGAAAAGCAGTGACTCTTTGAAATTCGCAATCTCTGAATTTTGCAATGGAGTTCCCCAGCCAAATAATCTGTGCAAAAATGCATCTGGGGTATGGTATTTCTGCAAATATATGCATTTCAGTGCACACTTTAGCTTTGCACATGGATTGTTGAACATATTACTGTCTGAATAACTGCACTGCAAAATTCAGATACGCACGAAGGATGGAAGAAGAAGAGTTTGGATTTGATATCCCGCTTTATCACTACCCAAAGGAGTCTCAAAGCGGCTAACAATCTCCTTTCCCTTCCTCGCCCACAACAAACACTCTGTGAGGTGAGTGAGGCTGAGAGACTTCAGAGAAGTGTGACTAGCCCAAGGTCACCCAGCAGCTGCATGTGGAGGAGCAGGGAATCGAACCCGGTTCACCAGATTACGAGTCCACTGTTCTTAACCACTACACCATGTGTTGTTTGGGAATATGCACAGGTGTCCTTCCACACACATTGCCTATTGATGACTGCAAATGGGTGTCCATCCATGAGCAGCATCCAGAAGTTGTGGGGCCCGCTCTGGTCACATATTAGCCCTACACATGGAGTAATGAGTCAACAGGACTGTGATGACAAATCTTCCAGTGGCAGTGAGTTTCACATGCTGATCATGCACTGACTGGCTCTTAGCCACTGAGTTACCCATCTCCTTGTACTGGTTATCAGTGCCAGGCTCTCCCAGCATTTAACCTTGCCCCAATCCTCATTTTATAAAAGGAGTTGCAGCCCAGTTCAATTCTGAGCACTAAACGAAGAACAGAAGCAGAAAGGAAGGCGCTTGAGGGAAGGACTAGGAGATGGAGCATACCAGTGGAAATCAGAGCAATTTTTTTAAAAAAAGGAATAAGAAAAAGCAGGGCAGCGGGAAAATGTTAAAGAGACAAGATATAATTACCCCAACTGGACTAAGGCCAGGTCACAGAGGTTAATACTCTCGCCCTCTTGAGTAGCGCATAGAAATTGTTAATGGCTGGAAATATTGAGTGCATGAATCTCAAAGCAAGAGTGTCTATGTGGTACCTCCAGCAACTCCATTGCCCCATGCTGTGGTGATATTATGGCTCTCATCTGTGGACCCAGAGGGCAGGCAACGCTTGTGGCTTTATAGCCCACAAAACCAGAGAGCAGCACTCCAGCCATTTGTGTACAAACACACTGCAATTAAAGCACATAAAAGAGCCATGCTCTATAATTCCACCAAGGGCTGTAGCCTGATGCAATCAGTTTATTCCACCTACAACATAAAAAAACCCCAACATGGTTACACAAGAGTACATTTTATCAATTATTGATTTATGAACATCCGAGGCTTCCTTCAGATGTTACTTAATGGTTTCCCCCTCTTTTTTATCATCTCCGCGCTGTGCCGGGAGTGGTTCTTACACAGTGGCACAAGTCTATACTGCTTAAAATTCCACATTCTTCAATAGATTACCCCATTAAGCATTATGTTTTCCAGGCTGTATAGATTAAAGTAATTAAGGTTGTCCTCAAAGACCTAGCACTTTGATTATGGAATCATTCTCCCGCCTGGAGCGCATTTGAGGTGATTTGCTATAATATTGTCTTCGGGAATTTAGTGGTCATAACATTGTGAAAGTGGCAAGATATGGTGGTCTTTGGAAGCAGGGAAATGATGTCCTGCTCCGGTCCTTTATTTTATTTTACTTTTGTTTATTTTTTTGCATTCTTGCGCATCGCTTTGCATCAAGCAGCGGTCTCAAAGCAGTTCCATCCAAACAAAAGTATGAAGAGGAATTGCAAAAGAAGAAGATATAAATATAATTTTTAAAAAAATAGCAAATGCAGTGAAAGCAATATAAAACACATTAGGACTAGAGGTTGAATATGAGTAAACTAAACATGGCCTCCAAACACACACACACACACACACACACACACACACAATTGGCCTATTGTTGTTGTTCAGTCGTTCAGTCGTGTCCGACTCTTCGTGACCCCATGGACCAGAGCACGCCAGGCATGCCTATCCTTCACTGCCTCTCACAGTTTGGCCAAACTCATGTTAGTAGCTTCGAGAACACTGTCCAACCATCTCATCCTCTGTCGTCCCCTTCTCCTTGTGCCCTTCATCTTTCCCAACATCAGGGTCTTTTCCAGCGAGTCTTTCAACTTTTTGTGTTGAATATATGCTATGGTAATTTATTAGATACCTAATATGTATCTAAAGCCATTTGCACATAACAAAATATGTGTTTTATAAAAATAATTGTTGAACTGAAATACAATTACGCAGAAGTATATTGACAGTGGAATAATTATTAAGCTCTAACTGTATGTAGGTTTTATTTCATTTGTTTTTTATCTTATATTTTGGAAATGTACATCCAGGTGTTTTTTTCCCCTTTAATTTTTGGGGGGTCCCCAATAGAGGGGGCCCTAAGCTATAGCTTGTTTAGCTTATACGTAAATCCGGCACTGTGAGCAACCACACTGCCCCCTTAAATATGTGCACTGGCCCCTTCCCTCCTCCCCCTCCCCCATTCCCTGTTTACTCTCTTCTTCTTTTTTTGGCTCCTTTTTAGGACTATTCTTTTAGTATTGTTAAATTATGTATAGGCTGTATGCAGAAGTGTGTGTGTTTTTATGTTGTGAATTCGTCATGTGTTTTGTTGAGTTATGTATATAATGTGTGGTGATTTTGCTATTTAATAAAATAAAATATTAAAAAAATATGTGCAATGGACATGGAACAGTGATCACCAATGTGCCCATTGGTAGTTCCTATGGCACCCACAAAAGGTTTCAGCAATTATCTCCTCAAGAATCCACAAGGTTTGTTCTTCCGCCTTATTTGCACTGACTTGACTTCTTCTACTTTGAACATGCTCCCTTAAACTATGGCTACCTTTCAATGGATGCCAGGTTTGGCCACCCACTCACCTTTGCATTCTGAACAGAGGAGAGGTGTGATGATGATGATGATGATGATGATAATAATAATAATAATAATAATAATAATAACAACAACAACAACAACAACAACAACAACAACAACAACAACAACTTATTATTTGTACCCCACCCATCTGGCTGGGTTTCCCCAGCCACTCTGGGCGGCTTCCAACAAAGATTAAAAATACATTAAAATGTCACACATTAAAAACTTCCCTAAACAGGGCTGCCTTCAGATGTCTTCTAAATGTCAGCTAGTTGTTTATCTCTTTGACATCTGATGGGAGGGCGTTCCACAGGGTGGGTGCCACTACCAAGAAGGCCCTCTGCCAGGTTCCCTGTAGCTTGGCTTCTCACAGTGAGGGAACCGCCAGAAGGCCCTCGGTGCTGGACCTCAGTGTCCAGGCAGAACGATGGGGGTGGAGGCACTCCTTGAGGTATACTGGACCGAGGCCATTTAGGGCTTTAAAGGTCAGCACTAACACTTTGAATTGTGCTTGGAAACGTTGTGGGAAACACGATGAGATCCTCCCTGTGAGTGAGTGTGGTAATGACTTCCTCCGTTGATAAGGAAGGAAGCATATGATCCAATTTGTTTTCCAGTCCCTTTTCCTACTATTTTAGAGGTGGCAGCCATTTTGTGTGGGCACTTTCTCAAAGCCACAAATGTGCCCACTGGCCCAGAAAGGTAGGTAACCCCTGTACTACGGAAAGTGATGTTGAAATCTGGTAATCCGATGTCCATTTCCCATTTACAGGAAATTTTCACGGTGACACTGAAGATTGTATAAACAATGGGGCCTTCTCTTCTCCTTCAATCACACATTTATGTCTGGGATTTCTTTGTCTAGGATGTGTGAATTGCTTTTTAACTTCATTGAATGGAATCCATCACCTCCTACCCTTTTCAAGTCAGAGAATCTAAAAGACTTAGTCTGGTCATTAATCAGCCCCCAATCATTAAGCACAATTAAACCCTATAATCATAGTTATAATTATTGGTAGATTAATTTTTCAATTATTAATTAAAAGTCTTAATTAAAAGCTTTTTAAAGAGCGAATACTAAAGTTTGACTAATCATTTTACAGTTTATCCAGTGGGTGCTAATATTGCATTCATTTCCATTTGAATTTTGTAGCCCTCCACTGAGTTTAAGATCATCAAGAAGTTAAGCCAACATTTCTCCACCCACCCCTTAACATAACAGCTAAAGTTGGGTTTTTCAGCTTCTTTTAGTTTGGCTCTTAAGAACAGAAAAGAAATATGGCCTTCCGGTTTAATTTGGGCAATCCAAGAGTTGTTACCTGAATCCTTAGGTAAAGGGTAAAGGGACCCCTGACTGTTAGGTCCATTCACGGACGACTCTGGGGTTGTGGCGCTCATCTCACTTTACTGGCCGAGGGAGCTGGTGTTTGTCCACAGACAGCTTCCGGATCATGTGGCCAGCATGACTAAGCTGCTTCTGGCGAAACAGAGCAGCACACGGAAATGCCGTTTACCTTCCCGCCAGAGTGGTACCTATTTATCTCCTTGCACTTTGATGTACTTTCAAACAGCTAGGTTAGCAGAAGCAGGGACCGAGCAATGGGAGCTCATTTGAACTGCCGACCTTCCGATAGGCAAGTCCAATGCTCAGTGGGTTAGACCACAGCGCCACCCGCATCCCTACCTGAATCCTTAAGAGTAATTAAATTACTTCCTCACTTTTTTATCATTCCACAGCAATGTCATGACTATCTATGCAATATAACCTCTGAATCCCATCCCCACCCTGTAACTCTTAGAGGTGGAAGACCTCCTGCTAACCCAAGGACAAAAGAAGAAATCTGCTGAATTGGACCAAGAGCCCAACTAGTTCAGCATCCTGTTCTCACAGTGCCCCCCCCCCCGATGCCTGTGGAAAACCATCAGGCTGCACCTTGTAACAGCTCAGAATCAGAAATCTCTGAGGGTACTGCTGTTTAACAATGTCCAACAACATCCCACTTCAGCATTTCAATGGATAATAATAATAATAATAATAATAATAATAATAATAATAATAATAATTTATTTATACCCCACCCATCTGGCTGGGTTTACCCAGCCACTCTGGGCGGCTTCCAACAAAATATTGAAATACAATAGTCTGTTAAACATTTAAAGCTTCCCTAAACAGGGCTGCCTTCAGATGTCTTCTAAAAGTCTGGTAGTTGTTTTTCCCTTTGACATTTGTTGGGAGGGCATTCCACAGGGTGGGTGCCACTACCAAGAAGGCCCTCTGCCTGGTTCCCTGTAGCAAGGCATCTCGCAGTGAGGGAACCACCAGAAAGCCCTTGGAGCTGGACCTCAGTGTCTGGGTTGAACGATGGGGAAGAGACGCTCCTCCAGGTTTACTGGACTGAGGCCGTTTAGAGCTTTAATGGTCAGCACCAACACTTTGAATTGTGCTCAGAAACATACTGGGAGCCAATGTAGGTCTTTCAAGACCCATGTTATGTGGTCTCGGCAGCCGCTCCCAGTCACCAGCCTAGCTGCCGCTTGAGTTACTCAAGAGACAGTTTGTAGATGTAATTGGCTAACTTTGGATAAAAGCACTATGAACAAGTTCTTTTTGAATGCCCTACTGCCTTGGCCACAAGAGGAAAGCAGTAGGTTAACCTCACTTTGTAAAAATGGAAAGAGCAGGGAGAACCAAAAAGTTGCATAAAAGGGGGGGGGGAGTTCTAAAAAGGCAATGCCGTATCCAGCAAATCTTTAAGTATTTCAACAAGCGAAGGGTGGGTAAAGTAATAACTATACTTCCAATATGACCCAAAAATAAAAATAAAAAAATGAAGTCAATTTCTTTTTTGTCAGTTCCTCTGGCTCTTCCTTGATCTATGAGCCCTGAGTTGTGTTGACAGCACATACAGCTAAGTTAGATAGTCTGTGAAGTTCGTGACATACTTTGGACACTGGATGAGCTCAAATGCCAACTGAGCGATAACAAAAGATGGGCTGGCTCCATAAATTTACTTTGTGTCAAACCTTGATACTCCTGAGAATGGCAGGAATCAATACCGTCAGAAACATCCAATCATCAAACAAATAGATAAAGCCCTCTCAAAATATCAAAGCAAGGATGGTCTTACGATTCATTCCCCAGAAATGGAAGGTCCAGAATTGTGGAGCTGCTTCTGCAGATGGCGTGGTATTACGAGACTTCTTAAAACTAATTGTTTATTAGCATAGCTCTTTGTGTGCATGTGTTCGGTTCACAAGATTCGTTAGAATCCTTATCTCTTTCCTTTTCATTTCAGTCCTGAGGGTGAGGATTCTTCTTCCCACAGTATCTCCTGTACTCCACCAAATGTTCAGGAAATTCCCTGAAATAAAACTGTGAGCCAATTCTGATTTTCATAATGTGTGTGTGTGTGTGTGTGTGTGTGTGTGTGTGTGTGAATGGATCTATGCAGAGAAAAAAATGTGTTGGAATACTTTGAGGAGTTATATACAAGTTCTATTTTATTTGTGGAGTTGGAAGGGACCCCAATGGACATCTTGTCCAAACCCTTGCAGTGCAGGAATAGTTGTAAAAAAAAAAAAAAAATGAATTCTCTCTCACACACACATACACACAAACACACACACATGCCTTGTGCAGCTGCCAGAAACAGCACGAAACTGGACCTCTAATGCATTCAGGATCATTCTTGTCATTCAGGATCTTTCATTTCCTCTTTCAGATTTTCCCAGGGGGCTTTGATGCTAATCCATTTCACACTTCCAAAACATCTGTTCTTCAGGCTTCCTTATCTCTTCTCAGAGCATTCAAATAATAGTGCAAGCACACGTGCGCGCGCGCACACACACACATACATACACACACACACACACACACACACACACACAGCTAGCTTTGTGCAATTCCTCAAACAGGAATTATTAATATTACTAGTATTAATTACCTGCTCTTTACCCCCAAGATCCCAGGGCAGGTTACTAGAATTAAACACAATATTAAAAACAACTCAGAAGGATCGGGTTTAGGGATATCCACTGATGTTTTAACATAGTATATAATAGATATAGGGGACGTGGGTGGTGCTGTGGTCTAAACCATGGAGCCTAGGGCTTGCCGATCAGAAGGTTGACGGTTCGAATCCCCGTGACAGGGTGAGATCCGGTTGCTCGGTCCCTGCTCCTGCCAACCTAGCAGTTTGAAAGCACGTCAAAGTGCAAGTAGATAAATAGGTACCGCTCCGGCGGGAAGGTAAATGGCATTTCCATGCGCTGCTCTGGTTCACCAGAAGCGGCTTAGTCATGCTGGTCACATGACCCGGAAGCTGCACGGCGGCTCCCTCGGCCAGTAAAGCGAGATGAGCACCACAACCCCAGAGTCATCCGCGATGGGACCTAATGTTCAGGGGTCCCTTTACCTTTATTATGGATATAGAGTGGGATGCAACTAATGAGCTCTACCAGTGAATCGGAGAATGCTTTTGCAATATCCCTAAACTCCCCCCCCACACACACACACTTCCAAGATAGATTATTCAATGAATGTTGCACAAGTCCACTTTGTAGCCATAAATGTAGAAATGGCTGCTTAGAAAGAGAGATAGAGAAATGCAACATAGCCATTTTTCCTCATTCATGCATGCTATGAAAAAAAATGAACATTTGGAGACCAAAGCAGTGCTTTGACTGTATATGAACTGGTTCAAAGTAAACCATACAGGGGGGAAAGCAACCAGATACTTATATACAGTGTGGGGAGGCACATTTAGAAATAATAATAATAATAATCAAGACTCCATGCACTCTGCTCTCGTCCCCCTGTCAGGAATGAGACAGCTCTCAGTGAAGGTTGGCAGCAGGCTGCGGAAAGCAGCCAGGAGAAGAGAAGCTTAGGGGTTAAACAGGCTGAACAGCAGCCCGCTCTGTCTCCTCCACCCCTAGGAATACCAGTTGCCAAGCGAATGACTGATAACGGGGGAGAAAGGGAACACAGCCAAGGCGAGCAAACCGGCAGGGAAATACACAGTGACAGTTTGTCAGGAAAGGAGGAAGCCGAAGCTAAGCCACGCAGTCCACGGAGTCGTCGTCTGGGAGAGTTGTTAGACATGAAGCAATACAAAAGGCACAGGATGCCGGTTCAGTATATTCTGTAGAAACTGGAAGGAAAGTTCAGAAGGGTCACATGACTGGTGATGTCGGAGGTTCGTTACAGTAGGAGGTTCATTACAGGAGTTATCTGTTTGTTTTGGCAATAAATCCTCTTTTTTAATTACCTACATGTACTGTGGGTTAATTACCTACTCAGCTGCTACTGTGGGTTAAACTACAGAGCCTAGGTCTTGCCGATCAGAAGGTCAGCGGTTTGAATCCCTGCGATGGGGTGAGCCCACCTAAGCAGTTCAAAAGCATGCCAAAGTACAAGTAGATAAATAGGCACCGCTCCAGCGGGAAGGTAAACGTTGTTTCCATGTGCTGCTCTTGTTCGCCAGAAAGCGGCTTAGTCATGCTGGCCACATGACCCAGAAGCTGTACGCTGGCTCCCTCAGCCAGTAACGCGAGATGAGCGCCGCAACCTCAGAGTCGGACACGACTGGACCTAATGGTCAGGGGTCCCTTTACCTTTACTGTGTTATCAAGCTGAGAACCTGGACTCCTGATACCCCCTTTCTTCTCACACAGCGCAGCCCTGCCTTCTGCCTACCCCTCAGAGCTGGCGCGTCACACAGGGCTCAGCCTTGGCAGCAGCAGCCTCCCCTCCTCCTTGCCCATTCTCCAGCAGCCACTATGAGCTGCCCCAGGGAGGAGGCCAGCAGCTACCTTGCAGCTGTCCCTGCTGCCTCTGCCACTCCTCTCCAATCTTAGCCTTGGAGGCACTGGTGGGGGGAAATAGGGACTTTCTGGGATCAAATCAGAAGGTTTCATAATTCCAGCACTGATTGTAGAAAATTGGTGGGACACTTGAATATATACATTCTGCTCCATGAATCGACCAAGCATAAGAGCCTGGTCTACGCACAGCAGAAAGCCGAACAAGATGGGTAGATTGCAGCGATGGGAGCCTGGGATGAAATGCTTCATATTCTGGTTGGTGATGACAGGGTTCCAGGAAGGCTTTTCTTATGAGTGTGGGGCTAGCAATCCAGAGGTTCTTCACTTCCCGAAATAAATATGAAACCTCAGAGTCCAGGGCCCCTAGCGGCTTCAAGCCTGATACATTAGGAACCTCTGCACCCACCTTCGATCAACCCTGGTCCCTTAGGCTAAGTAGAGGGGCCACATTTTGCCTCTGGCCTGAGAGCCAGAGGGGCATAGTGGTTAGAGTGTTGGACTAAGACTTGGGGCACCAAGGTTTGAATCCTCACTTGGCTGTGAAGCTCACTGGGTGCCAGCCGAGGGAGCTGGTATGCAGCTTCTGCGTCATGTGGCCAGCATGACTAAGCTGCTTCTGCTTCTGGTGAAACCAGAGCAGTGCACGGAAATGCCGTTTACCTTCCCGCCGGAGTGGTACCCATTTATCTACTTGCACATTGACATGCATTCAAACTGCTAGGTTGGCAGGAGCAGGGACCGAGCAACGGGAGCTCACCCCATCGTGGGGATTCGAACCGCCCACCTTCTGATCGGCAAGCCCTAGGCTCTGTGGTTTAACCCACAGCTCCACCTGCATCCCTTCACAAGGTTGTAGTGGGGATTAAATGAGGAGGAGAACCACCTAAACCACCTTGAGCTCTGTGGAGGAAAAGGTGGGCTATGAACACAATAAATGAATAAATACATTGAATTTTGGTTCTACCCAACTTTAGAGAAACTGGGTGCCAGCCTAAGCTGCTTTGCAGGGTTGTTGCAGGGATTACATGAGGGCAGGGATACCCACGTGTGCCTTGAACTCCTTGGAGAAAAAGGTGGGCTAGAAATGCAATGAGCAAAACCCTACCCTCTTGGTAAAGGGCAGAGCCTCCTCTCCCAAGGTAGTCCTCAAGACTATAGCACAGGAGAGGAGGCATAATTGATGGCCTGTTTCTCCTAAGCCTCTAATTACTCTTTAGCAATCTTTTGACAGTCTGTTGTTAGGTAAGAATGGGGGGGAGGACGTAAAGGGACCCCTGACAGTTAGGTCCAGTCGCGGACGACTATGGGGTCACGGTGCTCATCTCGCTTTACTGGCCGAGGGAGCCGGCGTACGGCCTCCGGGTCATGTGGCCAGCATGACTAAGCCGCTTCTGGCAAAACCAGAGCAGTACACGGAAATGCTGTTTACCTTCCCGCCATAGTGGTACCCATTTATCTACTTGCACTTTGACATGCATTCAAACTGCTAGGTTGGCAGGAGCAGGGACCGAGGAACGGGAGCTCACCCCATTGTGGGGATTTGAACTGCCGACCTTCTGATCGGCAAGCCCCAGGCTCTGTGGTTTAGACCACAGCGCCACCCCTGTCCCAGGAATGGGGGGAAGTTCATCTCTAAATGATTTCAAGGCCAGGCGTATTAAGAACATCTGGTGGAGGTTTTATTGGGTTTTTTTTTGGTGAGCGAATCTCACCAGTCCTTCCATCTGGTGCTCTCTTCCTCCCCCTGCCCCAGAAGTGCAAGGCAGGTGTGAATGAAGAGGAACCTGGGAGAGGCGAAAGAGGGAGGCCCTGATTTCTTCCCTTCAGAAATTAATTCCAAAGCTTTGTCGCTTGACTGCATGAAAGCGAATCGCCATGATGTGGTGGGGGGGGGGGAGAGAGAGAGAGAGAGAGAGAGAGAGAGAGAGAGAGAGAGAGAGAGAGAGAGATTCTTCACAACCATTGCTGCTGGTTGGAGTCTAGGATTTCCAGCTGTGAACAAAGAAGACATATTCTTTAGGAGGAAAGTGGGGGGGGAGGGAAATAGTCCTTCCAGATGAGGGGGCTGCTCTTTAGATAAATGACCCCGTAGATGGAAAGAGAATGTAAGTCGACTGGTTTCTGAAGGAGACCCCCGGCCAGCGTTTTAGAACGCTGTTGGTGCCGCAGTGCTGGCACAGCAGGGACGCCTGACTGGAGGTGCCAGAGACAGAGAGGCTCTTTCAAAAAATGGGAACAGGCCAGTGCTGTCAAGTATCCCGTTTTCCCTGGGATTCTCCCTTATTTCAAGCAGTTTCCCGCTGCTCTCCCTTATTTTTTATTTCCCTTGAATTTCCCGTTTTTAATGGAAGCAGCTCCTCCCCTGCTGGCCAGGGACTGGGTGGGAAGACCTCGCCTATTTGGAGAGAAAAGCCTCAGCCCTCAAAGCAAGTGGGAGCCGTTTCCCGTGCTTACAGGGGGGTGTATTCCTCCCCCTGCATCAGCCCCTTTCCGTTGCCTCTGATAGGGTTAGCTGGCGGGCAGAGCAGCTGCTGCTTCCTGTCCTGTTTTTATGGGATCAGACAAGAAGACGATGGGGCTCCATCACGCGGAGCACATGGTTGCCCTCCTCTTTGCTGGCTGTCCTCCTCTTTGCTCCGCTCTGAACCCGAGCCCACTTGGAGTTTACATTGCTGCTCTGCCCACTTTTGCTTCTGGCTCCGCCCACCACTGACATGTGACTGTCCCTGGGATAGGTGAGACTGCTGATCCCTTATTTTTAAATCCGAAACTTGACAGCTATGGAACAGGCAAAGGTTGGAAAAAGCAAGAGGAGAGGAGAAGAAAAAACAAAGCAGAAGGAAATATACAACAACAACAACAACAACAACAACAACAACAACAACAGACACATAAAATCTATGTCTAGTCCAACCCCCTGTAATGCAAGAATCACAGCTCAAGAATCCCTGACAGATAGCCACCAAACCTCTGGAGCAGCAGAAAGCAAGATTATTCCATCTTCCATGGGACAGCCCTTCAGATATTTGAAGATGGCTATCACATCACCTCTCATAGAATCACAGAATCACAAAGTTGGAAGGGACTCTTACGGTCATCTAATCCAACCCTCTGCAATGCAGGAATGCCAGCTAAAGCATCCATGGCAAATGGCCATCCAAACTCTGCTTAAAAACCTCCAAGGAAGGAGAGTCCACAGCCTCCCAAGAGAGACTGTTCCACTGTTGAAGAGTTGTTACTGTCAGAAAGTTATTCCTGGTCTTTAGCCGGAAACTCCTTTCTTGTAAGTTGAAGACATTGGTTTGAATCCTACCCTCCAGAGCAGGAGAAACAGCAGCAGCAACAGGAAGAAGAAGAAGAAGAAGAAGAAGAAGAAGAAGAAGAAGAAGAAGAAGAAGAAGAAGAAGAAGAAGAAGAAGAAGAAGAAGAGCAGCAGCAGCAACAACAACAACTGCCCCCAGCTCTTTTGAAGAGCTATTCCTCTTTAAGTTCTACAAAAGTGGCAACCAACAACTTTAGGAAGTTGGCCCTGTTGACTCATTCAAAGCCACAAACTGCACAGTCTTGTTTTGCATGTTAATGGGCTTTGATTTGTTGCTCGTTGCCACCCCAAAGGTTCTGAGTAGGTACCATAAACCATAAATACACCGGAAAAGCAGAACAAATTTGGACGAATATGGTATGAGCCAGTGTGATGCAGTGGTTAAAGTCTCTGAGTGGTTAGAGAGTCTAGGGTAGATGGTTGCAAAGTGGCATTTCTGCAGGAATCCGCAACCCAATTCCTTGCAGCACTTGCAGAGCAACAAGTCTCGGGACTGGGCTGTAAAGCAATTTCTGTCCACTGTTTCTAAAGGGTTTGCTAATGATTAATAGGTGGTGTAAGCATGCTCCCGACATCAAGGGTGTGTGTCTTAGACACACTTGATAGTTGTTGGAAAGCTCATCTGTCAGAAATAGTTATAGATGGCTCCAAGCCTTGGAGCAAACAGTCTATTGACCTGGAGTCAAATCTCCCATTGAGGGTCAATGAGTTCAGGATCTCACAGATTGTTCTCATCAAGTGATGGAAGCGGGTTGCCCTGGTGGCTAATTAACTAATTAATAATAGACACTCCAGAGGAATATTTCTTTACACATTTTTCTACCAATCATCTTGACCTTGCTTTCTACATGCTATATTAGTCTGGTCAAAATACAAATCTACTGGTAATTTTCACCCCTTCCCCACAAAACAGTTCAGGGTTTTGTTTTGTTTTTTCTTGTCTTCCTAAGCAAACCTGGATGCCAGAGGAGCAGGAGGGAGAAAAGCAACCTAGGTTACAACAACTTGGCCTTTTTAGTTTGGAGAAAAGACAAGCAAGAAGAGATATGATAGACGGTATGGGGAAAGTGAATAGGGCAAAGTTTTCCTCCGACACTAGGACTTGTGGACATCCAATGACATCCAATGATATAAGATTCAGGACAGATAAAAGAAAGTAATCCTTCACAAAGCACATAGTTTTAATTATGAAATTCTCTTCCACAAGATTTAGTGATGGCCATGAACCTAGATGACTTTAAAAGAGGGTTAAACATGATAACTATGTTCTAGTTCTGCTGTCAAGGCATGCATCTGGATACTAGCTGCTGTGAAACATGAGTGAGGAGAGTTCTGCTGCTCTGAGGTCCTGTTTAAAGGTTTCCCACAGACATGATGCCTTATGAGGAACGGCTTAGGGAGCTGGGTATGTTTAGCCTGGAGAAGAGAAGGTTAAGGGGTGATATGATAGCCATGTTCAAATATATCAAAGGATGTCATATAGAGGAGGGAGAAAGGTTGTTTTCTGCTGCTCCAGAGAAGCGGACATGGGGCAATGGGTTCAAACTACAAGAAAGAAGATTCCACCTAAACATTAGGAAGAAACTTCCTGACAGTGAGAGCTGTCCGACAGTGGAATTTGCTGCCAAGGAGTGTGGTGGAGTCTCCTTCTTTGGAGGTCTTTAAGCGGAGGCTTGACAGCCATCTGTCAGGAATGCTTTGATGGTGTGTCCTGCTTGGCAGGGGGTTGGACTGGATGGCCCTTGTGGTCTCTTCCAACTCTATGATTCTATCTGCTTGGCTACTTTGAGAACAGGATGTTAGATTAGAAAGGCCTTTGGCTTGATCCAGCAGGACTCTTCATATATGCAAAAGGAGGAAACTTGGGGAAGAATATGAGTTTTCCTTTGCTCTCACATGAGACAGGTTAGCCCTCCTAGCAGTAGGGCTCAAGCAGGAGAGGAAAAGGAGACACGCCCTGAGATAACAAATGACATACATATTTACCTGCTAAACGAAGTGAGGGAAAAGACCATCATGTCATAAAGCCCTTAAAGAGCTCAATATTTCTTTCCATGTCCTAGGATGAGTGTGGGCTACTGCCCAAACTAACAGTCTTGGATAAATGGTAAAAAAAGGAGAACCTGACTGCCCTCTGAGGCCATTCATTACATGAAGTCCACATGGTTGGAAGGAACATGATGGGTCTTTTTGCATTCCAAGGGTTATAGCCAACTATGATCTACTCAGAGTAGACCTACTGAAATTAATGAGCTTAAGTTGGTGGTTTCCATTCATTTCAGTGCATCCACCCTTTAGCATGGCTAGTGCTGGCACAAATGTTTCATTTCCATAGACTTGCTTTCTCCTTGTAAAAAGTCTACGAAAAAAGGCAAAACTCCCCTGTCATTTTCATCTGAATCAAGCGAAGAAGATTGATTGTGATTTCTCATCAACACCTGTCCAAGCCTATAATTATTTGTATTTGAGAAGGAGCTTAGCTAAAAGGAAGGAAGGAAGGAAGGAAGGAAGGAAGGAAGGAAGGAAGGAAAGAAAATGTAGGAAAATAAAAGAGAGGGGTGACAAAAGGAAATCTTAACCAGGATGAAACATTCCTGGCCATTCTCTTCTCACACATACAAAAATTACTTAACCATGGGGGGGGGACCCATCTCTTCCTCCTCCCCAGCAATGCATATCAAAAAATCAAGTCTAAATAACAAGGCATACTTGTTAGAAATGCTTTTGCATCATCTCTACTCCCCAAATAAGAGGCTTTCATAATAATGACATGCAAATAGCATTGACAGAAGTCATGCAAATCATTCCGTGAGTAAATCATGGTAATAAATTCTAGTTTGACTGAAATGGCAAAAAAAATCTGAGGAATTAGGAAAAAGCGGGAGGGATTCAGAAGCCAGA
Source organism: Lacerta agilis (assembly GCF_009819535.1). NCBI lineage: Eukaryota > Metazoa > Chordata > Lepidosauria > Squamata > Lacertidae > Lacerta > Lacerta agilis. Next base: position 5,886,892 of record NC_046322.1, on the reverse strand, counting down.
TGGACCGGCATTCATCATTCCATTAGCGCCAACTGGACACTGTAAATTATATTTTCCTTCTCACTCTCTTTACTTTTTTTCACACGTGCTCAAGGGTTTGGATGAATCTGAAGTTGAAATTTATTGACATTTGATTTTCTTTTCGGATTGGGACCTGTTACAGTATTCCCTCAGAACCAGCCAGGGCATGGGGATGTGCTAATGATCTAGTTGCTGCAGGATCTGGCCTAAAGCAGCATGAATTTGGATGCTATTGCAGGAGCAAAACATCTTAGAGAAGTGAATGGAAATAATGTAGGACTGCTACACTGCCGAGCAGCTGTTACTGTCAGAAAGATTTTTCCTGGTGTTGAGTCGGAATCTCCTTTCTTGTAACTTGAAGCCTTTGGTTCGGATCCTACAATCCAAAGTAGGAGAAAACAAGCTTGTTCCCTCATCCACGTGACAGACCTTCAAATATTTGAAGATGGCTATCATCTCTTCATCTCCTCTTTTCCAGGTTAAACATACCCAGCTCCTTCAACAGTTCTTCATAAGGCTTGGTTTCCAGACCCTTCATCATCTTGGTTGCCCTCCTCTACACATGTTCCAACTTGTCAATATCCTTCCTTGTGGTCAAAACAAAATAAAAAATAGCATAAATTCCTTCCAGTAGCACCTTAGAGACCAGTTGGCTACCTACCAACACGGCTACCTACCTGTAACTTCCTTGTGCTGGGACATTGGGACAAAGCCACGGGGGCTCACTCTGTCATGGGGATTCGAACCACCGACCTTCTGATCAGCAAGCCCAAGATGCTTGGTAGCTTGGACAACAGCACCACCCACAAGTAGATAAATAGGTACTGCTGTGGCCGGAAGGTAAATGGTGTTTCCGTGTGCTCTGGCTTAAGTCACAGTTGGAGAGTAGGAAATGACCCATCTAGTCCAGCATTCTGTGGAAAACTCTCAAACTGGGTCCAATTACAAGAACACGCTCCCCGTCCCACAGTTTTCAGCAACCATAGAGGCAGGGCACAGCCATCATGGCTAGCAGCCATTGACAGCCTTATCATTGATGAATTTGTCTAATCCTCTTTTAAACCCATTCAAGTTGGTGGCCCCCACTGTCTCCTGTGGGAGCAAGCTCCGTAGTTTTACTACACATTGTGTGAAGAAGCACTTTTTCAAAAATCCACCCTGAATCTTCCAACACTCAACTTCATTAGATGTCCACAAGTTCTAGTCTTCTGAGCGACAGATGAAAACTTGTTTCTATCCACTCTATCCATGCCATGGTTAGTTTTATACAATTCTAACATGTCAACCACTGCTCACCTTTTTTTCCTAAACCCCAAAGTCCCAAATGCTGTGTCCTTTCCTTAAAGGGTAGTCACCTTAATCATTTTGGTGGTCCTTTTCTGATTCCCCCCCCCCAATGCTACTGTTAGGTCCATTACTTTAAGTTCAGTTGAATGCCCCCCATAGTGTCTTGGGAAATGCAAGGCCAAAGACTACAGAGGCAGCCATTTTCTCTGTGGCCACAGCCCCACACACCCCCTATATAGATTTTAGCAGCTACCAACTGGTTATCAGCGGTTGTCTGCTTCCACCCAGCTTTCTAATTTCTTAGGTGAGAGAGATGCTAATCAAGCAGCTTGAGACCAAGCGGCTGATGAAAATAATCAAATCCAAATTTGTCCAGAGGGAAACACACTCAACTTTGAAGTAGGAGAGAGGAAATTGTCACGTTGAAGTCACCGGAGACAGCCTTCCTGTTACAAAGAAGGCCCTGGAGAGATGGCACCTGATTTGCTGCTCGTCGGCTTGGCGTCTCAGTGACAGGGCAATTGTAATTAGAAGGAGCCAAACGAGATGCCAGCCCCCGCCACTCTTGCAATTCAGACAGCCGAGTTAAAGGCATGCCACATTCCGTTAAGATTGGAGGGGGGGAAGAGATGCAGGTAACATGCTAAAAGGTAACAAGTTTCCCCTTCTGGGGACATCTTTACATGAAATTCAGATCAGTCTCTGAGGAGAAGGGAAATCAGATGCAGACTCAGCGGGATCCAGATGTTCACATCGCTCCTAAGGGAATTGCTAGCTGCTCTTTGTTGAGGAGTCTGAGCGAAGGTGAAATCACAGGTTTGGTTCTCACCAGAGAAATCAGATTTCACCAGGTGAAATCACCAGAGTATTTATGCAGCAACTCTTTTGGCAGATGAGCTACCTACACAACCAAGTTTGCCTGACACCTAAACAGTTTGGGATCTTGATAGCCCTGTTGCATGCCACTCCAATATCCAATCTATGTGAGATCCCAGGGATTTCAGGCGCTTAGCCAGGGTTCTGTTTCCTTGGAATGAGGGACATTGGAGACTGTGGTGTCTTGATTATATATGGTTTATTTACAGAGACCACACCTGGAATACTATGTCCAATTCTGGGCACCATAATTTAGGAAGGATGTTGACAAGCTGTAACTTGTCCAGAGGAGGGTAACCAAGATGATCAAGAATCTGGAAACCAAGCCTTATGAGGTAGTTGTTGAGGTAGTTGGGGATGTTTAGCCAGGAAAAGAGGAGATGGAGAGGAGATACGATAGCCATTTTCAAATATTTGAAGGGCTGTCACATGGAAAATGGAACAAGCTTGGTTTTCTCCTGCTCTGGAAAGTGGGACTCAAAACAATGGCATCAAGTTACAAGAAAGGATATTCCGACTGAGCATATGGAAAAGCTTTCTGACAGTAAGAGCTTTTCAACATTGGAATGGTCTGCCTTGGGAGGTTGTGGACTCTCCTTCCTTGGAGGTTTTTAAACAGAAGTTGGATGGCTATCTGTTATGGATGCTTTAGCTGAGATCCCTGCATTGCAGGGGGTTGGACTAGATGACCCCTGGGGTACCTTTCATCTCTACAATTATATGCTTCTATATACAACCTGAGCCTATGATGGAGGGGCTCACAGCATTAACCCACCAGAGGATGCTGCTTCTACCATAGCCATAGTCTTGGATTTGAACAGAAATCAAGCACCTCTCTGAATCTCAGGCTGCTGCCTGCTTCTTGCTTCTAGTCTGGCTCATCCACCCCCCCCCCACACACACTTCAGTTCTGGATATTGTCTTTCTAACTGCCAGCTGGTTGAGGGAGGGGGTCCTTTCACCCTCTGGCACAGAGCCACTTCCTTTGTTACCCCAATGACCCATACTTAGGACCATTACCAAGAAACTTGGCTAACTATTCCAATGATTGAATCCTTGCTGGATCCAGCAATTAGAAAGTACTCAGGCATGCAGCAATTAGAAGAGACTCAGGCATTCAGACATTCTGAATGGGTACAGTGTGTACAGGTATTTGTGAGCAGGCCACACCTCAGAAGCAGGACAAAAGGGCAATAGCCCCCACCCCAGTCTTTCCCAGCAGTTGGCAATTCAGAGACTTTCTGATTCTGATTGGCTGCATTCAGGCGGCATTTTATTTCATCTTTACAATGTTCATTTTTGCACTGTATATAATTGTTCACATTGTATATAATTTTTTCACATGGTATATAATTGTTCACCTAAAAGCTGCTTCTTGAAATCTAGTGGAATTTAGCAGAGGTTTTCTGCACTCATTTCTGCATTGTTCCCAGAAGATGAAGAAATCCATTTACAAACATAATTAAATTTGAAATTCGCAGGAGTTTTGTGCTGATGAAATTTGACCTCTTGCTGCAAATAATAATAATAATAATAATAATAATAATAATAATAATAATAATAATAATAATAATAATTTGTACCCCGCCCATCTGGCTGGATTTCCCCAGCCACTCTGGGCGGCTTCCAACAAAAATCGAATACATTAAAATATCACATATTAAAAGCTTCCCTAAACAGGGTTGCCTTCAGATGTCCTCTGAATGTCTGGTAGTTGCCTATCTCTCTGACCCCTGATGGGAGGGCGTTCCACAGGGCGGGTGCCACTACCGAGAAGGCCCTCTGCCTGGTTCCCTGTAGCTTTGCTTCTCGCATTGAGGGAACCGCCAGGAGGCCCTCGGCGCTGGATCTCAGTGTCCGGGCTGAATTGTGTTGTGGTTGGTTTTACTGCCATCCCCTCCTTCATCTGAAGACCAATGGTGATGCCACAAGCTGCCTCTATGGTTGTGTACACAAGTTCGTTAAAATATCAATTTTCCCCTTCCAAAGAATCATGGGAATGGCAATTTACTCCCCACAGGACTAAATTTCCCCAAACCCTTAACAAACTACAGTTCCCAGAATTCATTGGTAGGAATCTGTCCCTCATCTCCCCCCCCCAAAAAAAAGAGTAACTGGTCCAAGACCTGCAATGGGATCAATTCCTGGCATATTCCACTCAGACTAGGGAGAGAATGAGAGAGAGAACAAAGGAAGAGACAATACCAAATGACAGAATCCTTCAGTGTTCAGACTGTATCTCCTAGACTTGACCATCTTCCACTTGTCATCAGCATTCAGTTCAGTTCATCATATCATTTTTCAAAGAGAATATCGCCTTGTTCTTGTTATTTTATTTTTAACTCGCTCTGGCAGTCTCGCATCTCCTTGTTCTGTCACGAAAGTCATCTGCAAGGCACTACTCCCCTCTTGCCTCCAGTTCTTCTGTTTACTGAATTAAATGCTCCGTGCTCAGCCTGTAAGGTGGACTGGCTCCCTTTTTGTTCCTCCTATTATTGTTTTGTGTTTGGTGCCTGGAGTCACTGGCTCTGAATGCTCTGTTCTTGACATCGATGCCCGGCGATATCTCTCTGTCAAATCCCAGTTCAGTCGCCTTGCTTTTTGCACAGATGGGACCAGAAAAATGGCACATGGCAAAAGAAGGTCATTACAGGGGAAGCCACAGTAGAGAGGGCAAAATGGCCGTTGGTTGCATTTTCAGAGGCCCAGTGTTCTCAGAGAGGGATCTTGCAGTTCCTGGAGAGAAGACCCTCCACAGAATATTGCCACTAGGCAGTAAGAACCAGTTAAAGAGCAACCTAATGGCTGGATGTTAAACAGGGGGAAAAAAAAAAAACAGCTTCAGTTAAAGTGTGAGGAGGGTTCTGTGTGTACAGTAAAAAAAAAAAAAAAAAAGGTTAAGTGTGGTTGGATGAGAAATGGTGAGCAGATAGGGTGACAGAAGGTGGTTGGGGAGAAGATTAAAAATCCAAGAAGACATATTTTTCCTTTATAAAGTGTTATAATGGAAAGTTCTCTCAGACTCTCAGGACTCTGTCCAGTAATGCTTTACTAAAGGAAGTCTGACTATTTGTTGAGTTTGGTACAAGTCTCCGTAATTGAACCCCAAGGAAAATTTGTCCCACATCTGTCATTGCACTGTCTGAAAATATCCAACACACTATTCCAGGCTGGAAGGTGTTCATGCTATACAAGTTGAAAATGGCACCCCACCCCACCCCAAAATCAGAGAAATTGGTAATTGGAGGGGGTGGTAGGGTTGCTTACCAAAGTCATCCCCATTACTATAATCGGAAAAAGGTAAAGGACCCCTGACCATTAAGTCCAGTCACGAAAGACTCTGGGGTTGCAGTGGTCATCTAGCTTTACTGGCCTAGGGAGCCGACAGTTTTTCTGGGTCATGACTAAGCCGCTTCTGGCAAAACCAGAGCAGCGCACAGAAGCGCCATTTACCTTCCCGCCAGAGCGGTACCTATTTAACTACTTGCACTTTGACATGCTTTCGAACTGCTAGGTTGGCAGGAGCTGGGGCTGAATAACGGGAGCTCACCCCATCGCAGGGATTCAAACCACCGACCTTCCAAGTGGCAAGCCCTAGGCTCAGTGGTTTAGACCACAGTGCCACCCGCATCCCTTACTGTAATGGTAGTCCATCTTAAGTTTTAGTGTCTGCGAGGGCCAGTAGCAACAAATTCTAGGCAATCTAAGAAGAGCCTCTCATAGCTGTTCCTCATGAACTGCCAATCACAGAGGTAAACTATGCCTGCAGTAGCCTGACTTATCATGGGGAGAAGAAACAGAAGCTAACTTCCCTGTAAGAATGGTGGATGAATTCTTTACTCCAAAAGTACTTGTAGATTGGAATGCAACTCCCAGTTGACTTACTCGCCTGCTTGGGTTTTGCAAAGCATTTTACGTTTGCAAGAAGTGCATGCAAAAAATGCATGTGTTCTATAAAACAGGAACACAAAATACTTATTTTACTGGTAAATGTATTGCACAGAGGGGGCACTTATTATTGTCAGTCAGAAGAAACCAGACTATTTCTGCACCTACTTGCTTATGTGAACAAAGATTTCAGAAAACAATCTCTTGGGTCTCTCTTGGTCAGGCTAGCAGAATAGGAGTTATGTCTTCCACCTGAGGCTGACCACAAATGCAAAATTCGTCTGTGTATGGGACCTTGTTGTAGCAGCCATTCAAGACTGCAGTGGGCATTTCTTGGAAACACAGCTCGATAAAGGCATTTCTTAAGGAAGCTGGTGAGAATTTGGCCAGATAACTAGCTCTAAAATGTTATGTTCTCAAGAGTAGATACCAAAGGGAAAATTTTATGTTTCTAATTAGCTGCTGATCCCTTCTGGATTCTGTTGAAAAGCATTGTAGTGTTCATATTTCATGTAAATCAAATTGCAAAAAATAAAAATAAAAATCATATTGTGGTGTAGAGCAGCAAACAACAGGATGAAATGGCATCCAGTGGAACAAAATGGGATGGAGCAGTCCTATTATTGAGACTGAAATGTAGTAGTAATAGTAATAATAATAATAATAAATTTTTATTTATACCCCGCCCTTCCCAGCCAAAAACCAGGCTCAGGGCGGCTAACACTAATTAAAATCACAGCAAAAACATAAAAACAATCAATTTAAACTACAGATTAAAATACAAATTTAAAAAATCAAAATTAAAACTGCAGTCTCATTTTCAAATAGCCCACCAATAAAAGAATGAAGCATAAGTATCAAACAGAAACCAACCCAGAGGCCAGGTGGAACAGCTCCGTCTTGCAAGCCCTGCGGAAAGATCCCAAATCCCGCAGGTCCCTGGTCTCTTGTGATAGACTGTTCCACCAAGTCGGGGCCAATACTGAGAAAGCCCTGGCCCTAGTTGAGGCCGACCTAGCATCTTTGTTGCTCGGGACCTCCAAAAGATTATTATTTGAGGACCTTAAGGTCCTACATGGGACATTAGCTGCTCAGGAAGATCTAAACACACCGTATCCTGAAGAGCCAGTTTGTGCTACTGTGACCAGAGTTAGGTGCAAGCATCCATAGTGGTGAATTGGGCTGTGGTATCAGGTGCCCAGAAATCTTCCAGTAAACATAGTCACTTTATCCAGCTTGCAATATGTTTTCCGAACCCTGTTCCTGTGTTCACATGGCCCTTAACCAGCTCAAGATGTTTTGAGTATTCTGTGCATTCTTGGGAAACTGCATGACCTGAGTCCACAAGGCACTGAAGTGTGTTTGAGTCAAGCTCATAATACCGAACACGGAAACTTTTGAGTGTCATAAAAAAGCACACTCTCGGGGGGAGGGGGGGAATGCAAGTTTAATACGGCACAGTATGCACAGTGTAGCTCAAATATTAACTGGTTTAAAATAGTGTTTACTGCGAAGGAGATGGGAGATTCATTAGTGGCAGAAGAGTGCCATAAGCCAGACTCCTCCAGAGGCACAGAAGTTACTAGCAATGAAAATGATGCTTGTGAAGGGCCATGCCATCTGCAAATTTACACGTTTGATGGCTTATGGTGGGGGGTGGGGGTGGGGGGGAAAGGAAAGCATGAAATTATTCTGAAATACTGATGGGAAAGTTCAAAAATAAGAGAGGTGAGTGCTTGGGAAATACAATCAGAAACTATTCTGGTTTTTTTCTGATAAAGCCGAGCAGAAATGGTAATTTTTTCGTTTATGTATTTTCTTCTCTTCTTAAATGCCATCTTTCTCATTCCCCAAGGGAGCTGTAAAATATACATTCACCTCCCGATAGTCAAAGTTCTCTGTTAAACAATGCCTCCAAATGATGATGTTTCTACTGTATTTTCTGCATCCCTCCTAACATCCAAACCTGCCGCATCTGGAGCCATGGGGGGGAAAAAAATCACACGGTGAGTGACAGGCATCTGGGGAGAGTATATTAAACTTTGATGCCATTCAATAAAAATACATCAAGGGAGATGGAACCTTTACAATTCTCCAACACATTTTTCCCCCCTCGGTGATGTTTCAAAAACAAATAAAAGGGGGGGGGGAGAAAAGGAAGAACCTGGGGGTCACAACTGAACAAGCTGAAATGTTTCATCAAGCACATCTCTCCAAAATGTAACCTGACAGCATATTTTTTCATTTTTTTTGTTTTATCATTTAAATGAATAAAATAGATGTGCAAATGATGTTGATGCTTTTTCTTTAGTAAATAAAGATTTGAGCTCCCCCCCCCCATTTAACAGTTTGATTCCCATGCCTAGAAAAACACAGAGCTTTAAAAATAAAATCATTGAAAAATTCTGTTTGGAAGCAATTTCGTATCAATGTTTGGATGCACAGAAACTTCCCAAGAAATGTCATTAGTCTTAGAAAACGCCATTAAGATTCCTGCCACACTTGGTATTAGAGCTGGCACTGTAATCCAAGCCTTCTGTGCACTAGGCTGGGGGTGGGTGGGATGGATTGGGAAGAGGTCCCCTTCCCCCTAGGCTTACCAGCTTCCTCCTACAAAGTGATGCCAGCATCACCCCATGGATGCAGAACTCCCCTTCCTCATGACAGTGAAAATTCCTGATACAGGGCATTCCAGGTGGAGGGATATGCTGAGCTGTCCTGAGATCCATTGGATCTCACTAACATCGTGGCATCATCATCATGCCACCAGCTCATGGCTTTGTTCAATGAACTGTCTGCCACCCCCTAAATTTCGCATTCGCTGGCACACTCAATAGGATGAGGCGGTGACCTTTCAGCTGTGGCAACCATTGAGCAGTGGGGAGCATTGGAGTGCCACCTCAGCATATGGAAGGCTTCTCATGTTGAAAGGATCTCAGCTAGCAGGACATGGAAGGCCACTGTCAAGGAAACATGAGAGTTGTTGCCAGAGAAGAGACAGCGCCAGGCTATATGGACCAGTGCACTTACTCTGTATGTCAGGAGATACTGCAGGGACCAGCGCAGCCTAGTGGAAGGCTGACCTGGCCTGAAGAGTGTTGGGAGATGCTGTGGGGACCAGCACAGTGTAACAGAATGCTGTCCTGGCCTGTCCTGTGCAGTGTTGAGAGATGCATGTAACATCACATGTGTATGACATGCGTCAGGCCTCCTCAATCTTGGGGGCAACATGGCTGTTCTAGTTGGTAATGTATTTTACCCAAAATGAAACGTTCAGGAGGTTCTGAGAGTTACTCTGGTCCTCAGAAGTCCCCATGGGCCCCCAAAGATTGTTGACCCCTGCATTATTTGATGAGATGCAACCGTTCAGGATAAGAATGGTGCCCATTGGACAGTGGTGTTGTGGTTGCAGTTGTAGAAAAGTTCTGACATGTGGTCAGGGGGAAAGGAAGGCGTCGTGACACCCGGGGCGGGCGTCACGATGTAGGGCGCATGTGCGGCATCACTACGTTCGATGCATGTGCCTTACATAGCGACGGTGCACATGTGCTGTGTAGCGGTTTGCCACCAGCACTGCTCCAGTGCCATACGGATGGTGCTAGGATCCCTCCGTCACTGCTACAGACGCGAACGGATCCGTTCACAATTGTAGCAGCAATGGAGGGATCCTGGCACCGTCTGCATGGTGCTGGAGCGGCACCACCAGCAAACCGCTAAGTACAGAGCATGTGCGGCATCACACGCATGCGCTGTACGTAGCAATGCCACACATGCGCTGTATAGCGGTTTGCAGCCTGTGCAGCTCCAGCACCATACGGATGCTGCCAGGATCCTCTGCTCGCGGCTGCAGCCACGAATGGAGGATTCTCCATATGTGGCTGTGGTGGCGCGAGCCGCCGTGAGGTGATTTCTTGTCACCCCCGCAGACATGGAACCCGGGCAGACCACCCCCACCCCCTATTGCGACACCACTGCATGTGGTGGCTGTGGTGGCTATCGCACACCTTCAAGCCATTGTTTGATGTTGCACTCATCAGGTGATGAATATGGCTGTGTGAACTCCTGGCTAAACCATTTGCTTCTTGGTTGGAGGAGGTCCACCACAAAATATGTCTAGCTGCCCAAACTTCCATCCATCCGAATGGGGGTGGAAGCCATATCATGTGCTCACACTGAGTGGTCACAGGATAACAAAGCCTGAACTTACATCTGCATATAAAGAATGAGAAAAAAAAGTCAATGTGACTTGAGGAAGAGATGGAGGAGCCTTTAATTCAGTCCTCATTATATGATCCGGATACATGGATAAGAACAGATTTCAGGCTTCTTAAAACTGTGCAATATATTTTTGACTGAAAGACACACATAACATGAATAAACATGCAAAACATAGGATAACACAGAACGCGGAAATGGGACTTATGGATAGACCAGAAGTGAAAATGATAGAATTCTCCCATCCCTAGAATGAAGAAAAGTCCCAAACATCCTCCAGATGTTCTGGATTATATCTCCCATCAGTCCTAGGCAATGCTGGCTTGGGCTGATGGTATTTGTAATCCAAAACCTCCAGAGGGCACCAGGTCAGTCAAAAAATTGTTTTAAGGTAGCACTTTTCTGTAAGACATCTCTGGGAATGTTTGCAGGTGGACATTGAACCGAGAGGGCCTATTACCCCTTCTCTTCCTTCCATAAATCACTCTTCCTCTTCCCATGTGGTACTTGACACCGCCGAAAAGAACTTTAAAAGAAGGAATAAAACTCGATGTACTCACATTCAATTAATATTAGTCATATTATTAATACTTGCCAGTTAAGGACTTATCAGCAGATAATTGACCTTGTCAGTGTTCTGTGCCCTTTTCATTGCTTCAGGATCCTTTAAGTCCCATCATGCTTAATTATAACCTGGGAAAGTCAAAGAGAAGGGTTTCTTCCTCTCTCTCTCTCTCTCTCTCCCTCTTTCCCTCCCTCCCTTTCTTAAGTGCAAAAAAAAAAAAAATTGTCAAAAAGAAATTGGGGGAAAATGGGGAAAAATCTTTTAATGTATTTAATTTCCTCAATTAATACAGTGACTCCTGCAGAATGGTTTCCCCCAGGGCATGACATATATACCTGTCTTGGACCACCAGACGGCTGATGTACGGTACGTGTTCAGACAGTTTTCCTTCCTTGGGTATTTTTTAAAATTAAAGCGCGCGCACACACACACACACACACACACACATTCACTATTGCAGCTGGAGAAGTTTCTCACACTCCCTTTCGTACTGCAGCAAAGGTGGCCAAAGTCAAAAGTGGAAGGAGGGATCATTGCATCTCCCAGAAAGCTGTCATGGCACCTGAATCCAGCAAACCATCCAGACACACAGAGTCAGAGCTTGCAGAGGCAACTCTTGTGAAGCTGGATCAAGATCAGGGTTCTGGGCTGACTGCTGGAGGTCAGGGAAGCACTGCTACTGAGATGGGTGGACAGGAGCCCCCAGAGGAACTTAGCAGACTCCCAGGGCCATAGCCTAAACATCTGTAGGAACATTTCCCTGAGGAATCAGGTGTCTCCTAGCACATTTCACGATTCCAGAGGTGACCACACCAGGGAAGTTCATTGCACCAGTGCAATAATTTAGTTGAATACCATGCTTAATTCTGACTTAATCTCTGCCCAATATGAAAATTTCTCTATTTCTCTATCACGACTGCACAATTTGCAAGTGCCTTGTGCAGAGAAACGGCTTCAAATATGATAGAAATGGTTTCAAAAGATAAAGGGAAGAGAAAACTGAGCTTTCTGTACTTCTGTCAGATTTTTCAGGACATCTGTTTCAATTTTGGCATCATCTCTGCATGCAGAAACCAATGGCTCCTGGTCCGGCTGCCTAGCCCACTGCTTTTGGCATGAAAGCCATCTCTCTGTTGGAGCTTCCAAGGAGAAAGTACAAGGCGAGCTCAGAGAGGCCTGGAGCAGACAACAAAAGAAAGGAGGAAATAAGCTTTAAAGAGGATGAAGCACACAGTTCAAAGGCTAGAAAATGGGAGGGAGTGGCAGGCAGGTAAAAGGGCAGGTGCCCTGGAGGGAAGCAGACACAGCACAAGACAGAGGAATGAAATCCACTTGCTAATGGCCATTAGAGTTGATGGTGTCTTCTGCACTGAATAATGCATCTATCGCTCAAGTGACTCCTCTTGGCTCAAGCATCAGGTGCCAGCCTAGAGGTGTGGGATGAATCCTTCATAATGATCATCTCGGACAACGAGGGCTCTGCATACCGGCCAAACACCATGGGTAACATAGCATGTGGCTTCCACACTGGAACATAGGAAGCTGCCTCAAGTTGAGTCCGACTCATTGGACCACCTAAATTACTATTTTATACACTGACTGTCAGCAATTCTCCAGGGTTTCAGAGAAGGGACATTTACCCTGGGACCTTCTGCATGCCAAGTGTTAAGTTGGCACATCTTCCCAGGACCGCACCATCAGACGTGTGCTCAACTGGGTGTGGAGGGGGTGGCCAGAAGGGCCATTCACAACTGAGTTCCAGCCATTTGCAACCAGACAGCATGAGCTCTCGGCTCATCGCGGCTGCCTACTGTGGGGAGACCGAGTCGTGGTTCCCCAAAGACTCCGCCAACGCGTCCTTGAGGCTCTGCACATCGGCCACCCAGGGATCGTTAAAATGAAGGCGTTGGCTCGGTGTTTCAGCTCAGTGATTCAGCTCAGTGATTCAGCTCAGTGATTTGCCCTTGCTCTGAGACTGGCTGTGTGCTGTCTGTGTTCTGATGTCCATAATCCCATCTTCGTCGCCAGTGTTAAGTTGTGGGTGGACACAGCAGACGACACAGCGATTTCCAAACAGCTCTTGTTTATTTGCAGGCTGGAACAGAACTGAGCTGAAGGCCTCAGCCACCTGCTTATATAGAACTCAGCTACAACGCAACAGTAACAATATTCTGCAGCTATCCAATCCCTGAGTGTCAGTTTATAATCCTTCATTTGCATAAGCTGACCTGAGTGAAAACCGCAGCAGAATAAACTATATACACACACCCCTGGTGGCCAAGGTGAGAACTTCAATACATAACACCAAGCATGTTATATCCAGTGGCAGGCTTGGGTACTGTGACACCCTGTGCTAGGCCACAATTTGATATCCCCCCCCCCCCCCAGTTCTTGTGCTGCCTTCCCAAAAGCAAGTAAAGAGGCACACGGTTTGGGGGAAGGAAATCCTAGAGCCTTCCCAAAGCTGGGAAAGTGCTAACTAAACTTTGGGAAGGAGGAGGGAGAACTATAGCACCCTGTGAGAGCCTCATGCCTCCATCCCAAAGCCCAGCACCTTGCTTACCAGACTATCAGACAATGCCCCCTGTCTCCCTGAATGCAAATTAAGATTCTAGTCCTTATGGTTCCAAACCAAGAGCTGATCTAAACAGAAACTTAGGAAGCTACTGTGTTATACCATTGGTCCACGTAACTCAGAATTGTCAACACTGATTTCAGCCAGGGTCTCTCACAGCCCCAACTAGAGATGTTGTGGATTAAACCTGGGGTCTTCTGATGTTCTGCCACTGAATTAGGGTGCTTCCCCATATCTGGTGATAGAAAGAAGACCATGCAGTTAAAGTAACTTAGAAACTCATTTCCGGTGCACATGGCGTTTGAATGCTTAACCTGTGGTTTTCTTGGATTTGCTTTTATTGTGGGCCGGAAAGTTGGAACAGAGGTGGGAACAGAGCCTAACACCTTCCTCTGTTGAACTTCCTGGAGTTGGCAGGTATGAAATCACTCCTCGCCTGGGACTCTCTGAGCCTGAGAAGAAGCTGAGCGGGAGTCTCTGTCTAGTTGAACAGAGAGTGTTTTATCAAGCAAGGAACATTACTGTCAAGAAATTACAACCTCAGCATTGACATAAATGTTGACAACGCCATTTCCGCAGATAGCGGTATCAGAGCAGATTATGATTCACACAGGACTGCCCAAAGAGTGGTGATTTAGATGAAATGCACCCAAATAAGAAAAAGAAATCCTGTAAGGAAAACGGCAGATGACAAGGCTTTTATCGGCCCGCCGACGAGATGAAGCACACTCTCTGTTCCATCCTTGGTAGCTTCCTGCCTTCGGAGATAAACTAGCACACTCCCACAAGTCTCCCACTTTTCAACATGCCCCACTTTCTTCAGCCCCTACTCCGATGTCTGGAAGAGAACCCAGACATATAATGAATGCTAAAAGGTGACCGGAGGCAAACCTTGCAAAGAAGAAGTGTGCCTTGTATCTGAAGAAGTGTGCATGCACACGGAAGCTCATACCAAGAACAAACTTAGTTGGTCTCTAAGGTGCTACTGGAAGGAATTTTCTTTATTTTTTATTTTGTCTTGCAAAGAACAATACAATTTTATTCAGCCTCTGCAATGAATGCCAATTGCAACTGAAGTTCAAGCCCACTGAATTCATCTGATCTCAGTCATAACCCTGGGAGTTCTGCCATATACTGAAGGCTGAAAACGCTCCACACTCTTTCCCATTCATAAACAGCACTTTAATATGCAAGAGGAGCCTTCCAGATCAGGCCAATGGGTTAGGCCAAATAGTGGGTCAAAATGGAATACGCCTCCCAGTATCTCATAACACTCCCTGCTTCAGAAGTTGGTCCTCCAACCAGTAGCTGGCCTTCTAAGAATCTAAGAAGAGCCTTGCTGGATCAGGCCAATGGCACATCTAGTCCAGCATCCTTTTCCCACAGTGGCAAAACTCACAAGCAGGACCCAAGCCCAAGAGCACTCAGCTCTCCTGCAGTTTCCAGCAACTTAAAGGAATATGTTGTTGTTGTTGTTGTTGTTCAGTCGTTCAGTCGTGTCCAACTCTTCGTGACCCCATGGACCAGAGCACGCCAGGCATGCCCATCCTTCACTGCCTCTCGCAGTTTGGCCAAACTCGTGTTAGTAGCTTCAAGAACACTGTCCAACCATCTCATCCTCTGTCGTCCCCTTCTCCTTGTGCCCTCCATCTTTCCCAACATCAGGGTCTTTTCCAGGGAGTCTTCTCTTCTCATGAGGTGGCCAAAGTACTGGAGCCTCAACTTCAGGATCTGTCCTTCCAGTGAGCACTCAGGGCTGATTTCTTTAAGAATGGATAGGTTTGATCTTCTTGCAATCCATGGGACTGCAAGGAATGTGTGTGTGTGTGTGTGTGTGTGTTCGGTGCCTAGCCCCTAGCTTTAATCATAAAAAAACCTAACACACCCAGAGATGCAATTAAAAGACATGAGTTTAAGTTGGTTAGGAAAAAAATGTTCCCAAATACAAAGCACATTTGCTTTGTTTTCAGATAAGACCCTCCTGAGTCTTGGAAGACACCATTCTCCAGAGGTGGTGAGAGTGGTTATCTTGTAACGCTGAGGTGAATTTGTAGCTGAGCCCCGATAAAAGTCCTGCATGTGTATGTAGATCATGAAGCTCTTTGAACTCTGGCTTACAGGTACGCACCTCTTCAGCACATTCCAGCTCATTTTCCAGTCTGGTAGTGCCCCCTTCCTGCCCTGGCCGACTGGGATGTCCACATTTGACATGATGTAGTCATATGAGCCATGTCAGCGAAATCCTGCCCGAGCGTTTAAAAAACAAAACAAAACTTCGAGCTCTTAAAACTTGAAAATACATACTAATAAATAATAATAACAATAATAATAATTGCAATGGGGAGGACCAAACTTAAAGAGTGGAGAAATGGAGAGAAACGGGCTTTGATGGATTTGCCCATCCTTAATTGTGACAAGAGGTTTTGGGGCATGGCCTCACATCTCATTCTGCCTTAATAACATGAGCGCAAAGAAGCCAAAAAGGGGGAAAGAATAGGGAAAAGAAAGGTGTGTGTGTGTGTGTGTGTGTGTAAGAGAGAGGAAGAAGATTAAGAACCCACTTTCTTGTTTGTTTGTTCATCAGCCATGCTACCTATATTTTCTGCCAAATGATTTTCACCTCGACAGTGTAATGAATATATCCTTCTCAATCCTATCTTCTGGGAAAAAGCTTTTCCGCCACTAAATGAAGAATGTCAGTAACTTAAGTTATTGTTTCCTTGCATTAATGGTCTTGGTATTAGGACCTGTTTTCTTCCTACTTTTCTCTCCCTCTCCTCCCCCTCACCCCACCCTCCACCCCCTGCCAATCACCATCCAACTCCCTCTTGAATGTGCGTCCTCTGGACCTACAGTGAATTGATTCAGCTGTTTCTTTGGGTAATCTTTCTATTTAGTAAATCCATTCAGTGCTTAATGTTCTACGTACTTCAGCAGCAGGAGATCATCCTACTTTGGAAGAAAGCGGCAGACGATTCTCAAAAAGCCAGGTTGTGTGGTGTCATTTTGTAGAGTCACTGGGCTGGGGAAAGTTGTGCAATTCAGTGATATCCAAAGGAGAGCCCTTCAGATGTTTCTAAACTACTATTTTCATCATCCTTGACCATTAGCCATGCTGACCAGGACTGAGGGGAGCTCTAATCCAATAACAGTCTGTGTTGGATATTCCTGGTCTACCCTAAGGAAATGCAGATCACTGGGAATATTGTCTAACCATTTTGAAACAATTGTTTTGCACTATGCATGTACTGCTCTCAAGCCAGGTGTCACCAGGATGGGTGACACCTGGCTTGAGAGCAGTACATGTGAAAAGGATCTAGGATTCTTGGTAGACCACAAACTTGACATGAGTCAACAGTGTGATGCAGCAGCTAAAAAAGCCAATGCAATTCTGGGCTGCATCAATAGGAGTATAGCGTCTAGATCAAGGGAAGTAATAGTACCACTATATTCCGCTCTGGTCAGACCTCACCTGGAACACTGTGTCCAGTTCTGGGCACCACAGTTCAAGAAGGATACTGACAAGCTGGAACGTGTCCAGAGGAGGGCAACCAAAATGGTCAAAGGCCTGGAAATGATGCCTTATGAGGAACGGCTTAGGGAGCTGGGTATGTTTAGCCTGGAGAAGAGAAGGGTAAGGGGTGATATGATAGCCATGTTCAAATATATAAAAAGATGTCATATAGAGGAGGGTGAAAGGTTGTTTTCTGCTGCTCCAGAGAAGCGGACACGGAGCAATGGATTCAAACTACAAGAAAGAAGATTCCACCTAAACATTAGGAAGAACTTCCTGACAGTGAGAGCTTTTTGGCAGTGGAATTTGCTACCAAGGAGTGTGGTGGAGTCTCCTTCTTTGGAGGTCTTTAAGCAGAGGCTTGACAGCCATCTGTCAGGAATGCTTTGATGGTGTTTTCTGCTTGGCAGGGGGTTGGACTGGATGGCCCTTGTGGTCTCTTCCAACTCTATGATTCTATGCAACTGATGTCTTCCTACTTTTTTTTTTTGCTGTTGTCATTACTTGTTGTTTGCAAGGCACTTGAATGTAAAGCAGTATAGAAATGCAATCTATCAAGTCAGATTTTTGATGTTATCCTGCCCAGCCTCCCACATGCTCGGAGCAGTATACACGGTTCTCCCAGCACTGCCTCCCCAAAAATAATTTAATGTCCATAATAATAATAATAATAATAATAATAATAATAATAATAATAATATTTATTATTTGTACCCCGCCCATCTGGCTGGATTTCCCCAGCCACTCTGGGCGGCTTCCAACAGAAATCAAATACAAAAATATCAAACATTAAAAACTTCCCTAAAAAGGGCTGCCTTCAGGTTTTTTCTGAATGTCAGATAGTTGTTTATTTCCCTGACCTGTGATGGGAGGGCGTTCCACAGGGCGGGCGCCACTACCGAGAAGGCCCTCTGCCTGGTTCCCTGTAGTTTTGCTTCTCGCAGTGAGGGAACCGACAGAAGGCCCTCGGCGCTGGATCTCAGTGTCCGGGCTGAATGATGGGGGTGGAGACGCTCCTTCAGGTATACAGGACCGAGGCCGTTTAGGGCTTTAAAGGTCAGCACCAACACTTTGAATTGTGCTCGGAAACGTACTGGGAGCCAATGCAGATCTCTCAGGACCGGTGTTATGTGGTCCCGGCAGCCACTCCCAGTCACCAGTCTAGCTGCCGCATTTTGGATTAATTGCAGTTTCCGGGTCACCTTCAAAGGTAGCCCCACATAGAGTGCATTGCAGTAGTCCAAGCGGGAGATAACCAGAGCATGCACCACCTTGGTGAGACAGTCCGCGGGCAGGTAGGGTCTCAGCCTGCGTACCAGGTGGAGCTGGTAGACAGCTGCCCTGGATACAGAATTAACCTGCGCTTCCATGGACAGCTGTGAGTCCAAAATGACTCCCAGGCTGCGCACCTGGTCCTTCAGGGGCACAGTTACCCCATTCAGGACCAGGGAATCCTCCACACCTGCCCTCCTCCTGTCCCCCAAAAACAGTACTTCTGTCTTGTCAGGATTCAACCTCAATCTGTTAGCCGCCATCCATCCTCCAACCACCTCCAGGCACTCACACAGGACCTTCACGGCCTTCACTGGTTCTGATTTGAAAGAGAGGTAGAGCTGGGTATCATCTGCATACTGATGAACACCCAGCCCAAACCCCCTGATGATCTCTCCCAGCGGCTTCATATAGATATTAAAAAGCATGGGGGAGAGGACAGAACCCTGAGGCACCCCACAAGTGAGAGCCCAGGGGTCTGAACACTCATCCCCCACCACCACTTTCTGAACACGGCCCAGGAGGAAGGAGCGGAACCACTGTATAACAGTGCCTCCAGCTCCCAACCCCCCTAGCCGGTCTAGAAGGATGTTATGGTCGATGGTGTCAAAGGCCGCTGAGAGATCCAGCAGAACTAGGAAACAGCTCTCACCTTTGTCCCTAGCCCGCTGGAGATCATCGACCAGCGCGACCAAGGCGGTTTCAGTCCCATGGTGAGGCCTGAATCCCGATTGGAAGGGATCCAAATGGTCCGCTTCTTCCAGGCGTGCCTGGAGTTGTTCAGCAACCACCCGCTCAATCACCTTGCCCAAGAATGGTAGATTTGAGACTGGGCGATAGTTGGCCATATTGGCCGGGTCTAAAGATGTTTTTTTTAAGAAGCGGTTTAATGACCGCCTCTTTCAGCGGGGCTGGGAAGGCTCCCTCACAGAGGGAAGCATTCACCACCCCACGCAGCCCATCGCCCAGCCCCTCCCGGCTAGCTTTTATAAGCCAGGATGGGCAAGGATCAAGGAGACAGGTGGTTGGTTTCACTCGTCCAAGCAGCCACAATGACCCTGAGAGGCAGATCGGGCTGAGAGATAAACAGTCTTCAGTGAACTTTGCAACTGATTTGAACCTGGGTCTCCCTCAGCCTTGACTTATACCCTAACCACTGCACCACACTGCCTTTCAAAATGTACTCGGCATGAATGTACGAATCCTAAGTTGCAAGTGAAAATTGTATTCTGGCATAAACTAAAAAAATTAAAAAAAAGTTATCAGAGGGCTTCCAGAAATCCCCCCTGGAGTCACTGGGAAATGGATTTAGTAGCCAGTAATTTCAAATTTCTTAGATAATGTGCAGGACTTACAGTACTGATTAGCTTTTAAATTACACTCTCCCCGGACAAGCAGAGTATTTAATTTTTTTAATGGCCAGGAACGTCTCCCTAGTTTCTTCATGTTCACCTTCAGCTGGGATTGTACAACAGCTTTCTGCGAGATGAGCAAAACTGGAAGGGGTGTGTGTGTGTTGCTTCTTGATCAAAAAGGAGAGGAAACGGGGCTTGGCTACTGGAGAGAAGGATGGCTTCTCTAATAGGGTAATGATACATCATTTTAACCCCTGCATTTTGAAAGCAGCACCTGGGGATTTTTTAATCTCAAGTCTCCCTTTGACATTAATGGAAGTCTTGTGGCGGAAATGATCACATGAGCCTTTTGAGAATTTAATTTCATCTTAAGGCACCAAGTATCAAAGCATCAGAAAGCCTGAGAATCAAGAAGTTTTTTTTTGTTTTTTTTACCCACCCCACCCCCCACTTTAATCAATCAATTGATTAAAAGTATTTGCAAAACACACATTTTGATCGAATTTCTCCAGGGAGGCAAATGAGTCATATTAAAACCAATACAAATCATATGTCATATTAAAAACAACACCATGCTAAATCTATACACAATCTATAAATATTCATTAGTGTCAACATGGCAACAGAAACAGTAGGAAGCTAATCAGAATGACCTAAAAAACTTTCCTGAAGAGGGCCGCTTCATTTGATAACTAACGTTTTAAGCATTTTTAGGGGCAAAACATGGGTAGGGATGGGAGGAAACAGGAAATTCCTCCAGTATAGAAAACTGTCTTCCCAACAGACATCTTAAATAGTTTTTTAAGAGTTTAAGAGTTCGTTTAGGTACGCTTCAGACAGTCTTATTCCAGCTACTGAAGAGTGATGGAAAATTAGGATATTGGAATGGAAATGTGATTTTAAGAAAGTGAGGAAACCAGGTCATCCTGCAGGCTAGAACAGAGTCCCTCTTCCTGTATGGCTCTACAGAGAACCATGAACACGTCTACAAAGTTTTGACTTATTCTTTTATGCTTAATGCTTATTCCTCCGTCGTTTTTGCTGATGGGACTCAAGGTGGCTTACATATACAAATGAGAGCCACTAAAAAGGTAGGGGGGGAGCACAATTAAGCATTGTTAGAAGTAAAACTATACACATACATTACATCTATTAAAACCAATTATATTATTGCAATAAAACCAACATAGCTCTAGCCTTTTCATTAAAAGCAGTCAGATTCCAAAATGCTGTTGGAACAAGAAAGTCTCCACCTGCTGATGGAAGGACAGCAAGGAGGAAGCCGGTCTGGCTTCTCTAGGAAATCTGGGAGTGTGGCGATCGCACACAGGTCCCTGGACATTTAACAGTCTATTGATCCCTGTGCCACCACAGTCCCTCTTTCCCGCTGCCACCACCCAGGTACTCCCTGGTAAATCACTGAGTCCAGTCAGTTTTTAAAAAGTGAACCAAAAAGAACAAGTTTATTTTTCAAACAGTAACAAGCTTATGGTTTCGAATACAGTGCTTTGCTTAAGTTCCTAGATAATATCTTGTCATCAATATCTCTTCACTAGTTCCTATACCAGCTTATACCTTCCTATACCATCCTATACCTTCCTGTCGAACCAACCATCTCCCAGTTCCCAACCAAACTGTCTAGGTTCTTAACTCAGACTCTCACACACTGTCTGGCTAGCTAAAGCTCTCACACTGACTCTCTGACTAAACTGACACACGGTTCCACTCAACTCACAGACTGCCAACTCACAGACTGCTTACTTAACTCCTGTCTGAACTAACTCTGAAAACCCCTGGGCTTCAGTCTTATACCACAGATGACTCCGCCCCCTGGGTCTTCATTGGACAGTCATTTAACAAATATTTAACTCTTTCACTCTCATACTGGGATGACGTCACTAGCATAAGAGGGCAAATGCCACACGGAGACGGGGAGCAGTCACCCAAAATGACTTCCTCCTGCATCCCTACCACATGTCCCTGTGAGGGTGGTGAGAGACTGGTAGAAGGATCTCCCCTGAAGATCTCAAAACCTGGGCAGGTTTGTATGAGCGAACATTTCCTTCCATAGGCATAAGAGCCACAGACCCGTGGTCTCCAACTCCCAACAGCCCCAGCCAGCAGTAAGAAAGCAATGGAGCATGCAAGAAGTGTCCAAAAGTTGACCTTAAGGCGTGGGCAGTTCACAAAAGGGGAAACTGTCCTTCAATGTTCTTGGTCCCAAACTGTTTAGGGCTCTATAGATAATAACCAGCAGATTGAATCACACCTGGAAACAAGAACTCTTACATGTCACTCAAGGCTTAATGTATTAATTATCTAGAAGGGTCCCTTCCCTTAAAGCAGATGTTTTAACCCATCTCTGATGTCTCTCCAATAGTCTCTCCCGACTAGGTAAACTGATGGATTCCCCTGATCTGGTAGAGCTATAGAAGGGTCAAATGTTTTTAATGCAAATATAATGTTCAGCCATTAAAAAACAAAAACAAAAAAACAGCCCATTGTAAGAGAGGCCCACAAACACGTTTCTTCTAGAATCCTATTTAAGTGGCTATGGAGGAGGAGATTTAATCTTCCAGGAGGCCAGTAACCTGGGATGGTCTAATTTGAGCAGGTTGGAGAGGGATTATTACACAGGATGAGTTTAGGGAGGCACAGTGTTAACTGTATCAAAATTCTTTTGATTTTCTCAAAACTCCTCAGATGTTTTATTAAAGGAACCCCACTCTCATACCCTCCAACATTTCTCTGATGGACATAGCGACGTCCTAAGGGAAAGAGGGACATTCTGGGATCAAATCAGAAACTGGGACGGCTTCTGTAAATCCGGGACTGTCACTGGAAAATAGGAACGCTTGTAGAGTCGTGGGAGGAGAAACACACTATAGAAACAGATCTGAGTTAATTTATTGTTGACATTGGTAAACTTTTTGGTGGCAACACTATCCCTTGCCATGAAGACCTTAAACATCACAGCCACTGCCCTAAACTGCACCCCGGAAGCAAAACTAGCAGCCTTTGTCTGCTATATCACTACTACAAAATATTCCTTGCTCTGCAGATATTCCAACAAACTGAAGCCTGTTTACACATGCTAAGAAATGCACAGGAATAAATGGAAGACAGGATGCTGGTCCATTAGAGCTAATTGGGCTCTGCACCACTAACTTCAGTCTGCCCTTCTTACTTACAACCAGTCCAGAGGGTGGCATTTCTCGTCAGCTGCCTGTGTTGCCCTTGTAAAACTCTGCAAATATGGGGGGGGGGGTTTCCGAGAAAACCAGATTTACTTGTCTCTCCCTCTCTTTGCCTCTGGCGCCACGTACTGCTGGTCTCCTTGCCTTCCATCCTACCACCTGGGACCAGCAGCCAAGTGATAAAAGCAAGACTTGAAGAATTTTACTAGTAAATGACATATCTCTCCTCCCCTGCCCCATAGCTCCCTCAAACGTAAGCATTACCAGAAAACATCACTGCTTGCTGCAGTTCTGACATTTACCATAAGACGAGTGTGAGGGTGGGAAAGAGATTTTCTACTGTGCTGCAGACTTTGCTAATGCGTGCTGTGGTGTAGTGGTTAAGAGCGGTAGACTTGTAATCCGGTGAACCGGGTTCACGTCCCCGCTCCTCCACATGCAGCTGCTGGGTGACCTTGGGCTAGTCACACTTCTTGGAAGTCTCTCAGTTCCATTCACTTCACAGATTGTTTGTTGTGGGGGAGAAAGGGAAAGGAGAATGTTAGCCGCTTTGAGACCCCTTCGGGTAGTGATAAAGCGGGGTATCAAATCCAAACTCCTCCTCCTCCTCCTCTTCTCCTCACATGGTTACAGCAGAGCATTTCGGACTGAAGGCCCATGTGGCCCACTAGCATTAAGACTCCCTTAAACTGGCTCTCATCAATGTACTTTGGCTTAGCTTGGCTCTGAACCGGGTTGAAAAAGTTACAGAGTGAAAACATTGGGGTGGCTTTCCTGAGTCTTCACGGTCTGTTTCTCTCCTCACAGCCAACAACATCGCATGAATGTATTTAGCCCTTAAATGTTTACCTACTTGGAGTTTGGAAGCAGTGACCTTAAATGGTCTTTTCAGCTCACAGCCTGTTTAAAAAAAAAAAGGCAATTTTGAATCCCTGAGAAACCAATAGTTGCATCACAACACCTTTTCCACTCTTTCCAGAATGCAGGGAATACTAAACAGTGCAATTAGAACATTTTTTCTTGGTAAAAACAGTTTGTTTTAGGATAAAAGCAAAAAAAGAAAAAGAAAAAAAAAGTACTATAGTTTTTGAGGGGGCTGTTCAAATTCAGAGTCTGGTGGCTAAGTGGGCTGTGTTGCATCTATATTTTCAAGAAGCAGAAGAGTTCAGACTGGGTGATGCCATTAAAACCCCCCCACTAAGAACACCATAAGCATTCATACATATAATATGCAAATATGACAGCAGCTCTTAAAAACACTTGCCTGAAGCGGTATGAAACCCTCAGGAGAAGGCTCCACCTGGACAGTCATTTTCCAGAGCCAGAGAAATTGATATTTCTGAAGGTGGAGTGGTGGATCAATTTTCAAATTCTGGAAGAAAACCTAACTTCATTTTCAGATTTGTGCCTTACCATACCATACAACATATAGCCTTGCTTGCTTGCTTGCTAGTGATATTTCAAGAACAGTTGCCCTGCAGTATGGGTTTTGTAATCTTGTTGCTGTTGTTCAGTCGTGTCCAACTCTTCGTGACCCCATGGACCAGAGCACGCCAGGCACACATGTCTTCCACTGTCTCTCGCAGTTTGGCCAAACTCATGTTAGTAGCTTTGAGAACACTGTCCAACCATCTCATCCTCTGTCGTCCCCTTCTCCTTGTGCCCTCCATCTTTCCCAACATCAGGGTCTTTTCCAGGGAGTCTTCTCTTCTCATGAGGTGGCCAAAGTACTGGAGACTCAACTTCAGGATCTGCCCTTCCAGTGAGCACTCAGGGCTGATTTCTTTAAGGATGGATAAGTCTTAAAGTCCTCCAATTTCTTTCCTAATGAAAATGGCTTTGTCTGTTTTCCCCCTGTTTTGCTTTTTACCCAATTCACAGAGTGCTTTAGAATTTCTTCACAATTTGGGGGAATGGAGGTGGGTTGAGCTCATTGTAATGTGGCCATGGCTGGTGTGTAAGTTGATCCACTAAGCATCTCTCTCGTACTCTGCAGCCACTGGATCTTCTCGATCTGAAAAGGCCCCATGGGAGCAGTGACCACGTGGCATCTTCCTCTGATATTTAATTAGAGTGCAAGACATTTAGGAGGCTGGCAGCTGAATGCATGAACTAGCTGCAGTTGCTGGTTTTGTTTTTGAAGGAAATTTCCCTTTCCCTTTTCTATGTGTTTTCAGTTGTTTATTTGAACAAACAACACACATAAATATGGCAGAATTGTCATGTAAATCTTCAAAGAAAACAAGTCAATGCTTGTGACTAACCTTTGCTTTAGTGAAAGCATTCAATGGACAGCAGCATTGTCGTCATATTATATCTAACGTGAAAGTACAGGCAGATTTGGAGATTTATTAAGTAGAACACCAGAGGAATTTCATGCGAACCTAAATTAAATGTGAATGAACTTGGGCAAGAATCACACTCCTCTCCCTTCCTGTTGTGCAACTTGTCTGGAAGCAGAAGCCTTTGAATTATACTTTCTGTAGTCTAAATGCTGGAACAAAGGTCTTTCATTTTTTGCGGGGGGTAGAGTTCAATAAGGGTAAAAAGAAATATCCCCACTTCCCACACTGCCTGTTTTGTGGCACCATAGCATGAGGAAAACACTGCCAAGTTTGGGTTGCCTAATCTGTTCTTCCATTCTGGCACCTGACCTAACAAAATCACCCCAAACCCCTTCCATTGCAAATTCCATGATTTTTACAGCTTCCGTTTTAATACGACTCCACTAAAAATCCGAAGATTAAGAAGCAAAATCATTAGTTATGTATTCAGGGGATAAGCACGTTCACCTTAAGAAAAGAAAATGCCCTGTAAACTTGTCATAAAATGATCCATTAGATGTGTTAAATGGCTTATTAAAAAGGAATGCTGTGCCACAGAGAAAGCCCCTCAGCACCTTACGGGAGAATTTAGGGAAGAAAAGGACACTTAAATGGACCAGCACACATAAATTGTATTGTGCCATAACAACTTTGCATTCTAAATGATAAAAAGTCACGGAGTCGAGGATAGCAAGGAAGAGTTTACTTTGGTCTGCTGTTCATAGTGGCCTGACTCAATGTTCCTGAGGCCGGCCGCCAATCAGATCACAACACCCTGTTATATTATGTGCTTCTCTGGATTTTGTTGTCGAGTTTCACTGTGCAAATGTGTGCAAAAAATAAATAAATAAATCATTGTGAGTTTGGGGGATCCCATTGGTGAAGTAGCCAGACCAGCTTCTTGATAGTGGTCCTGAGAATGGGTCCTTAGTGTGAGAAAGGAAGTTGCTTTGTTGTTGTTGTTCAGTCGTTCAGTCGTGTCCGACTCTTCGTGACCCCATGGAGCAGAGCACACAGTTTGGCCAAACTTATGCCAGTCGCTTCGAGAACACTGTCCAACCATCTCATCCTCTGTCGTCCCCTTCTCCTTGTGCTCTCCATCTTTCCCAACACCAGAGTCTTTTCCAGGGAGTCTTCTCTTCTCATGAGGTGGCCAAAGTACTGGAGCCTCAACTTCAGGATCAAGCTGATTTGTGCCAGAGGGCAAATGTGTGGGCCCCCTTTCCACCTGGCTAGTTGTGGGAAGGACTATCACCAGATAGCATGTTTCTGAGCACAATTGGAAGTGTTGGTGCTGACCTTTAAAGCCCTAAACGGCCTCAGCCCAGTATACCTGAAGGAGTGTCTCAACCCCCATCGTTCAGCCTGGACACTGATGTCCACTTCTGAGGTCTTCAGGTGGTTCCCTCACTGCGAGAAGTGAGGTTACAGGGAACCAGGCAGAGGGCCTTCTTGGTAGTGGCGCCCACCCTGTGGAATGCCCTCCCGTCAGATGTCAAGGAAATAAACAACTACCTGAATTTTAGAAGACATCCCTGCCAAGAGTGGCTGGGGACACCCGACCAGATGGGCGGGGTATAATTATACCCCACCCCCATCATTCTGCCCGGACACTGAGGTCCAGTGCCGAGGGCCTTCTGGCTGTTCCCTCACTACGAAAAGCCAAATTACAGGGAACCAGGCAGAGGGCCTTCTCGGTAGTGGCACCCACCCTGTGGAACGCCCTCCCATCAGAGGTCAAAGAAACAAACAACTACCAGACCTTTAGAAGACAGCTGAAGGCAGCCCTGTTTAGGGAGGCTTTTAATGTTTAACAGATTATTGCATTTTAATGTTCTGTGGGAGCCGCCCAGAGTGGCTGGGGAAACCCAGCCAGATGGGCGGGGTATGTATAAATAAATAAATAAATAAATAAATAAATAAATAAATAAATACTGGGCTGGACTAGGAGCAGAAGCTAAAGAGTGAGAGCAATGCTTGATTTCTGTTTGAGTCCAAAGGTGTGGGAGAAGGAAGGCCTTCGGAAGTGTTTGCGCTGTGAGCCCCTCCATGAAGACACCTTATTCCAAAGAAACCAAACCCTAGGTAAGCATCTGGAACCCCTGGAATCTTGCACCGTTCGGAGATTGGTGCATCCTGCAACCTAGAGTGCCTTGAGAAACATTGAAAAGGATGTGATCAGAGGAAAAACAGATGGGAGTTTAATGATTCAGTAGCCTCATTCTCATCAAGCTAATCCATGCCATAAATGACCTCTGAAGTGGGTCACATAACAGCACAACTTAGTGGTTATATGCTATATGCAAAGTTAGCAATGCTCAGAGTAGACTCGGGAAAAAATAACGAACACATCTAAGTTATATTCTTATTGTAGTTCAGGTATTATTGTAAGTCAGGTATCAATACTGCAATGGGTCTAATTTAAATTGCCTATAACCCTGCAATTGATCACTGCAGAGGGTTAATCCTGTCAAATTAAAGACAAACGGGAAACTTTCTTCCATAATACATACAGGGTGAGTCCTTTAAAGCATACACATGTCCCACGGGGCCTCTTTTAAAAGACTCACCCTGTATTAGGACTGTGCTTTGATTGGAGACCATTAAAAACCGAAAATCCACATTTTTTTTTCTTATATTTTCACTTTGGGGGCAGGGGGGAGGGAGCAGGGTTTTGGCTCTTGCAGTTTCTTACCTTAAAAGAATTAAGAAGGATCTTCTCTGGTGGTTGTGTCCTCTGAGATAAGTCTTCAGACCTCTGGCTTCTGATAGGCTTGATAGCACAGGGCTGTCAAGAATGCTGTCTGCACAGTTCTGAGGAGCTCTCTTTTTGTGAAAGCAGAGCAATATAGGTGTGTTTCTTAAAAAAAAAAAAACAAAAAAAACAAAAAAAAACAAAAAAAAAAAACTTTAAACCCCCCCAATAAAGCAAAACCCCAACTGCTGTGCTTCAGCAACAGCAACAACAAAAGGATCCAGAGATCTTCAGCGATACACAGGCAAAATTTTGGACAGTCTCCATTTCAAATCCCATGAAACTAAAAAAAAAACAAAAACACATAGAGATCTATGGAAATATAGATCTATGCATGATAGAAAAGAAGAGTGACAGAAAGCTTTGCAGGGGTCCTGATCTGACACGGGGGGGGGGGTTGCTATTGATATGATGCTCTGATTTGGGAGGGTGGGGAAGACTTCAACTTGATTCTCCTCCATACCGAGCCAATGATGATGTTGATGTTGTTCAGTCGTTCAGTCGTGTCTGCCTCTCACAGTTTGGCCAAACTCATATTAGTAGCTTCGAGAACACTGTCCAACCACCCCGTCCTCTGTCGTCCCCTTCTCTTTGTGCCCTCCATCTTTCCCAACATCAGGATCTGTTATTCCAGTGAGCACTCAGGGCTGATTTCTTTAAGAATGGATAGGTTTGATCTTCTTGCAGTCCATGGGACTCTCAAGAGTCTCCTCCAGCACCATAATTCAAAAGCATCAATTCTTCGGCGATCAGCCTTCTTTATGGTCCAGCTCTCACTTCCGTACATTACTACTGGGAAAACCATAGCTATAACTATACGGACCTTTGTCGGCAAGGTGATGTCTTTGCTTTTTAAGATGCTGTCTAGGTTTGTCATTGCTTTTATCCCAAGAAGCCGGCGTCTTCTAATTTCGTGACTGCTGTCACCATCTGCAGTGATCATGGAACCCAAGAAAGTGAAATCTCTCACTGCCTCCATTTCTTCCCCTTCTATTTGCCAGGACGTGATGGGACCAGTGGCCATGATCTTAGTTTTTTTTTTATGTTGATACTCCCACTATTTATTCAAGATTTCCCTATTGAAAGATTCCTACAGTAGTTACTGTAATGCTGACATGCTGCTTCTCTCGGATAGATCTTGGCATATACTTACTTTTCTTCAAATTGTTCCTTCGTACTGAATTGTTTTAATGCACACCGTCTTAATAAGAGGTGGTATACAAACATTTTTAATAATAAATAAGTAAATGAATAAATAATTTCAGAGCAGCAATGGTGGTGACCCTCAGCTGAAGCTAATTCTGTACTGAAACAGTCAACTTAATGCATGCGGAATTCAATTATGATTTTGTCATTGGGGGTCTAGGTCCCCTGTCAGGTTTTGTATCATGGCCCAGTTGGAAACGGAGCCACCTAGAGCCAAGACATTGGGCTGAGGCGAGCTTCTGAGAATCAATATCACACAGTGAGCCTACAAGGGCCTTGAGAACACTTTAGGACATCGTCTCATTCCCCGCTTGCTGTAAATTTTAAGCTAATTAATTCTTATTTGGGGGGGTAGGCTGCAGAGTTCACAATTATGATTCACCATGTGTGAAATTCCAATTGTCTCAAAGTTGAATGGAGTTTCTCCTGCTGAGATCAGAGAAGGCTTCTTCCCCCACCATAAAAACGCAATGTGACTCAATAAGTTGCAGTTCCCTAACATCTAAAGATCTTAAGACTATCAATGGCTGCTAGCCATGTTTGCTAGGTTCTGCCGCCACAGTTGGAGGCAGCAGTGCTTCTGAATACAGGAAGTCACAGGAGGGGAGAGTGCTCTTGTCTTCAAATCCTAATTGCTGGTTTCTCACAGGAATCTGGCCGGCCTCTATGTGGAGAGGATGCTGGAGCAGATGGGCCCTTGGCCTGATTCAGCAGGTTCTCTTTATCTTCTCATACTAGAGGCAGCCTAATGAAGGCGAGGCCATTGGGATAACGCATCTCTGATAAACACAACTGGAACAGATCAAGGGCCCAACTGGTCCAGCATTCTCCTTCCCATAATCCATGCAGATGCCTCTGGATGAAGCTCACAGGCAAGACACAGAAGTGGTGCCCTTCCACACTCATTCGTCCTCTTCATATCTGGTATTTAGAGATACCTTAGATCAGGCATGGCCAAACTTGGCCCTCCTGCTGTTTTGGGACTACAACTCTCATCATCCCTAGCTAACAGGACCAGTGGTCAGGGATGATGGGAACTGTAGTCCCAAAACAGCTGGAGGGCCAAGTTTGGCTATGCCTGCCTTAGATGAACCCAGATGAACTAGATGAACCAATTTCCTGACTCTGCAGCTTCCTATGCTCCTCCATTCCTAGCAAGGGCTGTGACTTATTTAAAATTCAGAGGAAATCTGCTTTACTATAACTGTGCAGAACTGCTGGCTGAGGCATAGGGCTATACACCAGATTCAGCTGAGGCCCAAGGCCCAAGCCAAATCAGGCATATTCAGAGGGGCTCAGGCCTCAGACAGGTTGGGTACACACAGGCACAGAACACTGTGAGTCAGTTTCAACTGGCCCAGAATGAACTGGTCAGTATGGAGGAAGGAAAGGCAGGCAGCGTAAGAAATAGATTCTAGATTTCCTATTATTGTAATTGTATATCTGTTTTGCTTTTTATATTGTATAGATATGTTATGCATTGATATTTGTGTTCCATGTTGTAAGCTGCCGTATGATCTTTTTACAAAGGGTGGTATATGTATTTAATAAATGATAATAAATTCTTCATATATATTCTTCCCCCTTTAACAAACTGCTCCTTGCATAAATATTATATACTGATAGGAACTGCATTAGTAGTGGGAGCATAGAATGCATGTCCCCCACCTGCCCTGACTCTTAGTAATGACTATCTGTCAGTGCAGTCTACCTACCCACAAGGTAGGTGGCGACTGGAACAGGGCTTTCCCCCAGCTCTTTGACTGGGTTTACACAACTTTTGTTTTCTGAGTGTTAAATGGCTTCTGCAGCTGGAAATCAAATAGATTTAGCTAATCTGAAAATATGCAATGAATCATGCATTTCACATCTGTTTGGGAACATCTAGATTTTTCAAAGTCTGTCTAGCAAATATTGATGGAGGAATTGAGCAAGAACTAGATCCCTTCAGACAGCCAAGTTCCATCCCCGACCCAAGAACTCCAATCTACCCCAGAGAGAGAGAGAGAGAGAGAGAGAGACTCAAAATACTAACCTGCTCTCCACCACAGAGTGATTATTTCCTAAATATCAGGGACCTGCCTTGGCCAACCTCATTCTCATCTGTATTCATATCTGATTCCTGAGCTTGAAAGCAGAGCAAAAAAAAGAAGAAGAATAAAAATGTAGAAACATATGAAGGAGGTGAGATCAAAGCAAAAGAGAGACAGGAAAATGCTTTTCATGTCTGCTGTAGATTTTTCCTCACTTGCTTGCTCTAGAATTCTTATTTCATAAACTCCCCACCAAAGAAGTGGCGGTTGCTGTATATGTTACAAATGTATCTGGAACATGGCGCCACACACAGTTAGGCTTCTACTGAACGGAAACCTGGTCCTTCAAATATGTTTTAGTACTTGGGATAAATCTATCAAATCAATCAAATAATGAACTAATTGATGGGCAATCTCCTGCCCTTTAGTGGCATGTTGAAAAGTGATTCCCTTGTCTAGTGTCTGGGCTGCAAGAATAGAAACATAAGATGTTGCCAAGCCAGACCAAAGGTCCAGCTAGCTCATTACTGTCTACACCAGGCATCCCCAATCTCAGCCCTCCAGCTGTTTTGGGACTACGACTCCCATCATCCCTAGGTAACAGGACCAGTGGTCAGGGATGATGGGAACTGTAGTCTGAAAACAGCTGGAGGGCCAAGTTTGGGGGTGCCTGCTCTGCACTGACAGGCAAGGGCTCCTCATGATTTCAGACAGGAAAACATTCTCATCCTCACCTGGACATGTCAGGGATTGAACCTGGGACCTTCCACATGCAAGGCAGATGATCTACAACTGAGCTATGACTCAGGTTAAATGTTCTGGAGTGTGAAGCGCTGCCAGGTATATCATTGATATATTAATATGCCGCTCCGTACTCGATGGTTTTCTAAGTGGTTTGCAAAAAGATAACAGATAGATGTGACTAAAGTCCCCGATGAAACAAGAAAGTCCCCCAACACCAAAAAGATAGTAGCATACAACATCTGGATTGTCCTTTGCCATGACATGCACCTGTTCCTCAGTCTTCCACTTCTTCTAACATCAAGTATCTCTTACCTCCCCCACTCCATTTCCATTATATTTGCCTCATTCCATGTTTGTGGGCAGAACAACCATTATGGCGCTTAGGAACCAACTCCTAGGGGCCAATGGGTCTTCAGCTCTTCCAGTAAAATATTTCAGGGGCTGACCTTGAATATATGGCACCTCTGTTATGGAAGATGTACAGCTGCCGCCAAAATCAGCAACCCAGAGTCTCCATGATGCCTATTGATGCAAAACACGTAGGAACAAAGGAAACTGCCTTATACCAAGTAAGGTCACTGGCCTGTTTAGCTCAGTGTTGTCTACGTCAGGACCTGAGGGACTTGTGTGGTCTTCCAGATGTTGCTGGAATCCATCTTCCATTATCCCTGACCACTGGGCAGGCAGGCTGGAGCTGATGGAAGATGGGAGGCTACAGGTTTTCCACATCTGGTCCCCACTGACTGGCAGAGAGGAGCCCACACCCCATAGGGAAGTTGGCCTTCTCTGGGGTCTGAGCCTTCAGTGTGGTGGGCTGTGCCCTGTGGAACTCTCGACCAATAGAGGCAGAGCTCTGTCTTATTTTAGACATCTTCTGGAAATTATACCTTTGAACAGACCTTCACAATATATGTTTCTATTTTTAACATACCAGTATCTGTTGTTTTACTTTTGTTGTTTTTACTATGCTTTGTTTTTACTGATTTTATTGTATGTTTCATGCTGCCTTGACATGCTTTTTGGAAGCACAGATCATGAATATTTAAATAAACAAAAATAAATAAGAAATTGGTGGTGTTGTGGATTGAACGTCCATGAACAATGTTCCAATGAGCTGACAGTTCCCATCAGCAGGAATTCTGAAGGCACTCAAAAGAATTCTAGAAAGAGTTAGAACCCTTGACAGGAGTGTGTTCTTTTGGACATCTCTAGATAGAATTACTTCAAATGAAACAACGGATGTATACTTGTTCAGAGGGCTTAAAGTGTTGATGCTAACAATTTCAACAAGGAAACAAGAAAGACCACGACTACACAATATTTGTTTTCAATTGTAATTGTGGTTAGGTAGATTGACTTTTTTTTAAAAAAAAAAAATCACACACCTCTCCTCCTTAAATTCAACAAAGTTTCACTATGTCGTATCTGAAATAATGAACTCATACTGTGCTATTAATCATGGTAGGCCAAATATGGAAAGGGGGGGAAGAAGCCCACAAAAAATCTGTTATCTAGGAACTACTTCCATCCACTGGGTGTAAATTTAATTGCAATGTATTTCCTTAATGATTCATCCTAATTGGAACATGAAGACTCAACATCTTTTGAACATTGCTTGTCTTTAACAAACCAGAAGTAGCAACTTCCATTTGAAGCACTACCTAAAATGATTAGGCTTATGCATAAACAACGATTCCCCTCTCCCTATATTTAATTTCAGAGTAAAGTCTGACGTGAAGGCTGGCAACATCAATCTTGCCATGTGAGCATCCTTTGCAAATGACCACAGTGCCTGGAAACAGACAGACAGGTCATGTATCCGCAGCAGTGACCAGAGGAGGAATGACCACTGGGAGGAGTGCAGAGAGAAGAAATGTCATGGTGCACCTGCAGCGGCAAAACTGGATACCTTCATCTGCCCCGGTCCAACAAAACATTTCTCTCCCATATCAGTCTCTGCAACCACAGCAGGCTCTGCAACCTTCCAACAGTTTGACTTCACCCCCAAAGGCACACTCTTCCATTGCCTCCCGAAACAGACGGATGCCAACAAAGATGGAAAGATTCACAGTGAGAACAGACTTGGCAGATTTGACTTGTCCACCGCATCTTAACACTGCAAAACAGTCTAGCTGAGAGCCCTCTATCATTCCCTACAAAAGAATTGTCTTCCTTTCCTTTCCTTTTTCCTTTCCTTTTTCCTTTCTCCTTCCCCTTCCCCTTCCCCTTCCCCTTCCCCTTCCTTTCCTTTCCTTTCCTTTCCTTTCCTTTCCTTTCCTTTCCTTTCCTTTCCTTTCCTTTCCTTTCCTTTCCTTTCCTTTCCTTTCCTTTCCTTTTTTACTATTTTGTATGATTCGTACTGAGAATGGCAAGGAGAACCGATATACAATCTTGGGAAACCCAGCTAGCCCCCCTATTTTACTAATTTATTTATTTTGTTACATTTGTAACCCACATTTTCTATGTTCATGAAATACAAGGTTCCCAAGTGGTCATCTACAGTATAAGAGCATAACATAACAACATAAGAAATTCCCGCTGAATCAGACCAATGGTGTTTTCGGGGCTGTGATCTAATGCAGATCACGTGACTCATGCACGAATGCTGCCCCAGTAAATGGCATCCTGGTTTTCCCCCACGTTGTGTTGGAGCGTATGGACTTTATCCCATGCCCAGGGAAGAGAAGAAGAACTGAGTTAGACTTAGCAGAACACTTTCATGCACATTTAATTTGTGGTGCCAGGATCCAAACCATCAGTTGCAAAATATAAGTCAATTCTACGTTAGCTTAACTGCTGTGGTTTCTCCCCAAAGATCCTGGAAACTGTAGCTTGATGAGGGCACTGAACTTTCTTCCCCTGCTCACATATACTGTACCTCCTGCTAGTCTCTGGGATGAAGGAATGGATGCTAAACCAAATTTATGTCTGTTGGCTGTTTCAAATACTACACAAACAGAGCCAGTGGTTAAAGTGTTGGACTAGGAAGTGGGAGACCAGAGTTCAAATCCCCACTCAGACATGAAGCTCATTGTGTGACCTTGGGCCAGTCACTGCCTCTCAGACTACCTACCTTAACAGGGTGCTTGTAGGGATTACATAAGGACATGGAGAACCACGTAACCACCTTGAGCTCCTTGGAGAAAAGGGCAATAAATGAGTAATAAAAATAAACATGCAGTTCTGCTCATGCAACAAGACTTCTGCTTCCTCTCTTTTCTCTGAGCATCCACAAAATCTGCTTTGGGGTGTGTGCACCAAAGAAGATTTTGAACATGTGAGGGGCTGCAGAGGATAGGCGGAGGAACTTCTCTTGCAAAGTGGAAGTCTGTTTTGTGAACAACAATATACAGAACCTTAGATGTCCTTCTGCAGTGATCATACGGATTGGAACGTGTCAGAATCAGCTGGTGCGGACATAATTTTGCTGTCATAAGCAATGCCGATGCCAGTTCCCTGTGCATTTTCAGATAGCCCAGGCTTTTGGCATGTGTCTCTGTGTTTAAAAGCTCTCTAAGTGCTCCTTGTTCCCATTTCCCCACCTCCTACCACCCAGAGGAATTCTTAAGTGACAAGAAGATGGAAAAATACAGATGGCATAATTATATATTTTGCAGTTGATTAATCACCGCAAAACATTAATCACATTTGGTATAACAATAGATAATCAAATTCTTTATAGCTGAAATTAAGTTTCTTTCCGATAAGGAATGGGTTCCTCTAGGATATTGACACGGCACTTTCAGCAGCTGTTTTGCCTCCATTCCACATCTGTATTTCTTAGGAATCTGCTTGGGGGTTTTGGCAGAAATATGGCTTTAAGGTTCGGTGCCTGCTTCCAGGCAGGCGTGTTGACAGAAGGATGTCTGGGAGAGCAGCCTCCAGACGAGACACCAGCATTTCAACTTGTTCATGCTCTAGTCCAGAAGAAATATTTTGGTCCTTTGCTGTGTAAAACCATCTCTGAGCTTTATTTACTCTGCACTTAAAAAAAAAAAAATTCCCAGGATAATTGCTTCCCAAGAAAAATTAGTGTCTATGAACAGTATCCATTGTGCAAATCCACACCTGTTTTGCAACATGGGAAGAGCAATCCATCTTCCTCATGTGGAGTCCTAGGGGCATATAGATTGGTTGAGGAGTTTGCCGAAATCCCCTTTGCTCTAAAATGCTCTGGTAATCCCCACCTTTCTCCACCCTATGGTTCCACTTTATTCAAGATGTACAGTTATGAGCTGGGTCTTTTCTGGGTATTTCAATAAGCGTCCGCTTCATTACTCTTGTGACCACATATAAGTGTTATCTGAACACTTCACCCCCCAACATAGTCAAGAATGAGGCATGTGGCGTAATGCAGCTGATTATTATTATTATTAAAAAAAATAAACAAGGAATTCAAGCTCACTTTGTGTACATCTTACAAAGTTTCAACCGTTCCTGTATCTTCTTTGTTTACTTGAACATTTAACAATGGCTATTATACTGCGACGGGGTGAGCTCCCGTTGCGCGGTCCCAGCTCCTGCCCACCTAGCAGTTCCAAAGCACGTCAAAGTGCAAGTAGATAAATAGGTACCACTCTGGCGGGAAGGTAAATGGCGTTTCTGTGCACTGCTCTGGTTCGCCAAAAGAGGTGTAGTCATGCTGGCCACGTGATTCAGAAGCTGTCTGCGGACAAACACTGGCTCCCTTGGCCTACAGAGCGAGATGAGAGCCACAACCCCAGAGTTGTCCGCAACTGGACCTGATGGTCAGGGGTACCTTTACCTTTATTATACAGTGGGCGCTCAGGTTACGGACATAATCTGTAACGGAGGCACGTCCGCAACCAGGCAGTGTTCATATCCTGCAGTGCTGTGTCTGCGCACGCACACGACGCAATTCGGTGCTTCTGCGCATGCGCGAAGTGCGATTTAGTGCTTCTGTGCATGTGCGGACATCAAAACTCGGAAGTAACCCGTCCTGGTACTTCCGGGTTCGGTGAGGAGCGCAACCCGAAAAGACATAACCTGCAGCGGCCATAACATGAGGTATGACTGTACTGCAATTCCTAGACTGCCAGTTTAGCCAACCTGCTGCGCACCCTCCACCACTGTTCTACTCCAGAACTCTTCACTTCAAAAGCCACCTTCTACTTTGATCTCCAAACTCTAAATACAAGGATACGCAAATCTGTAAATTTCCATTTCTCTGAGTTTCTCTTTTTTTCATTCTTTGGTTCAGTTCTCCATTTTTTAATTTTTTTTTTTTTTTGTATCAGTATTTTTTTTTAAGTCTTCATTGAAATTCATCAGCACTTTAGTGTTAATTTCTCTTAATATCCATATGATTGCATGGAAATTTGACTAATGTGCACATTTTTTTTTGGAAAGCAAATTTCCCTGAGCATAACACATTTTTGTATGTTGTTTGTTTGCTATTGTATGCACATTCCTTAACTGGAGAACTGTATTGCAAAATTCAGAGAAGTGTGAATTTTGAGAGATGGGTGTGTTTCAATCCACATGGTTTTTTTTTCAGAAAGCGTGGATTAGGTAAGTTTGCCTTTTAATGCAAAGTGAACCAAATCCCCACTCCCCTATTTTCTCCCTGACAGGCTTATTATCTAGTCAATGATGTGTTTTTAATATCACATACCATTCACTCATGTGATTACTCCACCCAGATACAGCTCAGGCACACAAGTTGACCACCTCAGTGAGAACTTATGAGAGGTTAACTGATTTATCGTGAGGACTATCAACATCAATCAGATATTCCACCCCAGAAAGTGAAAGTGGAGACACATTTTGAAGTTTCTAGTCTCACTCATACCAGTTTCCCAATCCTTTAACGCCTAAAGCAAAAATTGGAGAATTTTCCCACTTGGGTGACATTTTGAAGGAGGCTTTTTAATATTTCCCTTTTTATTATACCACATTATTCAGACACACACCCCCAGAAAGCCCCCAAAGCAGTTTACAATTCAAAACTATAAAAAATAAAGCTAAAAATAAATGAATGAATTATAGGGCTGGTGGATTCACTCCCAGGGGAAGTGTAATACATCCCTGAGCACAACAAATTACACTCATTTAGGAATATATTGTGTGAGATAGACTTAATCAGAATCGGGCTGTTTTCCAAATGTTGTTATAAAAGCAGTGCTCGGCCATGTTGCCTTCGAAGGCCTACATTTGACAGCTGGACATGCTGAGAGTTTCAAAGCTTCCTTTTAAGTGATTGTTTTTAACTGTTCCTATCCAATCTGATCTGTTTAGCCTTCCAAACAATGCTCTGGGGCATGTTAAGTCTGTTTTCTGAACAAACATTTTGCTCTCAGAATGGGCATGTTAGCAGCGTTATCTGAAGAGCTTTGGATAGCAGGGAAAGAGAGAGTGAGTGTGTTTGGTACAAGGCGAAGCGACTGATGTTCTGCCAATGGAGAACACCAAAGTAAGTTGCGGGAGAAGCAACAACCACACACACACACACACACACACACACACAGCCAGCGTTACATCTGAAATGTGCTTCAGCTGAGGATTGAGGGATGGAAGAGCAAAGGGAGGAGGCAGAGAGAGGATATATTTTGCTTTATTGTTCCATCTACTGCAACCCCCCAAAACATTCTTTCTTGTCAAAAAGGCCTGGCAATCTGAATCCAGTCCAATTCAATCTCCCAGCACAAAGACAGTGACAAAACTCTCGCTCAGAACATCAATCAACCATGTTCTTGTTGATGATCAGAACATGCAGGGCTCAAGGGCGTCTGGGCAACAGGCAGCCTTATCAGTAGGTTATCCTAGGTGGCTTCGCAGAGTAGCACAGGGAGAGGGCAGTTGATCCCCTCCTCCCCCTACTGTATGCATTTATTTATAAGACGTCTTACCTGACCTTCTCAGTAAGGTCCTAGGGTGGGTTACAACAAGGGAATATACAATTATAACAAACCAGCACAGCCATTACAAGGCCAAAGCACTCTGGGAGGAATTCAACATAGCACCAAGCAGATCCCTCCTTCACCGTGAGCATTTATGCTTCCCTGGTGTAATGCTATGTCCTCTCCTCACCCCACATGCAGTTCTGGGGGGTTCTCCCGATCTCCCAGAGGGAATTTAGAGGGAGTGCAGAGAAGGAGAGTAAGGGAAAGGCTTTGGTGCTTGAGGAATTCCTTGCACAGGCTTCCATTGGTAGGATAAGCTAGAATCCTTGACCGATGGGCCAGCCAACCTCTGTCTGAAAACCTCCAGTGACTGAGAGTCCACAACTTTCTGTGGTAGTTTGTTCCACTGCAAAATAGCTCTTACCATCAGCAACTTCTTCCTAATGTTTAGTCGGAATCTCCTTTCTTGTAATTTGAATCCAGTGGTTCAGGTCCGACCCCTTAGTTGCTTCTGGCCCATAAAATTGTTACAAGTGGAACAGGATGGTTTAGAATCAGCAGTTGAAGTGCTCTCCCCTCAAACAACAACAACAAACAAACAAAAACCACCCCTTAATGGTTAATGGGGAAAGTAAAGAGTTATGTCTTCAATGTATGCCAAAAGCTAGTCACCCCTCTGTAGGGATGGAGTTACATGATTCAGCGACTGCGCCACATTTCTGAAGGTGGGGGAGGTACCAAGAGGGTCACCTCTGCTGATCTGAGCACATGAGAAATGAGAAGGTCACTGGGGAGGAACATGGTCTTTCAGATACTTAGGACCCAAGTTATTTGGCGTGGATGGTTTTTGTTTGTTTGTTTTTTTAAGGGGGAGGAGGAATCTCCAGATGCTGTGAACAGAGACATGTTGGTGATAAAAAAAACCAAAAACCAAAAAAACCCCCCAAAAACAGAGGAACCATGATGAGAGAGATGGAGTCAAAAGAAAGAGTCGCAAGCCACACAGTGAGGGCAAAATGGGTGATGAAGATCCTGGGGGAGAGAATTACAGAGACAGAGTGAGAAAGGATGGCAGAGAAAGAATCTGCCTTCTTGAATTGGAGTTCTTGCCTTTGCGAAAAGCTTTTTGGCTGGGTTCAAAGGAGGGTGTTCATGTTTTGTGGCTTTCACACCTTTTCACAGCTGTTGTCCATTTTGTGATGGTCCCCTCAACTCCTTCTAAAACTTCCAAATGAGCGCACAGGCCCCTGAAATGGCAAGTTTCATAGCAAGACTCAGAACTTCACTGGGGGGGGGGAGAGATCACGTGAAGCGCTGGTTATTTCCTGCATTTCTGTAACTTCAACAAAAATCTATACACATTGTTAGGAGATTGCTCTCTAATTGCTGCAAAAGAGTCTGGAGGTCCAACAGAAAAGAGTTCATCAGGCTACCTTTTGTTAGGGAAGCTACAGGTGAATGGCCACGAAGACTAGAAGAGAGTTGGAGAAGGTGACTCATCCTTGTTCCACCCCCACAATGACTTCAGCCAGAGGGAGGGGGCAAGGGAAGTGTCTGTGAGGAGGAACAAAAGCATAGAAAATTTTTCTGAAACAACATAAGAGCAGGATAAGAGCTCTGCTGCTTCAGGCGAATGTGCCGTCTAGTCCAAAACTCTCTTCTTACGTTGGCCAACGAGAAGTCTTTGGGAAAGAAGAATATGCTTATGAAGCAGAAATAGGATATAGTCATTGTGGCTAGTCATGGATAGCCAAATTCTCCATGAATTTGTATAAACCTACAAAGGCATGTAGGTTGGTGGCCATCCTTGGCTCCTGTGGGAGAAAGTTCCATAGTTCAACCGTGATCTGTGTGAAGAAGTGCTACAGTGATACCTGGGGTTAAGAACTTAAGTCGTTCTGGAGGTCCATTGTTAACTGGAGGTCCTGAAATTGTTCTTAACTTGAGGTACCACTTTAGCTAATGGGGCCTCCCACTGCTGCTGTTCTCATCCTGAAGCAACGTTCTTAACCTGAGGTAAGAACTATTTCTGGGTTAGCGGAGTCTGTAACCTGAAGCATCTGTAACCCGAGGTACCACTGAATTTTATTATTTCTCCTGAATCTTCCAACATTCAGCTTCCATTGATGCATGTGGGATGTAGTGTTATGAGAGAGGGGGAAATGTTTTCTTCTATTCCCTTTCCCATGCCATGAAGACTCTGCTCTGCCTCTACAATTGGAGGACACAATGTTTCCGAATAGCAGTTGCTGGAAACCACAGGAAGAGACAGGGTTCTTGTGCTCAAATCCTGCTTGCTGGTTGCCCAAAGGCATCTGGCTGGCCACTGTGAGACAGGATGCTGAGCTAGATGGGCCTTTGGCCTGATCCAGCAGGCCCTTCTTATGTTCTTATGAGATCTGATATGGGGTTGTTCTGTCGGCATGTTTCAGCTGTTTGCCTCCACTTACGTTGAACCAGTAGATCTGTATTACAAAATGCCTCCAGTCTCGCCTTCAAACAAACCCAAACACAGATAGAACCCTGGAAGTCTACACACTTCAGAAAAGTGTGTGTGTTTGTGTGTGTGTGTTGGTGGTGGTGGTGTGTGCATACAATATATATTTGCAACCTGGTCAACCACAACATTGAACACCCGCAATCTCTATTCTTGTTGAAGTGTATTCCTTTTGTGATTTTTGACTGATCGGATTTGCCGAGATGGGTTTTTGTTTGTTTGTTTGTTTTTGCAAGGGGGGCGGAGAGGCTGAAGAGAATGCCTAGGTGTTCTTTGTGTATTTATGGAAAACAGATTGCTAAAGAGCAACGAGTGGCTTTGAAACAGGAGCAGGAGAAATCAAGAGAGAGAGTGATGGAAATCTGACAGTTTTTGACAGGTATGCATAATTCTTCCTAGAGGGTAGAGGCACCTGAGGAAACAAAGGGAGTGGGGCCATTAAACCTCAAGAGTTTCACATGGTTCCTCAGAATGCACAGAAGTTTACAAAGAATGGAACGGTGATTGTGGATGCTAAATGAGGGTCTCAGTCTACAATTCTGGCAGCATGGGGGAGTTGCATTATTTGCCCAGGGGTTGGGGGGGCATGCATTCTATGAAGTGACACTGGTACATTAGGCTTGCGCAGCTAGAAAAGTAAAAAGAAGCAAACCTCTGTCTGAAAAATGCTGGATCTTTATAAGGTTTGTAGCTCAAAGGTAGAGCATCTGCTTTGCATGAAGGCGGTCTCAGGTTCCATTCCCACAATCTCGAGGAATGGCTGGAAGACGTTCCTGCCTTAAACCTGTGGAGATCCACTGCCAGTGTAGAGTATGCTCAGTGCTATTTTTCTAGAAAAAGAGGTGCCAGGACTCCCTTGTTCTCATAGAATGGCTGGAACTAAGTTTTGGTGAGTTCCAGCTGAAAAGAGTCCTGAGAATGCTCAGGTAGGTAGACTGAAGTTCTGGCTCAGTTCCTGTGTAGCTTCCTGTGTAGTTTCCTGTGACCTTCTGAAGGAGACTATTTATTTTGTCTTATAGCCATTGATAAGGCAAAGAGATGGCACTTTGGGTGTCTGGTATTTTCTTATTTGTACCTCATTCATCTGGCTGGGTTGCTCCAGTCATTCTGGGCGGCTTCCAATAGATATAAGAATGCAATAAATGATATTCTACTTCCTGTCTCACAGACAGCATTAGGATGGGGGAATCAACCCTGTCAAAAACTTCATCACCACCCCAAACACACACACAGATCGCCAGACTTCTACGCTTTCTGGAAGGAAAGGCATCTTGCACATACAAATCATGACTGAATCATAATCTGATACATAAACTAAATCTGCAGTCTGAAGCACGCTTACTTGAAAGTTAATTCTAATCAAAATCAATAGGATCCACTTCAAAGAAAGTATGTTTAGGATGGGAGCATTCATGTGAAGTCTTCTCTTACACAGGAAGAGAAGTAGAGCCTGCTGGATCAAGCCAGAAGCCCATCTAGTGGGGCATCCTCACATCTGCTGACCAGATGTGTGTGTGAAACCCACAACCAGGTGCTAACAATGCTCTTCCCACCATCTGTTGATTTGCAAACCACTCCCCCCCAAAAAAAAATATGTCCCCAAAGTGGCTACATCATAAGAGGTAAACAAGTACAGTGGTGCCTTGGTTCTCGAACTTATTCCATTCTGGGAGTCCATTCGACTCCTAAAATGGTTCAAAAACCAAGGCGTGGCTTCTGATTGGCTACAGGAGCTTCCTGCACTCAAGTAGAAGCCGTGTGAGCCACATCGGAAGTTCGACTTCCGAAAAGCGTTCACAAACCGGAACATTCACTTTCAGGTTTGTGGCGCTCAGAAACCAATTTGTTCGGGAGCCAAGCTGTTCGAGTACCAAGGTACTAATGCATAATAATTTAGATATAATAGTATCAATCAATAGTATTGGGGGGGGGGGAACTCCAATACATACAAGTTTGTATAAAACAATACCAACTAAGCAATCCCCTCTAAGCCAATCCTTTGAGCCTGGAGCTTTGAGTCATAAACAACTTGGAACAGATTTTGCTTTTTGTAGTTTTTGTATATGTAATCTTCATCTTTAATATCTTTGGTTATTCCCAGGTGGGGTTCATTCTTCACAATTTTCTTTTCCCAGTCTTCCCCTCTGTGTCTGTTCTGCAATCTACCCTTAAGATCTTACATTACTCTCTCATCTGTTCAGTAGTGGAACAAACTCCCTTGAAAGCTGGTGGTGGACTCTCATTCATTGGAGGTTTTTAAGCAGAGGGTAGATGGCCACCTGTCATAGTTGTGATTCCTGCATTGCGAGGGGTTTGGGGTGGATGACCCTCAGGATTCCTTCCGGCTCCACAATCCCATAATCCTATTATTCTAATTTAACAGCCTAAAACCAAACAGGAGAGAGAATAATGCCTAACACAGAAATTGAAAAGCGTTATGCAAAACGGAAACATGTTCCAGATGATGCATCTGTTTCCTATAGTTTGGATGCCAGTGATGCAGGACCTGCCCTACTATTGGACAGAGTGAGGCAGCTGCCTCAACTAATTTGGGATCCAATGTAAGCCTGGCTAGTTGCTCCCTGTCCATTTAATATTATTACAGGACAGGGACTTTTGGTATGTTCTTCTGGAGCCAAAGCAACTTGCTCAGCCTTGGGTACGATGCACATTGATCTTGGGGGTGGGGCAGGGAGAGGACTTGTCACTGAAGTTAACAAAAACATTTCATTACACTACTTTTTTCCCCCCTGCCTTGGGATGTATTTGCCACTCTGGCCTCCTTCTGGAGGAAGGGCAGGATATAAGGATACTGACAAGCTGGAACGTGTCCAGAGGAGGGCAACCAAAATGGTCAAAGGCCTGGAAACAATGCCTTATGAGGAATGGCTTAGGGAGCTGGGTATGTTTAGCCTGGAGAAGAGAAGGTTAAGGAGTGATATGATAGCCATGTTCAAATATATAAAAGGATGTCATATAGAGGAGGGTGAAAGGTTGTTTTCTGCTGCTCCAGTGAAGCGGACACGGAGCAATGGATTCAAGCTACAAGAAAGAAGATTCCACCTAAACATTAGGAAGAACTTCCTGACAGTGAGAGCTGTTCAACAGTGGAATTTAATGCCAAGGAGTGTGGTGGAGTCTCCTTCTTTGGAGGTCTTTAAGCAGGGGCTTGACAGCCATCTGTCAGGAATGCTTTGATGGTGTTTCCTGCTTGGCAGGGGGTTGGACTGGATGGCCCTTCTGGTCTCTTCCAACTCTATGATTCTATGATTCTATGAAATCAGACAACGAATTTACAATTTATGTTTTCCTGATCTTGCCACTGCCACCACCTAGTTATAGAAAGGGTATAGAAAGGGGAAATAATGATCAGCTCCAAAACCCTGAAGAAGTGTTTTTGAGAAGTGCATGGGCAAGTAAGGCGGGACTCTCTTTGCGTGTGGACATTTCAGAAAGGATCTTTGCAAATGCCTTCCACAATCCCCAGCAAAGCGAGCTGTAGAGAGCCATGACTTCAAAACACATACACTGATGCCTCTGCCCCCAATTAGGATAACATCAGTTTGCATAGCCCCGTTGTTATCAGTGGAAGACAGGTATGTCAACAGCAAAGAGGGAGATTTGATTTAAGGAAAGTGTACAATCAATTTGTTTGAGGGGAAATTTGTAGAAAGATTGGGCTACATACAAGTCACCGGTTTATCTCCTCCAATGTCTATCATTTCATCAACTGTCAAAACAAAACTTACATCTTGAGCCTCCTTTGATGTCAGTGGGACTTG
Source organism: Lacerta agilis (assembly GCF_009819535.1). Lineage (NCBI taxonomy): Eukaryota > Metazoa > Chordata > Lepidosauria > Squamata > Lacertidae > Lacerta > Lacerta agilis. The sequence goes on along the minus strand of NC_046322.1, from coordinate 5,841,923 downwards.
CTTTCAAGCAAAGAATATAATTAATAAATCAAGCATTTCTGCAGCACCTGAGAATGTTCAGAAGAGCTTCAGGTAATTACATGAAGTAATCAATGCAACACGTTATATTTACAACACAACTGTAATATTACACACATACCCGCCCCCCCACCTTCTGACAGGTAAGAGATTGAGAGAATGTTGGCATAATTAAACCTGGCCTATTGAATGTGTAGCTGAGGTGAGATCTGAACTGGGCACTCATCACTCGGATGCCTAGCAACTAAACATTGCATGAGCTTAAAGAATTTGGAGCTGCATCTTCATTGTCTGATACTACACTCTGAATGCAAATATATCATTAGCACCAGCAAGTGTTTGCATTATAAGTGGACTAAGTTACTGCTGTGCAAAAACTGGAGAGCAAAGTGCAAAAGGAGAAGACTAGCATCCCGTGGGTGGAATAAATGATGTGGATCTCTCTCACACATCCAACCTCACTTTCCTCTCTGTAGTGAGAATGTTTCCTGGAAGCTCTGGGAAGTATGGTTAGAGGTCTCCCAAAATCGGACTGAGAAATAATCTAGAGTGCACAGATCAATCCTGACTCTAGATTACAGGTAGGTCGAGGTAAGGTTACCTGGGCATCTAGAATGCTGCTATGAAGCCTCTAGATCCTGATGCATGGCAAGGACATCACCCAAATGTTCCAGAAACAGAAAGGCTAAGAGGCTGTTCTCATCCTGTCCTGGCAGGGCTTGGACCCACAGGAGATATGGTAGTGATGAACCATACTTTCTTCAGGTGCAAATCAGGTGGCAAGAAAAAGGATAGGGCAGGGCCTTTCTTACTCCCGAGTGATGGGAGACGTTGTCTCATCAAAGGACCGGACATGCCTGACAGCTTAAGAAGGCTGGCAGGTGGAGATCCATCTAGCATCCTTAGGAGCCCAAAGTGGGTTCTGCAGTCACATGATCTGTGGAGTAGGAGAAGCTGCAGAACAACCATCCTTATATTCTAAGGATGATGGGACCATCTTCAGACAGAGTGTCTTCTGGCCGGAAAAAGCACTGAAGCATTGAAGAGGATGCTAATGATTTCATCTCAAAAAAAAAGTGGGCTGACTGAAATAGAGTCCTTCTCATGCCAACCTTGGGATTCTGAGGAGGGGACTTCATGCCAGATCTGATGTCCCTAATACTGCTCCATTGCTTATCGAAAATAAGTAGCTAGGAAGACTGAAAGATACAGTCAGGGAATCCAATGAAGGAGAGTCTACCACTTTCCACGAGAGTCGCTTCTACTGCCAAACTGTTCTTGCTGTCTGAAACTTGTTCATGATGTTTAGTTCCTTTCTTGTAACTTGAAGTCATTGGTTTGGGTCCTCTCCATCAGGAGCAGACATGGTCACCAACATGAATGGCTACAACATGTAAATCCATGGTGGATAGGTCTATCAGACACTGCTAGCCATGGTGGCTCTGACTCCATGGTTGGAAGCACTATTTTTCCTGTTTTGGGGAACCACAGAATGGGAGCATGCTGTTGTGCATGGGTACTTCATTCCACATGTGGTGGACATGCAATCACCTACAGTACAACCGTTCTGGCAAATAATCTTTGAAGAAATAAGCACATAAGGTACCATGTGTACCAAGTTTAGATTTGTTGACAGTCTTCTGGAAAAAAACAAACCAACCTTGATTTGCTTGAAAATAAATTGAATACTTCTCTTTTGGTAGCAGCACATCAACCGGTAGTTCGAAAATGGAACATTTCCACACCTGTGTATGACAACAAAAGGTATGGGCTCTACCATTGGGGGGGGGGGCTGACTAAAGAAGGGAAGGCTTTAGAAAGTGAACAAAATGCTGATTACTTTGTGAAATTTTGGCACCCTTTCATACCATTCTCCATCCAGAACCCCAGTGTTTGGCATCCTCTGGATTCACACCTACAATTATGGCAAAATGCATTTCTTTCCATTTCTGTTGCATCGAGGTAGTGGGTGTGGGGACACACTCTTTGAATTTGTCACTGCTTTGAAAATTAATGAAATGCTTTTAAAGGGGGGGGGATGTCATTTGGCATAGCCGTACTCTGAAACCACACTGCATCCTGAAAAGTACAATAAAAGTAAGGAGATAGCTACAGTCCACTGTAGCAAAACACTTCCTCCCCTTTCAGTATCCCTGCTGCTGTAAATGTTTCCCCCCAATGGGCATTTCTTCCTGGGTCAAATTAAAGATGAATGCTGATGAGCCAAAACATCAGGCAGTCCTCATTTGAGTGATTTCTTCAGATGCACTCCTTCTTCTCTCTCTCTGTTTTCCTCACTGCTCTTTCCATTGCTAAGCGAGTGAAGTTCTCTGATTGCTCTTCCAGCAGCATGGAGAGATTCAAGGAGCCCAGCAGGGCTGACAGGAGGCATTGCAGGCAGAAGAGCATGATCTAATCCTGCTTTCTCTCTCTCTCTCTTTCTCTCTCTTTTAAAGCATGCAGCCTGTTCTTATTAGGCAAGAAAGCCTCATTAGCTAATTGCTTTTCTTTGCAAGGGGTTAGCGCTGCTTCTTGGAGCATCCCTGCATGGGAATTTCTCTTGCTCCAGCACCAATGTATTTATTATAATGGTGGACTACAACAGTATCGTAGAATTTTACAAGGAAGTCTAAACAGAGCTGCCTTTCACAATTGCTTGGTTGGTGCAGCTGGTGAAGGAGACGGCTGCTCACTTTTTAATCTGCACCAACTGCTTGACAGTTCCGATGAATAGTGATGGTGAATATAAGAAGAGTTGGATGGATCAGGCCCATCTAATCCGGCATCCTGTTCTCCTGTTCTCACAGTGGCCAACCAGATGCCCCAATGGGCAATCTGCAAGCAGGACCCAAGCAGAAGAAAACACACACACACACACACACACACACACACACACCCCAACCGGTATTCAGAAGCATTGTTGCCTCCATTTGACAATAATGCATCTTATCAATGTATGAAATGTGCATGTATGAACATTTGCACACGGGTATATGCTTTCCATAATGCACTTCCAATGTGCATGCCTATGTCTGAAAAGAAGCATTAAAAAAAGTAATTGAAATGCCCTTGATTTTTATAGGCTTGGTTTAGCTGAACAGAGTCCACATGGCAGGAAGGCTCTATGTGTCCTTGGGACACATTTCAAAAAGTGGGAGAAATGTCCTCACCAGGTGCTGTCTATGTTTTGATGATGATGATGATGATGATGATGATGATGATGAAGATGATGACATGTTTCATTGCACGGAGGGAAGAAACTTGAAAGGCACAAGAGTGGAGGTAGGGTTGTCTACAGGATCTCCAAAGTTGAGGATTCTGTTTATATTCCATCTCCCGTCTGGAGGATGTGATTCATGGCCATGCAATCACTAGAGTCAGTGGCAGAGAAGGGCATGAGCCGAGGGGGTGGTGGAGTGTGCTTCCAAGGGGGGCAGGGTGAAGAAGGTGCCCTCCCAGGCACGGGATGCATGGAGCGGTGCATACACCCTGCAGCCAGGGGCGGAGCAAGCCGCCCATGGGGGCAGAGTGAGCCGCTGATGGCAGACATTCAGTGTGCCACCCACCTGTGATTCCCAAGCCTCCCCCAGCTGTCAATTTTTTTTTCCTTTTATTTATACCCCGCCCTTCCCAGCCAGAGAACCGGGCTCAGGGCGGCTAACATCAATTAAAATCACAACAAAAAACATAAAAACGAAGGGGGAAGGGGGGAATGCCGCCGGCAAAGCAGAGCAGCTTCCCCCCGACGGCTCAGGGTAGGCTTGGGAGTCACAGGTGGGTGGCACACCAAATGTCACCCTCTCAGCGAAGACACCCGGGGCAAACCGCACCCACCACACTCCTTCCTCCACCCCTAAATCATAGCTGTCAATCCTCCCTGCTGTTCCCCACTGCTATATACATAGCTGTCAACCCTCCCTGCTGTTTCCCAATGCTATAATAAGGGAATTTCCCGCAAAAAAGGAAAAGGTTGACAGCTATGCCCTGAATAGAGGTTCTGTCCCTGAAGCAAGCAGAGTCAATGGAGGACTGCCCAGATCTCTCTAAATCCCATCTCCCACCACCCCCAGCAAGCATGGCCAATACCCAGGGAGGAAAGGGGTTATAATCCAGCTGTATCTAGAAGGTTATAGGTTCGCCATCCCTGTCCTTGGTTTTATCTCCACTTAAAGCAAGAATGGACAATCTGTGAACTACTAGTTGTTGCTGAACTCCCCATTAGTATTTCATGCCTCCAATGCTGCAGATGAGATTGTTGTAAATCACATGCCTGTCTGAGAAGAGCATGAGAAATGGAAGACAGTCTTATTTCTTCCGCTGTAATGTACTTTCACTTTTACTTGTTCTGTTTTGTTCTCTCGGAGCTCGAGAGAATGAACACCATTATGCTTTTGTCTGTACATAGTGTGTAAATAAATAGTAGATTAGATCTACGATGTCTCACTCTTCTTGCTGTGTTTTGCCAGAGATTAGTGTGCATATACCAGCTGGTATATGTCACTGAGTGCACTGGAGAGCAGGGGAAATGCCTTTTCCAGGGCTGTGCATGCCAGAGGACGCTCGGAGTTCCATGGGTTTACAGGCACCCCAGGGTGTTTTTTCCAACACTCCCATCAGCTTTAGTCCACACAGACAATGGTCGGGAATGAAGGGAGTTGTAGTCCAACATCTGGGCATCACATTGGCTACTCTTGAACTACACAATAGGGTCACGTTTGTCCGCACACGTGAATACTCAGAAAGTATAAAGTTCCACATGATCACAAAACCAAATGAAGACATGGATCTCATTGCATGGTACATCAACCATATTTTTAAATGTCTGGCATCATTTGTAAAACACATCTCAGATAATTCTGTTGGGCTTAGTGGACAAGGTAGCCCCTTAAGTCTACCAGGGATTCAATGGACTTATAGCACCAGAGCACCCAATGAAGTTGAATGCTGGGAAATTCAAGACACATGTTGTTGTTGTTGTTGTTCAGTTGTTCAGTCATGTCTGACTCTTCGTGACCCCATGGACCAGAGCACGCCAGGCACGCCTATCCTTCACTGCCTCTCACAGTTTGGCCAAACTCATGTTAGTAGCTTCGAGAACACTGTCCAACCATCTCATCCTCTATCATCCCCTTCTCCTTGTGCCCTCCATCTTTCCCAACATCAGGGTCTTTTCCAGGGAGTCTTCCCTTCTCATGAGGTGGCCAAAGTACTGGAGCCTCAACTTCAGGATCTGTCCTTCTAGTGAGCACTCAGGGCTGATTTCCTTCAGAATGGATAGGTTTGATCTTCTTGCAGTCCATGGGACTCTCAGGAGTCTCCTCCAGCACCATAATTCAAAAGCATCAATTCTTCGGCGATCAGCCTTCTTGATGGTCCACCTCTCACTTCCATACATTACTACTGGGAAAACCATAGCTTTAACTATACGGACCTTTGTCGGCAAGGTGATGTCTCTGCTTTTTAAGATGCTGTCTAGGTTTGTCATTGCTTTTCTCCCAAGAAGCAGGCATCTTCTAATTTTGTGGCTGCTGTCACCATCTGCAGTGATCATGGAACCCAAGAAAGTGAAATCTCTCACTGCCTCCATCAAGACACATACAAGATGGTATTTCTTCACAGACTGTGTAGTTAAGCTATGGAATTCGCTACCACAAGAGGTAATGACAGCCAGAAATGCTGATGGCTTTAGATGAGGAGTAGACAAATCCATGGCAAATCATACTATTCATGGCTACTTACAACAATGACTGTGGTCTACTTACATTATCAAAGGCAGCATGACTCTGAACACCAGT